>NC_138541.1:49067654-51512338 GCF_964234715.1 Podarcis melisellensis
GCTATGTTCAGTTGTTTTGCTCGCAAGTCACTCCAACCTCCCCTAAAAGAATGAAAAATAGCTGAAGCTGGAGAAGCAGCTGCAAACAGCCCATGTACGCTTCTGGTATCCATTGAGGAGAGAGGGCAGGAGAAGGGATTAGTTCTGATCCTGCTGGGATCTAAGTCTCTTTCTCTTTCCAGGTCTCTAGAGAGCATAGTAGAAGAGTGAACTCCCATAAATATAAACAAAGTAGTGTAGTATTCTTTGAAAACTGTTGTAAACAATAAACACTTTGGCCTTTTTATTTTGTGATAAGCAGAAACAGAGATCTCTTTGTCATATATTTCTCACTGAAGTATGGAAACAGTTCATAGTTTCTAAACTGAGGCTGTGTATGACTAGCTGTGTCAATGTCTAGATGCTTCTTAGTGAATCTGTATATTTTATATTAAATGTGTTGACAAAGCATGGTAATGAATCTGTCCTTCAGAGCCATTATCAAAAAGTGAGGCTGCTTGAATGTGGAATGCAGAGGAAGTGTTCAAGAGTTCTGTCAAGATATATATCACTTTAGGCCAAATATGGAAATGGAAAACACTGGCTTCTCCCCTTTCTACTTCAACTACTGTTTCTTAGGAATGGGTGATAAGCATTACTTTGGGTTTAACAGTAGCATAAATAGATAGCTCTGTTTGTGCATGCAGCCAGACATGAAACAGTTCCAAAAATAATACTAGCACAAAATAGTGAAATCCTCAACTACAAAAAGTGGTAAAATAAATGATTTGTTTTTCTTTTGGCTTGCTTCAAAAGCGAGGGAGAATGCAAACATGAAGTAATCTTTCTTGTATAGTGGTTTATTAAATGCACATAGCCAAGTCAGGGACATCAGGCAAATGTTTTGAGACTGTGAAAAGCCAAACAGGAGACTCCAGTATGTGGTTTGTAATACAAAATTGGTCTTCTATAAAAATTGCAGAGAAGCAATAGTGTGGGAAGAAAATGTGTTTGCCCTATAATAGAAGCATCCTCACCCATCCTCCCTCCCAAAATTTGTAGTGATTGCTACAGGGGCAGCCCACACAAGGAAGTATTTAGTGATGCATGGTGGACTCCAAAAAGAAGGGCAGGATCAGCCTGGATGTTATTCAGACCTTGTGAGATACTTTTGTTGTTTATATCCTCTCTCCCCACCCCCCTAAATCAACTTTTTCTTGCATGTGTCTTATTTTTCTCTTAAATCACCTTTTAACCTTGATGCTATGTGAGTATATTCAGAGTTTCACCTACTTTTTCATCCTTCTGTATATACTTGAGTCTTTCAAGCCTCTGTCTGCCTACATAAAAACCAGGATCTTATAGCCACTGAAGAGTGAATGGAGGAAAAAGGAAACTAGGCATTATTGCACAATTTCCACTGCTTTACCCATTCTACCATGTAGAATTTATTTTTCATCCTTGGTGTCACTCTGTATAAAAAACCTTGCTTTACAGATCATTTTTCTCCTTCATTTACTTTAGAGAGAAAGGGGCTTTTCTTTCCCACATTTCTCTACTCAATAGGTGACGACATTCTGTATTGCCAGAAATAAAAGAGAAGGAGTGTCACCAGGATGAGTTTAATTCTCTGTACATAACTAAAGAATTGGTAGTCTTCACATGAGCACACACCTGTGTAATCTGAACCATTTCTACAAACTAAATTCAATGGACAATGTTGTTGAGGAATTTAATTTTAACTTGAATAGCTAAAGATAAGGTTGGCTGTGCTCCTTTAAATGTCTGGAATTAAAGGCAGTTTATCCATGTAAAGCAGCTCAAGTTGTCTTGTGTCATCGTTATTACAGCGTTGGTTATTTTAGGATCACTATTCTTTGTTGAAAAGCAACATAAGAATTATGTATACTGTAAGTTACCAAATGTCTTGGACACAAATACATGAACATAACCAAACATAGAGGTTTAGATCAGCAGTTTGGCAGGATGCCTCTTAGGAAAAGTTCTTTAACACTTTGCCTTCTTATTTAGTGTGTGACATTTTGGTAGCAGGCTTATGTTTTGACTTTTTAAATGCCCATCCCAACTGAGCAAATGCAGCCTGAATGTAAAATGCATGCTGTGGGGATTACCAAATGGAAGTCTGTGACGTAGCATATACATTAGGCGCTGTCTTTGAGCATGGCAGCATGCCATAGGCCTTTGTTTCTCCTGCAGATCTCCCAAATTGTTGTGAACATATCCCAAATACAGAGAAATTATTTTGATAGATTGCCTTTGGTACCATACATTTATCAATTGACTTCTCCGGAAGAGCTATAGGAAGCTCTTATAAATTTCCTGGTTGGGGTGGTTGTGCAGAGCTGAATTGTTGAAACCCTTACTTCATTCCTGCTTTGTTTGTCTCACAGCCACTCCTTTGACAACCCTCTATTCACCCTTTTAACCACCATTCTTTATTCTCTGTCTCTTTCCCAACCACATCCCCTGGCATTCTTCATTTTTATTGCATCAACCTACCCCTGGTGCTGGGATGGGTGGTAGCAGTAGTAACAAACATTTGCATACCATTCTCAAGTATCCAAAGATCTGATCCCCCTCTGAGTGGGGAAGCAGATGCAACTTGACTGATAAATCACTTAAACTACTCATAAATTAGTTGAAAATATGTTAAATATAATATATGGAAGTTTATCTAATATTTTTATTAAATCTACTAGTTCCTTACATTTTAAGGCCCTCCACCACCACAGAGAGCCTCATCAAGGCCCTTGGCTGCTGCAGAGAAGCACGGCACACCTTTCACCACCACGGGGAAGTACGACGGGAGCCTCTGCCGCCATGGGGAGGCATGGCAAAGCCCTCTGCTGCTGCGGGGAAGTGCAGCGTACACTTCACCACTGTGGGAATGTATGAAGGTACGCTCTGCCACTGCAGGGAGGTACAGCGCACCCTCTGCTGCTGCAGGGAAGCACGGCGCACCTTCTGCCACTGCAGGGAGGACAGGACCCTCAGCAAGCTCCTCTGCCACCGTAGATATATCATGATATATCGAGATACTGTGATATATAGCTAGTGATATATTGTGATGCTGAAAACCAGATATCACCCAGCCCTATGTGGGACAGAATGTCAGGAACAAGCTTTTTCAGATAAATATTTTGTTACAGCTAAATACATGATTTCCTAATGACATAGCTCAACAGGCCTATACAGCTGTTTAACATCTTCTTGATAAGCCAGGTATTTTCATGATTATTTTTTCCTGTTTAAAATGGTTTTTGATGTCTGGTAGTTTACATATTTACATACATGGGACGCAGGTGGCGCTGTGGGTTAAAGCCTCAGCGCCTAGGGCTTGCCGATCGAAAGGTCGGCGGTTCGAATCCCTGCGGCGGGGTGCGCTCCCGCTGCTCGGTCCCAGCGCCTGCCAACCTAGCAGTTCGAAAGCACCTCCGGGTGCAAGTAGATAAATAGGGACCGCTTACCAGCGGGAAGGTAAACGGCGTTTCCGTGTGCGGCTCTGGCTCGCCAGAGCAGCGATGTCACGCTGGCCACGTGACCCGGAAGTGTCTCCGGACAGCGCTGGCCCCTGGCCTCTTAAGTGAGATGGGCGCACAACCCCAGAGTCTGTCAAGACTGGCCCGTACGGGCAGGGGTGCCTTTACCTTTACCTTTAGTTTACATATTGCTGTGTACTACCCAGATATTTTGTCAGATTGTGGTATATAAATACTTCTATATAAAAAAAAAATCTACACATGGAAAATACCGGTAACTCCTCTTCTGTTAATAACTCCCTCAGACACCTGGCATGTTGAATCCTAAGGTAAAAAAACTAACAGATATTATGAGATTCCTAAGGGACACTAGAGTGATGACAATTTACAGTAGTGGAATCTCTGTTCTATCAGTAGAACCACTTACAGTGTAAGTGGCCATTGAATTCTCTTCTCCACCCTGCTATCTTTTTGTTATCTTTGTCCACCAATAAATATATTGAGATTTTGTGCTACTTTTCTAGAATTTTAATGTGTCTTTCTACAATCAACTATCCATACACTTATAGTGTGGTATAGGGACAGTATGTGCTATGTGCAGATACTGTGCATGTCACAGATTGCAAATTAAATAATTTAATATTTAAATTTAAGACTGGGTAATATTTTATTTGGCAAAGACAGCAGTTTTCTGATGAATGTTTTTAATTTTAAGAGATGTCTAATACACAGAATAATAAAACTGACAATTTTGGTTATTCAGAACTAAAGATGTTAGCTTCAATACACATGAGGCTTTTAAAGAGAATTTCCAGGTTACATGGTAGAAGCGCATTAAGTAACCCAAGTTCAACTTGTTCCTTGTTACACAGTGATTAGTTAACATAACTTAGTTAACATAATATTTACAGAGTACTCAAGTACATCTAGAATGTAGGGATTAAATATTGGTGGTAAAGTTTTCTTTCACTATATTGAAAAATAAAATGTACAAAGTGTCTATACAAATGTCTACATTAAAAAATTGGAAACAGTTAATTATCTGCTGTTCTACTGTACTGTTTAATGCAGAGAGGCTATAGATTTCTCTACTACCCATTATTTCATCATATTTATGCTTGTAGATTATATGGCTGTGATGGAGAGGCCCATACATACATTGGTGTGCAGCTGCTTTTTATTTTCAGCCATTGCCCCCTGCACCTCATAAGTGATAATCCCGAGGGCCCCCTGATATTCCCATGCAGAGTTTTTGATCTTTGCCTATCTCTGTATAGATATAGCTGATTTCTGCCCCATTTCATCTCTTACCCACCACTTCATTATCTGACAAAATGACTGACAGGTGGTTTTCCTTTTAAGTCACTGGCAATACTACTCCACTAGCAGGGATCCTTGAGTGAAAGGATCTTTGTTCAGTGAAGCAAAAGAGTTGTTTTGCCCTTGTAGCTGATCACACTATCTCTGTGGTCCTCTTGCCCGTGGTAGATGATACTCCTGCAGTTCCTAAAAGAATCTTCAGGTCAGCTATCCTAAAACTGTTTTACTTAATACATATATTAACAAAAAGGGCTTTTTCAAGTAGCTGTCTCCTCTCTCAGCAGAGTCTAACAGACAATGTCAGGAAACAATAGCCAATGTCACCAAGGATTGTACCTTGTGTCAGAAAATATATTAACAAAGAGGCAGACATTCTGATTCCCGTACAGAAGGAAATACAAATAAACACACACTATGTTTTTTGCTATTTTCACTGAATGACCTTTGTCATTGTAACTGAGTATTCCTCTTGGGGCATTTGCCAGGTTATGGGAGTGGGGGTGTTGCCTATTGACTGGAATGATGACTGAGGCTGTGAAAGGCTCATCATTGTGGAACAGCTGGCAGTCTGGGATTAGACTGGCTCAGTTTATATTCTTCAGACATGAACAAAGAACTCTAGGCCTGTAGTGCGGATACATTAAATTCATAAAATTAGTTTTGGCCCAGTCCACAAACCCATGTTGCTACTGCGATCTCAGATCCCTGCTACACCAAACATATTGTTAGGTTTGCTACTGGTGTGCCCTCCCTTTGTTAGGGAGATAACTTCTTAATAGGTCAGAGTGGTTGGTTGATGCTTCCTTAGTGTGAGCTAATGGTTGGGAGATATGCTTGCAGTGTTTCTGTGTGTCTGCATAACAGAACCGTTAGAGCTTAGATAGGTGACCCTTTTCCCAACTGATGTATTATTATTTTATTATATTTATTAGCCCTTTTTTCTTTCAGAAAAGCGAAACTCGAGACAACTTACAAAAACAAAAATTAAGAATAAACCACCCTAAAACATACACGCGCACAATCCACCTCAACCCTGCCCCACTAAAAGATAGCCAGAAAATTAAGATCCCAAGACCTGGGTTAATAAGAAAGGGCATTTCAGCCTGTTAGAAAGGTTTCCATAAATGCAGATGTCGTGGTTTGTACATACATTGTTCCACTGGACAAATATTTTTAGGATACACATTTTTAAATGTGTTTTTCTTTTAATATTGTAATGGTAACATATGTAGAAATTCATAGAATTCACTAAATCAAATAACTAATACCTTGATCATTAATACCAATTAGTGAGCAATAATTGCCTCCTCTGGCTCTGCTTTTTCTGGGAGCTGGGGAGTAAAGCACAGTCAGTTGTACCCATCTGCTAGTTAATATACCAAGGCACACAACTGGCTTTCTAGGATGTAATACATAACTCACACCTGGACCATTAAGAAAAAAGCATCAGCTCCTTGCTGTGCTACCAAATCAGCTAGTTGGGGAAAGGAACTGGAAGCTCTATATGCCACCTAGTGTATTACTTGCGAAAGAAAGAAAGAAAGAAAGAAAGAAAGAAAGAAAGAAAGAAAGAAAGAAAAGGGAAAGGGGAAAGACCATATTTAGCCTAGGAAGCAGGTGATAATTGAAGCTCACTTATACCCCATATCTGGCCATATAATATCCAGACTTTGCTGCAGTCTCAGCAACTGAGTAAATCTGTTCTGTTGTAGCTTGGCCCAAGGGAAGGTTAGGGAAGGCTGACATTTATACAAGAATAGCAGAGTCACATCCAGTAAGGCAGAATCACATCAAGTCAAATAGGCCATGCAGGATCAGAAAAGGGTAGATACACTCTGTCAGGACCCTGGACAGATCACTGAAGCAGCTATAGTTGGGAGCTCACCCAATTACAACTGTTGTCTCAGCAGCATGTTGAGGTCTTCTGGAGGCTTGCTGCTCTGGACTTGTTATTAACCTTACTTCCACAGAAAAGCTGTCTGTATCTTCAAGGGCTGTTGTGTAATTCTGCAGCTAGTGCCTTCTACAGCATGGCAGCAGTGATAATTACATCAGAGTAGAAGTGTCTTGCATCTTGGGGCAGTGTTTATAACACTAGCTTCCTGAGAGATGGGTTGCTGTTGCTGATTGAGCAGTGGGTGGAGTGAAAGAACATTGTTAGGAGCACTAGTTTGGTCTACCAGTGTGCTTGCACTGTGTCAACCTTCCCAGCACCTTCTTCCAGTAAGCAGCGGTGACCCATCTGCTGGGAAGCTAGCTTAGTGACTAGGTGCCACGTAGCAAACCACTTCTTCATTGGAAGGATCCTCTGAGTCTGGTAAAGACATATTCTCTGCCTTAAAAGGTTCTCAATTTGAGGATAATGCCCCATTAAATGCCTCTACTCCCACCACTGAGTTTTCCTCTGAGTCACAGGGGACATGGAGACCAAATGATGTGGTGCTGCAATTCCTCTCAAGAGCCTCTTCCTTAACCCCTACCTAACTGTACTGCACCGTGAGCATCCTTTACTTGTGGTGGTCAAGAAGACTGTGGCTTGTCAGCTACAGAAGGGTCTGGATTAAGTGAATTATCTAGACCCATTTTAGTTTAGATTCAGCATTGGTCAGCCTAATTTGTTTGCCGATAAAGGGTGGTGAAAGTTAAAATCAATACTATTGGTTTGCAGTTTTAATATGGCAGAAAAAATTAGTTGCATCTTCAGTTGTGGGTAGGTAGACTTGTAAGTTTGCTTGACACTTCATATTCAGAAGTAAAGCATATATTGTGCACACAAACTCTGACTCATCTTCCAAACCATTGTGAATCAACTTATTTTCTTTTTATAGCTGTTCTTGAAATATTTTTTTCTTGTTTACTGTGTTTTAATTACCTGGTACTTTTATAGTACCCTCTTACTCATATTCTATGAACGATACTCAAGATTTGTGTGCCCTCATTTTTTTTTATAGTCATGCACTTTATCCTATGAAAATAATGAAGGGCCCTGTTATGTACTGCACAGCTGGCAATTTTGCATAGCATTTAAAATTTTCGTTCAAGACTGAAGGTAATGATTATGAAGTGTTTCTTTGTGTAGAAGATAATGTGGCATAGTTTAAACACAAGCTATTGTGAATTAGTGTGAATACAGCACATGCCATTCATAGCTGCTTAATTAAGAAACATTATTGGTATACCTATAATGGTTTTAATTTATCACACAGCTTCATTCTACAGATAGTATGATACTTGTAAGTTGAAAAAGAACCTATGGTATCATTTCAAATAAACAGTGTGTTCTTCTAAAATGGGGTGGTTAATGCCATTTCAGCCTCACAAAAAATATTTTCTGTCCAAGATACTACCAATTTTTGTGGTGACAGAAATATTATATAAATGCAGGGCTTTTCTTTAGCCTGAACTCAGCAGAAGTCAGTTCCAGCACTTCTCAGGTAGGCACCATTGCCATTAAAAGAGAACAAGGGAGGCTTTTCATAGTGAGTTACAGCACCTCTTTTTCTAGACAAATAGCACACACACACACACACACACACACAGATAGACACAGTGCAGAAGTAAATGGAGAGGTTCAAACCTCTCCCTCTAGCACAGTCTACTTAAATAATGTATGCCACCTTTCCACAGTTAAAACTGTGCTCAAGGTGGCTTACAACATGGGGGGGAATACATAATTACAAACATAATGTTAGTAGTTAAAAACAAAATCAAAAAGTACACAACCAAATTAAGACAATGTCCGTATGAATCACAACATCTGAAATAAATATATGAAAAATTAAGTTCAATAGCAGCACCCCCCACCAACCCCCTAAATGATACCGCAGCCCAAGATCCTGCTCTGCAGTCTCAGCTTCTGCAGCTGGAGTCAATCAGGGCCCCACGCTCCTGGACCAGGTGGGAACAGGCCTGCAAGACTGGGAGTGTGTCTTCCAGGACTCCCAGACAAGATGGCTTCCTGGGATCCATACATAGACTGAGCTATTTGTAAAAAGAGTAGGGCATTAGTAAAATAAAACAACATGTACTGCAAAATGAAAAAATAAGAATAAAAGAAAATAAATCCCAGCCAGTGCAGATGCACCTTAAGATTCTCTGCCCTGGTGTACTGTCCCTGTTGTCCTCAAACCAAACGTGTGTGCACATGGAGTCCTCTCCAAAAAGCAGCGATTCCGCTTATGATAAAATGAGTTTATCTGATGACAGAAATTCAAGTTGTGTTGAAACTAGATCTCAGGTTTGCTAGATCTCAACAAATAGGATTTTTCCTCTCCTTCCTGTCGTATCTCACTGCGTATTCTACAAAAGCCAATCATCAGGGCATCTTGATATATAGCTAAATGCCACTGCACAGTTGACCTACTCTTTAGGAGACACGGGGGTCATCTCCTGCTGTAGATTTATCCCTAAAAATGACTTATCTGTGTGACTGTGGGTGAAAAGTTCCAACTCTTGAAGATGAAATAATTACAGCACAGAAAGGTTTCCTTTCCGTTCCATTCACCATAGGAGTATCATGTAAGCAACCGTGACCAGTGCTGTTTTTCTTTAAAAAAAGAGGTGCCAGAACTCACCATGAACATCTCTCCTTTTTGCTTATAATGGCAATGGCACCTACCTGAGAGGTGCTGGAACTGAGTTCTGGTGAGTTCCAGCTGAAAAAAAGTCCTGACCATGACTATTTAGCAAAGAGCAAGAAAAATAAGATCAGATGTGGAGGATTTCTCTGGGCAGTATTTCAGTACCATGTGGTTAGAGGCTGACTTGAAGTGTAGTCGTTTCCCTTCTAGATTTAGTGTGCCATATGTCAGCTATTAGTTTGCATTTTTAGCTTGTCTCAATTATTGCTAAGAATTAACACTGTGAACAGTCACCATTTCATGAACTGTTTAATGAAGTGCTCTTTTCTTTTTGTTAATATAGCTTAAATGCCCAATTTTGTTTTATTTTGTAAAGATTATTTTGAGAGCTCTGATAATAAGAGAAATTAGTTTAATTGGCTTCTAAATGACCAAGAACAAACTTAACCTCAAAGATGACTGAAGCTTGCTTAGGTCTCGGAATGTTATCCTGTTTTCTTCCTCAATATGCATTGAAATTGCATTGTACAGTACATAAGTGATTTTCCAAGGCTTTTTAGAAGGATGCATGTATTAATATTTTAAACTGAAGTAATTGCTTCTTGCTTAGCAATGGTTTTCATTTATGAGTGTTTATCCGAGGCAAATGGAAAGTATGGTTAATCTAAGTTAAAAATGGTTTCTTTAAATAGCTCTAATTACATTCTCTTTATATGTGTACATTTTAGACACTTAAGATTTAATCGGTAGCAGTTCTAACAAACCCTAATGTTTATTAGCCGGTTTTAAATTATTGTTATAGATGGCAGTTGAATGAGAAAATAAATTATGATTTGGTGACTATTATACTCAGTAAATAAAAGAGGGTCTAACACTGGGGGAGGGGGGAGAAATTATATGTCTTCTTCATTTTTCCAATTAAAAAGACAAAGAGATAGAATCAAAGCCATCTTAAAAGGAGGAAGGCACTTTCATGGCTTTCTTTTACAGAATGTGAATGCTTGTGCACTTATTTTCAATAAAGGAGTTACATTTTGATTTTTTCCCCTTTAATGCAGGAGATAGATGTGGTAGAAGCAGCAGCCCTAAACAAAACAACTCTAACACTGAATTCTTATTTCTTG
Organism: Podarcis melisellensis; assembly: GCF_964234715.1. Taxonomy (NCBI): domain Eukaryota; kingdom Metazoa; phylum Chordata; class Lepidosauria; order Squamata; family Lacertidae; genus Podarcis; species Podarcis melisellensis. The sequence goes on from NC_138541.1 coordinate 49,078,158, forward strand.
GATGTGAAAGAACTGGGTAGAACAGTCTTTGCCCCTCCAGATGGGTAGGGCTGTAACTCCCACCAGCCCCAGCCAGCAAAACTGTAGCTCAGTGGTAGATTATCTGCTTTGCATGCATGCCTGGGGTTGAATTGCAGGGATCTCTAGGTAGGTTAGGAAGAGACCCCGGTGTGAAATCCCGAAGGACTGCTGCCGGCCAATGTAGACCAGTGGTAGCCAAAATAGTGTCCTCCAGATGTTGGCTATTTTGGCTGGGGCTGATGGGAGTTGCGTTCAGCATCTGGAGGGCATAGTGTTGTCTATGCCTGATGTAGGCAGTTCTGAGCTATATCAGTGTTTCCCAGACTTGGGTCTCCCTTCATGCCTAGCTCGCAAGACCAGTGTTCAGGGATTATGGGAATTTAAAAAAGAGTTGCATTTCATATTTCAGCACTCCTGTTGAGCATATTACACTAGTCTATAATGATTCTCTTGCTAAAGAGTGTAACATAATTCAGCTTAATGGAAAAGAGTGAAATTTTTTGTCAAAAATGTGAAAATTGCTTGAAAATATCAAATCTGTATAAGTTTTTATACAATGCTGGCAGGGAGGAAAGTATTTATATCCCTCCCACCCAGGATATTGTATAAAAAGGTGAATAATAGCCACTGGCAATATGTTGTAAAGTAGGGTTGTAATTTTACTGTTTTTTCTTTTATAAACTACTATGACCATATCCCCCCCAATCAAGCAATATATATATATATATATATGTGTGTGTGTGTGTGTGTGTGTGTGTGTGTGTGTGTGTGTGAAATAAATAATTAATACTTACTAAATAATACTTACTGTTCTTCAGTAGGTAAGTTTTCATAACTTTTCCAAATGCTGCTGATAAATTATTCCATTTCACTGATATTTTTCATCAATATATAAAATTTACTTGGGACATGATCCAGCCATAGATTAGCATAGATAGATATATGATAGATGGATAGATAGATGATAGAGATAGATAGATAGATAGATAGATAGATAGATAGATAGATAGATAGATAGATAGATGATAGATAGATAGATAGATAGATAGATAGATAGATAGATGATAGATAGATAGATAGATAGATGATAGATAGATAGATGATAGATTAGATAGATAGATAGATAGATAGATAGATAGATGATAGATAGATAGATAGATAGATAGATAGATAGATAGATAGATGCCTTTTCTGTGTTGGCTCCCTACTTGTGGGATGCTTTCCTCACAGAACTTTCCTGGCACCTTCATTTAATATTTTTAGGTGCCAGGCAAAAACATTTCTTTTCTCCCAGGCCTTTGGCTAATTAAACCACCTATGACTTTTTAAACGGGGGGGGGGGGTCTTTGTTACTATGCCATTTTTGTGTTCTATATTGTAAACGACCCTGTGATTCTTGGATAAAGGGCAGTCTGGAAATTTAATAAACAATAATAAAATGCTTATCTATAAATGCCAAATAAGCTTAATAAGACTTACTTCTGTGTACAGTGGATATGAGTTACGCATAATTAACTCGAGGCCCATTAATTTAAGTGGGTCTACTTTGAGTGAAACTTAGTTGAATATCACCCATTGAACTTCAGGAAACATTCTTCTGAGTATACACATAAGATTCTGCTGTAAGTGGTTTTTTGAGATGACTCTTTAACATAATACAGTTGCATAATGCTTTTATCTGGGGTCTGTCAGCAACTGATTTCAGCACTGAAGAAAATTGTAAAGTATTTGTGGTATACTTTCTGATTCTTTAAAAACATTGATGATGCTGTTCTTCAAATAATGTCCACATGCAGTGCATACAATGATAACCTAATACAGTATATTCAGATAATGGGCTGGAAATAGACAGCTTCATGCCGTGTGAAATGCTCCAGATCTGAATGTTACCTTATGGTTTCTTTGGTGGGAAAATGCTGTCTTTGTTTTATCAGTCTAAGACTAAACTATATAAATGAAAATAATGTTTGCATTTGGTCATAGTACCATACCTGAAATAAATCACTGTCAGACAGACCCTTTTAAAGGGCAAATGAAAAATAGTCTTTAATTTTTTTTATATTCTAAATTCCTCATAGAAACCAACCTTTCTTCTTCTGTTTACACTACCAAATCCACCGGAAACGTATGTAAACTGAGACATTCAGAAATGGATGCCAAACTGCCCAAATGTAAAGATGATGCTGTCTAGAGTTTATTTTGTCTACTTGCCATATTGCACTGAACCTTGGACATAACTGTGCATAATGGCTTTTGAATCCAGTCTCTGTGGATCGCAGCCAACATCACATGCACCAGTTAATGACTGATAGTTATCTCTGCTCATTGCTAGTGTTTTCTTAATGACTGTTTTAGCATGAGGATAGGTCACAAAATACAGGATTAAGTAAGGTCAAACCCCAGTGAATTGTGCAGTTTATTTATTGCAGGCATGGGAAAATAGAAATAAAGCGAGTCGCAGCGAATGCTCATTTATATATTTATATAATATTGTTATAATGTTTGAGTAAAATTGAACTGTAATTTCTATCTCGGTGTAATGCTTGGCAAGTGGTAGTGCTGTACAATTTAAATATCCCTGTTGCTCAGCAGGCCAACAATGTTTGGCATTGCTGTTAACAAGAGTAACTTGCAAAAGTGAAGAGCACTCCTAATGTCATAACAGTACAAACATATCTAAATCATATGACTGTGATGACAATGGCTTATTAACATCTGACAATATAAATTGGTCTCTAAGAGTGAATTGGATATAGGTCCAGTATGGTAATATTATTTGTAGAATGTGGGATTTGATCAAACACGATAGAGAAAGGCAGAGTAATGGCTCTGTATATTAATCACTCTGATGAGAGATCCAAAGCAAGGTAAAATTGTATCAACATTTTGTATCTTTCACAGGATATCATTGTCTTATCTAATTATTACCTGTGCTTTTCTCTCCACCTATCACATTATTCCCACTTTCAAAAGAAAATAAAAATCAACTTGCTTGCAATGAAAACATCAACTCTAGTAAAAACCAAGTTCATTCCATTGTACTGGACTTACATTCTGCCAGCAGAAAGGTTACATTCCTCACTGATAAGGTGCATGAAGTTCAGCACTATGGGGGAAAATAGAAAATGAAAACCATGCCAGCACTTATTTCTCAAGCTGAACACACATTCCTTCTTGAATATTTGCTGATAGTTCTAGCCCCACATTGTCATTCATATTCATATATATATTGAAGAGAAGCAAAGTTACAATACATGATCTTTGAATGCCCATATACAATCCTTTGCATACTATTACATACTGTTTTAGAGTTGCTCCCCACTTTGGAAAATTGTAGAAATAGAATTACATCATTATATGGTTAAAACAGCCCAGTTCTTGCACATTCCTACATCCCTGGGACCTGGTCAAGTGTACCCTTTTCCCTCCCTTAACTGATCTCTGGCAATGGTCTTCTCTGTTAGACTGATCTGGCACCGTGGGCTCACTCTGTCACAAGCAGATTTTAGGGGAAGTTATCCATCCACATCTCCCATCAATATGCCCAGCTGTGGAAGATGACTCTGAAGGCATATTTCTTTCTGTTCTTGTGTATCTAATGGGATATGCAGCTGCCTGATCTGAACACATCCCCACGATGCCGCTCTGTCCCTAGGCTTGCCCCTTTTCACCCTGGAATAGAGGTCTAAATGGAGGATAGGGGTGGCTGGAAGAGATTACAGCCGATCCAGTCCTACTATGAGGCATGCTAAATTGCATGGTTCAGGTGTTAGATTGGAACAGTGGATCATGTTCTCCACGGAGCTTGCTATTGTCACAACTTGCAGGCCAGCTTCTTGGCCACCACTAGTGTTGTTCTCACCTGACTTCCTGGTCATCAGCTTTGATGCTGTAACCCTTTCAATCTGTCACCAGCAAAGAAGCTACCTAGTGCCATCACCTACTTCTAACCACAGAGCAGGGCCATTAGAATGGCTACCCAGCACTCTACTTGGCAGACTATGGTCAGAGAATAGCTGAGCTTCTGAGAAAGAACCAATTGATCTACAGATCTAGTTAGCTGCTGATTTAGTTCAAAGCTGAGTGATACAAAAGTTGACGGAGGAGGAGGTAGGTTTTCTTTATGACCAATAGCTCTTTCAAAGTGTCTGCAAAAGCAATTTGAGGAGGAAGATCAAAAGAAAGGAAAGATGGGCAGGGAAATTCACCTTTCAAATTTATCTTGGGTAGGAAAAGAAAAAGGGAAAAGATTGCTTTGTAATTTTATCTGCAGTAGTAAAGTCAAAATAGTCATTTTTAAGAAGTAGGAAGGGGGGAAGAAAATACAGAAAAATATGTTTTTAAATGTCATCTAGGTACCAGTGGAGTGTGTTCATGTGTACATGTGAATGGAAGTGTGAATTGCCATGCACACTGATAGCTCCAACCACCACACTCATAGCCTGTGGTCCCCAACTACTAACCACCACAGCATGTGTCCTTAGAAGATAGGTAGAGATAGATAGATGATAGATGATAGATAGATAGATAGATAGATGATAGATAGATGATATATAGATAGATGATAGTGTTGGTTTCTGCTTTCTTATCCCCAACAGATAGATATAGATAGATAGATAGATAGATAGATAGATAGATAGATAGATAGATAGATATAGATACATATAGTCGACCCTTGCTTTAAGAGATAACACCAGTACTTTGAAGTGTACTTGGAAATGGGTTGAAAGCCAGTGTATAAAATTTAAATATTTTGAAAGAGCAAACCTCACATATCTGATGAACAAGCTTTAGATTTTCCCCCAACCATGTTATTGAAACCTACCTTTGACAAAATCTTTGGTCCATTTACCTCAGTATTGTCTATAATGCATAGTACTCTCTCTCTAGGAATTCAGCTGGGAGTCTTTACCAACGCTACCTGTAGGTGTCATGGATTGAATATGGGACTTTCATCATTCAAAGCATGTGCTTTACCACTGAGCTATGACCCTTCCTTTAGGAAGGGAAAAATGTTTAGTATACGTAACTTGGGCAATATTTGCAGATTCCAATGTTGTGTTCTGTATAATACAGTGCTTTATAGTATGGCTTGGGAACCTGTGGCCCTCCAGATGTTGTTGAACTCCAACTCCCATCAGCTCCTGACAGTACAGCCAATGGTAAGAGATCTAGGAGTTGTAGTTCAACAATCTAGGTTTCCAGCCCTTAACTTGCAGTTAGCCTTATACACATTAAACTATCTCAGTCAGAAAAAGGCTTCTCAGTATGTACAAGTCTGCAATCAATTCAATTGTCCAATGGCCAAGAGAGCAACATCTACCACATGCATGAACCAGCTATTGTTTATTGATAAATCTACACATAAAGATGCCAAGTGTACAGTGCGGGGGAGTTGTGTATGAGATTATGATTATTTCATTGCCAATACCTCACCATAGTGTAGGCAGATGTGTACATTTCCATCTCTTGATTTATGAACATAGGAATTCTTATCTTCATATGTTATCTAGAGCCACTGTGAATTATAAATCAAATTCAGTCATTTGTTGCCTATGACGTCTGTGGATGCCTGATACAGTCAAGAGTGACTCTTTCAATTATCATAAAAAATGGAGGGGGCTGAATGGGGATGTAGCTTTAATGTGCTCAGTGAGTGAAAGAAAAAAATACTGAGCTTTTAGCTGCTTTCCTCCCACCACTCCTGAAACAATCAGAAATACAGAAATACAGATTTTAAATGGCAAAAACAGTGAGGCAAATCAAGTTCAAGGGCAAGATGTGTATGTTAATTTTTAGTATTAGTCATTATTTTCTAAACATTGTCATAAAAGTATGCATTTGCCACACAATTTGATTTATTCTTGACATCCATTTTAAGGAAGGGTCAGAAATGAAACTGTAATTTGTGCGTTTTCCAGTATTTTATTTGTACTCGCATAGTTAGCATTAGTATTTTGAGGGATGTTATTCTTTGTGAAAATGACAAGTATTACCAATTGCTTTAAGTGGCACCACCACTTTGGAATAAACTATGTGCCTTTTTCCTAATTTAATAATTCATCTGAGAATATAGCACATTTTCAAAATTACTCAGAGAGATTTTAAAAACATATGACTACCATGGCGAGGAAGAAGAAAGACTTACCCCAAAGTACAATAACTCTGCATGGTTTATGATTGCTCATCATTTTCAGAGGCACATTCTCAAGATGACAGTTCAAAAAAAGCATTGAATTTGTTGATCTCAACTTATTCCTTTGGAACATTTAATATATTGCAAAAACAATGCACATGTTGATACAGTTGGCAGTCTCTGGTCAGGAAATGCTCAGAGTCAACTAAGCATAGAAGCTCCATTTGCCTAGGGAAATGGTGGAGTTTTTAAAGAAAGGAAGTTGATATTTAGTAAAGCAATAGCAATGTCTTCCACAGTGTCTGCTTTCATATTTTCTAAGGGTGCCATTCTTTCATATACGACCCCCTTCATTTCAATTCACACAGAAGCACATTCTCATGGATTTTTTCCTCAGTAGTGTTAATAGAGGGTGCAGCTCTACAGTTCATAGCATTATTTGATTACAATTCATAGCAGCATCACTACAGGTTTATTGATGGTTTTAAACCTCTGAGGCAACATTTTGATTTTAGGGACATTATATATCAGATATGATCCTTTCATTCTGTTGTAAAATGCAACTGCAGGCAGAAATTCAGCATGTTAATCTTTTCTAGTGTGGAAAAATAATTATGGAAAAATCTTCACCATGGCAAATTTTGTCTTATGCCATGCACCCCACATCACTCATGTTGTGATTGGCACCCACAGCATTCTCCCAAAATTTGAAATATGCCCACTGGACCAGAAAGGTGAACCCTAATGCCTCTTTGAAGCAGATTGACAGAAGGCCCCAGTGGAGGCTATCATTGGTGGCAATGGAAGGAAACTGTACCTAGGAAGTCCATGGAACCAGTAGGGAGCAGGAACCAGAACCAGCCACAACTGCTTCAGGCTCATTCAGCACCGTGAGATACCTGGGTAGAGCAACCTATAGATGTGGAACGGATGCTAAGGCACATAGCTAAGTCCACAGTTGCAAAATGAATCTATACAAAAGCTGAAATTTAAAACCAAGAATTCAATACACAATACATTTTTTTCTGTTCCTAAGGCAGAAAATACACACACACACACACACACACACACACACACACACACACTGTTTAATATGGACTAGCTGAATTTAACGGGATTTTTTTTTGGGGGGGGTATTCTTTTTGAAAATGGATCCACCAGTTGGGCAATTGCCTGTTTCATGCTGCTCTATTCACAGCTGTGAATTTTAGGACACTCCATAGCAGCTAAGTTTGCATTGTTTGCTTGTCTGAGTCTGATGAATCTGTCTAGCACATCTATTTGAGATCCATTCAACTTGAGGAAATTGCTTATTGTGTCTTTCATGTCACTAATGTGTCTGCAAAGCACAATATCATAGTGTTTCTTTCCACCATGTCTGCCAAATGATTGGTGTACTGATGACAAATTCTGAATACAGATATGTTTGCATCTTATCCTTGTGAAGTTACTTCATGCACTATTGACTATTGTCAACATATGACTGAATCTCAGCTACGAAATGTGAATTAGATACAGCTCAGGAAATGAACATAGATAAAGGAAAATGTTAGTGATAAATACGTGGAAATTAAAATATTAAAATTAAAATCAAACTGAAACTCAGACAAATATAAAAATGCTGGAAAATCAATTGTCCTTAGAAAAAGTTTACAGTTAGCAATTATCTGTGGTAGAACTGTTTGGTTGTTAACCTGAATGAGGATGGGGGATCCAAAGTGCTATGTCTGCTAATATTTAGTGCAGGCAGATAGATAGATGATAGATAGATAGATAGATAGATAGATAGATAGATAGATAGATAGACAGACCTTAGATATATTTATCTTTCTTTTCAGCTGATAGGACTCTCAGAGGAGTGCACTGTACATAAAACTAATGAAAGCAATAAAACAGTAAAATAATAAAAGTAGGGCAGTTAATCGCAATGGAAAACCAGATTTATTTATTTTTTGTTATGATTAAATAATGAGACAAAAATGGGAAAGAAAACAAACTTGATGCCAGGCAGACCTGTGGACCCAAATTCAGGGTGCCACAACTGAAAAGACCCTACCTACAGTCACTACCCAACTAACTTAAAATGGCAGTGCAGTGTGTTGAGAAAGTCTTCCAAGGAAGATCATCATGCCTGGGCAGGTTCATGTGGGATTCTGATTATTTTAAAGGTTAAAACCAGCACTTGGAATTGTCTTCAGAAATGTATTGGAAGCCAGTGCAGTTGTTTCAAGATTGGTAGGATATGCTGTATATGTATCCCTCCTCCCCCAATACTCCAGTTGCCTATGAAGACTGTATGGAAACCGCAGTTCGTCAGATCTTCATAGGCAATCCCCCTGTGATTTGAAGTTAATGAAACAGGATGTTACCAAGTGAAAATAGTTACTAGGCTCTTCCTGTGTAGGGGAGGCTGTAGCTGGCACACCAGCCTAAGCTAAGGAAAGGCGCTGAAGGCCTCACTTCAGATGTGTTCATTATGTTCTCAAGAGGTATGTGGTCTGTTTCTTCTGTTATTGTTCTGTCTTAAATTGGGATTTGTGGCACATACCTCTGTATCTCCTACTATTGGCAGATTCCTAATCACTGTTCCCCAGTTGGTTCCTGAAACACATCACAAAACTAAGACACAACTCAGAACTGATGATTGAGAAGAATGTTATATACCAAGTTATGAGCAATATGAGATAGAGGTGGAAAGAATTAAAAGTGATCTGAGTTGAAGATTGACCTCTCACATGACTGTTTCACTACACTAACAGAGGCAGATGATGTTAACCTCTCTCTCTGCCCACCCCTTGCCCCGCCATAACATTAGTAGATTAGACCTTTCCTGTATACTTATATTACAATGTTTTGTAATCCTCTGCATCTTTGACTTGTGGTGGGGGTTGGACGGGGAAATGTGAACTGTTGTGGTAAGAAACAACACTTCTACTACACATTTCAGAAAGGGTACTATAAGAACATTGCTATTTTCCATAGCAAACACATGTTAGGGATAATGTTGAATTTGGCTCAAATTAAAGGCTTGCATCCAGTGCTGCATGAATGGAGCTCCACTTGCACAACAGTACTTCCCCTTCCTCTTATCTCTGCACGCAGCTCCAGAAGCAGCTCTATATGCCCCCCCCCCCTTCTGGATAAAATGTGTGCAGTGGGGCAGGGCTGCAGGGGATAGGAGTGCAGGTGGGAGTTCTATTGCAGAAGTGGAGGTCTGCTGTATGAGCAAAACAACAATGTTTGATACAACCCTCAGAAATTTATAATGAGACAAAACCTATGGCTTTGAAGTTCCTCTAGTTCTCAAATTTGCTTGTGCAAGACAATAAATAATTAAGGAGACACTGTTTCATTATATAAACAAATCACTGTCTCTCATATTACTGGATACAAATTACTTTTACTGGTGCCTTAAAAATATTTTTACAGGGGCTTTTAACTATTCTGGGCTCCATTCTTGGTTATGTAGGGGGCATGATTGGCAGGGTTGTTTTATTCCATGTACTACAAATGCACGGTCTAAAAACAGAAATCTGTTCTTTTAACTGACTTTATTTTTATGTCAGTTATTAGTTAATGCACATTTTGCTATATTAGAAAGTAGCTTTACAATGTGAACATTAAAAAGTACATAGTGTGAACAGATAAAGGGTGTAACATGAATCACAGAAAAAAGAAAAAAATTCTCAAGGAGAGTTCTGACAACTGCTTGATGTTAAGCAGATATATTGTCTTTAAGGTTAAACCATAGGGAGCTAAAGTTTTAAGTCTATTTCTAGAAGTTTTTTTCCTTCTTTTATACTGATCATGTGGTTCTAGATATATATTTAAGCTGGGAAGTCCTAAAGCTGCAAGTGGATAAAACTACATTTAGTAGGTTAAGGACTGGACAAATCCTTTGAACTAGCTTCTTCGTGAGATAACAAAACTCAGGTGCTGAAGAATAAACATACAGCTGGTCACTTTATATCGTACCTGTATATTGTTTATGACTGTGTTAGGTTGGTGCTCTGTGGCAGATGAGAATGGAATTGCAGATTCCATACAGGCAACATAGCATGTTTCTTTCCTCTAAGTAACCACAGGTAGCAAGGTTCATCCTTTTAAAGCAGTGAAAAGGAGAACTGATGGCAAGCGATTTTATTCAGCTTTTAAAACAACTTGTGGGCATTAGGATATTGTCTGAAACAAATCATTGTAAGTTTTGCCCTCTGGAGTTATTTTAATTTGTAGAAATAGGTAGCTCTCTGTGACAACTCTCTTTAAAGATTGGTGAAGCCAGATGAAACTGAAACAGAAAAAGAATTTAGCTTTGCTTGCCATTTCTTTTAGACTTTGTTGAAACTGTGAAGTCAGAGACAAAGCCTTAATCAACCTACTTTATCTTATAACAACATTTAAAGCAGGTTGTTTCAATTAGCAAAGTAATTAGCAATATTTTTCATTACTTTTTCTCATCTTTCCAGATGAATTGAACTCTAATCATTGGGCCACAATGTTAGATCTTTGATAAATAATCTTTGTTTCAAATTTTGCTTAACATATACCTCTGTGAATTAGGAAAGAAAGCTATTTAAACAATGTGAAGCAGCAGCTTTTTAGTTTTCTGTTTATCACTGAGGCTATGTCTAGAGAGCAGCTTTCTCCCTTGCTGATTTAACACTGTAGCACTAAACTGGAAGTAGGGAGATAGGGAAAATCTCAAGGAAAGGTACCAACAATTGTAGGAATTTTGCACTATAGGAAACTATTGGACAGTTCTACTTATTCTGATCCTCTGAGGCCTATTTGCTGACTTTGGTGCTGATGGAAATCTGTACAAGATCAGCACAGTCCTATCCTGTTTGTTAGTATCAGGCATACAGAATCATCATGGCTATTATAAAATAAAATTCCATCAGGAAAAATTATGGCTGTCTCTGCTCTAGTGTCATTTGTTATCTGGCATTGGCACTGACCAAGGATCTCATCCTCTCTGTTGATGAACAGCTAAGAAGGGATTTCTTTCTCCTTCCACATCTATGCATCTGTTTATTTATGTTGGGTACCCTTCAGCAGTATTACTCTCAAGGCAGGTAAGAAAGTATAAAAACAAACACAATTTAGTAAACAGGTATGATCAAAGCAGCAGAAATAGCAGCCACAGAATACATGTTCAATCAAAGTTTTAAAAGCCTGGAATTAAAGTACTGAAAGGACATGCAAAGTGGCACCAGGCTGTGAAGGCTCTTCTAAAGCCAGACACCCCCCAGAAGTGACTTGCCAGGTGGCCTGGAGCTGCTATGCTCGCTTCCTGGCAGGTGGGACACTGCTGTTTACCAGGAGGGAGACAGGGAGGTGGCAGGGAGGTTGGTGCAGTGCAAATACACTGACAAAGACAATCTGATGCTCCTACCAGTGTGGTTGTACTGCACCAGCCTCTCTAAGACCCCCTCCCCACACATAAGCAACAGCAACCAACCTGCTGGGAAGTGGTTGCCTAGTGGCTCTTCCCTACCAAGTGAGCCACTTCTATGCCCAACTAATCTCTGAAGGTGGCACACCAGAAGGACATGCAATCTTAATGTACTATGTGCTGTATGAACCCTTTATCACAAGATGTGTTTGATGGTCAACAACTTACAGTAGATGGGTTTCAAAGAGGATTAGACAAATTCATGGAAGCTAAGAACATTAAATGTTCTTAGTCCTGATGGCTTCCTCTAGGGACAGATTCAGCATTCCTCTGAATACCAGTTGTTGAGGAATGACAGTGAGAGGGAGCAATCGTATTGTATCCTAATTTTGGCCTTCCTATAGGCATCTGGTTGACATATGGGAAACAGAATGCTGGAATAAACTGATCTGCTCCATCAGGGCTCTCCTTGCCTTCTTATGAGAAGGCAATTTTTCAGGTACTTGGTTCCCAAACATTTCTGAAAGGGACATCCACACACAAAGAGCTTTGTGACTATCAGAGTATTACATTACTGCTTTATGAAAAACTTAGATTGTGGATATGGATTACTCATTTAATTTACTGATGTAGGTGCCAAATTGGCATGCTCAGAAATCAATGGATTCATCAGTCGCCTAGATTACCTCATAAAAAGAAACCCATAGATAGGTTATATATGGCTATATCAGAATTCATCTTAACTTATTTTGGCAGAGCAGTCAAATTAGTTGTATCTAAATTAGTTTCTGAATAAACCTCTATCAGAAAATTGTTTCTGGAATACTAAAGATACCCACAGTTGAAAAAGTAGATTATGTCACACATCCAGTTTGGTTCAACACTCAAATTGGATATAGACTGCTATTTTGCTTCACAAGGGAAACTTAATGTGATACTATTTCTTTATCAAATAGGTATCCTGCTCTTAATCCAAAGCATGGCATGCATGAAAATAATCCCATTTTACCACCCTGGGAGGTAGATAAGATTGAAAGTAATAGCTGGCCCAAAGTCATGTGTGAGGTTTTGAACACACTACATTTTGCTACTGTTATGAGTTTGGAGGAAGTAGGCTGTATGCCAAGACCCTTCAAACCCTTGGATCCAGCAAGTGTTAAAATATAAACTGGGCTAGCTTCCTGATGAGGTGATCACCTGAGTGATTTGCCATTAAGGGGAACAGAGAAAGTAGATCTGTGAGAGATGGCAAATGAGTGGCAGCTAGAAAAAGACAAATGCAACAGCTGAGAGTTCAGTGATGTGAGCTAGCAGCAAAGCAGCAAAAAGGCAGAGAGAATTATGCCTGATTTCTGTGGGAATCCAAAACTGTGGGCGTGGGAGAAACAATACCCTCTTGGAGTGTTAATGTTGTAAGCCCCGCCATCATAGGTTCAGGTTGTATATATGTGTAAATAAACCATATATCACAAAGACACCACAGTCTCTGCTGTGCCTCATTCCTGAAGAAAACACAAAACCTTGGTAAGCACCCGGAACCTCTGGAATCTCATGCCACTCAGAGATTGGAGTGGCATGCAACACTACAATGACAGTAAATATTAATTTGTCTAGAAAACTCACAGCTCAATAGATGAAACAATGGGAAGGATGGGGGATGGGGGACAAAATGTAGTGATTCATGCTGCAGTGCAACTTTTTATGGGGGCTGGGTGGAATCCATTTTCACAATAAAAGAGAATGAATTGGATGAATTCTCATTCTCCATTAACTCACAGTTGCTGAAATGTTTTGATATGACAGAGATGGACAAATTCACAGGAGCAGTGTGTAAGAACACAGTATTATATTTATACTTACTGGAAGGTCCCACAGTGTAGATAATACTGAACTAGGAACCTAGGAAGTTGCCTTTTACTGAGTCCAACTATTGGTCCATCTAGCTCAACATTATCTATACAGTACTGACTAACAGCACCTTTTGCATTGAGCTACAGACTTTAACAACTGCAACTTGTTTATATTGCAAATAAGTTGATATACTTCTTTGCTTACAGTATTAGAATTGGAACAAGTAAGAGGGATTTTTGTTTTTGTAATTAAATTACTATAGTTATATGTAATGTATATAAATAATAATTTCACATACATATATGATTTTATTTTATTTTTTAAACAAAACCTTGATTATAGCCTAAATCACTGAGCCACTATATTGGGGCTTCAAAGTAATTCAAGACAACCACAACTGTAGTAAAATTAGTGAAGATGATTAGAGATAGGGTCATCAAAGGGTCGATGGACAAGTTATTGTCTAACTACAAAATAAAGCTAATCTGTCACTAAAGCAATAATGAACATAATCTTTCAGAGTAAGCATATGAGAACAGAATACAGTATAAAGAAAGGAAGAAATTGCAGGACTCCTTCATTATTTCTTAGTCATATGCCATGACATTAATTGCTCTGGATTTGATCTTAGTGTTTTGGTTAATTGAATGCAAGTACTTGTAGAATGAAGCAATAAATTCGTATATTGCCATTTCACTACTGCTTGAGTTGCCTCTTGTCTGCCACTATGCTCTGTTCTCAACTTCAGTGAGAAGCCTTAACAAAATAATCCATATAAGTCAATTAAAACCTGACTAAATGCTGTTACTGAATGGGCTTTTTAAAAATATTGCTTGTTAACATGCAGTAACTTCATAGCATGCTCTCTTTAGCTACTGGCAGCAGTAAGTCAGGTTGATTTTCTTAATTGCCCTTGGCTGCAAATCAAAAGACACAATTACTGAATTTATTGACCATTAGGGATGTCTTTAAAATGCATGTGCTCAATAAATAAGCGTGGCTTCAAAGTGGACAAATTCAACATACTATGGCCAGTGAATATATAGCATGTATCAGAGCAAGTTATGACAAAACTGAGACAAGGAAATAAATATTGTAAACATTCCAAAAAAAGTCTATTCTTAATGCTCACAGAGCAAAAACAAAAAACAAAAACACTTGCTAAGAGGTGCTCCTAAAAGAAGTTGTTACTTTGCTGTAAACATGTGTCTGTAAAATGTGGTATAAATGGTTGGTTTGTTATATTTTGTGAGGCTAAGGCAAGTGTTCTATTTATTGCTAATTTTATTTATTAATGCTGCCATCCTGTATTGATTTATCTGGGAGTAAACCCCATTGAGTTCAATTAGACTTACTTCTAAGTATAGGTAAAGGTAAAGGTACCCCTGACCGCTAGGTCTAGTTGCGGATGACTCTGGGGTTGCGACGCTCATCTCACTCTATAGGCTGAGGGAGCCCACGTTTGTCCGCAGACAGCTTCCGGGTCATGTGGCCAGCATGACTAAGCCGCTTCTGGCGAACCAGAGCAGCGCACAGAAACAGCATTTACCTTCATGCGAGAGCGGTACCTATTTATCTACTTGCACTTTGACGTGCTTCCGAACTGCTAGGTTGGCAGGAGCAGGGACCGAACAACGGGAGCTCACTCCGTCGCGGGGATTTGAACCACCAACCTTCCGATCGGCAAGCCCTAGGTTCTGTGTTTTAGACCACAGTGCCACCTGTGTCCCTTACGTCTAAGTATACTTGTGCAGTATTTTAGTTAGTAGGATTCAAAGAAGCAGGGAAAATACCCTGATACAGGAAGATATAGGATTTTTAAAAAAGCAAAACATGCATTTATGAAAATAAAATGTCAAATTAAAATTATGACATTGATGGACCTCTGTTCTCTTCCTCTCTGGATAAAAAAGATAGAATGACACTTACTCTGATAATTTCCTGACCTAATTTTTCAACCTCACCTCCCACCTTCTTATCTGATTGACTTTTCCTTCTAGAAGTCATGCCACCATTTGACACTGATGAAGGCATGAAGGTCAGGATGACTTCAGAAAAGTTGTACATAGCTTAATCTGTCTAACACAGTAGTGACAAATGTGGGAATAATTGTGCAAAGCACTGAAAATGTTATAGAAACAAACAAACAATACACACTTTTCTACTACATTGTTCACTTTCCTTACCAGAGTACATCTGCCTTGTACCCAGGGTGTGGCCTTGGGCAAGTTGTTTGTTTCTCAGCAACAGACTGATTGGGTGCTGATGGCTCTGCATTCACCCCTGTGATATCTTCTGTTTGTGGCCTTGGGCAAGTCAGTTTTCTCCACCTACTACAAGGCTGCTCCACTTCCTTGTGGGACGGTGTTGCAGGCAGCCACGTGACCTGGGCTAAGCCCCAGCAACACCAGGGAGTCCCCAGCCGCATCACGGCCCCTGGCTAGCCAATCCGGTTGGCCGGGGGCGTGGCTTGGCACATTTAAGCAGCCGTGCAGCCAGGGGATATCCCTTTTTGTTCCAGCTTTTGCAGATCTCCCGCATTCTTTTCATGCTTTCAACATATAGGCCTTGCTATGGACCTCGGTTGGTCGCCTGTTGAGGGGGCTTGGTAGAAATTTTTCTGCTTGGCAAATTTGCATTGGCTATTTGGTTTTCGCCTACCTCGTAGCAATCGTCACAACTTTTGTAAGGTTTGGCAGTTAGGCATTCGTAGAACCTGGATTGGGGGAGGGGAGGTGTGGCCATCACCTGCCTCTCCATTTTAAGGGTATTCCGTTAAAGGGATCCGGGGTGTGTGGATCTTGTCCGAAGCCCGGGTAGGGGCTAGGGTCATGCCACGATCCCATCGGGGACCCTGGGGGAGCTCTAGTTGATGTACATCAACAGGGCTACTGCTATTGGTGGTTGACCCTTTCCGGACTACCTGCATGGCAGGCAGGAGTCAGATACAGTCAGTTCAATTCCATTGCCTAAGCCAATACCACTCACATTCAGTAACCAATAAAGTTGTGGCCTAAATTTGCTCATTTAACCTAAAATACTCTGTCCAGGTGTAATTATTCATCATAAAAGGGAGGCCTTGGGGTCTTGACACGCAACATTCTGCTTCCAGCTATAGCCAGTCAAATGGCTCTGAAAAGCTTAGGCTGTGGGGTCAGCAGCATTACAGTGTGGTTTGTCTCCAGTATGTGATATTCCCTGCCCTCTGAACATCATATTCTTTTTAGATACTGTAGTTACTAGAAAAGGCTTATATTGTTGGAGTAGGTAGGTGAGGTTTTGAGTGGGTGGGTGACGCCACAGTGAAATGTGCTAGAAGTGGTTTTGCACAATGTGTTAAGGATCTGTAGCATCCCCTATTTTGGAGAGTCACAGATGCAGCCATCTAATGGGATGAGGTTATGCTTTAATCAGTTCTGTTTCTTTTTAAAAATAAATTCAATGTATCAATTATCTTCAGTGTCTCTCCCCTCTGCCTACTGATCTGCATCCATTGGGATGAAACAATTCCCCTTGTAAACTGCTCTAGGCTTTCTTCTGCCTACTTGAAAAATAGATAGATGTAGTATGGAACACAGCCAGGGTGAATTACTCCACATAATGAACTATTCTATAAATCCCAGATACTCATGCTATATTTCAGAGCAGTCAAAAATTCAATGAGGTGTGTTAAGGATGGAGGGAGATCACCCACTGATAAGAGGCCTTTTGGGTACAGGACTGTGCTTTACAAAGCTCAGCATTTGCTTAGAGGTTTTAAAGAAAATGTCGGCATTTTTTGACCTAGATACCCTTTCATTTTTAATGGTTTTATAGCTTTGGGCATTTCCCCTAAGAATATAATGGGGGCTGGGGGATGAGTGTGTTTGTGTTTTCATATGAAATGCACACTTTTTTCTTCCGTACCCACACCCCATTTCACTCTGATCCTCACAAAGCTTCTTGGTGTCACTTTAATCTTTCCCTAGTTTTCAGCTCTCTGTTGTGATGCTCCATCAGTTCCCCTGTGCTATTCACTCTCTGTCAGATCCCCTGGGGACCATTCTGTTTCCAGCTTAACTTCTTCCACTTTCTTTTCCTTTCAAATAAAATATAACTGATAGGCAAGGCAAACACGCTGAGCCCAAGTAAACATATGGTTTGCATCATTCTTGTGTGTGTCTCTTTTATTTGAGTGGAAATTCTGCCACCACCACCACCAAAAAAACAACAACTATGGAAGATTTACAGGTGTTGTTGGTAAAATTAGTATTCATGTTAGTATCATTAGATTATACTAGTTTCATTAGTATCATTAGTATATATTAGTAAGGTAATCATATATTTCCATTCAACTGTCAGAGGCAGTGTGAATGCCAGTAGCAAGGAAGCACAAGTGTGGAGAATGCTGCTGCGCTCCTGTCCTGCTTTCAGGCTTCCCATAAGCATCTGTTTGGACACTGAGAACAAGATGCTGGATTAGATGAGTCACTGGCCGAATCCAGCAGGGCTCTTTTATTTTCAGTTATGCCAGGTTTTTGGTATTACAACAACAACTTGCTTTCAGCTGTTTGTTTCAGTATGAAATAACAGAGTTGAATTTGTTTCACATTCCAAAATGGTCTCATACAGTTAACACCAGTATACATTTGCCCCGAGAGTCCATTTTTGGGTCTGATGTTCATATGCCCCTGCAGCAATCTCACTTTGGCTAACCTGGCTGGCAAAGTGACCATCCAAGATCTTGAGTGTGAAATAATGCAGATAGTTGTGCCTACAGATGTCTGGGTGTGTCTTTTGTCCAAATACGTGTTATGGAAGGGAGAGGGGGTTAGCTGTTTCTCCTGCTTAAGGGGAAAACAAGCTTTACTTCATTTCCTTGTAGTTCATACTACCAGCTGAGGTTGATCAGGCTAAACTAGGAGAAAATCTCAGTAAACTGGAAAAAAACCACCTATTTGGACCATGTTACTTTGGAGCTCAAAAAATTCCTTAGACTCCAAGATATATGGCAGGATGTCTTAGACATACGGTATGTGGTATGGAAGAAGCTTGTTTCTTCTACAGCAATTCTAATTCCTTCTTCCTTTTCTTTTCCAAATGCAGTGGTATATAAAGAAAACGAGTTTTGCGAAGTATAAGCCAGATAACATTGCTCCTGCCACCAATTCATTCAAGTCAAAACATTTTGCAAACCAGTGATTTTGCACATTGTGGTTCAAGACCATTGGTGAGTCATAGGAGGATGGATTATATTGCTGCCAACAGTGGTTTATTGAGAACAGATCTTGACAACTCTGTGCAGATGCACACGTAAACTGGAATTAGGAGATCAGACTGAGATTAAAAAGGGAATTTAGTGTGTCTTGTGTGGGTTCATTTTAACACAGGTTGGTGGTAGTTGTACATAACGCTGGACCCAAGTATTTGGTATTGGAATTTCACATAAAAGATAGGGTTAGTGAGGATTAGAAGCACATAGTCTAATAATATATTAAATTTTGTTATGTCTGCACCAAGCCTAAGAGCTGAGTCTTGGTGAGGGATAGATTTATCAGGCTATTTCTGGTTCATGTTACTTTTACATGTGTTTCATCATAAGTCTGTTCCAGCCTGTTTCAATATTAATCTGTAGCTTAAAAAACATGTGAAGATTCACATTTAAATAGGTAGTGTATTTCACTGTATGCATTTCTAAACATATTTTATCTCAAAATATGAGATTTTGGTATGTTTTTGAGCCTGTATTGCAGAGTTCAGGAAAACATTGCATCTGTAGGATAACTGGGTTTTGAATAGTATGTTCGTCTGGGAAGTGAAAATTAGGTCAGTTTACCTAAAAATATAGACCAAACATGGGGGGGGGGAATCAATCTCTAATATCAATTAAATAAGTCTTTTTTATATATTGGAAGGTTTGATTTGCTGATTTTTCTCTAAAACTGTTATCAATACACTGATAAGTAAAATTATTAATGTGAATACTGCTACGTTGTCACTATGAAAGGACAGGAAATAGAGTTGCACTTATAGACCTTTATATAAATTAATATTTGAGAGTGTTTGTTAAAGAAGAAGAGAGTTTTTGAGTAAGTTGAGGATTGCACTATATAAAAACTGGGTGATTTGTCTCTAAGCACATGTTTTAATGCTGTTTAAACTTAGATGGGAGTGTTTCATATTCCATTTTGGTTGTTCATAATGTTTTTTTCTCAGAGGTTTTTCATACGTATTTATTCTCAGCAAACCATTCACTTTCAAGCCTTGAAGGATTAATGGCAATCTTGGCCCAAAATGTACAGATAATAAAAATGAATTGTATTTGTTTTCACTTGAATGACTATATCCAATGAGATTTTTTTGTCTGAGTAATTCAAAATGAATTCTCTTTGTACCTGTAACTTTGATCTGCACAACAGTGATACTTTTAAAGCAATTTCCTAGCATCTAATTGAGACAGAAATGCACATTACTTAGGTCATATATTGAAAGACAAGAAAGACAAGCGAAACTCTTCTGGAAATATTATCAATAATATGGAAAAATTATAAAGTGATTGAGATATAAAATTAAATCTGCAGAGAAGTAAGATGAGCAAACTAACACATACACCCATTTTTAAAAAATCTAGCTAAGAAATTTGCACCCTCCTGATACAACATCAAACCAATAAATTAATGCTTACAAATTTATTTATTTATTTATTTAAAAAGAAGCTGCAACCACAAATGGAAGTGTACCCTCTTTAAAGGAGGATACAACACCGCCCTATTCCCAGTGTTAAGCATATTGAGCAGGGACCCTGATGAAAAAGGTGTATGAACACTCTGACTGAAACAGCACCAGTTTGAAGTTATCAACATAGTTTTCATATAAAGTGAACTACGGTTGAATTATAAAATTTACCAATAAATAGCCTGTGACTAGTCTTTGGCCTGTCTTAAACAGATTGTTACAATCTTTATCTTTTAGAGGTGCTTTTCATGAGATCACTTACATCATCATCACGTTTTGTTCTGCTGAGATCAGTGGCGTAGCGTGGGGGGTGCAGGGGGGCCGGCTGCACCGGGCGCAACATCTGGGGGTTAGGGTTAGGGGGCGCAAATCCACGGGTTAGGGGGCGCAAATCCACAGGTTAGGGGGCGCAAATCCACGGGTTAGGGGGCGCAAATTACTTGCCTTGCCCTGGGTGCTGACAACCCACGCTACGCCACTGGCTGAGATTGCTGCAATCTGTGGACTTGCTCAAATGCAATTCTTCCCTTAACTAATTCTATCCCCTAACTATAAATCATTAAATGGCTTTAATACTCCACATTTCCATCAGCAAGCCTAACCCAAAAGCTGTTCCCTTCTTTCCTGCTACAATAATCAGGCATGTGTGAAGCCCCTGTTCAATCTTCCCCAGAATTTAAGGGTAAAACTAAGCTGTCCAGATATAGAAACTGAAATGGGTTTCAGCCACCTTCTCATTCTCATCAATGGATTTAACTCCTTTGTCACTTTTTTACAACAGTGGTGCAGAACTTGTGACCCGCCAGATGTTTTTGTACTACAGCTCCCATCATCCATGACCATTGTCCATGCAGGCTAGGACTGATATGCATTAGAATCCAACAACATCTGATGAGCCAAAATCTTTGTGCTATAATAAGCAGACCTATTATGACCCTGTTTACTTCTTCCCACAATTACAAGGTCAATCCTAAATCCTTTTTCTATCTATCCCTGGCCCCGGTGTAGATCTGCATGCTGCAGAACCCACTATAAGCTCAGTCCCTCGTCTTCCTTTCTTGAATTGTGTTTTTGTAGCTCAGAAAACCACTGGCTGATGCGCATGCTGCTCCTCTTCATTGTGGCTGAAAGAACAAAGGTGATAATGTTATCATATTTCATATATTCTTAAGCGGATAATAAATATTCATTCACAGAACTCTATTCTACAGTGTCTGTAACTATTCACACCTCTCGGTGCCAACCAAGGAATATGCCTTCCTCTTCTTCACTCAGAAACAGAACTTTTAAACTGATGTTGCAGTAAACATGCATTTGTGAGTATGGAAATGAGTGGTGTGGTGCAGATAGCTCAAGAGGTAAGATATGCCTTATGTAGAACCACAGCTACCTACAAGGACTCAGTTCAGACTTCATGATAAAACTATGCTTTGTGCTAACCATACTGTGGAGCCCAACCCATGATTTAGCTTCCAACTTTCAGGCATGGCTCCAACCATGGTTCAAAGTGGCTTATCTGTTTTCATTTCCAATTGACTTAGCACTCCAATAAACCACTGAAGTTGTCTGGTTTTTTTCAGCACCTGCTGAAGACCTCCATCTTTCAGCAGCCTTTTGAGATCTTTTCCAGTCTGCATCTATACTGGAATTGTTTTAAAGAAGTTTTTATTTGTTTCATCATGTGTTGTTTGCCACCTTGGGCTCTTTCATAGTAAGGGCAGGATATATATTAAATAAATTAAATCACTTCCAGAATTTAAGCAGTGCCCTTAATTCTGTTTTGTTAACCCAGGCATAACACCAATCCATTTCAAAACCCGGTCAAACTATGATTTCTGAAACTTGCTTCCTGTGTGATTGCAAACCATGGCTTTTCAATTCAGAACTCACACAAAATAAACAAAATCACAGTTAAGCTTATTTAATCATGATTTGGTGCAATGTCCAATATTGAAATCAAGTCCTTTGTACTTTTGTTGCATAGCTAATCAGAGTACAGTGGTACCTTGGGTTACAGATGCTTCGGGTTACACGTTTTCAGGTTATGGACGCGCCGAAACCTGGAAGTACTAGAACGGGTTACTTCTGGGTTTCGGCGCTCACACATGCACAGAAGCGCCGAATTGCATCATGCTTGTGTGCAGATGCGGCGCTGCAGGTTGTGAACGCTCCGGGTTGCGGACATGCCTCCCACATGGATCAAGTTCACAACCTGAGGTTCCACTGTAATCTAAACAGTACTGTAAAACAAATGATGGCTGTATTTTGACTTTTATCCTTTGTGACTCAGAAAAGTAGAGCAGTGAAAACTTAGCAAAACATATTTAAGGGAGGGGTGGGGTGCATTTCAGTTTGATTTATCTGATGATCCATAGAAACTGCAGTGGAATTGGTAACTGATACCCAGCAGCTACATCTGACACTGATGTGCCTTTGAAATTGTGTCAACATTGAAATCTCTCTCCAAAAACTACTGAAAAATATTCTGCATCATCACAAGATCTATAAGGGGCATCACCTTAATTATAAAGAGCTTTGGTAGCTCACAAGAAAAATGAATGGCATCGTTTTCCTCTACTATTTTGCTTTAAAAAAAGAAAAACAATTGGAAGAATACTTCTTGTTCATTAACATTTTGCATCCACCTCAAACTTACAAAAGGCCTGGGAGTTCTTTAAAGCAGATTCCCTCCCTCCCCATTCAATAATTCATTTCATGTATGGTGCCTTGACCACTTTAAAGAGATTGTGTAGCTTTAGAAAAATAACTTGAAAACAAATTAGAAGGTAATAATGGATGTATTTTTCCATTAGTGTAACGAGGTAGCTTACTAATTCACCAATGTTGAAACTAGCCCTGATTGAGATGAATTAATTTCTCATCTTTTAATAATGCAAGTCCCGGTAACAGGACAAACCGAGAGTGACTAGTAACACTGGAAAAAATGATTTTGAAAAGGAACACAGAAGAGAACAACAAATTAACTTGATGTTATTTCTGTTTCTTATGCAAACATTTTACTCTATACAGTTACGGTTCACTTTAACAAACATGTGGACAAACATGTCGCATAACATTCAGGAACAAGCGCCTTTCAATGTTAAGAGCTGAATCTGGCCATGGTTTATATGTATCACAACAGAAAATAATTATTGCATATAAAGTTATAATTAGGTGTTTATTTTAACTAAACCCTAATTCAGTCCAACGGTATTTCCTTATTGCCTGTAGTATAGCATGTCAGAAGACAATACTATAATGCTTGGAATGTAAGATAGGTTTTGAGACATAAATTACATTCCAAAACATGTATCTTGCAGAAACGCTCATGCTAATCTGTTATTATGACAAGGAAGATGAACATTTATAGAACAAAATGCCTTTGTAACCCAAGCTTTGTAACCAATAAAATGTGATGCTTTAAATATTGTGTAAGTGTTCATATAATTCCACATTTCTGGTCTGAAAGCTTCATTAAAGTATATAAATTAGTACTACTGTCAGAGATGGCATTAAGTATTCAATAAGAGTAGACTTAATGCAATTAATAGCAATTAAAATTATACTTTTATGATGTCAGCCACAAGCATTGGTAAGACATAATTGCCTGTAAGGACTTTTGTACCTTACTTATCCTCTAAAACTGTCCAATTTATATGAAAAATGCCAAAAACATATCCCATATGGGTGCTATTATCTTCTTGGATTTTAAGAAGTAATCTGTCTTATCCTGCATGTGCACATTAAGCTAATTTGCTTTAATTAGTTTTTCCTCATTGTGTTAAAATAGGCATGTTGATGCTAACTTTTAGAGGTACAGATGTTAAACTTTATTATAAGGTCAATACACAAACTTCCCCTGAAGCCCTGAAGGTGGACTGATGCATTTGTAGATGCTCCTCTGTTCAAATAATAAACTTGCTAGATAATATTATTACACTGAAACTACTGGAAAACTTTAATTAATTAGTAGTTAAATATGAAATGATGACATGGGTGGTTCTGCTGTTGAAGGGATTGTGTCTGATTGTGATAAATAAGATAAATTAATGAACTGGTTCCTCTTAGAGTAATTTGCATATAAGTATATGAACATTTACAACTGTGTGCATTTTAATTTATTAGTGTCAACAGAATTGCGGATTACCATTGTCAGTTCTCAATTGTCCAACTGATTTAACACAAACCTAAGCACTTAGTTTAATGGGACTTGCTCCTAGGCATGGTTGAGTGATTTCAAATGTTCAAAGCAACTCATGCGGATTATCCAGTTGTAAACTTAGCAACACCCCTGCAAGGGATCTGAAAACTATGGTCCTCCATAGTTGGCAAGTGAAATAGTACTGTTTTACCTACCTCAAGGGTAGATTTGCTTGTCCAGTGTAACATCATGGGGGCCATACTCTTAAACAGCCTGCAATGCTATTTGCCACCCCTGTTGGCCTTTGTGTTATTCATTTGTTGTAGGAAATAGGTTGGCACTGTTCTGAGTTTCCGTTGTGGACTGTTTAAGCTCAGAGAGTACACAAAACTGAGGAGGGGCCAGACTGTTTCCTGAAAAAGCTACTCTTGTTTTTGTCCACTTGAGCAACCCAATGATGCTATGGACAAGCAAATCTACCCTTCAAGTAGGTGCTGTTGTACTATTCCCAACACAGACTTTAATCCTCATATCTGAAAATGTAACATGTGCTGGAGCCATCAATTGAACATTCTACCAAGAAACAACTGCAAGTTAGCTTCCTGACTCCAATCCTAACTGCCTCAATCCTACATCTTTTGTTTCCCCAGCTCTTGCTATCATTTACCTGCTTTTCACTTTGGCCCTACAGACTTTTCTCCTGTACAAAGAGAATTTCCATGACCTATCATGTTTGTCTGAGCCTCAGTACTGACACATGCATGGGTAGCTGTGACCCAGCTGAACTATCTTTCTCATGGGAATTTTTTGCTTACTGGCTTGGCAGTATTCCCACATTAAAAAGGGGGTGAGGGTGGGGAGAGACATGACAGCTGTGTTTTACTTTAATACAGAAAATAAAATATAGCTCTTCTTAGTTGTAGGCTTGCTGGGATCTACAAGACAATTACTACTTGGCGTATTAAGCATAGGGTAAAATATGGCAGCAGTGATCCCACTCCAGTACAGTTAATGGAACTTTTGACTTGGTGGCATGGATTGCATACAAAAGTCACAGTCAAGCACATAATTGGAGCTCCTAACCCCCTGAGTTCAAAAGGGTTTAAGTTTTTGAAATATACTCAGAGTTGAGTGTGGATTTCATGCTCTTTATTCAGCTCATTAGTGGTGAGGAATGAAAGTTCCCCCAAAATATCTGCTTTATATACATTATTTACACAATGGGCCGCACATGATTGGCTAATTCTGGGATTCTCCTGTAGGCCAATCAGGTTGCGGATTCACTTCCACCTGGAGCTGGACTGGGTGGCTCCTGCGGACCAATCATATTGCTGCATTGTTCTAGGACCAATCAGATTGCTGCATTCTGGACCCTATTTTTCTAGGACCAATCAGACTGCAGCATTCTGAATCCTATTGTTCTAGGACCAATCAGACTGCTGCCTTTTGGATCCTATTCAACTCAGTACATAACAGTTTTTGTATTTGTTCACTGGACCGTGACTACTAGATGCTGAAGCCCACAGACATAGGGCTTTATTGCAGGTGTATTGTGCAACATGTTCTTGACATAGTAATAGTGTATTGGTGGTACATTTATTCTGTTTTATTAGTCATTCTGCCGTGCTTTCCTATTGCTGTTGGGAGGAGCTATAGTGCAACAACAGTTAAGATGAAAAGTTACAGGATTTTAGCAGGAAGTTACAAACTATGCACTGATTGAACGTGAAGCAGTATGACTGCCCCAAGAGTTTTGCAGGTGCAAACATCATTGAAAGTGGGATTGTATATGACTCCCCCAATAACACAAATCACCATGAATGTGCAATATATACCCAGAAGCAGTATTCACGCCTCTCTTCAAGAAGTCTCCACAGTTCTCCACGACATATTGTTGTGAGCAGGGTTTTTCACCTCTGACAAATACGGAAGTTCAGAAAAGAGAAAGGCTTATTTGTGTTGATGAGGAGATACACCTAATGAGATTGCCCAGCAATCTCACACCTCTCATTGAATCTGTATGCATACTTAAGGTACATATGTAAGAGGCAAATTTATATTTATGTTTCGGGAATGATTTGTGTTATGTAGCTGTATTGTTTCATACTTTCTGGATCATAGAGTTGGGAGGGATCATCTAATCCAACCCCCTTCAATGCAGGAATATTTTGCCCAATGTGGGGTTTGAAATCACAACCCTGAGATTAAGAGTCTCATGCTTTACCAGCTGGGCTATATGAAGTAGTTGTGTTCTGTGTTTTAAAACAAGCACTGCTAGGAGTTGTTTCTTTTTGTTTTCCAATGTATTTCTTATCAACAGAAATTTGATGTGGCATGAGTAAATTTATATTCTGAAAGTGTGGCCCAGAGGGTGGGGGTAAATGATAATAGATAATACAGGTAATACAGGTCTGCCACTGGGGCTACTATCATGTCATGGAAACATGTTATGGAAACTCATATTTGGGCTGCCAAGATGTGGGTGACTGGGTAAGCTGTTTTTGAATGTAGAAAGGTGGCTAGGGTATGTGCACCAATGGAGAAAAGGGAGACTGAAGTAGTATACAGTGGTACCTCAGGTTACGTACTTAATTCATTCCGGAGGTCCGTTCTTAACCTGAAACTGTTCTTAATGTGAAGCACCGCTTAAGCTAATGGGGCCTCCGGCTGCTGCTACCGTGCGATTTCTGTTCTCATCCTGAAGCAAAGTTCTTAACCCGAGGTACTATTTCTGGGTTAGCGGAGTCTGTAACCTGAAGCGTATGTAACCTGAAGGGTATGTAACCCGAGGTACCACTGTACTCAAAATGTCCCACTGAATTAAATGAGATAAACATACACAGAACAGGGCATGGGGTGTCATAAACTTAAAATATGGTTCTGATAATTCTTCTTTGTTACCATCATAAAAGTTAATGGAACAGAGCTACATTTGTTGAGGTAGTTTTTAAAGCATCTACACATGTGGAGTATTGGAGTGTGTGTGTGCATTGATATTTTCAGCTGCTAGTGAGGCAGCTTTGGAGAAACCAATGGTATTTACAATGTGGATCAATGGGGAACTGAAATTCTCACCCATACCTTTAAGCACCAAGTTGGAGTGTGTTTTGGTGCTGCTGTGAATATATTGCTGCTCTTGGATGGGCACAGGCTGTTGATATCAGTAGGGGCAACTATCAGCAACCATGCACTTGCACGAATGTTCCCACTGGCTCGTAAAGATGCAGACAAGAATTCCCTCCCTCCATCACTACACAGTGGTTTTTTAAAGCAAACCAGCTTATTCTTATTGGACAAACTTAAAAGGTACCAGTTCTGTAAAAAACCTCCAGTGATCTACTAGCTAACTTCAAAAATTCATTTGACAGTTTTAGCATTTTTGGAAGTAAGGAAAGAAGGTGATCCTGATATCAGAGGAATATTATTAGGTATGGACTTTACTCTTTTGGGATGGGGGGGGAGAAGGATAGTTCTGTAATACTTTTGTTTTTCTGCCAAGAAGAAAGCTGGAATTTATCAGCTTCGCTGTACAAATGGCAGGATGCCACTTAGACAGGGAAAATTGATTTTCTGGACAAGAAGGTTTACCTTTAAATAATTTGACTCCTACATTTGCTAGTGGCAGGAAAGGGAAAATGATTGGGCATCCTGGCAAAATCACCTCAGAATCTGTCCCATCATTTTCTCTCCTCCTCTTTCCCACCTGCCCCTTGTTACATTTGAGACACATCAAGTGACTAACACTCTTCCAAGCAGCAGCAGAAGAGGAACAGAAAAATCTCTCTGGCATGTCTTGTGCCTCTGATGTTTATATACATCCAATAGCATAGTCAGCCCTTTAACAGTAAAAGGCTGAAGAATCCAGTGACTAACTGCAAATGTAACTAAATTTACACACTGTGAGCACCTTGGACCATAAAAGATAAATATAAACCTTTATGGGGCTTTTCGAAATTCATAGAATGGTGTACATATTTTACTCAGAACAAACTCTTTGAAATTAAGGAACATGGCTAAGTTAGGCCCGTTTATTTCAGTGAATCTACTTTAAGTAAATCAATCATTCCTATGCATATATTATATTTTTGAGGGCTAAACTTAGTTATAAGTTTCTATACCTCCCTTTAAGAACAGTTGCTTGCTATAAGCCCAATAAAGGTGAGGAAATTACATCTTTGTACTTTGCCTAAATCAGTGAGCTTAAGGACTTCATTCTTAGCCACGTGCACTTTCCCATTTTACAGATTGGCAAAGAAGAAAGCTGAAACCATGTTGCCCATGTACCCTTGGTTTCCAGCTACATCATGAGTCAATAGTGGTTGCTCCTTGCTGCCCTCCATAGGCAGCAAGGAGGTTCAGGCAGGGGAAAGCCAGGATTTATGAGCCAAAAATCCTGGCAATGTTCCCCAGTGGGGTCTAGGGAGCTCAATACATGTGCCACTCAAGCGCGTGTCTGCCAACTTGAAAGGCAGAGCGTGTGTGACCTAGGAGTGTGTCCCTGCCACGGATGAGCCTCTGTCTCTGGCATGATTTGTGGTTGGTTCCTCCATAATTTGGACAATTAGCATTAATCAAGAGGCGCTCCTGGACCGATATATGCTAATAGGCTGCAATCAGTCAGCTGCCGAAAGGAATGGGCTTGGCTCTTTGAAGGTAATGTTTTCTTTGAAGCTTGAGAATAATTACAACAGCTGGGAAAGGAAGGGGGAGGACAAGATGTTTTGTGCTTTCATATGGTTTTAAAATGGTATCCTTTTTTCCTGTCCTCCCCTGCAAAATGAAAGACACGTGTGTAGCCGCTGTTATGTTATTATGTTTGTTACTTTGGAAAAGAGGAAGGAGGCTTTCGATTTATGCTCAACAAAGAATTTAACAAGGTTTTGCTATGCCCTCCCCCCTCAACTGAGGCTGACTGGACTTTATTTAAAATTATTCCTGGACTGGACTAGGAGCTGTTGCTGCAATGAAAAAAGAATTAACTGCTGCCGCACAGATCTGGCAGAGAGGCTGAATTTGAGAAAATAACTTGGTTTTAACTGTGTGCCGAGGAAGAACTCCAGAGCGGAATTTTAATGACAGAGTTTGGATACACATTCTGTGAGTTATTTGTGGCCACAGCTCGTATGCTAGTCGCTAAACAGCAGAAAGAATGTGACCCTGCAAAGAACTGCACAATGGAAGATAGTAATTGATTTTCCCAGCACACCAGATCTGGAACAACAATATAAATGAAGGAGTACACGCAGCTGGAAGAATGGTTTAATGGCAAGTGAAGGTTGTCAGCTGGACCGTAAATAAGAAATGATGCAGCAATGTGAGGAAATGATGGTCATTTGTTTGGAACAGGAGCGGGAAACCTATTTTAAGAAATTGTATTAAATTAAATTGGTTTGATTTGCAATAATTTTGAAAATTAATAAAAATAATTTGGGGGGAAAGTCCATGTTCGCTCCCTTCTCTTCCCCCATAGCATATTGCCAACTCTCGTATTTGCTGTCTTTTATTAATTGAAATGTTGATAACAATCCCCCTCCCTTAATATATAATTGTGAGCAGTATAATTATATTTTACTTTTTCAATTGTATAATTATATTTTATTTTTAAACTTCCCTAAAAACTGATGCTGTAGAGGGCAACATCAAAACCTTTTCATAAAACCAGTAAACTAAATAAAAATAAAATTATAGTACATTAAAGGTAGTTTAATGTACACTCAAGGTAGTTGCTAAGTTTGCTTCTGCGGTTGATTCACCTCAGTGCTAGTGTTCCTCATATATCAGAGATAGGATGGCATCTGCATATTTCCAGATCACGGCTTTGGAAGGGGGGGGGTGTATAATAGAGAGAGGAAAGTAGGCCTATTCACTTTTGCCCTGTTGCCAAGAAAGATGTAAGTGGAGGGAGAGATTGTGCCAGACCTGCTTCATCTTCTATGTGATAGCCCTTCAGATACTTGAAGACTGAAGAAGTCTTTGCAGTTGTGAGCATCAAACTGAAATTCAGGGAGCCAGGCCTGGTGCCAGACTTTGAGGTCAGGTCCAATTCCGGTCATTTGTTATCCCTTCTCTTAACCCTGCCCGCTTCTTGGTCACCCTCAAGCATGACCAAGATACACTGAGGTTTTTCATAGATAATAGCCCCAGTGCCTTTGAACAGAATCAAGCAGCTTTAATTTAAGTAGTATGTGTGCATTTCATGTATGTAATGTGTGTCCTTTGCAAAACAAAAAAACTCGGGGTTTGGGTTACATGAGGAGCCTACAATACACAATTTCCTAACATACTGTTGATAAAACGAATATTATATCAAGAATTTTGAGTCTTAATTTATAATGCATCTAACTGTGATAGTTCTTAGGAAAATCAGCAGCTATTGTTATAAGGGAATCATTTGAACCAATTGCCTCCCAATGTCTGGTTAACAACATATACCATCCCCGAATTAAGTTTCAGTTTCTACAATGTGTAAATAACAAAATCTTTGAAACTTCATCAGTGTGCTCCTCATTTCACCAGAACTAGTTGAATCTTGCCTCTGCAGTTGAGGCTATATTGGAAAAAACTTAATCAGATTTTGCCTTCTTTTACAGGAAATAAATGAATGTCTAAAAAAACAACTTTTGCACCAATATAAAACCCACAAATTAGATTTCCTGCAGGGGCGAACTTTTTCAAAATAGATACACATTTTCCACAGAGACCAATCCTACATTTTTTGTCTTCCCTTTGATTGGCTTTCCCCCCTCATAATAGTATGAAGTTCTCAAGGGTAAGAAGAAAAGCAGATACTTGCCATTACGAGGATAAAACTCCTGCCAGTAAAAATCAGGTTTTGAAAGCAGAAACATTAGTAGTTTGATGTGCAGTGGGTTTGGGGTTGTGTTTTTTTTGTCACTGCAAATCACAAGGGAAAGGGGAAAAGGCCAATCTGCCTCCTCTAATAGCTGGTGTTGGTTTTGGATGTTATGTGTTGCTCCTTTGATAGCTCTCACATGCATATAACCTGTTATCAGTCTGTTGTAATTATGATGTATCATCTTCATGATTTGCCTCTTTGCAGCCTAATATATTATGATAGCTAAAGTGAGTTGCTCTGTTTATAATTGGATGGCTGCTATTGATATGGGTAATGGATCTCTCCTGTGAAATGCAAACAGCAGCTAGATGCTCAGCATGGAGGTAAATTAAGTACCTGAGCTACCTGGGAATCAGCAGGTAGGCCTCATGACTTAGTATAGGGATGTATTTTTTCTGGTATCTCAGCACATCTCTAATTGCAATTATATTTCATGCCCACCTTGTCAAAGTTCTTGTAGGAAGGTTGTATGTATAAGTCGTTTAAATACAAGTATAAAAGCAAGTGAGGATGCAAGGTTTTTCTGAAGACCTAGATGTCATTAAACAAGCAAGACTTCATAGAGGCATATCTACTAATTTTACTACCCACACACATGGAGAGAGAGGGAGAGAGAGAATAAAACCCACAGATTTACTGAACTTAAAAATATAGCACCCTTTCACCACATCACTACAATTTTGTTGCTTAAAATGGTGCAATGAAAATGGCTAAATACACAAAGTAACACAATTGCAACCAACAGCTAGAAAAGCATCACCATTCAGATTAGATTTCCTGCCACCACGTTCCTGTGTCAGTTTGTGTGAATCAGATCTTGGAATATTTCTAGATCTGGAAACAGAATATACATTCTTTAGAGTAAGATGCACTCTTATTAAAACTACGACACACCGCTTTATCAGTGACATGTCATGCCTGATCTTATGTAAGTTTAGCTCGTAATCAATAGCATTAATACATCGTTGGACATAAAACACTGGGGCAGGTAGGGGGAAAAGAAAGAAATACTGAAAGCAGGTTTCCACATAGTACATTGATTTTTGTTTTCTTTGTGTAAACCCAAACATAGTAGTAATGTGTGGAGTTGGTAAAATATTGATTTGATTTCCTGGTTTTTAGTTCACTTGGGTTTGAGGTTGACAAGGGCAGTTATGTTCTGTAATTATCAGTCATCATACTTGTCTAGGCAGTGATGTCCACAAAACACTTACCAGATTTATTACATTGCTCTAAACACCTTTCACAATGAGCAAGAGAGAAGGAAATACTAAGGAAATACATTTTCTCAGTGTCCCTAAGTAATGAGATTTTTAAAATAAAATAAAGATGCCTTGAGCTAAATTTGCTGATTACCATAATCTTTTAAAACAATTTTGGTTGGTATCAGCTAATCCTGGCATGGATATTGAGGAGCAGTCCATCAAAACATTTCAAATCCCACCCCCTTGTCACATCCTTCTGGTGGCATGTCTTTCAGTAGCTACAGGCAGGTAATATATCTAAAACCAAATAATCTTTTACCATATGATGATAACTTCTAGTTTGAAGTGAACCAGATCTAGTAACATGATTAAAATTGAGAGTGTGCAAAATAAAATCATCCTGAGCTTCAACTTAGATTTTACTAAAGGATTACTACTGGTAATTTATGAGAATAAAATTCAGTTCCATATAATTGAGCTTAATTTTATCACTGTTCTCCTCAAAATATGGGAGAAACTATAATTTTCACCTGGAAATCTACGGCATTTTTGTGTTGTAGGTTACTTCAGTGCTGAACTTTCATTTAGGAGTAATCACTTGAAATAACTTGCTGTGATGATAGAGACATGCAGTTCACCAATTACAATTAAACCATGTGAACCATATGTTTCATAAGTGCAGTGGGCTTTGAAACTTTCAAAAGGTTTTACATTAAATTACACTGTGATTTCATTTTGCCTGGATTTTTTTATTCTACTTTAGAAAGCTAAAAGGTTTTTAAGTGAAGACTTTAGAACATTTTATTTATTTATTTTATTTAAAAACCCTTATACTTTACCTTTCCTCAGTAAGCCCAAAGCAGCTAACAATAACTTAAAACAGATGGACAACTATAAATACAGAAAAATATTAATAAAGCAATAACATAGCAGTGGCGAAAGATGGGTACAAACCATCAGAAATAATTTAACTATAGCAATTGACACCACTTTTTTAAAAAACGCATAAAAAACCATAAAGCTTCCAAAACTTAAAATGGAAGGTTTTGGATTTCCTACAAAAGAAGACTGCCTCCAAACATTGGTCCACAGTCTTCACTGTCTCCCTAGGATGAGATGGGTATATTTGCATACTGACAAATTTGAATGACATATCTCTGGATGACCCCGAGTCAGGATGGCTGTCCATCAACAGATAAAGCCGTCTGCATATTGATGACAGCCCAGCCCAAAGTTCCAGACAATCTGGGCTGGGGAAAGAATTGTGCCCTGCGGCACTCCACACACCAAGGAATGCCGCAGCGACAACTCCCTAGCACCACCCTCTGTTCCAACCTGAGATAAAGGAGCGTAGCCATTGTCGGGCTGTGCCCTGAATCCCCACGTCGGCAAAGCAGTGGTCCAAAAGTTCATAACCATGTCAAAGGCTGCTGACAAATCTAGAAGATGCCATGACATATATAAAATATAATGCACACATGAAACTAAAATTGGTATCTTTGGAGAAAGAAAAATGGCAACTATTCATCAACCCTCCCCCTGCCCCCGCAAACACACACACATTCCATATTGAGCAGGGAGGTACATACACATGCCTACCTGCCTCCAAAATTTTCTCAGGTATTTTAGTCCCTCTTTGTATCTCACTACCCCCACAAAAGAAATTATCTCATTACTGTTAATTATCTCATTATTGTTGAGATTGCACGTTTTCAATTGTCATGAGATAGAGATAACCTTTAATCAGACTTTCTCATCAAATATTTTTCTGATTTTAATTTTTAACTATGAATTTTCACTTACTTGAAGCCATTTCACTACAAAGCTATTTTGTTGTCCATCCTTTACTATGGTAAATATAGAGCATTATGTATTTTTTTACAATGTGTTACAGTTGATGTCCTAACAGAATATCAAAGGATGCAGCTGCAGTGTTGATTTTAAAAGCCCTGGCACACTTGTCACCAGTATGCTGGTGTTTAAAATCCACTTTTATCAAGAGACTACATTATTAACCTAATTTAATTGGCATGCTTGTGCTAGCACTTAACAATAGATTCAAGGATTTTTGGCGGGGCGGGGGTGTTGTGAGAAGACATTTGTTGGTCAGATGCCTAAATATGCCTGTTCCTGCAATTTATAACTCACAGGTATTTGGTTTATAACTGTGTAGGAGGAACCATATGGACATACAATATAATTTTTTATTATTATGCAAATTGCCACAGTAACTCATGAGAAAGGGTGGTCATAGCTCAGTGGTAGTAGGTAGGCCTGTGAAATACCCCTGACTGAAAGCCTGGAGACAGTCGGTGTGGACAGTATTCAGTTTGATGGACCCATGGTCTGACTCAACATCAGGCAGCTAGTACCTGCTTATTAAGGGATGCGGGTGGCGCTGTGGTCTAAACCACTGAGCCTAGGGCTTGCCAATCAGATGGTCAGCGGTTCAAATCCTTGCGACAGGGTGAGCTCCCGTTGCTCGGTCCCTGCTTCTGCCAACCTAGCAGTTCGAAAGCACATCAAGTGTAAGTAGATAAATGGGTACCGCTCTGGCGGGAAGGTAAACGGCGTTTCCGTGCGCTGCTAAGGTTCACCAGAAGAGGCTTAGTCATGCTGGCCACATGACCCGGAAGCTGTCTGCAAACAAACGCTGGCTCTTTCGGCCTATAGAGCGAATTGAGCACTGTAACCCCAGAGTCATCCGCGACTGGACCTAACGGTCAGGGGTCCCTTTACCTTTACCTGCTTATTAACTCACTTGCATTATCAATATAAATATCAACAGTCCCTTTCCAGTAGAAGGTCATCCATAGGAGGAACCAAGACCAGTTCCATGCCAAAGCTAGGCCTGTATCTAGACCAAAATATGTCAAGATAATCAGTTTCCTTGAAAAGTGCCCTGCACCTTGCACCCCACAAAAGGAGGTACAGGCCTGCCTCTCTGCTACAGGTAGTTAGCCTACCTAGAAGCTTTGATTACCATAGAAGGGGTTGCTTTGGGGAAGTAAGCCAGAATAAAAGCGCATGTCAAACACACTTTGGATCTCTTCCTTCTCCTTTGTAAAGGTGCCCACCTTGGACACTGAAGTGTATGTGAGTTAACATACTTTGTTATATAGCTTTTGTAATAGGGATCCTGTTTTTCTAATAAAAGCTTTTCTTACTTCATTTGATGCATTTGACTGAAATCACTGACAAAATAACTCTGTCTCCTACAACCATAACATTTTGGCCTGTTTGGAGTGGTTTTGATGGAGGCCTCTCTTGACAGGAGCTTCATAATTAATTTGGTCCATCAGGTACTCCATAGAGAATACAGCTGCAAATTCTCCTTCAGTGTGCATATGCACGCACATATACGTGAAAGGCTCTCTGTACTGCAGGTGGTCCAAAATAAGGGAAAGACAGACATTTAAATAATAATGTTGTCCTTCCTTGAGCAAGCACAATCTCTTCACATTATTGTCAATACAAGTGGAATTGCTTTCCTATATGTTAAAGTAAATAACTTATATACTTTCATTTAAGTATTCACCTCATTTATTAGGATAAAATCTTCTGTCTGGGTTAGCTGGCATGGAGCTTTACTGAAATGCTACTAAGAATTGGTAAGGAATTTGGCCTTGACTCATGCTAATTTAAACAATATATTCCACATTTTACGGTCCCTTTTTAATAACATTGTTATTAAAGATTCTTTTAAAATAGTATTCTTGTTTTGAATTAAGCTGGAACAATGGTATACAAACTGTATGTTTTCTTGCATTCTTGGTTCTTTTCTGTGATATGATTCGAAAAGCTGTATTGCACAATTAATTTTTTGCGTCTCATACAACATAGCCACTGGAAGTATTACAGACTGTACAATATTTTGACTTCAATCAGTTTAATTAATGCCAAGTTGAGTTGGAAAGGGTAAAGGCACAGTACCTTGATTATCATGTATATATTTTGAACAGGTGCCCATAGATTATATCAGAGGGAGGACAGTTCTTTAATGTTACTGTCACGGCCACCCAGGACGGGTCCCAGCTCACAAGAGACCTCACTCCGTTGCAGCTTATTTACAGGAAAAGTTTATTGAAGATTTCTGCTTCTCATACAGTTCAGCATTGTGGCCGTACGTCTGCCACGTTAGACCGCTGAAGTCCCCTCTGACTCCTCCCCTCTTCCGCACCAACTTAATAGCCTGGCTCTAGACCACCTCTTCCTCTCCTTTCTTTTCCGCAGGGTCTTCCTGCCCCCCTGGGTTCCCTCTCTCCGTGACTCGCCTGAGGCTGAATCCTCTGCCGCCTCTTCCCCCCTCTTTCTGGCTTTAGGGCCGGGCTCCTCCCCTGAGCTCTCTCCACTTCCGCGCGCCTCTACGTTTGAACTTGGCGCGCGTACGTTGCTGCTGACCTTTCTTTCGACCGCTACACCACCCCCTGTTCTGCTCTCCACCCTTTCCGGCTGAACACCCTGCTCCAACCCCCTCTCTCTGTTCTCTCCTAACCCTGCTCCCTCCGAGAGGCTGACGACTCCACCCCCTTTACTCCGTTCCGGCTGAGACGTCTCTTGCTTCCTCTGTCTTCCACTGGGCTCCTCTCCGCTTCTCCCTTCTCCTCCCCTTTGCTTGATTAAGGTAACCCCCTTTTGAGAATCCTCTGACTCGCTGCTCAGACTCGTGGATTCCCTCAGAATTCCGTCATCTTCTTCCTCATCCTTCTGCCCCTCCTCCCACTCGCTCTCCGTCTCCTCTGTCATCTCCTCCTCTCTCCCAGAAACCCTGACATCCATCCCCCCCTCGAAGCCCCCCCTTCCCCCCTCCCGCTCGCCGGGGACCGGTTGTGGAAACTGCGGCTCTTCGGGGGTAGGCTCAGGATACAGGTCGTCTACGTCAATGTTCTCTGCTGGCAGTTCTGTGTATGTGTATTCGAAGTCGGGTTCTTCCCCCAAATGCTTCTCAGTCTCTGCTTCCATCGCTACTTCCTCCGGTGCTGCCCGCCAAGGACCTATCAGCCACCTCTTACGCCATTCCTCCTCTGGCTGCTCCTCCCACCAATAAGGGGTTTCCGTGTCCACCCCCGAGCACGATCCCCTGGGCGGGCTTGATGCTGGTGTTCTTTCCTCGGGGGAAGAGAAACCCCTGAACGTGCTATCTGACAATGTGGGTGTGAAAAGCCAGTCATCAAAGTACTCAGCTGGCATGGGTCTATGTGGGAAAAGTGCATGGAACTCGTCTTTCAAAAGGGGTTCGTCTAACTCGTAGCCTGGCACCCAACTATTAGCAGCGGCTGGTGTGCCCTCCCTGGCGAGAAAATATTCAACTCCCTCCTCCCCCCATCTCGAGTCCAGTATCTCTGTGACCTCGTTAAGAGGTTCTGGTCTTGGCGATTCCCCCCCCTCAGGCGCCCTCCTACGTGGCTCTGGGGGTGCTCCTGACTCTTGAAACCTGTGTGGGGTTTTGTAGGGAGTGAGCACCGACCTATGAAAGACCGGGTGCACCCTGGAACCTTCCGGAAGGGCTAGACGAAAAGCCACCGGATTGATCTTAGCCTCAACTTGATATGGCCCTAGCTGCCTGTGTCCTAACTTCTTCTTGGCCAATGACCTGGCCGGCATCGCGTGGGCTGCTAACCACACCCAGTCCCCAACCTGGATGTCCTCTCCCGCCCTCCTGTGCTTATCGGCCTGCACCTTATACGCCTGTTTCGCCAGCTCCAAATGTCTCCGCAGCTCCTCGTGCACCTCTTGCAACTCCGCTGCAAACTGGTCGGCATCTTGAGGCCCCCCCCCTCCTGGTGCCGCAAATCTCGGGAAGGTTCTGGGATGACGGCCATTGTTCGCGAAGAAAGGCGTCACCCCGGTGGATGCGTGTTTCGTGTTGTTGTAGGCGAATTCAGCCATCGGTAGATAGTCCACCCACGCCGCAGGTCGCTGGTTGGCGTAGCACCGCAGGTACTGCTGCATGATCGCGTTGACCCTCTCCGCTTGACCGTTGGTTTGTGGATGCCGCGCCGATGTCAGGTTGATTTTGACGTGCAAGATGCCCAGAAGCTTTCGCCAGAAAGTGGAAACAAACT
Source organism: Podarcis melisellensis (assembly GCF_964234715.1). Lineage (NCBI taxonomy): Eukaryota > Metazoa > Chordata > Lepidosauria > Squamata > Lacertidae > Podarcis > Podarcis melisellensis. The sequence continues at coordinate 49,116,542 of NC_138541.1, forward strand.
GGCGCCCCCTGTCGGACAAGACGGACTGCGGAAGTCCATGCACTCTGAAGACGTGATCGATGAAGAGCTTTGCGGTCTGTTCTGCCGTCGCCACCTTGGCACAAGGGATGAAGTGCGCCATCTTGGTGAACAAGTCCACCACCACTAACACCGCCGTCTTACCTCTGGAGCTGGGCAGGTCTGTAACAAAGTCCAACGCTACCCTCTCCCACGGTTGCTGCGGTGTCTCCAGCGGTTCTAGCAATCCCGCCTGCTTCTGGTGCACTGGTTTGGACCTCTGGCAGATATCACACCTGGCGACGTAGTCCGCCACCTCTCCTCTCATCTGGGGCCACCAAAAGTCTCTAGCCACCAACTCCATCGTCTTCTCTTTGCCGAAATGGCCTGCACTAGGGGCGTCATGCAACTGTTGCAGAACCTTGGCTCGAAGATCGTCGGTGGGCACGTAAAGGGCACCCTTACGAGTCAAAAGTCCATCATGCAATTGAAACTCATCGTTGCGTCGCGACCCTCCGCGTAGCTCCTCCATCTTAGACTGTGCAAACTGATCCCTTTGCAACGCGCGTCGCACCGCGTCCAGGTCGACTGCGATGGTAGCGCACGTCCACGCCTGCGGTGCGAAAATGTGCTTTGCTGCGATTGGAGCTGCTTCCTCCAAGTATTGCGGCTTTCGGGACAGCGCGTCTGCAATAACATTGGAGTCTCCTGGGATGTATTCTATTTTGAAGTCGAAATCCGCAAAGAACTCCGCCCAGCGCATGTGTCGCTGGGTCTGCAACTTAGCCGTCCGCCAATACTCTAAGTTCTTGTGATCCGTGCGGACCTGCACCGTGTGCTTGGCTCCTATTAAGAAGTGTCGCCACGCTTTGAAAGCTGCATGAATGGCCAACAACTCCCTGTCCCATATGGTATAATTGCGCTCCGTCTTGCTGAGCTTCCGGGAGTAGAACGCACCCGGTCGCCAGTTGCCTTGTGAATCCTCTTGCAAAAGAACGGCCCCAACCGCTCTATCTGACGCATCGGTCTCTACCCGCATGGGTTTGCCGGGATTCACGTGGAGCAGCTGCTCTTCGGAGGCGAAAAGACCCTTAAGCGTCCGGAAGGACCGCTCCGCTTGTTCGGTCCAGACGAACTTCTTCTTCTTGGAACTGAGGGTGTCAGTGATCGCCGCCGTCGCGTTTGCAAAACCTTTAATAAACTTGCGGTAAAAATTGGCAAAGCCGATGAACCTCTGGACCTCTTTCCGATTTCGAGGGCTTTTCCAGTCCAACAGCGCTTGAACCTTAGCCCTGTCCATGGCCAGTCCCTCGTCGGACAACTTGTAGCCAAGGAAATCAACCTCTCTGACATCAAACTGGCACTTTTCCAACTTGGCGTACAGCCTGTGTTCCTTCAGCCTCTGCAGGACCTCTCTCACGTCCTTATCGTGATCCTCCGGCGATTCCGAGAAAATCAGGATATCGTCGAGAAAGCAGACACACTTTTTGTAGAGGAGACCTGCTAGCACGTGGTGCATAAATGCTTGAAAAACGTGGCTGCCATTTTGGAGGCCGAAAGGCATGACTCTGTATTCGTATGTGCCCAGAGGGGTGAACATGGCGGTCTTCCACTCATCTCCTTTCCGGATGCGGATGAGATTGTAAGCTCCACGTAGGTCCAGCTTGGTGAAAATCTTGCCCCTCCTGACGGTCGCTAAAAGGTCGTCAATCTTGGGCATGGGGAAAGCTTTGGGCTTAGTCAAGCTGTTGATGAACCTGTAATCCACTATAAGCCTTTTGTGGGGCGTGTCTTTCTTCTTCACAAAGAAAACAGGGCTGCCTCCCGCTGCTTTAGATTCCTGGATGAAACCGCGCTTGAGGTTATGGTCTATGAACTCCCGAAGCTCTTGCATTTCGTCCTCCGACATGGAGTACAGCTTGGCAGCAGGCAGTTGCGCCCCTGGCACTAAATCAATCGCGCAGTCGTAAGGTCTGTGAGGCGGCAACTTGTCAGCTTCCTTCTCACAGAAAACCTCCAAGAATTCCTGGTACTTGTGAGGCACTGTTTGCACCATACCCAGATGCAACGGCTGCTCAGCTTCTCCTCCCTGATCGGTCTGAAAGCAATGCTGAGCACAATACGACGAACAAAAGTTGATCTGCCTCTGGTACCACGCAACCGCGGGACTGTGCCTCTCCAGCCAACTCATGCCTAACACGATGGGTGTGTCCGATAAGTGGGTGACATTGAAACTAATAAGCTCTCGATGGTTGCCAATCTGCATCATCATGGGAGGGGTTTGCTGCACCACTTGCCCCCCCAGCAACCTCCTGCCGTCCACCGTGACCACGTTCAGAGGCGTCGTTGCAGGCAGGAGCGCCATGTTGTGCTGCTTAACGAACTGCAGTCCCATGAAGTCGGCGTTGCTTCCCGAATCGATCGTTATTGGAACCTCGAGGAGTCTCCCATCAGGCAACTGGAGTGTCGCTGTGAGCAGAACTGCCGGTTTGGGAGGCAAAGGGTCCACGCTCTGCAGTGATGCTGGGGGCTTGTCTACAGATCCGCCTGGCTGAGCCCCAGTAGCTCTGCTTCCAGCCAGGCACTGTCGTTTCCCTGAAGCTGCTCCCCTGGTTGCACCTCTGCTGTTACAGTTGCCAGCGCTGCAGTGTGCTTCTGGAGCCTCTGGGGGCACTCTTTCGCCATATGGTGCGCACTGTCACAGATGTAACACTTCCTGGTTCCTCTAGGAGGCTTCGCTTTGGCTGCACCAGGGACAGGGCTCTGGGACGGCTTCTGAGCCCTAGCACCACCAATCTCCATTGGCTCCTCGCTGTCCTTCCCCATTGGCGAGGGGTGCGCACGGCTGAAGTCCCTGTGCACAAAAGGGAGAGTCCTTGCTTGCGCACGCGCTTGGGGCCCGTCCTCCTCGTGCCACGGACGCCCCTCATGTCGAATTCCAATAGCTAAAGCCCGGTGCACCACGTCTTCTAGGGTCTGGGGTCTGTCCCCCCTAGCGATCTCATCCTTGATGGGGGGGCTCAATCCCTCCCAAAAAAGATCTCTGACCGGTTTACTGTCCTTTGGCCAATCTAAGGCGGTGAGCAACGCAAAAAATTTAGAGTGGTATTGGCGCACAGTCGCTTTCCCCTGCCTCAGCCCGTGCATTTGACGGCGCGCAATGTCCACATCCACAGAGGATTGAAAACAAGAATCCATCGCTTTGATGAACGCAGTTGAATCGCGACGGGCCGGTCCATCTTCGCGCCACAAATTGCGTAGCCAAGCCCTGGCCTCCCCATGCAGGTGCGAAACAATGAACCCCACTTTCTCCTCCTCATCTTTAAAATCGTGACGGAGTAAGTGCAGTGCATATACAACGTCCGCTCTGAAATTGGGATAGTCTTGCAAGTTGCCATTAAAATGCGGAACTAGGGCACCCCCCCTCCGTCCAAGCGCAATGCCCTCCGCTCTGGATCCTGGGGCCCCCGCCTTGTCCGCGCGCTCCCACCTTGCCTGCAAATCCTGGCACGTCTTCTCCAAGTCGTCATTCTTCTTCTGCGAAGCAATGACTGCCGATGTGAGAGCGGTAACCTGATTCCGCAATGCAACCAGCTGCTCCTCAGCGCTCATGGCTGCTCCCGTTCGTGAGCTTCGCAAAAAAAAATTTTTGCTTTGAGAGAGGGGACTTACTGTCACGGCCACCCAGGACGGGTCCCAGCTCACAAGAGACCTCACTCCGTTGCAGCTTATTTACAGGAAAAGTTTATTGAAGATTTCTGCTTCTCATACAGTTCAGCATTGTGGCCGTACGTCTGCCACGTTAGACCGCTGAAGTCCCCTCTGACTCCTCCCCTCTTCCGCACCAACTTAATAGCCTGGCTCTAGACCACCTCTTCCTCTCCTTTCTTTTCCGCAGGGTCTTCCTGCCCCCCTGGGTTCCCTCTCTCCGTGACTCGCCTGAGGCTGAATCCTCTGCCGCCTCTTCCCCCCTCTTTCTGGCTTTAGGGCCGGGCTCCTCCCCTGAGCTCTCTCCACTTCCGCGCGCCTCTACGTTTGAACTTGGCGCGCGTACGTTGCTGCTGACCTTTCTTTCGACCGCTACACCACCCCCTGTTCTGCTCTCCACCCTTTCCGGCTGAACACCCTGCTCCAACCCCCTCTCTCTGTTCTCTCCTAACCCTGCTCCCTCCGAGAGGCTGACGACTCCACCCCCTTTACTCCGTTCCGGCTGAGACGTCTCTTGCTTCCTCTGTCTTCCACTGGGCTCCTCTCCGCTTCTCCCTTCTCCTCCCCTTTGCTTGATTAAGGTAACCCCCTTTTGAGAATCCTCTGACTCGCTGCTCAGACTCGTGGATTCCCTCAGAATTCCGTCATCTTCTTCCTCATCCTTCTGCCCCTCCTCCCACTCGCTCTCCGTCTCCTCTGTCATCTCCTCCTCTCTCCCAGAAACCCTGACAGTTACCTTGTCATATGATACCAATTATTTTAAGTGTGTGTGACATATAGTTGACACACTGTAAATGGGATGTTGCCTCTCAGCAGGTTTCATTCCTAAACCTGCTGAACTTAAAAGGGGGCGGGGGGACCTTGTATAGTGAAGAACAATATGCCATAAAAATATTTCCATTCATTAAAGGTATAATCCATTAAAATCATGGTAAGATTTGCCATTTACTTCAGTGGAATTTGAGTTGCAACCTTACAGTGCAGTCTTCTGTGTTTTACACAGGCGTGCCTTTAAATTCAATGTGATTTATAACTAGGTAAATGCATGTAACTGGTTGAAATATTTTAGTTTTCCATAATCTGAGCTAATTAGAAAAAGAGAAGCATAAGCTTCAAACGAGGCTCATTGAAACTACATACACATATGTAAATGTTTGCAACACTTACACAAAGAAATCTTAAATAATCTACAGTTATATTTCTTTTTAATTTGATACTTCAAGCACGCCTCAGGAAAGAATACAGGAAATGTAGGCAGAAAATCCAGAAGGAATGACCTTTTGATAAAATGAATGTTTACATCAATGCAACATGGATTTTGCAGAGTTAATACTCAGACTTATCAATTAGAAAGTGTACACTGACTCTCTCTCTCCTCTCTCTCTCTTTAATTGCTTCTAAACACGGAAGGAAGATATCTAGACTGTAATGGTGTAATGGGGTTTAAACATTACACAACTTTGTCAGACTGAAATTATATATATATATATATACAGTGGTGCCCCGCAAGACGAACGCCTCGCAAGACGAAAAACCCGCTAGACGAAAGGGTTTTCCGTTTTGGAGGCGCTTCGTAAAACGAATTCCCCTATGGGGTTGCTTCGCAAGACGAAAAAAATCTTGCATCCCCCCGCGGGTTTTTTTCGCTTTTTTCGCCCTTTTCTTAAGCCGCTAAGCCGCTTATCAGCTGTTCTGCTGATAAGCCGCTTAACAGCTGATCGCTGGAAGCCGCTTGACAGCTGTAGCGCTAATCCGCTAAGCTGTCAATGGGCTTGCTTCGCAAGACGAAAAAACCGATATACGAAGAGCCTCACGGAACGGATTAATTTCGTCTTGCGAGGCACCACTGTGTGTATATATATATATATATATATATATATATATATATATATATATATATAGTGTGTGTGTGTGTGTGTAAATGGTACCCCCCTGGCCACTTAACAAAACTATTTTCCCATACACCATGGGTTTCCAGTTCTTTTAAAACTGCACGACATGAAGGAATTCAGTATTATGAACTGCTTCAACATGCAGTGATACAGAAATATATACTTCCCCCCCAAATTTCCAGCTATTAAATGTAAAGCTAAGCTGAGATTTCTCATTCCTTTTTCTTTTTTAACATCTGATATTTTTGTTTTTGACAGACACACTTTCAAATCATCCTACCTTGCATGAGATGGCACCCCCAGGTTTCTCCATCCTTCACCAGTCGCAGGCTGTGGTTCGGGGGGACGGGTAGCATTGTTAATCCGGGAAGATTGATCTTTCAGGGCTCTGCCACCACCATCAATCTCTGGCAATGAATGTGTTGGCCTGGTGTGGGGCACCAAGGAGAGCTTGGCTGTCTGGCTGGTGTACCAACCATCTAGCACACTGGTGGCCACCCTGTCAGGCCTGCTGGAGGTGGTGGCAGGCTGGGCCTTGGAGTTCCCTAACCTACTGGTTCTGGGAAACTTCAGCGTTCATGCCGATGCCATCCCCTCCTCTCAGGCTCTGGACCTGGTGTCTTCCATGGCGACATTAGGGCTCTCCCAGTTTGTTTTGGGTCCCACACATCAAACAGGCCACACGCTGGATCTGATCTTTGGGGCGGGTATAGTGATCATGTCCCCCCTTGTGGAAGTGCCATGGTCTGATCACTACGCTCTGAAAGCCAGGATTGACTCCCCCCCCCCCCCGCTTGGGTGGCGAACCTATTTGGGCTCGCCCGCAGAGGATGATGGATCCTGATGGATTTCGTCAGGCCTTGCGGGACCCTGTTCCCCCTGGTGGCTCACTAGATGAGCTTGTCGAGAACTGGAACAACCGGCTCTGCCCAAAATCACAGTGTTTCAGGTTTTTCTAGTGGTGATAGCCAATGGAACAGCAACTGGTGATGATGGAATCCCCTCACCAGCATTGCTCCTTTCCCTGGGCAGAGAGAAACCTACATGCCATCCTAAGTTTCCAAATCTAATGCCAGATTCACTAATGGCCAGTAGTATTTTTATTGAAGGCGTTTTCACACACATTTTCACACATAAGAAGAACTTGCAGGATATCATTGCATCAGGGGGGCAAATCTGGATACTGTTGGCTATAACACATGTCAAAATACATGCAAAAATATTTTCGGATTCCTTGATAACTTCCTGTTTTGTACTATGTGTCTTTCAGAATTCCTCTGTGCCCCACCGGAATACCTTTTGTCATAAGCAGAAAACACAGAAAGTGTTCCAAACAGGAAGAGGTAGGACAAAACTTTCCATTTGCTAGATTGATACAAGGCCCATTGTTTTTAGTAACTGTGTTCAAGACAGTACTGTACTAGAAAACCATAGCACACCATTTTGGCTTTGTTTATAAATATTTGTCTACTATCTACTTGATTTTCATTTTTAAAATATTTTTTTAAAAATATTTTACTTTTTTCTATCATTTTAAAAAGATGTAATATGTTTAGATTTTCATTTTTTAAATAACCATCATTTGCAGAATTTCCTTGCTCACATTCCTTTAGACTGCACCAGTCTGGTATTGGAATAAAATGTACCTCAAAATGTACCAGCAAGTAAAAAATAATAATTAAATCATGCCAACATTGAGACTTTATCTTCTCCAGTAAGTCATGTAAGTCATTTGGGTGAACAACACCCACAAGGTAAAGTACAAAACCCTAGGCAGTATGTGCAGTCTAAATTGACCTGACAGTTTTTTAAACATGAAAATATATTGCTGAAGTATAGAAGTGCAATAATAGTGAGTTATGGGTACAAGAAGTCTCATGGGCTTATCAGCCATATCACATGTACTTGAGCAGCTATGTACAATCAACACATTTCACAAATGGATTAATTGAAGGACATAAAACACATTGTTGCAGTGATTTTCTGATATTGTATCAAACGTATAGATCAGGGGTCCCCAAACTAAGGCCCACGGGCCGGATAAGCCCCGAGGGACTAGGTTATCCGGCCCGCAGCAACCCCCGCTGCCCGCTGCGGCCACCCGCTCTTACCAGCACTGTGCTGCGTGGCTGCCCACTTCCAGGTCAGAGGAGCAGCGGAAATAGCTTGTGTGCATGCGCAAGCATTATTTGCGCATGCACAAACATTATTTCTGGTGCACATTGGGTCGGAGGAGGCCCATGCAGATGCACACAAGCTATTTCCGGTGCTCCTCCGACCCGGAAGTGTGCCAGAAATAGTGTGTGTGCACGCATATGGGCACACGCTCCCCGCGTTCCTGCCTGCTGCGTGATCGGTGCAGGAGACACCGGCCTGAGATGCGGTAAATTTGCTGACCCCTGGTATAGATGACTCTTCCCTTTTTCTTGGTGTCAACAGTGACAAACCCTACCAATGGCTCTGTGTCTAGACTCACCCAGAGTTTGATCAACTTCAGTGCTAGTTCTACTAGGAAGAGAAATGTATTTTGGAACATGCACATCATTGTGGGTTATTCAATATGGGCATTTAAGCAGATATTGCCTACCATATTTGAAAACACAGACACACAATTGACCACTGTTCACACATTCTGAAGTGTATATGAGGACCAGTTCACCAGCTCATCCACACCACCCTGAGTTTTATTAAAATTAAAAATGATTTCTGGGTTGAAAGTTTAGTCTGAGATCTCTGTGTCATTATGCGTTGAAGGAACAAGAATCACTGCCCTTCCTTTCTTTGGAGACTCACGTGTGAAATCTTAAAAACCAAAAATGTTGCTGTGGACATTTCTGGTTTGTGGTCAAGAAACTGCGATTGGATTTCTGTTTTTATGGTTTCCCCCCGATCTGTCAACTAGCATCAGGTTTGTCATAGCTAATCCATTGGTCAGTAGTGGAGAACTTATCAGTTATATTTCATCTATGCGTTGTTACATTTCTCAGCCTCTGTCTGGTCTTTGCATGTTCTTTCTTCCTCACATATATGTATGTATCATTAAAAAATGGTGTTTTGAAATTGCAATGTAGTCAGAATTTTATGCCATATTTCCATGTTTGAATGGAATATGCTGCCTCATTGGCCATCCTCCTTTGAATAGCACTAATTGCTCATCAGTTGTAGTATTCTCAAATGGCACAAAACACAGTAGAAGTTTGTTAGCAAACATATCCCACACATAGGGTCAAGTTGGTCTCTTCCATTGGTGATTCATACTGAAGCTGAATCTTAGGGATTCTTTTGAAGGAGGCTAGTGACATTGTGCTCCAGACATGTTGGGGGAAAGTCTCAACAAATTTTGCAGAAGAGGGGTCATCTAAAAGGGTTGTCATACTCTTGGGCTGGGATGTTGGGTTTTTAGGGGGGAGAGGGATTGTTGTTGTTATTGATATTAATGTTGTTCAGTCTGGTTGTGTATTTATTGATATTTTATTTATTGATGTTTGAGTTATTGTTTATTACTACTTTTGTTATGTGATAACTATGTCTTTTTTAATGTTGTAAGCCACCTTTATCATGGTTTCAACTATTGAAAGGTGGTATATAAATAAAATGATGTATGTATGTGTGTACCTGCTGAAGTGAGGGTGTATGCAGGTTGCTTGCAAACATGTGCAGATCAGCTGAGATTCGAATGACCCCAAAAGCCAGAATAGTATGTTTTGTGTAAAACAATGGCTAAGATGAAAAACCGTTTTGCTGGGTCACAGGTAAGGATCTAACTGGTGGGAAATGTTACAATAATTCAGGTTTGTCAAGGAGTTTCATGTGATGCTAAGGGAAGTAGTGATCTGTCTATTATGAAAATTGAGAAAATTCTGGATTCTTAAATCTTCTAAACTCCTTCCTTACATAAAATCATCAGAACAGGCTAAGCACCTGTTGATATTATGAGTAACTAATAACTTTAAACAGCATTTTTAATCACTTTTTGCCCCTAGCACCCAGTAGTGTAGTGGCAAAATCAGACGTGCAGGGTCCTTTCATGATAGTCACAGTCATACTGCCTTCCAAAATTATACAATAATATTTTAGTTATGCAGATCTACTATTTTCTGTGCATGTACATCAGCGAATTATTTGGAATGTTGTGTTTTCCTTGAAGTTGTATGTAACAAAACTTGCATACTATTCTCCTGAAACTGAAGGCCCTTGTGTTTTCAGTATCCCTAAATGCTTCACTTTAGACTCCTCCTCTGCAGTGTTATTTCTGTGCTCCTTCTGCAGAGTGACCCTCGAAGCCAGTTCTCAGTAGTTGACTCACCTTTCACACTGGCTCCAATCAGCACAAAGAGTGAGAAGACTTCTCAGTGGCTAAAAAACTCCCCTTTCATGCTGCTTGGGTGGCTCAAGGATGCTGAAGGCTGGGACCCTACATAAGAAAGCTTTGCTAGCAACTTTTCCTCAGCCCTTCTGAAAAGGGTAGAATTTGAGCTTTCAGTAAATTAATGAGGCAGGCAAATGGCAATTTAAACATTGTTGATGATTATCTGGAATAGGGAGTCATGGAAGACTGACAAAAAAGTTTCATTCCCCCCCTCCCCGAACTGTCATTGGTGTATTTGACCCCCAGTAAAGAGATTTAAAAGATAATAAATGAACATCTGGTAGTGTGCTGTAAGGCAGAGAATTGGATGAAGCTGGAAAAAAAATTGATATTACCACCTAGGAATTTTCAGGGTCAAGCTAGACATGAAAGCAGCAGATCTGCTACATTTTTAAGGGCTAAATAAAGCTCCTGATACACCCTTTTGAGGACAGGGTATGGTTTTAACCCTTTCTCCATACCATTTCACTCATCTGAGTCCCCCCAGCTTCAAAACAACAGCATTTATAACATGGAGGGAAATATAGGAGGGTCCCTGTATGTTTTGGCCCAAGAGGCAACCATGGAGACTTGGAGTTGTACATGGTTAAACGCCCCTCGGCTATACCTCAATGAGTTTTCTCAATAGTAGCCAAGATTTCATAAATTCAGAGCTCATGAACCTTGAAAAAAGGATAAATGGGATTTGGTGAGACTAACATAGCAGCCACTTTTACCTTTAAAATGAAAAAGTGTGAGGGATTCATTTAAACTGGTTTTTGGGATTTACTAACTCAAAAATGAATTGTACTAGGAAGCTTTAAAAACTGAGGGCATATAGGGGTTATACGTTCTTATTATTTTCTGTGCAGTAGTATGCAGAAATATATCGTTTAGGGAATAAAAAAATAATCAGAGTTTATTGAGATGTAGCCCTCCCTACTCTTTCTTCTCATCCCCTTTCCTTTAACGCAGTGGCACACCATACATCCAAACTAGCAAACAACAGCCAGTGCAAATAATAGTTTGTTGCATCTAGATAAAACAGCAAATTATGTGTCAAAAATATGTGCACTTGCCTGGAGCTTCAAGAGAGGTGACATGGTAGCCCCGTCGAGAGCATGTGGCTAAAATTAGAAAAAGAAATAAAAACAACAGGGTTATATTGTAAATGGCCCTGTGATCTTCAGATGAAGGGGTAGAGAAAGGTAATAAATAATAATAAATTGATCATCATAAAGGGAGAATCCAGTCAGTAGGACTTTGATAGCTAGGAAGACAATAAAATCTATTCTAATTTGTAACCATCTTGATAACAATGTCAATTTGTAATTGTCTTGATAACAAGCCAGTGATTAGCAGAAACCATTGTCAAGAATGAGTCCTTCCAGTCTAATATTATTATTTTTTTTAAATGTTGATGGTGATAATTTAAACTTTTTAATTGCCTTTTACAAATCATCTCAAGGTGAGGTACAAGGTTGCATATGATAATGATAATGTAAAAATACACAGAAAAAGTCAGAGATTAAAACAGAATAAAAAGCATCCATTCTAATGATCACATCAATAAGTCATTATACAGTCAAGCAACAGCCACTAGTTAAAAGGCCTCTCCCTTGTAGCTGCCATCCAAGCTGGCAATGGGAAAGCATCCTTCACCACACCTGAGAGAAGCAAGCTAGTTTAGGTGATACAATCCAGGTCATGTGGCACACCTGCCTCTGTCATGCAACAGAGGAGAGCTGTGGCTGGGGCTCAGAAGGAATGGGGGCTGCTTCTGTTGCCCACCCTCATCTGCTTGAACTGGCTCATTATGACATGCTAGAGGCTACTCTGCCAATCCATCTTCAAAGGCATCCCCACTGCAGCATGAGGTTTCCAGGGCATATACCACTGAATCCAGGATATATGGGAATAGGTGAGTCATTATCCAAAGCTGTTAGAAGGCACTCCATATCAAGGAGACCATGTACTTCCAATGATAGTAGTAGATCCAAGAGTACTCTGGACCATGAAGCTGATCCTTTAAGGGGAGTGTGACCCAACCCAAACTGGCAGAATTTCATGTGTCTGAACTGAGGAATTACTTCCTCTGTTTCTGTATTGTCTGAGTTTCAGTTTATTGGCGCTCATCTAGTTCATTACTGCAGTCAGACACAAGCTCAGCATGTTCGCTGCTTTACCTATCTGAGATTTACAAGTGAAACAGAGTTGAGCGTTGTCTGCATATAGATGACAATGCACTCCAAAACTCCAGATGATAAGAATGAACTCAGTACAACCCCCATACTGGAGGTTTCATGGGCTGAGCCATACCTGCCAGGTACCATCTTCTGGATTAACCCACCCAGGTTGAAGCAAAATAATTGAAAAGCAGTACTTCCCACCCCCTGCTCTGACAACCTACCCAGAAGTACACCATGATTGATTTTTTTCCCCAAAACTGACAGATCTAGGATGATCAACAGGTCACCATCCCTTCTGTCTCTTTTCCAACATAGCTCATCATACAGAGTGATCAAGTGCTAAAGCGGAGGCTAAACTCTGATTAAAAAGGGACCAGAAAGTCATTCTGATTCAAAAGCACCTGGAGTTGGTCAACAACCACCCACTCAAAAAGCCCAGGAAGGGACTGTTGCCAACCAGCCTGCAATTATTTGTATTTTGGTTGTGAGGCTGTTAAAAACAGCTTATGAAAGCAGCACAGAGTAGCTGCCACTTGATGAGAGAAAAAAGGAAGTAGCCTTTGCATACATGTTTATACCATCACACCAAAGGGCTCCATTCACCTACATTATCATTATTAAACTGAGCTGTAAAAGCTCAGTTTTCTATTTTAAGTTAACTTTCAAAATATGTAAGCAGTTCAGACTTCAGGTTGCTAAGTCACAGAGGAGCAGAGTGTTGCATTCACCTGCATTAATCACTAGGGGTCTTGTTAATAATTCTCTCAGGCACTAAGTCTTATTTTCTACCACTGGGATCTATGAGAAAAGTGATAACATAGGCCTTCATGAAAAATAATGTGAGTAATTAATCAAAACCTTGTGAAAGGAAAGGATGGGGGTTTTGAGCATCTTGTATGCAATGCAAGCCATCTGCATTGTTCTGTATTCCATGTGCAGGAAGAATCAAACCAGTTTAGGAAAAGTGTTTCACCATGATAAATTTTGTCTTTAATCGTGCTTATAAACTTTTGTATAAGTTTATCCTCATACCAAACTATAAGAAACTCTCATAATTGCACATAATTGTGCCTGGAAAAGAATGGCAAATTAATGACTATACCATCCATTTCCCCTTACATATTTTACATGCGCTGCAAACCTGTAAATGCTGAGAAAGATACATTATCTATAATTCTCCTTAGGGTAGATTGTCTGCGGTGTGCAAGAGGAGAAGGTGAAGAGCTCCTATTATTGCTAATAGGTGCTATTGTGGCTAATTTCAGGCACCCTGTACTAGGAACATAATAATTTGTGGGCTTTCTGCCATAAAAATATAACTCTATATGAGATACAAAAGCAGTCCTATTTTCTACTGAAGTGCATTGTTGATAATATTATTTCAGTTCCCTAACATTTGGTCTGGTCTCTATTTGTTTCTTCAGAGAAACAGCAATCTGTGTGAATACCACTATAATAAAGCATGTCAACCTTTAAGTATCCTCTGTTCAAACTTGTCTTTTGTCAGTTATATGAAAATTGCTCTTCTCTTGTGGTGAATTTTTCCAGGGTTAGCATTTAGACTTTAATAGCTAATGTATAGACTTGAATGTTCTAGTGCTCCTATGAGAGGCACGTTGAAAGATAACTATTCATAACTGTCTATCCTTTTGGGAAAGAGAGGAGGTTCCTTGGATATGCTGTTTCCTAACAAAACCAATACAATCATTTCTTTTCATAAAACGGAGGAGTAGAAAGTTACCTTACATCTGCCAGGGATAAAGCCATAATATTTTTTCCCCTTGTTAGCATGTGCTGTATGCTTGCCTATGTATGCACTCACTTTCACAGGTCTCTGTTAAAATGTCAGCTATTGTTAGTGTGGCTAGACTGCAGTTGCTACACTGAGTATATTCTTAGCATCATAAAGTGGAACAAGGCATTGTATGGCAATGGTTATTAAGGTATTTAGAAAAAAGTATTTTCTGATTTATAATCTGCAAAATGTTGCTCTGAGTAAAAGCTTTGCTTCTTGAAATCCTTGACTTCACGGGCTGGGCAAAAGACAGGTGGGTGTTAAAAGTGCACACCTTTGGCAGGAGCCAACCATAATTTCTGTTAAAGTGTTCAAAAGGGTGGTTTCCAAGTGCAAAAACATATATACTGGCAACTCATCCACCCTTATACTAGTTCAACACTAACTAAAGTAGAAAAGCATGGTTTAAATCATTTCCTGGATTCTTGAATTTTCTTATATTGATGAGGAACAGAATATTTGTAGCAATTTATAGAACCTAGGTTGCATCTTCTGGATGTTTTTATAGCATTGTATATGTGACTTAACATATCAAATAAATCTGTTGTATACGTATTTATTATAACATGCCATGTATAGATTGTGTGTGTGTGTATTCAATATAATTGAATTCAATATAAACTGTGTAATGATAGATTTAAAAATTATTATATATAATTTTAAAATCTATCATTACAAAGTTCATATTGAATTACAGTGTGTAGTATTTTATGTCCATGGTATAGTCTTTTGCGTATGCACTTCCAGTTACAGGAGGATACTTTCATTTGCATATATTTACTCAGAAGTAAGCCATAGTAGTTTCAGTGGCCTGGATCCAGTGATGTACAAGAAGAACACTTCTACTTGCACAATGCAGGCTTGCCAAATCCCTCCAATTTTCTTGTCTTCCTGTAAGCCTTTTCCTGGAATAGATAACAATAATGGGACACCTTCCAAGTTTAACAAAGAGAAATAGATCTTCTATGGGGAGGGGAGGTTTGCCTGTAACAATTGCAGGATAGAAATCCATCAAGAAAAGCTTTCCCAGCATGCAGTGCAGTAGAAAGCTTTTGCCTGTTTTGTCTCCTGTTGAAGGTGCAGGATGGCAGAGAAAATGTGGCAACAAAAGATGCAAAGCTGTATCAGAAGTGACTTGAGAAGCAGGAACATTTTTCATATTTATCACACAGTAGAATTTGAAGCTGTGTTAGGACTCTATCAAATTACTCCTGGCTGTGTATGAGGATGAGAAATCTACAGTTGCAAAGTGTCTTAGCCATTTGCAGTTTGGGATGAAATGGCTAAGGGCCAAACTAGATACATGAATTGTGTGGCTGCACTTCACACTTCTAATTTTTTAAAAAAGCAGTTGGGGAAAATAAGATTAGTGCAGGGAGTTTTAATCCCTTCCTCCCCAACTGTGGACCAGACAAAAATAAATAAATCCCACTCCTGAAACCACAACCCAGGAAGGGAAATGGCTATAGGTGGGCGATTTTCTTCAGCACCACAGCCAACACATGACTTCATGTGAACATTTCTAAAGACCCCTTTCTTACAAAACAAAACAAAAACTATTTCATTTTACTGCATTTCAGGTTGCAATTCCCAACAACATCACTCAAATCTAATCCTTCTTCTGAAAATCAGATTTAACTATGTGTTATAATGAAAACGGTCATTGTTAAAGTGTCACTGAACATGCATAAAAGGAGAAATATTTTCAAAGAAACAGAAAATGTGAATCCTAAAATATTGCAGGCCCAGTTTTAAAAAAATACATATAAATAATAATTTTCAACCTCCAAACAATTTTTCTCTGGTTTTCCGCACACTTATTTAAATATTGGCATAACCTATAATTTTTTTTAGAGGTGAAGCAAATAATTTAGATATATATATTCATTGTTTCAGCATTGTAGCAATATTCCTTCTAAGAAGTCCCAGTTAATGTTTTTGTTAATGGACTTACTTTTAAACTTAGTTCTGAAGAGCAAAAATTGTGGCTTCCTAATTTGCTCTGTTACCTCTAATAATATTAACATGCTATTTATATGCCAGAGGCTACTCTTTGAAAAACAAACCCTGAACCATTTAGTGTTGTGATTTTTGTATGTGTTTTCATGTAGTCCTCTGGCCTTCATGGCCTCAGGGAAATAAACTAGTCAGTCTAGAAATCAAGAGTGTCAGTACCTGTGTCCTGAAGCTACTGGGTGAATATATATAAGGTAACTTGCAACTTACGCTTATTTAACTTACTCAATCACAGGTCTGCAGGGGAGGGGAATAACCAAATGGAGAGTAGTGGAAACCCAGTCTCCAGTTATTTCCCTACACAAACCTGTGCAAATCTTCAATTGCAGGCTTACCTGACTTTGGGAAGACTGCACAAGGGCTCTGGCAGCATCCCAGAGCTCTCCTGCCTCCTTCCCAAAGCTGGGTATTCACTTACAGGGCCTTGGAGAAGCAGGGGGGAGGCTTTGGGACACTGCCAGAGACTTCATGCCACCTTCTGGAAGCCAGGTAGCCCCCTACCTTGCAGGGGGACCAGTTCTGGGGATTCCTGGCTTCATGTGTTTTTGCATATACACGTGGACCCCCGGAACCGAACCCTCACATAAGGTGGGAGTTACCTGTATTGCAAGAACTGAGAATTGAACTGTTTGTTCAACATTCTGGGACTCTGTTGAAATAGTTTATAACATCTGTACATTTCATGTACAATAATGAAAGTTATTTTGTTCCAAGTGTCAGGTTGTGGTAAGTTTGTACTTAAGGTAGAAGCTCTTTTGTAGGAAAGAGTGGAGTGTTTGAAAAAGAAAGACTGTAACAGTCTTTCCCCTTCTATATCAGGATTTGACCCCAGGACCTATACTAGTGTGGTTTAGAACAGGCCAGTTCCTACTTAATGAAGAAGGACAGCAGAAGGCATTTTCATTCATTCTCTCCTTTGTAGCTAATGGTAGCCTAGTATCCTAGAGAGTTGTCATCCATGTTCCTTAGTCCAATATCAAAACCTGAACCAGAAGTGCAAGTGCAATGCCTCAGCATACAAGGGGTTAGTGAACAAGGCAGGCCATTGTTTTTTAAAACAACATTACTGCTAGGCTTAAAAACCGTAATGAGAAGGAAGTTGGAAGTTGACGGGCAAGATGGTCAGCACTTCATGATCTTACTGCTTCTTAGTGGAAATTGAAAAAATGAGAAAGGCACTTGGATGTGTCACTGAACAAAGACACAAAATAGCAGGGTCAGATGCAGTTACACTTCATTAAGTTGCATTGGTACAACAACAACAAAGTACCACCTTCTTCTGGAACAAAAGAGTATATTCAGGATACACATTGGTAGCTGAAAAGTTAATTCCTTGATTCGATTAATGTCAAAATAAGAAATCATACAATGAAAAATGGGTTAATGAAAACATGCTGAAATATGTTATTCTAGCAATTTTATTACAGGCTTAGAGACCTTTACCGGAGCAAATTCTTTCATTTGTTCAGATGTTTTTCAGGGGCTTAGGTTGCTTTTATATTTGCAGAGGTCCCATTAAGATCCCACTGGGTATTGGGAAGTGGTCCAAAAACTGCCTCACCATTGAATTCCAAAACTCTGCATGTGTGAGTGTCTTAATGTATGAAGCTGATTGCAATACTTCAGATGTACTGTATGCAACTCTATTCCAATTTGTTTTTCAACTAAGCATTTGACATGTTACATTGTGTTAAATCCCAGTTTAATGTAAAGTGACTTCCTGTGTCCGATAAGAAACACATTTTTAAGGGAATGCCAAGTACTCTTATGTTATTTCTATTAAACTGGCAGGCAGTTCCTTCTGTATTTGAAAGATTATTTGCCAGAAAGTAGTGCTGGCTCTGTTGATGTAATAAGCATATTCTGGTATGTAATTTCATCTCTTCTAAACAGGACAGCATAGTTACATAATTGAAAGTGAACATGATGTAAGCAAACATATGAACACACTTCAGAAATGCCTAAAATATAGGGTGAATAATACCACATTCAGAAGCTCAGGAAGTTATTTTTAGAGACCTACAGTTACCTTATTAAACAAAGGGAAATGGTTTAATCTTCGGAGTAAATACTGTGAATTACATGTAATTTCCCTTAGAGCAAGATATGTTACTTTGTCTGTCTAGATTCTGCTATGTGTTTTGCACAGGTAATTCCTGACAGTTGCTTCTCTGTGCCATTAAAATATCAATGGCAGTTGGCAGTAAATGAAGGGGGAGAAAACAGAAATCCACAGAAAAGATTAGTAATATCTAAAAGTGGTTTAGGGTTCCTAGAGGGATTCCTCCCTCTTTTGACAACAAAGTGCACAGGGCAAGAATATGCATGGCTTACTTTGTCTTCTTATTTCTTTTGATCTGAAAGAACAATCAGATAAGGGTGATTTCTGAAGACAGTTCAGAATGAACAGATTTCAGTTGCCCCCAGTGATAACCATCATTGTCAACAGGAGGCATTCCAGGTAGTGTCACTAGAGCCTTCAGTGTTCAGAGGCTGAGCATTTTATCTTTTTTATTTTTAAAAACTACTGCTGGGAACTCTCTTTATAGCCTGCACTGGCTGATGAGTATTTAGAGGATGAATAAACCTTGAAGGGGAATAAAGCCTGAGCTTCAGAGACTATCAATGAATACCAGAGGGAGAGAATAATTTAAGGTTAAGGTGGGAAATCTCATACACAGAAAAAAGGCAAAGCCTGTGTCAAGTGGCAGAATAAATAATCTAGTGTTATGCAGGACACAAAATATCTTATTCAGGGTTTGGTTGACATTTTTTTGAACCTCTTACTTCAAATTTGAAAGGAAGAAGAAGATGGGGATTCACTGATAGCGTGATGTTTATCCACATACTTGATGCAGATTGTCAAAGGTCAGAAGAACTGAGAAGATTGAATAGAGAAGGGTGTTACTAGTCATAATAGAACCCTCTTATCTTAGCTGTACCAAAGGACTTTCTTGTGCTAGGCATTCATGGTGTAATAAACTGCTCCTCACTTTGTCAAGTCCCAAGTTCTATGACACCACCATCTTTATAGTAAGAATAGTAACTAATCTGGAATTGAGCAAGATATTGCAGTACTTATCACTTATTTTGATTTGGCATTGTTTGTTGCTACTTCTTTGCAAATCTAATAGAAATGTATAACATAAGAGATTAAATACTGGGGGGGGGGTGTCAGCTCTGTATTCTTCCCAGACTGCAAGGCAAATACTGGGTGATTTGGATGACATACTCACATTCTAAAATCAGATTGTGCCATTAACAAGTTATCTTGAATGGGATACTAAATACTGTTTTGTCTGTATGCTCAGGTGCCTCCAAATGCTTAACATTTAAAGCAAGTGCTACATCATCATCATCATCGTCATTATTTTTAAAAATAGTCAAGCCATGATGATCAGGAAAATGCACTATGCTTGAGTGGGGAGGAAGTGGAAAAGTGAGGGAATCTTTCATTTTGATGGACAAGTCAATTGTCAATTGAGATATCTCTCTCACCCAGGGAAAAGAGGCTGTATCCACAAAAATACACTTGCCATCAACTACTCTTGGGGTAATAGGGTTTGTGTTGTGGGATGATGTTTACCCCATCCATCTTTCCTGGGAAATTTATCCTCTTAAAAAACACACCCTTCCCCAATGCAGACCACAGGAGTGGAGTTTGCATCTCTACAAATTCCTAGTTTGAGTGAGAAGTAGAATTTTTCTCCCTCTGCTTGTCAAATTATCAATCTAATGATTAGGAGGGGGTGATTTGCATTCGCATTCAGGGTGCTGGGTTGAGGAGAGAAATTTAAGCCACCAATGTGCTGTGGTGTTTTGCTTTGTTTTGGTTTTTTGTTGCTGGCAGCACCAGAATTGGTGTATTTCCAGGGGCCAGAAAAAATGGCTTGCAGGTGTGGTTCAGGCCCCTGGGCTAGGGTTTAGCCAGCCCTGTCTAAAGACTGCAATGGACAGTCAAATGCCAAGCAAGGTCAGCCCTTCTTGTACTGTAATTGGGATAGGGTAAGAAATAGAATATAGTTTAACAAGCACTCGGGCCATTTTTGTGGAGGTGAAGTGATTGCCTCCATGCAGTCTCTCACTGCTAAGGTAGCTGTGAATGGCTGAAGGAATCTTTGGGACCATTTGGTCTTTGGGTACCCAGCATTGTTTTGTCTCTGGGGCTGGCAGAATATTTAAGCATTTAAGCACAATACTGAGAGGTCCATTGGTGTGACTCAGTATAAAGCAGCTCCTTATGTTATAAAGATTGTATTGAAGGAGGTTGGTAGGATTTGTTGTTGTTGGCATCTGTCTGTCTCAAGAGATAATGGAGTGTGCCTCGGGAGGTGAAGTCAAACCACTGGGGAATCACGGCACCTGCTGTTACTTCAGAGATGGTAACTCGTATCTGCTGCCTCCCAAATTGTTTTTTGCTGAAAGCAGCTCCAAAGTGATATCTCCAGGGTGCAAGCCTGGACTGTGTGTATGGAGGTCCTGGGTTGCCCAGATGACAATATCTCCCTCTCATCCTCACTGATGTGGCCCAAAAGAAAGCAGAGCAATACATTTTGTACCAGCTTGGCTGAAGGAGTTGCCAGAAGGTGGTGTACAAGAAGGTATCCAACAGCCTCTGGATTTGTCTAGCCTTTTCTTCTTTCAAAGATGTTTCCATGGGGTTTACTCCTGAAGCTGGTGGGGTTTGTGCCATATGGTGTGTTAGAGGAGGGGTAGTATCTGTGGTGTGGAGGAAGTCATGCTCCTTCTGGAGTAGTTTGCCCACCTTTGATCCCCACCCTGCAATCCACATGCGACAACAAATAGATGAGGGTAGCCAATGGATCTCAGACCGTCAGTGAGTTAGGA
This sequence comes from Podarcis melisellensis, assembly GCF_964234715.1. Lineage (NCBI taxonomy): Eukaryota > Metazoa > Chordata > Lepidosauria > Squamata > Lacertidae > Podarcis > Podarcis melisellensis. The sequence continues at coordinate 49,137,335 of NC_138541.1, forward strand.
ACTTTCATTGCATGCAAAGATAGGCTCTGGTGGATTGAGCGACGAAACTAGTAGTGAGTCCAGCAATAAAGAAGGAGCAGATGGGGCTTGTCAACCTGGGAAGGTAGCCCATCTAGGTGGAGGAAAGCTCTGATCCTAAAATTCTACTGCCTTGTGGCTTGATAGGATTAACCACACTGGTGTAGTGGAGTTGGGGCTACCCTGTAACCCTGTAGCAGATCTTTCAGCTGGAGCTGTTGAGTACCTTACTACATAATGCTTTAGAAAATAAAATATACATACTTATTCAAAATAGAATTTAGTCCAAAAGGTAATTTTAAAAACTACTTCTATCTTAATTTTCTCTCCCCTGGGGGACTAATAATCATTAGGAATCTGATTAGTTTATGAACTAAGATACATTTTCATTGAATAATCAGTAGTACTGATACCACTTCTTAATGCTGTTTGCCCACAGGTATTTAGTCTGGAATCTATTTAAACATGCCACTGTATCTCACTAAATCATGAGTCATTATAGCAGTCTACAACTCCCTGCTGTTCACTATATTAGATGTTAGCGTGAAAGAAGTATATAGAATAGACTTTGGCTCTGAGAGGCTGGATGGAGGTTTACACTACCATCAGAGTACTGGAGAACTGGAGCATTTTACACTTACCTCTTGCCCCTAGAGCCACAGTCATGCAGACATATTAAAGTGTAATATCAGTTAGATTGTGTAGTTCATGTGAGACAGTGGTTTAACAACAGATGACAAACTGATCAACAGAATCAAAGAGAGACCATTTTAAAGGCACACTCATTTCCTTTAATTGTAGGGAACACTCTCAAACACATATTCACAACCATTACAGTTCTTCTGAATGTTTGGCCATATTGCAGTAGTTAAACCTGTAGTATAGCCTATTGCTTAAATTGTTAATATTTATAAGTTTATGAATGTTGCTTATAGTTTCTCCACAGCTTTTCTAGCCAAGCTGACTAAAATTACCTGCTTTGTTCATAATCTAATTCCTTTGTTGCTTTATTTGAAACATGGCAGAACCACACATGGGCATCAGTGCCTATACCATGCAATTCCTGTTAAAGGTGTAGAAGAATGTGAGGATGAGAATCTTGACACCTCATGGGAACATGAAGGTGTTGAATTGTATGTACTATACACGGTCTGTTGTCAACACCCAGCAATATCCCACATTTAATTGCTTATATTTCTCATATATCACACCTCTGCTCTCAGCTTCATTTATAAATCATTGCAGTGCTCTCTGAAGGGGTTTCGCTTGTGTGTGTGTTTTCTCTGATTTGCCAGTGCAGAGCCTGCTGTGACATAATATCTTTGTGTGAATTTCCTTTACTGGTGTCAATTACAGTCTAGAAACATTTTATTACATAAACAGATATGTGAAACAGGATGAGAGGGCAGTGAACTTGCATTCTGCTCAGAAGTCTTTGAGAAGTCTACAGGTGTTGATTTTAGACACTTCTTCAAAGATATTGAAGTAGTGCCTTAGTAAGCAGTATTAATAGGAAGAGGCAGATCAAGTTGTACATCCTGAAACACGAACGTGTATATACATAAACACTACACAATGGACCAATTGTTAAACAAAATGGACCTCTGGCTAGAAGTTAATTTCACTAACGATTCACTGTGTGGATTCAGAGAAAACAAGTATTTCACAAATTAATTTTATGTCATGGGCTGTTCCAGTGTGGTCTAATTCCATTCACAGAAAGTTGTTTTATTTGATAGAAGTTTCTATGAATGGAAGGGGAGGGAAGCTATTTTTTAAAATTCCGGTTTGTTCCCCGGGTGCTACTTTTCATTCTGTTCCAAAGATGCCTCCAACCCTCTGGAGCAGATTTAGAAGATACAGAAAAAAGGATATATTGCCTCCCTGATCCTTCTAATCACATAAATCTCTTCTGGGCTTGTTCAGAGAATCCTCTGTGTGCAGAAGGCTACAATGCAATGTGTTTGCCATGTTGGGGGCCCCAAGTGAAATGTGCTGCTGGTAATTCAGAGGAACCTTGTGCCTCAGGGACAAAACAGGCATGGCATTAAGTATGTCAAAGGGGTAATCTTCTCCCAGGTGGACTTAAAGCAGATAGGTAGCATTTTTATGCCCAGATTCCAATGCTTGTTAATTAGATGCAGGTCCCTCACTTGGCCAGACACCACAGGGAGTAGAGATTCCTGGATCTCTTTGCAGTGACCACAGTGCATCACACGCAGGCTTGCCTTTATTCATTATTTTGAAATTTATGTTTCTACATAGTTAGGCTTTACTGGTATGTTTTCTGAAGATGTGAGACAAATTGGAACCCTATATACCATAATTTTCCATGTATAACACGCTCCCGTTTATAAGATGCTCCCTATTTTGGGGGACTAAAATTAAAGAGCTTTTGGGGGGGAAATTGACCAGAGTTGTTGAGGGTTTTTTTTGGGGGGGGGATGCCCACGGTTGTTGAGCGATTTTTTTTGGGGGGGGGGAGGAATGCCAAAAATCACTCAACCAACTGAAAAAAGCTAACAATCGCAAGCGACACAAGCCAAATTGCAGAAGTAGCAGCCAATCCAAAGCAGCCCTTGCAGCAGACACCATTCACCCACCCAACCACTAGATCCTGCTTGCAGATGCAACCAGTTGCCCGTCCCCCACTCTGCACTACCCATGTATAAGACAACACCTCCCCCCCCATTTTAAAATTTATTTTGGAGTAAAAAAAACCTCATCTAATACATGGGAAAGTATGGTATGTAAGGACAAGAGATGTAAGGCCTTAGAGATCTAGAGATCTATTATTATATGAAGTGTCAAATGCTTATCCTCAAATAAATTAAGGCATAGCTCAAAAAGAATGTCTTAGAGCTGTTAAGAATGCTCGCTTGGATTAGTGATGCTTGGATTGGCACAGCAAGGTTTATACATGCTATGGTGAACACAAAAGGATTCATCCATGATAATACCAGAAAGAATACCCCAGGAGACAAAATATTTTCTCCTATTTTCCTTTGTAAAATAGACAGAACCCTGACCATTCAAGACTCTTCAAAGTTTTGGCAAGATAGGTGTGCATTTGATGAATACACAGTGATCATTATGGTGTGTATTGCTGCTATGAGACAGGTGTGTCAGACGCCTTGAGAGAGTAAAGCTCCTATCTGCACTTGTAAAAGGGGAGAGAGCCCTCTTTCATTTAAAGTATAGAGAACAAAATCCTGGCATACACTTGACATATTAGCCCCATATACTTTCCATCTCTAGATTTTCCAATACTAAATGTGTGTCAGTGAACTGATCAAAACCCCTTCTTGTTGATATCTTTCTTGATGACTGAAATGCCTATGCATAGTATTATTTCTGTATGTAAAGTTATACAGTGTTGACAGATTCTATAGCTCTTCTGTGACATGGTGGCATAAAAACCTTTCTTCCATGACTACCAAAGAAATCACTGGGGTTAAATGACAGCGCTCCAAGAGTTATTTGTCTGTCACAGAGAACTGTAAATTGCAGCCTGTCTCCAGGATGGTGTTTAGACACATTCTGAGATTAATAGTTTTGCATAGATGCTTTGGGTTCCAAGAGATTTTGAGATGAGTTCCATCAAGAAGATCCATCCAATTTGAACTCAAATCAAATGTTTTTGCAAAGTTTTGGATTCTTGGCAAAGATTAGATTCCAGTTTGTGGACAAAGGCCACGTTATATCTGCTATAAAAATAAAATAAAATAGTTATTTCCAAAACAATATACATTTTAAATTGGGATCTTCATTATGTCACAAAGTGTTACGGATTTCTTTTTATTTGTGTACAAGACAATGTCACATACACATAACTTGCATTTTACACTTATTTTACTTACGTGATTGCAGCTTTGTGCCGGTTGTGGTTAGTAAGTAAGCAAGTGAGTAAATAATTAAATAAAAAGAATGTGGAGGAAATCTACTCTCCATTTATTATCCGCTTCACCCATGCAAAGCTGTGACTGCATCCAAGAACCCTCACACTGCCATCCCAAGCTGGGTAAGTGAGAACCTGGGCGTTGGGGGATGGTGCAAACCCTCCCACCTGCTTCCCAAAGCTGGGAAAGAGTTTACTAAACTTTGGGAAGGTGGAGGAAGGGCTCTGGGACACTGCCAGAACCCTCGTGCCACCTTCCCAAAGCCTCCACCTTGCAGGATGGGAGGTTCTGGAGGTTCCTGACTTTATGCATTTTGTTATTGTCTATGTATGTGAACCCCCAGAACCAAACCCTTGTGTAAGATGCTAGTGATGTGTAAGATGCTAGTGATGCTAGTGACCTTAAAAAAAAGTTAAAATAAAACACCTCTTCATCTCTTTGTGTGATGGTTCTAGGGGTTGCTCGTGCGTAAGCCGGTGCAAACACCTGGCTGTATTGCCTGAGTGAACCTTTCCTGTCCGGACAGCCACTCACCAGTGGCTGTCTCAATCGCTGGCAGAATCCGTCAGTGGACGTTTCTTAAACTTCTTCCAGCAAATAAAGTCGCTAAAGCCACTGCATCCTTATTTCACCATTCCTCCTTCCCTACCTGTAGTTAATTGAAGACTTGCAGGACAAGCTGAAGAAGGGAGATGAGCTATCCCATGAATTTGTATCTTGAGCAAAGATATAATCATCCAAACCAGGCCAACAAAGCCCATAAGCACTAATACATCAGAATGTTTTTCTTTCTTAACCAACAAGGTATAGGCATGTTGAATGCATGTTACATAATTCCACACTGAAGATCCAGTTAGCACAATCAGTTTTAATTAGATGGCTCTTTCTACACACAATATAAGGCTGTCTCCAATTCTTTATACAAAATTTAAAAACTTTAAAACTGAGCTTTGTTGAGTACTCACAGTTCTTATTTGCTTGAAATGTAGCATTGGTAATGAGCTTTCCTTAAGTAAAAAATGCAAATCTGATTTTTGCATATATCAGCATTAGGTTGCATTTGCTGTTCCATTCAGGCATATCCTACTGTCCAATTAAGATGGGTCAGAATTATTTCTTACAGCTGCTTTATAAAATCCTGCTGATTTGTAACAGATATTGTAAATCCCTGCTCTAAGACAAAGACCAGACCCTTTAATGCACTCTGTTGCACACATGATCAGAAGCTTCTCTCATCCATTTCAGTGAGTGGTGCTTCTTGTGCTGTTAATACCTAAGGTAAAGGCAATACCTAGCTGGGTATTAATTATAAATCAATCTGTAACATATCTGAACTGAGCCATTTTCAGTATTAGTGCTTTAAAATTCACTCTCCTTTCCTTTCTCTTTATGTATAATGTGTCAGATATTAGTGAAAATATGCTTTTTTTGGCATTTGTCTATCTCGAGAGACAATGGGGTTCGCCTCTGACGGTGAAGTCAAACCACTGTGTTAGCAGCAGCAAAGTGACCTTCCCAGGGCACAAGCCTGGGCACTGTGTATGGAGGTCCTGGGTGGTCCAGATGACAAGACCCCCTCCCCCACTTCAGCCACGCTGATGGGGTCCCAATGAAATCAGAGCAATATGTTTGGCACCAGCTTGACTGTGGGAGTTGCAAGAAGAAGGCGTACACGGCCCCATCCCACTGCCTTAGGGACTTAATTCCGGATTTGTGTAGGGCTTTACTCCCGCAAGGCAGTAAGGTTTTAGGATCAGAGTTTTCTTTTTTCCTAGATGAGCCTCATTTGCCCCTCACTTCTCCCTATGGCACGTGCAGAAACCACCTTCTTGACTGTTGGACAGACTATTGGTCTCATCCGCTCAATACACTGGAGCCTTTTTTCACATGCAGGGGAAATTCCTAACTCACTCAGGGTTTGAAACCCATCAGCTACTCACACATGGCTTAGCTGGCCAGTTGAAGCCATTCCCGGGATGTGGCCACTGTCACATGTTGACAGCTTCTAGGAGTCAGAGGTGAGAACTGAGTGCAAGGTGGGGACCAAAGGTGTTCAAACTACCCCAGATAGAGCATGCCATATTCTCCACCAGAAGTGCTACCTCTCCCCTAACACTGCATACACCCCAAATATGCTTTAACATGCTGACATAAATAATGTAATGTTATGTATGCCTATGAAGCACACCTGTATTTTTAACAAGAAAAGTCTTAACCCATTACACATAAAAGGCTTCTATAACAAAATGATTGACACAGTACAAATCCAATGTATAAACAGATATCACATAAGCTATTGACACATAAATATCTCTATTCAGCTTTTCATTTATTTTCTTGTAACTTCCCGGCTTGACTGTTGTAATGTGCTTTGTGTGGGGCTTCCATCAATTATGATGTAGCTCTTCTTCTCATGCTGTCAGGAAATAGGAGTATGTGGAGCCTTTTGTTTCATCAGCTGCTGGAAATGAGCTTTGGGGCCTAGTTCATGGTTCATACAACCATCAATACAAAAAACAGAATTTCAGTCTCTGTGAAACGATTAAAAGTGAAGGAAAGGAAGACAAGGTAAGAACTGGCTACATTAATACATCTAGCCACCTGTTCTATTTGGTTGGTTCCCTCAGAAAAAATACACAGCAGGATCTGAACAGACTGATCAGGAAACAGTGTTATAAGTACGGTAACTGTAAAAAGGTAAACGTACCCCTGACCATAAGGTCCAGTCGCAGATGACTCTGGGGTTGAGCGCTCATCTTGCTCTATAGGCCGAGGGAGCTGGCGTTTATCCGCAGACAGCTTCCGGGTCATGTGGCCAGCATGACTAAGCTGCTTCTGGCAAACCACAGCAGCGCACGGAAACGCCATTTACCTTCCTGCCAGAGCGGTGCCTATTTATCTACTTGCACTTGATGTGCTTTCAAACTGCTAGGTGGGCAGGAGCTGAGACCAAACAACGGGAGCTCACCCCATCGCGGGGATTAGAACTGCCGACCTTCCGATCGGCAAGCCCTAAGCTCAGTGGATTAGACCACAGTGCCACCCGCATTCCATAAGTAAATGTAGTACAGTATATTGTTGTTGGAGGAAGACCAAACCATACCCTGAGATGATGGGCTTGTATTCATCAGGTTTTAATGTGAATTTGAAGACCACAACTGTGGCTAGCCATCATGCATCCCAGTTTCTGGTCTAATCAAGGGGGTAAATCTAAGAAATTGGAAGGCGAGATCAAATGCACACACGGTGGATTGAGTCAACACAAGGGAAGGATTACTAGTGTGGCCAGTGAGTAGAGGAATTGCAGCTCAAATAAAAGAGCTAATACTCACATGTGTGGACTAGGAAGATGTCTAGCTGGGCAGGTAGGCGGACATATTTGTTGTAACAACTTAACAGCTCTCATGTGGCCTTGAAATTCTTGTTACCCTTTATGAGAGCTTCTGGGCTGTATCTTGCTCTTTCATGCCTCTGAGTCTGAATCATTAAGCTGCTTTAATAAAAAATATCACTTCCTTACTCATCAGTAAGTGCACTTATTGTTGTGTTTTGGGTGGGAGCGAGGACAGGTATTTCTCCTTACAATGACTTTTCTAACAAACCTTTTATTGAGGTTTTTATTTTATTTTTGTACTTTATATAATTGTAGGATTTTTTTCTCTCGTAAGTCCCTTTGTTGTTGCTGGTACTTAGAATCATAGAATCATAGAGTTGGAAGAGACCACAAGGGCCATCGAGTCCAACCCCCTGCCAAGCAGGAAACAAATAAATTGAATACTTAAAACAAATGTGTGTGTTTGAATAAATGGTGCTAAATTTCATATGCATACAATCATTTGCTACATTTTAGGATTATCAAACACTTTTTGCAGAAACCTAAATAACTTAAATATTAGATCCAGCAGCAAAATGAGGGCTTCTGCTTCTATTGTATTCTCTCTCGCACTCTCTATGTTTTTTAAACTGAATAACCATTCCATTTTCCCAGTGTATAGTCTTGAAAGAACAATTCAACATTTGTGTTCTGATTAGGGTATTTGGGAGGAGGAGTTCTTTACAACATTATCCTATACATGTTTACTCAGAAGTTACCCAGTGAGTTCATTAGTGCTTACTCACAGGTATAGCATCCCAGCCTCAACCAGCATTGCATTATTCTCTGATGGTGTCCTATGGGAGTGCCTGAAAATATAAGAATCACCTTTGGCATCTAAAGTTTGGCAGAACTAAGGTGCATGGAAAGAGATTAAGGATGAAGCTCAAGAGCATTGTCCAATTTTGCCCAACCATCCTCTACTATAAGACTTTACTTTTATCTCTTTATTTGTGCTCTGAGCCAAAAAAATTCCATCAGCTTCTCAAAATGAGGACTCAATGCACAGATAAAATCTTGGCTGGATGACCGGCTTACATGAACTCCAATCCTTCTTTAGGAACTGTTGGCATACATTGATGTGCATGAATTCAGACCTCTTTCTCGTCTGCCTTCTTCATTCTTGTGAGCACTCAGCTTTGCAAATTTACAAATGCAAAGGTGAGTAAATGTTTCCAGTACTTTATTGAAATGGGATTATAGATGATATACTATTTAACACCAAATCCTACCAATGAATTAACTTGATACAGTACTGTGTTTTTGAGTTGCACTTTAATGAGATAAACACAGAGCTGATAATTTTGGTTTAATTATTCTGAGAGAGTAAGCAATTTAAAAACAAGCATTCTTGTGGAGTATATGTTAGATGCTTTAAATGGAAAGCATAACGAGCTTTATACAGAACTGTTAATTTGACTACAGTGGCATATAGAGCACGAGATCAAATATTGAATAAATATGTGGAAGAAAACAGCAGCTGAATGTAAGGTAGTATAGATTCAGTAAAGCTAGATTTTGCTTGGTTAATCTTTATCAAGAAAATGTGTTTATAGGAAATGCAGATGACCTAACCTATCAGACCTTCAAAAAACTGTGGTTGACAGGTGAAAGATGACAAAGGATTGTTTTTGAAAATAAACCTTTAGATTACATAGAAGTCATCAGATAAGATTCTTGGGGATCATGCTTTGGGTCAATTCTATTTAATAAATTTGATGGTTCTCATGAAGGTCCTAATACTGCAGTCCATTGCTAACACAAACCTGGCAGAGATGTAAACCACATTGGCAGACAGGTGGTATATAAATAGATAGGGATGGTTAACTGTATGGCCTTATGAACTGGGCTAATAGAAATGTAATTAAACTAAATTAAATAGATTTTTACTAAGGTGAGTTTGATTAATGATTATTATTTTATATTTTTTATTATCTGTTGTCAACTGAGCAAATAAAAATAACAGAGGAGGAAGGAAACCATTAGTAATAGCCACCAGTGTCATGTGTCTTTAAAGAGAACATGTGTAGCTATATATATAAAACATCTGTAACCATATACATGCCTGCTGGCTTGGTGCCCCCTGCCTATAATTATAAATAACAATAAGAGGAAAGAATGCTTCTGTGACCAGCATCAGCTGCAGTGCATGCATGTTGACTAAGGTGGTGATGCTGGGCCTCTTTGGTTGCTGCCACATCATTTGCTGCTCTCGGGGTGGTCCTTTGCCCTGGCCCATGTGGCCCTAGACTTTGACCCAGAGGTCCAGCTCTAGCTGCTCTTCAGGGAATGATTTAGGTTTTTAAGAATATTTAGCAAGAAGGTAGTAACAAAACAGACTGAAAAGAGTAAAAAATATAGATAGAGACACCAGAACTGAAATATATGGTCATATGTATTATGTGACAACATGTATTATGATGATGATATTACCAAATTACAACTTAATTTTGCACATTGTTCAGTTATACATTCCTTCCCCCAATGAGAAAAGTGGTAGTTCCCACCATTAACAGGCAGTAGCAGGCAGAGGAAAAGTTCACGAGTCTATCATTGTCTGTATGACCCAATTATCTAGTCATTTGAATTTGCCCTCCTAGACAGGTATGCTTTAAAAAAAAATGCTCTATAGGCTGCTGTCATGTAAAAAATGCTTTAAAATAAATGTGCATTCTTTGTAGTGTGCCTTGTCTTTGTGGGTACCAGGACTTTTCTACCCCTAGGCAGCATGAAATATCCTGCCTCAGGTAGCTGTTTTCAAGGTACTAGTTTCAGATACACTGTTTGTCTTACAGAAATAGTCTCAACATTTCTGCAACACTGATAAGCATGACATTAAACTAGAGAGTTTGGAGAGAGACATTTTCCACAGTTCAAAGTTTATTGTTAATTGGGTAAATAAGAGGTTACCTACTGGCCAAAATATTGGGAAATAATTGAAAAAGTTGGAAACAATTGGAGGTTGCAGAGTATGGAAAAACTAAAAAACAAGGTGCGAGATTGGTTGCACTATGCACAAATTCAGGAGGTTTTTAAAGGGGATAAAAAGGTTGGGTTCCAGGTGGAAAAATCGAAACTAGAGACAGAATTGTTAGAAGCAAAAAATAAATTACTTTCGAGAATGTATAATTTGCTGCTTAAATGGAATACACAGGATGAGACAGTAAAATCCGCCATGATAAAGTGGGCGCAGGATATTGGGCACAACATCATGTTTGAGGACTGGGAAAGGTTATGGAACACCGGAATGAAATTTACGGCATGTAGTGCCTTGAAGGAAAATATTATGAAAATGGTATACCGGTGGTACATGACCCCAGTCAAGCTGGCTAAGATATATCACCTGTCGGATAATAAATGTTGGAAATGTAAGGAGGCGGAAGGGACATTCTTTCACCTCTGGTGGACTTGCCCAAAAGTGAAGGCCTTCTGGGAGATGATTTACAATGAGTTAAAAAAGGTATTTAGATATACCTTACCTAAGAAACCGGAGGCCTTTCTCCTGGGCATTGTGGACCAGAAAGTGTTAAAGAAGGATAGAACTTTCTTTATGTATGCTACTACAGCAGCAAGCATTTTGATTGCAAAGCATTGGAAGACACAAGATTTACCCACGCTGGAGGAATGGCAGGCGCAGTTGTTGGACTATATGGAACTGGCTGAAATGACTGGCAGAATCCGAGACTTGGGAGAAGAAACAATGGAAGAGGACTGGAAAAAATTTAAGGACTATCTGCAAAAACATTATAAGCTGTACGAATGTTAAGAAAATGCACTCTTAAGGAAATTCTAGCTTCAGCAATTGTGATGAGTGAAATGAAAATTAAGGTACAAGAAGTTAGAGGTGGTATTATGAAATAACTTTATTGTGTTTAACTTAAAACATATAAGAATTGGGACACAACATTTTGAAACTTGGTAACATAATAAAATGAAAGATACAATAAGCTGTGAAATAAGTTAACAAATTGCTGATGTTTTGTATTATAAAGAATGCAAGGTCTGGAGGATGTGGGGAAGTCCATTAGATTTGTTGAAAAAAAGAACATGGAAATTTGAAATTTTTTCTATTTATTTTTCTGTTATCTGTCTTCTATTCTTTTTTTCTGTATTTTATAAACTCAATAAAAATATTATTAAAAAAAAAACAAAGTTTATTGTTAATTGGGTAAATAAGAGGTTACCAACCTTTTTGGGCCTGTGGGCAACTTTGCAATATACACAATATGTACACCACAACTAGGAATGCCATACATCCGGGTTCGCCTGGACACATCTGAGAAAAGCTCAGAAAAATGACATCTGGGTGGATTTTTGCTGAATCAGCAAAATGTTCTGGAAACATGTGGCAAGTTGGCCTACTTTTTATAAATAAATTCTGAAAAAAATCAAAGGATATTTTTGGAATATGGCAACCCTAACCATAAACTGTTGTAATGGTTGCAATAAAATGTTTCTTTTAAATCTTATTTCGGGGGTGGAGTGCTGCAAGTTCCAGGGAGAGCTTCTGCAGGCGCATGGGCATCCATGGGTGCTGTGTTAGTGACGCCTGAGTTAAATTAATACCGATGAGTGCAGCTTAACATTGATCCACAAAGACAAGGGTTGTACTAGATAAGAATTAGCATAAATTGGGGAAGCTTTGTAACATATAAACATGGGCCTCCAGGGCTTTCGGTTTCAGATTGTGTGATTTATCAGTTAAGTTATCTGAACAGAGAAGTGTTGGAATTAGATTTGCAGCCAAACCACTTGAGTCACTGTTGCCTTTGAACTCAACTGGAATATAACACAGCTGTTGCTTTTGTAGCTCTTCACAGTAGGTTTCCTGTGCTGACAAGCTGAACAACTTGTTTTCACCCACAGTGTTCAGAAACTTGTAGTAACTTCAGTAGTAGAAAAATTAAATGTGAAAGTAGTGTCATTTAACTTGTGATACTACAGGCCCACATTATCACTGCAGGTTTGGTTTTTTTAAGCAGAAGTGTGACTTTGCCTGTGCACTTCCGCTTTCCCACTGGAGCTCTTAAGACTAGTTTTGTGTTGATGCTATGCGATAGGACAGGTCGCTTCAAAAGTATGTAATAAGCTATCGCTGGTTCTTTTTGAGATGTCAGATACCTACTTTATTATAGCAAGAAAATGACAGTCAATTTCAATCAGAATTTATTGCGAACATTAAGAGCTGGAAGGACTTTGGCTAATCATTATAATGTCCCCAACAAATGGTAAATGAAAGCATAAGGAAATTGAGTTAACACAAGTTAAAAGTTCACATTCTTACTGAATTATATTAGAAGACCCATGACTTAATTAAATTATCTGAAACTGCTGGTTTCACTTCTCTTATAACAGCACATTTGTATGATAGTTTCCTGGTAGATGCATAATAGCTTGGTTTATGTACAAAGAATAGATAATGTAGGCTGCAATCCTTCATCCAGTTACCTGAGAGTATGCTCTGTTGAAGCCAATACAAGTTACTTTTGAGTTAACATGTATAGGATCATACTGTTAAATCAATTATATAGCTTTCTTCTAAATTTTCGTACGCACAGACCCATATGCACAATTATTTTCTATACAGTGGTACCTCGGGATGTGAACGGGATTCATTCTGGAGCCCCGTTCGCATCCCGAACGGAATGCAAGACGCGACAGCGTGTCTGCGTGTGTGCAGGTCGCGTTTCACCGCTTCCGCCCATGTGTGTGACGTCATTTTGACTGCGCAAGCGCAAGCGGCGAAACCCGGAAGTAACGCGCTCTGTTACTTCCGGGTTGCCGCGGAGCGCAACCCGAAAATACTTATCCTGAAGTGTATTTATCCCGAGGTATGACTGTATTATTTTTGTCCTTGGAGCATTTGCTCCAGACTTATCATAATTGAAACTCTGCTCACAGAACATTCCCACTGGAGAAAGGGAGAAGGCATTTTCTCTCTGAACTTTCTTTTGGAGGATTGGGGTTTCTTTGGTTCATCTTTGCCATTGTACTTTTAATATTTTCCCCAGAATGGCTGGGGAAACCCACCCAGATGGGTGGGGTAAAAATAATAAATTATTATTATTATTATTCCTCTCTATAGCAGCATCTTTGCTTTTGCTGTTTGCTATAAGCAGTACAGGGACGCGGGTGGCGCTGTGGTCTAAACCACTGAGCCTTGGGCTTGCCCGTCAGAAGGTTGGTGGTTCGAATCCCCGCAACGGGGTGAGCTCCCGTTGCTTGGTCTCAGCTCCTGCCAACCTAGCAGTTCGAAAGCACATCAAATTGTAAGTAGATAAATAGGTACCGCTCCGGCGGGAAGTTGAACAGCATTTCCGTGCGCTGCTCTGGTTTCACCAGAGCGGCTTAGTCATGCTGGCCACATGACCCGGAAAAACTGTCTGTGGACAAACGCCAGATCCCTTGGACAGTAAAGCAAGATGAGCACCGCAACCCCAGAGTCGTTCGCGACTGGACTTAACTGTCAGGGGTCCCTTTACCTTTATAAGCAGTAGAAGCCAGAAAGACTGCCTGACATTTCTCAATGGAGTGTTCTAAAGTTGCCCAATGTGTCAGTGTCTATCTGTGAAGGTAAGCTGATCTGGAACTGGCCAGTGCATGTCTCAGGACACCCTTGAAGCTGGCTGCGTAGTCATCAAAGAAAGAGTATGATACCAGTGTAACATAGGTAATGTCCTTTTTGTTACCACAACAAAAAGACTGATGCTCCCAAAGTGCTACCTTTGTGGTAAGGCCTCATATACAAGATTCTCCACTGATACAGTAAGAGTATGTTTAAAAATTGATTTGACAACTTTCAACTGTCTTTGCTGTCATTTGAGCACTGACATTTCAATAGGATAATATTGTGGAAAGACAAAAGGTAGTAAAGAAATAAGCAGCCCCAGTAGCTGCTGTTAAAATTATTTTAAAATCATAGAAAATAAAAATTTTAACCTGGATAGTGTAATTCATTTCATGTTCCTGTAATCTAAGGTTGCCATGTTCATGGCTGGGGCAGCCCAGTCATATGGGTTGGGTACAAGTAATAATAATAATATTTTGATTTATAATACTTTGCATTCCTGTGTCATAACACTGGAATAATTTTTCAGCACTTCCCCCAAAATGCATTAATATAATAAATATATTGCTTAAGAGTCATTTAAAAGCTTCATATGATACAACCATAAATTTTGAGTTTTCATTTCTAATTATTTACATTGAAACTGTGGAAGTAACTGTACAGTACAGAAAAGCCTTTTGCTTTTATATAGTCACTAGGAAAACAATTCTCCAACAAGCTGTAAAATGATATGATTCTAAGCAGTACAGCTACAATCCTACTTTGTCAAAAGGTGAGGTTATATTATGTTTTACTTCCTGGGGAAAATATGAGTAAGCAGAAAAGCAATGTCATCCCCTTTCATCTAACACTTTAAAGTTTAAATGAAGTTATTTTAGAGACCAGCAGAAAAGTAACCTTATTCAGCTCTAGAAAGCAGTCTGGAACATAAATTTATAATAAAATAGCTTTGCCATTTTTATTTCCTTTTTCTTTTTGGCCATGCTGGTATCTTAACAGTGCTTTCTTAAGACTAACCCTTATTTAGAAATAAAATAAATGTGTTTTATAAAGAAGTGTGGGCCCCCCACAGACTTGTTTCTAGCAGCTTGTTGCAAAAAAACCCAAACCCCACAAAACCTTTTTTCTAACTGCCGGTAAGAAACTAATTCTCATATGAGATGGAATGTTCTGTCCAATCCTGTTTCACAGTAGCTTTGAGTGCTTGACTGTACCAGAAAAGAAGGGTATTATTTGATTGTTCATTGTTACCAGCAGAAGGCTTTCAATTGTCTTTAAATAATAATTGTCACAAAACCTTCTATAGCGTAGTTTCCATTTCGCTTTGATCAGTGTGTATGTAGTGTGTAACATCTGTAATAGTCAATCTTGCAGCCCAATCCTGTGCATGTTTGTTAAACCCCATGAAGTTCTACAATACTTTCAGATAAGCAGGTATAGCATTGTGGACCTTGATCTCTTGTGTGTTGTGGTCATGGATGTAAAATGATTTCCAGATAGACAAATAGAATAATGGCAGTCTTATTCTCATTGTGTGTCATTTGAATCGTTCTCGAATAATATTTCTGACACCTTTAAAGAACCAGATTGCAGCAAATGGCTTGGTTTAAATTCTTATTTTGATATGCACATGCAAATAATCTTGATGCAAAAGTAAAGAATAGGTGGACGGAACAAATAAATTCTTATAGTCTATGGATTACTTACTGTTATGGTTCAATTTGTTGCATCATATAATGTTTACACTCCCCCCCTAAATATTTATAGTTACATTTTATCAAATAACATTTTTCCATTCCTACATGTTTATTCTGCCTTCAGAAAATACAGGGGGAAATGCAAAGAACTTGCTTTTAAAGTATGTGAATATATAAGTAGATTTATTTGTTGATGTGGGACCGCTTTCATATAAAATTTTGAGACACTTGTACATCCTTCCCATGAAGACAGATAAAATCTCATAAATTCTTCAATCAAAACTGAGCAAAGGTTAAAGTCTACGAAAATAGACAATATTTATGAAAGCCCATAAACAACTTAAAAAACCTTGAGCAACATAAAAATCGCCAGAGCCAATATATAACAGGGTTGGAATTTTCTGGAATAACATTAATTTCTAAGCATTTTGAAAATCTGAATAAAAGTTATTTAAATTCATTAAAGTGACCCATGGAGGCAAAGGGGGTGAAGGAGATAAATGTACATTTTTATGGGTTCTGCAGTGCTTTGTGGTACTCTGGTACACATACACAAGCAATTGTCCTTTACAGCTTTGCTATAAAGCTGTTGTTTGATTAAGAGGCGTATATACCATCTCTTCATTCTCAAGTGTACTTCAAGCTATTCACATTTTCACTGCCGTAATTGTATTGAAATTAATGGTGTTACACAGGGACAACGAAACAAAACAAAAAGAAGGAGATATGCAGTGGTGGTCTAGATCCTAAAACGGTATGAAATTGTCTGGCTTTCAACTGCTATTTTTCTATTATTATTATTATTATTATTATTATTATTATTATTATTAATTATGTGCCGTTTTGATTTTCCTCTCCCAAGTGTGAATTCACATGGCTCTTTGCCTGTAAAATGGTTTGTTTCAGCTGGTCCAACAGAGGTCACATTACCTGCCGTAACCTCCTTGCTTCCTGCTCTGGGCTTTTGCCACATGCGGTTTATAGCATCATAGGTAAAGCAATTGTAACAAAGATACTGCAACACAGATGTGTTACGATACGTAGCTTATATTAAAGCAATAGGAAATAATATGACAGATTTCTCATTAGTAAAATGTAATAATGGCTTACATAAAAATGAGACAGCCTATTAATATTTTCCTTAGATTCACATTTAAAAGAAAAATATTGCTATGACTGTAAGTATCCTTATGATGCATGCAAAGAAATTCATTATGCTAAAATGATCTGGCATGCCGAAACTAGCCCGAGCTATATGAAATTTTAAAGATATTGCTGAATACCCATTCTTTAATTTTAGTAAAATAATGAAAAACATATTTTACTTTAGCTTACAACGCATGTACATGCTAATTGATATGAAACATCTTTTTTTACATATCTATTGCAGCATCTTTCGTGGTATTAAAAACCATTTCTCTTTTTTTATATTTAACTTACTTGCAAAACCAATTTGAACATTTCTGTTGCCTACCCATTCACCTACATTTCTGTGACCTGTTTGTTAAAGTTGGAATTTTTGGAGATTTAAACATTCCTTCCAGCAGGTTACAGCATATTTAAAGTAAATAAAATAGGCATGTTGTCTTTTATGTTAATATAATAGCAAAGGGATATATCTGGGATAAAGAGCAAAAAAAAGCATGGCATTGGGTAACAGAAAAAAGACAATTACTTTAGGGAATGTAGATCATGCCTCACTTTTACTAGGATAAAATAATTGTATTGTAATACTATAAAATAATAGATCCCTACATTGTCCACCAGGAAGAACGGGATGCCCACCAAATACATGATGGAGATACAAGAGGCAACAGTCCAACACATTTGACACAATTCTTTGTTGCGTTTGTAGATGCTCTCTTCCCATCTGACAGTCTTTCTTTTCTTACAGAAGCAGAGTTTGAAAACAATTACAGTCACAGTCACAGTACTTGTGCCTCTAGGTTGTTGTTGATATGTCACATCCCCTCTGTATTCATAAATGGTCATTTATTTATTAAAATTAATTAATATATAATAAGAAACTGCTACAGTTGGGAACAACTTCAAACTGGAGACATGTTTAAAGCAATCTGGAGTGGTTTTGAACCAGATGACATTTCCTTTAAATCATTGCCCACTTGGTGCTTGTGAGAATTGAAAAAAATGCTTTCACTTTTGCCATTTTGAACGCCTCATTTGTTATTTAATATTTTGTTCTTTGCACTTCCTATAGAAGTTTTCCTGCATGCACAGACTTTTTGGTGCATACACAAAATAGATATTATTTGTGTAATGTTTAGCCCTATTCTATACATGTTTTGTAGGAAATAAGTTTAATTGAGTTCTGTGTTCTCTTCAAATTAAGTGTGAATAGGATTGCGGTCTAAGATAATTTAAAGCAGTGCTTTTTTTCTAAAAAAATGTTTAGGGGTACTCTCATTTTGACTCAAGAAAAACACCATTTTATAGTTCAAATCAGGAAAAATAAATACAGTAAATGGACAAAAGTACAAAGATTCACAAAATGTTTAAGGGTATGCGTACCCCCAGAAAAAAGCACTGATTTAAAGTATGAGTAGAAGTAAAAGTATTTTTGCATGAACAAATTAGAGAGACAGAAAGACAGACAGACAGACATAAATATTTAAATGTTCTTATGGAGACCAAGGCTATCAAATACACCTCATCTGCAAGAAAATGAGGCCAGCTATATTTCTATTTATGTAGAAGTCCCAGGTGACACAAGAGTAGCACCACCTATTTTTTTTGCAAATCAGATGTTACAGGGCTGGCATGCCCCTTCCTGCAGATTCTTCCTTGCTCAGTTGAACCACTGAGTGAGGTTTTCACATCCTGTTAAAATACATTTATTCCTAACAAGCACACTGCTTGATTGGCACATGCATCTCCACAGTTTCCCATAGTCTAGGAATACTGAAGAAAATTATTTCTGCATTCATATGTTCGACCTTTTAAACAAACCCACATACCAACAGAACGCAAGCACTTTGTCCCATAATAACTTCTTAGTTTGTATAATACCAATATGCTCCGGCTGAAGACAATATTAATATTAATGAAAAAATGGAAGTCTGAGATTTAGTGACTCTTCTTCCCTCCCTGCACCACCCTTATATTAAATCCATTAGCTGAGTTGAATGCACATTAATAAATAAAAAAAGAAAGTAACTCCCTATTCAGAAACCGATTAACCTGATCTTTGCTATACTTACGCCTTCATGTGACCACTATGATGTCTGAAGTTGACCTGTGTGCTGATGTTATCTCAGATGTAACCACTGAGGATTCTTCTTTTTCTCATATGGAATGTTTGTGATTAAAATTGCTCTGCTTTCGATGGAAAGTGTTATAAATGGATCATAAATGGTACAGCTGTGCCAAGCTTTTTTGTGAATATGATGTTTACTAATAGGACTCATTGAAAGGCTCCCAAGTATAAATATATATGAAATAATTTGGCAGAGTCATTAGGGAAATGATTCAGTTTATTGCTTTGTCTTTAAAATTGGTACTGTGCAATTTATAAAAGCAATATTGACTCAGAACTCAACCGGTTCCTGGACGAACAGTGGAAAAAATATTTGTAATTATTAAGGGGGAAAATAATCCCTGTAGATTAATTTTTTTCTACAGAATTAATAATCTCATGTTCAGGGCTGTACCTTTGGACTCTTAAAATATAACTTGAGATTAAATATTTTAAACCCTTGGAGCCATATAGGTCTACTATGACTAGTTTGTTTTTTTTATTTGACAGGTACAAAACTAAGTCCACTTTTCTGTTTGAGTGTTGGGTGTGCATGTAAAAACTGAAAGTGTATGATCACAAAATGGAAACAGCTACCGGAGTTGCCAATTTTCAACATTCATAGGGATAATAACCTTGTTCCAACCATACTAAAGGGTAATAACCAGCAACATCAGTTTTCTAGGTCTAGAAAAATATACAAACATAGGTTCCTATATTGGAACTTTCAGTTGTTATGATTAATGGGAGAAAAGTGCAATGCATATGAGAATAAAACCTATGAATGTCATAAAGTTAAATGTAGGAACAAAGCCACTACAAGCAGAGTCCACTGATAACTAGATCAAACTCAAGTTCCTTTGTTGTCTTCTGAATAATGGTTACTTCTACACATCCCAGTTGTGTGTATTGTGTACATATATGCAGGATAGCGGCACGTGCATTTTGTGCAGCTTCTCAAGTTAACTCTCTTCAAATTAGTATTTAGTATTATATATTGATACATTTTCCCAAAACGCTTTCAGACTCTGGAAAGAGAATTCTTTGTTTTCAGGTCCTACTTGTTTCTTCAGACAGGTTAAGAATGGTTGAGTGGCAAAAAAAAATGTTTTCCCACTACTGTATTTTCTAAATGTCAAACCACTTGCTACAAGTAGGTGTGTGTAAACATCACCCTGATTTAGAATAAAATCAGAAAAGCCACCACTAGCAGCAAAAGTTTCAGTAGGCTGAGGTTTGGGGCAGAGGATAGCAGCGGAGAGGAGGTGCTTAATCATTTCCCTGTTGTCTGGTTTTTTTCATTGAATATACCCTTTCTTGAATTGCACTTTCTCCCCCAGGGTTCTGAAAAGCAATTTTTAGTACACACAAAAAAGACCATGAGGGAAAGGGTGCATCCGTTTCCCAGCCTTCTGAAGAGTAGCCTCCTGAGGTTAAAAGCAAGCAACAAACAAACAACCAACAGGGAAGTGTTAGAAACCTGTGCATATAATGTCAAGTTGAGTCTTGGATTTATCAGCAGTTGTCTCTAACCTAGACTGAATAGAATAATCAGTAGAGACCTATGTCTTAAAATACCTTTACTGGTGCGTAGAAGGCATGGTCCAGCCAAAGTGAAGCATTTTAAAGTCCCCTTACTTTTACTAGGAGAGTTAAGTGTGAGCTGAATTCTCTATGGTTGAAATTAAAGGTGCTTAAAATGTAGTTGGATCATACTCCATTTCTGTAACCCAGTTTTATGTTACCTATACAGTATTTGTATTACAGTAATAAAAAAAGGTTATTACACCAATAACAATTCAGCTAGTATTTTGTTTGAGACATAGCTTGCAATAATTTTGTTTTGGCCAGGAGTTAGTCCATCTATAACACTTGATCCAATCTCTGGGTACTAAAATTAAGATCCAGAGTACACAGAGAAACAAGGAAATGGTGATCGCTGTACGTCCCTTTACTGCCACCAGAATGTTTGCTGGATCAGACCAAAGGTCAGTTTAGTCAGTCATTCTGTCGAACATCTGTTTGAGCCAAACGTTCTAGGTGCAACTCCACTCAATACACGATGGTGATATTCAACCCCTTTTGCAGATACGGCTAGCAAGGTTGCATTGAACACGGTCAAGCTTGTTTATGAGTAATCGTGCATTGGACTGTTCTGTGTGCAAAACCAATCCTCTGTGTATTTGTCAAGTCATTTTAAAAAAGCCGCTGATCCTAGTTTACTTGCTGTATTATCAACTCTCTGTCATATATAATATATCTCAAAAATATTGGTCATAGTGCAAAATGTTGTATGTATACATTATGATAGTTCTGATAATCCAAACTATTTCAACATCATTCTATGCACACATTAAATATTATGGAACTTAGTGGCAGTCCTATACACATTCACTTGGGAATAAGTCCCATTGAACTCAGTGAAGCTTACTTCTGAGTAAACATGTATCAGCTTCCACAGTAAGCTGTTTAACATCTTTATTTCTTGTACTTGACAGCGTGCCCATCTTAATAACATTCAGCATGAAATACAGTCACCAAGCTGTATGGACATATCAAAGCTATAGCTTCAGTTTATACACCATTATTCATATGTCTGGCATATGTGCGGAAAGCCCTGTCCCTTATTTCCTGAGCAGAATCACTTCACAAAGCATCATTCGATGCATATGAACTGAAAAGTTTTGTGCAACCTAGAGAGAGAATTAATGGAAGCATTTCTGTATGAGCTCAGCCTGATTGCTTAAACTAGTGCTACAAAAGGGGCAACAAAGAAGGAATAAATACAATCATAATCAGTTTTGTCCTCATCTTGCACAGGAGCCTCATTTCCAGAGATAAATTAAAGATAATCCCACCGCTTGACTCTGCATCTTTTTGCCTAATACAGTACTTCTGCTAATAAGAATCCCCAGTTAAAAAGTTAAAATATAATTATGAATGAAAGAGCAGAGAATTGTTATTATACATGTTAATCAGTGAGAACAGAGCTCTTGACTCTCTTACTTTGAACAGAGATCTCCCACTGTTTATGCAGAGCCTCCTATCTCCTCTTGAAGAAAGCCTTTGCCTTCGAGAAAGTGACTTGCTCTCTGTGCCTGCAGCAGTCCCTTCTGCCTTCTGTCAGTAACACCAAGGGAGAGAGGCCCCTTCATATAACTTTGGGGAAACTCTGTCTCTTGAAGCTTATTCCTTGCTGTTAAGGACTCATTAGCTATTATAGTACAATTAGGACAATACTTATGTCTGAGCATTTAATGGTAATTGACTAGCTAATAATTTGTATTAATGGAAAAAGGACAGAGTGTCTGCTTTGATAGCAGAATAGTTTCTGTTAATCCAGAACATTTATTGCATTTTTTTTCTCACTGCCACCTTCTTCTTGCCTTCAGTTCTTTGAGTGTTTTGGTTTCGATAGCACATCTTGCTGTATAGCAGTAAGATCCTTCCATGGGGGAATATGGCTCCTTACTTAGTGCCCAGAAAATTGCTTGGAATATTTGATGGGATGCCTCAGAGCTGTCCAGGAAGATAAACTACCACCCTGATAAACATGCATGACTTCTGCTATCAAGGATGTTTAATAATTTCTAAACCTAATTCTTCACTAACCATAACACGTTGTGCTTTTACTATTTTAAGTAAAATGCTCTGCCCTTTTTATCATGTCTAACCCCCAGCAAGCCCCCCACCCCACTATGATCCCAATGATTTATTGTACATTACAAATTTAACATTTTAAAGGGAACCACAAAATATTATATTAATGTTTCCCTTTTTATTTTGGGATGAGCAGCAAACTCTGGTAAACTATTGGGGAGATCTGATAAAATATCATTGGTTGGCTAACTACACTTGGCTTTTTTATGTTTGTTTCTTGATGTAATTGTTTCTGATATATAAATATTCTGTTTTTCTGTGCAATTAGGGCACATTTTCCAAACAAAACATATCTGGACATTTTAAACTCTGATTAATTTACTTATTTCCATAAACTTTAAGGGCTATGAAGGATAACACTGGCCAAGATCCAGCCTAAATTAAATACTTTGAAGTGTCATCAATGTATGCTTACATTTCTCAAATTGTGATTCTGGAACTTCAAAGTATTTGGCTTTGACTGGGTTGCATGCATTAATAAGGAGAAATTTAATAAATCTTTTTCTTCTTCTACAATGTAAATAATAGTTTCCACCTACTTACCCAAAAAACAACCAGCTAAAGTAGCATAGCTTCTACTACAGAAATTATGTTCATCTGTGCTCTTTTACTATGTCATTTTAAACGCTAGCTTAAAGTAAACAGGATATGGGTGTGTGTGTGTTATTTTTGCATGGTTTTTTGCAATAAAATGTGTCCATTATTTATTGCCATGGATTACATTATTTAGCAAAGATGTATCACGAGTATGGGATGATGTGATTTCCTTGTTTGACTGTGAGCAGTACGCATCATTTCAAGTATATTTACCAAAAAAGTTGCATTGACCACATGCATGTAATCTGTTTACAGTAAGAATCAGAAGGGTAAAAACAAATGCTATGTGTATCATATGAAAAATATAGCCTTGTGTTTATTTTGCTGTAAGAAAGCTAACCTGGATAACTGTTGAAAATTAATAAAAAGTGGGGAGGGAAACTATACAGAAGATGGTTGAAGTACCCTTAGTGGGGAGGGAAACTATACAGAAGATGGTTGAAGTACCCTTGTATTGTACATTGGAAATGAAACATGGGCATAGCCTATGTGCACAAGGACGCCATGTCCTGTCTTCTCTCTCTTATAGCACTTAATGCAGCAGCAGCTGTAAGGCTGTACAGCAAAAAGCAGCCTACTATTTCTTGTGACGGGACACAGGTGGCGCTGTGGGTTAAAGCCTCAGCGCCTAGGACTTGCTGATCGAAAGGTCGGCGGTTCGAATCCCTGCTGCGGGGTGCGCTCCCGCTGCTCGGTCCCAGCGCCTGCCAACCTAGCAGTTCGAAAGCACCTCCGGGTGCAAGTAGATAAATAGGGACCGCTTACCAGCGGGAAGGTAAACGGCGTTTCCGTGTGCAGCTCTGGCTCGCCAGAGCAGCGATGTCACACTGGCCACGTGACCCGGAAGTGTCTCCGGACAGCGCTGGCCCCTGGCCTCTTAAGTGAGATGGGCGCACAACCCCAGAGTCTGTCAAGACTGGCCCGTACGGGCAGGGGTACCTTTACCTTTACCTTTATTTCTTGTGAAGGTGCAGAAATGTTTCCCTGCAGTCATAGAAATTCTGTGACATAGTGATTCCCTTCAGTTTTATATTAGTGGATTTGCCCCCCATTGATACAAAGTCTCAGTTCAGTCTAGGAGGAAAATCTAAACAAAATTAAACCTAATAATAAATTGTTGCCAAATTTGTGGTGAGAAGGACCTTCATGATTGTTTCACTGTGTTTTAAAAATATTCCTTTTTCATTTCACTTTCTGTCAAACCATTCCTGTGGGTGGGTGGGTGGGTGGGTGGTGGGTGTAGGTGTGCACTGTTTTAACTGAATTCTGCAGCATAAGCAATTTACACCTCATTCCTATAAGACTTTGGTTGGCGTAACTGCCTCTCATTCTCTCGCATGTCATTGTAATGCCAACTGCATTGGTGCTGCATCTGCATAACTGGACTAGGTTACTTGAAAAAAATATTTGCCTCCACTATTGAGTTAGGGCATTAAGATCAGCAGATAGAAACAAACTTTTTCACTGGTGGCACCAGTATTATGGACTGCCCTCCCTGCTAAAATTTGAGAGGCCCATCAGTATTGGTGTTTTGCTGATTCTTGAAAACACACCTGTTTTCAAGCATTTCCCTAAATTTGAACTTCCTGTTCTAATTAATTGTTCTTTTAACTTTTAATTATTATGCTTTTCAACAGGCTTGTTTTATTGTAAATATTAACCTTGAGAAGAGTTAGGCTTGGATGATAATTATTTTATTGTGTATGTATTTCAAGTACATACTGATTTTGTAATTTATATTATTCTAAACTGCTTAGAATAATTCCATCCAAGACTCTTCACTACAACCCTGAGTCAGGCTTCTACTTGGTGCTTAGGCAGCCTCTGCAACCCTTTCGGTATTTGTGCACCTGTGTCATGTTTAGAAGGAGCAGGTAGCAGGTGAAAGACCTCTGCTTGAGACCATGGAGAGCTGCTGCTAATCAGAGCAGGTAATGGGCTAGATAGGCATACTCAGGTATAAGGCAGCTTTTTCTGTATTGTATTGATATGTATAATTATCTTCCTGGTGTCCAAAATAATATTTCTTCAAAACATTTTTTTTAAGATTGAAAGGCAAAGAGACATGAAACTGCAGTTTATGACAGTGATTACACATACATGCCCACAATCTAAAGATTGTGAATATTAAACATAAGTTTATTTTGGATTATTGGTTCCCAGTCCAAACTGAATGGAAGCTTGTTTCTTCTTGAATGGCCATCTGGTTCCTGATTCCGTGTTTTAGAGAAACATAAAAAACTGCAAGGTAGACCTGGGTGGCACTGTGGGTTAAACCAATCTTCTGCCGATCAGAACGTCAATGGTTCGTATCCCCGCGACGGGGTGAGCTCCCGTTGCTCTGTCCCAGCTCCTGCCAACCTAGCAGTTCGAAAGCACATCAAAGTGCAAGTAGATAAATAGGTACCGTTCCGGTGGAAAGGTAAACTGCGTTTCTGTGCACTGCTCTGGTTTGCCAGAAGTGGCTTAATCATGCTGGCCACATGACCCGGAAGCTGTACGCCGGCTCCCTCAGCCAGTAAAGTGAGATGAGCACCGCAATTCCAGAGTCGGCCATGACTGGACCTAATGGTCAGGGGTCCCTTTACCTTTAAAGTCTGTAAATGAAAGGGTGGGATAAAGGTGCATGGCAACCAGTTAGAGATCTCCCCTAAGAAAGGCTGTTGCTGACAAAGCCTGGAGATACCAGTAAAAATCAGGGCTTCTTCCACCCAGCTTCTGGGCATTTCAGTTCATTACAGTAAGAAGAAGAGAACAGAAGCACACACGATACAGAATGCGGCTCAGAGTTCCCAACAGAAGCAGCAGTGGTAGCAGTTTCCATTGGAAGTTGCAGTAAGCAATATCAAGAGAAGAAAGTGGGAGGAAATTATGACCTCAAACCAGGCTTCAACCCAGGCAAGCCAACTCCTAGGGGCAGAGGTGTTTTCGGACCCCTCAGTATTGGCTGGCAGGGGGCTGGGCCCCCTCAATGTTGAGGAGGCCAAGCGGAGAGCCGGGCACAACGTGGTTCAGTGGCTGGTTGCTCCTGAGTGCAAGAGACAAAGCCACCCTGCAACGGACTCTGCACTCGGCCTCCTCCTAGTGATGCCGCATTGCATGCCAGGAACATGACATCACACATGCGCAATGTGCGCTAGGCCCACTCAATCTTAGGTGCAAGATGGTGCCTCTTCTTGAATCTATATGGGGTGTGCAGGGGAAAGCGAGGATCAGTCAATGTATGTTATATGGAAACACTTCTCCAGTGCCCTCTCCTTTTTACCAGGGGGAAAGAGTGATGAGGGAGCAAGGATAAGGGATTTGACCTGTTCTATAAACAATTTGAGTATACACAATGTTAGATAAATTATAAAGGATCACATTTTGAACAGCAGAATTGCATGTGATGTGAAGCATTATTATTTTAAAAAAGAGATGAGGCTTCAGTGCTCTATGCATTATCTGGGCGTAAGTCCCATCAAAATCAGTGGGATTTACTAGTGAAAAAAACATGCATAGGATTCCACTCCACGGCTTCTAATAAGTATTGGCACTTACAGCTAGCTTTTAAAAACAAAACAAAACACTGCAGTTCATTTACATTTTCTTTTAAAAGTTTGGCAGTGAGTAACAGAGGTACAAGTTCTCTGGGCATCTGATAACCTAGAGAAAAATGCTGTAGGAAAAAGAATGGGATTTTATTTATTATCACTGTATCTAAGGCTATTTGAGGTCTCTTGTCCACTCACAACCATAATTATATCTCATACAGAGCCAATTGTTTCTCTGGAAGAATAATTACAACAGTGAATAATGGGTTAATATAAAACATAAAGTAGAGTGTTTAGTGGAGGAATTTGAGAACAGATAAGAAATATAGCATCCAACATATTCTTCCATAATTGTACAGTCCTCCAGAGATAATGGATATCATTATCAACGGCGCCTGCCCTAGGAAACTTGGCAAGGTTATGATTGTTTGTTACAGCTTTGGTTATATTAACATACACATTAATATTTATAAATATTTGATGTCATGTTAATTTTTCATATAAGATGATTTATGTAATGTTGCTGTGCTCTGTTAGAGGGCATTTACTATAGGCTTCAAAAGGGAACTGGATTGATGCATGTTCTTTAAGGGGACTTGACTGTATATTACTGTACATACACACGATGAATCATTCCAGGGGAAAGTGATTCAAAAATAAATTATCTGAATTGTAGAAAAGCTCCATTAACATTTTAAATAAAACATAATGAAAAAGACCATACTAAAGTATTTCATATGTCTTATTAAATAGCAGGCATTTCTTGTCAACGACTGAAAGTTTTTATCTGAATAATGTATTCCAAATATTTTATTCCCCTTTTATTTTTTTCCTTTGGTCCACATCCTAAATTAAATTATGATCAAGTGTGGCTAATTCATATTATGGTGTGATACATAAGTATAAATAGCATATCACCTATTGTTTGAAGTGAATTACTTTCCTCTTTGTATTTTACAAGCAGAATAATGTTCACCTCTGTATGTCTCCATGAACCTAAAATGTAGGACTAGAATTGTGATTATTCATAAAACACTTGATGAGTTCAGGTAGTACTACTAGATGAAGGCTTTCATACAAATATGTGTAGATATTTTAGTTGTCCCATCCCTAACACTCAGGATGGTATCAATTTCCAAAGGATGCTAGAGGTTGGAAGAGATCTGTTGCTTCAGCAATGAAGCAACTTTGACTGGAAGCTCTTACAGGAATTGGAGAAACTACTAGCTCAGAGTTAGGCTAGGTAAAAAGAGGGTGTTACTCATACTCATTTCGACTGAACAATTTGTGCATATGTGCTCAGCAGCCAGTCCTGAGCCATGTATCGCCTTGCATAAATCTCTGATTTGCAAATTGCCCACTAATGCAATACCAGCATACATGCTGCTTGCTGTCTTACTTGGCCACCCTTAATCAGTGTTGGCTACAGTTCCTAATGGATGGGGGGCATCCTTGGAATTATGCTGAGTCAAAGATTGTTACTGCCCCTCTTCCCCATTTGCAGAAGCCATTAACGTCCTCTGACAATTGGGTCCATCCTCAGTGCTGGAACATAAAGGATGTATCATCCAGTCAGGCCCTGACAATGACAGTGTGGCTGGGTACAAACCCACTCACTCACATCTTCTAATAACCAAAAGCCAACTGGAACGACAATGCAGCATGGGGGAGAGAGGAGAATGGTGTGCCACCACAGCAAATACTTGAGGACGCCAGCCAGGTTCTACTTATTAGAAGAGGTGAGTGACTGTAGAAAGACACACTTGCTGCATCCGTGGGATTGCTGACAAATGAAACCAGCTGGGGATTATGAAACTGGAGAGTCACTGAGCATGTCAGCATCAGAGCAGGGTGTTATTTGCTCCCCCAACCAACCAACCTGCCACTCAGGGCACAAGCCCCCTCTCCCGCCTCCTTCAGAAACTAGCCTAACCAGCACAATATACACAGCTAGATGTAAAATCCTCCCCAGCCATTAGTCACACACACCTTTTTATTTTTATTTTCATATTCTTGTGGTGAGGATTTGGAGAAATTTCTTTTATTTTATTGGTGGGACAGTTAATGTGATAAATATGAGGTGGCAGGGTGTTTGAAAAAGTGGTTAAAAAGCTTTATCACTCCTTCAGGTAGTGGCAAAACAACAATAAGAAGCAACAGAGACTGATGTTGTTCCTCAGTGAGAATGTCCCAATACGAATGGGACAACTTTGTTTCATTCCTTCTGGGCTGTTCTCAGTGATGAGTTCTGTGTTGCAATTGTTGAACACTGTATGACCTTTGTTGTTAATTGCAGCTCTGCTGCCACTTAAAGTGGTGACAAAAGTTTTTCCTAGTACAGTGGTACCTCGGGTTAAGAACTTAATTCGTTCTGGAGGTCCGTTCTAAACCTGAAACTGTTCTTAATCCGAGGTACCACTTTACCTAATGGGGCCTCCTGCTGCCACTGCACCACCGCTGCACGATTTCTGTTCTCATCCTGAAGCAAAGTTCTTAACCCAAGGTACTATTTCTGCTAACCTGAAGCATCTGTAACCCGAGGTACCACTGTAAAAGAAAGACAGCAACCATTTGCCACCCCATATCTATTGTGTTAAGTCATGCACACAGAAACACACACAGAGAAAAATATGAGAAAATTTGCCCAAATATCACAAAAATATTAAGAGATTGTTTTGCCCACCTGAACCCTGAAATGCAGTAAAGTTTGGGCTGAATACTTTAACCAAGCACTACAATGTACACAAACTTGAAGTTATGTTAATAAGAATTTTTGCTGTGACATTGCATACCCCAGGGTTAAATAAAAATGGAATTATAATATTCTTCAATTTTGCTTTTTTCTGGTTGTAGAAATAAATGTTGAGTCTTCATACAGAATGCCAGATAAGGGCTTCACACTTCATAGGAGTAGTTTCCTTGGGGAGGAAAAATCCAAGACAATCTGTGACAATGAGTGTGACTGCCTGGACACAGCAGTATAACTAAAATGATGGCATGCATCAGTAGGTCTTCTCTGTGGAAACATCAGTGTGGGCACCATGTACAGGGAGACCTTGGCCATTTTTGATAGACTGGCAAAATGAAGTAAAAAATCAAGTATCCGTGTCTATTTAGTAATAGTTTATATTTAGTAATAGTTTATACACAATATATGTTTCCATTTAAGTTTATTGGCTGTATGTGGTGGTGGTGATTATTTAATTTTGTTTTTAGAAGACTTTAACAAGGATGAATTAAAAAAAATATGCTGACTTATGCAGCAGCTGATTCTAAATGAATATTTTAACAAATATTTGATGTAAAAAAAAAAAGCTAGCAAAAGTTCCATTGATTAGATAGGCATGAGAAGCCTGTATCCCACTAAATCGTATTCCCTGTCTCTGGTTGTTGAGAAGGAGTGGCAGAATGTTTATGATATTCCCTTTAAGACTGTTCTGAAGGCAGACTGGTCTTGTCACCATCTCACCTTTATTCTTGATAAGGAGCAGAGGGAAAATGCCTCATCCCACACTTCCTCTTCCCACTTGCCTGTGCATTCCAACAACAATGGACACTTCACTGAATGCCTGCAAGTTACAGATATAAGAACGCTGTGTCTTCTCCTTATTGCCCCATAGCTCTCCCTACAAACCACCTTCTCTGTGGTGATGCATTCAAGTTTCCATTGTGGTAGCAATAGAAATAGGTCTAAATTCAGTGGCAACTTCATATCTCAGTTGATCCAGAATGAGCCGTGTCTTTGTTAAGAGGTAGGTGATTTGGAAAATTTTCTTTTTTCCCCAGTAAATCACAGTGGAGGCATACCTCACAATCCCTGTCTTGAACATGAGGCAAACAGCAGGTAGCTGCAAGGGATGGTTCAGTGAATATATCCTTCTGCCTTGCCCCACTGGATATTCAGAATAACCAAATAACAGAAGTTCTGAACTTCCTTTCGTAGTTATTTGATTTGTTTCACTAAGAGATTATACCCTAACCAAAGGGTATTGAGTTCTCTTCCTTCTCTGTCTCATTTTATAATCCAGCATTGAATCGGCTGTAGGTCAAAATGTAATGGCTGTAGTGTAAAAAGGCTACACCAGGGCAGGAGTTAGATACCACATTTTAAAAAATAATAATAATGCCCTTGTTCACTTTATGCTGCTATTTTAACATACATTTTGATTCAGATAAAGTTCCTTTGCTCCACCACATTCCCCTTTAAGCAGGCTATACCCTTTCTCAATCCTTCATGCTTCTCTGTAATTCTTTGAAATATTTTAATAGTATGCCAGTTAAGAAGCATAGTGGACGCCTTTGCAGATAAGATACCTGCCTGAAAGTTACACATGGGGGTATGAAAAACTATAAAAATTATTTTCAAAACGTACAATAAAGTAAAACATTGGAGGATGGCCATAGTACCACAGGGACATCTTGTGTCTCTCATTCCCCATACTTCAGACCAAAAGGCGCATTTGGAACTAGCAGGCCAGGTGCAATCTTATTCTCCTTCTCTTCCCTTCCAACTGCTTTCCCTTTCCCTATTAGTGTATATGTGTGTGTGTTATTACCATTGTCATTTTATATCCGTGCTCTCCTTCAAGGAGCTTAAAATGGTGTACATGGTTCTCCCCTTTTCCATTTTATCCTCACAACTGTGTGAAGTAGATTATGCTGAGAGACAGTGACTGGCTCAAGGTTACCCAATGGCTGAGTGGGGTTTTGAATCATGCTCTCCTAAGTCCTAGTCCAAACTCTAATCACCAACTCTGTTTTCTGTACAATCTAATGGTCACTAAAAGCCCAAACTGGCACATTTGGAAGTTTTTGTTGAAAGACAAAGTCTGAGTCAATTAGCACATCGTATTTTTTGTTCTCATCCATGTTCCTCATACAGTGGTACCTCAGGTTAAGTACTTAATTTGTTCCGGAGGTCCATTCTTAACCTGAAACTGTTCTTAATGTGAAGCACCACTTTAGCTAATGGGGCCTCCTGCTGCTGCTGCACCCCGGGAGCACGATTTCTGTTCTCATCCTGAAGCAAAGTTCTTAACCTGAGGTAATATTTCTGGGTTAGCAGAGTCTGTAACCTGAAGCGTATGTAACCCGAAGCATATGTAACCCGACGTACTACTGTACAAATAATATATTTCTGTGAGAAGTGTAATGTAGATAAGTGCTCCAACTTCAACGATCAGAGAAGTTACAGAAGGTACATCCCTGACCAGGGAAATTTCTGTAGCTGCACCTTGTAAATTCTCATCTTGAGCACATATTATACTATTCTGGCAAGTGAGCGATTCATACAACAAGAAACGTTTGTAAAAATGAGGCTATTTTTGCCTTGTGCTGCTTGTGTATCTGTGTATTCTGTGTGAGAAGCAGAGACAGCAGAAGCTGTATCACACCCTGTGTAAAACCTAGTTGGAACACTGACCTAGTTAGATCAATGAGATTGCTCCGTCCATGTATTGCTGTGTTAAAAAGGGGACTCAAGCAGCTGCTATGAAATCAATAAAATATTTAGGACAAATTACGATGAAGATCTAGTCTTTTGGATAAGATTAGTTTTTTAAGGGGAGAAAATCCCCAAACTCCACTTACATACATTAATCTGTATTGTAATTGTTATGCACTCATTTGGGGAAACTTTATTTTATTAAAAGTAATATTTAAACATTCAAGTCATCTTCAACTAAATGACTACTTTTATTACCGCTGTATATGCTATTCTTCTTTTACCCACCCACCCCAAGTGTTACATGTGCACTTTAAAGTAAGAAACATTATTCATGGAAATAGGATAAAAACGGCTTACAGTTTTAAGTATTGACGACTCCTAGCCTTTGATAATTACTTCCTATCTCCCTGGGCTGCTGTGATACATACCTGCAAGGTGTCCAAGTCTATGTCAACACTAGAAACACATGATAAAATGGAGAACCTGCCATTGTAATTCTAATTCACACTTACAATTGTGACATCCACAACATGATTTAGCCATTTAGTAATGCCAAAGTAGTTGATTTCTGAATTCTTTTAAAAAAAGAAAACACCTCATGGCTGCTTAATTGTGATGATGTTCTGAGTGCAAATTCACTTTAGTGCTACATCCAAGATGCAGCAAGAAATAGTTTTGTACCTTCTGCAATGATTCTGATAGTTCCTGATCTCCTGGTTTGACTTTTGGGGATTAGAAAATGATTCAGTACAGCTTTGTTGATATCAGGCAACTATTTGCATTAGCTGGTGTAGGTCTTTCTGCAGTCTTTGTGTTGATACCTTCCCAGTGCAAATGGTTAAGTATACTGTGGAGACAAAGTGACTGTGTTGATTTCTACCGCTACGGTTTTAGGGCATGGTTTTATTATGCCAGAGAGATTCCTGATTGCCAAGTTTTGGCAGCTTTCCATTCTTAATATTACATTAGTAGTGAAAATTGTTTAAATAAATAGATTATGGGGCACTAGGTATTTCTTTTAGCAGCTTTCTTTCTGTTATTATCTGAAAATGTTTAGTATTTCATATTGATATATAGATGGAGTCTTCTAAATCAATTGTAGTTAGTATGTCTCATTCAGCTGCATCATTTGTTCACTGGTAAACTAAAGTATTTGAAATAAACAAAGAAAGCACAAAGACTCCACAGTTTTTAAAATAATGTGAAAAAAAAACAGAACATTACATTACTATTTCTTTTGGGAGGAATGAACTACCGGTAATAATATGAACTTATATACAGCAAGTGAAAATAATTTGCCTGATCCTCCAACAATACAGCAAATATTTGTTGTTTATATTAGTACTATCACAGTCTTATCAGCACATCTTCACTGTGATCATTGCTGTGTCTATGTCTTCTCTAATTTACTTAGGTTTTCTACAGGGACTACTCCATTCGGTTAGGTCTCATTCTCTCAGGCATTTAAGCAGCCCACTGGAACTTAAGTGTTATCTCAAAACAAGTATTTAGCTGAACTTGCGAAGATGCTAGCATAAGCTCAGTTCTGTTTTAGCCTTGTTCACAGCTTGCAATGTGGGGAGAGGGCTCTGGCTTCCTGTTGCTTTTGCATATGGCACTAAATTTAGTTCTGGCAAGAATCGCCATTTTTTTGACCTGCTTAATATTGGGGTTCTTGCCCATCAGGATTTGCAATATTAGATTCAGTGTTAGGCACTGTGCAATTTTTATTAACATAGCTTGATATGCATCTGCACGCACAAAAAGAGCAAGAGCTGGAAATATGTTTATTTTTCTGCTTCGGGACCAGAGCATCCCTCCTCTTACCATTCTCTGGCACTTCTAGGAACAGGACATTATAAATACCGGCTAGACTGCAAGCCTAAAACTCCAGCTTGAGCTTCTTCTATCTTTCTACTGCAGTTCTGCTCCCCACCCCCCGTCTCCTTAAGGATACATATTATTTCCTTGCATGTGTCTGAAATGGCCAAAAAGTTGTTTGCTTTTGCACAAACATTTTGATTATTAATAATAAATCTCAGCAAAAGGGATAATTACATGGAATCTCAGTTTTGTAATGTTTCCACATGAAGACGCAAGTGGAGAGTGAAGAACAGAACATCAACTGGACACTTTTGGTGGAACAATAAATAGATTTGTCAGGCTTAAATCTACACTGTAGTGGCCAACCCAAACACATTAATGAAATAGAAAATCCAAACCTTTACATTTGTTGTGTTTAGTGAAGACTTCAGAGTCCAAATTTCAGAGACATTGAATATTCTCTAGTATAGCTGAATAAGATTAAAAGGTTCATGACCTGGGGAACAAGATAAAATACTAATCAGACCCATTTATCATTCATTCCACCAATCAATCAGAAGTTATTCTATGTGCCAACACAACTTGTGAGTTAATATTGCCTTGGCCAACAGTAATGTCCTTCAGGATAACCTTAAAAAGACCTATCTTTAGCTGCTAACAATGGAAGTAGCAACAGGTTTGATAAAACAGCTATTATCATAATTGTGACCATAATGTGAAAATCAGGGTATTTGAATCTGCTGGCACAAATTAGGTTGTGGCTTGGTTTGCACATCACAGTAAGCTAAACTACATGCATACTCCTGAAGAGAATGTGAATACTCCTGAAGAGAAGCATGCAACCACTTTGCTCCTCCCTGTCCTTTTTATTCCCATGGTGCATTTAGCTAAGGCCTGGCTTAGTGGAACATGCCCTCCAAACATGGGCTCATGGTTAAGTTCTCTGCTCACAAACAAGCTTTGGCTACGGCTTAACTACAACTCTGGGTTTGGACTATCCACTAAGCTAAATCTTGATTTATCATTAAAGTAGTAAAAAGGCCAGAGAGAGGCAAAGCAGCTGCAAACTCCTATCCAGGAGCCTGCTTGCTTGCATAGTCTTGGCAAGCTATTATTTGGCTTATTGTGTCTTGCAAACCAGGCCAGTGTGGCTCAAAAGTTCCATGTGAATTAAATATCTTTCAGTACGTTATTTTCAGTAAGCTACCATTTCAACTGAACATGTATATTTACATTGTGTAATTCTCTTAATAATTCTTCCCAACTCTTTTGGGAATAATACGTTGGTTTTCCTGCCAAGAATCTGACACCCATTCCTGCTCACTCTACAGACCTCTGTTTTTAAAGAATTCCAGCACTACAGTTGGGGAGTCTGGTTGGGGAGTGTGAGTACTAGTTTAAAAACCAAAACATATCAGAGTACTGGGATAATATAGCTGGCACCAACCATTTTATATAGTCTTCTCCGCAGCTAAGTCTGTTCCACTTTCCTTTAAGTACAGAAATATGCTTAGGATCCTAAATCTTTAACAATACGATGAGTACCATACATCAGTATATTAATGTGTACATAATAGGTTACCCACAGGGGAATTAGTAATACCATTATGTTGACAAAAAAAACTTGGTCTGATTGCCCCAGTCTATCAGTATAGACTGCAAAACAAGTGATGTCATTCAGTAAGGAGTTGTCTTCCATTATAATAAAACCCATTATAAGCTCACAGTCTACCATTCAGATGAGGAATGATATTTAGAGACTCACGTCCAAGTTCTGCTGACCGCAGTCACATGAATTTTCCTGCCATATAATTAGAACTGTTTGGAAGGGTGTTCCATTTTAGAAAATCAGAAAGGCAACTTGTCTGAGATAGAAAGAAACTCTTTGTGTACTGTATAGACAAACAGATTGATTAAATTTTATAGCAATTTGAACAAATGAAAGCATGTTTTGGTTTAAACAGGTAATTATATAATGTACATTTGAATATTTCACCTGTACTGTGCCCACTAATGTAGTCTTTTGGAGATTCCAACTGGAGTAGCAAACTTCTGAGCAACATCAAAGAGCTTCCATTTAAAAACATATTAAAACTTTATCTGAGAATATTCTTGTCTTAAACTTTAGATGTAGGGGAGAATCCTTTCCTATACATCCCCTAGGGCATTACTTCTTAGACTTTTGAAAATTGAGGCCATCTCCAGAATAATGAAGCTAATCACATACCCCTAAAAAACCCTATGTGTACATTGCTAGTGGCCCATAATTTTCAAAGTATATGAGGCTAGCATTCGTATGGAGCTCCTTTTACCCCATTTCATCTGTATCTTATTAACTGAGCCATGTAGTAGCATCCTGAAGCATTAAACGGGTGATATCTCTGTGTCCATCCACTTGTTGAATAGGTAGCAACGCCCTGGTTTTCAGGATTTAATTTGTGCCACGTCTCACCATGATTTCAGTCTTGGCAACTGTTTTCAGTGCCAGGAGTCCAAGACTATATCTGTTGTTGTTGCTATCAGTCTGTCTCAAGAGACAATGGAGTGCAGCCCCAGAGATGAAGTCAAATTGCTGCATTCGCAGCACCGAAATCACTTCCCCGGAGCACAAGCCTAGGCAGTGTGTATGGAGGTCCTGGACTGCCCAGATATCAATACCCCCTCTTCAGCCATGCTGATGGGGTCCAAAGGAAAGCAGAGCAATAGGTTTGCCACCAGCTAGGCTGCAGGAGTTGCCAGAAGAAGGTGTACAAGGCCCCATCCAACAGTCTTAGGGACTCCACTCCTGATTTGTGTAGAGTTTCCTCCTTAGCTTTTTCTCCTGAAGATATCCTGCAAGGCAACAAAGGTTAAGGATCTGAGAACCCTTACCTGGTTTAGCTGGCCAGTCTAAGCTGTTTTCCAGGATGTGACTGCTGTCGCATGCTGACAGCTTCTGGGAGCCACAGGTGTGAGCTGAGTGCAGGATGTGGACCAAAGGTGGACAGCCCAGAAGGAGCTGTCCCCCACCACTGCCAGTACCTAGTGTAAATCCTCAGAATGCTACAAGGAGGGAGAAGAATTGGTTTAGCCAAGGTTCTGCTGGATCCTAAGCCCAGCTATCAGTGATGGACTAGATTTGGGCCTCTCTGATGTGCTAGCCTAGAGCTGATGCACCCCCCACCCCAGAATGTGGGGAAGGACACAGAATGTGGGGACGGACACACTAACCTACCTTCTGCTCTGGCCAGCATGAGTGGCAGGGCTTCAGATATGATGGTGGCTCCGCTGCTCCATTCAGCCCCACTGGTCCCTGGTCAGGAGTTAGGATTGCTCCCTAATTTGGTTTGGATTCAACCCTTTTCTTTTGACCCATTCTAGTTACTATGCATACCGATTTTGCACCATTAGTGCCACTTTCAGAAGTTATTGTGTCAAGTCTAATGCCATGTGTAGACCTCAATGATTATTTCTTTTTTGAAAACTGCTGCAAGAATGTTGTTTTGAACATTCACAAAGTATACGAAAAGCTAATGCATTTTGTGTATTATGCCAGCCTTCTTGCTAACATCTCGGCATCTAGGACTATCAGAAAGTCTTCCTGGCCTGAATCCAAAGAACTGTGCAACTAGTTTCACATGCCAAAGAGAACTTTGGATACATTTTCCTTAAACAGCAGCCCCTTATTCCACTTGACAAACCTATTTTGAACTGAAGGGCGGTTTCAAAAGTAGTTTGTGACATGTCTGCTATTCAAAAGGGTGGGGAGCATCAACTGGGCATGCCCAAGCAGTTCTCTGGATCCCAGGTATTGGATTAAGTACTTCCTAGTAAGTCTTACTTAAGATTTCAGCTTCAGCCCACTGACCTTTCATTATTTTACTCCTACTTATAATTAAGCCCTCTTGCTGGAGCATACAACAATTTTTACTGCACTATTTTTGTCTTCTTAATCTACTGCCTTATCTGTTAAACTACAATTTTAAGGATGTCCCAAGATCTTACAGAAATTTTTATGTGCTTGTGTTGTGTGTACCTTATACTCTTGCAAAGAGTCTACTCTATGTGATACAAAAAATATAGCAATTTAACTTTATAGTTGTATGGAAAGTAACATCATTAAGCTCCCTCTGCAAATATTTTTACTGCCATTTAAATTTAGACTCTTGTCATATGTCACATTTTATTTTATTTTATGTTTAGGCTAGTGAAAGCATAGCTAAAGGAAACAATCTTGGCTAAGCATGCCTTGAGGGTCCTCTCTGCCTGCTTTCTTCATGCCTTATACTTTTGTCACTCAAGCTGCATAGATGCACTCCAATAATTAATAGTAAACCGGGCGGGGAGGAAAAAAAATTATTGGACCCCTTCTTGAGATCTTGTGTATAAAAAGGAAAAGTTCCCATGAGTGAAGTATATAAGTTAGCTTTTTTTCAGGAAAAAGAAAAGGAATGAATTACATTTTTCTTCTTGTCCTTTAAATGAATAGCATAGTTTGGGTGAAATTATCAGGCAATTGCATGCCTTTTATGCAGATAATGCTATTTGATGAAAGCGGTGTTTTGATCTGCTAAGGATAATACAGATCCAGGGTTGGATTCATTGGTAAGAGTAAAGCTGTCTTCTGTGATAACTTCATCTCAGCATGAGGTCAGACGGGGGAAACTGGGATGGGGGATTAAAAAATGACACAGTCGGAGCAGTATTCAGTTCCCTGCTGTGCTCCTGGCTGCACACTATAGCTTATGTTTCTGATCTGTTATGGTATTGTCTGCTTTTCTCTCCCAGAGCAGAGATTGCTTAAAACTTTTCTTTTTTCAGCTAGAGGGATTAGTTCAGTGCAGCTTTTTTAATTAAAGAAACTGTATCTTTTTCAAGGCAATTTAAGGCTGCAGTAGAAGGCCATCAGCATTCATAACTTAGTACTATTAACTATAACAAAGAGTTGCTATACCTTTTAAATTTTAAAATAGGAGCCAATCTGCAGAATTTTAGAATTCATAATTGCTCCTTACCCAAAATAAGTAGCACTGAATGAATTACTGTCTAGCAGCTTCAAATATGATGCATTCCATTTGGCTTAGCTTCCTTTATTTAAACCCCCATGGTAATTGTAGAGTGTTTTAATTGCATAAATAAGTGAAAATAGTTCTGGTGTACGCCTCCTTTGTTTAAAACTTATAAGGAATATTTATCCATTAAAAAAATGTCTGTACATATGCAACACACACATGCATAAAGTATTCAGTACTCAGGAAACATAAATTTGAGATGAATTTACAGCTCAATTTAACCAAGGTAAATTGATGGAAACCTCAAATATTTCAAATAAGGCCCATATGGTGATCACTTTACAAAGCATATAGGGATGGTGCTTGGGTTGCAACATACACATCTCCAGCTAAATTCCATGTCAGATCAATTAGAAACAGTTCTCCTGGACAGACAGGAACAGAATGTGTTGCCACTAGACTGACAGGGTATAGACATGAAAGCAGCAAGACTAGGTACTTCCTATTTAACTACTTCTATTATTGTTGTTATTATTATTATTATTATTATTATACAATATTGTATTCATAATTTTATTAGTAAACTTACATAAGATCAGTTGTATAATGAAAGAAATTATTTTGCCCACCACTTTTCAGTCAGGCTGGTATATACTGCTGGATGCATCAACTTGAAAGTTTGCATTATGTAGTCCCTGAGACCTGTAGCTATGTTTGAGGTTAACAGCTGATGGCAATAACTATTAGAAATTATTTCAAGCATTCTGTAGTCAGAGGAAATGGAACTTTAAGAAAGTCTATGAGGGTTTCATAGTTGAAACTAATTTTATTTCTACTCCCAAAAGTAAAAATGAATATACCATAAATATATATATTGGTTATCTGTATATTGAGCCAACTATATACAAATAGGTGAGTGATATATAATTAAGGACCATAATTAATGTAGCACTTTTAACTTGGAAAATGTTTGTTACAACCATGTGCCTTTTTTGTTCCCATTTTATGGAAAGAGAATTGAGGCTGAGGGAGAACAATTTGGCTAAATAACTCTCTTGCCAGCTTACACACTAAATCAGCGGCTGGATAATATTTTTTCACTCCGTTTATCTACTCTGTCTTTCCATCATGGATGTTATAGGCAATTACCTTATAGTATAATATTTGACAGTAAATCCTGAGAAAGTGAATGTAATTCCATTGATTAAATTTAACAAGGTTGTGTAAGTGGCCATTGGGGAACCTCTACCAGTCTTAAGGATTCTTCACAATAACTCAAGTGTGGGCAGGAGGAGTTGAAGCATTTCATATCAGAAGATTGTACATGCCTGTTTTACTGTAGGTACCTGTACTGGGAACCTGCTGTCAGTCATAGTTTTCTAATAAAAGTATATATGATAAATAGACATATGAGCAATTGTCTCACATGAGATGGACATGAGCATGGGATCCTCACACCTGTGTCCATTGCAGACTACTGTAATGTGTGATATACGGTACCTTAAAGGGACCCCTGACCGTTAGGTCCAGTCGCAGACGAATCTGGGGTTGCGACACTCATCTTGCTTTAGTGGCTAAGGGAGTTGGCATACAGCTTCTGGGTCATGTGGCCAGCATGACTAAGCCGCTTCTGGCGAACCAGAGCAGTGTACAGAAACGCCATTTACCTTCCCGCCGGAGCAGTACCTATTTATCTACTTGCACTTCGTGCTTTCAAACTGCTAGGTTGGCAGGAGCAGGGACCAAGCAACGGGAGCTCACCCCATCATGGGGATTTGAACCGCTGACATTCTGATCGGCAAGCCCTAGGCTCTGTGGTTTAACCCACAGCGCCACCCGCATTAGGATTCCCTTAAAGACAGTTTGGCGACTGATAAAGAAT
This sequence comes from Podarcis melisellensis, assembly GCF_964234715.1. Lineage (NCBI taxonomy): Eukaryota > Metazoa > Chordata > Lepidosauria > Squamata > Lacertidae > Podarcis > Podarcis melisellensis. The sequence goes on from NC_138541.1 coordinate 49,178,076, forward strand.
TTTGCTGCCAGCTTATTGATGCGTGTGGGTAAGGGAGAACATACCGTATCTATTCTGAGTTGTCTGCCTAAGCATTAGCTAAAATTATTTTTAGACAAATTTTTATAGTACGTACAGAGCTTTAAATCCTTTACATGCCTCAGGTCTCAATTATCTTAAACTCCCTAAGGTTTTAAGAATGGCCACTGTTACCTCCCGATAGGTATTGTTTCTAGGAAGGCAATGATATCTTACTTGAAGAAGGTACTTTTCTTTGGTGACCCCAGAGCTATGCACGTTTCAGTAGGTTTCTCCCTGATTTATTTTTTGGTAGCAGGTTAAAGTATGTTTAATGGGCATTTGGAAACTAGGTGTAGGTATTTTACTGTAGGTTTTTGGTACTTTTGAATTATGGTTTTATACTGCTTAAATTTGATATACATTATTTTTTTGTTTCTAGCTTCTGTAAACCACATTGTTTACCACATTTTTAAAAAGAAATATATAATTAATGCAATGACTAAAAATTTTAAGTGCAGCATACTTAAGAAATTACCATGGTTATGTACAAAACCTTGCTCAGTTAATAGTAGCAATAGTATAGTGGTGGTGATGTATGACAGCACGAGGATCACTTGGATCCCTCCTGCCCCAGGCAATATGTGGACTCTGTCAAGTTGGTTCTTTTATGAGTCCATAGTAAAGAGGGTCAATGCCTGGGTGAAACTAAAGTACCATGCTTTCACTAGAGGTCAACCTCATCTAGAGCATTGGTTTATGCAGTGGAACACAAACTAATGTAGCAGAAAAGCATGACCCCCATTTAAAGGTTGATTTGTATGATAATCAGTACATTCAGTGGCTCCAGAATGGATGTATGTAGGACCCTAGTTTGCCTTAATTAAGGTAATTAAGACATATTTCTCATTGCAGACAGCCATTTAATTTTAGAGCTTAGTCAGTGATCTGAGTAAAATATTTGTTTTGCTAATTTATGGCCAAGCAAACTAAATTTCTCAAAATACCCATGGCAGCTTAGTAATATTTCCTTGTAATGATGTTTTAGGTTTTTTTAAAGAAACGTATCATATTTCTCTCTTAATGCAGTAAACTGGAAATACCTGTACAATGAAAGCTACAGCTACAGTTTTGTTATATTTGACCTCAAAATCAAAAGACCCATTTAGTAATTTATTAATGGGCTACTGACAGGGCACTGCAGCATACAGCATAGCTGAAAGATTTGATGTTAAACTGATTTACCTATTTAATTGGCTTACATCCTAGTACTTTATTTTGATGATATTGTGGATCAGTCTGCTTTGTGAGATGTTGAGTGATAAATTGGGGCTTAAGTTGTAAACATTTATTTCCCATTAAATCTGAATGTTCTACTTGCCACCCCCATTTTTAAAATAGAAAAAGAGAACTAGGTTAATTTTCCTATGGCTTTTCTAGGGTTTTTCTAGTTTTTCTAGTAACTTCATGTAATTACAAGATCTTCAGGCAGGCTGAAAGATTTTTTCAGCTGTCGTTAGGCACAAATGGATACCTGCCCTGCCTCCCAAATATAAGAAAATAGCAGCAGCAAAGTACAATTAGTAAGTTGAGGGGGTTATCTTTGGAGAGCCTTTGAGTAACCTGATACCACGCTGATCTGCTAGAATGCTCTCAGACGGCATGGCAAATATGCCCCCAAAGGCAGAGGCTAAAGGGGAGACAGAAAAATGACCTAACTCTGCTGTATTTTCCAGAGGAAGTCCTAAATGACTGTTCAGCCTGATCCAGCTCAGGGATAAAAACCATGGAGCTAATTGTAGGAAGAACAAATGGGAATTGTAACTGTCACATTATGGCCAGCCAATAAGATTGATGGAGCAACTGAAACAACACCCCCCCCTTCTTCCTTTTTTAATATCATGCTTTCTTCTTATCCACAGTAATGCACAGAACTTGCTCTTTAACTCCCACCCAGGCAACCTCTTATCTAACTATCCTCAACCACATCTTGACGCATACCCCCAAAGCAAACTTAGTGGTTAGAAACAATTTCCTCGGATATGAGTTGTATTTCAGTGCCCTTTGACAAGTTGAGTACCTTTAAAAAGGAGAGAGAGAGAGAGAGAGAGAGAGAGAGAGAGAGAGAGAGAGAGAGAGAGAAGCAGCAGCAACAACCCCCCTTCTACATAGAAGAGGTAGATTAACATGGGGGGGGGCATCAGGGCAACTTTACAAGTCTGGAGAGGACATGCCAATGCCTGGATTTCCCCCCTCCCCGTTTTTATGGGTAGCTTCCAGCAGGCAGGAGCCAAAAAGTCGTGCGTCGGGGTTCAATCCTGCTGTTTCCTTTCAATTACACCTTGGATCTAAGAAGCCAAAGGGACTGGGAGGCTCTCCTGGACTGAAACACGTGCAACCTTCTTTCGTCTGGTACTGCAATATAAAAGTTTATTGCTAGTTGTCGTGGGGTGGGAAGAGAAGCAGTCTATTAAATTAATGCGCCGGCTAGACTGTAGATACGGTGTGTGTTTTTTTAATAAAAAAATATTAAATATTTTTAGTTCAGTCACGTCTAGTGACAGACTTTGGAAAGATGTTAGGATATTAGCCAGATCAGATCTGAAAGAAATGTGACTTAACGCACTTCAAATTAGCTTAAAGGCTAAAGCGTAATTAAACTCCAGTAAGCTTCATCCTCTAGTATTAAACTTACCCTCCGATCCTAAAACGCATTACTTGAAAGTAAGCCTCACAGCTTTAAGCAAGACGTTAAAACTGGACTGCTCCTCTCTGTTTTAAATAGTATTTTCTTTGCAAGGTACTTATCCTGTGGACTCGGTCTCTGAACTAGAAGGGGTGGCTTTCAACATATTCGCTACATCCCATGTTATAAAATACACTGAAGAGAAGAGGATAGAAAACGCAGAGGGCCGATCTGCCTAAAGGGATGGGAAAATCTGTCCTTCCCTTGGATCTTTGCAGTACTTTTCCTCTTGCAATTATAATCGTTAGATTCTTTTTTTCTAACTGGGGTGTGACAATTACATTTACACTTAATTTTGCCCGGAAATTTACACCCACCCCCAAAAAAATACCCTTCCTACACTATACGTGCCTCTTTACTCAGTCCTCCGCATAGCAGCCTCAAATTTAAGTGCAGCCCAGAAAAATGCTTTATGTTCGAGGATTTCTCTCATCGGTGCTGCGACTGCTTTTAGGAGGCAGCCCAAAGGCAGAGGAAGCTGCTGGGCCGTCGCTATTTTATTATTATTATTATTATTATTATTATTATTATTATTATTATTATTATTATTATTTTGTAGGAGCGACAACTTGAAAGGATTCTTTGATGAGCCTTCGAAGTTTCTTTACCTGCACCTTGCCATTTCCTTTCCACTACCATGGTGGGATCTGGTGTCGAAAGCTGCCTTCAGAGCCCCACCCTCGCCCGTTGCCACGCGCCTCTCTCTACAACTCCTATTTCAGTGCCCTTTTCACACGAGCGGGTTGGCAGCCTCAGAATTTGAGCAGGCTGTTTAGATTACGAGGGCGTCGTGCCTCTTCCCCCGTCGTGGCGATTTGTTTCATCACTGTGCCACACAGATTCCTAGTGTCTTCACCTACCGAAGGGTGTGTGTTTAAACACTCCCATTGCTTGTAAAGGCGCAGTCAGGAAAGAGGATTTTACGTGGTCAGAGTAGTGCCCTCATTCGTTAACCGACAAGGTGAGCGAGGTCTTTTGGAAGGAAAAAGTCAGCTGCCGTCGCAGGCACCGGCCACCATAGGACAGCAGCCCAACCGAGATTGCTCAGTATGTGGCCACAAACCTACCTGTTCGCCCTCGAAGAGCTACCTCCCTGTATGGCAGACTGGCCTTCTGCCATGCCTGCTGCACTTTTTACTCCACACACACCTGCTTTTCACCCACGGACCCACCCACCTACTTTGTTTGTTTGTTTTGAGCCTCGATCCTGACGAAGAGTTCTGTGAAGCTCGAAAGTTAGCTCAGTGCTCTGCGATTTCTACAAGGTTCTAATGTATTACGATACAGGAGCATTAGGCTACTGTCTGTATCTGTTTGCATGTACATGCTCTCTTGTGAATTTAATAGACTTCCCTATCACAAGTTTTTGAAACCTGGGAAGGCAAGGGGGGGAAGCGTGTATATGTGTGTGTGGTTTGTTGGAGGGCGGACGGCTTTCTGGCTGCTGTGTTACACAGGACGCAAAGAGTAAGGAAATGCTAGGATGTCAAGCAGACCATTTCTCCCTGTAAAGGCGCAGCCACCTAGGAATATTAACTGAGAAGTAAATGGCTTCTCCCAAGTGAGTGAGGTTAGTGTGGCAGCCTCAAAGAGAGAAAATATCCGCACCACCAAGAAAATACTGTAAGGGATACATAAGTTTTATAGGATCTTAACAGGGAGGCGTAAGACGAGACGAGAGAAAATACATGGCTTATTATCTTCCTCGGGGCGTGAGAAAGAATTGACGCGGACGCGGACGCGGACGGGAGTCTCGGTGTAAACTTCAGCTTCTGAGCGGACAGTTGGCGGAGTCGTCTCTTGCCCAGCAGATGCCGCGTAGCCCAGCGAGGCAAGAGCGCGCGTCCGGGTGCGTGCGAGAGAAAGCGAGCGAGGCAGCCACACTTTCGCCCGCTGCGCGCCGAAGATGATTCGTCCCAGCCGAGAGCGCGTTTCCCGCGCCTAAATTTCAGAGGGAGGGCTGGTCCAAAACCCGCCGGTCATTAAGAGGAAATGAGACAGGGACCGACTTCCAGGCTTGCGTAGCCGTGCAAGTCAGCCCTGCGCCTTTGCATTCGGCGCTAAATCCCAGCAGAGTTCATTAGGACTCACTCCGAAGTGCGCCTAGGATGGCAGCCTTAATTACAGCCCTCTGCTATGCTTCATCATCAATCTCGGAGGCAGTCATTTGCTTAGCCACCCTCGCTCTAATGACTCAGCTGACCTAACATGCCCAGCCTATGAAACAACAGCCAAGAGGAGGGAAATTAAAAGTGGGGGGGGGGGGAACTAGAAGAAAAACAAACACGCGCCACCACCAAAGTATTGCCTAAGAATAGCAGCGCCTTTCCCATCGCTCTGAAGAGCACAGGGTCAAGTGCAAACATTTAGCGCAGTTATTCTCGCACCACCCTCTAGGACGTATAAATAAGGATAGGTGGAGAGATAAATAAGCAAATTCCATCCCAATCGCAATCGGTGCGCACCCAAGTCCCGCTCCTCCTCGTTCAGGCGGCGGATCTGGGCGCATGTATAATGAGGATCTGTAAGTTCATTAGTGTTTGCAATCAGCGGCACGCAGACACCCTCATCAGGGCAGAAAGCTGCAAAGAGCCCATTCATCAGCGTGAAGTGTTGTTCACGGATGACCCCTAAATCATGGCACTAGTGGTAGATGCACTGATTGGACACAGCATGGGAGCCTCGGCACTTTACATTAACCAACGGAGGCAGTGGGGAAGAGAAAAGGGGACGAGGCGGAGGTGGTTCAGTCCATCTGACAGCAGAAGGCAGCAAAAGGGGCGCCTTGGCGGGAAAAGCTCGGGCAAGGAGAGCGGCTGCCCGTTTGCCAAATGCCGGGGCAGAGGAGCCGGGGATTATAAATGGCCAAGTCCATTCCCCAGCGCCTCGGCCAGGGGGATGGACCTCCCCTCGCTTTATGGTAGGCGCCTCTCTCTTGCGTGTGCGTCTCTCTCCCCCTCTCTGGCGAGGGAGGCAGGAGCTGAAGCGGCTGCCTCTGCCGAGCCTCCCTTTGGGGTCTCCCCCCTCGCTTTATAGTTAGATCCTCCCGGCTGCTGCTACTGCTGCTCCTCCTCCTCCTCCCCCCCTTCCCTCTCCCCGCCTTCTGTGGCACTTTATTTTTGGGGGTCGTCCTCGCGCTTTCTTCCATCTCTTGAGAGAGGGCGGGAAAAAATAATAATAAACTCCCCGCGCGCGACTCTTGCCAGGAGAAAGACGAGTAGCCCGGGGAGCTGCGGAAAGTGAACTCCTCGGGGCTTGCCCCTCTCCCTCCCTCCTTCCCCCTTCAGCCTCCCCCTTCTCTTCAGCCCCTGGCAGGACAGGGAAAGGAACTTGTAACAGTTTTCTTTTTCTTCTCCTCCCCCCCCCCATCCCCCTCATTCTCCACCCCTCTCTGTCTGTCTCTCCCTCAACCCGCTCCCCGTTTTTGGCAAAGTGTGTGGTGCGTGCGCTGCCGCCGCTGCTGCTGCTCTTCCCGGCGCTGTTGGGCTAACTGAGGAGAGAAGGCGGAGGAGAGAGTCCGCGCTAAGGCGCCCTGGGTAAGTGGCTGCGTTTCGCGCGCTTTGCTGGTCCTAGTGCCCGCGTCCCAGGCTGAGGTGCCGAGGAGTTCCGACGAGGAGCCGGTGCGCGCGGCGGGGCGGGGGGTGGGGGAGAAAAGGGGTCCTTCTTTCCCCGCTTGCTTTCCCTGCTCCTTCACTTTGAACTCTCGCCTATTTGGAAAGCTCCCCTTGAGTCGCCTGGAAACTTTTTTCCTTTTGGTTTGGGCTTTTGTTCTTTCTTTCTCTCTGCCGGCGGCTTCGCTGCCTGTCAGCGGGGAGAGGAGCAGGGACGGCGAGCGGGCGCAGTTGGGGGTGGGGAGGGGGGCGAGAGAGACAAGAGAACCCAGAGCGACTTTCGTTTGGTGCCAAATGTGGGTCTCGACGGTGCCCTGTGGAAGAGATGCAGCGCTCCGCCGCCGCGAAGTATAGATGTTTCTGAGACTGTGGACACGCAAGAGGCGCAGAAGGAAGGGTAGCATTGCGTGTTTGGGGTGCGTGTGTTTTGTGTGTGTGTGGGCGGGGGGTGGGGTGATGGTTGCTTCAACTTGATCAGCCGCCACCTCGTGCGAGACAAGACAGAAATGTTGCCCTGACTAGGAAACTCGTCTGTTGACATACGTGGTGTCGCCGTCGTTCCAGCGTCCTTTAATTTCTAAGGGCGAGCGGAGGATTTTGCCTCTTAGGATTCAGTAGGTTGCGCTTTGCTGATTTATCGACCTTCTCTGGTCACGCAAGGTGTACATATGCATTACTTATCCGAAACACTTCCCTCCTAAGCTAGCAAAAATCTAGTCTTCTACGCTACTGGACTCTATACTTTAGATTTAGCACAAAACTACTGCTTTCATAGCAATTTAATTTCTCTTCTTCCCCCTTCATTAGTCCAGACCTTTATTGGTAAGTGTGTAAGGGAAACTGAAGGAGTATAAATGCCAGCCTGGGCTTAACTTGTGGTAGACTTAGGTATGGTTTCTGTTATCTGTGGTGTGATCTGTATGGATAAGATTGTCTCTTTTCATAGCAGTGTACTTCTTATCTGTTGACAACATATTTGTCAAACCTTTGTAGACAGTAGCAGAATCCACTGGGTGGTCTCTGGAAGTTGGACGTTCAGACTTTACTTAGTCTTTTGTTACTGTGCAGTAACAGAAAAACTGTATTTTGATCTTTCTTTAAACTGTCAAAAAAGCAAGCACAAAAGAGAAGTCTATACTCTAGAAGATCAGATTGCAGTATATGTTTAGTCTGAACAAAATCACAAATTGCTTATAGAATGTTAATTGCAAAGTTCACTACCTGTTATCTGAAGTTTTATAATCTCAAAATAACTTTAATGGTAAATCAGAATATATTTCTGTAATATGTGCCTGTTATGTTTCTGTATGCAGAATCTCAGTGTTGTGATTGTATTGTGATTTTCAGTTTTAAAGCAGTGCATATAATTCCTTAAAACATGTCTTTGAGAGACCCAGTTTTTCACATATTTGATTTCCAGATTTAGGACTGCAGGCTGATTCCTGCTTAACATGGGAATAAAGTGTAGGTGATTAAGAAGCACTTAATTCTGAGTAAGACTGCAAAAGAATGCTTGCGCTCCTATTAAAAATGCTCATTTTCTGGGTATGAACCCTAGTATGCATCAATAACTATAATGCATTGATACCTATAGTGATGCACTCATACAGATATGCATACTGAAGGTGTTCAAAATTAACAGTTTTAAACCCCCTTAAAAATGCACATATATGCTTAAGAGTTAGCATATCCTGGCAAGGGTGGGGGCATCTAGTCCACTATAAGAACTCATGACCATATACAAACAGTCTATATCAGAATCTAGGAAATCTTTTTTACTGTATTATGATGTTCTGCTTTTTCTATGGTCAACAACTGCTTACTCACTTTGTTTCCCAGATCCTTTGCTCCAATAAACTGAAGTGACTCCATTTAAGCCATTGTCCCATTGGAGTCTATAGTATGATAGTTGGCGTAAATTAAAGTTATTGCACTTCTAATGTGGTAGATTGAGAGTAGCTTCAATAAATTAGAAGATAGAAGGCTTAAATGTGCTATGTATAATTTCTGTTGACCTAAGAAGTAAGGAGGAAGTGTTTTCCTGCATGTGAAGAAATAGAGGGGAAGCTATGGTTCTGATTCTCAAGCCAGTTATTTAGAAAGAGTCAATTCCTGCTCAGTAGGACTACTTAGGAGTAAGTGGTTGGCTGCGGTAAGTAGAAATAGTATAGGAAAAAGTACCGGAGAAATTGTATCCTGGAAAAAGTATTTTATAGGACAGGGAGGAGACTGCAATCATACTCATGATACAGTATCAAGCTCGTATTAGTAACACTCCTTTATGCAAAATATAGCTACTTGTCGTTCAAATGTCAGTAAAATAAAACATCTTGAAATAAATGAAGCTCAAGTATCCAATTGTGAAATTGAAACACAACACTATTGATTGATACCAGTGAAAAATGCTTATTGTCCACTCTATATCTAGCAGCCATCACCACCCCATGCCTGGAAGAATTGTCATATTGAATCTTAGCCATTTTCTAATATTTTCTTAAGAATGCAATAGGTTAAAAAAAATAGTATGCTTTAAAAAAGCTTAGGTTTATGACCTCCACAGAACCTTGTCCAAGATTCCAGTGCTGTCTTTATAACACTGCTGTTGGTTTCACTGATATTCAGATTAAATCCTACTGCCAGTTCAAGTCCACAGTTGCCGGAGAACAACCAGGCCTTATATACGATGGTGTATTGGAATGAGTAGTCCTCAAAAAAGCCAAAATGGCTTTAATTTAGGGTCATAAAATCAGGATTACCTGAATAAATGACTAAAAATGCTATCTTTAAATCTATCTTGACCCTATCAAGTAGTCCCATTGACCTCAACAGAATTATGGCAGAATTGATAATTTTCAGATTGGGACATAAAATTACAAGGTTTTTGTAATTTAGCAGAGTTCATACACATTTTAATTTTCATGATTCTTAAACACATCTATGGCATTTTACTTTTTAAATACAGCAGTAGAGCAATTTTATGCATGGGCATGGCTACAATTTTCAAGGTAAATGAATAGCTTTCTGTGTTTGGTTTGGTTTGGTTTGGTTCTCTAACCTGTTTGTGAGGTTTGTCGTGTTAACAGGTATATTGAGGATCTTAACATTTGGTGTGCAGAACAGAAATCTTCTGTTACTTGATTGTGATGAATCTGTTTGCTTTAAGAGAACTCTACTATGTCAAGTGTATTTGATATACAGTACTGAAAGAGACCTTTTCCTCAGTAACTCTTTGAAGTTGGAGGTTTCAGTTATGTTTTCCATTCATACTGTCTGCTTGAGAGTGGCAAATTTGAAAGGATTTTAGTTTTTTTATTGAGTTATGGTGTTAACAGGAAATGACCTAAAGGCTGGCAAAAATCGGAAAATATTTAAATGTTAAGTATAATCTTAATATTGGCAGTTACCAGTTTTTAAGAAGCCAGGTTTTGAAAGTTACAGATGCTGTAGAGGATATCACCGCAGAGACATACTCTCCCCTTTTTGGTTCTGAAATTAATGACTTGCTTTTGTCTTATAAAACCTGATTTATTTTATGTTTTCTTCATAGCAGGCATTATAATAAATGTTTTCTTATAATTGAGATTAATGTGGCTGAGCAAAAGGAGTGGTTTGGAGGGCTGTATTCATTTTGAGTGTTGTTCTAATCAGTTTTGGATATAGCATTTCACAATATATTAGTCTGCATCCAAACCTGCCTTATTATGTAGAATTAACTTATTGGTGATTGATAGTAAGACTGCTCCATCTTGAGAAGTCATTTGTTTCAAAACAAGTGTTAGGGATTCTAAGATTTTCAAACCACTGGGTCATGCAACTTTGACCTTATTGTGGCCTGAATGAAGCTTGAGAGAAAAACTGAAGAGGAAACAAGTTTCTTGGGGGGGGGGACAATACAGGTGTTTAATTCACTAATTAGAGACAGATTTGTATACTTCATCAAACCAAAGCATGACAGATATAAGAAACAATTTGTGATTATACTATTTTTTTTCTCTGCACTTCCATTTATTTTCAAAAACATTTTGAAATATGATGTTTTAAAAGAATCTTATATCAGTTTGTCACCTGACTATCTTATCTGTTGCATGCTAATAGTAATTACTCTGGGGATGAAAGGTAATACACAGGGAAGTTGTTGTTTATCTTTTTCTACTGCTTTTAAAAACTGTTTAGTGGCTTCTCTACTTCCTGCTGTGAAATTTGCATATTTTGTCCTCTGTCTATATTCCTATCAGCTCTGTCAGCATTTAGTTCCAGACAAAAAGTAAATATTCACATTTTACAGTAGGGTTGATACACATATACAGTTCACTAAAATTATTCTTTGGCAGAAAAGACTGAAATCTATAAGCATTTTAAAATAAAGCAGAGAAGTAAAATATGATCCCAAGTAAAACAAACAGCGCACTTTTAACACACGTCAACTTAGGTCATTTCAGTAATATGAGATCTTGTTTATGTGGCATTACTTATATTTTATATTAAATATGTTGTTGCATGATTTATAGTTTGAAGAATGCTATTTTCAGTCTATATCCCGTTCTTGAGTAATGGGGGGGAAATAAAATTCAGGAGTGCAGTTCCATTCAATTAGAAAACCACAAAAATGTCCCAATTGTGAAATGTCCCCTAAACTACTTTGTTTAATATTTGACACCTTTGTGGAGTAGAGGTGGTATGTTTCATAAATCTGTGGCACTGCTTTGTCTTCGCAGATTCTGTTTATATTATATATTAGAGTGGAGTAGCTGCACTTTACTCCCTTACGAGTTCTTAGAATGTGCATGGAAACAGTATTGTTAGCAGAGGGACTCTAAATATCAGGATGATATATATTTTCTATATGCAAAACATTAAAGTTAGTAGAAAACCTTCTTCACATAAAAAGAGAATCTTAAATTTATTCATGTAGGAAATGTCATAGCAAAGAAGAAAAACCCTGCTTCTTACTTACTTTATTGGTGCCAAACTATGGTTAGGTATAAGGGATATTTATAATATGTATTTGATAGCATAAACAAAGGACAGGTTGATGGTTTTACTCTGAATATCACAAGTTTCATTAGTGTGATATTGGTAATCAGTGCTAATATATTATTAGTGTATTAAAGTTAGAAATCATGTTAATTTCAGAGTCAAGGAGTAAATAACAAACACATTAAAATTAAGATTATTGGAAGAGCTTGGTCCAAGTATGTTGCTTATTCGACCTTATCCAGCCTCACTGATATATGATGATCACATAGATGCAAATAACATCTGAGTTTCCTGAGTCATCCCATGTGTAAAAAAAAATTTTTTTTTTACAATTATAGTAATGCATTGCAGTAAACTGGTGTTCAAGTATGGAAAACCAAACATAGTGAACAAGTGTTTGTCTTTGAGGGGGGAGGAGTATTTCCCTCTAAGATGAACCATATGACAAAACAGGCTTTAGTTCAAAATACTATTTTGTAAAGCAGCAGAATATTATTTCCCTGTCATTGTATATGTATGCACAACTCAGAGTCTGCACAATAAACACTTTTCATCCTTTCATTTAATCAGAGGGGCACTTGTCTTGCAGGATGCAAACATGCATTCTGTTTTTGTTTTTGTTTTGATATTCTTTCCACTCAAACTTTGTGGGGTTATATGATCTTATGGACAATATTAGTGTAAATTGTGTTCACACAAACTGAGAATGCATGTCTGCACAAGCTATTGTGGTGATGTAATTTGCCATTGAAAGAAATGAGACTACTACTACCACAATAATTTGAAGATAGGACTTTTACATTTCTTATGAGAATAAAAGCTTTATAAAACACCCACAACACTGTGATATTTATTCTTTTTTCTATGACTATATTTAAAATATTAATGAACAATGTAGTCTACAAGGAAGAGAATAAACTATAGTGTAGTATTTATGTTCGCTTGAAGTTACTGCATTGGTTTGTCAGAGGAAAAAGTGTTGTAATGTAACATTACATTACCAGTGTTATATATTAATGTCTACTCAGAAGTCATATTATGTTAATTTGGTATTTGCTCCTAGGTAAGTCTGTATAGGATATGCAGCTTAAGTGAAGAAACAGCTGTCTGTAAACTAGTCAGTTTCTTTGCATTTTAAAGCATTATAGGAAAATGGCTAAATAGCATTAATTATAGAAATGGAGTGAGACATGGAATAATGTACTTAAGGCGGACATTTTAAGCTTACTTTCCCAAAATCAAACCAATTGGATTTAATGGGTTTTACTTCTGAGTAAATATACTTCGGGATCTTGAAAAAAAAAGTTCTATCAGAATTAATAGCACTCTCATGTAATGGCTGCAATAAAATGTTTAAGTCACACTGGTTTTTTAATGGGACTCCAGTATGCTTAGCTGGGTGTAGAATTGCAGCCATATAGGTACTGGCTGTGGGATGTAAGTTACAGTTGGGCTGTAACAAATAACTGTATTGCTTGCTATGAGCAGCCTGAGTTTTAAAATAAGAAGGAAACAACCATTGTTCTAATTTCGAATTTATTTTTTTCTGATATAGTGGTACCTCAGGTTACATACGCTTCAGGTTACATGTGCTTCAGGTTACAGACTCCGCTAACCCAGAAATAGTGCTTCAGGTTAAGAACCTTGCTTCAGGATGAAAACAGAAATCGTGCTCCAGTGGCGCGGTAGCAGCGGGAGGCCCCATTAGCTAAAGTGGTGCTTCAGGTTAAGAACAGTTTTAGGTTAAGTACGGACCTCCAGAACGAATTAAGTACTTAACCTGAGGTACCACTGTACCTTGAAAAAACTGTGGCATATAAAGAATTAAAAGTGCAATGTTTGTTATAACCATTGCAAAGAAAAGTTACTAAAGATTTAATTCTCTTGTGAGTGTACATGTGCTGATCATTATTTTGGGCCTTTCTGGGTAACATACTGGTTAATTGAGTAAGCTGTGAGTCATGAGGTGCTTGATTCAGTTTAGCCACACTTGCACTGAGTGATCTTAGCCAACCCACTATCTTTCAGCCTCAACGCTTGCTTTGTAATATGGGAATAACAATGCTGACTTTTTAACAAGACTGTTAATGGCAGGGCTGAGCCTACAATCACTGGTAGGACAGCTGAATCAGAATTTGGGCATCAGCAATTATTTATGTTTGTATCCCACCTTTCTCATACCATGGTACTCAGGTGGTCAGTCATCCAGACATTGACCAGACCCAGACCTTCGTCTCCTGTGACTTTAGGCCCTGAAAATTATCAGTCAGTTATTATTTCAATGTGTTGGTTGCTGTTTTCTACTTTGGATTCCCTGATATCTTGTATAGGTCCTGATTACTGATATCCTACATGTGAAGTGTTTTGAGCACTTAGAATATTGGGTGGAATCCAATTACTGCACTTGCACTCACAAAAGGGCTTTTGATTCAGCAGAGGCATCTGCTAATGGAAGAAGATGAGATAATTTTTGCCAATTCCCCCTTCTCCCACCGCTCCCCCCCAAATCAGCTCCAGACAGTTGAGGAATCCTCTCCAAGAGGGTGGAAGTTAGTGTGGGAGGGTGAAGGAGGGATGGCAGAAATCAACCATATCCTCTTCAGTTAGTGGATGCCTCTGGTATATCAAGAGGATTTATGAATACAAATTCCCCACCCCCAGTATTATATAGAAATTACTTTGAAGTGAATTTTTGAAACCAAAGTGATGTTAAAACAGTGTTGCTATTTACGCAAATTATCAAGCAGAAGAGTTTTGGTTAACGACTAATTCCTGGTCCTTTAAAATATCATTTAAAAGTTTTCTTTTAGCTAATTAGAAAGGAACAAGAATGTGTAGTGCTGTATGAATACAGTTGGCTGAATTTTGCCTATAGAGTGTCAACATTCTGGTTAATCTGAAACTGCAAAAGTAATGAAAATTTTCTTCAGTAATACTTTATCTCTATTTTTTAAATCTAATATCAATACACTATAACTACTGAAAAAACAAGTGGAGCATGCTACTAATTTCACAAAATGTCAAATTGTTGAAGTTAGTTTAAAAATTGAACTATATGCAATTAAAGTGTTAAGTGTACGGTAAGACTGAAAAATTAGTGTACACCCTCCTACAATTAAAATAGTACCATTCTTTTCACCACAAAATGTTTCGATATTGCGCATACTGAAATGTGGGTTCTGCTGCTAGTATTCCCCCTGAACCCCATGTGTTATTACTTGCTGTAATTTCAGAATGAGAATCCAATAAGATTCATCTGCTTTTTCTTAACTCTTTTTCAGTAGTTATTGAGGCTAAGAGGTTGCTGTAATTTGACGTAGTATTAGATATGGTGTATTGTATGTACTTTGAGATGGTCAATTTTATTGCAATTTATATCTGTCTGAATATTAAGCAACTATTCGATTCATTACAATGCATCAATAAAGCTCACCTCATTTCTAAACTACATAGTCAATTATAATTCTGTATTATTAAGTTTCATAAATTCATAATTTCTTCGGCTGATTGTCCGCATTTTGTCCTGTACTAGGAACACTTTTAAAAGGAAATTTATTTTAATTTTTGCATTGAGATTTACCAGTGAATATAAATTTCTTAACATCAGGATAAAGTCTGGTACTTAATTTACACCACTGGAGTGGAAAGCTATTAATTTCTGCTTAGAGCTTTGTATCACTTATTCAGGTTTAGTGGCATCCTCTGTGGTTTAACTGGGGAAAAAAGCTTAGCATTGTTCTCTCAGAACGTTCTGTAATAGGGGTAGAGCAGCAACTGGACATGAATGAATGCGCATGTAATTCTCTAGTTTGGGGTGGGGTGGGGGTGGAGGAGGAGGAGAAGGAACAGTTTTGAAGCTTTATTGTGCAATGACCAGCCAACCACGTTGCACGCAACCTGCTGTTGTATCCTGGTTTATAAGGCAAGTAAGTATCCCCACTAGTTTAGAAAAGCGGGACTGTGATAAAAGATGGCACACCCAGGTTGAATACTTCATATTATGGAATGCTGAAAAGCAATGCTGAAATGTGACAAGACAGACTGATAAGACTTCAGGTGAGGCTTTTTAATTTTCTTTCATCCACTGCCTGTTGGCAAATCAAGATTTGGGGCAGTGGAAGCCTTTAAGCAGTGCAGTCTTTCTCCAGTTCATATTGAGCTTGAATTAACACGTATTGATCAGCTAATGGGAGACAAGATCACAGGGGTTAGATCTGTATTTTTACAATATTTTGTAAATTTGAATTCTCTTAAGCATCTATTCAGTTGCATAACTGCATGACACAATTGGATTTCCTCATATGCAGTTAATGAGAAGATGCGATAGTACTACTATAGTTTCAAGAATGGCATGAGGTTCCTTTTATTTTTAAAAGTTTAATGTTTTCAGGGTGTTTAGTATATTATAATTCTGATGTTCAGTGGCAGCCAAGGACATGAAATACTCACTTTTGTGGGGGGGAGACCTTCTTTCCTCCATACGACTGGGCCTTTTTAAAAAACCAAAAACCCTCAGTTTAATCATGTCTCTTTTATAACGTAGCATTTTTAAACTTGAGTACTCCTACCAATGTAGATGATGGATTCAAGCTTCTTTTACAAATTAACAATATTTAATCAGATGTTTAGCTTTCAAAAAATAATTGCTTGCTACAGCAAATCAAAACTAGCTCTTTCTTAAGTAGTTTTGGTAGAAAAATGTCTTTGTGGCTGCTATCCTATATATACGTCCGGGAGTTAATTCCACTGAATGCAGTGGTGTTTAGATATGTATAGGATTGCATTGCAGATCAAATACTTGTGTTTAGCATTGCATTAAAATACTTTTAATGTGTATAGTTCATGGTGAAAATGATTATAATTAAAATTAAATAAAAGTTAGATATTGCCCTCCATGGGATAGAGATTCTCCAAGTGTTTTCCAGATATTGTCAGAAGAATGTTAGCCATACAGTAAGCAAAAAAAGAGCATTGCCTTGCAACATATCCATTTAAAACAGTAATGTAAATCTATAAAGCACATTTGTCTTCAAATAGAATATAAAAATTTCAGTTAATTTATTTACTAACACTATAGCCTTGTGCCCAATCCTATTAAGATAAGTGGGACACATCCGATAAATATGTAAATATGGTGAATTTAAAATGAATTTCAGCTTATGTGTCAAGATTTTTGTATCTGTGAAGATTAAATAGTATTTGCAGAAGCAAAACAAAAATAAATAAATAAAAGAGCTGCAGAAAGTAAATATCCCACATAATTTTTTTTAAATTAGAGAATGAGGATGCTTTTACTCACTCATAATTTTGTTTCAAATTGGTATTTTTATATTGTAAGAATCAAGTCATTTGATAATTATTTTAATAGTTTTATACATATTGCAAGAGTGAATTACCTAATTTAACAATGGAAAATATAAATGGTGCTGAAATGCCCTTAAAATGTAACAAGTTAGCTACCTTGGTCCACGCCTCTATGTTTATGTATCTGGAAAAGTAATGGCTCACTTGGAAATCTTTGGTTGTAGCTAAAAACATTTAAATTGTGTACGTAGCCTATTTTAAAAGCTTTAGAGGACAACAAATGTTCTACAGGATTTCACGTGTATGAGTGCTTGTGTGGTTTATTCCTATTTTAATTCAAAGGAAACTTGAGCAACTGACATGCTGATTATAGGACAATCCTGTGCCATACTATCCACTTATTATTTCTCAACCTTTGCAGTACAGTGATGTTGCACTTTGGAATGAATTCTGATTTGAGCCAAAGGTAAATGTGGTCTTGCTGCTACTTCTGTGGTGATTTGTAAGCTGTTAAGGCTAGGCAAGAGTGACAGATATGGCGACTTTATAGTGTTTTTGCTTTTTTGTATTATTTGTAATGGACAAGGATAGGATTGCACAGTTAAAAAATATTTGCTATTTATATTGTTGGACTGCGGTTTAAAAAATATTCCAACATTTACTTGTAAACTGCTTCTGCTGTTCTGCAGGAACACAATCAGAGTCTTTCACACAAGTAGATGTATTCTATTTTGTCTTAAAATTTTACGATATGGAAGTGACACTTGGTTTGCCAGTCATATATTCTTCTAGAGGATCAGGATCAAATCCGCAGTTGAAGCTGTTGACCAACTTCATTGTCTTTGCCTAACCTACTGCACAGGGTTGTTGTGAGGATAAAATGATGAGAGGGAGCAGTGTATGCCAAAAGGAAAGATGAGATATAACAGTAATAGCGAAATAATAGCAATAGCTTAGCAGGTGGCCACTGTGCCCCAGATTTTTGAATGTCTTTCCCACCTAAAATTGTATGAGCAATGTTTATTATTTCTGTTTGATAGTAGAAACATCTGCTATTTTATAGTTAGTAAATAAATTAGGTTTGGTCTTTGATGTAAGGCAGCCTTAGGATGTATAAAATCAGTAATAGCTTACAAAAGGTGGTGATTGCAGTTATCTTCAGTCAACATTTTCATCTGTGTGTTGCCTGATTTAAAATCTACCTCTGGCCTTCTCATCACATGGCCACCATGTGGATATTTTTTGAAATGGCCTCTATGTAGCACAAATTTGATAATGCAACCCATTTCTTGTGATACAATTTGTTCTTTTTAACATGGCTTGTCTCCATGCTCCTAACAAACATTTCTGTCAGTGATCTGTGACTGTAGACTGTAGTCAGAAAAGTCACAGAATATGGCCACCACACTGCAGAGGCTGGTCTATTTGATAGCTATATTATGAGAAGCAGTTCTCAGTTTTCTTAGCCTTTGTTTTAAAAAACTTCAACAGATCAGTCGTATTCACTAGAAACTGCCTTGAAACTCTGAAACAAATTAGTGCTTTTCTGACGCAACAAAGATTCTTTCAGTGTTCTATTCTTATCTGCTGTATGTAAATATTTACACATTTCCATAAATTGAAAAAGGTACACATTGTTTTTTTTAGCAGATTTGTAATTGCATAATAATGTGTGGTAATGGTAGCCATTGCTTGCATGTTAATGTAATATTAGAAAAGCAATAGCTTGTTTTTAATAGAGATAAAAGTAGAAAACAGGAACGCAAGCTTTGTATTTTTGTTTTTGTTCTTTATTAGTTATTGCAAACATTTAATTCCTTGCTTTATGGTTTAAACATCTTTGAAAGTAGATTATATAATGAAAAGCATTGATGAATATAAAATTAATAATTACTATTTTTAAAAACCAGCAGCACTCGGTTCATAATGAAACAGAATGAAGATTCTTCATGTATCTCTGGTCCCATACTATTTAGGCTTTCAAATGTTAAACAATAACAAATACCAGTGCTTTGATTTGTGCTCAGAACAAGACTGGCAGCCGGTACAATTATTTCAGAACTTGTGAGATATGTTCCCTTTGATCAGTGCCAGTCAGAAACCTGGTACAACTGGTACTTAAGAGGCAGCTGCACATACAGTTCATTACAGTAAGCTAAGTGGGATCTTATCAGAGCAAGAATAATCATAGCCAGACCATCTCTGGGTAGGATAGTCAAAGTTAGTGAAATGTACATCATGCCATTAAAGTATTTGGGGCTCCAAATGTAAGGGTAGATAGAGCAACGCCAAGGTACAAATGTGATCCTTTAAATAAGACCACAAAAGCTATTAGTCTGCAAACAATAAATAGCTCGCTGATGACTGGCAGAAGAGGGACAAAGGATGTTGTCATTTCTACAGCAGGCTACTACATTTTTTATTCTGTGGGTGGAGAGTGACGATAGAGTGTTCTCTTCCTCATCTGCTAGTCCATTAATGGATCAGCCAACAGTTCTTGTTTAAGGCTACCAGGCTAGTGCTTAGGAGCCGAGTTTCACCTAGAAAAGGCTAATGTAAACTCTGTACCAACACTATCTCCATGTGGACTAAGTTTCCGATTATTGGTCATGATCAATTTCCCTATTCTTGAGAAGCAGATAGATAGGGTAAAGCATTAAGAAAATTATCCAGACTATCCCATCTTACTCTATTTTAGTGCAAGCATGAGCCTTAGACTTCAAATTGTGCTTGCTTGGTGTGAACTTGCAGTTTGAGCACTGCATTATTTGTAGAAGTTTCAGTCACTCTTGACTGACAGCATTAAATAGAATTTTGGCATGAGATCACACTACCTCTGCATTGTCTTATCTGTGTGTAGTTTTGTGTACATGGATGATGTCACTAGAAAGCACCTTAAAAGCCACTGATACAGTATCAGGATTTTCTTTGTTTAGGATCCAAAGAGGTAATTTGTGTTCCTCAAAGGACTTGGCCATGACCAGTAGGATTTTCAACTTTGAAAAATGTAAGCCTCATTACCTAAAACATCTCAATCAGTTTGAACTAGTTTTTAAGTTTTGCTGTTGTTAAGATCCTGGCCTTTTAAGCATTGTTGTTTTTTTGTTTTTTGTAATGCATGTCTTTATGAGCCAAACCATTCTTGCTAATCTTAAACTTTGCTGTAAATTGCATGCCCCTAGGAAGTCTGTACAAAGGACTTTTCTTAGATGTAGGAAGCTGACATAGATGCCAGGCACAGCAAACACATTTCATATTCCGTTTAAAAGTCTTGTTGGTTAGAGAGCTCTGCCCTACTTGTTTCCTACAAAATCTGTGCCAATTGTTACATCGTAATCTGAAGTACTTATTGCTGTCTTGGCCTTTCTATAAATACCATGGATGGACCTGTGTAAATTACAGGTATGAGCTTCTAGATGAGCCTTTTTTCAATGTTTATGCCTAGGCATTCCATTAAGCTGCTATGCCCATGAACAATATCATATTCTGAATCAGAAGGTTGCTGTTAGTACAAAGATGGATTATGGCAGTTTGGGCCAGTCCCAGTTATATTACTGATAAATCATAAATTCAAGTCAGAAACCATGGGCTGTTAATTGTAAGGGCTTTGAAAGCTTAACTGTGAATGCTTGCTTATTCTAACATGTATAACAGAGATCTTTTGGGAAGCCTTATCCTGGCATATAAAAAAGATACAATGCTGTTTTCTCTAAGCAACCAGGACACTGTGATAAAGTTGTCTAATACAAGGGTTTTTAAGGTAGACACAAGTCTGCAAGGTTCATGTTAGACTAACAAGCTTGTTTTAAGTGAGATGACACACAAAAATGACCTAAGCCAAGTAGCGATGTCACAGTTTGAGTTGCATAGCTGCCCTCGCGTTGGCACAGAGGTCATCTTGCTTGCTGTTTTCTTTATACATCAGGCTGATGTAGCAAGCTATTGGCATTTGATAAAAAGTTGTCATTTCCATCTTCCATTGTACGTGGTACATTTCTATTAGATTTTTTTTAAAAACCGGCATCTGAAAAGAAAACCCTGATAGTTGAAAATGGAAAATAACTATAAGCAATTCATCCAATTGCACATGCAAAAACTCATAATCAAGCAATTGATTGCAAAAACAATTGATCCAAAATGTGTATTCTAGGAGTTTTGAATCTACCAGATCTTCTGCTTCAAATACATTATCTTTCTCTGTTGCTATTACTATATTTTCCATCACCATACACTTGTATTCAGCAATTTTTATTTTATTTTATTTAAATGAATTCTAATGTTAAGAGGTGAATTATGGATCTTTAAAAATAATAGAAATTTTAAGTAAGTTCAGCTGGGTTCATGTTTTTGTGGCAACACACAGAAATGTTCCAAAGTTTGTGCATTAGATACTTTAGTTGCAATGGAAAAAGATGAGAGAACTGACTGAACACAGTTGACATTGGTGTATATTTTTGGGTCAAATCCAAATCCAACTGAAAAAGTACTAACATTGACCATTATGTATTAATTATTCTATTCCTCTCATTGTTACTAATTTAATGAAATTGCTCTAGTATAAGTTGTTGCATTACATAAATGTTAATTAACATTTAACACAGCAAAAGGTTAAAAAGCGTTTCCATCCAGTCTTGTTCATAAGCTCGGAGAAAGGTACTTGCTTGTACTTCCCCCCGTTGTTCTAATCTGCTATTTATTTGTAAAAGGGGCATCTCTTAAATTCAGTTTGTTTGTTTTTTAAGTAAAAAAAGGTTAGCAGAGTAGAAACATCTGCCTCAATGCTTCCCGCCGCACACATACACTTTTTCCTGCTGCACAGGTCACTCCATTAACCTTGCCCCCTCTTTACCAGGCAGTAGGAAAGGGCTTCTTTTTGTTTTTTTCCTGAAGGAAAGTGCTACCATAGTTAGTCCAGCCTCACTTGTTATATTAATTTTATTTTTTGATCCTATGTGACAGGTGTGGTTAGAGGTAGGCTTGGGCACTGCTTGCATGTGAGCCAGTTGAGCTGGCAAAGGAGCAGTAGAGCACTCGGCTTTCCCAGTCTGATCAGCTTTCAGAATGGCGATGCAAAGTATCCTGTCACATTTTGTCAACTCAGTTGGCTTTTCTGCAGCCAGTAAAACCCAATTGGTCTGGCAAAGCAGTGCGCTCACACCCTGCTTTGCCAACCCAGTTGTTCACCATTTAGTTGCCAATGGTGGCCAGGTGAGTGGTTAAATATGAGACTATTATCAATTTCCCACTACTGCTTGGAGATCAAAGAAAGCTTTAATTTCATTTTGATAGCCGTGACTAAAATTGAGAAAATAATATGACATTGCAAAGGAGAGTAGAGTTGTACCCTTAATGGTGTGTATATAAAAACGTTTTTATAGGTTCTCTTCTTTTCATGCAGCATCTAAAAAAGCTGACCACACTGCTCAACTATTAAAAGTTATGTTGGAGAATAGCCCTCATTTATCTGGTCACATTATATGAAAATATAGAGAAAAAGGTGGCTTATAAAATTAATATTGCAAAACCCTTTTAAAAGGTAAAGGGACCCCTTACCATTAGTCCAGTCATGACCGACTCTGGGGTTGCGGTGCTCATCTCACTTTATTGGCCAAGGGAGCCGGCGTACAGCTTCCGGGTCATATGGCCAGCATGACTAAGCTGCTTCTGGCGAACCAGAGCAGCGCACGGAAACGCCGTTTACCTTCCTGCTGGAGCGGTACCTACTTGCACTTTGATGTGCATTCGAACTGCTAGGTTGGCAGGAACAGGGACCGAGCAACGGGAGCTTACCCCGTCGTGGGGATTCAAACCTTCTGATCGGCAAGTCTTAGGCTCTGTGGTTAGGCCACCCGCGTCCCTCACAAAACCCTTTTAAAAAGTCTAAAATGTCCAGTGTCCATTTCTAAATATGTTGTTGTTCTCTGTATTTGTGATTTTGTAAAGTGAGATCAGGGTAGTGTGGTGTGCATGGTAGAACTAAGTTATGAACGTAACTGTTTACAATAATCTAACAAGCTTTGTGATACTTGTTAAATGGTTTGAGAGAAGGTATCCAATGATATAAACACTGCCCTAAATCTAGTGTTCATATGTGTATCTTCAAATATGATCAACATTAGTTTTCTGAAAAGTAATGTTTTTATTTTATTTTTATTTAACTCCTCTGATCTTGTACTGTGTTCTAGTATCTAGTTCTTGGATTAGAGTCTATGGAAACTGTAGTGCTGCTTTACCATTATCTCTACAGACATAAAATAGAGTGTAGTAGATAAGGCTTTTGACATCTTGATGAGTTTATGCATTACAACTTGCTGATATTATTAGTGCATACTATAGAGCATATTTTCTAGAGCCACTTCATGTTACCTTCTAAAAGTCCTAAATGGCTTTGCCCCTTCCTTGTATGATAGCTATATACACAACTCTACAGAGAAAGCCAAATGCTGCATCTTTGCCCTTTCTGTTTATCAGTAATCTAATGAGACATATCTGCTGTAGTTACAGCATTTCTTGCACTAGTTCTTGCTAACAGCACAGACCCTGTCCATTGGGGGCTAAGAATATTTAATCCTTTAACGCTGACATATACAACACATAGCCATGTCAGCTACAGCTGTTTCCAAACATCAGTAACAAAATTATAGACAGGTTTTGAAGCTTCCGTGGTGAAAATGAATACATCTGAGGATTCAACTTGCTGACAGTGTTTATGTAATTTAATCTTACCATCTGGAAGAAAGTAAACATTTTTTAGAAAATTAAAGTTAAGGAAATAAACCCCTTGTGGTTTTTAAATTTTGTTATGTTCATTAAAATGTACAATTGCAAGTTCATTGTAGCTTTTATCTTGAAGATTATTATTCAGAAACCCTTGAGACATCAACTCTTATGTTAAAAATTACTTTTTTATTCCCTAGTTGTGATTTTTTTTTTTTGCACAACCTGTAAAAAAGGAAGAATGAACAAAGTTTTTTGTTGTAGTGGAATTGCGAAATAAAAATCTCATTAATCTCTGGATCCAGCAACTGTTAGAATTTAATCAAGACTTCTAATTCTTGGAATAGCCAAGCAAGCCTCTTGGTAAGGTGATAACCAGGGTGATGAGCCATTAAGCGGGAATAAGGGGCTTGGTGCAAGATGGCAAATGAGTGGGGCCCCTTCCCTCAGCGGAGAAAGCCATAGTTTAGAGTAGAGAGTCTTGGACCAGCGATGTGATCTAGAAGGAAAGCAGCAAGCTGGAGAGAGAGTTACAGAAATATTTGGCAGCAGTTTTGATTTCTGTTTGAATCTTAAGGCTGCATCTGTGGGAGAAACACGACCCTGTTGGCGTGGTAATGCTGTGAACGCCTCCATCATAGACTCAGGTTGTATATATGTGTAAATAAATAATATATCATAAGGACACCACAGTCTCTACTGTGCCTCATTCCCAAAAGGAAATACAAACTCTGGGTAAGCATCTGGAACCCCTGGAATTTTTCACTACTCAGAGATTGGGGTGGTGTGCAACAATATGATTAGGTCTAAAATATTTTAAATATTGTTTATACTTAAGTTTTGAAGATTTAGGCCAGAGGGATTTAATAGAATCCAGTTGGTGTTCCTGCGCTCACAGAAGGGCTTTTTAATCTGGATATTATTTTTTCTTCCCCCTCCCCTTCCCCATGCATCCCCCATGCCTCCTTCCATTTTGTCAGGCAGGAGTCCCCCAACCCTTTGGCACTGATTTGTGCATAGCACTAGGGGCTGCAGGGGGAACAGGGAATTTGCAGAAATTGTCTTCATTATTCCATTAGCAGAGGCATCTGCTGGATTGAAAGCCCTGAGTGCAATGGCACCAAGTGGATTTTTGCACATTGATAATAGGCTTAGGTTCGCTTACAGTCCAATCCTAGGCATGTTTTGTCAGAGGTAAGTCCCACCATGTTAAAATAGGGCAGACTACTTGCTAAGTCTATTTAGGCTACCTATATGTTGCACTGTATGTGTTGCAATTAGAGTTTCTTCTTGACTCGTTCGTTTTTGAAGCAATTCCAAGTTTCCAGTTTATTTGTTTAACATTTTTAAAATTATAGTTATGTGTTTGGAGTGGTTCTTCCATTTTTTAAATCTCCCGTTAATCTTAATCTTTACCTCCTCTCACTGACTGCAATAGCAAGGAATTTACTGCACCATTTCTTTGGGGCTTATCAAAGGAATGAGGAGGCTTTGGATACTGTTGTTCCTTGGCTTCTTCACAGAACACATTTTTCTTAAGCTCTAACTTGCATGGAGAACTGATAGCACACCATGGAGGACTCTGCCCATGGACCTCCCTTTCTGCCTGCCCAGAGGTAAGTTCACAGTGACCTCTAGGATCTCAGCTGCTCTCATGAGAAGCAAAGGCTCCCTTAAAGGCTGAAAAGGGGTTCGTTATGAGAAATCAGGCCTTCTCATAAAAGTGAACATTCCTGCTTGATTCCACAAGTAGCATTGGAGTGAAAAACATAGAACTGCTCCTCTTAATTGCAAATGTACCAAGAAATAAAGGAGTAAGACAAAAGCGATGGTTAAAATAGGACCACATTTTATTAAATGCATCTGCAGGAGAGTGAGAGGTATAGGAAGCTAACATTAACTTCAACCTTGGGCAGCCCGTACCTTGTCCAACTTAAGAGCATGACAAAGCATAGCTCCAAACGAAAAAGTGGTCCAAAGCAGCCCATAGAGGTATGACCAAGACCTATCACACTCAAGTTCTCATGACACAGGCACCAGCATGTATTTACGTTGGTGCCAGGTGTCCCTCGTTTTGCCTTCTCCCTGACCGACAGCATCAATGCTTCCACACTTAGCATAGCAGGATTGTATTCACATGTGCAAACTTTTCTGGCCAGTGAAGTAGGCATTTTCCTGTATCATCGACCACTATGGAAATGGAGCTTCCTGCCTCCACAGGAACTAATGGAGCAATTAGTTCCTTAGAAGGTTTGAAAAAGACTGTATGGGGGGAAGGTTCAGAGGGTAGGAGCTGAAGGCATATAGATGAGATACAGAGGTGGGCTTGACTTCACTCCCATTCTTAGACATCTGGTGACAATAAAAAAACCACAACCCTGTACATTTGTCTGTCAGCGTGCTCTGTTTTTTTCTGGCCAGTCAGGTAGGAGCTTCTCCTTGTGGCCAGCCAGAATAAAGAGAATCTGAATCCTTTTGAGTGGCAAACCAAACACCAGCACCCCAATGCATTTCAGTGCTCATGGGGTCCCAAATAATGTTTTGGTGGAGCAGTATGCTGCTCCACCATCCTTTGCTAAAACCAGAACTTTGAATTGGGGCATCAATAACTTTATTCTTGAAATGCACAACACAGTTCTTGAGGGCTCCTGGGGTCCTTTCTCTACAGTAAAAGCCAGCAACCTCTAAATTACCCCAAAGTGCTCCTCTAGTCATTTGTCCTTGCCACCCACACTCCCACATGGGAAGTATGATTATGTGCATGAATCAATATGTGGTAATTTGATCTTCAGCATTTTTTCTTTTTTATAGCCAGGCAGATTTCAAAAAACACCCTTCTGTAATATTGTTGCTTGCTCCTCTGGGAAAAATGCCCATAATTACTAAACCAGGATCCATACTGAACTGTAATGATATTTATAGTATCAAGTCCTGACACAAACATCATGACTGGAATGGTGTTCCAGGTGCTACTGGAAGGATATTTTTTTTGTTTTGATCATGACTTGAGTATGACCACATATAGATAAAAGTTCTGGATTCTTTGGAGCCCCTTACAAAATTGATTGAATCTCTGACTGAAATGTTTTCCACTTTAATGAAGGTAAGAATTGGTTAGAATGCCACTGATATTTTCATATCAATTTCATAAACACAGAAACACTTGTCTCACTGTTGCTTCGATGCATCCCATGTACACTTCCCAGCATGATTTCAGTGCTTTAGAAGAGCCATAAGTTATACAATAACTTACGTAGCAACAAAACAATTTTCTACATTCTGGAAGGCTTATATGCATAACTGTTCAAAGCCAGTTAATAAAATATAATATGAGTGAGAATATGATTACTGTTAGTTACTTCAAAGATATACAGAGACCATTTCAAATTACAAAAAGGAGGCAATACAGAAATAAAATTAGATTCTCTACTAAATAATACCAATATATTTTTATGTGTAAATAAATTTACAATGAGGGCAGTGATAAGCCCTGGACCAGCTGATTGTGAAACACACACTGCATTGGTTTAGATCTTACCATTGTGCATTTCAATACCTTTGTAAAACTAAGTGATGCGCAAATCTTGCCAAGTCCTAACTTTATGAATCTGACCTAGACAGCTTGTTTGAAATAAATACACAGATGAATAGGTTCTTAAACATTTATAGTTGTGCCCTGTGTTAAATGAAAAGACCATGTTTAATGTTGATGCAATAAAAATTAATTAGTTGTAAGTCAGGTTTTGCTTCAGTTGTAATTAGTTTAGTGCATAATTATTATGTCTAATAGCAATCTGAGATCTGCAAGCATTTTGATCTTATTCCAAGTTTTTAGAATAACGCCTTTGTTAGATTTATATCATCAGTGGCTAATAAAATCTTATTAGTCAACCATATTACAGACACTGTAATTTTTAAGTGGCTGAAACAACATTTACACTGATGTCAGTTCCATCATGGAGACATATTTTACAGTGAACATGTTCTTTACTTAATTGGAAAAGAATTAAATAATATAATGCTCATAATTCTCTTTTTGGAAGGAAATGTTTAATGTCTCTTTCCTAAAGTATATATTACAGAGGGCAAATAGGGGTTTCTAAAAAGCAAACCCAGAACCCTTTCATGCACAATTTGGCATTTAAAAGACCACAATTTCTCAACTAAATATTTCATAAAGCTTTTAGCATAATAAAAACAAACCTTAAATGATTTGTGTGAACCTTTGATGTTCACACAAGTGATTTCACATATCTACCAAACTCTTGTCCTCCAGCTAACAAATGCTACAGTTTTGTAGAACGTTCGTGTTTTGGGTGTGGGTTTTTTCCATCCTGCGAGCTATGAAAATTCAAATACTGCATTTCCTTACAAATGTTTATAAATGGGAAAGCAACTTATCCACCCATATTGCTAGGGACATTGAAGCTGCTTCCTCACAAGGTGATCATACACTGCTGTGTTAAGCCAATTGCAAGAGTCTATCCAGTTGAAAAATCCATTGGAAGGAGAATCTATACGGCGGGTGCCCTGTGCCAGCGCAGGAGGAAGGTGCCTCAATGGAAGGCAAACTGCAGGATGGAGTTGAAGAGCTGCTGCTTATAGATCTCTTCACTCCCACTGCATGTCTGTGTGCACCAGCATAAGAGGAAAGTTCCTCCACAGAGGGCAAACTTCATCAGCTGCTTCTTACAGATCTGTTTACTTCATTTGTGTCAGTGGAGCAGGAGGAGTAGCTAGCATTGAAGGAAGTGCTGGTGTTTTCATCAGTAGAGGAGAACATGCAGGAAAATTTTGAGGCCTGTCTGTGCACTGAAGGAGCAGCTGCCTAATGCTGAATTGGGTGAGAGAGAGAAAACCCCAATGATTTTGCCCCCTGGGTGCCTTGTGAGCTGGGGACCAGTCCCTATGCTGGGTGCAGCCCTTAAGCAGGCCTCAGCAGCAAAGGTCACCCAGAGTCCCCAGGGTATGGGGGGGCAAGAGCGACTGGGAGGATTACCTGTCTTTAGACCCAGGAAGAGATGTTGGGAGTGAGGGGAATTCCGGGCCGCCAACTTGGGTGGACTGGGCCAGCTGATCTTGAAGAAGGTTCCCCCAGATAAAGACTTGTGGCAGGACATGGATTTGCAGTTTGGAGGAGAGGATGAAGTGGACTCGCCTGGGGCAGCAAGAGGAAGAAAAACGAAGGTGATTCCAGTGAGGCAGCAGATATGCTCCTAGAGTTGTGTCTTGAAGCCCTGCTTGCAGTTTTGGGACTGGAGTGTGAGTTTGGAACTTCTGATCCACACCTAGAGGGGAGGCAGCAGAGGGCTCAAAAAAGACTGAATCTGTGATTTGAGCCCCAAAGTAGCTGTTGAACAGAGAACTCTGTGAAATTGTGCTGTTTTGGACTCTTTACCTGTTTGCTGCAGGGTTCCTTCCTGCACGGTTTGGCAATAGTGTTTGTTTTTATGCTGTTGATTTGTGTTTTCTGCATGTTGTGCCAATGGGAAACGCTCAATATTTTTTAGGAATTGTTCAGATAACTTTGTGTGTGTATTAGAAAGCTGCTTTGTACTGCAGTAGCACAAGGGAAAGAATGAGCAAGGTCTTTGGGTTTTGCAGCTCTGGTATTGAAGCTTGCATCTTGGCTTAAACATGTCCAAAACTCATCAGCTCTGGGCTGCCAAATGTGGGTGTCTGGGAAAACTGCTTTGGGATGCAGAACAGTGACTAAGAAGTGTGCACCAAGGAGAAATTGCAAGGCCTGAAGAGATCCTGATCGACTGAAACTTGCTGGAAAGGAATAAGCTGTTACTGTAATAGTTTTGAGTTAAAAGTGTAATTGTGTTTTATTATCTGTGTATGATGATGTGTGTTCTAATGCCTTTGCTAACTTGTCTGTTATTTTTTTTCTACAGAGAAGCTGTATTTTGCTGTTTGTTTGCACATCTGGGACAGATTCTGTTTCATGTGGGGGGAGTTTGTGGGTGCCAGACCTCTCTAATCCCTGAGTCCAGCAAGTGTTAGAATTTAATCAAGGCTTGGGATGCTAAGTTGAAAGGAAGTCCTCTCTGATCCCCAGATTCAGCAAGTGTTAAAAGCTAATCAAGCCTTCAAATTCAGGAAAGCAGCTAGGCTAGGCTTCTGGTGAGGCGCAAGGAGAACAAAGGAAGGGGCTCTGTGGGAGATGATAAATGGGTAGGGCCCATCCCTCAACTCAGATAGTGAGAAGAGCAGTTCGAAGTGCAAGTAGATAAATAGGTACCGCTTTATAGCGGGAAGGTAAACGGTGTTTCTGTGTGCTGCTCTGGTGCCGGTTCGCCAGAGCAGCTTTGTCACGCTGGCCACATGACCCGGAAGTGTCTGCAGACAGCGCTGGCTCCCGGCCTCTAGAGTGAGATGAGCGCACAACCCTAGAGTCTGTCAAGACTGACCCGTACGGGCAGGGGTACCTTTACCTTTACTTTATACTGTACATTGGTACCTCGGGTTACAAACACTTCAGGTTACAGACTCCGCTAACCTTGAAGTACTACCTCGGGTTAAGAACTTTACCTCAGGATGAGAACAGAGATCGCGCGCCAGCGGCGCGGCGGCAACAGGAGGCCCCATTAGCTAAAGTGGTCCCTCTGGTTAAGAACCGTTTCAGGTTAAGAACGGACCTCCGGAATGAATTAACTTCGTAACCAGAGGTACCACTGTAGTTCAAAACATGTAAATTACCCAACAGATAAACCTTGAATAAACTAAAAGAAGAAAAGTGCCTATTTGTGTTATTTCCTTGAAAGTCTCAGTAAGCTTTGCATCGACTACACTTAGTTGTTGAAGTTGATCCACAAAGTTTCATGGTAACATTTTTAGTCAAGTAAGTCCCTCCATGTATTCCAGTGGGTCTGAGACAGTTTTCTCTGCTGATATTCACAGTGCATGAATGAGATCTATAAAAGAAGTCTGATTTGCTTTGAGACTACGTAAACCTTTTATTTACTTTTTATTTTTGAAATTTGTAACCCACCTTTCAGCTTTGATTTTTTCCCACTTAGTAGTAAAGTATATAACTACCCTGCAGGTTTTTAGGCTGTTGATTTCACTTAGTTTTATTTGCTGCTTGTTATCAATGAAAATTTTATTTATTTTTTCTGCTCCCTGCTCAGAAATTGATACGATATTGGAAATAGATCAAATCTTAAGTATACATACCTTGATATTTTCCCAAGCAAAGCATAATGCATATGTGAATGAACCTTTATGTAGTACAATTAAACAGCAGTGCTTACAGTCTTTCTTTTAAAAATACATCCCCACAGACTTAAATTGGCATTTGACTTCAGGTGTTCACATTTCTGTCAGAACTATTGTTTCAGGCTAGATGCAATCAGCAAGTTGTTTAAGGAATTATCATACTGATAACATCTTGTGTTACATTTTGAATGATAAGAGGAGAATATTTTTTTAATATGAAAATTTATTTTAAATAAAATTTATGCAGAGTTTTCAAAGGGGTTGGCCATTTATGCAGCTGCTTTAGTTGCATTATATGCAGCAACATGCTCAAAGACTGATTAGCAATCTAATGAAATCATTAGACACCTGGGTTTGGGCAACCTGCAGTAGCATAACACTGGTAGTAAATGAACTGTGAAAAATCAGTATTTAAGAAATACAGTGTTGCTGTTTTTACTAAGTTATACTTACCTGGAGTAAGCTCCATTGAACAGTCAATTGAACTTACTTCTGGTAGGTATACATAAGGTTGTGCTGTAAATAACATACAAGGGGAAGTATCAACCAATTGGTGACAGAACACATTTTTTTAAAGCTACTAAAGTAGTCACTTTTTTACTGAGAAAAAAAGAGGAACTGTATATCCAAGGAGAAGATACAGATTTGCATTTGCTAATTAATGTTTAGTTGCAAATTCAGACATGATTACTATAATTTAAATAGAAATAGAAATACATATTGTCGTGATGGGGAAAACCTGGTGACTTACTCCATATGCTAACTGTTAAGGGCACTCCTCTCCCTTCTTATGGTTCCTCAACTGGACACATTTGATTTCATGACGTTGTTCAGCTGAAACAAAGCAAGACATCTATCAGAATGATGAACATTATAAGATGCTCAGTAGACCTTGTCCATTAACATTTGCATATTCTTTGCAATGCTGATAGGGTTAGTTGTCCAAGTGTACATTATACCTGTGCTTTAAGCTCCTCACTGGCTTTCTTATTTCCCAACATAATTCGTCCATGCACAAAGACAAGATGAAAAGCAAAGGAAAGATAAGTAGTAGGTTTAGTTGTTGCTGTTGGCTTCTGTCTGTCTCGGGGTACAGTGGAGGACTGTGCCTTTGGGGGTGAAGTCAAACTGTTGGAAGGTTACAGCACCTGCTGTGGTTGTAGAGACCAATAAGGGAGAGACATGTTTTGTTGCAGATGAAAGAGCCCGGTTGTCCTGCTGCTGATGCAGCATGGTGTTTCTTCTCTCTGCACTCCCCCCAGTGGTCATTTCTCCTCTGGTCACTGCCATGGATGCATATCCTGACTGACTGTCTTTGGACACTGAGGTTGTCTGCAGGGTTGATGTTGCCAGCCTTCATGTCATGTTTGCAGACACCTTTGTAACACAGAGTTGGTCTGTCAATAGGCATAGTGCATGTAGCCAGCTCCTCATAGAGCATGTCCTTGGGGACCCTGCTATCTTCCATTCTGTGGACATGACCAAGCCAGCATAGGAGTCACTGAGACAGGAGTGCAAACATGCTGGGAATGTGGTCTTGGGACAAGCACATCTTTGTTTGAGACTCCTTCCTGTCATGTGATGCAACTGTAGTTTTTTGGAAGCAAGTTCATATTGGGCTTGGGCTGGCTTTAGCTTAATCTTTAATCTGGTTTTTCATCTGCTATTTTCTGTTTTAGTGGGCTGATACTTTGAATTTACTGATAATTTCATTATGTTTTTATGTTGCGGTTCTTGTGTGTAGTTTG
Source organism: Podarcis melisellensis (assembly GCF_964234715.1). Taxonomy (NCBI): domain Eukaryota; kingdom Metazoa; phylum Chordata; class Lepidosauria; order Squamata; family Lacertidae; genus Podarcis; species Podarcis melisellensis. Next base: position 49,210,400 of record NC_138541.1, read on the forward strand.
TTACTTATTAGATCCTTTCACATGGAGCTGTAAGCTTAAAGAAAGAAGTGAGCCATTCTCTAGAATTGTTTAATATTCTGAGCAATAGCCGCAGAAATATTTGGAGAATTGGAAGAGTGCATTTGAAATAAGAAGCTTCATTTATGTGAGCTCCGTTCTGAAAACAGAAGCTTCTTACTTCAGATGCAGTACATTATTTAAGAGTTTATTAATTGCTTGGGTTTTGTCAGCAGGAAGCATATTTTACCCTAGGTAGTTTGACAAATTTGGCAGCTAAATGATGGATCTTCTAAGCAGGATATTACCCTAGGACAACAGATCTGTGAGGATTATGTAGACAAGTGCTTTGAAGATGTAACATCCAGTATGAGCACTCTGGTTAATAAATGTGTAATGGGAGGCATGCTCACTGTGAAACATCTCTTGGGATAATGCACTTTTATGGTCTTCAAAAACAAGCAGATATTGAGAAGAGGATATGTTGAGGTGGTTCAATTGTCATGTCCAGGCAAGGACCCTTTATTGAGAAGGTGTGAAAATTAGCCAAATGTGTTTATTTGGTTAGGTCAGGGAAAGATGGCTGTGGCAAATAAGACACATGCAGGAGCAGCACCTGTATCATAGATAGGGAACTGAAACTCACCTTTAAATTTAAAATCATAATTACACAGCCTGGAATCCAAATGGCCTTCTTTTACTTATGGCAGCCCTCATGCTTGCCCAAGAAATAATTATGGGGTCTGCCAGAAGCTAAAGTCAGCATCCCTTCTCATGACATAAGTGATTTAGGTGGGCCTCTTTAGATTCCACCCATAATAGGAAAACAGCTTGTGTGCAGCCCTTTTAGTCTTCAATCTTTACACAGACAAAGATTTAATTTTAGTACCAGTCTAAACACAAAGGAATACAAGATTGAATATGAAACAAAATTTAAAACACAAAACAAATGGAAAATATTGGAAAAAACAGAGTAGTTTGTATGCATATTGGGGGGGGGGATCAATACAACAAATGGTAGTGAGATAACATTTTTAAAAAGTGAAAGCCGACACAGGGAAACTTGTTACACTCCTTGTTCAGACAGTAATGCTTGTTTAATCTTGCTGTTATAAATTTCTTGGTTGGCAGCAAAATGCATGGCAATAAGACATATACTGTATGAATGGAACAGTGAAGATGTCCAGAACCATTCATATCGAAGTCATTAATGATTTGCAGACCATTTATTTGCACTAATGATCAGAATCTTCAAACAGCATTTATACATTCTGCATGGCATTTGTATCACAAACTTTAAAAGGCCAGTCTCTTCTTTGTTTGTTTTTAATGTAGTGAGTGTTAAATTCAGGAAGCAAGAGATCAAGAATACATGAACGGAAAGTGATAGAGAGGCACATTTCAGACTGGTGGCTAAAATAATTTATTTTTCCTAGTGGATTAATATAATGTATTCTAAGGGTTGAAAAGTCATAGCTTTGAAGTGTACTCTGGATTTGAGTGAATTGGTTTGTTTTTTCATATCAGTTTTATAATTGCAGCAAACTTCTTAAAAGTTGTTGAGCACGTAATTTAAAATAAAGACTTAAATTTAGTTTGTTTAATTTCAGTCTGCTCCTACAGACCTTTTCCATATTCCCTTGGTGGTCTTTCAAAAGCCAGGTGTTTGGGATTGTCTCCAGTCTACTCAAAAAGCACCCCAGGCCCTGGATTAATGCATGAGAGCTGCTTTTTATTTCAGTCTGCCCATTTACATAATACCTCTAAATGGAATGTACAGTCAAATCAAACCAGACTCTTAGCTGGTCAGTGGTGCATGGTCTCTCCACCCCCTCTGAATTTTTAAAATTGCCCTCCCCTAACTTGAGTTGATACAAACTGTGGCAGCATCTCTGTATCCATGTTGTACATATACACAGTGCAGCATTTAAAAATGCATAAAAGTATAAATGGCATAAAAGCATAAAAGGAGTCCATAAAAGGAGGACAAAGCAATCCTTTGGAAGTTGTCCTTAGTTGTCCTTAGTAATTTTAATATCAGAATTCCACATCCTATACACGTTATAATTGGCATGATTGTTGAGTACAAAACTCCCAAGCCTTGTGTCTTGCAGTTGACTTGAATATAGAATGTCTTGAACAAGATAATCTAGATGCAGTGTTAATTCTGTACTAAAATACTAATACAGGGGCCAACTTGTTCAGATCTGGAGGCACCACATTATACAGCATGTTAAAAGTATGCACTTTCAATACCCACTCCAACACCTTTTAAAGGGCATCAGATGTCTATCAGCCAAAGCCAGGTTGAAAAAACATTTTTGCTTGGTGCCTAAAAGCGTATAATGAAGGTGCCAGCCAAACCTCCCTGGGGAGAGCATTACTCTGCAGGTCCATTGGCCTGATCCAGCAGGCTATTATTATGTTCTTAATAAATCCTATACACACCTACCTAAGAGTAAGTCCTATTAAACTGAGTGGGGCTCATTTCACAGAAGATTTGTACAGGATTGCACTGTGAGACTGCAATCATTCACTCACCTGAGAATAAATCTTGCTGAAATCAGCGAGACTTGTTTCTCAACAGCCTCATCTAGGATTGTGTTGTAAAACGAGAAGCCTTCTCTGCATAGCTATACCTTTTGGTAAATAATCTGGAATGAAGAAATGGTACAAAGTAAGAGTAAATGAGAATCAATCTTTCATAAGCACGTTAATGTACTGCAACTTCTATTTCTGAGGGTTATGGATTTTCATATGTAAAATTTTAAAGTTTATTACTGTAACATTGCATAACGAACTGATGTCTAACATAGCCAACCACCATAGGCCAAAGCAGAAGGTATAATGAAAAATCACAGTAAATATCGAGTTTAAAATAATAAAACAGTATTTAAAACAAAAACCAGACTAATCCAATACAAATGTATTATTTTAACTCAGTAGTAGTACTAGTAGGACTGTAGTAGTAATAATATAAACGGTTCTGGAGAGCAACGTATTTGGGATACCATTTCTCAATATGTTTCTGTGTTCTTTCTAAAGCTACAAACAAAAGCTGTTCCTTTTATATTTATTATATTTGAGATACTTCATAAAATGATATATCTAGATATTTCACAAATAAAGAGAGAATAAAAAGCTTAATGATAAACCACGGTAAATGTGACACAACCAATATAAAATCTCTACTACAAAACTAGCCTCATTATACTTGTTTATCAAATGAGGAGATTTTGATAAATGTTATTTTTTTAAAAAATAAAAAAAGTTAAGGCAAGGAAGATCTGCCAGGATGAGCAACTTGGGATGTAGTGGATCTATGGATCACCTGGCGTTAACACCCCAACCCCAGCTCAAGCACAGATGTTCTGGAATAACTTGCTCAGCCGGGGCTGAGCTTTTGAACTGAAGCTGGCTAAGCCAAGGCTGATGTAAGTCCCTTAAAAGCAGGTGTAATGGGGTGGAACCAGAGAGGGGAGCTTTAGACTTGATCCTAAGCCTCGGTCACATGACCTGGCCACTCAGCATAAAGCATAATTTTAAAGGCTTATTTTCCTTCTAGGCTTAGGCAGAGCAGCAGCAACCCTACTTCTGGATGCTGTTTGGATGTTGTGTAACTTTACACTGGCTTAAGTTGTACCAGCTTGCTTTACCTCAGCTTCTCATGCCTAAGATTGCTCACTAAGGTACTTGGTGAACTAGAGGTCAGAAGCTAAATCCAGCATTTGAGTGCAGAAGACAAAATAAATGGTGGTGAATTAGGTTCTCAGTCTGATCAAATCCACAAATGCAGAAGAAGAAATAATAACTAATGCTATTAAAATGCCATCCGGGTACTGCTGAAAGCACAGACAAAAACCATGAAAGCCCTGTTAGGTCGCATAAGGGAGAAAGTGCAAGTAATAATTCAGTGTTTAGTCTAACTTGAAATATATTGGCTATATATAATAACCTTGATAATGAATAGCTGATGCATTCAAATAATAATGATTGAGCCAACTATTCTTATTTACCTGAACTAGTATAATCACTAGACGTTTCTCTTGTTCCTATCTTTGCTACAAGAGGGGTTGGCATAATCTTCAGTATACCAAGGACTCTCCTTAGAAACATTATGAACACTTTCTAAATTCTTTCCACTCTTCTTCTGTTCTATTCCTTGATTATAGAGAACCCTACAGCATACAAATCCTGAGTGGTGGGACTTAGTGTGAACTGAATTCAAGTCATGTCATGGCATTTTGAAGGCTATAGCCTTCTTCACAAACAGCAAACTTAGTATAGAAAAAAGTAAACCACCGCCCATGAAATCTTATGCCATTTTGTAATTATTATTTTTTTAACAGTCTTAAGGCACTATCAAGACATTTTATATTTGTGGCTGAAGTTCAGGTACTGTTACCAACATTTTGACTTAAATACAAATGTTCATTTCCAAAGCCCACTGCTGAATATCATAAGTATTTAAATTCAGTATTTAAATTCAGTATTTAAATTTCTAGAAGAATTGCAGCAGCCCATTCTGAAGTTTTAAGAGTCATGAAAACCTATGGTGGCAAACAGATTTTCCCAGTTCTAATAATGTGTGAATCAAATTGGCACCTGCAAATTATGTATAAGGAGGAAATATGGGGCTTTGGTGCATTCATTTATTGTGATCAGGGGTCAGCAAAAATGTTTAGCCGCGGGCCACTCCACTGTCCCTCAGACCTTGTGGCGGGCCAGAGCAACGGCACCTGGGGGGGGGGCTGGAAGAAGAGGCGAGAGGGGCAAGTAGTCCTCCTCCCCACTTTCAGCCGCTGCACTTACCTTCCCAGGGGCTGCTGCCGTCACCACTACGACTGCTGCTGCTTCTCATTGGTAGGCAGAGCAAGCTTGTCTGCTTCACTCTCTGGCCCACAGAGCACCAGGGGGGCGGGGGAGGGAAGATGAGTGGCGTGAAAGGGCTGGCTCCGGAGAGGGGCTGCTTACAGTGGCACTCAGCCAGCTCAGCCCAGCCCCCTTCCTCCTCTAGGCAGGGCAGGGAGAAGCCAGGAGGAGGGAGGGAGGAGGCGCTGACACGGTGTGTATGAGGGGGGGGATGGAATGGCACGGGCGGGGAATAACGCAGCCTGAACTAACAGAATCCCCATGCTGATCCATGGACAATCCGCAGGCCGGATCCTGAAGGCATTTGGGCCTGATCCGCCTGCGGACCTTAGTTTGCCAACCCCTGGTTGTGATTCTTTCCAGAATAAAATTTGCCAAGGTCCATCCTTGCAGTGTTTTTGAGAGCACAGGCTGGCAATCTATGCATAAAATGAAAAAGCATCTATAAGTATTCAATTAATGAAGTTATTATTCATGCCTGATGACTGACTTCCAAAAGTTTGTTTAAGAGAGGAAAACCAATTTAGTATATCTGATCAAGTATTAGCTCTTACTAATGTAAAAGAAGGATTAAACAAGATGTTTACAATGGGAAAGACAGAAAGAAAGATAGGACTCTGCAAACCTAATTTGTTCAAATCTTGTGAGATGTGACAGGCCAGGCTTCCGCAATACTGCAAAGCTTACCAGTTGCTGCAAGAATGCATTTGATCATGCAGGCCCAGGGCAGGAGAGACGGTTAGCAGTTTTCTACCACCCCACAAACCTCCCCTCTTCTGTGGGTGTTGCCATGGGTTGAGGGAGTATTTGGCTAATATCAAGGCTAGTCTTTGTTTCAACACCTTCTTTGAGGGTGGAATTCAGCATCACACTATTGCAATCATTCTGTCAGCACAACTATTTGTGCTTGTCAAATGAAACAATCCCCCTCCTTCTTCTCCCTTATGCTGTTCTAGGAGATGTCCTGGCCCACCTGAACCAATTTGGGGGATATGGGAGGAGGAGGGAAAAGCCCTATCAAAGCTTGACCTTTTAAATCTCCCAGTCCTGTATAAAAAATGAGAGGTCTATTACCCACAGCAGCTTCTTTGAGGTGTGGCAACTGACAGTTCATAGGCTGCATACAATGCAGCTGGCTTAAGTTAGATACTGTATTTTTCGCTCCATAAGACACACTTTTTTCCTCCTAAAAAGTAAGGGGAAATGTCTGTGCGTCTTATGGAGCGAATGCACTGGACGGCAGAGGGATCTCTCGGCTGCTGCTGCAGTCATGAGCTGAGGGATGCCTCCGCAGCCGGAGTCATGGCTCCCATCCATTGCTCACTGTAAAGCCAGCAGAGCAAGAACTGCTGGCACGCTCTGTTCAGCTCTCGCTATTCTTGCATTAAAGCAAGAGCCACGGAGAGTGTGTCAATCGCTCTTGCTCTGCTGGCTTTACAGCGAGGTGGGAGGAGGGATGGACGGGAACCATGGCTCCCATCCACCCCTCCTCCCACCTCGCTGTAAAGCAAGCAAAGCACCTGTCCTGGTGTCTCCTCCTCCTCTTCTTGCTCTGGCGTCGCCTCACTTTACAGCGAGGCGAGAGGAGGGATGGGCAAGCAAAGTGAGAGCTGCGCAAAGCGGGACAGAAGCCATGTAAGCTGCTCTCGCTTTGCTTGCTTTAAAGCAAGAAAAGCGAGAGCCGCTTACACGCTCTGCAGAATATATTTTTTCTTGTTTTCATCCTTTAAAAACTAGGTGCATCTTGTGGTCAGGTGCGTCTTATGGAGCAAAAAATACGGTAATCGTTTTACCTTTGTTTCCAACTCATAAAAAGACCCATATTCTGTTCATAAGCATTCTTTCAGATTTTTGTATGTACACAACATACAAAAAATGTTTTTCCTCAGGCCTCCTGATTCTCCCCAAGACCCATACAGTGGTACCTCAGGTTACAGATGCTTCAGGTTACAGAGACTTCAGGTTACGGACTCCACTAACCTAGAAATAGTACCTCCGTTTAAGAACTTTGCTTCAGGATGAGAACAGAAATCGCACGGCAGCGGCACAGCGACAGTGGGAGGCACCATCAGCTAAAGTGGTACCTCAGGTTAATAACAGTTTCAGGTTAAGAACAGACCTCTGGAACGAATTAAGTTCTTAACCCGAGGTACCACTGTAAACTTTTATCACATCACATCACGAGTAGCGTCAGGCCTTGGCTTGTGCACTTTCTCTTCCCTTTGCTTCTGCAGTGTGACTGTGAGGAGATTGGGAAGCTTTCATTGGAGGCCGTGCTCTGAATACCTTTGAAGACAAGGTTGAGTGGCTGTCAGTAATAGGTCCTTGCCAGTGGGAGAGCCTTTTCTTTTGAACTCCCTCCGCCAATGATCCAGTCATCTGTTGCATTGTAACTCTGTTGCTAAGGTCCAAGATGAGCCAGGAGTTGTTCCAGGACAAAATCAAGACAGTAGGACAGGCATAGGCAAACTTGGTCCTCCAGATGTTTTGGACTATAACTCATCATCCCTAGCTAACAGGACCAGTGGTTAGGGATGATTGGAGTTGAGGGCCAAGTTTGCCTATGCCTGTAGTAGGACAACCTAGGGAGCAGAATTGGAGAGCAAGCTAGTGGCATAGCGTCTGTTAATGAGCTTAGGTGAACAGGGAGATGCTTTTGTTTTGTGTATATTTCACGTGATGATAAAGTGACATTTTGAAACCATTGGAAAGAAAGAAAATACTTTGGTTCAACAAAAATTAATTAGGACAAAAGCAGTAAGGGACCAAAACCCAGTTGCTTAAGAATGCTTTTTTAACAGCTGTAAAATGAGAACTTGCTAGCTCATTTGTTAATATAATTATATAAAAAGACATTTTTATATTTCCCTATTCTAGTATTAAAAATAGGTTTTGTCAAGCAGTAACAATTTATTCCTTATGGAAACTGCTCTATTATTATCTGATGGGCATTTTACATCCATAAAAAGAAATGGGTTAAAGAAAATTAAACAGTATTTTAAAGACTTGGACAGTATGTGGCACGCTAACAACAATATTTATCTAAAGAGATTGTAGGAAGGAGATGCTTCATTTTGCATTCCAGTATTTAACTAGATTCTGTTTTCTAGGAACCCAGACCATTTGGTGGCTTTTTGGCTTAAGTCAACAGTCAAACATAACCCAATGCAGAACTCCATGTCAAGTGCTTGGAAGTAAACATTGCATTTCAATCAATTGGAGCAAATTGGTTGAAATGTGTATTCTGGCTTACTATTTTGTGGATCACAGCCCAAAGACAATCATTCTAAATTGTTTTAGTACTTCAAATTGTATGTGGAAAATATATGTGCTTAATTTTTCTTATCCTACACTGCACTTTATGGAACAGTTCCTTGTGTAACTTCACTTAACAAATGACAGTTACTTCTGTTCACCATTACTTTCCTTCTCATTGAGAATCTGTGATAAGCTGCTGAAGATATTTGGCCATGGTCACATAGTTTACTGGTGCCAAGACCTAACTGAACTGCATATGCCATTACATGAAGTCCCAGCTGTTCGACTATAGCTTAAATTATGAAACAACATTTAAATCCACTTAAAATGTCAATATTCATTAATATTACTTGTTTAAATAATAGACATCCATGAATAGGCATAACTAGGGCGGATAAATTTAAATCAAGTTCCCCATTGTTACTTCATTAGTTTCCTAAACAATGATGTAAATCTGACAACTAAAATAATGTTGCTTTACAACTAAATTGCATCCTATTTAGCCAGGCCCTGCACCTGTCTGTCACACTGTGTACATTTTGCACACATTCCCTTTTTTAACCTATAGAGTAGGAGCTCTAAATCTGTGGTCTATGGGCCCCTAGGGTGTCTGTGAACTGGGCACAACCCCCAAATGATTTATTTCAAAATTATATTTGTGAGTAAAGTTGTGGCGAGGGGATCCATATCTTTCATCAGATTCTCTACATGACCCCAAAAAGTTTAAGAACCACTAATAAAGGGCATGTCTTCAAACTTTTCTCATGTAGAATCTTTCTTGCAACCAGCAGCCATGACCTACATACTGGACAATTTTGTATTTTCTTCTTTCCAGTGTTGCTCCTTTTTGCTTTACTCTGTCTTGAACCATCACCACCCTTTCAAAAAGAAAGTAGCAAACAAAATTAGATGTCAGTGTCTGATAGTTACTGGGCAGCAGTTTAATTTCGTCAGCTGAAAAATGTGTGTTTGTGGACTGCCTTCATCAGCTTTGTCTGGTGGCCCACCTGCACCCCTGTGTGGACAGTGTTAGTCGAACTTCTGTTGTCTGTGCTCTGGTAACCTCTGCTGTACCACGTTATACATGGAGCTGCCTCTGAAGACAGTTTGGAAACTTCAGGTGGTGCAGAATTCAGTGGCCATGTTGCTCACCACGACAAAATGCTGGCTTGGCTGCACTTGCTGCCAATTGGTTTCCAGGCCCAATTTAAAGTGCTGCTTTTGACCGAAAAAGTCTTAAATGGCCCAGGACCACAGAATCTCAAGGACTGTCTCTCCCCATATGAACAGACGCAGACCCTGTGGTTGTCATCTGAGGCCCTTTTTTGTGTGCTTCCTCCCCGAGAGGTTCGGAGGGTGTAAATGCAAGAATGGGCCTTTTCTGTGGTGACTTCCCATTTGTGAAATGCTCTCTGCAGGGAGACTTGTCTAGCACCTTCGTTGCATATCTTTGGGCGGCAGGTAAAAACTCTGTCCCAGCTTCTGCCAACCTAGCAGTTCGAAAGCATACCAGTGTGAGCAGATAAATAGATACCACTGCGGTGGGAAGGTAAACAGCATTTCCATGTGCTCTGGCACTTATCACGGTGTCCCGTCATGCCAGAAGCAGTTTAGTCATGCTGGCCACATTACCTGGAAAGGTGACTGCAGACAAACGCCAGCTCCCTCGGCCTGAAGTGAGATGAGCACTACATCCCATAGTCACCTTTGACTGGACTTAACTGTCCAGGGGTCCTTTACCATTACCTACCTTACTCACTGAAGAGAAAGGAAAAACATATTTGTTCATATTCGCCATTAGATCATTGTGAAAAGCCTGCAAAGCACAGTTACGTGTCTCCTGTTTCTGGAAAAGGCACACCTTCTTAATTAACCCACTAACCTACTAATAAACTAACCTACTTTATTATCATTAGCTTTTATCAAAACATGAGAGAAAACATTTGTTAGAATCTACCAGGCACTGTTGGTGAGCAATATTCCTTTATTTCAATGTGTCTTGAATGGAGGTTAAGCAGCAATACAGTGGAGGTTAAGCAAGGAGCAGTCCTTAATGGATTACATCAACTGCAGCAGCAGCATCTTTTGTTGGGTAAGGAAATCCTTACCTATCTCTGGTTTAAGTACCTTTTATAGTTTCTCTTGGTATTTTTTTCTATCAAGAGGGAATTACCATTTTATGAAAGCTGTTTGTAAAATACCTTTGTGGTTGAAAGGCTGTAACCTTGAATGTCCTGAACGCAGAGCCTCTACTTAAGCAAATTAGGATATCAAATGTATATATTTTATTTTACATTGGAGAAACTATGCAGCAAGAACTTAACTGAATAATATATTACACATATAATTACTGCTGAAAGGGTTTGTGTTGATGGCCCAATTCAGCTCAGACTGGCATTATATGCTCAGAAGCAGGCTTCCAGTGTGTATGTGCCCATAATTGTGAAACTGTGAAATAAATGTTGAATGCCTTTCCTTTCTTGCCAAACAGTTGCTTAGCGTTCCTGTCTGCTTCTTGCAAATTCCATTGGATTAGGGAGTCAAATATGAGCCACTTTTGTGTATGTGAATACGCACATAAAATACCTAAAAGCCCTGCTATTCTATCTAGTTCTGTATCCTGTTTCTCATAGTAGACAACCAGGTAGGTGGTTTTATGTGGGTTTCTTAAAAAACTGTAAACCACTTTGGTTTATTTAATGAAATTGTAGTATACAAATACTTATTAGCAAATAAATAGATGCCTATGAAAATACCACAAACAGAACATGTGGGGAATAGAACTCTTCCACTGTTGTTCCCCAACAACTGATACTTGGAAGAATGCTGCCTCCAATTCCAGAGGTAGCATATATACAGTGGTACCTCGGGTTACAGACGCTTCAGGTTACAGACTCTGCTAACCCAGAAATAGCACCTTGGGTTAAGAACTTTGCTTCAGGGTGAGAACAGAAATCGTGCGGCGGCAGCGGGAGGTCCCATTAGCTAAAGTGGTACCTTGGGTTAAGAACAGTTTCAGGTTAAGAACGGACCTCCAGAATGAATTAAGTTCTTAACCCGAGGTACCACTGTAACCATCAATTCCAGTAACATTAGTGATCAATCTATATATATTAGGCCACTTTTGCAATCATATTTAACTTCTCACTGTATATACCCGTGAATATAAAATAAGATCTCCTCATTATAACAAGGAAATATATATTCTGATTCAGAACCATTTGACAGGTTATAGTTGCTGTGTTCACAGCTAGGGTTCTTTCCTTATTTCACAGGGGAAAGCCCCTATACTGCAGTGATTGCTTCAGTGGATATAAAGGGACTTTCAGAGATAATGTACTATCAGCTGCACATGAACAGCTTGTGGTTTGAAGAGGAACCTGGGATAGAAGTATTCTACCTCCTGTATCAAATTTTACCCAGCAGAATATGAAGTGAAGACTCTCACTCTGTTTTAAGAATTCCATTTCATCTTTTAGAATAGTGAACCATATGTTTAAGACTTAGCTTTACAAAATTGGTATACAACACATTTTCATTTATTTTATATTTGAGAAAGCTCAGATTCTTCCTTTTCCAGGAAAATAGAATCTTTTTTATTTTTAGTTTAGTAAAAGTAGGTGACATAGTCTGTGATTTATTTATTTAAGAACTGTTTTAGATTATAAACAAAGTGTGATGGGTGGTTTACCTTTTTCTCATAATGAAATTCTGAGTTCTGAAATTATAAGATATATGAAGGAGAACTTTAAAAACTGTGAAAAATAAGGCAGGGGGGAATACCAAGTCATTTGTTACCATTTGTTACCAAATAACTGCTTCAGTTTACATGTTGTTTGTTGGAGCAGTTCTCATAAGTTTGTATTTTAAAAGAAAGCACTACATTTCAGACCCTACCACGGCCTATGTTTATTCACTAGTTAGTATACTGCTTTTGGCTAATGGAATACATATATCTTCTTAAAATAAACATGTAGGGCACAGGATATCTAAATTGTATCTTGTGAATGTACCCAGATAGTACTACTGCCATGTGATCCTAACAGTGGTAATTCAGTAATGAAGTTAAATGGTTAGTTTTCATCATTTACTGTCCTTAAGGATTATTCAACAGAGAAGCAATAAAGAATTTTGTTTCTTAAAATCCTGGAAAGCTGGACTTAGCAGAAGAGTTGGTGCACACTCATTTTGACATGTGCACACCACATACAAAGCTGTAATTCGTTGATAAATTATATTCTGAATGGGCAGGCATAGAATATGTTGGGGCAATAATAATGTGTGCAGCTTTGATTAAACAGTTTGCTAAATAATGTATTCAGATTGACTAGTGTTTCTCAACTTCGACATCACCCATTATGTGTTGAAGTAAATTAAAGCTGGAAAACCTTTGTCAGTGTTATAATACTCAAACTGACATCCAATTCCCCCAGACAATAGGTACAAGTCTGCAAGCTGCTCTAATTCTTTCCAGTCTTTACATTTATTGATTCTTTTGTAGACCTGTTTCATCCAATCTATTACAAATGGCACCAGTTAAAAGTGTGAAGTTTATCACATTTGACCTGAGGCACATGAGAAACAATAGGTTCCTAGCATATGTTCCACCAATCCCAGGGTTATTTTTTAATCACAGGGGGAAAAATTGCCTGGGTTTTTTAAAACCAGTTTGAAGTTTTTGTCTCTATTTAAAAGATTGACATGACATGTTAATTTTTTGACTGACCTTTAATCCTTTGTGTTAAACACACACACACACAAAATCTACTTCTGATGTGAACTTAATTCAGCTAGTATGTTACCCTAGGCTTTAAATGTTTTATCAGTTTAGTTGGCTTCTATGCTGCAGTTAACTTTGATTCAAATCTTACTTTGCCATGTCTTTGAAACCTATTTTGCATATTTAAATAAAGTACATTACACATAGTGTTTGTGAGCCTGAGTGAAATATATCTTCATTGTAAATTTTTTTTGCCCCTGCATGTTAATAAAAGAAGTTCTTCTGAAGTTTTCATTTCTAATCTCTCTACAGATGTATCGGTAGAATAGGTTTACCGGAATTAACTTAATATAACATTTTTATTGTACATGGTTCTTCAGTATTATGCCATTTCTGCATATCTTGCACTGTAAAACATACCATATAAATAATTGATAATAAACAAACAAATCCTACTTTTGCCTCTCTCTGTTCTTCCTTGAATTTAAGGCTTTGAAGTTCAGTAAATAATTTATGCTACTTATTAGAGTAGACGAATCAAACAGTATCCTTGATCCTAGTTGTTTTTTTGTCCTTGTTGTTTCTGAGGAGAATTTTTAAGTGATCTCTCTGATTGGAAGATAAATAGGATGATGGAGAAAACAGAATGATATATTGTAGCTCATGTTTCAGATACTAGATCTGCCTTTATCTCATCGTGGCAATGTTTAAACTAATTTCTATGCATCTCTGTGTATTTATAAATATATAAGCTGCAGAATTCCTGAACCATTAAAAATGGCAAAGTGTCTTCTTTGTAATAAATGTGTAAGCATTTTTTTTTAGAGTGACATCATGGGAAATTTGACTATGTTAGACCACAAGAAAAGCTCCCCCAAAGAGGTTATTAAACCAACCTTTTGCAAACATAAATTCACAAAGCTTGTCTGAAAAAAAAATTAAATGCATGTCAAAGACTCACCAGGGATATGAAATTGGATATAAAATGTGGGTTTGTGTAGAAATGGAGTGGAAAATTATGTAACAAATTCTGTGAACCTTTGGCTAAATAGAGAATATTTAGTCCCACTTAACCATACAGCTAGAAGGAACACCAGGAAGTGGTGTTCAGTATGCCATTTAAAAGAAATCTACATGTTCTAAATGTACCTACTGCCATACTCCTCAGAAACATTTCAATAAAATTTGTTTTCTCTTCCAAACCTTGGGTTGCCAGCAAAACAGAGTTGCCATAAATGTAGTAACAAGATTGCACACCATAAGGGGTCAAATTAATTTCAGGGGAAGGAAAAGAGCTATGATGTTCAAACTGTGTAACTGCAGCTCATCCTCCTGCAAGAAGTGCTATTGTAAGAAGACCCAAGCAGAGGGAAATAACACAGCATAATAGTGTTACTTGCAAATATGTAAAAAGAAGTCAGTCTGTGTTTTGCAATGCAGGTATGCAATTTTCAGGATGCAATTCATTTTTAAGTGTGAGGCTATAAATAGCTGTGAGGCAGGACTTACAATTCACCTGTTTATTGACCTTGTTTACATTCTTTTGAGATAACAGGACAGATAAACAGTACTGGAGCAGTCTTTTTCTTCCTTTTACAATGAAAATAGAAAGTCAAACTTGAGTGGAGTTACCAATAATTTTATATATGTTTTATGTGTGTTTGTGAGTGTTGGGCTACTCATTGTATGTGTGAGTCTGGCACCTTTGTATGTTACTCCTATAATAGCTTTCCATCAAGTTAATGTGGCCCAACCCTGTGAAAGGTTTACCACTCCTACTCTAATGTATTGATGAATGCTCCCGAAGCCTGAGCTATAGGTAACATCTTATCCTCAGATTCTAAATGCTGTGTCCAGGAAAAAGGTTTTATTTCTCTTTAGTCCAGTCACAATATGATTAGATGTCAAAATAATTATAAAATAAAGTATTGGAGATTTCAAATTGGAGATTTCAAATACAGCTGTCATTCTCATAAGATCTAGCATGGAACTTTGGCAAATCCATACAAAATTATGTGCTTAAATGTTGCATTTTATGCTTTCCGTCTTTGATAATTGCATCAAACTGTGAGAATGATCCCCTAATGCAGGGGTCAGCAAACTTACCGCGCCTCGGGCCGGTGTCTCCAGCGCTGATCGTGCGGTGGGCCAGAGGGCGGGGAAGCATGTGCCCATATGCACACGCTATTTCCGGCACACTTCCGGGTCGGAGGAGCAGGAAATAGCTTGTGTGCATGTGCACCGGCCTCCTCCGACCCGGATGTGCACCGGAAATAACGCGCATGTGCAAATAACGCTTGCGCATGCACACAAGCTATTGCCAGTGCTCCTCCGACCCAGAAGTGGGCAGCCGTGCAGCGCCGGTAAGAGCGGGCAGCGGGGGTTGCCGCGGTCTGGATAAACAAGTCCCTCGGGCCTTATCCGGCCCGTGGGCCTTAGTTTGGGGACACCTGCCCTAATGCACTGGATCCTAAACTGTTATCACTACCTGTGATGGGCCTGATCCATGCCTATCTGTTGTGCTAGCTTGGCGCTTGCACAACTAAACCCAGCATTTTTACTACCTTGGCTAGCATGTGTGGAATGACTTTCAGGTGTGGTGGTGTCTCCACAGATCTGTTCAGCCATACTGCTCATGGCTTGGGTTTAGGATTTCCTTCCCAAGCTGGTTACAGTGTTAATTTTTTTGACACCTACACCCACACACCCACCACAGTAAATTCATCTAATCTCCCTAAAGGGTATCAAGATTCTTATCTACATTTTGATGCAAGCAAATGCCTGA
The DNA here is from genome assembly GCF_964234715.1 of Podarcis melisellensis. Taxonomy (NCBI): domain Eukaryota; kingdom Metazoa; phylum Chordata; class Lepidosauria; order Squamata; family Lacertidae; genus Podarcis; species Podarcis melisellensis. Next base: position 49,226,032 of record NC_138541.1, read on the forward strand.
GTTGCTTGGTTGCATGCTTTCTTTTAAAAGGCTTTATGTCCAAATTAGCCCCCTAGGAAACAAGAATGTGCTCTCCCCAAGGTGCTTAATTGTTTCAGGCTTTCAGAGTGGTCTTTAAAAAAATAAAAATAAACTAGGGTTGCTTGTCTTCCTAATATAATAAAAGATAGGGTGGTGGTTTCAATTAAAAATAGTTCTTTCCATATTTCTTGTGCTTTGAGTGAGTGAAAATTTTACGTTACTTTGCTTTCAAACAACTGAACAGTTAAATGTCAAAAAGAAGAGAAAGGGGGAAGCCTTATAAAGGCATTGTGGAAATATTCTCCAAGGTGGTATGTTTAAAGGAGAGCAGCCTCAGCCTATTATCTTTCCAACCCTTCCAGAATTCTAATGGCACCTCTCTAATCTCTAATCTATCTGCTGCTAAATATTTACAGAGGAGTAGGAAAAACTATGCACAAACGGACATGGATGTGGGACATTATATACTTAGGTACCATAAACCTCAGCAGTGTAATTTTATTTGGAAATCTACGTACATATGTCACTTTATATTGGTGCCTACATTCTGCACTTGGAAAAAATATGAGCAATACCAAGAAAGCTTGTTTATGTGATTAAGTACTAGGAGATATATCGAGAGACCATTCTACTGCTCTGCGTTCCTCAGCATGATGTTGACCGGTCCATCTGCTTTGTACTGAATGATAATGGGAAAATAAGATAAATAAATAAAAATTGTAGGCTTCCATGTGCACAGTGTTTCCAGGGCAGGAAGCATCTTGGGAAATAGTCTTATTTTCTGTTCCTTTTCTAGCTGTGCTGCTAGACTAGCTGTGAAGGCAGATGCTTGTATTTCTGCTTGTTTCTTACGTTGATTCGTATTTATGTATGTAAGTAAAAACCTTGGAAATCTGTTTGCCAAATCATGTGGTAAATAGTCATGCTGATGACTGCAGAGTTGCTTTGGGGCTGCTGTTGTTAAGCACTTATTACAGGAATCCAACCGGGCAAATTAAGAAACCTGTGTGTTTGCTTGTTATTTCAAGACTTTTATGCTTGGCTTCTGAAGAACCCCTTACAGGACCTCATGACCTAAAAAAGGCTTGCTGTTCCTTAGTCAGGGATTGCCTTGTGAAATCTGAATCACTGACCTGGCAACAATGAAAATGATTACCTCCAAGGGAGAGTTTAGCTTTTGTTATTCTTTAATGCAGTATGTTTGAATGTCTGGTATTAAAAATGCATGTGTAAAATAACTATGCAGTGTTCAGTGCAGTGTTGTAATGGCACTTTAAGATACACTTAAGAGTAAATTTCTCTTTATTCTAGCAGATTAAAGAGTGTATTTCATATTTCACCACAATAGCTATTAACAGATTTCAAAGAATAGGGAAATGCTATCTGACATTTATGAAGACTTTAAGACATTGCAGAATTTTTCAAAATATAAATGTATTATATTAGCATTGAACATGGAAGACTTTAGAGTTTCAGGTACAGAAATTTCAGCAAGTGTTGCTGAAATCCCCCCTTTGACACAGTTATTAAAGCTGCAGGATGTAGGTGTGTTACTAGGTACAGTAATACTCAGGCCCATTATAAAAATTAGCACATGCTTTATATATGGTATACAGGGGTACCTTGATTGTTGAACAAATCGGCTCCCGTATGCTGCAAACTCGGAAGTGAGTGTTCTGGTTTGCGAATGCTTTTTGGAAGCCGAACATTTGACACGGCTTCCAATTGAGTGCAGGAAGCTCCTGCAGCCAATCGGAAGCCGTGCCTTTGTTTTTGAACCATTCCGGGAGTCAAACAGACTCCCAGAACAGATTAAGTTTGACAACCAAGGTATCTCTGTACAGTGGTACCTCGTGTTAAGTACTTAATTCCTTCTGGAGGTCCGTTCCTAACCTGAAACTGTTCTTAACCTGAAGCACCACTTTAGCTAATGGGGCCTCCTGCTGCCGCTGCGCCGTCGGAGCACGATTTCTGTTCTCATCCTGAAGCAAAGTTCTTAACCTGAAGCACTATTTCTGGGTTAGCGGAGTCTGTAACCTGAAGCATATGTAACATGAAGCGTATGTAACCCGAGGTACCACTGTATATATATAGAGAGAGAAAGAGATGCAAATTTAGCTCTCTGAGCAAATAGTGTGGGTTGGGGTCTCACAAACACTGTGCTATTCTGCCTGCCCAGCAGCCCTAAAAGCAAAGGTATTTTTAAAAGGGTTAGGAGGGCAGGATACCTGAGGCCAAGTGCAAAAGAGCCAGGGCTGGTCCACAAGAATGTCCCTAGGAGAAAAAAGCCATATTCTGCAAAACTTTTAAAGTTGCAGGAGCCTTGTCCTCTTTTGCACCTATCCTCCCTCCAATGGGGCTCAAAGGATGGTCTCAGGGTCTGGGTAGGTTAATATGGAGAGAGGCAGTCCTTGAGGTATTGTGGTCCTGAGTCATTTAAGACTTTCTAGGTGAAAGCCAGCACTTTTAATTGGGCTTGGAAACTAATTAGCAGCCAGTGCAGTTGGGGCAGGATGGCAGAAACCATCTTGTCCCAGTGAGCAACCTGGCTGCTGAATTCTGCACTAGATCAAGTTTCTGAATCATCTTCAGCAGTAACCCTATGTATAAAACATTGCAGTAATCTAACCTAGAGGTTCCTAGAGCATAGAGAACAGAAGTTAGGTTATCCCTGTCCTGATAAGGGCACAGCTGGACCACCAGCCGAAGCTGATGAAAGCCTCTCCATGCCACTGAGGAACCTGAGCCTCCTCTTACTTATACATCCTTTACTTTCATCTTTTTGGTTTATTCAGAAGGAGGATGGAAAGCTTGACCGTAATTGTTCCCTATTAGAATGACATATTGAGTCACTGTTTTTATTAGTTTACCAATGAATATACAAATATATATCAATACACATTTACCAATTTTAAACTAGTGTTAATTGAATACCTCTTTCTCTTCATGAAATCTGGCTTTCTTTTTATCCAGCATTTTTATTTCACTTTATTTTAATGAGGAGCAAACTTATTTTCTGCTATGTAATGTGTTGTGTCTCAAAGCTTTCTAATGATATTTCATGTTTGTCACACATGCTCCATTTCTTCTCTCCCTCTCTCGGTTTCTCGTTCACTTCTCAGTCATTATTTAAAGCCTATTATTGTTATTGGCTCCCTGGGATGGGGCACTGGCCTTCCTTTATCTGCAAATGCATGGTTTCTGCTTATTATTTTGGAATGTACAATTTAGCTGAAGAAACATTTAACTATTGCAAAATATTATACGGATTCCAACACAGAAAAGTTGTTAGGCTAATCCTTTTGATGAATTTTGATCCTAGTGTCAGTTTTCAGTCACTAACTACAGAGAAATATGTTGCATTACAAAGTGTGGCACTTTTAATGGCAAAGAAGGGCAAACCAATTTAAACGAACACAAACCAAAACTACAGGTACTGATGGGAAAGATCACTAGAAATTACAAACTGTGCTGTGACTTAATCTGTTAGTAAATGCACACATTTTAAAATCTAAAGTGGAAACACTGATTGGTTTCATCAGCTAAAAATGGGCAGCACTGTACATCTCCCAAAGATGTGAAAGAAACATGTTTATCTAATATAGGAATTATACAGAAAAAAAAATTGAAATTATATGCAAGAGATGTAGTAAAAAGCTAATTATGTACTGTATTATGCATTATCATTGCTTCTAAAATGTCTCTGGAAGAATGGAAGCTAGTGTGTCTTTGATTGAGAATGTGAGCAGTGCACTGTAGATAGATCTGAATGACCGAATGCTATCAAATGTTGCTTAGCCATCCAGCAGGTGGGCTGGTGCCCTCTTGTTTTGCACAAAATGCCCCCCCCCCATAAGGAAACAATTTGAGATTGCGTCCACATGGAAACCACACCATGGGATAACCCCATTATTGCCCACCACATGGGTCGGCCACTGCCATTTTATTTGCTTCTGCACTGCTGAAAATATGGTTTTCAGGAGTTTGTCGCAGCATGGCAAAAGATGTGAATGGCACATTTTATTTGCTGCCACTGTGAATTAGCATAAGACTTACATAGTCGTCTCTGAGCATACATCTCTTTTATTACACAGCTGTTTGTCCAAAGCAGTTTTGCTCTATAATTTAAAGTACTATTATGGATATTATCTGAAGCTTTTAAAGAGCTCATAGAAACTTAATAAATAATTGAATAAATTAGAGACCATTTAGTCCTTATTAAGATACATTGGGTTTTAGATTAAGATGATGCCTACATGTGGGTATACACTGTGTGATATAAAAGTTGACAACTAGATAAAATACCATATGAGAGGAGTTGTGAAGTCAAATGTTGTGTTAGGCTTTTGAAACCAGGTAACTGTTTCTTTCAAATGTATTTCATTATTTAATGGTTGTGTGAATAACAACAACACAATGCAAAAATACACCAAAACATCAGATATTAAAAACTTTCCAATAGAATGCTGCCTTCAGATGTCTCTGGAAAGTCGTATAGTTGTTTATATCTTTGACAACTGATGGGAAGGTTTTCCATGGGCAGGGGGCCACTACTAAGAAATACAGAGGAATACAGAGCCAAGGCCATTTAGGGTTTTAAGGTAAATATCAACACTTTGAAACTACTGGTGACTTCAAAATAATATTGCTATTGCTTTCAGAAAAGGATGTTTGTTTTATTGTGTTATTTATTCAAGTACTGATTTGCAAACTTCAGACTCCCTTCTTCCAGCCACCTTAATATTTCAGTTTATTATAATCCTCAGTATTCAGTTTGGTTGATGGTTGGAAGACAGATGAGAAGATCAGCCTGGGAAGATGTTATCAACCTGGGACTTCTCTTATCAAGTCTGCATTCTTAGACACTACACTAGTCCATCTCTGTCATCTTCCACTTTGCACCCAGATGCATTTGTATTTTATACAAAGTGAAAATGTGACTAGCCTCAACACATGCATTTAACTTTCTGAGCTGTCTTTGAATGGGCTGAAATCTTAAACAGAAGTGAGAGGTTTGATATATATTCTCTTGTATTTTCTTTCCTGTTTATTGAATTCTTCTAATACAAAGCTTTAAATATCTTTCACTTTCCTGTCCCTGAGATACCTTTTACTTTTCACGTAATCCTTTCACAGGCATCACAGCATTTCTCCTTAAGCCACAGTGCCTTGCAGCCCATATCAAACTGTGCCTTCCAAATGCGCACACACTCCAAAGTTGCACATATATCCCATAGTCTCAGCTTTTGAAACTCCAGTCAATGAACAAATACTCATGAGAGTTACCATAGAATATAGACCAAAGTGGTTATTATTTGTTTTGTACAATTCACTTATATAACTGTTGTTTTGTCTCATTTGTCTCAACTTTTTTCAATATCACCTTTCACTTCTTTAATGTGTACTTTCTTGCTATCAGTTTAGCAGTTTCCTCCTACAAGAAAGTGCTGTTTTAGCTAACACTTACTATTTGACCCATTCATCTATTTCCCCAGTCCTTCTACAGACTTAATCTTCATGTTTATAATTTATCTTCTGTTGAAAAATCCATATAACTGCAGCCGGGTAGTGAAAACAGCACAGTGAGCGATTCGGTGCACAGAGCTCAAGAAGCTCAAACTTTCAGTTTCCCAGCCCTTTACTTCTAGCTGAGAATACAGCACAGCAAGATACAACTTCCTAGGTCATGACTGTTTCTCTTAAAGGAGTCATGGACCAGATATTAACAAACGTGGATAAGAAAAAGCAGACTCAATGTTTTGACTCATACAAGGTTACTCTGAAGCAATACTAGAAATAGTTCACATTGAATAGAATGTGCAAGAAGCTCCTACCCATACACTAACACACACCCAGAAAGTTCTAAACGTTCTATGGACTAAACCAGGCATGGCCAAACTTGGCCCTCCAGATGTTTTGGGACTACAGTTCCCATCATCCCTGACCACTGGTCCTGTTAGCTAGGGGTGATGGGAGCTGTAGTCCCAAAACATGTGGAGGGCCAGGTTTGGCCATGTCTGGACTAAACACAGAGGGAGAATTCATAAGGCATACTATTCAGTCAGTTTAATGAATGTTTTCATTTGCTTTTGCGTTATTTGGTAGCTTGCCAGATGATAGTTATTAATACAATAATCTCAAACTGATGCCACACTTTTCATATGTTCCACCTCTTGCTGGAAAGGGTTTGGAGGCTTGTGAATGCTTTTCTGGTTGTCTGCATGAACACAGAGATTGGCCATAGGAGGAACAATCACAGAATAGTGCAGAAACTACTTTCCTCATAAGGTTTGGTTCCACCACAGTCCAGCTCAAGTCCCCAAATATGCTAAGCTGCCTTTCATGCTCTAGGAAATTTGCTACTGACAGAACAGTATCCATGTGTCCTGCTAGATGCTGCTAGATGCTGTGGCATCCCCAGACACTCCACACAGCACCCACCCCATTTGTCTCCCAAGTGTATACATACATACACAGCTTTATTAATACAAAAAAAAAAAAAACAACTTGGGTGGATGGACTGGGTAGAAACTGAAATAGGCTTCCAGCAGCCATGCACTCTTCCCTGTCTGTCTGCAGAAAGCCTCTGAGCTCCACATGGGCCCAGAGACATTCTTTGTAGGTAAAGAAAGGAAGAGGACAGGGAAGCTAGAGGTATCCCTGCCACTGCCTGGTAAATTTGACGGACGGGGAAACCAGGGTGATGTTTTCACTATTATGGGGGCGGTGGCGGCGGTGTTGTGCAGTTTTGGTCTATACCTAGCCTATCCCTTTGAGCTTACTCAGTTTCTCTAGTCCTTCAGAATGTGTTAGTGGAGGTGTCCTATCTCCCCTCAAATTCACAAGCTGGTTGTCTGACAGAAAAGTTGAGCTAGTCCAATAGTAACTAGCACCATGACATGTCCAGCTCACAACTTCCCCAGGTGGTAACAGCATCTTCCTTGGCTATATGCCATGCATTCGATTGGTTGGTCAGAACAACCTTTCAGTCAGAACCCACCTGGACCAAGAGGCCTTAAAATGGGAGTGTTGCCCACATTCCTTTGTCCCTCACATCAACCATGGGGCTGTGTTGCTTGTGAGAATGACTCTAGCTTTCATTAGCATACTCACACCTAGACTTAGTTAGCTTTCTAAAATGTTTCTTCATTTTCTTGAAGCAAGATTCTGTCTTTTCCCTTTGTCATCACGCCGGTTACTTAATATTGGGTGTTGGGGTTCCTGCATGTGCTTGCCAGACTCAAAGGAGGATTTTACCCTTACATGCCTAGACTGTTTAACTTCATGGTTTGTGTGTGTAATGGTAGGATTTGACGGATAAAATCAAGCTACCTTGGGCTTCGGTGAGACACAGGGGAAGCTAGATGCTCTCTCTGTCCCTTCATAAGTATTTGTCTTGTATCCTCAGGCTTCTCTTCCTCCTGAGAATAGAGGGAACATAATGGAAGAGTGGTCGCAGTTTAGCTGACAGGGCTCTCTGGTCTACCCAGCTTTCTCAGATTGGCAGGCAGACAGGCAGGCAAGAAAGTAATAAAAGTAATAAAAAAAATCATTTTCTGTGGTCTGTGGGTTTTCCCCTGGATGTTCTTGGTGTGGTTTTTACCTGCTTTGTTCAATTATTGGGGATAGGAGGGATATGATACCTACATGTTGAAGGTTTGGCATTTTTAGATGGGAGTTTGCCTACCCTGTGTTTCTTCTTTGGGGATGTTTTCCTTCTCCTTTTTGCGGAGTGTGTGTGCTTTGGTGTTTTGGCTGTAGTCTTTTGAGAGGTGTTTCTGAGTATCACCAGTTTTTCTTTTGTGAAATTGGTATTTTGTGGTGACAGTTTATTAGAATTCCAAATGTGCCCACGAGCACCCAAAGGTTGGGGAAATAATTGCTAGGCTTCAGGTCAGCTTCATGCCCACAAACAACCCCTTTATAGCTGCTGACATTTTGCAGAGCTGAAAACCTTAAGCAAAGAGGCTTAGTTTGGCTTGCTTAGAGTATTTTGATGCTACAGTATTGCATATCATATTGCAACTTTGGCACTAGGATACAGTATAATAGATGTAGAGGGTAGATTGGGTTTGACTTCTGAAATAAAATTGTTTGGAAAATGTTCATTTGGAAACAGAAGGTGTCCTTGAAAAGCTCAGTAGTGAAGAATGAAGAATTAGTTATGTTAACATGGAGTCTAGTGGTATTATACATTATTATATTAGAAACCAAAAGAGGGAGTTTGATTAAATACATACATACATATATATATATATATATATATATATATATATATATATATATATATATAAAATCCCCAAATATCTAAAAGGGGTAACAGGCTGGGAATAAGGCTATAAAACTCAGCATCACAATTGTCAATGTTACCCACTAAACTGGGCAACAAGTTTATGTTGTGGCTCTGATTGATATTCCTCTGTGCCTGTTAATAAAGTTGCAAGCTGTTTAAGCCCGCTTTGGTAGACCCACTGCTTCACTTTAGGGCCTCTTGTTGATACTGTAAGATAGAGTGCAATAGAAGGTAAAAATAAAAGTTCTGTGTTTTCAGCTCTGTCCAGAAATGTGAAACCTTTTCCGCTTGGGAATCTCAAGCCACTGATGTTCTTTGCCTTTAAATCAGCACTTGGTTTTTACATGTGTTGTTAAGTTTTGATGGTCTATGAATCACTATGCAGTGATTATGGCTTTGCAAAAAGCCTTTGGAATGTCTAAATCTCTGTGTACTATAAAGTCTTCTCATATGTTTATTGGGGGGGGGGGCGTTTCTTAGCCTTGGAGATTTATTCTAATGCACCAGCAATGAATGTTGCAATTCCATTTTGCATTCGTTCATCTTTCTTTACAGCTAGCTCTGTGTGATACCATGCTATTTCCACATCTCAGTAATTTGTTTGAGTTGAAAGTGCTAGGGCAACTTTCATATGTGGAGTTGGGCAGTATTCCTAAGAACATACAGTGCCCAAGGAAGGTCCAGAAGAAGGCAGCATACTTTTGTGGATTCATGTTACATAAATAAATTCACTGCTTTTCTATTATGTAAGCCTCAAGCCAGCTAGGAGGCTAAAAATGAAATAGCTGCTGAATTGTCCACAAGGCACTGTCATTTGTCATGATTATAGGAATGGAACTGTTCTGAGGAATAGAACCCATCAGTATCATGTTCTGAATGACGTGAAAATGGAATGCAAGTAACTAGAGCTGTCACTGGTTCAGGAGTGTTGTAAATGGTGTTCTCGTGATGTCTAATGAAGGACAAGATAAGGACTTACCGTAATTGAGCTGACAGCTCCATAGCAAATTTAGTAAAATCTGAGATGCTGCCCTTCTTTCACAGGACAAATGTGACCATCAGTATGAAAGGGAAAATATGGGATTCATGAGGGTTCTTCTGTAAAATATATACTGGGTCACATATGATAGTGTGTTCACACTCACTCTCTGCTGATCTTCCAGTTCTATTTCACTACATGAGCCTAACCAGTCAAGGGTTTTGTACCAAGTAACAATATGATAGCAAATCAGATTTGGCCTCATAGTGTGGTTATTATGGGAAAATGAAGCAACACTGTGCGCATTGACGTCGGGGTAGAACAGAATGTGTCTTCGCATTGCTCAGGCAATCTGACAATGTTCTGTACCTTCTTACTTTGTGGTTTGGCAATTTAATTACCTGCTGTCCTGTTGTTGGATTACAAGAAGCATGAGACTGTTGTCTAGGCAGGGTGGGTATTGTATGGAACATATTTCTTAAAACACTTGCTTTCCATGGATTCTGATTTTTGTTTTTATTTTTATTTAGTCATTTGGCAGTATATCTTGAATTTCACATGCTCGTTTCAAGACTTGTGTAACTGCATATACTTCGGTTGGTTGGGAGAGTGACTGGATAAATCAATTTGTGTTTCAAATGCATAATATATAAAGTATTTGGCTTCTTGCCCCATATTTGCTGATCAAGCATTGACCCTTTAATGCAACCTCTGTCAAATAGTATAATGGGCAGAAGGTAGATGACAAAAAACACCTTAATAATTAGTTAATAGTTTTTTAGAATAATCATTCCCGCAAACCTATGCACTATGATATTATGCCAGCACAGCTGTCAATCATATAACAGATCTTATTCTTTATATGTCTAAACAGTTCTGCACTGAAATATATTTTTAAAGTTCAGAACTTTAATTTACCTAATTCTTTTTCTAAACTATTTTGAATATATTTCTTTTAAAATTTTGTAATGTATATTATGACAGCTCATAGTCCAGTGCAAGATTTATTTGAATGAATGAATGGAATGCAACAGAGGACGTAGAAGATTTCTTTTGGGATTTACAGTTGTGTTCAAACTTGGTGGCATACAAGAAGTTGGTTTGATGAACAAAAGCAGTCAGTCTCATATATCTTGACTGTTGAACTGCTCAGGGTCCTGACAGCTGGATCACTTACTGACCCTTTTCTTCATGCAATCTCTTCAGGGATCAAACAGAGTACTGCTATACTGAGCATTTTCCAAATGCAGGAGGACTGAACTGGAGACAGTCTCATCTTAGATTGATGGCTAGATTGATAGTAAAAAGCACAAAAGGTTCAAGCCCCTCAGTAGCATGAAATCATCTAACAGGTAGACATATTTGCTTATAAACTGAAAAAGTAAGTAATAATAGTGTTTCATGATTACATTATATGGTATTTTATGATTACAAAATAGCTAGCAGATGGGAGAGTATACATTTTGCTTGTTTACCACAATGATGGATAACAGTGATTGAAAAAATATTTTTTATCTTTATTTGATGAACAGTAGTGGACAAGCCATTTGCAGTATGAGTCAACAATAATTTATATGTATTTAGGGCTTTTAGAGTAATCTGTAATTTTCCCTTCCCCATCTTTTTTTAGAGAGAACCTTCTCTTTGTGTGCGTGCTTATAATTCAGATTTGTATATGTGTGTTTCTGTTGTGAAACATTTAATGCCCTTCATTTTAAGGGAGATAGATACCATATTTTCAAGTTTTTTAAAAAAGAATAATCAGTTTTTATAAGAATCAGTTGGAGCCTATGTACTATTTTTCTGCTTTTTGCTGGTGTAGAAATGTTTGAGAGTGCGTGTCATTTTTCTCTTATTTCAAGCCCACTTGTGTTATGTCTTCTTGCTTTCAGACTTTGCTGGTAATCAGTGTGTCTTACTTGTCACAAATTTCTTAGAAATTTTGTTCATTATTGGTCTATAATAGCACTGGCTAGATTCAAAAGCTCCTTAAATTTTAATATGCCACACCCTCACAATACTAGCTGACATAATTCTAAATTTTAATTGAATTTTCAAACAAAATATTAATATTACACAATTGATGAAACAACATTACTGTAACGGAATACCACAGACATTTGTTGGTTATTTGTACTCCCTGATTTTAGTTAGAGCCAAAGAAATAACTGCATTTAGTTGGAAGAATGTTATTTTGTTGAAGTATGACATATACCATCTCTGTGTATGATTCCACTTTGGTAATGGGCATTCTTCTCCTCATTGTGCATAGTGCAGAAATGAAAGTGTGCTGCAAGTTCACAGGAACTACTAGGCCTTCACACACACACTTTTCTGACCACGTTCTAACTGGAGAGAACCCGTCATCTCAGACACAATCATAGGTTTATCTGCATGTAGGTTAGTTCCTATTTGTTTGTTTTTTAACCCAGAAATGAAGAGCTGCTATGTTATGGTTTATCTACTGTGTTTTGGCCCAAGCGTCCCCAAAATGGTGAACAGCATGTTAATGGAGTAGTTTCTAGCAGGGGTGTGCTGTATGTGTACTTCAAAGTATGAGACGAAGAAGGGTGATTCAGATAAAGTTCTCAAATTTCCAACTGGGATTGTGCTGTTAACAAGGCATTTCTGCAGATCAGGGAGTCCCTAAGCTTTGAGCGGCCCTGCAGCTTCAGTTCTCTGAAAAATGCATTGCAATGTTTTCCCTTCCCCAAGAAAGTAAACCAAGCTGACTGGAGAAGTGCCTAGAGCTTGAAAGGGGAGAGGCGGGGGAATCTTTCATTTTGATGAGCAAGTCTAGCTTTTAATCGCGGTGAATTGTTTTCTGAAGCAATTTCCAATCACAGTGATTTAGGGCAGGTATGTTGGTGTAAATAACCAGATTTGTTCTGGAGAGTGGGCTGGGATGGCCTGCTTCCTTCCTAATCATTCTTTTCTCTAACAAGCAATTAAAATAAATAGCTCTTTCTTTCTTCTTCTTCATGGAGGGTACTTCCAAGAAGAGGGTGGGGGTGAGAAAAGCTCTGACTTTCCCAGTTTTGTTATAATGAAGGTAAAATCATTAGCACGTTAGCCCTTATTTTCCTGAACTTTGGCAAGTTTCTTAAAGAGTGGTATCTTTCTCATATCCTCAGTTTTCAGTTTGGACCCAAATAATGAATTGAATCAAAATGACATGGAGCAGATCTGAAAGGGATCAGACTGCTTACAAAGGCTACAGATGAGTCTTTTGGTCACAACACATCCCTAGTTTCAGAAAGATCCAGGGACAGATGAATCCCGCATCCTTTCCAGATCAATGACATTATTTTCTGCCCACCCAGGGGGAATAGGAGAGAAAGGAGAAAGGGTAGGGCAAAGACACACATAAACCAATAACCTCTTCCCTCCATCTTATTGGCTTCAGAAATTAGTTTCTCTAGGTTCAGAATTCCAATGGATTAAGACCTATTTGCACTTGACAGTTCATAAAAACATATTTATCAGTTTACTAGCTTGGAAAATGTCTCAGTAATTGACATGTGCAATGTCACTTGCTCTCTAACCCAAAGCAGGGTCTAGATTGTCAAGAAAAATAATAATACATCTGGTAGTTATATTTCAAAATATGTAGGAAGCAAGTGTGAATTACAGTACTGAAAACATCATTGTCTTGGTCTGCCCTTTTTGGTTTATTGTTTGGCATTCACCCAGATGATTTGTATACCTTGAGGTTGCCAGTGCTGCTTTTCAGAGTGCTTTGCACATTAAATTAGATGACTCCTCTAAGAGAAAGGGACAGTAATATCTGCACATGCAGTACTGTATAGTGTTAATACTATTTCACAGTAATATAATTCTGGCTTTGTAAAACAGTTTACAATCAAGGCTGCTCCTCTTTAAAAGCCTACATTTTATGGCTCCTTTACAGTTTTTTGATAGTTCCCTTGTGGAGTAAAAAGGACTTTACTGTTTTCTATTTAAATTATTGCTTTCATTGGCTCATTTTTAATTTGATCATTTTGATTCCTATCACAGTTAACCCCCTCGCTTGAGTCACTTAGAAGTCTTTGTAATAGCAAAAAGCTTCCATTAACCCCTATCAGTGATTCCATGCAGATTATACATATGAGCCACCAAAATGTAAGCTGTTTCTGAAAATTGCTCCAGGGATTCTGCTTCTACATATTTGCCAAATTAATTATTATGTGAGATGGCATTAATATTGATCAAATTTCAAAAATGAATGGTATAAATTAACCCATGGATAGTAACACTCAAGTCACCATGAAGTATCTTCAGAATCCCATTGGTAATATTATTTCATATGAATTCTCAAACAAGAAAACAAACCAATAGGAAAAATGAGGAAAGGGGCAGTGGCACAGTGGTGCAATGTGCATGATTTTAGTATTGTTTGTACAATATAATTCTCTCCTTCAGCCTCTTAACAACATACGGAGGACTCAACCAAATACATAGTTTGGTTCAAGCTTCAAGGTTAGGGCCTTTCATATTAGAAAGCAGATACATAACACTGTTAGTGTATGAAAAATGTTATTACAGAATTACTGCTTTCTTATACAATGTGAAACAAAGTAGCCACTGTGGTGGTCTAATTATCTTGAAGAAGAAAAAGATTAGATAGATAGCCCTTCCTTCCAAAGTAACATATGGTACATTAACAAATATAAATCCATTTTTTAAGCCAAACTATTGAAGCCATAAAGTCTTTATTTGCTTGGTTGGCAACATGGTTTAACCATGACCATACTTGAATTCTAGCAGTGGCTCAAGGACAGCAATATTGTCCTGGCTTTCTGTAATGTTCTCATGCTAACCAAAACAGAGGCAAGACATTCTTTATAAGTAGCTCCTCTCAGTATGGGAGAAGTTTTGGCAGATGCATTCCCGTATGAAAATAAACTTCTCACTTTTATTTATCTGAATTTCACTCGTGCACAGGTGTGAGCAGCTGAGGTAGAACAGGCTCACCCTTCATCTTGGGGGTAAGGGGTTAAGCAATGTCTTTTTTTGTACTACAGTTCTGGAGAAAGGACTATTTAGGAGTGAAGCTGAAGGTCATGCTAGAAACCTTTGGTGCTGAATTACTTATACAGACCTAACCTTATTCCATGCTCAGTGTAATTCAACTTTTTTCTTTCTACAACTGTATCCCGGGGAAGCCTGTTTAAATGAAGTTCCAAGTTTATAGAACCTATGCATGAAAGGTAGAGGAGCATGATGCTCTATACCTGCCTCATAGAGTAATCTGTCATGGCTCCAGGCCCCTTCCATTGGATGTAATGTTTGTATTTGATGGGTAACTTCCAACATCTGAGTTCCAAGCCATGCAATTGCTGGTTGGATGTTTTGTGACAAATACTGTAGGGGCATTCGCTTGCTGGAAGTTACATAGCTAAGCCCTTTGCATATGTTGTTGCCAACAAAAGGATGTGAACAGATGTGGGGGAGAGGCACAACTGTGCTCCCCAACTCAAATAGTAATCAGGTTGTTAGGGGAATTATATTTGGAAAATAAATATAATTGGAAAATAAAAGGAAGTATAGTTTTTTACAGTACACAAATATTTTCCATGGTATCTTTATCTCATATCAGTTCTTTAAAGTAGTCTCCCAGGGGGTTAGCTTTCAAAGCATGTGTCAGGATTTCTCTGTAATAGAAGCTTGGTTTATGAACTCTCCATTTACACACACATTCCATGGCTGTGTATAGTAATTAAATATGCCAGTTTCTGTAAAATGAAACTTGATCCTGCACTCTTGTTTTATACACAGAATGTAAGATTAAGACTGTTTTACGTTGTTGAGGATAATGATTTGAGAAAAATGATGCTTAGGTGTAGCATGTGATATTGGAGATTTCAGTGCACAAAACAAACAATGCAATAATGTTTTATTACACAAATGTTTATAGGAGAGATGATATGTAGGTTCTACATTTTGTTGAGATTGCTTTAGGCATAAAGTGAGGTGAATTAGTAACTTGCAGAAGGATTGATACACTGCTTCACTGCTTGCACTCATTCAAATGCGTTTTCTCATCCTGAACCTGAAAACCTGAGTTTATGTATATACCTTAAACATAGTGTAATCTAGAGCACTTGTGCAATATCAAATAATATATTAACACCAGCACAGCAATATGTACCTTCTGAGCTAAATATTCAGACCAGCTTGTTAGCAATCCAAAAGTCAGTATGGTGTAATGGGTGGAATGTTGGACTTGGACCAGGGAAGTAAACTAAGCTGTATTAGCATGTTAATGAACAATTAACATACTCTTCAATTCCTGTGCTAGAAAATGTGTTCTGTGGTGTTAAGGGACCTCTTCCTTAAGTTATTTGCTTAGGGTGAGTTCACACATGAATGACCATCACCAGCGAATGCAGTATCAGTAGAAGACTTCCATGTCTAAAACATTAACAACAGAACAAACGTAATGGCCAGAACTTCATTATTTTGATATGAAGCAAGGTGTTGATTAATGTGTGATACATAAGATGTGAATCTATGTGTTAGTCAGTACTTAGGAAATACATTTTTTAAAAGATAAAGCTGACAACACGGTTTTTTTTTATTTTTTTGCCTGTTCATGGATTAATTGCACCCGGAAAGCTTGCTGTCATTAATTCATTAATAAAGTAGTCATCTTACAAAAGTTTCTTTAATAATTAGTTTCAGTTTAATTTTGTATATAGTCTACTTTTTCCATCGCAGTTTAAGTAACTTTTTCCATATTTACATTTCATCTCTGTTTTATGAACTGAGATAAAATTGTAGTCCCATAGTTCTTACTTAGTTTTACTTTCCTCTCAGATTTCTTTTTGCAAAATCAGATGACTTTTTCATTTCATTTCATTTAAATTATCAGTATTTTGAGTAAGAAATGAAATTCTAAAATTAAAAGTGGACTATTGAGCTGGAAGGCAACTTCAAAGCTAGAAAAAAATAGAGTAATGGATATTTCACAACAAAAATTCTAGTTTTTGAAGCCCAAATCACTCCACTTCAAAATATACCTGAACCTTCTTCCTTTTTGCCCCTTTAGCATTATCTTATTTCCACCTTATGAAATGAGCAACTGGATTAGTTTAGATCAGTTACGCTGTCTTGGAGAGGCTTGAGGGAGAATTGGAAATGCATCCACTATATCTCTTGTGTAAATTAGGTTTTTGATCGTTTTGATGAGGGATAATTGCTTAAACATGACAGTTAATTTGTGTTTTGTATTCCTGCATAGAAGCTTCAGAGAAGTATGTTATCCTGGATATTGCTGACTTTAGTTTAAATTTTCTTGACTTTATACTACTAGAGGCACTATATCTAACTACAGGAGCTTCCATGTTTTACAGTGCACTAATGCAGCAATCTGTGAGGAGAAATAGTTTTCCATTTTTTAAAAAAAGTGTGATTGATAGGAATGATCCACCAAAGTTTTCAGCACTATACCTCCCACCGAAGTCAATGGAATTTAAAAGTACGGTACTGAACTTTGACTGGCTCATTCCCAATTATGTGTGTGCGTGTGTGTGACATCCAGAGCCATGTGAGCAAACTTCCACTCACACAGCAGGGCTGCAGGGGGAAGAAAGTTGCTTTAGCATTGATATCCATTTTGCGGCTCAAAGGACAGTCCCTTAGACCTTTCTGAATCTTTGCCATAGGTATAAAGTACAGTCTTTCTTTTTAATCCAGTTTTTATAGGCTTTTAAACAATATATTTTAAATAATAGTGTTAACTGTTCATTCCATATTGCTTTCCTGTAAATTATCACAATGGTAATTGTAAAAGATATAATTTGGAACTTAGATCAAAAGCAGAGAGTATGTGAATGCTAAATCTTCATAGAACATCAAGCCTGTCTGGGCACACTTTACTGTAGTGTTACAGCCTAATTCTTACCTGTCTTTGTGATAATAAGTGAAGGATCTGGGAAACAAATTATAGCAAGCCCAAGTATTTTGTTCCCAGGAAAGCCCAACAAAAAGCTTTCCTTTGCAGCAGTTTGTGTACAAACAGTTCATTTGAGGTGGAGATGGAAGTGTAGTATGCTGCTTTTATACACACACACACACACACACACAGAGAGAGAGAGATCATTTGAGGTGGGGATGGAAGTGTAGTATGCTGCATATATATATATATATATATATATATATATATATATATATATATGCTTTCGTAGATTTTCACGGGTACAGGAATGCAGGTTTTGGTGTCCTCGGGTGTCTTCCCGTGTAAAAGTTGGGGTGTCTAGGCGACGTTTCGACGAGGTCTCACTCGTCATCTTCAGGCTGGTGCTTTCGGCTTCTTGTTACTGGAACAGAGCAGGATCTCAGTGTTTGAGTTCCTATAAATACTGTTGAGGGGGTGTGGTGTATAGCCTCCAATGTTCTGGGCAGAGAGGAAGTTCCCAGGCTAGTGTGCCTTTTCTTCTTTTGTTCCTTAATTACTTGAGGGATATCTTGAGTGATTTCTTGAGTGATATCCTGAGTACCACTTAGGTGGGTCATTAGGTGTGGATTAGTTGCTAAAGTCTTTGTGTCTTGACCTCTTGAACTTTGTGAAGAGTTTTTCTGAGAAGATGGCTGTACTGCACTTAGTTGTGCTCTGGCTTGGCTTCGTGTATAGGGGCGAGCTGTGGTTTTGTGGCCTGTGTCAGCCAGATCTGTGTAGGGATTGCAGGGGGGTGCAGCATCCGGAGGTGCCACCATGGTTTGGCTACTGGATGGTGTCTGTAATTTATCTGTGGAGAGGGTCTGGGTTTGGGTCTGGTGTGGTTGATTGGTGATGGCGTTCTGTGTGCCTCTGGATCTGGTGTCAGTTTTTGTGGGGAGGGCTAATTTCCAGATGTCTGGCAAGCGGGATGTGTCGTCACGCTTGTTCATGTTGTGAGGGTGTTTCTCTATCTCGATGGCTTCCATGATTATTCTCTTGTGGTGATGTTCCATGTTAAAGAGCAATTTGGAATCTGCAAAATTAATTTCGTGTCCTGTTTCTTTCATGTGTTGGAAAAGAGAGGAAGTTTTTTCTTCTTTTTTGACGGCATTCTTGTGTTCTGCGATACGTGCATTTATTCGTCTGTTTGTTTGTCCAATGTACGTGGCTGGGCAGACTTTGCAGGGTATTTCATAGACCCCTTGGTTTTTCAACTGGATTTTATCCTTGGGGTTTCTGAGGATATTGGCTATTTTTTGGTTGGTGCAAAAGGCTGTTTTGATATTGTGTTTATGGAGGATTTTGCTAATTTTATCTGTAGTGCCCTTGATATAAGGAAGGAGGGCCATGCCATTGTTTTCTTCTGTGTCTTGGTTTTTGGGGGGTGTTTCTTTTTGGATTAGCTTCGTAACCCTGTTTTGCTGGTATCCATTGGCAATTAACACATTTGAGAGATTCTGTAACTCAGTTGTCAAGTGGTCTTTGTCAGCCAGGCGTTTGGTTCTGGAGATGAGAGTCTTGGCTACGGAGTTTATTTGTGCAGGGTGGTGGTGTGATTGTGCATGTAAGTAGCGGTTGGTGTGTGTTTTTTTCCGGTAGATAGTGTGTCCTAGGGAGCCATCAGGTTTTTTGTAGATTAGGACGTCAAGGAAGGGAAGTTGGTTGTTGGCTTCTATTTCCATAGTGAATTGTATTTTGGGGTGTAGGCTGTTGAGATGTGTGAGGAAGCTATCCAGTTTTTCCTTCCCGTGTGGCCAAATTACAAAGGTGTCGTCAACATATCTGAGCCAAAGTTTGGGTTTGTGTTCTGACTTGTCTAAAGCATTGGTTTCAAAGTGTTCCATGTACAGGTTTGCGATGACCGGTGAGAGGGGTGATCCCATAGGTGCTCCTTCTATCTGTTTGTATCTTTGTCCATTGTGGATGAAGTACGTGTTGGTTAGGCAGTGGTTGGTCAGGTCCAAGATGTATTCGGGGGGATTGTATTTGTTTTGAATGGCTGTCAAGGCTTCATTAATGGGCACTTGTGTGAAGAGAGATACAACATCGAAGCTCACAAGTAGGTCATTAGGATGTAGGTTTTGCTTCTTTATTGTTTCTATGAACTGGAAGGAGTTTGGAACGTGTGAAGAGATGGATTCTGCATAGGGCTGAAGTTGCTTGGCGAGAAATTTAGCGAGATTTTGTAGAGGTGAGCCTATGGAGCTGACTATTGGTCTGAGTGGTGTTCCTTCTTTGTGTATCTTGGGGAGGCCGTAGAGTTTGGGGCATCTGGATGATTTTTCTCTGGGGATGATTCTTAGCTGGATTTCTTCACTGATAGGAGAGGCTTTTATTTTGGATTTGGTGGTTTTTTCCAGATAGGTGGTGGGATCTGTTTTTATAGGTTGGTAGGTAGGATCTTGGAGTAGATTTGATAGTTTTGCTTGGTAGTCCGATGTGTTCATCACAACAGTGGCATTACCTTTGTCTGCTGGGAGAATGATTATGTTGTTGTCTTTCCTCAGGTTGGTGAGTGCTTTCTGTTATTTGTGTAAATTGCTTCTGGGTGGTTTGCTGGAGCAGAGGATGTTGGTGACTTCAAGTCTGATTTTATTGGCTTCATCTGGGTTGATTTTGGTTAGGCTAGCTTCGACTCCGCATATGATGTTTTCCGTGGGGATGCGTCTCGGGGCGACTGCAAAGTTGAAACCTTTGGAGAGTACTTTGGTTTCAGTTGTGGTGAGGATCCTGTCTGATATGTTATGTACTGTTTGTTTCATGGGTTGTTGTGGAGGGTGGCTGGGCTTCTGGCGTTTCTCTAGTTTGTGGAGTTTGTTGGTGTGTGTGTCTGTCTTATGTGAGGTCTCCGTTTCAGCTCTCCAGACGGCTAGTTGTTTGCATTTGTCCCAGAGTGCAGGGTGGATTTTGTTACAGAGTTTGAGGTGAAGAGTGAGCAGATCTTTGTTGGTTTGGTTTAGTAGGTATCTTTTCTTGTGTAGTTCGTTTCTGATTAGGGATAGTTCAGTTCGTTTCAGGATCCTTTCGGTAGCTGGGGTTTTAGAATGGAATTTAAGTTGGAAGCATGTGGGAATTAAGTTGTTGTCTCGGCAGTTGCGTAGGAACAAGAGATCACATAAGATGGTGGCTCTTCGGACTTCTAGTTTCTCGTAGGTTCTTGTCAGCTGGAAGGTTTCCTCCCCGTAGAGGTGAGATATTTGCTTTCGTAGATTTTCACGGGTACAGGAATGCAGGTTTTGGTGTCCTCGGGTGTCTTCCCGTGTAAAAGTTGGGGTGTCTAGGCGACGTTTCGACGAGGTCTCACTCGTCATCTTCAGGCTGGTGCTTTCGGCTTCTTGTTACTGGAACAGAGCAGGATCTCAGTGTTTGAGTTCCTATAAATACTGTTGAGGGGGTGTGGTGTATAGCCTCCAATGTTCTGGGCAGAGAGGAAGTTCCCAGGCTAGTGTGCCTTTTCTTCTTTTGTTCCTTAATTACTTGAGGGATATCTTGAGTGATTTCTTGAGTGATATCCTGAGTACCACTTAGGTGGGTCATTAGGTGTGGATTAGTTGCTAAAGTCTTTGTGTCTTGACCTCTTGAACTTTGTGAAGAGTTTTTCTGAGAAGATGGCTGTACTGCACTTAGTTGTGCTCTGGCTTGGCTTCGTGTATAGGGGCGAGCTGTGGTTTTGTGGCCTGTGTCAGCCAGATCTGTGTAGGGATTGCAGGGGGGTGCAGCATCCGGAGGTGCCACCATGGTTTGGCTACTGGATGGTGTCTGTAATTTATCTGTGGAGAGGGTCTGGGTTTGGGTCTGGTGTGGTTGATTGGTGATGGCGTTCTGTGTGCCTCTGGATCTGGTGTCAGTTTTTGTGGGGAGGGCTAATTTCCAGATGTCTGGCAAGCGGGATGTGTCGTCACGCTTGTTCATGTTGTGAGGGTGTTTCTCTATCTCGATGGCTTCCATGATTATTCTCTTGTGGTGATGTTCCATGTTAAAGAGCAATTTGGAATCTGCAAAATTTGAACACTTTGAAACCAATGCTTTAGACAAGTCAGAACACAAACCCAAACTTTGGCTCAGATATGTTGACGACACCTTTGTAATTTGGCCACACGGGAAGGAAAAACTGGATAGCTTCCTCACACATCTCAACAGCCTACACCCCAAAATACAATTCACTATGGAAATAGAAGCCAACAACCAACTTCCCTTCCTTGACGTCCTAATCTACAAAAAACCTGATGGCTCCCTAGGACACACTATCTACCGGAAAAAAACACACACCAACCGCTACTTACATGCACAATCACACCACCACCCTGCACAAATAAACTCCGTAGCCAAGACTCTCATCTCCAGAACCAAACGCCTGGCTGACAAAGACCACTTGACAACTGAGTTACAGAATCTCTCAAATGTGTTAATTGCCAATGGATACCAGCAAAACAGGGTTACGAAGCTAATCCAAAAAGAAACACCCCCCAAAAACCAAGACACAGAAGAAAACAATGGCATGGCCCTCCTTCCTTATATCAAGGGCACTACAGATAAAATTAGCAAAATCCTCCATAAACACAATATCAAAACAGCCTTTTGCACCAACCAAAAAATAGCCAATATCCTCAGAAACCCCAAGGATAAAATCCAGTTGGAAAACCAAGGGGTCTATGAAATACCCTGCAAAGTCTGCCCAGCCACGTACATTGGACAAACAAACAGACGAATAAATGCACGTATCGCAGAACACAAGAATGCCGTCAAAAAAGAAGAAAAAACTTCCTCTCTTTTCCAACACATGAAAGAAACAGGACACGAAATTAATTTTGCAGATTCCAAATTGCTCTTTAACATGGAACATCACCACAAGAGAATAATCATGGAAGCCATCGAGATAGAGAAACACCCTCACAACATGAACAAGCGTGACGACACATCCCGCTTGCCAGACATCCGGAAACTAGCCCTCCCCACAAAAACTGACACCAGATCCAGAGGCACACAGAACGCCATCACCAATCAACCACACCAGACCCAAACCCAGACCCTCTCCACAGATAAATTACAGACACCATCCAGTAGCCAAACCATGGTGGCACCTCCGGATGCTGCACCCCCCTGCAATCCCTACACAGATCTGGCTGACACAGGCCACAAAACCACAGCTCGCCCCTATACACGAAGCCAAGCCAGAGCACAACTAAGTGCAGTACAGCCATCTTCTCAGAAAAACTCTTCACAAAGTTCAAGAGGTCAAGACACAAAGACTTTAGCAACTAATCCACACCTAATGACCCACCTAAGTGGTACTCAGGATATCACTCAAGAAATCACTCAAGATATCCCTCAAGTAATTAAGGAACAAAAGAAGAAAAGGCACACTAGCCTGGGAACTTCCTCTCTGCCCAGAACATTGGAGGCTATACACCACACCCCCTCAACAGTATTTATAGGAACTCAAACACTGAGATCCTGCTCTGTTCCAGTAACAAGAAGCCGAAAGCACCAGCCTGAAGATGACGAGTGAGACCTCGTCGAAACGTCGCCTAGACACCCCAACCTTTACACGGGAAGACACCCGAGGACACCAAAACCTGCATATATATATATATATATATATATATATGCTTTCGTAGATTTTCACGGGTACAGGAATGCAGGTTTTGGTGTCCTCGGGTGTCTTCCCGTGTAAAAGTTGGGGTGTCTAGGCGACGTTTCGACGAGGTCTCACTCGTCATCTTCAGGCTGGTGCTTTCGGCTTCTTGTTACTGGAACAGAGCAGGATCTCAGTGTTTGAGTTCCTATAAATACTGTTGAGGGGGTGTGGTGTATAGCCTCCAATGTTCTGGGCAGAGAGGAAGTTCTACCTACCGGAAAGTTCTATCTACCGGAAGTTCTATCTACCGGAAAAAAACACACACCAACCGCTACTTACATGCACAATCACACCACCACCCTGCACAAATAAACTCCGTAGCCAAGACTCTCATCTCCAGAACCAAACGCCTGGCTGACAAAGACCACTTGACAACTGAGTTACAGAATCTCTCAAATGTGTTAATTGCCAATGGATACCAGCAAAACAGGGTTACGAAGCTAATCCAAAAAGAAACACCCCCCAAAAACCAAGACACAGAAGAAAACAATGGCATGGCCCTCCTTCCTTATATCAAGGGCACTACAGATAAAATTAGCAAAATCCTCCATAAACACAATATCAAAACAGCCTTTTGCACCAACCAAAAAATAGCCAATATCCTCAGAAACCCCAAGGATAAAATCCAGTTGGAAAACCAAGGGGTCTATGAAATACCCTGCAAAGTCTGCCCAGCCACGTACATTGGACAAACAAACAGACGAATAAATGCACGTATCGCAGAACACAAGAATGCCGTCAAAAAAGAAGAAAAAACTTCCTCTCTTTTCCAACACATGAAAGAAACAGGACACGAAATTAATTTTGCAGATTCCAAATTGCTCTTTAACATGGAACATCACCACAAGAGAATAATCATGGAAGCCATCGAGATAGAGAAACACCCTCACAACATGAACAAGCGTGACGACACATCCCGCTTGCCAGACATCTGGAAATTAGCCCTCCCCACAAAAACTGACACCAGATCCAGAGGCACACAGAACGCCATCACCAATCAACCACACCAGACCCAAACCCAGACCCTCTCCACAGATAAATTACAGACACCATCCAGTAGCCAAACCATGGTGGCACCTCCGGATGCTGCACCCCCCTGCAATCCCTACACAGATCTGGCTGACACAGGCCACAAAACCACAGCTCGCCCCTATACACGAAGCCAAGCCAGAGCACAACTAAGTGCAGTACAGCCATCTTCTCAGAAAAACTCTTCACAAAGTTCAAGAGGTCAAGACACAAAGACTTTAGCAACTAATCCACACCTAATGACCCACCTAAGTGGTACTCAGGATATCACTCAAGAAATCACTCAAGATATCCCTCAAGTAATTAAGGAACAAAAGAAGAAAAGGCACACTAGCCTGGGAACTTCCTCTCTGCCCAGAACATTGGAGGCTATACACCACACCCCCTCAACAGTATTTATAGGAACTCAAACACTGAGATCCTGCTCTGTTCCAGTAACAAGAAGCCGAAAGCACCAGCCTGAAGATGACGAGTGAGACCTCGTCGAAACGTCGCCTAGACACCCCAACTTTTACACGGGAAGACACCCGAGGACACCAAAACCTGCATATATATATATATATATATATATATATATATATATATATATATGCTATATATATATATATATATATATATATATATATATATATATATATATATATATATATATGCTTTCGTAGATTTTCACGAAATCTATGAAAAGGGATATATATATCCCTTTTCAGGTTCTAAATAGTCCTAGACTATGAACAGTTGTTTTATTTTTATAAAGAACTTTTTTTATAAATAACTTAATTTTTTATAAATAATTTCTCAGATGCAGTTAAAACATGACTTCGTATTTCACATGCAAATTGTTTCTTTTGCATATATTCCTTGTCTCCTGGTTTTAATGCCATGCTAATTTCAGTGTTAATTGCTTCACTCTTACTATGCCTACATGTCCCAGTGTGATCTAGTTTTGTTTTTGCCTAATTTGCCCATTTCTTTAACAAGCAAAACATTGTGGATATAATTAAGTATGTAAGATGTTGCATTTCAAACACTGCAGTCTATATTTCAGAGACTCTAACATGTTCGCCTGAATCACATAACCCTCCACACTCACTATAGGATGATTCAAATTTGCTACCAGATAATCAAGACTCCTGCCACTGGTAAAGTGAAAATGAATAGTGCCTGGAGCAATTCTAATATAGTATTAGTTGTAACCCAGCTATAAAGTCAAACTTCCCTAGCCTTGACTTTATTTAGAGCACATCTAGCACACGAAACAGAAAGTGCCTGTTCCTGCTTAAAGATGGTAAAGTCTTCGCTTAATTTAAATGTAGACTAAAATGATGCAAGTACAGTATGCAGTTAGCTGAGCTTCGTATTATTCGAGGTTAAATGCAGGCTGTTAAAAAGGCACATTAGTGTACCTCTCGCTTTCCTAGCTTTAACATTTCTGGAATGCTTGAAGTATAGACACATACTGCTTCTTGAGAGACAGACTCCTGCAAATCTGTCTCCATTTACTCTTGTTAGAATTGAATCAGTACAATTGATAAGAAATGTCAGACAATAATGTGCCTGGTTAAACAGACCATCTGCTTGTTTCATAGCATTAACATTTATGCTTAGTACATTTGAAGAACTGTGTTTTGGGAGCCTGGTGGTCTCTGTTGTTAGAAGTCTGTGGGGGAAAATACACTACACACAATCTCCCAAGTTGTTTCCCCCCCTCATGATTAAACTTAATTATCAGTGAAGGTTGTTCTTTTCTGTTTTCCTCCGAATCAGTATGAAATCCCTATTTTCACAGTTCCTCCGCATGAAATACTATAACCTTTAATATATTCTGCTACTGCTATTTGTATGTGCATATCATACAGAAATCTGTCTGGGGTCTGTACAGAGGATCTGGAAGCTATTTGTCACATTACTGTATTATTTTTTTTAAAAAATGTCTTCTTATTTAAAGAAAAAGGTAGTAGTCCTCCAGACTTAAAAAACACACACATGCACAGCAAAGCTTTATGCTTCTCATGTCACACTGTGTGAAGCAGCCTGTAGTGTAGATGATGGAGATTTAAAAAACCCCAGAAACTAACAAGGAGAAGAACGAATTGAATGGAAAGGATAAAAATCACCTCTATTCCAAATATTCTCATTTCCATCCATTTGTATTTTATTTTTCACTCTAAGCATCATCCATGCCTGGTACACAGGAAACACTTATTCACTTATTTTCTCTAGCTGTTCATTCCTTGGTGGGAAAAATTCTTCTTGTTTTCACACTCTTTCCCATTCATCTGCTCTCTTCATGGCATTACTAACTTGCCTTCTTTCCCTTAGTGAGTCCTACCTTCAAGAGCCTGACTTTTATTCTGGCTGATGTTGCTTACCACCCAAGCCTGAGGCCCATCCCTTGTCCCTTCAGTAGCTCATTTCACACACACACACACACACACACAACCATCACAGAATATCCTGCTTCAAGCACATCCCCATCCTGGAGACAATACATCAGGTGTGGATCTCACCGGGAACTTAGTAAGTTTGTTCCTAATTTCTGGTTGGGTCTGCCAAAACAGGGAATTGTTAAAAATCAGAAATATATGGCTTGTGAGCTGCATCACTTTGATGGGCCACAAATTGGAAAACCATTTTGATTTTTAGAGAGACTTCGAAAACTCTTCTTCTTCTTCTTCTTCTTCTTCTTCTTCTTCTTCTTCTTCTTCTCCTCCTCCTCCTCCTCCTCCTCCTCCTCCTCCTCCTCCTCCACCTCCTCCTCCTCCTCTTCCATTTAGTTTTCTTTTTCTTCCACCTTTCCTGTCCAAAGAAGATTGACCTTGATAGGCATGAAGATTTTGTGTTTCTTCCAGTGCAGCACAATACATAAAGCACTTCACAATAACATCAGAATGAAGTGCAATAAGATAATACATAATAAAATATGATAGCAACATTCTAAGACAACTCATTATCAATTTATTTCAGAACATTTCAGAAAAATATAAAAAATAGACTCAACACTTCAATAGGCCCACACAAAATCTCTCATTAATAAATTTAACATGACATTGGTTCTAAATAATCCACTAACAGTTCAATAATATATCAACCCAAACTAAACAACAATAAGACAATAGTATGGAGCAAACTATAAAATCTAATTTCAAACAATTCATTTCAAATCGAATTAGCAAAGCTTATAAACAGAGCAAGCTGAAGTCTGGCTGGGAAACTGTGCTGCACAGATCACACTGGCCAGCGCAGAAGGTGAGGAATAATTGTGTTTGCATGCTTGTTTTGTTTATTTGTTTGCTTGCTTGCTTGCTGTGGTACTTCTATGCTTTTTGCAATTGAGGAGCCTAAGGATCAGGCTTTTTGAGAGTCACAGACTTTCAGTTCAGCAGCATGTTGTCCCAAAATGCCCTGTTCCCACTAGCTGCCCTAGCAGTGTCCTGAGTGCTTGAATTGAAGTGAACCTGACTTACATCAATCATACAACCTTGGAGTGCTGAAATAATTTGCAGACCTAAAGGGCAGCACCCTCTGCATTCAGCTGGGGGTGATTAAGAGCCATTGAAAGGCTACATTCTCTGCCTTTCAGGGAACATATCACAGTAATGGGATACTTGGATGCATCCATTGGCCAGTGAAAAAGCAGCTTGGGAGAGATTGTTTCCTCCCTCCTTGCCAGAAATAAAGAAACTGCTTTTTGACTTGGAATTGCAAAAACAAGGAGAAATGACATTCTGGCCTCATTGACCAGGCAAAAGAACAAGAGCCACCAAATTCTACTCAGGCAGAAACACTAGAAGGGAAGATCAGCCTGGTCCAAACTGGAAATCAATGCTTACAGCTTCGTGCTGCTTTTTGGCACTGAAGAACTGATAGGTTTTTGTTTGTTTTTGCTTCTGCTCCCCTTCCATTGTGCATCTTGTTCTCCCTACCCCTCCATGAAACTCACTAGGTGATCGTGGACCAGTCACTCACTCTCAGCCTAACCTACCCCAGGGACGTTATTGTGAGGATAAAATGGGGAGAAGGAGAACTGTGTATGCCACCTTGATCTTCTTGGAGGAAAGATGGAATACAGATGCAATTAATAATTATAATTATATAAAAACAGCAGGGGGCAGTGAATCGCAAGAGAGGCGCCAGCAAAAATCAAGATGCGGGGAAAACTGTGAAGCCAGCCAATGCCTCTACATAGCTTCATCCTTATTTCAGACATCATGATGTATTGATATATTGCGATGTTTAGCTGGTGATTTATCGTGATGTTGAAAACCAGATATTGTCCAGCCATACTGATCGCCTCTACATAGTTCCATCCTTATTTCAGATACAGTGGTACCTCTGGAAACGAATGGGATCCATTCCGGAGCCCCGTTCGTATCTAGAAGCAAACGTAACTAGCAATGGCACATCTGCACACGCACACGTCACTTTTCTCCGCTTCTGAGCATGCGTGTGATGTCATTTTGAGCGTCTGCACATGCGCAAGCGACGAAACCCGGAAGTAACGCGCTCCATTACTTCTGGGTTGCCGCGGAGTGCAACTTGAACGCGCTCAACCCGAAGCACATTCAACCCGAGGTATGACTGTATTGTGATATATTGGTATATCACAATGTTTAGCTGGTGATATATCACAATGTTGAAAACCAGATATTGCCCAGCCCTAATTGTAAAGTGATTCTTTGCCAGTTAAGTTTTATTTCTGAAAAACATGGACGGTTAGAGTTAATTCATTTTTTTACTAGTTCTATTAGTCTAGGATTCAGCATAATAAATCCAGTTAGATTTTTGTAACATTTAACATTTGTTTCAAAATGTTAATTAACCTCAGCAAAAAATGTAAAGCTTTGGTTTGATGGATAGAAAGCTGGATGAGAATTGTTTGGACAAGTATTTTACTACTGAGATGCAAAGGAACTTGGCACATAGTTAATTGTTCTTTGATCAAAGACATTAATATATTCCTAAGGTACGTCTTGCCACATGGAATGCCAGTTATTGCTGATGTGTGATGGCATGTGATATTTTCAAGTAGGAAAGATCGGCAAGTCAGAACATTTAAAAAAAATATACCACCACCTGCACTGAGGTTTTCACATATGCTTCTTTGTTAGAAATGTTGTCTTAGTAAAATGTTAAGATGTCACTTCTGTAAAAAAAATAATTTATGTATGTAAAATGATACATACTTCAGGAGCCTCAGCAGTCTGTCCCATCTGTATTGAGCTATGAAGCAACCAGTGTTTTAAATTCTCCTCCCCAAGGCATTGGACCCTGGAAGATTCTAAACATGTATCAAAAGGAGGAGTGGTGCAGTTTTTATGATTCTGATTAGTTGTGGTTAGGGAGATCTACTGAGACTGGCATGCTTGCACAGGTAATGAAGATATGGGAATCAGATGTGATGCGACACTTTTTCTGGTCTTCTGTGTTTCAGACAGAGGCAATTATGAGGCATTTACCCCAACACAGAACTGAATTCAGCATGATGTTGTGATTTATTTAGCTAGTTAGCTGTTTGCTAGCCACATACTAAAATAAAGATGCTTATCTGCATGACTTAACAATTATGGCCCCAAAAGGAGCAGTAATACTACTGTAATGTTTTTAATACCCCAAAAGTAGGAATACTTTTCCCACCTTCTTACAGTAGCAGTACTTCATTCTCTACTGGAAACACCTATCCAGCCCTAGTAGAATGAAGTTGACTCATTTTGAATCCAAAGTGTCACAAATGAATATATCAGAATAAAATTTATTACAATATCCCAGATTGGGACTAGGGTACTTAAAGGATTTCCCTTTCCCACATGATATTGCATGCCTACTTAGACAATTTTTGGAGGTACTGCTCAATCTGACGTCACCATTGTAGTTGATGGGAAGTTGGCCCCAGTTTATTCTACACTAGTCAGATTTTATCTGGAGTAATGTGTCTGGGTTTTGGTGACACATTTTAAGAAAGAGAGACAAATTGGAGAAGGTTCAGAAAGGGGCATTGGAGATGGTTGCTAGTGTAGAAAACAAGTTCCATGAGGAAAATCTAAGGAACTGGTATTTGTCACCTGGAAAAGAGAAGATGAAATTCATGACAGTACTTTTTAAAGATCTGAAGGTCTATCACATAGAAGAAAGCAAAGACTTGTTCCTTAAATTACGAATGGGTGAATTTCAGTTGAATGTTAGACAAAAGACAGTAAGATCAATCCAACAAAGTAGCCAATTATTACCTAGGATGGACTAGGATCTCTGGAAGACCCTTCTAACACACATAATTCTGTGAGGCCGTTTTTGATAGCAACACCCAGACTCTGCTTGTTCCCTTATCTGATGGTGTTTCACTGTTCTTATGGGATTGAATTACAGTGGTACATCGGGTTACATAAGCTTCAGGTTACAGACTCCGCTAACCCAGAAATAGTACCTCGGGTTAAGAACTTTGCTGCAGGATGAGAACAGAAATCATGGTCCGGCGGCATGGTGGCAGCAGGAGGCCCCATTAGCTAAAGTGGTGCTTCAGGTTAAGAACAGTTTCAGGTTAAGAACGGACCTCCGGAATGAATTAAGTACTTAACCTGAGGTACCACTGTAATCATCCCCTTTGTTATTTTAGCAGTTTTCCTTGTAACTAGTTTTAGTACCTATTATATTGACTGAATTTTGACATGTCACTTTAGTTTGCTGGTAGCTGTGTTAAGGTACTCTTTATGGTGTGATAAAGCTATTTTAATTTAAACCTCATGCCCTCAAAGTATCTTTTGATTTTTGATTTGAGGGACAATCGTTTTTGCACTTAGGCTTAAATTAAAAGTCCGCTGAATTTAACTTATTCATTTCACTATCTTTAAGGTCACTGTGGAAACTGAAAGTTTGTTCAACAACTGTTTAATAAGGAAATCCTGAATAACTGTGGTGGCTTGTGAAATGGTCACTTCAGAGGTGTCCTTATAAAATACAATTTGTAAATTTGCAAGTGACAAATTAACATCTAGATTTGGGGGAGGGGAGTGTCAACAGCTTTAATGATTATATTGGTGAACAAAGTTTTAACTTTTAAAGACTTCTAGACTGTATTCAGTTATCAAATATATGCTACATATTCAAATGGAAAATGAAATATAGCTCTGGAAAAGATGAGAGAGAGAGAGAGAGAGAGAGAGAGAGAGAGAGAGAGAGAGAGAGAGAGAACTCTTTTGGATTCTGTTATGCTGAAAGTTCCAGTTTATTACTTTAAGAAACATGTTTCTAATTAAGTATTTGAGTGACTATAAACTGTGTTTTAACATTTTACAAGTAAATGCAGACTTGTAATTTACCCAAAAGTAACTGAATACCTCCTTAATAAACCACAGAATTAACTACAGAAATAATTTGTTGCTAGGACTGGGCTTTTTTAAAAAACAAAAACGAAAAAACTATCAGGTTGAATTGTTTGCAATTTTGTTTCTTTTTGGGATTTTTGTAATGAATGAAAAACATGTTATATCCTTAAATTTAATACACATGCTGTTAATCTCGACATCTTGGTCTGCAAAACATTCCAGGGCTCTGCTGCTTCCAAAGAATCTTTGTTCCGGCCAAATTGGGCTCAGGAGTCCTTAGTACATTTCCAAGATTTGTAACCTTTGAGCTCAAATGAGCAGGTAATGTGGATTCTCTACTGGGAACACAGCACTGACACTTGTTGTAATTTGTTGCAGCTGGTCCTTGTCCTTGCTTTCCCCCTGCATCAAGAAAATGGTGCCTTAGCAAAGAAATGCTAGTCCATCCTTTCCAAAATTTACTGTTCAAAAATTTGAGGAAGCACTTCATTGCCTTTGAATACATATTCATTCATGAATCCATGTTTCCCAGGGACAACTTTCTGAGTCTTCACTTGTTGAAAAATTACATACTGGTTTCAAAATGTCAGGGTTTCGCCCTGTCAGTTCAGTATGCTGATTGTCTCTGTCCTCTATAATGTGTAGCCAATGTAGTGTTTTGGACTATGACTCCCATAAACCCCTGCCAGTATGGCCAATAGCCAGGGATTTTTGGAGTAGTGGTTCACAACATCTGGAGGGCAGCACATTGACTATCTCTACTGTGCAGCTTTTGGTTTGTCATTTGGGGAAAGCAATCCTTGTTCCCTTCTTAGCATCTGAAGAGGGTGTTCGGTTAGGGAGAAGCTAAGCTAGATCAAATTTGCTCTGTTGATAAAATGAATTAGGGTGAGGAATAGAGAAGGTAGTGGTATTCAGGAAAGGTCCCTGCCTTGTCCCTCCTAACTGCTCACCAAACTTGACAGATATTTTCATAGTAATTAATATAAGCCAAAAGCTACTTAACTGGGCCCACATTTCTGCCATCATAGTACTAGACTTGATCATGTTAAATCACAAAAATATGAGGTTTGTTTTAAAGTTCCCAAAATATTTTGTTTGAAATCTTCAGTGATTGATTATGTTACAGTATGCCTGCTCAAAATGAATTGGCTATTATTTGGATGACAAAAGATAATCTGTCCATTTTATGATTTATTTGGTGTGTTTTTTAAATGCAGAGGGTTGCTATCATTCGGTGTTCTTTATAAAATCACTCCAAAATACTTTTAAAATGAGTAAGATGTTAATATGAGCAAAAATCATCTTAATCTCTTGGACTTGTTTTCATGAGAATACCCTGGTGACTGTGTACCAGATTTCATCCAGGGCTCTTCAGATGCAGCTTTCGAAAAAGGATTCCTAGGCCAGTTAGGTGCAAAAATGGTTGAAATACTTGCATACTTTGGCATTTCATCAAGTCTTTAATATTTCACTAAGTTTTCAATATTAATATTATCCCCACTTAAGGTAAAGTTGCTTTCTTTTGAGCTACATTTCACTTTTCTCTCTGTTGTTGCAACCAAAAAAGTTCTCAGATTACTTCATTCATGTAAAGGTTTAGTTTATAACACTGGGCAACAATTTGTTACTTTTTGAATGTTGTCTACATTTCTACAACTGATTTAGGGTATTTTTGCACCGCTGAATCAGGAAATGGCATCTGTTTCTCTCCATCAGGTCAGGTTTACTGTAAACTGAATGGTGGGCATTGATAAAGGTAAGTACACGTAAATTGCATGTTGCTTCACCATTTTTCAAACTTCAGGGCTTGAACTTCCGTTTCTTGGAACTCCTGGAATGCTCAGCGGCAGGGAGGTCTCTCTTCAGAGTCTCAACAGCAGTCAGCCATCATGACTGCGTCCCAGCGACCCTGATACCTGGTCTCCATCTCTTTCATGTCCTGATGGAATCTCTCCCCCCTGCTCATCACTCATTGAACCCAGGTTCTCAGGAAACCGGTCCATATGTGAAAATAGGTAATGCATCTTGACGCTCATGTTGCAGCCCAGGTTTCTGAAAGCAGTCAGCATGTTGTTGACAAGTTCTGCGTAGTTTCTGGCCTTATTTTGTTGCCAAGAAAGTTCTTCACTACCAGAACAAATGCCTTCCACGCTTCCAGTTCCACTTCGTTCATTGACTTTCCGAACTCTGGATCTCTGATGAGCTGGCGGACCTGAGGACCGTCAAAGATGCCAGCTTTCAACTTCTCCATGGTCAATCCTGGAAAAGCCTGGCACAAGTAAGTGAAGCAGTCACCATCCTTGTCCAGAGCCTTGGTGAACTGCTTGATTAAGCCGAGCTTCATGTGCAGTGGTGGGAAGAGCATTCAGTCTCTGTCCACCAGAGGGTCGTTGATGACATTCCTTTCTTTGCAAGGCACCAGTTCCTCCCGCACAGGCCAGTCCTTCTTCGTGTAATGCTGAGCACGGTCCCTACTATCCCACATGCACAGAAAACATGGGTACTTGGTGAAGCCAGACTGTTGTCCCAACAAAAAGTTCACCATCTTCAGGTCAACACAAATAAACCACTTATGCTGATCATAACCAATTTTCTCCAGCACATACTTCACCGCTTCATAGTTCTCCTTCAGTGTAGTCGAGCCAGCCAGGGGTATAGAGGCAAACTGGTTGCCGTTGTGTAGCAGAACACATTTCAGTGATCACTTGCTGCTGTCAATGAACAGTCTCCAATATTTGGGTTCGTACTGTGGCACTCCAAGCTTGAGCAGAAGCTGCGCAATATCTGCACAGTACACCAAGTCCTTCTCTTCTGAGAAAAAACGGAGGTACTCTTGATGCCTGTTGCAGAGGAAGCTGATGCGAGCACTGTCAGAGAGGAGGTTTTTTTCCTCCAATCTGGATGCCAACAGTTCGGCAGAGTCCTTTGACAAGCTGAGGTCGCGAACTAGATCATTCAACTCCTTTTGGGAAAATGGATGTGGAGCATCATCTTCAAGAACCACTTCTTCTTCTTCTTCATGTCCTTCAACACTGGAGGCATCTTCGTTCACTAATGTCAGGAAGTTCTCCGAAGATAGGCACTGGAATTTCATCACAATGAGCTACAGGACGACGTGCTGATTGAAGATCAGGATACTTGAGGCTGCTCCCGTTCTTTCTGTTGAGCCCACCAATTTAAGGAGCCGCACCAATTTATGGAAGATTTCGAGGTTTTATGATTTCAAACTGATCCCTTTTCGACATAATCACCCAGAACTATCGGACCTGAATACTTCTTGTCATTAAAATAATCATTTCCAATCAAAACAATTATTCGACCCGCACCAACTTCTTCTAAAATGCTCCACACAAGCGTACATGTGAACAAAAATGTAAAAAAAAACAGCATGTGGCCATAGCTCAAAAACTTGACCTGATTAAGCAAAACCAATGTGATTTTTGGATTCAGCGCATCAGATTCGTCCTAAATCAACTGAAAAAATGCAGACAACAAATTTGTTGTTGACCAGTGTAATAAAGGAAGGGAAATCAAACCAAAGTATAACTTATTAGGGTAAAAGAAGCTATAATTATACGAATAGAATGAAGTATTAATTTTTCTTTTACTTCAGCTGTATCATTACGGTTCAGTAGACTTCACTCACTGTAACTATAGTAAATCCTTAAACTAATACAAAATAGAGCTTAAGAAATGCTCTCATTTTTAGAGCAATGCTAATATTTGTGGGATGCCCACCTATCCTGTTAGACTTGCTATGCAAAAATGCCTATATTAGTGTTTATTGAATAAAACAAACTTTTTGCCAGCCATTGTGCAGTGAGCCCAAGCTCACAAGGGGCAGGTGGCTTGAAAGCAGCAATAAAGACATGACAAGAGCTTGGTATTGAAATGGTCACATATTTAATAATTACAGGTGTTAGTAGGCTTTGGCTTAGGCATTGAGTATGGGGTTGCCATATGTCCTTTTTCCCCCAGGCACTTCCTCTTTTTTATGGGTAGAGTCAGCATAGCGATCCATAGTTACAAGCAGAAGTCAGCTAATGTGTCTTCCTTTTGCTCTTCAAAATATGGCAACCCTAAATGTGTCCTGAATCAACCAGACTGATTTGTGGTTGATTACTCCACCAGGGTCAGCCCTGGGTTAAAGGATCCCCACTACAATGTGGGTCAAATAAGGTGCACCCACCCAAACATCATTTGGGGAGTTCTGCGGCCTGTTTTCTGGGCCTTCATACAAAAACTCTCCCCCTGGATCCCTTTACCAGGTTACCTTTTCCTCCAGAAAGTTGTGGCAGTTTCTATGAGGTAGGCAAAACCTCCAGACAGGCACAATTTGTCTGCAGGCAAACTCCTGCATGGTCCCAAATATGGTGACTGATAATCCCATAGCAAGTTCGTGCATGTGCATTGCCCATTTACCTTTGGGGAGGGTCGAAACATACAGGGAAGGTGGGTGGGATGTCCGTTGGAGGCCACACCACCCACTTTCATTGCAACTGGCATATATGCCATGGAGGCAGACCTGAATGGAGACAGGTGCCCCCCCCAGTCTAACCCCTCCCACCTGCCTCTAATGCCCCTGCCCACCTCTCAAATTGACTGCAATTGGCCAGTTTAAATTCAGAATATTGGCAGGAAGGCTCAGCAGTCCTACAAGCAGCCAAGGCTGGTGATGCAGCCAGTGGCTATGTGGGAGCGGATCTTTGTCCCCACCCTAGTTCGTCTGGTGTCACATGGGGCCACAGTTGCTGCGTCCATCACAATGGCAAGTGGTCCTTATATTACGTTTGTTCCTTGCATATTATGTTGCATAGAGTGAACTGATATAGCAATATAAGAAATATTAATTTTATATGCATGCTGTTGGAAGAGTTTGATATGTGTACATTATGCTATGTTGTTTGAATAATGATGAGATGCAGTCTCACCACAGGAATGGATTTTTAATTCAAAGGCCACTTTTAGAGATACTACTTTTTTTAAAAAAAAAATCATATGTATATATCTTGATTAGATACTTACATAGTATCTAATTTTATTTGAAAGATTAGTACAGGTTATCACAATGAGCCAAATTTATTTTTGTTCTGCTTCCCTAATGAAAAGACCATTCTATTAAAATATCCCTATCAGAATTTGATTTTGCAGTTTGTCAGTTCTTGAACACACACACACCCCATAATGGTATCTTGTATTGTAATGTTTGATATTCTGACTAGTCCAGAAAATGGTAGCTGTGCCTAAATCCTGTTGAAGCCACTGCTCTGAGCTTACTATGTTTCAACAGGATTAAGAAGCAGCTAACTTCATCTGCTGTGTATGCACGTGTGAGGGAAAATAAATGAATGAATGAATATTAAGATTGGTTTTGAGTCACCTGATAGTAATCCTAGTTTAAATCCATGAATACTTGTGTTTTGATGGGTGTGCTGACCTCCACAGAAAATGACTTGTTCAGAGTTCAAAGGCTGAAGACTGGAGCAGAACTCTGATGTTTCTTTAACAGTCAGCCTTAGGCTGAGCCCTATACAGCAGTTTTCTTTCAGACTGAAGTTCCTCTTTGCTCCATTGTGCAATGGTTCAGTTTGTATGTAACACTAAACTAGAGTTTATTGTGGTTTATTGTGAGCATGCAGATGACACCTACTTCTCTTCTCCCCAAGAGGGAGTGGGAGCAGCCTTGGCTTACTCTGAAGCAGAGATCACGATATGTTTTGTTCCAAACAAACCACAACTGGTAAGTCAACAGCAAACCTTGACCACAGCCAATCACAAACAAACAACCACACACTAGGCCAACCCCAACCTCTCTCACCACAAAAGGAACACAAGTGAATAGCAGAGAACCTGCACAAGTGACACTGACACAAAACTCCACATATATTAAATAAAATAGAAATATTGCCACCCAACCCCAAGCCCACTCACCTTTCCCCCTCCACCTCTTTCCCCTTTTCTTCCTAATGTCTCAACAAATGAAACTGATCTGTAAAAAATGTTACTTGGGGGAAAAAGATAGAGAGACATTGCACATACTTTTGTAAACCAAGAAAATCTTTAATAAAAATACAAAAACAAAAAACAAACAGCAAACCTTGATTTAACATTCTGGATTGTTTGGAGTGGAAAAAAGCACAATTCCCAGGTCCAACGTAATACTAAACCAAGGAATACAGTTTCCTGCTCCCACTTTCTTTAGGGGAGGAGAGAAGTAGGTGTTATCTGCATTTCATGATAACCATTTATTGTTGGTTTTTGTGATGTGCAAACATTTTCTGTTTATTTTTTATATAAAAATAGCTTTAATTGGTTGAACAATAGTGTGCTAAACTCTTCATTGGAAATATCTAATATGGTGGAGCCCAACATTACAGGTTTTTGCCTTTTGTAGCATGTAGTAAAATATGTGTACCTTGGTACTACCCTACTCTGTGTTTCTTTGGTCACCAAGAGTAGCTGGAAAAAGCACAATACCCGATAACACCAGCTACTGTATGTACTGGGTAGGTGCAGTGTATTTTTATGTGAAGTATTTGCTAGCAGCTTATAAAAGAACACACTTGCAATGGCAACAAGCTGGCCTTTATTGTTACACTGTAGTCTGGCTCAACGAATACTTGATAAACACACACATTAAACACCTATATTGTACCTTACAGAAAATGTTAAAACTTTGCTCAGGCCCCTGACCAACCCTTCACCAGTTAAATCCACTTCCTTATAATATCCCCTGTAGTCTCAGAGTTCAGTAGACTGCAGAACATTGCTTCTCCTTTAAGACACTAACATATCTGTGAATAATGTTGGGTTCACCAATAGAAATCATCAATTGTATACCTGCAAAATAGTTGCAGACTAAGCTCCTGTGATTATTCAGTAGATCATTGTGACAGTTGCTGGGAATTAATGTCTCTTCTGATCACTACTATTATTACTTGCATCTGGGTAGTAAAATTAAGATTGCTTGCAACAGACAATCTGTTGATGTGTTTCACTCATCTTTAATATATTATCATCTTATGGACATGATCGATACTGCCTTGTGCTGTGAAATATAGAGCAGGGAAAACAGGATGTTCATTATCTCTCTTCCTTTTTAATGAAAAAAGAACTGTGCTCATTCTGATTCTTCTCATCTCTGAAATCATAGTTGTAAGTTCTGTAGGTCAGATTACACATGAACTACACTCCATTTGCTGATGCTGATTACACACAGCTGTTTTGGCAAGCATGTTTTGAGAGCAGCTGGATTACCCAGGTATGATTTACAATTTAATTATATATGTAGAAATTGGCATTATTTTAATGGTCATGGAGCAATTCATTGAAAATTCAAATGGCTTTAATAATATGTGTGCTACAATTCATAGTTTTATGAGCTGTTGTTTTTTTAAAGAGATTATCTGTTTATAAGACAATATCTTAAGTGATCATAATTTCTATGTGTGAAGTGTTTTACAAAATTGATTGAAATAATTTATTAAAGTAGATTGCGTGCAGTGGAACACTGATTTTTCTTACGTACCACTATACAATAGCCCAAATGTTTTGAATACAGAAAGAATGTTCAATCCATAGAATTTCCAACTAAAGGGATCTCTGATAGTAAAAGTCGGGTAGATGGTGCCTGGGGCAGTCCTGCCCCCCTCCAAAATCCTATCTTGTTAATAGACATAGGCATGGATTACATTGTATGTCGTGGTTCATTATTTTACTTATTTCTTTGGAACATATTAAGGTTCCTTATACAGACGGCGACCATTTTGTTCAGGGGTTCCATTCCTGACCTCCCCTTCCCATGCATTGGTGGAGTGTGCATAAGCCCACCCTGTTTCACCACCACTCCATTTTCAGGCCACTTCTGGGTTGGCAGCAATGAGCATGTGCATGCAAAATGGCCGCTGCGTTTACTCTCTATCCAGTATTGTCTACTCTGATTGAAAGTGCTATCTGATGAATATTTAGCTTACCTATCAGGTAGGTGAGGGGAGAATGGTGGATGGTATTGGTTTATTTTAAGCCCCTAACATCTTATAGAAGCCTGGAAGACAGGCCTAAGGTTGTGGGATGAATATCAAGAAACACATTTCCGTCCTGGCCATAGATTTCCACTTCAGTCTTGGAGAGTATTTGCTTTTAAAGGCCCAGACTTCTATCAGCCTGAACAGATCCTGCTACAGATTAGGTTGAGGAGAGAAAGTGCTTCTTCCAATCGATCAATCTGCAAAGGGGGCAAAGTTCCTAACAATTTTCATCCATTACTGAGGTTTTTAATTGCATTTTATGGATATTTATATAGACTGATTTTACTGTATTTTATACAGTAAAGGTGTATACAGTATTTTATACAGTAAGCTGCCTTGATGTATTTTATGAAAGTGCAGGTTTTACATACTAAAACAAATAAATACATAAAACCCAAAACTGCGAAAAACAGGTTTATAATACCCTTAACCCCAGTACCCCCCCCTTAAAAAAAAATCTATTCCATATTATGGCTTAATTTGGAATGCAAAGTATTTAGCAGCCATGGCATTTATTAGCATGGTGCTGAACTAGGAGTCTGCATTCACCTGCTGCCTCACAACTCCACTAAGGACATTAGGAAGACATCCCTCTCTATCAATGGCAGAAGCCCTTTACCACCAGTGAACAGCGGCACAAATCACTGCTAGCAAATTTTCAGATTTTATCTGAAAAATTAAAGAAACTCAACAAAAGAAAAGTGAATTTGAGATTAACGTAAGACCACCTGCATTGCTGTTGTCATGAGGTGCTCTGGCTTAATGTTGTTGACGTGACCTAGCTATTTAGGCTGTTGAAGTGTTATGGAATGCTTATGGCAGTTACAACAGATGAGGAGAAAACTTCGGCAACTTAACCAGTAAAGGTTTAGGTGACTGACTGGGCTGTGTACAGTATTGTTGGTTAAAATGTGTTCAGTTGTGAAGAAAGTAGTCAGCGGTCTCTGACTGGTTGTCTGTTAAGATTGTGTGTGTGTGTGTGTATAAGGCTGTCATGTCTGAATCGTGAGAGTATATGAGTGTTCTGTGTTAATAGTATGAGTGGATGGGTGCCACTGAAATATGTGGGAGGAAGCAAGGGAGGAGTAAATGCAAACAAAAAAATTACATGTACGGAAAATAATGAAGGGCTTTTTTGAGAAATTGTCTATATTCAAATGATTTGAGGATATAAATTAGGTCATAAAAATGAGCACGAAGGAGGCTCTGTGAATAATAAAGATTACTTGCCTTGGCTGAAAAATAGCATCTATATAGCTAGTAAGTAAGTAGAGGAAGTATTACCTTTGATTGCTGTTAAGCTATACGGTGGTGTCAGAAACCTAAAAGAGCAGTTTTGTAGAACAGTATAAATATTTTAAATTTGTATTGGTATTGCCTGATGTATCTACATGGTTCCATATTGTACAATTTAACTGGCTAACTCTATCATCTTTCAAAAATGGTGAACATTAATAACTTACAATTTGTCTTCCTTGAAATAAAAATATTTATTATGTATTTGCTATTTGAGAGGTTAGAATATATACATTGGGTGGGTGTTTCCAAATAATGCTTAATCTGAACAAAGCCTTTAAATGAAAACAGTATTGAACACCACGGTATAGTGTTTATTTCATTGGTTGATGAAAACCTCCTTATTCTGTGTGATACGTCATCTTCAGCGGAAAATGTAAAGCAGAACGTGTGTGAATACTGCCCATTATTCCATGTACTTTGCCATCACAAAATTAAAGATTGAATGACAGGAGTTTGTAGTTTTTTCCTAAACAAGCTCAAAAGGGCTTGTTCACAAGTTTAGCTTCTGGTAACCAGGTGACTGTAGTGTTGGTGTTTATTTTAATATACCATATGTAAGTCATGCTGTTGCTATGAAACCAGACAGTCTTCCATTGATGCAATATGTGGACTGACATCTGTCAGATTTTCCACCCAATGAAATGTGGCCCCATTATGTTTTAATTATTTGAAATATATTTGGAAGCCTGAATGCTGATACTGTATTCCTAAGCCCTGAAACATGTCATCTTATTGTGCCCTTATTTCCTATACGTTAAGCTAAATAGACTAACTGCAGTTAAGAGCCTGTCAGGGAATGTATGTCAAACACTAGGGGTAT
This sequence comes from Podarcis melisellensis, assembly GCF_964234715.1. NCBI lineage: Eukaryota > Metazoa > Chordata > Lepidosauria > Squamata > Lacertidae > Podarcis > Podarcis melisellensis. Next base: position 49,267,399 of record NC_138541.1, read on the forward strand.
CATGCAATCAGACTGGTGTCAGGGTGGAAAAGTCAGTGGCTGGGAGGGTGGAGGAGGCTGACCTTGTTCTCTCAACATTGCCTTTACACTGAATGGAACAGATGAGATTCTGAATTATTCACAACACTGAAAGCTTATAATTGTTAGCATTGGTGGCAGCAACGGAGCATAGAGACAGATTTTGGTTGTTGTCAAAATGTCTGACCTGGTAACACTTCAAAGGCTTTCCTTCACAAAACTGTCTTTAAGAATTTAGTTTCCTTCCCCCCTCAAAAGGGTTTCATATGTAGGATTATTTCCATTCTTGTTTCCTGTAGGAATCTGGGTCAAAGAGGTTCAAGTTGAGATTTAGCACTGATTTACAGAAACTCAATAATGGAACAAAAGAGGTTTTTTTGAAGGCTTTGTTGTCTGGGCAGGTAATTTTTTCCAAGGGTATTGCACAATGCATAAAACAAACATTTGATATCATAATAGTGGTTTGGTTTTCTTATTAATAAATTGAAAGGGCTTTTTTCAGTAAAGCATTTCTTTGAATTTTGTAACACAGAGGTAAATAACAACATATTTCAACATTTTCCAGTCGAACTCCTCCTCCTGCCTGCCTCCCACCTTCCTGTTCCATAAGAGGAGTCAATGCTTAGTTGGTTTAATTGGGATGAAGCCTTATCTAGAATGGGAAAGATGAAATAAATTATCAATAATCATTAAAAAGTTTTACTCAACCATGCTGTTCTGTAAAGTCAATTCATTTTACTTGTGTTTATGCTGGACATATTTATAAGATATTGTCTTCTGTCTGTGAAGTAGATTACAGTAGATTACATTTGCTTTACCTGCCTTTGGATACTAGATTGCTACAGTTTATTTATAGTAGTATAAATGCAACCGTCAGAATACTCTCTAAAGGATGTGACTATCCATACATTAAGATCTTCAGAAGATGGTGTTTACACTGTTTGAGGCTAGGCAGATTACGACCACAGAGAGTGAAGGTCCTCTCATTGGTGGCATCTCATTATAAAATACTCTCCACAGACAGACACCTGTCTTCTTGTCTTTTGGTGCCAGGAAGTCTTTCTGCCCTGCCCCTGGGCCTTTTGGAAATATATAGTTTTTATCTATCTTGAAAACCTTGCTGCCTTTTTTGTTTCATGACTGCTTAGAACTGTTTTGTTTGTATTTTAATCAATGTAAACTGTGTTTTTTAATTAAAAAATAAACAAGCGATCTATTAAAAGCAGAAGATGGTCTGCTTTTTCACTATCAGTATCAAACCTGATTATTATTTGAAAGTACAGAGGTACCTTGGGTTACAAATACCTCGGGTTACAGACACTTCGGGTTATATACTCCGCTAACCCGGAAGTAGTACCTCGGGGTAAGAACTTGACTTCAGGATGAGAACAGAAATCACTCCGCTGCTGCAGCAGGAGGCCCCATTAGCTAAAGTGGTACCTCAGGTTAAGAACGGTTTCAGGTTAAGAACGGACCTCCGGGATGAATTAAGTTCATAACCAGAGGTACCACAAAAGGGGTGTGGGTATGGGTGTAAATCCTCATTTGTAGGTTTTGTTCTTGGTTGTAGTTGAGGAGGGAAAGTTTTGGTTCAGGCATAGGCAAACTCGGCCCTCCAGATGTTTTGGGACTACAACTCCCATCATCCCTGACCACTGGTCCTGTTAGCTAGGGATGGTGGGAGTTGTTTTGGTTCCATCTCAGGTTTGTATGACAAATAGTTTAGCTGCTGCTCCTTTCTAGGAGCTAGCATGCTTGCATGGTTCTGTGTGAACCAGGTATTGTACTGAATGTTTGGGTTAAAAAATACATAACATCTCCATTTTATTACAGTCATACCTCGGGTTGAAGTAGCTTCGGGATGAATATTTTCGGGTTGCGCTCCGCAGCAACCTGGAAGTAACAGAGCGCATTACTTCTGCATTTCGCCGCTCACGCATGCTCAGATGTTCAAAATGATGTCACGGCATGCACAGAAGCGGCAAGGTGCGCAGTCGCGTGTTACGTTCGTTTCAGGATGCGAACGGGGCTCCTGAATGGATCCCGTTCACATCCAGAGGTACCACTGTACTTTAATTTACCTCAGTGGAATTCAAAAAATGTGTATAGACTTCAGAAGAAAGATTTGAATTGATGTTGGGTGCTATGTTCATCCTTTCTGGTCATTTTGCACCACTGCATTAGTGCATTTAGTAATGGTCACTGTGGAATAAATTTTTCTGCTTGTGTAGTTACTGTACTTTAGATAATCACAGGACTTTAGTTTCCAGATGCTTTGATTCCCTTAATGTATAAAAATATATCCAATGGAGATTCACTAGAGCAAATCAGATCACATCTGACAATGACTATACCATTTAATTCATATTAATATTTGAATTTTGGAATTACATAAAATAGAAACATTTTAAATCATATATTGGAAATACACTGATTTAATTCCTCAGTTATAATTAACTTTGCATGTCTTTTGAGACAGCTTTTCCATTCATTTTATCAGGAAATTTCCACACATTGAAAGTACGAACAATTTGTCTCAAATATCACTCGTTCGGAGTTTACAGATTTAGCAGTCAGATACAAAAAAATGAAAATGAAATTAATTAGAAATAATATAATGGAATGAATTTAAAGCTGCATGATGTTGCTTCAAACCTCCTCCAAAAATATGCAGTATCCAAATAGCTTTGAGAGTATAAAATGTGAATGTATTTTCACACCAACTTTATATAGTACTACTATCCGTTGGTTTTGGTGGCGCTGAGCTTAGATTCTGTGAAAGAACTGAGCTTCCCATCAATGGGTTCCATTGTTACTTTTGTCCATATGTCATCTTAAGACTTGCATTGCGAGATGCATGCCAACATCATTTTGAAGGGTATACACAAGCTTCTGGAGTGTTCACACAACAATAGTAAAATGAAAATCCATATAATCATTCTTACATATCCAAACACCACGTATTCTAATGCCTTTGTGTTTAAAGTGTGTGTGAGAGAGGGAGAGACTGAAAACCCCAAGTCCTCCTCAGTTGGCCATATTCATCCATAGACTAGTAGAAGCCAAGCTGCAGTCTCTTGAGGCAGAAATTCTACCAGGGCTGGGAGCAAGCCACATCTGCTGGAGGAAAGTAATGTGCCTGCAGAGAGGGGATTATGAAGGAAAGAAAAAAGCAGCAGGAGGGAACTCTTTGTGTCACTTTCTACTAATCTTATCCAGTTAAACAAAAGAGCAGGATAAATAAATGAGCATGCAAGGGAGAAACTCTGTATACTTGAGAAACATTTTAAAGGACTTGATCCAAAGTTCACAATTGTTTCACCATCTGAGTTGAGTTTTTTTGTTTTGTTTTGTTTTTATCTCAGAGGGTTTATTTTGTGGACATCAGCCTTCTGGAGGTAACATTCTTCACTTCTGTGCTCCCCAACAAAATTTGTTATCAATATTTTTTGTAGCCCAACTCCACAGGGTATTTTTGTACCCATGCCTGAGCTGCGACTCCCTCACCACCACCAAAAGTACCAGTTATTATTGTTTGCATTGTTTATTTATTCAGAATATTGCATTGCTTTTTGAAGTTTTCATTATGAGATTTCTTATTTGATAAGGACCTAAAAGGTTCCATTTTTTTTTTTGTTTAGGAGCTGGCTGGGTAAACATAATTAGACAACCTGGGGTGTGTATGTATATGTGTGTTTGACATATGCAAGGCAGAATAAGTGTGTAGGAAAAGGATTAAGCACCCCCTATCACGAGTTACTTACCTGAGGGAGTTTTGTTATACAGTATAGATATCATAACCTCCTGTTCAGACTACTAATGTTGCAGAGCATCTAGGCATGTAGAATATTTTTGAGCAGCAGGATTACATTGGCTTAGAGTAGATTAACCAAAATGTGTGTTTATTGGTAAAAAGGGAGGTTCAGGTTTGTATGTAACTATGGTTTATGCAAAAGGGAAAGAAGGTTTCAGCAAACCTATTCCTCCTGCAGAGGAGAAGAAAAGAGAGAAAGTGTACTGCTTGCGCTGCTGAGTAAACCACATTTACGTACAAATATGTGGTTTGATATCCTGGTTAACTATTAAAGTTAGAATAAGCCAGAATTGCAGCCAAAATATTTAGCATTTCTTGCATGTCCGGTAGATTACACATCGTAGTAAATATTCCAGATGCATAGAATCATAGAAATTGGAGAGTTGGAAGGGACCCCAAGGGTCATTAGTCCAACTGCCTGCAATGCAGGAGTCACAGCTAGTCCAGCATCCTGCTCTCACAGTGGCCAACCAGATGCCCAGGGGAAACCTACAAGCAGGACCTGAGCGCCAGAGAACTCTCCCCTGCCATGTTTTCCAGAAGCTGGTATTCAAAAGCATTACTGCCTTTTATAGAAGCAGCAGGATTGGTAACTACTGATATCCTCTAAACCAGGTTGCAGCATTTGTGACATTTTAGTTTAGAAAAAAGGCAAATGAAAGATGGCATTATATAAGTTCATAAAATTTTGCATGGCATTGAGAAAGTGGATAGAGAAAAGTCTCTCCACCCCCCCAAAAAAACCCTCAAAAACACGCATTCATACTTGTGGGCATCCAGTGAAGCTGATGGTTGGAAGATTTGAGGCAGAAAAAAAGAAAGTATTTTGTCATGCCACGGCATAGTTAAATTACAGAACTCACTCCCACAGAAACAATGATGGCTTCAAAAAAGGATTCGACAAATTTATGGAGTAGAGGGCTATCAATAGCCATGATTGTTATGCTCTGCCTCTACAGTTTGAGGCAACAATGCATCTTGGTACCAGTTTCTCGAAACCACAGTAGGAAAAAGTGCTGTGGTGCTCACTTCCTGCTTGAGTGTTTTCTACAGGCATCTGGTCATCCACTGTGAGAACAGGATGCTGGGCTAGAAGGGCCAATGGCCTGATCCAGCAGGCTCTTCCTGTGTTCTTATGATTCAATTACATCAATCTTATACAACCTGAACTGACTACCTGGTGATTGCTAGGCTTATTTCAAGGTGCCAGTGTTAGCCTTCAAAGTTCTAATTAGTTTAGGACCCATGTACCACCTCCTTCTTCATGTTCCTTCATGGATGCCTTGATCATCATCTGAAGCCTTTCTCTGGATACCTTAACTTTGTGAGACTCAGCTGACGGCAACAAAGGCTAATGCATTCTCTGTGGTGGCAGAGGTCCTGTGGAATGCCTCGTCAAGTAAAGACATGACTGTTCAAAAGCACCTTTGGCTGATTTGTTTAGTGCTTGGCTGTCCTGGAATTGTTACTGTGTTTTTTTTAAAAAAAATGAGCATTATGGTATTTAATTGGGGGATTGTTTTATTTTTAGAATAATGTTATTGTATTGTGGCTTGTTAGCTGCCTTCAGTGCTTTTGTTAGTAGGTGTGGGGTATACGTTTTTTAAAATTAAATAAATCTATAAATAAATTCACCAAGGAATAAGTGCTTTTGTGAGCTGAAATAAAGATAGGTCTTTTGATCTACCTTAGCTTTCTGTCTTTGTTTCATTGTTATATTTGCTGGTATAGTTGTAAGCTTTCTGTTTTATTGTTCACATTCCTCCATTTTTATTATTCTATAGTGAACAGTAATTGTTCCCCTTTCATTTGTATTGTTTCATTTCCTTTGTTTGGCTATAGCATTTCAACATCTTTCTCCTTCACCACCATTCCTACCTGCATTTCGTCCCACATATTCCTTTCAACCTTCATGAATGCGATTCTCTTTCACTCAAATGAGTCATTTCACTGCTGCTTCTCAAGCAATCCTGCCTCTCGCTGTCAGTTCTCCCTTTTCTTTAAGCAAAAAGATACTGTCCTTAGACAAATCTCTCTTGTTAAAATCGAAGTCAGATTTCATTTTCACTCTCCACAAAAATATACCACAATAACCTAGCAATCAAATCCTCTTGACTAAATCCCTTCCAATCCACCCCAAACTATTATCAAATAATCCCCCAATGTCAAATCAAATGATCAGTTCTTAATGTCTTCCCGCATGTTGCTCTTCTCAGTCCGTCTCTTACAGAAATCCCTGTTCTGTTATTTGCTAGGCTGCTGGTGGTGTTTCCAAACAAATTAGTTCACAATTGGTTTCTTTAAGAAAGCATTTTACAGAATAATTCCCAAAATTATAACCCTTCAAATGGTGGAGACCACTAAAAGTTGGTGAATATTTGTGAATGATTATGATGCTTACCATCCATCCCTGTGGTTTTGCATGGTTTGTTGATGGTTACTGGTTTGCATGCTGAAGCTTTCTCAACAGCTTCATAATTTTCTGAAGTACTCTTTTGAAGTGAAATCGCTTTGAAGCAATACAAGAAAATCTATGATAATTTAGATTTTTTTATGGCACTTGTAATGTCTGTATTCATTAAATATAATGTTTATTTAAAGAAAAGATATAAGAAAATCTAGTATTTGAATTTGTAGGTGCTGAATTGAACAGATAGTACTCAGTCTTATGTATATGCTGGATTAATTAATATTTACTACATTTTATCGTGTGTATGGGGTGTTAAGGAAAGGGTAGTACCTGTGGTGGGAGACATGCTGTGCTCTTTCTGGGGTAGTCTGTCCACCTTTGGTCCCCACCCTGCACTCAGTTCTCACCTGTGGCTCCTAGAAGCTGTCAGCATGTGACAGCAGCCTCACATTGAATGTATTTGACTGGCTGACCAATCAAGTGAGGGTAACCAATGGGTCTCAAACCCTCAATAAGTTAGAGACTTCTCCTAAATGGCAGACAAGCTCTGGTGGATTGAGCAGACGAGACCAATAGTGAGTCCAGTGGTCAAGAAGGCAGTTTCTGCCCATGCTGTAGAGGGAAGTGAGGGGCAGATGGGGCTCATCAACCTGGGAAGGCAGCCCAACTAGGAGAAGGAAGACTCTGATCATAAACCTCAGTTGCCTTGCAGGATATATTCAGTAGAAGTCATGGCTAAGGAGTGACCCTACACAAATCCAGAGTGGAGTCCCTAAGACAGTTGGATGGTGTCTTGTCTGCCTCCTTCCGGCAACTCCCGCAGCCTAGCTGGTGCCAAACGTATTGCTCTCGGCTTTCCTTTGGACCACATCAGCGACGCTGGCCGGGCTGGGTGGGTCTTGTCATCTGGGCAGCCCAGGACCTCCATACACACTGCCCAGGCATGCGCTCACCCTCAGAGGCATACTTCATTGTCTTGCAAGACAGACAGATGCCAACAACAGCTACATTTTCGGGGACAGCTGATGTTTTGAAATTAACTTGCATGCAACCTTTTCTCTTAGAAAAACGTGATTTCTATAAATTCTTAATATAGATATAAATTTCTACAAATTTATTTACATTCCTTTAGCTCAGTGTGTTGTAGCAACCAAACCAAGGCTTTGCTTAGTGTGGTAGTGGGATTGTGGTTTAAGTTATCTCCTCCTTACAAGGCAAACTGAATTTTGTTCAAAGTAAACAATATTCCTCCCCCTGGTTGAAGGCCCACTTAATTAGGTCTAGGAAAGGAGACAAGCTGTGGGTTCTCCGAAGACCCCAATAAATTTTGCTTTTTCATGAAGGATAGATATTTGATGTCATTAGAATAATTTTCCTTAAGAAGGAAATGTTATAAACCAATGAAAAAATATAAACTAACTTAGACAGTCACCCTCCTTGCTGAATGTCAGGTGCATGGCAAATGCTTCTTATTTCAGCAAGCAATTTAAGGTAGATTTCTGTTTTTATAATTAATTATTCTTCTCTGTATGTTTTCTGCATGATTTTTTTATGCACACTGTTTAGAAATTCTGAATATGAAGGTGTATGTAAATACCTTCAGTAAATAAAGTTCTCAGTGGGGATTATGAAACTAGTAGCCCAAGGCCCAAAGAATCTTGTTCCATCAGTTCCTGTGGAGTCCCCTCTGCTGACTTCCTCTGTTCCTCTGACTCAAAAGGGTAAGTGGGGGGGAGAAGAAGGGATACCTATTCTGAGTGCCAGCAAGCCTCCTGTGAAATTTAGTACAGTACTTGTTAAAGATCAAGCCCATTTGGTGAACAGCTTTACACCCTAGCCACCTGTTCATTTTGCAGCACTGGAAAATAAGAGAAAACAGATCATGTGCTATTTTGTATTTGATTAATCTTAAAATATAGGGGTTGTTGATGGCTTGGAGAGAGTTTTGGCTTTGGTCTCGTGACAGGGCTTCTTTATTCAGAATACCGGCTTCAGAATCATACTTGGCTGTTTTGTACATGAAGACAGTCTTCTGATATTTAAGATTCTAGATATGATGACCCGAAATATCCATGTATTAAGAGTCATCAGTTTGACTAATGGTAGACCATAGCTACAGATCATCTTAAGCACCTCTTCAGAGCATCATTTTTCCAGCTCAGTTGATTTCTGACATATCTCACTTTATCAGTCACTGAAGTGGAAATTCCATCACTCTTCTATGTGTTTTGAATTTTTCTTGTGTTTATTTGTAATAGGTTTTATGGATGATTAGTTATGTGAATTGTGTCCTTTTTTTGTGGAACTGGCCAGTTCTTAATTCCCGTGCCACCATGTAAAACTCCAGTTTTTATTTAAGCTTTTCATGTTAGCATAGTTGTACTGGTTTATTATTTGCCCTTTTTTATATGTGAAAATATAGTCTGTTGTTGAGAGAATTTTTATATCTATATATCTATATATATATATCTATCTATCTATATCTATATCTATCTATCTATCTATCTATCTATCTATCTATCTATCTATCTATCTATAAAAATATCCAGGAGGTTATTGCTTAATAATTAATAAATTCACAAAAGAATAAGCTTAAAATACTAATAGTATGCAATATTTTTTCTTCTTTTAAAAATAGACAATGCACTGTCTTGTATACTTCTGTTCCTAAGACTATTTTGACTTCTGATGACTTAATTTACCACTTTAAAGTTTTATAGATCTCTTCCTATATAAAGCAGGAAGAGACTGGCAACAGAGCAGCATAAATACACACCACAAAGTTCTGTTCCAATATATTTTGCTCATTATTTGCTCAAATACATTTTGAAGTTGTCAATATTCATCTGTCAGTAATTTATCTGTATAAATTTACAGAATCTGTTTCTGTTGCTTTTGAAAAAGCTTTTCAGTTTCAAAATGAATGTTGGAACTGATCAGTGGCTTAATACATTATTACACAAGTGAGCAGAGACATGACATTTATCACTATATTTAGAACAGATTCCTGCAGTAGCAAAGAAATTCCATGAGCAGAACAGCCTGAAATAAGCAAGTTGCCTTGTGATGTGTTTACATTACATTCACTTTTTAATAGGGAGTTTGATTAAAAGGATTATCCAGTGTTGAGATCACCTGCCCTCTCAGTTTTGGAAAAGTGATCTTATGCAGTTGTTTTTTGTTTTAAATTATTGCTCCGACCAACCAATATTTTGTTGTTTATGTGTTTATTTTGATTTTAATCTCTCTTTTTGTTTCTTGTTTGAAAGATAACTAGAGAACACCTGAAGTTTAAACACTAGCAATGTAAAACGTTCATAGCTGTGGCCAGGGGGAAAAAATAATTCAAAACCCTAAAATGTATTTTATATAATTGAGTTTTTATTTCTATTCTTTGACAGTGGTACCTCCGGTTATGAACGGGATCCATTCCGCAGGCCCAGCCGCATCCTGAAAACTTTGTAACCGGAGGTGCCCTTCTGTGCACGTGTGCAGCACAATTGAGCGCTTCTGCGCATGCACACATTGCGAAACAGGGTTGCCGCGTTCACAACTCGAGGATTATGTTACCCGAAGGTAACGTAACCCGAGTGTTAGATAGTGGGTAGACATAGCAGACGACACAGCAATTTCTCCAAAGCAGCTCTTTATTTGTAAGCTGGAACAGAACTGAACAGCAAATAGCTCAGCTGGCCTGCTTTTGTAGGCAGCCGGCTATCAACATTGTAGCAACAACAACCCAGGGTTTCCCGCCTAAAGTAACTGACGTGGACCTGAGTGAAAACTACGGTATATACATGATACTCCTGGTGGCCAGGGTGAGAACTTCAATACATAACACTGAGGGTCCACTGTATATTGTATTGTTGTTTTATTGCTATGGCTGATGGCTGACACAAATAAACATTCATTCATTCATTCATTCATGACTTCTGTTCCTTCTTTTTCTTCGTGGTTTTCCCTATCAAAATGTAAAAGGAAAATGGATGGTTTATGTAGCATTAATCCTTGTCATTAGACAAACTGTAATAATGAAAGGGGGCGCTGAGAGATATTTAAGGAATTAAGGCTCTTGTAAACCTAGGACGGAGTGAAAAGTTCTAGAAACAAGATGTTTTTGGAAGACAAGAGAGATATCAAACTGATCTCAGCCACTGTTAGTGAACAGAAGATATGAAGGAGATAATAGCATCCTATATAAGTGCTTGGAAAGAGGTGCTGGTTTGGTGCTCTTACAAGTCAGCAACATCATATATTAAAAGATATGCTAATTGCTGATTCTTCGTTACAAAAGATTTTAGAACCCACCTGCCAGTTATCCATTCTGCTCCAATTTCCCTTGTGAAACCTACTCCAATTTGTGAACTATTGCTATAATCACTGTTGATTTTATCTATATGATGCATGGTCATTGACATCAATTTTGTATTTGTAATTGTGATTTACTGTAGATTTTACTTTTCTCTCTGTGTGTGGCTGTTTGTTTGTTTTTAAGGCAGAATGTCCATACAGTATTGTTAGCTATTGCCTTCAAAATTTAGCTGGGGTTTTTTAAAATAAAAAATTTAAACCAAATGTTTTCTCTTAAAACTACACAACCTACAGAGGACATACAAAGCATGTGAAGGATGATGAGAGCATTATATGCATTAGCTGGAACTGGCATCATGTTGCCAAACCATATTAATCCTTAAGGGAACTTGGTGGGTGAAACTACTGTTCTGAAGTGAATGCTGTAATTTTCTATAGAAGTTTAAAAGGCCTGCAGGCATGCTAAAAACTTAGCTGGATATTGCAGTTAACACTCTGTAACATGACCCCAAAGCCTAATCTACATAGCAACAATTCAAATACATGTTATAATAATATATGTTTGCAGCTCTGTGGAACCAATATAGTACAGTATTGTTATTTTCCCCTCTTTGACAGCCAACCATTAAATCCACTATTTTCATCTCCTTTTCTTACCTCTAATATACTTTAATTATAGGCAGAGTCTATATCAGTAAATAGAGCTGTAGAAAAAAAAATAGACTGAGGTTTCTAAAGAGATCTGAAACTTTGTACTTAACCATTAATATAATTACTGGAGTTACCTTGCCTTTTAAAGCTTGGTTGTGCTTGGGGTTAGGAGCAGAGCAATCAGACTTCGTCCTAATTTAGTATAATGGAAGTTTTAAGTATATTTCAATATTTTGGGTGGCGAAAGTCCAGTGGTTGAATACTTACATATTTCTATATATTTACATATTCTTACTCCTGAGCAGGTCCATAGCTGGTCAGTGTCTAGGTAGGAGGTCCGATGGGAACTACACATAACCACCTTGCGTTCCATGATGGAAGAAACATGTGACATAAAAGTATAAAGAAATAAACATCATTTTATTATCTATTTTTTTACAAAACAAAACAAACCACATTTTCAGTTATTGACCCATTTTGGCCCATTACTTTTTTATTATTCATTGTAAATTGAATATGCATGAAATTTTAATCTCTGAAATGACTCAACATGTGCAGTCTCATCTTCTTGTTCTGTCACTGTGATTGCAGTTCCAGATATATGTGCAGAAGTCTGCTCCTAAGCTTGTATAGTTCCCAGCTAGATATAGAAGTTCATACAGTTGATATAAAGATAGGTGTGTGTGCCTTTTGTGTGTGTTAAAAAAAGAATTTAAAAAATACTGAAGAAACATCCTCTGACACAGTATTCATGTGTATGAAATGGTCCCCTCAGGTCATGACTATAGATTTAATCTTCGGAAATATTATTCTGAATTAAGCATTTCTTAGAGCATCATTCACCTGGCTATTTTAATCACTGCTATTTTTCTATAAAAAGAGGTGCCGGAACTTTCCACAAACACCTCCCTTGTTCTCTCATACTGGCAATGGCACCCACCAGAGAGGTGCTGGAACTGAGTTCCTATCAAGAGCTATCAATAATACTTATCAATAATATTTCCTAGATGGCTTACAATATAAAAAGAAACAGTATACATTGTTTCAAAATACAGTTCAAACTACGAAGATCAATGAAAATAACTACCAAACGATTTATGTTGTGCTGTTATTTCATCAATGGTGCAGAACCTGTTTAGTCATCTTTACACTTCTTTGCATGTGAGAGCAATAGATAGGAAAAATCTCTAATGAAGTATTTTAATGTTGTCATGTTTTTAAAAAATGATTTAAATTGTTGAAATCGTTAGTTATGCAATTTTGTTGGGGGGTTTCACTTATCTTATGAAGATAGCCAAAGCATTTTGGTAACTCCCATTAGAACATGCTCCTCGTGATAGAGATAAGAAAGAAAATGAAAACATACTAAAGTTTGACCAAAGTTTGTTGGCACTTAAATTCACTTACCTTTCAGGTACTTTTTGGCATAAAAAATGATCATAAAGTTATGACCTCAGATCTAAAAGTTGCATGTTATTTGTCATTGGTTTGCTCTGTAGAGAAGCTACTTTGATTTCTTGATCGGAGAAAAAGGGCCTTCAATTTGAAGAAGTTCATAGTATGACAAGGTGAAAATGTCATGCAATAATGAGACAGCATTGTGGTATTGAAAGTATTTTTTTAAAGCCAACAGTTTCAAGAAACTCCACACTAAAACGCCAGAAGCACATTTTATTTTTCTTGACCTCCTTTGCTGATTGACAATCTCTAAGTTTCAACATTAAATACCCTTCTAAATTTAGCAGAAATTCATGCTTTGTAGTTCAACTCCTCTTTTGCAGCTTTCTAGAGGAGTGTTTGTACTGTAGTACACTGCAGAAAGCTTTTTACTATCAGACTGCCTGCCTTTCTAAATATATATTGGATGTTTGTCTTTCCACATGGAAAAGCATTCGGTTGGTTTTCTTTTCCAGGGGCAAATTTTCTACAGAGTAATTCTGTGAATTCTTAATTTGCATACAGGTATGCAGTGGTACCTCGGGTTAAGAACTTAATTTGTTCTGGAGGTCCATTCTTAAACTGAAACTGTTCTTAACCTAAGATACCACTAATGGGACCTCCCACTGCCGCTGCGCCGCCGGAGCACGATTTTGGTTCTCATCCTGAAGCAAAGTTCTTAACCCGTGGTACTATTTCTGGGTTAGCGGAGTCTGTAACCTGAAGCGCCTGTAATCCGTGGTACCACATGATTTAGGGACGCGGGTGGCGCTGTGGTCTAAACCACTGAGCCTAGGGCTTGCCAATCAGAAGGTCGGTGGTTCAAATCCCCACGACGGGGTGAGCTCCCGTTGTTCAGTCCCAGCTCCTGCCCACCTAGCAGTTCGAAAGCACGCCAAAGTGCAACTAGATAAATAGGTACCGCTCCAGCGGGAAGGTAAACGGCATTTCCGTGTGCTGCTCTGGTTCGCCAGAAGTGGCTTAGTCATGCTGGCCACATGACCCGGAAGCTGTCTTCGGACTAACGCCGGCTCCCTCGGCCTATAGAGTGAGATGAGCGCGCAACCCCAGAGTCGTCTATGACTGGGCCTAACGGTCAGGGGTACCTTTACCTTTACCTTTACCTTTATACATGATTTGCTTTTTGTCCTTCTGTCTGTCACACACTTGCTTCCCCCCCAAAAAAATTTTTTTAGACATGTTAAGCAATGCTAGGAACATAATCAGCTTCTAATTTAAACCATATGAAACAGGATGGGTGGGGGCTCCAGGCACCTTCTTCCTTGTTTGGGAAGAAAAATTCCCAGATACCAACCACTACTCTTACCATCCCCTACATTGTTTTGTAGGGGAAAGGAAGATATCTGAGAAGGGGAAACATGTAATAGTTTGAAATGATTCTGTTGATTGTAGCCTCCACATATCTCCCTTTCAAAATACTTCCTTCTTCCTTTAAAAGGATTTTTAAAGGTATGGTTGCATACCTTCACTTTCCTACTGCAAGATCACAATATGGATAGCACTGGAAAAATGGATGGCAAGGGAAAAGAGCCTAGAATGGATACATTTAGAAGCAGCGGTGAGCTTATTGGAAACTGAGCTAGCTGAGCTGGGATGCTGAAATAATAATGGATGGAAGGAGCAGGAATGCAAACCTTGTTTCTCAGAGAAGGATGACCACTTTCAACAATTAAATTCAGGACAAACATGTACACTGATCGCGAAAATCTGGGACTGATATATAAGTTGTATTAAAGATATTGGTGTTGGCAGGCTTTTCATCCCCTGGTATCAGTGCAATTCCTTCTGGAGCAGTGCATGTTTTCGATAAAAAGAAATATCATACATGTTCTATCATAGTAGTACACTGATAAGCACTGGAAATACTTTTGTATTAATACATAGGAGTTGACATTCGGGCAAGAGGTCTACACCTTCCGACATGAAGAGAAAATGCTGCTTCTTACTAGTTTTGAAATGTAACAAAATTATTTTTGTGTAACAAAATTCTTAGAAGGGTGATTTCGGTATTCACAATATGTATTTCATATATAAAACCTGAGATTCATACAGGAAAGCATTTCAGCCCTCTAGAATAGTTTTGATAAGACAAGATGATGAAAGACCTGTTCCTCTTAGAATTCTGAATCACAATATGATTGCAAATTAAATAAATGCTCCAAATCAGTTTAAGGGAGATGACTGATTAATTTGTTTGAAACAAAATGCTCTGAAGGCAATAAGTGAGCAGAAAGAAAGGAATTTTAGATTTCTTTTGTTGGACAGGAAAGAAGCACAGCTTGATATTGCGTAGTGATGAATTCTGTATTTCAGTGTAATATTCTTTTGCATAGGAACTGGCACATTCCATTGCTCAAGCTTTGTATTTTAATTAAGTGGCATATTTCAAATATCTAATACTGAAAGGAGCGCTGAGGAAAAAGATATCATTAGGTTCTGCCTCCTGAAGACAAAAGGTGGGTGGGAGAAATGGCATGTTACTACAAGAAATAGCAGCCCTGTTCATGAGCTACCATCAGGTATTTAAGTTCTCAGAGGTTTCTTTATGCCTCAAGGCAAAATAGTGGCACAGTCATTTGTGCAAAACCCATTTCATAAATTTTAAAATCTACAATAAATTATTATTGTGTCATAGAAATTGCTTTCTACCTGTTGAGTGAAAATTCACATAATTGATTTCTCTGTTATATTCATCACATATGTTTCTGTGCATAGGTGCCAGCTCCTAGGGTCCAGGGCACTTTCAGCCTCCTCGTTGTTTTTTGGGGTGAGATCCCCCTATCAGATGTTGGGTAGTGGGTGCACACCTTGCTCAAGGCTCTCAAACACAATCTTCCTTGCATGAAGAAGTTTACAAAGGGCTGTTTGAAAGTGCTCTGCTCCCTTTCAAAGTTGCAACAAATCACTGTGATGCCAGGCGATTGACAGGTGGGCATTGCCACCCACCTGCCAACTTTGGCCTGCAAGGGGTGGTGAAGATAAGGTTCTAGTGTTCTGGCCAGAAAACATTTCCCACCCCTGATGTATTCGCTTGTTGGCATTAAGAGAGCATACCAGCAATTTATGGTAGATTATACGCAGATAATACAAACCTATGTGTGTTTACTTGGAAACAAGTTGTACTTATTCAGTGGGAATAACTCCCTAGTTTAGGATTGTGGGTTTCATGCTGTAATTTTCTTTATTGGCCAAGATCTCTCAGCTAAGATATCAGTCATCCTGTTAAATAATTACCTTTTGTTGGTCTCTCTCAAACACAGTTCAGTTACAGCTAAAAGTCAGCTTTATGTAGTTTGATTAATAGTTTTGCTCCTGTTATTTACATACCTGATTATACAAATATATAAATTATATATTATCTGTTTAATCCCTTTACAGGTGGACTTAAATTGAATGTAGATCAGAATTTCAAGTAATCTGGCCTGATGTGCATACAGAAGGAATGAAGCATGGATGTGAAAGAACGCAGACCTTATTGCTCCCTGACAAAGGGCAGAAGAGACAAGGAACGGCGTTACACAAATTCTTCAACAGAAAACGATGAGTGCAGAGTTCCTACACAGAAGTCCTACAGCTCAAGTGAAACTTTGAAAGCTTTTGATCATGATTCCTCCAGATTGCTGTATGGAAACCGGGTAAAAGACTTGGTCCACCGGGAGTCAGATGAGTATAGCAGACAAGGTAGGCATACTATTCTTAAGCAGTTAACAGATACATTTGTATACCAGTATGCAGAATTCATACTTTAGGTGATCCCTTAATGTCAGTCTTATAAATGGTTCAGGAATGTTTGAAATTTCTCTCATAATACTATTGCATTTGCTTTACACTCCTTTAACAAATGGCAGGGGATTTAGACATGATCATTACTTTAAAAAATACTCTGATTTAATCTCTAAGGTTTGCTGAGAATGTCCTCTTTCCTATGTATATTCCAAATCAAATACAACAAAGGCGTTTGTTGGAACATTTGTGAGATTCTTATTTTGTGGGTTAGAAATACTAACGCAATGTACTCAGTCCCTGAAAGCAACAAGCAGCATGGGTTTCAGCCTTGGTTCCTTGCCAGCCCACACAGCTGGTAAGACAACTGCAGAACTATTTTGACTTGCCATATTGTTGTGGAGCTGTTCCAAGGAAACAAAGATCCTGTCTTTTCCAGTTCATTTTTGACACTGCCACTTGTGAGGTTTAAGCACCTTTACAGGAACGTATGTATATAGGCATGAGCAAATGGGACTTGTCAACATGTGAAGGTAGCCCATCTAGGAGAAGGAAAACTCTAATCCGAAACCTCTGCTGCCTTGTGGGATATCTTCGGGAGAAGGAAAGGCTAAGGAGTAAGCCCTGCGCTATCCAGAGTGGAGTCCCTAAGACGGTTGGATGGTCCCTTGTAAGCCTCCTTCTGGCAACTCCTGCATCCAAGCTGCTGTCAAATATATTGCTCTGTTTTCCTTTAGAGCACATCAGCAAGGCCAAGGGGGTGTCTTCTTGTCTGGACAGCCCAGAGCCTCCATACACACTGCCCGGCCTTCCTCCCCAGGGAGGTCACTTTGGTGCTGTTAGTGCAGCAGTTTGACTTTACCTCTGGAAGTACCTTCCATTGTCTCTTGAGATAGGTGGGTCCCAACAGCAGGAACATTGACAGGCTGTGGAAAAAAGCACTTTGTGACTACTTCATTATTACAGAAGTACTTTCCCCAGAAGATTTACCGAAATATGAACTTCAACGTCTTTGGTTCAGGTTCTGTCATAAATCAGTATGGATAAACCAGGGCTAGGGAACCTGTGGCAATACAGATGTAATTTGCTGACATACAGTTGAAATACTGAGTGATTTTGGTCTTATAAAGCAATGCATAACTTGACTGTTGGAAGAAGGCTTCAATAGAACGTATGTAAAACTTGAAATTGTCATTCTTCAGGATATTCCTGGCCTTTAGATAAATGATTTTAGACTATAATTAGGATTGATGTGGCATTACCTGAGGGTACTTTCAGATGCTTCCATTGTAGCCTGGCTCTATCTGCAATACTGCAGTGCTGTTCACTTCAGGAGGCATATAAGCATGGCAAGTTCTAGTAAATTACCACCATTCCCTTGGATGGTGTTCAGCTAATCCATGTTATTTTCTGGTCAGCCAGAGGCAACTTGATCAGAATGTCAGAAATGCTTTTGAAAAAAGACCACTTCTCTCTATAATAAGGATAAGAATTAAATTTGTATAATTAAGCTTTCCTCTTCAAATGATATGCAGTCATACCTCGGGTTACAGACGTTTCAGGTTGTGTTTTTTTGGGTTACGGACCCGCTGAAACCTGGAAGTACCAGAACGGGTTACTTCCGGGTTTCGGCGGTCACGCATGCGCAGAAACGCTAAATCGCACTTTGTGCATGCACAGAAGCTCCAAATCGCAACCCGCTCGTGCACAGATGCGCCGCTGCGGGTTGCGAACACTGAGAGTTGCGAATGTGCATCCTGCATGGATCACGTTCGCAACCTGAGCGTCCACTGTAAATATTGGAATTGCCTTGAATTATTTTAATGAATTATTGATTCATTAATTTTAAACTAATGTAAGAATATAAGGGCTCCTAGATTAGGCCAGTTGACCACCTAGACCAGCATCCTCTTCTCACAATGGCCAACCAGATGCTTGTGGGAAACTAGCAAGCTGGATTCAAGCACAATAACACTCTCCCATCATTTCATTTCCAGCAATTAGTATTCAGAAGCACTGTAAATTCAGAAGCAATTATAAATAGTTGCATTTTATTTTTAAAGAAAATTTGTGAACTAGCTACTGTTGTATATTAATTCTCAAGGTGGCACACAGTTGAAAGTACAAAACAATACATTAACAGTCAAGAAGTAAAATAATATAAAATTACAGAAATTGTACTATGACTATTCTTGGCACCACTGAACCATTAAAGAAGCCTTAAACTAGTTGTTTAATATGCTAGAATGCCTGGACAAATTAAAAAATATATTTGCTGGCATCACGAAGAAATCAGAATGGGCTTCCAGGCAAGCTTTTTCTGGGCAGGGCATTCAAAATTAGAGACACCACGGCTGAAAATATGCTTTCTCTAACCACCAACCTGAAATGTTGGTGCAACTTGGTAAGGGTTTCCAGGAGTATAGAGTTTGGTCATGTTCATGTGGTGAAAGGGAATCTTTCAGACAGCTGGTGTACCGGTAGTTTATTTATATGTTGTTTTTCTACGATGACCAATGTCTAAAGCATCTCACAATAAGCATTACAGTAATCAAAATGCAGAACGATATTTGAAAAACAAATAATTACAAATATCAAATAGATCAAAATATATCAAAGTAAACAGTTGGATAAACATACGCATAATTTCAGTGGGTAGCATTCAGCTACATTTGACTCAAAGTAGACCCGCAGAAATTAATGGGCCTAACTTAGTCATGTTCATTCATTTTAATGCTTCTAATCTGAGTCACACTTAATATGTACCAAGTATTATATGAAATTCAGAATTAAGAATAAAATATAAATAGCTAACTTTTGTTATTTGTAGTTGCTAGTGCTGTTTTTGCTGCTTTTTCAGTGGCCACAGAAGCCACAGCAGCCAGATTTTAAATAAATTTGTTATCTTCTCACCAGCTCATCTCCTCCAAAAGGGAAAAGCTGGGGAGGTGCAATGATGTTAACCCCCTCCCTGCCCAATGTATTCTGGTTTGGTGCTAAAACATGGAGAGCTCTATAGGTAACTGTCAGCATTTTGAATTTTAACTGGAAATCATTTTTGCTTTATAACAACTGGTGATAGATGCTCTCTGTGGTTGTTCACAGTAAACTAGATGCCGCATTTGGTGGGAACTGACCTTTCTGATAAATCTTCAAAGGCACCCTTCTATACAACATTGTAGTGGTACAGTGTAGAGATAATTAGGGCATGGACAGCAGACCATACTATCTGTGTCTGGGAGAGGCTGCAGGAGGTACACCGATCTTTGCATAACTGGTGAAAGGTACAGCTTACCATGGATGCCACTTGGGCCACCAGTGACAACACTGGATCTCTCAGCAGACACCAACAATGTGCAACCCCATCTAGGATTGTTCTTTATTCAAATAACCACCTACTAACTACCCTTTTATCTAGACTGAGCTTCAGTTTGTTGACATGATACAATCCATTACTCATCCCAAAATTAAAGGAAATTAAAAAGGAAATTTCTATGCAGCGTGGATTGCTGTTTTGAGCAAGTTCAGAAAAACCATGTATCTATAGATCTGGGACGCGGGTGGCGCTGTGGGTAAAACCTCAGCGCCTAGGACTTGCTGATCGTAAGGTCGGCGGTTCGAATCCCCGCGGCGGGGTGAGCTCCCATCGTTCGGTCCCAGCTCCTGACCACCTTGCAGTTCGAAAGCACCCTTAAGTGCAAGTAGATAAATAGGTACCACTTTATAGCAGGAAGGTAAACGGCATTTCCGTGTGCGGCACTGGTGCTGGCTCGCCAGCTGCAGCTTCGTCACGCTGGCCACGTGACCCGGAAGTGTCTTCAGATGGTGCCGGCTCCCGGCCTCTTGAGCGAGATGAGCGCACAGCCCTAGAGTCGGTCACGACTGGCCCGTACGGGCAGGGGTACCTTTATAGATCTTCTATTGCTTTTCTTAATCAGACTCATATGTGCATTTGTAGTGCTGGATTATAATGTGTGCTTAAAGAATTAATAGGGGTATTAGTGTAATATGGTAAAAAGATAAAGGTACCCCTGCCCGTGCGGGCCAGTCTTGCCAGACTCTAGGGTTGTGCGCTCATCTCACTCTATAGGCCGGGAGCCAGCGCTGTCCGCAGACACTTCCGGGTCACGTGGCCAGCGTGACAAGCTGCATCTGGCGCGCCAGCGCAGCACACGGAACGCTGTTTACCTTCCCGCTGGTAAGCGGTTCCTATTTATCTACTTGCACCCGGAGGTGCTTTCGAACTGCTAGGTTGGCAGGCGCTGGGACCGAACGACAGGAGCGCACCCCGCCGCAGGGATTCGAACCGCCAACCATGCGATCGGCAAGTCCTAGGCGCTGAGGTTTTACCCACAGCGCCACCCGCGTCCCCAATGTAATATGGTAGAGAGTACTTCACAAAAGTGTATAATTCCTTTAGCTACCAGTCAGCCAGTATACATGGGGTTTTGGCGGCTGAACTTGGAGTGAAATGGCAGTTCCTGGAGTATTATCTATAGTGGCATATGGGTCTTTCCAGTTTATTTGTTGGTCTTTTAAAAGCATTTGGTCTGGCCGATTGGCTTCTTTTAATGCTTGTTGTTTTAGCAGCTGTGATTACTACTGGTAGCTTTGAGAAAGTTCAGATTACCCTTGGCATGCTTAGATACTGACAGGGTCAAGGAGCATATTTTAATAAACAGAAAAGTATAAATCATTCTAGCATTTGAAGATTAACCTCTTTACATTGGGTCTTCTTCAGAAATAGATTGCATTTGGTATACTGCAAAGAAACAAAGTACGCTGATATGTTAATAAGTAAATGTAATAATTTTTACATTAATATACAATCAGTTGGAACTGTTGCATTTAGGTCCTGCTTTGGGGCTTCCTGCCGGTTGGTCACCAGAAGAAATAGACCTTTGGTCTGAGCCAGCAAGGCTCTTCTTCTATTCTAATTAAATACTTCTCTACATCACACAATGTGGTATGATTTTCTATGATTTTTTTAAAGTATCCAATGTGCCACACTACCTTGTTTGCCGGTCAAATAAAAGCTGAAGTAGGCAACTGATGAACTTCTGTTTGTATAGTATCTGATTCTGGGTGGAAATTTGGCACTATGAAATCATTACTTAAAGCTTCTTTTTGTAGTGTATACGAGCTTGTTTATTTTTTACAAAAAGTTATATTGATAGATGTGATGATGATAAAGAAATGTAAATTACTTTCTACCATCTAAGTGTGTAAATACAATGTTCTGCTATCAAGGATAAATTATGCAAATTGATTTGCATTAATGCAATTTTATTTTGCATATTTATGATAATTCCAATATTTGAATTTTCAAAGAATTTACATTGATGTTACAGGACAGCTAACTGCAAACCTAGTGCCATGTATTTGAAAACAAGCCCATCATCTGTTTCCATTGCTGTATTTTATCTACCCTGTTCCAAATCAAAATTAAAAAAAAAAATCAGTGAACTGTAAGACTGTCTTTTTAAGGACTGCAAAAATCAAAAACATTAATCAGAACTTCAGTGTTTAATTAATGTGAATCCAAAGTTTATTACTTTTTAAATATTAGCTACTCAACATGAATCATCGGGAGAGCTATATGATTAATCTTATTCAGTTGCTATAAATGTCAACTGCAGCATGAAAAGATTTAAATTACCATGGTTTTCTTTCTTTTAAACTTTAAATGTCTGTATTTAAACACACCACTTAAACAAATCTGTCTTATCATTCTTACATACCAAATGTATATGTCCCACCTTCTTTTAAAGATTTACAGGCTGATGTCAACCACTACTTGAAAGCAAGCCCTTTAGAATTCCTACTTCCTTTGTAAGAACATTTAGGCTTACAGGTGTAAAGGCTTTTTGACTGTAAGGCTGGAGATTTGGCAAGAAACAGAAAAAAGAATAAAATGGAAAATAAAATTGTCTTCCATTGGTTTAATTCAAAACCAAAAATGCCAGCCAGAGCAGAAGGGCCTTATTTTATGAAGATACTCAAATGCTGTGATGAGCAACTCTCCTGAGGAAGTTTCATAACTGTGGGACAGTCAGCAGCAATCTCTATATGTTGATGAAACTTTCAAGAAAGCAACCTTTGTGAATTTTAGGGTATGCCATTTGTCACTTTTTTTTTTTTTTTTTTGCTTGGAACCATGGAACACCAAAGCAATTCCCGAAATTCATGATCCTCCCCCCCCAACTGAAGCCAAACTTTTGTTCTAGTTTGTGCCATTTGGTGCTCCAAACTCTGCATTTTGTGCCACTTTGCAAAATTTACCCCAGGTAAATTCTCTACCAAATGCAGTTTCTGCAACAGTCTTAAAAGGCTTTAATCTAACTTTGAGGTGAAGAAAGGCATTAATAAAAGTAACTAGGTCTTAAAGCTTTCCCACCTGATAGATTGTGAATGTGTTCATATCACCACCGCAACCTGGTTTGCCAAGCATTATGACCAAGGGAACTGGACTTACTGTGACAGGTGTCTTTAAAAGCCCCAGGTTACAATGCCTGCCAGCCATCCTTGTCTTAGTCTTGTCAGAATACATTTTCAGTTGTCTTTTTCATAGCCATTCCTTGATGCCCTCAGATACTATGTAAAATAATAGACACTCCATAATGTGCAGTGGTGTGTTTGATTCTGTTTATTGAAGGCTCACTACTACCCTTTGCAATCCTAATATTAACATGTATTATCAGACCAAAGCAGGTTTATGTGATCTGAATTAAAGTCGTAAGGAAAACATGAACATGACTGAGGTGAATTGGTGCTTTCTTTTAAACTAAAAAGTATGGGCTTTTTAGAACTGTGTAGCTAGTAGGATAACTCTGGTAACAACCAACTGACTGCTGTCACCTTCAGCCTACATACCAACAATTTCTTATTCCTGCTGTAAAGAGTTTACAAAATGGGCGGGGGGGGGGGAGATAAAAGTGGCTTAGACTGCTTTTCATCTTCAAAGCGTTTTGGAAACATAATCTAATTAATCCTCAGTACACCCCTGTGAGTTAGGCACATAAGTATTTGAAAAAGAAACAGAGTTTGAGGTTTTGTTTCTAAGGGCAATTTTACAGGAGGCTTACATTGCTAAAGCAACTTCTGCAGTTATATTTTCCATATCTCTATATCGTACTTCCTTCGGCTAGTGTTAGCACATGATAATCCTAGTTAACTGGCATCCAAGGCAGCATTTTTGCTATTGCAGAAGATAAGAGAGGGCTTCCAGCTCTTTGGTACCATGTTATGCTACTGCTGTATGAGGCAGCTCATGCTATAGTATGGAGGCAAGACGGAACAAAACAAGGGAAAGAATCTCATCAGATGCCGCCAAGGAACCAAAGGTAATGAGACAGAAGCAGAAAGGAGGTAGCAACCCAACAACCCTTAACAGGTTGGAGAACCGGGCCAAAGCTGACAAAATAAAGTTAAAATGTTAGCAGGGTTAAATTCAACAGTAAAAATTACACCGAGAAAAAATGAAAAAGGGAAAAGATGGAGTAATTAGAATATGCAACAGTAAGGTAAAGGGACCCCTGACCATTAGGTCCAGTCGTGACCGACTCTGAGGTTGCGGAGCTCATCTCGCTTTATTGGCCGAGGTAGCCGGCGTACAGCTTCCGGGTCATGTGGCCAGCATGACTATGCCGCTTCTGGCGAACCAGAGCAGCGCATGGAAACACCGTTTACCTTCCCGCCGGAGCGGTACCTATTTATCTACTTCCACGGGACGCGGGTGGCGCTGTGATCTAAACCACAGAGCCTAGGACTTGCTGATCAGAAGGTCGGCGGTTCGAATCCCCGCGACAGGGTGAGCTCCCGTTGCTCAGTCCCAGCTCCTGCCAACCAGTAAGGGGTAATAAAAAGGAACCATGGAAGGGAGGAAGGGAAGCTGATGTCTGTAGAAGTGGGTTGAGTGGGAAAGGATTCTCTTAACTACAAGGCTCATGGATAGGAAAGAAGGAGCAGTGTGGAAATGTTTAACATTGCAGTACTGTGGTGCCTAAGGCTACCATAATTGTAGAAGGAAATTCATTGGAAATAAATCATTTCATTGGGTTTAAAATGACTGATCATGCAGAAAAATCCAAGCTTTGCCCTGTTCTGTTATAATGTATGGAAAACAAGATTGTAACAATAGATGATACAAGGAAGATCTATAGAAACAGTGGGTTCTAGGAGAGAATCTATTGCATATTGCTCTGATGCCTGGCTGACGGAACAGCATTTTAGTTTTATGAGTAATCTACATAAATTAGAGAAGCCTAACACACCGCAAACAGAGGATTCCAGGGGACTTGGTGCCTCCTATGCACATATACACACACACACACACACACACACACCCCAGTCTGGGATATTCACTCTCAATTAGAGAGAGGTTTTTTTTTAGAGCTGTGGAGACAGCATTTTCAAGGCTAAGCATACATGAGACAAAATGTGAGTTACTATTTTGCAACTAACACCTTGTTCAGCAACTGGCAGACTTCCCTAATTCATTTTCTTTATTTCTAAGATGGGAGCTTTTCATATAGTATGAAGATACCTGAGAGTCTTAATCAGCTAATGTTTGTAAAGTGCTATGAGCTTATTGGGTTGATGGTGTTATCATTGTAAGTGCTAAGCATTATTATCAACGTGATTACATCCGAAGGTGATAGTGGACTGGTGCCAATGGTCTTGGCTTCAGCTTTCCTATTTTTAATTTTACTCTTTTGCCAACATATTTAGATTCAGAGTTTTGCATGTTTCATTCCTTTCATAGTAATCGTGTAAGGCCAGAAGACTATTCGTGTAATGATTAACATTAGTCTGCCCACATTCATGTCGCGAGCTTTTTTCTTAGTAGTTTTCTTTTTAGGAAGTGTCAGAAACTAAAGGCAGAGTCTCATGACTATGATTCAAGGTGACTTTTCTTTAAGGTGTATAAGTAAAATAGGTGAATCCATATTTATGCCAGCATATCAGTATTTATAATAACTTCAGTGTGTTCTAGAGCAGCCAAAGTATGAACAAAAGATATGGCAGCTCTGGCCCATTCTGCATACGAAGGCCACCTCAAAGGCCACCTCAGTCTCCCTATAATTCCTTTCCAGGACCATGGCTTTATAAGTTGCCTTGAGATGTCAGCTGAAATTGAATTTAAGACACTCTTCTTTTATCCTGGTAGATATCAAAATAAGGGAAATACACTCTCCTCCCATCTCAGAAAGGTTAAAATAGGGCTAATCTCATGACTTCATACTTGCCACAGCATACATTTATTATTACTATTATTACTTTTATTATATTCATATACTGCCCTTCATCTGACGATCATAGGGCAATTCACAACATTAACATATAAACCTGGTTGGCATCCATCTGTCTCAAGAGACAACAGAGGAGTGTGCCTTGGGGGTGAAGTCAAACTTTTGGAGAGTTACAGTGCCTGCTGTGGCTGTATAGACCGATACAGGAGAGACATGTTTTCTTACATCTGGGGCAGATGAAGGTATCCAGTTGTGCTGCTGCATTCTCCCAGCGGTCATTCCTCGTCTGGTCACTGCTGTGAATACACAACTTGTCTGTCTCCGGCCACTGTGGTTGTCTGCAAGGGATTCCCACATGGTGGAGTTGATGTTGCCAGCATTCATGTCTCATTTGCAGGCATCTTTGAGAATACAAAATACATACTAAAATAAAAACAAAACAAACCAATAACTGCCCTCCCACAAACACATTTAAAAGGACATAAAATGTTAATCAGCTAAAGGCTTGGTGTCTAAAGATATGTAATGAAGGCGCCGGGCAAGCCTCCCCGGAGCAAACATTCCACAAATGGGGACCACTGCAGAAAAGGCCCATTCTCATGTTGCCACCTTCTGTACCTCTCATGGAGGCACACAAAGAAAGTCCTTAAGTGATTAATGCAGGGTTGTCCATGTGAATTGTTCATGGGAAGAACATAGTGTTATTTTGCAAATGGGGAGGAGAAAATGGGTTCGGCACCAACACCCATTTTAGCACCAAAATGGTGGTGCTAAAATTAAAGCCTGTTGACATTAATCTTTATCAAAGTGTGACCAGTCCTGAATCTAGAGTTTGGTTGGTCCTTTGGTTATGAACTTTTAGCAGGTTCTTCTATAGCTGGACTCCCTGATTTGACACCTATGGGGTATCACAGCATCCTCAGAACTCTTTCACTTGTTAAGGGTCCCAGCCTCTTTTTTGAAATGAGTTTTGATTATTTATTGCCAATTGGGGTTTGGTTAGGGGGGTTACTTATTTCTTTTTTACAAAATGTGTTGTGTTTGGGGGTGTATATTGTTGTTTTGGCTGTTTTGAGTGGGGGTTCTGAGCGTTGTTGGCTTTTCTTCTGTCAAATAGGTATTGTTTTGCTGCTCAGAACAGTTCCTTTGATTTCCAAAATGGTGGGGTATCCCTACCCTGTAGCTACTCCAGCCAGAACCCCCCTGGTGGTAATATGTACCCACAGTGACCAGCAGTAGCATCAACTTGTGGGGGAGGTTGTGGGGGCTGACATGCATGTGACATCGGAGGAGCCAGGGAACGGAGCTGAACCTGACAGCAGTGTGGCTTCAATGGCTAGCAGCTCCTTCTCCTGCTGCCAGTGCCGACCAAAGGTTATTTTCCCTTCCTTCCCCTCCATGGCAGGAGGAGAAAGAGCCAGCCACTGAAACTGTGCCCAGCTCGGCTCTGTGTTTTGCTCTGATATTATTATTTTTTAACATGGGATGTGGGCATTGAAATCTACATGTTCCAGCAACAGTAGACCACAGTGATTTTCTCACATTAAGGTATATCTTCAGGGTTTACTTCCTAAGACTACAATTTCTCCATTCTTAGTTTAAGCTGTGATACTGAGTTAAGGCTGTGCAATAAATCTGGAAGCTCTTTGCACTTCACTCTCCTAGGTATATTCAAATGTAAACATTCTTGGTTCTAAACTTAAAAGTATTGGACAATGGCTACATTGTGCTCATGATGTGTACCTATCAGTGATTGTGTAGAGAATGCCAACCTTTACCCAAATTTTGATAGGCGACATAGCGTGGTTCTTATTTAAACAGTTGCTTGTTTACTGATTCATCCTTCCTAATAGCCTTCACACAAGGCTATTTACTGCTGTGACAGTTGCCTTTCCTTGCTCAATGCATTTTTGTTCTGTTATTTATTCACATCTCAATGATAAGTACTATTTGATTTGTAGCTAATTGCAGCAACTGTTTTTCATTATTTATGAGTGTCATAGTCAGAATCCATTTACAATTCTGACCGGGATAAAACTGATTGCCACAACTGATATGACCACAGCAATAAGGCATTAACTGGCACACTTGAAAGCTGTCAAGGTCTGGGGCATTAACTCCTTTTGCATTTCATGAACCATTCATTCTGCTGTTGCTTGTTCCTCTTCAGAATGTTTTCCTTCTTCTTCTGCATTTTTAAAAAATTACATTCACATTTAAGAGCCTCATAACAACTAGGAAAAGCACTAGAAAGCTAGCCAGAAAATAGCTTTTGAAAAAGTTGTTGTTTATGGTCCACTTTTCTGTTTAAAACAAAATCACCAGCTTCCAAAAATAGAAATAAATGATATGCAATAATAATACAGCAACAATAAAAGCAGACAAACCCCCAAATTAAAAGCATGAACAGCAAATTGTCACACTAAGATCAAACATTAAAAGCATGTTAGAATAACAGGCCTTCAGTAGACACTTGAAAAGTAAGAAAAGAGTTTTGGCAGATCTCTATGAATCATGTATCCCACAATCTTAATACTACCACTGAAAAAGCCATGTCTTGGGTACCTTACAACCATATAATATCTTTACTATTGCAAGACTACTTTATGTCAGAGCTTGTAAAAATACTCACAAACCAACTAAATGAGAGCTTGTTAGAAAACTTTGGGAAGTCTGTTAACAAGTTATGTAAAAAGAGAAATTAAAATATCAGATGTAGATTATTTACTTTTCTAAGTTATGTAAACAATTGATAGAATACACATTTGAGTGCATGTTTTTTAAAATATAGTATTATGACTGTAATTTTAAAGGGAGCTACACATAGCCTACAATTTTAGCAGTGTGATGATGTTGCTCCTAGGATTCATAATATAGAACATCTGAAAAAAATAGCTGGAATGAGCATGCCAGTAGTCTGTATATCACAAATACATGTGAGGATTTGAGGTAATAAAAGTAAGCTTAAAATATAGCTTTTACTAAACCAATAACTTTTAAGTGCCGCATTTTAAATGCTCTTAAATGTCTCAAGTTGATTAAACCTGATTTATTTACATAACTATTAATAGTCATTTTTGTATCTCTTCCGTTCCTCCAAAACAGAATACAGTGATCCCTGTTCTCTGAAAACCAGCTCGGATTTGTAAAATATGTCTTATTTGACTAAGCCACCAAACCAAACATTGAAAGTATAGAAACATCTGTGTAATAATCATGTTGCTAGATTCTTGCATGATCTTTTTCAGGAAAGGCAATGCATTTATTTGCTTTCAGGCATTCAGCTAATGCAGGAAGAGTTAATAAAGATCAACTAACTAAGCCCTTATTCTAATTTAATGAATGTTTTATTCTTAAGGGAAACATACTTTTCTTATAATGACAGGTGACATCTGAATGGAAAAATACACTGTTGTTTAGGGCTTTATCTAGGACAGAAAGAGATAATCCTGACACATACTTGTTATTGCTTTTGCACTTTCATAAAGTAAAAAGGGCTGTCAGTTAGAGCTAATCCTATATGCTGAACCAGCTCTTCTTCATTTACAGGCCATTCTATATTTCTTTTCTACCTTAGAGAACTCCTGATGTGCTTAAGTAGTTGACAAAGAATAGCTAAGACCAGAGAATGTAAGGGTCACTGCAGATTGCTAGAGATCAAAGGATATAGTTGACTATAGCTCATGTAGCTCTTAACAAAAGACCTTGGGATATACCTGGGAAAAAATGTGTAGTTAGTGTGTTTATTTTAAGGATTCTGTTGTTTTAACAAACAAAAAACAAAAAGATTCTCATGTTTTGTTATCTTTTTCTTTCCTAATTAGGACAGAATTTTACCCTAAGGCAGTTAGGAGTATGTGAACCAGCAACTCGAAGAGGACTGGCATTTTGTGCTGAAATGGGGCTCCCCCACAGAGGTTACTCTATCAGTGCAGGGTCAGATGCTGATACTGAAAATGAAGGAGTGATGTCTCCAGAGCATGCCATGAGACTTTGGGGCAGGGGGGTCAAATCAGGCCGCAGTTCCTGTCTCTCAAGCCGTTCCAACTCAGCCCTCACTTTAACTGATACTGAGCATGAAAACAAGTCTGACAGTGAGAATGGTAAGTCTTTCTGTGTGTAATATGAAAAACTATTTCATGATTTGTATTTATGTATTCTTTAAGCATGAGCATACTTTCTGAACAACTTTTATAACAGTTTTCTAGGAAAAGCCAGTGTCCAGTATTGATGACTGGATGCAATATTTTACAAATATATAATTTGTACAATATTTTATCAACCGTTTGGAAAAAAAATCTGAGAATGAATGAGTACACAAAATAGCTTATTAAGAAAGTTTGAGTACTAAAGAACAAATTTGATTGTGCTTTAAAAATCAGTTTGATACAAGTAGTTGAAATTGTGATAAAATGGAAAGAATGTCCTTTGGAGACTAGATTGTTGTGTAGTTAAAAGCTGACAAACATCTAACCCGAACTTCTTAGGAAATTGGAAATAGTCTTTCTATATAATTCCCCCGCTCCCCTGGTTAATTCTGGATCAGCAATATACTGTCCAAAGGCCCCATGCAGCCTCTGAGGTATTATGCATACTTTTGTTTCAGTCAAGCAATTCTTCAGTTCATTGGTAGCAAACATGCTTTGTACAATACTAGGCCAGATAGCCCAATGGTATGACAACATACGACAGCTTCAGAAGATATATGTGTTGATAGGGTTTTGCTCAAGGGAACTTGAACCCTAGTTTTGGCAATTTATAGGCACTTGATCCTTGGGTGAAACAAGCTTTAATCCACATGTCTGCATCATAAGAAACAAAATAACATTTTCACTAATATAAATTCATGTTTAGACATATTCCTGAGTCTCTGACAGCAGCATGGGCAGGTGAAAATGAAGCAACTGTAGCTTTTATTAGCAAAGAGATTAAGTAGTGGGAAAAGCTTAACCTCCTACATTTTTCTTTTCAGTCTTCTTATTAAAGACAAATGATCATGGCCAGTAACAAAAATTGGAAATTCTAATCCCAAACCACCTAATTCAGTGAAACTAACAGTATCACTGATCAAGAATGTAGCCACTGAAAGAGGCTAAGATCAGCTAAAATTGAGGACATGGACTGTTCAGAATAAATGTGCAGCCTGCTCATATCCTGGAATGTAATTATTGTGACACAAGTGGAATATTTCACTACACAACTAATGTAGCAGTCTTTCGTGAAACAAGAATGACAGAGATTAAGTAACAAAGTTTGTGGCTGTTTTTGATTTTGATTAGAGATTGGGTATGGGTACTTGTGCTAGAACAAGAAAATGACACTTTTTTCAATCTTGGTAGTCTATTACGCAGGCCCTACTGCCTACCTTAAATGAAGCTTAAAATAATAGGATAAAGCTCTTATTATCAGGAGTAAGGGGCCAATTAAAAGGAAGCTAGCCTTATCCCCCCCCCCAATATTGTACTTTCTGAATCTACAGAAAGATTTTAGAAAGGCCTGCTTGATTTGTTTTCCATTTAAAGTTCCGCGTGTGTAATGGAATCTTCCATAGTTGTGGTGATTGTATAATAAGATTGTGTGTAACAAATATGTGGATTATATGTGGCTTCAAAATCATATTGTTACGAAGGTTGCACGCCACCCACAATCTCTGCCAATTGGTAGCAAGATTAATCTAAGGGGTTCCAGGCCTGGGGTTGTGTTTCGGTTGGGAATCAAGACGCAGTAGAAAGTGTCATCTTTAAGAAATACGGTTTATTAACACATACTTACAACCTGGGTGCAGATGGAGGGAGTGCCTAGCTTACAGCATCTCAAGAGGAGCTTGTTCTTCACAGCAGCTCAGCACTGCATTCAGAGGCTTTCTAAACCACATCTCTGTGCCTCTGTCCCAGCTTGTTTCCAGCCAGTCCTAATGTTGTCTGCCCTTCCACCCTCTCCATGGAGTTCTCCCCACTTCTTGCTTTCCCTTTCCATAAACTCCTTGCCAAGCAATTCCCACCCTTTTACATGCTCGCTCCCCTTGTAACTTTGGCATCCACTGTTGGCACAGACCCAAGGATTTCCCTGTTATGGGCCATCAACACCTTTTCTCATACTTAACAACAACTATCCCAATGAGGCCCTGGCCTGGAAAGAGAATTTAGGTTGTATTTTTCCACAGGCCTCTTCCCTTCAACATTCCAAAAATCAGCTAAATTCTGTTCCTTTTAAAAATTTCTAACATTCACTAACTCTAGCAGGTGGGATTGCAAGAGTTTCCCCCACCACACACACCTTTCTGCTCCCATTTATTTATTTATTTATTTTAAATTGTCCACTGCGTAAAGCTGAATGTGCACAAGTTAAATGTGTATGTTGTAGGTCTACTTTAGTACATATTCCCTGAGATAGCATGCATCACCTTACTTGATGTATTATTGCAAACATTGACCACCGAGATTGCATATATGTGATTTTTTAATAGATGTTTATTTACATAAATAGTAGAACAGATCTCTACTAATTTTATTGAATTGAAGTTTGGAATTTCTTTTTTATCCTAATGCATAGCAATCATGAATAAATGAAGGAAACAGTATTTAGCATTAATCAGATCATGCAATAGACTGTCTGATGTTTTGATACCAATTTCAAAGAAGAGTTTAGCTACATAAATCCTTAATTTTGTTTGTTGATCAGGAGGCAAATAGTCCAGCAGAAGAAACTATTAGGGCTGCTTTGAGGCAAATAAAACTTTTCTAGCTCCAGTATCTCATCTGGGTTAAAAACAGTTAGAATATGCAGTTATGAGTAATGCTACGAGAGATGTAAAGCAGATCATTATGTATGCTTACCTTATCTGAAATTGCACTGCAATTAATGTTGCAAAGGCTGCCTAAGAGTCAGATCAACAAATTTACATGATAGTCCAGAATCTGATTTGCTGTAGTATGTTCATGTTCACTATAAAATCTAAATATGGCCAAGTTTAAGAGGTGTTTTTGATTTAAATTAGGATTGATAAAAAACCTCCAAATGTCAAGAATACAGGAAATGTTTCACCTTTGTCTTGGGTTGCTCAAAGGTTATTTTCCCACATCTATGTGCAAAAGGTAGTTAAATCTCTTATGAAACACATGGTTCTTATATGGGCTGCTGGCTCTTCTTCCATGTACTCTGCTCCATAAATATTCCTGTTCTTAAGGTAAGTTGCATATGCATTAATAAGCGCACCAGCCCTCTTGTAAAATAACTTTGTTTACAGTGTTTCCCATATAAAACTCAAAGTTATTACAGTTTCTGTAAAGACTCCAAGAAAACTGCTACCTAGAAGTTTGTACTTGCAGCCATAGACCATCAAGACCATGGGCTCATCCACACTTCCGGTGGCTAGAAAGCACAGTTCTGTGTAGTTTAGATCTGAGTCTGAGCAGTTTTGTCTTTGCTCCACCACTTTCCCCCAGAAAACTCACTCTTTAGCATTCTGGAGAAAACCCAATTGATGTTTGCTCCAATTCAGCAGTTTACTGTGGGTTTCCCCAGGGGAAAGCAACAGGGCAAATGGAAATGTGAATGAGCACCAATCCTTCAATTTTAGGAATCAGATCATATTTCACATGGCCCCAAGAAAGGCATTGCCAACTGAGGAGCTTATTCTTGGCCCTGTGTTCTAACATGACAGCTGTCTTGACATGCATGTAATATAGGGCAATGAAACTTGCCAAGAGAGGAAGCCAGTGCAGTTTGCATCTGAGGTTTTACTTCTGTTTATTGCATTAGGGCATCCTTCTTCTGATGCAGAGAAACCCAGGCGGGGGCGGGGGCTGGAACAGAAATCAAGTGGTTCTCTTTGCTCCCCCCCCCCCAAGTCCTTATCACTTGTAATACTAAATAATGGTATAGTACTGTGCAAACAAGCCTCTGTGCCACGGATTCTGGCTAATTTAGTATGGCAGCATCATAATGAAATGATCACAGGCTATTTTAAACCAGGAACCCTACTTCTATCTAACTTTAACCCAAACATATTTTAAGGTGATGCTAAACTTGCGACAAGTCCTGCCTGCCACAGAGGAGTAACAGAGTGTGGGTGCATGAACATATTTCAGTATAGCACATTGAGGCAGATTGGCAAAGTATAAAACCATTGTTTAGTGTTATGAGCAAACACAGTAAAGTATTTAACCCCAAGCTTGAGTCTCTATTACACATGGGGTACCAGCCTGAGCTGGACAAAATAACAACAGATGCTTCTCTTGTGCATCTATAAACAATACTGCTCTCTAGAATGGAGTTTCATTATATCCTATTCATCTTGAACAACTTAAGCTATCATTTCATTTTAAGATATAGAAGAGTTCTTATTAACAGAATCTTACCCTAGTCACTGGCTTATTCTTGTCAATATCCTCCTCAGGGAAATTTGCTGCAAGGATTTGCTCCGTTCATGCTTATCTTCTTTTCTGTTGCAAACTATAACTTCCTGCTTAATATTACAGTGCCTATGGTAGGTTGAACATAGGCCAGTAGACCTGATTTCTGATTAAATAAGTTAGTTTATGAGTATGCAACTTAAATTTCCTTCATCGTTCTCAAGGGACATTAAAAGGCTTGTGGCTAAGTAGTAAAGATTATATCTGGCACAAAACCAAATCTCTGTCTTAAAGAGTCATCTTCACATACATTGGAATGTAGTCTCAGCTCCGTAAGTCTACAAATGCAAACTACAGAAACAATTTGGCATGGAGAGTATATGCATCCACAATCATATTTATGTGTTGTCAATTCTGTGAAATGAAGAGCAAGTGCAAATTCAGTGTTGTGTTCCACTGTCACTAACTAAGGTCACTAACTAATGCTCATTTTCACTGAATTTTAAATTTAGCAGTTTTACTTGTGTAATACAGCACTGTGCGGTTGTTAATAACTTGGTTTCACACACTTCCTCCAGAGTGTTTTTCTCAGCTTCTAGCTATAGATAATACCAAAGTAGTTAATCAAAGATGGCGTTATAATACTCAAAATACCCATCCCATTAATATATAATGTAAACAGAACAGAACAGTTTATACAACAGAACAAGTAATTATTTGATGGCATCATTTTTGTAATTAGGGCCTTAGCAATGTACCTTTCTCTTACACTCCAGTAATGCCAAAATAATTCTTTCATAATATTAGAAGTGTTTAAGGCTTTATTTGAAAACAATGCTCCGAAATGGGTGGATTTTTACATTTACTGGCTGCATACTGTATTCTCAGCAACATCCTCCTTGTCAACATTTTAATTTAAGTGTTTCTCTAAGCAGTTAGGGGATATTTCACAATCTCAGGTTATTGCAGAATCAATGGTGCCTTACAAAGTTAGGTTACTTTCCTTTAAAAGGCAGGATTTTTACTATAATTCCCTGTGTAACTTGTAAATATATTTTACCCCAGATTGATTATAACCATTGTAAATAGATTAGGTTAGTTTTGTTCCAAGAATTGTGTTGGAATGATGCTGGTAGTTCCATTGCACTTTTCCAAAAGCATATGGGAGCAAAGAAGGGACTGACAAAAGGTAATAGCAGTTAGTGAACAGTGTGATCCTAGAATGAATAAGAGAGTGTGTTCGGAATTATTTGATGAAAGGCTTGAGCAGCATGTAGTATAGACAAAGAAACTGGGGAGGAGGGGAGAGAGAATGCTCACATCCTCATGTAATACTAAAGCAAACCATGGCTTAGCACAAAAAAGGAAATGTGTTTCTGGGAAGGAGATTGCAGCCATTTTCAGGTAACCATAGCTGTAGCTGAAGTGGGCTAGGGTCTTTTTGCTACTGAATAATTAATAATAATAATAATAATAATAATAATAATAATAATAATAATTTATTTATATCCCACCCATCTGACTGACTTGCCTCAGCCACTCTAAGCAGCTTCCAACATAATAAAAACACAGTGTAACTCACTGTCTAGCTTAAGCCATAGTCTAGCTTAACATATCAACCAAACCTCAGTTCTTAGTTTAGCTCACTTCAGACAAACTATGGGTACAACTTGTGGTTTCTCTGAAGAGAGTTAAACCATGAGTCTGGTTTTAGACGACATGCTAAGCCAATTCTTGTTTTAGCTCAATACAGTCGCAAAATGATCTGGGAGGAGAAAGAAATGTGATTTCCTTTCTTGGAATTTGCATGATCTCTTCTTGAGAAGCCCACACGTTTGATTGCACTAGACCAATGTTTGACTTAACAGTACATGTGAACTTTGTATTGAGCAGCCAGCCATTCCTTGCCAGAAAAATATTTTCATAGTTCTTTGAAATATATTGTCATGAGACAATCCAATGGTGTGAACCAGCAATAGCAGTAGTTGCAATAACTGTATTTATAGGCATAGCACATGGATCCATGTAAAACCATCCTATTTCATTACGTAGCTGATAACTTTTTGAGTTCTGCCTCTATTTTGTGTTTCAGAAAATCAAAATCCATGGGCTATTTACAAAACTCGCAGAGACTTTGACACACAACACTATAGTGGCACACACTGCAGAAAACAGATGTGTTTAAATAACCTTGTTCACATACTTACTTAGGCACTAATGGTCTGTATATTGTGAAGAAACAGGTACATCCTCTTCTCTTCACCACATCACAACATAACATATGGCATGAGCACTCTATATGGAGGGGTGAAAGCCTGATTCCCCCACCCTTTTAAAGTGAAATAACTATATGGATTTGGCAGCCATATGTGGAGTCAAATGCCCATGCCATATGTGATGTGATGTGATGTATGTAACAAAATATATTGGTGAGCACCTGCTCATTTATTCTGCGAAGGCCATTGCCACCTAGGTAGGTATCTGAACCGGGCTTAGGCTATTGCAGCTTAGTGAAAGGGTTTTTTTATTCCTTGGTTGTTTAGGAGGGTTGAATTGTCTACACATCATCACTGTACTAACACTACCTGCTTCCTATGCAGTTTTTGTACATTAATTCAAATATGATTCTTTGTGTAACAACTAAACTAGCTCAGAATTGAATCTATTACTTATTTATGAGGTGTTTTGTAATGTCAGTGTTATTTCTGGAATGCATATGTGTGGATACTGTTTTATATTTAGGTTTTGTACAATGTGCTGCAAGATGACAAAATGCCAAAGGTAATCTTCTGGCATTTACTGATTCAAAATCAAACTGCTGCCTTGCAGAAAATAGCAAAGACACTAATTGAATTGCTTATAAACGCTTTTAACAGCAAAAATAATTTAAGATTGAAATATATGTATAACACATTTTATGCAAGACGATGCTTACAGAGAATTCTTTAAAATGCTTTAGCCTGAAAAAGGATTGCATGTTATATATTGAAGAAAACAGAGGCTATGGGACTATTGCTTTGAAAGTTATTTTAATATGAGCATTTACATTTAGATTCATTCTAAAAGCAATCTTATGATGTTTCTAGAAAATATTTTGCCTGTTTTTCTTCTACTTTTGGATATGCTACAAATATACTTTCACTGGATAAAATGTTTTTTCCTTGTGTACTTGAGTAAAGAAATCTTAGCAAAATACCATTTCTTTGTAAATTGCAAATATTCTTCTAATTTTTTAGATTGCAATGAAAGCAGTGCATGCTGTGTGCATATCAGAATTGATGATGTGTGCTGTTTTGATTTTGAATGTGTTTTTGATGTCCTTGAAAAATCACAGTGGTAGCAGTAAAATTGTTTTAATTAATGAATCGGAGAGCAACAAATCTGCTGACTCAAGCTTATTGATGTAATTATCACTGGGACAGAAAGGATGCAAAATCTGGCAGGAGTGTTAAACTTCGGTTTGTTGTCATCTGAGAAATAGTAAATGTATCGGTGTATTTCATATGTGGTCTTCTAAAGGAATGTTTTTATTTCCTTACAAAATTATGTTGACATGATCACCATAATATTTTTTCATATACAGCTTCTTACATATCAATACAAATATGGTAATGATTGAAAGTCAATTCATTTTGTTTTCTGTTATGCAAGTGAATAATAACATAAAGATGCCTTCTCCCATTTATTATGAAGTAATCCCTTTTTATTTAGATCACATTACCCTGGGTAAAATAGTTTGATGATTTTTAGCATTCATCATTGTTCCTTCTTGTGGAGCCCAGCAGGTATAAAGGAACATACCGGAAGAACCTTTAATGCCTTGTTAGACATTGCAGCTATGCTTTGCCTTGTCAGTAGGGCTGTACAGCCAGTATTCTGTCCCTCCCACAAGATTGTTGGCATCCATCTGTCTCAAGAGACAATGGAAGAGTGTGCCTTTGGGGGTAAAGTAAAACTGTTGGAGAGTTACACCACCTGCTATGGCTGTAGAGAACAGTACAGGAGAGAAATATTTTATTGCAGCTGGGTTAGATTACACTTTAAAGGTAAAGGGACCCCTGACCATTAGGTCCAGCCGCAGACGACTCTAGGGTTGCGGCACTCATCTCGCTTTATTGGTCAAGGGAGCCGGTGTTTGTCCTCAGACAGCTTCTGAGTCATGTGGCCAGCATGACTAAGCCGCTTCTGGCGAACCAGAGCAGCACACGGAAACGCCGTTTAACTTCCCACCGGAGCGGTACCTATTTATCTACTTGCACTTTGACGTGCTTTCGAACTGCTAGGTGGGCAGGAGCTGGGACCAAGCAACGGGAACTCACCCAAGCAACGTGGGGATTCGATCCGCCAACCTTCTGATCGGCAAGCCCTAGGCTCTGTGGTTTAGACCACAGTGCCACTTGTGTCCCAGATTACATATTGTTATTCTTTAGTCGTTTAGTCGTGTCCAACTCTTCATGACCCCATGGACCAGAGCACGCCAGGCACTCCTGTCTTCCACTGCCTCCCGCAGTTTGGTCAAACTCATGCTGGTAGCTTCGAGAACACTGTCCAACCATCTCGTCCTCTGTTGTCCCCTTCTCCTTGTGCCCTCCATCTTTCCCAACATCAGGGTCTTTTCCAGGGAGTCTTCTCTTCTCATGAGGTGGCCAAAGTATTGGAGCCTCAGTTTCACAATCTGTCCTTCCAGTGAGCACTCAGGGCTGATTTCCTTAAGAATTGATAGGTTTGATCTTCTTGCAGTCCATGGGACTCTCAAGAGTCTCC
Source organism: Podarcis melisellensis (assembly GCF_964234715.1). NCBI lineage: Eukaryota > Metazoa > Chordata > Lepidosauria > Squamata > Lacertidae > Podarcis > Podarcis melisellensis. Next base: position 49,306,153 of record NC_138541.1, read on the forward strand.
TCCAGCACCATAATTCAAAAGCATCAATTCTTCGGCGATCAGCCTTCTTTATGGTCCAGCTCTCACTTCCATACATCACTACTGGGAAAACCATAGCTTTTACTATACGGACCTTTGTTGGCAGGGTGATGTTCTTGCTTTTTAAGATGCCGTCTAGGTTTGTCATTACTTTTCTCCCAAGAAGCAGGTGTCTTTTAATTTCATGACTGCTGTCACCGTCTGCAGTGATCACGGAACCCAAGAAAGTAAAATCTCTCACTATAATTCAAAAGCATCAATTCTTCGGCGGTCAGCCTTCTTTATGGTGCAGCTCTCACTTCCATACATCACTATTGAGAAAACCATAGCTTTAACTATACGGACCTTTGTTGGCAAGGTGATGTCTCTGCTTTTTAAGATGATTACACATTACACTTGTGAAAATAAGGACCAGTTTTCAGGCTTGTATACTTCTGAGGGTTTGCCACAGGACAAAGGACTAAATCAACTAGGAATATTCCATGTTTATTTAAATGCATGATCTCCATGTCCTAAGAAATCACTCTAAAACCCCAATCATATCTAAATTTCCTTAGAAGTAGCTTCAACTTTGTTCAGTGGATATTCTTCCCAAGTAAATGTGTAGGGAAACACAACCTATGTTGTAACCAGTGCTTTTTTTTCCTAGAAAGAGAGGTGTAGGAACTCCCACCTTCTTGGGACAGACACTCAGTTTGGAGAGAATCTGCCCTCCAGATGTGTTTGACTACAATGCCCATCAGCATGGCCAAAGAGCAATGATGATGGAAGTTGTATTTCAAAACATATGAAGGGCGCCAGGTTGGGCAAGTTGGACAAGGTCTATACAGTATGTGTTTGCTTTCACGAACTAATATATGTAACAGTTGCTTATGGTCTTATGTCTCCAGCAGCAAATTTGTCAATTTCTGTATTGATGAAAGAAGCCCTTCCCTGTGCCGCCGCCAATAACTTACTGTGAGAGAGCATAAATGGAAATTGTGGGTCCTTATTCCAATCATTTTGTGGCAAGAAATAAACTAGGATTCCAGCACTGTTTGGTGTGAGGAAAAACCAACAAGAATACAACTTTTCTGGGGCCTGGTAAAAAGTGCAGAGCTTTTTCCTGCAAAATGCACGCCAGCATATAGTTCTGAGGGGCAAGAGAACAGGAGCCACTATGGCACTGTGGCCCTGACATATCCAGTACTAGATAAAAGCTGCCTTTTCCTTACCCAGCCAACCACCCAGTAGATCCTTCACCATGAAGCTAGCCATATAGAACATTAACCACATTCCAGCAGTCTTTAAACAGTGTGCTAGTTCTCCGTAGGCAGGTATAGAAAGTGTCAAACCGGTCAGCAATTGTAGCCTCCTTTCCTGAAAATGGGATGCCTAGCATCATCTGCCAGTGGCCCCATCCTCTGGGACAGGATGCCACCACATAGGCATACTTTTATTTACAAAGAAGCCATGTACCTGTGGAAAGGGTTTGATAATGAGCAGCTGCTGTGTAGCATGCTTCAGAAGTAGATTGCTTCAGATGCATTTTGCAATGCACTAAGGCCTTGTATATTTTAAGCCACCATATCACAGTTTATTTTGTGGGCAGATGGCATATAAATCACAGTCTAATTTAATCTACATCTAATCTTACGGAGGAGATGGCAGCCTTGGGCTCACCTCTACTACTTCTGAAGGCACAGATACCAGAATGATGGTACCAATGAACCGGGCAGTCTCTCATATGGTTAGTTACTGCAGGCTTAGACTGGTTGCTTCAAGCTGAAAATCAGATGGCAGGCTGACTCTTCAAGAATTTCACTGTGAAACAAATAGTGTAAAGGACAGAAACCAGAAGAAGTATCAGCTTTGGGTGAATTGAGAGCCATTGGTAATGAAGAATCCTATTGTGAAGCGGTTTGGGATCTTGGATACAAACAACACCTCACTGCAATCTATCTACTGAATAAGAAATGTTGATGAAATAGTAATCCATCTGTCAAAACCACTCTCACATAGCGGGGTTTTAGTGGATACATGCAGCACACCCAATCTGCTGTCCTACTTTCTTATTTTGTTGACTGGAAGAAGAGAGTTGGGTGGGTGGAAAGACAACACTTGCTTCCTTGTTCTCCATCAGGAGAATATTTATAACTGCTCCTTGTATGAATACATTTAGCTACTTGTTGATATACCAAAAAAGAAAAAAGGAAATTTGTGGATTTAAGGTTCAAATGTTTTTAATTAATACTGCTCAATAAATAAATATATTTCAGCTCATTTGTTATTTTCAAAGGTCTTTGTTCCATACTGTATCAGATGTATTGATTTTATGAAATAGCTAATAGGCTTTCCTTTGTGAAGAGTGGCTTTTTCCTGTGATTAACTTTTTACAATTCAATTGTTCCATCCCCTTGTGAGAAATATTTGAATGTAATAAAAAAAAGTACATTCAAAACAAGCCCTGGTATTTTCCCTGTCCTTTTAAAAATATTGCCACAATGTGTACTTTCAGAGGCTAGATAGGTTTTCTTTTCAATAATGCACCTACTATGTGAGTAAGCTTAATTGCTGTTACTCTTCACCTGCTTTACATATGGCCTACAAATAACAAAAGGAAGTCTGGAAGCACGGGGATAATTTAAATGAGACGAAAATGCAACATCATAATAATAATGATGTAGTAAACAGGAGACGTTGAACACATCTTTAGAAGCTAAAAATCAAGATAAGGGAAATCTAGAACATCCTGATTAAAGAAACACTAAAAATGAAGAAAAAAAAAATATGCCAGGGATGGCAAGCTTTCAGTTTTTGATGCAGTAACATCATTCATTTCTTTTTTAATGTAATGTCATGAGAGAGACTTTTCTGGGAAGGCAATGGACTTATTTTAACAGAATGATGATTGGATGAATGTTTGACAGCAGGGTGGTGATGAAATGGTGGGTGGAGCCAGAGTGACAGCTTGGGAACTTTGAGAGAAACAAGGAAAATGTGATTGTTGAAAGAATGAGAGTGAGGACATAGGTAAAAGACTGGAAGTCAGTTGTTAAAGAAGAGAATAAGGTATGCTAAACTAGGATGGTACTATCTGTAGGATAGTATTATTTATTTATCCAAATGATTACTTGTCATAGCTGTTGTTTTCCACAAATAAAATGGACTGATTTGTAGGACAAATGACAGGGTGATTGGATTGAGCTTCAATATCAACACAACGCCAGTACAAAATACATTTTTAGAAAGGAAAATAAGAGAATGGAAAGAATACATTAAGGATCTTGCCGGATCTTGCCAGATGATTGTTTTGTCTTTCATCCAACTAGGTATTTGCTGCAGAGAAATCTAAGTTTCTCAGCACTGGAAAAATCCCTTGCCTTTTGCAAAACTGTGTGTGTTCTGGCAGCTGTTGGTTGCTTCCTATGTAATCACTAATAGGTATCTCATGTTTGCCCGTTTTAAGAATTTGTCTGAAGGATTTTTAAAAGTGAATGCATTTTCCAGTATATTTTTTAGGGCTGAGCACACCCACCTTGCCCTTCCAGAATGTATTAACATCACCTTATAATAATATCTGCAACCACTGCTACAAGTGCCAGTCACAACCAGGAAGGCTGATTCTCATTCCGACCCATGAGCATTCTGATTCCATGAAACACTCAAATATATATATTGCTTTGTATGCTCTTTTTCCAGGGATGTGTAAAAAAAATAAAAATACCCAAAAGGCATAATTAGATTGTGTATGAGGGAGGTCTTATTCAGGGCCAACCTGGCATTCAGCAACAGCAGCCACAAACCTGAGGGCTGGCTGATAGGACAACCGTAATTCCCCAAGTTGCAGGAGGGGCTGTCACATGGCATAGTCATTAACTGCCTGTGCCGTGTGCTCCTTACCTGGCCTGTCCCACCTCCCCTTACCCTCAGCCACTGTGATTGGGGTCTCCCTTGCTCTTCTTACATTCTTATTGTATGGTATGGATGCGGCAACGCAGAGACTTAAAAAGAGAAAAAGGCTTAAGCAAGTTAGCCATTACAGTGGTACCTTGGGTTAAGTACTTAATTCATCATCATCATCATCATCATCATCATCATCATCATCATCATAATAATTTATTATTTATACCCCGCCCATCTGGCTGAGTTTCCCCAGCCACCTCTCATTCTGGAGGTCCGTTCTTAACCTGAAACTTCTTAACCTGAAGCACCACTTTAGCTAATGGGGCCTCCTGCTGCTGCTGCGCCGCCGGAGCACGATTTCTGTTCTCATTCTGAAGCAAAGTTCTTAACCTGAGGTACTATTTTTGGGTTAGCGGAGTCTGTAACCTGAAGTGTATGTAACCTGAAGCATATGTAACCCGAGGTACCACTGTATTATAAAGCTAATTTGTAACTTAAATATATATATTAAGACCTGAAATAGAAAATAATATGTTTGCCATGTAATCTTTTATCTAAGTTTTGTTTGTTTTAAAAAACCTTTTCTCTCTCTCTCTCATACACACACAGAGGGAGGGAGGGCAATCATTTGGCAAGTGTATACAGTGGAGCCTCTGGATACGAATTTAATTCATTCCGGGGGTCCGTACGCACCCCAAAAAATCCATAACCAGAGGCTCTGCGCACACACGCTGTGCAAAAGACTGCTTCTGCACATGCGCACGGCGCACAGAGCCGGAAAAATACTTCTGGGTTTGCCGCTTTTGCAATCCGAAGATTACATATCCGGAGAGGTACGTAACCCGAGGGTCCACTGTCTATTAACAGGGTGATGAGCTAGCTTTCACTTTTCACAGAGTTTCTGGTTTGATGTAATACAGAAAGAGAGAAGAAGCTTGATATTAAATTGATGCTTCTGATAGAGGGGGTAGGGGAAGCCCACTTTGTTGTATGTTACTGTCTTAAAATTGTAACTTAAGATGCTCTAGAAGACTAATTAGATTAGATAGTGCTAAGTCCTAAGGATCACAGGTTAAACCTATGACAAAGAAACAACAGGTGCTTTTTTGAGGAGTTTGTGATCTGCTATAGAAAACAAGTCCCCATCTACTTACCATGCTGGGGGAAGAGAAAGGAATGGAAAAGTAGAGTCATTAGTCTTCCACTCATACCTAAGGAGCATACCTAACGGGGTTATAGAGCTCGAGGGCAGGTAATTTCATGAAATGTAAGAAAGCAAGCCTTGAGTCTAAAAAGGAAGAAAGCTTACAGGTGTTGCTTTCTGTCTTTCTCATTAGTTGTTTCACAGATCAGTCAGGCTGTTATTTCTCTTTGGTGCTATGGATTGCAGCTCCACTTCTGAGTTTTATTTTTATTAAAATTAATTATGTGCAGAATAGAGGTTTGGTTTTATTTAGGATGCACTTTAGTTCTGTTTCTGCTTTTTCTGAAATAGTTCAGCAGTAATTTTATTTGTAGTAGAGTGAGATAGCTAAATAATATGGGATTCTCAGCTGCATCCTTAAGACTGTTTTTACTCATTTCACTTTTTTAAAAAATCCTCAAACTTACTTCCCTATAAAATAAAAGGCTTACATTTGAAAAGAAGTTCCTGAACTTTAATTTGATCTCATTAGCATTTTTTTTTAAAAGGTTAGTGTGTGTTTGTTACTATGCTAATATTTAAAGGCAATTTCTGCTGAGAATATTGTGTGGAACAGTTTAGACAAAGCTAAGGACATATTTAAAATTTTAATATTGAAGGAGACTATCATGAGGAAAAAGTTACTAAGGCATCCCCCTGTGCTCCCATTAATTTGTATATTATCAAGGACCTGGTTATGAATATGGTTACTGGAGTAGGCATGTAATAAACAGAATATAATTGAATTTTCAATCTTTTGTCATGAGGGAATAATCTTCTTACAAGACCTCTGCTCTGTCTTCCAGCTAATTGTCAGCAGTTATTCAATATTGCCACATAAATGTCATCAAATCTTGCAAACCCCCTCTCCCCGAAAAATGATTGCATTTAAAAATGTGTGCCTCTACTCCATTGTGTTTTAATTATTTTCATGCACATATTTTTGTTGAGACGTTCTAGAAATGATTTGAAATGAAGTTGCATAGAACTTAAAGCTCAGTTAAACTTTTTTTAGAAATAAAAATGGGTCTAAATAAACCTGCAAACTAAGGAAAAGAATATTCGACACAGGCCTGAAACATGGGGAAGAGTGTTGAATGAGAGAGCATGGTTGCTGATATTAAACAGGCCAGTGCCAGATATCCTGCCTTGATTAACATTGTCTCCAGTCGACTGGTTAAGGATCAGCATAAAGTAGATTAGAGACTGTTGTTGTGTTGGATATCCTGATGATCCTATCATTTATTTTTAGTATATCTCAGGCTTCCTCAACCTTGGCTGTTTTGAGACTACAATTCCCATCATCCCTGACCACTGGTCCTGCTAGCTAGGGATCATGGGAGATGTAGGCCAGAAACATCTGGAGGGCTGAGGTTGAGGAAGCCTGGTATATCTGCTTCCCATGCTAAAAACTAAATAAAAGCCATGTCTGCCATATTAGGATAATGCATACCCCACAAGGGTCTAGACATCCTGTTTTTTTATCGTGAGAGAATGGTTGTGATCTTGTTCAATTTCACAGCGTGATTCCACAGTGTTTTTTTCAGGGTGTGATCTTGTGTGGTCCTCCCAAAAGTGTTTTTTTGAGGAAAAGGCAGCTCGAAATCACATGAGATTATGGCAACCAAAATGACCACTGTGCTCTCGAAAATAAAAACGGGAAGGTGGTGTTCCGGATTTTGTCTTCAAAGTGTTGGAGGGTATGCATAATGTAATCTTTCGCAAAGTAGTCCACAGCAGTTTTGAAGTTTACATGGTTCTAGTGAGACATACGTGTTTTTAGCATCCCAGTATTCAGCCTTAAATAAAGAGTCCTGCATATTAAAGTTTGTCTCTCTCACACACATTATATATATATAGGCTCTGAAGTCTTTTATTTACTGGATATTATTGTCATCTAGGTTACAGAATTAATGTTAACTGCTGATTCTAAAAATAGATGCATGAGGTACAGACCAGCTTTGAAGTGGAGAAGCCAGATAAAAGTACTGGTTTTGTGTTTCCACAAACCCGATCCATTCAGCCAGCTGCCTTTTCCACCTGCCCTGTGAATAAAGAGTTTCCAAAAACTTGAGTTTAAAGAGGGCACTTATAGAAGCCAGACCTTTTTTGGAGTTAGCTTAGTAGAATGAGCCAGTTTCAAATTTTAAACGTGTGAGACAAAGAGGATTAGGGATCTGCTTCCAGCCAGTGGAAATTTGATTTCAAAAGAAAACAACCATATTTTTCAAACTTTTTATTCCTATTGTATGAGTGCCAACTGCAATAACTTTAAAATTAGTTCTGTATGGTGGATGTCAGTTGCTTCGGCCTTAAAATCTAAAATCCAAACATTTTATCAGGGACTTTGCTAAAGCAGATTTTATTTAATCACACCAGTCACACGCCTCAGTTAATAGACTTTTGCAGATTCACAAGATATAATCACACATTTTAGACTGAAAGGTGACTATATTGTTCGTATTGCAAGCATGGATACTTTTCACATATTGGTTTTTCAATGCCATTGTTTAAACAAGCATTAAACTCACAGCATATGGATCCTTGGAATATGCAGGGCCAGTTTCCTAAGGTTCTGATTAACTCATATGCTTACTAATGTACATGGCACCTTTTACATTTAAACTTCTTTCTGCCTATTTTATGATGTCTCCAAGGACAATAGCTTCATAATTTATAAGCAGTTACATTGCTTTTGGATTTTATTTGTGTCATTGAACACTGTAAATACATAAACATTAGTAGAGGTGTATCTTTTAAGGAAGTATAGCTTCTTTTTGCAACCAAGAACCTGTGAGAGGTAATCTTAGTTGGATGAAATTCCCCACATTATAAAATAAAAGGTTGCTTCATTTTTTAGTTTGGTCTCAACTGTCCATGTCCACATGAAAGCAACATAATTAAACTGTATACTGTTGGAAGTACATATTTCTCATCTATTGAGCTTTTTACCAGAGCTGTGCATTCATTTCAGATGAATCCTAAATCCAGATCTGAAGTGAGCCCTTCAAAAAGTTTCTGGATTTGTTTAAACCAAATCTGGTGCCCTCTAAATAGGTCTAAGCTAAATAGCTTTGTTGAGGCTACTCAGCCTTCCCACCTAACAACTGATGTTACATGTCAGTTCCCCACATGTCAGCTGAACAGCCTCAACAAAGCCCCACTGCCCCTCTGGCTTGTGCAGAGACCCTCCTCAGAGCCTGAAGAGGATGTACTCAGCTGGGTATCCTAGCAAGCTACTAGGACTCTCCTGGTACTCCCCACTGATGTTCATTTCAATGATGCACGCAAAGGCCTGAGAGTAAGGACCATTGAATGCAGTGACACTTACTGTGTATAGTATTGTGCTGCATTTTTCTTTATAACCTTGGCTTTTTTGAGCCTCACTGTACTTAAGATCAGGTTATTAGACAGTATTGCTGCAAAATTATGCATGTCTACTAAGGAATAAATCCCAGTTGACTCAGACTTTCTTAGTACTGTATAAACATGCATACAACCGGGCTTTAATTTTAACGCTAAATTTGAGCATTGCCATTTCCTCCTTCTTAATAGAAGGGTAAAGGTACTTCATTTATCTCTGTCTGTTCTACAGAGTTTCAATAATTAATATGGTATATTGGTTAACAAAATATCAAACACTAATTCAGTTTGCTTTGCAAATTTTATTGAACCGAGTTAGCTCAAGTTTTCTTTTTCTACCCTAAGTGATATCCAGTGTTATGCAAAGGAACTTCCACTTATGCATCAGGCTTTAATCTCCCTTTCTTTCCCATCCCCCAAAGCTGCTCCAGAAGATCCCCAATCTTCCAGATCAAATTTAGGGGATATGATGGGGGCTGCCAAGGGAGAAGAGGAAGGCGAAGTCTGTTTCATGAGTGGGAGTCCATTCCATTTGAACATAGTCACTGTTAGATACATTCCTTCAATATTATCCAAATTTGAAAAACTTATTTTACTATTATGATTGCCTTTGTTTTATGTTCCTGGTGGTTTGCATTTTCTTTCGAGTCTCTGATCAATTTCCCCCTTCTGTGGATCCTGATGGATTTTTGTTGTTTTGTTTAGTGGTTGATTCTGTTTTTGTCTTGAAGACCCTGAATCACTTGGCCATTGGTTGCTAGAACTGGCTGAGCAAGAAAGCTTGCTATGCACAGTTTCTGCTCAGTCAGCCCATTCCCACACCAGTCATGCTGTGAAGCTGTTGTGGGTATCTCTCTGTGCTCATTTTGCTTTAGTCCTCTCCACTTACCTATACCAGTTGTCACTGCGGATTGACTAGAATCTTCAAAGTACACATGCACATCCTGACATTTCTCTTTGGTTAAGGGAAGTGCCATTTTTTTTTTAATTTTAGAAATCAATGGTTTTGTTATAGATCATCAAGGTTCACAGCCATTTTAAAGGTAAAGGTAAAGGTAAAGGTACCCCTGCCCGTACGGGCCAGTCTTGACAGACTCTGGGGTTGTGCGCCCATCTCACTTAGGAGGCCAGGGGCCAGCGCTGTCCGGAGACACTTCCGGGTCACATGGCCAGCGTGACATCGCTGCTCTGGCGAGCCAGAGCTGCACACGGAAACGCCGTTTACCTTCCCGCTGGTAAGCAGTCCCTATTTATCTACTTGCACCGGGAGGTGCTTTCGAACTGCTAGGTTGGCAGGCGCTGGGACCGAGCAGCGGGAGCGCACCCCGCAGCAGGGATTCGAACCGCCGACCTTTCGATCGGCAAGTCCTAGGCGCTGAGGCTTTAACCCACAGCGCCACCTGTGTCCCCGCACAGCCATTTTAGCTCCCTGCAAAAGCCATACTCACTTTGCTAATGCCAAGGAATCATACAACAAAATGCAATATGAATCCTATTGGTTGACACCATATTGAAAAGTGGCTGCTACACAAGCACAGCAGAGATCTCAAATCAATAACGTTAAATGTTACATTTTCGGCACAAAATTACATTTTCATGATAGTTAATATTAGAATTGTGCAAGTGTGGATGAGAGTGCGCTCTGGAGACAAAGGAATACGATAGAAAACTAAGAGCAGAATGCTGTGATTTCTCTAAGACATTTTTCATGGCAGAGAGAAAATGCCACCAGTACTGTAGTAGAATGGATCTGTGGCCTTGGCAGCTAAGGCAAACAATATTCCTTTAATCAGCTCATCCTTAAGGATAAATGTAAGATTCAATATTTAATTCATGGGATAATTTTTCATACAATCATAATACTTTCAGGTTCTTTCTTTTGTTCTCAGCTTGCTTTCATCATTTCAAAAGATACTAACATAACATAAAAAGCATATGGTCATTGATTAATTGATTAAATATACACATTCTTAGTTTACTGACTTTTTCTCTTTTGTTCTATAGATGAAAAGTACACGTTTCGGTATATGAAAGCTTTTATGTGGAGGAAGGGGTGTGTGTCCAACAATTCTCAGAAATGAAAGTATTTTAGTATAAAGTCAAATTAAAAATAGGTGTATATTAGACTTTTGCAATGCAGCGTACTTGAGTTGCCTTTGTGGACTTTTCACAAACTACAGTTAATGCAAAATATAGCAGCTTATGGACTGACGCAGAACTTGCAGAACGTACTTTAAGCAGCAACATTGACTTCTCAATTTCCAAAATGCTAGCTTTAATCAATAAAGCCGTTAAATGGCTTAGAACCAGGGAATGTGAAGGACCACCTTTTTCCTGCTGAATTTGCATTGAGACCGACCCCTCAGGGTCTCCTCCAAGCCCCCTGAACCTTTTCAAGTAAGATGGGTGGTGACCAGAGCCAGGGCCTTTTCAATTGTGTAACCCTACCTCTGGAATGTCCACCTTTGATGCTGTCTTTATTTCCTTTTCAGTGCAAGGTGAAAACCTTTGAATTTTCCTATACCTTTTGAATCATAAGACCTAGTCAGCTCAATGTGACTTTTAGTAAACTTGCTTAAGATTGCATTGTGATCTTACTTGGTTTTGTTTTGTTTTAATGCTAGAATTGTACTCAGCTGTGGTGCTTTTCTTGTGTATTTTCTTGTTTTTTTAGTTTGTAAGCTGCTCTGAGAGCTTTGTGTAATGCATACATTTCAGGAATACAGTGGTACGCTTCAGGTTACAGACTCCACTGATCCAGAAATATTACCTCAGGTTAATAACTTTGCTTCAGGATGAGAACAGAAATCGGGCAGCGGTGGTGCGGCGGCAGTGGGAGGCCCCGTTGGCTAAAGTGGTACTTCAGGTTAAGAACAGTTTCAGGTTAAGAACAGACCTCCCGAACGAATTAAGTTCTTAACCCGAGGTACCAATGTAAATATAAAACTGCCAGACAACAGGCACTTCAAGGGCCCAATTTGTATTTTATCATACAGGTATGGGAGCTTCTTTTGTGTGGCTGCATCCCACCCTGCTGTCCCTCCAAAACCTTTGGTAATATCTGTGAAGAGGAAGTGCATGGGGCATGTGGAATATACCTCATTTTCCATGCCTGCAAATAGAGGGGAACAATGTTGATATGTGGAATGAACTATGGATTTGTACAGATTGCTCTTTATAGATGCTCACAAAACATAAGATAAAATCCTGACATGTAGAAGCATCTCCAGTAATGCTATCTTAACATTTCATTTAGCTTTAAATGACAGAATGTTTAAAAGAGACCATATAAAGAATTAAGGAGTTATTCAGTTTAGTTTATTTATTTGAACCTTTTATGCATAAATGTAATGTGAGCATTATTAAGTGTGAACTGTGTAGAAAAATCTTACAGTAACCAATCTTGGGCTTGTGAAAAGAATGCAAGTGATAAATCATTACTTATGTCAAAGAAAAAAGTTTCCTAGCTAAAAGTTTGACATAACTGGTGTGTTTATAGTATACAGAGACACTAAATAGTGAATTGTCCATTTTAAAAAACGGACCGGGTGGCACTGTGGGTTAAACCACAGAGCCTAGGACTTGCCGATCAGAAGGTCAGCAGTTTAAATCCCCATGACGGGGTTAGCTCCCGTTGCTCGGTCCCTGCTCCTGCCAACCTAGCAGTTCAAAAGCACGTCAAAGTGCAAGTAGATAAATAGGTACCGTTCCGGCGGGAAGGTAAACAGCGTTTCCGTGCGCTGCTCTGGTTTGCCAGAACCGGCTTAGTCATGCTGGCCACATGACCCAGAAGCTGCACGCCAGCTCCCTTGGCCAATAAAGCGAGATGAGCGCCGCAACCCCAGAGTCATCTGCGACTGGACCTAATGGTCAGGGGCCCCTTTACCATTTTTAAAAATAAAGTAAAACCCTATTTTATCTTTTTAGTACATAGATAACATAAAACTTGTTGTCTTTAAAACCAAGATTTAGATCCTCAAGGCCCCTGAAGCAGCAGAATCCCAAGAACTAGATTTACACTATTTATTTTTGAAACAGTCTCTTAGATGATAGCTTGTCAGTCAATCACGCTAATAGAAGGAAATATATAATATTAAGCTTGGGGTCCCTTGCAGTAGTGATATTGAGACACTTACTTCTGTCTTAGACAGATGGTGTGGGGGAGGTTGTCAAAAGGGAAATGTGTTACATGTAATTTTGCAAGAAAATAGTGCTTTTGAAGGAAGAAGGGAAATGTCTTTTAAAAATGCAACAGTTCAACTGTGCATACGCGCTGCAATGTGGAGGCAGAATATCTAGTGGCTGTCATGATTCTGACTCGTAAGAGGGCTTGTTCAGCGCTCCCAGAATTTTTCCATTTAAGGAGCCTGAAAGCCTCCTTTATAATTTTGTTTGGGATGTAGGAACACAGGGGAGTCTGGATATATACCAGTCTAATTTTTGAAGAATTATGCAAGCATGCAAAGAAGGGGAAGAAATATATGGTTTTTTACAAGTTTGTGAATGTTTGTGTCTGTATATGGAATTTTCACTGAAATAATATTGCAACTCATTTCCACTTCATTTGTTTTCGGGTGAGCTCTCAGAACACACACACACACACACACGATATATCTTACTATTTTGTTTCTCTTTTGCAAATATTCTTTTGGAGTCTAATGTGTTACATTCTCTCACCATTAACCTCTGGGGGGCAGGCAGTTAGAATTGTCATTTACTCCTTGCTGGTGTCGATTTAGATCTTTCTGTAGTACAGTCTTATGATGCTGCCATGAGAGACCTGCATAAAATGTACCAACAAGAAACTTAAAATGGGAAATATTTAATTTAATTTTGTCAAGGAGATGGAGCTACCTACTATTTAAAAATTGACACTTTTCGAAAGGTATGAAAAGCTGCATCTAGCGATAACTTCTTTGGTTGGGCAACTTTTAAAGGAGCAGGATCTTTGTATCTGATTATGTTCTTTGAACTTCAACAGGTAAAACAAATCACACTGCTGTAATAGACATCTGCTATTTTCTGAAGTAGTGTTCTGCAGCCAAACTTTTGGACAATGATTTCAGCCAACACACACACACACATCAGATTTGAAGACGACACCAAACTGGGAGGGCTCGCTAATATCTCATTACCTCTGAAGAATCAAGATTCAAGATCTTAACAGATTGAAAAACCAGGTCCCAACTAACAACATTAATTTCAACAGGGACAAATGTAAGGTTCTGCACTTAGGTGGAAATAATCAGATGCACAGATATAGGATAGGGGACACCTGGCTTGCTAACAGTACACATGCAAAGGATCTAAAGCAGCAGCAAAAACACACACACACAAAAACTAATGCAATTCTAGACTGAATCAACAGAAGTATATTACCACTCTGATTTTCCTTGATCTGGAGTATTGTGTCCAGTTCTGGGTACCACAGTTTCAGAAAGGTATTGAGAAGCTGGAACGTGTGCAGACGAAGGTGACAAGGATAATAAAATGGTCTGGAAACCAAGCTTTATGAGGAACAGTTCCGGAGTTGGATATGCTTAGCTTGGAGAAGACTAGAGAGGAGAAATAATAATAATAATAATAATAATAATAATAATAATAATAATAATAATAATAATGGCCTATCACCTTTTTTCCCCTAGTAGCAACTGCTTTATTTCTTATTAAAATAAAAATAATATTGTTGTTATTTATTAAATTTCTATATTGCCATTCATGATCACAGGGTGGTTTACAATATAAAAATACAATACATAACATAGCAACAAACAAAAAAAATACCCCCCAAACCAAAACATAGTTTAAAAGGCCATAGATAGTTTAATTACCCTCCAGCCTCTCATGGAGGGGGCACATGAAGAAGGGCCTTAGATTATGATTGCAGGATCTGAGAATGAGCAAACTGGTATATTATAAACCTTTGTTCCCTTTTCTGTACTCTTTCAGTAGAGGCACAAAAGCCAGTGATGATAATGCTTTATCCCATCTTTAGGAAATAAAAAATAAACAAATCTGCCCATAGGCTAGGCATATAAAAAGCTATGAAAAGGCAAGGATATTTAAAAATGGTACTACACAAACATTTCTCTTTGTTGTTGTCCTCATTTACAGACAAAGAACTGTAGGACTCTCCCAGCTTGCTTGCCCTTTCCTGTCCTTCCATAACACATGTGTATGCTTGTTCATTGTGAGTCTTCACTGCCAGAAAGCACAATACAGTATAGATACTGTGTTTGATTTGTTCAGAATTGCATTTAGTTGTAAAATTGCCTCTAATCCAATGTGGAGGAACGGTTACATAATTACATGTGAGCAAACTTGCAATGGCCAGGGCCTTGTCTCAAAAGGTGATGCTTTGTGTTGACCATCCTAGGAGAAAGCTATCAGTCTGAGTCCAGCTCTGCTTGCACAAAAATAGGGGGGAAGACAGCCACAGGAAAAGAAACAGAATAGCTGAGGCACAAACATTTTTTAAATGGATGTCTGTGCCCAAACACAAAAAAATACTGTAAGTGTTGAACTTGAGAGTTTTAATACATTATTGTTTCCTTGCCCAGAATTTATCTCTCTAAGAAATGTGTATATACTGGATGGGAGAAATGGGTGTTTTCCTTGTCCTGTCATGACCAGGCGGGAATGCTTGCTTGATCACAAAGTTTCAGGGTAGTCTTCTATTTGTGTGGATTCAATTCCAGTTGGTGTAACCCATTAAGAACTGTGTTAGCCACACTTGGAAACTGAATTTGTGCCCCATCATGGCTGGTGAAGGGGAGCAAAGAGAATCTAAATATTTACCTGGATAATATAATCAGTGTAAAGGGCAGAGTGCTTTATCTAAGAGTGGACTATAATGGTGTCCTGGGCAGGACTCTTGATCCATTTCCCCTTGCTTCCTGCGTCCCCCATCTTCCCAAAAAATATCCTTTGGAGAGTTGGGGACTGAGTGCAAGATAGCATGGGAGACTGCAGTGGGGAATTTGAATCAGCAAAAATCAATCCTTTCTCTTCTTTTAGTGGAGACACCCACTGAAATTTGATCACAGGCACCAATTAGATTCCTCCCCCAAGTATTATCACTCTTTGGGATTTATCACAACCTTTGTACAGATGTTTTATGTATGGACTAATAATTTTCCATACAGAGGCAAGTAACCAGAATATTAAAAAGCACAATGCTTTCTAAACTTAAAAACACTGCTTCCTAGTTCAAGTCCTTATTGCTTTTTTCACAACTCACAAACACTTTATTTCTAGTCACCTTGCAAGAGATGCTTAGGAATGCAGTTTTTGAAATAAAATTGATTTTTCATTAATAGGCCTTTGTTTCAGACCCCAGATATTCCAAATTGACCTAGCGTATTGTTCAAGCATAAGCAATGGATTCCCAGTCTGTCACCTCAGGTACTTTGCTAATGTAGCATTGATCAAATCTACAAATCCTAAACTCGGGAGAAGTGATAGAAATATTAGCCATGGGATGCACTACATGCCCAAAAGATAAATTGTTCAGGATGTCATTTTGCAAGTTGGAGGTCACAATTCATTCATCTTGTTACTTTGTTGTATCCCTTTAGTGGTTTCAATTGCAGGATTAAATATTGAATGGTGGCAGATCATTCAATATATAGCTCTCCTATGTTGGCATTAGAAGGCTTTTCATGCTTAGAATGGAACTCTGTGCACACAGAATGCCAAAGGTAATCGTGCTGATGATCTGTTCTGTAAGATTAATCCCACAACAATATTACCAAGCAATTCTTAACACATTGATTTATCCCTGATACGACACTTCTAAAACGAATGGATGCACCGAGCTTTTTAGAAATGGGATTGTGAGTGGGACCTTTTCTAAAATGCACTATCAAAAATTAATCAATTTGTGAGTCCTTTGAGGAATGTTTCAGGATTCTGGGTAAATTTCACAAAGTTTTTCTACATAGTCAATGATGGAAGCAAAAATATCTGGGCAGCCATCTCCCAATAGATGCTCTACAGAATGACTTAATGAACCTGACTTACATCATACTGCAGAAACGCCTTCTTCAGTTTTATCTAATAGAGCTCAGTTTATTTTAAATAACATTTATTGGTTTTATTTTTCATAATACATGGAATTATCTAGTTCCTAGCTTCATTTGATTGATTTATTATTACCTAATTTGATTTCCTGTCCAACAGAGACAGTTTATAGATGTCTGTTTTGATAACAGAAAATATTTTGATGTGGAGTCAGCAGAATAATGCTTCAACTTCTCAAATAACCCTGTTATCAGACTGTAATAATTTGGATGACAATAATCTCATTTGTTCTGTGAATTAACTAATTTCCTTCTAGGGAAGTTATTGTCTTTAGATTTTGCTGGGAGTGTCCATTCTTAAAATCATGACAACTCAGTCAGTTGAGCCAGAGACACTTAATCTCAGAGTCATGGGTTCAAGCTCCTGTTGAGTAAAAGATTGCAAGAGGTTGCACTACATGATCCTCATGGTCCCTTTCAATTCTATGATTCTATATGTAGCTTTCTGATGGATAGCTATCACCAGCATTTTCTGTTAGCAATTGCAAGCTCCCTTTGTCTTTCAAACTGATTTCTTATTCTTTTTGGTTTCAATATAGACCATGCAGTTCATGTGTGTGTGTTTGTGTGTGTGTGTGTGTGTGTGTGTGTGTTTAATGCAGTGCATTAAATGGACATTGTGTGGTGTCATTGGTCACCCATTGTACTAGTTGCCACTGTAAATTCAAACTTCAAGGCCCACCATCCATGGCTCTTCGTCTGCTTTTTACCAATATTTTCAAGTTAATACATCTGTGAAGTGCGTGCTTCCCCAGATTCACAATCAGATATCAAATGTACTGCCATTATAAGTCCCACTGCGTGGGAAGGAGAAATGAATGAAACTCATTAGAAAGTACTTTCAATATATTTTCTTCCCTAGTGCTCAAATCCATTTTTGTACTGTAGAAACCTTCCATAATGTTTAATGCTTGTCTGCTGTGCATGCTAGCAAATTTTATATTTGTCATCTTGTTCTAATTTAATGAAAGTGTAGTTGGCCATCTATTTTACAGAAGGCAGATCACATGTGCAGCTATAACCAGAATAAAGTATTTTCTTTTCTCTGTTCCACCATTTCTGGATATAAACAGCTTAAACACGCAGACACATACACAGAGTTTGCATCTTGCCTTGTTGATTGAGAAAACATTATTGAATTTCTTTAATCTGCTTTAAAAAAAAAAAAAAAGAAATTGTGACTGATCTTTAAGTGTGTGCTCCTGGTATTATTTAAATAATTCTGGAGATTTTCCAAAAGGGAAAATATGGCTGTTTTACATTATCACAAATTGATAATACTAATCTAACAAGTACAAAATAAAATAATAACAGAACATGAACTTTTGGAACAATAATACTGTCACATGAGAATCCAATTCCTAATAAGAAGCTGTGCAGATTCAGCAGCATGGCTTTTGTTCACCTAGATAAAGGTGCAGAAATGATTAACTAACAGAGTTGTAATGGCACCATATTGGGTACTAACACAGTTTAGCAGCACCATATTGTGTGCTATTAAATAGGCTAGCCACATTTTGCATATCAAAGAAAATTAATATTAGTGAAGATTCCTACTAATTTCAATAGAGGTTTTTTTAAAGAGTGTAAAATGCTCTATTTAATAGACTACTTTTGAAGTTTAGCTGGAATTTACAAAATTTGATGCAGGCCTTATGGATGTGTGAGGACCTGTTTAGGGTTGTATAACCTCAGTCCTTGACTTGTTTTCTACGTGCATCGGTTGGATGTGAAATTCTTCCCAGTGAAGCCATAGAAATCGTCAAATCAGAGGATTAGGTCTTGGGAAAGACACAAAACTAGGTTGGTGTAAAAGAGATGAAATAAAACGAGGTGAGGCAAAGGAAATGAAGAAGCAAGGTAGTTGTGTGGTAGTGGTAAGATGCAGAACAGCACTGGATTGCTGAGAACTATCTTGATCTGGAAACATTTTTTTTTTACCTCAGGCCTTTCCACATGACCCAGTCCAGCCTAACTGTTCTGATCTGGCAGACTTTTACCAAAGTTTCTCCATTGGAAACGATGCAATGGCTTAATTTCCCATTTGACTGACATCTCTCAGGATCCACATTTATTTATCTGCTTGAGATCATCACATTTTTCATCCTTCTGCCAGAAGGAATTCTGTCTTCTGATGGGACCTTTTTGGATATACAGTACAGCTCGAAGTGACCTCAAAAGGTTCTTCAGTCATCCTATCTCAGAAACTGAATCCGCATAAACAAGCACAACTAAAAGCTTGTTTAGCCTACTTCTAAAGACATCCACTGGTTTCCTTTGATCTGTGTATGTGAAGACGCCATACACATAAAGAGGAGACTGTCTATTAATCCATTTTTAAAATTTTTGCTTCAGCAAGCTGTTGGCCTCCCTTCTCCATCCGTTACAGTCAATTCAAATAATCAACTGAGTTAAGCATATTACATAACGAGTATGAATCAACAGTGGATATGTTCTGTCACCAGAGTTGCACATGTGTAGCACTTTAAGAAATAGCTGAACTGTCAACTGTGTGAGAAGGAAAGCAGACAAAGATTTAACCTTACTGTCTTTCCTAGCAGTGACTCAACAGAATCAGTTTTTAAAGGACTACTAGCAGCCCTAGCTTTTGGGCCTGGAAAGAGCATCAGTATGCAACACCCATCTCTGTATGCAATTTTCTGTCCAGCTAGGGATATGCATACAGAAGCCGACTTCTGCCTGCATATAACATGTACCTTGATAAAGTAAATAGGTTTTTAATTCCTGAGAAGATAACAAATATGACTAGGATCATATAATCTTTCATCATAATATTACGAATGATGTCTGGGAGAACTTGGAATGGGAGTGCTCAGTTTGGCTACAGTGGACTGCTGGAAGCTTTTGCTTTTTTCATCCATTCAGTTTGGTTTTACATATAGGCTTGTTACTAGTGGCTTGTGTCAACTTAAAAATTGGCCAAGATCCAAATCTGCACAGTTGAGATTGTTGAAAATCTTTCATTTTACAAGCTAAGCATGCAGCAACTGTATAATTTTATATATCCTTGCTTCTTCACATTTCCCCAACATTATATTTTGGCTGTGCATCTGAGATGTTTTTTCCCCATTTAATTTTTCTCTTCCCACAGTGATGAAAGTGTACACTATAGACAAGTATTTCCTGGTAGGAGATTATCTCTAGTATTGCTTACAAAAAGACCACATTTATAGGATATCACACCTATAGTGATACAACTTTCTCTCCCCCTCATCTCTCTCCTCCATCTCTATATCTAAAACAGAATATTGACTCCATAGCAAATAAAACTTTAAAAAATAAATTTCTAATATTAGTGAGCTATCATCTAAAATGGATATGTACAATACAAGAATAACCAAATTTCTCAGATAAGTTCCTTGTATCTTTACTATAAGCTAGTCAGCTGTATCTAACAAACTAATACATGCCATTTTTAGAATTGAACTCCATAAACTGGGCTTTAGTAGCTGCTAGTAAAAGTTTACTCTTTTTTGTGTGGCAGATTTGATCAGTCTTTTTCTTTTTAGAATACATGTTTTTAATTCTAGCTCGGAATATTTATATAGTTCACTGTTCTCACTCGGATTACTTTTGTCAGGCACTGTATATTTACTTGCACATTGGTGCAGGCTGCATTTTCCGGCCATTCTGTTATTCAGAGAAATGTTCAGCACCTGGCAAAATCAGGCTGTTGTGTAGAATTACTTCTGAAAGGTTTATATGGAGCTTTGAATGCATAATTTGTGTGCCACGTTGGTATCCCTTGCAAAGTGTTCTATTGCTGTTGAAAAACAAAGAATTGAAGGCCTAAGATACGACTTCTGAGAAATATAAATGCAAAGCAACACTCACATGATTGTATAGAGTGTAACTGACCCATGACGGTCAGCATGATGTTGTGATGGAGGAAAATATTATAGCTAGAACATTCTGGCTTCTGTTCCACTTGACTTTGAATATATTATCTCTCTGCTCTATCAGCTTTGAATTTTGTTGCTTCTGATGGATTACTGATAAACTTGTATTCACAGTTATTCCAAGGCTTCTTTGAGACCCTGCCTTTTATGCATGGAAGGCAATTTGTAAATGCTGAAACTTCCTACTATTTCTCAGTGAAATAAGACTTTCTTGTTTTCTGGAAACAGTTGAAATTCTGCTTTGAAACATACTGATTTTAATATTCTGCACATGTTTTGTTGACAACAGTAAAGGAAAATATTATCATGGAAGGATAGAATTTTTTGCACTGCATAGAGGAAGATCCATGAAGAATCTGGTCCTGTTAATAGGCTCAAACCACTTTCACTGGGCGCTTTCACAAGACAGTTTGTTGTGGACATGGTGCAGCTATTCATGTTTGCAAGTTTTTCAGTATCAGCATGACATTGTCATCTGCAAAACACTATCCTGTCCCATCCCCTCTCCCACTTAATCTGGCTTTACTATTTCCATGTGTTTTTAAATAAATGATTTTATGCAGAAATGGTAAATCTGGTTTAAATGAGAAAATAAAATGAACATCATTTTATGAGGCTAGCATCATGTGGACACTGCACAAAACTTGCATGCATCAGCAGCACTGTGTCCACAATGAACTGTTATGGAGAGATACCCACTATGCCTTAAAAGGGTGTATGTGTGAAACCAAGCTTTGGTTTAAAGCCAGAGAGTTATATTATTGCACAGAGAGTTATATTATTGCACATTTAGTCCAATGAGCTGTCTCACACAGAGCTGATATTTCTGTATATGTTTAAGTTAACAGCATAGTAAAACTGGAAAGCTGGAGCCCTTTTACCTTAAATAAACAATATGTTCCCAGTGTAATAGAAAAAGGATTAATAGATCCCACAACCACAAAAAAGTCAAGAAACTGAGCACCATTCAAGATTTCTTTCCTATACGAGTGAATGTCTGAGTGCCCTCTTAGCTGTCACATCACATGAAATAGAACAACAGACACACTTCCAAGTTTCAGGACAGATCTGCCCATCATCCCTAATTCCCTTTCCCTCACCATTCAATACTGTTTGTAAGCATAGGGGGAAAGGTGATAAAATGAAGAATACCTGAAATTGTAGATTTCTCCAGACTAGTTAAAATTGCATTTTGCTCTCTCACCTCTATAGTGGGTCTCCATCACCATCGCGTAGCATCCAGGTCTTAGCAGTCTTTTACCTCAGTCTCAAGCACCTTTTTCTTCATAGATTCCTAGAATTGTAGATTTGGTAGAGACCCCAAGGGCTCCTTCAGCAGTCACTGGAGGTGACATCTATTTTCCTAACTGCTGTAGACCTTAATGCTTATGGTAGTATTTACTGCTCAGACATTTAGCTGCCTTATTGTCTTCTTTTTAAGTTTCAGCCCTATTGCTTGCTACTTGTTTTTGGTGTTGTTTTGTTGTATCTTGGAATTGTCTGTCCAATAAAAAGGTATCCTAGGAGACAAGCAATAGAAAAGCTAGAAAGACCTACATATAGAAAAGGGGTTGGGTGTTCAACATAATTAAACATTGATTGTTATTAGACTACCCAACATCAGAGAGGATTGTTTTTTTGCCAACATTGTAAGGTTTTTATTGGTGCAAAAGGTCTAAAAGTAAAAAAACAAAAAGGAAAGTAACTAACTAACTGTGTACCTTATTGTGTTGTAAATTCTTACTCTCCCCTCCCTCCCCAATATGAATCTGATTTATATTGCTGCTTCCTGTCTGGGTTTGTCTGCTGTCTAGTGCTGAGTTTACTTTGCCACTATGAGGTCAGTATATAAAGATTTAACACAGATCTGATTTGGTTAGGCAATCCTTTCAGCTTTATTAAATCAACAACTAGGCAAATCCCTAATACAAAAAATCCAGGCATGGATGATATCATAATTATCATATTCTAACACAATAAAGCAAAACTATATGACTTAATTGAGTGGAACTCTACCAAACCCTTTCTTTGATTGATAAATCAGGTTATGTCTGATATCATAAAAGGAAGTCTCAGATCTATACTCATTAGCAAACCACACCATCCTCTTCCTTCCCCCACCAATGTAACCTTTGCTCATTTCTTATCTCGTTTTCTGCAGTGCTTCATGTTGAATCTTTCTAGTATTAAAACCATTTTAGAATAAATGTGCACACTGCTATTACCAGACTTTAAACAGTAAGGGCCTCCTGCTTGCCTTAGCCCGAATATAGCACAGCTGAAAGTACCCAACACTTTAAGGCAGATAAATGTAAACTACCGGTATGTCAGTAAATATTCTGGGTTGTATCCAACCCAGCTGGTCACATTCCAACCCACTGAAATTAATGGACACGACTAACTTAGTCCCATCAATATCAATAGGTCTCCTTTGAGTAAAACTTACTTGGCTACAACCCTGTATTTGCAATAATAGCAATACATTGCAGGTACCAGTTCATTGTGCAATCAACACACACATCGTGCATATCCTTAGTTGAGAAGATGGTTACTGCAAAATGTATATATAAAATAATATATAAAAATACTTACTGTTCAATAGAAGAGAGTGTTTGAAATAATATCAAAATATAACTCTGGTACAACTGTAAAAATTAAGCATGACTATCAAGAGCTGGATGCTAAATGTGAACATCTGGAGGTGGGAAACTAAGGGACACTGGAGTTTGGTCAGGTGTTGTCTATGTGAGACCATTCAGTTATTTCTCTTGTAGCAATATAGCCACACAGTCGGGCTGTGTTTTATCTTAAACTCATACTGAAGCCATGAACTAGGAGATCTATATTTAACTTCTATTCTGCTTCTCTGGAGACACTTGCCAGATGTTGGTCTCTGGGTTAAAGCTACTTATTCTCACCACAGCCTTTTGTAGGTTAGAAATTACCACGAGCATTTGTTTTAGTAACATTATATTTTTCCTATAGCCTGCATGTCTTTGGTCAGGTTTCTCAGTATTTATATCTTAGAAATTAAGCTCCATCTCTCTGCCGTATGTTTTTCTCACTGTCTCATGCTAAATAGTATTGCATGTGTAGAACGCAATCACCAGCACAGGCCTCTGTTTCCCAGTTAGTAAATCACTAGACAAGGGGTTTCCTGAATGAAGGGAAATGCTGATTTTGAAAGTACTTGGAGATGGAGGGGTTTGTGAGTGCTGGATGTGCTGAATCAGTGATCCAACACCCTCAAGATGCATGGAAAAATTCACAATCTGCTTGCTGAGAGCTGCTCGTAGAAAACTAGAAGTGTTGAGATGATTCTTAATACTGAGCATGTCTCCAAACTTAAACCACTGGAATGTTATCTTCACTGATAACTCCATTGCTTACTGAAGTGTTTGAGTCAATTATAACAGGTATTGTAAATACCTTGAACCTGTTTATAAACTTTACAGGTTATGTATGTCACTAAAGTCTTAAAACCAGGACTGAGCAAAATAATCAGTCAACAGAAAATTTGGGAATGGAATTAGGTCTTTGTGGGGTAGGAAATCCCCTTGGAAAAAACTACTCAATTTACTTCCAGATTTGTTTCTTCTATGCCTGTTACAGCCACAGTAATCACTACTATTTTGCTGGAAGATCAGGAGAGTTGTCTGGTTGCCTAGGCAATGTGTAGATGCTGTCCTATCTTCCAGCACTGAATGGTTGGGTGGGGGTTATTCAGTGTCAGGGGAAAACCTCTAGCTCCCTTCGTGCATTGATTAAAATAGGGGTGCAACTTTGCTGCCTGCAAACAAGGTTCCAAAGTAAGCACGCTAGTTTCAGTTCACCTCTACTTAAGAATAACTGCACATTCTGTAGGTTATTGGCTAAAACTTGATCCAGAGAAATCCAAGAAAGTGTTGGGTTAACACTTGACCCCACCATTCATTGAATGCCTGTTCTCCTTAAGGGCAAGTATCTGCTGCAGCTTCAGTGTATTGTAATGAGCTTGCGTATTCTGAGCATGACCTTTGAAGCCACTTGGAGCATTCCAAAGCGGGATGGTGGGATTAAGTTACAATGCTGACTGAAGAGTGTCAGTACCTAGCCAGCTTCCCAGAAAAGTCTGTGGAAAGCCTTTTAGGGAGGGTGCTCAAAGCTGGTGGGAATCTTTCACCGGACATTCAGCTTAGGCAAGTGTAAGAAGAAAGTGGAGCCAGGGTGCACTCGAGGAGGCTGATAAGTGGAAGGAGGAGCTGGAAGAGTGGCTACAGATGAGAAACAGAGGAACTGAAAAGGAGCAGGGACTGGTTCCCAGTACCTAAGAGGGCAGTGTGTCATCAGCTGATCATCAGAATTCCACTCTCTGCCTTATATTGAGCTCTGATCAGGCCTTGTTAGCTATTTTAGAGCACTGAAGAGGACTTAACCTTTTCTCAGGCAGCTTCTTATGGAGGCCATGCAAAGCCAGAAGAACTGGTATATGCTTCAACAAATGTAGTGGCAGTCTGATGGATAGGAGGTGCTCTGACAACCCTCTTCCCCCTTATGAATTCACTCTCTGCAATTCTTTACCAGTCCTGCATTATTTGTAATGAGTCTGTTTTCCCACCCCTGTCATTTAGATACTGGGCGTATTTTAATCAACTGAAGAGAATTTTATTATTGCATTAAGTATGGACAAGGACTTATTCTAAGCCTGTAAAAGGGATGGTGTTAATCATTAATCCTTTCTTCTGAAATATAGTTATGGTCTTCATTGACTAAAGGGTGTGGGAATGTATGAGATTATTTGCAATAAATAAAATATTGTACATTTGTTTTAGAATATCTCTTACTGCTGTAACTTATAGGTTGCCTCAGGCATATTGCATTGTGGCAAATCTCTTTTTATTTGTTAATACTAAGGGCACAAACAATATGTTGTATATAAAACATAGTAACAGACTGCTTTTTTTATTCTGTTTGAACTAAAATCCAATGTGTTGGCCTAAATTTTGCAAGAGTGTGTCAGTGTGGGTGTGTAAATATAATTGAATAAAAGGATGTGGGATTATAGCTACGATTTTATCTTTCTTGCCAGGATTCCATGAGGAACGAGTACTTTTAAAATGCCTTCAGTTTCCAAGAAGGTTCAGCCCCTCTAAATGCAACTTTGATGTTGTGATTTTCTCTACAGGGACTGCTGCTCAGCCCACCCTATGTTGGAACACTGAATATCATGATGAGGATCTGATCCTGAATGGAGATACTGAATGCTACCAAAATACAAGTAAATAAAAGTAAAAGTAATAACATAATAATGACAGAGAAATGCTGCTTCACAAGTTTACTCAGTAAACTCAAATTATTTTTATGGAGAAAAATGGGTTTATGCACAAAAACATACCGTTAAGCATTTTACAACAATGACATATTGCATTCATTCCTCTTGTGAGGAACATGTGCCAAGTAATTATAGTAGTTGTCTTGTAAAGTACAGGGCCAGATATAATCCAAAGCTACACTTCGATCTCACGATCAGCATTCTTGAATTATAGCATCATTGACCGAACAGAAGCTGATAATTTGACTTTGATATCTAGCTTATACAACACTTATGGAATTTGCCATATATATCCTTAACTACCCTCCTTAAAGGGACAAAAGTAATGAACACTTGAAGGGCATGGCTATGGTGTACTGGAAGAAGTTGCTGCATTTAATGCTAGTGCTAGTTAGTTAGTTCTCAGCTGGACTAACACAGTGTGTGTGTGTGTGTGTGTGTGTGTGTGTGTGTGTGTGTTTAGAAGTGTTTAGAAGCTACAGGTGAGTGGAACATATGATTACTGCATTGCAGGGGTTTGGACTAGATGACCCTTGGAGTCCCTTCAAACTCTACAATTCTATGATTCTATATAGAGTTCAGAGTACAAATCTCAACTTTGAAAGAACAGAGTCTGTTTAGGCTGGACAAAAAGGGATTAAGAATGGATATGATAAACAGTTTAAAGACTGCACATATAGCCAAAAACTTGTGGGAGAATGAGAAATAATGGGAGCTGTTGTCCTGGGATATATAGAGGACAATGTAGTTCAGAGGTTCTGCTCTAAATGTAAAAGTGCAAAATAAATTCATAAATTATAAATCTTAGGAGAAACAAGATGTTTGGATTGAATTATCCAAGCAGATAATATAGTACTAAGGACATATTACTCTTCACCCTTTTCAGGGGCTTTCTCCTTAGCAGAAACTATGTATGTAGCATCAGCTTCCTGCCAAAGACTTTGGGACTTGTGGTTCTAGTACCTGGAGAGAAAGGATGCTGTTCCAAGACTTGGGAATGCTTGAAACTGCTTTCCACTGCCTCAAAGTATGTTTCTTGGCCTTGAAACAGAGGAAGGGAAGGTTATGCATTCATACCAGTGCTCTATACTTGTGGATATGCAATTACAGGAAAAACGTGCAAAATACACCTTTTCACTTGGCTTTTGAGTCATTGTGAGGGTGTTAACAATTTGGTTTAGTGAACAGTCCATTAGAAGTATTTTCTTTCTGCTTTAGTTTTTCATTATTTTGCTATATTGATTTTAGTTTTGGTTATTATTATTTTTATATATCTTTTAGTAAACTACTCTGCGGTTCTAATATGAAGAGTGGAATAAAAATGAGATAATAAACAATAATAATGAAAAATGCATTACATTGGTCTGCACAGGGAGTGTCTCTAAATGATTTTATGATGCTATATTTGTTTTTTAAGCTTCCTTTTAGCAGTAATTCTTATTTTCTGTCAGTTCATCAACATAGTCCTCACAGCAGAAAAACACTATATGTTTGGCAGATGTGGCCAATTTGTGCCCCTCCTGAATGCCAACTCCCATCATCCCACTGGCCATGCCAACTGGGTCTCATGAGAGTTGTAGTTCAGCAACACCTGGAGGACCAAAGGTTAGCTACCCCTCGAGGCTTAAATGATAACAACCTGCCTCCTTTGCCCCGTGCCCCCAGCTGAAAAAAATATTACATGTTCATTATCATAGCCTTCTTCCAGTGTTTCTTCAAAAATCTGAATTCTCCCTAATGTTGAATGAAAATATGAAAGTTATCCACAAAACTGGTGTTATATTATAAAACCACATTTGTATCAAAACAAACTATAGGAATGTTCAGTTTCAACCACTGAATCATAGAATTGCAGAGTTGGAAGGGATCCCGAGGGTCATCTAGTCCAACCCCCTGCGATGCAGGAATCTCAATTAGCTCATACATGACAGATGGTCAT
This sequence comes from Podarcis melisellensis, assembly GCF_964234715.1. Taxonomy (NCBI): domain Eukaryota; kingdom Metazoa; phylum Chordata; class Lepidosauria; order Squamata; family Lacertidae; genus Podarcis; species Podarcis melisellensis. The sequence goes on from NC_138541.1 coordinate 49,333,853, forward strand.
CCATCCTCTGCTTAAATGTATTAATATTTATGTCCTGCTTTTTCCAGTAAGAAAGTTTGGGAAATAGGGTAATTATTAGCTTCCAACTGGAGAAAGGTTTTTCCTGCCAAGTAAACTTGTAGCAGCCTATTTCCACCAAACTTCTTTATATTACTTAAGGGAGAGGGGAGAATGAACAATTTAACTGTAGTATTTAAACACAATATGACCTTAAACAGTATTTCTAATTTTGTTCCATTCATGATCAAGAAATGGTAATTTAAATTACTCTAAACCATTATAATTTGAATAATTACAATTTATTAATAATTGCGTGATTGGATTTTAAATGCACAATACAATCACAAATAATCTTGTTGAATTAAGAAACTTAAAGTGAACTAAAAACAACCCTAATACAGCTGGATCATTGCTCAGCTCTATTTGACATTAGAGCTCTATAATGGGTTAATAGGAATTCAAAAGCATAAAGGGGAAAAGACTGATATGGCAACAGCCCTTTTTCTTTTATTCTTTTCATTTTTCATCTATGAGGTTACAATTTTTGCAGCTGGTCAGAAATATCATGTTCCCTACTGTCTCAAAAGACTGTACATGACTAATCTTAACCATGCTTCAAACTGAACATATAAGCAGCTGTTGAAAATACAGCAGGCATTATGAAAAAGTTTACCAATGTACCAACAAGCACAAAGCACCTTCTTTTACAATGCCTGTTAATATATATTTGAAGCTATAAATTTGAGCACTGCAGACATTTGCATTTTGCGTCACATTAGTTGTATTTTTGTAGAAGTTTACCTAATGGACAAATTGACTACTGGTTTAATGGACAGTCATTCTGCAGAGCATTTAACAGAAGCATCTACTGAGATGGGCTTAGATTTTTGAGGTTGATGGTAGAGTTTTTACAGGACAATCCCCAAATGGTAGATGAGCTTTTGGAATATCTGTAGCTAAGATAATATACTCATAGACTAACATTTAAGTAACTACTTAAATATTTAAGTATTACTTATTCACACCATTCTGTGTCTTAATCCTAATAGAATTCAGTCAACAAGAAATAGTTTTTCTTTCTTATTGTTGTGCCAATTTTTCAAGTTTACATAAATTAGTTGCAGCACAATATACAAATATAGTTTTGATACCTTACTGTACAATGTTCTGTATTAATGCTTAACAATTGACTTACCGGTACTGTTGTTATAAACCACTGACTCCTGTGGTATCTTTAAAGACTTTATTTATTGTGGCATGAACCACTACCAAACAGTAGGACATACTATGTGGAGCACCAGTTCACATATTCTGTAAATCTATGCATTTGCATGTGCTGTGCTGTTTTTGCTGAACACTGTATTGCAACTACTAGCTAGCCTCAGTGCACTGATCCCCTTCAAGCACACCAGGCAGTATGATCTGCAACGGTTCCCTGCCTCCAAGGTCTAGTGTCCCATAGAGGAAATAAATTCATGCAGAACTACTCGCTCTGCTGATATGAGTCACCATATGCAGACGCTCTGGACTGTTATGTATACCTTTAAATCAGAATTAAAAGATATTAAACTGCAGATATTTCCAAACCTCTCTAATATACTTTACACATTTGAAATCCTACTTTCTTTATTGGCTCGAGAGTCAACATTGTCAGAGTGATAAGATGACTCGGCAATCAAAAGTGCCATCAAGCTTGAAAACCTTTGTGGTCAGCATGCTTCATTTGGTAGTTTAAAGTGGCTTGCTCACCCTTTTATTTCTGAATTTAAAAGTGTTTAATTCCATAAATTTGAAAAGTCCATTATTTCATGGGAGCAAATAGATTTGATGAGCATTTGAATATTTTGAGTCAGCACATTGGCATTTAAAATGCTGCCAATTAGTGCTGAAGGTTCAGAATTCAACTCAAATGTAGACAATGACAAAAATAATGGTAATTGGGACACAAATGAATAGCTCAGAAGACTTTCAGAAACATAATTTCTATCATAAGTCTGAGGAGGAAGGGTAGTAGTTTTCTTAAAGCTAATCCTAACCACAAAGGTTTGTATCCAAAATAGAATACAGATTTTTGCACAACAAAATGTTCTCCCCCTCTCCTCCCCTATGTGCCCCATAAACCTGTAGTAGGGGTTCCCCCCAACGCTTCAGAACAAATTTAGGGAAGGTGTGGTGGGAAGAGAAGGGGGAAGTTGATTGATTTATTGTGTTTATGACACTTTCCCCACAATGAACTGTTCCCCATGCATCTTACAGCAAACATTCAAAGCATCAAAATACAAAGCACTGGGAATATAAATAAACAAAATACTGAACTCAATACAGGAGTTAATAAACAAACATTGGCACGTAATTCAACACATCCCCAGATGCAATCTTTCCCCACTAATTGGTCTGAGGAGGGACAAAACTATTAAAGAATCCTTAGATTGGATATTCTTCAACTGGAGACATCTCCTAATGCAGTTCAGGGCCATTCTAAATGTTGGCACTGCAGAGTCTTCCACATGTCACTTAACATTAGAGTTTCAGGATTCACTCTGGACGCATTTGGAAATTGAACTGTTCTTCATCTTGCCAATCATCACATGTCATGTATGGGATTATATGCCCGTGTAAGAAAAATGTATGTATGATAAGAATTCTGGAACATAGGTCTAGAATTAGACAAAATATTGTGGATGCACCCCTGGTGCAACAATACATTGAATATGGCTGTACAGATGAGGACATATGTTTTTGGTGTTACAGGCTTATAAGCCACACCCGAATAACTTACCAGATGTTAAAAATATATTTTTACAATTAGAGTCCAAGTGGATCTTCCACCTAGATACAGTTACTCCAAACGGCTGGAACTTTCACTTTGAATTGAGTTGTTTTCTGTGATCCCTTTTTAGTAGATCATCTTTGATGAAACAAGAGTACAGTGGTGCCTCGCAAGACGAAATTAATTCGTTCCGCAAGTCTTTTCGTCTTGCGAGTTTTTCGTCTTGCGAAGCACGGTTTCCCATAGGAATGCATTAAAAATCAATTAATGTGTTCCTATGGAAACCGCCTTCAGACCAGGTCCGGGGACAGTCTGTCCCCCGACCTCTTCTGAAGGCTGGTGGGGGGCAAAAGTCTTTGCTTCCCCCCCCCCCCGCCTGCCTTCCCGGGACAGCGGAGACTTTTCCGCTGTCCCGGGGCGATCTTAAAATGCTGGCGGGCGGCAGCGCTGCGCTGAATTCTCCGCTGTCCTGGGGCGATTTAAAAGCCCCCGGGAAGGCAGGCAGGGGGGACAAAGACTTTTGCCGCCCGCCCGCCTTCAGAAGAGGTCCAGGACCTCTTCTGAAGGCTGGCGGGGGGCAAAAGTCTTTGCTCCCCCCCGCCTGCCTTCAAAAGCCGTCCGGGGGCTTTTAAATCACCCCGGGACAGCCCCGGGGCGATTTAAAAGCCCCCGGGAAGGCAGGCAGGGGGGACAAAGACTCTGAAGGCGGGCGGGGGGCAAAAGTCTTTGCTCCCCCTGCCTGCCTTCAAAAGCCATCCGGGATAGCGGGAAGCACTTCCCTGCTATCCCGGACTGCTTTTAAAATGCTGGCGGTGGGGAGCAAAGCCTTTTGGCCCCCGCCGGCCTTCCTGGACCTCTTCTGAAGGCCGGAGGGGGGGGGAAGGCTTTGCTCCCCACCACTAGCATTTAAAAGAGGTCCCCGGAGATTTCCCTATGGGCTTTCTTCTTGCGAAGCAAGCCCATAGGGAAATTCGTCTTGCGAAGCGCCTCCAAAACGGAAAACCCTTTCGTCTAGCGGGTTTTTCGTCTTGCGAGGCGTTCGTCTTGCGGGGCACCACTGTATTGTCCTGCTTCTCTGCATCTCAAGGCATCTGGTTGGCCACTTTGAGAACAGAATGCACTGGATAAGTATTTGATCTGATCCAGAAGACCGGTTCCTGCATTCTTACAAACTATTTCATCTGTTCCTGTGGCTATGTTGATACCATGTTCCATTCTGGGCAAGGGATCTTCTAATATTGCTTCCTTTCCCTTTCTACCTCTTGCCAGCAAGTTTTGTGAAGCTACCTTTTTGTCCTCTCAGTACCATCCCTTCTGGTCCAAATTGCATTTATTTTTTACACTGATCCATCAGTCCAATAGTGGTATTGCCTACTATTTCAGTGTGCATTTTTCCTTGTATACATGTTCCCTACACATTTCCCTTGCAAAATTCTTATTACACGTACAGTAATAAAAAGGGAGGACTGCGTGCCATTATGTGGATATGCCATTTATAATAATTGATCCTGCACTGGGACTTGATTCTGGTCTTGGGATAGGGGCTGTCATCTATCATATGTTCATACGTTTATGAGATAAACATGTAAACATTAATTACCAGCCAATCCTGTGTTTCTGTTAAATTAATATAATGGAGTCACAATCCTATGCAATCCCAGCAATAAAGTAGAAGGCAAAACAATAGCAATGGAAACAATATATAACATAGCAAATCCAAACATTTTTATAGTAACTTTGTTGGCATTGGGCATTGATAGCACTCCCACAATCAAACTGTGGATGGCAATCATGGCTGCCAGCAGCCACAGCTTGTACAGTTTTGCATTGAGGTTTGAACTACTGGCATCACAAACTTGACAAGGAACAGGATATATGCAGCCCATTTGACAGATAAGTAGCCAAACAAGACAAGACAGGGACTGATGCTATGCTAATCACAACAGCCAACCAACTTCTAAGTAGGTGTTTTAATATATAATGGAAGAACTAATATTAATAGAAATAAAACCCAAATCTATCAATGTTAATTGAATTTTTACTCAAATATAAATATGATCCTCAATTTACATATTTAACATACATTATTTTGATAAGTGACAAAGTATTAAATGAGATAAATTTAGCTAACTGAAAATTTCTTCTATATAGTAGTATGTGGAATAAGACACAATTTGTTCTGCTGAATATTACAGAAATGTTGGTCCCTTGTAAAAGTTGGCTTTCCTGAGTGCACTTCTATGGTTATGTTATTGTATATTCAAATGTGTCTTGAGAACCAGGCCCTTACTGTGACCAATGCCTAGAGAGAGTAGAGAAGTAAGACATGCTGGAGTGCTCAGACTACTGCAAGTTTTCTCTGCTCTATTTAATGTTCTGCTGATAATTAGAACCAGACCTTTAAAGAACCAGACCTTTAAAGCAACACTCAGTGTGATGGACCATTTTCATGTCCCTAGTCTGCAGTGTTCTTCTCTTGGCTTTTAAAAGTCCTGTCTTATTATACCTGTCAAGCTCCTTGAAGAGCAAACTGAAGAGGAATGAATCCATGAAGGATGCACCTCACAATGAAAGACATGTTGAAAATTCTGAGAAAGGAAGAAAAATAAATGTAAATGAAGGGGACCCACTCAAAAATGCATTCAGCAAATAAGGAAACTGAGTATTTTTGTGCAGTCTTACTAACAGGTGGTGAGAGGAACAGTACAGATCTGATTATTGTTGAGGCTATAAGATCACTCAGCAATGTTGTATTCTATGTTATTTTTTGGCACTGAGGCCTGGTGCAATGCAATGATTCATGAAGGTAGGTGATGAGGCAGTTCTGTATACATCTGGTCTGCAATCTCTCGTTTAGGTATTATAATAGATTACACAAAAAGAATGACAGTGAATACCTAAATATAATAAATTCCATTAGTTTAACCATAATTACTTAAGAAGTTTATTAGCTCTTATGCAGAGCAAAAATGAAATAATTTTGTTTTTGTTTTTGTTTTTGCACGTTCAAGCTGGTGACTAATCACTTTTATGTTTTGTTCTCAGAACAAAGGAGGAGTGTCTGCAATCTAATTAAGGCTGGTTTGGACTTGGCCAGATAGATAGAATACATTTGTATTAGTCATTCACCCATCTTTGGAACCCACTTGGGTTTCAGATAACCCTTGCATAGAGCAGAATAGTAATGTGAAAACTGACACACAATTCACTGTGGCGACAGTTCCTAGGCTACTTATGCTGGAGTGTTGGCAATAAAGTCAGTAGAAATACAGTGTGCTTGTGATCATCCCATGATAATAAATGAACCAGATTGATGGTAAAAGGAAACACAAACTCATAAGGGAGTAATGGTAAAAAGTAAAAGTAAATGACCCCTTGATGATTAGGTCCAGTCAAAGGCAACTATGGGGTTAGGTCCAGTCAAAGGCAACTATGGGGTGTGTGATGGCTGTGTTCTACTGTGCCTCTGAATGCCAGTTGCTGGAAATCAAAAGTTGGAGAGCACTGTTGCAATCAAGTCCTGCTTACTGTCTTCATTAGGTTCATCTTGGTAATGCCTGCCAATTACTGGCCCTCAATATTTTGTAAATTTGTGACATCAGGCCTCTTGCTGAGAAATAGCTACATTAAATTTCAAATCATATTGTAATTATCAGTAAAGATTTTACTGATACCCATGTGTTCTATTTTTTTCTTATAACTTTAAAAACGGAACCGAGTGACCTCCTTGTAGGATATCTACAAATTTGAAAACCTTCAGAACATAAACCTCAAGGAAAAGGCTAGCAGGCATGTATCTCAGGAAACATTTCGCCTCATTTATCCCCAATTAAGAAAAAGTAAACAGCAGGTTAGAATCAATAGCTTTGCCTTCTGCATAGACAGTATTAGGCTTTTAATGAGCAATGCAGAGGTTTTCCATTTGCCCCCAGTATTTGTTGTGGTTCTCTAATCTCATAATGTACCTGAGCTTCAGCTAAACATAGGTATCTCAGCTAAGTTGATTGAGGGTTTAGCCACACTTACTTTTCATCCTCACTTTCCAGGCGCAGTCTACAATTTAAAGCTCTGTCCAAGCACCCCCTTTTCAGCTCCAGAGTTTTCCCTGCGAAAACCCACTCTTTAAAGCTCACTTGGAGCAAACATCAATTTGTGGAAAACCCAAAGCGACTTTGGTTCCGATTCAGCTTTAAAGAGTGGGTTTTCGTGGAGCATTAGAAGTGTGGACCTCTACCCGGAAAGAGCAGGGCAAAATGTAAGTGTGGATAAGTCCTGAGATGAATAACTTGCTTCCTATACACAATTTCTTTAATGTACACATGTATCAGGTAGAAACAATGACCCAGTTCACACAGAACAGGCCAAACCGAACATGTATGTGTAAGAGATCATAGCCACTTTGCTCTTCCTCCAGTGCTCCTACTGTGAGCAAAGCTATGGGTTGGTTTGAGCATGTTGTTCAAAGTTGGGATCTGACACTTGGTCACTCTAGATAAACCATAGACAAATGTCTCCAAAAGTATCCCACTGTCTAACAAATCTAAGCCCTCTTTCCCAGTGGCTCCATGTCATGCATTGAGACCCTGAAGTTCTGCCTCTCTAGCTAGCATTACATGTGGAACAAGTAGAATTTCTGAAAATGCTTCCTTGCAGATTCTAGACTTCAGCATTTTAGATAGCAACGTAAATTTGGCCTGCACAACTCAGTATTGTATTTTTCAATATTAGTTGGGCTTCCTGTGTACCATACCATAGACTCCTTTCCTTTATCAGCCTCCCTAGATAGGTCATATATCTGTTTTCCTGATACTATTAATGACAATTCTGTCTTTGTTCCTTAAATTATGTCTTTGTTGCTGAAATTCTCTGACCTCATAACTAAGTTACTACTGCTGCCAGTAAAATTAATTATCATAAGATTTTTTTTCTCATTCACACTGATCAAGACTGTAAAATGTGCAATGTAAATTAGGGCATCAGTGAGTTCATGTCCCAAGAAACTAATTTAAAAATCCCCTCTGGATTTATTGTGAATTTCAAAATAGTCTCTTTTGATGCAGTGCTAGAGGTTCTAGAAGAATTATAGCCAAACTAACTACTGTTTGGAAAATACAAGCAACGTGATTCCAAAATTAGGCAAATGTTTAATACAAAAGCATTGTTTAGCTTCATATGTGAAGCTCAAATATCTTTTGAGCATTTCTTGAAATATATATATTTAAACATGGTTGCTAAAGTGAGAGAAGCTTTTGTAATTTGAATGACTCTTCTGATCTGCTTGACATTTGCATTACAAACCAATATAAGCAACAACAGTAACAAAAACAAATAAAAATGTTAAGCTGTATGTAAGGAAATGACCTTTAGGCTTTGTCAAAACATTATATTGAATGTGTTATATTAGATGAAAGTGGAAACTATAGTTAATTGGAAATTTACTCATTTACTCACAGCCTGTGGCAAAAGGAGAAGGGAAGGGATTGCACACATAGGCAAAAGTTTTGTTCATACTTCTGCTTTGTAGGCCAAGTTTTGTTCATCTGATCACAACCTCTATGACAGAATTGGCCTTTGTTTCCTCCCTCTAAACTGGTAAATCAGTTTAAGTTTTGAATATGATTAGAGGCTTATCAGGCATAACTTACAATATTGTGTTTTTGATTCTGATGGTCAGTAATGCAGCAGTATTATTAATGGCCCACAAACATGTTTTTAAAATTGATTCTTTTCTAGAAGTGTGTGAACATTTAAAAATACAGAAAATTTAAAAATGCATATAGGTAAGCAAATTATGAATATTAATTCCAGAATACTTCATTTGATTGTGTAGATTTTTTTCTTTTCTTGTGTTTTATTTGGTTGAAAGACAAGAGATACTATACTTTAAGGAAAACAAAACAAAAGGTCGAAAACCTGAATAAGAAATGGAAAAAACAGCCTATCTGTAATAGAGCTATGAAAGCCATCCCTGACTGAGGTGAGATGAAAGCATCCATGAAAATAGCCATAAAACAGTACTTTCATACATCATATTGAAATTATTTCAGTACTGTGCTTTATTAGATTAAAATCAAAGACCTGTTTGCATGTTTTAGAAAGTGTATGCTGCCCTCCACCATATGCAAAGCAGGCACTTTCTGCTAAAAAAATAAGGTGGAAAATAGTCTGTAATATCCTACATGTGTGAGGAGAGGAGATAGTTGCTTTTCTCCTCTTCTGGATCTGCTACAGTAAATCAAACCATTGTTTTACTTACCGTATAGTCCAGACTCAGGCTGGTAGTTTGTCATTTTGCTCACTTGTATAACTGCTTGCTTGGGTAAGTGATCTGCATCCATGAGCTGTGTAACGTAGAGGGAATTTGACCAATAGCATGATCAGAAAAACAAAATCTGAGATTTTCTTCTTAATAGAACTAAACAGTGCACATTTATTCCCCCAACATTATATAACTTCTAATGTTCCATTGCTCATGAGAATGGGCAGCTTGCTCAGCCAGTTATGTCAGCTAGGTAGCATAAGAACTGCCTGAGTTGAGAAATACTGGTAAATGTGTTCACTTTATGCTGCACTGCAAATTTGTTTTTACTAATACCAAACTAAATTTAGAAATACATATACCGTACTTAGATTAGAGTTGTAAATCTGAACCTCCTGAAGGTGATCTGCAGAATAAATAGAAATGAAGAGAATCCAAATAAAGAGAAATGCCAGGGCTAGCATTCTAAACATGCAGCCAAGAAATATATGTCTCTGCCCTCTATTAAAGATAAAAGGATTTTGCAGTTAGGGTTTTGGAAACTTTGCTTGTGTAAGTTGCCTCAAGAACATGTAACAAAAATGGCTTAGCAAAAGAGCTAAGGAGTTAACAGTAAATCATAATCCCCTTCCATTGTAATGGAATGGATGGCAAGGTTTGATATACTATTTTCCCAAGTATTATAACTAGGTGCTGTATATTTAATTAGAAACTGATCTAGAGTGGCTTTCACATAACAAGGTACTATAGGTGAAAAAGTACTCATAACTGCACTGAGAGACAAATGCCAATGAATATGGCTAGTAGGGCTATGGTGCATGGAGCCCATTGGCCTACGTCTGGTGCATCTATGATCCACTGAACCTATAGCCTAATCCATGTGGGTTACGTGGTTTGTCAGGGTGCAGTATCTCTGCATCTGCTTTTTATGGAGGAGTTGTCCCCACAATGAGAATTGGTGCAGTTACAATTTTGCAGATGTCCAAGGCCTGCTGTCAGTTACCTAGACAGGAACCCCACACTTTGGAGGGTTTGGTTCCAAGTGTTCCATGTGTACGTGAAAATCCCATACTGTATAATCAAATCCTAGGAGCTGTCCTGTGGCTATCAGCTGTGTGAGAGAGAGAGCACCCTCCCTAGCACTCCCAGAGTTGGTGTACCAAGCTGGCCTTGCCCAGCAAGCAAGGCAAAGAGCTTAAAAGCAAACACAGTAGGGGAAGAAAGGTTTTCAGCTGCCCACATTTCTTGGCACTTGACTTGTGCAATTTCAGCTAGCCATGTTGAGGTTGAAATTGAGCAAGTCAAATTCACGTATGACACAGGATTACTGTATAAAAAGGTTACTCACACCAATATATACACAAATTCTCTCCCAAAGCTGTGAACAAGAAAACAAAATATATACTTGTATCCTTATAAGGTTTTAGGAAGCTTTAATAAATTTATGCATGCTTGATACTTCACACTTTAGCCTGTGTTCTGTAAAGAGAAGAATATTGTCAGTTACTATTCATTCTCATTTCCCACTTTTTTGGAGCTGTTTTTCTATCCCCTTGTCTTGAATTTTTATGATGAGTTTATCTAAGCAGCTATATTTCAGAAAATGCTCTAAAGCACTAGTTTTAAGTCACTAATATTGCATATTGAATTTGCACTGTGTTCCTAATGGCTGAAAAACACTTCAAGAGTTCCCCTTCACCAGCTGGAAGACTCTCTGATTGCCTGTGGAAAGCCCAAGGGCAATTATGAGTTATGGTCAGCAGCTGTGTATGCCTAGGTGCTTAGCAGGGCTGGCCTTAATCAGCCTTAGACGATGAACTTCCTTGTATTCAGCTGCAAAGTAGTGTTTCTTTTCACCAGTACAAAATGGGATTTTCCTGCATTTGGAGGTTCATAGTGAGCAAGATCCTCTTTTTCTGTACAGGAAGCATAGTGTCCCTTGTGCAAGATATGCTGCTTCCTTTTAATGGGGAAGGTTGTACTGGAGAAAATATAGGTGGCATGTACACATGCTTGCCTGTGTGTTTTGTCCTTACATCAGTAATTGTAATGGTGGAGTCAAGATTTCTGTTGGGTGTTAGTGTCTGCAGTTCCGAGGTGGAGCACTTAGAAGGATTCTGAGAAGACCAGGGTTAGTAATATTTCTTTCTTTCTTAGTGCATAATGTTTGTTTCTGAGAAATGTTCCCTTTTTGTGCAAGTGCCCTTTCACCAGAATTTCCATCACTAAGCCCCCCAATGTTTTCTAAGTTCTGTAGACACAGTTATGAATGAAATAACCCTCTGCCATTTACCTAATGCATTATTTGTATATTTCATTTTATATCTTTCTTGTGGTACACTGATTGGCTGCATGGTTAGGACTGTGTTAGAGTTGGGGAGACTACAGGTTGAGCTGGTGTAATGTTACATTGCCAGAGATAAGACTGACCTGGGATTCAGCATAGGACTTACCTGCCACACTGGATTGCCACTTACTTTTTCTACCCTTAGGCTTGTATAATTATACTGGTATAATGGTTGTGCTGGCATAATATAATTCTGGTGCTGCATCAGCATAAATCTCCAGTGTACGTGCATTGTATCATATCTGCACCAACTCAGATAGCATTGCACTTAAACCCCACACACATCCAAAAAATGGTTGTTTCTTTATCTTTCTTTCTTTTTAACAGTGTACTTGATGTGATTTGGGAGGATTTAATGGCTAAACCTTCAGCTCAGAATGAAAGGAAAGTGAAATGGCTCTACTATAGCTTTGAATATTGGAAGTATTTTCTGATAGATTAAAATAGGCCTCCATTAGAGGGAGTTATATATTCATCATTAAATGTATCTGAAAGGTTTTCAAAACATCATAGGTGCTGTAGATTATCTCTTGGCAGCTGCAGAGCATTTCTAGAATAAATTCTACTCCATTCCGTCCCATAATACTCAGGGTAGATTTGAAATGCTCCCTCCACCCCTTGGTTACAAGTACCATGCTCACATTTCTGCTCTAAACATTGAGAAAGTACAAAATGATTAAAAGCTGTTGCATTATGTTGCATTTTTGTATGCTATTAGTGAGATTTATGGAAGGAAGCAATATTTTAGTCATCGTCCTCCTCCCTCCTTTCTTTGATTTGGCCATGTAACCTCTAGTCTGGTCCTTTTAGGAAATGGCTGCTTTGCTTATATTCCCAAAATAAGATGAATAGCTGCAAGTGCAATGTAATCTCAGTGGGAGCTGATCATGGCCATACCCATTCCCACAAAGTACTCACATAAAGTTTAGAAGAGCAGACACACAGTACACCAGAATTATTTTTACACCCTATCAGAAACTGCCCCACCAAATCCTTCAAACTTATTTTTTCGTGGTACACACTTCTGAATTAAGGCAAACATAGGGTGAGCAATTCACAGGAGTAATTCAATTATAGCCAGCAGTGTAACCTGCCTGATGTCGGTGGCCATTATCCTAGGCAAGCTTAAATGCATTGCATTTCCAATCCTCTGGTTCCATTGTGACATTGCTTTCTGTTAGTTGCCTTATCTGCTAGTGCTAAAGAGGAAAGTCTCCTACTTGAAAATATAGTATAAAACTAGCCTGAAGGAGCAGGTCTCTATGTGCATTAATATGCAATAAAACACTTCAAGGTATGTTGTAAATGCACTGGTAGGTGCATTATAGCACTCAGGCTTGTGCCTAACAGCCTGCCTAAAAACACATCTATCACTAGGCTGAAAACATACTCATTGAATGTTAGTTTAATGTAGATGGTTCTGGTTGTGCAAGAAGTAGTAGCTGTGAAATATGGAATACATTTCCTTGAGTTACAAAACTCTTTTCCCTAGAAGTGGAAATAAATTACACATTTCACAGCAATTCATGTTACAGTTCTCTCTTCCTCCCTCTCTTTATAAATACAAACCAAGAGCATTTATTTATATATATTTTACTTTTTTACCATATTAAAATTGTAAAATTGAAATCGTGACAAAGGTGGACAGAAATTGATGATCACATTTTGGCAATTGAATTGATCATTGAAATTGATAGGTCATCAAGCATTTTAGGATTTTAAGAGGTGGATGTCATGTGACATAACTAGGGCTCCAAATACTTTTGGGTCCTCCGTAAGTGAAAGGCATCAAAGTGTTTCTAAGGTTGCAGGTGCCAAGGGATTTGGAGGGAACAGTGCCAGGAAGGTGTATTTGTGGTTCATCGTGGAGCAGGTAGACAAGAGGGAAGCAGGAGATGGCCCATAAATAATGGAGGCTTTTAGGACATTGAGTAGGAAGTGAATAAATTGCTTTGGAGTTTTTGAAGCATGACAGGCAGAAGAGTTGAGAGAAATGGTGAGATAGTAGTTATATTAGAAGACAGGTGAGTGTGTTGCATTTCAATGGGGAGAAAAGTTAAAGCATTTCAGAATGGTGTGAAATAGGGAATCTAGAAATCTGTTTTTGGCCTTAACAAATAGGCTTCTTAAATTAGAAGAGAGTGCAGGAAAAATTGAAACTGGTAGGTTACTGGAGTGATCGCAAAGCTCTATAGAGGCAGGACAGAAAGTAAGTGTGCACAGTTCAAAGAACTGAAAACTTATGACCAAAATTATTGAATCATTTTCCAACTATCTTCTGCATACTAGGCAGGCAAATATATAGTTTTAAAGAGCAGCAGCTGCTGATCCAGACCTTGGCTTCTATAATGTTCAGTGCAAATAACACCAATGTTAGGGTTGCCATATGTCCTCTTTTTCCAGGAAACACACTCTTCTTCATGGGTAGAGTCGTCATAGCGATCCATAGTTAAACGTAGAAGTTGGCAAATGTATCCTCTTTTTTGGTCTTCAAAATATGGTAGGGCTGCCAGACGTCTGGGTTTTTCCGGACACGTCCGGGAATCACTCAGAAAAATCCAGGCAGATTTTTGCCGAATTGCTAAAATGTCTGGGAAGACCCAGACATATGGCAAGTTGGGCTATCTTTATTTTTAAAATCTTTTTAAAAAATCAAAAGAAAGCCCCAAGACAGACAAACGCCTATATGGCAACCCTATAAATATCAAGGTTTTACATGGGAATTAAAGGGAAATGACTATTGTATAATAGCTTTGTAAAGCACGTCAACATACAAAGTCTATTCGAGCATTTCTAATGGCAAGAGATGTTTGAAATACCTACTGCATTAGAGAGAACAGAGTGGATTTTTCCTTTCTCTGAGAACTTGTACACTTTTACAGATAGGGTTGCTTTGTTGGTGGTCTTTACCAATTCTTGTTGGTTAAGTATAATGTTGTTTCTTCAGGAAAGCCAATTTTCTGTGCCAGACCACTATACAAAACCATATATTATTATTTCAGGATGTCTGCAAATACCTTACTGTGGGTGGGATTTCTTACAGTTTTGTGCAGACATGTTAGGCTGCCTCTTCTATTTTTTTATTTTATTTTCCATTTTCAGATAAATCCCTTGTTGCTACATAAGCATCAATTTCTAATTAAAAAATATGCTACTTAAACAGAAGGTACTGGCACTATAGGAATAAGAGCCAAAAACTTAAGTCCAAGCCTCCAGGTCACTTGGAGGCTGTTGTATTATGGAGATTAGACAGTATGGAAGCACTGCTGGCTGTAACTGTGTAGGCAACTGGTTCCCTGCCAGATAAAAGCCAATGTGCAGCAGCTGCTAGCAGAAGAAAGATGAGAAAATGGCAGGTTATGAAAGAGAGAGCAAGTGGACTGATGGGATTCCAGTGGAAGAATTGTAAAAGGTTTTCCTCCCCCTCTATACTGCCCTGAACCCGGTCTTGGCTGGGGAGGGCGGCGTATAAATAAAAATGTATTATTATTATTATTATTATTATTACTACTACTACTACTACTACTATATGTAGAAATCAGAAAATGCATTTGGACTACTGCTGAAATTTATTTTTTTTCTTTTAAAAATATTTTTATTGAAAGTTTTCAACATAGCATAGAAGAAAAACCAAACTAATCTAAATAAAAAGAATAAAAGAAAACAAAAAGAAAAACAAAGACATAAAGAAGCAGGAAAAAAGGAGAAAAGAAAAAATGAATGCAAAAGCTCTATCACAATTATATCAAATCCTTTTTTCCAAGCACAGAAAGTAGACCTTTCCACCTCTTATCTGGGAGCATATCTTTCTTCCCCTAGCCTCCCACCCCTGGAGAGCCTTTCTATCCTGCCTCTCACACAGAGCCCCTCATCTTTGATCTGTCACCTTCCTATGTATATTTTCATTAATCCAATTCTAAGAGCTAAAAAGAAAAGCAGCTAGACTAAAAGAAAAAAGAGGGACTTCCGATTCTATATTTGTCAATTATATATAATAACAATCATTCAAAATAGTCAAAGCATTCACCACAAGATAACATAGAGCTGTATATTATATAGATGCTTATCAGTCTACTAGGCATAATTCTTCCCTGGCATCACAAATTCACCTTTTTCCACTCAAAAAGTCCAGAAGTAATTCTTAAATTTTTGTTCTCCAAGATTGTCCTTCGGCAGTCCAGTTTAATAAATTTCTCTCCAAGGATTCCATCTTAATACTAGTCCTTCTTTTTCTGCTTTTTCCAATTTTTCCAACATCAGTCATCAGAGGCTTAGAAACTTCTTGTCTTGCAGTTGTCTCTTTGAACAAAATTGTCTTCTGCCCTCGCCTCCTCCAATCATAAAGTCCACCAACAAACCAGCTTTCCTTGTTTGCTTTGGACTTTCAGGCAGCTGCAAGGCCGATGTCTCCTGTAGCTCTCTGCACTCCTGCAACTCTCATATGGCAGGTCCTGGGCATTCTCCTGTTCAAGAATGTTTCTCTTGAAATTTTACGCATTTTGGCTCTTAGTTCTACAAGCTACTCATTCAACATTTGCCTTATGATGATCAGAAGGGCATTCAACCCTTCTGTGATGTAGTGGCATAGTGGAGGGCACACAATTGTTAGGGGCACAAAATTTCAACACCTAGTGCAGCCTCAACACAGCTGTACACTTCCGTTGCTAGGCTCCATTGAAAACATGTTCTCAATGCAAACCATGAAGTGACCTCTCCAAACAATGGAGAGTTGAATGCACATGTGTACTCCATCCGTTTCCCTCCCTCCCACGGCCCCCCCCCTCTGCACAGCCCTGGGCACTAGCAACCCATACCATGCCATTCAACAACATTTTTGCCATGTTTCTGTTGGTGTTCTATCTTTTGTTGGTGTTTCCCTTCATTATCTTACTTCCAGGACTTTAGTTATATTTACACATTCTTCCTTCAGATAAGGACAGGCTTCTATTTTATCTTGGTTATTTTAGTCACCACATAATTATCTCTGCCAGTGGGAGCATGGACAATAGATAACTTAGTCTGCCATTTTCCTCTCTGGAAGTCCTGACTACTGCTGAAATTTCTTCAGGATTCACACAGAGGTGCCCATTTCTGGAAAAGAAAAAACTATTGATTCCAAAAAGCTATGCTGCTTTTTATTCTGGGAAGAAATTAGCTTGTCCCCTCCCCCATGGTAACACTAACTGGGTGGATGTTTTTAAATGAAGCAAACACATTTGTAATATACCTGTATCATAATGTTATTTTGCACTGAAATAAATGCATTTTTTTTGCAAAATAATATGCTAATCTTGAAACTTTTAAGTAATTATCACAATTACTTCAAGTTTTAGATTCTTAATTCTCATTTTAAAAGCATAGTGGCATCACACAATTTGAATCTTCCTAGCTGAAAGTGTTTGTTGATCTAAGACCCTAAAGCATGGACTCAAGGAAATAATTTGTCCTTAAGCACTTAACCAGCACTCCTGTTTCATGTTCCAATATGATAGCAAAAGTATGTATGCCTCATTTGTACAATAACTGTCTCTTTTATTAAACATCTGATGCCTGTGTGCCCTTTTTCTCTGAAGTCCACTGATTAACTGATGCTATCTTCACTTGTGCTCAAAGCCTAGGGGCAATTAACTGATTAAAACTGTTTTCAGATCATGAAAAACATAGCTGTTCAGGTTTTAGTTTTGGGATATGAACTGAGTGAGTTTCTTTGTATCATACATAGTATGTTTTGGGGGATGGGGGTGGCTGCGATTCAGACAGATCAACCTCCTGTGAAGAGGCTGCATCCTAATGTTTTAATGTTGTATTTTAATCTTTTTTTAAATTGTATTTTAATCAACTTGTTTTTATTATTGGTTGTTAGCCGTCCTGAGCCCGGTCTTGGCTGGGGAGGGTGGGGTATAAATATTATTATTATTATTATTATTATTATTATTATTATTATTATTATTTATTATTTGAATAATGCTATCAAAATCTGAGACATTAGTCACATTGTCATTAACATATTATAAATGTAACAAAATTATATGGGAGCAGTCATGTGTCTATGGATATTACAGTAACCAGAGTAGAATTCCTCCTTCTTTGTGTAGGAGAAGGCATTTTGGCTTGGGTGGTCGCATATACATCCTTTAAAAAGAGAAAATGCATCACCAAAGAAGCATACATATCTGCATATATATATATGTATAGGCACAAATTTTGAACTAATAGTATAATAGAAATACAACCATAGATGTAAAGTCCTGCATTCCTGCTCAGTGTGCTGTCTGGATCTAAATTGTTGATGAGCAGCAACAACCCTGCTCACTATTCTTAGGATTCTCTATCTTTAAACTTAACTTGGAATCATAGAGTTTGAAGGGCTAGACAGTCATTCACATAGAAGACAGAGGTGAGTCCTCTCAATTGTGTTTTATTTTTAAGGAGTAGGAAACATGGCTCTCACGTTTAACCAAAATAAACTAAAAACCCAGTTCTGTCATTTTATTAAAAAGTGTCTGGTTTCCAAAAAAAATTAAAAAGAAAAGAAAATATTACTGCCCCCCCACATCCCTAAATTTGTAATCTGCTTGGACAAATAGTTTTCAGTCTTGTCCAATTAGGCCTGCATTACCTTCATCCTGCATGATGATACCTTCCATTTTAAGAACAACACCCACCTTCATCTTTCATTTCTTCTGCAGTGGAGCAGCTTCTTCCTTCTGTTCCTACACTGACAGCTGAAAACAATTAATTTCACCGTTTTCATTGCTTTTTAGTATTTCCCTTACCCACCTTCTCTGTCTTAAGTGTGTTTTTTTCTTTTCAACTTCTGCGTCCTCCATCTTTGCTATCTAAAAGCTTTCTTTTGGTGAACTTGTAACAGCTTAACTCTTGTGCAGTTCTTCAGTGACAATTGGTTTTATTTTTCAGAAAACAATCCTTTTAGACATTGTTTATGGAATATTACAGCTTCAGTGAAACACTGCTCTACCTTCTGAACTGCATCTTCTTTGGTCTCTTTCTATCAAAGCCTAATTCTTTTCTTTCATCACTATGTAGCCTTTTACTTTGCTGAAGTGCTATGCTGGTTTCTTAACGTAATTGTTAGGCAAATTACTCAGGTGGACCAAGTGCCCTACGTTATTGTCTGCTGATTCTTTTCCCTTCATATTTGTTTGCGTTTCTAGGAGCAGGATTTGTAGAATTTTGTAATCTGAAAAGATGTTTGGATGGGGTGGAGATGTCCCATTGCCAGAGTGATGCGCCCTGCTTGCACCTGCTGAAACTGCAAGCAGGCAGAAGCTACTCCTGACAGTATATTCACTGGCAGTATGTAAGACACTTGAAACATGGCATGTATGGAGCAGGGAGGGGCATAGAGATGAGCCAGTCCAAGCATCCATCAGATCCTAAACTAGCCTGGAGCTAGCACAAACAGTATCAGCACAAATACTGCCAACCCACCTTTCTCTCTGGCTGGCAATAGCAGCAGTAGCTTTGCTGTTCCATTCAGCCTTGCTGCTCCCTGATGGGAGTTTGGATTCCACCATCATTGTTGGTTGTATTCATCATTAGAGTTAACAGGCATATTCCTGATAGTGCACTAGTGAGGATAAACTTTTGGTAAATGGAAAGAGTCTAAATCACCAGAATTTCACACCAAGAGAGAATTCTTAGGGATCTATGCATTTTAATTTGCTGGAGTGTCTGGATCATACTTTGGAGCACTGAGAGTGTAATCAAAACTCCCAGCTAGGAGCAGTGAGGCTGAATGGATTTTGTGGAATACCCATTTAGTTGAGATTAGACAGGCCCATTTCCTGTTGAATTTCAGGTACCTGACAAGGACCTTACTACTTCAGGCATTTAATAAAGTTTGGTGAATTATTGTGATTCATTTTACAATTTTATGTATGCTTCTTAGATACTACACTAATTAAGTGTATAAATACATTAAATAAATATGTGGGGAGACAAACATCTTCTCAGGGTATGACTGAAGTTCACTGATGGTCAGAACTGCCGCTTCCCCATCTCCCTGGTACTCTGAATACACAGGCTTCCACAGTGAATTATAATTTGTATATTCTGGACATAGGCTCCACCACAAGACAGACTATCATATCCCTTTTTAAAATTTAGTTAACTTAGCTGTATTTTATTAAGCATGAAGTGCTCTGGTTAATCCTTTTAGGAAATGCTGGTCTAGTAGAGGGGGAGGCATGACAAAATAGGAAAGTGCCACCCTGTGCCTGCCCCTGTCACCCCCCATCAAAGCCTTGCTTACCAGGGGCGTGGGGCAGTGGCTCCTAGGTTCCAATGAGAACTCCTAGAGCCCTGCAAGAGCTTGCAAGAGCTCACAGGGCTCTTGCCAGGTCTCACCAGAACCTTGAAGTTGCCACCACTACTTCTCACTTCTATGGCAGGGGCAACCTGTGGCATTATTCATGATTGGCTAGGAACACCAAGGAAGTCACTGTCAGTATATCAGTCACATATAGATCCAAGCTTGGTAATTCCTATTTGAAGTTGACTCTTGGCATCCTTTGGTATTGTGTATATTTTGTATCAGAGATGTCTAAGAAGAAAATTCACACTAAAAAGCTAGGCATTTCAAACAGATACTGCCAAGAAAAAGGGTTCAATAAAGCCCATAGGTTATTCTTCAGCACAGAGTCTTGGGGGCACTGAATCAGAGATTCACCTCTTTTGCTCTCAGAATGGGTAATAACGAAGCTGAACTATTCCGAAACAAGCCAAGCTGAAAGGTCAGTCCCTAACTATTTCCCTCCGTCTGCTCCAATTTGGAAGCACGGCAGACTAGGCTCCATACATGCAGTGTTTGCTTCAGTGGAATCCTTTGCTGTACTGCTTCATTCCACTGACTTTTCACTTGGAACACTGTGGATAATTGGTGAATCATTCCGTAGAAGAAAATTCCTTCCCCACTTTCAGATCTCCGTATCACAAAGTGCTTTTGAAATTTCCAAACTCAGTGGGGAACTAGGCTGTTTTTCAGGGAAAATAAGATAACTGCCCCACTGTCTGTATTTAAGCCTTTAGCTGCACCTAAAGGGCTCACTGGATCATAGTCATGGACAAAAGAACCACTGAGTGAATGTAATTTATGGAATGCAACTGGTCTTTTACTAGTACTGGGAGGTTGCGCTTGGAAATTCATCTGGAACGAGGCCACAGCACAGGGTTTTTCAAAACCAGATTTCCCAACTGCACAAATTCCCCATCAGATACTCCACCCTAAAAAAGCCAGAATGAACACAAAGCATTCTTTGCTCCTTGTTTACATCCTGTATCAGTGGTGGCTTCTCCACAGGAGTCGTTATTATCTACTGTGCAATAATTAGCAGGACAATCCAATGGCCCTTGCATTGAGGTAAACTCCAACTCAATGGCACACTGTTACAAGGGCTACTGGGTCATCTTGAAAGTTATCTGTCTAGTCCTGCTGCCTTATCAACTTTGTGCTGCCAACATTGGTGTCTCTCAAATACCTGACTGCTCCAGTTTTCACCAAGGATGCCTGTTAAGCACAGCTCGGCTGCTGGCTTAAACTGGTCCATTTTATGCCACAGTCAATAGGACCTGCTCTGCAGACTTTCAATGCTGATTGCTGTTAACTCACAGAAGAAACAGGACAACTCCTGACACCATATGGTATTATTATTTGGGTGTCTTATTGTCCAGCCCTTCAGCAGAACTTAGCCCTGCTTCTACTAAGTTCTTATAGTGAAGATTCACTGTTCATTCTATCTCAGTTTAGAAAAATATTGTAGGATCAGTAAGAACTCTTTCTTAAGAGCCAGCAGGTTCCTTCTCCTTCCTTCTCCTACATTTCCAACCATCTATATTTCCCAACTGTGCACAAAAAGATCCCTGTCTCAGCAACAGAAAAGTTAAAGAACAGGGAGAGAAGATAGCTAAAGATAAGTGACCTAGAAAAGAGAGGATGAGCAGGACTGATAGATGTGGTAACAGTGGGCTAGATGGTCTATAAGCCTGGTTCATTTGTGCTCAGCAAGCACTGGAATACAACTTTTAAAGGAAAGGCCATGGCTTAGCGGTAGAATGCATTCTTTGGATCCAAAAGGCCCTAGATTCAGTCTGTGGGATCTCCCAAGTAGATCATGAAAACACTTTTGTTTGAAACTCTGGAAAGCTACTGGTATATGGTATACACAAATATTGAGGCAGATGGACCAATTTTCAGACAATAGAAGGCAGCTTCATGTGTTCTTATATGTTTAATGAAAAATGCATCCAAATACACTTTCCCATCCACATTCTGTTGTGATTAGTCAGCTATATGCAACTGGATCAGGGAAGGGAGTTGGCCTGATTGACCATTTTTACACCCTTATCATCGCAAAAAACATTTCAGAAAGGGATGCAAAAAATAACCAAAAGATGGGACACAGTGTTTGCGCTCTCTCTGTCACGCTCTCTCTCTCTCTCTCTCTTTGTGTGTGTGTGTGTGTGTGTGTGTGTGTGAGAGAGAGAGAGAGAGAGAGAGAGAGAGAGAGAGAGAGAGAGAGAGAGAGAGAAGTGGTTATATATCATTTTATTTGCTTAGGATTAGAATGAGAAATAGGATCATGCTAGTTAAAGTTGCTGGTTAGGAGGGTGATCACCCATTTGCAGAACAAGGAAACATCAATCAGTCCAGATAATAACTAGGAATATTTGTGGTCTAAAATGGATAATCTTATGGACTAAGTAATAGAAATGAAATGAGATTTAATAATACAAATTAGAAGAATATTAAAACAAAGTCTTTGGGGTCCCTTGGGAGCTAATAATGAGCATTTTTGTTATCTGCTGGGAACTGGAAGCTGGGAGCAACAGGAAAAGAGGAGACCCAGGGTCTTGGTTAATCACAAAAGGATTATAAGCTATAACATTAAAAAAGCAACAAATACATTTCTATGATATGTTAAGCATAACAATTTTGTAGAAATTGGAAAATATTAATACCTCTGTTTAACGCACTGTTTTGCCAAACAGTGTCAAGCCATTCAGGAGTGGAGGAAATGTTCCGCAATCTTTTGCATTCCTTTAGCACCTAAATTCTGGACATGTCTGGTTAATTGGAAAATCTTGATTACTGACTTCATGTGATAGGCAGTGAATTGTTTATAGCAAACCAGCTGCTACAAAACCTGTATTGGGACCGAATTTGTGGCATTGGTGGTATGACAATGACTCTTGATTGTGATGGGCCAATTTTCCTACCAGTCAGGTAGGATTTTGATACTAAACTACTTATTTGACTTGTTGTTCTCCCCAAATGAGAAATATCAATTAATAAATTTACTAATGTAAAATCTAATCATGTTGTTCCTACATGATATAGAATCATAGAATCATAGAGTTGGAAGAGACCACAAGGGCCATCGAGTCCAACCCCCTGCCAAGCAGGAAACACCATCAGAGGCTCCCTTAAACTTAAGATAATATGTAATTTTCACTTGGGACTGCAACTGTCACAGATGCAGCAAAATCTAAGTATTTCTGCATAGGCATGTCCCTTATGTATGGCTCCACAGATCTGTTCGCTAGGAAGAGGGTCCCTCCTCAGTGCCACAAGAACCTCTTCTTCCCATCTCCCTATTCGGAGGAGAGGTAGAAAGGTTTCTTATGTTATACAGCTGAACTCTAGAGCAAGCAGAAGTGATTTTGCTACCTCAGACACCCAGAGTATTAAAAAGAAATTCACCTCACTACTCCATGCCCCTGAGCTTTGAAGCAGATATAAGTAGTGTGAGAGACCTGCCACTTCTAAAGCTCAGCATAACATGAGAGAGGCTTGCGCTTCTCTCCACCAAATTATCTTCCATGCACAAAGGATGTGGTGGATTCAATGGTGACCACTATTTATTGCTTACTTGGTAACCCAAAGCAAAATTTGTGGACCCTTAATAAAACAACTTCTTGGAACAATCTCTCTCCCCCCCCCATAAAATGGTAACCTGACACTGAAAGCCTTGAGCTATCCTTTGTCAACAAATGTTGTATTGCAGTGTTATTTAATCACATTGGTTCTCAATTTCTATGCATAGCAACCCCAACTTGCAAATCTTTATTTACCCCACATAATTGTTTCTACTCTTTTCCAACATCCAGCTTACTAAATTAAAATTTACCTTGTGGTCATATAAGCAATAAGCAAAATTGAATGTGAGCTGGCTGCTAAATAACTGCACCCTACCAGCAAGAGTTATACATCATGCAGGAGAGGACCTTTTCCATGGGGATGCCCTATATGTGGAAAACATGTCTGGCTGGCACTGATCCTGTTTATATTCCAGACCAGCTTAATATATGGCTGGTTTGGTTAACCGTTCATGGATTATTAATTGTTCAGATTAGAAGTGCAACCATTCCTTAGTTGTTATGCTGTTCATTGATTTTTACTTGCTTTCTTGCTAGTATTAATTGAAATGATTGCTTGCTTTTATTGCAATTTTATTGTACCCCGCCTTGGAATCATTACTATGACGACAGGTCATAAATACTCTAAAGAAACTATATATGTGGTTGCAGTTTCAATTTCTCCTGGGCAGTTTGTGGATTCGTTATAAAATTTAATATAGAGATGTAATGTCAAGGATGTGGTCAGTTATTTAAAATAAATATGTGAAGTTCCTTTCTCATCTCCACAACTCTCTGCAAAGTGCACCTCTCCACTTTGCCTATTCCTTCTCCCAACTTTTTTCCCTTCTTAATTTTTTCTCTCTGCCCCTTTCATTTTTTCATCATTTTACTCTGCTACTCTTTCTTCCATTCTCAGAGCCCTTTTTAGGACCCTACTTATTTTTTCCCTCTCTAAGTCTTTGTATCTGCCATATTTCTGTGTAGGATCAGAGCAGTGCAGCCAATGGTATCTACATATTTCTGTCTGCCCTTACCCTTAGTGGCATTAGGGAAGCTTCCTGTTATTTAGTGCAATACAGATGTTCATGAGATGGAAAAAATATTGCCCATTCTAGAGTACTGACACAAAATGGAGTTTATCATCAAAATCATGATGTAGTCTTAAAAAGAAACTAGAGTTTTATATTTTAGATATTCTTTCTCTAGTGTTATTATTTATTTTACTATTTCATCTTCAAACAACAAGCTTTAAAACAACAAAAGCAACCACCACATTTTACTTGCATGACAAGGAGTTTGGAGACACATACAAGCTAATTGGCTTGATCCTCATTATTTGAAATTAAAATGTCATACTTTCCTTGGAAGAAGGTGATGTTGCCCTGGTACTTGATAGCCAAATTAAAATAATTGGGTCGTTTTAATTTTGCCTGTCTATATTTTATAACTCTGATTGGATAATAAATTTCTTAATACTTCTGTATTATTTGGAAATAACAGTGGGCAAAGAGATTATAACTTCAAAGTGATTATGACTGGAATCTTTTCTAGCTTTTGGGGTTTCTTATTACTGGTTTTGCTTTAATTAGTTTAAAGTAAAGATGTGATTCATTATTATTAAAGTGGACTCTGACTTTATTTATTTTACATCTTTGATATAGAATATTGATGAACAATATATTTAGTCAGGTAATATTTTGAAATATTTGAGAATTATTTTGGTCATATTTAGTTTCTCTTCAGGATACAGATCTAAAACAGAACCTTTCCAGTAGGCTTAACTTAACTGTATAATATAGAATAGGAAACTATGAAAGCAGATGGATGTTTGAAAATGGACCTTGAAGATGATACTGTGACATGATCATAGCAACTAAGGGGTGGGGGGCATGAATGTAGTGGAGACGTTCTGAATTGGCAAGAGCCAAGACCAACATGCAGAATGTTATAGCAGCTGAGATGAGGTGCTGTTGTTGCATGAGCGAGAGGAGAGTCAGGATAAATATCATGGGTTTACAATTGTCTGTGTTGCAGTCCTTTAATCCAGTTATGCAGGCATGTCCAGATGGCAGCTGCTTGCTGCATTGGTGGAAGAAAGAGTCTAGAGAAAGGCAGGTCCTCATTCCTGTGCTCCAAGCAGGATTCAGCTGTATAGGCTACTCACCCTTCCTTAAGACCCCTGTTGGGACTGGTTTGAGATGCAGGTTGAATGCTATGTATGCACCTGGTTATGCAGTAAAGGAAAAGGGCTGTAGCTAAGTATGGAGCATGGAGAGGCCCCCAGGTTCCTGGCATCTCTGTATAGGACTAGTAAATATCTATTTCTCAAACACTGGAGAATGCTAGTCAGGTTCTTATACTTCCTATGATCCTGTAGTGATGTAGATTTGATGAATATTCATAAAGCTGGGTTTCATCCAGGTAGTGCAGGAAATAGCTGTGTTGAAACAGTACATTTGATAAGACCTTTTCAAACAAAACAAGGACACATCTAAACAGATTTAAAAAAATACATCTGGAAAAGGTGTGTTGTGGTTTCTAGCCCTTTAAAGCCGTTGTACGCTTCTATTTTTACTGGACTTTTTAGATACTGTACTGCAGTATTGTAATGCAGTTTGGTACTTTTGCTTGTGAGCAAAGCAGATGGGTGTTTATGGTGCAGAGTATAGAATTTAGAAACAACTGTGGAAAGGGGACAAAAGTGAAGTTCCATGTGCGAGGGCAGTAACTCTTCAACAAACTGTGCACGATGCATAAAAACAAAGAAACAAAAAACCTTGTCTTCCTTTGCACGGAACAAATTCAGTGGAGGTAGCTTGAATTTCTTCAAAGGAGAGACTTGTGCAAGCTGCTTGCCCAAGAAAAATGGCTAGTGTGAGGTCTCTGGATCATTACTTCCCTGCATTCTGGCCCAAATATTCCGTCATCTTCTGGATAGATGTGTGTGTCATTAATGCTGATGAGAATTAAGCACACATGGAAAAGACAAGTGGATCCCATCCTTTCTCTCACGCATTCTGCATTCCTTTACAATGCAAAACCTGGAAGTCCTTGATCGCTGCTGGATGTGTGAAAATGCTGCAGGACCATAGATGCTCGCAACATGTTTGTATTAATCACATCTCGTTATGGCTGTCTCCATCTCGACTGGAAAGCTGCACCCGAGAGGCATCGTTTTAAGAGCTGACAGTCGTGTGGCATGTTCCTTCCTATCCCCCGTTTCAGGGACTTCTGCGAGGCACGCAAATGTGGAGAGCAGCACGGGCTGCTACAATTTCAGTCTTGTCAGGAGAAAGATTCTTTCCCGACAGTCCAGGAATTGAAGCGCTCGGAAGGAAGTAAATCTTTCCATCTAGATGTATAACGCACACTCGGGGATTTTTTTTAATTTTATTTTTTTAAGCGCCCGTCATGATCAGCCAGATTTTATGCTCTCTCTCTCTCTCTCTCTCTCTCTCTCTCTCTCTCTCTCTCTCTCTCTCTCTCTCTCTCTCTCTCTCTCTTTTTGAACTGCCATAAATAATATATAATAACTCCTTTCCAAATCTTTAAGGCTTAATGTGCTGTCTTTGGAAAAGCTGCTGTTTTGATGCTGCTCGTCAGCTTGGCAGCCTAGGCTGGCGCGCGCGCGTGTGTGTGTGTGTGTGTGTGTGTGTGCAATACGTTCAAAGGGGGGGAGGCACTCTGGCGTGGTACGTGCCGGGAACAGCGACAGAGCGCGAGACATTTGTGGCCATCAGAAGTGATTTAAGAATCGCCCGAGGAAGCGGGGAAGCTGTGGCGAGCCGCGGCCTCGCAAGGGTTAAGGGACGCCTCGCCCGCCCTCCCCCCCCCGCCTGGGTGTAAACAGAGGAGCCTCAGCCTATCATGTCTGATTGCTGCTCGGTGCCTGAAGAGAAAGCCAGGCTCGGTAACATGATACATTCTAGACTGGTTCAACTTGGAAGCGCTGCGCTCGGCTCGTCGCGCCCAGACAGCGGAATCGCCGCCACGGGAAGGTGGGTGACTGCGAAGCGACCCTGTTGACCTTACAAGCCGAGGCGGGATAAAGTGCGATTTCTCACCTCGAGTGGAGCCACTTAGAAAGATTTCAGGCAGAACCGCCAGCGCTGCTCTAGGTAAATGTAGCGGGGTTTTCCTCGCTCCGCTGCTGCTGCTTTTCTGTACATCGCTTGCTCCGGCGTTGCAATGGGAGGGAGGAGGCTCCGCTTCTCTTTGAATCGGTGCGGAGAGGCTTTGCTGGCGTTTGAAACGAGGTGGCTTTTTTTAACCCCTCAAGGGCTGAGCTGGCGAAGGCACAAGCTGAACTTTGCAGATCGCTCTTGCCTGCCAGATGCTGTTGCAAGTAGCTGTTTTCTTGCGAGCGAGCCTATTGTCCTTAACAGCACTTTAAATTTCATTCCTGGGCGAGGATGGGGTTCTGTCTGCCTAGATTGAAATTCACAGTACAGTAATTCCTTTTCGAGCTTTAGGAGTACCACGTTTCGCTATCCTTGCCTTTTGATGTAGCTCAGATTTTACGCAGGACTCCTCCAGGCTTTTGGACTTGATTAGTGCAAATCTACCGTGGCATTCTGAAAGGGCAGGGTATAAAATATTTCTAATTATGGAATCACCCGCTTGTGAAAATAGCAGACCTCATGTATGGCATTGGTTAGCAGGCTGGCTTTTCTTGAAAAACAAAGTCCATAACGACAGAGCTAACTTTATAACTGCAAATGTAGTGTAGCTTAAAACAGCATGAAAGCAGGCTGGATTGATTTAGAAATAATTGTTAAATGTTTCCTGTAAACTCAGGATTACTCTTTGACATTTATTACGGTATCTGGAAAAAATAAGGCATATCAGAGTTTCTGTAAACAGTTGCACATTCCAGTGCTTTTTATTTATAATTCTAGCTCCTTTTCTTTCATGTAACTAATACATGATATACACAGAATATATGACTGTGTTACAAAGTCATTCTGTGTTCTTAGAGCTTAATATAATCAAATTCATTGCCTAAAGATGGTGTAGTTGAAGATTTGATCCCTTTCCACTGAAGTGGAAATACTTTCAGTAATTGAAAGCAGATTCATGTCTGGAGTTCTACAAGCCAAGGTTTTCATTTTCAAAAATAAACCTTTTGTTCTCCAACTTTAAATGCTTGAGTGAAGCATCCAGAGACCACTGTTTGCTTATTGTCTAATGTGGTAGTTAAGAGCTATTGGAAATACTTTAAGGGAAATGTTTATTAGAATTCAACTTATTTTGGACAATTCTTGGGTTTAGCTTCACTATATATAACATGTTAAAATACAGAATGTTTTTTATTAATTCTGTTTTTTTACATGCACATTCCATATTTCATGCACATTCTGTTTTTACATAAGCATACAGTGGTGGCAGTTAATACATTTCTTCAACCTTTAGCTAATACAGTACTTCAAGCTGATTTCAAAATTGAATTGTGGACTGGATCTTGAGGAACTTTGAAGGGATAGTGGTCTACCTCACAAACCTGGACAGCTGCTTTTTGTTAACTTTGTTTCCGTTTTCTGGCTATCATCTTCAAAAAAATTCTTTCAAGAATGCTTTTAGTCAATTCAGGAAGAGTTGGGTGGGAAATAGACATTGCGGACCTTCAGGCAAAGACGGATCTGCTACTGACCTGGTGAGGAAGTAGAAGACAAGGGAGATAAATAGTAGGACCTGCCTTACCCTTGTAGGCCCTTTAAACAGCAAAATAAATTGACTGAAATTATGTGAGAAAAGTTCCCAAGGATTGGAACATCCAGCACTGCATACATATCTGTATATAGCTTGTACAGCATTCACAGCATATCATTTGTATTGATTGCCTGATGGAATGAGTCAGTGTTACCTTTTGATCTTTTTACAGACTGCCATTAAGGTGAGTCAGTAAATGTGCATATTTGTATTAATGATAATGTAATTGCTCCTAAAAACCATGGGGTGGCCTGTCTTGTTCAATTTTTGTAGATTTTTGAAATCACTTTGCAAAACTATTGAAAACTGTAAGAAAAACACTCAGATGTATATATGTTAATTCCACATTTTTGATGTTTATAATATATTAAGTAAAGCTATTATACTTTTTAAAATAATTACTTGGCTCATTTCAGAAAGATGATTGGGCTAATTGTTACATAGTGCAGTTTCCTTTTTCAGATAATTTCATAAATTAGCAATTCACATTACAAATCTCTACAATTTTGAGGGGGGAAGCCTAGATCTTTTACTTAATTAGTTGTTCGTTATTATTAACACTAAAAGTTTTTGTTTTGTTTTCTTCCCCAGTTCAGATTTGGACACAGAAATTTAAAGTAATTTCAGTTTAAAGTGGAAATAATTTCTCTTCTGAAGTGATAGTAGCTGTCTAAATACAGTGATCCTGATAATTAATGGTGTATGACAGATTACATGCTTTATGCCAGGTATTCAGTTATTTAGAAGATTCACAAGAGAAGGGTTGCTAAGCACCCATCACTACTGCAAGTAATGTAAAATGACCCAAATTAAAGAACCTATTCAGAGCTGTATTTTTGCATTTGCTGAAGTGCATTTCAAAAGATTTAACAAGACTTATACAATTAGCTGAAAAAAGACCCCTTTTCAGCTATGATCAGCAATTAAAGGATCAGAATACAGAACTTCACATTTTGTTTATAACTTTTCCTTTTCCTTTTCAGCCCATTCTTTGAACTAAACAATGGTGACTAGCAAATTTAACCAACCTTTCTAGAAATAAATGCTGATGCCGTGTATATACAGAATACGATAGCCTGAATTCGTTTCCTCTGAATGGGAACTTTGGAACTTTGTTTTCCTTTTCACTGTTGAACACTTTTTTATGAGCACAGCCCACTGTAAAGTCTTTTTGAGACCTGTTTGAGCCCCATTGAAATGAATAAGAGCAGCTCAGGAACAGGAGTACTGTAGAAGGAGTAACTGGAGATTTGCATCTTGTTTTTGCAGCAACATACAAGCCCATTATTCTTTTATTAAGGGCTCCATTTAAATATTTCTATACAGAGAAATATGTACAGTACAAATTGTAAATGAATTGCACTACAGCTTTAGTTTAAAGGCCTGTTGATGGGAAACTTTGATTATATTTCTTTCCCAACCTTTTTTAGGCCTGCGTCCTAATGAGCCTCCTTTTTCTGAAAATAGGAAACTGAATCGAACCTACTCAATAGTTGGATTATAAATATTCACAGTATTTAAAGCAAATTTAATTAACCTTTCAAATTTTCATTACTTACTACATGAAGTAACAGTGCATATTTTCTCTTTTTTTGGAGAAAGGTCTGTGCATCAAAATGGCCAGATGCATTCTGTTTAGAGTTGTAAGTGCAATATGGCAGAACAGGCATAAGTTCACAGTGAGCAGTATTAACTCCTGTGTTACTTTTATTTAAGGTACTTGCAGAAGCTGCTCTCCATTTTGAACTGTGTAACTTGAAAGCTTGCATATGCCACCACCTGCAAAAGTGTTGCCAATGAAGGGTATCAGACTGGATTGTAATTTTTATTCTCCAGAGTCATTATGCAACAACTACCCACACCCAAGCTTTTAGACAATATCTCAAAACAGCTAGGTGGGAAAACAAAACTGGAACAGCATTATAAAGTCATGTGAAATAGGTGGAGCTTCAGATTTGGATCATAATAATAGAAAAGTATTTAGGGATTCTTATTTTTGCACAACACAAATTAAGCCTCACTTACTTTAGTGGTGTTTATTACTAAGTGAAATATATTTAGAATAAGGGTGATAGTAGTTGATTCATGTGATTTCAGTAGGACAAGATTGGTGTGTCAATAATATATACTTGTTTTAAAAAGTGGTACTACAGATTTCCACAGTACTTTGTGAATGGACAGCAGTTTCACTTTTTAAGTTTTATAACGATAAATGGCACGCCATTCTACCAATTTTAATTGTTTTATTTTAAATGTAAGGGGTAACCGTAAAAAAACAAACCATTTTCCAGTTCAATCCTATACATGTCTATGCAGAAGTATGTTCCACTAAGTTTGGTTAGGCTTTCTCTCAGGTAGCTATGTATGGGTTTGTACCCTTAATCCTGGAGAAACAGCTTTAAGTAATTACAGACAGATCTAGATCTTTTCTCTTTCACACAGTTTTTGGTACTACTTTTTTCTTTAAAGAGCACCCCCCCCCCCCCGCTATGCACAATGCTTTTTAAACATTTTCTGAAGTTCAAAAATATTTGGGTAGGAGGCAATCATTTGTGAAAGGAAGGCAGGTTGGCTAGATATTAGAAGAAACCCACAGGTTTATTAACACATTCTAACTTAAATGTTAGCTCAGTGACCATGTTGGCTATGCTGCTGCAAAAAGTGAAAAAGGAAGTGAACTTTATTTTTTTTATATATTGCTGATTTTAATGTCTCCTTTTTCATTGCATTGATTTCACCTCTTTATTTAGTAGTTCTTGGGTTCTTTTTCTATCAGACTTTGCGGACATTCATTTAATAATTCAAGCTAGTTAAAATTTGATTGAAAATTATTAAGCCGCAACCCCTGCTGGGTGTATGAAATTAGTCTTGTGGCACACTGGTTTGTACTATAATTTTTTAAGAACCCTGACTAACAGGGTTTGTTTTTTGTATGTTGAAAGAAAAAGATTTACTAAGAAAGTGTTATAAAGCCTTTTGCAAATGGGTACATTTTTATTTTAGACAAAAGAAATAAATGTAGCTGTCCTGCAAATTTCAGTTTTAAAATGAACTTTTTATTGAAAGTAGCCATGCCCAAATTGTTTGTGCTAATTTTTGCAGAACACCTCTTTCAGTCATAAACTAATTTTAAGAGGAGGGGAATGTTGCCCGGGGAGCTGTAAAATGTAGTGTGGAAGACTTTTTAACACTCTTTCTTTTTAACTAAAACAAAATTGCCTTATGTAACACAGTTAACATAGTTAACCTTTTATAATTATTTAACCATTATTTCATTAATGTTGCCCTCTGCTTAAATGTTATACATTACTGCAAAAGACACCTGACCGTGCTCTTAAAAGTTTATTTGTCTTTCAGTTCCTGTGATAGTAGGGGGCAGTACATCTCCTTAATTATCTTTGTTCAGGGAAATGCTGAAAGGCCAGGGTAGTTAAACAAGGCCATTTGGATTTGCGATAAGGTCGAAGTTAGATGCAAGGAAAGTGGTTAAATGCATTATCATATTATTGAGCATATCATCAGTAAAGTGACCTTGATGGAGGTGGAAAAAAACATTTGGCCTTTTTTTTATGACAGCCCCCCCCCGCTTGGTTTACCACTGCAAGAGAATTCATCATATAGTTTTATCATTATCTTCTCTTTCTGTTTTGAAAGCTGATTTCTTTTTATCATAACTCATCAGTCAGTTTTTCAAAATTTAGATGGACATTTTACTGATGATGGTAGATTTTAGTACTTAAAGGTTTAGCCTATCATTTGACAGATATGGAAATACACTTCATTAAATATTAAAGTGACCCGGCTAGCTGACCAGCCTATATCTTCTCTTAAGGATCTTTTAAAGATAATGGTTATTTTCTGTGCAAAGGACCAGCTGCTATTCTACTTCCCAGAGAGCCAGTGTGGTGTAGTGGTTAAAAGCGGTGGACTCGTAATCTGGTGAACCGAGTTCGCGTTCCCGCTCTTCCACATGCAGCTGCTGGGTGACCTTGGGCCAGTCACACTTCTCTGAAGTCTCTCAGCCCCACTCACCTCACAGAGTGTTTGTTGTGGGGGAAGAAAGGAAAGGAGAAGCTGCTTTGAGACTCCTTCGGGTAGTGATAAAGCGGGATATCAAATCCGAACTCTTCTCTTCTTCCCTAGATTTTTTAAAAAAATTAATATGAAGAGTAAGTTACCAGCTTCAGTTTTAGCTGGTGATGTAGCTGGTGTATGAAACAGCTTACTTGGACTTGGTTCAAGTCAACGAGAACTGAGGCTGTTCTAGATATTACAGTAAAAATTAGATAAAAATAAAGGCTGTGCCTCTAGTTAAGCATACTATATGTAAGTTTTCTTGATCTGAATAAAACTTAGTTATACATATTTTACTGGACCTCTTCCAAAATTCACAAGTAGTTATGGTGGCTTTATGTATTCTTGGGTCAATTCAGTCAGTAAATGCATTTAGAAAATTGCTGACTGATTGAGTGAATTCCCGTGAGGACTTCAACCTCTGAACTGAAACTTTGGATATTATGAAAAGTTATTTGAAGACTATCATTGCAATACGAAAGCACATTTACTTAGAAGTAACTGACATGGAGTATGATTTGATCAAGTTAAGAACTTTTAAATCCTATCATTTCTCACGTTAAGCACATGCATAACTCCCTCCCACTGAAATTCATTATTGATATTAATTGCCTTTTAAAGTTCTGGTCTTCGGACTTTAGTTATAATTGAGATCAGTCACAACCAACTTTTTAAAATTTTAAATGTCCAAAATGTCTGTTGACCAGCAGTTACCACAATTAAAATCACACAAACCTACCTCACAGGGTTGTTATGAGGATAAAATGGGGAGGAGGGGAACTATGTATACCACCTGAAGCTCCTTGGAGGAAAGATGAGATATAAATGTAATTAAAGAAATAAATTAGGTAAGACAATTGGGTTTTTTTAAAACGACAACAATAGTGGTGGTTAATCAGAGAGTTGCAGTCAGAGGCTTTTCAACATATCACGGGGCAAAGGTTTTTATATCTGCCATTTGATTATAATTAAGCAAAATGTTTCCCCCCTCTATCCAATAATATTGTCTATACTGTATACATTAAAGATTATTTCATAGGTTCCAATGTTCTTAGTGGTTAATTATGAAACTATGTCAAGATGTAACTTAAGTGGTTTTTAATTCTGTGCAGTGTAGACAAACTCCCACAAGCTAAGCATTTTCTCACTTAGATCTCTCATACACATTCTCTGCCTCTTTGTCTCTGTTTGTCTCTATCTTTCAATCATTTTAAAGTTCTAAAAAAACCAAAACCCTATAATGAGCCTTTTTTAAAGTTCAGAGCATCCTGCCAAAGGTATGGCCAGGATCCAAAGAATTATGGAATCACTTCCAGGAACCCAAGCGCCCTTTCTCTCTGCCTCCACATACCATGCCACATGGCTTTGAAAGTAAGGCAAGCCTTAGTACCCCCTGATGCTACATGCATGCTCAACAGCAGCCAAGAAATTTTGGTTTGGCTTAATAGCCAGCAGTTACTAGGTTTTCAAATGTCTTCTTCCAAATGCCCCCAGGTGAGGTACAAGGAAACACAAGAGAGGCTGTTTTCAATGTTCCCACCCATCTGTGAAATGCTGTCTTCAAGTTTCACCTGGGTACATATTTTTTTTGTTTCCTTGTGTCCTTTAATACTTTTAAATTTGGTCTCATGCCTTGTTTATGGTGAGGGGTGACTAACCTGAGAGGCATGTTCACCTCTGGGCAACCCTCCAAGGACAATGTGGCAGTCAAAAGTGGTTCTGGCCACCTTACACTCACACATGCATGCACACACAGGTGCACAGCCCCAAAGCTGATCTATGCAGATCAGCTGAGAAGGGGGGGATATTATCCCCCATTGATGGATCAATCTGAGGGCTGTGTTTTAACAATTTGATTCTTCATCAGGGTGCTAGACTGCCAAATCACAGGTGAATAGATAGGGTCCTGCAGAGGAAGAAATATTTGGGGGAGGAGGTGCAGATTAGCTTTCTCTTATTTATAAGCTGATTTTGTTTTAAATATAGCTACGGTATACCTTTTATTGCTTTGTTTTATTGTAATAGATTTATATTGAATAAAGCAATCCTGGATTGTTATTTTCTTATATAGGATCTCAAACAATTATGTATGGTAGCCCAACTCTGCTACTTACCCCATCTCTAAGCTCTCTAGCACATGCAGAGAACTCAGCAAAAATAGGTGCTGCTTTTCTCATTATGTATCATAGATAAATTAAAAAAGAAAGTACACTTGGTGAGCTACAGTCCGTCCGTCCCCCCCCCCACATTTGCTGCAGGTCCCTGCATTGTAGGCCTTTCCTAAAGGCCTCCACTTCTCAGGAATTTCCCAGGAGAGACTTGTGGTGGGCAAGGGCACAAAGAAGGGCTGCTAGCCCCTTACCCCTGTAGCAGACATAGAACATCATAGCAGTCAGTTCCTGTGAGGGATTGGTCTCGAGTGTAGGGGGGGAATGCTGTCAAAAATGCTGTCAAAAGAACTGAAGGTACTGCTTGAAGCAAAGCACATGAAATACTGCTGCAGTGAGACATTAAATAATGGAGTCAGTCAAAGACAAACCCTTTCTTTGCTATAAAGAGTTAGTGCTTTCAGAATACTCGATCGTCATTTCAAATATTTCACAATATTTGACTGGTGGATTGACCAATGATTTTTGACTAATCAAAAGCACAACTTCAACACGCATCTTGTTTTCTATTTATTTATTTTGATAGGGGATATCCTTTCAAAGCACTACAGCAAAAGCACTCCTGAAAGTTACATCCATGTGTCTTTCATAGCTAGACAGCAGGTTAAAATTCAATAGACTTAGCCTCTTGTATCACTGTATCTGCAGCTCTTGAACTTCTGCTTGTCATGAGACATTTAAAACACAGAAACCCTGCCAGCAAATGTGAACCTTATCAGAAAACACACACATCATTATTGTCTAGTTTCATTTAGGGTTGGGTTTTTGTTTTAATACATAGTGGAGAGAGCAATGAATACATAGTGAGAGAGAGCAATGAAGCTAAAAGGAGCCTAGCTACTTTTAGTATTATTATTGGTTCCTATGTACTTCTACTCTTTTCCCTACACATGGAGGGTTTCCCCAGGTGCAATAAGGAACTGGCAGTCATGCTAGAGAACCATTAATACTTTAGCTGCTTACTTCATTCCTTCCTCAAAATGCAAGGCAAAATGTGAGAGGAGAGAGAGACCTCAGAAGACTCAGGGGAAGGGTTTTGCTTCAATTTTTGCTGAGCTTTAGAGAAGATGAAAGTGATGTGGATCTTCACTGCTTCTATGCCTTGATTCATTCTCTCTCTCTCTCTCTCTCTCTCTCTCTCTCTCTCTCTCTCTGTGTGTGTGTGTGTGTGTAAAAGAGAAAGAGACACTCAATCCTTTACTCCCCTGATTTCTTTCTCCTGTTAACATGCAATTAACATGTTTGGCCCTCAGACTTGGATGGAGCGGGATTGGCCTCTTATGCAGAGCCTAGAGGTCATGCTTTCTTCAGATTGCCCTACAGGTCACTCAGTCTTTTGGAACACTTCAGAGACACCTCTAGAAAGGCTCTATATACCAGGATGTAATTGAGTTAATTGAGATTTTGTTTTGCTCTTGACAACAAATAGAGTTCCTTCCAGGATACAGTCTAATGGGATAGCTCAGATGTGGAGTATTTATGGCTTGAACCAACCTTGTGGGCCTGTTTGCTCATTAATTTCCCCAGAGAAATCTCAATTTGGTATGAGTCTTTTGCTCATGCATGCCCCTTCCATTCACTACAAGTAGAAATTAAAGAGCGAATAGGCTATGCAGCATTTGTTTGAATGCAATACCTCCCTGCCCACCAACCTGTCCTTGTAAAGAATGGCTTTGTTTTACTGGGCTTTCAGAAAAATATCACGCTCATATAAATGCTGTGCTACCCCATTCACTTATTACTTTCTCCCTGTAATGAAGGGGCATGCATGCTCCAGAGACTCATAAAGGACTGGCATTTCAACCTATAAAGTAATGAGTGAACAGTGAGCCCAGGTGATCTCACTCCACGGATAAAAACCATTATTCTTTATTACTAATTGATCAGACTGAGTATAACAGAGCATGAATTCTAGGCATACGCTTTTCAGTTGGAGAAGCTATCTGTAGGACAAACAAAGCTTTGGCCTTCAAAGGACTTGTACACACTATAAGGCATTGTGATTCTTGTGCACTAATTTACAGTTACTTTCTTTAATTGTTTGCATGCTGGTAACTTCTATTGTTTAGTTATGTGCTGGAGTAAACAGCTGTTTTGTAGGATACAAAATGAGATAAAAATGATGCAGTTCCCCTTACAATATTGATCCAAATTTTGTCATAGGCAATCAGTACTTCAGGATTCACTTGAATCCCAACTTATCATAGTTTGGGTGTGCACACATGTATGTATTACAGACAATGGCCAATTTATGCATGTCCAATTGATGTGTGGCTGTGCATGCGTACATCACAGCAACCCAGAAGTGGCTGGAAAAGGAGGTGGAACAGGCAGGCCGGGGGCAGAAGCGTTAACTGTAACAGGGTGAAGTGGGCTTATACATGCTCCACTGTCACATGTTATGATTCTAACCCTTTAGCAGTTTTGGGAGTGTGCAGGGAGCTGCACGGAGAGGAAGAACTAGTGAAAATAATCTCCCAGTTCTGTGGATGGATGTCACCACTAAAACAGCCATCTATCACAAGGAACACCATTGAATAGGATATTGTAGTTCCGCAAAGTTGTCCTTGGGTATCTGTATGTTTAAACTGGGTGGAATTTTACACACTTGAGTAATATTGACTTATACTCACAGAGGATGTGACAGAATTGACCCCAGTTTCTATAACCAACAGTGGTGCACACTAAAAGTCAAAATGATTTGCAGTATGTTGAACTAGAATCATTGTACAAGCACTAAACAGTTTATTCAGGCAGAAATCCTAATCCTACTTACCTGGGAGCAAGCCCCATTGGGTTCAGTAGTATTTACTTCTGAGTGGAGATGGTTAGGATTACGCTGTAAGCAAATGTTGAAAGTCATTTGCTGGCTGGTGCATACTTCAGGAGCATGATTGTATCTGTGGCAGTGTTGATTTTGCCCAACATGACAATAGTTAATAAACAATTTTTCTTTTAAAATCATTCTCCATATGTCATAGAGGAATTCATAATTTATTTATTATTATATTTGTATATCGGGTGGCGCTGTGGCTAAACCACGGAGCCTAGGGCTTGCCGATCAGAAGGTTGGTGGTTCGAATCCCGCGACGGGGTGAGCTCACATTGCTCGGTCCCTGCTCCCGCCCACCTAGCAGTTCGAAAGCACGTCAAAGTGCAAGTAGATAAATAGGTACTGCTCCAGCAGGAAGGCAAACGACATTTCCGTGTGCTGCTCTAGTTCGCCATAAGCGGCTTAGTCATGCTGGCCTCATGACCCAGAAGCTATCTGCAGACAAACCCCAGCTCCCTCGGCCTAAAGAGTGAAATGAGTGCCGCAACCCCAGAGTCATTCGCGACTGGACCTAACGGTCAGGGGTACCTTTACCTTTTTATATGTATGTGGATCTAGATTATGGGTGGAATTTCTGGGACCATGCTTATTTCAGATATGATCAGTATTTCTGGATAGAATTGTCAGACTTGTAGAAACGAGAAACATATTTCCATCCACCACAGCAATACAGTCATTGTGGTAATAATAGGCAATACTTGAGGATTAAATAATGACAATCTTTTACAGCCAGTTGTGCCAGTGTACAGTACTGATATATGTCGTGCAGTACCATCCCTTAGAAGTAAGTTCCACGGTGTTCAGTCTGTAATCCTGTACTCACTAGCGAGAGAAAACCTCACTGAAAACAATGGAAGTTACTTCTGATTAATATTTATTCCACCTGTGTATATTTACTTGGAAGAAAGTTGCATAAAACTTAATGGGACTTCTTTATTGGGCTTTATAGTTGTCAAGGTGAGCAACTTATTTGAGAGAAATTGAAGTCAATACAAACAATATGTTTAGAACTGAACTCAAAGGCATGTATTTTGATTGATAAAATTGCAGTTGGTTCATGATTCCATATCATGAATAATAGAATTAAGCCTACTATCCTACCTTAGACCAATTTTCTACAAACTAGCACTGCATATTCTAATGTGGCATATTGAAACAAACATTTGTTAAATCTCAATTATTAGACATTGAGAGGAAGAATAATTCAAATATTCATCTGACGTGTGTGTTCATATTTGTAGTGTTTCTGTTCCATTCATTCATTTGTGGAAACAGAGTTCTTGGGAAATGACATAAATCTACATGCTATAATTTTCCTGAGTGCTAGATATTGCATTTGTATATCTGACTTGGCTGAAATATTTCTAAATGGTCCCTTTGGCTACACATCTGAAGAGGCTCATAAACAGAAATAATTCCTTTCCAAGTCAATTATAACTCATGCTTGCTAAATTGATTCAAGATCTGCTTGTGTCAGACAAGTAACCTAATGAGTATTTTGCTTTTGAGGAAACCACATCTCAGTGCTTAAAGGGGAGATGAAGGATATGGAAACGAGAAGATCTTCATTTTTGTAGAATGACAGAATATGAACAAATGGAAGTTTTCTTCTAAGTGCTCTTTTGTGCATATGCCAGCTAGTTTGAGGTGTGACTTTAGTTATGAAGAAGAAGAGGAGTTTGGATTTGATATCCCGCCTTTCACTCCCCTTCAGGAGTCTCAAAGCGGCTAACATTCTCCTTTCCCTTCCTCCCCCACAACAAATACTCTGTGAGGTGAGTGGGGCTGAGAGACTTCAAAGAAGTGTGACTGGCCCAAGGTTATGCTGTTGTACTCTAATTTTTCCCCTCAGTAATATAAAAACATATCGTTAATATTTGCTCATGTTTCTTACTTGGAGAACTGAAGTGATAGGATTCCAAGGTAATGGAAGACATTCTTTTTCACCAGTTCTGAGTGCTGCCAGATGAGCACTCATCTTGATGTGTTTGAAGCGAGATCAGATGATGCTGACCATTTATTATCATTATTATGTTATATTTGTTAAATTTCTATATTTAACAAGCATTCACTCTGATTTGTTTATGGGATGGCTGGATAATGTTGCCTCAAAGCTCCTTTTCCTCTTCTCTCGCTTTCGTGCTCCCCTTCCCCTCCTTCCCCCTGACCCCCTACCCTCACCTGCTTGCTTGCTTGCTTGCTTGCTCGCTCGCTCGCTCTAATGCCACCTCAACTCAACAACCAGCATCCCCCTGCCCCAGAGGCACCATTCGCTTGCAGGGCTTGTAGCCAGGGCTTCTGCAACAAACAGCTGTGCAAGCCTTTGGGAGGCAGAGATGTGAGACAGCATCAGAGGAGGGCGGGAAGGAACGAGGGACAGACATCAGTGTTACCTGTGGCACCCCTGGCCATCATTCAAGGCACCCCAGGGTGCCACGGCAGCTGGTTGAAAACCGCTGTCTTAACAGATTAGGAAAAGCCTGTACTTTTGCAGGTTCCTTATAATCTCTGCCTTCCCTGGTGCATCTCTCTCATACCCTTTTAGACAAACATACACTTCACATAGTGGTTAATGTTTATACAAGTGCCTCTCTTGACTGCAGCTGAAGTTACTTCAGTCTGGTTAAGATGAGAAACCTGTTTATTCCTGTTAAAGATTGTAAATCCTGGTTAAGCAAATACCTT
Organism: Podarcis melisellensis; assembly: GCF_964234715.1. NCBI lineage: Eukaryota > Metazoa > Chordata > Lepidosauria > Squamata > Lacertidae > Podarcis > Podarcis melisellensis. The sequence continues at coordinate 49,374,578 of NC_138541.1, forward strand.
GGATAGCTTCAACTCTGGTCAAGGCCTTTCCTGATATATCTTAACAGCAGGGTTAAGAATTCCATGGGGTGGAATTTGTTATAGGAGGGGAGGATCTAAGTATTGTCTTGCTACCAGCTTCTGATGGCATGATGGTTAGCAGAAAACGAGCATTATCAGGGCTGGTTCCAGGTTTGAAAGGACCCGCAGCAAAGTGCCACCACCATAAGTTTCTCCCCCCCCCCCCCAAGTTATCCCTGATGGAAGCTGCTGTCTTTTGTGCTACTGGATGGGCAACTGATCAGTAGCCTGTGGAGAGGCAGTCATTATTTATTCCTCCTAGCTGTTCTTGCTTGGTTTATAAGCAGGTAGTTGATCAGTGCAGCTAGGAGAATTTGCTACTACTGCTTCCTCTTCTTCGCCCAGGCAGCTGTCATAGCTCCAACTCCGTAGAGGGAAGAAAATTGAGGTGGTTGCAGAAGCTTCAGCAACCATACAGTGATGCCAGCCCTTGAGTATTAAATTTATTCTACTCTCTTAAATTGGGACTAGCTGCTACTAGATATGGGCATAAGAACTTGCTTTCTTTACAACTATTTATTCTTCTTAGTTAACTTGAATCTTGCTTCACTGCTGTCCATATTTCTGTTGGAAATTATGTGAAACTTATTTTTAAAGTGGCCTTAGCAAATGTGTTAGGTGAAGAGAGGAGTTTCCACATTACAATGGAGACGTTAGAAGGACAAGCTTTTCGTCTGACACATGGACACCAAAGGCATTAGTGATAAGAGTGTGACATGCAGAAGGAGCACTGCTGAAATGTAAGAGCACCAGTGTCTTGTAGATTCCACTGTTCTTGTTTAAAATAAAAGGCTAAGAGTAAGGAAGGATTTCTTCTACATTCCCATATTAATCCTTGTCTTCAAATATCTACTCCTGGCATTCTTCCTGATCAACAAAGATTAATATTGGCCTTAGTCTCTACTCCAGATTCCTCCAGTGCATGAAATGCTTTACAAAACGCCATCCAACTGGAAACTAAGCCAGTTCAGCTACTTAGCTTCTGACAGTCAGGAACAAATAGGGTGACGCAATCCAGGGGAACCTGAATTGCTTAAAATCACCGCAGATGAAGGTACCAATAAAATAATTTATTTTTAACGGGGATGCTTATTGTCCAGAATGTGATAAAGGGAATTTTTAAAAAGTAAAATTTGTATTTTTCAAATTATTTCATGTTCAGCAAAAAACAGAAGGCAATTTTTTAGATAGGCAATTCCGACTCCACACAGCTCCCACTATCTGCCCTCTCATTATGTGAAAATTCACTTATCCAAATACAAATAATTATGCCCAAAGCTCACTATATGCATGGCTGATTCAGCTATCTGAACAGCCAGAGTTTTCCCTGACTTATTTTGTTTTTCTGGTTGGCGACAGCTATTTTCTGGTAGACCATGGAGAGAAGGAAGGGGAAGAGAGATTGGACAAATAAGAGAGCAGGACAGTTTTTCCTTTGTCTCTCTTTTGCTGGTTGGCTGCAGCCATTTTTGGAAGCAATTGGGGGGGGGGTTATGGGATATAAATGTCCCCATAGGATATAATGGAAATTGTGAGCTTGTTATGCAAACGCTCACCTAACATTTTAGTGGAAATACATGGTGTTCAGAAAATGAGACCTGTTTGTGTTTGTTCTGTAGCATAGGGTAAGAATTGAACTTGCCAGGTGTGAAAATCTAATGATCACTTTTGCTGTTGTTTAGTCGTGTCCAACTCTTCCTGACCCTATGGACCAGAGCACACCAGGCACTCCTGTCTTCCACTGCCTCCCACAGTTTGGTCAGACTAATGCTGGTAGCTTCGAGAACACTGTCCAACCATCTCGTACTCTGTCGTCCTCTTCTCCTTTTGCCCTCAATCTTTCCCAACATCAGGGTCTTTTCCAGGGAGTCTTCTCTTCTCATGAGGTGGCCAAAGTATTGGAGCCTCAGCTTCAGGATCTGTCTTTCCAGTGAGCACTCAGGGCTGATTTCCTTAAGAATGGAGAGGTTTGATCTTCCATTGGACTCTCAAGAGTCTCCTCCAGCACCATAATTCAAAAGCATCAATTCTTCAGCGATCAGCCTTCTTTATGGTCCAGCTCTCACTTCCATACATCACTACTGGGAAAACCATAGCTTTTACTATACGGACCTTTGTTGGCAAGGTGATGTTCTTGCTTTTTAAGATGCCGTCTAGGTTTGTCATTACTTTTCTCCCAAGAAGCAGGTGTCTTTTAATTTCGTGACTGCTGTCACCGTCTGCAGTGATCACAGAACCCAAGAAAGTAAAATCTCTCACTGCCTCCATTTCTTCCCCTTCTATTTGCCAGGAGGTGATGGGACCAGTGACCCTGATCACTAGGAGTTGGAATTTAGCATTTGAGGATTTTATCTTCTTCCCATTTCTCATTAGGTGAGAACCTAGGTTTTGTGGAAATTTTCATGCCACATGCTTTGGTGACTTTTAGAGAGGTACAGTCTTGTTTGTGGTGGAGCAGGACATGCCTTGGCCTATTGCCAAGGACACACTGCATTGGCAGGACATTAAATTCCAGCACAGCATGGCAAGACAGGCACCCCATTTCAATTCAGGAGGTCAAAATGTAGAAACTGTCACTTACTGTATTATGAACTGTTCATCAAAATGTTCATCTGAGTGTAAATACTGCCTATCTCTACTGCATTGCTTTCAAGGGGATGCACATTCAGATATTTATTCCTAGGTTGTTTGGTGAGCATTAGCATCCCAGGCCATCCTACTAGCATCTGCCCACAAATACCTAAATTATAGACCCAGAACCAGAAAACTGCATGGAAACCTCTTGATTGTCTAGCTTCAGGTAGTCAACAGGAAGAAGATTGTTTTAAAAAGAAGTGGTGCTGAAGCAACTGCCATAATGGCCAGCAAAGATGTGTGGTAGGGGTAAAGAGGCCTGCAATTCCTTTTCATACAAGAGGAATGACCAAAAAAAAGGTCCCATGACCAAAATAAAGTCATAAAATTTATACGCCACTTAATTGTAAAAAAAACCACAAAGCAGTTTACAAAAGATAAAACAATAAGCTAGCCAAGAAAAATCTACAACCCTACTTTAAAACTTAAAATTCTAAAACAGATTAAAACAGGAATGTTTTTAGCAGGTGAAGGCTACTGCTTGATCTCAATAGGCAAGGAGTTCCAAAGTGTCAGTGCTGCCACACTAAATGATCAAGGTATTACAAATGTGGAACAGGGATTGTGTGGCAACTGTAGTTGTGTACGTTCCACTGATCAAAGCGGTCAAGTGGGCGGGCACATGTAGGGGAAAGCAATCTCATAGGTAAAATCAAACTGCATATTGTCATTACTACTGGGGGAAGCAAAATACCCAGAGGATTATAATTTTGTGGATGAGAGAAGATTAACATTTATGGTCTTACAAAATCTTTTACTGTTTTAGCCAGTGAAAGTAAATGAACTCATTTAAAAACTGAGGGCTTATTGATGACTTAGTGTATTACAAGATAAATGTGCCATTCTTAGTTGTTTTGAGGGAGCCTTTTTTTTTTTAATTTTTACTAGAAGTAATATACTCTGGGACAATTGTGTTTTGACCTGACCATTCCAGTTGCTATGTTATTCACGAGGAGACTATAAGCTTACGTTTAAGTAGCTGCATAGAATGGTTGGGCTTGAAATGTCTCTTTATTTTTCAATTCACTATTTTGCATTCCACTTCCTCTCCTAAACCTTATTCTTAACAAACTCACAGATTCTGGAGATGGGGGCTGATGCATATTTATGACTGTTCGCAAGAGATAGTACTTGCCCTGCTGTGCCCAGATCTCTTTGGCCCATGCTGTGCCTTTGGGTCCAGAGAGAATTTGAAGAAAGAAAGCTGTCCAGCTTCCCAGAGAGGAAAAGATGCAGACTCTTATCCCCAAAGTATTAATCCCTCAAAGCCTTGAGAATTTGCTCCTATCTCAAGATCAGAGGTGAAGGGGGAACTAGTGTCAGTATGCGCAATTGCATGAGATGACCTCTGTTCCCAAGAAGTGATCTCTGAGACTGTCCTCTGCAGCTATAATCCTAAATTGAGGGTAGACAGTGTGGTGCCCTCCAGATCTTGTTTGGCTACAACTCACACCAGACCCAGCCAACATGGGCAATAGTCAGGGATGCTGGGAATTGTAGTCTAGAGGGCACCAAATGAGCTAAACACACTGCTTGGTGAGTAAGCCCCATTGAGCACAGTTCTGAGTAGATTGGGAAATGATTGCACTATTATGTGTATAATTTCCCCCCTTTTTCCCCTTGTTCTTTTTTTTAATACAGCCAAGCTTTATAAAATGTGTAAAAAGAAGTAGAGAAAATCCCAGTGATCTGTAAACTGTCTATAGAATTTTTGTTCTTTGTTTGGATCATTTGGCATTTGTATAAACACTATGGTTTAGTGTTGTGTAAGACATTGGTGGTCTCTCCTCTCCTCTCCTCTCCTCTCCTCTCCTCTCCTCTTCTCGTGTGGCCACAAGAAGATCAGGAGCTTTCACTTGAATTTTAAGCTAGGCAGTTAGTGCTATATATGAACAAGGACAAACAAGGATTGTCTTAGCTATGGTCTACTGAGACAAGTCAACTTCATTTATGAAGGTTCTTTCTTAAGGGGGGACCCTTAGTTTGGGGAATAGCTGTAGATCAGTGATAGACCTCATGCCTTCAGTGCAAAAGGTTCAGTCCCCAACATATTTAGGCAGGGCTGGGAAAGATTCTATCTAACACCTTTCAGAGCAGTTGCTGTCAGCATCAATAATACTGGCCTGGATGGACCAGTGGTTTAACTTGGTATAAGGCAGCTTCCTGTGTTCATCGTCACTGCTATTATATTTCTATTCCACACTTCAGCTCAAAAGTTCCCAAGGCAGTGCCTAACAATATATTAAATTCACAAATCTGCACAGTAACCGTAAAACTTACAACATCAAACAAATCCTAAAACAGAACAACAAAACATCAATAAATTCAGTCAATCCAGCGGAAATCTCTCCCGGGAGCTAAATCCATGAGCCAGGCAAAATAAATTTACCTTAATCTGATTCCTAAAAGCAGTGTTTGGGACAACTGGATCTTTCCGAAGAGGGAATTACACATGCAGGGTGCTACAACAGATAAGATCATGCTCCACATTGTCACACCATGAGATATGAATGACCTCTGAGCAGGGCCTATCACGCAGATCTTCAGGCATGGGATGACAGGTAACAAGGTTTAGGGTTGGGCTGTAAAGCTAAACTGCAATTATTATTTTTAAAGTATGTATGTCTGAATTCTTATGCTGCACTAAAGGAGATGCAGAGTGGGAGGAGGAGACAAGCCTGAAGTTTATACACATGTCACTAAGACCTAGCCAGGGTCTCTAATTATACAACCCAAGCCTATGAAACAAAAACCTGTACAGTACTTTTCAAAACATTGGGGGGTAATATCCGAATTAATAGGAACATTAGTTTACTGAATTTCCACCACCAGATATGTATTCTGGTAAAATAAGAGTGTTTGAAAAACAGAGTTCATAATGGAAATGACAGCTCCACCATAGTACTGTCAGAGCTGCTGGAACAACAGTATTTAAAACGCCATAAAATTAAAGACTTAGCACATTTACATTTTCTTGCTACAGAACGATAATATGCCCATGAAATGCAGGCTTGCTTTTATAACTAAATTCTGTGCCATAAGTCTAGGCCATAGTGGAAATAAGAACTTCCACATCTACAGCAGTAATTTCTTTTAAAAACAGCATTTCATCTAAAGCCAGTCTTTCCCTCCCCCAGTCATCGCAGAGGTGTTCTGAAATCTTTATCGGTGACAGATACAAACTTAAATTACTGTCTACTGGAGTATTGAAGTAGGGCTGCTTTATATAGCTACACTTGTGTTTAATGTTTCACTTAATACATTGCAAGTGCTTATTCCTTAGCGATTCAGTTATTCTTAAAACATATTGAAGGTTTTTTTTTAACAGCCTGTGGCAGTAAATTAATTGTATATAACAATTACTGTGGTGAGCATTTAAGAACAGTCATCCCCACTTTTTCTGCCAAACCTTTTGGAAAAGAGAGTGTAACGGGGGGGGGGACTATTCTACTATAAAGTCTATTCTACTATATTCTACCATTTGAAAATGATTGCTAGCATTTTATACACATTTATCTCATACTATTAGTTTAGCACAATACTTTTGTATGATGAGAAGACTATTTTAAGCTTTTCATCAATTTTCTTAGAAGGTTATCTTTGAATATTTTATCCAACTAAACCTTTTATTGTCAAAGCATTACTAAATCTACAGGATTGTTTTGTAACACACGGCCTTAAAAGAGCCTTAAAAATTTACAGAAGAGCAAATGGTCACTTTTTGTACTGTTACAACAAATAATAAAAATATGTTACTGCAACCAAGTAAGATAATAATTGTGGCTGTCTAATAAAATTCTAAGAAATCATATACATTAACTTACTTATCAATCTCACGTTGCAGCCATTACCTGGTTCTTACTCCATGAAAAACTTTAAACTTTTCTTTGTAGCTGCAATTATTCACCCAAATTCAGCATGAAAGCTTTTGTGGTGTCAGCTGAACCTTGTGGGTGTGACTTATGAAGATAGGAATCTATAGTGGGGATTAAGAGGGAACAGCAAGGCAAACGATATACCACTGAAGCAGTTAGTGAGATGAGGAACAAGTCCCAGTCACCACCCTCCCGCAGAAGGTGGTCTGGAGAGGGGGCTGGTTCTTAAGGATGAACCTGCATACCATGTTTATCTGTATTTATAGCAGCAAGCAGTTCACAGGTATACCTATGAAGGATCATACCGTTAGACTTAACAGACAGGTTTTGCTTAGAACCTGTAACTTCCTTGAGCAATAAGAAATCAGTTAAATTAAATGAAAATCTTTCCAATCCACTTTACATTTTAGCCTTTGAAGGTTATGCATATTCATCAATTTAGTAAAATAATGCCATCTGTACAAGATCTAAAATAAGTGCAGATTTTGCTGTTAAAACAGAATTGCACATTAAAATGTTTTCTTTAAAGAATTCTCCTACATATCTTTGAAATGTAAGCTTTCAGGAACCCCATCTTCCGTAACACACCACAGTTTGCTGGCAGGGGCATACTTTGTTAAGTGTTTTTTTCATATTATTGTATGGCAACACCAAGCTGTTCTTAAGTCTAATATAGCACTTGTGCTTTCTTTTCTTCATCAAAGTGAAATACATGACTTAAATTTGCCAGATAATTTCAGGACCAACTCCAGGTTTTTGAGGGCCATGGGTTACAAAAATTTCAGTAGGCACCCATATGATGCTGTCCCTTACTCCTCTAACCACATTCATCCTCATTAACCTTCCAACCACATCCATTTCCTCTTTAGCCTTTCCCTTCTGTTCCTTCCCTATAAATACAAAAATTGTCCAACATGACAGTCCTGTTCTCAAAGAACAATTTACAGTTTTGAACTTCACAGCTTGCCTTTTACATATTTTTTTAAAAGAAAACTTCAAAATACCAACAGCATGCAAGTATATCTACACCAATCTAGTTCCAAAGTAGAATCCATAAAAAAGGGTAAAACACACCAACTGGCAAAATTTGTGTAGGATTGGGGTGAAGGAATAGATCAGAGCAGAATAGAGTATGCGGTCCTTTACTCTAAATTTAGTGGGTCATACTTCTGTGTAAACATGAAGAGAATCAGACTGCACATCTCTCCCTAAAAGTAACTAAGCCTGCAATTCTGTACCCACACACTTCAGAGTAGGGCCCACAGAAGACAGTGGGGTTTACTTCTGGGTGGACATAGAATTATAATTTTTCAGAATGCCCATTGTGGGGGTGGAGCTAAAAAAAGTAAATTTTATATTAAGAATTGTAGCATATCAGACTGTGTTTTATCTTGTATTAATCTTATTAAACTATATAGATAGTTCAGTAATAGATAAACATAAGGAACCAATTTCATACATGTTGTCATCAGCAAGATTATTATATGCCAGTAAATGGAGAGCATAAACTATACAAACAACAAAATAACAAACTGATAAATGTTGAAGTATTGCTTTAATCAATAGCAAAAATTGAGGGGGAGAAAGCAAGATAGTTATGGGGTAAATGGAAGCTACCTATTGATTATTGTAGAGTAAATCCATTACTTCCACAGTCAAATTGAAGTTTTAGATTATCTTCAATTACAGTACTCTGTTAGGTCTTTTGTAATTATTCATATGTTTGACCAAGCATCTTCAAATTCATGATCAGGTTTAAAACTTGTTGATTTTAGTAATGAGTCACTTATATATTCATTAGTGTGTCTGTGTATCACACACTTTTGTATATAAATGTTTTATTTGTTTGTGTGTATGTATCATCCCCCTTCTTGTTCTATTTGAAAAGCTCTCTGCAGATCTTAAAATTTGTTAAACAGTAGATTTTCTTTCAGCTGGTGCCATTTAAAAGATGACACTGTTATTCTTCCTCTCTTTTTATTCTCATCACCTCGTACTAGATGTGCAATGTTGATCTCTTTTCTTGACTCAGCCACGTCATACAAATTTGTGAAGTTGCCTTGTACAGAATCAGACAGTTGGCCCCTCTCGCACAGTACTCTCTGCTGCACATTACAGCAACTCTCCAACGTGCCAGATATTTTTCTCCCAAGCACCCTACCTGAGAGAATAGTCACTAAATCTGGAACCTTAGGAATGCAAAGCATGTTTCAGCCTGTGAGCTATTGCCCATCCCTCCTCCTCTATCACATTTTTGTCTCCATGTTTTCTGGCAGTTGGCATAATCCCCATCAACATATATATATTTTTTATTTTCCAGACCTCCTTGGAGTTTCAGTCTGTCATAGTTGGTGCTAATATAATTATATTAAGTCCTGGTTTTTTCCCCACTGTTGAAGTTGATTGCATTCCCAGGATAGGTTGGGAGGAGAAGTTGACACAGAAAATTCAAATGAGCTACTGAATATTTAATGAAATTTTTGGTTGAGCTTCATGGTAAAGCTTATCCTTAATATTCTGCTTTTTCTACTCCTTGCTATCTTGTAAATTTCCTATCTCAATTCAACTCACTATTGGAACCTTTTCTCAAACATCATTAAGACCTCAGACTAGTTTAAAGAAAAAAGAAAAATCTCTCTGCTACTGTAGGTATGAGAACTAAGCTTACACTCTTGAATTTACATTGTCATTGTGGAAGTTGCTTTCAGGCAAGAAAAGCTGTTGAAAAAAATCACTTATCAAATGATTAAATAACATACTCTAAAATATTTAATAACTTGTTGTAAAATTAAGTTTGCTTTTCTTAAATGAAAGCAACGATCTATTAATTTTTCCAATTAATGATATTTTTCCACTTGAAAGAGCTTTCATATTACCTGTGAACATCTTTAAATAGATTCCATGTGGTTTGTGGTTAATTAAGAGAACCACTTATTAGCATCATAATCAGCATGATTCTGCCGTGCTCTAATAACGAAGCTTCTTCCTCTGCAAAATCGATATCTGTAGTACAGATATGAAAAAGCATACGGAATGTGGTCATCAAAAGATAGTTGTTGCTAACTGAAGCATGTCTGAGCAGCAGAACTTGCAATGTCACAGGTATATCTTATTGAAATTAGCATTTATTATTCAATGTTTAAGCGGGAGTGCCAAATAATCTGAAGTAAAATGAAAGATTCCTTTCACCTGCATATACAAATTATGTGAGAAAGTTTTGGAAAGAAACGGGATGTAACATTTGGCCGTTCATCCAATCTAAAACTTGTTAATGCTTGAAGACTTTCTACTATATTACATAATTGCCGCATCTCATCAGGCAATAAACTGGCAAGGGGTACTGCTAAAAAGCCAGTGGTGAGTCAGGTTTGGTCAGCACTGGAATAGTACAGTCCATTTAGGATCAAGGAAGCCTTGCCTCAAGAAACCAATGAACCTACATGGGGCTTTATGGCTAGAACACATTCAGGAGGAAGAGAGGCTACAACAGCTCTAAGACAGCAGAGGACAGCTTGAATGTGAACATTACCATCGTACAGTAGACTAGTGTCTACACACATTTCTATATTCTTCTCTGTCCTCCATCCAGGCAAGCAAGATACGTTAACAATCAAGGATACATTCTAGCCAAACAATAGCACCTGGGATGTGAAGCAGGGCCAGTGGGTGTTATGGTCTGAGGAGAGCTCTGAGGGCCAGATAGAGAGACCTGAATGGTTGCCAAAGAATGTTGCAGCAGTGATACATAGCACTCTGCCAAGAGGACACTGCTTTCAGGCCGAACTGAGAGGCTCTGGTACATCTCATCAACTTTAATGTTTTGCTGGCCTCTTTAATGGCTAGGCTTGAAGTGATGTTAAATTGAACTGAAACTCAGGTCCATTGCCAATGGTGCTCTAGGGAGGCTGGAAATTAGAACTTATAAAAATCTCAGGCTGCCTTGAGACATTGGGCTCTTTGAGTGAAACCAGCGCAGTTGTTGTGACCAATTTATGGCTGGTCCAAGACAATTTGCTACTTCAGGCAAAGAACAAGATGGTGTCTCCCCATTGCCCACCCCCCTCTGAAGTCTGGTAGACTAGCAGTTAACTATTTTTTTAGCAGTGGTCATCAAACGTATCATCCAGCATACCTGAGGGTTAGGGGATGCTGGTCAAGCCATGTAGCACACACAGCACTGTTGTGCAGCGGAGGGGATTGCCTGGGGCTGAAGAGGAATGCTTGGTGTGGCTGCTGCCCCCCCCAGCATCACCACCAGCTGAGGTGGTGCCAAATGGTAGTGGTAGCACTGGATTAACCAATTAGACACCTTGATGGTAAGCAGGAATAGGTCATTGATCTCCTAGTACTGGTGTTGTCTTCTTCCAGGAAAGTTACTGGTTTCTGAGTTAGGCTCTGAGTGGGTTATGACACCATTTGCAATAGAAACATCATGCTCTAGAAAAAGCTGTTCTTTCTTCAAGGTAGCCCAATGCATAAGCTCCCCCCCCCCATTACTTTATAGAAGAAAAGGTTCCCTGCGAGAGAGAAAGATAGCTCGATCAGCAGGAGGCATATGTGTTACAAAAATATTTTCCCCACCAAGCCAGGCACCCCTCCATTCCTCAGACAGCTCAATTTGTTCTTTTCTCTAACACAACTGACAGATGTATACAGATCAGGTGTTCTCTGTTGAAGAAAGAGTGCTTCATGGAAGAATGCTTTTTAACTCTAGCTGGATTTTTCCCCTGGAAATTCATCCTCTGTTTTTGATAGTGTTGGGTTTTGAGTTACAGATTTTGGGACTGCAGCTCCCATTATCGCTGACCATATTGGCTGATGAAAGCTAGAGTCCAGCAACATCTGGAGGGTCACGTCTCCTGTCCCCTGCTATGGAATTTTCCTCTTACTGCTCTGAGAGCTTTTTTGCTTGCACTTCTGCAAACATTTGCAGAACACCAGAGTTGGTTATTTGCCTTCTGCTCTCTGCATCCAATACTTTCTGCTTCTGAATTACTAGTATCATGCTAGTGTATCAAATCCATTATCTCTTTGCGTAGAAGTGCTCGATAAGCACAATCACTCTGAACAAAGAAGAATACAATAGCCTTTTAAATCCAAATATATCTGAAAAGAGGAAGAGGCCACTTATCTGTGTGTCTTACTCTGTGGCTTGTTGCTGTTGCAGCTCTGGCATATTAACACAGCCCTGCCTGAAGGATAACACTGCTGTGCAATCAGTACTTTAGAGCTTTCTGTCCCCAAAACCCCTGCAGCTCAATGCTTTGTAAAAATCGTATTCTTAAAAATACTTCTCCAACAGCTGCCCATGGGCAGTGTCCCAGCAGTGCCTAATAGGCTACCTGTTATAGTAAAAATAGCTCTTCTAGCTGATATAGGAAGATTAAACCAAGTTTCTCGCAGAGGGGAGTGTGCGTATCTGTGTGACTGCATTCATATTCTCTCTCCTTGCTGCACATACTGGTGTGCCACAGTTTCAGACAGTACTTATTCCTTGACAGCTTTGTGGAGCAAAGGAAACAACCATACTGCATTTATAGTTGATTCCTCAGATGTTGAGTAATCTGGTTTTTGCACTATGATTTTTTGATCTGCCCATTATGCATGGCAAAGACAGAATGTAGCATTTCCAATAAATTAAAAATTAAAATTAAAAATGTCAATGCTTTTCCAATTAATACCGTAGCATGTAGCCTAGCCTTCTTTGAAAGGACTGAATTTGAGGACAAGATGCTTTTGATTGTTATGTTCAATTAACAAGCATGTCAGAGATTTGTTTAGTTCAGCAACTGCTTTGGAAGTCACAAACAAAATTGGGTGTAATGCAAAGTAAAACATGAGCTCTGAATAGTTGACATTATAAATTTAGGTGATTTGTCTTAAACATCCTCACTGTCGTTCTCTGACAGAATCCTATTTCTAACACTTTAGAGAATAATAAAATTGACAAGTCCATATCTCTCTCCCGTTTATTTTGGAAAGCAGTAAGGAGTGAATGTTCATCTTCATAGTTTTCTCTATCATATGCTCATCTTTGTGGCCGTAATTTATTTATTTATTGTGCCCTAAGCAGATGGGAGTTTAAGATTTTTAACAGCTCTAGTATATTGAAAGAGGAGGAATACAAATCCCGTTTTCCTCCTTGTCAAGAAGGAGACATAAAATAGAAAATGTCATTTTAAGTATCTGAAGGAGGGGTGGGAGAAGACAGATCATATATTGGACCTGTCAAACATGACAGGCACTCTTTAAGCTGTATATGACAAATGAGTACATGTAAAGTCTCTCTCTCTCTGCTTTTTGGCTGCTCTTGATTTACTATGGATAATTTTAATTACTCTGCAGGGCTATGTGTGTATGCCAACGGTTGGGAGAAACCTTTGTTTTACAGTACTAGATTGATCAATGTATTTGTGTATAGAGAAATGGTTTTAAGTATGTACTACTGTAATTTGATATGGACATATTTTATTGATACATGACCCAACACCCACATAAGCACGTGTGCGTGCGCACACATACTTTATTTCAAAAAAGAGGAGAAGTCAGAAGGGAGGGTTGAAGTAGTTAAGGAAGCAGAATGCATAAACATACCTATCTGTGATGTGGATTTCCTAGGACTGCAACCATTTTCTCAGGTTGCGCTTCTAGTCTTATAATTCTATAAACATGGTAATAGAATTATGCTTACGTGTATACTCCTAAATAATGTTCTTGTGGTACAGATGTTGCCCCTTCTTCTCCTTTGCTCTTTTGGAAATCCTACTGTTCCAGGCAACCAGTCTGATTGTTGTCTCTCAGTTATATTGTTGGATGGCGGGTGTTGTGTTGTTTTTATTATATTTTTATCACAAAATCAATCTGGTGTCTAGTACGATCACAGGCAGTTTAGATTTTAAATAAATAAAAAATTGGTATTCTGATTAGATTTGTGTGGGTTTGGTAGACTGACCAGCATTGTTTGTAAGTTGGCTTTATAGTTAATTAAGGCATTTTATGTTCTGCTGTCTGTTTTCAGTCTATCTATTTTTCTTCCCAAGATTACTGGATACAGAGCTAATAAAAATTCAGGGTTGCATAGGCATTTGGTGAATTTCATGTATAAGATTTATTTGGGGCTAAAAATCTTCACTTTTTGTGCATTGTGAAATCAGTAGGCATAAGTCTATTACAACTGGTTGGAATTGGATACCGTTTATACATTTGTAGGGAGATAAAATGAAATGTTCTGACATTCCTATACAATGTGCAACTTGGCATGCTTATTTCTGCTAAAGGTTTTATTCTGGGATGGGTTGGCAGGAAGAAAATTATGTTACATAGAGCACTTAAAATACATATTGAACAGATTAAATGCATTTCTTGAAAAGTCTTTCTTGAAATGCATTTCTTGAAGTTCGTCTTTGTTATTTTCAGAATTACTTATTTTATAATAGATCTACAAACCTAATCTGTTCTGTACCTATTGCGAAGCTTCGGAATAGTTAATTCCCCTCTTGTATCCTATTCACATGCCTCCCAAGGCCAGTGTAGACATGACTGCTTGCATTCACTCATAATGTTAAATCATGGCGTAGCCCTACATGAATGGACTTCAAAGAGCCTTAGTAAACCATTTAAAACAAACTCTGGTAAATGTAACAAGAAACAGGGTTATTGAACTGGTTGATTTAAACTAAACTGAGTTCAATGTAAATTAGGATCCCTGGATAGAACATAATGCTGTTCTGTAAAAGTGAAGCTAATTTGCCAAAGCCCTCATCCTGGCCAGCACAGGAGCCTGAAGAATCCCCTTCACTTTTCATGTTAGCCTCAACTATGATCAACACTAAACAGGATTTTGAAACATGCCATCTTCAAGTCCTGGCTAAGAGCAAACCTCAGATGGCACTAACCATGATTAAGACACACGTCAGTTTAAGCCCTAACTATGGTTAAAAGATACTGAAGATGATATTTCCATGTTTTGGTGAATTTAGAATGATAATGTGAAATTCTCATGATGTTCAGCCAGCATTATGATAAACTAATACATTTTTTAAAATAATAATGCAGCAAGGAGTGGTAATATTAATTATTTTTTTAAAAAAATACCTACAAAACAAATATGTACAGACCAAACCTAACTGTATAAAGCTGGTGTAGATTATGTCAGCACACAGTACACTGGTGTAGGTTCCCCCTATTCAAAACTCTGTTCAGGAGGAATTTGACTTACAACCCAGTTCCTCTGGGTTGATCACATTGCTAAACTGAAAGGGGTTTGGAATAAGTGTCAGTCTCACTTTGCCCCACGCTGCCCCCAGAATGCTTGTGTGGGGAACTGATGTCAGCATATCTCAGACTCAGTCAGAGTGAGGGACTTACTTCGGCATAGCCCTGTCTCAGCCAGGAAACCTGAAGATCTACTAAATCTGAACTCTGTCATGCTGAGTTTGGTCATGCTTTTAGGGGGTAGTCCTATGTACATATATATCCCCCCCCTCCTGTGTTTTGCACATACATTTTTTGTTGCAAGGCAAGTAGACTTCATCCTCTCAGTAGTAAAACTCCTGTCATTGCTTTAAATAATTCTGAGCTCAAATCCAAACTTGCTTTTTTAAAAACTTTTAAAAGTAGTATGTACAGCATTTCTTCTCCGGCCATTTGAAATGGAATGTTATCAGTGGATTTGATGAAGTCTGGCTTTCAAACTTTTATCATAGTTTTAAATCCTCATACAAAGCCTTGAACTTGTTTCTACAGTTGTGTGCAATTCCAAATATCTCATTATCAATTTGCTAATATAGTGTGTTTGCTGCTTTCACAGCTCTCAGTGAATATTTTATGTTTGAACGATGATACTTAGTAAGCAGTGTGCCACACTGCAGGCATTGTCAATAAGATTCAAATAGTTCACTTTTTTAAAATTCTGGGAATTAAGCTGACTTTAGTGCCTCATTTATAAGTCAGTGCAGTCTTTCAGAAAGGATGCACCATGTTTGATCCCTTGCCCTACCCACTATTCATTGAATTTTTGTATTAACAGCCATTTCTCATTTTATGTGCTCCTGATTATGGAACGTAAAGTTAATTAAATATTATATATCTGGCCTGTTCCTTCTTTTATCTATAGATAAATGATACTTGAAGTTTCTAGTATCGTCAGTGTTCATGATGTTCATTGGAACTATGTCCCGGATGATTATCTGAACAGTGTATGCTTTCACTTCCGCAAGACCTCAAAGTATTTGGGTCACTGCACAATGAAATACTTTTTAGGTTGAACATATCCCATAAGACACTCTAGAAAAGAACTGGCAACCAAATAGCAAAGTGAAAATGTAAACCTCGGAGTTTTATATGTTTAAAAGGATTTCCCGAAGAAGAAAAATAAGAATGCATTAGCTGTGATCAGCTCTAACTGCTTTGGTTTAGATTACCGTACTTTTGACCTCCTTAAATGCATCTGCTAGGCATATATCAAAATAAATAAATACTGTTCCTATTATAAAAGCTGATCAATAAAAAATATGCTGTTTTTGCAGGAAACTTATTAGTATGATACATGATACATGACTAACCCATTCCTATTAAAAGAGATGTGTATTGTAATTAAAGTCTTCCTGTTTGTATCACGTTTTCTATCAGATTTTCTTGGTTTCTGTTGATTTGAGTCTAGAAAAGAATTTTCTGGGATCTGTTTGCTTTCTACTCTCTAAAACCACACAAGCTGCCATTCTTGTGGGGTTATATTTGTGCCTTCTTCGCATTTCACGATATGCTACAAACTTCCATGATTTGCTGTAACCAAGGTGTAGCAAAACACTACAATTTGTTGGTGGTTCTGAGACACTCCTCAATGATGCGGACCTAACATGCTTAACCTTCATCTTAATTCTGCATATCTAGAATGAAGCATTTGTCTTCCCCTAGGTTGGGGTCTTGGAGGCACTGGGGCACTCAATTTTAAGATGAAACTGGCACATCTCAAGAAACCGGGACATTGCAAGATATAGCCCAGTCAATGCTAGTGTAGCATCAAATCTGGTTGTTCAGACAAGAGCTGGAGAGCCCCCTATGACCAGTGTTGGCTGGAATACTTTATGTAGGCTGACCAGTTAGATATTACCTTTTAGCCCCACCCTATCTGAGAAGCTGTCTGTTTCTTTAAAGGCTGCACTTCCCCTTCCCCTCCACATCTCATAGAATAATTAAAAGTGGTGGAGAGATGGCTTGCAATTGCTTTTTCACTCTATGATCCCATGGTGATATAATCAGATGTGGCCATGTCACAGTGTTATGGTGGGCAAAATAAGTTCTTCAATTGGCCTCACTCTGGGAGACAAAGAGGGAATGCATCTCTGTGTGCAAGAAACTGGGTCAATACATTCTGAGTTGCCACAATCTGCTGACATGTTCCTTGCCAAGAATTTCAACTCCACTTATGGATGTGGGTGGAGCTAGAGAATGCAGATAGAAATGTCATCCATTCTCACTGCACACTTTTCAGTAGAATGTGTATCTCAGGCCACATTCTCCCCCAGTTAGTCATCTCTGCTTTACTGGATTGGGATGAGAGAGCCTTGCCAATGGAAATGTGTTCCGTATTCTTGGTAATAGAACTTTTTCATAGCTTTTTTGCACAGAGAGGGCGTATATATGAAAATGCACTCCCTGTTGCCTCATCACTACTGAGCAGGCACACTGCCTCTGTTGAAAAGTATAATGAGTTAGATGAGATTATGTGAAAGCAGTGTGTGCACTTATTAGCTTAAAAAACCCTAACTTGTCCTGTTCTTGCTATTATTTCTTGCCAGCTCCTCTGAGGGAGCCCAGTTCAGCATGGCATAGCGAAACACTTAAAACCTAAATGATTTCTCCACTCTTACCACTACTACCACTGAGGAGATATTTAGAAGATATATATTCATGAAAATGCAGCCTATAAGGTTGTAGGAAGCTGCAGGCATTGTTGATTAGCACAGCAGGTAGTATCCCAAAGCTCAGACTTACAATTTGGTTCCTGCTTGAGTGTAAAGAAAAAGTGTGCACGAAAAAGAATTGTAAAATTACTGAGAGGTGTATAGAGCTGGTGGGGAAGTCTTGTAAGCTCAGTGAATGAGCATATGTTCTGCATGCAAAAGGTCTCAGGCTCAATTTCCAGCATATCCAGGTAGCACCAGGAAATTCTCCTGTCCAGAAGAGCCAGCAATAGCCAGTTTAGACAAGTGGTCTGATTCAGTATAAGGCAGCTTTGTTTATTCTTTCCTGGAGGGTTCTTAACAACAAAAACACACTGCAGATTGACTTCATAGAAGATTTGAAATTGCAGTTGATTCTTCTGTTTGGATAAATTCCTCCCAGTTCTTTTTTCATCTTCTAAATTTATGTTTTCTGGGAATTAGGTAATGGTGTGATTGTTTTGTCAAATTTCCCTAGCCTCTGTAATTTTGCAGCTCTAAGATAGTGTGGGATTCTTCTAAGAATATGTTAGATTTATGATGTGATGATTTTCATCCGCAAAAGCATTATTACACCTGATACTCAAATCCCAGATATTGTATTTGCAGGTAATTACTGGAAAAATTACACTGTACTCACTTTAGGGAGCAGAAGTATTCTGAGTTATAATTTCAGATATTGAAGTTCATACAGAGAATGCTGACTGAAGGCAACCTTTTTCTGCAACTGGTTTTGAATGTTATCTCTTCTATCCATTGAATAGGTGGTGAGGTTATGTAGCTTTTCATTCATTGTCCCTCTTCATAAATGGGCATTCATTAAAGCAGCATTGTCAGATGTTCATATATTTTGCTGTAGTCTTTTGTTGTTGTTGTTTCTAAGTTCTCCAGACAAAATTATGCTTGATTCTTCTATAAAAGACCTATTCAGGTAGTTTTGCTGTTGTATTTGCACAAGTCTTAACAATTAATATTATAAAGTTATCTTTTAGTTCTAAATAAGATAAATATTTTCTGCTATTTAAAATTGTATATCTTTAAAGATCAATGCCATGTAGGACAAAAAACAGCATGCTGTTTACTCACATTGAATGAAATGTAATAAATCAAATCAAATCAGTTTATAGTCTCTGTTCTTTGATAGCTACAGAGATAAGGTTTCATTCATACCATTCACATTTCTGCTTAGCAAGCAAAAGAAATTATTGCATCTTATTCTTGAGGTTTAGCACTTGTGTTACAAAATGCCTGTGGCTTACAGAAACACTATTATGGCCCAGTTCATTATGTTACCATGATTTGGTTCAACCTCAGTAATGTATGGAAGCTAAGATGATATGGAGCATTCTCATCATGCCATTATTACCCTTGGGAATTCCCACATTATATGAACATCCATAGGTTACCAGAGTGTTGTAGAGTCAGACAATAGCTCAGAAATTTTAGAAAGAAAAATTGTATTTTTGATCCCCTCATGGTTACAGGATAAGCTTAATAATATGGTAAATAATTTCCAGTGTGGACTTCAGTACTAAGTGCTATTTAGTGTAGTGTTTGAGAAAACCATCAATCATTTTTATATGTTTCAAACTTTGTGTGTGTGTGTGTGTCTTTGAATTTCCAACGCAAAACCAAAATAATTTAAAATAGTTTAAAATTCTGTTCCATATTGTGCCAGCTGCACAAGTAAAAAAATCATTTTGTGTGGAAGAAGCTGCTTTAGAAAGTGCCATCCATGTCAAATAGTTACATAGGATGTGCTTGACCAAAATGAAGCTCATTTGGTCCAACATCCTGTTTGCCACAGTGGGTAAGCAGATTCTTCTAGGATGCTTGTGAGCAAAACATAAGGGCTGAATAGCTTTCCAGCAGTTGCATTCAGAGGTGTCCTTTCCCTGAAAATTGAAGTATTTCATGACTAGTTTTGATTAGGTAGAAGCAAAATCTGTAGCAAATACACTGTCTAGTTTAAACATAATACCAAACTCTATTTGGGTGAAACATGAGCAAGTCACTAGTGGATTGAGCAATGGGTACCTACCCTCAGAAAATGCAGGAGGAGTATTTGCTTTGTGGGCTTCTCCACCACCACTATTTAGAACATAGGAATACATTCCCATCCCTTCTAAAAGTAATCCGAGAATATCCTAAATAAAAATTATGATATAAATTTAGACAGGTAGACAGTTAGAACTACAAATGTTCATTTGACAGCCTAAGCATTTTCTCTCCTTTTATTAGTGTACATATGTGAAAGCCGCCATCCAAATATTAATTCAGTAAGGGAAATTTCCTGTTTGGAAAGGTTTACTTTTGCCTGAAATGTGTCCTCTCCCTACCCCCACCCCCTTCTGAGAAGAATACATCACTACAATTTTATATTCAGGCTTTTAGCAGAGTCCGTCAAAATCTGTTATGATCTCCTGATAATGTACAGCCACTGACTTGCTCTGTCTAATGCAGGCATTGTCTGACAGAGTTATAGCATCACTGTGGGCCACTTGATTGTTGTGGCTTGAAGGAGTATTTTCTTTGTAGCAGCATCAGCATGAACTGCCTTGCACCTGAGCCATAAGGCGGACACTATGAAATTGATGTGATAAACTAATTCATGGATAAAATTGCTTTTGAAAACCATTTAAAAAAAAGAAGAATTGAAGTCGCTATCTAATACTGAAGATAAAATGCTGCAAAGTTGTGCTGCTCTGTAGCATAATTAAAATGTGGCAAGGCATTTTCTGTTTCCAAGTATTAAAGGCTCAGTCTTTTATTTTATTTTCCATTCTGTACTGCCTGAATTGCATACATTTTAGTAACTTTTACTAATTCTCCTAATAGCGAAAGCTTGTTCATGCATGTATCACAGTGCCTGGTACATTTGCCAGTCGAATGCAGCAAGCTCTGAGGTAGTGTTAATATCTGTCTTCCAGCCTGTAAGACTGACCTACATAGTATTACGACATCCAAGGATACATCACCTTTACGTAATGAAAATTATATATTTCTTTCTCTTAGTCTTGATGTCTACCTTATAAGATGGAAGCTATCCATTTTTAGTTAATAGGGTCAAGGTTTAAAAAACGTACGATTTATAGCATTGTGATAGCGACTCCAACCTTCCTGCTTTGTTTGTGTT
This sequence comes from Podarcis melisellensis, assembly GCF_964234715.1. Taxonomy (NCBI): domain Eukaryota; kingdom Metazoa; phylum Chordata; class Lepidosauria; order Squamata; family Lacertidae; genus Podarcis; species Podarcis melisellensis. The sequence goes on from NC_138541.1 coordinate 49,395,226, forward strand.
TTAACTCTCCAAAGGATGGCAGTCTGTCTAAAACTGATCACTTTTCAGTCAGTGGGAGAGTTAAGTATGTTGTGGGAGAGTTAAGTACGTTATGTATAGTAGACTTCTGCCCTGAAACAAACACTAGTTCAAAATGTCTATCATTGGCTGGATCCAGTGTTGTTTCTTTATCGCATTTCTCTTTTGCATTCCCCCTACTTCAAGCCCCCAAGCAACTAACAAGAGGCCCTTAGTACAGATACAGCCGTACCTCTTGTTACGTCAGTCTCCGGTTGCATTTTTTCAGGATACAAAAGCGTGTGCGCAGAAGCGGCAGTCTAGTTGCAGATTTTTCGGGGTGCAAACCGCACCCCAGAATGGATCAAGCCCGTAACTAGAGGTACCACTGTACTGGGTTTTAATAGTCTCCTCTTCCCCTTTTCTGCATTGTCCACAATCTCTTCCTATACCGCCCCCCCTCCCGAGAGAACTATTAGGAAACCACTCCAAAACGGCTGCCCTTCAGATTTGCTGCTAAGCAGTAGCAAAATAAATTATACTACTTTATCAGTTTCGCCACCAGTACTATTTTGCAGAGCCAAAAGGTTAGTCATACTCTGCATAGGAATGTCTTCCCCGTATGCCCTCAGAGTGGTTGGAGCTGCTGCTAATTGTCACGTTGGTCCAAAATAAAATATCTGTTGTTAATGATTTAATTACAGTTGAGGATGATGGCCTGGTTTATATTACCAAGACCCGGATTTTGTATTGAGAACTCCTAGGTGGTTCTCATCAGAGTGCAATGAAAGCAGAACTGGAAATACAGTACAGAACATTACAATAATAAATGACGCCAAGCATGATGAATTTAGGATTATTATTATTTTTACAATTGCTTAGACATGAGTAACAGTAAGTTGTTTGTTTTACTTTCCACTTAACTGAAAGGAGTCCTGTGATGCCATGTCATCCCATGAATTTAGGTACTTAAATCAGAAGCATAAACTTACAATCATGCATACTGATGACCTCTGGAGATTTGGAATTAGGAGACAAGGAAAACTTAAAGAAGTGGAAGATTCTTGCTTTGTTCTTATTTTAATTAACAACACAATAAACCTTTTAATAGTGGCAAATGCCAAACCCTTTATTGAAATTAACCACAGAAAACAAATGAGATAAGACAGTATATGGTTACATATTCATTCTGTATATAGCTGCTTAAAGAAATATTTCGTGCCATATTGAAAATACAATTTTGTACATCTTATGTGAGATTAAGTTCTTGGGGGCAAATGCTGAAAGATTTAACATTATAGCCCTGATCACGTATTCATGCTGCCGTGAGCTAGCAACCTACTCTGTCCCCAAACATAATATAGTTCTGTTCATTGCGGATCACCTCTTGGGACATTGAGGAAGAGGATGTCTGTACGTATCCAATCCCTAGGCCCTAGACAAGTGAACTGTAACCAGAGATTACAGTGCTCTAAATATATGTGTGGTGCTGTGCTACAAGGGAGCAGCAAGCAGCAGTCGTTCCAGATGCCAGAGGTTACATTTTCACAACAGATGTATGCAGGCACAAGACTAAATCCTAGAAAGCACTTCTGTTTACATAAGAATTACCTCTGGACCAGGACAGTGGAAATCAGTAAAAAACAGGAAAGAGGAATATATTAATACATAATAGTTGATATCTGAATAAATTAAACTTTGAAAAAGGTACAACATTGCCTTTTTGTTGTTGGGGAAAATGTTGGAAAAGTAAAGAAACAGTTGGTACATTCTATCATTTATGGTGGTCATGTAGGATAACAAAAAAGGAAAAAAAAATGGACATGGTGTATAATAAATTTAAGAAAATGTTTAGAATAATGTCCCCCCAAAATCCAGAAGCTTTTCTTCTGTGAATAGTAATGACAGAAATCCCCCCAAAAACACAAATTGCCTTATGGATGTATGTGACAACAGCCACTCGAATTTTATTTCTCCCCAAATGGAGAACAGATACAGTACCATCAAGAGAAGAATGGCATCTCAAAATAATAGATTACATAGAACTAGCTAGTATGACAGATAAAGAAATAAGAGCCTGAAAGAGGATTGGATATTACATACGGATTATATGTTAAAATATAACAATAAAATAATCGTAACAGGCTGAAAAAATACTCAGCAGTAGTTATAATATGATATTATGTAAGGTAATGAAAATAATTTAGTAAAGAAAACACAGTTAAAAGGATAGTAGATAGTAAACCATGGAAAGAGTGGAAGGGAAGTATAATTTAAGACATAGAGGATTTAAATAATCTTGGAAGAATTTAGATACGTTGTTATTACTGTCATACGTTTGTTTTATACCTATGCTATCTTTTGTCTATGTTATGTATGACTGTAAACATAGCAAGTGTTGATGCCGAGATATAACAGAGTTCTTTGTATCTTAGGTATAGTATTTTGTTATCAGTGTGAATGTTTCTACCTGCCCCACTAGCAGTTCACAGTGTTCTGTTGGCAGTGTAGCCATTTAGACCTGAAAGTTATGGATGTCATACTGCACAGTAATTTATTTGGACCAGCTAACCATACCAAGCAACCTCTGTTTGGTTGTTTGCAAAGAAGTTTCTGTGCTTTCTTTCATGGAAGATATGCAGATGCACACTCAAGTGCTGCACAAATGGTTGCAGAATCTTCAATGCAGGACAACAAACTGCTGCTAGGAAATAAATAGGGAATGAATGAACTGGCTGTAAAGGGATTCTCTGAATTGTGTCCATGATTGCTATAATAAGATACTCAGTGTGGTATCAGTGTTAATTATTAAGTGGAAACAATAATATGTGATTGATGGATTGCCTAAAAAAATAAAAAGGGACAGTTATAACCAGTTTTGATGCTACATCTGCTAGAAAAATTATTTCCTTTGGAACGATTAAGGTAATGCTCCAGCCATAAAAATACTTACTTTGGCAGCCTTCTTTGAACTCCACAGTCCTATTCAGTGAATATTCTAGGCCTTTCTAAAGCAGAATCACAGCTATTTTACTTACGGTAAAATTACACATGATTCAATCAAATATGGATCTTAAGAAAGACTCAGATGTAGGTTTTTCCTATTAGATTTCTCCCATCTTTTAAATGTAGTTTACCTTTTAGTTCTAAAATGAACTAGTGCTGTTTGAATTGTTGGTTTCCTAACACAGATCCTTTATGCCATAAAAATATCACAAGCAGATGCTGTAACAGGATTTGACACTTTTAGCATAACGCATTATACGTAAGAATGACAGCACGCAATAGTTTATTCTTTCAAGCAATTTTTCTAGAGGAATATAGCAATAAAATATGTTTCCACTGGAATAAATACATGAACCATTGCAGATTATTTTTTTAAAAAAGCTTTGTACTCTTCAGGACTGATACTATATTTTACAGTGAGCCAGAAATACTCAGTTGAAATAACTGTAAGTCATCAGTGTGTTGGTGATTGCTTGTACCAGCATTTTGTATTTGTTTCTTCTTTCGCCAGTCGTTGTGCTCTTGTACCATATGGATTATTCGCATGTATAAAACACTTATTTTAAAACTAGATCAGTATATATATCTCAGTTGCTGTTGCTGTTATAGTCTGTGGCTGTACAGCACAATGCTATGCATGTTTACTGGAAAGAAAATCTCACTGTGTTTATGGTCATACTTCCAAGTAAGCAATCCTGTATAAAAGAAGCTGGCATAAAGCAAGCCAATCTAATTTAAGATGGCATAAGGTAACATCAAATAACTCTCTTTGGCAGCGTGGCTACTACCAGCTGAGGCGGCCAGAGCCTGGCAGAGGGAAACAAGTCTTTCAAATGCTGCCTGAGTTACACCACCCTTTTTGTTGATTTAACTTACGACAGATTGCCAGATCACATCATGTAGCTGAATGGACTTAATTTCCACCCTAAATTCCTCATCTTTGGTCCCACCTCATTTCTAGAACATGCCCTTTTCAGGGCTAGTGCTGGCTTAAGATCCATTGGCTTTGGCTCAGCCAGCTGGGTTCCAGCTGAGCTGAAACAGCAGAGATATGCCAGCATAGCCCAGCTGTGCCAGGAACCACTTGGCTCAACCAGAGATCCACTGATCCTAACCCAGGCTTCCTCAACCTCGGCCCTCCAGATGTTTTGAGACTACAATTCTCAGCATCCCTGACCACTGGTCCTGCTAGCTAGGGATCATGGGAGTTGTAGGCGAAAAACATCTGGTGAGCCGAGGTTAAGATCCCTGCAGATCTTGCTATAGGATTGCTTCCAAAGTGTGTCTAGGATTGTAGCCTTACTGCACAATCCTAAAACAGAAGTTTCCAGACCCTTCTATAGAAGGGTCTGGAAACTTCTGTTTCAGTGTATCTGAAGAAGTGTGCATGCACACGAAAGCTCATACCAAGAACTAACTTAGTTGGTCTTTAAGGTGCTACTGGAAGGAAAAAAAAATTTGTTTTGACTATGGCAGACCAACACGGCTACCTATCTGTAACTGCACAATCCTAAACATAATTAAAAAATTTCCTTCCAGTAGCACCTTAGAGACCAACTAAGTTTGTTATTGGTATGAGCTTTGCTCAAGAGGAAGTCACACAACCGTTCTGTAAAAACCTGTGTCTCGATATAGTTGCATAGGACTGCTGCTTAGTTTGTTTTAGCTTGTTTTTAATATTTGGCTGCAGTTTCTTTTAGTTATCATATTTGTCTATTTAAAATATCTACTAATGTAAAACTGTCTTGAATCCCTCTCAAGATTGTCACCAAATTCATTGTACTAGCCATGGGTCTTGATAACTTGAAAAGAAAAATCAATGTAAAACTTCCAACACAGAAACAATGAAATAATGATAAAGAATATAACAAAAGTTTTAAATACTGTGTACTCAAATAGTTAACCCTGTGCAAAAAAAATCCCCACAATTTGAGAAAAACTCTTTAACACTCCTACAGTGCTGCAGCGGCCTTTACATTAGAAGTTTTCTTGCAGCCCAAGTGTACAATGCTTATTTATATATCACAAATGGATAAATATATTCTAACATAAAACAGATAATTTGCTCAGAATAGATTGTTAAACTGGACAAGATTTTGTCAAAGAAAAATTACTTGGTTCGTCATTTCAAGGATATTTCATTACATAATAGATTACATTCTCTGCCTACTTCATATTACAGATGCAAATACATTGGGAGACAGGTTTCTGTTTGTATCTGCCATCCAGCAAAGCACAATCTTTAGGTGTAGTCCTAGAATAGTCCTGCGTAGAGGAACAATGGCCAGTTCAATATATATATACTTCTCTAGATATAATTCTCTAGAAAGGTAGGACATTATCTCTTTATCAATCAATGAAGCAATTATCTGTTTGAATGTAGATTACTGCATATGAGGGTACAGTGGTACCCCAGGTTACATACGCTTCAGGTTACAGACTCCGCTAACCCAGAAATAGTGCTTCAGGTTAAGAACTTTGCTTCAGGATGAGAATAGAAATCATGCTCCAGCGGCACAGCAGCAGGAGGAGGCCCCATTAGCTAAAGTGGTGCTTCAGGTTAAGAACAGTTTCAGGTTGAGAACGGACCTCCAGAACGAATTTAAGTACTTAACCTGAGGTACCACTGTATTATCAATTTGTGATAATGTAAAACAGCCATATTTTCCCTTTTGGAAAATCTCCAGAATTATTTAAATAATACCAGGATTATTTAAATAATACCACTTTTTATGTTTAAAAGTCTACACACCTTGGTATGTAGATTCCTGCATGTGTTCAGAATAGATCACATTAAAAGGGTTGTTCTCCCCAACTGTTAGGACTGTTTCCTTTTGGTGGAAAATTTTCAGAGTGATTTAGTATATGCATCAATGAGAAAAGCTAGTTGTAGCAATTCAGAGCATGCATTCCACTTTATGAAAGGGAATTGTAAAAATCCTTTAAAAATGACATTTGAAATAGCATTAAAATACAATTTCCCTCTGATAAGGTTTTAAGGCATTCATATGAAAAATTATACCACCCAGAAAGGGTTTGTGTCATCGTAATGCAATGTTGTGTTGCTCATAAGTGGCATTAATCCATTAAGACTGCAATAATATTTTATTGTTAACTGTCATTAGATAAAATTATATATATCGGTTCATTCATTTGGTTTGCTGAAGTGCAATAATCTGTGTAATGATAAGAATTAGTAAACTGTTGTGAAGATGTTTTTTCAGATCAGATAATATATTCATCGGATGCTAAATAAACCTTTTAATAGATTGTGATAATTTTGAGCTACTCAGCAAAATTGATTTGTAAATTATTTAAGAATATTTGACACCCTGGTTCCTCGGTCCTAAATACCTCAACATAATTTATATTTTAATAAGGAATATTTAGTATTGTTATTGATATTAACAATAAATTATGGGAAACTAGAAACAGGAATCATGATCCTAAACTAATCTAAAAGAGCATATATGTTAGGCCTGTATAGGCAAATAATTTATTCAAAGCTTGTCTCGATCTATATAGTCTAATAAAAGAATTAACCCATTTAAATTAAATTATAAATACAAAATTCCAAAATTCCTGTTATGATAGGCTAAACAACGGCATAAAATTCTGAGTTTAGGTTACTATTGCACCCTAACCCTATTCCAAAATAAATGATTTCTCAAGATTTGCAGTTTAACCCAGACTAGTATGTTAAACTTCACTTCCACATTATTCAGTTTCACTATCAATCATGGATCATATCCCAGATGATTAGAAATTTATCAGTGTTGTGGGCATCTTTACTGGGATACTAGAGGGTCTCCGAAAGGCCTTGCAATGCATACTTGCCCTTCTGTGTTTTGCAAATGATGTCAAATAGTAGAAAGTTTACTGCAGATTCTCTTGAGAAGCTATTGTGCACCCAGCCCTTTTTTCTCATAGTCCACTTGACTGCTTCATTGAAGAAAACCTGTGTAAAGTCATGCTATGATGACAAGCCTTCTGCCTATCAGCTTTCCCCTTTTAAAAGAAAAAACTTAATGGAAGATGTTCATAAGTGCTCATTCCATTCTGATGTGAATATTCAGAAAGCTGTGAAGCTGCAAGTGGCAGCGTCTAATACTGTGTCTCATAATGCCTGAATAATTTTCCAGAGAATGATCGCTGCAGCTGCTGTGAGGATGTATATTTGTTTATTTTCCACCTTGGTCCTTCTGGAATGCTGACATAGCTAATCTGCCATGCACATAGGAGAGAATGGTTTCATATTCATAGCTCTCTGCCATTCTTTCGAACAAACAGAATCGGAAGCCAAACCTTTGGACAATGTGTGCTACTGTAATCCCAGAGAGTTTATTTGAACTGACTCTTCCGAGCCTCTTTCTTGAGTGAAGAATCTGAAGTGTCTTCATGAGGAATTTGGAAAAAGAGAGGTAGAAGCTGTCCTTTGTGTTTTTTAACAGATGCTTGTGAGAGAAAAGGGGATGGCATAGGCTGTCGGGGTGAGTTATAGAATGCATTTTGTGATCTTCCCCTGGTAGTACTGCTCATTATGTTAAACAGTGTAGCTCTTAAACCCTCTGTAGTTTTCATTTTATGTGCATTGGCCTTCATTTGCTGAAATGCTTCAAGTTCACAGCACTAAAGTCATTTTGAAAACAGGATGTAATTACAAAGGTTTCTTATGCTTACCCACAGCTTTTTGGGACCAATGTAATTATCATTACATGGGGATACTGTAAATTGAATATCCCTTCCCTAATTACATTAAACTCAAGGGTTAGCTGCTTAAGCATCCAAATAAGAAAAGTTCACCCTTCGCTATAAATAGTAGAATTGTTCTGTTAGTTAAGTTGACCTTTAAAGCTCAGCATTTACATGATATTGTCAGGTGTACATTATAAAGATAGCTTGTAATGAGATCTGTAATGAGTAACCCAGTTATAATGGCCTTTTCTAAAAGTTCATTTATTCAGCATTTTCTAACGGCATGATGAAATTAAAGTTTGAATCTGTGCATGTCAGGCCCTTTTAAGGGACCAGTCACACTGTTCTTAGTTTCGTGCTGTCCTGCCAACGGCTGGAATTAGTTTAACAATCCTGCCACAGCACAAAATTGACAAAAGTTACTATACATGTGATTAGTTAGTCCTGCCTATGTAAAGAAGAGTATTGAAAGGTTTAGTGTGTTCATTGATTTAGTGTTTTCTGTTCTTCTTTCTCCTCTGTGAATATATTCTCGTCTAGCTACATTTTGTGAAAAATAAAGTTGGAGGGTGTGAGTAGATGGAAGTGAATTCTCATAACTTTCGTGGTTGTGTCTGTACGTGTGTCCTAATCTATTTGTAGTTGTAAATGTATTTGCAGTTGTATTAGTTATATGTTTTGTCGCTGGAGGAAAAAGTTCTACTAAGTATTGATACTTGATGGATTTCTGCTTGTTTGCAAATAATCTACTATGGATTCAATAAAATACCATTCCACTATTGAAACTCCCTTACCCCAACCCGCCAACACTTTTTACTGAATTCCCTTTATAAGCAATCACTTGAAAATGACAACCTGCTTATGTTGGACAAATCGGGAAGTATGCATTACAAAGGAATTTTCCTACTGTACATAAACTATAATTTTGACCAAAGAAAATGAACACTAAAGTAACTTACTAAACAGCACAGCGCAAAGCTTGAATTGCAATAACCTAATGATTTAAACATTTTATCTTTTTAGTCTTGTGCTCCACTTTCTTGTACAATCATGCTTTCCTGATTTGAGTAGTAAATTATTTTTATTGAATGTGTTTCTATTAATTTTAACATTAAACAGACTTTTGATCTAAGTCACATTTATTTTAGCAAAACGTTAAAATCAAGTCAATTGTGTTATTTGACTTGTACAATAATATAAGGATTAGAATATACAAGAAAAACGAACACATCCCATTCGGCTATGAAATAGAGGATTATGTTTTCTATTATCAGACATTATCCAACCTCGGGCAGGGGTGGAGAAATAGGCTGCAGTTTTATGTGACTGACTGAATTGGAATTCATTCAAAGCATTTTTGCAGAAATATATGTGAGGCTAGACAGTGCCACTAAGCAAGTAAGTAAACTATTCAATTGTGAGGAGAACAAAGAGGTTACACCAAGAAGACAAATGAGACAGACGGCCTCTCTGAAAGTACAGCGGAATGCAGAGAGCCCTTTTCACCTGTTGATTCTTGGCTCAACTACAGTCCAGATATGTAGCCACCAAAAGTTATTTACCATCTGTTGGCTTGTCACTTCTCTGGGAAACTTTGGAAATGTGATCACCCATTTCTAAACAGATTTACTTGGTGCAACAATATATCTAAGTGGAACTTTCACAGAAGAGTACTTCGCAGTCATCCTGCCCTTTCCCTCTCCTCTGCTGTATCTGTTCGATGCTGGCAGACAAGGATGGCCTGTCATTTAGTCAGAGGGAGGCAGCTGCCTCAAGTGTTGGACGTACGGAGCAGCAATAAGGTGTTTGTAGACAGCTGTGTGTACTATGTGGTCAGCCTTGCACCCCCTACGGTGGAAGACGCTGCCCCATTACCAGTGTTGAAACCAGCTGCCAGTGTGGTTTGCATCTGTATGTGGGGAGGAGTGCAGTATGGTCCACCTCAGGCAGTAAAATGTTTGGGGCTGCTGCTCCTAGTGGAGCCATTGGCTGCAATGCTTATTGCCACATTCCATGTGGAAGAAGTGCGCTACAACTAGACAAATTGCTACGCTTGTAATTAAAGGGAAACCCTGTTTGCTGCAGCTGCTGACCAATTCTTGGCTGCACAGATGTTGGTTCTGTTCTTATAGTCCTTTAGGTGAGCCACAAGTTTTAAACAACTGAATGGGTGGCTTTTCCCACATTCAGCTAAACTGATATACTGAATTCATTCTCATGTGTTGTGAGGTGACTGGTACTATAGCTGGGTTTTATAAAGGTCACCAGTGGAGGATCAAATCAGAACATGGACCTCCTAAGCAAGTGGGCATGATTTGGATGCTGATTCAGAAGGGAAGCAAGACTAAGACTGGATGGAGCATAGGGAAAGGTTAGGCAGAGACTGCACAGGACCAGATTTGAGTCCATCCTTAGCTATGAGTAGCAGCAAGCTCTGTTTCTTTTCTTCTTTTAATACCCCAAACCCAGCCCTGAGGTTCTATCCAGCACTCTGTGGAGTTCCACAAAAATGGAATTTCTCCTCCCTCAACCCAAGCCTCAAAATCTGCTCTGGAGGGCCCCCACTGGAGGGTGTAGAGAGGGGTTGCAAGGGAGAGGAGATGGTAGGGCTGCCATACGTCCGGGATCTTAGACAAGTAAATTGAAAAAAATTAGTTTTTTGGCATATTCAAAAAGTTGAGGTTTTCTGAAGTCTAGTGGAACAGCAGCTTTGGTTACAACCCCTGGCCTGAAAGGGGCCTTGTCTCGTGACTGTTATGATTTTCTGTTGTAGGTCTATTTCTGTCCCTTCTGCAATTAGCCTAGCATATAGTTTACACTTTTTGTGAAATATGTGTGCTACACTTCTGTTTTAGAATGAATTGGTAGCCACGATACGCAACATAAATAAATTCTATTGCTGAAATGAATAGAAGCTTTGCTGGGATAGTTTGTACTTTAATGTGCGGAAGTCCTGTTGTTGCAGAATAGGGAAGTATGTAAAAAGTAATTATGTCAGCTGTGCTGTCTACTATTGGAAAGCTGGTTATCTGGAATTTCAGTTATCCGAACAAAAGAATTATACCCAAACCTCACTACACGAATAGCTGATTCTGATATAAGGAAGAGGCAAACTCTGGCTGTTCAGATTTGTCTGTGTTTCACTGGCTGTTGGCAGTCATTCTGAGAGAAAACCATGAATGGAGGGAGATCGGACCATTCAGGTAGCAGGAGAGATCAGGTAGGGAACAGTTTTTCCTTGTATTTGTCTTTTGCTCTGGTTGGCTGCAGCAGTTTGGGCTGAAACTGGGGGGTGGGGGGTGGAGATAAGAGAAATCACAGATTAGAATGTTCCCATAGGAAATAATGGAAATAATCAACTCATTATGCAAATCTTGCCAATACCAGAAACTCATTGTATGCTGTGTAAAGATAGCTGGGAAAGGGGAAATTTGCTGGGAGTGGGCAGAGGAAAGGAAGGTCTCCCTTTTCAGAGGAAGTGTTAAAGTAAATTAGAAAGTGAGATGATTATTGTTGTTGTAATAAAAACCAAAGCTGTTACTGGAGGAAGAAGCGAATGCAAAAAGACAAGACAAGAGAGTTGAAAGAAACTGGCAGTTTGGGGAAAGGTGAATAGGGTACAAGTTGAGTAGGGAAAGAGAATAGAAGAAATTACAGGAAATGGGTAATAATAAGATGTATATGGGACTGGCAATGGGAATATCTTAGAGCCTCTGGATCAGCAAATCCTGTTTGAACTGGTAAGGATTCACAAAACTTTCAGATCAAACTTAGCTTGAGGAAAGCAGAGTTCCTTCTGGGTGCAAGGAAAAAACACAGGAAAGAACGTAGCAATTTCCAAAAATTGGCATCAATAGAAAGTGATGTTAGTAATTGTGACATGATTATGCCAAACTCTGCCTCCACCTGCCATCATTCTGAAACTGGGTCTGGGTCTGCACCTCTGTTTTGTGACTAGTGGGCCTCATAAATCTTTCATGCATTTGAAGTAGGCCTGGAAATAAGAATCTATACGACCCCGTTGCAATTATGCCAGCACCCTTTAAGTTTATGCATTCATTTAGACTATGGTTGCTCATATCCCAGGATTCCTGTAACTTCTCAAACAGTCAGTCATTTCCATTTTCTTCAGAAGCAGACAGAAGGAAAGAGAACTGTCATTTACCTTTAATAGTGCTAAATCCACTGTGTGTGGAAAGGACACTTTTTAATAAAGGTAGTACCCACATTTCCGCAGCACATAGAACTGCTCTTCTGGGTGTTTGTTAGCCCTTCGAACCCACAAAGAAACCCTAGTTTATACATAATTGTTTGCATAAAGACCCACATATAATGGCAATAGCAAATGTTGGAGAGCAGTAGGCATGCCATAGTGATATTTGGGGAGGTAGGGCTGCTCACTTTTTGGTCATTTCGGGGGGCGGGATATATTTTTATTTATTTTCAAGAATTGTATCTAGGTACAGAGTAATAAAAATGCCTTCAGCAGTACAGATATTTGTCATTTTTGAGTCAGTAACAGTTATGCAAAGGTTGATGAATGCAATACATCAAGTAACAACAGAACAAATAACTGTTTAACCCATCCACCCAAATTATTATTTTTCTTAACAATTCACACACAGTACAGTGCATCAGAATAGCACTCAAGCAAAACTCTTGTTGCAAGTGGGAGACAAAGAAGATAATTTTGCTGGCATTATTAAAATGACAATTTGTTGATCAATAGCAACTTGTTTTTGAATCTATTCCTTTAGCCACTTTATTTGTACACTTGTACACTCTTTCATCTCGCTCATTCTAAGCTTTCTTATGAACTGCATCTTAAGCTAAACATTTCAATGATTTTTCCCCTAGAATTTTGCAGGCTTAAAGGGTTTCTGTTGCCTGCTTCAACTATTTAGATTAAAAGCAGTTGCTGCTGAATTTGCACAGCGTTCAGATGGGATTGTGCTTTCATGCTCCTTCAAACAGATGGATAACCTCTGTCTGTTGATAGATTTGGATGGCCTAGTTGGCATTTCTTTCATCCCTGAACATACGCTGAAGTACTTGGAAGCTGTTTTGTGAAAGCGTTAGTTACTCCTGGTTTTAGGCTTGTGTAAACAATAATTTCCTCTGTCCTAGGAATTGTTTCCCCCCTCTTGTTGGGCTAAAATTGGTTGTGGTCTACATGTTCATCTGTGTTTTTCATTTTCGTTTAGATCAGAATTATAAGGCATAACTGGTTTTGTTTGTATTACACAAATTGGTCGCTTTTGTGATTTTTAAAAAGACTTCTATTCTAGTCTTTATTTTATTTTTTGGGTAATGCTGTTCCAAGGAACATTCATTACAACTTCTTTTTTCATAACACATAACATTTTGAAATAATGAAATGGGGCAGATTCCTTCTAAGCTTGAGTTAAGGCCAGAATTATTTTTGTGATACCCTGCTTAGCCTTTTCTACAAGCAAGTTTATTTCTTTCCTTCTCCCTGCTCCTTTGCCCCCACATTAAACCGGTCTTGTACTCCAACTATCTCTAAAAATTTATGAATTCTTTCAAAAATGGATTATTACATTGAAATCTGGTGTATATACAGACCTACTCCCAGGTAGGTCTGTATAAGATTGCAATCTGGGTTGTGCAAAGTATGTAAATTAGGCTTCCTCTAACAACAGAATGTGTGAACTGTGCATTTTGTATTCACAGGGGAAACTAGTACCCATACTTTCAAGCTGAAAAAATATTCAGCATCTGCTATTTGATGCTACTTTCCATAGTGGTATCTGAATTGAGCTGTTATTTCCTGAGTATCTGACCCTTAAGCCTCCAGTCCCTTTTTGCACTGCTGTGTTGTCTTAGCCAAGCCAGTGGTGTCCTAAGTTTGGGTGATAATATTAGGGTCTTTTATTTAAGCTTTCCAGCTACCTGCCTGTGGTGTTCCATTTGTTCTATGGGCAAGAACATTTTCTCCACATGGGCCTAGCTCCTAAGTTCTGTTCCAGCAGAGAAATAAATTACAGACTCAGTATAATGAGAACATCAGTGTCCAGTAAATGTCATTTTAGTTGTGAGAGCACTATTATGTGGGGTAACATTTAAGAATTTTTCTGTAATTTTTCTATTTCTCAAATAATCTTCCAGTTTATACATGATCTGTGTGAATTATTTTGTAGGATAGCTGCTGCTGAGATTGCCAGTAGAATGCCAGATATAATACTAAGTCTGATAGTGCCAAAAGCAATTAACTATTTGTTTCAGCCAATTTAAGTATGCTTTCTCAAATAATTACACCTCCTAGCTCCTTAATTGGTGGTGATGATCCTTATAAGATGAATAAGAAAAGGCATTTATTTCCTAACAACTTTAATTCATTATGGCTACCAGTCTTAATAATGAATCAGACAATCCACCAAATGACTAAAATCTGCAGATAGTAATTATGAAAGTTGTCTGGATTGCGAATATGCACTAGACACCTTTGATTATTCTTCCCTGTCAGCTGGCACCCTGGCTCTGGTCCCAAGAGTTCTCCATACCCCCCAGGTAGTCTCTTATCCTTAGAAATTTCCCCTGGTCATCACAGGACCTTCCCTGTTTTTTACATTCAGCTTTCCTTCTCTTAACATGCTTTCCTCCCCTTTCTGGCTCACTAGTGGGGTTAACAGCCCCAGACCAGTATTTCCTGTTCCTCTTTCCTTCTGTCCTCCCCTTAGCCCTCACTATGGCAGGGCAATTTCTCTCTGCTGCTCCTGTGTTCTAAAACTCTTTGGTCTTCTCACTTTGTGTCTCGTATTTCTTCACATCCTTCCTTTGCCGCTCTGTGCTCTATCTCTCTTCTCTCCCTTTGTCTTCTCCCCCCCCCCCACTCCCTACATCTGTGGGACCAGAGCCAAGCTCTCCTGTACACAGGCTTTTAAGTTGTTGCATGTTGTGCTGTGTCTTGCCAATGTAGATTATCGCCACGCAGCTCCACGTCAAGTCCTGACACCTTTGTGTCTTGCCAGACTGGCTGAAAAGCTCCACTGAGACTGCCCCCACTGGGGTCCTCTCACATTCTTAGGGCCTGTCCACATTTGAGCATTGTTGTTGTTGGCATCCGTCTGGCTCTAAAGGCAATGGAGTATGCTTCCAGGGTCAAAGTCAAACCACATAGTGACATCTCCAGGGAGCAAGCCTGCGCAGTGTATATGGAGTTTACTCCTTAGCCTTTTCTTCTCTCAAAGATACCTTCCTGCCCCTCACTTGCCTCTACAGCAGGCATTCTCAGACTTAGCCCTCCAGCTGTTTTGGGACTACAACTCCCATCAGCTAACAGGACTAGTAGTCAGGGATGATGGTAATTGTAGTCCCAAAACAGCTGGAGGGCCAAGTTTAGGGATGCCTGCTCTACAGCAACTACAGGACCTTCTTTCTTGATCATTGAACCCACTATTATTCTCGTCTGCTGAATCCACCAGAGCCTGTCTTCGCACGCAGGGGAAGTCCCTCACTCATGGAGGGTTTGAGACCCATTTGAGAATTATTTAGCTGTTACTCCACTTTCCCCCATTCAAATTAGACTCGAGAAGTCCACACCCAGAAGTACTTGAATATGTGGAGTAACTTTAGTTTTTCCCATTGATATCAGTAGGTGTTCGTTGTATTGTTCTTGTGTTTCCCCCATCTTCTAATCTGTTGATTCTATTATTCCAATTAAGTATGAATAGGGCATGCATGCAGATAGTTGTATGCAGGCCCACGCAGAGCCTGTCTGAGGCCCAGCACAGGAGTCTTGTTAGGATAAAATAAATCTGATTTCAGTGTGACCTAAGCAATGCACTTTTGTTTCACTATTCCAAAAGGGAGTGTGTATACAACTGAAAAGACATTTGGGAAAGCTAAGCATGATCAGATGTTCATATTTAGGAGAGTTAGACTTTAAAGGACCGTTGTGATTTTCTGTTAAGAGAGCATCTCCTAAAACTGAGTCTACCTGCTTCAGCTTTAATCAGGAGCAGCTGTGCATAATTAGGCATGGAAGCTTTAAAAAGAGTTGGCTCCCTTCAGAATGGAAACAGTCAGGGGGTCCCTGCCCAGATTCCAGGACTGGGAGCTTTTCTAAAGATGCAAGAGCTGTCTCCTTTATACTGCTTCATTGCTTAAAGGCAGTTTAGCTTCACAAAAGAACTTCGACTGTGGATTTCGCTGGCCTGTGCACCAAGAAAACAATATTTTATGAATCTCAACCCCCTGAAACATTCCCTTATGTTTAACTTGAGATTCATGCCGAGTTCTGTCTGGCTATACAGACTTTGGCTTTGGCACAGAGCAATGTGTTACGCTTGCTAGCTTTTCAAAAAAGTACCCAGCAAGAATAGTATGCCAGATTAGTCTAACTGAATGTATGCTAGTTAGAGCTCAGATCGTCACACACAAAATTACTTGCTAAAGTTGGAGGAAAGCCATACTTGATTGTAAATTGCTTAACTTGACCTCCTTTAATGATGTACTAGCTAGGTAGCGGCTGTTGCCATAATAGCTATAACAACATTTTTTTAAAAAAAATTCTCTCTTTGTCGGGAATTCGTACACAGACTTCTTTTAATTGCACAGTTTGAGCTGTCTCCTACTGTTGAATAATTTAACTAGGAATTTCACACCACTAAAACTAGTTTTTCCATGAACTTAACTGGGCTGCTCCTCAGTGGAGGATAGATGGTGGCTAACAGATTGAATCCTGACAAGACAGAAGTACTGTTTTGGGGGGACAGGAGGTGGGCAGGTGTGGAGGACTCCCTGGTCTTGAAAGGGGTAACTGTGCCCCTGAAGGACCAGGTGTGCAGCCTGGGAGTCATTTTGCACTCACAGCTGTCCATAGAGGCACAGGTCAATTCTGTGTCCAGGGCAGCTGTTTACCAGCTCCATCTGGTACGCAGGCTGAGACCCTATCCGCCTGCGGACTGTCTATCCGCCTGCGGACCAGAGTGGTGCATGCTTTAGTTATCTCTCGCTTGGAGTACCGCAATGCGCTCTATGTGGGGCTACCTTTGAAGGTAGTACTCGCTTGGAGTACCGCAATGCGCTCTATGTGGGGCTATCGGAAACTACAACTAATCCAGAATGTGGCAGCTAGACTGGTGCCTGGGAGCAACCACCGAGACCACAAAACACCGGTCTTCAAAGACCTACATTACTCCCAGTACATTTCCGGGCACAATTCAAAGTGTTGGTGCTGATCTTTAAAGCCCTAAACCAGCCTTTCTCAACTTGTGGGTCCCCAGATGTTGTTGAACTACAATGTTGGTGAACTCCCATCACCCCTAGCTAGCAAGGCTAGAGCTCAGGGGGTGATGGGAGTTGTAGTCCAACAACATCTGAGGACCCATAGGTTGAGAACCGCTGCGAAACGGCCTCGGTCCAGTATACCTGAAAGAGCATCTCCACCCCCATCATTCCACCCAGACACTGAGGTCCAGTGCCGAGGGGCTTCTGGCAGTTCCCTTGCTGCGAGAAGCCAAGTTACAGGGAACCAGGCAGAGGGCCTTCTCGGTAGTGGCTCCTGCCCTGTGGAATGCCATCCAACCAGATGTCAAAGAGAAAAACAACTACCAGACTTTTAGAAGACATCTGAAGACAGCCCTGTCTTAGGGAAGCTTTTAATGTTTGACAGATTATTGTATTTTAATATTTTGTTGGAAGCCGCCCAGAGTGGCTGGTGAAACCCAGCTGGATGGGCGGGGTATAAATAATAAATTATTATTATTATTATATTCAGTGGCAGTCTGTTTCCAGTGGTACTGGTAGGCCAGAGGGAAGAGGTGAATTGTTGCCAAAGCCAGCTTATTCTGGTTTTGTTCTTTCCTCCTCTTGCCTAATGACACTAACAACTCTTAACTACTGCAGCACATTTCCTTAGTACTTAACATGTGCCAGCTCTTCTTAGGCAGAGAGCAAGGCCCAGAGCCAGAGCAGCCTGAGGGGCTAAAATCCATTCACCAAGCTTGACAGCCTTTCTTTCTCCGCCAACATCTCATTTTCCTCCTACTGCTTCATTGTGGGCAAAGACTACAGCTCCCCTTAAAACCTCTT
The DNA here is from genome assembly GCF_964234715.1 of Podarcis melisellensis. Classification (NCBI taxonomy): domain Eukaryota; kingdom Metazoa; phylum Chordata; class Lepidosauria; order Squamata; family Lacertidae; genus Podarcis; species Podarcis melisellensis. Next base: position 49,412,980 of record NC_138541.1, read on the forward strand.
ATATCTTTAAGTCTCCTATGCCTCTAACTCTTTATAGTGAAGAATTGCCTCCTAAGGAGAGCGCCAATAGCCAGTGCCAACCTCTGGACTGGTGGTAAGTAAGGAGCCTGGCAGGAAGGAAATGAGCAGGCTGGGGGTTGCCTGAACCTGGTGAGAGAGCGCCCCTTTCAGTCTAATAAGCCAGCATCTACTCCTGCTTTGGGTAGATGCTTTGAAGAGTGTGGCCTTTATGACACCTCTAAGCAAAATGTTCTTGTTCTTTTCAAAAGGGAGTAGACATCTGGTGGCCACATAGAAATATTGGGCAATTTTAGTTCACATTATGAGCATATATGCTGCGATAACAACAGAGACATGTTCTCTACCAAGCCCTGCTTCCAGACATGAAGTAGAATCAAGGAAACCCAAGAAGAGGATGAATAAGCAGCAAAATATAAACAATGATGTGAAGGGCGGGTTCTGTTGTGATGGTAAACTGAGTCTAGGAAAGAAGCAGTAAGTGAACTGTGCTGGAAGCTTGTGATGATGAAGAAGAAGCAAAGGCTTTGTGTGGGAATTCCCCAGGGTGGGGGAGCATAATAAGCATAGAGAAATGATTGGGGGGTGTTTTGAAGGAAAAGATGTGACAATGGTAGAACCTCAGCTCGTGTTTTATGAACTTCAGCTGCTTCTGCTCTGTAAGAATTACTATTGCGTTCAAATGAACACCTAAGTAATCACCCTTTTTGTTTATAAATGACACCTTTGAATGCTCCATTTAAGGGAATATATCATTTCTTCTCAGATTTGTATCTTGAGATATAGCTGACAGTTCATTAGAATTCAGAGGAGTCTGAAACTCAAAAGCATACTTCTTGATGCAAGGGTAAATGGGTCATCATCCACTACGTTGTTGGTTTTTGTTGGTTTTTTAAGTGTTTTTTTTAAAAAAGATGTTGCATAAAAATTGCTTTTAAAGAAGGAGCATTGTAAAAAAAATTTAAAAAACTAATGTGTCACGACTATGGAAATATCTATTACTATCTTAAGTAATAAGAATTTGTTAAGCATATTTCCCAGAGGGAGAACTTCACACTAAGTACACTGGTGCCCAGTATTAAAACTGAAGATAACAAGGCCTGTGCCATTACAAATAATAGTGCTTTGTGTGCGCTCTGCTACAGCACTTTTCAGTAATGCTATTTGCATGTAGAGTTTTAATTAAGAGATAACTGTCACCACAGGTTGACTGCAAAAGGCTCTAGTATCCAGCAGAGAGATAAATGCCAGTGCCAAGTTATGCAGGTTGGATAGCATACAGGGGGTCTATAATATAAAATGGATTCATAATTAAAAGTCACTTATTACATAGCCATTGTGTTATAGAGAGAAGAGAATGCCTGAAATCTGGCCATTTTATGGTATAATATATTACCTATGCATTTTTTTCCTGGCTCAGCTGCATATGATCCTGTTTTAACAGAAAACATTTTATGAACTTTTTGAAGTGTAACTTTATAGTTTGCATATACACACATACTTAGATTTACTTCTGTCATGTCCTAAGGCTAAGACGATATGGTAGATGGCCACTGTTCTATTTTATAAGATGGGACATTGAATACAAGAGTGACACTTCCAAAATCTTCTAATGGACATGATCAAACTTCACATACTCCTCCCCTCTTTCCATACATCTGCAAGGAGGACATTGGAAGCTTTCATTTCCACTTCTGGTTAACTATGATTTGTCATGCCATCTGGACTTACAAACTGTGGTTGACGTTGCTCTAATTAGTATAAAACACAACTTTAAACTGTGGTTTGTCTAGTTGGCTTATTTGAACTAGCCATAGTTAATATTAACCATAGTTCAGATAACATGTCACTCTGGGCGACTTAAAATAGAAGCCTCCAAACTCCTTGCAGCCACGGGGGGGGGGGGGGAGAGAGACAGGGAAGCATGTGATCCCAAGGCTTGCTACAGTTCATTCATGTCACACTAAACCATGCTTTGATAAAACAAAATTTAAAAAATCCTTCCAGTAGCACCTTAGAGACCAACTAAGCTTGTTATTCAGATACTGAAGAAGTGTGCATGCACACGAAAGCTCATACCAATAACAAACTTAGTTGGTTTCTAAGGTGCTACTGGAAGGAATTTTTTTTTTCCTTTGTTTTGACTTCGGCAGACCATCACGGCTACCTACCTGTAATTACATGCTTTGATAAGTAAGACATTTGAATATGTGATCAATGAGTCCATGTGTAAGGTGGGATTTCAGCTTGGGTCAGTGTATAGTTATCCATTGTTATCTATGCAATGAAATCTGAAAAATTATTCGTGCATGTTAGCAACATGGAATTTTGTGAAAATGGATCTCTAGGTTTCTTAAATCTAGGCCAGTCTCTTCATGCCTAAAGGGGGGAAATATCATTGTCTATGCAGGAGATAAGAGTCTGAGCAAAATGATTTGTCAAATGTATAGGTGCGCCCCCCATTCAAAAAGTATTATATTGGAAAGAAAAAGTATTCTATTGCTAGTATAAAATCCATATTCACTTCCTGTCATTTCCTGTCTTGCAGTCTATTTGTAAAACATACTGATGTTTGTCCTGTACAGGATTACAGATTCCAAAGTGCTCTGTTCTGTTCTACAGACACAATAAAGAAGAAATAGATTAAAGCAAGTGGGCTATGCAAATTCTTAGTCTCTGAAACCAGAGCAGAACCATTGAGTCAAAGTTTGCAGTCAGAGATGTTATAAAACTCTAAATTAATATTAAAATAAAGTGAAACTGAATAATTAAATTATCCGGTTCTGCTATTATATACAACTAGGTTCTAAAAACTAAGTTGTTCAGGAAAACAAGCATCATATATACAATGTCAATACCAGAAGCTATCCATAGCATCATGAATTTCAAATGAACATTTTCATTATGTGCTATCATTTTGTTTGACCATGATTTATTAAACTTTTATAAATAGATATAATTTGAAGGATGTAAACAGTATTTTTTGATCTGTCACTCATACAACCCTAACCATTTTTTTTTAAAAAAATATTTTTATTTTTTTCCTTAGGTCCTCCCATGCCATCCTCTTCATCTAGTCAATCCGTTATTGAACATTTACATTCCCCTCCTCCATCACCTAATCTCCATGACAACCAAAGATGGTTGCTAAGTACTAGTGCTATCCAGCCAGTTCAGGACTCTGACACTGATGAGGACTATACTGCCAGCTCTTATCTAGTACAGACCGGTCCTGTTTCAGTTTTTGCCTCAGGTCATGGTAAGATCAGTACATCTTGTCCATAGTTTAAGTGCACTTTTTGTTTTGTTTTTCATCCTGTTTCTTCATTCTAATGAAATATTAGCGAAGTTGTTTGAGTGCATATGTGAAAGCACAAGTAGATTTACTTTGTTGAAACCAAGCAAAAATAAGAAGACAGAATCACTTTTTGTTGTTTATTTACTTACATATTTAATGAAAAAGTCCTAATTTAATTGAGATGTAGTAGCATTTTCATTATATAGGAAACATTGATTCTTAATTGTACATAATTGCAGTCAATACCTGCCTAGCTTTGTAGATGTTTCTTTTCCAGTTGTATGCCATTTAGCTCAGCTTTGCTGTAAAAATATGCTCTAGTTGCCTGTACCAAATTGACTTCGTAAGCTCACAGATAATCCGTAATGTTTGAACACAACCAGCACCAGCCCAAGACATTTTGCTGACAGAGAAGCACCCTCTCTCCTGTATCATTTACAAAAGCCCAGTGCTGCCAGTGGGAAGCATCGTCCATGGTAAAAGGTAAAGGACCCCTGGACAGTTAAGTCCAGTCAATGGCAACTATGGGGTGCAGCCTTCAACTTGCTTTAGGCCAAGGGAGCCAGCATTTGTCCACAGACAGCTTTCTGGGTCATGTGCCCAGCATGACTAAACTGCTTCTGGCTCAATGGAACACCATGACGGAAGCCAGAGCGCATGGAAACACTGTTTACCTTTCTGCCATGGTGGTACCTATTTATCTACTTGCCCTGACTGGTATGCTTCTGAACTGCTAGGTTGGCAGGAGCTGGAACAGAGCAGCGGGAGCTCACCCTGTTGAGTGGATTCAAACTGCTGATCTTCTGATCAACAAGCCCAAGAGGCTTAGTGGTTTAGACCACAGCGCCACCCATGTATATCTATCCTCCATGAATACATGAAGGCAACAGGGTTAGCACAGAGTGGCAGGGTAAGCTGCCTGGCATACACCGCTGACCTCCAATACCTTGCCATTGCTTCCCAGCCCAGTAGCTGCCTCCTGACACAGCTGCTTCACTGTGCAAATATATAAATTATTTATGTAGCCAACCTTCTAAGACCAAATATTTCACACATTTTTTTGCCGTTGCATTATGAATTTATTTGCTTGGCAGCAGTTAAATGCTTGCTTGGCAATTATGAGGGTTTGTGTTTTTAATAAGAATAATATAATTATTGCCCGGTAGTGAGATAGGCCTCATTTATATGTTTTGGGGCATTTCAGGAAAAGTAAAGCACAGAGAAGGACAAACAGGGCTCATGATTGGTAGGCAGCTGATAATTCCCAGGTCCTATTTTTGCTAAGGAGCACATTGTACAAGTTGACCTTTGCAGAGTGTGAGTTTGAGCATTTTTTGAGTGTGAAAACTGTGTGTGTACAATATTAGTGACAGAATCACATCCTTTTTGATATTTTGAAATTTACATAACTACCCAACTAAAAATCAGTTAATATTCAGATAGGAAATTAACTTCAAAGAAATATTTTATATATCTTTTCATCTCTAATGACAGCAACAATCATCTCCTTCCTGCTGCCATTGGCAGGGCTAATAGTTGATTCAGGTGAGATATGATATTTTTGTGGGACAGCAGTGTATGTTCTGGCATGCTGTACTCCACACTAGTGACTGCACACGAGGGTTTCAAATAGAGGTGTGGTAATAGTGAGTTTAAGCACCCACATTTCCATATTTATTATGGGTGTAAGTTTTTAAGCAGCTAATTTGAAGTAGGCCCTAGGTATCCTATTATACTGTGTTATGAGAAAATGTTTCCAACATACAAAAAAGGAGAACCTTTTTGGGGAAATGATGAAGGTGCCCCTCCTGTCCCCAAGTTCATTGTGTTATCAAGGTTCCTGATCATGAGGCAACTTCTAAGCATGTTAGGATGAATATATTTAGGCGTCCCCTTCGGATATTAGTGAGAGGCATGTGAAATTTGGATGGTGCAGTGGGTGCACCTAACTTGCAGGAAGCGTTGGACTGGCATGTACAGTCTTGGCTCTGTATTCAGCCTTAAGGCTGATAAGGCTGAATGTCTCAACAGGGCTAAGGTTTCCATGTCATGTGGCTGTCAAGCAGACTCATACAATGGTATGTAAAAATGGGAATCATGGTATAAAAAGCAGCCATTTTTCCTTAAATGGTTGCATATTTTATTGCACTTCATCATTTCTATGCTTTTGATTTTTTTATTGTTTTAATGAGCAAGAATAGTAAACAAAAAGAAAAATTTCAAAGTATACATATGAAATGATTTGTAATTCAAAATATAATATGTAGCCACAAGGAATTTCTAAGTGTTTTTAACAGTTTTTAAATGTTTAAAATATGTTTTCATTTTATCTTTAATTGCATTTTTATTAGATACTTTTGCTGCCCCAGATTCCTTTAAGAGGAAGAGGGGATATTAAAAAATCAATTTAAAAGTATTCAATAAAGTATAAAAAAAACCATGAAGATGAAGGGGTTGATACACATGGAAATCTTTGAGAGGCTGGATATATATTGCATATACTGGCTAAAAATGGACAGGGAAGAAACAGAACATCAAGAGTGGAAGATATATCCCTGTGCATTGCATATAATTTATTTGTGAGCAATTAAATTTAGGAAGAGAAATTGTAGGCTGGATAGTAAGAAAACTTTCCTGCCAGTGGATTATATTACCGTGCAAGTGTGTTTCCTGAGGGAAATGAAAAAAGTGCTACCACTTCCTAAGTTTTAAAACAAGAAGAAAAAATTTCTGATCAGTGCATCGTTGCAAAAGGTGGCCTGGTTTCTTTAGAATAAGGGCACCTATATTTTATTACTGCAACATTAGTTGACAGATGTGTAAATTGGTATATATAATTTTAGTGAACAATTGGCTCATAATATGATAGTGAGCCATTTATGTGTGGTGTTATTTCAGTGCTCTAATTCAGTTGTTTGAATTTGTATTTTTTTTACCATGCCTGAAATGACATTTACGTACATTTTTTTTGTTATCACACAATCTTTGACTCCAATAACATTAGCATGTTTTGAACTTGGAGCATACCAGCAGAGTTGAGTAATCCAGGTGCCTCATAAGACAAAGTGCTGTGCTAGGCAAGGCAAGGCAAATATATGTTTACCTATCAAACAACAATAATAAATAAACATTTAGCATGCGTCAGCAACCAGCAGTAATAGTGGCGAACTGGACAATCTGGGCGGTTTTATAAATTCATTTTATACAGCAGTATGTACTCTCCATTTATTATATATAAAGCATATAAAATATACCGTATACTAGGGATGTGCATTGCATTCGGCTCAGTCCTGAATCCCAAAGTGAAGCAAAGTTTATTTGTCAGAGTTGAAGTGGGATCTGTACAAGGTGATGCGAATCAAAGTGGGGGCTCTTGAAGCACATTGTGACACCTCAGCAATCCAGACTTTTCCTTTGTTTTTTAACTGCTCAAAGCAGGAATAATGTCTGCAAGCTTGTTGCGGTAGGTGGAGATAGAGGAGAGCTGAAGGAGAGGTCCATTGTGATTGGCTCATCAGGCTTGTACACAGAGGAAGTGTTTTCACATTTCAGTGAATGTCTTTTACTTCTCCCCAACGCAAAAACAATTTAAATAATGCCTAGCACTAAAGTCTTTGGACTGAATTGTCTGAAATTTGGCAGGTTTCTTTCCAGGGTCACCTTTCTGGTGTCTGGAGAGACTTAGAAGAACAAGCAAGCTTGCATAGGAAGAGGCAATACTTAGGTCTCAAGCATCTCCTATGCAATGGAGGCGGTTGACTAGTTCTGTAGCTTACAGAGTAAGGCTTATCAAAAACCAACTAGAAAGAGATGGTTGTCGTAGATGCTCTGGTGTAAAGGTTATATAAATTCACAGAAAGAAGAGACTTGTTCTTTTAGTTTGCAATCCTGTACACACTTACCTGGAAATGTCTCATTTAATTCATTGGGGCTTTCTTCTGAGTAGAGGTGTACATGTTTTCACTGTTATTTTTCTTGTCTGCTTAAACAAGAGTGCATATTTTGCTTTTTTCTTTGATGAATTGGTTAGATCATCAACAAACAAACATATGTAGACTCAGTCTAACAGAAACTGAACTTGAAGATTCAAAGGTTATCTGCTTCGTGGATTAAAATTACTGAGGTTTAACATTTATCCCATAACCCTGGCATTCTGTGCAAATCTATTCATGTTCTTACATTATTTTCCTTCCGTTTTTTTTCTCTCCCCACCTTGTATCCTTTAGTGTAGACAAAATAACATTTAGACTGTGGTCCTAAGCACAGTTGTTTTAATGACAGTTCAGTTGTGAATAATGGCACTTACTTTCAAGTAAATACAGTTAGAATGGGAATAACAGGCATCTTGGTAAAACTGTTTATACACTACAAAGATGTTTATTCAAACACAACAATTTGAAGGGGAAAATCCCCTCAATAAATATGAAGCAAGCTTGTTCATGTACATTTTGCAAAAATGCATGTTGTATTCATCTAAGCCCACTGATTTGTTATGATTTATACACAGCACTAGCACAGGAATGCTTGAAGCATTTCTCAGTAGCTAGCCATAAAGGCATTTAATCTCCCCTCATACAAAACCAGACAATAAAGAAGGAGGTCAATATCCTTTATGTACAGTTCAACTAATTTCTCTGTTCAACATGCTTGAGGAAAATGGAGTGGCTTTTAAAAGTCAACAAATGTTCCTGAGTACCAGCCAAATTATTTTTGATCTCATTCTGATCTTTGATTTGATGAATCTAGCATACATATATATATATTTCTTTTAATCATCCTGCCAAAAACCTGTCAGCATTGCTCCTCTAATGTGAAATAAAATGTACAGTTGTTCGGTTTAATTAAGCATTCAGTTCTTCTGCCAAGAGCAAATTAAAGTTCCCCATCATCTCAACCTATCCCTACCAAAATCAAATTATACAAAGTGGTGGGCAATTGGTTATAACAAACAGCTGTAGGTTATATTTGCTTTCCAGTTTTTTTTAAAAAAAATTAAAAAATATATGTTACCTGAGAGAGAAGCCAAGACCAATTATTCCTTTACTGATTATGGCTTTCGCAGCTTTAAGAGAACACTCACACCCACATTGGCCTGGTTTGGACAATCATTGTAGGCTTCATAAGCCTGTTAATGATTCCAGGCTTCCGCCATTCTTAAGCTTTGGCACAAAGACCCCAGTTTAGATTAATACAAGCATTCCCGTTATATCGGAACTGGGGAAGTCTGGATTAATGTTTGTTTAACTCTGGTCAACAACGCATGAAAAATAAGTGTTCCTGTTCATTTCTTTTTATAAACATTTTATACCACCTTTTGGCCCCAAATGGTACTGAAACCTGGAGGCTGTATATATTTGGTTTATCCACTTTGAAAGCCATTAAGCATTAAGCAGAGAGCCAGTGTGGTGTAGTGGTTAAGAGCAGTAGTCTTGTAATCTGGTGAACCGGGTTCGCGTCTCCTCTCCTCCACATGGATCTGCTGGGTGACCTTGGGCCAGTCACACTTCTTTGAATTCTCAGCCCCACTCACCTCACAGAATGTTTGTTGTGGGGGAGGAAGGGGAAGGAGATTGTTAGCCGTTTTGAGACTCCTTCGGGTAGTGATAAAGCGGGATATCAAATCCAAACTCTTCTTCTTCTCTTCTTAAACATGGTAAGCTTCAGCCTTCATTTCTCCATCAGCACCATGCCCATAAGACCATGCCTATTGCAATAGGTGCCCCCCCAGCTCCTATCTCTAATCCTCCTGGTCAGTAAAAGTCCATTACCTGCTATAGAGGCTAGTGGGTGGGACCTTTCCACACATAACATGAACATGAAGTGGATGTGGTGACACTAATGGAGGAACCAGAAGTAGCATTGTGGGTGAAAGAGGAGGAAGGCCAGGAGCAGCTGCCCAGCCATGCTGCCTGGTGCTGCCAGCCAACATTTAAGCTAGTACTCATCACCACATCCTGTATAGTGGATTCCATACATTTTCTGCTTTGCAAATGTGTAATTCATGTTGTCCATCCTTCATGGGAAAGGAGCAGTTTCCCTATGAGGAACGCTTGCAACAGTTGTTGTTGTTATTGTTGTTAGTTTAGGGAGAGGGTTTTTTTAAAGTTAGAGAGAGTTAAAGGAGAATAAGAGGGATATGATAGGGGTATATGAAGGGGTGTTCACTTTGTTTCATAAATAGGATTCTTTACCTTCTGCTCTCTATATGACCATAGCAGCTTCCTGTATAAAAATATGGATCTGTTGTCAAATCTGGTTCCTGCAAGGAAAGACTACTATTCCAGTTAGGATTTTTTAAGTTTAGAAAAGGGGTGGGGGGCAATGAGAATTTTATAAAATAATGCATGGTGTGGTCAAAGTGAATATAAACGTGTCTTTGGATGAAATCCTGTTGGAAGAATGTGCAATTTTATCAGCCTTTGCTGACTTCTTTTTTCCACTGAATAAGTTCTGTGGAGCTCCTAAACATTCTACTTCAAGTCCTACCTGTACTTAAATTCTGTCCATTCATTGTTGTATATATTTCTGTCTGTGATTGTATTTATTGAAAAGTGGACTAAATAGCATTGAGAATACATGTACAGCAAACCACTTCAGCAGGCTTGCAACATTTCAGCTTACTGTGCATTATTAATGAGATTGCTTAGTTTAAGGTCATACCTCTCCCAGATTAATCATATAACATTAAAATCCTGCTGAATGTGTTGACAGTGGTGAAATTTGGTTAAGGTCACCAAAATTAAAATGAAACTAGTTTTTAAATCTTATATTTTTACCTATGATTTTTAAAATAGTTGCTTATGAGGGGTGATGAACCTGTGGGTCTCCATACATTGCTACACTACAACTCTCATCATGCCTGATCACAGGCCAAGCTGGCTGGAGCTGATGGGAGTTGGGAGTCCAACAACATCTGAAGGACCACAGCTTTCAAATCCCTGTTGCATATCATCAGTGGCGGACCTACGCTTTTGGAGCCCTGAAGCTTGAACTGTTATGGGGGACCCTTCTCAACCAGCAATGAGGTCTGGGTAACCCCTGTTATCTTATTCAATGAGATTGTTCCATGTCAGATCACCACATTAAATACACAACCCTATTACATCTCAGATTTTGATTTAAATTGCTGTCCTGAATTATCTCGCCTGTCAAAGTCACTGGGGTTGGACTAGATGACCCTTGTAGTCCCTTCCAACTCTACAATTCTATTATTTTGTTATTCTTTTCTGGTTTTTCTAGTTTCACGTCCAGTTCATAATTTTTAGTTTCACGTCCAGTTTCATAATTGGAGAACTTTGCAATGTCATTTTCCGGAGACAATATATAGAAAGAATTTAAGTGCAGAACGGCCAACAACGCTCCGCCTTTGCAACACATGCACTACTGACTCTCAAACTTTGGGGTTGTGGAAATATATCCCTCCAAAATTAATCTATTTGAGTTGAGTGACTCAAATTGAATCTACTGGACCTGTTTATTTTAAGCAAGATGGACCAGTGTCGCTTTTGGGGCCCTTCCAATATTGGGACCCCTGAAACTTAAGCTTCATTGCTTTTGTAGGTACATCTGCCCCTGCATCATTAGAAATTATTTTAAATCTGAACCCAGATTCTAGCAAGAATCTTTGCAAATTGAAATAGAAGCTTTCGAGTTGCTGCAAAGGATTCCAGCTATTCATTCATCAGACTTTGCCTTTGTATGTGTTCCCTTCTCCCATTAAAGCTTCAGGGTAACTTTAAAAGAATAAATTTTCTGCTCTTCCCCATCTCTTACAAAAGACTTCTCCATTTAGTATCTTTCTCTGTCCGGATGCACCATTGACATGAATCTTGCTGTCACTAACCCATTAAGAGCACACTGAAGTAGTATCCCTGGTTTTTAAGGAATGCAGAATTTTGACTAGAAGGCACATCAACCTCCTTCCCTCATGCTAGATCAAGGATTCCTATTGTCAGATGCAATGGGCATGAAAGCAGCAATTTTACAGCACAAAAACTCCAATAACATTTACTGCGGTTGGCTGAGATTGAAATGCACACAGGCACTGCTCAGTCTTGGTTTCTTAAGCACCAGCTTCCCTTGGCTTCTTGCCAGTTTGTGCATTTCAAAGAGACAAGTCCTTTAAGGGGAAAGAGTTTTCCTTGTAACTTGCTGTGGGGTAAACAGACCATTCAGGCATAGTTTATTGCATTACATAGTTGACTATGCATAGCAGAATGGAACACCGTAATTGGCAGAATTATTTTGATCATTGGAATTCATAAGTATGAAATAGCTTTTCTAAGCCAAAAGAAAAGGAAAATGTGATAATTTATTATAGTGAATTGAGTGGTAGCCTGCTTGCGAGAACACTTAAGCCATTTTGACTTTGACATAAATTGATTCTCCAGTTTTGCAATACCGTAATACAGAATATTAGCGGTTAGAAACAAATGGGACAATCCAGCTTAAGCACTCTTAAGACTCAGTGATTTCAAACAGTTAGTGAACTTGCCTATCTCTCCTACTGAAATCAGGAGGACTAAATGCTTAATGATGGCTGGAGCATTCCCAACTTTTGCAAAATTTACCAGCAGGTGGGTATTATTTTGTTAGAACTGGTATATATGTTAATTAATCCTTCCTCTATTGTGCATTCTCTACCCCATTCTTTACCCCAAGCCCTCACCTCTCAAATCAGGAATCCTGCCTGTCGCCCTTAACCATCTCTAACCTTTACAGGAGTACTGCTATGATCAGTGCATACCACCATAACCTGAATTTGATATCAAAGTTTTAATCCACTGGTGGCATATACAAAGAGGCATTTTGGGTTTTTTAAAACAAAAAATTCTTTTTATTTATTTAATCAAAAGCATATTAAAATAAAGAAATAAATAAGAAATAATACAATTTCATGAAAATTAAATGCACACACAGAGGATACAAATTTAGGTAATTGCATTTGGAGTGTAGTTACATGTCCTTAAAAAAACATGTTTATAAATTATGAAGATATTGGCCTTGAGGGGGTGTATGGGGTGTTAAGGGAGGGGAAATATCTTTGGTGGGGGTCACACCATGCTCTATCTGGGTAGTTCATCCACCACTGGTCTCCACTCTCATCTGTATCTCCTAGAAGCTGTCAGCATGCAGCAGTGGCCACACCCCCAGGTAATTGCTTTGACTGAATGGCTAAAACAGGTGAGGTTAGCTGATGTGTATCAAACCCTCGGTTAGTGAGGGATTTGTCTGTCTCCTGCATGCAAAGACAGATTCTGCCTGATTGAGCGGATAATACCAATAGCAAGTCTAATGGTCAAGAAGGCAGATTCTGCATGTGCTATAGAGGGAATTGAGGGGCAGATGGGGCTCATCAGTCTGGGAAGGTAGCCCATCTAGGAGAAGGAATACTCTGATCCTAAACCTCCACCCCCTTTCAGCTATACTCATTCGTGAGAAAGTTTTCAGGAGTAAACCCTGAGGAAAAATCCATACCGACTGCCTTATTGAGTACAAAAGGCTAAGGAGCAAATCCTACACAAATACGGAGTAGAGTCCCAAAGGTGGTTGGATGGCATCTTGTATGCCTACTTCTGGCATCTCCTGTAGCCAGGTTGGTGCTCAATGTATTGCTTTCCTTTGAACTGCATCAGTAAGGCCAAGGGGGGGGGGTCTTGTTGTCTGGGCAGCCCAGGACCTCCATGCACACTCTCCAAGCTTGCGCCCTGGTATTGTCCTTGAAGTCTTAAGATATTCTGACTTGAAGATGAGAAATTAGTAAGAGTTCCAAATAGCATATTTCACAAGAGACTTTTGAACCATGTCATTATTTACATACACATATATATAAAGTTTTGTGTAATAGTTTAAAATTAATATTTTTTGTATGTTCTCTACTTTGTTCACCATATAAAACCACAAATTTTAGCCAGTCTTACAACTGAATCATAGAATCATAAAATTGCAGAGTTGAAAGGAAGCCCAAGGGTCATCTAGTCACAGCTAAAGAATCCCCGACAAATGGCCATTCAACCTCTATTTATAAACCTCCAATGAAAGAGAGTACACCACCCTCCGAAGTAGTCCATTCCACCGTTGAACAGCTCTTACAGTCAGAAAATTCTTCATAATGTTTAATCAGATTATCCTTACTTGTAATTTGAATTCATTGGGTTGGATCCTACCCTCTGGAACAGCAGAAAACAAGCTTCTTCTATCTTCCATGTGACAGCCCTTCAGATATTTGAAGATTTCTATCATGTCACATATCAGGTTTTTCTTACCCAGGCTTAACATACTTTTTCTCCATTTGTATACCGCTGTTTATCTGTAGTTCTCAGGGTGATTCACAACATAAAAATGCATGTTAAAAACTCAAAAATATGTAATAAAAATGATATATGAGATATTATTGTTATCTCTAATATATTGTTATAGGCCCCCTCCTTTTTCTTATTCTCCTTTCCCTTGTGATGGTGAAACCCAGCTAAATTCAAGTTATAACCCACATACTGAAGGGCAGTATTTTAAGGGAAGAAAACTTGGTGTGAAAAACCTAATTGGAGCTTTTGATTGCATGAAGAAAAAAAGAGAGTAAGGCTTACCAAGAATAATCAGCTTTGCCATGATTAAAATGTCTAGAATACTGCTAATTGTTAACAGCAGCCTTGTTACATTGGCACAGACTGCAGTCCTATAGTGAAACAGTGAAAACCCATTTTGTGCATGTGTTTCTTGAATCCTTTAAAGAGTGCAGTCAACACATTTGATTTTTGTGTTATCAAGGGTTATTGTTATGATGTCCGAATATTAAGTAGCATAATTTGGTTATTATTGAACAAAAAATGTGACTGCAGTGTTTTTATGAATATTTTAGTTGTCAGTATGGTTTGCTATAAATGGTATTAAAACAGCCAATTTTTATTTTGTAATACAGAGTGCTTAATTCAAAAATGAGCTCAAGGTCTCCTTTTTTCTTTCTTTTGTGTTGTGCTTTTTCCACCCCCCCCCCAACACTCTTTCATGAACAATTGTATGTTGTATCTGTAGTAATCTTCCATTTCTGCATTGCTTTCCAGTAGCTTGCTCTCTGCTGAGTAGGAAAAAGGCAAGAATAAGAATGACCTTGAACCCCTCTGCCAGTGTGTGCCTGTAGCGAAAATGCTTCAGAAACCAAGTGAAGCACTTCTAATGAATTGTGCTTTTGATTCTTTGAATCTGCACAGCATCTCCATCAGGTTTTTACAGCTGGACTCTTGCTGTAATTGCTACTGAGATGAGATGCACAACATGGGGTGTTGAAACCAAGTACTTATATTGTCTTACTGGCCAAAAATATATGGCATAGTAGGAGCAACAGACTTCATGAAATTTACACTTCATGTCTTCATGTTCTTCGCCCATTTCTGACATGCTGCTGATCTGTCAGCAGGCACTCTAGATGGAGGTGATAAAAACGACAAATCCAAAAGGTGTTTCTTAAAGCTGCTATGTATCCTTTGAGTAGAAAATTCTGGTTGATAAATATAGAATGCTCCAAGTCTATAGTGTTAGCTGCAATCCCTAAACTATATGTACTGGAGTAAAAATGTTCTCCGTGGGACTGCTCTGTTGTAAATCATTTGTAGTCCTTTGAGAAATGCTGTCTCAATCAAAAAAACAAAAATTATTTTGCCACTGGCTTAGCTATGGCCTCTCAGAAGTTTATAATTACCGAATATAGCCAAAAAGTAAAATTCAAGAATCTTACATTTTTAATTCCTTAAAATGAAATATTACCTCAGGATGCATTTCAGTAATATTAGAATGAGGTTATGACCTACACTGATCCTATGAAATGGGGCAGGATAGAAATGCAAAAAATTATATTAGCTTTGAAATCTCTTTGCTGCACTGCTATACTGAAGAGACTTTCTCATGGTTTTGTAGGAGAGTCTTATTAGTGATGTTTTAGATTGTGGCTATTCTCCTTAGATAATTCACAAAACAATGCATCTTACAATTAGTTTCAAGTCTTCTTCAATGGACATTAGTACTGTAATATGTAATTAGTTTTAACCATAAAAATTTGTTCTTCCCTATTCTAACCCGCTGTGCCTTCTATATTGTGAAGAGTTAATTTTAACAGTACAGTCATACCTTCGTTTTCAAACAGCATAGTTCTCGAACGTTTTGGCTCCCAAACGCCACAAACCCAGAAGTGACTGTTCCAGTTTGCGAACTATGTTTGGAAGCCGAATGTCCGACGGGGCTTCCACAGCTTCCAATTGGCTGCAGGAGCTTCCTGCAGCCAATCAGAAGCAGTGTTTTGGTTTCTGAATGTTTTGGAAGTCAAATGGACTTCCAGAATGGATACTGTTCAACTTCCAAGGTACGACTGTACAGGCAATGACCGATTAATGTGCATCTGAAAGACACGCTACCATGCACACATAGTGCCGAACTCAGAAGTGATCTAACATCACTAAAAGGAAGGAACAGGGATGGAGTGTGCTTGTATGTCCTCGGCCAATGCATGCGGAGGCCAGAACAGAACCCCCATGCAAAATGGTTATTGACTGTGTCATTAAAAATTGTATCTTACATTTATGTGACATTATGTTGATAAGCGACAATTACTTGTAGCCAGTATTATTGCTGCAGCATGGGAACCAGACTGCTATTGTCTGACTCACATTGTGCTGGCTCATCAACCTTTGAATAAGGAAGTATTCTCCATTTTGCTTAGTCCGATCATGCTTGAACTGAGCCCACATGATACCTAGAAAGTACACAAAGAAGGAGGAAACAACAAGAGAGTTCTTATCCCTTGAGATAAATGTAGACATTCACATGTTATGCAGATTGATGAAAATAGATGAAATGAGGAGCTGGAGGTTGGAGTTAGGACTCCAGAGTCAGCCATTCAAGCCTGCTTCATAACCAGAATCTGCCCCAACTGCTCTTAAGTGAGCTTTGCTGGGCTTAGAGTTGGTGTTCAGCCTCCTCTTCTGGCAACAGCATATAGCTTCGGGAAAATGATTCTACATCCTATGGGGTATGGGACAATTCAGAGACGGATACGAGGCAAGATGGTGCGAAGGATTCTCATGGGATAGCAGGTCAATTAATTATTCATAGGTAGGGACACCAGATGAAAGGAGTATAGATATTAATACATAGTTCTTTCATCAGTCCCCATCCCTCACCCCCTGATCTTTTCCTGGGAAAAGAGTAACTGAAATAGGTTGGTACTTAATACTGCTTAGGGGTAAAAAGGCTATTATCTGCCCTTGAGACTCAGATCAGAAGAAAACAACAGTTTCAAAGAATGCCTTTTTATCTTATTTAGAAAAAGCAAAGGGATGCACTTGGAGAAACTGATAGCGGTTGCCATGACGTTTATAGTGAGGATCAGGTTTTGCATCTTTCCAGAGAGCAACTTATTTGGGTTGCTCCACAGAACTTAATGGGAGCCACTGACAATTGAGTATTCCTTTATCTGCATAGCCCTTCTTCAAAGTCATGTCTTTGTTAGAGCCACATATCTTGCTGTGAAAAGAATGTGCCAGTACTCTGGGGGCTGTATATAGCAAGCTAGTTAGATTGATCCAAACTCGGAATACCATAATTCTCATGTAGCACAAACATGTGCATTTCCTTCACACCCTCCATTCCCTGGCACAGTTCAGTCTGGCTACTTTCCCTCCTGCTAAGAAAATGTGATCAGGGAAGGTAGATTCATTGAGTCTGGGAACAAGCCAGTGAGAGAATTCCTTCTTTTATTCTCACACATCAGTCTCTTTCTGCCTAGCTTTGCTTTCTGGGAAGACTGGAATTAAAGGCGACAGACACCACAGCTTCTTACAAGCATGAATAGAGATGGAGTGCTCCAGTGAAAAGGTTCTTCCTCTTATTTGTGTGCTCCTGTCTTCCACTTTCCCAAGCAGAGAGGGGAGGGAAATTGGCAGCTGAGCATGTGTGTGAATGAACCTGGTCAACTGGCAATTACCGGCCCCTATGATAAGTGCAGTATTCTATATGCAGCTTATTATGGGAATCCAGATAAATTACAAGACTACAAATGAAAAACCGTTGCTTTCATATAAACAGCACCACATAAATGTTACTGCCCTGCAAGTTGCGCTCATTTCAGCAGGACTAGTACAGAGTGAAATATAAGCTCGTCAAAATGGAGGCTGCACAGCAGAAGTGCTTGGTAGATAGTTCTCCCTGGTGCTGACCTATACCTGATTGTCTTCTCTGTACTGCCAAAATTCAGGTCTCCCCTCTGGAAACCCCAGTTGGTCTCAGTTCCAGCTCAGCCACAGGCATCGCTGGGATTCTTTCACTGTAGCTTGTTGTGAAATGTTCCGTTTCTTAATGATAATGGACACAGGTAGCAAGGTATACATTCTGCCCAAGAGGGGTAATTAAGTTGTTAGCATTGCTGTGCTGTGCTTACCTGGGAGACCCATTGAGCATAGTGGAACTTACTTCTGAGTAAATATGTATAGGATATCATTGTAAGAGGACCAGCTCTCGCCAGTGACTTCACTTCACACCATACACATATATATCACTTGTATACTACAAATAGTGAGCTTCCCAAAAGAAATGCCGTATCTTGTCTTTCCCCTCTCTTCTCTTGCTCCCCATTGCAACCTATTTTTCTTAATTTATATTTCATCATTTCCTAAAAACATTTTGTAGACTTTTTAAAAACACTCTTTTATTATTTTTCTTTTCTTATTGCCCCCCTTCATTATGTCTTTTGCATTTCCCCCTCAATTGCATTTGTTAAAGCTCTCAATGGAATACAAACTTGTCAGTAAAAGGTGATTTTCTCAAAATGTGCCTGCCTTAGGACAGCTGTTTAATTGGTAGAAATCCAAATTTCCAGCCCATGCCACTTCCTGACAAAGACCTGCATAACAAATACCTATTGCATCTTTTTTCATAATTGAAATAGGCATATCATGTTTTCACTTTATTGATATTAGTTTCTCCCTGTAAAAGAAATGAAACATGTATGTAAATATATATACATATATATAGACGGTGAGTTTTAGCTCCATTACAGGCTGCAGTTCCCTAGAATCATCCTATATAACCTAGGTCATCCAATGAAGTTATACTTTTACACACAATGCATCGTTAACCAATGGAATTCAGTCCCATAAGATGTAGTGATAGTAGCATACTTTGAGGCTTTAAAAGGGGGTTAGACCAATTCATAGATGTTAAGGCTATCTCCATGGCTACTCTAGTGCTGGAGACAGTATGTGTCTTAACATCAGCTCCTGGGAATCACAAATAATGTGTATACTGCTTGTGGGTTTCCCATAGGCATCTGGTTGGCCACTGTGATAACAGAATGCTGGACTAGGTGGGCCTTTGGTCCAGCAGGTCTCTTCTTAGATTCTTATGCCTTGAGACTCTAGTGCACTGAGATGAGTTGAGTTGAATTCAATAACAGCTTTTTCATAAGCTATTTGTGAGACAGCTCAGCTTAGTGCCTGGCAGTTAGGAATCACGTGACTTGCCTAGACTGGCTGAAAACATAGCTCCCATGAACTGAAATAATCTTCAAAACGGCAAGTCTTTTATGAACCAATAGGCACTATAGCTCTACCTCACACCATAGTTAACTTTGTTCTAAGACTACTCTTGAGAAAACTTGGTTTTTTTCTCCAGAATTCTCTGCAGAAGCTCAAAATATTGGCACATCTAGAGAAGCTCTCTACCAACCCTCTGTGTTGTTCTTCCTTATTATTGTGAAAAGTGCAGGCCGGCTAGTGCAAATTCTGGGCACTTGAGCTTCTTCAGGCATGTCCAGTGTCACTGGGATGCATTCCAATATACCGTATTCATACCTAGGTCAGTGAATTGGGAGAGCTGAATGTTTGTGAGCCTATTAGAAAATGAACCTAGACTTTGTTATAATTGTAAGCTGGGTTCACAATAAAGGGTGAGCTTCCGCATGAGCTTCCATTAACCCTTCTGTCATACCTGGAGGGGCCTCTCTGTGTTCCCCTGCCACCTGAAGTTAGATGGGTGGTGACTGGTGCTAACTCTGCTGTCAAAAGCTGCCTGCAGACTGATTTTATGTGTTCCGCTGAATTTTGTGGGCTACTTTTATCTGCTACCTTTTTTAGTTTTAGCTTTCCTAGACGTTTTGCTTAAGGTAGGCATTAAAGTATTTAAAATAAATAAATGGGGCAGTATCCAATGAAGTAATTCTTTTAGCACAAGGGTTTGCATTTCTGCAATAGAATTTCCCCTCAGTCTACTCTCTACACGTGTCGCACAAGCTTTCCTGCAAATCTGCTTCATAGGGTTGGGAAAAACTGCATGACAGAAGAGGAGAAGGAGAAGCTTCATTGCGAAACCAAAAAGTCCTTGTGCTAATGGAACTACACTTTTGGATACTGCCCTTAGCCTCTCTTGCTGAAGCATCAGAAGCTTCACTACTTGGACATAGACTAGGTTATAAACAGCCCCACTATAGCTTATGGTAAGTAAGAATCGCCACAAGGAAGGGAGCTGGGAATTTTTTACATACAAGTAGATAACATTTTCTTTCTTTCTTTCTCTTTCTTTCTTTCTTTCTTTCTTTCTTTCTTTCTTTCTGTCACAAATAATTAGTGTAGATAACTGTGGCCAGTGGGTTTTTTCCTAGAAAAATAGGGGCCAGCACTCATCATGAAGTTTTTACAGTAAGTGCCATGCTTTTAAACCAAAATTAAGATGTGCCAGTACTGTGTACCCTTGAGTACCTCCTGGAGGAAGCACTGATTGTGGCCCAACTGGGTTATTTAATATATTTATGGAGATATTCACTAGGCTGATATAGGCTTTAATATCATGATAGACGAAATCTACAAAGCATTGTTTGTGCCTTTTTAAAAGATGGATCATGGTTTTCTAATTCAGCATTTTCCTTTTTTCCCCCACTACAAATTATTTCCAGGCCTATGTTTTACTAGCTGCTACAATAATCATACTGTTTCCAAACACTTTGAGGTTTTTTTTAAAAAAACAACAATCAAGTAGTATGTAAGTTTTATGAAATAAATAAATAGCAGATGTTCCAATGAATGGAATTAGCATGTAGCATATACCCCCCAAAATAGGCAAGAGGATTCAGCCAGCAGAACAAATTCTGAGCTCTCCCATCCCAGTGGGCCATTGAGACAGATGGGCAGGGCTAACTCCTCTTTAGCCAGGGATCAACTGCACTATGGAAACTCTATAGTACAGCCAATCCCAGCAGTGATTGTCAGGAACAATTACCGTATTTTTCGCTCTATAACACGCACCCGACCATAACATGCACGTAGTTTTTAGAAGAGGAAAATCCGTAGGCATGCCACCTGTAGGCATTTCCTCCATAACACGCACAGACGTTTCCCCTTACTTTCTAGGAGGAAAAAAGTGAGTGTTATGGTGCAAAAAATACAGTAATTGTTCCTTTGCAGCCATGTCTTTATCTGCCCACACCTAACACCACCTGCAGTTTGATGAAGTTCTTTACCAAAAGTGGCTCCTGCTGTTAGTTTTGAACCCTCTAGGCATTTAGTAGAACAAGCTAGTCATAGTGTTCTAGGATCACATAGCTGCACCCTTCTAAGCTCTTGGATAACCTTCAACAGTTCTGTTTCCAAAACATTAGAAATAACCTTATCCTTCCCCACACCCCTGCTGAATGGCATCACTACTTTTCTCCTATTTCTTCTTCTCCACCACTTATTTACTTACTCTGTGAGAATTACTGTATATCATTTTTAATGCTGCAAGTGAAAATGGGGTTTAACCTGTGCTCCTTGTTTATATTATTATTTTCATAGCATTTAATGCAAGTTTTATTAAATAAGAAAGTTGAAATAAGTCCCCAAAGTGCAGCCAGTTTCTTAAACCTATAATTTCCATTAAAGCATACCGTTTCTTTGAGCTGTTACTTCTAATGTACTACGAGATAATTTGCCCATTACACAAGGGAGAAAGACGGTGATAAGGTTGTGATAAGATTACGTGAGCGTGTGTGATTAAATTGATTTTCTTATTTTTCTGTTTTCTTTTTAAGTCTTGTAGCCTTTCTTGGTGTTCATAGGTATTGCTATTTTGTCAATATGACTGGATTCTATAGTGGCCATAAACAGCTGTACGTGATTCTTCTGCCAGTCCTATAAAATCATGAACTTCATTTTACCAGTTAAATGATGGTGGGCTTTTAAAGGCTCCTTACATTTTTTGTAAGGAAACAAATGTAAACTCCATTTTAAAATGTGTGGATATTGTAAGTACACATTTCTTTAAAATCCTAAATTCTTTCATTTTGTTCTTGAGTTCATGGAGACAAGGAGAGTTAATATGATCATTTATCTTCCTTTCATGAAATATGTAAAACTTTTTTGACTGAATTTAGACATCACTGCCTGTGAATTCTAATGACAATATAAATGAAGACTATTTCCTTCAATATTGTACTGTTTAACAGTTGTACACAGTGAGGGGTTATCCTATATGCCACACGTTTTGGGTTTTTGTTCATGTTTCATCCAGTGTGATTCCTAAATCAAAGAGTGCAGGCATGAACAGGGTTGAGTCATGAGCTCTTATCTCTCTATCTCTTATCTGTTCTGGCAGTCTCTGCCCTAGGACTAAAGCTTCACAGTAAAAAGAAAAGTTTAATATTGCATGGCTGGGCCACACGTGTTCATATTTAGCTTCAAACTGACGTTAAAATTCACCTGCACGAAAGAGAAACACCTGAGGGTGGTTCTCCAATAGGTGGATTTTAAGATTGGTGTGAAGCTCACGCAGCCAGCCTGATTTTGACTAATGAAAGACAAATAATGAAGGGCATACATATTCCATCCCTATATTTTCTTTACCTTTAAGAAACAAGAACTTCTGCGTAGTTGAAGAATTTCAAATATATTAATAATGCAGTCATAAACATTTCTACACAGAAATTCGCCCCAAAGTCTGTAAAGGATTGCAGCCTAAGTAAGGGTTTTTGGCTATTTATGTTCTTGGTCTTTCCAAGGAAATAATTTAGTAAGACGTTCTTCCTTCAGACCAATTTTGGAGACATTTCTCTACCTATTGTCCTTTGTCTCTTCTTGTAAGTTAAAATGGTATGCAAAGATGCAAACCTCTACTTTAATCTTCTTTCATAGTCCCCAGATAATAGACATTGCAATTGCATAGTGAGGTGATGGCCATTTCATTGTTTAAAATGGGCTCAGTTACTTGAATTGAAATAGATTCAATCTGGAAGGTGGAATTTGTTTTAATTACCTTGCCATTTTAAAGTTTAGTCTGACTTGAAATTACTGAATGCATCATGCTGTTAAACTAGAAGGCACATTAATTCAAATGAATGAACATCTTTTGTGAAACTGAAAGGCATACCCATTTCTAGAATTGATATCTGAAAACACCTGATGGGTAGTGGAGTAAAGAAGTTGTTTCTGTGACCAGCATTGCTTTGTTCCCGCACTAAAAAGTGTCGGATTCACCTGTATGTTCACAGAGTTTAATTAAAGTCATTAACGAACAAAAGGACTACTGAGTATCTTCAGAGCAATTTTGGAAGCTTTAGTTTCTACTCTTCTTTGCTCTCATTTACTCTTTCCTTGTCTCATTTGCCTATCTTTGTTTTCAACAAAACATTTAAAGCTACTGTAATGTTATTTCCTTTTGTCTTTGAAAGCTATTTCCTTTTGTCTTTGGAAGCATCCCTGTGTCAAAAAACATTCCTGGGGTTTTTTTACATATATTTGTTCATTCATGGCGCGAACTTGATTTATTTAGGACATTATTCTAGCCAAGGTTAAATACTTCAGATCACCTTTATTCCCACAGTAGAAATTTTAGCACATGTCTAACACATGTAGAGAACACTGAATGTGGTAGAACCAAGAGGAATGAAAATGACAAGAAATATTTCTGGATACAAGGGCAGAAAGATTGAGAGGGTGAGGGTATTGAGAG
The DNA here is from genome assembly GCF_964234715.1 of Podarcis melisellensis. Taxonomy (NCBI): domain Eukaryota; kingdom Metazoa; phylum Chordata; class Lepidosauria; order Squamata; family Lacertidae; genus Podarcis; species Podarcis melisellensis. The sequence continues at coordinate 49,436,258 of NC_138541.1, forward strand.
TTCTAACTGCAAGGACAATGACTTTCTGTTGGATGCGGAAGGGTATGGGAAGCCAATTCAGTGATTTAAGGAAGGGTGTCACATCTGTATGGTGAGACAGTTAAATGATCTTGGCAGTGGAATTCTGGGATGTTGTGAAAAGACAAAGTTGCAGTAAAGGGTAGGGCAGGCTTGAGAAAATGCTGCCATAATGAAGGCAAGAGCTGAAAAGATCTGGATGGAGGGAAAGGGCTAGGTGTTTGAAAGGAGAATCAGCATGACTTGGCTACAACTCTGGGGTGTGCAGAAGAGGGAAGAATCCAAAGAAGGAAAGATTGTGACACTGTCACTGTCATTGTAGACTGATATCTAAAATAAAGTGAAGCCTAGCTCCATTGTGGGGGAGGGATGGAGGTATCTCATACACATTGAGTGGGCACAGACTTTTCTTATATTTTCTGGGTTACTAACCCATACATTTCCCATTAGAAGTATCTCCTATAGAGAATGCATAACTGAATTTGAGTTAGGATTCCATAAATGTTTTGTAAGTTGTTTTAAAAGTCACTGTAAAAATAAAAGGTAGTAGATAATATTTGGGATACTATTTTCATGTTGTCCCAATATGGTTTTCCCTTCCCAGTCCAACAGCTATTACAGTGGTACCTGAGGTTAAGTACTTAATTCGTTCCGGAGGTCTGTACTTAACCTGAAACTGTTCTTAACCTGAAGCACCACTTTAATGGGGCCTCCTGCTGCCGCTGTGCGGGCGTAGCACGATTTCTGTTCTCATCCTAGAGCAAAGTTCTTAACCTGAAGTAATATTTCTGGGTTAGCGGAGTCTGTAACCTGAGGCGTATGTAACCTGAAGCGTATGAAACCCGAGGTACCACTGTAATACTGTTTTAATGGGCCTTCTTTCATCCCTGTGTCTACTTCTTTCTCACAGGTTCTGATCAGCAGGACACCAAACTCTCCATCTCTTTGAGATTGAAATTACAAAAAGAAAACCACACCCACCCCAATTCATTTATTCTTTTCAAGTGAAGTTAATGATCTTGTCATGTGGCCCCACAGTTAATAGGCCACCCTACTCAGTGCTAAACTCAGTCACACCACTGAGAGTAAACTTTCTCTTGTTTATGTACAAAATTTCATAAATATTTTAGGAATTTTTCAATGTCTATGAGTGACACTTCTGCATTAGTGTTTGGTGATGCTTCCATCTGCTGAAATGCGTCTTCCCGCATGTTCTCGTGGCATTATTAGAGAAATTCCCTGGGGAATTGTTCAGTTTATTGTGTGATTGTTGATAGTGCTCTTTCCTCTTCCTTTGCTGCCCAACACAATTGGCATCCTTATTTACATTTTTTTAAAAAGCTATGGACTAACAGGGATGCAGCTAATGTATAACAAATACTAGTTGTTGTCAGTTATTTTGTCCCTAAGTATTTCCAGTATAAGGCTGCAGCAGTAATGCATTCATAGGCTCAGCATATGTGGCAGAAAGAGCAGGCTATTTCAGAGTTCTGGTGGCAAACAAAAGAGGCCAAAAGCTAAAGTGGCAAGAGGAAAAGGGGGATAATCAAGTGTTATGTCTCACTTTTGGATAGCCATGTATTCTGTCTGTCTGTCTGTCTGTCTGTCTGTTTGTCTGTTTGATTAGTATACTGCCCTTTATCCGTAGATCTCAGGGCGGGTCACAACATAAAAATACAAGATTAAAAACCACAAAATACCTAATAAAAATAAAAGCAAACCAATAACCCCCCTAACACAACACTATTCCATACCAGCCATAATTTGATTCTTTTATACATTAGTTCTTAATTGAATTTTGTCATTATACCCATACTCTGCACATGTGCAGTTTCATATTTTAAAGTCATTAAGTCACAGAACTATAATGACTACAAGCATTTGTTTGCTTCTGCTACCTGATGTTAAACGTATTTACTTGGGTATGCCACCATGTTGTAGTGGAAAAATGAATACATATATTAAGAATAATAACCATATACGTTTTTTAAATAAGAAGAAAGGAAAGATTATACAGTAACCAACATCAACTACAGTGAACCCAGATGCTGATGTAGAGCCTACGTACTGCTGCCCCCATCATCTGCTGCTCTTTGTGGTTATGTGAGAACCTCATTGGCATCACTGGACTTTAGGTCTGAGGTCCAGCCCTAGCTGCACCACTGATTTAAGACTCAGCAGGGCAAGCTGAAAAGCAGGCAAGCAACAGCCAAACAAATGAAGTAGAGCAATCAATTGGCTTCCTGTGGCAAGCAGTTACTTGACTGAGGAACCACAGCAGATCCTAGGTTCCTCAGAATTACTGTGTACTGTAGCCTGTGGATATGGAAATAACCAGCTCAAGACAGTCCTGCCAGAGATTTCTGCTAAATTATTTTTAAAACTATATATATTTGTAATGGAACTACCAGTGGCCTTCTAAAGAGATTGAGAATCTCAGCCATATTTCTGACTAAATTCTGGGTCCTTCAGGCTGAAACGTTCCACCTCATGTGGTGGGTGGAATTCCACTTCCTCAGTCTGACATCAGAACACATATCTGGGGAGCCCAACACCCAAGCAGATTGACTAAGATGACCAGGTTGGACCCAGGCGAATGGAGCCTCCATGATCAAACATTCCAACAGCTACAAGCAACACTGGGACTGTATGAGATTGACCATTTCACCAGCTGAGGCAGTCACCAATTCCCCAGATACTTCTCCCAATACCGGGACCCTCCAAGCAGAAGCATGAGATGCTCTCATGTCACCCAGCCAACATTACTCCTTCCGCCAATGTCTATACTGCATTCTATACTATACCCCATTCTGACCACGTTGTGGACCATGGGTGTCCAAAATTCTATCTTTAGTGACATTTCTAGCATAGTATCTACCAGTCTGCCATGACATCCTAACACAAGGACCAGTTCTTCACCTGGAGCCTTAGTGGTACATCTTAACTCCATGGACTTTGAACAAAAATCTTTTAAAAAGCAGGGTTTCTCCAGCACAGTAGTATTCACCATTTTATGCTCTCACTGTCCACGCAGATTAAGAATATACCAAGCCACCCAGAAGACTTTCCTGCAGTAGTGTGCAGCTAGATCTGCCCCAGTACATAAAGAAATGGTTCTGGATCTCCTGCCATTCCTCCAAGATGGCCTCAGAAAAGGCCAACATGCTGAAACATCAGGCGGCAGCTATTTCCTCAATCTTATCCCACTCATCCACACTGCCTCGCTCTCTCACTGCCTCTCTCTCACTTTCTAGTGCTTCCTACAAGAAGTGGTACTACAGTGTCCCTGGTGGCACACCGCTTTCCTTCTTGGGATCTTCATAAAGTGCTGTCCGTTCTTCAGAAACTGTCATTCTAGCCACTGAAGCAAGTTTCAAGGTCTTATTTCTAGTAGCAGTAACCTCTGCCCAAAGGATCTCTGAGTCAGTCACCCTATATATGGCTAGACAACCCTGCACATTGTTGCTTTCTGGATGTGAAAATGCTGTAATGTGCCTCGTTATTCCTAACCAGTAAATACTCTTCCTTCCTTTTGTCACAGCCAGTACAAAAGTTTGTCCTCTCCCTGCACATTGTGGGTCTCATTGCTTTACTTACATGCATTTTTGTAGCGCTTGAAAAGTTCTGACTGTCCATTGATCTGCGAATAATTGATAAATATATGTTCTTTTCATCCTATGCATTCCACGTGAATACCTTGTTACAGTTTTTGCCAAGTGAGACGTAGTACCTGCAGTTTTGCTACTATGGAAACACTCCTGTAGCAGCTTGCTCTGGGTGTGTGCCTAAGCTTCATTGTTGAGCAGATTTCAGCCATCTGGTTTTGTTATCCTCCTTTGTATGTGTGCTTGCTTATTTTTCACAATGTTGGGATCCACATTCAAAACAACCTTCTCTTATGGTTGTACCAAAGTAAAAAGTCACCTGCTAAGACTTGTTTCTCACTGCTGCGTTAGGAATTCAGGTAACTGAGAAAGTGTGGCAATGCTGCCATGTTCTGCAAGAAAATTCCCAAAAGTACCATAATATCTTGGGGCAGAAGGAGGCAAGTGCATCTCTCCCAGCCAGCTGTGAAAATAGAAGACAAAAAAAAGTGCATAAGCAAAATCAGACCTTTATCAGCAATTCCTTTATGTTGACACAAAAATCACTTAAACCAGCACTATCCCTGTACCAGTACATATTGATGGAACCATTTAAACTATTCACATATAATGCCAGTGTACTCCAATCTGAAGTGGGTTAAAATCCATGACAAACCAAGATTTACAGATTAATAGCTCTACATTAAAAACTTTTGGCCGAGCTTAATTACTGCACAGTAAGTTTAGAATTTTCATAAAGACAAGCATCAAATGTCCCATTATCATTTGTTCAAAACTTTATTATATCACTTCAAACTATTGTGGGGAGGGCAGATCTCAGACATCATACTTTTCAGCTTTATGAAAGCCCCTTCCAATAGATATTTTTACAGCTCAAGCAAACTATGCTAACAAAAACCAGAGCATTGTCTGCTTTGAATACAGATTGGAGCATCTAAAGCAACATCATGCTATGAGATTAGTTCTGCATGTCATGACTCACAGCAAAGGTTGGGAAGAGGGAAGAAAAAAGGGAGAACTGTGTATCAAAGGAAAGAAAATATATAGGTTAACCCCATTCTCAATATCCTAACTTGCACAGTCTTTTTTAATCCAGAAAAACTAAACCCCACCATTGGAACATAAAAAGAGTCTGCTGGAACAGGCCAATGGCCCATTTAATCTAAGATCCTGTTCTCACTGTGGCCAGATTTTTGTGGGAAACCCAGAAGCAGGACTGGAGCACAAGAGCACACTCTCCTGCTGCAGTTTCTGGCAACTGATATTCAGAAGCATGGTGCCTCCAACAGTGCAGGGCAAGCCTAGCCATCATGGCTGGAAGACACTGAGAGCCTTATCCTCCATGATTTTTTCTAATCCTCTTTTAAAGCCGCCCAAGTTGGTGGCTGTCACTGCCTCCTGTGGATGTGAGATCCATAGTTGAACTATGTGTTGTGTGGGAAAGTCCTTTTTTAAAAATATGTCCTGGATCTTTCAACATCCAGCTTCATTGAATGTGCACAAGTTCTAGTGTTATGAGAGAGGGAGAACAAATTTTCTCTATCCACTTAGTGCATAATTTTATGAAATGCACTTTCTCAATGCATAATTTTAGGAAAACTTCTATCATACCACCTTTTGTTTGCCTTTTCCCCCCGAAACTAAAAAGTCCCAAGTGCTCCAAACTTTCTCCAAATGAACTTCTAAGTACTTACACTTATTAAAATCTTCCACAGCAGCTATGTGTGATGAGAAATTTCACCCTTTTACTACTTGAACAGAAAAATTGACTGGATGGTTACAGCCATCATTTTTTTGGGGGGGGGGGACCATGGTATGCAGAGGGGGCATGTATTAGTGGGAATATACATTTAGTGGAAATGTTTTGACTAAAAGAGAGTTCATGTGGTGGGCAGTGTGTTTTTGTAACCCTACTTTCAGTCACAAATGAAGAATATTTATTTGTGATGTGTTCTTCTCTACTGCCCAGCAGTAGTTTTTATCCACATACATGTATATGCATTCTGGCACTTGGTGAAGTGATAAGCCGGGCAGACTGATTGATTGTGGCAGTCGCTGAGCTACATTCAAATATATTGCAGTCACTGCCTTCATGGGCTTAACAATCACTTTTATTGGTTTGGTTTTTACTCCATTAGTCCTTAGCTTGCGAGTTGTACAGGTTTCCACTGCCTTTTAAGTCCATTTTGTGTACCTCGGTCCAGTTCATGTCACAGTCAGTTTCTAGAGGTCTTTCCAGATGTTAAATAATATGAAACCTTGTATCACTGCATTACTTGCCAGTAGTACAAGTCCCTGTTCAAAGTAATCGAAAGGAAAAGGGAGAGTAGTCTTGCAGTTAGAAAAGGGAAAGGGTGGGTGGGTAGGTTTATTGGTAGTTCTGTAATGGGACATTAGGAAAGTGTTTAGTTGCTGAAAATACTGTAGGAATGTTGTAGATACTAGGAGATGATATATTGATTTAACAGTATGCTTCCTAACTCACGCTTGTGAGTCAGCAGCAGAGTGCATTCCCTGGTATATAACAGGAAGCTAGTTGGTAGATTCGTTTGAATCTCTTTACTTAAGCAATCCAAACTGGCTTTGTTCAGATTGGGTTTGGTTCCTGGTAAGTCCCCTTTTATTCCTCCTAAAAAGAATAAAGACACAAGGAGCTTCTTTTAAAAATATAACAAGAAGTTTACTCACATTCAGTTCACAGTTGGATCCCTGAAGGCAGGCTTTAGCTTAGAGTTACAGAAGAGGGTTTGAGTTCATCCCAAATGGGAATGAGCTCATGTCCTGGTGGCTGAGAGCCAGCGGACAGCAAAATACATCAGTATCAAGAGAGCATGGCATCAAGACGAAGAAGGAGGGAGATGGCTGCATGACCAGCCCCTTTTATGGAGTCTCCCAGGGTCATGCCCACTTACCTGGTCACATGCAGGGGGAGGATGCTCCAAACCAGGTGTAACAGGAAGTTCAACTGGCTGGAGTGTCCACTTTGGGCAAACAGGAAGTGTTGTACTTGACTGCTTATGTTACATCCCACAAATACAAAAAAGACATGCTTCAGTGTGCTTCAATCCCATTGATTTTTGTGGACATATGCTTAACTCTCTCAGTGAAAGTAAATATGCTTAAAGATGCATAAAGATAAAAATATGCTTAAAGATGAGTGGATTGCACTCATAATTTTTTACACTAACCCGGTGGTTGCATTTGCCAGTAATGATGAAACTGGGGTAGACTGTTCTTTGCCACCAGAGATGTTGCAGGGCTTACCACTAAGTGCCTGCAATTCTTCATCTATTACATTTTCAGCACTATGCGTACTGTCAATGGATGTACAACCTGGGGAAGAAGAACTGTGCTTTGCTGACAAAGTATTATAGCTTGAATGCTGCAGCAAATGATCTACTTTGAGGAATTATATCTAGATCCCTGGATACAGTAACTAACAACTGTTTATATACTGGTCACAATCAGATGTACGTCTACATCATGGTTTCATGCTATCTGAATGAGTCTAAGACTTTTGCACTGCTCTTTCCAGAATAGTCATTAGGAAGAGCATCTGCCTCCATTTTCAACTAAACACATTTTGTCATTTAGTCTGAGCTGGAGAAAACTGTAGTTAGTTATACATCTAGTTTGTATGAATAAGCAAACTTTAATCCATTGTGTATGAGCCAGGCTAGTTTATGATCCTGGCTTGCTCAGATAAACCATAGTCAATGCAGTTTCCATTTCAGACAAAACAAACTGAGACTAGCTAAAATGGAAGTGAATTCTTCTGATCTTTCACTTGCAGCCACAGTGGAGGATGAAAAATAAGGGGGAACAGGCGTGTGTAGTGCAATGTTAACAAGACTCCCCTTTTGGACTTTGTGCCCGTTCACATTGTACTGCAACTGGACATTTGTTAAGGTCTTGAAAATTGTAATACATTGTCACTGGTGTTAGATTCTTCGTGACTAACCATGAAACAGGGTTAAGGTGGGATTGTTATTGGCATCTGTCTGTCTTCCACGACAATGGAGTGCATTTCTGAGGGTGAAGTCAAACCGCTGCTTTAGCAGGACCAAAGCAACCTCCCCGGGGCACAAACCTGGGCAGTATGTATTAAGATCATGGGCTGCCCAGAAGACAAGACATCCCCCCCTTAGTCTTGCTGGAAAGCAAGAGCAATATGCTGGAAGGGGGCGTACAAGACACCATCCAACCATCTTAGGGACTCCAGTCCAAATTTGTGTAGGGTTTACTGCTAGGCCCTTTGTTTTCCCAAAGATCTCCCTCAAGGCAGTGGATATGGATTTTTCCTCAGGCTTTACTCCCAAAGCCTTTTTTGCAAATGTGTATAGTCACAAGACAGTGGAGGTTTGGGATTAGAGGTTTTTTACCCCAGATGGGCTACCTTCCCAGGTTGATGAACGCCATCTGCCCCTCATTTCCCTCTACAGCATGTGCAGAAACCACCTCCTTGACAATTAGACCCACTATTGGTCTCGTCTACTCAATACGCTGAAGCCTATCTTTGCATGCAGGGCAAGTCTCTAACTCATTAAGAGTCTGAGACCCATTGGGTACCCTCACCTGGTTTAGCCAGGCAGTCAAAGCCGTTTCCCAGGATGTGACCAGTGTCACATGCTGACAGCTTCTAGGAGGCACAGGTAAGAGCTGAGTGCAGGGTGGGGACCAAAGATGGACAAACTACCCTAGAAGGAGCATGGCATGTACCCAGAGGTACTACCCCTTCTCTAACACCCCACACAACCCTAAGGTGAGATCCATGTCTAGTTAAATTAATAAACTAAAGCTATACAAGACAATTCAGACAATGCGTGTTCTAGAGCATTCTTGATCATAGGGAAATCCTAATCATTTTAATTATTCTTTGGGAGGCACTGATATTTCACACACCTTTTTATATTTTGTTTGTTAAAGTAGCTCAGTTTTCTTTAATACTAAATCCTGCCCCTGGTGTACTGTTCTTATCAAATGAAAAATCACTATTTTATATGAGTGGCTAACTGACAAGTCTTAGCTATCCAACTGTTATGTAACTAGTACATTATGGGATAGTAAAGGCATACCAGTGCATTAGATAAATAGGTACCACTGCAGCAGGAAGGTAAATGGTGTTTCTGTGCGCTCTGGCATGCATCATGCTGTTCCCTGCACCAGAAGCCGTTTAGTCATGCTGGCCACATGACCCAGAAAGCTGTCTGCAAACAAACACCAGCTCCCTCAGCCTGAAAGTGGAGATGAGTGGTCAACTTTTCCATTCTTTAATAACTAAGATTAGAAATTACAAAATATTAAATTGTTATTAATTCTGTGTATTGAACCATTTTAATTTTTCTGTCAGCCTGCCGCTCAATCTTTCACATGTTTGTTTTATGCTGTATCCTGCTTAAATTCAATAACAACAATTACATGTAGGTTTTTGAAAAGGGGTTTTGATGGAAAGCTAAAAAGAGAAACTAACCATTATCATTTTACTGCCCAAGTGGAAAATACTTCCAGTAGTTTTTTCTCTTAGCTAAACAACTGTGTAAATGGGGTGTTTAAAACAAATCAGAATATTTTAGACAGACCTTTCCCAATCAGTTCACTTCAAGTCTTCACCACGTGCATCATTTTGTATGTTTATTTAATGAAGACAATTTACACAGGAAAGCACCCTTTTTATGTTTTCTTTGCTTATATCTCAATTATTATATAATGAGATCAGTCAGGACTAGCCAAGCAATACATGGTAAAACAATGTGCTGTATTTTATCATTTGACTGCATAAATAATCTTTCCTTCCGTATATTAGATAAACTAATGTAGCTGCATGCTTCTACATTATTTTATTTTCTTGAATTTCTGCCTCTTTCCAAAATAGTTATTGTAGCTGCTGCCTTTATAGCCTTCGGGCTCCATGTCTTCTTTCTTTTCACTCAGGCTTAGCATCAAAATGGAGCTGTCAGCCAGAAAGCTGGGATGCTTTTGGCTGCAGCCCCATTAGAATTACTCACCAGCTGACTGACATTTCACTAAGTCTGAAAAGAATCCTCCTTCCTATGTATCAATTAGGATTGCCAACACCTGACTTTGAAATGTGTTCCGGTGCCTTTAATAGCTGTATGGAATGGATATGCTTGACAGGTGTGGCTTCCTTCATCATTGCACTAGTGTGACAGGAGAAACTGCACCTCTTGAGTATTTGTCTGCCAGATGGTTATGAAAGGCGCCATAATTGGCCACCTTAGACTCAAATCATGAAACTGCTTATGTTGACGTTGCCAGTTGTCTAGGGTTACCATCTCCATTCTTTAAGGAAATAAGAAGAAGCCTGGCTGAATGAGTAACCTAAATTTGTGAAAATTATGGATTTCATAACATTAAACTAAAATTATCTTTAAAGAAGGGAACCCCTTTCTCCAACTATACTCGGGCCTGCTCTCAAGGGCCTGCTCTCAAGCATATATCATCAAATTTACAACCTCTTGACCTGTTTTGGATGCTGTTACTGAAATAGGCCAGAATCGGAAATCAAAGTTCAACCTTTGTTTGTTTCCGTAAACTATAGTTTAAATTGACCACAATTTTTCTGCACTGACTCTTATGACAAATTACAGCTAGATGAAAGACTGAAGCAGATGCTTCCAATTATTTCCTATGGTGCATGGTAAAGAAAGAGAGGAGAGGTCACTCAAGCCTGAGCCTCAAACAGACTCAGCCCACTAATGCTAAATGATGATTTAGGGTTGCATTCAAACAAGGTTCTAATAATAATAGTAGTAGTAGTAGCAGCAGTATACCACCCTATACCCACAGGTGTCAGGGCAGTTCACAGGAGAGCCTGTCTAGTTTATTGGGTACCAGAATGACACTTATTCTTCCTGTTAGTCTTTTAATTCCTCTGTCCATCTCCCATGAGTGTAAAATTACCAAGTCTCTTCCTCCCCCTTAAGTGGACAATGAGTATATTCAATGAATGGGTATTTAAGAGAGGATATTGGCAATTTGATCCCCTCTAGAATAAGGATCTGACTCCCTATAAACTTCCCTCAATTGACACTTTGCTAAATCTTGGGTGCTTCCCAACAGATATTTCTGTACTTATGTATACAATAAATTAAGTTCAACCAAAAGTGTGTGAAAGTAAACATTACTCACCCTTAGTTATGTTTCACAATTGGCAAAGATTTGAGCTTTTAAGGGAAAGAGGCGTGTGGTACTTATTCTCAATTGATTTCTTTAAAAAAATAGTAAGTGGGTAGGCCTTACATAAAAGCAACAACAGCAAAATGAGCTGTGAATCAAGGAGGCTGGTGGAGAACTAGATAGGAAGTATAGTGACCACCTGAATGTATTAAAATGCATAGGTAGGGTGACAACCTAGTAAACTTAGTTCCAACATAGATACATTTATAATGCAAGTCTATGCATATTTATTCAGAAGTAAGGCTTGCTGAATTCAATTATACTTACTTCCAGGTAAGTTGTATAGAATTGCAGCAGAGGGAGTTTTTAACTTTATTCTAAAAGAAATGGTGAATTTACTAAGGCTTACGATACTGTCACAAATCACATATAACTGGGTTACTTTCTTTCCCATTTTATGGTTTTGGGACCTTTATTCTTTCTTTAAAAAAGAGGTGGTTTGTTACGGAGATTATAGTGTGTAAATGAGATGTAGAAGTGAAGAGATGAAATTTAAAAGGATGTGCCAGTAACAAATGTTTGCATGAAATAAAGTGGCTTGTGGTAGTCATTGTTAGATATTAGATGAGAATTGCACCGGGGTGGGGGGAATCTAGAGAGAAAGCTTAAAGTCACATGTACCTTGAAAAATAACAAAATTTATTAAGGCATCAACGTTTGTGGACTCGTGTCCACTTCATCAGGGAAAAAATAACTGTTGTACAAACGGGAGACAAACTTACTATCCTATGTAAAGAAAGAGTCTTAAGATAGGACTTCCTGTAGCTCAAGTAATCATTTTCATATGTATTTTTACATAATGACCTAAGTTACTTCTCTAGCAGCTGATAATTAACTTCTAATCTAAATCAGATAAAGTTTTAAGCAGACTTGAAAAAAAGCCTTTGTGGGCTTTAGCATGTTAAATTATCCTGTAGCTAGCTGTGAATGTGCCTTAAAGCTTTCTATAGTGATTCTAATCATATGCATTGACACCCACTGGTGTTGGTAAAGACAAATCTGATTAATTGTATGCTACCTGAATAATGATATTTTCTTAATATGATTTTATCAAGTTTTTTCTATACCAAAGTCTGAGAAAACTTTGTGGATTGTGTTAAGCTTTTAACCATGCTAGTGCCAAAACTGCATGTCTCTGTCAGCCCAATTCACAAGTCCAATAAGATGAAGTAATTAGATGCAAGTTGAGCTACTACCACTGAAATCAAAAGGATGAAATTGACCCATGTACCTTCTTTGTATAGCTTCAGAAACATGTGCTAGGAACTGGATCTGTAGTGTCTACCATTTGTTCTGTGATGTACAGAAGGTGGAAAAGCATCCCTTATTAACCACGGATGATATAAAGCATGCTGAAAGAAGCAATATTGGCATTATTGCTTTAAAAACAATAGGTATACACTTTCTTAGGAACCATGACATATATATACTGTTGTGATGGCAAGTTTCTCTGATCACCTGTGACTTGCTCTAAAACATAGTTATACCACATAGTGTGAAATTGGAAAATCTGTTCTGTGTGTGTTCTAATGGATGTAACGGTCATTAAGTATATGAGTCTTCTGACGTTGTAATCAGATGTGATTCAGGCTGTTAAATATCCATGAAGCAACATCTGCTTCACAGAGTGACCTTCTGCTAAAGAATACTTAGCATCTATTAGCAGATCATAGTGCAGATCTGCCTTATTTGAAATGCTCTAAACTAGACTAGTCTACTGCTGTTTAGTAACCAGCTTGCAATAATTTGTTGCAGTTAAATAAAGCTTTAAAAAATCCATTAAATAATTATAGGGATTACATGCATTTCAAAAACCTTTGTATTCTATTTAAATTACCCATTTAATTTCAGGGTTTGTTTGTTTAAAAAAACCTGAATTCTAAAGGCATGTTAGGGCACTGTCAACTGTTATTTTCTGTAGGTGTTAATAAACCAGTTTAAAAAAAGAAAAGAAAGAAAACACAACCTGAAACAAATTAAAACCAAAAGCAGCCACGCCATCTGTTGTATATTAATTAGATCTTAGTCTATCAAGGGTAAACTGACACTTGAAAAATGTCATTGAAGACAATCAATAGACTAACATGCAAATATATTGGATTAAGGTCTTTCATTTCAGTTTCTGCTTTAGATCTAGTAAAGGTGAGGATGATGTATATAACAAACTTTAATTTTCTTTCTTCTCAGAGCAACCTCCAAATAACCAAGGCCAGTCGACCCTGCAACCTTTGCCACCTTCTCACAAGCAGCATTCAGCACAGCATCACCCATCTATCACCTCCCTTAACAGAAACTCACTGACAAATAGGAGGAACCAGAGTCCGGCCCCGCCGGCTGCTTTGCCCGCCGAGCTGCAAACCACACCCGAGTCGGTCCAGCTGCAGGACAGCTGGGTCCTTGGCAGTAATGTGCCACTGGAAAGCAGGTAATCCTTTAGGAACTTGTAAGACTTCAGTTTTGCTCAGAATATTTAAGAAGCCTAAGATTGATGCATTCCTTAATTCTGCCAGCAAGAGGTGTAATCTGTGGAATTTTAACCCAGTACAGCCAAGATTGGTACTACCACCTTGTCCCAAAGCTCACGTTGTAACTTAATTATTCCCTTGCAGTGTTTTGACTTAGAACATGTATAGAAGCTGCACTTCAGACATGTTATTATCTAGAAGCAAGCAATTTCTCCTTAATGTTCGTTACTAGTGCTGCTATATTAGTTATCACAAAGAATTGTTTATAGGAATTAGCAGACACGTGATCACAGTGCAACCAGAGAAGCTTGTCCACTTCTGAAGCAAGTTTCACTCTTTTGTACATTGTGATTACTTGATCTTAGCCTTAGGGTTGTATTTAAATGCACCCTGTACTTATGTGACCTTTCATTCTTCCATAATGCCCAGTTAAAGTTACAAATGTCTCCATTTAGGCTTAGACCTATGATTACCACATTAACAGATCCAGAGTGTGAAGTCTGTCTTTTCAGCTCATTTAGATGAGCAGCAGTTGTAACATTAGTGGAATGCCATTTGTGTTTTGACCCCTGTTGGGAATGTTTTTGTAACTCATCAGTTTTGCTTGTGTGAGGATGTCCCAAAGCACTGATAAGTAAGAGCTTTCTTGGTGATGCCTATTCAGCTGTACATGGTTTCAGGCAACTAGGACTGTGTTGAAAAATGGAGAGAAATAGTAGTGGGTGCTCTAACAACCTCCCCATGCAGTTCTGAAGATGAGGGACAACTACTTCCTTCCTTGTACTCCCTGCCACATGGAGCTCTGAAAATGTGCACTTGCTGTCATCATCCCTACTGGATGGGGAAAAGTGGAGAAACTTTCCCTGCCTTAAGGCCCGGGATGTCACTCTCACTTTACTTAGGCATATGAAATATTTTGTGCCTGAGGGTAAATTAAAGATGTGAAAGGGTATAGAACGATGGAGATTATTCTGCACACCGTATCATGTTTGTTTTGGAACTGACTTTCCAGATGGATGTTTTATAAAGCTGTTTTTCTCCCTCACCCCCATTGACAGCAGTATCTTACTGCAACTAGTATTTGTCAATATGTATAGGCTATGAAGCTGTGTTGTTACTGATTAAAAGGACAAATGGTAAAGGGATGTGGAGCAGAGATTCCCATCCTTACTTAATAACTGTCTAAATTCAGCAGGGAAGAGAAACTGTTGCTTTCCCTTAAAAAGCAGTCTGAACAAGTGGTGATGATAAAAGTCATTCCACTCTTTTGTTGTTGTTTGGTCGTGTCTGACTCTTCGTGACCCCATGGACCAGAGCACACCAGGCACTCCTGTCTTCCACTGCTTCCACTGTCTTCCACTGCTTCCCGCAGTTTGATCAAACTCATGATAGTAGCTCCACTCTTTTAGAGAATAATAATTTATTCCTGCCATCCCTCCTTTTTCAACTTTCTGATTGATTACCGAAGCCACAAAACTATCTTCTAAGTTTTAGTATTATGATTATTATTGCCACTGCTCATTACTCCTCTAGATATCCATTCCCACTCTCTTTATGTGAGATCAGCCAGTAGGCCTAGTTCTCACTGAAGTGGTAAACCTTGGGGCTGTACCACTTCAGGTTGTAGGTGCGGTCTCACATGCCTGAACACATACAAATATAGAAACTAATGCAGCTAAACCCTTCTCCCTGACATTTAGTGTTTTATATAAAAGGATTTATTTGTTTGCAGTTACAGATAGGTAGCCGTGTTGGTCTGCCATAGTCAAAACAAAAAAATTCCTTCCAGTAGCACCTTAAAGACCAACACGAAAGCTCATACCAAGAACTAACTTAGTTGGTCTTTAAGGTGCTACTGGAAGGAATTTTTTTATTTGTTTGCTTCATTTAAGATGAAACAACAGCACAAGAATAAAACTACCAAATGTTTAGCCATTACCAAGGTAACAAGCTTCATTAAACAGCAGGACCTGGTGCCTGAAAACAGATAGGATAGTTATTTTTGGAGTAACCAACTCCAAAACCTTGAGTGCCACTAGATAAAAGGCCCTCTCTTAAGTGCTCATCCTGCAAACAAGGATCTTGGCATACAAGGCATTCATAACTTATAAGGAACATTTAAAGAGCTAGTTTGTACTTCACAATAAACCACAGCTTATTGTGATAAAAATGAACTGTAGGGTATCTTATGCTTATGTGCTCCGCCTTCCTTCACCTTTGTCATGATCACAAAGAGGCAATTAGAAGCTTTTTTCTCCCCTAAAGGACTAGGTATGCAGCCTGGGAGTCATTTTGGACTCACAGCTCTCCATGGAAGCACAAGTCAATTCTGTGTCCAGGGCAGCTGTTTACCAGGTTCACCAGCTGAGACCCTACCTGCCCATACATTGTCTTACCAGAGTGATACATGCTCTGGTCCCACTTGGACTACTGCAATGCGCTCTACGTGGGACTACCTTTGAAGGTGACTCAGAAACTACAACTACTCCAGAATGCAGCAGCTAGACTGGTGACTGGGAACGGCCACCAGGACCATATAACACCGGTCCTGAAAGACCTATTTTGGCTCCCAGTATGTTTCTGAGCCCAATTCAAAGTGTTGCGGCTGCCTTTAAAGCCCTAAATGGCCATGGCCCTGTAAAGCTAAAGGAGCATCTCACCATCATTCAGCCCCAACACTGAGGTCCAGCTCCGAGGGCCTTCTGGAGGTTCCCTCACTGCAAGGAACCAGGCAGAGGGCCTTCTCAGCAGTGGCACCCTCCCTGTGGAATGCCCACCCATCAGATGTCAAGGAGGTAAATAACTATCCAACTTTTAGTTTACAAACTTAATCTGTTCTGTTCTTAAACCAAAGCCGTTCTTAAGCTGAAGCGCTCTTTTCCTAATGAGGCCTCCCGCTGCTGCTGCCCTTCCACCATTCGACTTCCATTCATAGACCAAGGTAAAGTTTGCTAACCGGAACACAACTTCCGGTTTTGCGGAGTTCATATACCGAATAATTCGTTAACAGAGCTGTTCTTGAACCGAGGTACCACTGTATTGTATTTAGCGTGGTAGCATATCGTCGGATGGGAGAGCCAGGTTATAGTGTAGTTTACTAATGTTGCATAATTTTTTCATCAGAATTCTGCTTTAACGAAACAGTTAAAAACATGGCATTGTATTTAATTATCTGTTAATTTCATTATATAGACAGAATTGGAGGCACATTTGAATAATCTACTGTACTAATCTAAGAAGGTAGAATTTGATCAAAAACGTTTGCTTTTCTATACAATTTCTTAAGTCATCAGCAAAGCTGACCAAGGGGCATGAAAAGTTTAGAATGCATTCAAGCTTGATGAAGCATTTGTGCTAGTAGACAATTAGGTGCTTTTATTGGTGTGATTTCCAATGGAACGACAGCCTTTAATATTGATTAAGCCTCTGTGAAAACAGGTATTAATCTTTTATGGGAGGGATCGAATCCATTTACCTGAAGGCCTTATGCTCCACAGGAGTACAATATATTGGTAGGAGTAGGGTGCATAAACATTTAATAGCAGATAGTTTAATGTGCTTCATCAGGAAAGAAAGAGCTCAGCTCTGTCACATTCACAATCATTTCATATGCTGTGTTTTTCCATTAGTTTGTCAGTAGTAAATCATAGCTAGCAGTGACCCAGTTTGGTCGAGTTCCTGTTTCCTAGATGTGGTGTACAGAGAGAAGTTAATTTTAGCTTTAAATGCATCACTGGTTGCTTCTGTTGATGATGAGGTTAGAACACAAACAGGTCCAGGAACATTTATCCACGATTATGTTGCATGTCTGATGCACAGCCTGTCATGATGTTTTTTCCCTGTGAAATGGGTATTGCCCCTTCATAAATAATTAGCCATTTAGAAATAAATCCTGTTATTCATCTTGTTCTAGTATCCTCATGAGCTTTCCAGTGAAATAAAAATAAAGACAGATAGCTAAAAGTATTATGTATATCAAGTATGCAAAAATAATAATTGTAATAAACCAGAGGGGAAAATAACAAAAACCCAGTATATTCAGATTGCACCCCTGTAGTTCATTGGACAACTTTTGACTGGGCATATATGGGATTGCACAGTAAGTAATTTTTTAAAAAATCCACCACATAAGCATATTTATCACACAAATTAATGTATGCTCTTGTTCCCTCTAACTCAATTATCCCACAATGCTGATTCACCTTTATAATTGATATTTAATAGACATATATGCATTTGTTTTTTATATATTTGTTATGGGAACCTCAAGTTGCAGGTACCTGGCAGATGAAGTGAAGTTTGATACTGATAGAGGTAACAGAGCAGTGAAATTTATCTTGTTTATAAGCTTTTGCTTTTGAAATTATGCTAGCAGGGATCGCCTCCTGGTGTGAAACTTGTCCAGAGATAATAACCCATCAGTTACATAATAGATTTTAGAATACAACATACTGTCAGGTTGACAATGTAGCTTATCAGCCTCACTAATTCACAGCATCACAGCTAGAATTATTATGTTTTTGTTGTTCTCATGTTTTCATATCATGCATTTTTCACTTGCGTTTTAAAGAGTTGCTCTTTGTGGGCTTTTGTATGTCGTTTAGCTACCTGCATTATTTGTTTGCTGAAAATCTGAATAAACCTATATTTCAAAAATATATATAAATGTAAGGTAAGTCAGCCGGGTATAGGACTTACATGTTATAAAATAAAATGACGTATTGTATAGTGATAAATATGTACCGTTTATGTTGTTGTTGTTATTTATACCTACCTGTAAATACAATAATGTTACTTGCTTTTGGATTTTGGGAGATGAGATTGAAGTTGCATCCCTTAAGTGAAAGCAGCCACGTCTGTGGACATGGCTAAAACAACAACAACTTTTTAATATATATATATATATATTGGTCCTATATATTCTCTGGGTCTTTAATTTACTTTTGCATGGTGGAAAATCTTTTGGTCTTGGATTGACGTTTATTTAGTTACTTATTTATATTTGCACACAGATATAGCAAAAGTGAGAATCTCTTACCACATACTAGCATTTCCCATGATTTTTAATGCATAGCACTCACTTCTAGTCAGCACCCTCACTAATGAAATCCAGAGCGCAGAGATTCTGACACCTATCATACTTGCAAAAATAGAACAAGCCTTGCATTTATACATATCAATGTTATACCTTGGATTGCCAAGTTATATCTTTGAAATCCACTTACTCCTTTGAATACACTTACTCAGCATGAAGGAAGGAAGCCATGGCTTGCTTATCCCACCTGTTCAGATTATTTTTTTTTATGCCCCCCCCCCCTACATTCAGCATTGTATATGAGCAACATACTGGGCAGGATAAACTGCAGAACTGAAACACCCTTTTCCGGGAATTTAAAGATTCTGTACAAATCCTGAGATTGTGATGCGTCAGGTCTACTTTGTTCCATTTCTGTTCATATACAACCTGATGATGCTTTATGACACTGAAAAGCAATGGAATTTTATGCGTTAGCTTTCATTTTCTCATATTAGTTTGATATGAAGTGTGTGTAGGTATGTCAGTAATTCATTGTCAAGGACATTGCTTCATTGTTCATTAAAATCAGAAATGTTCAGTCAGCACTGATTTTCTTCTTTCAAAAATATAGTCAAACTGCTGTGATATTTTTCCGCTGCAGATATTCTCTAGTGACTAGATTTTCAGTGCCATTCCATTATTTATACACCAGTTTGGGTGAGGTCAAAAGGGTTTAAAATGAGAGGCTACAAGACCTCTTAAGGGCTACACTTGCATGGTTCTCACAAGATTGTTATGGTTACATATATTCTCCATATTTTTAATTGTATACATGCAGCACTTGCCTGTGAAATAAAACATATATTACATTTAAAGCACAGGCTGCCTTTTTGTTCTTGATGTAGTGTCTGCACTAGTCTCTAGTGACATATCCAGTAGGGAAGAATTGATTGGTCAGTTTCTAGTCCGTGTCAATTTCACAAGTGTTCATTCATAAATTCGTTTTGTCCTGTCTCCATCCTGTGACTGGGGGGTGGGGTGGGAATCCATACCAAAAATTGTATATAAATATTTAACTATGTAAGGGACGCGGGTGGCACTGTGGGTAAAACCTCAGCACCTAGGACTTGTTGATCGCATGGTCGGCGGTTCAAATCCCCGCGGCGGGGTGTGCTCCCCTCATTCGGTCCCAGCGCCTGCCAACCTAGCAGTTCGAAAGCACCCCTAAGTGCAAGTAGATAAATAGGGACTGCTTACCAGCGGGAAGGTAAACGGCGTTCCGTGTGCTGCGCTGGCTCGCCAGATGCAGCTTGTCACACTGGCCACGTGACCCGGAAGTGTCTGCTGACAGCGCTGGCTCCCGGCCTATAGAGTGAGATGAGCGCACAACCCTAGAGTCTGTCAAGACTGGCCCGTACGGGCAGGGGTACCTTTACCTTTTTTATTTAACTATGCATTTAATTACCGGTACATACTTTACCATAAGCATCCTTAGCTTCCAGACACTTGTTCTAGAGTCCAAAACAAAAAAATAATAATTCTACCCCTCACCTTCCATTGTTTGAAACAGCTTACACAAATAAATTAGCAACTGAATCTCAAAATCCAGAAAATGTTGACAAAGGTAATATGCCAAATAATAGCAAATCTAATCTACATAATAAATAATTTAATACCAAAATTGAAATTCCAAAATATTGGCATAAAAGCTATGCCTCGCCATTCATCCTGATCACTTGAGTTACCTAATGCCAATGTTTATAAGAAGTATTGCAAAGCATTTCTTACCTAATCAAAAATAGGAATATTTTTCTAATGCAAACCTTATCCGATAGCCCATTCTGTAACCTGAGAGTTACTTCTGATAAGGTCCTGCTTCTCTCTTTTACAGTAGTGATTTTAGTTGGTTCCATAATCTGCTTGACGCAGAAACATCTGCTTGGGTCCAACAAAAGGGCAGACGTGATGAGACAAAAGTCTGTAGAGCTATATTTCTTCATATGCCTACTCCAGCTGCATGGATTCGAGAGCAATCTTGGTGACATTGTCATCATCCCCAGCAGACGAGCTCCTGCCATCTAGAAATAAGAGGGAGGGCACTGTCACATCGCCAGTCTCCTGGCAGCAGTGTTGTTGGATAAGTCAAGTGGTGTGGGCTATATTGGTTCCACCAGTGCACACATGTCAACTTCGCCAATGCCCTGCCCTGCCCCACCAACGATGCCCCACCAAGCTCCAAAATATAGCAGGAAGAGCCAGTGGAGTTATCACACTCCTTGAAGATAGGTCAAAACTTTGCATTTTTTTTCTGAAGAGACTCTACTGAAGGTGTTAATGATGCCAAGACGGTTGTGGACCAAAATGAAGGCTAACCATGGGCATCATGATAACAGAAATTCTGTCCTCTCTTTTCACATTGGAACTGGGAAGATTCCTGTTGGTGCCTTGTGTGCTACTTTTTGACTTGAATAGCATGACTACCCAATTGCTTCATTTGGAAAGTTGTGCTGTGCTGGCCAAAATCAGTATGTAAGGCTCCACATCTGTTCCAAAAAGCTCCCTTTTAAGAAAGAAAGAAAGGAAGGGTCTTTTCTAATACAGTCGTACCTTGGAAGTCGAACAGAATCCTTTCTGGAAATCCGTTTGACTTCCAAAACGTTCGAAAACCAGATCACTCCTGCAGCCAATCAGAAGCTGTGGAAGCCCCGTCAGATGTTCAGGTTCCAAAAGAACATTCACAAACCAGAACAATCACTTCCAGGGTTGTGGCGTTTGGGAGCCAAAACCTCTGAGTTCGAGGGCGTTCAACAACCAAGGTATGACTGTATTACAGAAGTCTCTAGAGCTGTAAGGGGCAGTGCCAATTCACAAAGTGGGCACAATTATCATACCACTTTCTGAACAAATCACTTGGGGATTGGGTTCCCTAGGTAAAAAGTCTGTGATTTACCTTTTATCTTACCAGTGCCTGGCAGGAATGATTGGGGCTAAATGGACCTAGCTGACTGACTAGATTCTGACAGTGGACCAACAGAAAGCTACCCCTGTGCTAAGCTGAAACACCTGCCTTCTTGTTAGGGGTTGACTTTCTCACATTTTAAAGAAAACAAATAGTGGCTAGAAGGTTTTCTGACTACATTTGTCCAGAAAGCTATATAAAGTTGTGAGGGGAAACTTGGATACACTTGGATATTACACTGAAGTTCAGAGTCAGCATCAGATAGTGTTTTGAAATCTCTCTTTTAATGAATTTTCTGGGTAAGGATTTCAGCGGCTTTTTCACAATACATAAAATACATTTCTGTTTTTGGCTACTTTTAGCACAAACGTATCATGTGAGAAATGGTTTCTAACTTATCCTCGCACTGATGGACAAGTGGCTTTCATTTAATGTGGGTGATATTTATTTTGTAAGGTTTCCAGTTGGTGGTCTGAGTTATACTGCCTTTGGCTGGATTTACAAGCTGTTCCTGGTTCTTTAGAAGATGTTGTTTCCAGCTAATTTGATTTTACTATCCTACTTCTGTACTCTCTCATTCTGTTCACTTTTTTAAAAAACCTCAATAACTTGTTTTTCCATTCCGGTTCTCTACTAAGAAGCTTGTAGTGAATTTTCTCGATTTTGTGCTTTCAAAGAGACAGACACAGAACGCATAATGCTGTGTGTGTAATTAAACTACTCTAGCATTTGTGTGTGTGTGTGTGTGTGTGTGTGTGTGTGTGTGTACCAGCAAGATTTATGAAAAGGGAAAATATGTCATTCTAGAAGTAGAGCCTTGAGTCCTGTGACAATTTTGGAGGGTATGCCTTTTCAGCCGAAGGACCACATGCCAGTAATTGAAGGGGCCAGAGGCAAAAGTAGGTGGGGCAATGAGTGTAAATGTTACCTTTATACAAATAAACTAGTTTCTCCACAAACTGACACATCCGTCTTTAACTTCCATTTAGCCAAACTGAAAGGCATTATCAAGAGCTCAACAACAAATTCCAGTAAGGCCAAATTATTATTATTATTATTATTATTATTATTATTATTATTATTATTATTTATTATATCCATCCCATCTGGCTGGGTTTCCCTAAGGAAGCATGTAAAGCAGGGCAGTGAGGAGGCATGGCTTGTGGAGAGGATATTTGGCCTGGGGAGAATCCTGAAGGCCAGGTGGAGAAGCTTAAAGGGCCACACCCCTGTGCTATACGATGCTTTAGTATTACCGGTATATGAGCAAATCTAGGCAAGCCTTGGGCTCATGTGCTCTCCCTTTTTCTCCCACAGCATGCCTGTGAGGAGTTTGAAACATTCACTTCTGGTTTTGATTAACTGCAGCTTGTCATTATGTCCAAATAGACAAATTGTAGTTAACGTCGACAAGCAAACCAACTTGAAACCAAGTTGCAGAAACAGAAGCTAAACAAGAAAGCTTGAAACCAAGTAGCAAAAACATTTGGATTTTTCACAACCGCACCAGAAGGAATGGGAGACTGCATGAGCTCAAGACTCACAGTCTTGCTCATGGCACACTAAACTGTGACATCCAAACATGGCCATAAGCCACCTTTCTGTTATCCGATTCTTTAAAGGTTTCAAACTTGATTATTGTTAATATCAGAAAGCTCACACCACAGCAAAGTCATCATCATAAAAGTATTCTGTTTTTCTAAATAAATCAGATTTTGTTTATTTCATCAAATATGATATATTGAGACAAAAAACTCTTTAAAAAGGTAATTGAATAATTGTTTACATGTATAAAGTAATTACAAGTTCTTGATTCATAATTTTGTTTAGTTGCTAATATTTGTAGCAGCATTAAATAGAAAAGCTGCTAGATTAATTTGCTGCATAAAAACAGTATTACCGATATGATATTCACAATTAACATGCTACCTAAGTATGAGTAACGAAGTTTTATGGCAGTTTCTCTCTTTCAAAATTTAGATCCAAATAGGGATTGTAGCACACATTTTGAATTGCAGATTTCTGTTTGTTAAGGTGCTTACTGTTTGTCTTTTTTTTTTTTTTTGGCACCCTCCCCTGAAATTTCCTAGCTGATCTTCAAATGACAACTCTGTAAAGGCACTTACATTTTTAGCAGAAGGATGGCAAGGAGTTTAAGACTAAAACTCCATGCCATACTGTGTGCTGTCTCAGACTTTCCCATAATATAACACTCCCGCTTGGTAAGGGTGACTGTGTAGGAGTTTGTAGAAAACCTGTGTGAGGCTTGTAAAGTGTAGTATCTACCCATTCCGGAAAGCCGTGGTTTGACATGCTGCCTCAGTGCATTTGTGCTTGATGTGGACACAACAGAAAATGTATGGTATTCTATGTGGGAGCTGGTTTAAAACTCCCTTCATCGATTGCCTTAGCAAAGAAGCCAAAAGCAGCACAAAAGTGCTTAAATTAGGAAATAAGATTTTTTAAAAACATATCTTTAGGCACCTGGCAAAGACATTCCTCTCCTCCCAGGCTTTTGGCTAATTAAACAATCTATGGCCTTTTAAACTGTGTGTGTGTGTGGAGTGGGGAGGAGTATTGTTATATATTTTTGTGTTTTCATATTGTAAACCGCCCTTAATCCTCTGATAAAGGGCTATTGTTCACAGATCTGTGCAGGGCCATCTTAACCATAGGCGCAAGGGGTGTGGGGCATCCGGGCACCGGGCTCTCAGGGGCACCAGGCTGAGAATTTGAGGCCCGAGAGTTGAGTCTGAGGACAAGCCCACCTGCTGGTCAAAGCACTGCGGCAAAGCTGCAAGTTCAGGGCGACCGAGCCAGTGAGACACTGAGGCGGGCGGGTGGCTCTGCCCTCCTGCGCACCTGGGACTGGGCAACCTGGGGTGGGCACCAGGCAGATCTTTGCACCCCCAGTGTCACATATGCTTAAGACAGCCTTGGCTCTATGCAGTCTTTTTACTTAAAAGTAAATAGAAGGGGGATCTGATCAGATTGGGACACCACCCAGAGAGGGGGATTTGATTTCCCCCCCACATACTGCAATGCTGAAAAAGGTGGCTGCAGGATCATTGGGAGTAATGGGAGCTTTCTTCTTTTGCTGTTTGGTTGGTATGCAGGTGCTTTTTTTTTGCATCAGATTAAACCTCCTCTCTCCATCCAGTAGTCTTGATACAGACCAATACCTTGGAATGGCATTTTTGTTGATGATGTTGGTTGGTTTCTGAACAGATAATTGTGAAGGCTGGATAGAGTTGCCATATTTCACAACATAAAAACCAGGACACCCCACAAGTTGTTGAGCTTTTTTAATTTATTTACAGAAATGCCAAAAAAACCCCATGATTTTTCAATTGACATGCCTAAGATCCAGGACAAAGTGCCGCCTTTCGGAATCCCCCACAGACGTCAATTCCGCCTTTGAAATCCCGGTAATGTCCAGGAAAATCCGGATGTATGGCAGCCCCAAGGGTGGAAGGCAGTCCTTTTATCTTTTTATTTTCAAAGGACATGTACCATGAGTAAGCTCCTCTCTAACAATGTTTATAATTAACTCCAGGAGATACTGAGCCAGATCCACATAGATCACAGTTAAATATAGACTATCTTATTCATATCATGAGTATGTGACAGAGTTGACAATTTATTCATTTTCTTCACTGACATTGTCCTTTTTATATATATGCTATAAAAATGTTAAGAAATCTGTCATGTTTACCTTGATATATATATATATAATCTACATAATACTCTTTATGCATCTCTAGAAACATAATTTGAAAACATTTTTTCCTCCTAACTCAAGTACCTTACCCAGAACTCAACTACCTTATCCAGAAAATACCCCCAAATAAATTTTTTCGTTCCCCACCCCTGCCCACCCCTGTACAAAATTAGGGTAATGTTGGGCAAATAACATTTCTTGGTCTCATTGTCATCAAGAAGTTGTTTAGGCTGTTACCTAAGGAATATGTGAGAATAAGCAAAGAATCACAAATTGGGAGAGAGCTGTTCTATAGTAGACAATATTTCCTCTTGAGTGTGTAGGGACAAATGTTCAACTGAGCCTTTGGATCTTGGTGCTTAAAATATGAGTTTTAATATACGCTGTGTATTTCTGGACTTGTAAAAGTTCTGGTAGCCAACAGAAATAAGCCGTTAATATTTTTTTTTCTGAGCAATAGGTTTGCTTAACACTGTTTGTGGTACCACAGTGTCCACATCCAAGAAGGGTAATCTGTGCGCCACAATTACATTTCTATAGGTTTACCATCTGCATCCAGCTTGCACACTGTAAATAAGAGAGACACGCTGACTGCGTAAACAGCACCTGTCCCCTAATATAGGAATAGAGGACAGAATCAAAGTAACTCTTTCCCATCCAGAAGATTACATCTTTTGCCAGTCAGAATCTCTGTGTCAGGGCCATCGTATATAAAAATGCTCAAACCTGAATAAATGTTAAGATTCTATCCCCCAAAATGAACTAATATGGAGAAAGAAGAAAAGTACCATTAACTATCCTAGACACTAATGTGTATTTACTTCTTATTTTCTGCAGGCATTTCCTATTCAAAACAGGAACAGGGACAACACCACTGTTCAGTACTGCGACACCGGGTTACACAATGGCATCCGGCTCGGTTTATTCACCTCCGACACGGCCACTACCTAGGAACACCTTATCAAGAAGTGCTTTTAAATTTAAAAAGTCTTCAAAGTACTGTAGCTGGAAATGTACAGCACTCTGTGCTGTAGGGGTCTCTGTGCTACTGGCAATACTACTATCTTACTTTATAGGTAAGTTTGCTTTTTATGATTATTGTCATTATAAATCTATGTATCTTGGTTTCTGGTTATATATGGACACTGGCAAACTGCATAATATACAGCTGTCTTTTTATCCACAAGTGCTGTTAACAGTAGAGGCGATGAAAGCAATTTAATTAAAAGTTCTTCAGATGGAATAGAAAATACCTGTGTTTTGTAACCATTTCCCTTGAAAATGGCAAGTGAAATGTCATTTTAAAAAACTGAACTATAATTTAGAAATTCTCTACCTTTCCTTTTTAGAAAGGATAAGGCCATAATTCAGCCATCATTTCTCTATTAAAAAGGGGAGCGCGTTTAAGAATTGAGCAAACTCATGTGGGGGCGAGGGGAGAATTTGTTTCTGAGAAGAAGCTTAAGTATTTTTACATATGTGAAAATATGTGTACATAATGAGAAACAGATAAATTTATAATTTAATAATATAGAATTTTGCGGTTCTATGTTGCCATGTTCTGAATAATGATTTCCTTTTACTAAAATACTCAACTATTGACAGTGTGTATTCTAAAGCTTCAGTGGAACTATTTAACTTTTTTAAAAAACCATGATGCGTACTTAGTTGTAAAAACTAATACAAAGCTAAAACCCCTCATGAAATTAAAATGTTGGTAGACTCTATGTTGAAACAAACTAGTTAAGTTTCAGTCCATGCCACAGCATTGTGCTGAATAAAATCTTTGAAGTGGATCCCTGTTGAATCAGAAGCCACGGTGAATAATGCAAAAAAATAGGCCGCTGAGTAATGTAAGATTTTCACCTTCCCTGCTGATGGAATATGGCTGCCTTGAGAAGATTGCAAGTCTTCCTGTTGCCCAGGAAAGCCAAAGGAGTTTTATAGGAATTATGTTGGCAGTTTCAGCTGTATATTGCTATTTGAGTCCTCAGTGGATTTTCTTTGTCCTCTTTGATGCATATATTGTGATTTTCTGTGATCAATGTATGGGCCATGTTTAAGCAGCATAGTCCATAGATGGTGGATAGAGTAGTTACATTAATCCGTTTATGTTTTTATTTAGATTTATAGCCCACTCTACTCCCACTTTCCCTGCCCCTGCAAAGTGTCAAAGCAAATTACATATATACATTTCTTGAAAAATTTAGAACAGCTAAGCCTGCATTCCTGAGCAGTTATGCAGATTTAAGTATCACTGATGTCAAGCATATGATGATTTTAATCATGTGTAGGCTGGATTGCAACCCAAAATATTAAGTATATGAAAATATAAACATGCAATTAATAGCCCTTTTTTACAAATTTAACTCTGTTAAATCAAATGTATTTTTATCCTTACCAAGGCATTAATTTTAGATTTTGTGTTAACTTAATGAATGGTTTTCTTTAACCTAGAGGGGTCTAATTGTTGTCAACTATAGTGTTGATAATAAATGCTGCTGCAGAACTGACCTTATTTTTCCGCTTCTTCAATTTTGAAGCAAACAGTGTTGACTCTTGGTGGGCAGATAACCCATTAATGGCCCTTTACCTGCATTTATGATACTCTTGCTCATCCTTCTAATGCTTGAAGAAGGAGACAGTGCCATTTTGGATGTGCTGTTTGTACCCTAGAGGAGCCCTCATAGGATAGCACCATCTTGTAACTCCCATTGGCTCATCTGTTTGCACTCCTGCTGCTTTCTAAAGGCAACTTTTCAGTGACAAATTTAAGGCTGAGTACATTAAACCCGCCATTAAAAATTGTCTGTACAGTAGTGGTGGTGCATCTAAATAACATTAAATCTTTGTATTGTTTTTATTGTTTTTTCATGTTTGTCATCCTGGGCTGCCTTGGGAGGAAGGATAAAGCTATACAATAAAAAAACCCCTATAAAATGTTGAAATTAGCTAACTATAATGGAATTTTCTGCATAAGCCTTGTAGAATTTTCAGGAGGTGCATCAAGGTTGAAACAGAAGGTGCCTGCTGAATCTCTATTGGTAGAGTATTCAAGCAGGACTGGGCCGCTTGGCTTCTTGTTGCTGTCAAATGAGCCTTGCCAACTCAGAGAACAACTAATGATGCTCCTGCAGATGATTTCAGTGATCAAGCTGGGGTATATTATTGTAAGTTGATGTTATTATTTGAAAACAGGCCCATTCATGGCTGGTAGAAAGCAGCTACTGGTTTGGTTGTGATTTTTTTACATTTTCTTGCATGGTACACTATTTAAAATGTGCTGAAAAACACAAAATTGTCATGAAAAATACTTAAGGATCATTCCATATAATGGGGGACATCATAAAGGATAAAACAAACCCCAGGATACATGCAAAGCCACCATTCATATATGGATGTTGCCCAGTGAGACAGAACCGATGAAGAATGAGGACTTGTGATATCAGGAAATAAAATGCTAAATAGAGAATGACACAATTACAATGACTTGCAGTGCTTCCACACAGATGAAAAATGATTTGAGATATTAATGTGCTGAAGCATATATTAGAATACCCGTACTTGTGCCATATACCTACTTAGGTGTTGAGAATATTTTTTTAAAATATATATATATAATTCCTCAAACTGAGAGCCATACAGCATTTTATATAATTTGATTCTGTTGAGAATGGGTATAGCTATGCTGCATTTCATCACAAATAACTAGTTCATCTGCCTGCTGAAATAAACAATTCACAGGGATTGCCTTCTCTATGTATTCAACAGGGAGCTCTTTATGTACTGGTGATATTACTGATATTTCAGCTAACTCAGCAACCTAAATGTAAAACCTGGCACTCAGGGACACACTTTGAAGGTTTTGGGGTCCATAAAGCAGTTAATGGATTAAATTCACTTGTATATGGAGCTTTCCCATCTCTTCAGATGTAATATGAAATTCTCACTTAATAGGCCATCCAAGTATAATTCACAATGAGTTACTTAATATGAAATTGAAATGGTTTCCCATTTTATTTACCTGTTTCATAACGTGCTTTAAACAAAGTAGTGAGAAGAGAAATTATTGGCTGTAGAAATATTAGCTGTAGTAGGAAGTCACTTTTGAAGAGCCAGTTTGCAGCTGTTTCTAATGTTACACAAAACCATTACCCCAACTGAGACAAGTTGCAACCTGTACTGAAAAATGTGCTAATATATATTGATAATGAAAGCTTGGAAAACCTATTAAAATTCTGTATTGTGTTGTCGTAAATGGGACAAATTCTGATTGAGGCACACAAAGCACTTTCTCACAGATGATTCATAAATGGGCTTTGTAGTCGAACTGATACAGTCATGCCGTCTAGCATAGATATAGAATATAATTTGGCATGGATTCCAAGTCCCTGTATTTATTTAATTGTTCAAGTGAAGGAAATGCTTTTTTAAAGGACTTTTTTTGTTGTCCTGCAGTAGTGCAGAAGGAAAGCTAGCTTCCTAAGGTGGAGTCTCATCTCTCCAACCTTTCAGCTATGCAGCTGTTTTGGCTAGCTGGCACAAGGGTATGCAGTGAGGGACTGGTGTGTCTTGTCATTCTTCCAATACCATGACAACAAAACCTTTGGTGATGCAGTGATTCAGAGAAAGGAAACGGGGGGACAAAGGGACGCAACATGAGAGAGAGGAAAAAGCTAGGAGGTCACAACAAGGTGACAGGAGAACAACAAAGAGGAAAGCAAGAGAAACCATAGGAAAGTGAATGGGAAACCAAAAAGTAGCTTGAGCAAAGCCAAAAATCTAATCCCCAGAATGTAGAGAAAAGCGGAAAGGAAGATGGGCAGAATGTAGAGAAAAGCGGAAAGGAAGATGGGGGGGCGGGGCGGGAAGAGAACAAGTTGTTTAAACTCTTAGGAATGGTGTGTAATGTATATATGAGAACAAATAAAATGTATCCTAAAAATGTTGAACATGCTTCTACTTTTCTTCATTGAAAAGGTGAAAGGCAATTAAAGGAAGCAACTATAACATACTTTTAAGCATACTTAAATACTACTGAATACTATTTCTTTAGCAGACCAATATTTTCCAAAGAAATCATCAGACTTAAATAATCCTATGCCACACGCTCTGCAGTTTAAGTGAGAAACAGTCCCCTTCATCCCTTACCCTTGACATAATCCCGATCTTTCCTCTGTTGTAATGAGGGGCTGATATTGCAGGAGACAGAAAACTGTTGGGCTGGGTTCTTTCATTTGCCTGTGAAAAGAAAAAAAGAAAAATCCCCACATCTTCTCAAGTGTGTCCGGTAATTGTGATCTGAGCATGTTGTCTTCAGTGCACAAAAAACCCAGAAAAAAATTGAGAGAAAAAAATTGGGAGATGGGCAATCTTATTATGAGTCACTTTACTATTTTTAGACCCTTCTCAGGGTGTGTGAACATACACTTTAGGGCAGGGAAGACTAACTCATGTGCGCCAGGTACTAGCCTGTCCGGCCAGCCCCCTACCCAGCTTAATATCCTGGTCGTAGCATTGCAATATCAGCTTAGCAAATTAAAGCTAATCAGTCTTGACAAATAATTTTGACAGCACAGTGGAACCTCCTGTTATGTACCGTCCCCCTTATGAATGCTACGGGTTACGTGCTCCGCTAACCCGGAAGTAGATGCCCCTTGTTGCGACACTTGCCCCGGGATGCGAGCGGAAGTCGTGCGGCAGCAGCGGGAGGTGCCATTAGAGAAAGTGCGCCTCATGTTACGAGCGGTTTCCTGTTACGAACAGATCCCCGGAAGGGATTAAGTTCATAACCGGAGGTACCACTGTAACAGATTCTGGGCTGCATTTACACGGTACCAAATTAAAAAGAGATCACCAACACATTTACTGGAGACTTGCGGCTTTCAGTACATTGCTGGTTGCTTATTTCATATTCTGGATTTTGGTTTTATGTTTTGGAAAGTCCTTTAGTGTGTTTTCATGGACACAAGACTGCAGGACAGATGTGTCACTGCAAACAATCCTATGTCAATACATTTTACCTTTGTGTTTCTGTTCAACTTTCATTTTCTTTTGTCCTTTCCCATTTCTGTTGGTGTCATCCTGTGTTTGGTTACTGGCCCTATTTTATTTATGTTTCTTTTCTTAAGCTTTTTTCAATGGAAGGGACAATTTGGGAACAGTTCAGACCACCTGTATGAACAAAAAAGTACCGTAATTTTCGTTCCATAACACACAGTTTTTTCCTCCTAGAAAGTAAGGGGAAATGTCTGTGCGTGTTATGGAGCGAATGCCTACGGATGGGAGGGGAATCTGCTGCAGTTGTGAGCAGTCCGTGGCTCGCTTTGAAACAGCAAAGCGGGCGTAAGCAGCTCCTGTCAGTGAGCCGAGCCAGGGAGGAGGGAGAGAAGCAGAGTGGGGTTGGCTGCTTTAAAACAACCCCGTGCTCTATGTCCCTCTCTCCTCCCCACTGAGCTCCTAAGTAGCAGCAAAGCTTTTCAGCCAGCCTAGCCGGGGAGGAGGGAGAGAAGCAGAGTGGGGTTGGCTGCTTTAAAACAACCCCATGCTCTCTGTCCCTGCCTGCAGTTTTTTGCTGTCCGATTTTGGATTAGCCACTGTAGGGGCTGTGTGTGTGTGTGTGTGTGCTTGAGCTATTGCTCTCCTGCGACTTTAGGATTGATATTCTGTGTGTCTGTGTATGTGTGAGGGATCGTTCTCCTTCTCTTGCTTCCCGTTCACTCCCCCAGCGCCCCTGGGACTTTAGGGCGACTTTAGCATGGATCCACATGGATACTCGGGATTTTTCATTGGGCTACCCCAAACTCACCGTCAGATCACATGTCTGTGGCCACAGCATGAACCACAAAAATCATGCATCCACTGTTTCTTTTAGAATATATTTTTTTTGTTTTCCTCCTCTAAAAACTACGTGCTTGTTATGGTCTGGTGCGTGTTATAGAGCGAAAAATACGGTACTCTGTAAAAAACTGGCTCCAATAATTATAAATACTGTAATGTGTTATTACTAATTGAGATGTTATAAATAATGTTTAAGGGTTAAATAATGTTTTATTATGACTGTGAAGTAGGTTTATTCATCAGAAGTGTTTTGACTAAAATGGAGCTTGACCTATTTGTCAGCCTTTTCTGCAGTTCTAACCTCCCAGCAGCTGTCACGTCTCCAGGTGCATCTGCATTTTATTAACATCTGACTTCAAAAGTTATTACTGAATTAGCAAGGGTCAAAAGGAAAATGTATGCCAAGCAGCCTTTTCCTGTAGTAAAACAAATATTTAAATAGCAATAGCAATGTAAAATACATTTTGTCATTTATATACATGTGTATATATTATATGTCAGCATCATAAATCCTGCTTAATTAGATTAAGCAGCTCATTGGTGCATGAGACCATGTCTTACTACTGCTTCTGTGAACCCTTGAGTAAACCCATCCATCTTGAGCTGATCTGAGGAGTGACACAACTGAAACATATCATAGCAAAATCATAATTTGTATTGCAGTACATTAAATATCGTGACATTTAAATCTTTATTCGAAGGGTGTTTTACTATGACACAGTAATCACAAGGACCATGTAGTGCAGGCAGCAAGCCAATGAGAAATACAGCTCTAATGAGTATCATTGACACTTCTTATGGTGATGGCTGCCAGCATGTTATTTTCAGTTGTTTGATTTATAGTTTGCAAAGGGTTATTTCTCTTCCCCAAAAATGAAGATGCAAGACAAATGAGGTAAAGGGCAAAAAATGCAACAACTTAACAAGATCAACAATGAGCACAAATATGACTTTTTTGTACTTGCCCACTCATCCACATACCTTAAAGATAACAGCAGTGAGCATAAAAATGTGTTATCATTAACCCATTGCATCTTGCCTGGACAGCAGTAGATGTGTGCAAACAAACTGAGTAATTCCACTTCCATACCACTTCCTGTTGGTCAGCTGTCAGAAATCAGTTACCGTAACTAAGGTAGCCTCTATTTAACTCCCTTCCTGACTATAGTGCACTTGCTAGCTGTGTCAAACTGAGTGTTGCACCAAACCAACCAAATTACCATATCTCCCCATCCCACCACATGATTAAGGCAAATAAGAAATGAGATTTGTTTTGCTGATTGTGGGGTTATTACTTGGTCCCAGAAATGGGAAAGTAATCCCATACTTTAAATTATGGGGGTACAAGAGGTTGGGTGGGCTGCCATGCAGGAAACAATAAGGACAGGGAAGGCAATGCCAGTCTTTTAAATCCACCTGTATCTCTTATCACTTCAGGTGCCTCAGCATCTCAGTTCATTCTCCCAAAGGGGGTGCAACAAACTCACCTAAACTATGGACAGTGGCAGCAAAATTATGGCAAAAATACCCCCAAATACCAGATTTTTAAAGTGTGGTAGAAATAGGTTTGCCATATTTCAAAAAGCAATAATCTGGACACAAAAGTTGTTGAACTTTTTGTTTTGCCATTTTTGAAAAGCAATCAACGATATGTCTAGATTTTGCAGATTTCTGCCAGGACCCTGCTGCCGACTACAGTATTCCAGGTATGTCCTGGAGATTCCAGACATATTGCAACCCTAGGTAGAAATTGGTGGCAGTCTGTAAGTTCACCACTGGGTACCCCACTAGATGGGTGTTTCACTTGTCTACTTTGTGGCTTTTATTCTACTACTGGTTGCCTGCACTTGTTTGTGTAGTCCAGAAGCAACCAATCTGGTGCCCTTCAGATATACCAGGCTTGCATGTTGAGCACACTGCTTTATGGAAGTGAGTCATGAGCAATTTACACCCGCCAGAAGCTATACCTCAACCCTTTCTACATGCGCATTGTCAGGAAGATTTTGGGCATCGCACGGCAGAACAGAATCTCAAACAAAGATGTGCTTGTCCCAAGCCCACATTCCCAGCATGTTTACAATCCTATCTCAGTGACATCTGTACTGGCTTGGTCATGTCCACAGAACAGAAGATGGCAGGCTCCCCAAGGACACGCTCTACAAGGAGCTGGCTTCAGGCACTAGGCCTTTGGCAGACCAACTCTGTGTTGCAAAGATGTTTGCAAGTGTGACGAGAAGCCTGGCAACATCAATCCTGCCATGTGGGAATCCTTTGAAGACAACCACAGTGCCTGAAGACAGACAGTCAGGTTGTGCATCCATAGCAGTGATCAGAGGAGAAATGACCTCTGGAAGGAGCACAGAAAGAAGAAATGCCATGGTGCATTTGCAGCAGCACAACAGGACACCTTCATCTGCCTCAGCTGCAACAAAATGTGTCTCTAGAACTCTTTTTAAAGATACAAAGGGTATAATATATTTTTTAAAAAAATACAGTTTTAATAAGAATTCTGAAGGTAACCTTTTTTCTTTTTTTTATATAAATGCTGTATTCTTGGGTTTGATGGACCTTAGTAATTGGAGATCAATCCCAGATAGTTTTTCTACTGTCATAGGCAATCATCCCCAGTAATATTTTGAGAAATAGCTATCATGGAAATGCCTTCCACCTCATACAAAGCATAATACAATATTTACAATTTCAGCACTGCACACTATTAATATTTGATTGGTGTTGCAAGTGTCGCATGTTGTTGTTGTCAGTGGCACTGAAAAGAAAATACTCAATGGGGCAAGCAGACTGTACAAAGAGAGATAAAGCAAGATAATTGGCAGTCAGAAGGATAAAAGCAACATGATAAGATATCAAGGAATTTAAAGTATAATGGTTCACCAATCATCACCAACCTCCACCTTGAAATAGGCTCATTTTCAACTAAAGGGTTTATCACAAAGTTGTTTTGCAAATCACACTGCTGCGTTTTATTTTCTGGGTTTGTGCAGTAAGGCAAACTGAAACTGCATTTTTGATAATACCAAATTAAATTTTGAGCAAGCCACTCCCAAAATCCTAACGGAACATAGATATATGTATATAGTGATTCCCCCCCTCCTCACCCCTGGAAAGGCTGACCATCTTATCTTATCTGATCATCTAGAAAGAAGAGAGATGAATAATTATCTAGATATTTTACAAGTAGAAAGTTTCCTTAGAGAGCTAAGAGTAGTATAAAGTCTGTGGAGCATCATTAATTCATTTCAGATTTTATCATGCCATTAGCACAGTTCTTTTTGTTAGCTCAACTCTTATGTCTTTCTGTGTTTTGTTTTTAACTTTCTACACTTTCATTTTGAGCACCTTTCCCTGCTTACTTTCCTGTTTACTTGTGACTTAAAATCTAGGCATCTAATATTTTCTTAAATTTAAAATATGACCTATACTTCAAGCTTGTATGGATTAATACACAAGAAAAATATTATTGTTCCAGCATCTTGAAGAGCTCATTGTTTAAAGGAAGGACTGGGAGCCTGCAACCCTAGTCTGCATGGTGAATGTCCAGGGATGAAGAGAGTTATAGTAAAACACCTGGTTTGCCACTGGTTCCCCTGATTTAAACTAAAATCTTGTTATTTATGTTAGTCTGTATGCATTGCCTAGTTTGTATACCATAAACATTTGTAGAGTACTAGTCCAGCCTTCTAACTAAAGTAGATTATGGAGTTAATATGAGTGCTGTGAGTGATGATAAATAATATAATTGAATTCAGATATAATTGAGGTAAAATATAGAGTGCTCCTGTTCAGGTTGCCCACCAGCTAGCCATGCCATCTTCCAGAATACTCTGTTCACCACCCTACTTTTCCATTTGCAGCAGACACTCTGTAGCCACTCAGCATCCTTTGTCCTCTTTGGGCTGTTTTGGGGTTATTGTTTTAGTCCCCTCATATTGTTTTGCCTAAAGATTTTGTGGTTCTTCTGCAAAACTTCTGGATCTTCTGAGGCTGCTGACAACTCCATCTTAATTTCTCAATGACCCTGTTTTGGCTACAACTTGAAAGCATTTACCACCTGAGTTTGCTAGAAGATACCTTTTGTTACAGTATTAAAAAGGTCTCTGGAGGTTCTAAAGTTGAAAATGTGGCTGGCAGCCTAGTGCTATGGGTGATTACAAAGAGCTGCTGCTCAGGAATTGCACTGGTGGAAACTAGTCAGAATCCTGTTCCTAATTGGCAACCTGTTGTCTATAATGACATTTGATATTTGGATTTTTCCCCCTATGCGCTTTGCATTCATTGCTGTTCCTCGATTGTTTACCTCATTCTTTGACTTCCCCTGTGATAATCTGTCACAAACTTGAAAGCTTCATTAGCACCTTATTGACTTGTCAGAGCCAGAAAGACCCATCATTACTCTGGTCCTCTTGCCATTGACTTCATCACCCCTGCTCCGAAAATTGTTGCAGAACTGTGCTTTCCCCTCTGCTACACCGTGATTACCAGATTGCCACCACAGATTGTGTTCAATAATGTATATATGTTAAGTGATCATTGGTTATTTAAGTATTATTATGATATTATGATTATGATTAATTATTCAGTTTTTCATGAGAAATGACCCAAATCAACTCACAAAATGATACAAATGTTAAAACCAAGTTGAAAAATTAAAACAAAACGAAAACCTAAAAACATGTCCATATAAAGACAGGTCTAACCCACCCAACTAAAGGATAAGCAAGAAAGAGGCCACATGTACCTAATACCCTCCAAATGAA
This sequence comes from Podarcis melisellensis, assembly GCF_964234715.1. Lineage (NCBI taxonomy): Eukaryota > Metazoa > Chordata > Lepidosauria > Squamata > Lacertidae > Podarcis > Podarcis melisellensis. Next base: position 49,472,855 of record NC_138541.1, read on the forward strand.
GGGCCAAAAGTCTGGTATATATATATATATATATATATATATATATATATATATATATATATATATATATATATATATATATATATGTCTGACACCTAAAAATAGCTTAGGGTTAGGGTGGTGATGGGGTAAGAAGAGTGAGCAGGTGGCATAGAAATAGGAGGTGCTAAGCAATTTAACTCTAACTGCATTCACTATTGGATCTGCTAGATGAGCAGTCCATCATAGAAAAGAGTTTACTATCCCTGCATTGGCACAATAATCTTTGGTTCAATTTCATCCACTGGTAGCTATACCCAGCTAAGCCATTTATACCACAGAGATGGAAGCTAATACTTCATAATCATTGAATTATATTGGTAGTGTGCCTTTGCAATTAGCAAGTTTTTTAAAAAATGAATGAAAACAATTTAGGAGCAACCATATGTATTTGGTATGTGCAAAGTTCAGAATGCCAGGCTGTGCATCTCAGGGTTGAAGTTGTCTTGTTTAATAGATGATGAACTATGACTTGCCTATATATGCCTTGCAGAACAGCATAGTGCAAACCATATAACCTACCTTATGATTGTTACTCATATTGCTTTGACAATTTAGTCTCACACCTGCAAATATTTTTCCCACTAGAAATACATAGTTAAATCCCAAATGATATCTGTAGTCTCCATTGTAGATTCATGTAATGGTAGGTTATAGTGTGTTATGATGGTAAAGCTTACATGAGCACTTGCATTTTGAATGCTTGGATGTAAAACATTAGGATTCTCCTTGATATTAAAACTAATCAGGCAAGATAATTATTTTGATTTACTTCTATGAAATAGTATCACGCATAGCAAATGGCTTAAGAACTCCATGTGAAAATTTGTGTATGAATACAAGCTCAGTGAGCATTTTTGCAGATAGGTTGGTCTGCAGTTTTGTTTTCTGTACAGTTCAAGGCAGTAGATATTTTTATGACACCACATTGCAAAATAAGAAAATGCAAAGTAGTCAGTAGATATTTTTATGACACTGCATAGCAAACTAAGCGGATGCAAAAATATATATTTAAGCACCATATATTTAAAAGATGAATGATTAGTGTTGGAAACAAACCACTGCATTCATTTAGGTTTCACAACACCATTCAATATTTAGCTGAATAGACCTAGACTGTGCTGAGTAGTCCTAGATTGGCCACTGTTGCAGAAGAAGGAAGTACACCACCAAAAAGAGTTCAAAATAAGTCACAGATTCACACATGCTAATTTATATGTATAGATGCAAATGTAGAATTTAAATAGAAATTGATATCTCACTCTAGGGGAGAAGGCTATGACCAGGTGAACTGTGTGCATGCTCAGTGTGTTGTAGAAGTGGCAATTTTCTAGCCATAATACTTGCTTTCTGTAACTCTTTATATCTAAACTGGATTTGAACTGGACACGTCTTCAAAAAGGTGGCTATCATTGATAGGGCACATATGGTAGATACAAACCAATAGTCTGTATGCATGAGATGAGTTTGATGGGCAGATTCACACACAATTTAATCCCACCACATCTGTTAATATGTTAATCAGCCATTGTGGATTGCACATCTTGAATTTCACATTTAACAATTTAAAATGAACTCTATCATGATCTTCATTTATCATTCACTTTTCAATTTAAACCAATTATAAATTTAAAATATAAATTTAAAACAATGAAGTTTCTTTCTTCTGATTTATGATTCAAGGGGATGTAAAACCTTTCCAGTCTTACAGGGTACAAGGCACAATGAGAATGCTAATTTGATAGGCCTGTAAATGTGAGAGAGATATTTAACATTGTAAATGCACTATCCTCCATAGATAACTTTATGGAACACAAGTTTTTCCATTCATGCAATGAAAGGTCAACAGATTGGGTTGATTGCTCCACCCACGGTCTAAGTCAGGAAACAACGTTTGGGGACTCCCAAGTCTCTATTTTGTTCCTGCCTTCATTGAGTATAGCCAAATCATGTTCTGCTCTCAACTTCTTCCCTCCTGACTTATTCCTGTCTTTACAAAAGCCTTTTACTGCCCCTCTTAAAATACCTCTCATATATATATATATATATATATATATGCTTTCGTAGATTTTCACGGGTACAGGAATGCAGGTTTTGGTGTCCTCGGGTGTCTTCCCGTGTAAAAGTGAAAATACCTATCCTTAGCCTACCTTCTTTACTTGCCTCGACAAAGGAAGCCAGGATCCTTTTCATCATGGATTTGTAATTCACCACTCTCTTGGGCGGAAACTTAGCTGGAGAAGCCCAGAGTAGGCTAGTGGGAACAGCGGGAAGGATCACGTGCATGACAAGAGCTGTTTTTTTTTACTTCCATTTTTGGTGCAGAGATCGGGGATGCAAACCGCCCTTTTCTTTGGTTCTTCCCCACATCCGCTAAGCCTCTGCTTCATCTCTTCACTCTCACAAACCAACCAGATTGGGATACCTCTGGTATGTCCCAATCTGCTGACCTTTCATTGCAGGAATGGGGGAAAAATACTCTTGTATCTACCTGAAGCATAGTTTTCCATTCCCAATGAAAGGTTAGCAGAGCCCCACCCTTGAGGCTAGCTGCAGTGGCTCCATTTCTCCTCCTTTTATTTCTGGGATGTAGGCTCTCTTTTTTCCTTCTTAACTCCTGTCTTTAGTTCAAGCTTGATGAGTTTGCAAACTGAATCCTGGGAGCCCTACATCCCAAAATGTTGCTGCCTGCCTTCAGCCATGGACAGAGCAATCAACACAATCTGCTGACCTTTCATTAAGAATAAAAAATAGAAAACTACACTTCCTGTAAGTGCAGTTGTACTTTTCACAGAGGTGACATGTTCCTGAAGAACTTTGAAGAGCTGTTCCTTTGCACTTGTTTCCTTATCCTCCAAAACAATATTAAGTATTTAACAGCTATGACAAATCCAATGGAAAAATGCATGGACTTGCCTTGTAGATGTTTTTCTCTTATTCATTCTCCAATATCCCTTTTATTTTCCTATAGCCACTTCAAATAAAACTTACAAAACTGAGGTTTGGTGTATTAGAAGATGAATGTGTTCAAACATTGTGGAGGATGAAAGTATTTAAAGGAACCTGTATGGAATAGCTACTGCATCGTGGATAGAAAATATACAAAAGCTGTTTCCCTATCCCTCCCAAAACACTCTCCTTCAATTGAGACAGGATGCTGAGTACATAAGTAATGGCACTGATTAACATTTTATCCAGATTAATGTAACATGGGAAATAACCATTGCAATTTTTAGACAAGTGCTTTATATGCCTGCTTGGCGAACTAAAAGCAAGTCTAGAAACTCCTCTTTTAACAGTTGCTGAACAACTGTGAAATGAAAAATGAAAAATATTTTTTAAGATATTCTCTACCCTTTTTTGGGGGGTAAATAGCAAGTTAGAAAATTAATCCACAACATCATCTTGACATATTTTTGTAGATTGTAGTGTGAAAACAGAATTGGAAACTATACAATCAAGATTAGATATTCCATTGATAAAATTCCAAATTAATGGATTGATCTAATCCACTCACAGGAATATATTATTCTTTCAGCCATCCAGTGACAAGAGATATGGTTGCAGTATTAGAAAGGCTAGGAGAGTTTTCATGAGAGCCTGAACTGCATTCATTGTGCAGCTAGATTTGATGGGTACATTTTTGCTTTCAGAAGATAAATTTGAAGCACACTACATTAGTTATATCTAACAAACACCTCAGCTTCTGTAGTCCTTTTTCCCCCTAGTAGTTGAATCCACACATTATCGTGACATGTTAAAATTCCAGAAGAGTGATGTTAACAGCAAAAAGAAAAACAAACTATAATACCATAAAGGCTAACTGTCATAATATGGCATGAGCTTTCAGAGGCAAGAGGTATAAAACAGACGAAATAAAATAAGAATGTGATGAGTATATATGCACCATCTTTGAATAACAGGCAACAGAAAACTACATTTTTATTTTTATCTTACAAAGTGACCGAGGCAGAAGCTGTGAAGAAAGCAAGGTCTTTTAATTAATTTTCTCTCGGAAATTAAAGCAATAAATATAGGAGTGAATGGAGATGCTACTGTAAACATCAGACCCTGGAGATTGTCAAACTTCATCAGCAAATGATGATAACTCTTCAGCGGTGATTGTTAATATTCACTGGTAGTTGTCAACATATACTGGAAGAATGTTAAAAACTATATCCACAGCTTCAGATTTCTGACATTCACAATAATCAACATTGCTAAGTATTAAATCAGACTAGTTGAAACATTCTAAGTAATGAATATTTAGAACACACATGCCCAAGTGGGAATCAGTCTTTGTGTTTTTTTCTATTGAAACCATGATATTGAGACAGTGTAACTGACAGTACATTGGCCTTGGGGATTCTACATACTCATAGTAAACTAAGGCAACAATAAAACATAAGCACTAGGCAAGTCATGAAAAGGAATTTCATGTGCAGGGTATTCATAATATGGGTAAATCTGGCAATGTTCCAGATATGATGTTTAGACAGGAAGAGTGGTATTGGGAATAAGGAATTATTAAGATGTAGCAAAGGAAATAGATGTAGAAAAGGAAATAGATCTTAGAATCAAAGATCTGAAACAAATACTTCTTTATGTACCTTAGAGAAAATTTCAACTTTCTGGTTATGAGAGCAACAGAAAAGTGGGAAACAATGAAATGATCTATGTGTATTGTTCATAGTTATTACCAGTGCCATCAACCGGGCTAGTGATATTAATTAGGATGGAGCTGAAAGGGAGGCAAAGTTTCACAACGACTTTAACACCCTTTAAAAACACATGCCTTTGATTTCTTGAAACGGAACAAAAATACACACCAGGGATTGGGTGGGATAATAATTAGGCAATGCTTCCTGTCTTGCTATGTTTCATCGCTGTAAAACTGCCACAGCACAGCATGGCAAAACAGAGAACCATCCGCCTTGTCAAATCAACAAGGCTGTTACTTCAGAAGCAGTTCAGTGAGGCAATGCAGGAAGAATCTCCAGGTAACTACTAGTAATCTGGAGACTAAAGGCACTGTCTCAACACTTCCAGGAAACCATTTGTTTTAAGATGAAGTGAGTTTCTCTGGGAAGATAAGGGATGTATGGAGAGTGATGTGGGAATTATGCTATAGTAAGAAGCGACTGAGAGTTGTGCCATAGTGGTGACCTACATTATGTTTAGTGATCAGAACTATTTATTCTTGCTAAAACTGTTTTGTGCCTTTGAAGTGGATTCAGTAATTACGGTATTACCTAAACCAAAAACAAATTCTGAACAAATTAAATGCTTATGTGAACGAACATGCCTGTTACTGTGTTTAAAAATACAAAACTTAGATGTTCTTTGTAAAAGGCGAACTTCACTACTGGTTTATTGTGGATTGTTTCTTATCTCTTGTGAATTATTAAATGATATATTTTCTTTGTCCCCAGCAATGCATCTATTTGGCCTCAACTGGCAGTTACAGCAGACTGAAAATGACACATTTGAAAATGGAAAAGTGAATTCTGATACTGTGCCAACACACACTGTGTCATTGCCTTCTGGTGAAAATGGTAAGAGAGCATCTTACTTCTGTTTAGCTTGCCTTTTAAATATGTCAATATCATTAAGGTTCTCTCTCATTTTACAATTGTTTCAGTCCGTCCCATTTATTGAAATTTCAGTGTCAATTTTAAAAGGAAGAAAACAGAGAACTGCCAAGTCGCATGTGATGCAGGGCTTTGCATCTTTAATAGCTGTGAAGAAGTTAAAATTTGGTAACCTTGCATAGGCCAGTCTTCTACTGTTTACACATACTTACTATGGGATCCAGAATGTAAAAAACACTTTACTACATGGAGTATGGTTCCACTTGATGACGCTACACTATGTGATCTCTTTGCTGCCTTCACTGCCACCAAGCCAGTATTAATATGGGCTCTTAACAGATTCAGATTCATCCCACATCTTTCTCCACCATCACTCTGCCTATCAAAGCACTTCATTGCTCTTCGTCTTTCAGAAACAGTAAGAGAGAATACCTCATAGTGATTGTGTCAACTGCCTGAGTCACCTCCCCATTCCACAGCATTCAGGAATCCTTCTGGATCCAGAAGTCTCCAAGCAGGGAGCATTTTAATTGGGTTCCTACCCTGTAGAGATCATGAGTTCCAGCAAACCTCAACCACATAAGGCAGTGATCTGCCCATAGCAGTTGAATTCTTTTTGGAGGGGAGGAACCCTACCCATTAGCAGCCTTGCATTCATTAGCAGCAACTACAACTGATGTTACCTCAAAGAGGTCTCCCCCACTGGCAGCGATCTGCTGTCTATGGCAAGGCCAAGGGATATTTCCCACTCAAAATCACCTCACAGGCCAACACATCTGTTATATAGTCTGGCTGTGGCAGGTGTTATAATCTACTTTCCTTACAGATGATCTTGTGACTACTCCCAGATCTGCTGTTCCCTCTAGGGCCTAGGCCATTTACTACTACTGCTGGTTCATCTGGAACTACAGCAGCCACAAGAGATATTACATTGTGGGACAACACCCATAAAATGGATGCAATAGTCACTTTGGGACGGGGCTTTGATGTTCATCAGTGGAGGTAGAATTAACTTTACAGTGAAACATGATTGCATTATTGATTACGGGTCAAAAATGGCTTTGGCCTGGGCATTGGGTATGTATCCTGAATCAGCCAACCTGATTGCTAGCTGATAATTCCCAACAGGGTCAATTCTGGGAGCAAACCCAGTCCCTGAAAAAAACTCTTGAGCATCTGTGGACTGTAAATTATTACATAGGCGACAAAGAAACTAGAATGGCTAAATTGTTGTACAGTATGTGTTTGTTGTGTGTGGCCTGTTTGCCTTTCTTTGAAAGTGCTTAAGGCTTTCCTTGTGTTATATTGAAGATGTATGATTCCCTCCTATTGAAATCTACCAGATCATGTGCAATGTGTTTATCTTTTTTGAAAGTTGTGCTAGGATTTCATATTGCATCTGCCTCTGCCAGGTAATATATAAAAGTCAAACACTATATTAATTTCGTTGTAGGAACTTTTAAAACACAAATCACATAAAGGGATTATATTTTATTGACTTTCCCTGATGTTGCCCTTTAAGTTTCTCTAAAACTTCAAAGAGTCCATGCCCTTTTGGCTAACAGATCAATAGTTTTTAAATGGAAAACCTTATTTAAATGGTTGATGAATACTGTATTTACTGCACTATTTTCTTTAAATCTGTTTTCCCATTCACAGTGTACAGGTGACCTCTGTCACTGTGGAGGAAGATAGAAGAAGCCTTTTCTGTTCACTTTTCTGCCCATCACAGTTCCAAATTATAGAAATGATATGACTCAATTTCCCATTTCTGCCATTTTTTTAGACATCTTGCCTAAGAAGAATGCTCCTTTATCCCTCCTCTCATTCCTTTTTGCCTCAAATCTGTGCATTGTACTTTGGTATCCATTATCTCTATCCTTATGTGGGCGGCTTCCTACTTAAAGTAAAGAACAAGGGGAGAATCTATTGTGCATTTAATGAATATATATACACTATAGCAGCAGCTGCGGCTGCAACATTCTTCAGCTATGACTAATGAATGCAAACTTCTATATAAAACTTCATTTTCACTATCATTATTGACAATTTCATGGAATATGTGACAAATAGAGTGAGAAAGAGATGTGTTCTTGAAACTGCTAATGTATTGGTATTAAAAAAAGATAAAGAATCAGATCATTATAATTGATGATTTCTAGTACATTCTGTTCAGATAACTAGTTTTTGCTACAAGATAGTTAACATTTTATGACATTCAATACTGGAACACTGCTACAAGTTACAGCGAAAGGAAAAGGAAGTATAATGATGTTACATTTTGGGATCTTTGCCATTTAGATTGTTGTGGACCTTTGAGCAACAGACAGTTGGTGGAGGAAAAGATGCTCTGCCCACATCAATGCCATGTGAGAAAAGGCTCATGGCATTATCCCCCTCTCTTTCCCACCATTTACAAAGTTCCCCTCCCCCCAATCATTCAATCACCCTCATGGCTCAGTAACTGATTGGTGGCTTTCATTGTCCTCCAGCAAGACCAAACCCAATTAATGGTTTCTCCTCATCCTGGAAAAAAGTGACGTGGGGTGCCACAGGGTTCTGTCCTGGTCCCATTGTTGTTCCACATCTTTATAAATGACTTGGATGAAGTAATTGAGGGGATGCTCATCAAAATTGCAGATGATACGAAACTAGGAGAGGTAGCTAATGCCGCAGAAGACAGAATCAAAATTCGAAATGACCTTAGCATTTGGAGAACTGGGCGCAAAGTAACAAGAATTTCAATAGGGACAAATGTAAGTTTCTGCACTTAGGCATGAAGAATCAGATGCACAAATATAGGATGGGGGACATCTGGCTTACTAGCAAAACATTTGAAAAGCATCTAGGGGTCTTGGTGGACCATAAGCAAAAAAAAAAAAAAAAGCTAACACTATTCTAGGCTGCATCAACAGAAGTAAAGTGTCCAGATAAAGGGAAATAATAACCCCACTCTCTTCTGCCTTGGTCAGACCACACCTGGAATACTGTGTCCAGTTCTGGGCACCACCATTTAAGAAGGATGTTGGCAAGCTGGAGCGTGTACAGAGGAGGGCAACTGAGATGATCAAGGGTCTAGAAGTCAAGCCTTATGAGAATGGTTGAAGGAGCTAGGTATGTTTAGCCTTGAAAAGAGGAGACTGAGAGGAAATATGATAGGCATCTTTAAATATCTAAAGGGCTGTCACAGAGAAGATGGAACAAGCTTGTTTTCTCCTGCTCTGGAAGGTAGGGCTCAAACCAATGGCTTCAAGTTACAATAAAGGAGATTCTGACTAAACAAATGGAAAAAACTTTCTGACAGTAAGAGCTATTTGACAGTGGAAGAGTCTCCCTAGGGAGGTGGTGGACTCTCCTTCCTTGGAGGTCTTTAAGCAAAGGTTGGATGGCCATCTAGCATGGATGCTTTAGCTGAAATTCCTGCATTGCAGGTGGTTGGACCCGATGATCCTTGGGGTCCTTCAGATTCTATTATTCTAAGACCAGCAGCAAAATTGGCCCATGGACCAGTCGTGCAGTCACCCGACACCAGTGATGCCAGCCATTGTCCATCCCAGTCTGGGAAATACTCTCCCTGTTGCTGTTGCCTAATGCTTTGCTCTGTGCTCCAGCTCCAGTACTAGTAATAGTATTCAGGAGCTGGAGTCAGGCATAAGTCAGCAATAGAGCACCTGATGTCAGGTGCTTTTTCAAAGAAAAAAATAGCTCAGTCTTAGTGATCACAGCAACCCTTCCCAGTAGGTCTTGCCCCAATGAGGCAGTTGTGAGGACTGAAGGTCCCCGCCTTCCCACTGCTTTCTTCCCCAGCAACCTAAGGCTCCACCGTCTTTGTTTTCATTGCTCCTCCCTCTTCATTTCTCTGCATGTTCTGGGATTTCCCCAGCTGGTGCCTTCCACCACTCCTCTGCATCCAGCTGGTCCATGACAAGTATACGCTGTGGCCCACCCAATAAAAGGCATGCAGGTTACTGAGTGGGGAAGGGCACCGGGAGTTTGCCAGATATGACCATCCTATACCCTACAGAAATAGCTGTTACTGCTGTCAGTCATACTCATACTCATATCTCTTGAGGTAGGAGACAGTTCTGCCACATCTGCGGTGGAAAGTATGGTTACATAATGGGAGGCACATGGCTGTGATGTGATGACTAGAATGTTGTTGGGAATAAGGCTGAAAGGGCTCAGCTGATAGCTGGACATACACATATTGACCATGGTGGGATCTAATATATCCAAGTCAACTGTTGCCCAACTGCTAGTGGGTGAATAATAGAATCATAGAATGCCTGGTCTACGTTATGTGAGAAGCATGAGGAAATGGCTGACTTCTGCCATCATTATTATTTTTTCTAGCAACTGGGAGATAGAATGGCATGTTTAATGGAAACAGGACTGTTGCCAACAAGGGCAAGCTCACTGAACATAGTGCTTAATTCAGCTTTCCTCATGTTCTGATACTGTTGCAGCATGCATTCCTCCAATTTCAGTGCTCTATGTTGGCTGACAGGAGTAGGAAAAGACACATTATATATTAGAGTTAAGTTGAATCGGAAGTGTTTAGCATGGGGCTGCTATTTTCAGCAGAGTTTTGTTCTTTGTAACTTGTAGTTCTTCTCTGAATGTTCTGCATTGTACGACGGGAAAACTATACAGTCTTCATTTTGAAACAAAATGAGAAGTCAATTGAATGGAACGATATATGCCCAGGCATACATTAAATGGAAAGGGACGAAGGCCCTAACCCCAATTACCTGGAAGTAAGCTCTAATGAATTCAATAGAACTTACTTCTGAGAAGGCATGTTTAAGATTGAGCTTTTAAGATATGGACACATGTGCAGTGTTTACTCTGATGCTACTAAATGTTCAGATATAAAGTGCATTGGAAGTGTGCTATAGGGAAAAGTCTATTTAGGATGGCTTAGGTTACTTAAACATGCAATCCGATTTAGTCCAGTACTGGCTTAGTTCAGTCTGTAGTGATCATTGCATCAATCAGTACAGTGCAATATAAGCCAACTTGTTTCATATGTTTACAAACAGACTTTCAAGCTGCTACCAAATAAAGATTAGTGCTGATGCAGAAATCAATCCTAGTAATTACTTAATAAGTGCTGCATGTCAAAAATTCTTACACGTAAAAGAATTACACATTGTCTAAACATTCCTCCCTAATTATTTTGTGACTTTCCCTATGTGAGTAATTACACTGTGAAAAACAGACCATCTATTTAACAAGGTACAGTGTAATTGAGCTCTCTCTCACTTAGAGGGTGAACTCTGCTAGCTAATGTTACATTTACTGTGCATACTTCCATGGGAGTTTGAGAAATTTCAATAAATGTTTGAAAAGTAAATTAGGTTCTCAAATAAATATCCCTGTAAACGTCAGTGGGTTAATTTAAAATATTGATTACAATTAAGAAAACAGTTTGAAAAACGCCAAGCTTATTCTGTTCTAGATGATGATTTTTCTTCATCTACTCTTTTATATTAAAAATAAAGTGCTGATTAGCATAATCTTCATGTAAATAATTTATTTGTCGTTTGATATATTCAAGGATCATTTGTTGAAATTGTATACCTTAAGACATTGAAAAATAGCAAAAGACGAGATTAAAAATGCCTTGCCACGCTATTTAAAATACTTTATATATTGTTTGAAATACTTCATTCTGATTAAATGATCTCCTGATGAGATTGTTTATTGATTTTTATACAAGAACCTTTCTTGTTTTTAACTATTTTGAGTTGCAGTTACTCTAACCAAATGTGCTAGGAAATGATGCTAGTTGTTTTTGAAAGAATTGTCTCAGCTATCTCACAGTTGGTGGTATGATTCCAAGGTTATGTTATGCAATTGGATGGTGTGCTATTGATTGGCTATAAATTTAATTTTACTCCTTGATACCCTTTAAAGCTTCCCATGATCACTGAAAGCTTGAAATTATATTAAACTATGCTCTGCAGCAGGCATTGTTAATCTTTTAATGTCTTGGTAAATTATACCAAATTCATTTTGTGTTATTAAATTAAATTAATAATTACTTTTATTGATTTGTTTAAACTTTAGCCTGTCTATTTGCTAAATAAACATTGTCATAGTTGTGTCTTGATTTTGTACATCCTTAAGAAAAAAAATCATTCATGTTGTTAAGTAAATATTTAAATACAGTAAAGTACAGATTTATGTATGTATGCTGTGTGTGTGTGTGTGTGTTTCTCTTAATAAAATTATGGAGCACTGAAATATGGGCTGAGGAGAATTTGAAAATACAGCCATTTAAACAATTTGTTTTTAACAATCATATAGAAATGTTAATACAAATACCTAGAGTAGTTGTTACTAGCTGTATTTTGCATATGGGTTAGGGGACAAGATTTTGCTTTTCAGGAAGCCTAGCATCAATATTTTGTTTTGCATTTTATGACAACACACTTTAAAGCACAAAATGAAATTATTGCAGGTCCCTTCTAAATGAAATTAGCCCAGTGTATAAAAATATCTGGACTGTCAGATCACATGTTCCCTCTTCTCCCACTGTCCCCACTTTATCATCAGTTTTAACCCAAAACATGAGCTCCTTTGTTGATTTTCATCTGATCATGGGAAGACTAAATGAGTTTTGGACGATCCCTGATTCCAATGCACCCTGCAGGCCAGATTTCCTTCCTCTTCCTGAAATTCACATGCTTAGCACAAAGGTCTGGAGGGGACTTTAAACAGCTCAATTTGTGCAGAAACTTTCTGTTCAGCTGTTTTGTCTATAGCACCCTTTGTTGTAGAACTTTTTTGTATAGTAAAGCTGCTGCCTGTCAATTTTGGTTGAAGAACCTATGTTTTCCTACTTTACAGGTTTCTGATGTCCCAACTATTCATTTTCTCTGCATTTTTTTAAGTCTAATTTTTTCCTCTTTCCTCTGTCCTCGCCCCCCACAAGCAATTTTAAACCTTTTATGAAAAAGTGCATTATACATCCTCCCTGGTGCTTTAGCTACCCACTCCTGTACAGCACCAGTCCGTGAACCCTTTCCAAATAAACCTTAATAATGCACATATATTTTCAATTTTTGCAGCACACTAACTTCATGGTTTAATTGACCATTCCAGTATGACCTCAAAATCTCTGCTTGAATAGTCAGTTTAAGACTCATATGTGTAGGCAATAGTTTTCTCAGTGTGTATTACTTAACACTCAAAACAATGACTACAGGCACACTTCAGTGGACTACACTAGCAAGCTTCAGCTGGACTGACAAAACATCTACAAAGAGAAGAGACATGCACTAGAAACAAAAGATCAACTGATTCATTTATTGTTGTTTTCTCTCTTTTTTATAAGTACCATTTTGAAAGCATGTGAAACAGTATTGGTATTCAGCAATACCACAAGTGATTTAAAAGAATACCCCTTTGCCACAGGGTGTGGGCCCACCACCCACCTGAACTAAGGATCCAACCCAATGCTGCCTGCTGCATGTTACTAATTGACTCCGGCAGCCTTGTGAGTGTTTTCCAGCACTCAGTGCAATGCAAGAAACAGAAAACACCCCCTCCCATCACGCTGAAGCTGAGGAAGAGTCGCTCCCCCTGCGACGGTCATGCTGAATTGCATCCACTGCTGCAATCCCGCAGGGAATGGGTATTATTTAGTATGGCACTTTGGACTAGTCTATCTTCAGTTCCAGCTGTATCATTTATGACAGTCCCCCTTCAACCTGTTTCCTGTGAAAATCGCAAAAGTGGTTTTTCTTTTTGTCCTGTATCAAATTGAAGAGAGAGAAAAATGCCTCTTCAATATGCAGATTTCTGATAAAAATTCTTGGACATAATCTATCCTGATATTTTGTCTGGCCTCTGAGTCAGCATTTTGATACTTCAGTTGAACCCATATAAATAAGAGACCAATTTGGCTGGGTTTTGGATAAAAACAGGCCACAACTTTATTGAATACAGATGAAGGAGGTTTGGCTTCGGCATGGGGCAGTCTAAATACTTCTGGCCCGCTGGCTGGAAGTAACGTGTGGTCAATCCAGGTGGGGGTTCCTAAAACTTACATCAAATAGAGTGACGCCCACAGGGACCGCCATCTGGGGAGTGCCTTCGGCCTTGGGCACACGGACATGGCCACCCCCCCCCGGATACCTTTAATGGGATACCCCAGCGTTTGGAGGGGCAGGTGGGGAAGAACGGCGACCACCATAGCCACCGCAATGTCATTGCCTATCAGCATAAACCATGGGTGGGTGGGATGGGGAGAAACCTAGCGCAGGAACAAACAGGCTGTGCCCTAGGTGAGGGGACGAATCTGAGGGAAGCCCACCATTGGCTCTGCCTCCTGGCACAGCCCACATCCCAGTCTGCATCCCCATTTGCCAATGAAGTGTGCAGGGTAACATCCAGCTCCTGATAAGCAGTGGGGGCATATGCCCCCTCCGCCTGTCAGGAAGGGCCCTGCCATTTGAATTCCACCAGAGGGGCCCCAGTGAAGCCTCTTCCATCCAGCAGTGCTGCCACACCAAGAGAGGTGAGCATACTTAGACACTCATACCTAATCTAAACTCAGTACAGTATGCAAAACACACAGCAGCTAGCATCTTTTGCTTTCTTTGATCTCGTCCTATGTTTACAGCATCTTTTAATGCCATTATGTAAAAAAAAATGATGAAATGTTCTCACAACATATTTTAAAAGATACTTTCATTATCCCAATACCTCTGACATATGTATGCTCCATTAATAGTTTTCACAGGTGGTGCTATGTGCACTTTTAAGTCACCACTTGTTGGTGTTATTAAAGCACTACAGAAAGCAGAAGAGGGGATTTTGAAAATCAAATGTAGGTTTTGCTCAAACGTTGCTTTTCACCCAATTTAGAGATGCAGAAAATTCAAAGCTTGTTTTATCTACCTTTCTGAAAGCACCCTGCACCATTTATCAATAGCACTGTGCTAAGCAATTTTAAAAAGGTAGAAAAAAGAGTAGAGGTATTAGTAATAGCTGACAGGATAGGTGCAGCTGCAGAATGGGGAAAGCTTTACATATGTTGCATGGCAGCTAATTTTAAAGTGGAGTTTCAATGATGAGAGACTATTTTTGTACAGAAACCAAATTTATTGAAATGTTTTAAGGAATATGCACTATCTAGAGAATGATATACATAACACAGTTAACACTGATGCTTCACTTGAGTAGGTTATAGATTGTAATGTTCTGTGGTTAGAATAGAAGGATGAGGCATAATAATCATATTTTCATATGCTCAAAGTATGTTGTTTCAAGAGATATCTCGTCATATATTGAAAGCAGGAAGTCCCATTTCCCCCCAAAATTTGGCTGACTTTGTGTCTTTGCATGTGCACGTTATGTAACTAATTTAAATAGACAGAGTTTGAATTAGTTTTCGCAGAAATGAATACGCTTTGAAAGAATACTTCACAGAGCATTCCTAGTGTGTAAATGAATGCCGTACTACCTAATGTAGCGTAAAATTGTACTTATCAATCCCAATGATTGTTTTGCTACCTGTTTACATGAGAATTTATCTGCAAAGCTGTATACTCCATTTCATCTTAATTTTCACTTGCAAGCATACTGTTGTGTTTAGACAGAATGATAAGCACCAGAGTTAATCCTACTTAACAAGATACATATTTTGCAGAATAATTAGGTTAAGAGTGATCAGAATGAGAGTATGTCCTACAACACTTGCCTTAACAATATACCTTGGGGAAGTTGTGGGATTTTGACTTTGAAGGTATTTATGTAAGCTGCCCTTGTGTTGTTAGCTCTTCAGTGAATTCCCTAGGATCGTTAACATTCTCCGAATGATTCTCAAGTAATATTTCAGTTGAAACTAGTCTCAATATTTGACAGCTTATTTAAAGGATAACTGAAAGCAAATATTTGATGTCTTAATATATTTTTTTAATCTCTCAGGAAAATTAGGAGGATTTGCACAAGAAAACAATACTATAGATTCTGGAGAACTTGATATAGGCCGAAGAGCAACACAAGAGGTTCCTCCTGGGATCTTCTGGAGGTCACAGGTCTTCATTGATCAGCCACAGTTTCTAAAATTCAATATCTCCCTTCAGAAAGATGCATTGATTGGAGTATATGGCCGAAAAGGCTTACCACCCTCGCATACTCAAGTAAGAGCTGTTTTCAAATACTAAATCTTGCTTTCATTAAAAACAATAAGTGCATATTTGAAAATACTTTATTACTTTGGATTTCAGTAATTCCTTCTGAATAGTTTCACTGCCTGTATTCCATATTGTGTGCTAAGCTGATAATGAGGACACTAGCTATTATTCTATAAGTAGCCTTTTAAAATGCAATTTGGACATTTTATCTCAACCACACATGGAAGTCTTTTCAAATCACTTTTATTGGGTGTCATAAGTACAGTAAAAAGAAATTTAATGCTTGGTTCCCCCCCCCCCCTCAAATGGGTCACTTTGTAGACCCAGTTAGAAATCTGTAATTTAGCTGGGGCTGTACATAAAGAAATCACTTGTGCCACTGTATCCTTGCTAATAAATTAATGGTTAAATGCTGAAGCAAGGTTCCCATTGACCCAATTGTGATAGGTTCCCTGACAGAAGTGCCTGGGCTCCAAGCTCAGCAACTATGGAGGTGTCACTAAAGGGGGGGGCAAGGATAAGGTAAGCAGTTCATTGAGCCACCAGCTACTGATCATGAAACTACTTCTGGAAAGTACTTTGTATGTGGGTTGATGACAGAGCCATGGTTTGAAGTGAGACTGCTGTAAGAGACAAATGAAGAATACATGGGAGAAGGAAAATAGGACTTGAAAACTGTTTGGAGAGAGGGAGCGAAACAAGTGTTAGCACTAAAGGAGCACTAAAAGATATAGGCATGATAGTAAGAGTGTGGGCACTCAATACTTATGGGCCTCAGCCTGTCTTATAGGGTGATAAATGGGTTTTTATAACTGACATAGGGCCAGAATGACAGATTAGTTGCTTGAAGTGCCAGGGTTCATGAAAGAATCCAGATACAGGCACACATGTCTAACTTGTTTCTGACCCAGACCCAGCAGATGATCCTCATATGCTTGGCTAACAGCATGAAATCAGTGTGAAATCAAGGCCCTCCAGATTTTCCTGAGCCCTTTCTTTCCTCTATAGCCTTTCCCTTGAAGTAATGAGACAGGGTCTTTGTTAGCTCCCATGGTTCTTTGCCTATCAGGATGCAACTGAGAGCGTGTGGAGCAGTGTCCAAAGATGTTGTGGAACATGGGATATATGACACACTCCCAGCAGAGTCTAGGGACAGTGGTACATAAGAGGATTGTTACACACTACTCTTGACAGGACTGGACATTGCTGTACATGGTGACAGTATATGTACAGGACCTGAAGGACATTGCTTCCTATGGAGCTGACTACCCCAAAATTTTCTAGGCTTGAGGAAGTAAAATGCAGAATTGATATTAGGAATTGATACCACAGAGAGGACTGCAGATCCACATTAGAGAATGTACTCCACATTGGATTATCTATCAGCCTCTAATATCACATAGTACTCCTGACTATTGGCTGCATCAGTGGCTAAATGTTTCAGCTTGCCAAAAGAGAATCCATCGTGCACCATAATACTTTCACACTCTTTTGTCCAGATTTTGTCTTGGTTTACAGCCATGAAAATCCATCTGCGAGGGAAAACCAGTGAGGCGTTTGGATGTCTTACACCATTATCACTTTTTACTAAATGCATGTCATTAATCTATTTTATAATTTTTCCTAGCTGAATCAGCTTTTCTTTTTTTTAAAAAAAAAAAGATTCATAATTATTTATTAGTTTGTATTCCAAGCATCCTTTCGTGGCAATTACTGCACCTTTTCAGACTGTATCATTAGAAATGATACTTTGCCACATTTCCCCAGTTTTGCAACTTTATTCCCAGATGTGGTAGAGCCTATTGTGCCCTCTGCTTGTGTTAGAACAGTCTGGGTTGCACAGCTCTGTTTTCTCAGGTATCATAAATAAATCAACCAGAAGTAATTGATAGTGGCTGTCCGTTCAAAAACAATCAATGGTAGTCTGCAAGTCTTTTGTGACACATTCCTAAAATGTCAGTTTCATTGCAACCAGCCAATCAATAAGTTTATTTAAAGCGACTTTAAGAAATAACAAATGACTTTGTTAGCTTAAACTAAAAATGAATAAGTGTGAGAGATCCATATACGTATACCCAACAAATATAAGGAGCTTAACCTAGGAGGTGAAAATCTTGGGGGGAAATATTTTAGATTCCTACAGATTTATTTATTTATTTTAATCTAGGGCTAGTTGCTTTCTTTTCACACTGTAACTTCCCCATGTAAAAGTTGGTTAACAACATTAATTAGGATCCAGGGCATGGATCCTTGAAAGAAATACTATGATTAAGGAGAAGGATTTTTAAGCCAACTGTCAGTATGGAAGAAAAGGAGCAGTTTGCACTTTATCACATGCTTAACATTTGGTAATTTTACAGAAGTTGCTTCTGTGTTAAGGTTGTGTTTCTGTGGCCCTCGCTTGAAATACTGGCTACTTCCCATACTACCCAAGTTAACTACTGTTATATATTTGCTGAGGAACAGGTGAAAAGTAATGTGTAGCAGGTGCTTCTAATGCATTCAGCGATTGAATGGGGCAGCCAACTTGTTGCCCTCCAGGTATTACTGGACTACAACTTGCCTTAACCGCAGCCACCATGGCCAAGGTTTAGGGATGTTGGAAGTTGTAGTGTTGGAACAGCAATGAACCAAAAACAAACCCCTGTGTTTCAATAAGAACCAATCACAACAATACAAACACAACACGTAGACTAATAGTTAGTAGAAAATATATACAGTGGTGCCCCGCTAGACGAATGCCTCGCAAGACGAAAAACCCGCAAGACGAAAGGGTTTTTCGGTTTTTGCGACGCTTCGCTAGACGATTTTCCCTATGGGCTTGCATCGCAAGACGAAAGCCCATAGGGAAATCTCGGGGACCTTTTTTTAAATGCTGGCGGTGGGGAGCAAAGCCTTCCCCCCCCTCCGGACTTCAGAAGAGGTCCAGGAAGGCCGGCGGGGGCGAAAGGCTTTGCTCCCCACCGCCAGCATTTTAAAAGCGGTCCGGGATAGCAGGGAAGCGCTTCCCGCTATCCCGGACGGCTTTTGAAGGCAGGCAGGGGGGGCAAAGACTTTTGCCCCCCCTGCCTGCCTAACCGGGGGCTTTTAAATCGCCCCGGGACTGTCCGGGGCGATTTAAAAGCCCCCGGACGGCTTTTGAAGCCTCCCCCCGCCGCCCGGCTTCGGGGCATCGTCCCGATGCCGGGCGGTGGGGCAGGAACGCCTCCCCCAGGCGCCCGGCATAGGAACGATGTCCCGAAGCCGGGCGGCCGGGCGGGAAAGCCTCCCCCCCCGCCCGGCTTCGGGGCATCGTCCCGATGCCGGGCGGTGGGGCAGGAACGCCTCCCCCAGCCGCCCGGCATCGGAACGATGTCCCGAAGCCGGGCGGCCGGGCGGGAAAGCCTCCCCCCGCCGCCCGGCTTCGGGGCATCGTCCCGATGCCGGGCGGTGGGGCAGGAACGCCTCCCCCAGCCGCCCGGCATCGGAACGATGTCCCGAAGCCGGGCGGCCGGGCGGGAAAGCCTCCCCCCGCCGCCCGGCTTCGGGGCATCATCCCGAAGCCGGGCGGTGGGGCAGGAACGCCTCCCCCAGCCGCCCGGCTTCGGGGCATCGTCCCGATGCCGGGCGGTGGGGCAGGAACGCCTCCCCCAGCCGCCCGGCTTCGGGGCATCGTCCCGATGCCGGGCGGTGGGGCAGGAACGCCTCCCCCAGCCGCCCGGCTTCGGGGCATCGTCCCGATGCCGGGCGGTGGGGCAGGAACGCCTCCCCCAGCCGCCCGGCATCGGAACAATGTCCCGAAGCCGGGCGGCCGGGCGGGAAAGCCTTTGTCCCCCCTGCCTGCCTTCCCAGGGGCTTTTAAATCGCCCCGGACAGCGGAGAAGTCCTCCGCTGTCCCGGGCGATTTTAAAATGCCGCCCGCCAGAAGAGGTCGGGGGAAGGCTTTTTCCATAGGAACGTATTAATTGATTTTCAATGCATTCCTATGGAAAACCGTGCATCGCAAGACGAAAAACTCGCAAGACGAAGAGACTTGCGGAACGAATTAATTTCGTCTTGCGAGGCACCACTGTAATAGAATAATGATATCATTCAAATTATAGTCTTTCCGTTGCAACTTTTGAAAGACCATTGAGAGACTTTACTTTTGAAACTTTTACTTTTGAGATGTCTTCTGTTGAAACTTTTGAAAGACTATTGTTAGATTGTCCTTAGACATCTGTTTTGAACACATGGCTTGACGGTCCTCACTACCACTCTGTTATATTGTACATATGAACTTTGATTGGCTTACTCCTATAATTTGAATGATATCATTATTCTATTATATATTTTCTACTATTAGCCTACGTGTTGTGTTTGTATTGTTGTGATTGGAAGTTGTAGTTTGGCAATATCGGGAGGACATAATGATGACTTTCCCAATGATTAAACACAAACTGTGCAAAGCAGCCTTCTTGAAACACTAGGTTTCTTCCGAGTAAACAAGGATATCCAATTAATTCAATTAAAGGGTCAAAGCATTTCATTTTAATGCTGTTCAGAGGTTGATTCTGAAATCAGTAGATGACAGTATGATTGTCACAGTTCAAGTAACAATAATTGGCTTTTTTAACTGGTTTGGATGAATTAGTGATTTTATACACTTACTTAAATAGAACGTAATTGAGTGGTGTCTAAAGTATGAAAGAAGAGCGCCAGTTTCATTCAGAAGCGTCTTGGTGGAGCTTGCCAAGAAGGGGAGCAGGAGGGGCAGCACTGTTGGAACTGTGCAGGTGCACAATGGGACTGCCAGATTAGCTTTCCCCGTGCACCTGCACAGCCTCAACCTCATCATCACTTTGCTTTTCCTCCTCCAGGGAAGCAGCAGTGATCGTAAGCATCACTGCTGCTGGGATCGTAAGCATTGCCAGGATGCAAGCAATGCAACCCTTCCTACATGGTGAACTGCTTTAGTGGTTGTACATTCATAATAAACATTTAGTGTAGAAATAAAATTATGGGCAACACCACTTCAGAGTGGTCAGAACTGGGCAACGTATTTACTGGATGAGTACAAAATAATCAGTTTTAGCTGTGATTGCTTCAGCGGTGGGAATTTGAGGTACCGGTACTTAGGATATAGTAATAAATCATAATAATTTTGCTGATTGATTGATGCTCACTTTTTGAGATTTCACAGTGCTTCTTGTATAGTAACTCCATGCAACAACCCTTTAGCATAGATCAGTATTATTATTATTCCCATTGCTGATAGGATGCTGAGTCTGAGGATAGTAGCTGGGTTCAGGCTAAGAAGAGATTTCCCAGTTCACCCTATTAGCCTTTACCTTTCACCAGAACTTGGCCTAGTTTTTCCTAATTTGGAGTGTAAAATAGTAAGTAATGCACACAGCAACTAAAGATTGTCTCTAATTTTGGCATATTTAATACTGTTCTGTCTAAGCCTCTGATAACCTATTTGTTGCTGTTAATAAAACATAGTGCTTTTGACAGCTATGTTATCTCTTAAAGCTGATACAGTGTTTTCCATTATCAGTGTCTCTATTTGTAGCTATTGTGTTATGTTCTTAAGAAGAAATAAATAAAATAATGAGTCATTGAGTTGTAGGGGGATCGACTGCCATTGATTGCTACCATCATCATGTGGTTACCTCTAGGTGACTATTCTTATACTGCTAGTTGTGTGCAAAAGTTAATCTTGTTGGCTTCCCTTCAGCAAAGTATATAAAATCATCTGTCTCGGTGACTGAGTATAGCCATGAAAATGTACTCCTGGTAGCATACAGGTCAGGATGTTGGCATGCAAGCAGCATATTACGGAAGCTGACACAGGAACTGTGTGTTCCACACTACACTACTTCAAAGATTAACTGTTGAAAATACTTCAGGCACTGAAGCTTTAATTTAGTAACTTTTTAAAGGCTATAATCAATGCAGCACTACGTAGATGGATAATATGTACATTTTGTGCAATTTCCCCTTGCAGTATGACTTTGTGGAACTTTTGGATGGTAGCCGGTTGATTGCAAAGGAACAGCGCAACCTTCTTGAGGCAGAGAGAGCAGGTAGACAGGCAAGGTCTGTCAGTCTTCATGAAGCAGGTTTCATCCAGTATTTGGATGCTGGGATCTGGCATCTGGCTTTTTATAATGATGGGAAAAATGCAGAACAAGTGTCTTTTAATACAATTGTCATAGGTAAGAATTGCATTCACTGTGTTCGTTTACAAAAGTTGCAAGCTGAACTATTCTCTAATATTTTCTTCTTTGTTGGACAATCTTGAGTATTTTGCAGAAAATCTGTTTTGATGGAACACAGTTGTGTCAAAATCTGACTTACTTGAAGTGTACTAAAATATTTATGACATGTTGTTATGCTCTGTTATCAAAGATCTTGTAATAATTCTATTAAAATAGAATTTTGTTAGAAGTTACTGCTTTAACATTCTACAAGTAATTCAAATGAATTAAGCTCTATTTACATTCTCAAAGGCAGTAAACAAGCTAAGCAGCACACTCCTAAAAGTGTCTTATTTTGCTATCATTTACAAGTGATTTAAATAAGAGTTCTCTTCTGTTTTTGCTAACTGCTGTGATTGCAGGGTATTAGAATTTCTCTTCTTACGGTTCCTTTCAGAGTCTGTGGTGGAATGCCCCCGCAATTGCCATGGAAACGGAGAGTGTGTATCAGGATCATGCCATTGTTTTGCTGGATTTCTGGGCCCTGATTGTTCAAGAGGTATATAAATTGAATTCCTTTCTTAAGTCAATACAAATACAGAACAGAAATACAAGTAGTTACTAGAGCAGCAAGAAAAAGGAACTGAAGTACAACTTGTTGTCTAGATGTTCCTCTGCTTCTAAAGCTTGATTGAAAAGAATTGCGTTAAGTCTTCTGTCATGTTTTATTTCACAGCAGCCTGCCCAGTATTGTGCAGTGGCAATGGGCAGTACTCCAAAGGACGCTGTCTTTGCTACAGTGGCTGGAAAGGGACAGAGTGTGATGTGCCTACCACCCAGTGTATTGACCCTCAATGCGGAGGTCGTGGGATTTGCATCATGGGCTCTTGTGCCTGCAACTCTGGATACAAAGGAGAAAACTGTGAGGAAGGTAAATATATAAACATTTACTTAGGATTTGACTGTAATTCTTCAGAAGTGCTTTGCTACACTATTATGTTCTAGGCCCTAAATATAATACCAAATAAATGCAGATGCTAGCACATTTTAGATTTAATGAAAACATCTATTTTATATGCATATCATTCACATTCAGAATCTTTCAAGCATATTAAACATAGGATTTAGAAAATCTTTCTTGGACTGTAGACTTTAGTTTCCTTAACTATTGAATGTGTAAATACATTTTAATCTCTTAGCTTGTGAGCTTGATCTTCTTTGTTACATCACTGAGCTAAGATGAGGTAGGAAAGAAAAAAGATAGTTTGACAAAAGACTCAGTATTTTCACATAGTAGAAGAAATTGCATGTACTGAATATCTCCTACATAAACTACATTCCTGAAAGTGCTAATTCAAATCCTTCATGTTGAAAAACAGTACAGAATTTTTCTGTTGTGGTGGTGTAAATAACTATGATAGCCTTTCCTCTGTGCTGATATTTTTTTCAGATGGAAAAAACCCCACACGTTTCCATTCTCAATCAGATTGATTTTATTGATCTGCACATACAAAGTAATACAATTAAGTCTCTGGAATTAAATTTTCAGACCATTGACCCTACAAGTGTAACGTTTTATTGAGTCAAATTGCTAAATTAAATCTCGTCAACTAAAGCACATTAAAGTGAATTAAGAAAGATAGAGGGTATGCAAGTCATTTATTTCCTAAACAAGCTGATGGTGGTACACAGCTGTCACAACACAGGAACAGCAAAGTCCACTAAGACAGTCTATTCATATGCATGGTCTTTGGGCAACAGAACTTCCCCTAACTTGTATTCATTTCAGTAGCTACCTTCAGATGATTTCAAACCTGTTTCCTTTGTTCTGAATATTGCAGTAAAGCCATCTTCACTCTGCCCTGGTATAACTCAGAAGATTAATTCATAAAGAGTATTCTTCCTTTCTAGCTAATGACCAAATCTGTATATAGTATGCACATGCACATCTCTATGCTAGAACAGGGAAAGGCCTATTTTCAACAAGGGTTAAATTTTGGAGCAAACTAAGCAGCCATAGTAAGAGAAGACATGATAGAGGTGTATAAAATTTTGCATCTCCCTATCTCATAACACTAGACCTTGTAGATAACCAAAGTAGCTGAATGTTGAACTATTAAGAACAGAAACAGCACAAAGTTAAACTATGGAATTAGCTTTCACAAGAAGTGGTGGTCACCAACTTGGATGGCTTTAAAAGAAGGTTAGAAAAATTCATGAGGATAAGGCTACTAGCCATAATGTTTATGTTCTTCCTCCACTATCAGAGACAAGTTGCCTCTAAATTCCCATTGCTGAAAATCACAAGTGGGGAGAGTGCCATTGCAGTCGGCAGCTGCTTTCAGGCCTTCCATGTGCATCTGGCTTGTTGGCTAGTTAGGCATGGAACTTGCAGGTATTAGAAAATATGTAGGCACATATATTGGGAATGTAAAGGGGAATTCTAGCTTCTAAGGCTGCAATTCTAGCCATGTCTACTTAGAAATAAGTTCCATGAATTAAGTGGGTCAGTGGGGTTAGGATGGCAGCCTGTTGCATTCTGTTTTGTTTGCTTGCCTTTATGATTTGAAGCTTGCTTTTTTTAATGAGAGCTAAAATAATCATCATTTTGTGTTAGTAAGCCCTGTTCTGCAGCCCCTGCCACAATTACAGCCAGGTCTTTTTCTAGACCTTCTGATGATTAAAGCGTGTACCTCTATTGATTTTTGCTGCCGCGTTCTGTTAACTTGTAGTTAAAGTAAAAGGAGCATAGCGAGGAATTGAAGGTTTCTTCTGCTTTGTACTCTCTTTTTCAGAGCCTAATAGGAGCATTATACAGATCACTGAATTGTTGTGCTTCTTTACTCATGTGTAAGAATGAATATACTGTAGCCTAATTCATGGGAAATAACGATAGAACTCATAGATGCAAAACTGTCTTCCCGTTTCAGCTGATTGTTTAGATCCAGCCTGTTCAAATCATGGTGTGTGCATCCATGGAGAGTGCCATTGTAATCCAGGATGGGGTGGTAACAACTGTGAAATTCTGAAGACTATGTGTCCAGACCAGTGCTCTGGCCATGGCACGTATCTTCAAGAAAGTGGCACATGCACTTGTGACCCTAATTGGACTGGTCCTGACTGCTCCAATGGTAAGGACTTTTTTTTTTTTAAGAAATCTGTTTGCTTTAACTGTTCATATTGGGCAATATTCTAGAACGATATTACATTTTGGTCCCAGTGTAGCTAAAGGCTATAAGCAATGCAAGCAAAAAGCATGTAGGAATACTTAACTGAAATTGGCCATAGATTGATAGCAGATTGCCACCACCAAGACTTGATTCATTTCATTTCATTCATATATTTCCACACCGCTTTTTACCCACATGAGTCTCAAAGCAGCTGACAAACAATATGTAGCAATAACATTACAACTGCAACATAAATCATATAGAATAATTAACAAATCAACAGTAAAATCATTTCATTTATTAATACGGGAGTGAGCCAAGTTCACGTCATGTATGCCTGACCACATGTGCAAAAGTGCCTCACATTCTGCATAGACTTGAAGGTTTCTATTAAACAAACCTCTGCAAATTTCTTCTTCACTTGAAAAATGGTAGTGCAGTCTTTTTTGCTGAGGTACCAGCCTGCAGCACTATAATAACAAAATTAATATTGTACCTTGTGATGTCGCAGTAAGTCAGTGGTAGCACCTTATGATGCTTAATGTTTATTTTCTGGCTTAGCCAGTTTATATATATATCCAAGTGCCATTTATGCTCCCACCAGATGGTGGCTGCTGAGTTTACCAAACAATAATGCTGCCAGGGTCCTACAATGGCACTATTCTTTGGTAGGCCCTACAGCCTGGCTGCAGGAGTGTTGGTGGCATGGCTGCCAGAGAGTGACAGAAGCTGAGGGTAGCAGTGCAGTGGCAAACAGGCCAAGGGTCAACACCCCTGAGAATAACTAGGCTGACATTAGTCACCACAACATTCCTTTCTTTTCTTTTAAATCATCTTTTTATAACCAGGTGCGGTGAAGCTACAGCCTCACTGACCATCATCGTTTCCCCACAAATGACTCTGGGTCCCTGCAGGTTCGGAGGCATTGGAAGGGGGTTGAACATGGTGGGTATGGTTGGAGGATCACTATGCCACTCACTGGCTGCCCAACCTCCACATGTTAAGTAATAATAATGGAAGGAAACATGACCTTTTCCATTCTTATCACTGCCTGGTAAGGGAGCGGGTGGAGGTGGGAGGAAGAGAAAAGAATGAACGGGTAGGATTGCAGTAGGATGGTGTGGAAAGAGCAGCAGACTGGCAAGTCAGGGTGATGCAGTGTCGGTGGAATGGTGGCGCTCATGGAGGAGCAGCCAGGCCAATATTCCAGGGCTGCTGGTGGTGGTGAGTGGGTGGCTAGAGAGCTGATTGTGCTCCAGAACCATTGAAACATAGATTAATTACTTTGCTCCTTATTCTCCAAATGTTTCAAATAACCTGTAGATAATCAGTATAAAAGGGACGCGGGTGGCGCTGTGGGTTAAACCACAGAGCCTAGGACTTGCCGATCAGAAAGTTGGCAGTTCAAATCCCCGCAACGGGGTGAGCTCCCATTCCTTGGTCCCTACTCCTGCCAACCTAGCAGTTCGAAAGCACGTCAAAGTTCAAGTAGATAAAAAGGTACCGCTCCGGTGGGAAGGTAAACAGCGTTTCTGTGCGCAGCTCTGGTTCGCCAGTAGCAGCTTAGTCATGCTGGCCACATGACCCGGAAGCTGTACACTGGCTCCCTTGGCCAATAAAGCGAGATGAGCACCGCAACCTCAGAGTCACCCATGACTGGGCCTAACGGTTAGGGGTCCCTTTACCTTTAATCAGTATATACATGTTCCTAATTAAAAAATTGTTTTCTTAGGATTCTAAGAGGAAAAGGAAAAGTTGTTTTGCTCCACCCAAAGGTTTAGCGGGGGGGGGGGCGTTTAAAATCAACTTTGCTTTCCTCTGTCTTCATCAGCAGTTTGTCCATTAATTAGCCCTCCAATTCCTCTTCAGTTAAATTAACTCTAATTAATAAGTTCATTACAAAGACTGACGCACCTTGCTTAAAGCAAGTGTGCTAGAAGCTGATAAACACCTCCACTCTAATGAAAAATTGATTAGATGGAAGACAAAAGGTGGGGCCTCTGAAATAAACCTTTTCCTCCCAGAGCAGGGTTGATGTTTTGAAGTTAATCCATCCAAGATCTCATAATAAATAAATACATCATTTAGTTCAAAGTAGATATAAAAAGATTATATGAGAAACTCTCTTGGCTCCCACACCTTCTAGCGCATAAAATGTGTCACAAGTCTTGATAGTATGTTTAATGTTCTACAGCTCTTTGAGATACAGCAATGACTTCTCAGGGGAAGGATCCTTTTCAGCTTCTTTATTATTACATTCCTATTTCAATATCTATCACAAATAATTTCTGATCTTTGTTTCCAGAATTGCTTTTTCTGCTGTTTCTTTCTTTCAGGAGACAGAAGTCATATAATATGCTTATGAAACATCTTATGGCTGTGCCAGCTTTGTTCTAAGAGTCTTAAACTATATCCCTTAAGCTATGTTTTTCCTCCTCATATTAGCGCCACAGAAAACTATTCCCTCAAAAAAAGAAGGAGAGATAAATGCAAACTGTAATAGACTGGAGTATTATTTCACACCTTTTATTCAGCTTGAGAATAAAGTGTTTTATGTAGCTTAGAAAACACTTTATTATTTTAGCAATCACAGTGCATTTTCACAAGATGACAAATACGGAACTGAATACTGTAGATGAAAAGTGACCAGCCTACCTCCCAAATGCGGCCTTTTCCCTAATTTCATGCGGCCCTTGGCCTAATGTCATGCAGGTAACAAGGATGGAGATAATGGGAGGAATGAGGATGGCAGAGTGGGAGAACATGGCAAACAGAGTGAAAGAAAAAACAGGTGGCTTCATCCACTTTTGGCCCAACCCTACCCACCGCTTGCATGTGGTCCCCAACAGATTACCCCTGAGGATATGCGGCCCTCCACAGAAAAAAGGTTGCCCACCCCTGCTGTAAATAATGGGTTAAATGGTCAGTTGATACTGTTTGGGGTTTTTTGCCTACCACATAGCAATTGTCACAACCCATCTGGCAGTTAGGGCATTGGGTTGGATCCTTAGTCTAAGCAGGAAGGAGATTGGGCGTCCCAGCCCCCACTCCAGTGGATCAGGGTACCCTGTTAGACGGGTCCTAGGGGCAGTGCTTGTGTCCAGATGCCCAGATGTAGGTCATAGGGTGATCCTTAACCCAGAGGCGACCCTGCCAATCAGTCATCCAGCAGTCGGGTTGGATGGTTCTGGATTCACTCCCACTGCCTATGCCAAAACTACCCAATCAGAACACAAGATATTTTGGGCTCAAGGATAGACACCCACATACAAAATGCATCTATCTTGTGTTGATGTTCCACACAAAAACTATACTTACTTGTGGACTTGGGAGTGTAGTTACATTAAGTTGCCACAATAGGGCAGAGAGTAGGAAAGAGCTTTATCTCAGTGCCCTTTATTTCAACAATCATGAGGATTTCAGGAATGGAAACACTTAATTTCAAGGTTACATGAAATAATACATTAGACTGACAATTTCAGGAACAAAAGTGCTGGAGATCATAGAACGGAAATAGACAAAAGGAATAGCTGTTTTTACTCCCTTGATGGAAGACTTCAGGCTTAACACTGGTAGAATCAAAACATTAACATGATAGTGTTGTATCTTTATTTTTCTGTGGGTTAAAGCAAGATTTTCTGCTGTAGCTACTATTAGTTTTCAGTGCATATGATCTCAATGCTCAGTAAGAATATTACATAAATCCTCATATGTGTAAGAACAGGTGAGTCTTAAGATATATGTGATTAGGAAATCTAATTTTAAAATACTCAAAGCTAACTGAAGAAAAGCTGTGGTAGATAGACATCACTAAATCTCCTGGGCAACTAATAGAGCATTAGCTAAGATGTAGATTCCCCATCCTCTTGAGAGCTTCCTGAAAATGCTTTTATAGTAACTTTTTAAATTACATTTTCAAAGGGTTTTCCTTCCTCTGTGATCAGGTTGGATCAGGAATTTGGCTAATTATTGTGTTCTTTCTCCACCCCCACCCCATCGTCCTTTCTCCTGCTGTTTTTTTGTAATGCAGAAATCTGTTCTGTTGACTGTGGCACACATGGCGTCTGCATGGGTGGAACTTGTCGTTGTGAAGAAGGCTGGACTGGCCCATCCTGCAGTCAGAGAGCATGTCACCCTCGGTGTGCTGAACATGGAACATGTAAAGATGGGAAATGTGAATGCAGCCAAGGCTGGAATGGCGAGCACTGCACCATTGGTAGGCTAACTGTGCTTTAATATTATTCTTCAATACGGAACTTAAAAAGCCAGAGGTCCTGACCTTGTCTGAATCAGAAATTTAGTACTTTGAAGCCTGTTCCTTCAAATGGAATATTTTCACTTGTCAGTTTGTGTAAAGAAATTGTTACTTTAAAAAAAGAAGAAGAAATGATTATATGATGGATCATCAATCCTTTATCTCACCCCAGATGGAAGGGGCAAGAATCTCTATTCAATTTTTTCTTGGTTTTCTCTACACATAAGTTCACTGACTCCAATGATAACTATTTTAGTATTCTTGCTAATCAATGGATAAATCAGTTCATTTCTACCAGCTTTTCTGTTTTTAGCTTATAGTCGTGCATCTCATTTCACCTTTATTAACAAAGGAAACTAAAGAATTGTACATGAACATAAAAGCTGGTTTGTTTGCCAGGAAATCTAGTACCCTGAAATATTTTTTGTTGAGTTTTGTTAGCAGGCATAATGAATTATTTAACATTTCCACAAAGCTTCTGTTTCAACAAATTGAGCAACTTGCTGACTTTCAGCACTTCCATTCATAGGTTTGTTTGTTTTTTTGCAAGCAAGAGCAGAGGCCCTATGTTTTTGCAGTACAAGACTCATTTTTCCTTTACATCCTGCATATTATATGGATATAAAAGAAAGATGCCTTTTTTCTTTCTTAAAATTTTCTTTCTTAGAATTCTGTTATGTTTCTTTTCAGAAACCAGTCTTTGCCCAAATAACCTTTGATATCTAACTAAGTTGGATCCATGATAAGTCATTAAAGATCACAAAGAGGACAAATGAAGGAAGACTTTTCATAGTTATCCTTCACATTTCGTCTCCATGTTTCCTGCTCCTTTTAAAAGTCTATGGTAAAATGAATGTGGGAGACAAAGCCTATCGCTAAGCTTTAGCTTGTCAGCTTGTAATTATTCAGCAAATCACTCTTCTGTTGGCCTCACCGACCTACATGGATTACAATTATATATGGATGAACTGTTCTTGCACATTTTTTTCCAATGTATTAGACACAACAGGGTTTTTTTCATCAGCATTGGGAAGGCAGGGGGTTCGACTAGATTTCAAAACTATGCGTTGCCCGTGTATTTATTGCATTACTGCTTTTGCAATAATACATTCATTGTTTTGGATATTTGTTAAGCTTTTAAACATTCAAGTGGTTTGGGTAGGGCTTCCATTTTCCTGCAATGACTGACTAATTCCACAACAGTTCTAATCCCATATATATCCAGTTTCCCCTTATACCTAGTCATGGTTCCCAATAACTTTCAGTCTCACCAATCTCTTTAAACCCTAATCGATGGGGACAGAATTGCAGCCTGCAGCTATGAGAATAGTTATGCCAAAATGGATTAATGGATTATAAGTATACTTTGAAATTCCATTTACCAATTTTAAACTTATAGAATACCAAATTTATTCATTTAATATTGGTGCTAGAGTGTATTTATTGATGACAACGACACATAAAAGCTGTCTTGTGTAATATATGCATGCATGTATGTATGTTACAAGAGTAAACTATAATTTCTTACACATGCAGGTCCTGCTATCCACTCGCTATGCAAAAATTAACTTATCTGAATATAAAGAATTATGTCCAAACCTTGCTGTACACTCTGCAGGTTCAGATATCTGAACAGCGGGAGTCTGCCTACTTTCTTGTTTGTTTGTGCTTTGATGTTTGGCTGCAGACATTTTTAGACAGAAACTGTGCAGAGAGGGAGGGAACAAGATCAGACAAATTGGCGAGCAGGAGAGATCAGACAGATCAGTTTTTGTTCTTTGTGAGAGACATGCTGATTGGCTGCAGCCATTTTAGGAAGAAACCATGGAGACAGATCTGACAAATCCCAATTACAAATGTTCCCCTAGGAATCAATGGAAATTGTGGACTCGTTATGCAAACGCTCGCCTAATGAACAATTTCCATGGAGCATATACTATGTTTGGTAAACAGAAGCTGTGTGTATAAATAAATTCAATGATAGAAAGCTTGAAAAGAGAAAATGGGTAGAACCAATGGGTTGGATCTCAAGATTCCATTCTTCCAACGAAAACAGTTTTCCCCCAACAGAACTGGTATTTTGGATCCAACCTTCTGTCAGTGCAGATAAAATAATGTTAGAGAAAAATAA
The DNA here is from genome assembly GCF_964234715.1 of Podarcis melisellensis. NCBI lineage: Eukaryota > Metazoa > Chordata > Lepidosauria > Squamata > Lacertidae > Podarcis > Podarcis melisellensis. The sequence continues at coordinate 49,504,350 of NC_138541.1, forward strand.
AACCTGCATAATGTCAACAAAACAAAGTGTATTGCACCCAGCCCTTGTGATACTCCCAGTAAGTCTGTGATCACTATCCAATAGCAGTAGAAAAAGGAGTCTGCAATAATTGTCAAGAGGAATAACTTACACCACTTATATTTCTGAGAATCTTTGTAACCCTATTACAGGGTTCAAATGGAAAAAAGGGGAAATAACACAATGCGGCATAATAATTGCACCATGTGCGTTTGTACAGCAATACTTACTAATCGTACAATCATGATGCTTAATAAAACAAGATACAAGGTACAAGATTGAAATTCTGTCCAGATTCCAAATGTTTTAGTCTTGTATGTAGTGTTTAACAGCTAATTCCCCAGCTGTTAGTGTTTCATTTTCAAATTTTCACTGATTGGCTTCCTAAATCTCACATCAGCCTTGGTGTTTAACAGAGGTGCACTGACCAGCTTGACTACATTTTTTTTCCGGAACAAAGCATGTCTTTGTGATCATTAATGATCTTGCTTTCCAATGTAGTGAAGAAATAAAAACAAATTGCAGGTATTTCGTAGCTTAAAGGAATTAGGATTTCCCCTAGGCCAGATTTCCATTTGAATTGCCTGCATCTACATGAAAATCAATGTAACGCAATAAACAGCTTGGTGTTTAAAACACTATTAGCAGAGAACACCTCAAAGGACTACCTTTCCTTAAACTGGAGAGATGGGATTTTTGGGGGGCTTCTAAATATGTGCCCTGCTGAATTCAAATAGAAAGAGTAATTGAAAATTAGGTGGGAAAGAAATGAAACATTTTCAAAAACTAATAGAAGTTCTCAGTGGAAATGTGCATCAGATGCTTCCTTAAACCTATGTTTATTGATGGCTTGCACATCGTAGAGCTTTACTTCTCACTAATATGATCAGCATGCACTTCCTCGCTCTCCAAAGTTGAGAACTTGTCCATTGTTCAGAGTTACATGCCAGGAGAACTGCAAGCTTTTCATATTTTACCAAGTTAATAGCTGTGTTAACAAATAGCTGTGTGAACCCTTGTGAGCATACATTCGGTAAAAGTGAGCAGAACCTCTCCTTGTTTTCAAGTCCAAAGCTCATCTACACACATCAATTCAGACTGGCCTGGAGATCATCTGTCTTATCAGTCTTCTTCCTACTGAGTGCTGACGTGGGAGGCATTGGAAACCAGTGCTCTGTAACTGTTGAGATGCTAACCTAGTTTTAATATAGCTTTTAACTGGATATAACTTGTTTGAGCATCAGTTCAGAAGCAACAAATAATAATGAGTGGAGTCTCTAGTGGTTGGTGCTCATTGGGACAGGTAGGGCAGAAGGTGGGAAGCCCAGGCAGTAGGTGGTGCCAGAGACAATGATGGGCAGAGCCAACTTATTATTGGTTTGTCCTTCTCATCCTCCTTGCTGAGTTCTACAGGTGTAACACTGAGACTAAGGATGACACGCATTACACACCCAGCCCAGGAAGCAGCAAACTTTGAAATGGGCCCAAGGCTGGGCAGCAGTTGTCTCCCAGTGGCTTGATCTTTTGGCCTTTTATCTTTGTCAACCTAGAACTAGGATAGCAAAGAAGAATGGGTAAGAGCTGGCTGTACTTGGGATATGACAGTGGACTGACCACTCTGCTCCTTACTGGTCCCACTTAAAATTGCCTTCATGGAAAGATAACTCTCTATAACGCTGGTCCATGTGGAACTGAGAATCAGACACTAAAATAGACACAGTGAATTTATAGCTTTCAAGATGTTGATGCAGCCACAGTTTTTAATATCCTTGGCTATCGAGAGCTGGAGCTGGAGTTCCAATAGCATCTGGAAAGCTACAAGTTCTCCATCACTGCGCCAAAACCTGCTTGACAAAACTTACTGATAAGGTACATTGTACAATTCAAAGAATGCTGTAATGTTTTGAATGGAGGGACCCATTCTGTATTGCTGTTTCAGTTAATATATGTAGATTGAGTTCTTCTGTTGAACTGAATGCAGATACTGGATTTGGTCACTAGCATTTTGTGGTATTTATATGTTTTTGTATCCCATTTCCAGGGCTAGTGCAAGACTTTCTGTCGCCTGAGGCATACTGGCAGCTGCCACTGCCACTGCCCCAGCATGTTGACCTGCTGCTGTTGCTTTTGCCACTACATCATCAATAGCAACACAAGTATGCCAAGGCTGACCAGAGTCATCTCATCTGACAAAGTCTTGTGCTGCTTTGTTGCCATAGCAATAAATACATTTTTAACTTTAGGCTGCATTCGCCATGGCAATGCAGGGATCATGCAAGCACTCTCAGAGACCACTTTATCCACAATGACTTACTCTGAGGAAGAACTGTTCTTCAAAGTGAGGCATAGGTTATCTAGAGAGCCCTGTAAGAATTGCTACTGAGAGCTTTGCTGCAGCTTCACACTCCGTAGCAGACAGTGGAGGGAGGGGGCAGCTGGTGGCAGCACTGACCCACAGTCAGTGGCGAAATGGCACTGAGAGCGTGTCTGGGCTGGGACACACACACACACACACAGAGAGAGAGAGAGAGAGAGAGAGAGAGAGAGAGAGAGAGAGAGAGAGATGCACAGGCCCTCTCCATCTGCCTGAGATAAAGGTCTCACTGTGGCTAATGGGTGGACCAGCCCTGACTATTTCAGAATAAAGTAAATTAAGTTCTCTTCTAAAATAATTATAGGACGCAATTGGACATGTGATGAAGTATCAATGAGATCAGCTTATAACTAAATGCAGAGTTGTGTGCTTAACTTTAGGTCCATGTAAGTTGCATTGATTCACACCCAACTGAGCAAGAGTGTAAAGTTGGAAGGGAGATTGTTAGCGATAGGCTATTGTTTTTGCAATTTAGCTGACACTTATCTTGGGTAAATTAAATAACTGTGATGGGAACACTATAAAAGTGAATGCTTCACCAGCTGCTTTGCCATTAAACGCATTTAGTCGAATGGAATTAGCAAATAATTACGTTGGTAGGAATCTACTATATTCAAGTGTTGTATTAGTGGCTCCAATTAAAAAGCTTCATAATTTTTTCTTTCTATACACATTATTATTGTTAGGTAATTTACATTGCAAATTAGAAAACCTGCATTAAAATTCTGCTGCATTCTGATTTGTCAACAGCCCTTTTGAAATAAATCTGTAACGTTAAATATGGGTGAGTAAGACCATCTGTTTAAAGAACTTGCCTGCAGCTCAAACACTTAGCTCACGAGAGGCATTACAGCTGTTTAATTGTTATGGTGTGGAAACAATGATCGTTCTGTCCAAAATTAATATTTATATACATATTCATGTGGTTCAAAGTAAGTGGTATAAATGCGAGTGTATACCATTAAGCATTCAGAGAAGAGATGGAGTTAGGCTTTGGTGATATTTTAACCTGGCTGGGAGACATGTATATTTTAACCTAGTCTCAAATGGATGGGGGCAATAAGCATATCATTAGTGGAATGCATCTCAGTGTATGAGGAAAACCAACTTAAGGAGACATGAATAGTTAACTGGGACTTCCCTGAGTTCTCTGTTTCTTACAAGAAGGCTAAGCTGTTTAGAATGAATTGACCTTTGGGTTTGTGGAGCTAGGCAGAAAGCAGTTGGAGACATCTAGTAGCAGACTAGTCTGGATTACTTGAATCCTGTTTTTTGCACCTCCCATCAATTGGGAGGCAAAGTCAGGATTATTTGTACTGAATTGCTGGGCTCATGGAAGTACAGAGATTGTGTACTTGTCAAGTCTGTGGGGCAAGAAGGCAAAGGTGGGTGACTAGGGGGCTTTTTGAAGGTTATGGCTCCAGGGAAGACTATTTGAAACTGAAAGCACAGACAGATTTTATAATAGTGAGCTACTGCTGGTTCAGGCCTAGTGCAACAGAACCTGTAGCTTCTCAAGCAGCCTATTGTTTGTTACTAGATATATCTTGCTAGATGAAGCTGCTGGAAGTTTGTTCTCCTGCACGTTAACATCAAAAAATGGTGTGAGTAATGGCGAGATTTTAAAAGCTTGTTTTAAATGGCACTATAAATAAGACAGGAATTCTGTGCCATGGAGCCATGTACATATATGATTTTACATGGTTTTAACAAGGCACATAAATAGCACTTAGCTGCCTTCATACTGATAGCTAATTAGCAGTTAAGTAGTCCAAAGTCTACTCTAATCCTATTTGAAATGTTACAATAAAAACATAAATGCTCTTACCAGATTTAAATGGGGAACATAGAACTTTACACAAGTAGTTTAAAAAAAAAAGCCCGCACGAAGGAAGTTTGTAAGTTTTAAAATTGCAGACGTGCTGCGAAGACATTGAAGTTAGTAGCAGCTATTGCACAGGAAATTGATAGATATACGAGAGGACAAAATGTTCAAAGAATACAGCTGGTCTGGCACTCTACAAGCTATGCAAGAAAAAGTGCAATCTATTACAATTGTAGGTTCAAATTCAGAATTATTCTTACTTCTGCAGAATTAGAAAGTGAAGAGTAAGCATTCTCTGTGGGAAGAAATAAAGGCCTCTGTCAGCACAGAACTTTGAACACTTCAGAAAATGACAGTATTTTGATAATAAAAGAGAAGACTTGGGAAAACAGAAATACCATCTGTCAATTCTGAAAATATTAGGTATTGCATGTGAAACTGAAGATATTATGTGACTGAATTTACAGCAATGTGACACTAATTACAATTAATGTAGACAAATAGTTTCAATTCAGGCCTGTGTGGAGGTTATGAAAGATTGCATAACTAAGCATAGCTACTGCTACATACTTGCACAGTTTTCTACCACAGAGTTACTCTGCAGTCATGTTAGGATATGCTGATATCAGTTTTCTGAATGTTTTAACATTCATGCAGATTGCACTGGAAAAATATGTTCATGGATGTCCACACTAATTTAAGCAGGTTGCTACGTTTCTTTTGAGGAAAGCTTGTCTTATTTTCTTTCTTTTCCTTCCTCTATGATAATTGGTTTCATGACTCTTTGGGCATTAAGCAGAACTATAACAAGGAGACTGCCTCCATCCTTTCTGGTCAAGTCCCAAATGGCATTAATTGTAAGGCTACCACAAGGTTAAAGGAAATATAGTAATTAATTTTCAATAATGGTTTATTTAATGCTTCATCACAAAACTAATGCTCAAGCCCTAAACAGCTTTGCTGGCCTATTTGCCTTCAATCACAAAGCAAAATCCTTACCACCACACACAGCAGCACATGTCACCCTAAGCATTTACAGTCATACCTTGGATCCTGAACGTCTTGGCTCCCGAACAATTCAGCTCCCGAACGATCAAAACCTGGAAGTGAGTGTTCCGGTTTTTGAACAATTTTCGGAAGCCGAATGTCTGGTGTGACTTCCAATTGCCTGCAGGACGCTCCTGCAGCCAATCAGAATCCGTGCTTTGGTTTCTGAACATTTTGGAAGTCTAACAGACTTCCAGAACGAATTCCATTCGACTTCCAAGGTATGACCGTATTTCCTAGTTAGCACTAAAATCCATCTCTAAGAGTAATCTCTGTGTCTGGTATTCTTTTTATCTCCTAGGACTGCAATCCTTTGACCTGGGGTCGCAGAATACATCATGTAGATAACTCCATGATTGGAGAGCCAATATAGCTCCCTCTCCACGTCTGTAGAAACTTCTGTGGCCCTAGCAATGTTGGAGCTCTGATATTGGTGGAGCAAAATATGTTAGAGTGGTTTGGGGTGGGGGAGTGTTTCAGAGGACCAGGATAAGGCTTTGGGTCCCCTTTGGAACCAAAGGAGGAAATTCAGTTTCAAATATTAGAGAGGTGGGACCTTAAGTGACTCTGAGGTAGCTGAAATATACTCAGGAGTCTCCCGTTACTTGTTCCTTCTCTACCCAATCCTGTATCATGCAGTAGATTTCTGGTACTAAATTACATCTGGTGATAACTACTGCCAAAACATCACCAAGAATATTCATAGCACAGTGAGCATAACAACCTTTGTAAGTTTTCAAGGCTAAAAATTATGAAATTTCTCCAGTGAATCAGTCATTGTGCCCAAATCTGAGTATGAATTCACCAGCTTGTGTTTCATGGAATTAGCCATTGGAATTTGTGTCGCACCTTTGCCTGCAAGTTTTATTTAAATTTCATTTTAAGTGGTAGGGAGGCATTTTTAATACCGGGTCAATTATTTTACCCCTAGCATGACATCTTAACTTACAGTCATGTTGAAAAGCTGTGCGCAAAACAGGATAGTTAGTATTTTTCTTTTTTATTCTAGCCCTAGACAAGAAAGATCATGGTAAGTGAAAATATCTCGTAAAGGGCACGAATAAACTAATATGAATATGAATTTGTTATACTGCATTGAAAATTATGTCACTGCTATAATCCTTTATGACAGGGTAATCAGTAATAAAACAGTGCAGTGAGTACCAATTAAGGAACATCAAATCACTGAGCATGCTGTTCATGCTGATTTAAACAGGAGATGATTGGAATAAATGGATTTAATATATACTTTTTTGCAGGCTGTAGCTATCTACAGGAGCTAGCATATGAATAATCTAAGGGGGATACCTACTTATATCTCTAATGGAAGACTAATGAAAAGCATTAAATTTTAGAAAGCCTGCATTAAGACCTGTTGTTAAAAAAAAACATAATAGTAAATGGGAATTTTCCTGCTAGCTTTAATAGTTTATTGCTGGAGAAATTACAATGGAGATGAATAATTTTTCTTCTTGTTGCTATGCTTGTTTTCACTCTGCAGTTTGTTGATGTTCCTTACATTAGTTGATTACAGAAGCTATTAGAAATCTTTTAAGTAATCTTATGTGAATCCTAATGTATTCCCACTATGCCCTCCCACAATTATTGTCAAATTTCTTAATAGTACTAAGCCAACAAATTATATAATTCAAAATTTGTCTTATTTCCACCATTGTCATCTGAGAGATTTTCTTAAGAAGCTGTGAGGTTCAGGGGTTTTTGGGGGGGGGGCGAGATGCTCATATTTTTCGAAGATCTGAGCTTTTGCTAGCAAAGCAACTATATTTTTATAGTGAAATTTGAAATTTTATAGTAAAATTTCATCCAGGAGGAAATGATACAGAGTGGAGAAGTAACAGGCACTACATAATCCTTTCTCTGCCTGCTTCTCAGCTCAGTATCAAACTACCTTGAGCTACTTCCACACCAGAGTTACAGAAATGTGTTTAACTGCTCTGTCTCTTTTCCATTGCACATCACCCTCCCACAAGCATCATTTTTCTCGGGAAATAAATGGGATTCAAGTTTGTTACGCACCAAGCCTAGTTTTGCCCTTCTGTTCTCTGAGTATTTATTTTGGTATGGAGCTGTTATTTATGTACAGTATTAGCTATATTTATACTTCCACCAAATTTATGTTAATTATTGTAAGGGTGGTATTCAACTAAGTTTTACTCAGAATAGACCCACTGATATTAATGAACACGACTAAATTAGGTCTATTAATTTCAGAGGGTCTGCTCTGAGCAAAGAGTAAGTTTTGGAATATTGGTTGCAATGCCTTTGGCCATGGTTTTCATTTCCTCTCCCCCATTTCTAATACTGGAGCTCCTGACAGACCCTAGGCATGGCAAACGAGGAGAGAGAAGCCAATTGGCAGATGATGATTGCATCGTATTATCTTCCTTTCTAGTCTTTATTCCCCATCTCCCATCGCACTCCTTCCAACCCTTTTGTACCATTGTCTTCAAACACAACTTAATGACTTTTCTTACACATCTTTTCCTTCCACCTCCTCTATCTAACCTAACCTTTTCTCCAGTCCAGATACTCCTCTATGTTACCTACTCACCAGTTAGCTCTATAAATGCTGTAAGATTCCCCCGTTAAATCCCACCCTAGTCTTCCATTTCACATATTCCCTTCAGCAAGCTACCTCTATACTTAGAATGTTTCCCAATGGGGGACTTAATATTGCCAACAGGTTGCTCAGATATCTCACACACGCAGGTTGTTGGCAACAGGTTCTTTTAACTTACTAGATTTTCTGTGGAAAGGATAAATCTAAATGAAATGATACACCAATGATATCATGTGGACACTGAAAAATTTGTGTGCATGAACACTCATTCCCTAATGAACACCATCCTGGAAGTACTCATGCTGTTTTTCTCCTCCCTTCCACCTTCCCACATCTTTCCTTAAATTCACCTCCCAAATGCATGGTTTCCTTTTTCACTTTCTATCTGTGTCTTGCTCACAGACGTCCCTATGTTCCACACTGGGTCCTGTACGATTCCATTTTATTCTTCCTTCCTATTCAGTGCATACACTGAGCCACTAATGGTATGGACACATGGAGCCATCAGTACAGATGTACATGACACATAACTTTTATCTTTCCGTATAGTCTGGTTCAAATCTTTCATTCTGCATGTAGCTATTGTAAATTGCACAGGGGTAGCCATGTTTATCTGCTGCAGCAAAAAATCTGGGAATATTTCTGTTTTTATTGCCGTGTACCAATTGGAAGCAATGGTCAGGTATGCTTCCTGCCGGCGTCATCTAGGTACTAGTACAAAGCTTTCCAGACTTTTCATGCTGGTGACAAACTTTTTAGACACACATCATTTCACAACACAGTAATTCAGTTTTGCTAGTAAACCAGAGGGTAAACTAACCACTTTCCAGCCCAAGGAGGAGCATGGGCAGCATTTATGCCACATGCCTACACACTGCAGCAGACACACTAAGGTGTCACGACACACAATTTGGAAAGCTCTGATCTAGTAAGATGCCAACTTGTCTCCTAAAAGAAGTGAGTCACCAACCACATTTCACCTGTGCTGCAATGCCTGCCTTCTGTGCTCAGTTCACAGAAATCTATGTTTGTGCCTATCACACCTGAATATCCCATCGTAATCTCTCTTTAAGAGATTTGCTCATCAAGTTAAGATTCCAGGGATGCACCAAGCAGTAGCATTCTCCATGGTGCATTGAAAAATAGGCAGTCAGAAAGAGTACAGACTGGAATGGCACCAATTCACTCCACCATCTCATCCTGCATAATGTCACTAATGACTCTTACAAAAAGGGAAAACCAGGTTCAGCTTCACTGATATTATCTTAGAGTGAATTCACATGTGCTGATTAAATCTACATTTGGTAAGTGTTTCAATGAAACTACCTTCCTAGATCAGTCGATACATGCTAGGCTAGGCTGTTGCCACTGCAAGTTGGGAGTAAATAAGCTACTCACATATTGTCTGCTATTTTGTTGGTTTGTTTGTTTGATTGACAATTGATATACTCCATTAGTGATTCCAGGTGCTTTATAGCATATTTAAGCAAAACAGTGCAATACAATACATAATGTACGGGTCACACTTATATTGAACTTAGCATACAGTAAGTGACTAGAAAATAAGGCACATGGTGTGTAAGTAAGTTACAGTGTTAAACATTAAGCAATTATTATTTAACCACTGCCCTGTCTTTAAAAAACAGCAGCCAACCTTTACTTGAAATGACAGCTACCTGTGGGGGAAAACAAATAGACTTTCTCTTATTTTATATGTTACATGCTATGTTGTATATATGTATCTGTAACCTTGTTTCACTCTCAAATTTGAAAGTATCTGTTAGTTTCTTCTGCATTGCTAGGTACCGCTGCTTTCAATGAAATAATATAGTTCTGTGTTTTGCATAATTGGCTAAGTGCGCTGAGACAAATAAGTGGATTGCAGAAGGATGTTGTTTCTTTTTTGAAGTAGTGATAATACAGGACAAAATTAAAATACAGTATTTTTTCTGTACAGAATGTCTGAACTGTACACAACTTGGAAATCAAATATATGGTTCTTCAGTTTGGCCAAGCTGTAAAGCTCATGTGTTATGTAACTGCTTTAACATGAACTGAAAATCAAAAAAAATTATGACTTTGGTTAGGTTTGCTCTACATAAAAGACTAGGCATAACAAAAACAGCTATAAAGTAAACTGTAGAGTTTGAAATGTGTTGGTTTTTTAGTCTGAAAACGCATTTTTAAAATGCTGAGTGTTTAATCAAATGATGACTGTATATTTTGCTGTAGAGATAATCCTTTACATTTTTAAACACTGGGAAACTTTCTATGCGATGTGAGATCTCATTTCAGCAAATCACTGCTCTTTCTGTGTGTAAATTCTGAACAATTCCTTTCCTACATTACTCTTCTGAAACGTCTGTCTGTTCTCTTTTTTCTTTTTAATTCTCAAGCTCACTATTTGGATAAGATAGTTAAAGGTACTGTATATTTGCTCTTTCTTGACATGCTTCCATGTATCTCTGTGTATATTATAGCAACCATTCCACTAGACTTGGCAAGTGCAACGTATTTTATATGTACTCCATGAATTATAAATTTCATTCATGTTACTTTCCATGTTCCTTGGATTTAAGAGATAAAGACTTTTAATGTTTTTTGTCACCTGTTAACATTTTTACTAAGCACTTTGTAAGTTTCACTATATCCTGTATAAATGGATTAGCTTTGATGATATCAAAAACTGAAGATAGCTGTGCATCTGCTGTTTGTGGTTTTTTTAAAGCCTTCTAGCTCTTGTTGCTTGAAGGAATCTCCTAGTCGTCCTATACGATAAGAAAAAAATGAAATGTTAGTCACAGGATGAGAAAATGTCATAGCTTCAAGGATACATTGCAATAGAGATATGTGTGTAAAAGAAGCCAGTGGTGCCATTGGCCAGGATCCATGTCACACCATGGGTGGTATCCCATGTAGACCTACTCAGAGTAGACCCATTGAAATTTCTAGGCAGTCGGTCTACTTGGGGTAGAACTTAGTTGGATATGGGTCCATATATGGGTGAAAAACACCGCTGTGCCTTCCTATTGTTCCTCACTGGGTCCTTGTCAGGACCTTGATGGCTTTGTGCCATGTACAATCAGAACATCATGTGCGCTGCTTTGGATGCTGACTATTGCAGTTGGCAAGCTGCTTAAATTTATGGAAGCTCCGTAGTTGCTTTTATTTTATTTATTTTTTTTAAATTGTTTATAAGCTTTAAAAAATAAGCTTATATATTAAAATATTTTATTGCCATTTACTAAGAAAATCTGTGTGAAATCAAATAATTATACTTCGTAGTTTTGGATTGCAATGGAAAAGTTGATTTAGCCAACTCTTCATTGAGCATGTACCACTAAACAGCGAACGTTCTCATATCTTCAGTTGTGGTAAAAGAAATGTGTTTTTGTTTAATTATCACAAGTACTCCCCTTTTTTCCAGATTGCCTTTCTTCTCTTCCTTATTTGTGCTTTTTCATTAGAGTATGGCAATATTCATGGCAGAAGCCAGGCTTTCGTATAATCACTCTTGAGTGCATTCAATTGTTTTCTGTAATTCTTTGCCAGTAGGACAGATAAAGCTGTGTGTCCTCTGTAACCAAAGTGGAAGAAAAACATTTCAGAAGTAAAAAAAATTTACCTTCTGCACATACAATTGAAAAGTGCAGATGGCAAATAGTACCTAAAGAAAAACTGGCAGCCAAATCTAATCTCAGCCTGGCATGATGACATGATATCCATAACTATAGCTTCATCATACCTTGTCATGAGACGCTACTATTATTCCCTTCCATCTGTAAGTACTAATTTTTGCTAGAGGCAATAACGGCCTTAGAATGATTGTTTCATTTGTGCTGCGTAAGTGGAGAAAGAAGTACGTTAATAATTATTTAAGGATTCCTAGCAAAAAAAGATGGTTTCAAGCACATGTGTGAATCAACAGAAACAGGACACTAGGCTAGTTCCCAGAGACACTAAACAGATGCATCTTAATAAGGTAGTGGCACAACTTATATTACATGCTGTATAGCGTTAGAAATAATTGCTTTGTCCTAAAATACCTGATTTGTAGCCACTGATCATAGTTCTGCTTCTGTACTTGCTTATGTGAATGTCTTACCGCAGTCATAGATAAGGAATACTAGAATTCTACATATATACATTTATATATCTATATATCTATATCTATATATATCTATATAGATATATACTGTTGTCATTCTCATACAGGTCATGTTGGCTGCATGCCAGTTTTTCCATCAGTAGGAAGTGACAGATACTGTTTTTGATGTACTGTTAGATGAAAAAAAAAGTAATAGATTTTGGATATATTAAATAATTTTAATTGTTTCCCAAATTTTCCCTCCTTGGCCATAAAAGCAGACAAGATAGGATATAAAGGTAACAGCACAAAAGCCTTAGGGAGATTGTCACAAAAGAATCACTCTCCGCTATCTGTCTTGAAGCACGTCACTACCGTGTTTTTGTTCAGTCTATCAATGTTTTATTGTGGTCCTTATGGTATTTCATTTTGTCCGTCCTAAGTAATCAAATACGCACAGCTATTACATTTAGTTGGAAATCCTGTCGGTCCTGTCCCATCCGTATGCAGCCTGAATCCTAATGTTTGTTAGAATAGATGCTAAGCTGCTTCACTATTTCCTGGGCTTTGCTTATTCTGTGACAAGGAATGTACTTTCGGCATAAAGTATAGTCACTGAAACTGACCTATACTTTGTGCAATTATTTAATGCACTGTAATTTCACATGAACACATGGCAACTCTTGAGACCAGATAAAATTAACGTTGTTGAAAGCAGAGTGGCACAGCTACTTTGAAATTTCCAAGGATTTATTTAAAATAACAAGGAGCTTAACGAAATCTATACCATCAAGTAACCAGCAACGCATATACATCCAATAATTATTTCCTCTATAAATGCAGAACCCCTGTCGTTTTGCCTAGAGGCTGTGTTGTGTATTATGTTGTGGTCATATTGCCTGCTACTCTGATAAAGAACAGGAAAACATAATTTTGTCTGGCCTGCAGGTATTTAGAGGTTTCTTGGATATATTTCCTGCCTGCACAGGTAAGTGGTGTCTCAAGTGTCAGACCAATCAAAGATGCCACTTAGTTAAGAATTAGAATCCCAGGTAATGTTGCTGCTACTCTCCATGTGCAATTACAGTATTTGTGCTGTTCTGAAGGCCTGTTCCCAGTAAGTGTCCCCTGTTCATATTTTGATTAGATTTTAAATTGTTGTAATAGCTAAATCACATGCAGTGTCATTTTTTTGTCTGTTTTGACAGAGGGATGCCCTGGCTTATGTAATAGCAATGGAAGATGTACTCTGGACCAAAATGGCTGGCATTGTGTTTGTCAGCCAGGATGGAGGGGAGCAGGATGTGATGTCGCCATGGAAACTTTATGTACTGATAGCAAGGACAATGAAGGAGGTAGGAGATGCAGAGTGAAATTCCTGCACTGCTAAAAAAAAAATTGTAAAATTATCGGCTTCCCAATCAGGTGAAAAAAATACTGCTGTGAGAATGATACAGAGCTTTTACTACCTGTGATGAGATACATGCAGGAATGTGCTACAACATTTATTGCCTTCATTTAGTATGCTATCAAATTCTTAAGAGATGGTTACAGCAGGCAAAATGTGTACATCGAAATCCATTAGTGAGCATTAAGTTCCAAGTGGTAGTATTTTATCTAAGGGCAAAAATAATACTGTAATTCAGAGAGCTTTATAATAAAGCTGTACACATGTCCAAAGTGAATAGTTGTGATATCCACATTCGGGAAAGTTTTTCAAGAGGTACAGATGTTGAGAAATAATTTAGTAAGAACTTCACATTTTTAAAAGATCCATTGTCAGCAACAATCTAATCCCACCAAGCTTCTTACTAGCATAACTGTTCCTTATCTGATCTCAGCTTTGACTCATTCCTGTGTTGTTCTTATAGCTCATTATTGAAGGCCTTCCAGAATAATTTTTAGCAACCACAGCAGCATTGCCACACCTTCCCCTGCCTTCCATCAGTGCCTACTACTTTATCTCTACTTTCCCCCAGCCCTATTTTCCACTCTAAAAAAAATCATCTTCTATGTACCTCCCATTTCCAGTTCCTCACAGTACCTTTTGCCTCTCTGTCTTCTGTCATTACAATCATATATAAATACATATTTGTATGCTACCTTTCCACAGTTCAAACCATGCTCAAGGCAGCTTACATATGGCACCCCCCTCCGACAAACACATTTAAAAGGCCATGGAATGTTAATCAGCCAAAGGTCTGGTTGAAGAGAAATGTTATTGGCTGGCACCTAAAGATATGTAATGATGGCTCCAGGCAAGCCTCCCTGGGGAGAGCATTCCACACATGGAGATCCACTACAGAAAAGGCTTGTTGCCACCCATCGAACCTCTCATGGAGGAGGCACACAAAGAAGGGTGTCAGGTTATTATTGCAGGAGCAGGGGCAGTTCATATGGGTAGAGATGGTACTTGAGGTATTGCGGTCATGAGCCGTTTGAGGCTTTATGGGTCAAAACCAGGACTTTGAATTGAGCCCGGAAACTAATTGGTAGCTAATGCAGTTGGTTTCCAAACCGTCTTCAGATGCAGCCCTGTGCATAATGCATTCCACTAATCTAGCCTAGAGGTTACCAGAGCATAAACAACAGAAGCTAGGCTGTATGTCATGGAGTGGTTGGACGGAGAGGAATGGTGGGAGGAACCAGCTGGGGAACCCATAAGGGAAGAAGGTTCAGACCATGGGGATTGGTGGTGGGGAAGCAATGAGTGGTCAGAGGAAGAAGCGGAAGTGTTGGAAGCTGAAGAGTTAACGGGGCTTAGTGAGCTGGGAGCATCTGTGGTGGAGAGAAGTCCAGAATCAGAGGCAGAAGCTGAGAAGGCCAAGAGGCAGAGATGAGTCCTACTAGTGAAGACTCACAGGTGTCTCCCTTTCTTGCTGCAGCAAGCTGCCCTTCCCCCTTGTCTCCCAGAACCAGAAGAAACATGTAAAGGATGGAAGAGAGGTTGGTTTCATGCAGGCACAATCGCTGTTTGCTTGAAAATAATCCTGGAGGGGAGGGGACCGAGAAGCTGGGGGTCATTAACAGGGACACATTTCCCCTGTCTCTCTCCCGACAGAGGTCATCATACAGGGCGACCAAAGCCGTTTCTGTGTCAAAACCAGGCCTAAACCCCAACTGAAATGGATCTAGAAAATCAGTTTCCTCCAAAAGCATCTGATTCGAGTAGCAGGTAGTAGCAGCCAGATGGGATGGTATTTCTAGCCTATATGGGTGGGCATGAGAGAAGTTGTTCATGTATGCAAGGGAAATGATTTCTAGACGGTCAGTTCAGTTTACAGTGCCATGTACAGTGTGACTTGACTTGTATTGAAACACACCCCGTGTTTTGAGTTACCTGCTTATAGGGTCACATTTGTTGCTATGGCTAATTTCACTGACTGACATGCTTTGCATTGTTTTGAGTTTTCTGTTGTGGTTTCACTGATTGAATTTCAGATTATATGCTTATCTACATATCTGTAAACATTTACGAGAATAACTTCAAAATGCTCAGTTCCTTAATAATGTGGTGTTGAATTGGGATGTAGAATTGCAGCAATATATTTTGCCTCTACACTCATTCAGTTGAATTATTTCCTTTCGGTTGCTACTTTTCGTTTCCAGCCCAGTTGTGGTCTATATTATTTTAGATTAATCTGTCCTGATAGTGTATATAGATGTGCTTCTTGGTGGCAGGAGAGTTTTCCGCATGTGCAATCACTTACCACATGAAATGAGTGAAGTACTTCCATGTGTGCTCTACTCCCATTACTGCTCTGCCATTCTACCACTGGGTGTTGAATCTGATTCAACAGATTGGATCCCAAGATGCTGACCACTGGGCCACATTTTTGTCTTACAAAAATTTGCCATCCTAGCCTTGCAAGACTAATGGGATGTGTTTAGCTTGGAGGTTCACTTGTTTTCTTTCTGGATTTTTGTTGTTTTATAACTTGTGATGGCGACAGGTCCTATCTGGGTTCAGCAGCCTGGGAGATGGCATGGCAAAATAATCCATTTTTACCTGACTCCCTATTTTCACTCTGAGCAGTGTGAGTGGTGGGACTATGGATGTGGAAGTGGCTATCCTGATCAGATAAGCCTTCTGCTGCCTGGGGGTTTGAATTGTAGCTTCAGTGTCCATTTCTGCCAGCATAAAAAACTGAACAGTTTTGTTGGGTTTCTGATTAGGTCTAACCAGCCCAATATAGCGAGTGAGCAAATGCTTCAGTTGCCTTTTTCAAAAACAAATATCCCAAGCATCATTCCTAGCCTCTGGTCATTTATTAGAAGCCTAGTGTATTCTTGTGCCTCCAGCTTCTTGGTATTGCAAATCCACCATGAGATTGGCCATGTTTGGGTGATTATACCAAGAGTTGCATAAGCCTTATGCCTTGCACATGCTGCCCCATTGCTCCCTCTTTCATGCAGGCCACAATCAAAGCAGGAACACTATAATAACCATAGTTTCCCTTTTTATCAAAACTGGGAGACTGGTTACCAGCTGAAGAACAAGCCAGGTTTAATTGTTTGAAGTTGCTTCTTGACTTGTACCTTGTTAATTTTGAGTTTTTCTTTGTGACTTGAACAAAGAGGCTGCATGCTTGGGAGGGGGGAGTGGCATGCATATCTTAGCTTACCAACCCAATATATGATTGTCTGAATAGGTCTGCACACACACCTATATATAAATTCAAGCATCTAGTAGGAAGTCTGCATGACATATGAAAAATTATGTTTTCTTAGTGAAACCTGCTACCTTTGGATGTCATTGCCTTCCCTCCAAAATATAAAAAGGAACATACCATATTTTTCGCCCAATAGACACAATTTTCCCCCTCCAAAAATGAAGGGGAAATGTGTGTGCGTCTTATGGGGCGAATGCAGGCTTTCGCTGAAGCCTGGAGAGCGAGAGGGTCGGTGCTCACCGACCCCTCTCTCTCTCTCCAGGCTTCAGGAAGCTATCCCCCCAGCCCCGCAAGCTCCCAGAGCGACGCAGATGCTGCGCGCAGCTTTGGCATCGCTCTGGCTCCCATTCTGGGGGTTGGGATCGGGGAAAGCTCAGGCTTCCCCCCCCCAGCCCAACGCCTGGGGGGGGAATAATTTTTTCCCCTTTATTTCCCTCCCTCCCCCAAATCTAGGTGCGTCCTATGGGCCGGTGCGTCCTATAGGGCGAAAAATACAGTAGATACCTTTCTTAATTTTTAAAATCTCAAGATTCTATATATGCTTCAGTTGTTATTCTTTAGTTACACCTTCCTTAGCAGAAGAGGTTTAATATTTTCCTTCCTGTTCTTGAAAGGTTTTGTATAGTCTCTGATTATTTTGTACATTTTCTCTTCACAGTTTCTAGTTATATCCTGTTTGAAATATGAAGATCAAAAGTGCATGCAATAATCAAGATGAACCATGTGTTTATATGGGAGCAAACTGGTATAATTAGAATTTTTATAAAAGCCCATAGTTTAGATTTTTGTTGACAGGTTGGACTTAGCCCTATGGGTTAAGATATTCTAAATGCAAGACTATCATCTAGTACTATAATGATAATTTAGTGGACTTGAACACTCTGTGATTTTCTTTCTTAACTCAAACAAAGATTGTTGTTGTTGAACCATAAGAGACAGGTGCAGTTTTTGGTCCCAACTACAATAGACTGATTATTTAGTAAAGGGATTTCGCCTTTGTTATTTTACACATGGGGCAATAGAATACTTGGTAAAATGCACTAGCTGTATAAAGAGAGAGAGAGAGAGAATGAAAAATATTTTTGCAAGTTAGAAGGAGCCAGATTCATAACCATCCGTCACTCGCTTGGGCAAGTAGCTGATAAACTTCATAGAAAAATAACAAACAGTGTGTCCCTGTATCTTGACTGGTGAAAATGAGATTCTTTTCCTGATTGATGTGAGTGGGGAGGCTTGTAAAAATGCATTTCCAGCTGATTAGTTCAGAAGATGTCAATCTCAAACAGTTTTATGACCTGCAGTCTACATGCCAGATGTACATTTGCTATTTATAAAGTAACAAAGATGAATGACTAAATTTGAGCATTCCTCTATGGCAACTGTGCTAAATATTGCCTGCAGGACAACACAGAGCAAACAGAGCAAAGCCCCCAAAAGCACCTATTGCCAATATAGAGCGTTTAACAATTAATGTATTGGATACTGATACTAACATAAATTGGTTTAAGCCCAGATTGACAAGGCATTTGTCTATTACTCTTTTATTTTTAAGAGAATACATTTTGAAGAAAATCATAAATGCATTTTAACTTAATTAGTGACAGACAACACAAAATATGTCAATAGGTTAATATTTGTAAAATTTCAAAATACTTTGAGAAGAACAAGCATCATTTCTCAAACTGCATTTGCAAGACATACATGGCAATCTCACCTGTATCTTAACATGTGTACTTACAGGAAAGCAGATAATGTTTTCTAAGCAGAAAATATGCATGTTGGCAAAGTCACCAGAAGTGTTTACATTCTGGACTCCATACATATTTTTCTGGAAGAAGCTAGTGTGTTACCCTTCTGTCGCTAGAGGTTCATGCAGTTTAACAAATGAAGTAGCCCAGAAAGATGGAAAATGAGTTACGAATGCTGAGCCAAAGCACACATTCTGGTGTGTGTAAATAAATACATAATTAGCAATAATTTGTAGTTGTTGTAAAGTTAATTTGGGGATATGATGAAAAGGAAATTGAAGGAGGGGGATAGACACATGTGTGCTATTTTGTGCACATACTACTAATCTCTTTGGATTGTGGTCACAGTGTAAAGTTTAAGATCTAGCTAATTAATCATGTTTCCCTCAATGGCATTTAATTTAGTGGTGGCTAAAAACTAACAAAGCAGTAAGGTTATTGTGCTAAGTGATGTATAGATATTAAGTGATAAATAGAACTTGTCTCAAAAGAATTGCTACCAAGACAAGAAGATAGACACACAAGATAAGAGAAATATAGGACACAGAAGCAAACAAAAAACAATTTATTTTTTTTACTGATTTCAGGTCAATTTCATATTTTCTTTCATTTTTCAGTGCACTGAGAAGCAGGTTGTATCATTTTTAGAATATGATAGATAGGAAAATGTAGAACAGAAAAAAGATCATTTGAGAATGAGAAATAAGCAGACTGGTAGGAAATAATAAAAGGAGCTGAGGAGCAGCAGAGCTTGCACAGCTGACGCATGGGGAAGCGTCTTCCCTGCACATCAGCTGAGCTGGTCACGTGAGCTGGAGGGGTAGCAGAGACTTCATTGAGCTGCTCAGCTGATGCACTGGAAAGCTTTTCCGTGCATTAGCTGAGCAGCCTCCACAAGCCTCTGGCTAACAAGGAGACCCTCACCAGAGCCTGAAGAGGATGTCCTCTGGGCTCTGGGGAGGGTCTCAGTGCGAGCTGGAGGGGCAGCGGGGCTTGCTCAGCTGATGCACAGGGAAATGGCTGCTGCGCTACCCCACACATCCTCTTTGAGCTCTGGGGTGGGTCTCCTCGTAAGCTACTAAGACTCTCCATGGAATTCCCCATTCTATGTGATTTCATTGACTTGTGAGGGGGTTCGTAATCTAATCCCCATGTAAATGGGGATTCACCTCTGTATTTAAATATGTTGTGCACATGTGTGAAATACGCAGGTTTGTATTCACTATGTTATGTTATATAAGCTGGTATTCATCATTAACTGATTTGCATTAAGATTCAATTTGCTGAGCATATATTGTGTTCTCATATATATATATTTTCAGCTGAAAGAGCGGCTGAAATTACCTCTGCTTGTAGCAATGTAGCCTTTCTTCTAAAGGAAAAAGAATCCATCTTCATAAATGTTCTTAAATATTTAAAGCTGACTTGCAGCTCAAATGCTTTAAATATGCTCCAAGAAGCAGCCAAGCTGCAGTTACCTGCTTCTCTTTCTAGAAAACCAAATAACCTCACATAAAAGCTACTTTAAAGGCCCCTTGGAAATTATTTAATATTTATAAATCAGCAATATGTGTGTTAGCTATATCTGTGCTGGCATTGAAATGAAATTCTGCAGTGATTTGAAATCTGGTATACTTTGAACTTCTCAAATTGCAACAGTACTCAGTATCAATTCACAAAAATTTGTGGGTACTTTGTTTCTGTGCCAACATCTGCATGAAATCTGAATTTCATTGTGGCTTTTGGAACTTGTTTGCATTGTACTAACGCATCACTAAGCAAAGGACCCAGAAGTATCCCAAGCTATATCCTGCTCCTTCAGAGGCAGTGTAAACCCTGTCAAGAACAGGCCACCTACTACCCATCTGGTCCAGGGAACTGTCCACTAACAGTGTCTCAGTTTTATCTGGATTAAGCTTCAGTTTGTTGGCTCTCATCCAGTCCATTACCGAGGCAAGGCAACAGTCCAGCACATTCACTAGGTAGCGTTTTAGGAAAGCCTCTGTCTGAAACCCTCAACAGCCACTGCTAGTCAGAAAGACAGTATTGAATGTGTTGCCCTCCAGATGTTTTAGGGCTCAACTCCAGACAACTTGGCCAATGGTAAATCATGATGGGAGTTGTGGTCTTTCTCTCTCACCATGTGATATGATGAAGGGGGGGAGTGTGTTTTATTGTTTCCCAACTTACCTAGAATAACACACCTAGCGTTCCTAGGCAGTATCCCCTTAAGGCACTGTCTAGACTTTGCTTAGTTTCAACAGAGTTACTCTATCTTGCACCTTTCAGCTATTCTCAGAGACCTTTTTAGTAACTTTAAGGGTTCTAAATTTGAACCAGCAGTGACAAGGGCAGCTAATGCTTTTCATATTCTGAGCATGCATATTGCTTCCCCCATCACATCAAGGATCAGATTTTCCTCTTGGGGGAATTGCAGCTGGGGAAATAATCACTTGTAAGCTGTTGGCATCATTGTGATTCTCCACCGGATGCATGAGTCGTTTTTGGCCCTAACGCTTAGATCAGGGAGGGTTCATATATATATGTATGCACGTGAACACACACGCAACTGCTTTTGTATAGTGCCTATTCCAGTGACATGCCCTTAAAATAACAAGCCAAAAAATATTATTAAGGCTGCCTTTGAGTAGACTGTTTCCAGAAAGATCAACTCACCCACACACTTGGTTATATGACTGGGAACAGTTTACATACATAAACCTGCAAAATTCAGCGTAGCGTCTTCTCATCTACTTTAGTGCAGCTATGATGTATAGTCTTACCACTACAACAGGAGCCACAGATTTATAGCTTAGGATCCTGAAAGGCAGGATTCTGACAGTTGACACGTTAACTTGGAAAGTAAACTGGTTTTCAGCCTTTCCCTGGTGTGGTTATGCAGTTGTGATGTTTGCATTATATTTATAATAACTGTGTTTTTGTATGCACTTTTTAGATATTCATCCAGTTCTGTTGTGTGTGTGCTATTTCTCTTATTTATTTTGTCTCGAGTTTCTTTAATATGCAGATTTATATATGCCACATTTGCAACATGGATCCTCTTCTTCATTGCTTTCAGATTATTACTTAGCACAATATCTGTCCTTTATTCCTCTGAAAGGCCTGAAATAACTTCTAAACTTCTAATATCTTTGCTTATTATTTACACTGTGGAAACTGCTGAATGTGATTGTTGTCTTTAATTGCTCATTAGGGAAAATGAATAGGAAGTATTGCTCCTTTTCTTCTAACTTTTTTGTCTGTAGATGGATTAATTGACTGCATGGATCCTGACTGCTGTTTGCAGAGTTCCTGCCAAAACCAGCCCTACTGCCGTGGACTGCCGGACCCACAAGATATCATTAGCCAAAGCCAGCAGTCACCATCTCAGCAAGCTGCCAAATCCTTTTACGATCGGATAAGTTTTCTTATAGGACCGGACAGCTCCCATGTCATTCCTGGGGAAAGCCCTTTCAATAAAAGGTGAGGGTTTTCTGTTATTCCTTTTGCTAGACTTTGTTTCAAGGATAGTTGGAAAAGTACAAAATTTGGGACTCTGCATGGCTGATTTTGTACAAAACTTCAGACAGACAGTGATACTGCTTTAACATAGCTTTTTATACTGTGTACTGTCTAAGTTCTAACAGGGCATTCCATTAAGGATTATATAAATCTTCATTGACCCAGCTGATTTGGGTTAGCACAGTTGGAAGTGTATCAAAGTGATGAAAACGCCTCAGAAGGGAAGGCAGTGATGCACTTTTAAAGCTGAGCTCAGTAAATAATATAAATTATGAATTAATGTAATAGAACTGTTAACTGCATGACAGTATGATTGCAGAAGCTGCCTGCCTGGTGCTTTGCAGAGTGGTTATATACCTGAAAATAAGCTAGTAACTGAAAGCAGGTGTCCTGTGCCTTACTGAGTGAAAGTAGATGATTTACTCTGGAACTCCTGTGTCTGCAGTAATTTAGCTGCATTAATGTAGTTGAGCACAGCGGTTGATTAAAAGTTGTAACACAAATGTTCCTTATTACTCCTTTAAATTCTGTGCTTTGCAGCCCCCGCAGGTTTACAGATTGCCTAAAAATTAATTGGCAAAACACTTTTCCGTAGGGAAGTGCAAAAAGATAGGCTGTTTAGAAGGAAAGCCTTGAGTTTATAATTTTAAAACACCATTGCTAATTTATTAATTTTGCACACTGATCCAAAATGCTTTGGTTGTGATCCAGAGAGCCCCTTTATATGCAGTCAAGAGATTGTTCGCCGTAGTAGGGGTCTATCCAAACAGCAGTTCCCTCCTACTGTAGCATATCATAAACGGCTTTTAAAATTCATGAAACTTAAAAAGATTCTTACAGTGCAGCGCAGGACGCTTTTGTTTGAAAAAAACAAAACAAAATAAAAATCCTGCTTCATACTGAGGGTGCTCCTTATATTTATCAGATTTCAGCCATTGGCTTAGAAGTAAGTTATTTTGATCCCAATGAAACCTACCACCAAGTGAGTGTGCTCAAGTTTGCAGAGTTAGCAAGCAAGATGCAGCAGTTCAGTTCTGAATACCATTACTAGGAAGTAAGCCACATTGAATTCAGTGGGAATTGTAAATAAACATGCACAGGATTTTACTGTACAGTGGTACCTCGGGTTAAGTACTTAATTCGTTCCAGAGGTCCATTCTTAACCTGAAACTGTTCTTAACCTGAAGCACCACTTTAACCTATGGGGCCTCCCGCTGCCGCCACGCCGCCAGAGCACAATTTCTGTTCTCATCCTGAAGCAAAGTTTTTAACCTGAAGCACTATTTCTGGGTTAGCAGAGTCTGTAACCTGAAGCATATGTAACTGAAGTGTATGTAACCCGAGGTACCACTGTATAAGCAGATAATATTTTTACATGTGAACA
Organism: Podarcis melisellensis; assembly: GCF_964234715.1. Taxonomy (NCBI): domain Eukaryota; kingdom Metazoa; phylum Chordata; class Lepidosauria; order Squamata; family Lacertidae; genus Podarcis; species Podarcis melisellensis. The sequence continues at coordinate 49,527,609 of NC_138541.1, forward strand.
CAGAGGCGAACCCGAATCTGCTGCTGAGTGTACATGTGACAACAAACCAATCAGTTACCACTGTATTTGTATGATGCAAGTGTTTGTCATATTCACACTGTAAGTAATTCGGTGTACACTGAAACCATCTCAGAGAGACTATAGATCCAAATGAGTTTTGAAATAAGGCAGTGGCTGCACAGTATACAACGTTGTGAACTAACAGGATGTTTATGCTTTGGTACATTGGCATGGAAGTGCTTGTTTGGGAAAATATTAAATGTTGTAATTTTATACCTTTCCCTACAGTCTTGCATCTGTTATAAGGGGCCAAGTATTGACAGCAGATGGAACACCACTCATTGGAGTTAATGTGTCATTTTTACATTATCCAGATTATGGGTACACCATCACTCGTCAAGATGGAATGTAAGTTTCATATCACGTATGTTGAGATAGCAGTACAGAAAATTAACTTGCCTTATTTCATCAAAAGTTGTTTTGAGATTTATGTCTACACACATGTTTATGTTTATGTCTACACACACACACACACATGAGAAAAGGACTACTGCTTCTTCTGACAAACTTAAGAAATCAGAATCTTTAAATTTAAATTGTATATATGTCTGTGAGCAAGATGTAAATTTAAGGCATTTTACACAATAATAATCTGATTTACATTAGGTTTGACTTGGTGGCAAATGGAGGCGCATCTTTAACCCTAGTGTTCGAACGGTCACCATTCCTTACTCAATACCACACAGTTTGGATTCCATGGAACGTCTTCTATGTCATGGACACCCTGGTCATGAAGAAGGAGGAGAATGACATTCCCAGCTGCGATCTGAGTGGATTTGTGAGACCAAATCCTGTCATTGTATCATCACCTCTTTCTACCTTGTTCAGGATTTCCCCTGAGGACAGTCCTATTATTCCTGAGACGCAGGTACAATACCTCTTAAGTCCAAATATATTTGTGAGAATCAGGACCCTTTCTAAGTAAGGGGGGCTGGGGGCAAGGTTCCTTCTAGGGTCCCCACATTCAGTGCCTTGTCAAGTCCACTGCTGCCACCCTGATTCCTACCCTTTCCTGGTTGCTTTGTCTCCCCCCTCCCCCCCTTAAGATGTGTTAATGGCAATAGTTAATCTGTCCCTTGTGGTGATGACTGCCTCCACAGTGTTTGCCATGGAAGCTAAATGTGGCATCTGAAAGCAAGTTAAAATTTAAGGAAATGTGTTACTGCTTAGGATATATGGGCTGCAATGAAATAGACATTGGGAAGGATCTAGGAATTACAAGGTTACCAGCATATTGAAATACATGGTGTGACCTATAGCATGTTTCAAAATGAAGAGTTCTTTTTACTTTGAAATTAAGGACTCTTATGTAATATTATTTAGGCAACTCAAAACATTCTGCTATAAAACTTGTGTTTTAGACTCATAATGCCCTACTCCATTAGCATTGCAAGGTGGAAGGGGATGAAACATAATCATTCGTTGATGTGGACTGGAAGCCTAAAGGAAAACACAGAATAATTAAGCAGGAGCCAGTTTTATCTGTCACTGTTATGCCTCTGCCTTTGGTTACTGCAGATGAGATCAAAAGTTAGTTTCAAAATACTACCCGTGGCAACATAGCTTTGATTTTTGGCAGTAGCTGATGAAATGTCTAAACTCAAGTCTATAAACAATTAAAATTAATAATTTACAAGCCTCTCGGTAAAGTGCTTTGAAAGAAAGGATTATTTTAAGAAAAAAGTAAACTTTTACACCTTGATTTTATTTAAACTGTACTAATATGAATAGCTTTTTTATGATGTGTGGGCACATTAGCGCTGTTGCTAATGCATATCTGATATGTATTTTTGCAGGAAAACATAAATTAGAGGGGTGCTTTCTCCAAACTCTGTGCACTCACAGGATTCTTACCTTCTGTTGTAGAAGTGACGCATATTTATAATTCCCAAGGGCTGAATGTTAAGCTCAGATGCACAATACATAATATTGAATATCCTCATCTCTCACAAAAACCGTTAGTCACAATAAATCAATACAGTTCCAGGCTTTCTTGGAAGTGAACAGTGTAATTTTTCAAATAAATTATCAAGCAAGGCATATAAAGTATGTGTAAGTGATAACTTGAAAAACAAAACAAATAAGTTTATTTCCATTTGGTTTTCCTTCACTAGAATCAGCCACAGTACTAAAATGAGTTGGCAACATTCTGCATCATTTTCATAGCATACCAGTGTGCTACTCTAGTTATGGAGTCAAAGCTTTATTAACACTTTGCTGTTTGCCAGGACAGTCTGGTGGCAGAAAAGAACAGCAATCACAGATAACATTAAGCCAAGGTGTATGATTTGTTCAAATCATAATGTAGAGAATCCTTGACTTAGTTTGATATCTTAATCAACATTCATGATTTGTTTCTGTCCAAACAAATTGCCACATGAAGCCAAAGTTTGCTGTTGGCTTCCTGAACATGGTTGTTTGGGAGAAACAAACCATAGGCACTGGTTCAGACATCACACTAAAATTAAAGTTTGTTGTTCATTGTTCCAGAATGCAGCTTGGGTTCATTTTCTTGAACAGTATGCAATGGAGCCTGGGCAATTGCCCCATCCAAGATCAGGTGACAGCACTTGTCACCCACACCCCATGCCATGCTATTGAAAGGGGTCCCTCCCACTCCGCAGAGAGGGGTTTTCTTCCAGGGGGAGGAGGGGGTAGAGCTTCCTTCCACTTGCAGTTTTCAAGAGACCTAACCCACAATTGCAGGATTCTGTTTGGGAGAAGGGAGGCTCTTGCCTGGTAAACGTGGGTATTCAACTCAATTTTGCTCAGTTTTAAATGAATGAATGTAGCACCATTAATTTCACTGGGTCTACTTTGAGTAAAACTTGCATTGAATACTGCCTATGCTGTTAACCAGTGAGGCAGGACTTCTTCATGATTCCTGCCACCGTGCCCCCCTCATGAGAGCTTATGGAGCCACATGAAGTGTGGTGTGCCCTGAGATCTTGCAAAGGGAGATGCTTCTCTCCAAACTTGGGCCATGGCAGCTGTTGCGTTGCCCTGCAAATTGCCTGGATGGCATCAACATGCACTTGTAGAACCAGTTAGTCCGCAGCACCTCCTAAACTGGAATGATACTGAGCAGTGCAGATCTTTCCTTGATGGCTCCTACCTGGAAGCTCAGGTTAGGCTAACTTTGAGGCAGCTTTTTGAGTTGGTGGCCAGCATCCTGAGAATTGAGCTTTATGTGTTTCAGAGGCACCATATTTTAGTGATATGAGATTTATCGTTGTCTTTTTAGAAATCTTCTCATCTTAATGGAGCTGTTTGGTGGCTTTACAGCTAACGCTTTAGTGGTGTGGTTAAGAAAAAAATTTAGTTGGAAGTCTTGAATGAAATAAAGATGATTGACTGCCTTAATCCATGGAAGACAGAAACCCATCTTGTCTAACTATCACCCACACACTTTTCTAGGCAAGAAAGGCTCTAAAAAGAAGATTGAATCATTGTGCTCTCCTGATATGAGAAAGGGTTGAATATTGATCAGAATGCATGAGGAAGCTTTCCCTAAGGCAGCCATCTAGCTTGAGAAAGAAGGAAAGAAAATTTCTGTTTTAAACATCTTCCTTGAAAAATTGCCAATGTAAATATTCTGAAGGCAATATTTTGAAATGCCATACAACAAAACCATTTTAGTAATTAGAACTAAATTGTGAAATATCGTAATTAGAAGCAGGAAAATCAGAGAGGGTTATGAGAAGAGCAGCTCATCTCTGCAAAAGAAGTAAGGTGCCACTCCACTTTCCGAGGGGTACGTCTCCATGCGCATCCTCTTGCTGTACCATCCTAGGCTGAGAGGCCCCAGACTACACAGATGATGTCAGAAGGGCCAAACACACCAGTGGTTCATCAGACTGCAGAAGCAGCTGCTGTGAAGGCTGAGTGCCATTACTCTCTCACCTAAAAGGGCAACTCTTCCCAGGGGTTTTGCAGGATACACGGTCATCCTGCTCACCAGAGCCTCAACCTAGGTAGAAATAGACTCATGCAGCTCTCAGCCTGCATGTCCAAAGGTGTCTGACCTTCCCCCATCTCCTTTCCCAGCCTGCTTCTTGAGGGCTTCAACATTGGCAATAAATGCCCTCACATCCATTTCCTCTTCACCCACATCAGCAGCCAGTTGATGAGGGATATATTTCAGGGAGGTTTTGTGTGACTTTTTAAAGGAACCATGGCAAGATAGGAAATAAGTTTGATTGGACCATAAGAGGCAAATTTCCCAGATAGAAAGGTTCCAAAATAAAAAGGACTTCAAAGCAGAAGGGTATGTGTGCATGCCTGTCCTGTGATGGCTGCAGTGCTTCAATCCTGCTGGATTTACCAACCAGAATTTCAGATCCGGATGAAATCTTGGTTTAAATTTCTGGTTTAAACACACACAGATCACAGCACCAAGCCGGCTCATGAAGGAGGGGAGGCATACAGACCATTCCTTCCTAAACCATTGTCTTTTACAGCACTCAGATCACAGTATTTTGTACACATGTATATATGTAACAGTTATTTTATAGGTAGTACATCCATTGATGCAGCAATTGCTGTAGGAAATAAGGTTGTAAAAACTTTTGCATATATTCATCCTAAAAAAAAAATCACATAATGCTTCAGAAGTTTAGATAGTCAGCCCAATGATTGTTTAAACAATTGTATCTTTCTACAGAAAACGTATTTCTGATAGTTTCTAATCAATCACATGCAGTAAAATTCTTGCTAGTTGAGATTAATTTGTCATTTTCCTCTTTTTATTTTTTAGGTACTACATGAGGAGACCACAGTCCCAGGAACTGATTTGAAATTGTCTTATTTAAGCTCCAGAGCTGCAGGGTATAAATCCGTTCTTAAGATCACCATGACGCAGTCAGTGATACCATTTAACTTAATGAAGGTTCATCTCATGGTGGCAGTGGTGGGAAGACTTTTCCAAAAATGGTTCCCTGCATCCCCAAATTTGGCTTACACATTCATATGGGATAAAACTGACGCATATAACCAAAAGGTCTATGGTTTATCTGAAGCTGTTGGTAGGTCTTATTTGTGTTGTTATGGGTTTTGTTTGCATGTTTGCATTATCTAGAAAACATAGAATAATATTTAATAATGAAGATATATGAGAAGTTCAGTATGCTGTGTAGAATGAATGTAAACTTTTAATTGTTAACAATTACTGTTACAACAGCTTACTTTTAACAGTAAATTGTTGTAAGCTGACTTGAGGGCTCTTCTTAGAGTTGAAATGTGTTATAGACATATTTTTTTCATTTTTATAAAAAGAATGGAACTTTAAAATCACAAAGGAATTACACTTCGTTTGTAATTATCACATCTAACTAAACTAGTACCTGGAAGTAACAAATTGTGAGGACTGTGTTGATCAGGTCTGAGACAGACTAAGATGGGGAAAATAGTTGCACCATCATTTTCGCAGACAAAGTCTTGGACTGCCTGTGGTGCTTTCAAAAAACAAAATGATTTTAATTGCCTTAAATTGCTATTAAACATCTGGTGTTTTTCAACAACTCAAGGCTTTAAATTATTTCAAGGGAGCATCAATATATCATGTGTATATAGAGCTTCAAGCTTTAATCAGTCAGTACAATTAATTGACTGAAACTTCAGTTACAGATTAAAATTTGCTCCCTGAATAATTGCTAGGGTTGACACAGTGCACGGGACTCCTGAACTAATTCTAGCCAAGCAGGCTATACAGGTGTGTCACCTCTATCCCTGCAAAAGATTTGTTGAAAATTATAAATATATATTTCCTAAATTGTATCTAACACTAACCCAGAGGAAAAACTAATATTCTAAGTGTGTTATGTTAACATGCAAAGAAACCTCCCTGTAATTGGAAACCCTGTTCAGTGAAAGTACTTAGAACCTGTCTTCAGGTATCTAGAGAGGAAGGGTAGTTTAATAATAATAATAATAATAATAATAATAATAATAATAATAATAATAATAATAAATATTTTTATTTTTAATTCCAGTATCTGTAGGTTATGAATATGAATCTTGTTTGGATCTAACACTGTGGGAAAAACGGACAGCTATTTTACAAGGCTATGAATTGGATGCTTCCAACATGGGGGGCTGGACCCTAGATAAGCACCACGTCCTGGATGTTCAGAATGGTAAGTCTCCATTTTATTTTAATATTCTTTTTTTCTGGACTCATACTGACTATGTAATTAATTCATTGTCTGTCACACAAAAGTTATGAGTAATACACATTCATGGCTATCCTAGAATTATTCTTTAATTTGAATTAATGTTGAATTTATAAGCATAACTTTATTCCATGCCAACACCAGGAAATGTTTTCTTCTTCATACTACGTAAAAATATTATGCTGTGCCTAGTCTCCCCCCACAGTTTCCATGGAACTGTGTCAAGTACAGCTAGCATTATTGCTGCTCTTTTGCCTCACTAGCATGATTACTCCTGTATTTCTATGCAAAGAAATAAGTGTTTCCTAAGCCTCTCATTGTCAATTCGAATATTTGGTGGGGAAATGTATTTTATACAAATATGTTATGGGGGGAGAGGTTTTTAGTCCACAACAGAATTGGCACTGGTATGCAGGAAATATGCACCATTCCTACTTGTCTCCAATACCAATTCCATTCAGAGCTAAAAAAAAATCAGATATAGTGCTAGCACCTGTCATTAAGTTGCCCCCCCCCACTTCTGAATTCTGCTGTGTACCTGAGGCTCTCTTCCAAAAACTTCATTCATTTTCCTGCCATTTCCAGTGGTTCTTCCTTGCTTCATTAACTTTCCTTTACTCATTTTTACATATCTTTATTTTTTAATTCCAACTATTCTTTTATTCTTTTACTTCTTTTAAATCTCTGGTATTTACTGCATTCCCCCCCCCTTAAATCTCTGATAAAAATCCATGTTTCAAAAAAAGGAAAAGGAAAACCCATGTTTCCTTCCCATAGTTCTCTGCTTGACCTGCTTTCTCCAACCTTTTTCTTCTTCTCTGTCATCACTAATGATGTTGTTGTTTAGCAGCTAAACTGTGATCCTAAGTACACTTACTCAGGCACAAGCTCCCTTTTCACTTGTGGCTTCCAAGTAAATATGTCAGATTTACTGGAGAGCTTTATTGTTTCAATTAAACAGTTTGCTTGATGCCCCACGAAGCTTCTTCATTCAAACAGTTTATGCTTAAATATATTGGGACTTCCATAGCAGTATGACTCCAGCTACAACAGCAATATAGCAACATGTATATTTTCTTCCATATTATGAAACACATTACAAGTTGTATGGAGGAAATATTTCTCCTGTCATTGGAACACTGCCAGTTTTAGAGTGAAATGTGCCTGCCATTTAACTGCAGGCGGCAATGACACACAGGTGCTTAGTAAAGGTGACTAATGACACTCATGTTGACTGGAAGTTATGTTATGGAAGGAAAGAAATGATCTCAGATTTAAGATAGGCAAAGACCTATCTTAGAAAGGAGGATGCCAGGATGCAGAATGTTATGGAAGCCAAAGGACACCAAAATGATGTCTAAGGACTAGTTAACAAGATCATGTTTCTTGGTATGTAATTCTAGCTATTATGGGATTAGTTACAGAGAGACTTCGTTTCATGTGAATATGGTACATTTCACTGGGAGGCAAGGGTTAATAAGTGTACTGCCATTGAATGCCATTCAACTTATCATGGGAACTGGCACAAAGCAAGTAAGCACTGAGATAATTACGTGTACATTCATTTTCCTTATTTTGTTGTTCAGTAGTTTCTGATCATAAGGTGAGTCAGCTATGCTCCTAAATTTATGCTCAGGAGACTGTTTGACAAGTAATGACTTTTCAAAGTGATGCCTGTCTAATTGAATAAATGAAGTGGCTAGTTGTAATGACAGGGTGGATGAGCTGGGGAAATTTATTCACAAGGGAGCAAAGACAGTGACAGGTGTTTATACGGACACCCTGAATCACTGCAATAAATATTCTAATGTTCATCTTTCCCCCTGTGGTAATAGAAGAGAGATGCGAAAGGGCAATTTTTCAAAGTAATGACAGAATAAATCAGGTACCATAGTGCTGAGTGCTGACTTGTATGATACCTCTGATGAAAATTATAGAACTCAGCTATTTCAGCAAAATTATGGTTTCCTGATTGTCATAAATGATGTGATCATAGGAAGGGGATTTCAGATTCCATTAGTGCATTCTCGTTCCAACTTTTCTTGGGGAAATGAAATCCATGTGCTGTTATGATGCAGCCTCATTTACATGGCTTTTCTTTTATATTTCATGAGCCATTTTCATTTCCTCTTATTTCATAATGTTGTCCGTCCTCTGGTATACCTCTCTCGGATTGCATGGCATTAGAAAAGTAATTGGCACAGGCCAAGGAACATGTTCTGTTTATGGAAAATATTTACCCATTGAAATTCAACTTAAAAGTAACCTTAGGGTGGAGAAAGCTGCCATAGAACTTCCTAAATGTATTTTAACAGTTACTGTGGGACAAAAATAAATTCATTAGTACTGTTATCTTTGAAATATTGTACACTTGATCAATAAAGCAAGTATTACTATACTGTACAAAGTGACATGTGGTTTACATGGATTATAACGCATTGAGATTTACTGTGGAATAAGTGTAACAGTAATAGCAGACAGTTCTCACAGCAGACCTTGACTGAGTCATTGATCAGGATAATAATGAGGATAGTGGTAATGTTTTAACAAAATATAGTTGTAATTGTGAAAGCCTAATATTATGCACATATATTGCTTCCCCACATTTCCTGTGAAGGCCATAAAAATGATGCTGGAGAAATACTACTTCTTTTCCTAATGATTCTTGCCCAAACATTTTTGTTGTGTTTGACATATGAGTACAGAACTGCAGATACATTATAGAGCCGGGCTCTGCTAGCAAAGACAACTTATTCTTTTGCGTAAAATAAGACCATTTGACAATGGGAAATTGAGGCTGTCAGAAAACTTATTTACAATAATAGTTTACTGGTATAATGTTGTGGGTGTGTGATGCGTAACAGGACATATGTAAGCAATTTATTCTAACAGTACAGAATAAACAAACAGAAATGCATCATTCCAAACCAACGTTCACCCAAATCCAACTGAGAAAAATGCACATGCAAATGGGTACTGTGTATGTTTCCCAGAGTCAAAAAATCCAGTTTGGGAGATTGTCAAATCAAGTGGTTTTGAATAGTATGAGTTGCCTGCTTGGGAAGGAAGGAGAAGGAACATAGAACTGTATTTAGGTCAGAAAGCGTTTTTTTATGGCAATCCAGTGGGGGGTTGCACAGGAACAGCTCAGCTTCTCAGCTATGAGAAGCACATGCACAGCACCCACTTGTATATCATTGCTCCCTATTGGATTGCCCCAAGAAAACTGTTGCAAACACGAGTTCTGCCCATTTCTACTTTTCCACATGTATCCTTTTTTTAAGCATTTGCCAACTTTTCATAGAAGTTTGTTATTAAAAACATCACTGTTATCTTATATGCTTTTTTTCTCTTGCTGTGGTTGCTCTGATTACCTTCTGAGCTGATTGTAAATATGAATAGTGATATTTTGATCCCTTTTCACAAAGAGTTTCATTCAGTGGGTGGGATTGAAATGGATGGCCACATGTGCAACAGACTTCTAAAGTGCCACTTCCAGATAGCAGCCTCCAGTTCTTATGGAGAAGCTTCTCTTGAATTTCAGGAGAACCAGCGTGGTGGTCATTGTCCTCTCTCTTGATCTTGACACCTTTGAAATACAGTCCCAGTGTGGAATATTAAATGTATTTAGTATTTTCTGATCAAAATTTGTAAGTGACAAAAATACTCCATTGATGTAGGAAACCATATTTGTGTTTTCTCCAGGAATCCTCTACAAAGGCAATGGGGAAAATCAGTTCATCTCTCAGCAGCCACCAGTTGTCAGTAGTATAATGGGCAATGGTCGACGACGTAGCATTTCTTGCCCAAGTTGCAATGGTCAAGCAGATGGCAATAAGCTTTTGGCTCCCGTTGCCTTAGCTTGTGGTATTGATGGAAGCCTGTACGTAGGGGATTTTAACTATGTTCGACGGATATTCCCATCTGGAAATGTAACAAGTGTTCTTGAACTAAGGTATATCTTTACTCCTAAAACATTTGGTTTCGAGATTATGTGATGAATCAGTCATTTTATGATACCATGTTTCCATATACACCTGAACACTGTAATAAAAATGCAAATGCTTTAAAAATATTATTTTAAAATGAGGTTGAAGAAAGATGGGACATTTTCTCAAGCCATTTACTCATGGAGATAGCTGTCAAAATATCTCTGCTATTCAGATGATAAAAAATGACTGAATGGAATTACAATCAGCAACCTTATCAGCATCATTACCTATTTACTGTTCCCTCTTTTAACAACTTTTCATCTAACTTTTTTTCTAATACTGTTTTTTTTACTCTTCCTTTCCTTGCCTTCCCACCAAGAAATAAAGATTTTAGACATAGGTAAGCATTTTAAGCATGTTCATACTTTTTGTTCAAAGTGTTCTTTCCTTTAAAAAAGAATGAACAAATAAATTCAATAGATTGAAGTGCTGTAAAAATTGTTACGATCATAAGGAAGGAGTGCTCTATAAAAGTGACTATTTTTGCCTTAAATCATAGAGAGGTGTAAGTTTGGAAGATTGCTCCTATTCAACATAACCCAAATTCTTTCCCCGTTCTAGTTAAAATAGTTATATTTTATCATAAGGCATCCCAGGATAGGGTATAAATGTCTGAAATGATGAAATAAATAAAAACGTTGCTTGCTCCCCATCACTTTTTGTTTTCCGTTTCCAGCCTGTCTGTAAGGTATTGCTCCTATTTTTCCTCCTTGCTGTGCTTCTGTAATCCATGCCTCACTCATTCACCATCATCCTAACCTTTTCATTGTTCTCTCCTTGCCCTGAATGCCACAGACAGAACTTTCATTTTGTCCTTGTATCACCTGAAATGCTGTGTGCTTCAGTGGAGTCAATTCAAACATTCAGCTGCTTTATAATAACCAGTGATACAGAAATCCAGTGATGGGCATGTTATGTGTGCAACATGCCTGCGCCACTTAGCAGTGGAGAACAAAATCAGCTATGTGGCTCAATGGCAGAACAATCCCTGACATCTCCAGGTAGCGCTAAGGAAGACTTGTATCTCAGATTCCAGAGAGAGAGCCCCAGTCACTGCAGACAAATACATTAGCCGAGGTCTAACTCAGTATAGATAAATAGGTACTGCTCCAGCGGGAAGGTAAACGGTGTTTCCGTGCGCTGCTCTGGTTCACCAGAAGCAGCTTAGTCATGCTGGCCACATGACCCGGAAGCTGTACGCCAGCTCCCTTGGCCAATAAAGCGAGATGAGCGCCACAACCCCAGAGTCAGCCACGACTGGACCTAATGGTCAGGGGTCCCTTTACCTTTAACTCAGTATATGATATGGCAACATCCTATGTTCATAAGAGCGAACTGTAGATGATTCACGCTGAATTATGGCTAGGCATATCTTTAAAGAGGAGGGTGATAAAACAGCACGGACAGCGCTTTGCTTTCTGTTCTGTGATCACAGTGACTGCCACTAGCTAGAATGAAGTGGCAGAGCTCAGTCTGAAATTATTTGCTAGACACATGCATTACATCACTGCTGTGTGCCACAGCTGCTAAATGTGTCATGCAAAATGCAGGGTGACATTAAGAAACCCTCCTTATTATCATGCATGCTTCATCTTTATTTTTGGTCTTTCTCCCCCTCTTACACAAATCCCCAGAGACCTACGTTTTATTTTATTACGTCTGGTTTCTGTTGAAATTCACTCGTGCTTCTAGTTATACTGCCTCGTGGGTTTTCTTCCTTAACTGTGAAAGGTTTTTTTATATTTCAGAATTAATGTTTCACATATGCTGCTTTTTGTAGTGTCGGCAAGTAGCATTTTCTCCATGACTAAATATAATATGCACCCTTATTTTAAATTATAAGCATAGCTGTCAGCTGTTCTCATATCATTATGAAGGTTCATTGTTGCTTAAAAAAACAACAACCAGTGTCCTCTGTCCATTGAAACCAGCTGATGCTTTAACAGTCATTAGATAGAATACTTTGTAAATTCACATTTTAATATTATACCAAATGCAAAATATGACATGCATTCAAAAGTTGTTACACATGGCTCCCTGCATTCTGTTGTTCATCTGTTGCTAAGCATATTGGGGAATTAAGAACATATGTTAAGTAATACCCATTTTCTGTGATTTAACTATATTATACAGCACACGTACTCTCAAATACTACTTTTTATTTATTACTGGAATAGGGAAAGTGAATGTGTGATCCATATATCATTCTTCTGGAGTAATCCAGTTGTCTTTAGTGGGGAAACTCTTTAGCCTTTGGAGAACTACAGGCAAAAATAGTTGCATGTTCAGTGTTATATGAGTTGCACTTCCTGGATAGACTAGTGTGGTTCTGCTACAAAAGGACATTTCTAGAGGGAAGCAGGCAATTGTGTATTAATGTTGAGTTCAACTTCTTTGAGATTAGTGTACTACTACAGAGATTCCCTAGAGAAATACAAAGATGTATAAAGAGCTGCAGAGGCAACTGCAGTAGCAGAGACTGGATATTTTTCTGTCTATGAAGGATTTTTACTACACCAAGTATGCCTTGTAATGCCTACATAAAGGTAAAGATTTTGTTTCAATAGAAAGAAGGGAATATCCCATGTTAGTCAAAAACAGCCATTTTACAGCCAGCCAAGATTATTATTGTCGCTCTCTAGAGCGCAGAGTCTTTGAAGTCTCCTGAGTTGAGGTTATTTTCAGTGCCGTGGATTCTCATGGAGCATGCTAATGATTATTCTTCAGAGATTCATCTGCCTTGTGCGGGGCAGGCAATAGCACAGCTAGTGTCATTTTCAAAATTGTACTAAAATGATTTCTCTACTCATGTTAGAAATGTTGTACTTGTCAGGAGCCTCCACTAGAATTATCCACACATTTTCATTGATTTAATAATCCTAATGGCAAAGAAATCAGATGACTTGTTCATTCAGCATTCATCCTCATATGCTGGCATAAAGCTTACACAGTGGTTAGACTATGTCCCGTGTGTGTGTGTGTGTGTGTGTGTGTTGTGTGTTCACTTTCTCCTTTTATCAATGATGGAGTACATTGGTTAAAAATCCAACCAACCACAATTATGTGTTCTAAGCTTTAATTTTAAACTGTTCATCATTCTACAACCAAACTAATTGCCCTGAAACTTATCCAAAGTTGGATTTTATATAAAGATTTTTTTATGCTGATAATTAAAGCACTATCCATACACCTGGTGCTTTTCAAAAAAAGAATTGTATATAACAAATAAGCACATTAATGAACAAAAAGATTAAAGGTACATATATAAAAAGGCACATATATCTTTTAAATCTATTATTACCATCATAGTTTAGGTTCAGGGTTGCACAGAAACCTTTTTTAAGTTACGTGGCTAGTTCTCAGAAATAGAGAAAAGCTAAATCTAGTTAATAGAGCACTCAGAAGTTTAAAAAAGGCAAATAAAAACCCTTTTTCTGCTCAATTGACTACATCCTAGTTGTGAAGCCCTCCAGCACCCCCTAGACTCTGTATCCAGTGCAGTGGAACCAGTTGCACTGCCCTAAATTTGCCTCTGCTTTGGACCAGGTTACCTGACAATCAACTCCACCACTTGCTTGGGTCCTAAAGTCATCTACACAGAGGAGCTTCTTAAAGTGCCCATGCCAAACATGATGAGGTAGAGATAGGACTTTTTTGTGGTGGCTCCCCAGTAATTGAATAACCTACCTAAAGGGGCTCACCAGTTTAGTGCCAGGTGTAGACCTTTATGTTTTCCTGGGCATTTCAGTCTTTCAAAACGTTTAGTGGTTTTAGCTCTTTCACAGTATTGTTATACCATGTTGCTTATTTTATTTTGTGCCTATTCTGCTGCTGTTTTATTTTGTTTTGGATGTTACATTGCTTTAGTTGTATACTTCAGAAATGTCTGTGCTCCAAGATGTAATTTGTTCACAACTTGTTTATGTTGGCCTCGGTTGCCTTTTGCAAACAGAAGTACATTAGCACTGTGTTATATTTATGAAATACGAGGCACTATGTTTTGTGAACAGATGCTCAGATATCACCAAGATTGGTAGATACATTTTAGCACTGCATTTGCAAACACATTAGAGTTGCAACTGACTGCCGTGGCGCTTGGGCTCTGTGTGTTAGCAGGCACTAGCACCGCCATCTATATATTCATTTCAGTTCTGAGCACAATAACTCAGATCCTCTGTCATAGATGCAACTAATTAAGCTTCTGGATTGTATCTTTGAGCAACAAATGTATTCTCTAGAGCTACTCATTCCATAGGAGAGAAATGTTTCAGTTGTATAAGGTTTATGGTGTCATGTGCTCTGTGTTTTTTGAAAAGTGGCTTTATTTCATAGACGGATGGTCCAGCATATTCGGTAGTTTTATGTGAAAGTTTGCAATGATTTAAGATGACTTAAGACAAGAAACTGAACTACTTCTAAAATATGCCATCTGACCTATTAAATCACATCCAGTAATCACATGCCTTCCAATCAGTAGCATGAACAGTCTCTTCTGTTTATGAATATTATGCATCATGTACTCAAGTGGCCTAGATTACTTGAAATAATACAGTTAGTGACATAGGTGCAATTTGAAAAACATAGGCTGTAGAGTGATCTAATCCAGTGCTGTTGGTTTGAAATGACGTTTGCACATTTATATAATTAAAAGGAACCAAAACGGTGTTTATTCCATTACCTTTCCGCAAGGTGGAAGAATCCATACATCAACACTCCTCCCGTCTTTTAAAAATGTGTATTTATTTGACTGTTTCTCAATTGCAAAGCAACAATACACTAACCAACTTTTAACTAACCAACATTACACTTAGGTAAAGGGACCCCTGACCATTAGGTCCAGTAGTGGCCGACTCTGGGGTTGCGGCACTCATCTCACTTTATTGGCCAAGGGAGCCGGCGTACAGCTTCTGCATCCTATGGCCAGCATGACTAAGCTGCTTCTGGCAAACCAGAGCAGCACACAGAAACGCCGTTTACCTTCCCACCGGAGCGGTACCTATTTATCTACTTGCACTTTGACGTGCTTTCGAACTGCTAGGTGGGCAGGAGCAGGGACTGAGCAACGGGAGCTCACCCTGTTGCGGGGATTCAAACTGCCGACCTTCTGATCGGCAAGTCCTAGGCTCTGTGGTTTAACCCATAGCACCACCCGCGTCCCTTCATTAAACACTTACTTCAAACAAAACCACTAATTTTCGCTTACACATTCTCTTTTCAGAGTCAACAGAGTTCACACATAACATACAATGTGTTTAAAACAACAGCAGCACAGCAGCACTTTCTGTTCCCCCTCCCACCCTTGAAAATACTTTGCAGAAAGTAAGAAGCAAGCATACCATGTTTTCATTGGGCCTTTTTGATACCATTATGACTAGGGGTGAAGTGAGATTGACACTGCAGTGCAATAAAAATGGTTTGAACACAGATTTGCTGCATTCAGAGCTGTTGGTCCCCAAGACTAAGAATGTGTGTTAAGATCACTTCCACCACACTCGGCTATGGCTGCCTTCTTCACTCTAACTTTTGAATGGCAACAGGGGTTGCTTGCTTCAATTATTTGCTTTCTGAGTCCAATTGATAGACTGTCTTTTGAAATGTAAAAGTGAATATTGCTTACTGTGCTAAAACCTGTTGTTTCCCTTTCTGCAGCAGTAACCCGGCTCATAGATACTACCTTGCAACTGACCCAGTCACAGGAGAATTGTATGTTTCTGACACCAACACACGAAGGATTTACCGTCCAAAGTCACTCACTGGGGCAAAGGACTTGACAAAAAATGCTGAAGTGGTAGCAGGAACTGGGGAGCAGTGCCTTCCATTTGACGAAGCCAGATGTGGTGATGGTGGCAAGGCTGTAGAAGCGACACTCATGAGCCCCAAAGGTGGAGGAAACTGTCAATTTATGAAGAGCAAAACACAGTTCAGTCAGCACACACAAGAGCATTTCATGCTATCTAGTTATTTATTCAGTCCTGTGTTTCCAAAAGCTTGTTTTCAGTTTGTGAATGGCAAAGCTATCCAAAAGTATAACTGCAGAAAGTGAGATTTGTAGTTAGTCATTTATTATAATTCATTATAAATATTTTTTCACTTTCCAGTTATGCCACAAAGACTTTATACTGAGCAAATTGCAAAGGGTCCAGTCCAGAAGCAATATTTAAATGAGTCCATTAGGAGCAGTGCTTGTTGGATTTCACCCCCCACAAGCAGAATGTTTTCCTTTCATACATGCTGTTCTAATGTACTAGCTATGTTTAATAAAGTACCATACATTAATATCTAAATTTTAACCAGTTAAACCTCATGAGGCTGCATGTAATGTTTAAAACCTGTCATTTTTGTTAATATTTTCAGACAAATTTTCTGGCTTTGTGGGAAAGGATGAACAAACAGAGCAGGAAAACAGGTTTAATAGTTTTGATCAAAAACAAGTAACAAGCTCTTGCTCTTGTGTTTTGTTTCTTTACCCAAGGAGTGGCAGTAGACAAAAATGGATTAATCTACTTTGTTGATGGGACTATGATCAGGAAAGTGGACCAGAATGGAATCATATCAACATTACTTGGCTCAAATGATCTGACTTCAGCTAGACCTTTAACATGTGATACCAGCATGCACATCAGTCAGGTATTTAAAAAAACAGATCTATTAGTTGTTTTAGGGGGACCATGATAGAAGTTTATAAAATCATGCATGGCATAGAGAAAGTAGATAGAGGAAAGTTGTTCTCCCTCTCTCATAATACTAGAACTCACAGATATCCAGTGATGCTGAATGTTGGGAGATACGAGACAGATAAAAAGAAAGTAATTCTAAACGCAGCACATAGGTAAATTATGAAACTTCCTCCCACAGGAGGCGGTGACTGCAACCAACCGAGATTGCCTTAACAGAGGACTAAAATTCATGGAGGAGAGGGCTATTGATAGCTATTTGTTAGCCATGATAGCTATGTTCTGCTTCCACGGTTGGAGGCAGCAATACTTCTTAATACCATTTGCTGAACACAGGAGGGGAGAATGCTTGAAATCAGTACCATTGCAGACCCAGGGGCAGTGGAGCCAAGGCTGAGGGTATACACACAATAAAAACACAAGGCAGCAGTATTGGGATTTAATCAGGCCACAACTTCTATTGATAGCAGATGTCAGCAGCTTCTGGAGTAGGCATTGGGTATGTATCCTGAAAACAACCAGTGTTACTGCTGTTTGATCAAGGTTAAGGGTCACCTTGCAATGTGCATCATATAGGAGACCCCCATGATCACTGGTGAGGGAACACTATGGCCCATCAGCCCCCAAGATGGAAGTCTGGATGTGTAGCACCCCAGGCTCCTTTAAGGAGATACTCCATGACAGCAGAGCAAGGAGGGCCATCCCCTGGCCTCCCAGACGGATCAAACCCAATGCATTGTCCACCAGGAAGTTATGTTAGTTGCTCTGATGCAGGCAAATCCCTGCAGACAGGCCTAATTAGTCTGCAGGGAGAATTCCTTGCTGGCCCCAGATATGGTGACCCATGTACTTCCATAGCAAGGTCCAGCAAGGCCATGCTTACTTTCCCTCAGGCAGCCCATTAAGCCACATTAACAAGGAACAGAGGGTGGAGAATCCAATGTTGACTGAGGCCTGAGCTCTGGCACAGCTGGTTTTTATGACCAGAAAGCTGACCAGGAGGAAGTACTCCCTCTGGTCCACTTGCTTGCAATTGGCTGCTGAACCTTGCGAGCGTGTCCTAGCAGTCACTGTGGCGAGAGGAGACAGAAGCTTCCCCTCCTGCCATGCTGAAGCTGAGGGGAGGAAGTCACACCCTGCCATGACCGCACCAGGCCACCATGGTCACTCTCCTCAGTGCTGAGGGGGAACTGGGACTTAATTCTGAGTAAACATTTATAGAAAGGGTCCTTTCAAACAGTTACGATATCATAAATGGCTTGTTTGTTTATGTATTTATGTATTTTTCAGATTTTTCCTGGGAAAGTGTAATTCTGGAGTAGATGGCAATTTGATGATATGTATTGTATATATTGTAGCTCCAATCCTAGAATAAGCAGGTGTCTAGAAGCATCCTGAACTGTTTTTTATACTATATCTTCGCGATAAGGAGCTTATTCTAAGAACATAAGTATCAGTATTATACACCTAAAAATGTATCTTTATGTCTACCTTTACAATAAATTTTAGGGACAGTAGGGAAGACCATAATTATTTACAAGAGGTACAGTCATAAAATACAAGTGGAGCAGAAATATATTAGAAAAGTATTGGCATTCTGATGTTTCTAATACCAACTTCTACTAATGCCTCTAGTCTGCAGTTTTGAACTCTGTGATATATTTTTTCAACACCAGATAACTTTTTCTATTGATTTCTATGGTTTCCCCCCAGCACTAAAGAGACTTGCTATTCTGATAGAAAAATAATAGCAAACATTAATCTGTGTCATATTGGAAAAGATCTTACCTTTATTTAGCATTGACATATTTTATATTTAGAAATATATGATTTCTAAGTGCCAGATTCACCCAGAATTATAGTCATGACTCAGTCCCATTAAAACCAATGGAACAACTTAGCACAATTAACTTGTGCTGCAATCCCAACACCGCCTACCTGGGAGTAAGCCCCACTGAATTCAGTGAGGCTTACTTCTGAGTAGACATGGTTAGGATTCCACCTTTAGTCATGACTAACATTAACTGAATCAGGACTGTTACAAACACGTGCTCTTGGACTAAATGAAATGTAAATAAAAATAATGTTTTGAGCATTTAATAATAATAATAATAATAATAATAATAATAATAATAATAATAATAATAATTTATTATTTATACCCCGCCCATCTGGCTGGGCCTCCCCAGCCACTCTGGGCGGCTTCCATAGTGTTTCCAGCACTCCAGTTTCCCTGGTTCCATTCCCCCCTGCCCTTTATATTCACCCTAGGGGCAATAATTTAAACTACTGCATTTCCTTTTATATATGTAATTCTATGTAACTTCAGAAAAACAGAGAACTGTTTCAAAAGTGGTATCTCTAGCACTTGTTCAGTTAGAAAACTGTGATTGCTAAAGATAATAATTGGCTAATAAAACACTTTTCCTTTTTTTAAAAGGTGCGTCTGGAGTGGCCAACAGATTTGGCTATCAACCCAATGGATAACTCCATATATGTGTTAGATAACAACGTAGTTCTTCAGATTACTGAAAATCGGCAAGTCCGTATTGCTGCTGGGAGGCCAATGCATTGCCAAGTTCCTGGAGTGGAGTACACAGTGGGGAAACATGCTGTACAGACTACTTTAGAATCAGCCACAGCGATTGCTGTATCTTACAGTGGAGTGCTTTACATTACAGAAACTGATGAAAAAAAGATTAACAGAATAAGACAAGTCACAACTGATGGAGAGATCTCATTAGTTGCTGGAATACCCTCTGAGTGTGATTGCAAAAATGATGTTAACTGTGACTGCTACCAAAATGGTGATGGTTATGCTAAAGATGCCAAACTTAATGCCCCATCTTCTTTAGCTGCCTCACCTGATGGAACGTTGTACATTGCTGATCTTGGAAATATTCGGATACGAGCTGTGTCAAAGAACAAACCGTTGCTGACTTCAATGAATTTTTATGAAGTTGCCTCTCCAACCGATCAGGAACTCTACATCTTTGATGTCAACGGCACCCATCAGTACACAATGAGTTTAGTCACAGGAGACTATCTGTACAATTTTAGCTACAGTAACGACAATGACATCACAGCTGTAACTGACAGCAATGGAAATACGCTTCGTATAAGGCGAGATCCCAACCGGATGCCAGTGAGGGTGGTATCTCCTGACAACCAAGTTATCTGGCTAACTATAGGAACCAATGGATGTCTAAAAAGCATGACAGCCCAAGGGCAGGAGCTAGTCTTGTTTACCTATCATGGCAACAGTGGACTCCTAGCAACGAAAAGTGATGAGACTGGATGGACAACTTTTTTTGAGTAAGTAACACAAAATCATATACTGTTTTTAGGAGGCATGCTTGGCTTCGTAGTATCACGAGGGGAAGAGAGGGAGGATCATTTTGTCTGACAATTAGAAGAGTGCAATGTTGAATTAGCTATGGGGTCCTCTGCCTTGTCTTGGCATTCCCCCTTTGTCATATCTGCATTATTTATTTTTCCAACTCTGTGCTACAAAGCTTGTTTGTAGCTCTTTTTCTTCTTGCCAGCTTGTTGACATTACATCAGGGTCATTAACATGGCACCCAAGGGTGCACCTGCAGAAGCCTTTGCCCACTAGGTCCCTTTCCCACCGAAGGGACCCCAACCGGATGGGGCCTAGCAAAAAAACATTCCACTGTAGCCAATAGAGTAGGTTGCAGTGTGTGTAGCGCCCACATCAGTTTCTTCAGTTTGCAAATGTACCCATAGATTCAAAAGATTTTCTGACCCCTGAACTCTTTAGTAGTGTTCATTGTGATCACTTCTGGCCACTCTCTATCTCATTAGAGGTGCAAGAATAGCAGAAGCTGTTTAATGGAAGTGAAGAGGAGCTGAACCGAAAATACTGAATTCAAATAAAAGTAGCACCAAGTTGCACCAAACTGCTGGCATACAAAATGCATTTTTATAATGATTTACAAATGAAAGGATTATGATGGTGGGTTTAGTCCCAATGCATTAGTGCACACCTGATGTATTTTACTGCATGTTGTACATCATTGCATATCTTTCTCTTTTTCTGGCCCTGCCAAAAGCACGTAGAAACATAATGATGAGAGATTATTCAGCCTGGGGCAATAAATGTACTTCTTATTCTTCAAGAGTTATAAATGTTTTTTTCTGTTGCTGAACGGTGAAATCCCAAGTTAATAGCAAATGGGAATCCTTCTCCAGTGGGAATAAATATATAGCCGTTGGATATGTTAAGGTTATAAAAGATTTCATCAATTTTGTTGGAAGCACCATATTTTTAAGTTTGTGTGTGCGTGTGTTTGTGTTTGAAAACAACAAACTATAGCCGTAATAATTAATGTGGGATTTGAAGTTCACCAAATCTGACATTCCTGCACAATGTTCATTGATCTCAATGTTGTCAAGACTAATTGAAGAAAAGTGGCCACTCTGAGGGCACAGGGCTGTATAAATGTTATGGGTCCATTAGAATGACCAACAATGTTTAAAAAATAGCTCAAAACTAAGGATACTTTTTCATTAGCTTGTGGCTTTTCTGTTTAAATGATTTAAATCTGGTGTGCTTTGTTTATCGCATCCCAGTAAATAAGGTTTAATTGTTTTTATGTACCCAATAACCCTGTCTTCCAGCTTGTGAGTTGGACCAGGTGGGGAATGAAAGAGGGGGAAATGCATTTCCAGAACAAATGTGTCTGCTGAGGACAGCTGGCATCTTTAGCACACTGGCATTCATTCTGCCTGGTAGAGACCCCAGCGTTTTATTTCTAGCAGTAATTTCTCCTCGTGTTTCTTGTAGTTATTGTGTGGCTGTTTTAATCCCATTAGGGAAATAGCTGAGGACTTCTGAATGTACTTTAATGGCTTCTATGTGGCCTTTTAAAAGATTTTATTCAGTATCAAGTGGCTTATATGTCTGCCTTTTTTGAATCTTAGGGAGGATTTACAGCAGTGTGCTTCATGAACTGAATAATTACTTTCTGGTTGAAGAGCCATTTCAGTTGCCCAGCTTTGTTAAATATAGAACCTCTGGTCTGTGTGAGAGGGATGTTCAATTGCCTGCTGAAAGGCCCTGTTTGATGCCTTAGACCAGCCTCATAACCAGGCTGGTTCATTTCAGCCCATTAGGGTGATACAAAAATGGTAGCTTGTTAACCAGCCTTCGGTCATGTCTGGCACTTAATACTGTAAGATGTGCTAGGGCACAAAAACTACACTTCGTTGCCCTGTAGTATGTTAAAAGAAATGTCCCTAATCTTGGTGCTCCTTCATACTGCTTGCACTCTGGTTCTTCTGCCTTGTGAAGGATATCAATATTTCAATTGCTGCTTTTCTCGTCAAGATACATAGAGTCACGGTCTTTGCCTTTCCTTGTATTTTGCTGAGAAAAGCATTTCCCAAGAACATCATGTTCCTTCTAGATGGGAGCTTAATATCATGGTACCTCGGGTTAAGTACTTACCGTATTTTTCGCAACATAGGGCGCACCCAGTTTTTTTTTGGGGGGGGGGAATCAAGAAGAAAAAAATTTTTTCCCCAGCCCCAAAGAGCAGCGTACAGGCTGCGCACAACCTCTCCCTGCCAGAGGGGTTGCACGCAGCTATGGCACAAGCCAAGGCAGCAAGCAGGATGGATCCCGCTCGCTGTTTTGGCTTCCCCTTTAGCCCCGTGCAGCCTCTCCCTCCCGGGAGAGGCTGCGTGGGGCTAAAGACTCCATAGCCCCATGCAGCCTCTCCTTGCCGGAGGGGTTGCACGCAGCTATGGAGCAAGCCAAAGCAGCAAGCGGGATGGATCCCGCTCACTGTTTTGGCTTCCCCTTTAGCCCCACGCA
Source organism: Podarcis melisellensis (assembly GCF_964234715.1). NCBI lineage: Eukaryota > Metazoa > Chordata > Lepidosauria > Squamata > Lacertidae > Podarcis > Podarcis melisellensis. Next base: position 49,550,344 of record NC_138541.1, read on the forward strand.
GCCTCTCCCGGGAGGGAGAGGCTGCACGGGGCTAAAGAATCCATAGCCCCGTGCAGCCTCTCCTTGCCGGGAGACGCTGCGCAGGGCTTTCCTGGGAGGTGGGGGGATTCACCCACCTCCCGCAAAACCGGCAGAAGCCGCGCAACTCCTTTAAAGAGATTATGGCTTCTCCTGACTTTTCTGGGAGGTGGGAGAAGGGACTGATGCGGCCAGTCAGTCCCTTCTCCCTCCTGTGGAAAAGCCCGCAAGAGCGCACGGAGCTTGTGTGCAGCTCTTGGGGGCTTTTTCCGCCTGCCTCCCCCCTGCATTCGCTCCATAGGACGCACACACATTTTCCCTTGCTTTTTAGGAGGGGAAAAGTGCGTCCTATGGTGCAAAAATACGGTAATTCATTCCGGAGATCCGTTCTTAACCTGAAACTGATCTTAACCTGAAGCACCACTTTAGCTAATGGGGCCTCCCGCCGCCGCCACACTGTCGGAGCACGATTTCTGTTCTCATCCTGAAGCAACGTTCTTAACTCAAGGTAATATTTCTGTAACCTGAAGCATAAGTAACCCGAGGCACCACTGTACTGCAAATGGGTCATTCAGACATCACAAATGTGTTGCTGGAAACAGGGTTTTTTATTTTTTAAAAAAAATGGATTTTCCATGGAAATGATAAATCCAAATTAAATTGGAGATGGGGTGAGATAGGGTGGCATTTTATGCTCACAGGTGGATGTGTGGGCATGCAGATTCTGTGAAAACCTTCCATGTTTGAGCAGCCCCAGTGTTCTGTTGCCAACAGTGGCCAGCCCAATGCCTCCTGGGAAGCCCACGACCTGGACATGAAGACAGTTGCTATCTCCCGCTCTGTGCTTCATAACAATTGGTATTTAGACATTGGTTGGCATCCGTCTGCCTCAGGAGGCAACGTGCACACGTGTTTAAAGTACATGACTTCTCCCAAAGAATTCTAGGAATTGTGGTAACTCTGAGGGGCAAGTTATAGTCCCCAAGATTCCTTTGCTTTAAGTGTGCATTGGATCTGCTTTAAATGTATGGTGTGGATCTGCTAAGAGGCTTACAACTATCAGGTTTTATAGCAGGCAGACCTGTTTTATTGTTTTATCACTCGTTTGCCACCCTGGACTTCTTTGGGAGGAAAAGCAGAATGCAAATTTAATAAATAAAGAAAATAATTAAAAAAGACACAAACTGAGTGCACATTGTTTGCACATGCTGTCAGTAACCCACAGATCAATCATAGCTCTGGGCATTTTGTATATGCTGGTTTGGATCCTATGATATGTTAAGGAAGTTTCATGGAGGGAAACTTTTGGCCTGCTGCAGCTCCTGAAAAGCTTCTCTGGAGCAATGTGAGATGAGTTGGGTTGCTGGGGGAAGGCAGAGGGAATATTCCTTCCTTGAAGTTCCATATTAAGTTATTCCACCTTCCTCCACATTGATCAGGAAAGCTGTGTACACACCATTAATTTACCGGTCAAAGAATCCTGGGAACTGTAGTTTATTAAGAATGCTGGGAATAACCATGGGAATAGCCGGGGGGGGGGGGGCGGCAAAAAAGTTCAACAACTTTGGCCCTAACAAAAATCCTGGCTATGCTCATGGGAATAACTACTGAAGTGTTCCCAGGAAGAGAGAAAGAGGAGATGAGTCTCTAACACAGTTGGAGAGGAGGGAAAGCGAAAATTCATGGTAACTCTGAAAAGGCAGCGGAGGAGGATTTAAAGACAGATAATTAGTACTGATCATTGCTTATGTTCTGTCTGAACACTGGAGAAGTGGTTGATTATAAGGCAGATACTACCCAGGAGCTTACTAACTTAGGCGAACGGAAGGAGGGACTGCTGGGTAAAAGGAACTGTGGGGCTTGTGGGAGAAACGCAGGGGTTGGAATTAGGTGGGAAAATCTAATTGTACAAAAATATGGTTCTGAAAGGGCGATTTCCAGATGTCTGCCCAAAAGAATCTGTTGTTTAACAAATGGGTGTCTAGGAACTCAGCTATACAGCTGCAAATAAAACATTTTAAATGTGTTGTAAGTGCAGTATACAAATGTGACACTAGATGCATTTTTTTATATGTGTGTAGATTCCACCTAGGTTGTGGTGAGATTTGCAGTACTTGTTGGATGAACCTCCTGAAACCTCTGGTTTCTCATATCTAATTAATAGGTGGTACTGTGTGGTTTTTATTTAAGTTAGAACCAGAGGAAAGTTGGGCATTAACATTCTAATGTGATCCCATATGAGCTGAATAGCAGGTTGGAGGCTACACCTTGCTTTATGCCAGTAGAGGTTTGTTGGCAAGAAACCTACAACTTAGAACAGGGATCAGCAACCTTTTTTAGCTGTGGGCCGGTCCACCGTCCCTCAGACCATGTGGTGGGCCAGACTATATTGGTGGGGGGGGGGGTGAACGAATTCCTATGCCCCACAAATAACCCAGAGATGTATTTTAAATAAAAGGACACATTCTATTCATGTAAAAACACGCTGATTCCCAGACCATCCATGGGCTGGATTGAAAAGGTGATTGGGCCACATCTGGCTCCCGGGCCTTAGGTTGCCTACCCCAACTTAGAATAATAGAATTTGTTGAGTTGGAAGAGACCGTGAGGGTCATCTAGTCCAACTTCCTACAGTGAAGAAAGCTTTTGAGCAATGTGGGGCTCAAACCTACAATCCTGAGGTTAAGAGCCTAATGCTTTACCAACTGAGCTATCTCAGCCTGCCCTGTGCTGCAAGATCCTTAGTAGCTCACCTTTTCATGCAAATTGAATCTTTTTCACCCGAACACACACAGTACAGAATCATGCTCTCCTTGAGCTAAAAAACATGCAAAACAAACACTTCTTTCAGGGGGGAAAATGAAGTGCACTGTTTGGTATTGCTGATGTCATTAAAGTTGTACCCTTTGAATGATTTCTCCCAGCAGCTGCATATAATCAAAATTATGCCAAAATGCCTGTACCTGTGACCCAGAATGAAAATAAAATACAAACTAAATGTTTGACTCCACATGAACATTCAGTTTAAATATTTAGTCCACTGTAAGAGTCTTAGGAGACTGCTAACAAAGAAATGATAATTCTACCATCTAAAACACTTCCACGAATTCATAAACATTTCAGCTTTAAAGAGTAATGTAAGCAGTGTAGTCAGCATAGGATTTTTGTAGCCACTTACTGACAACCAACTTTGCATGTTTGCTGAGAGGAAAGTCCTATTGTGGCCAGTGGGGCTTACTTCCTGGTAAATACGTTTCGGATTGCAGCTGTTTTTCAAACAGTACCAAGGTTGATTGTGGCAAAACCTCCTTCATATGTCAGATGCAATCAACCAATTGCAGCTTCTCCCCCCCCCCCCACCTTTCTCCTTACTCTGCCTTTCAGCCTCTCACTGTGCTGTACTTTTCTTCCCCACACCCTTCAGTTCCAAATATTCTCCAGGCTTTTTATCTCTGGCTGTGATCAGGTGCTTTTTTTCCAGCTATGGCTCACCACAGACAGCTTCCCTTCATTTCACCTAGCTGGATAGCTAGTTAGCCTTGAACAAATACATGAATCAGTTTAGTTCAATCAGCTCTATTCTGCAGCATTATATAACCGAAAACTTTGAAAGAACATGAAAAAAAGACAACTGAGAAAGTTGTGCTCATTTTGCTGCAAAGGCCACCGAGCTCAGCTTTGGTTACTTCATGCTGCAGATGTTTCTGCTTCTGACTCACAGCAAATTAAGCATTTGCATTATTACACCTCACCTGTGCGACTTTTTTTCTCTAACACACACGCACAAAAGGAACTTCACATAGGCAAACAATGTGATACGTGAAAAATTATGTTTGGTAGAGTAGATGCAATTAAATCTGTGATGATTCAGTCATAATTCTACAAAGGAATATGATATACAACAGTTGTAGGGGACTCTGGTGCTGCATTGAAAATAGTGTTGCATTGAAACACCATACCCAGTGTAGAAAAAGTTTAGAAATACATCTTGCCTTACACTTTTTTACACATCTTGCCCATAATCAGTTATCTATTTGGAGTGTTTTGACCCCCTCTTCAGCCAAAGCAACTTATGCACACACAATTAAAACAGGGCAAGCTTACCAACTAAAACACAGAACACAAAAGGGGATGGGAAGGTGACCAAAGAGGCTGAGGAGTGTCCAGGGGTGTGGGCCTTGGCAAGGGTCCAGCAATGCTCACCCCTGTCAGGGAGGCTGGGGCTTCTTCATTTGAATGTGGTATCCTACTCAATCTCTTGGATCTCTACTTGCAAAAGATTGTGATTTACAGTTGCAGCATCAGGAAGATGCCATAAGAAACTACACTCCAGCCACATAACTTTCTTCCCACAGTGAGTGCATGGGAGAGTAATGTGTGACTGCAACTCTAACCAAGTTGAGTCTCCCCCCCCCCCACAAAAAAGGTAACATCCAAACTGGTAGGGTTAGCCCTTTTTTGTGATGTCTGAGTTCTCTAGGTATTCCTTTTCTCAGATAAGGAATTTCTTGGCAGTCAGTTGAGGTTCCCCCAAAAGACTCACTATAAGTTAGATCCAAAGAGTTGGTGATAAGTTAAAACACACAATTACTTATTAAATTTTCAGATAAAGCTTTCAAAGACTAGACACTGACACTGTTGTAACTGCTCTGTGGAGTTCTGCTATGAAATACAATACCCTCCCTTGAACTGTGGGACATCCTGAAACCTTAATAGTTGGTTTTTAAAAAATCACTGTAACTTTCATCCACAAACTTTTAGCACTTGGCTGCTCTTGAAAGGATCTGAGCACAATTATAAAGCCTCCGTTATAAATGCAGAGGACTTGGGTATTTTTCTGGCATGCAGAAATCTCCAGGGTGTCATAATGCCAGAATAGTAACACTGCCAAGGGTATGATCAACAGAATCGTCCCTTTCAATATATCAGAGGAATGTGCCAGAGGGAATTCATCTGAAAAGGCTTCAGGGCTTTGAAATACACTTTTTGCCTCCAGTCTGAAATATTGTGGATTTTTTTCTTTCTTTCCAGGGCACATTTTGAACATTTCATTTGAACCTCACAATTCAGGAATGCTGGGGAAAATGTAGGAGGGCCCTTTGTGAGACAGTATTTGTACTTAGGATTCTTGATTAGTCATAGGAATAGGGTATGAGAGATTTGCATTTTATTGGTAATCCTCAATAAAATCACAACCAACGGGGTTGCTGGATTCTAACTTGAAGGCAACAGTTTTGATTTTACAGCTCCAGGGCAATGACTTTAGGAATAGCATCACTTGATGCTGCTCTGTCTGCTTCATACACCTGCTGTGGGGCAAAACTGGCTCTCTTCGTGACTGCAGGTAAAGGAAGTGGAGGGCAGGTCATCAGAAGTGGCAGAGAAAACTCAATCTCTGGGTGGGGTCTCTTCAGGCACTCAGTCTTGGATAGGAGGTGGAAACCTTCCCTCCTGGTGCTTTCTTATTACATTATTTTACAGTAATGGTCATTATGGGATAATTATTTAATAACAAATTGCTATTATTATCCACTTGATTACAAAGGCACATTTTTAGTATGCTGGCGTGGCAAGGTAATATATGTCATTTAGCAGCTCTGATTGATTGTGTCATGTCACATTGTTTTTGTGTGTGTTGACCATACAAGCAAATTAAAAGTGGAAGGGAGGGAAGAGGCTGTCATGTTGAGATAAACGATTATGCAAATAAGCCTTCACACAAGCTTTTTATTCCCCCAATCTCTTTGTTTTTATTTATTTATAAGGTCCATTTGTATACTGCTCCTAATGTAGAAAATCCCAGAGTGGTTCACAAATCAAACTGTCCAATACATTACAAAACCAAAGAAGGAGAAGTGAAAAAATCATGTTCAACTGTGAAACATCAGCAACTTGAAGCAATATGATAGACTTTTACAGTTACACAGGAACAGGCTCATAATGCACCAAACTAAGTAGTGGATGGCATTGTGGGGCAGAAGTGATTACTTCCCACAGTGATAACTAGTGATAACTAACATTCCAACAGGTGAATCACTGCTGCTTACTGGGAAGGGGAAGGGAGATCAAAATGGTGCAAACGTAACAGCTGAGCCAATCCAGTGGTCCTGCCGCTACAATGAGCCGCCCTCCCCGCTGCCATGCTCCCCTCCACTGGCCATAAGCTGCAGTGACTAAATTGCCAAGAGGGCAGATCAGTGCCTCTACCCCATGCTGCCATCTGGCTACCGACACAAACATATTTAGGCAGATGAAATAACCCAACAAAAGGGAAGGCATCTGTTCATTTGATGAATGAATTTCTTCAAGGCTACATAGGATCATAATGACTGGAAGGTGGGGGGGCGGACATTTTTTCAGTAAAGAATCAGCTTTGACCCTGTCGAAATCAGAGGCCCTGGCCCAGTTTTCACATGCAACAGAACCGGGTGGTAAAGCTTCTCCTGGACTGCACTTCCACTCCAAGGGTGACAGGTGGATACAAGTTTGATTTGAATGCTCTCCCCTCTCCCGAAGGCTTATTCCATGAAGAAAGCACAGGTATCATAGATATCATTCAGCATAGACTTTTCCCCATGCTATTTTTATCTGAGCATTGAGCTTTTTAATGGGCAGCATTGAAACACAGAAATTCTGCATCACATCCGAAGAGTGTTGCTGGATCAGACTAGACTGAGGATGTATTCTGTAACCCCTACACTCAATGTGCATCTAGTTATTCAATTTTCCCACGTTCTTAATGTTCTACTACCTTCACATCCCCAGCTCTGCCCTGCCCCACATTTGCAAATCTGCTCTTCAGTGACTGTATTTGTATTTTCTTTGTTGTGGTATTCCCTATTCTACAAGGCTGCAATGAACATCAAATAGATCAGTTATTTTTTGTGAAGCATTATCATTTTACTCTGGCAGGTTAACATTCTGTCTGTTCTTTGCAAAGGTTTTATCACATTGCAGAATGCAATGGCTTGCATGAATCATTCAAGGAAAATTGGACTCTTCTTAATTGTGTTTTGGCAGCTGTGTTCATAAGAACAAACTTGAAAATCCCACAGTAAAATGATGTTTGGCCTCACTGTCTCTTATGCTGCCATTTCTTCCCCTTTATAATTTCCATTGCTTTGGTAGCTCTGTCTTCAGGTTAGTTTGGAAGAAGTGAGATCTATTCATTGTTTCTAAAATAAAAGGATGTGTGAATATAGTCATTGTGTCTTCTAAAAGCAAAACTGTTTCTCTAAGCTTTCCATACAAGGAAAATGCCAGGGCGAGGAGAGATTTCCTTTGTGATGGACAAATTTAGCTTGTAATCAGAGCAACTGGTTTTACCAGGGCTTTCCAATCACTGCGCTTTGAGGGAGGGATGTTGCTGAAATAAGTAGCTTTGCTCTCCCACTGCTTCTTGCTGTTTTGCCTCTAAGGAGCAGTACCTGGGAATATTTCTGGTGGTGTGTGACATAGAAGCCTGCCTCTTGTTTAACAGAAGAGCTATTTATCTTCTCACATAAACACATAATAAGCAGGGGCAGAGAGTAAAAAGCATTTGATGTGAAATCAGACATATTTCATAGTTGTCAAATTAAATCTGAGACATATTTCTCCTGTGGTTTCAGGGTGTTCTGAAAATTATTACAGAACAATGTGAAAGGCAGGAGTATAGATTAGAAAAACTAACAAATTGGGTGGGAATGTAATTTTAAAAGTATGGAGGATGGACCTCAGAAGAGAGAATTCCAGTAGTTAAGGGAGTAAAAGATCAAATGTTTGAGATGGTGATCATCATTACCACTGACAGGTTGCCCTTGTACAAAAGTCTTGTAGTTAGCAATCAGAAATGGTTTTAAGAAGAGCAAGAAATCAATCTGTGAATGGTTGCTTTACTTAAGCTCTCACAGGAAAAAAATAGAGCTTAAGTAAAGGCATAAAAATGACTACAAGTTTAATAAGGTACAACTGCAATATATTTTAAATCTTGTGTGACACAATTAAAAATTGAAAGCCTCTTATGAAATGGGATATGTGATTAATGGCTGTGTAAAGCTTTTAGATCAGCCTTAGATGTGCTGCTTGTGGAAATTGTTTGTCATGGGAAAGTTTCATATTTGAATCACAGTGAAAAGAACAAGAAATTAAACTGGTCAACAAAGCAGAACTGACAGTGGTCAGTACTAGCTTCAGAATGACTTAGTAAGACCTTGAAAAGTTGGGAGTCAATGCTGTTAACACTGAATCCCTGGAAGTTACAAAGGAACTGTCACATGACACCCTTCCATTGGCTCAAGAAAAATAGAAATGGTTAGTTTCTACAAGAGCAACTTCATAACAGAGTCTGTTCTGAGATCTCACGTTTTAAATATGAAAGAAGTGGCATCTCTATTTTTCACTCTCTTTGACTTGTTGAGAAAATCTTACCTAGTTTCTGTGCATTGCTGCTACCCATATTGGGTTCTAAAGAAAAGCCGTCTCATACTCAAAAAGAAATACGAGGATCCTCTCATTTGGTTAACTGTTTGTTACAAGGCAGGATAATATCTGTAATCTCAAGGGTTGGAAACTGGTGTGAGAGCTGCAGAAAGGAATGCAGTGTGTCTGTGGGTGCGCAGTGAATGTCCCAATGCTGGCAAGAACCTGAGACTAGTTGTAGAATTTAAGGCTAAACTAGAAATATAGGAAGTGGTCATGAGTAAAAATGGGAATGTAAAAGCTGTACTGGGTTTTATGCCGCAAACCCCAATCATCTGCAGATGAGCTACCAGTCTAACCTTGTAAGTTGAATTTAGAATCGTACAGAAGATGAGCATAGACCCTGCGAGACTTGCAGGTGAGATGTGCACTTGAATGAGCACACTGAACACTCCAAGTGATGATCACATGATCACTATGGGAGCTTTAAAGTACTTTAAAGTGTGTATCTGCTGTGGGTCCTGCAACCAACTGCAGATGTAGGGAAGAAGATTATTAGAGTAAGGGAACATGGTACTTAAGTGTCCATTACCCTACAGAGAGGGAGAATACAGCCATCTCTCAAGTATGCCCACATTTTTGAAATTCCTTATTTTATTTTTAAATCTAACTACATATATAAGAGCCCCATTATTGTGTTAACAATGTTGTTAATATTCTGTTTAAGACCAGGGAGTTGATAAAGCTCTGCAAACAGACATTACATAGCTGCTGCTTTCCCAAGAAATTTACAGTGATTTGAATCACACAGCCACTGAAAGTTGCCCACCTTCAGGGCTTTTAAAGGGACAGAAGCCCTGTTCTGTAATGAATTTGGTCTCCATCATCTAAGCCAAGGCCAGTTAGAAATATTGTTTGACACTATTATGTATAACTATATATTGAACAGATCTATGCAGTTGCAAACAGAAGAAATGTGTCTGGCACTACAACATTGTATCATCCATATTTATACTGATCTCAGGTATTCAAGTGCTTGTAGTTACACTGCCAAAACACACATTCAAGAGTACTCAGGGAAAACCTGAGGTTTACAAAAATACCAGAAAAATATTTGGGGGCTAGGTGAACACCCTCTCCCCAAACATCCCAGTGATGGCTAAGTGCCTACAGAATGCTGACTGGCTGTTGTGAAGGAAGAATAGAATGGAGCGTCTTGAAAAGACGTAGAAAGTGAACTATTGCATTGTCTGTATATGCTCTTTGGAAGCTTACACTGAGAAGTTTACATGCTCTCCAGGAACAGAAGTGAGAGCTGCACCTAGAAACCAATGGAAAAATCCAAAATTTTCATGTAGATTAGATTGGGCATTCCACCCACCACAGCCCAAGGAAGACTGAGCTTACTATTTGGATAGGAAAAGCTGACTGCCGCTGGAATCCTGAACAGAAACACTCCACCCCAAAGCATTGTGGCACCCCAGCTTTAGAATTTCCTCATCACCAAGATGTGGCCGGTGCCAACTCTTTAAAGTCATTAATGCTAGCTGAAGAAGGGGTTATTTGTCCAGGCTTTTGGTAGAGTTCAGTGCCATTACTGATGGCTATTTTAGCTGGCTGATTGTAATTGTAAAATGCACCAGGAAATGTTTTAATTTCACCCTGTTCTGGAAATACATTTGCAATACAGAGCAGCTGAGGAATCTTTTAAATAAATAAATATTGTTGCAAGGTAACCACTTGCTCCTTCTATTTCACAAGTACAGGCAGCCAAAATAGTACTGCTCATGTCCAAGAGGAAGGCATCAGAAAGCTTTGGGAGTTGGTGAAAGTAAAAGAAAAGGGCGTGTGCAAGTGAGGAAGCTAAGAACAGTGAAATAATTACTGAGCATGTTCAGTGACCATAGAATGCTGACTGTCTATTACAGGGGGGGGGGCAAAAAAGGAGGCTTGGAAGGGGAAAATATCAGGCATAAGGGTAGCTTTCAGCTTGCTCCATTTGATTTTCTGCTCCAAGCATGTCAGGGTAGCAGCAGAGAATAATTGTTTCCCAATACAGCTTATCCTTGTAATACAGAGAATGTGATGCAGTGAAGAGCATAAGTGGAGGAGGTCTGCTCTCTTCACAGGACGATAAGGCCCGTGCTAAAAAATCTCAAGAGCCCCTGAGATAACATTCGCATAAGAGTGAACTAAATCTAGCCTGATTATGGGAAGCGAGTTCGGAATGTGAAGCAATTTATCCCCACCAAACATGTTCCCTTTGAAACAGCAAATTAGATGTGCAGCAGGATTTGGTCACACTTCAAAGAATAATATGCAGAACTGGAGATCCATCTGTTTTCTCTTCCACTGAGGCTCCTGTATGTTAAACAGGCTTTCAGTAACTTCAAAGCCTGTTTGAAGTCTTCATTGTGCATTACTCAGGCACAAAAACCAAGGATTCCTTAGCAATATTACCATCTGATATTTTCTGTTAGTTTTAATATGTGAAGAAAAACAATTTGTTCTTGTTTCTTATCATTTCATTTTCTGCTTTTTCTGCTTTAGCTACGACAGTGAGGGACGATTAACCAATGTCACATTTCCAACTGGAGTGGTCACCAACCTGCATGGGGAGATGGAAAAGGCCATTACAGTCGACATTGAATCTTCTAGCAGAGAGGAAGATGTCAGCATTACTTCAAACCTATCATCAATTGATTCTTTCTATACAATGGTACAAGGTACAGTAACAGGATTTAACAAAAGCCCCTTTTTCTCAGAGGAAGAAAATGAAACAAAGCCAGTTATGGTCAGGATATTATAGTTAAGGATTAGCTTTGGAGATCTGCAAGGTGAAATATTACATCTCATTCTTAAGCATACAGTTTGAAAGATGGGTTGGCTATATTTGGGATGTGTGATTAACCTTTGTTATATAACTGGCCCAAATATTATTATTTGTATCTGAAGCTAACAGCAAATGAAGCATTAAAATTATTCTGTTACCTATTTTTATGTTGGGTTGGAAATTGTTTTTAAATGCTGGTTAATTTGAAGCTACTGCTCATTAGCTGTTGTTGAAACTGAAGTTAGGCTATTGAATTGTGGTTGTTTATATAATTTATAAACAAATTATATGAAGCTCCTATGCATGCAGAAATTCCTATAAAGAAGTGAATGGGAGAAACACATGTGGGGGAACACAACTGTGCTTTTTGCAATATCCATAGTGATGTGAATCAAACAGATACATCTGTCAAATAGTGAAGTTAAGAGGTTGTATACAAACTGAAGAATTAGAATAAATTTTAACAGGGTAGAAAAATCTACAAGAAGCTGTGGTTTGTTCTCCATTATGGCTCCCTTTAAATGAAAAGTCACAGCTCTGGAAGTATGCTATACTTTTGTTCCATTTCAGATCAGTTAAGAAACAGCTACCAGATTGGCTATGATGGGTCTCTCAGAATTATCTATGCCAGTGGCCTGGATACACACTACCAGACAGAACCACACGTTTTAGCTGGCACAGCCAATCCAACTGTAGCAAAAAGAAATATGACTCTCCCTGGAGAAAATGGACAGAATTTGGTGGAGTGGAGGTTCCGAAAAGAACAAGCCCAAGGCAAAGTCAATGTGTTTGGCCGAAAGCTCAGAGTAAGTAATACCTCTAATGCATTTTTTATTTAAGATGGTACTGTGGAGGATATGCTACAAACTTGCAGTGCTTGAAATGTGCATGCTCTCCTTTGTTTTCTGATAACAGTTCAGATAAAAGGAAAGGGCCATTGGTGGTTATAATTTGGGGACAAATTTTTGAGGTGAAAACATTTTGAGGTAGAATATCCTCTGTCAGGGACTGGTAGGACGCTGAGAAGTGTGCACCTGGTTATGGGGGGGACTCAGGAGAGGGGGGCAGTGGTCTGTGGTGCCAGGAGGCAAAATTCAGAGGGAAGGGAAGCTTCAGAGCTGGAGAAAGATGTGGATGAGGCAGGCCAGGCAAGTGAATGGCCAGGTGCTTCCCCACCTTTCCCTGCGCCATTATCTCCCAGAACCAAAAATCAAGGCAGGAAGAGTAGAAGCAGCTTCCGCACAGGCGTTTTTTCTGGCTATATGCGCACAGCCTGTCAGGGAGTGGTCCCCAGTGTTGGGAGATAATGCCAAGGCCTTGTGCCATTCCCCAATGCAGCGTCGGCCGGAATTCTTCACTCCGGTCTCCCGTCACGCTGTTGCGACCCATATCCTCCTGGGACATGACACACGACTAGCAGAGTCCAAAATAGAAGTGTTAGCCTTGAAGTGTAACATCTAATCCTTATTTATTGCAACGAAATCAAACATAATAGTACAAAGTAAACATGGCTCCTCTTTCTCTCTCTTCCTCAGAGAGAACGCTGAAACAAAACATCACTGTGGGAGAACAGTGGGAGGAAGGGAGCAAACAGCGTATCTCCCTTTCCGCTTATATAGCTCTAACAGTCAGCAGCTGAAATGCATTACATACAGACATGTGATCCAACATTCCTATATCTGCAGCATAGAGAGGGGTGAAATCCTAACACTCAGTTGCTGAAACTGCTCCATAGAGTGCAGACCTGGGAATACCTGTCTAGATGCTAGATGGGTGTACTTAGGTATCCAGAGTTATCGAAGCGACTGTGTTTTCTTTGACAATAAAGGGTTAACTCTCTGCCGTATGCATTTCTTTGAGTGCAGTAAAAACAGGAGTCTTGTGGCATCTTAAAAACTAATGCATTTATTATGGCATAAGCTTTTGTGGACTCAAGTCTAGCATCTGACATGAAAGTCAATGAAAGCTTATATCAGAATGCATTTGTTAGTCTTGAAGATGCCACAAGACCTTTTGATTGTTTGTGTTAATATATGTATTTAAAAAACTTGTCCATGGGACTTGGTGTCTTCAGTTAGCTTTGCTGACGATGAATCACTATTATACCAGAAACACAAACATATTCTCTTCTCCACATAGCAATATCTTTAATTGTTTCAACACTGCAGAATTGCACAGATATTTTACATTTGACTTGGCTTTCTTTAAAAAAATAGAGTGCTGTGATGCCTAGTTTTAGAAGAAAAGGCTAGAAAGTAGCCTATAGCACTTAACTTGTGAAGCAGTGTTGCATGTAGTACTTCATCAAGTACAACAACCATATATGTCTACAGAAACATACATTTCTAGGCTACCCAAGAACTATGAAAATGTGTAAAACCCTTTTTTTAAGTAAGCAGGATGGTTTTAAAAACAAGAGACCACTGCTCTAAACAAGACTAATTGCAGGGCTCTGTTTCATTATTCTCTGCTCTTCTTTGAAGTACTTTAACCAAAGGATTATGGAAGAGAAGGGCCAGTAAGAAGAGTTAAGTGTAGGATTGAAATTACCTGTTGGCACTCAACGAACAAGAAGATGGAAACCTACCATCCTTGTCAAAAGTGTCTTCCCTGTTTTAAAGCACCTTGAATAGCTGGAAAACTTTGAGCCCTTTGATAGTTTTGTGTTGCTCAATATAACCAATTCAGAAATGGGATAATACTTTATTTATGGATTATTTCTGCCAAAGGCTTCTGGCTATCTAACAATGTAAATCTCCTGGCTTAAGGATAGTAAAGTCTTCTGATAAATCCCCAAATTGATGAAACAGAAACATCACTAATCCATTTCTCAAAAGAGAATTATATTCCTGTTTTCTCAGTGCTCTATAAAGGGCTTCATTTTCACAGGGGGGTTTTTTGGGGGGGGGGGGAGACCAAGCAAAGCTCAAACAGGAGGTAAAATATCTAAGCAAGGATAAAAAAATTAAAATTATGAAAGAGTAAAACAAAAAGCATTCAAGAGCCATCTTTTACCCTTTCATTAAAGAAAGTTATATGAATGCCTCTTCTCTGCATGGTTCCCCATTGACCTTCATATAACTTTCTTTACTGAAACATAAGAGCCTTGCTGGATCAGACCAAAGGGCTTCTCCAGTCCAGCATCTTCCACAGGGCCAACCAGATAACCTATGGAAAGCCCATAAGCAGGACATGAGCATAAGAGCCTCTCCTGCTGCTATTCTTCCACAATGAGCATTCAGAAGTATATGCCTCCTAAACCTGGCAGTACCATACAGCCATCATGACTGGTAGCTTCTGACAGATTTCTCCTCCATGACCATAGGCCTAATTGCCAGTGATAATGATTATGTGATTAAGAAGGTTTTTTTAATTTAAAAAATACCAGGTGTTGTGGGTTAGGGGGTATTGTCAAGATTGCAGTGCATAAGGAGGGGCAGTTTAAGCTTTCCATTCCCAGCCACAATATTTGTGGAAATCCCATGGCGAGGGATGATACTTCAGTGATTGTGTGCAGAAGGTCCCAGGTAGGGCTGAGAAAGGTGCCAGTCTGCATAGATAATACTGAGCTAGATGGACCAATTGTCTGATTCAGTATAAGGTAGCTTCTTGTTTTCCTGCTACCATATTATTTTAAGGATTTGCAAAAACTGAGACATACTTCACAAACATGTAGTTAAATCTGTTGCACTCGGCTGTCTTAGAAGGGAGATTCAGAAATGCTCCATTCTGAATGGACCTGCCCTTGTGGTCTAAAGGTTGAAGACCTTGTAGATATTATTACAGATTGTCCTTTTTATAATACGTTGAGTAGACGAAAACTGGGACAAATTTTAGGGAGAGATGCAGAGAGGTTTGACCATCCGTCTTTAATTTATCTACTGGGTTGACAACATAAATATACAACCTGCCACCCAGGGCTCCTTTGGGAGGAAGTGTGGATATAAATTGAATAAATAATAATAGTAACTGTGAAGACTGCACATTTTGATGCAAATGTGCAGTTCTTGAGAGAGAGTTCTTCAGGGAGATTCAGAAGCTAAGTTATGTTTTATACTTTTATTTATGTTTTAAATAATTTTGAATAAAGTCATGTCATGTCATTTTGATGTAACATTTCTTGAAAGAGTGACAGTATTTTTAAAGGGGTATTTGTTATCTGTCAGTGAAATTCAGCATTTAATGTTAATGTTATAGATGGCTTTATTTGAGTCTGAGTTAATATTTATTGATAGTTGCTTTTATAATATTTTTTGATGGTCTGATGACTAGATATACAAATAAATAGATCTGATCTGTTCTAGAATATCTGCTGGCAATTAGCATGGGGGCGGGGAGGATTCCATTGACATCAATGGGAGCTTTTTGCCCAGTGCTGATTGTCAGGCAGAGGGAAGTGAATTTCATGAAAATTGCAGCTGGAGAACGAGGGCTTCAGTCTCACCTCCCCCAGCCCTGCAGTCTTACTAACACACACACACACACACACACACACACACACACACACACACAATTGGTAATAACATGTTTAGTTCAGCCCACAACCTAATCCCCTTAGTAGCTGTTGCCACACCTTGTAGTGGTAGCCTTGTAGCCCATTTTTGTTTACAGTTAAAGCCTAAGTTTTCACTGTCCTTTCTCTTTAATATGTGGAGCTTTTGAGAGAGGGTCAGTGGTCCATTAACAGAAGTTCAGTGGATATAATGCTGTCAATTTCTGGGCTCCTTTATCCTACACATATTATTAAGTAAACATTATTGATTTAACAGAATTTACTAATCATTAATAAACAGGTTGTTTTTTGATGGAGACTGTTGTTTAAGAATGCTACTAACTAGCCTTGTTCTAGTGGCAGGTTCATATATGGTTTGAGTCTTTCTGATCGCAAGCAATGCAGTTCCGTCAGCCCACCAGAAATAATTCTTTCAGAACTTATATATGGAGGGCAATCGTGTAATATGTACAACCCTGTGTACATAAATCATGATTTATGTAATAATTATTAACACTAGAGACGCTTTAATATAAAATAATTTTGGGGCCATGTAAAATAATATTGTGTAGCCCTAACAATTAAATTGAAATATAATTATTTATAGTTCATCAGTATATGAGTTGGCCTTTGTTTTCTTTTTCTGTATTAATTCTACACTGATAATTTTGCTGTATCTCTCCTAATATCCCTCATAAATCTAACTATTATAAAGTATATCAATGTATGTATTGTTTATTATATTAACATTTAACTAAATTCCATGGGAATTAACTGAAAAGGTTTGAATAAATGCCAATACATCTTTATTTAATGAAACCTTTTTAAATGGCAGTTGATCTAATGTCGGGTACTTATACCAAGAAGTTTCTAAATTAATTTACTGACAAAGGAAATCAGTCATTGCAAAGGGTGTTTAAATAATGATGTTCAAATAGCTGTTGCTATGAGGAAGTAAAACAGCCTGTGGTGAAACAACGTGATTTATTTTGTCATCTTGTTTGTTTCATAAAAGGTTAATGGTAGGAACCTCCTTTCTGTTGACTTTGATCGGACCTCAAAGACAGAGAAGATCTACGATGACCATCGTAAATTTCTGTTGAGGATTGCCTATGACACATCAGGACACCCAACTCTCTGGCTCCCAAGCAGCAAGCTTATGGCTGTCAATGTTACCTATTCATCTACAGGTCAAATTGGCAGTATCCAGCGAGGAACTACTAGTGAAAAAGTAGATTATGATGGACAGGGAAGAATTGTATCTAGAGTATTTGCTGATGGCAAAACGTGGAGTTACACATATCTTGAAAAGGTAAAGTGCTATCCTATCGTAGGAATGTGTGTGTCTTGCAGTTAAATTAGTGAGTTATTGCTGCAGAAAATGGTCACAAGCCATACACTGATGTACAAGGTTTTTAGTTTTAGACTGTGGAGCTACAAATATCCATACCTGAAGAATAAGCATATGGATCTATACAGTTCCTAAAATAAGGTGCACTTCTTACATTTGTTGGTTTGCTGCCAATTGGTGCAATCCAGTGAAAGTTAATGATGCCGTCAAAATAGATCAGAATTAAAGATTACTTGAGTGATTGCATCCCAGTGACCTGAAAAAGTTTAATTACAGTTGTTTTTCTCAGAATCATGCCAACTTTTATCTACTTATTATTTAGGTATTTCCTATTCCATTTTTAATTTTGAAAAACAGCTTCCAGCACAGATAAAAACTATTGCTTGTATGCATTTGGTGTTTTCAGCTATTCTCCTACCCTTCTGCAGCCCCCTCCAAAATCAACTCTGGATGGTTTGAAGGAACAGCATGGCAGGTGCTGCATGGGGCTTCCAAGGGGAAGGAGACCACCCCAGTCCCTGTTCTGCTGACAGAAAGCTATGCTGAATGAAAGAGCTTTCTATCAGCAAACGAATAGCTATTGGTTACAACCCAATTTAAAATTTGCAACAGTAAGGAAAAAAAGACACAGCAGCAGAGTAACAAGATAAAATCCAATTTGCAAAAGGAAATCGAAAAGGTGTGGAGAGCGTAAAGGTTTTCACCTGGTACCAAAAGAACAGTAGACTTTGTGCCAAGCAAAGCTCTACTGAGAGCTCCAAAGCCAGGTCACCATTGCGGAAAAGACTTTTACCTCTAGTCACTACCTGCCAAATGTCACTGGTAGCCTGATTGCATCCACACTGTAAGTTTTACAGATGAACTGTACCACATTTTCTTTAAATCCGAACTCTCACACATGTGCTGTGTCTGCTGTATAAGGGCATTTCCCCAGCATTGGTGCAGCAGTGCCAGTAACTTCTGCTGCCTGGCAGAGAGTGCAATTTCCTGTGCCAAAAGAAGGGATAAGGTACTCCTTTATATGTGCACTGGAAACTCAATCCCACGCTTTGCTAGCATAGCACAGTACTGAGCAGAGCATAATGTAAGTAAATAATGAATAAATTACTTTGCCCATCTGACAAATAGATGTGGAAGAGGAGGTTCAGGGATCTTCAGGCTAGTAAACTTCTCGCTAAATTATCTCTAATTACAGGAGTGAAATTGTCTCTTCCATATGTTGTTCCCTTCCTGAGTTATTGGCTTTAAGACAGTTTCACTTTTGCCAGTATTAAACATGACTTATCCAAATCCATTGACAATCTGCTGTTTGGCTGTGAGTGCCTGATAAAAGAATGGCTCAGTCACAACAAGTAGCACATTAAGAGTCTGGAGCTACTAATTACCAAACCCCTTACAATTAAGTATCCAAATGAATTAGGCAGAGAATAATTACCAATATGTAAGGTCAAGGATAACTCAATTTAGAAGATGATGATTTACTCAAACAAAGTGCTGTTATCATACAGTGGTTTTGGCATTGATTAAACTTCCATTTCCTTTCCTTTTCAGTCTATGGTCCTCTTGCTGCATAGTCAACGGCAGTACATCTTTGAATATGACTTACTGGATCGGCTTTCTGCAATAACCATGCCTAGTGTTGCTCGCCATACTATGCAGACTATTCGTTCCATTGGCTATTATCGAAACATCTACAATCCCCCTGAAAGCAATGCTTCTGTCATCATGGACTACAATGAGGAAGGGCAGCTGCTACAAACTGCTTTCTTGGGTACAAGTCGAAGAGTCCTTTTCAAATACAGAAGGCAGACCAGGCTCTCTGAAATCCTCTATGATAGCACAAGAGTCAGTTTTACTTATGATGAGACAGCAGGAGTTCTGAAAACAGTAAACCTCCAGAGCGATGGGTTTATCTGCACCATTAGGTACAGGCAAATTGGCCCATTGATTGACAGGCAGATTTTCCGCTTTAGTGAAGATGGAATGGTAAATGCCCGATTTGACTACAGCTATGACAATAGCTTCAGAGTGACTAGCATGCAAGGTGTAATCAATGAAACTCCATTGCCTATTGATCTTTACCAGTTTGATGACATCTCTGGAAAAGTTGAGCAGTTTGGGAAATTTGGGGTTATATATTATGACATTAACCAGATAATTTCCACAGCTGTAATGACTTACACAAAACACTTTGATGCCCATGGCCGCATAAAAGAAATTCAGTATGAAATATTCAGATCCCTTATGTACTGGATTACAATTCAGTATGATAACATGGGACGGGTAACTAAAAGAGAAATTAAAATAGGGCCATTTGCTAACACAACCAAGTATGCGTATGAATATGATGTCGATGGGCAACTACAGACAGTTTACCTGAACGAAAAAATAATGTGGCGATACAACTATGACCTGAACGGCAATCTCCATCTGCTCAATCCAAGTAATAGCGCTCGTTTAACACCACTTCGGTATGACTTGAGAGACAGAATCACTCGGCTAGGTGATGTACAGTACCGTTTAGATGAAGATGGATTCCTGCGGCAGAGGGGTACAGAGATATTTGAATACAGCTCAAAGGGCCTGCTGACCAGAGTTTATAGCAAAGGCAGTGGGTGGACAGTGATATACCGTTATGATGGGCTTGGGAGACGAGTTTCCAGTAAAACCAGTCTGGGACAACACCTCCAGTTTTTTTATGCTGACCTCACATATCCTACAAGGATAACTCATGTATACAACCATTCAAGTTCTGAAATCACCTCTCTCTACTATGACTTGCAAGGACACCTCTTTGCCATGGAGATCAGCAGTGGAGATGAGTTCTACATCGCTTCAGACAACACGGGCACGCCACTCGCTGTTTTTAGCAGCAATGGTCTGATGTTGAAGCAGATCCAGTACACAGCTTACGGCGAGATCTATTTTGACTCCAATCTTGACTTCCAGTTGGTGATTGGATTCCATGGAGGCCTTTATGACCCTTTGACCAAACTGATTCACTTTGGGCAAAGAGATTATGACATACTGGCAGGCCGCTGGACTACACCCGACATTGAAATCTGGAAAAAAATAGGGAAGGATCCAGCTCCTTTTAATCTATACATGTTCCGAAATAACAACCCAGCCAGCAGAATACATGATGTGAAAGATTATATCACAGGTAAATAAAGGTTTTTTTATTAGTGATTTACACTTAAAATTTCTGTTTGCTCATAATCTACCTGGTTAGCAAACTGCATTGTACGCAACACCTTGGAATTAATTACCAGTGACAGTCAATTTGCACAGGAGTTATGTTCCAGGGATAGCACATGAAGTCAAAATCGTGTAGAGTCAAAACTCTTGGCATTCAGTAGTAGGTGGGATTGCCAAAGTGTTTTTTCACTGGATACTCACACCCTTTCCTCCCCCTTAATTTTTTTTTAATTGCCAAGTGCATAAAGCTGAACGTGCACAAGTTAAATGTGTGTAAATTGCGAGTTACTTGTACGCTATCTAGCTGACAGCAGTGTGTGCTGAATATGATGAGGGATATAGGCCACTAAGGCAAAATAGTTTTTGCCATGCATATTCTACTTCATTCCATCTCAGTGAGAACAAAAGCAAATAGAGTTGTGTAAAATATATTCCAAAATACATCTATCAAGGCCATTGCTTCAGTAATAACAATGGACTTTATCTTCTGGGATCATTAACTGGCATTTGGCTAGGAATGGTCAACACTCCTCATAGTGGGCCCTGTCCTTTGTCCTTGCAGAATATTACAGCCCTCTTAAGAGATTCAGAACAAAGGAATTGCAGGAAGGAAAACACAATTTTGATGTTTCTATATCTGACTAGACAGTTCCCACAGCAACCATTTATAAACTAGTAATGTATTGAATATTATAGGTGATATTATGCCACATGGCAACTTTATCTAGAGTGCCTGGTAGGGAGTGCCTGGTAGGGAAAGCCTCCCCCCGCCGCCCGGCTTCAGAACAATGTCCCGAAGCCCGGCGGCGGGGCGGGAAAGCCTCCCCCCGCCGCCCGGCATCGGAACGATGTCCCGAAGCCGGGCGGCCGGGCGGGAAAGTCTCCCCCCGCCGCCCGGCATCGGAACGATGTCCCGAAGCCCAGCGGCCGGGCGGGAAAGCCTCCCCCCGCCGCCCGGCATCGGAACGATGTCCCGAAGCCCAGCGGCCGGGCGGGAAAGCCTCCCCCCGCCGCCCGGCATCGGAACGATGTCCCGAAGCCCAGCGGCGGGGCGGGAAAGCCTTTGTCCCCCCTGCCTGCCTTCCCAGGGGCTTTTAAATCGCCCCGGACAGCGGAGAAGTCCTCCGCTGTCCCGGGCGATTTTAAAATGCCGCCCGCCAGAAGAGGTCGGGGGAAGGCGGTTTCCATAGGAACGCATTAATTGATTTTCAATGCATTCCTATGGAAAACCGTGCATCGCAAGACGAAAAACTCGCAAGACGAAGAGACTTGCGGAACGAATTAATTTCGTCTTGCGAGGCACCACTGTACTGTATAAAATGTTGTCCACAAATATCTTTTCCCCCTTCCCCACTTTGATGAGAAGATCCAGTGGTCATTCAGCTCAAATACTTATCCTAGCACTCCCAGCACCCTAAGAAAAGTACTTGTGGTTATTGTTTGCATAATTTAACTTCTTAGTACATCTACAACTAAGATGTGGTGCAAGAGGAATGGGTGGCAGAATGCCTCTTTTCTCATTATTATATTATCCTTCTGCTCTGCAGCAATGGTGTAGACAGATTCCAATTACACTGTAAGAGTACTAGTTTGGCACTGCCCATAAAAACAGATCCTTCAACTCCTGACTTTATGTGCTGAATAAAAGAAGGACTAGATTCATTCCCTGCCTTCTAAAACAGTTATTTTCTGGGTTTTATCTCCAGCAGTCAAAATTATCATAAAGTCTTGTTCCTAGTAGCTTGTTTTGCCGTAATAGGGGCAGGACAGGTATGGGAACGTTTTCACAAATTTGTATGGTTCCCAGTCATGTGTAGTCCTGAAGCAAGTCAGAATCTTACAGGACAGAATGTTCTGTGCTTTAATAGCTGGGGAGATGGAACACTACCTTCTCCATCTTGCACCCATCAGGAACCAACCATGTAAGATATTTAAATAATAATGGTGTGAGATTTTGACTACTTTGAGTATTTGCAAAGTTGTTGGCCTCATCTCATAGCAAAGGGATTTTGTCTAGAAAGGGTGCATTGCTTATGAAGATTAAGCTGAGAGGAGGAAATAAATTATTCTGGCTCCAGACCCTAGATCATTTATCATGTCAGCTAACAATAATACCTGCAGATACTGTGAAAGTCCATGAAATCTAAAGGCAACAAACCAGAACTACAGGTATTCACACACAGCAGTCGAGCTGCATGCATGTGGCTGTGAGTTTTGACAGTGCAGATTACCTGCTAGATGAATGAGTAAGGAAGGAAATTGGTACTTTGCCCGTTGACACTTCCGCTGTAAAAGCCAACAGTGTTGCTTTTCTTTTGCATCTGCACACCCATCCTCACTTCCGTTTGTCCCGTGATTTCAAGCATTTCCAAGTCCTGGGTCTGAGAGAGGTTGTTGGTTTTTTTGTACCACCGCTTTCCTCAGGAAAACCCAGGGTTTAGTGCTGAATGGGAGCAAACATCAGTCAGGTTTTCTGCAGATTG
This sequence comes from Podarcis melisellensis, assembly GCF_964234715.1. Lineage (NCBI taxonomy): Eukaryota > Metazoa > Chordata > Lepidosauria > Squamata > Lacertidae > Podarcis > Podarcis melisellensis. Next base: position 49,573,119 of record NC_138541.1, read on the forward strand.
ATGTGTGCTCTGATTAAGGATTAAGGAGTGGGTATTCCCAGGGAACGTGGGGGAGGAACCCTCTCGAACCCATGGCTTGAAATCACTTGAGATCGTGGGACAAATGAAAGTGTGGTCGGGCCCACAGTCCCAATCCAGCAACACAAGCCATGGAAACAAATCCAGCTGCTGCTTGCAGAGCGTATGCAGCAGGAGCCACACAGGCAGCTTCCAGTTTGAAAGGGGAGGTGCAGATGACTTTCATGGGCTCAGGATAAGAATGGATTCTGCATCTATATTGCCATTTCCCAAAGAAGAAGAATGTTTAGATGAGCTAAGATATAACCATACTGTGGTTTCTCCCCAAAGTATATTTAATTGTGGCTCAAACCTGAATCCAGGGCAACTGATGTGAACGCCTGTAAAGTTAAATTAAATAATCAGGGATTGAAAATCTGATCTCTCTCTCTCTCCACAATTATTTTGTTAGATGTCAACAGCTGGCTGGTAACATTTGGCTTCCACCTGCATAATGCTATCCCAGGATTCCCTGTGCCCAAGTTTGATTTAACAGAGCCCTCCTATGAACTTGTGAAGAGTCAGCAGTGGGATGACGTTCCGGTAAGGGGAAAAAAGAAAGTGAATATTAAACTGTGTCAAAATTGAATAAAAGACACCATGCTGTTTGAGCACTATAATCCTCAAAGGCTTACGTGGCATTAAAAAATATTTAAATGCACTTTGTAAAGACTATTTTTTATTCACATGATATCCATAGATGCTAATTCTGCTCTTGCTTGGTGCATTTGCTAAAGATTAGGTCTGAATTTCGACATATCCTAATTGGCTTTTCATAATGCAAACTAAAATAGGAAGAAGGGTAGACCTAATCAATAAATAATAGTATGTTGAAACCCTTTTTTAGAATTGTAACTTTCCCAGTGGAAGCTCTGGAGATTGGATTTATACCGGCACCCTGCCTCAAGGCAGAAAGTGAACACTGTAATAAAAAATAGACTGTGAAATAAACAGAAGAACAGGTGATATAAATTATGCATACCAAGCACCAGTACAATTTTACTTCTCTTTAATATTAACCATGTTTTATATGTGAAGATAAAATATTGAATGTGAAATTACCTCAGGTAAAACCCATTACATTTCATAGAGCCAAAAAAACTCTAGGTGCTTATGAAATTTTTTGATAAAAAAAAAATCTCCTGCGGTCCAGAAATATGTAGCCAGTTTAAATGATGGACAAAAATAAATGGAATGTAAAACAGAAAAGCCCTATCTGGTATTTAGGAAAATAGCGATTATAAATTTTAACTGTTCAAAGATCAAAAGGCCATGCGCCATCAAGTTTCCAGTTACTGGCAGGGAATGAGAAACTTTAGAACAGTTGCTCACTCATGACAATTGTTCTAAGGCATCTTTGTAACTTCTCTGGTTTTTAAATTAAAGAATCAGGATGGTTTCATGTGCTATATAGGTCAAGAAGCCACCACCTGCATCAGTTTCCCAAGCTGTATTCTCACAGCAGAAACCATATTCACACAACCCATAAAATTGTATCAGCATATACTTTCTTTCCTGTGCACAGGCCCTGAACACAGGAGGAGCGAGTGCATTGGAGAAATAGCTCTAGCTTCTTCCCTCCTCCATTTTCTTGCATTGCAGGTCACGGGAATGTAAGACCATTTATACCAAATCAGACCATTGACCTAGCTAGCTCAGTACTGGCAACACAGACTGGCAGGGAGTCTCAGATGGGGCCTCTCCCACTCCTGCCTGGTGATGCTGGTGAACCCACAACCATTTGCATGCAGAGCATGTGCTCAACCACTGAGCCATGGCTCTTCCCCTTCTGCTCTGTCCTTTCCTGGCTCAATAGCCATCTACCACTTCCACCTGCCTAGTCTAGGAGTCTAGCACTTGAGGCCCAGGTGCCAAATCCAGGCCGCCTCCTCAGCCCACACCCATCACTGATCCTGCACTAAGCCCTCCTCCTGTAGTTTTGTCTGACTGGAATATGTCTTTGAACCATAATAACGCCTCTCACTTGCCTGGAGAGATGCATGTGTAGAAACCTCTGGCTTACATGCGGCTGGACTGTATTCTGCTGTACAAAAGAGTCACTCTCATTGCCCCATCCACCACTGCTGTGCAGCCGCCAGAAAATTGCCTAAGAGGGAACACTGCCCACGGCAGAGGGAAATGTTCCCTGGCACAGCCTGCTCATCCCTCAATTCACTCAACTTTTGGTACCATTCTGTGTGGCCAACATTCAGGGCATTGGGTCTTTGAAAGCTTTGAAATTATTCTCTTTACGTTATGACTAGGTGAATGAACAAATTACTGCCTTTTAAGTACTTTTAAATATGTACACACCTCCACACAGGGCAAAGGGAAAGGGACCTTGGTTACTGAATGCCAGTGGAGACATATTATTAAGTGATCCACTCCTCACTTAATAAGTGCCACTTCAACCAATTATGTATGTAACTTCGCTTTATGAGAAGCATTAAATGTTCAAGGTAAAGGACAAGAAGCCTACAATAGGTTTATCACCACCTAGCTTAAGTTTCCATGTTGGATAATAGGAGAATATAACACTGCAATTATTACGTAAGTGATGTAATGTGCGAGGAAACTCATGATCTGAGGTCTTTCAACCTTTCTGCAAAAGGAATGATTCGGAGGGAAATTGCTAGAAATGTTTAGATCAATAACAAGTGCAGTAAGCCTTTCAAACAATGTTTTTTGTCTGTAAGGTAAGAGCTGCACTGTGAGCTTAGCTAGATGTAAATAAGGTTTTTTCATTTTAACCCTTGCCTAACATTTATTTGCCTCTGTAGCCTTTCCCCATCTGGAAAATGTTTACGCTACAGCTTTGTACAACTGGTTTCATGATGGATTAATTAACATACGATATACTTGTGCAAATGCCAAGTATTAAGCATAATAATCCTTTATGTACCACCTTTTAAATTTCTTTGGAATGATTCAGTGCTAGAGACTCTTTTTTTGGATTCGAAAAGAGACAGACAAAAATGAGAAAAACATCAAACAGTATCAAACAAAATAGCACTTGTAACAGTGGAATTCAGTATGTGGATTCAATTAACTCTTTGGCAGTGTCGGTTGTGGCATATCCTATTGTCAGCTCCAGGCATTGTGCCAATAAATGCATGACTGTTGGAATCTAGGGGCTACAGATGGTTTGTAAAACTTCTGTCTGTTCTTGTTTTCAGCCAATTTCTGGAGTGCAACAACAAGTGGCAAGGCAAGCAAAGGCTTTCCTGTCCCTAGGAAAGATGGCAGAAGTCCAGATCAGCAAGCGCAGACCCGGCGGTGAGAAATCGTGGTTGTGGTTCGCAACTGTGAAGTCTTTGATTGGGAAAGGGGTTATGCTGGCTGTCAATCAAGGCAAAGTGCAGACTAATGTGCTTAACATTGCAAACGAGGATTGTATCAAAGTGGCAGCTGTTCTGAACAATGCATACTACCTGGAAAACCTGCATTTCACCATTGAAGGAAAGGACACACACTATTTCATCAAGACCACCTCACCAGAGAGTGACCTGGGCACGCTGAGACTGACTAGCGGACGGAAGGCCCTAGAAAATGGTATCAACGTCACCGTTTCCCAGTCTACCACTGTAGTGAACGGCAGGACTCGTAGGTTTGCCGATGTTGAAATGCAGTATGGTGCACTGGCTCTTCATGTCCGCTACGGCATGACACTTGATGAGGAGAAGGCACGGATATTAGAGCAGGCTAGGCAAAGGGCTCTTTCCAATGCCTGGGCCAGAGAACAACAAAGAGTGAGAGATGGAGAGGAAGGTGCCAGGTTATGGACAGAAGGGGAAAAGAGGCAACTGTTGAGTGCTGGAAAAGTCCAAGGATATGATGGGTACTATGTACTCTCCGTGGAGCAATACCCCGAATTAGCAGACAGCGCTAACAATATACAGTTCCTTAGGCAAAGTGAGATTGGAAAGAGGTAACACACTGGTTGAGCCTGGGCTGCCAAAGAGACTGACCCTGTACCAGTGTCTTCTGAGAGGGAGACCAAATTGTTTTGCTGCATTACTACTTGAGCCTAAATGTACACCTTTGCTCAGATTTTTCTGTAGCACAATCCCAATAAGACTCTACAAGAAAGAGAGAGCCTTCCAGAAGAATGATATTGCTAAAAAGAAAAACTGGGAGCTGTTTTTCCCTACTCTGAATGACCTTAAAGGTGATCTGCTTTAAAGAATATGTTTACATATGCATATCGCTGCACTCGAGTTGGACTGAAAGTATTACAAGGAAGACCTAAAGGGTTTGCAACAAGCTGCCTATTCTTTTGAGGCACTGTCTTTTAACTAAGAAACAGATCCATACAGTGTTTCCAAATATTACTAAATTGTTGACCTTTGCTTACAAGAAACTAGTCTCTCTCTCCTCCTCTCTCTCTCGCTCTCTTCCTCTCTCTGCATAGGATGTGGTATATATCTTTGTTCATTTTAAAATGTGGGGCAAAAACTCTTGTTTATGGACACCCCAATGGCTTTAAACTGTGCTTCTTTCTAAAAGGACATTGGCACAAGCAATTTATGCTACAATGGGAATTTAATAATGGATTTTACAATGATAACGTGGTTTGCCTTGGGTGGGGTGGGGGAATGGCAAGTAGAATCCTTGTCACAGAGCAGCAAAGGAAACCTTGATTTTTTTTGTAAATTATGTGAGACAAGTTGTTTATGGATTTTTATATGAATTACAATTTACTGTACATCAAATATTAGTCTCAGAGGAGTTAATTTATGTAAAGTGTTTAAAAAAGGTTTATACTTAAAATAAAATGATAAAAATGTGCAGTGTGTGAATTTTTTTAAAGGAATTGCACCTTTTGTTATGTTATAGCTGTACAGTATAAAGAGTTATATTGTAGAGATATAACAGTGTATACAAATGGACAGAAGTGTTAATATTTTTGTATTAGCTTTAAAAACAGTGCATTTTTCTCTTTCAATTGCTTGTGGGAAAGGTTGGTGTGGGGCAGCCACTCCGCCCCGCTTCCTGTGCCCTGCTTGGCCCTCGCCACTCGCTGCTAAGAGGGAGAGCAACTCAATAAGATTTATGTATGACAGTAGAAGACTTTTGTAGGCTGGGCTTGCCTTGTCCTCTTCCAGCCCTAAAGGTGTATTTATTCATTTTGCGGCTCTGTTGTGTATTTTTAAAATGTGGGATGTAAAGCTGTGTTATGTGGTGAAAGGAGCAATCCTATCCATGTTGACACAGAGAGTTTAGTCTCATTGTGTTCAATGGGGCTCGTTTTCTAGTGAGCGAGTTTAGGATTGCAGCCTCAGGTGCTCTGCAAATGTACATGAATGGAAAGTTGGTGCAGTGCTCACTGCCACAACGACATGGCTCCTGCCTATGTCTTCTGAAAGAAAGGTTTTCAGTATTTCACTGGAAAAACACAGAACAACATGGGTAGGTGGAAAAACAAGTTAAACTAATACCCTAGCCTTTAAACCTCTTGTCCACCAAAAAGAGTCACAGACACACACACATATGAATTGCAAGAAAAAGGAAGGTGAGAGTATTAATTTAGTGCCTAATCCACATCATAAAGCTACCATACAGTTTGGCAGGGCTTTTTTCAGGTAGAGCCTCACAGGAACTTGGTTTCGGCACCTCTCAGATGGGTGGCATTGCCATTAGAACAAGGGAGGCATTCATGGGGAGTTCCAGAACCTCTTTTTCTAGGAAAAAATAGCACTACAGTTTGGCATGACCTGCTCATAAGGACAGTCCAATCTAATATGGTTGGACTCAAGACATGCAAACAGCAGAGGTTAACACAGGCCCTTTTGAGGCAGGTTTCAATACTGGGCATCTGCTCTGGAACATCTGAATTAACAATCAAGGGGAATGCTTCTGATATGAATATGTTCCAAGTGCATCTCTCAACACAGTCTTCTGTCCCTGATCTTAGATGGGGGGGGGGGGACAGAAGTCTCATACCAAATGATAGAGCTCTCTGGCAGGTTTGAACTCCAGCACCTAACTTTATAACAAAATCACATCACTGGGAGACAGTGGCTCTTAGTATGCCTGAGACTGCTTTCAGAGGAATCTAGGTCATGTAATCTCACAATATGCATTCTATTTCAGTAGAACAGAATTCATCACTCTTCCAAAATTCTGAGACTCTCAGCTTCCAGTGTGCTGGGTTTTTTTATAATAAAAAAAACTACCATTCAGACTTGCAGAGATAACATTAAGAAATAACATTCACGTATGTACTTCCCACTAAGCCTTCCTGTGCTAGAGAATCTGCATTAAAGTGTTCCTTGGTTTCTGGCCTCTGCTCATATGCTGCCCCTTCATCAAATTTTATAACTACACCAGTTCCAAAAAGCTCAGCACTTGTAACTGGACTGAAACATGCCTGATTAAAAATGCAGTGGGAGGAGGTTACATCATTTGTAAGTGGGCAGGGAAAGACAAAGAGGGGCATCTTATTTTTAGGGCTACTCCTTCCCACATTCCTCAGTATTTCTGGATAAGATCCCTTGTTCCTGAGTGCTGCTTTCAGCCACAAAATGACTAAAATATTGTGGGGTTTGTTTGGGTTTTTTGGGTGGGTGGGGGAGAAAGGTTAATTGTGCTGTACTCAGTATGCAGAATGGCAACAAATGGCAGGTGAATGTGTCTTAAATACCTGAAGGGGTGAAATAAAAATAGTTTCCTAAATGCTTTCTGCACCGAGATTCTATAGTATTATGTGTGCTCTCAACTGCACAGTAGGAGTCTTGTCAAACAGGCTGTGAGTAGGTCAAGCAAGTTACTGAATCCACACTATCAGTGCTGTTGCTATTCATGTACCCCTTGGGTAGAAGCTACAGAACTGCTGACATTTAGAATAAAAGCTGTTATTTTATTAAAGTGCAAATTAACAGTTAAGTTTGTTTTTATTTTTCAACCTTCAAAGAGCCCAAATTTAGCAACTATGATTCATGAAACCCACAGCTCAGTGCCATTATTTCACATATTATTTTAATCTGGGAAATGTATGGGGATTGCAGTTCTGTTAACTCGGATTTAACAGCATTGTACTAGAGGTTTGTCAGCTCTAACTGTGGAATTAGGTTCATGCTCAAAAAATGTAGTGGAATGTTATTGACTTGGAATACCGCAAACATATCCAGTGTGTTACATGTCAGAATAGAATTAAAGCTTCTACTTCCTGTGCCCTTGTTCCTTCTCCCTGGTTTAGGCACGGGTAGCCCCCAAACTATAGTTTCTCTTGATGGTCATCTAAAGGCCCAACCAGCAGCCTTTTCTCTAGCTATAGAGAAAAACAATCATTCTGAGATGGACATGCTCCTACATGAGACAGAGACTTTGGGGGATTTGTAAACAAGAAAATTTAAAAGAAATGGAAAAAAATGTATTAAAATAAATACCCTACAAAAATAAGGAGATTCAGAGTATTTTAGGCAAAATGCTTTCATGCTATTTTGAAATGTAAATTTTGTCTGATTTGTATTGTTCTTTTAATTTGCCTTCTGAACTTTATATGTGTCCTGAATTTTTCCACACCTTGATGACTATAGATTGCATCTCGGCTTTCCAATAAAAGCCAAGCCAATGTGTCTGCGTTTAGATTTGTTTTCTTAACTATGTGTGTCAGACATTATAACTGTGTTATTGCTTTTCTGTTCCTACTTGTAGATGCAAAGTGATCCAGTACTGCTAGTATTGATTCATTTGCTGCCCAGTTGGGAGTTGTTTCCTGCCCCCTCTGCCCAGTGGCCCAGACTGCTAGCTCAGCAAGGCAAATTACTCCATGGGATCTCTCTAGCGGCCTACTTTACAGAAGCATTAACTACACCTCACATTGTTAAGCATCATAAAGCTAAGAGAAAATGAAAAATGAAGGCTTATTCCCTTTCATATTAAAAAACACAGCACTTAATTAAAGCAGCTGATTATATATAACCAGTTTGACACTGATAAGTCATTCAAGGCCTGAAGAGCCTTCAATCCAAATTCACACCATTTGCTGAAAAGTGCTACCTTCAAAACACTCTGCATGTTTTTATGTTAGGTAGAATAGGCAGACTTCATCACATTTGCTTTGTAGTGACAACTGTAGCTTGACAAACATGCTCATCCATCCCAAATTGGTTATTCTATGTCACCTTTTTAAAAAAAATAATGCTGATTACAGACTTGGTATTTTCACACAGATGAGAGAAACAGATCTTCCATTTTACAACGGGAAATAATGTCATCCTGAAAGCATTATTAGCGTTTTTATAGAGTAATGACTGAATGCAGCAACAACAGTACTACAATACTTCACACGTGTATAACACTTAAGAATGTTCAAAGTGCTTCACATTGTAACGTATCCTTATAACAGCTGTGTTAAGCCAATCTATAATTATTGCCATATTATAATACTGCCAGAACGCTAATAAACTACTGATATAAAAGGGGGAAATCCTAGCTTGGAGCCAAGCCCAGCTTTAGGACAGCAGCAACATTTTGTCTCAAATACGAGTCATGAGAGTTTACTATCTGAGGATATACTACACTGATTTTACTGAAGGAAACATTAAGCATCATAGCCCAAACAACACATTTTCTGTTAATGGTTGGTCTGCCTCAGCAGTGGACCACCTGTGGGGTGGGGGGCTGAGTCATATGACCAGACTGGGGTGTGCTGAATGAATCCAGAGCCAGACTAGATTACATAGATGACAAAAAGTTATAGATGCTCTACCAGAAACCCAGATTAAAACTCACATTTATGTACCACTGTACTGAGAAGCTGTATCTTGGAGGTAGGGTGAACTGTGTGCTTCGTAAACGATGAAGCAAGCATGCCCATCACGGCAACACTTGTCAAACCTAGCCTACATCCATTTAGGTCTGCAGTGGGGAATATGTGGCTCTCTACCTGTTGGACTGTAACTCCCATCATCCCAGACCTCAATCAGATATCTGTTATAAAGACCTGGGTTACAGACCTCTCCACTAAGAGGGGGGTACAAAAAAAGCAATCTCACCTATTTGTGCAAAAGAAAACTATATTTTTAAAAAAATAATTACAAGTACTATTGCAGCCAATAGCATTTTCAAGGGCAAGTAGTTCTGGGCATGATTTTCATCAGGAAAATGACACAGGTTTGTTTTTTTTTTAATGCCATGCTGTGATTTTATTATGATTTTGTATTATTATTGTGAATTTTTTACATCCTATGAAACACGTTGAGCACAAATGTATTTGTGGGAAATGTGGTATATAAATAAATAGACTATGGCTTGCCTTTATTACATACACAGCCCAATAAACCCCTTGACAGCATACAAATCAATAGGACTAATTTAACCCAACAACCCACACCCCCTTCATACACACAAACAAAACTTACTGCAATCAGCTAAATGCAACCAACCATACTCTAGGCTCTCCAATCTCTTGCACTGCCAACAAAAACAGACAGATAAATAACTTATCCTCACAACACTGGCACAAAACCTCTGCACATACACTAGGCCAAAGAATGGAAAATCACTACCCCCTTATTTCTCCCCCCCACACACACACTTCACAATGTCTGTGACAACTGTGTCTCACACCAAACATAACTGATCTGTAGAAAGGACTCGATGCATTGAAAACAGAGAGATCATATGTACCCTTGTTAACACTGAAAACCCTTTTAAGGAAAACAACTTTAAGAGATGGAAAGAAAATAAATTGACTATGACTATGATCCAGAGCCAGACCCACTGCAGGTATTCATATTAAATAAGAAGATGGCCAGTTGCAAACAAGCGTATGTTTGACAAAATGCGTAGATTGGCCCCTCAATCTCTTTTTTAGATTGCAGCCATATGTACCCAGCCCTTTCATTTGACAAATTACATAGCACCTAGGGTGTCCTGCTCTGAATTTGGAATCAATAATAATGAACAGTATTAACTGTATTTGGTCTCTGAAGCAATGGCATAGACTCTATGGTTTGTGAACTGCATGGACCACCAGTGTTTTAACAAGTCCCTAAAGTGTGTTAAAAGTTATTTTGGCTTTTAAGTTCTAGAAATTTGATCAGAACCCACAAACTTTTGTCTGGAGGTTTGATGTACTGGCACCCTGACAAATAAACATCACTTGTAAATGTAAAAGTCTAGCCAACAGAAGGAAACTTTTTTTTTAAAAAAAAAAAGCAAGCCTCTTTTGTACTCTATATTGCTGAAGAATGGAAGACTAGTGAAATCTTGGCATTGGTAGTAGGGAAGGCAGGCTATGATTTTCAAGATGGCCTTCATTGTTGACTTTACAAGTGCTTTAGTGCCAAATTTCTCAAACTACTGAGCAGGAGAAAAATATCTGCTGAAGATTTGCATAACTGTAGATGTAGTGGCATTTGCATTTTTGCAAGTATAAACAGGAATATATTTTATAGAGATTTAAAGTTATTGTTAAATTACAAAATGTAGAATGGAAAGCACATAACTCCAACGCTCAGGAGTATGCCCTGGTGGCTGCTGCTATGCTACTGGGCCAGCTTCAAGGTTAGTGATCCCCCATGGCTTGGATGTATGGCTCACATCCACCAGGGGGCATGTGTTTAGTCTGAGGTTCCAATTTTATGGAAGTCCCTCTTCCAGTTGAGGTCAGATAGGCCTCCTTTCTATATGACTTCCACTACCTACTGGAAAACTTTTCCCATTCAAGCAGGCCTTTTAACTGAAGTTTTATTTTATAGGTAGTTTTGACCTATTTGTATTATAACCTAATAAACCACTTAGGGACTACTGTAGTTAAGGTAATATGGAAATTGTTCCTATAAATAAATGTCGTGAATAGGGGTGCTGCTACCAAACAGGCAGGTATCACCACTCATGCCCCATCCAATGAAGGGAATGAGATATGGCAACCCCAATTTAAATGTGCATATTTCAAAAGGTAAAAACCAGCAGACCCCAAAAGTTGATCTTTTTTAGGAAGACCCCAACATTTTTAGGCCAGTATCTAACATCTTTCTAGTGCTCAGTCGCTGTCCCACCACCACCACCACTTTTGTATGAGGGTCTCTTCATGTTACTAATAACTTTGAGTAAACTTTTCTATTAAATAACTTGACTTCAAATTATGTCATGGAGGAATAGGAATTCCTGGGGTCCTCCATAAGAGGAAAAATAGATTCAGAATTAACCAATTACCTAATGGTGCATTTTAGAGTCCATGGCTTCTACAAAACAAACTTAATACGTTCGGGACCAAGATAGGGTAAAATATTATAAAGCTATTATTGAGGCTACTACAGAGGGGGAAGTTGGTTTGCTTGCCTGTGGCTCCTAGGTCACTTCCAAATAACCTGTTTGTTGAGCATTTATCCTGATTTGTTCCTGGAGAGGTTATACAAATGTGCACCAAGCAAGTGTTAACCCACGCTTCTAAGTAAATTTCCTCTTCACTTTCCCTATCACAAAAAGTCGGGTGGGGGGTGCGTAGGAGTGCCAAATCAACTTTAATTGTTTTACCTAATTTTGCTGGCATGGAACAATGTTTGAAGAGACTCATTGTTCCCTTGTAGCTTAGGGCAGCCATATGTCAACAACTTTCAGGTTTTCCTAAAATAAAGCTCAAGTTTTGAGGAAGCAAAACTCATTCAAATACTGGGACCCTTTACCTTAACGTTATTACTGGATACGTCCTCTAACTAGCACCGGCAAATTGTTCCAGGGGATGAAATTACAGGATCTAATTAATCTGAGACACTTAGGAACAGAAAACTCACACTTGACCCCCTGGGAATGTGTTGTTTCTATCCCTCATTGAAATTGTACCCATACAATTTAAAAGGCAATGAAAGCAATAGGTTTTTCACAGGAATTACGCTAAAACCTATCAGGTTTAATAGAAAATGGGAGCCTTCCCCTGGGTTGCTTGTTTTAAAGCCACTGCAGAAAATTCTACAGCAGAGACAGAATCTGTCTGTTGCATTTTATAGCTAAAAGATTATCGCATTCTATATGACGGTTCAAATAATCTTCACAGGACAGGGCAAACTCATGTTGTGCACGTGGAATAGCTATCATGGAGAGATCGCTTTAAATGGCCCCTTCCGGGCATTCATGTGCAGTTCTTGCCATGAGAATCAGGATGTTTTCCATGCTACACCTCCAGAAAATCTCTGATGGTGTTATGGGAAAGACAACATAAGCCGGTCCATACAAATGGCTCATTTGTGTTGAGACAGACACCCAGGAGTAATTTCAAGGGGGCTCCTAGTAGGTCCAGAAGCTCTTGAGATACCTTGTCACCCATCTTCAGTTATTCCCGCCCATCCACCCAACACAGTGCTCTCCTCTACTGATGAGCTCTTCCCCACTACTGCTTTTCCAGCTGAAACTATTTTAAAGCCATGTGTCTTCTGATGGGTGTATATGACCAGGGAAGGAGTAGTTAGTAAAAAGTAGACTCCCAAGGGAAAGCATAAGCAGAGCAGACAATTCCAAATCCTTTCTCCTGCCCCAAGTGCTACACTTTTAAATTGCCTCCCAACCTGCCACTTGAATGATTCAGTGGCAAAAACTCTTTTTGCACACAGATCTGCCAGCATCACATCTAGTTTGATCCAGATTTCACAAAGGCCAGAGTGCAAACCGACTCTGTGTAGTGCAAGAACTGTGGATCTCTACAACCGTCAGGGGTACCAACTTGAATAAAATATGGGGGGTCAGGTAAGCCCCATCCCGCACAATCAGTCACATGACATGGCACACACCATTTGAATGGCAATGTCCATCAACTTTGGGGGAGGGGCAGACCCCTCAAATATTTTATGGGGGGGGGTGAAGGTACCTCAGCCCAATGCTACGATCAGCTCCTGCAAAAGCTGCAATCCTAAACACCCTTATATTTGGAAGTAAATTCCCCTGAATTTATTGCTTCCCAATAAGTTTGTTTATTATTAGGGTACCAGTCAGTGTATCTGTTTTAAGAAAGATACAGAAGCAACATTCTGCACTTTTTCTGGCCGATCCATAACTTAAAATTACAAGCTGGCAGTCAAAAACAGCTCCACCACCTCCCACTTCAGCCAAGGCCATTCATTCTTCATTTCTGTCATTTAAGCACAGTTTATGAGCCCAGAAGTAATATAAGAATTTGTAAGTCCATTACAAATGCACTTTTATAAGTAGAGAGCTTTATAAAAAAATAAAAAAGCAATTTCCTCTGGATTTTGATTACAGGACTTCAGAGACGTTGATTTTAAAGGGTCCTTGAAAACCAAAATTCCAGCTCAAAGGAAGAACTCTTTCAGGAGCAGCAGGCTTCCTGAAAATGCAAATTCTTTTTGGCAATTCTCCCACCTCTCTCCCTTGTAAACAGAGAGCATGAATGGGAAAAGTCTCAAACTGGTTGGGGAGCAGCCTGCAGTTCACATCTCTACAAGAGAGCAACCAGTGCAACTTGCTTTGATCAAAGATACTAAGCACTTGCGGTACTCCTGAAAACAGGATTGGGATTTTCAACCTGAATAATTTGTTGGGATGTCAACAACCTGAATAAGGAGGGACAGGTAAACCTTTAAAAGGAGCCTGTCTTTTAAACATCAGTTAAGCTGCATGTGCTCCCTGTAGGTCGTGCAAATTGCTACACAGTTAATATGTCCCCTGCTCAAATCATAAATGGGGCTCAGACCCATAAAAAGGCCTTATAGGTAACCAGTCATCAGTTCTTCCACATTTGCTCTACCACAAATGTGACGCTAGCACCCCCTAGTGGAGGATAAAAGTTTGGGAGAGACTCAGAAAGTGGTTGGGGGAAGGGGGCAGAGTATGCCTTGTGCCATTTAAGCAGAGTCTGCATTTCTTTTGCTATTGTTTGAAGAATTCTAATTATCCTGCATTTTAACAGCTTAGCACTGCCCACAGAGTTTCACAAATAAAGGCTATTACTGCTGCTTCATGCTTCAGCTCACTGATGCCTGGGCCTTGCAACAACAACAAAACAAAAAAATCACTCCCTTAAGATTTCTTTTCACCTCAAGCAGAAGCTTTGTCAAACAAGGTTCCTCTCGCCTGGCAGATCAAAATGGAGCTTGCTGCCAAGAATTGTTTTCTGGTCAGCTGAGTGTGGCAGGCCCCAGCGCCAACACCTCTGACTGCTTCGTGAACTACAGCCACGGCTCCTATTCAGCTGTTCTGCACGCAGCCCACCAGGCAGCGAAGAGGCCGGAGGAACTCAGAAAAGAACAGATGAAAGTGTAGCTCTGGGAGGAATGGAAGGTGCTGCTAAGTCAGCTCACCAAACTCACCCAGGTGAGCAACAAGCAGCAGGCCTGCTCTGCCTGCCTTGCCTCTTCCATTTCTGGAGACTCTGAGCAAAGGAAAACCATCCCTCAGGAGGGTGGGGGTGGCTTGAACATTATCTGATAGCTATGCTTACTTGGATGACCCCTGGCAATGAACACCAAACAGCTGGGGTGACTCAACTCACAGTTTCGTGGAACTAGGACAACACTCCAGAAACCAATGTTTTGCCTTTGACTTCTGCTGCCTTGAAATATCGCTAACAGCATATTACCACTATTGTGTTGTAGGCTTTATTTTTTTATGGCATTTCAACATCTTAATGTGGGAAACAATTTAAAGTCTAAACATACCAACCTTTCTAGAAGACGGCTGTTAAGCTGCTTCCAACCAAGTGTGCAAACACGCACAGCACTAAAGCTGTTTAATTTGCTTCACGTCAGCTCACCAGCAATTAATATGCCTGCCATAACAAGGCCCATAAAACTCGCTAGCAGTAGGGGAGTGAAATGATTATAACATTTTCTCCCCTTTCAGCAATACCCGTCTACAGTTTGAGCACTGTCAAATCTTTTTAAAAGCAGATAAAGAAGCTGAGCTGCATCTGAACAGCTGTTGTTTACTGAAGCAATAATTAGCAACAGGGATAGTGTTAAAATACCTGCTACCTGAGACAAAACCAAAACAGCACACACACACACACACACACCTGCCCCCTACCTGCTGGTTAGCCAAAAAAAAAAGCAATACAAAGAATAAGCTGCTCTGAGGTTTCTTAATTTGTTTTACTAAACAATCAAAAGCCACCCTCTCTACTGTGCACTGCTCATTTAGGCAAACCTGCTTGGTGCCACGTAATTAAATTCAAGTTGTCCCACTTGACTTTATTATGCATCTCTGGATAATTACTAATCAATATGTGCAAGTCTGGACTTACATGGCTGTTCTAGCATATCTTCTCCAGGAAACATTTGTACCAGGTAAATAAATCAAACATATACTACAATCTGGGACCAGCATGGTACAGATTAAAACCCAATTTTAATAATTAATTTAATCATGGATACACCCATGCAGAAAAAAACTCCTACTAAGTTACATGGATCGAGGATTGCAGCCTAAATCAACACTTCTCCAAGCTTATTCTCAAAAACCTCAATCAGATATCTTTTACAAAGCAACCTCATCCCTTTGTTGAACAACAGGTAAAGCTTGTGAGAGTCCACACTAAAGTTGGCAGACCCAAAAATATACTGACCTTGAACCCAGAGTATGGTCTGAAGGCTCAAGAGGATAACAGGCCTGCTCTTTTCCAATACTTGAGACTCTGAGCAAAGGGAAGTCATCCCTCAGAGGGGTGGGGGGTGGCTTGAACATTATCTGACATGCACCACACACACACTGCCTTGGGTTCCAGGCATGAACTGTGACATAAATGTAAGAACATAAATAATGTAGGACATCTGAGTAGGACTTAGTTAAACCCACTGGTCACAACCTGGGGCCCTACTAAGCGTTTGTTACAACCGACAGACATTCCTTTGTTAGGCAGATTAGCAATTGCCCAGATTGGTTAGCTGGTTGGTAGTTAATCAGTAGGTTATGAAATGGTCCTCTTGAGCGTCTAAAGACATTGTTTGATTGTTTTAAAGATGAGAGCCATCAAACCTTGAGGAAAGGGGGTTCTCCTTTACTCAGCTTAGAGGAGGCATATGTGTGTGAAGAAACAACAATCTGAGACACATCTGAAACAGACACAGATAGGAAGGAGTTATCTAAGGAGGGGAGAGTCTCTCTCTCTCTCTCTCTCTCTCTCTCTCTCTCTCTCTCTCTCTTGACTTGATACGGCACAGCAGATCTCCTGCCTCACTGGAGTGTGAATGTTGCTTGTAAATAAAGCAGTATTTTAAGTCTCCAGTGTTCTTTCCACCAAAAGAAATGCAGCCTGGGTAATGCTGCCTCTCTAGAACTTCTTACTGCTCTGGAAGTGAACTGCTGTAACCAATCGTTTTGATTTTTTTTTCAGGATAAGCCAGAAAAACAGCATCCTTTTCAGGACTGGAAACATTATTCTGATTTTGCCAGAAGGAAACACAGTGGTTGAACTCTTTCAAAGCACACTCAAAGAGAGGCCACCTTTCTGGGCACATCTGGGGTAGGTAGGAGAGCAGCATCTGACCTGACAACCTGCTGACTTCACTTTCTACTGCTGCAGACCTATCCCAGACCTATGCACTTCCCAGCCCTTCATTTAACCCAGGGGTAGGCAACCTGAGGCCCGTGGGCCGGATGCAGTCCAATCACCTTCTCAATCCAGCCAACGAACTGAAATCAGTTCTGGAATCAGCGTGTTTTTACATGAGTAGAATGTGTTCTTTTATTTAAAATTATCTCTGGGTTATTTGTGGGGCCTGCCTGGTGTTTTTACATGAGTAGAATGTGTGCTTTTATTTAAAATGCATCTCTGGGTTATCTGTGGGGCATATGAATTCGTTCACCCCCCCCAAAAAAATATAGTGCAGCCCACCACATGGTCTGAGGGACGGTGGACCGGCACATGGCTGAAAAAGGTTGCTGAAATCTGATTTAACCCTTGACTCCGATTCCTAGGAAGTATTACACAGAAAGGAAAAGACCCTTTCTTGTTAAATTAGAAGGAAATAGCTCACATGTTCCTGCAAGTTATCTAAGTCCCACCTAAAGATGCTCAATAAGGTAAAAAAGAGAAGAAAAGGTGTGACTATTATCAGGAAGGAAGGAAATACCACAAGGTAAAACAGGTGTTGCCTGTGATACCTGGCATGATGTCTGAATTAGCTTTCACAGTGAAGGAGCTCAAAATGATTATCAGGAGCCTGTGCTCTTTCACCATCAAAACCAAGCAAAATAGGTTAAAGTAAACACTCCTGCAGTGACAGCCGCTGAGCAACAGAAGGAAATTCCTTGCTGACAGGCTGCAGTTAAGGCAGACTAGCAAGCCTGAAGTGCACAACCCAGACGTAACACACAATCATAACTGTGCACTGAAACCACCAGAATGAGCAGTCATAGCACCGTGAGTAAGCAACAGAGTAGAAGTCTTTCCACTGAAATGCTTCCTGGTGTCTAAACTAGAGTTCAAACTAACATTTCAAATTTCTTTCTCTTGCTCACTCCTGTATATCCTTCTTGAAGATTTTTGTTTTGTTTCTGTAAAAACAATGAAGCAGTGGCGTAGCGTGGGGGGTGCAGGGGGGCCAGCCGCACCGGGCACAACATCTGGGGGTTAGGCTTAGGGGGCGCAAATCCACGGGTTAGGGGGCGCAAATTACTTGCCTTGCCCCGGGTGCTGACAACCCACGCTACGCCACTGCAATGAAGTGGGAATCTTTCACCCTTGGCTATGAGCTTTAGGACACAACTGGATGTGATGTGGGAGATCTGCAATCAGGATTTCCTGTGTGGTGATTTTTGTTTTTTAAGTGAAAAGCAGCTAAAGGGAAGAGGCATGTGAGGAACAAGTATAACCCTTTCTCTCCTGTTGTTTTCCTGAACTAAATTATGTCACCAAAGCCACTCTTTGCCCCATTGGGAAACCATACATGTATGCTCTCCTCCAGCACAAATTCCTCAATCTAACCCCTATCCCCAAAAACCTGTTTTTTTAACTTTTTAAAATCACTGGAGATCACACCTAGTCAGGATGCCCAGATGCAAAAGAGGACAGGGCTCCTACAGTGCAAAATTTAATTTATAAGTCAGTGCATCCACCTCACAAGCCCCAGGTGCCTTTGCCTAAAAAAAATCAAGTGCTTTGAGGATGACTTGATCAAAATTACATGCCCTCCAACATTTCTCCAATTAAAACAGGGACGTCCCATTCCGTAATGATAATTTTACTATTTATACCCCACACATCTTACTGGGTTGCCCCCAGCTACTCTGTGCAGCTTCCAACATATATAAAAAGATAATAAAACATGAAACATTAAAAAAAACTTCCCTATACAGGATTGCCTTCAGATGGCTCAGGGGTCGGATAACTCCATACCCTCCAACATTTCTCCAGTGAAAACAGGGACATCTTACCATACTCTCCAACATTTCCCCAATGAAAATAGGGATGTCCTAAGGAAAAGCAGGACATTCTGAGATCAAATCAGAAACCGGGACGGCTTCTCTAAATCAAGGACATCCCTGGAAAATAGGGACACTTAAAGGGTCTGAAATTGTGCACTGCTGTCTCACTCCCAGCTTTTCTCATCTAGCAACACCACTTTCTAATGAAGCTTGGACTTCTGGCAGCGGACAGGCTGATTTCATGCCACATCAAACACAGGACAGGAAGGCAAGTGATCAGGCAAAAGCAGGAAATGCAGGCCTGGTAAGTTTTTCTCCTCTTAAAGGAATAGGAAACCCAGCCAGAGATTTGTTTTCTTGAATCTCAGAACTTTAAGGTCCAGAAGGCATTCTGCAACCATGATTTTACCATAATTCAGTGGCTCTTGATACTATCGATCATAGTAGCCTCATGAACTGCTCTGTGGGACAGGAACAATATTCTACCATGGTTCTGCCCCTGCCTACAGACAACTGCCTACAGACAACTACAGACAACTCCAAAGGACAACTGTTTCAGCCCCATGGTCTTTGCACTGTGGTGCACCACAGGGTAAAACTTTGTCACTATCTATATGAAGCCATTGGATGTGGTCATTCAGAGTACTGGCGCAAAGTGTCAAAAATACACTGATGATACAGCTCTATTTCTCCGTAACATCAGTGTTAGGAGAAGGTGTGCATGATCTGGACTGATGTCTGGGTGCAGAGATGAGGTGCAGAGGATGAGAGCCAATAAACCTTGGGAAGATGGAGGCACTGTGGGCCAGTGGGCCCCACGTCCAGGAAATTATCCATTTGCCTGTTCTGGATTGGGCTCCTTCTGAAATAAGAGGATCCAGCTTTGCCATTCGAAGGTCAGACAGCCTCCATGACTTCTATTAGTTATGACTTGTACTCCAGTTATGGCCATTCTTGTATAGGGATAGTCTGGCCACAGGGATTCATGGATTGGTAACCTCAAGGCTCAATTATTGCAACATGACCTATGCAGGGCTACCCCTGAGCCTAGTCCAAGGTTCCAGCTGGTGCAAAACACCACAGCTAAAATGTTGATGGAGACAGACCATCACTCCAGTGGCCAAAAGCTTGCACTGGCTGCCCATATACTGCTGGGCCAGGTTTAAAGTTCTAGTATTATGTTACAAAGCCCTTAAGACTTTGGGTCCAGGAAACCTCAGGGACTGCCTGATCTCTTAATGCCTAATTACTGAGGTGTTGAGGGAAGTCACTGTTAGCGCTTCCCTCCTGGTTCATATCCATGAATCGTATCCACAAGGAGCAGTGTGTTCAGTTTTGTGGGTCCAATTCTGTGGAACTTCCATCCAGTTGAGATAGACAGGCTCCCTCTATCTTGAAGTCACTGAAGACTTTTTATTTCAGCATACTTTTTAATCTGAATTCTGATTTTATATTTTTGACTTGTTTTTAGTCTTATTGTATTGGGGTCCCCCATGCACTGCTTAGAGGCAGCTGTGATGAAGTGGCACAAAATTGTTAAATAAATAGGCCATCATCACAGCTCTGCGACACTTGAAAACAACATTTTGCATCCAGAAGCAAGAGCACCTGAAGCTTGAGTATTCCACACACGCCCTTTTTGGCAAATGGCATTCGGACTGAGGCCTGCCTCTCAAGTCTCCTTTCCAGGCTATGGTTGTTTGATTCCTGCCACTCAGTGGAATCGTGTGTGAAGTTTCTGATTTGTGTTGACTCCTCCAGAGTGGGAGAAAAAGCTGATCTTCAAAGGGGAAAACAGCATCAACCACTGATTAAAGTGCAGCTTTAGCATGCTGCTCAAACGCAACTGGGTGCATCTCACATGGCACATTCTGATTAGGAGCGTGCAGAAAACTCAAAGGAAGGACTTCTTTTTCTTTTTCCAGCAAGCTGATAGGCAGAATGATGAAAGTTTAAGGGATTTTTTAATAGCTTCGGATTTAAAACACAAAATGCAATTGAACTAAGTGCAGTAAATCCAATTAGTCACCCTGGCTCTGTCCTTTTATTAGTTATTTCATTGAGTTTTAATAGGCTCTTTGGCCCTGTCTAGAACAGAGGCAAGAGGGCTTTGACCTGAAGGAGGCCTGCACCAAAAGGTACTCTGTCAAATTTGTGATGCAAGCACAGAGCTTTATCTGCAGTAGAGTGCATGGTCTGTCCACCACTCTGCTACCCTGAACCAGCAGACACTTAGTGCCCCCTCCCCTGGCCACTGACAGATTTGCGGAACTGAAGAATGGGGAGACTACATAAGCACTGTCGTGGGGCACATTGTTAGGAGATATATTTCAAAGACTTGGTGAACTCAGGCAACCCTCAGACCCCAGGGGCTTCAGCACATGCAAATTCCAAAAAGGTACACCATCCAAGCTGCAGTTTGGATATGGGTATTAGTGGTACACTGAGGCAATCCCAGTAGCACACTCTCTACTCCTGTTCATTGCCAAACAATCTGACTGGCTGGTCCCCATAGTCACAGCTGTAGTACCAGTCAGGATACAGGATACAGGTTTGTTTATTCCTCCTTTGCAGGAGGATAGGGCAACTAACCAACTGCTGGATGTCCCTCCAATTGGGAGCTTCTCCATTCCACTTTCCTACTTTTCATCTTATACATGGATCTAGTACCTTATCTCAAACTTAGTATTTATGCTGCACTGATTGGCCAGCAGCACTCTAAGATTTCAGGCAGGGTTTACCCAGAAAAGCCAGGGATTGAACCGAAGACCTTCTGCATGGACATGCTGCTGCAGTTTCTGGATTTTACAAGAATCCTCACAACAAGAGTGGTTCTAGCCTATGTACTACAGTGATGCCTTGGTTTGCAACCATAATCCGTTCCAGAGGTCCGGTTGTAACCCAAAACAGGTTGTAACCCAAGGTACGCTTTTGCCAATGGGCCTCTAAAAAAAATGGGTTGTAATCCCAAAAAATAAATAAATGGGTTGTAATCCCAAAAAGGGGGACACACAATTTAGGGTTTGACATGGTTGTAATCCAAAACAAACCAAGTTGCAAACCAAGGTATCACTGTATGTGCAATACTTTAGGAAAGTATTGTTGTTTGTGAGCAGACATGCATGACAAACTCCATTTCCGGATCACTCTTTCATAGCTAACAAATTGAGCCAAACATGGGTTTTGAAGGGCCTCTGCTCCAAGAGTGTTGAGTTATATGCCACATGTCAAAACTAAAATTAAGTGTGAAATTGCAGACACCTAGATTATTGAGTTAACCATCCATGGGAGAGCAGCAGGTCACACTATGGCTCTACAAATAGGTTTTACTATATAAACATAAAGCAAAGATTGCTAAGTGTATCAACATCCCTATAAGGAGCCGAGTATTCTAGGGCAGCTTATATACAGCAGAACAAGGACAAGCAATTTTTTTGTGACCCAATGTTTACAGCAGAGAAAGGTCTAAGCAAAGGTCAGGCAAAATTGTCCTGGAAATATCATCAGTGTTACATTTAAGTGGTCACTTAAGCTAAAGGTTGCTTATTGCTGGAGTCTGCAAATGTTGTAGCTATTCACTCCCTGATAATCATGTTGTTTTATTTTTTCCATTTATTTATTGAGTAAATCGAACTAATAAAAACACAAACCATGACTGTCATGGGAACACTCCAAGGAGGAGTGATCCAGTGCGGCAGAGGAAAGGAGGGGGGTGCTGGCGTCAACTGTATTTTTACTCACAAAGCAATCGATACAGTTTAACACAAATAGTCCTTGAATGTTCCACATTGTGCATTGCTTTCCTAGGGATCGGAGGGGAAAGTATATTAACTCATTCTCTCTCTCTCTCTCTCTCTCTCTCTCTCTCTCTCTCTCTCTCTCGTGGTTTCATACATTCCTTTTGGACTTATTTTCCTTCTCTCTAGAGCTTCACATCCCATGAAGGGACCTACATCTAAAGCAGGGCTGGGCAAACTTTCGCCTTACAGATGTTGTTGAATTCCAATTTCCATCAGCCCCAACCAGAATAGCCAATGGCTAGGCAAGATGGGAGTTGTACTCCGGTAGCATCTAGAGGGCGAAAGGGTTCTCAGCCCTGATCTAAAGCATGACATAAAATAAAAACAGCTGCAAATAAATTTTAAAATAATACAAAAAATAACTGAAGATAAATTTTAAAACAATACAAAACAAACATCAGTGGCAGAGAGACCTTTTCATTCAGATGGAAAAGCTTAGTGTGCAACAGTTGTTCTTCTGTCCAACACAGATTGGTGGGGAGGACAAAGTCTGAAAAACGCCTGTGGTCTACAGGCAAGAGCAGGAACACTTAAGGCTAAAGCTGCCTTTTTACAACCTCTTTATTCAAACCTAAGGAGACACTGCTCTGTTATGTGGATTAGTTTAATTACATTTCGTTATTCAGCTTCCACAACAAGCAGAATCAGAATAGGGAAACTGTACATGGAGAAAAAGCTGCTGAAACTCATGACAGACTCGTCTTCTTTTTTTATCATCTCCCAATAAGACCTACAGGGGTCAGGTATAGTAAGATCACTTTTCTAGGAAACATGAATTCATTATTTAAAGTCAGGTTACAGAATTTGATCTACCTATGTTTAGTACTGAGGTCAGTCGTGTATATATATAGTATAAAAATCAAGCAGGCCTAAAATATACACACTAGTTACACATGTCATGTCTAGTAGATCAGTCCACATATGCCTCAGCCAATATTTATCCTCTGTGCAAAAATCCTGTAAATTCCTTTTTGAAAGCATAAGTCTGAGAGCCATTATGAGACTAGCCTCATCCCTGATGGCATTTGGACAGGCAGTGAAAGCAGTCCATGTGCCTTTAAATATATGACTGAAGGTTATTTTAACTGTTCCATTTTGGTTCTAATGTTTTAGTTTCAGTTTTTTGTTTGGCTTTATTTTCTTTTATGTAATCCACTTTGGGGACCTTGTTAGGGCAGTGTATTTTTGAAGCAAATAAATGTATGTTCCTATTTCTTTAATTTTTTAAAAATACAGGTTCATAGGTTAGTGAGACATTGCTATGGGCATAAACCCTACTCCTCTTCTCTAATTCTTTGCACAAGAATCCATTCCAAATATTATTTTTTATAAAAAACACACCAAACTGCAGGTATGCAGGGGAGTAACCTGTAATATTATGACACAAATATTATTCACATAACAATTACAATAGCAGCAAATGAGCTATGTGGTTGAAGGACTGCATATGTCAAGGTGCAAAACACTTTGTGTGCTCAGTGAACAGGATGCCCCCACAATCTTGAGGGAAGCTGTGATGCTTTGTTCAATGAATTAAAAACTACTGGCACCATTCCTTATCTTTTTAACTGACACGGGCTTTCCCATGCCTTTAACAGCTATATGACAGGTGGGTCTCAACAGGTAAACCTCTTCCCATCACTGCATCTCCATGATGCAGAGAAGTCATCTGGTGGTTTCTATCTATTACAGAGTTGTTAAATAGATGCATCCTTTGCCCATTTAGAAAAGTGGCAACCCAGGAGAAAAGGCCACACAGAGGCTACTTTAAAGTGAACAAGTAGCTGCTCAGGAATACCTTCCAAAATATGTTTCATCATTGGAGATGAATTATTCACAAGTGATGTCTGCTAACAATGACAATACAGTGGTGCCCCGCAAGACGAACGCCTCGCAAGACGAAAAACCCGCTAGACGAAAGGGTTTTCCGTTTTGGAGGCGCTTCGTAAAACGAATTCCCCTATGGGGTTGCTTCACAAGACGAAAAAAATCTTGCATCCCCCCGTGGTTTTTTTCCGCTTTTTTCTCCCTTTTCCTAAGCCGCTAAGCCGCTTATCAGCTATTCCGCTGATAAGCCGCTTAACAGCTGATCGCTGGAAGCCGCTTGACAGCTGTAGCGCTAATCCGCTAAGCTGTCAATGGGCTTGCTTCGCAAGACGAAAAAACCGCTATACGAAGAGCCTCACGGAACGGATTAATTTCGTCTTGCGAGGCACCACTGTATTCTAAATATATAATGCAAACAGGTTTCTTACCTGTTCATTATGTTGTCAAGCTGGCATGCTGCACAATTCGCTTTCATCAAAGGTACGGTGTATGCTCATTTAACCATTTGAAGATTGTATAGATCAGTTTGCTCCTATGTAGATGAAATAAACAATCAAAAATAATATTGGTCAATAATAAAAATGGCTCAAGAGGTTATCACTTACTTTCTAACATAGCAAGTCATTCAAACAGTGCTGAAAAAGAGATAGTCCACACAAACCTCTTGCACAGTATCATATTATAAACGGAGTACATTTACAAGATACTTGGTGCAATTTCTTTAGATGCCATTTATTATTCCACACAGTCCTCAACATTCAGAATTTACTATCCATGGATTATAGCAACATGGTACAGAGTAGACTCATATTTGAAGAGTGAAAGAAGTTACCAGCAGAAATAATGGCAAATGGAAGCAATTGGGAAAGGGGTCACAGAATTGTGCAGCCTCCTCCACATTTCTGAGGCTGTTCTGCCACATTTTATGCCAAGATTAGATACAGAAACTTACATACAAAACATTTAGCAATAGATTATGGGATGTGACCTACAACACTGGTCCACACTTAACACAATAATATTTTATTATGATCTACTGCTTGCAGACAAGTGAATCCTGCACTCTGCACATAGGTTAACATTTCAGCTAATTTTCAAGAATGGCATTTCCCAGATCTACAGAAATTTCTACATCATGGTAACACTGGCCTTGGGACACTAACCTTCTGTGACTCGCCCTGTGCATCTCCCTTTCCCTCTGAGAGTGCCACAGAGGCTATTTCCTTCCCCCCTATGTCCGTAATTCTCATACCAATGGCTATATTGTGCTCCTTTCCATATTCTGGGACACATACATCAGATTTGTCATTGAAGAATTGATGATTATGCAAGATCCCCTGTAACCCACTTTGAATACAGCCTACTAGCTTGTGGCAAATGTATAGTGGTACCTCCGGTTAAAAACTCTTAACCCGTTCTGGAGGTCCGTTCTTAACGTGAAACTGTTCTTAACCTGAGGTACCACTTTAGCTAATGGGGCCTTCTGCTGCTGCCACACCACCGGAGCACGATTTCTGTTCTCATCCTGAAGCAAAGTTCTTAACCTGAGGTACTATTTTTGGGTTAGCAGAGGCTGTAACCTGAAGCGTCTGTAACCCGAGGTACCACTGTCCTACCATATTTTTTAAGTTGCAGGCAGACAGCAAAAACAGAAGGTTCACTGAGCTCCTGCACTGCTGTGCAAGACTTGATGGGACACAACTTGTACAGATCTGAGCACAAGTTGTACAGATCTGAGCACAGAATGTAGTTTCGATTGGAGCAACAGGAAGCATTTTCTTACCACATTCAAACCTAGTTCCCAACATGGGTTAGGGACACTTAATAAAGCATAAGGGTTCAAAACAAAACTCTTAGACCGGACTGTAAACTGAAGCTAAGGGAAGCTGCAGATGTTTTGAGCATTCATTTTCTCTCCCAGCAATTGCTTTAATGGGTTGGAGCTCCTGGGAGACCATTTGACTTTTGCTCATGTCTATGCCATTCCTCCCTGTCATGCTGACTGTGCAAAAGCTTAAAGCTGTCAACAACCTGCATTCGGTATTATTTCAAGTAAAGAAAAATAAAGTGACATCTGATCTGTCAAGAGGAAGGTGGGGATTTTGTTCTGAAAAATAGAAAGCAAAAATGTTCTGTGCAGAATCAATAGTCAAATCAATATTGTGCCCTCCCACCAAAAGCTCAGCTTGGCCTGAACTCTTCCTCTCACTGCCCCCATCCCCCCCCCCCCGGTTACAGCAACCATCCATTAAAGTGAGTGAATGGAACTTACTTTGCCAGGACCACATCTTTGGTAAGTGTTTCTGAAGCAATACAGTAATGATTATTTTGCAGTATTGCATTTTAATAATTAAAATAAAGCACTGAGCATTATGCGCACCACTCTGTGGGAAATACTTCCCAGTAACCAGGGCCCTCAGAAAGCATAATTCACATTAGCAGAGAGATGCTTCCACAGAACAGAAGCCAATGGCGATAGCATAAAGGTGACCCTGACTCATTCTCTCTCTTTCTAAGACAGAATCAACAACTAAGCTTTCAAAAGCATGCTTTTCGCCCCACAGAATTGCTTCTTTTCCAGTTCTTCCAATTAGAGAGAGAAGAACCTACTGCTCACAGTTACTGTCCACATCAGAATGGAAAACAATTTGCATAAAACAAGAGTGGGGGGTAAAAGATGAGAATGAAATAGAAGACACACAGACTGCAACAGAAAACATGTAGGAGATTGTCACAGCAAAACCACTAACTAACAATCTACACCATACATTTAAAGCACTCTTACACTGCTTTAACAGTCATGGCTTCCCCCAAAAGAATCCTGGGAACTGTTGAGGGTCCCCCATCAACATTGTGTCCTCTCTCTGGTGAGGCAAGGTCAAAGGAAGCTTAATCTATTTCACCAGCATGATTTGTTGTTGTTTTTCTCTTCAGAAGGGGATTCATGTGGTCCATCACTGGGGCACATAATACTGCTCTAATTTTCAAAATGCACAAGACACCAAATGACAAGAATTCCGCCAGGATCTGGGAGGGAGTGTAGGGGAAAGGAAGGAAATCATTAAGTAAAATTGGCAGGTCTTTCACCTTACTTTGTCAGTTTCATTAGAAACGATGATGATGATGATGTGACTTCAGTGGGCTTGGTGGGCAAATAATTCAGAAAGAAATCTATTCTCACACTGTCAGTAAGGAGGTCCATTAGGTCACGATGGAATTGCATCTGAAAAGAGTTACAGGGCAGTACGGGCCAGAACGCACTAGCTGGAGGGGTTGTGACATTTAAAGAGGGGGATGCATAACTTGAACAGTGATAAGATGAATTAACTTATGTGGGAAAAGATAATTAAACCACCTGAAAATGCACGTGTGATTTCAGCCTTAGATTTGCAAACTGCATCCTGAAGGCAGTAACAGCATTTGTAAAAGGTTTAAAACACACATTCTTTCACACCAGCCCTTAAATAAACGCTTTCCACGTTACATCTAGAAAATATTATCCTGACTGAGTATCAGTTTGGAAACAACCCACTGCTATCCTGCAAAAGAACTTTCAAATCCAGAGGGGCCTGTTTTTTGTTTGCATACACATCAAATGTGGTTTACAGGAGAGAAAAGAGTCTTTATTGGACAAACACACAGCCTCTTCCGTTGTGCCTGCAACACTCCAAATAGACGCCAGACCACACCAATAAGTTAAGATTTCCCATTTTTGACCAGCTCTTGTCTTTGAAAAAGTCTTTAATGACAGCCTCCTAGCAGATGAGACAATATTAACTACTACACTTTGCACAATGGTACACATACAAATTTAAAAAGTGAACAAGCACCCCCCCTCCCAATGTTCCCTAGTTTTGAAAATTACGGGCAAATGCTCCAAAACATACTGTAATTTCTTCAGATGTTGAGAAGCCTAAACTCAAAAGATTTCCCCCCTATGTCTTTTGTCCTTCCCTTAAGTACAAAAAGTCCAATTTTGCACACCCTACATGAGGATTACTTCTGGACTTCACACAAGTCTATTCCAAATTGCAGCAAGGCCACTCACTTGACTTAAATTGGTACAGGAAAGACGAAGGACATTGCTTTAATCTATGAAGAGACACAGTTAAGCACTTTCCAGGGTTTTATGTGCAGGTTTCATAAAAATCCCAGATAGATAGATAGATAAGATTAGGTAACGCATTATCAGAGCCAGACTCACTAATGCCTCAAGAGCAAATGAAAAGAGTCATTGACTGACTATTAAAGTGTAACAAAATTACTGACAAGGAAATGGTTGGATAGCAGAGCTATAATAATTAGCAATACTTTTAATCAAATATTTTATATCTCTCCATCTCAACAGTGGATAAACCAGTTCCCATCTCCTGTTCCCTGCAGTAACAGAGAGATTTTTATCCATGTTGCCAACAGAGACACATCTGCCTGAAGAACATACAGTGGTACCTCAGGTTACATATGCTTCAGGTTACATACGCTTCAGGTTACAGACTCCGCTAACCCAGAAATAGTGCTTCAGGTTAAGAACTTTGCCTCAGGATGAGAACAGAAATCGTGCTCTGGCGGCGCAGCAGCAGCGGGAGGCCCCATTAGCTAAAGTGGTGCTTCAGGTTAAGAACAGTTTCAGGTTAAGAACGGACCTCCGGAACGAATTAAGTACTTAACCTGAGGTACCACGGTACACACATTCTTCTTGCCTCCTCCCCCTCCAATATCTGTTTTCTAACTTTTTCTACTGTCAAATAATGTTCAGAATACAAACAGAAATACAAACCTTCCTGTTACTAAGCCATTTCTAAAGAAAAGGACCAGCAGAATAAGAGAGGCTACTATGTTGAAACACAAAGGTTTTTTAACAGCTTAGAGTGACTGGTGGTGGTTTGGGTGTGGGGTGTGTGTGTAAAATGTATTCTTGAGGGAGTCCAAACTGAAGGATGAAAATAAATTCCATTTTCTCACTTGGTGAGAAATACTGGATTTCTGAATACAACCCACCCATTTATTGAATGATTTTCATTCTGAGGTTTTTGTTAATGTTTACTTGTAATTCATAGGAACAGAGAAAGCTGCCTTGTATTGAGTCAGACCACTAAGCCCTCTTATATAAGAAGCAGCTCTCTAATGGTTCAGGGTGGGGGAATCTTCACCAGCCCTACCTAAAAGATAGCTTCATTGTGGTGTCACTGTGATGCCAGGGTTTGAATCTGGGACTATGATGCCACAGGTATAACCAGCCACCCACTTCTAGGCATGGTTTGTTTGGGATTTGAAGCCTAAAAGGGATCCTATCTATGTACTGAGAAACCTGAATGCATCATGGGTTGACCTTTCCATTAGACAAAGCAGCCTGGCTCAGGCAGCTGATTTTGGGATATCATTAAAAGGAAGCAAACCATATGTGTTGTTGTTACGCTTTTTGGGCATTTTTGGCCATTTTGGAAGTATACATACAAAAAGCTCAACAACTCGGGTGAATCCTCCCCAAAAATGCTCAACAATTCTGTGCAATCCTTCCCTTCCATCCCCACCCCACGCATACTCCTCCTCCCTCCAATGACAATGGGTAGATCCTTGCCAATTTTTTTATACTGGGAGTAGATCACAGTCTCTTGGGAGCTGGAAGTGCCTGTTCTACATGAACATGATCTACAGTTCAAGCTCAGTCAAATTCCTTCTTGGTCAAAGATGCTGAGCTATCTAATCAAGGGAGATTTTTAACAAAGGAAGGTCCAGAAATCTCATGAAGAATCACACAGCACAGCTCTCAGTGTCTCAGAAATTAGAATTTTCATTTGCCATAAAATCAAGCAACAGCCCGGACACTGCATCACCAGGTCAGTTTCCAAAACCACAGAAAAAGTCAACACCAGGAGATCACGAAGGGGGCATGGAGATAATGGTGTCCCTGTTGGTCTCAAGCAAATGGTATTGAGATACTGTCTCTGCATATGGAGGTTTGACAGCTAATATATCTTTGTAAAACCTAAACATGAATTTGTCTGACCTTTTTTAAAAAAAAACCCACCTAAGCTAGTGGTGTGCATATTATGTTTGTCAAAATGTTGCTAAGCTACAACATATACCTCTTTAAATGTAATGATTAAAGTATATTTGTTTCTTTTTTCCACTTTGTACACATCATGGAAACAAACCTAGGGAAGGATCTAATATCCATCTCAGCTTCCAACACCATTTCCATTACAGTATATATACATAAGGATAAAAAGCCACAACCAACCACTATGCATATGAGTTTTGAATGCCAACACTTATAGAAGGCAAATCTATAGCATAGTGTTGCACACCACTCCAATCTTCAAGCAGTCTGAGATTCCAGGGGTCCCACAGCCGAAATCAAACGCTGCTTTGACACTCTTTCCAGCTTGCTGCTTTTTCTTCCAGTTTCTGGCTCACCTCACCCAACTCTCTACTCTGGCCTTTTGTCCTTCCATTTGCCATGTCACACAGATCCACTTCCTTGGTTCCCTTAATGGCCCATCGCCCAGGCGACCACCTCAACAGGAAGCTAGCCTGCCTTAAAATATAACACTTGCTGGATCCAGGGATTAGGAGGGTCTCTGCATACAGCCTACTTCCCCCGACACCAAGTGCATAACAATATATTCCTTGAAACTATAACACATGACAAAGCCTTCCATTTTCCAAGGGCTAAATGGGAAAATAAGAATCACAAATTTAATAGAGTTGCTATGAAGATGAGTACTATCCGGATTGTAAAATGTGAAGGCCACAATCCACACATGCCTGAATCCTGCTGATTTTTTAAATAATCCCCCCCCCAAAAAAATTATTACAAATCAAAACAAATTACTTTAATTTAATACAGTTTCTTAAAATCAGATTTCATGCTCCTGTTGCAAACATATGTCAATCATGTTTGGGAAAGATAGAAATTTTGTTCCTTGGCACTTAGGATTGTTTCACAGGTACACAATTTCTTATCACCACTTGATGATCCCACTGAAAAGTATTAAATGGAAGTACTATTTGTGCTACTGTCCAGGGCATGGCCTGAAGCGAAGACAAATGATGTAATAACCTTATGGAAGCTAAGCAGATCTGGGTCTATTTAGTGCAATGCCCAGTTGGCTGAAAGGCTGGATATAAACGTAATGAATAAATGTGTGATGATGACTCATTCACACGTGGAGGTCATTCCTTGAAATTGCACTCAGTGTGTAACAAACT
The DNA here is from genome assembly GCF_964234715.1 of Podarcis melisellensis. Taxonomy (NCBI): domain Eukaryota; kingdom Metazoa; phylum Chordata; class Lepidosauria; order Squamata; family Lacertidae; genus Podarcis; species Podarcis melisellensis. The sequence continues at coordinate 49,604,336 of NC_138541.1, forward strand.
TTAATGTGTGAGTGAGCCTTTAGACTAGGCCATTTCTGTCACTTTATGGCAGAATGGAAATCACTCTGATAGCAGCTGCCTAAAATGGCATTGGCTACTGTTGCTCAGGCTCTGGGGACAGCACTTCCAAACTATTACTCACAGCATGATGACCATTTCAGCAGGTCACAGCAGATATTTTCCTGCTAGATTCTCACTTCCTACCCCTGCATCTTCTATACTAGTTTCCATCTTTAAAACTTTACTGTTTGCAAACTTTTGGAGCTTCCCTTCCCCCCAACTCCTTTCCTTTTTCTTTGCTAGGCAATAAATAGCAACCCAACAAATGCATACAAATGGCTTTCCATTAGAATTTTAATGTACTCTTGGAATGAAAGAAAAGCTTAATATAAATCTTTTTTTAAAAAATAAATAAATAACCAGTACATAAATTCATACTGGGACATTGCCACCTAGGCTGAGCTGGAGAGTTCACTGTCTGCTGTCCCCCTCGTAAATTAACTGAGGTCTCCTGCTGCTGTAAATGAATAGCGCATCTTGGAAAAGATCATATCTGTCAAGATTGCAGATTGGTTTTCTCTCAGAGTTTGCAAAAAGTCACAGCTTTACAATGCCTTCATTATGTCGATGAGAATGGCTTCCCAACTGGAAAGAAATGTGTGTTTTATTCCGTTAGGCCTAAGATTTACAGAAAAAGCAATTTTCCTTCACAGTCAAGATACAACTCCCACCCCCACGAAAAATGTCATTTCACGTCTTTCATTCAGTCACCTTTTTACTGACAAATGTATATTCTTTCAGCTTCATGTGTACTCAAGAATTGTGACATTTAATGGCCAAGTAAGGTTAATCACAGGTGAGTGCATATACCTGATGGATATTGCAGCCAAGGCTGTATTCTCTGCCTTAAGAGAAATTGAATGATCTGAGCATATGATCTGGTGTCTCTCACACTTCTGTAAATGTGGGTAGCTAATATTTCAATTCCATCTGGAGAGCTAGGAAATCCACCTCAAAATGTTACAATACGCTAGGACTGTGACCTAAAAGAAAAAAAGGAAGGTAAAGAGATATATATGTATATATTGTGCCCGCAAGTAGGGCTAGACGATTCTCTCTTTCTGACTTTGCATGACTGCAGTGCACTTAAAGACAAGTGTAGAACTGTTTCTAGCTCAGCTTTTAATTTACTAGTTTCTGTCACAATCCTGGACATTATGTGCACTGACCTTGTACTTGGCTACATGAATGCAAATAGGCAGTTTTCTCAGGGCAAAGTGCCCTATTAGCATTCATTAATGCTAATGCTAATGTTACTCCTCGGTGCAGCATAAAACTCTTAATGCCAAGTTATTTGCTGAGGAGCAATATAAAAATTGCTACTCCACAGCGAGCCTAAGCCACCTGCTGCTCCAAATCAGCAAGAAGATAATGAAGTGTGTATCTGCTTGCTTTCGTTACGTAAGTGACTATTTCAAAATGAACAGCAGTTCTAAGGCTGTCTTAAGGGTTTTTTTTCGAGGTCTGAGACAAATGTGTTAATGAGGTCCCTGCCACCCTTTGCGAAGGCCAGTTTTGTTTGAACTTGCCACAGAGTTTTCACACAAAATGGTTGGTTTCATTTTTCACATACTTCCCTTCTCTTTCTTTCATTAGAAAGCTCCAAAACAACTGCCATTTTAAAACAAACCTGTTGTTCTGTTTCACCCTATCTTTTTACTTTTTACCTAAGCATATTTGCATCCCAGAGAAATGTCCCTTCCTTTGTACAATCATATTGCTGGAACCTTATGGTGCAGGGCGGGTAGGAAATCTCTTAAATAAATTAAATCAAAGCTAGGAAAGCTATAAGTCATCAGTTATTCTAACCCCTTGCTTCCATTCTTAATGTGTGGACTAGGTTAGCATAGCAATACAGCAAAATAAAAGGTACAGGTTTCACTACTAATATAGATCTCTAGCTCAGCCTGCTCTAACAGGTTTACTTTCTGTGTGACTACACTCGCCTGTAAAATCCAGGGGTGAGGGTGTAGGAATTCAATCTATCATTGGTGCTGGTAGATATTATATATCTCAGTCCTCCTCTAAGGAGCTCAGATTGTTCTACATGGGGGCGAGGACTCTTTTTCTGCCCAAAGGCCACATTCCTTCATGAGCAACCTTGAGGACCCAGGTGCAGGGCTTACCAGGGGCAAAGGGTGTGAAAGCAGCACTAAAGACATTGCGCAACAACTTGGGATCAAAATGGCCACAACTTTATTGATTATAGATGCCAGTAGGCTTTGGCATAGGCATTGGGTATGGATCCTGAACCAACTAACCCGATTGCTGGTCGATCCAAAGATAAAGGATTCCCCCCACGACGCAGGATCAAATAGGCCAAACCCACCAGGACACCATTTGGGGAGTTATATGGCCCATTAGCCCCCATCTAGGCCTTCAGACTAACCTCCACCCCCCCCACCCTTTTACCCAGCTATCCTTGTTCCAGTTTAGACTAAGAATCCAACCCAATTCCTTTTTCTGCCATCTGAGTCAGCCTCTCCTCGCTGTCTTGCCACCAAACCACTCACATCTACAAGCAATCACACAAGCCCCTGTAGCTATCCCGTAGCCAGGCCTCATTGCCCCTAAATGTTATATGCATGCCACCAGGCCTGAAAAGCTTTGCATCGCTGAAACAGATGCCAGGGTGCTGAATCACCTGGCCTCCCAATTGTTCCACTGTGCGGCACATTGCCCTGTTCACCTTCTTTCCAGAGCTGACTGAAAGAAGTTGGAACTGCTGTTTCAACTTCAGATCCCACTCTCAGCAGAAGTCTGATGTTTCTACACGCACACAATAACACAAGCACAAATCCATCCCCCTGTCCAGAAAGCAAGAGGCATATCACAGTTCGAGGAAACATGTCAGCCTGGCAAAAGCATTCAAGCAGAGCACAGAGGAGGACAATGGAGAGGTGCAGCCTGGAGAGAATCTAAAGAGAGAGTGCATTTACCCCTGGGTTTCAGAGTCTCCACTGCGCTAATCACTGCACCTGTTCTCGCCTCAACACACATTAGGCCATATGTCTGCACATTTAGCTAAAACGCACATCCAATCCATATTTTCATGTAAATCAACTCTATTGATAACTTGAGCAGCAAGCAGCTTCTAAATGCAGATAATCAAATGGTTAGTTTTAAGAAGGCTTAAATAGATGGTTGAATCTAGCTGAGATGAAAGAGGTGGCAAAAAGTCAATGCAAGGCCAGGCCCTCCAGGTTGCAACTCAGAGTGGCAGAGAAACAATGCCAGTGAGAGGTCTCCAAGATCTGGTCTAAATAGGATTAGATATTCTACATAGGTATAACCAATCAATGCACGATAATAGATGCTAAGGCTTGAACAGTTGCTAACAGTTCCCTAAAGGGAACATTTAAAATGTTCAAAATACAGAGAAGGGGGGGCATCTAAGAAATAACATAATGCTCAATTGGTGCAGAACACCACCAATGCTGGCTCTTTTGTGGAACTAAAAGAGCACCAGAGCTTTTGAAAGGGCGCTTTTATTCCCATATTTTATTCTGAAAGGATTTGCAGCGATTGCCAAAAGAAAGATACTTTAATGGCTGCTTACCTACAAGTCTGCTTTCTTCACAATGCAGCTGATAATGCAGGCCTCTCCCTGCAGACTTTCTGCATGTGATGGTTCCTGGTACACTGCTAAAGTTATTTCCATTCACTTTAATAGCTTACTCAAAGAGGAGTGGGGAGCAGCAGAAAAAAGTTTTTTTAAAAAAAATCTGCATACAAAGAAAGGTTTTCTATTGTATTCTAACTTTAGAATAGTTTTTCCCCATTCCAAATGTTAGGTTTTATAGAAGGTCTCTCATTTGAAGGGGAACAAGCTCAGTTTTAGGTACAGCATATGCCCACTTTGCAATTTCTTAATCTTCACTTTAATGTTAACATGCCATCAGCATAACAGATGGTGACCATTCAACAATAATAGCGGTTCTCTGACAACTATATTAGAGGGATCAGGCCGTCATAAGGTGAACCTTGTAACAATAGTTTTTACCCTTTCCTTATTTTGCAGTTGTAACTGTTTTATTTAGTTTATAATTGAATATTTTATTGCTGTAATCTGCCCTGGGACCTTATGGTCAGTGGGACTGTATGGTCAACTCCCATTGTTCTAGGTGCATTTTGCGACAGGAAATTTCATTAGCGTGAGCAGTTTCTAATCTCCGGGCACCTGAGATTTCAGATTAAAACTGCAGAGTGGAAGGAAAGGAGGACCCTTTTCTGCTTCCACACTTCCAGCCGCTCTCTGAAGACTGGAGAAGAGACCCTCTTAAGAATATTTGGGGGGTGGGCAGAGGAAGCACTAGACCATGTGAAAAATGAACATAATATTTGGGCTACAGTTCATTCATTTTCAGCTTTGTATTCTTATTATAAAAAAGCATGCCTAGACATTCTCTTGTTGCGTCCATAACCTAGGTTTAAGGTGCCATTTAGCTCCTAACTTTCATATTTCAGTTTCTAACACTGCTTATGGTAAAGGGCAGATAATAAATTGATGGGCCAGAGTTCTGCTGGCCCACAATTCCAGCATATCAAAATGGCAGTTCTCAGTCTGCAGCTGCTGCTCTGCTGCAGGATCCAAGAGGCAGGGCACTTTAAACAGTCATGGCTTATCCCAAAGTATCCTTTGAAATGTAGTTAGTTAAAGGTGCTGAAAGTTGTTTGGAGATCTCTATCCCAGTCTCAGAGCTAAAATTTCCAGAGTTCCCAGTGAAGAGGGGTTGATTATTAAAGCACTCTGGCAAGGGTTGCTTTGTGAGGGGGAAAACTGTCTCCTAACAACTCTCAGCCCCCTTAATAAACCACAGGATTCTTTGTGGGAAGCCATCATTGTTAAAAGTGCTATAATATTCCCTTAAATGTATAGTACAGAAGAGGCCTAGGACTTAGTATGAGGTGATAAGTGTCCCTGCTCTGTGTGCTGCCTTCTCAGTAAAAACACCACACACAAACACATAAAAATAAAAAAGATACATAGCTAAATTCTATGTCATAAGTGGTTTTTTCCAGTTTGGCCCTGTAGCAACACCATGTGAGGCATATTTAAAAAGCCACATACCAGTACTGTGGGCTGCCCTCTGAGAGGAAGTGTCTCTGTTTTAGCTAGCACAGCCAGTGTTTTCAAGATGGATTCACATCACATACACCGCTTCCCAAATTACAATTGCATCTTCTTCTTTTTTTTAACAACAAATATCGCAACACAATTGTTTCTCATTGAAATTGCAACAGTCCCCAACTGGGCTCTACCTCTTCAGGCTCAATTCACATATTAACCATATTCAGATACTAACATTCTCGTCTTAGGAATCAATTTGGTGGTTGTTTTTGGCTATAATCATCTTAGGTCAAACCTGAAGCAGCAAAATCATTCTAGATCATTCTAGCATTCTGCTCTCTGAGGAGAAATCTTTTGGCTCCGGCTAAAATATTATTATTGCTATTGGTTTTTATTGATTTATTGGTTTGTTTGTTGCTTGTATAGGATATATTGTTTTTTAATGTTTGATGTTTTGTTGTTTTATATGTTGTAAGCCACCCAGAGTGGCTGGGGAAACCCAGCCAGATGGGCTGGATATAAATTTATTATTATTATTATTAGTTGTTGTTGTTGTTGTTCTAAAATAGCCAGAATCTTGAGAAAAGGAAGGGCCTGCTCTTTGAATTGTGCCTTTTCTTCTTTGTACGACAGCTCCATTTAAGTGTATGAGTTCAGAATGACAAATTGCTATAAATTCTGGAATTTTTGTAGGGGGCTACACAGGGGGCAGGGATCTAAAGCCCAGGTTTCATCCTTCATCCTATTTAATTAACTGATTATATCATGGATATTAGCACTGTGTGTCTATAATAGTTTGTGGTGTGTGTGGAAATATTATGCTGGCTGACTCAAACATTATTATTAAATCAGAACTGGCAAGTGTTGATACCTTTTCCTGGCTAGGTCTCTAGCACCTTTAATGGCTGCATGACAATATCTCCCTTCATATCTTGTGCACTTGGAGGACAGTCCTGTGTAGAACAAGAAATGGGGTCAGGCCTGCTCCTTTTTCTGCACATCTGCCCTTGATGTGGGTAACTCGTGAAGGCGACAATATGATGAATAAAGTAGCCACGTCTGCATCACCAAAAAAGGCAGGTGAAATATAGTGGTAATTTGCACAAATGTTTCATGTTGTGTATATGTGTGCCTATATTAGGAATAATTGCTGTAATTTTAATAGAAATAGAGACTTCCCCACTATAGTGAGGTGTAATAAGGTAAAACCCAGTCTTCCTGAGTCCTTACAACTTATAGGATCCTGAAGAAGGGCATGGCTGGACAAGGGTACTCCTGTTTGGGAGTGAGGATGAACGACAATGTTTTATGGAAAGTCTCCCTTGTTTCTTTCTGTTACACGATGGTTAAAAGTAGGGTGGTATGTAAATTAAAAAATAAAGTAATAATAATAATAAGTCATAAATAAAAGTACATGAATTGTGTGGGGAAAACAGAGCAAAATTACAGTTGGAAAACAGTCCACTATCTGTTGTGAATGGTGACGTACTACAGGCTGGTACAATACTAATATAAGAAAGACTGTTGTAAGATGTGTCACCACTGGTCACTGTACATTATGGCTTTGGACAGCTTTTAGAGCTGCTGCTGGTATATGCCATAATATTTTTTGCTTCAGAAATATATATACAGTGGTGCCTCGGGTTAAGAACTTAATTCGTTCTGGAGGTCCGTTCTTAACCTGAAACTGTTCTTAACCTGAGGTGCCACTTTAGCTAATGGGGCTTCCAGCTGCCACTGCGCCGCTGCCACGCGATTTCTGTTCTCATCCTGAAGCAAAGTTCTTAACCCGAGGTACTATTTCTGGGTTAACAGAGTCTGTAACCTGAAGCGTCTGTAACCCGAGGTACCACTGTAAATGTTTTTTAAAGCAACACAACATATTTGTGTTGCACTGTGATCATGCTAACATTATATACATAATAAACTAAGAATTATTATCACCATCGTGCATTAATGGCTCTGTTGATTCCTGTTTAACACCATCCGTCTCCAAGAAACAATGGTGTACAGCAGTTGTCTGATGTGAACTGTGATTCCAAGGCTATTGCCAAATATGAATAGAAAATGCTCTAAAACAGTGTGAACAGTACGTTGGAGATAACCATTTTATTTAGACTACTGGTTGTTATTTTAATTGCTTACAAAACACTAACAAGCGCTGATAAGATTCAACCCCAGCTGTGATGCTTTGCAGCTGCACATCATGATGCGGCATTTTCCCACCATGACTCTGCAGCACCATGTCATGAAAGTAATTACAATACAATTTATTTATTTTATTGCAAGCACTAACATTATTCCCAGTACAATATTTAACAGTTTGAACAGTGCCTGCTTAAAAATAAAAAATAAAAAAATGATCATGAGTCCAGAGCTCGAGCATCAAATAATCATGATAGCGTGTGTGGTGGTGGGGGGTTCTATTTTATTCAGGAAGGTTTTTGCGCTGCTGAGTTTGAGTCGGGTTTTATTGACTTCGGTTGGATTTATATTTATGCTGCTTTAGTGTTTTATGACTGCTGTTTTAATTTGTTTTATATGTGGTTTTTTTTTTATTCTATTTGTAAGCCACTGTGAGAACCCTCTGGATTAGTCAGCAGGATATTAACTAGTAAGAATAAAAAAATGTAAATAATGTTATACTTGCAGTATGTTTAGCACAGCAGCCAAGCAGCTAGCGAATTTTTCTAAAAGCTGAGAATTAGCAATGACTCCCACAAGTATATCATCCGCAATCAACTCTCTACAGATCCATTCCAATCCAGGTCCATGCCTGGGCATGGAAATGAGTCAGTCTTGGTCACCCCAATGGATAACATTTGCAGAGAGTGGGCAGGGGGAGTGTGACCTTACTGCTGCTTCCTGATAGCTCATTGCCTTTTGATACCATTGACCATGGTGTCCTCCTGGATCGGCTCCAGAAAATGGGAATTGAGGGCAATCTGTTACAGTGGTTCCAATCCTACCGTCGGGACAAAGTCCTGAGAGGATCATTGGGAGAATGCTTTTCAGCCGCTTAGCAACTATGTTATGGGATGCCACAGGACAAGCTATGGCTGTGGCGCAGCTACACACAGATCACCTTTCGGGTGGCACAATATTGCCTGCCTTACTTGAGTCTGGCAACAGCACCCATTACCACAAATGTAAAATTCTGAAATTTTAGAATTTGTGGAGGGAGATATTATGATAGAACAAAATGTGTTCATTTCTAAATCTGCATAGAAACAACCCCACAGTTTCTAGTCTGTAGTGATTTCATGCTTTTAAAAATTTCCGAAGACAGAACAAGTAATCAAATTCCATAGTTCAACATGAACCCCTTGATCCTTTCAATATAAAACAAGTGTAAAATATTGACGAGTATATGATGCTTTAAAGGAGAAGAAAGGAGAAAAATAGAGTAGAATGGAGTACGTGACAAGTCTTTCGGAGTGGTTTTTAAATCTATGAACAACCCACAATATTTCAGTATAGTTTAAACAATGGCTTAATTTGTGTTGTGCTCCTAGGCACCATCTTGCCCTGGTAGATTTAATATTTTCAAATAATATCTAAGTGCCAGCAGATCCCCAAAGACAGCTTCATATAGTAGCAATTGGATACTAGGTTATATCAGTGGTCTGTTTGTGGGCCTCAGTGCAATGAACACTCCAAACTGTTGGCTTCATAGTCATCCCCAAAGGACATTTAGATAGCAAGAGTTTTGCTATTGCAGCAACAGACGAGGAATTTGTCACCTGAAAACAAAAGCTGTAGCAATGAATGCTTCTGTTATGTGCTACAGTTGTTAGCAATCAACAGCAAGAGGAGGGGCAGGAGACAGAAAAAAACTGGACAGGGAGCACATATGGGAAAACAAATCTTCGAAATCTTGTCTGAGCAGCTATAAACTGAAATATTGTTCACTAGGAAGTGAGGCTTTAAACATTAAAATGTGCTGGCAGAAGGTTAGAAAGCAAGTATTCTGGCTGGCTATAGCAATTCAGTAACTAAGGAGTGAACAACCCCACATGAACAGTGGTTTCACTTGCTATATTGTTAACACAAAGGCTTAATTCTTTTACTCATTAAAATATTTTACTGAGTTCTCTTTTGCAACAGGTTTTGTCTTCTCTTGCTGTTAGGTAATGAGCTCACCTGCATCATCACTGATGACTTTGAGTATTTCATCTGATCTAGATGGTTTTGGTCTCTAGAGGATTCAAACAACTCCTAAAATGTTGTATTTTTTTAACCTTCCCTAGAACCCGTGGCTTCAAAAGTAACTTTAAAAAGAGCATAGGTCTAGTCTTAGCACATGGGGTGGTAAGTCCTAAAAGACTTTTGTGGGGAACTTTAACAAAATATTGCACAATGTTCACTGTTTCAGTCAGCAAGTCGTTCACCACTAGTCCATTATATTCAGCATTCCGTGGTCACTGAACATGCTCAAGCCTTTTAAGGCAGTTTGCTTGCCCCTCCCCCCCCAAAATATGGAACACTGTGGTTCCCAGTTTGGGAGAACAGGAATTCCTATCTATGAATATTTCAACATCCTTACTGAACAGTAGGACTACCATTCCCTTTATCTCTTCCTTTTGTATTGAGCATACCTAGAAAAGTCCTTTTTGTTGCTCACTGGCCTCATTTGCTACAGCATTTCACTCTCTTGAATGTCTGTGCCAGTGTGCACATGTTTGACATGAAATGCTACCTCCACATTTCTTTCTGTTGCATCTGTTATTTTGAAACAAGTTAGAGCCTTCAGTTCCTAAATTCTAATTATTGAAGCCATCTCACCAAGTCTGTTATACCTGTCAAGTTGAATGTATCTTCCAATACTAGAAGTTCATTATGTTTATTATCTGTACTTTGAACACTGGGATACATTTAAATCCTTAGATACTCTTTTCTACTGACTCACCTGTTACTTTAGTACTGTATAAGGTTTCCAGGTACCCCCATACATCTCCCAGTTTCTTCTGTAGCAAATTCCTATTTTTAGTGCTTGCATTTGGATTTACCCTTATAGGTAATTTATCCTTACCCCTTTAAAGACCTTTTGATCAAGCACCCTATTTTTTGCCAAATACATTTTCTCCAGCCCTCAGGAGGTAGCCTCCTATAAAGAAAGCTTACACCTTGGGTCCCAGAAACTGAACATCTCAGATCAATATTCATCTGTGTAGCCAGTAATTCACTTTAAGAAGTCTACTGTACTTTTTTTGTACTCCTCTCCTCTTTATGAGAAGAATTAATGTGCTCTTTAGGCAAGAAGGGTAGGATATAAATTTAATAAATATAATAGTCAAACATAAAATGTAGTTCTGCCTGGCAAGTAGGGCTGATGAGTGTTCAGTCTTGGGCAACCTGTCTCTCATACCCTGAATCCATGCACTGAGGAGACAATGTACTTCATGAGTTTAACAGGCCTGGTCAGCACACAGCCATTTCTCAGTAGGGGATCCCCATTCACCACCACCCTTCACCTTTTTTCTACAGACAGTAGTTGAACTGCCTTAGTCTTTGAAGGGTTGAAAGGCTTCCTTCCTACCTAGCACAACCTGCTGCAGCTGTCCTCTATCAGGATCCTCAGTCACACTCATTAGAAAGATACTAAAAGGTTTTTCTTAGTTCCTATAGATCAGAATGCCTTTGACATCCTGTCTTCCATGCAGTTTTATCTTCCCCATTGCCATTCTCATCATCTTACCTGACAGTCTCTCCCCGCTTTTCCTTGCTGAGCTGCCCTCTTGTCCTCTCCAAGAACTCATCTTCTCTAATGAGGCAAGGTGTGGAAACACAGTCCTTACTTCCTCTTTCAACAGAGCAATCAGCTCACACTTGCTGCAGGTGTAGTCTTGCAACTCCATTGGGTCTGTGCTGTCCACTTTCTTGGCTCTTGTTTACATCTTAAGACTCTTTGTCTGCTGATGAACTGGCTTTTGCTTCTTCCTTAACTTCTTTGTTTAAAATTTGCTTGGATGTCTGCAATATTTTTGCCTGCTGTTGCAGAGAGTGCAGGGTCTCAATAACCCAAACCTCTGATCAGCTCACAGCAATCTTGTGTCTTCATCAGAGACTCCTGTGAGAGTATGCAGACAAGCAGCTACTTCATCAGAACAATAACTTACCACAGAGAGTTGTTGAGTGACTCTAAGAAAGCTATTCTTGATGCTCATTTGATTCACCATACACCCTGTAGTAACCCCTAAACTCCAAAGGCTTAAAATATGGTGCATATATTGTGTATCTATTTATTATCCCTCTTCTGAAATGCTCAGAACTTGTCATATTCCTTCAGACAATTTTGCCTACTAGATCAAGGGCTGATGACCTTTTTGCAATGGCGTAGCATAGGTTACCAGTGCCTGGGGCTGTGCAAGTGGTGGGTGGGAGGGAGTGAAACATACGGAGTACGCATGCATGTTTCAATTGCCTTACAGTGTCCACTTCACCCAGGCGATTGCAGCCGCAGACATAAGAAAGGAGTCATTCCATTGTCTGGAGAGGTCACTTCCTGGTTCACATGAAGAAGCTATTTTCAACAGAACCCAGAAACAGAAGCACACAGCTGTATTGAGGCAGCACTGGATGTTGAAATTTTGCACTCCTAATTTTGTGCCTGGGGCAACCATTCCTGTGGCCCTCACCACACTACACCACTGCCTTTTTTGGACCCAAGGGCACATTTGCAAATAGGAGGAACTGTTGTGGACTCCACTTACACCAGAATCAATTGTTAGTCACTATGGAATGCTTCTGTCAAGCCTAATTTCAGCAGAAGGGCCCTTTTGGCACCAGGGCAGGCCACTTAGGGATACATGTGTGTCTCTGGGCACAGGAGTGGTGAACTCAAAACTAGGCCATATTAATATTGCATCACATCTCATGCTTTATCCCCTGGCAGTTACCTGTGGAAAAGAATAGCCTTTGAATAAAGTTGCTAAAAGAGGTTACTGCTTAGTACTTTTAAAGTCTAAAATACATTTTTAATTTACTACCCTTTGAACACTAGGTGTATTTTCTTCTGTATTTATTTATTAAATTTATACCTGACCCTTCCTCCCAAAAGAGCCCAGGGCAGAATTAGTATCCATATTCTGCATTACATGCAGAGAGCATTTGTTTAAAGTCGTCTTTGTAACTCACTGTAGCTGCTTGGCAAATGTTCCTTGTGCAAAATCCCCTCCTCCCCCGGCTCCATTCATTTATCAAGTATAGATGTATGTTTTTCTCGCATAAAGGAAAGGCTATTTTATAACTATTATGCAGATGCTTTTTAAGGCTAGCCCATTAATCTTAATTTACGGATTTAAACAGCTGTTTAATTTATTTAAAAATGTTCCACTTTGGCTGCAATCCTAAATTTGCTTCTCATGAGTTAATCCCACAGAAATCAATATGAGCGCAGTCATTATGGCCACAACCCAAGATGGCTAAGCCCATTGAGCACAATGGGCTTAGACATATTTATCTCTGTGTTGGATTGTGGCCTTTGCCTTTAACTACTTAATTATAACGGTGCAAGTCTCGGGAGAGGGGGTAATGAACTCTTTTGTAGCCCCTTTTGTAGTCTTCGCCAGAGGGAAGTATAAACACACATTCTTCACTGATTTATTTCAATACCTAAACTAGAAATAAGGAGTAAGGAGCTTTCTACTGGTTGGCCCTGGTACAGATGGAGATGTGAAGGTATCAGACCTACAACTGCAGTTATTATTAGTATTGTTATGTGACAGTGAAATCTGGTCCTTGGTGTGGATGTGTACACAGGTCTAATTATGTCCAAAATAATCAACATTAAAACTAAGGGCTCGTCCACATTTCCTTTTCTGCTGTTTCTAGGTGGTTTAAAGCTCAGTGTCTGAGCGCTTCCACCCTCCTGGTACTTTCCCTGCGAAGACCTGCTCTTTACCACTGAATTGGAGCAAACGGAAATCCCCAGAAAACCCAAATCGCTGTTTGTTCTGATTCAGGGTTAAAGGGCAGGTTTTCCTAGAGAACACGGCAGGGCAAAAAACCCACAACCCACTAGGACACAGAGCTTGAAAGTGCAGAGCTGTGTCTAGAAAATGCAGGGCAAAAGGTAAGTGGAGGTGAGCCCTAAGCTTCTGGGCAGTGGGCAAAAAGGCTGTGTGAAATAGCTATAGATGGACACTCTAAATCATCACTGTGTAGCAGAGCCAGAAGTTACAGCTATAGAGAATGAAGTTGGCAATATAACTGAGAGAGAAAAAGCTGCTCAGACCTGCTGATGCTCTTAACAGCAGCTACGTATATAGAAATCAGCAGGCTTCAGATCACACTGTGTTGCAGGGGTGAATTGAAAAGTAGACAATTTTAGCAGACGTGTGGTAACCTCTGCCCCCATGTCTGGAATTTCTGTGAATTTCAATAGATACTCTTTTCTATGTAATTCATCTTAACAATAATTAAATCAGTGGGATTGTGGTGCAATTTATTTCTGAGTTTCTTCATATATATATTTTTTATAAACTAAGATTGTCCTCAGCATGCTTCTCCTTTCTCTTCTTCAGTAGCTTTTGAAGATTCAAACTTCATTCTGTATGTTAACAGTGCTCCTTCTAGTCCAAGCCTCCTTTCCAGAGACTAGGCTGCAATCGACACACATCCAGTGTCACATTTGTGAATGTTTTATTTGCGGCTGTGTAGCTGAGCCCTAGGAAGATCAGTCCTGCTTTGCTGAACACCGCTGCTGGCTCCTATTCAGATAAAGGCATAAAAGCTTCCAAGCTTCTTCTTCTTCGCCGCCTGTCAGTCTCCTACACTGCGGCGATCAGGAGTTTGCCCCCTAAATTAAAACAGACAACCCATACAGGTAGACATGTTTTTGCAATGCTTACTACTCAGATCTCAACATGTGCAGCCGAGATGCCTGTAGTTCTGGATGGAACAGCCAGAGAATGAAGAAAAAGAAGGTGTCAGCCCGACATGTATACAAGAATACATCTTAGATGAAGCTCATTTCTCTGGAGACAGCAACAGTAACTCAGAGAGGGTTGCAGGAACACTCCTGCTGTTCCTTTCAGAAGTCGGAAAGGAAAATAACATCTCCAAAACGATCTCACCTTAAGTAACTGAATTATGTTATATGTCAGTGGATCTGAGGATATGATACAGTGCAAAGAACCTAGTGTTTGTACAAGAGGATGAGGCCCTTCCGCCAGCACTGGAACTCAAGTTCTGGTACGTGCATGAGATGTGATGTAGTTTGGCAACTCGCGGCTAATTTCCTACTCCTCTTTTTCTTTTTCTTCTTCTGTACCCATCCCTTCTTTTAATTAAATCACCAACGATAGAACAAGGACTTGAGAAAGGATAACTAAGACAGCAAAGGAAGTTATTTGGAGGTAAAGTAAAGGTAAAGGTACCCCTGACCATTAGGTCTAGTTGCGGACGACTCTGGGGTTGCAGCGCTCATCTCGCTCTATGGACCGAGGGAGCCGGTGTTTGTCTGCAGCTTCCGGGTCATGTGGCCAGCATGACTAAGCCGCTTCTGGCGAACCAGAGCAGCGCACGGAAACGCCGTTTACCTTCCCGCCGGAGCGGTACCTATTTATCTACTTGCACTTTGACGTGCTTTCGAACTGCTAGGTGGGCAGGAGCAGGGACCAAGCAACAGGAGCTCACCCCGTCACGGGGATGCGAACCGCCGACCTTCCAATCAGCAAGTCCTAGGCTCTGTGATTTAACCCACAGTGCCACCCGCGTCCCTTTATTTGGAGGTATAGATCAATTACCTTATAAAATTAAAGTTGATACATGCTGCAGCTTTGTCGCAGATATTTTATAGAGAGAAGAAACTGGCAGAACTACCACTGGCTGCTTAGGCTGGGTTCTAAATGTGTTGGGAGCTGCCCCGTTTCAAAGCATTGGATGGGGACATGATATGTATTAGACAACCATCACAAACGCTATTAAATATACCATTTGTCCTTGCTCTATCGTAAGGGATAAATGGGAATGCAAATGGGAGGGAGGGGGAATGTGTTATCAGAAGGGCATTAATATATGCATTGTCCTTATGGCTGCAGAAGCAAAATGCCAAATGCATGCAATTATTTTTTATGTTATATTTTATAATATTAACTGGTTTTATTTATGTCCACTTCTTGGCCTTTTCACGGCAAATACCCAAGAGTAAGTTCTTCCAAGTCATGGTTCTATAACAAGATGGGTTCTAAACAAGTTTGGCATTACTAGAAATGTACCTCCCATGCCCCTTGTTCATTATAAGTATACTAGCAAATGTAGAATACAGTCACTCACCAAAGAAAAGATCTGGGAAACACTGGGTTTCTGACAGCCTAGTACAGAGTCTCTATCACCTTTGCTATTGAAGTAAAAGACCTGCAGCTACAGGAACTTAGTGGGCAACACAGAAAGCTCCCATGAGTAAAAGGCTGCTTTATGGCAAGGTAGATTGCTCTGCACTCCTTGAGTACCGGACAAAACTCCACACATACAAATGTTCCTTTATTGCAAAGGCATATTTCTAGAACCTATCAAAAACTAAAGCTTAAAAGAAGCACCTCAGATTATCAGCCAGATGTGATTTAGGAGCCCAGAAGAACAAAGCCATAAACTGTTATTGGATTTATAATAGAAAACTCTCTGTCTTTGCCATACTTGCATTCTGGCATTGGCACATGTCCAATACAGTAAAAGCAGCATAAATATAATAATCTCAAAATGGAATGGCTTAAATACAGCTACCCTGTTCTAAATTTTAAAAAAGGAATATGCTTTGGTTAAGCCCAAAGTCTTCTTGTGGAGCTCTCTGTGGACATTTCATAGCTCTTCCAAGGAACCTGTATCAAACGTTATATGCAGGGGAACATTTCATTATTAAGTTTCTTTTTATTCCCTGGGGCCACTTGGCTAATGCAGTGTGAAAGGCACTGTGCAAAGCTCTCTGCAACGGGGACATTCCAGGGCAGCAGTGTTCAAACAGTATTCTGGAGGAATCCTCAAGTTCATTCAGAGATTGAATGAAAAGATCGGTAATGGGAGAAAAGCTTCCCTGAAGCTTGCTAATCACTACTGATTTTATGCTGCATTGTGCAGCTGTACGTTGATATGTAGACTCCTCTAATATGGCCAATAACCTGTGTGAACACCCTAGAAACATGCCCCAAGTCCTCCCAAATGAACAAACGGATCCATAGCAGACAGTGGCGTAGTGTGGGGGGTGCAGGGGGGGCTGGCGGCGCCGGGCGCAACATCTGGGGGGCGCGCTCGCACTCGCAGCTCTCTGCCCCTACCTGGCTCACTCAGGGTTAGGGGGCGCAAATTACTTGCCTTGCCCCGGGTGCTGACAACCCACGCTACGCCACTGATAGCAGAGGCTTGGCAGTTCTGCAGCCATGTGAAAAGTGTTCCCTCCAGAGAGAAATGCTGACAACCAGTGC
Source organism: Podarcis melisellensis (assembly GCF_964234715.1). NCBI lineage: Eukaryota > Metazoa > Chordata > Lepidosauria > Squamata > Lacertidae > Podarcis > Podarcis melisellensis. The sequence continues at coordinate 49,620,887 of NC_138541.1, forward strand.
CCATCACATTACCCAAAAGAAGCCTGGATAGCACTATGAACCATTCCTACCTCTCATTCAGTAGAATAGCAGCACTACCTTCAGGGATTCTTAGGATTCTCTTGTGTACATGCACTATTCAAGTTCTTGTTATGAACAAAAAAAATAACAATAACAATATTATTAATGGGTACTGCTAAATCCAGCAATATTCCAGCTAGAACATAGTACAACGGAGGTAAAAGCCAACCTGTATCCCTGATAAAACTTCTCCATGAAAAACAAGCACAGGTTTCTCTGTTTATTGACAAGCTAAAATATGCTGCAAAATAACATTCCAAGGCATTAAGTGGTGGTTTAACCATGACTGCATTTCTTTCCTTTGGTGATCTTTTTGAAACCTTGGACTACTGTACACATTGACTAAACAAGAAGACACTGTTTTAAAAAAATCACCGCGATTAGAAGACTGTAGTACCAGCATCCAAATGAGTCAATTCTGTTGCTTTTCATAATCTCCTCTTCAGGCATTTGGTACTGCTTAGGATAGTGGGTTTAAAAATAATAATAATTTTGAACATGCATAACTGAATGACTTCCTTTAGGCCTGTAAGAAGCCTGCATTTCTACCTCCTTGTGTATGCTGCTGAATATCAACCAGCAGTGACAAAGTAGTCTATCTCTTATTTTCCTGCATGTCTCTCCTTTGAGCGTACCAATTCTACTGAGTACTTTGGGCCCTTTATGTTACTTATTGGTCATGACAGCCAGCAACACTCCTCTCAGATTTAGTGTTATTATGCCTCAGTTATCAAGGAATTCCTTATAGAATGACTCTTGCCTGTTTGGAATATTTCCTTTTAAATGCAACCATTTCAAAGCACTGCCTTACTAACCGCAACAGGAAAATGTCTCTATACATATCTAGGCAGTACAATTCAGCTCATCCTTTAGATATACTGCATTAAGAACAAGGGTGTTGTGAAACCCAAGAGCATCACCACATAGGTGAATAACCAGCCACAAAAGCATGTCAGGTCACACAGCAGAGCATCCACACTTGTGCAGTGTTAATGCAATATGTTTCATACCAGATTATCCAGAGATTTGGGGGTGGGGGAGGGAAGAGTATTAAATTGGAAAAACGTTTCAGCTGGCCTTTGGATTAGGACACTGTGTGGACAAGAAAAATATGCGCACTTCAATCCACATGAAACTGCCATGTTAATACACTACCAGAGGCTTTTTGTGTATTTTAGGGGTTTTCCTTTAAATATTCAGAAACACACACAAGAAATAAAATTAAATAAAATGCCATGTATTTTCCAAAAACAATATTCATCTGCATAAATGGTTAGGCTGACCCACAAATTAAGAAAATACTCCTAAAACAATTAAGCCAGATTTCAGATGGAAATTAGGGGAAGCTGGAGTGTATTTTTCAATTGGCTGAATATTTAAAAAAAAAACTTAAAGGTTCACATGTAACCACCACTACACCATGACTTCTTCAGCAGCAAAGTAATTTTTGATCATTACAATTTCTGTAATGATACAACAAATATACAAAATACACTTTGCATATGATTGCAGAAACAGCAGCTCTCTAGAGCCAAACATATAGTGTAATATAATAATAATGAGTCTACTTCAACAAAGTAGGATTTTAATAAGACTTTAATAATACTGGTGGCAAGCCAAATTACACAATGTCTTAATCTACAGAATGGTTTCAACATAGAAAATAGGAGTCCAGGAAAACATCACAATGTTTAAAAAACATGAATACCTTTGGGGTTGGAAACATTTTCTAAACATGCACGATTAGGCATTCCCTCCCAAAATCAAATAGAAGGGGAGATATTGAAAGCCCTTGATAGTTTTAGCCTGTGTTTCCAGAACTTATGGCACAGGGCCAGTTTTTAACAACTAAAAGCAAGCTAAAACCATAATTATGACATTTGGCATGTTCAACCTCAGTGCGGACTGAATCTCCTCATTTCCCTTAGAGGGAAAGCAGTGATTAAGTTACCTTAGAGGCTGATCCCAGAATTGTAATGTGCTGGATTGTCTAGTAGAGATTTAGACCAATAAATGTGTCTCCTTTTAGACATTAAAATCAGTTCCAAACAGAGTCCCATAGGTGAAAGCCTAATGATTTATGCACTTATCCTCTGCTAAATGGAAGGTATCTTGGGGGGAAAGGAATTAAAGCTACTCTGAAACTACATCCAATACAAAACATTCTTCAAACATAATTGAACACATGCTCACACGCTACACTGCAACAGGAGAAGCAATTAAAGGGATGAACATCTGGTAAAATATCAAGGTGTAATGTACCAGTATGGATTTCACACAACACAATATTTTGACTGTTATAGAGACATCTAGCCATATTGCTTGAAAAATGACATTTTCAATAGTTTGTGCTTTGTGCAGATCTAGCTAGGCTGGTAGATGCATCCCTACACAAGCTATCCAGCAGCTTTCTTGATCGAGCCGATATTCATAGGTTATTGCTTGTGACTTTGGTTCTCTTCATTCAGATCAGATGTTTGCACAGTGAACACACCTTTCCTATTGTTCATACACAAGTCCAGACCTCACCTATAGGTTCCATTTAGAAAAGATTTAGAAAACTCCAGGAAGTCAAAGCTATGGCAAGGAGGACAAATTTTTTCTGGGCCTGACATATTCCTTAGATGTCTACTTACGACTGTAGTGGGCTATTAAAAAGTTATGCCAAACTTCAAGATGAAAGGCATTAGCAGCTTCTAAGAAAAGGATAATCACAATCTTCTAGAGATTTAATTAGATGTAACTCACAGAGGCTTTTGACACGGTCTGCTGTTAATTGAATCAAAATCAATGACTATCTTACTGCACTTAGGTTTGAATTTCCTGAGGAAGAAATGGAGAGAGAGGGAGAGAGATGGATATTAGCTAGTGAAGTAGTTAAACATTTTGTTTGCTTTGCCTCCCAACTAAATTTCAAGAAGGGGAAAATATCATTGGATTCACTCTGTGTTTCATCTCTATAGGAGCTAATTATAGTGCACCATACTGAGAGAAACCCGGACAAGAAAGTCTAAGACAAAAAGACACATGGGGTTGCTTAGTTTGTATGTTCTTCAGCTATTGGAGTTCATAAATTAGCCAGGAGTCAAAGGATTTCTAACAACCTAGCTGCAGGAGGTGGCATCATGTAACCAGTCTTTCTGTAACATTTGATATTTTTTCATGCCAATTTTTTCACAGAAAACTTCCAAAGTTTGCTTCAGTAATTTCACTGCAAAGGGGGAAAATATACTGCATTATGCAAGGGATAGAAAATATAAACTAGTGGAAACTGGAATAATTTTTAAGTTACAACTTTAGAATTGTAAAATTAATATTGCCAACAAAGCTCATCCTTTTACATCATTAGAGCATCTGCTGCAGCAATTAGCAAGAAAGGTATTTGGGGACTGTGTGTATATTTTACAATCTACCAGTAAACAGAGGATTATGCAAATAGTGTGGATTTAGTGTCTCATTAAGCTTGACAATTCAGTTCTAGAGATTCATTAAGCATAACCATATCCTCACAAATCAATGCGAAGAGGCAAAAACAGCCAAGAGAATGAAGGACAAGTTTGGGAAGAGGGTGGCAGACACACTTTATCCAGCCTATCGCTTGGAAGCACTGGAGGCACCCTAATCATGGGCAAGCTCTGGAAATATTTCACTTGCAAGAGAATGAGTTATGCCTCCACTTCACCTAGTGCCCATGGTAGACATATAATACAAGGAATAACTTTAGAACAGAATTTCAAATGCTGCATTATTGGCTCATGATTTCTACTTTAGCCCAGGAGCTAGAAGTCGGCTTAACGTTTTCAGTCAGAACTGTTAAAACATGCAAAACTTCAAGAAGGTTCTACATTAATATTAAGATTTTCAAGTTTGTAAATTCATAATAATTAGCCTTTCACCACGGCATCATAAAGGTGTTAAACCATTAGTTGAACATTAACCTCCCTTAGTGCCTTATAAAATATACCCCTTTTTTTGTCTTCAGGCCACATTCCATGAAAAGATTGGCTTGGTTATACCCGAAGGCTGTGTACACAGTCTCCTTTAGTCTGCATAAAGTCCTCTCCCACGATTGGTTTGCGAAGTGGTGTACACACAACATTAATCACAATCCGTATCTATCACGGATCTATACTGCAATTTCTTCTAGAGTATTGCACTTGGATGGGGTGTTGGGGTATTAGGGGAGGGCAGTACCTCTCATGGGGAACACATTGTGCTCCTTCTGGGTAGTTTGTCCACCTTTGGTCTCCCCCCTGCACTCAGTTCTCACCTGTGGCTTCTAGAAGCTGCCAGCATGTGACAGCGGCCACACCCCAGGAAACAGGCATCCCAGGAAATGGCTTTGATTGGCCAGCTAAACACTTTGTAACACCTCTACTGCTATATTCTTTAAGCACAGCCAATATGACAACATGCTATACAGCCTATATTTTACGTGAACAATAAATTCTTATTTGGCAGACTACAAACAAGAATAACACTGCAAACAATAAATACATGCATTTTGCAATGTACAAACAAGAGGCCGTATTTCTTAGGGAAATACTACACAATATAGGAAGAAGGTATAAGGTTTTCCATAAAGGTATCTTCCTCATAGATAAATAAATATGACCTGCTTTTCTGTATAGGTTGGGGCAGGAGACTTGTCTGCCATGATTTTCAAAGAATCCAAATATGTTTGGTGGCAGCCACTACATCCCTTTTTGCACAAAGGCTGTGAAATAGGTTACAGAAAAAGCTTACATCAGGCAACCACTTCCCTGTATTTGGCCCTGATCCTCTGAGCCCTTAATGATAACATTTCACTTACTTGCATCATGAATGGGAGGAGGCCTATAGTTGAATTGGTGTGGGGCTTCAGAACAGCACAGAAGTATATGAAAGGATGGAAGGGACAAAAGATGCAAGAGCCCATGCATTACCTCACCTGTATATAATTCCAGCTAAATCAAACAAGCGCCGTGCAGCTGTCATCTCCACAGTATCGTGATATTTGTCAGACATAAAAATAACTTCTTTTATACCTATGGGCAGACACAACAATGAGAAGCAAAAATGTTTAGATGCATTCAAGGAAAGACAGAGTTAAATTTATGTAAAAAAGTAACATCTACATAAAGATATTTTTAAGCAGAAGAAATGTATGCAAATCTTCCAATTTCCAAATCAGCTGTGCTCCTAATAAAGCAGCCCCTTATGTGCAGCGGGATTTCCCACCAGTGTATACAGAAAAGGGAGAAGACAACCCCTTGCTCAGAGTTCTGTTGGCTATAGGCAGTAGTAAGAGCTCTGAGGTTCATGGACACTATTTTAATTACAGTCATACCTCGAGTTGAATGTGCTTCAGGTTGAGCGCTTTCGGGTTGCGCTCTGCGGCAACCCAGAAGTAATGGAGCGTGTTACTTCCAGGTTTCGCCACTCGCGCATGTGCTCAAAATGACATCATGTGCATGCGCGGAAGCGGCAAAACGTGACCTGTGCAGACGCATCTTACGTTCCATTCAGGATGCGAACGGGGCTCTGGAACGGTTCCCGTTTGCATCCCGAGGTACCACTGCATAGTGTAAAACCCATCAATTGGTTTAGGCGTGATTTGACTAATAGGGAGATTTGTCAGCTTTTAGAAAAATTGAATGAAATATTTGCACATAGTTATGTTCACACTATGGACGCGGGTGGCGCTGTGGGTTAAAGCCTCAGCGCCTAGGGCTTGCCGATCGAAAGGTCGGCGGTTCGAATCCCCGCGGCGGGGTGCGCTCCCGCTGCTCGGTCCCAGCGCCTGCCAACCTAGCTGTTCGAAAGCACCCTCGGGTGCAAGCAGATAAATAGGGACCGCTTTCTAGCGGGAAGGTAAACGGCGTTTCCGTGTGCAGCTCTGGCTCGCCAGAGCAGCGATGTCACGCTGGCCACGTGACCCGGAAGTGTCTTCGGACAGCGCTGGCCCCTGGCCTCTTGAGTGAGATGGGCGCACAACCCCAGAGTCTGGCAAGACTGGCCCGTATGGGCAGGGGTACCTTTACCTTTACCTTTATGTTCACACTAGATTGTCTAGAGATCTGGAGAGGATGTTAGCATGGGGAATTTTTTTCCAGCCATTATTTGTTTCCTATTCAGAGTGTTCTCCACTTAACCCACCTAGTTTTCTTTAAACTAAACCACTTGTTACCAGTTAAAGAGTTTAAAGACATGCTGATACTGCATGTTACAAACAAGTTAAAATAGGGCACCCAACATTAGCAAAAACTAGAACCGGCATGACAGATCTAGAGTATAGGTATTTTGTCCTACAATGCTGCTATATAAAAAAATTTTAAAAGTTGCTTAATCTGGGAAGAGATGGGATTGTTAATGAGGCCAAAAACTCTGAAGGTCATGGAACTTCAAAAGTGGAGGAAGACAGATTTAGCCTCAGGATTTTCAGGCCCAGCACTTAAGAGGGTACAATACCAAAAGTGTTATATATTTTCCCAAGCGGATCTGTAGAGTTATTGGTGGGATATATAAAGAAAGCTAGAGTAGATGGAGCCACACACTGAACTGCAACTGTGAAATTGCTGCTACCCAATTGTCTTCTGCTTTGCTGGCATTTCTGTTTCCAGAATGCAAAGCTATTACTGTCCATCAGTGTGCACAATGTTTCACACTGAAAGACAGGAGACATTTCTTCTCTGAAGAATTTGTATGTATCGTGAATTCATCCTTAAAAAAACACAATAGGACAGTCTCACGTAATTACTTAAAGCAGATTTTGGACAATTTCAAAGCACTCCTATCTCTTGCAATTTCCGTTTCTGCTTCCATGGCTCTTCCCTACCCCCATCGGACTGCAAGCATTAACTGTGACTGTGCTGAGCACAATCCTACAAATTTTCCCATTCTGCCAACATGTCAATATTACATCCTGAACACACAAAGAACAGAAAAAACCAAGAGTGATAACTGACAATGAGTCTGACAGGAGAGAGTTGAAATAGTGATTGCTTTAAGAGCTTAACTCTTTCACTGCTGCATATAAAGCAAATGATTATAATGGCAAATGAGTTTATTAGGCAAAATCGAGATGGACCTAGTTTTCTAAAATGCCCCAATATTACATGGTGTGATTTCCATCAAAAATTAAGAAATACATACAATGTGCTGAGTCTTTTCAAGAGCCATATCCCATGTAAAATGTGGAAATTAACCTTTGATAACTATAAATTTAATTATCATTAAATCATACTTGTGTTTATGTATCTTACACATACTTTATTTCGCTGAATCTTATTTTACATTTATCAATTTATTTATTTATATCAAATTTATGCCACTTCACAACTCCAACGGAATCTCTTAAGTGGTTTACAGCCTGTCTTAAACAACCAAACTGAAAATGACCACTATATATATATATATATATATATTGTGTGTGTGTGTGTGTGTATAAATACACACACACACACACACACATATATATATATAAATACACACACACACATATATATACATATACACATACATACATATATATATGTGATGGGATAATGAGCTGCTTGTGCGTAAAAGCTTGATCCCTCTGGTGTTTGGCTGGTCAGCCAAACCGAGGCACTAACGGAGCCTCCCAAGGCATGACTCCGTTAGTCGCTGGTAGCATCTGACAGTGGGCGTCTACGAAATTTACGCCAACATAAAAGTTGTTTCACGGACATGCGCCTTCGTGACTCTCTACGTGACAGCTTCCGGCGAAGGGTGGGAGTTGCCAACGGGGGTCTTGTTACCTCTGCACTATTCTCACTAGAAGTATCCCAGAGCCCTCCCTCCTCCGACTCCCCTTTTGCCGGAGCTTCTGCTCTCCCCCTGCTGGTTCCCTCCTCCGCTGCAGAATCTCTCCGAGTCTGCTGGAGCCTCTGCACCAACTCTCTTTCCGATGACAGTTCCCTGACATCCACCTCCCCCTCAGGGCCCCCTTCACCCCCCGCGTCCTCTCCCACTGGCGGTGAGGGCGGAAAGCCCCTAAAGGAACTCTCCTCGTCATCCGAGGATTCAAACACTTCTAACCATGGCGTACCGTCTCTCTCCCCGTCTTCCTCTTCTTCGTCGGAGTCGGCTTCCTCACCCACCCCTGACTCTGGGAACCCTCCAAACTCTCCTTCCTCATCAGTGGTCCCAAAGTGTTCCCTTCTAAATCGTGCCACGGGTTGCGGTTTTTTTGGGAAACGCCGATGAAATGTTTCTATTAAAATCTCGTCATTGACTACCTCAGCGGGTACCCAAGTGTTTTCCGACTCTACTTCCCCCTCCCATTCTACCAGATATTCCACCTGATCCCCTTTCCACCTGGAATCAATGATTCCTGCCACGTTCATGTCGCGTTCTCTCTCTTCTATCACGGGCGTTCGGGAGACCTCTCTCTCACGCTCCCCCCCCCATTCACGTCCCTCTCGGTACGGCGACAGTAATGACCTGTGAAATACTGGATGCAATTTCATGTGACTGGGCAGTCTGAGTTTGAATGCTACTGGGTTCACCTGCTGTATGACCTCAAAGGGTCCCAATCTTTTGGGTTTCAGTTTCTTACAACCCCCCTTGAAAGGTAGTCCCTGGGTGGATAGCCACACCCGGTCTCCCACCCTTATAGTTTCACCTTCCCTCCTATTTTTGTCTGCTTGCTTTTTATATTCTTCCTTGGCTCTCTCTAAGTTAAGTTGTAGCTGACGGTGGATGGCTTCCATCTCTTCAACAAAATGTTCCGCCGCCGGCACACTCCACCTCTCCCCTCCTTCCCCTGGAAATGCCCTGGGATGACACCCATAATTTGCCAGAAAGGGACTCAGCCCTGTGGACACGTTCTCAGCGTTGTTGTAGGCAAATTCTGCCAGAGGTAACTTATCTACCCAATCATTTTCTCGGTCCTTTACATAACACCTCAGGTATTGTTGTAAAATCCCGTTTGCCCTTTCCGCTTGCCCATTTGTTTCCGGGTGCCGGGCAGTGGAGAAATTGATTTCCACGTGCAGTAAGCTCATAAGTTTCCTCCAGAACCTGGAAGTAAACTGTTTCCCTCTGTCGCTGACCACCCTCAAGGGGGCGCCATGCAACCGGAAAATATGCTCTACGAACAACTTGGCGGTTTCCTCCGCTGTGACCGCATGAGAACAGGCTATAAAATGACACATCTTAGTTAATAGATCTACCACTACCATGACCGCCGTTTTGCCCTTGGATTTTGGCAGGTCCGTCATAAAATCTATGGAGACTGCCTCCCATGGCCTTTCTGGTGTGGGTAAGGGTTGTAAGAGCCCCGCTGGCGCCACCCTCTCCCCTTTCGCTCGCTGGCACCTGTCGCAACCCCTGACATATTCCCGTACATCCTCCCTCACCTTGGGCCACCAAAATTCCCTGGTAACCAACCACATGGTTTTGTGCTGTCCAAAATGCCCCGCTGTGGGGCTATCATGCAACTGCTTGAGTACTCTGCCCCTCAGTTCCCCATCGGGTATGTACAGTGCCCCTTTGTAATACAACGCCCCACTCTTTTCTTCAAACCCCCCTGTGTTCTCCGCTGTCCTCCTGAGTTCTCTGAGTTTCTCTTGGGCGTATTCGTCGTTCTCCGTACCCTCTAACAGTTCTTTCTGCCCCACCAAAGCCGCCCCACACACCCAGCGGTCTTCAGGGATTACGTGCCTTGCTTCCGCCGCCCCCTCCCCCTCTAAATACTCAGGCTTTCTGGAAAGAGCGTCCGCCCTTACGTTCTCGGACCCTGGCACGTAACGAATCTCAAAATTGAATTTGGAGAACTCCTGGGCCCATCTCACTTGTCTCTGGTTCAGCACTCGGGCTGTTCTCCAGTACTCCAGATTTTTGTGGTCAGTCCGGACTTGAACCTTGTGCTGCGCCCCAATCAGCAAGTGCCGCCATCTCCGGAATGCTTCATGAATGGCGAGCAGTTCTCGGTCGTATACTGTGTAGTTCCTCTCGGATTTGTTCAACTTCCGCGAGAAGAATGCACACGGTCTCCATTCAGACGCATCTTTCCCCGGCTGGAGAAGCACGGCCCCTACCGCTCGGTCTGACGCGTCCGTCTCCACTCGCATTGGTTGCCGTAGATCCACGTGCAAAAGTTGCTCCTCCGACGCAAACGCTGCCTTTAAGCGTTCGAATGCCCCTTGCGCTTCTTCCGTCCAAGCAAATTTTTTCTTGCTGCTAAGACAATCCGTGATGGGCGCTGTTAAATGGGCAAAGTTCTTGATGAACTTCCTATAGAAGTTTCCGAAGCCCAGGAACCTTTGCACGTCCTTCTTGGTCTTTGGTGTTTTCCATTCCAGTACCGCTTGAACCTTGCCGGGATCCATAGCCAACCCCTTGTCAGACAACCGGTAACCCAGGAATTCCACCTCCCTGCTATGAAACTGGCATTTCTCCAGTTTCACCCACAGCCGATTTTCTCGCAGTTTGCTCAGTACTTCTCTAACATCTCGCACATGCTGCTCCTCATTCTCTGAGTACACCAGGACGTCATCTAAGAACGCCACACAGTTCTTGTAAAGCAATGGCCCCAGGACGTGATTCATGAATGATTGAAAGCAGGCGGAGCCCGCTTGTAATCCAAAAGGCATAACTAGGTACTCAAACGCCCCCAAGGGGGTGAACATAGTGGTTTTCCACTCATCCCCCTTCCTCACACGTATCAAGTTATATGCCCCCCTAAGGTCCAGCTTGGTAAAAATCTTCCCTTTTCTCACCCGTGTCAGAATGTCATCAATTCTGGGCATAGGGAAAGTCACTGGTTCTGACACAGCATTTAGGGCCCTGAAATCACACACAAGCCTGGGTTTGCCCGTGTTTTTTTTGTCCACAAAGAACACTGGGCTGCCCCCCACCGCTCGTGACTCTCTGATGAAACCTCGCTTGAGGTTCTTGTCAATGAACTCCCTTAACTCCTGCATCTCACGGTCTGACATGGCATACAGCTTGCCCACTGGCAATTGTGCTCCTGGGAGTAAGGTGATTTGACAGTCAAAGGGTCTGTGCGGGGGCAGTTTATCTGCTTCCTTTTCACTGAAGACGTCAACCAAATCAGCGTATTGTGGTGGCACCTTCCCCTTGTCAGTCACTTCCATCCCTGCTAGAGTGGCTCTGGCCCCTGCCTGACCCTCTCCCTCCTTGCAGTGTTCTAGGCAATGTGCTGAACCAAAGGAAACAACCCTCTGATGCCAGCCTACTAGCGGATCGTGTAGTGCCAGCCAGCTCATTCCCAGAATGATGGGAGCTCCTCCCAAGGTGGCTACATGGAACGCTATCAGTTCTGTGTGTCTTGCCACCCTCATAATCATTGGTACAGTTTGTTGGCTCACTTCTCCCCCCAACAGTTCCCTCCCATCAATCGTGGTTACTTGCAAAGGCTTACTTAATGGGAGAGTTTGTATCTGGTGTTCAGCAGCAAACTCCTTACTCATGAAATTACAGGAGCTGCCTGAATCCAATAGCGCTTTTATCTTTAGTGGGTGTCCGTTTGGCAGTTCCAGCAACACCTCTATCACAAGCGCTGGTCTTGGAGGTTCCGGCGTGGGCACATTCACTACTCCCTGGCCTGGCTGCTGTGCCCTGATGTTGGCAACCAGGCGTTGGCTTTTACTTGCTCCTCTATTTCTCCTTCCTCCTTTCCCCCAACAGTTCCCGCCATGCCCTGCCATTCCTTCCTTTGCGGACAAACTCTGGCAAAGTGCCCTGGCTGTTGGCAGAGATAACATCTCTTGGCACTCTTTCCCTCCTTCTTCCGCCCTTCACTGGTGTTTGAAACTGCGCGTGCGCGCGCTGTTCCCAGTTCCATCGGCTCTGCGGGCGGGAAAGACTGCTCCGGAATCTCTGGAATGCGGAAGTCCTTCCAACGTTCCCCCTTTCCTTCCCGCTTTTCCAAAGCTCTTGCTTCTAGGCGCGCTCCTATGGACAGTGCAGATTTAGTCAGCTGGTCCATAGACTCCGCCCTGGGCGCCCGGGAAAGTTCATCTTTCACGGTCGGAGAGAGCCCTTCTTCAAATAACATTTGAATAGGTTCACTTGCTAGATCCCACCCCAGTCTATGAATAAGCATAGTGAACTCAGTCCAGTACTCACGTACAGATCGGCTCCCCTGTTTGCACCCCATCAACTGCCTCCGCACCATCCCCTGCTCAATCTCGCTGGAAAACATCAAGTCCATGGCGCGGAAAAACTTCCTCGTGTCCTTTAAGATATCATTATTGGCTGCCATCAGGGGTCGAACCCAGTCCCTCGCCCCTCCCTCTAGATGGCTAATTACGTACGCCACTCTAGAGTTCTCATCGGTGAAGTCATCAAACAGTAGATTGAGAGCATATTGCATCTCCGTTCTAAAGGCTTGATAGTTCCTGGGATCCCCCCCAAATCTCTGCACCAATCCAGGCACCTTTCTGGCAAGTGGGGCGGTTTTCCCCTTATCCGCATCTTGAGCCCTCCTCTCCTCAAGCCTCGCCGTTTGCAGCGCGAGCTGGACCTCCATCGCCCTGTACCTTTCCTCCAGGCTTGGACCTGCGCCCGCTCCCGCTCCTGTGGTTCCGGCTGGTTCGCTCATGATGCCCTCTGCTTGCACAGGCAGCTTACAAAGACTGTCAGATTGCTGTGATGGGATAATGAGCTGCTTGTGCGTAAAAGCTTGATCCCTCTGGTGTTTGGCTGGTCAGCCAAACCGAGGCACTAACGGAGCCTCCCAAGGCATGACTCCGTTAGTCGCTGGTAGCATCTGACAGTGGGCGTCTACGAAATTTACGCCAACATAAAAGTTGTTTCACGGACATGCGCCTTCGTGACTCTCTACGTGACAGCTTCCGGCGAAGGGTGGGAGTTGCCAACGGGGGTCTTGTTACCTCTGCACTATTCTCACTAGAAGTATCCCAGAGCCCTCCCTCCTCCGACTCCCCTTTTGCCGGAGCTTCTGCTCTCCCCCTGCTGGTTCCCTCCTCCGCTGCAGAATCTCTCCGAGTCTGCTGGAGCCTCTGCACCAACTCTCTTTCCGATGACAGTTCCCTGACAATATATATCAAACACTATGAATGAGAATCAGATACAAATACAACTATGATCCACATTTAAAGTAACATAATTAACACATAAAAAGAAAATATTGTCTTAAACATTAAAAAAGAAAATCCACAAAAAAGTTCCTGGTAGCATTAGGTATGATTTAGAAGCAGCTCATTCGCCCCCTTCATCTAAGGCAAAACAGTATCATACAAACACCTTTGGGAAGAACGGAAGGATATACATTAAATAAATAAATAAATAAATAAATAAATAATGCCATCTCCAACTCAGGTAGGGCCTTACTCTATACTGATTCAGATTCTTCCCCTAAGTGGCATGAAGCTCAGTTGGTTAGAGCATGGTTCTGATAATGCCAAGGTTCAAGGTTAGATCCCCGCAAAAAATAGCGGCATTTTCCTGCATTGCGGGGTACTGGACTAGATGACCCTCGGGGTTTCTTGCAACTCTACAATTCTATGATTCAAGCAACATTAAAACACTCAGAAACGTTGCAACGCAAACTATTACTCCGGGTTGCAAAATGCATGAACAATTCAAGTTGCCATCCTGTACTACGTAACTCACTTCTGTATACCAGATGATTAAATTCAAAAATGCAAAATTAAAGAGTGGTACCCTCACCCTCTTGATGACTCAAATAAGGATAAATCTCTTTGACCTCTCTCCTTGGGGGACAGGGGTCAACAGCACTGATGGTCTGCACTGGCACTGCAGTGGTCCTCTTATTTGGTTTGTGGGCAGGAACGCCAGTCAATTAGCTGTAACTGTTTCCACTATCCTACTACTGGCTAGCAGGGGAATTGGGAACAGGTGGAATAGTCTCTCCCAGGATCCCTTACTAGCCGCAACAGTCAGACAAAGCAGGGCAGTGTCTTCTCAGAGGCAAGACTGAATTATATTTATAGTTTATTTTGGCACTTTTATTTTATAATTGCCCTTTACAATAGACTAAGTAATTGTGTCATGGCTGTGGTGTCATTAGGTATAACTTTTTCAAAAAATATTGCATATCGTTTTCCCCCCCCTTACATTTCCGCCCTGATAAAATGCTTAAAATCTACAAGGGAATACTTGTGAGAAGTTTCTCCATGTTTCTAAAATTTTGGCCTGCCAATCCAGTTGATTAACATTAAAATTTAATCAAAACAGAGCCATTTATATTGCAATTAAAGCTCTTCCACTTGTGGCAGAGGAAATTAGCTGTATAAAAGCCCAGTGCCTGAAACCAAGTGTCACTCTCCCAATTTTCCATCATAGTTAAGTATGGCCAAGAAACAAGACCAGAATGTCCCTAGAGCCAGTGTGGTGTAGTGGTTAGAGCGGTGGACACGTAATCTGGTGAATTGGGTTTGATTCCCCGCTCCTCCACATGCAGCTGCTGGGTGACCTTGGGCCAGTCACACTTCTCTGAAGTCTCTCAGCCCCACTCACCTCACAGAGTGTTTGTTGTGGGGGAGGAAGGGAAAGGAGAATGTTAGCCGCTTTGAGACTCCTTCGGGTAGTGATAAAGCAGGATATCAAATCCAAACTCCTATGCAGGCGGGAGAAGACTTAGACCCCATCCCAATGGGACACCCCTTTATTTCCTCCCAAATAAGTGAGGGTTGCCATTCATCCCTACAGTGAAAGTTCACAGAGAAATGTCAGTCTCCACTGGTCCATTGATTGGCAGTAGCGTGCCAGAATTTCAGACCCAAAGATGCTGAGGATTAACGTGGGACTTTTTGCAAGCACAGAATATACTCTAGCACTGTGGTATGGAGATTTCCCAAAGTAATGTGCTGCACTTGGGGAAAGCGTGCCTATGAGTGTTAACAATGGGTGACCCAGGTCTCATTGACAAGAGATCCTGTACAGATGCACATTCCCCCCTCCCCCAGGGATCTGTGAAATATATAAGCCTTCATTCTGCATCTTGTCATAATAATGGACATTTTACTAGTATCCAATAATCTGAAGAAAGGACTAATGATCAGACTAGCACACCTGCTGCAGTGGTGAAGATTTATCACTATTGTAATGAAAGACATAATTATAAGAGAGATCATAGAAGTCTCTGTGACATTTATGACCAAAGAGATAAAATCTTCAAGTGTCGACCATGTCTGACGCTCAAATTAAAATGTTACATATATATACTCCCAGCAGATCTTGTGACACACACAGTTTATTCTCTCTCCCCCACCCCCATTTTCTGTTCACGATGTGTCAGAGAATTGTAAATTGACACTAATTATATGCAACGCCTGCACAGTTCCTTGGCAGCTCTTGGTCGAGGAAGAGGCAAACTTGAATTAAAAACAAGCTAAGAATCACAGAGGATGCAATTAGCACGGGAAAACCTGGCACCACTCAAGTATAGAAAACACAAGGAGTGTCTTAAAGGTTGATAGTGCAATTAATTTAGATCTAAACAGCCGCAATTTGGAAACCAAATACATCTGTGATGAGGTACCCATGAACAGACAGTGCAGCAACACTGACAAATCAAGCTGGCACCTTCTCTTACCTGCCTGGATGATGAGCTTTGCACATTCATTACACGGAAACAAGGCAACATACATGCTGCAGCCTTTCACATCAGCAGAGTTCTTGTTCATTATGGCGTTCAGTTCAGCGTGACACACTGATTAAAGATAAAAAGAACCCAACAAATATTCATATGAGCGTTCATTACAGTGAGTCATCAATCTGAAACTTAACAAAGTGTTACGCCGCAAATGCCTGCGTCCTTCCAGAAGCAAACAGCCAGCACAATCTGTCACACCAGAGAGAAATTTAAAGTGGGGAAGGGGAGGGGAAACAATCCAGAAATACCAAGATCAATGAAGGTCAAGCAATCTGGCCAGGCTTGCAGTGAGTAATGAAATCATTAAGCACATTAACATGGCCATTCGTGAACACCTACAGGACGAAGCAAAGCCATAGGCTGAAGGCCAAGTAGTTTCAGTCACCCTAAGTGCGGCAATATCTCATGGCACCAGTGCTCCCAGAGAGCTCTAATTGCCATTATAAAGGAGCTCATTTGTGTGTTTACATGCATGGATAGGAATGTTCTTTTGATTATGCAAGTGCACTCTGTGTTCTTAAGAGCAGAGGGAATTATGAAGTAAAGCCAAGCAGCTCTCACCTCCAGGTAAGATAGCTGGCAATGAAGCTTGAGAAAAAGCGACCAGCACTAAGAATGCAGTTTAGACAATCATTTTGTACTGTTACCATCTTCACTAGCACTTATTAAGACTGTCTTAATTGCTACAAGGTCATCTTGGAACAATCCAAAAGTGAAGAGGTTATTTCTAATTTCCAAGAAGCACCATATTAGGCTCCTGTGAAAGAACAGTAACGCCGTAAGGAAAACTCATTTTTGTTGTCGTGGAGAAATCCTATTGTTTCCAAGGTTTTATATAAGGGTTAACAGTTATGTAAACTGTCCTGGGTTTTCTTCTAGAGCTGTGGAGATAAAATGTTATCAGCAGGAAGCCAGCAGGTCACCTGAGTGACAGCTTAACTGCTGTTGTTTGCACTGCTTCAAAAAGGAGATAACTAACTGAGTGAGATTTCTGTCTTTTTAAACAGGTGCTAAGGCATCAGAAGCTAGTAAATTCTAATTGGTTAGCTAGCAGGTGCTCTGCTTCATTCTTCTGCATAATAGCTATTGGCCAATAAGGGGACACAGTTCTATCCAAATTTAAATGTTTGGCACCAGAGAATCATTATTTAAAGAAATCATTAAAAAGTAAACTAGCTAGTTCATGGGTAGGCAGACTAAGGCCTGGGGGCCGGATCCAACCCAATCGCTTCTAAATCATGTTTTTCCTGTTGTTATTCTGTCTCTCACAGCTACAATAAAACTACCATTAAAATTATGGACTGGTCATTCCTTCATCGGAGGGCAAACGGGCAAATTTAGCAGGGGATCAAATACTCCCCCCCCATGTAAGTGTTCCAGTTTTCGAACGTTTTTAGGAAGCCAAATGTCTGGTGCAGCTGTTGGGTATTGTTTCCAGGGCACCTGCACCAATCAGAAGCTGCACCTTGGTTTTCAAACATTTCGGAAGTCAAATAGACTTCCAGAACAGATTAAGTTTGGTGCTTTTGTTTTTGCTATTTATTTTGCGCTTTTGATTTTGTGACTGTGTGGAACCCAGTTCAGCTACTGATTGATTGACTGTGTGACTGCAGAAATTGATAAAAGCTCCCCATCCAAACAATGACTATCATCAGTGCAGGTAAGAAAAAAAAATATTTTTAATTTTTATCTTCTATAATACTGTCTTATTTATTTTATAGTATAGTACATTGATTATTGCTTTCATGTTACGGATCAATGGTCTCGTTAGATAGTAAAATTCATGTTAAACTGCTGTTTTAGGGGTTGTTTTTAAAAGTCTGGAATGGATTAATCCGTTTTGCATTACTTTCTATGAGAAAGCGTGTCTTGGTTTTGGAACGGAC
This sequence comes from Podarcis melisellensis, assembly GCF_964234715.1. Lineage (NCBI taxonomy): Eukaryota > Metazoa > Chordata > Lepidosauria > Squamata > Lacertidae > Podarcis > Podarcis melisellensis. The sequence continues at coordinate 49,638,443 of NC_138541.1, forward strand.
TTCCGGAATGGATTAAGTTTGAGAACCAAGTACCACTGTACAGTGGACCCCCCCAGATACAAATTAAATTTGTTCTGGGGGTCCGTCCGCAACCCGAAAAGTCCGTAGGCAGAGGCACCGCTTCTGCGCACGGTGCGATGGAGCGCTTCTGCGCGCACACGCAGCACACAAGGCGCTTCTGTGTATGTGGAGAAACCCGTAAGTATATACTTCTGGGTTTGCCATGTTCATAACCCGAAAGTTACGTATCCAGGGCGGTATGTAACTAAAGGGTCCACTGTATTTTGTTCTACATTTAACTTAAGCAATTTGTTTGCAAAGGAGGTGAGGTTGTATTTTGAGATAAAACAGAGATTGCCCACCTTTTTGGACCACTGGACCCATTTGTAATTTTGTGCACCAGTAACAAAATGGCTGTTGTGAGGTGTGTAGGAGAACAAGAAATGTATGCCACGTTGAAAGAGCAGTAAAAGGCAGGACCGCAATATGGTGAGGCTTGTCCCACCTCATCTGCCAGCATCATTAATGGTGGGGAAAGGACACATAAATCAGGCAACACCTCACTCACTGAAAGAAGCTCTTTGCACATCTATGTTCAGAATGGAAAGTGGATGCTCAATCCTAGCATCTAATGAAATGTGGACATGTTTAAGGGGTTTTTGAGTAATCTACCTGAACAATGGCACTATTGCTTTAAACGAACATGCATTTTAGTGCTCTCTCTCTCTCTCTCTCTCTCTCTCTCTATATATATATATATATATACACAACAAAACTTAACAAACACTACTAATTGCTCATTTCTTAATACTATTCACATATGGCACTAACCTAATTAAAATACTAGTACAGTCCAATTTTATTTTGTATTGCCTAGCCTGTGTTGTACCTTGTAATAAGCTTTTCCTAAAACACATATTTACAATTAACACTGAAACTCTTGTAAGGTTTGAAGAAATTCTGTTCAACTTCAGTTCTTACAAAGAATAAATACTATAGTTGCCCAATTTTGGGTAGATAAACAAACATTTGTTCTACTTACACTAGCTGCTAGGCAAGCATTCCTATAGGCTTGTACAAATATAATAGCGAGAGGATGAAACAAAAAGCTTAAGATGGCATTATATGAATACCTAAGTCTTTTTTATAGAGGAAAATTTGGTTGTAAAAGCCTCTTTCTTTAATATGAAAGAGAAAAATGTTTTATAAATAAAAGCAAGGATATTATTTAGTAAGTAAAAACAATAAGTGATCTGGCGTAGATACTGTATTCCTTACCATATGGATATTTTGTGTCAAGTTTACTATCTGCTGTTCTGGTCCAAGGTAGCAAGTCATCACTGCATCCATTAGGCATGCCGTTGTATCCAATCCCAACAATCTTGTTTTCTGAATTCACAATACATGCACCAACCTGAAATGTTATGAACAACTTTGTTTCTTGTAACAGGTCAGATATTTTGGTGATCCCGTACTCACCTGGTTTCTCTGCCAAGGCAAGTGGTACCCACCCTGTTGTAGCTGGAGCTATACTTGCCCATAAAGGAAACCCAAGTGAGCCTGGTCTGACCTTGAGCATCAACACTAAAAATGTTCAAGCACTATGTAAGCACGATTTGAGACCATGCTTCTTCATTCAAACTGCACCATACTGAAGAGGACAAAAGTTCCCAGCATAACAACTCAATTCAAAAACATGGAAGGTACAGAAATGCTTTTTATTGTGATGCTTTGTAGGCTAAGTTGGTCTGTTCCTAGTTAGTGACATGCAGGAAAAAATGCAAAAGTCAGAACCTCAGTAAAAATGTACCATATTACATGGCTAGATCAAACTATAATCTCAAATACACTAGCTTCTTCTTCAGTTATTTTCATCAGATGCATTATCTGTAAACTGTAAGTATTTTTACTTCTTATAGGGAAAGATACCACACAGCTCCTCATCTAGTACTATAAAAGAACAACCTTCCCAAGAAAAAACAGCTCAAGTTACCACTTGATGGATAAAATCCTCATTGTAGTTTCCTCCTGGCTCTAACTTTGGATATCCTTGTAATTAGATTGTGTTGAATGACTAGAAACTTATTGCCATATGAATTTATGAGAGACAGTGCAACATAAGCTACCTGGGCACTATATTCTTACCTGAGAATTTGGATCTTTGCTTCTTTGTGCCGACAAGAAAGCTACAGCCATGAAATATTCAGGCCACTCCAAGTAGTCATCACGTTTTTTACAGGGTGTTTCACAGCCATACCTACAAAAGTCAAATCAAATGAATGACACTAATGGTTACGATTTGCATGAATTGTTTTATTTTTTAAAAAATAGTCTATTAGGTATACTTTGACCCCAGTGTTTGAGTCTCTGGAAATAAGTCAATTACCATGATGTAAAATTCCAGAGTGGCATGAGGGTTTAATTAGTACAACTAAGAGAGCAGCATCTGACCATAAAGGTTATAAATTCAGATCAAGAATTTAACAGTGGAGAATATCAGTGTTCCATATCTGCCCAGTGCCATATGAGCAACTCTTCTTTTTCAACCAAAAAGGCCAAAAGGAGACTAAATTATCTCATTTAAAGCAGCAATTTGCAGTCTTTAGGCAGCGCAGTGCCAACTATTATCTATCCCTCAATGTTACCTTCTTTAGAGAAATATGCAAAAGGTTACGTTCTTTGCTCCAGCATTACTGACAGTTAAGTTGCTTGAGCAAAGATACCTCTTAGACCAGCTATTCTAATTGCAAGCATATGGTGTGATATCTTTTGTTACAGCTAAAATATAAAAATAGAATATGAGGCACTCTTTGCTGAACATTTCTGGTGGTATCACTGTCTGCTAAGAATGGTTTTCAGTTGCACTGCCCATAAATAGTGTTGCCAATGTGCATTCTAATGTGAGGAGTCAAGTCTTTGAATCTCTCTATAGGAGTCTATAGACAGTAATGGCCCTTTTGCCAAATCTCTACAATTGGGAAGCATGAATAGGCAGGTGGAACAATTAACCCCAAATAGGAGCATTTCAAATAAACTCATTACTCAAACAAAAACATGGTCTAAAAGAAAAAAGCCTATGTGTACGAGTTTCATTCTTTAGATACATAACTAGAATAGAGCAGAAAAAAACCTTAAGAGTATTAAAAGTGGTCTGTGACTTGCAAGAGGTTTTGTTTTCCATTGTGTGTACTGCACACACCAAATATAAAGGTAAAGGGACCCCTGACCGTTAGGTCCAGTCGCAGATGACTCTGGGGTTGCGGCGCTCATCTGTTTTAGTGGCCAAGGGAGCTGGCGTTTTGTCTGCAGACAGCTTCCGGGTCATGTGGCCAGCATGAGTAAGCTGCTTCTGGCGAACCAGAGCAGCGCACAGAAACACCGTTTACCTTCCTGCCGGAGTGGTACCTATTGATCTACTTGCACTGCGTGCTTTCAAACTGCTACGTTGGTAGGAGTAAGGACTGAACAACGGGAGCTCACTCCGTCGCGGGAATTCAAACTGCCGACCTTCCGATTGGCAAGCCCTAGGCTCTGTGGTTTAGACCACAGCGCCACCGAGCCCCAAATATATCCACCCCAAATGTTGCCAGGTACACAAAGAAGCAGCCTCCCTCTTTCAGCCTGCCTTCAGCTCCTTGAAAAAACTAACATGTCTCCCAGCCTCACCTTTTGTCACTCAGCCATAGCACTTAAAACTCTAATTTGTAGGTTTTGTATATACCAAGACACCTGCCGTGCCAGCATTTCCTAGGACACCTCAACCGCATCCAGCATCTCAGAAAACAGAAAGTGACAGCTTTGAAATAACTCCTTTAGAAGTCACCAGCAAGAATCATAGAGTGCAGTAGAGTGGCACTCCTCTATTTTATTCCTAATGTACAAAACAAACACTGAATTTTTTTTCATGCTTAAATCCTACAGTAAAGGTTAATCCTTCCACCTTTCTGTAATTGATTTTTAGGCACAGAACAACCTAGAAGGCCAAAAAACAACAACTAGTAGTCTGTTTCATACTGTGGTTGTGATATATTGGAACAGATTATATTTTGCTCCCATATAAACTATTGCACATTTGAGTCTCACATGTACCAGGTAGAAGTGCTTAAAGATGACTAAGAGGGTGCATAAAGACGTAACTATCCTGCCCCTTGCCGTTGATACTTAAACACATACAATCTTTGAAGTGAATATTGATCTCCTCTTCATCCCTCCTTCAAGGAATAACAACCAGAAAAACAACAACAACTCTCTTATTTATACCCTGCCCATCTGGCTGGGCTTCCCCAGCCACTATGGCTGGGATGATTGATTTGCTGTTTGTTTTAGTTTGCTTTCAAGCACTTTGCATACTTAATATTTACATTTTAAGAAAGTTTCAAAACACTTTTTATGCACACTTTACTCTTGAAACACTACTTTTAGAGTGGAGAGGTGTGGACTGACACAATCAGCAGCCAGCCTAGTCCAAATCATGCACTGTACTAACCAGAGTGGGGACAAGGGCATTAGATTCACCACCATCCCTAGCAATGAGTTGGACAGCATCTGTTGGCCGTGAAGTGTCTCCTTTATTCATGGAAGCTTTCCACACAATGCAGAACTCTGGAAAAACAAGTTGTACCTTGTGTGGGAAGTCTACATGAGTAGCAGGCTCCCCATTGCAGAGAGCCATTCTCCAATGACAAGGGCAAGGAGACAAGCATGTGCAGCTAGCATGCTCCTCCCAGCTCTCATTTCTATTTCCTTGTTAGTATAATGCCTGAAGAGGGCTTTAGCACTGTGTAAACCCAGCTTCTTCGGTGAATGGACTTCTTCAGAGTTTGATTCAGGTTGGAGACTCAGACTGAAACCCTACTCAGGCAAGCCTATTCACAAGCTGAATCACTGCATGAGCAGGGCTGAACTAACTTTGCACCTGACAACACACCTTCCCACTACCTGGCATTTGCACAAATGCATGTGTGTGCAGCAAATGGGTTACGTGTCAGTCTTTGTGTGTTCAGCTACATGTGCAAAGACCCTCTCCCTGAAAACGTTCATATCCAGGGCTAATCAGACAAGGCAAGGCTGGTTGGTGCATCCCCACTCCCTGCCCACATACTAATTCAACTTGAACAGGGCATATATACCATTATGGGGCAAATGAGCTTCCATGGTGAGCTCATTATGTGTCTTTCTACACCCAAATTTTCTTTTTCCTGGTACAACAGAAATAATTTTCTCCTTCATTATGCCACTTCCACACTGCTCTCTATGGAAATGTCTAGAGAAAAATTACAAGAACAAGCTCTCTTCTCAACATTTTTACTCCTTGGGGAAACCACCTGAAGGACAATCATTACTTTAGTCTAAACTAAGACATAGGAGGTATAAGGTGTATAAATTGGATTTAGCTAAGACACCAGTCAAGACAAAGGCAATTTGTTCATTACAACATGACAGAGATTCAGTTTAAAGGCACAGGTGAGCTTAAGACTTGAAATTAAACTATTTCAGCTCTTGCTGAACAAGGTTTCAGTATGAAAGATAGCATTGTTTCTTGGAAGACAGACACAATGGATGGATTCAGATGACTTATTCCCTCAGTAGAACATAGAACCACCAATTTACAAGAACTAGCTTCTTCAGAGGACCAAGCCAATCTGCAAAAGGCTCCAAGGTCACTAAAACTGTGGCTAATTAGATTTGCTGATAACTCCTCCTATACTGAACATAGTGTAAGTCATCCTGATATATTTATTTTTAAAGAGCATTTTAAGGATGTGAAATAAGGAATCTTGCAGAAATGAAAATTAAGGCTAAGGTACCAAATAGAATTCCTTAAAGTAAAAAGGGGTGGGGTGGGAATCCTACAATCATCATACTGTACTGTTATGAGTTGGGGGGGAGGGGGCGTAGGCTGTATGCGAGATCCTTCAAACCCCTGGATCCAGCAAGTTTTTAAACTATAACCCAGACTAGCTTCCTGTGTTTAGGTGGTGGCCTGGGTGATGTGCCATTAAGGAAAACAAAGGAAAAGAGCTTTGAGCGAGACAGCAAATGGGTGAGGCCCCTCCCTCAACTCACAGATAGTTAGATGGACAAAGCCTGAGTTTAGAGTTAAGTTGCAGTGATTTGACTTGGAAGTAAAGCAGCAAGCTGGAGAGAAAGTCAATTTTGATTTCTGTTTGAATCCAAGGCTTGGGCTATGGGAGAAACAAGACGCTTTCGGAGTGTTAAAGCTGTGAAGCCTTCCATTGTAGACTCAGGTTATATATGTGTAAATAAACCATGTATCATAAAGAAACCACAGTCTCCGCTGTGCCTCATCTCCAAAAAGAAACACAAGTCCTAGGTATGTGTCTAGAGCCCCTGGAATCTTGCACCACTCAGAAATTAGTGTGGCATACAACAATACTATCAATAAACTACTCTGTTAGTATATAGATGGGAAGTAAAGAAGCTCTAGTATTTTTTGATAAAGACTGAGACATCAAAACTTATCAACAACCTGAATTGCATTCTCCACTATTCCTGCTTCTTTGCTGCTAATTTAGATTTATTTGAGTAAGAACAAAGAGCATGGTCTGCTGTCTTAGAGAAGAGCTTTATGACTCTTTCTTAGACAAAGCTCTATAAACCAGTGGTAGAAAAAAAAGCTTTTAACACATATTCAATCTTATGTCTACGTAATCCTTGACCACCTGTAGAATCAGAGAATTGTAGAGTTGGAATGGGGTCTGAGGGTCATCTAGTCCAGTGTTTCCCAACCTTGGGCCTCCAGCTGTTTTTTAACTACAATTCCCATCATCCCTGACCACTGGTCTTGCTAGCTAGGGATGATGGGAGTTGTAGTCCAAAAACAGCTGGAGGCCCAAGGTTGGGAAACACTGATCTAGTCCAACCCACTACAATGCAGGAATTGCAGCTAAAGAATCCCTCACACATGGCAATCCAACCTCAGTTTAAAAACCTCAAATGAAGCAGAGTCAACCTGGTCAAGGAAAAACCTCTTTCCCAAAGCTGTTAAGAGATACTGCTCTTAAGGTAAGATTAAAAGTTAACTGGTTAAAAGACTGGCTTAAATTTGTACAAAGCCAGCTCATTTAAGAATTACCTTGTTCATAAAACGTGTATGCATTCTGTGACCCATAATGCATTACAAACTGTCTGAATTTGCTCATTTCAGACTCATAAACAGAAAAATATTAATAACTGCCTCTCGGTAGTATTTTATCATATTACTCAGCTCACGAATTCAGATATAGTAAGGCTTTTGGCAATACTCCACCTACCAAAGACCACATTCATCACCTTGGCTGGATTTCTTTGGACATTATTAACCTTCCTTCTTTCCTTCCTTCAAGGGCATCAACTGCTTCCTTTCCTTTAGATTTGTCTCCTTTCATTTCACAATCAAAATGAAGCTGAAATGCTTGCATAGAAAGGCCTTTTTTTTATCTAAATAGTTGTGTATGTTTTTTTAATCGCATGCTACCCCCTGCTCAGAATATTGACTGTAATCAAAACCTTTACAGAAGATAATATTGTTTAGTTTTATGGATTTCCAGGCTTTTGGCAATAATCAGTCCCGCCTGACACCATCAGAACATAATTTTTCTTCCTGAAATGCACTGAGAGTTGCATCCACAACACTGTGCTGTTCATTTAATTATTTTGGTGCTTTTTATGCCTGTGTCTCTGGGAGAACATCACAGCAAAGCTAGCTCAAAGAGCTATTTAGGGAATAGCTAAATGATATATTTTAAGATAATTCTGTATATTAGTAGTGCCCCTAATTTTGCAGCATCACTGTGAAGTGCAGTCTCATAAAGTTCCCCTGTAGATTTATTTTATAGCCCAGATATCCTCTATTCTTCTTTATATTATACATTTTCATTTCCTCAGCTACCCTTCATCTGGATCATCCCTTACTATGCATCCAAGCAAGGAGCCTCAATTATCTTTTTGCCATTTGGTGCCTTTACTCATGTACTTCACATATTCTGCCTCTCACACTCACATTCACAGTCAACTTCTTGCATATCTTTTATACACTGTTATTCTAAATCTCTTTCCCTTTTTAACATCCATGATGCCTACTGACAGTATTTCATCAGACCAAGAGACAACAACCCCCTGCAACATTTGAAAAGGTGGTTCAGCCTGTGTGGAGCAGGGCATATTGTTTTAAAAAATATGAATACAGTGGTACCTCAGGTTACATACGCTTCAGGTTAGAGACTCCGCTAATCCAGAAATAGTGCTTCAGGTTAAGAACTTTGCTTCAGGATGAGAACAGAAATTGTGCTCTGGCAGCACGGCAGCAGCAGCAGGAGGCCCCATTAGCTAAAGTGGTGGTTCAGGTTAAGAACAGTTTCAGGTTAAGAACAGACCTCCGGAACGAATTAAGTACTTAACCCGAGGTACCACTGTATTAAAAGTCCCTTCAGATGACCATTGCCCACTCAACACCAAATTACACAGGCATTTTAGAATGCTTCAACTCCCACCATCACACACACTGTATGCTGCATCAGTTACATGACAAGTGGAACCAGCAATGAAATGTTGCAACGCAGAGTGCTTCCTGTTCCAGCCACCCATCCACCAATACCCTCTTAATGATAGCCCGTCCCTTATACCAGGCCGAGACTACTTATAACTTCTGAGGCCCTAATCATAATAAAATTTAAAAACAATTACACATGAAAACAAAATAAGGTATTTTTAATTCCATAATATGACGAAATCTCCATCACTTAGCAAAAAGAAATATATGTGTCTTTTACCAAATCACATCTCTTATTCACTGAAATTTGCAGCGCTCAGCTGAGAGAAGGCATCACATTTTGGTACGGTGCACATAAAAACATATCACAAAATTTACCAATGGGGGAAAAAAAGAAGTGCTGGCAAGAGCACTTACTGAATTTTGTCCTAGCCACTTTAAGGCATCACTCAGTTGGCACCTCAATATACTCCCTTTATCTTCATTCTTTTATATCAAGGGAGCAGTGTTAGAAACCGAGATATGAAAGTTAGGAGCTAAATGGCACCTTAAGCCTAGGTTATGGGCGCAACAACGGAATGTCTAGGCGTGTTTCTTTTATAACAAGAATACAAAACTGAAAATGTATGAACTGCAGCTAAAATATTATGTTCATTTTTCACATGGTCTCTAGTCCTTCCCCTGCCCACCCCCCTAATATTCTTAAGAGGGTCTTTCCTCCAGTCTTCAGAGTGTGGCTGGAAGTGAGGAGGCAGAAAGGGTTCTTTCTTTCCTCTGCATTTTTAATCTGAAATCCTAGCACAGTACTGCACCCAGAGCTCAGAAACTGCTTGCGCTAATGAAATTCCCTGTCGCAAAACGCGCCTAAGAACAATGGGAGTTTTGAACGCTGCAAGGGAGCCATCTCTCTTGAACCACACATTGGGCAAAAAAACCCTGCATTGTAGGGGGTAGGATTAGATGTCCCTTGTGGTCCCTTCCAACTCTACGAATCTACCCATCACCATGGCCTGCAAGAGACTGCCGCTACATATTCCAGACAATCATTCACTATCCTGGCTGTGAATACATGATGAGAAAGGAACGGAAACCAGACTACACCAGACAGGAACATAGGCAAGAGAGTAGTGAGAACAAAAGGCAAGGGGTACAGAATTTCTAAACCAGAACCAGTTGGAAAGAATCCTTTCAGTCCCCACTAACTCATCTATTATTATTATTATTATTATTATTATTATTATTATTTTCAGTTTTATACATTTCAATAATTTTACAACCATTTTAACATTTCAAAACTCGGCTTCCTTCCCCCTCTTTCTGCGGATCCTTAAATTTATTTTTTAATATTTTCTGCATCTACAGTTGGCATCACCATCAGAACCACTACTTAACTAGAAGCAGCCATTGCTTCTTTCCTGCTCTGCCCCTTTATCTACTCTGACTGCGGATACAAACTGGTTTGCCAAAGTGACTTTATAAAGCGACTTACAGGCTATCTGTGTTAAGCAAGGTTGGCTCTGTGCAATAATAAGACATCACCGCATGGGCAGGGAAACCCACGACAGAGACGGAAGTAAGTTGAATTGCCTTCAGAAACATGTGATTAGAAAAGAAAGAAGTTTCTAACCAGAAACATTTTTTTAAAACTTATTTATACAGCCGATTGAAACAACAGGATAGCCCGTTCAGAGACGCGGCAATCCCATATCCATTTACCTGAACTCTGTGGGACTTGCAGGAAAAGAGCTCGTTACATAAATCAAGAAAAGATTCAGACGGAAGTTCAAGGGGTTGGGAAACGAGGGAATAAAAGGAAAGTTTCCAAATTCCACGGAAGGGGATCAATGAGCAGACGTGTGAGGGGGGGAGATGTTTTTCCAAATCACTTTCCCCTCCTTGCAAAAAATCCCCATAAAAGCGGGCGAGAGGAAAGAGATTTTTCTAAGCAAGCCATTCCTTATGCCTGGAGGGAGAAGCAAGGAAAATTATGAGGAGGGAGACCCACCACCGTGCGCCTACCCATTCAGGCAGCTCGCCGGCGTCTGAACCCCACCATTCATCTCGCTGCCGTCTGAGGCAGGGACAACGTCACGGCCCCGGGGAAACGCCGGCTCCATGCTGGACACGTCCGCTTTACAATTTGGCGCCAAAGCGGCAGCTCGGGGAGGAGGAGGAGGAGACTTGAAACCACGCGCATTGATAACTTTTCCGAGGCCGCTCCGCGCTTTCTCTGCCCGATTCCTCGAAAGCGCGCGGCGACTCAAGGAGCGGAGGGACAAAAGTCGAAGCGCTCCAAAAAGTTAAGTCCGGACTTGGACTACATTTCCCAGGATGCATTGCCCTCCGCGTCGGAGGGGGGATTGTGAACCACGGAACTCCTGGCATGCTGGACGTTGTAGTCCTCAAGGGGCAGCGGGCGCTCAAACTTAGTGAATCAAATCGACTAAAGCGGACGCAGTTTTTCTTGGCAAGGCAAGGCCTCGTTTCAGTGGTGCTCACGCTGCGTTGTTCAGCAAATGCTGGACGTGCCTTGTTTTAGGGGTGTCCTGCCCGTGTCTTTGTTGTCTCCGTAATGTTCATCTTTCAGAGCATCGCAGCTTAGTAATTTGTTTTCAGAACAAATTCAGAAAATTGTGGTCCTGTGCATGTGTGTTCCTTAAACTCCTCACCCTGTTGTATAATTCCATCACTGACTGCCTTTTAATGTAAGTGTGCAACAGGTTGGCTTAAAATGAACATGTTTACGTAATAAAAAAGTCACTGTTGGGTTCTTATGGAACAGGAGCTGGCAGCATTTAATGTGCAACATAAATGGAACTGGAATGATTCCTCCTCCCCACCACGTTTTTCCCTCTGAAACGTACGTTCTTAAAATATTTGCCACACACTGACTGTCCCAATGTACAATAGTTTTTCTTACATTAGTGACTTATGAAAATAAATAAATCAACTGTTATAAATACTGGTCTGAGTGTATACTGAGGTGGTCCACCCTATCTGTATTGATTATTGTACATTTAATGACTAGCAGTGAGTACAGATATCTGAATCAATCTACTGAGGAACAACTTTTCTCGATATTTATTAATCCATTTTTATATTTCTACAACCCTAGTATTATAATTATATTTTATATGGGAATACTTGAAAGATGTGCAGTGTAATTTCCATTTTTTTTATTTCAGGAGCCAAAACACCTCTGAAATGTCTAAGTCTCTAAGATATATAAAAAATACATTTAGACACTTTTAAAGGTAAAGGTAAAGGTACCCCTGCCCGTACGGGCCAGTCTTGACAGACTCTGGGGTTGTGCGCCCATCTCACTTAAGAGGCCAGGGGCCAGCGCTGTCCGAAGACACTTCCAGGTCACGTGGCCAGCGTGACATCGCTGCTCTGGCGAGCCAGAGCCGCACACGGAAACACCGTTTACCTTCCCGCTGGCAAGCGGTCCCTATTTATCTACTTGCACCCGGAGGTGCTTTCGAACTGCTAGGTTGGCAGGCGCTGGGACCGAGCAGCGGGAGCGCACCCCGCCGCAGGGATTCGAACCGCCGACCTTTCGATCGGCAAGTCCTAGGCGCTGAGGCTTTAACCCACAGCGCCACCTGCGTCCCTATATAGACACTTTTAGGAACTTTAAAACAACATTCTACAGTATTCGTTATGATTGCCCTTTCAAAATTACTAACAGCCTTTTACCATCTCACTAACACTAAGCTCATAAATTGGTTTATGATGGCATGACATTAATTCGTTGCTAATAAGTTTTGAATTTCTTTGGGATAGTCAAACCTGAACCAGGTTTAATAGCTCAGGCTGTGGCTAAGCTCATGCATTCTTGTCCTTGCTTTTGTTTCTGACATAACTGGAGCCTTCAGGGTTATGTTAGAGTAAACTGTGTTGGCCTCGTATCATATTGTTACAAGTTTGTGGGTGCCCTCACCATATGCGCCGCCAGGGTGCAAAGATCCACCCAGCATCCCCAAATTTAGTTTAGCCCCCGAATTCACTTTTATTATGCTTATGTCACTATTATCGTTTGATAAATAGCGCTCATGCCTGTGCGGCTCCAAAAGGAGTTTTTTGTGGTTTTTGTTTAAAACCAGCTTTTCAAAAGAAGACAAATAACGCATTGGAGTTGGTACAAAGACTCCACGCATGTGCTTACGGTTGTAGGGAGGTGTCTGAAAGATGAGACGGATGGGCATTGTGCGCATGCATGGGAAAGCCATCTTGGGCAGCCTTTCATTGTGGGAGCAACCTTATTCCTAGAGGAGCTGGGAGGGCACTTGCGAGCACACATATACGAGTTCTTCTTGGGAAGGTTCCGGAGCCTGTGCACGCTCCCGTCGCTATATAGGCGCACTCTCTTTCTGTCTGTCTCTCCCTCTTTCCTGTCACTCTCCCTCCTCCCGGCTTGGGTGAGCGAGACTTTCCAAACAGGTGCCGAAGACCCCACTGCCACGTAGCAGCTCAATACAATACAGTGGTACCTGTATTACATATGCTTTGGGTTACACTTGCTTGAGGTTACAGACGCTTCAGGTTACAGACTCCTCTAACCCAGAAATATTACCTCAGGTTAAGAACTTTGCTTCAGGATGAGAACAGAAATCACGCGGCGGCAGCGGGAGGCCCCATTAGCTAAAGTGGTGCTTCAGGTTAAGAACAGTTTCAGGTTAAGAACGGACCTTCGGAATGAATTAAGTTCTTAATCCGAGGTACCACTGTACGCTTAGGTGGCTTAAGCAGCAGGCGCCTGGCGCCCCCCTGACGCCCTGCACCCCTTGTAAGGTAAAGGTAAAGGTACCCCTGCCCGTACGGGCCAGTCTTGACAGACTCTGGGGTTGTGCGCCCATCTCACTTAAGAGGCCAGGGGCCAGCGCTGTCCGGAGACACTTCCGGGTCACATGGCCAGTGTGACATCGCTGCTCTGGCGAGCCAGAGCCGCACACGGAAACGCCGTTTACCTTCCCGCTGGTAAGCGGTCCCTATTTATCTACTTGCACCCGGAGGTGCTTTTGAACTGCTAGGTTGGCAGGCGCTGGGACCGAGCAGCGGGAGCGCACCCCGCAGCAGGGATTCGAACCGCCGACCTTTCGATCAGCAAGTCCTAGGCGCTGAGGCTTTAACCCACAGCGCCACCTGTGTCCCGCACCACCTGTGTCCCCCTGGGTAAAGACAGCCCTGGCCCTCACTCCCTTGGGTTTCTGGGCATCCTGACCTGCTCTAGATGCTCGGGTGCTCGTGTTTAATCAGTGATTTAACAGTGCAAAAATGCAGCCTACAGTAGTTAAGTGGAACAAAGGTACTGATGACCACTCATCAACACATCAAAGAAACATCTTTGGATTCTGGGCAAATGGGGATTGGCAGGGTTACAGTGGCCATGACACTACATGGGGGGAAATGTGTCCTTTTGAAACAGTTGTTTGGAGAAAGGGAGGGGTGAGTGGAACTTCTTGGTGGGCTGGCCAAGGCAGAAGGGTTGCAGTAGTGCCTAATGCCCATTTCCCTTTTTCTATCCACGCTGGTCTGACTGCAAGCCTAATCAAAACTTCCTGTTCCGATACAGCTGTCACATCATTGTAAGTGTGAATAGAAATACAGTGGTACTTCGGGTTACATACACTTCAGGTTACATACGCTTCAGGTTGCAGACTCTGCTAACCCAGAAATAGTACCTCGGGTTAAGAACTTTGCTTCAGGATGAGAACAGAAATCGTGCTCCGGCGGTGCAGCAGCAGCAGGAGGCCCCATTAGCTAAAGTGGTGCTTCGGGTTAAGAACAATTTCAGGTTAAGAACGGACCTCCAGAACGAATTAAGTACTTAACCCGAGGTACCACTGTAGGAAAGAAGTCAAATCCCAGTGCTGTGCAAGTGAAATAAAAAGGAATAAGTTTGTGGATCTAAATTTCCCTTTCACATCTACTCTTGTAGACACTACAGTGTGGAGAATTTCAGTCTGGCTGAAGATGCTTAAGAAAGGGGATTACTGGAATGAGATGAGGTCAAGATCTTAGCTATTGCAAACCTAGCTCCTGTGTTGCTGTATGCCTAATAAACTGAATGAAACAATGGTTCTACTTGCTGCAAAAGAATATCAAATCCTACTTCCCGAATTGTCTCAAGTCCTTGGGTGATATTTCTAACTTTTAAAAGGGCAGATAATCTCTAGGTACCAGTAAGTATGCATTTGCTCTCTTTCTTTAATCACAATTCACCCTCTGTTGAAGTAGAATTTTGCCCTTAGCCTTTACAGGGGGCATGAAAAAAGGAGGGTGTTTATCACTTACAGAGAATGTCACTAGGCCGTAGTCTTTAAAGCTACCTTTAAAAGTACGGTAGATATTATCTCTGAATAACAGGTTATAGCAAAATAACTCTTAATTAAGTTCTTTGCCCTTTTCTTTCCTTTTTTAAAAAGTCTTTAATTGTTTTGTTTTTCCTTTGCTCCAAAGAAATAAAAAGTAACCGAGGATGAACAAAGCATTTCAGGATTTTTTTAATATAAAGTGAGAAGTTCGAAAGGTTTGCTGCAGTTGTTGTTGTTGTTGTTGTTAAGGAAATTTTACTCATGGTGCTGTTTACCAGAAGCATATCTAGGATGTTATCAGTAACTACTGTTTCAGGCTTCATGTACGCTACATTTTATTCTAGAATCAATGAAGAATGAGTACTTGCTTTTAATACGTAAAATCTAGATCTGTTGCATATGTTTTTGCCCTGATAAGCGCTTCTTGAAAAACTGGTTTCATTCCAAATATGAAAGTTCATTGCATGTTGATTCCACATTACTCCAGTGTGTCCATTTGAAAACAAAGGTAGGCTCTCCCAGCAATGGAGGCAGTATATCCACACCTGTGCAGTGATGTTGTGCGTGGGTGTATACACCAAGATAGCAATCACCACTTCCTTCTTCGCTCACCTGGGGCATGCGCAAGGAGGAAAAAGCCATAGATAACCTAATCAAGGAGAGGGTTTTCAAATGCATATCAAGTAGCTACACCATCCTTGTGGACAGCAGGATCTAGGAAAAATCTAGATTGAAAGCAGCATGTTGAGGACGAGCATTAATGATTCCAGATTGAGAAAAACATCTCTGATACCAATCGGTTAGTGTGTACAGTATTCAGCCTCATACTCACTACTTCCCTGCAACGCTGCAACCCCATACTGTCCAGGGGTTTACCTTTACCTTTACCTCCCCCCCCCCGAGTGGAAAACATTTGATTTGAGCTTTGAATCCAAACCAAGCGATCTTGATGGGGAGCTCCGTAGTGCAGCTGATTCCAGTGGGTCTCCCTGTCAGCTCTGACTCACAGGAAGCACCACATTTTTAGTTGTTACCTGCTTTGGGCTTTTGAATGGATAGAAGCAGAGAGGCCCTCTTCTTGACACCTTTAATGGAGATCTCTTAGTGACTCCCTTACAGCTCAAAATATCCACTTATAAAGAATCTATAACCCAATATCTGTTGAGGGATGATACTCCCAAAACTAAAAAGATTGTTTCGGGATACTTAGCTGAGATTTTTAAAGCTAAAGCTAAAGTTGTCTGATTTATTCAGTGGTGGTTACCGAGCCTTTTATATATTGTATGTGTTTGGATTATTAATGTATTTGGATGACTTTGTATGATTTTATTATTTAAACTTATGCCAATAAAGGTAAAAAAAAAATCAGAGAAGCTGCTTAGGCAGAGGAATCTTACACAAGTGGAGCTCTGATTTTGGCCATTTCTTCCCTCCGCCATTGCAGCATTGTATGACTATGAAAGCGCCCCAGATCCTTCAGAAAGGCTTGGCGATGCATAAGAAGGAAAGGGCAACTCATAGAAGGCAACTGTTTGAAGCAGGGAGATTTTGCATCTGTGAAGCTTTGCTGTATTTTGGAATCCTGATACCTTCATGGACAGAAAAGGATCTCTGTACATTCAGTCACTTTCCATGAGTTGTAAGGCGATTAAAATTATTATTATTCACTTGCTTCTCCTAACAAGTTGCAAGAGAGCACCTGGAAATTATTGATATCTCTGGTTGAGCTTCCACAGATACTAATTTAGTACTAGAAAAGGTCCGTTATTTATTATTTGGCTTGGGAAAATGGATAGGACTTTGTTTTTTAGAACCTTAAAGGGCAAGAGGTCTCATTCCATGCAATTTATACACCATATAGTAGAACAATGGATGTTCTTATTGGCTGCATAGATAATGGATATGCTGGGTGGGTGTGTTATTGATCACAGGAAAAAATATGCTGTCAAATGATGCAAAGAAGTCCAAGCTGATGAATGCATGCAAACCTTGCTTCTCACTTTACAAAAATAAAATCTGATAAGACAACTGACAGTATTGACAGGAACAAGGAATGGGAGAGGTAGGGGGAGCCTATATGTCAGAATGACTAATGGCTAACATGGATTTGTTAAGAAGAAAGTGTGCTAAACTAACTTGGCTTCCTTTGACAAAGTACCTGGTTTGGTAGACAAGGGAACTACAATTGAATGTTTTAGTTTTAGTTTTGATCTACTTTCACATGAGATCCTCCAAAGAAAGCTTGATAAATGTGAACTAGAAAGAACAACTGTAAAATAGATACACCGCTGGAAGAAAAACCAATTAATGTAAAAAGGTACCAAGCAAGAGTGTGTCAGGGTCACTCTGTTCAATATTACCTGGTCCCTGGTCCCGAGGATCCTGGTCTGAATATATTCCTGTAAGATGTGCCTCTGTTCAGCAGTCTTTCATCTTAGAATATGATACCTGTGGGAAGAAAAGTCAAAACCCTCCCAGCAACACAATAAAGAATTTAACTCAATGTGACAAAACCTTTCCTCTCAGCAAAAAGCCTTCGGGAAAGCACCAACTATATTCACCTAATATATGTACTTATAGCCTGCTCTTCTCCACCAATCTATCACAATATAGGTTGCAGTTTAATGCCTCAAATAAAGCCATGTAAACCTCATCATCAAACAGCCAACATAAAAATAATCTTAAACAGCAATCAAGGCTAACAACAGCACTGTAACAGGAGCCATCCAGATTTCATCCTCTAACGCCAAAGCTAATGCCCCATAGCTTTAATTTAGGAGTCACATAAGTATTTTGCCCTTTCTCCAAGGGTTTGTCCATTTTTATCCTCACAACATTCCCATTAAGCAAATTGCAATGAAAGATGGTATAATACCGTCAACTACCGTATTGCCCCAAATATAAGCTACACCTGAATATAAGTCACACCTGTAAAATTCAAGTGGGGGGGGGGAGAGAAAAAGACCACACCCAAATATAAGCTGCTCCCTTAAAATTCCAGAGGCACTCACACCTGTTCCGTTTTACCATATGTCTGTTTCAGCAGCGATATCATAAAAGCCAATTTTTGTAAGGTCGCGATTTCAAGCCGCGCTTTAACTTTTCACAGTCAGAATTTGGGGGGAAAGTGAGGCTTATATTCAGGCCAGTACGGTATTATTACAGTCAAAGCTTGGCTTTCGAACGTCTCGGCTGCCAATTGCCAAAAACCCAGAAGTGAATGCTTCCATTTTCAAAACGTGCCTCGGAAGTCAAACGGCTTTCAAGGAGCGTTTCTCAATTTTCCCCATTGAATTTGCTGACAGCCCTTTGATCCTCCATTTTCAAACATTTTAGAAGTCGAACGGACTTCTGGAACGGATTACAGGTTCCACTGTATGATGAAAACTCAATATGCCTATTCTTACCTAAAATTTTTCCTGCAGCAGAAAGCTGAGGGTTTTTCCTATTTTCTCCTCTGGGTTGTGATCCTACTTCTAGTAACCCCGTTGGACCAGGGAGACGATTTCAAATCCCCATTTAGCTATGAAGCTCGCTGGGTGGCCTTGGGCAAGTTACTATCTAGCTCAAAGAACTGTGAGCTGTGTGCCCCAGTAAAGTCCTTGGAGGAAGAGTTATACAAACATGATCAATAAATAAATAACATCTTTTAGCATCGCTCTGAGAAAGGAAGATAGCATACATCACAGGGGTTTATATGCTGAGTTACTACTGCAAACACAAGACAAAAGAGATGAAGTGCTACAGTTTTGTCTTTGCTGGGTGACCTCTAATTGTGAAAGCATAAAACCAAAGGCAGCAGTACTGTCACATCAGCTCCTTCCTGCAAAAATGCAATTCTTCTTTGCATTTTTGGAAATGCCCCTGTTTACACTCTCATATTAAAATTTTCCCATTCTGCAGTACACAATTTGCTGAGAATACAGATTTGTTTTTAATTTACTAGTAAGACATGAAGTACTTCAGTTCATTTAGTTGGCTCTCGGGATCCCTTCCAACTACAATTCTATGATTCTGTGATTATATAATCATAGGTAGGGAAACATGAGTAAGTGCTACAGGAGAGGGCTGCCCAAGGAGGTGGTTTTGGGCAACTTACGGAAGGAGTCTAGCATCTCTATTTTACACCAGAGATGCAGAAGAAGAAGAAGAAGAAGAAGAAGAAGAAGAAGAAGAAGAAGAAGAAGAAGAAGAAGAAGAGGAGGAGGAGTAGTTGTTGTTTGGATTTGATATCCCGCTTTATCACTACCCGAAGGAGTCTTAAAGCGGCTAACATTCTCCTTTCCCTTCCTCCCCCACAACAAACACTCTGTGAGGTGAGTGAGGCTGAGAGACTTCAGAGAAGTGTGACTGGCCCAAGGTCACCCAGCAGCTGCATGTGGAGGAGCGAAGACTCGAACCCGGGTCCCCAGATTACGAATCTACTGCTCTTAACCACTACACCAAACTGGCTCCCTGCAGCTCTCCAGATGTTGTTGGACTGCCCCTGCCATTATCCCGGACAACTGGACATGTTGGCAGGGACTGATGGGAATTGGAGTCCAACAACATCTGGAGGGCCACAGATTCCTCATCCTTGCTCTACATCCATGCTTCAAAACATGTGTGCCTGAAGGACAGAAATAGCACTAAGCAAGCAAATTAGAATGGCGTTTAAAAATTCATGCCCTTACAAAAGCTCAACATATATAGCTCAAAATAAGCCCTTCACCACACTAGATCGGACTGAATAGAATCCGCCAAGCAAACAGGTAAATCCATTGAACTCTGGGGATAGACGACCTGAACATTCTTAACTTTCATCTTTCAGGACAGCAGAGACAAGGAGCAGTCTCTAGAATTCCTGGTTATCACTAGACATTACCCTTGTTTCTGAAGATTGTTTCCACTAGATGCGAAAAGAAAGCAATCAAAGCAGCAATATAAAATATTAAGCTTTTTTTTGTTGAATAGCTGGAACAGAGACCAACTGATATGTTACATTACTTATTTACTGTAAGTCTAACCAGGATGTTCCCTATTGCCACAATAAAAACTGTGCTGTCCGCCTGCTGAATCCATACATGAGAGGCATCTGTCTCTGAAGAAGCACATTTTTTTCCTACTGAAGCTAAACATTTTGTACAAGCTCAGTGAAAAAATAGGCCAGAAAGCATCAAAGCTTTAAAGTCCCTCTCCCGAGATAGAATATTTATTTATTTATTATATGCTATAGTAAAGGTTAATAATGAAGTTCTTACAACACAGCAGAGCAAAAGAAAGAAGTGAAATCATACGCCATGTATTTCGTTTATATAACCATGGGAAGCTAGGCTATATGGGCCCATATTTTTCATTGTACAGTGGTACCTCAGGTTACATATGCTTCAGGTTACATATGCTTCAGGTTACAGACTCTGCTAACCCAGAAATAGTGCTTCAGGTTAAGAACTTTGCTTCAGGATGAGAACAGAAATTGTGCTCCGGCGGGGCGGCAGCAGCAGGAGGCCCCATTAGCTAAAGTGGTGCTTCAGGTTAAGAACAGTTTCAGGTTAAGAACAGACCTCTGGAACAAATTAAGTACTTAACCCGAGGTACCACTGTATTACTCATTCAAAAAAAAAAAAAGCATATAAAGACCACGTTTTGTATACATCTGCCATCTTTTCTAAACAAAAAAAATTCCTTCCAGTAGCACCTTAAAGACCAACTAAGTTAGTTCTTGGTATGAGCTTTCGTGTGCATGCACACTTCTTCAGATACTAACTTAGTTGGTCTTTAAGGTGCTACTGGAAGGAATTTTTTTTGTTTTGACTATGGCAGACCAACACGGCTACCCATCTTTTCTAAGTTGAGCATGATATGCAAGCTTAGACATAACAGCAACATCCTTGAGTATATGTGAAAGGATTACGCCCTCCCAAGGGTATGGTGGAGCTGTGTGCAGATGGTCTCTCAAGATTCTCCACCCTATTTGGGGACAGAGGGACCAAGGCTTCCATTTCACCAAATTTCTTTTCCAGCTGGGGAAAGGAAACTAGCTAAAATCACTCTCTCCTTCCTCCAGCAGGAGTCACTGCTGGATTGGAACCCCTTCTGCCACCGGAAAGAATTACGGTATTCCATTCACAGAAGGGCATGTCTGGAGCCAAGCCATATTTTTCAGATTCACTTCACAATGTTTGCTAATAGCAGAGCTCAACTAAAATATATGAAAAAAGTGTTTGGGTTTCTGTAAACCTTCTTGGGTTTATATTAGTCAGGCATCACTTATACATTATGTTAAAATAACTTTCTTTTTAACTTATACTTTATAAATTATTTGGATCTTTTCCTCTGTAGTCTTGAATCCTCACCTTGAATCTGTTGCCTTATATTCTTGAATTAAAAATAAAATGTTGTTATTAACATTTTCCTCTATAACTGTGTCCGAGAAATTAAAAACATTTTGAAAATGTACTGGATGAGCTGGTATAGCTCCCTGAAACATGGCAAAATGTCCACTTCATGGGATTTTTCTTTGGTGGGAAGGATTTTAGATGTATTTTAAGAGTCTTTTTTCAGTGGATTGTAAGTACTGTTCTTTTAGGAGTAAAGCTTTGAGCATTTAAAAGACCTCATCACAATCTTAAGCACTGTTTTAGCTGAACAGCAGTGTGAGAACCCGAAATTATCTAGTGCACTGGGATCAATATCAAGCAATATTTCTCTTTGAAAGAAATTTAGTCTGACAGAAAGGAGTAAGAGCAATGTAAGGAAACTGAGACCCTAGCTAAAGAGCTGGATATAGAAATTCCCTGTAAAGCAGTACAAATTAGTTGATGTCACTAGAGCAAGAAAACCATAGTGACAGAGTAAAATGTTATCTAGGTTCCAGAATACTTTATTATCACCACCGTAGGTCACTAAGCTTCACAAGCTATATCCATCAAGTTTGATAGCAATTTATAAGCTAACAATGGGAGCTGGAGAGTGCTTTAGTGTGTTAGCCATTTTCGGAGACACCTGGGTTCAAACATGGCTTAGGACATGAATGAAACAGGATTGCTGATCTCAGCCTGCTCTCTAGTGGACAGTGTTACACAAAACGAGCATGGGAATAAGAAGAATTGCAAGATAGACATTGTGGGGAAAGCAACAGTGATTTGAAAACCATTCCGGTGCGCAGTACGGGTTTTGTTTTAGGTGTTGTTCCATATTAGGCTATATGACAAGGAACGCTTACAGAATTTTGTTTTAGTTGATGCTGAAATAATGGGTTGTACAGAATGCTAAGTAGGAGTTTCTGTTACTAAAACAGAGATTCCATAGGGGCGGCAATGTCACTAAAAGAAGATGGTGGACTGACCTGAGAGCTTCCTTTCCTGCCACATTAAAAATAGAAGAGTTTCTAAAATTAGATAAGAGAACAGCAACTACACAATCCTGAGAGAGAGATTGCATGCAGCAAGGTTCGTTTCTGTTCCAAAGCAGAACCTAAAATCACATTTTGGAGCAAGGGAAAACATGAGGCAACACTACTGGAAGAAGACAGCAGCTGCATAGTGGTGTAGAAAGCTGCTACACTTTTAAAGGAGGAGAATGTATTCAATAAAGAAATGATTACATTTATGCTTATTGCAGCTAGGCTAGAGGTAAACAGACAGTAGAAAGCTGCTACTGACTTTATCTGGATTTGTGGGATCAGCAACTTTGGGATATTGCACTTTTAGAGAAACTGAAAGAGCAACATCTCCTGTCTTCAAGAAAGGCAGAGGCGACGTGGCATTGTTTTTAAATGTCTGATGTTTTACTGCGGTTTTATAATTTGTTGAAGCCACCCAGAGCGGCAGGGGCAACCCAGTCAGATGGGTGGCATATAAATAATAAATTATAATAATAATTATTATTAGTAGGGAAATGTAACACATTTGAAGCCACCAAGCACTCATGGACAACAGCAGAAGATACTTTAGATCAGGCTTTGCCAAGCTGGTGCCCTCCTGATGTTTTAGACTGCAGTTCCCATCAGCCGAACCAAAGAACAGGGGAGCCCCTTGACTGCCCAATCAACAGGGGAGCCCCTTGACGGCCCCAGCTCCAGGACCTGCTCTTCTATAGCGCACAGCCATAGGAAACCTCTTAGATAGGGTACCTGCACATTTTGCTTCATAACTTTTCTTCTAGGAGGACTCTTCTTGTAAATGGCCATCACAGGCATCATGGCACCCAGACTGGACTAGAATATAAGCTCATGCAATTTTGAAGCTAATGGCTAGGATACGAGCTCATGCATTGTAAGGTACACAGGAAGGCTTGATCCACTTCAGAGTTACCTTCTAAAGCTCTGGTAAGAATGAACAAATAAGCCCTCGCTGAGTTGTAATCCTGCACCAATGTACCAAAACCAACCATAACAGAAAGTTAGGATTCAATGCCACACCTTAATAGGTATATTATAGAGCTGGAAATAGAGAAGAAAAAAGCAACCATAATGATCAAAAGTCACTTATTGTAAGGTTTAATTGTTGGGTCTATTTCGTTTAGAAAAAGGTGAGTGAGGGGGGACATGATAGAGGTTATAAGCTGGTGTGTGACATGGAGAAAGTGGAAAGAGAGGTTTCCTCCTCTTATATAATACTAGAACTACGTTATCCAATGAAGCTGAACGCTGGACGATTCAGGACAAACAAAAGAAAAGAATTCATACAATGTATAGTTAAATATGGAATTTGCAACCGCAAGGTGTATGATGGCCATCAAGTTGGATAGTTTTCATAGTGGATTTGACATATTCATGGAGGATAAAGTTATTAATGGCTTCTAATCATGGTAGCTTCTGGATCAGAGGCAGCCAATGGCAGCAGAACAACAGTGGAAGAGTGTTGTTGTGCTCATGTCTTGTTTGTGGGCTTCCTATGGGCATCAGGTAGGGGGAAAGGGTGCTGGACTAGATAGTCCCTGCTTATTTCCGTTGCAGTTTGTTTGTTCTTCAGATATTGCCAGGGAGTGGAGATGTCAAAGGCAGGATGGGAAGTTGCGATTGTCTCTGTGTCTGTGGGTTCGGGGACTCCCCTATCACATGTGTAACAGGTCAGCGTAAAACATGAGATCAGTGTGAAAATCATGCACTTTCCATTGCAGAGTCATAGCATGAAGAGTTCAAGAGACCACAGCCAGATACTCAACTAGACGCAATTGGGCAGCAGTGTCACAGACTCCATGCAGTACTGCTACATTGGCAAAAGGTTCTGGGTTAATTTATTCCCATGGTGCACTGGCACAAGTTGTGATATTCTTCCAGTATGGCAATCCAAACCTCCCCTATCACAAATACAGCTTCAAAAGAATGTGAAACATGCATTTAAATTTCAACCTGTGATATTGGCTGAGGCAATTTACCAAGAAAGTATAAGCTTTTGCAGCTTGTCAGTTTCTGACCTGACGATGAAAGATTATATATCTGGAAACGAGATACAGATGATATGAGAACTATGGCTCATGTGAGCTCATGCTTTTAGCCTTGAAGCCTGAAGCTGAAAGGAATATTAATAAAGCCATATGTCTTTTTGCTAATTGTCCAATAAAAAAGATCTGCTAATGTAAGACAATTTTTGATGGATGTCATGTTCTATTGCCAGCTGGCACCAGCCCGTAATCCTTTAAAAAATATTTTCTTCCTCTTTTCTTATGAAAATTCCCCGGCAATAATGATCTACAAAAAGAAAGGAGGAAGATGGATGTGCTGCTACAAACTGAAATGAATGGGAGAAGAGAAAAGTGTTTGATGAGGGCCTTGCATTTTTCTAAAATGAGTTTCACATCAGCATTGTTTAAGTTCTTATAAAAGGCAGCATTATGGCAGCATAAAAATATAGCAAAATTTAATATTATATATTAATAAAAGATGCTTATGAAGTTTGAGATATGAAAAAAAACAACCTTCCAGCTTTTGACTGGCTATTAGCAATGTGAAATAAAAACACGCTTGTGACATTTTCCATATAGTTACAGTGCAGGCAACTTTTGATTTTCCAAAAGAGGTATAAATCAGTTAAGGGAGCTAGTTGTTAATGTCAGGATTAGCTTTTTAAATGAAGACACTAAAACTGAAAACTTGACTATTCTCTTCAGGAAAATACTTCAATCATGGAGGCCTCAAAGGAATGTTGAATGGTTACAGTTTAACAGCATGATCCCATGCATACCCTGTTTTCCCGAAAGTAAGACACCCTCCCGAAAATAAGACCTGTTTCCAGTTTTGCCTCTCACTGTAATATCAGGCATTCCCAGAAAATAAGACCTCCCCGATAATAAGGCCTCCCCCGAACATAAGGTCTCCCCGGAATATGTGTACCGTATTCTTCTTTGTGGAAAAATAAGACATCCCCTGAAAAATAAGACCTAGCGCATCTTTGGGAGCAAAAAGTAATATAAGACACTGTCTTATTTTCAGGGAAACAGGGTATCTATTCAGAGTGCAAGTCCAACTGTGTTCAATAGGGTTTACTCCCAGGTAAGCATGTATAGGATTGCAGCCTGAGTTGGTATGCACCAACAAATGTAATACCGTCAAGATCAGTATTGAGATCTGCCACTAGCTACTGTGATTAGAGGTGGAAATAGAAAGGAATGGACAGATGCAGAGCACAAACATCAGGGATTTCTGACATACATTCCGTTCTTCTACACTAATTCAAATGTAACATTGTGGGAATTCCATAAAACCATGTAATCCACTTTCATCACCTTAGCTGCTAGCAGGCTGTACAGCAAGGTGAACAGGTTGCTGGTAGCACAAATGAAACATCTGGCCAGCATGAAAAGAGATTAAAGAAACCGAAGACCTGGAAAAGAAACAGGAATTGGGCGGGGGGGGGGGAGTATTTGTAAATTTTGCTGTAGTAATGATTTTGTGGTATGCCATGCCACCATAGCACCCTTTTTGGAGCTGGTGCCAAAGCACTTTCTCGAAATTCAAAATGTGCCTGCTCATTTAATAAGGTTGGTGACCCCGGTGGTACAGCTTTTTTTTACTTCAGACTGCTTGTGGAACCTGGAAGGTCACATACTTTAATAATCATCCCCCCAACAACAAATTAATGCCTATTCGAAAGCTGACAAGTCAGGGTTCTAGCCAACTACCATAGTAATTTTAAAAGCAGAGCTTCACAACTGCACTGAAATAAACCTAAAGTATTATAAATCATTTTATCCAGTATAAGTAATGTACTTCTGATTCTGCAGTTTGGTGCGCTTGAGTCTAGGAAAGTTGGTTCTGCTTCAGACTCTTGTAACCACAGTGGGGTTTTGCCAGGCAAGTTTCCTAATCAAGTTGTTGGTTGCACAATGAGGCATAAGTACATTATTTCTTGTATCAAATATTTTATCATTTTTGTGGCATTCAGTCTATAACCAACAACCTGGTTAAGTGTCTTAAGAGGATTTCTCTCATATGTTGTTCTTGTAGTTACACACAAAAAAATAAATTTTTTTTTGGGGGGGGGTAGGTTTCTTTCCACCAAGTGTAACCAGGTCTAAGCATAAATTTAAACCTAGTTGCCTCATGTCTAAGAGGACCAAATTGTATTTCCAGAAGTACCTCTCTTGCCTGGACAAGGACAATATAGACTATGTTGTGCATGGTTACAAGACCATATATTCCAATGTTGATGCACTAGAAGGCAAAAATATTGGAATACCCATTCAGTGGTGGCATAGCAATGGAGTCACATTCTCACCTCATCAATGTGGCTAAGAAAGGGTGTGAGAAATGGGCAGTTGAAATATCAGTAAATTTGCCATTTAGTCTGCCATTAAAGGTGGAAGTTGGCATTTGCTGAGATCTGAAAGTAGTTTTGCATGTTTGCTAATTTCTCAACTAGTCTACTTCATGCCCTAAAAGCATAATTGAAAGGGAAAAAAGTTTCAGCTGTGATGTCTGTAATAAAAATGAATACAATTTGAAATAACATCTGACAATATATTTTTTTTTCTGAATGGGGAAAATCAATAATCTCGAGAGGCAATCAACCATTAAAAAACAAATTGCACATAAAGATACATGCTGTTTCACTTGGCTATAATGGTACGTTGTAATAAGAAAGATCAGAATCTAGTGTAGCTGCCTTAGGCATCCATTGTAGAGACCTAGGGCAAAATTGCAAATCAAATTGTATTATTGTGGTGTTAGAGTGAAAATGTTTAACGTGCTTTATTCTCCTGCTGCTCCTGTTACATTGAACTCTGAGACATTGCTACTGGTTCAAACTCCCAAATGATATTGCGATGCTTGTCCTAAATCAGCCATTTTAAACTTTGTCCTTTCACTGAGTATTCCACAGTCTGCTTCCTACTGGTCCCTTCCACTGAAATGGAAACTTTATCCTCTCCTGTTTCCAGCAGTCAACAGGACTGAAACAGCACATCACTGTAGAATGGGAGGAAACTGCAAGTGGTGAATCCCATATGGCAAGCTAAATTTGACTTTTGAAGTCCAATTAGCACCACACATGTAAAGCTGCCAACGGCTGGCTGTTTGGGTCAAGAAACAGAGCCGCCACACTCTAGGCAGCCTCAACCTTTGCTCTAGGCAGATGGCATTTTGTGTGAGTGTGCATTGCTAAGGACCAAACTAAGCACATAGTTGATTGTGTGGGTGCAATTAACCTGCAGGTCTTTATTACTGTAAATAGAAGCTGTGGGGGAAGCCCGACTATCCCTGGGGCCATGGAATGCAGGGGAGTGGAGGAGAGAATTTTGACTCATTTTCTTCCATCCATTTCCTCCACAAAAGCCACTTCTCCAAAGCTACTATTTGCATGTCAAGGGACGATTCAATTGGTGCCAATAGAGGCTTCCCTTGTCATACAGGTGTCTTCCCACTTACGCGTGATCAACTCATGCATGACCGTGTATACATGCAATACCAGGAAATAAATAATTTGAATCATACCAGAAAATGGTAGGAGAGAGCTGGAGAGTCCTCATGGCTCGCAAGGAGACCCTCCATGGAGCCAGAAGAGGATGTCAGTGAGGGCGGAGGAAGCCCCAAAGGAGCAGGGCTTTTTTAAGGCTGCTCAGCCTCCCTGCCTAACAGCTGGTGTGTGTGGTAGTGCAGCAGAAGCAGCCGCTCTTTTGCACATCCTCCAACTGGCCCCAGAGCTTCAATTCTTGTGGTGTATATTTTTGGTCTGGATTGGAGAGAGAGCAGCTGAGAGGGTTTTTAAAGGCTGTAAAGAGGGTGCTCCCCACTTATGTGATTTTCGCTTATGTGCACAGGGCCCCAAAACGTAACCCCCAAAAGTGGGGGAGGGTGACATACACTTGTACAGTGATACCTCTAGATACAAACGGGATCCGTTCTGGAGCCCCGTTCACATCCAGAAGCAAATGTAACTAGCGACAGCACGTCTATGCACGCACGCATCGCTTTTCACCGCTTCTGTGCATGCGAGTGACGTCATTTTGAGCGTCTGCACATGCGCAAGCAGGGAAACCCGGAGGTAACGTGCTCCTTTACTTCCGGGTTGCTACGGAGCGCAACTTGAACACGCTCAACTCGAAGCGTATTCAACCTGAGGCATGACTGTACAAATAACAGCTTCGGAGAGGTGATTTTTGTTGGAACCTTGGCAGAAAGATAAATTCATCTTCCTAGCTCTCATGAGCCTAAGTCTCAGTCCTCTTCCCACCTCAGGAGCTATTTACATAAATAAATAATTGTATACGTTAATCTCGTCATCTAATATGGATCTGAGTTTAGGCTTATAGGTGCTTCCATTTGCTCTCCACAAAGATACATGATAACCGGCATGCAGCTTGTACTACTCTGAATGCCTGTTTTCCAAAGGGGAAAAGGAGAAATGAAAAATAAAGGGAAGGGTGTTAGATGAGGAAGGAACAAGCTTTTGTTCTCACTTCCACAGCTATGGTTTCTTCCTTCCTGCTCATACTATTGCTCTACTTCTCACTGATATTGTACTCATGTCCTGCTTGTGAGCCTCCCATCGGCATGGGGCTGGCCATTGTTACTAGATGAGCCTTTGGTCTGATCCAGCAGGGCTCCACTTATGTTCTTTTTCCTGACTAGAAGTCTTGTCGCAGCATCCTCAGTCCCCTGTTCTTACCGTGCCTTTGACACTTGAGAAGTGTGTTTTCAGGACCCACCCTATTCCTGAGAGTGCAAATTCTGAACTGAAAATTGTTGTAACCAGGCTTGTGATAAACTTAACAACAACTCAGATTATAAAGGTCTGCAGAAAAATAGAAGTTGAAATGGTGGGAAATAAGTGCCAAAAATGACAGAATGCCCAGTGTCTGAATTGGCTTGGCACTGGGAGGAGAATTCATTTCAGATTTTCCTTCCTCCCCAACAAATGAGAATGGTGATCATGACCACTGCTACCTCAGCTCCCTTTCCGTACTATTTCTCACTGGGAGAACTGGGATACTTCCAGCTTTTGAGGCTGCCAGTCATAATAAAAACGACGACATGTGAAAACAAAATAAGGTGCCAAAAAAAGAGAGCTTTTGTAGCCTTGGCAAATTCTTCAGTTTGCACCTCTAAGCTGAGTGTGTGTGTGACATTTTGGTCCAATGCCCACAAAATCAAGTTGCAAAACTTATCAAATGCCAAAAAATAACAAATGTTCAAATTGGAAGTCTCTTTTGAGCTTGAAGCCTAGTCCTACACCTAGCCCTCTGACTGGTTCTGCTCACATAAAGAAAATGTACTCATAGGATGTTAGATGCTTAATGTTAGTGAACCAACATGAGTGCTCAAAGTGCTAATGACTTGGGAGCAGAGTGATGTGCCCTGTGTCGTATGTCTTGACATATGGCATCAATGTTCCTGAGTATCAAATACCTCTGGCACTGTGTTAGTTGGAGTCCTATTATCCTTTGTGATGATGGACAAGAATGGGGGGAAATAATCCAATATCCCAGCCAATAGGTGTTCAGTCAGGGACATGTTGGTGCTGCAAGATTGATATTTTGCTAGCACCACATTTTATTATTTTTACCCCCTCCCCTTCATTTTTAATTAGTAGAACGTTTACATGAAAACAGGATCTTTGTTTCTTATGAGCTCATCTGCTACTGTTGCTTATATTCCTCACTGAATTTGTTGCTAGCACAATGTTATATTTTCAGGTGAGCAATAAGCAGAAGGAACAGATGCGCTCTGAAGAAATAAAGATCTTTTTTAATGCAAATCTTCTAATAAAAGCAGGTGAAGATAAAAACATAAAATACATGCTATGGGAAGTAATGACAATCTTCCCTCTCTCTCTTTCTCTCTTTCTTTTAAAAAAACAATGGTGTCTCACTAGAGCAATCACAATTCGAAGTGCTAAAATTTAAAACAGAAAATAAAACATAAAAACACAATATAAAGATGAAAGACACACGAGGCTCTGGAGAGAGATGAAGAAGGTAAGATTATGGCTTTTATTGGACCAACTCCCATGGGTGAGGATACTCTTCTTTTTTTTTACAAAAGGAAATCCACAAAAAGAAAACCTGAAGAAGATCTCTGTGAAGCATAAAGGCTTGTACAGATGCTAGCTCAATAAAATGCATTCTCTAGAGATGGTTAGATTAAAATACACTGTAAAACACACTGAAGCATATTCTGCGTTGCCAAATGCTTCTAATTCTCTAGGATATATTCCTCTGAGGATGATATTGCAGTCCAATGGCATCATTCACAAGAAGAGACAGGTGAGAATCTTGGATCAAGACTCAGGAGATGTGGGCTCAAATTCATACCCAGCCATAAAGCTGACTTGCGTGCCGTCAGCCTAACCTACTTCACAGGGTTGTTGTGAGGATAAAATGGGAAGGGAGGGGGAAGGGTGATGTACACTGCCTCGACTTTTTTCAGTGAATGGCCATGTTTAAGCCCATTAGCTAATGCAGCAACAAAACTGTTATGTACTGAAGTTCTCACCCTGGGCCAGCAGGGTGATACTGTAGATAGTTATGCAAATAAGGGATCAAAAGTGATGTTCAGTGATTGGATAGTTTTAGAAAATTGTTACAGTTACGTTGTACTGGAGCTTTATAAAGCAGGCTGACTGAACGCTTCAGTTCAGTTCTGTTCTGGCCTCTGAATAAACAAGAGCTGTTTGAAGAATCATTGTGTCGTCTGATATGTTCACCCACAACTTAACAAAACTATATTTAATTCTATACATTAATTATGCTGCTATATAGAGTCACTTCACATATTATGCTTTCCCTACATGTAGAGCCCTTCTTCCTAACTCATATTCAGAGCTTGGAAAGTTCATTTCAAAAAGTAAGTAGTTCAGGTTTCATACGTCTCAAAGCGAACTAATTCGAGTTAACGTTTATCCCTTTATACAACAAACTAAACCAGTTCACTATTCAGTCCGTGTGCATTCAAATGTTCCTTGGCTAACAACAACACTCCAGCTTTCAGAATGTTACAAGCTGCCGTGCTGAAGTAACAAATATATTTTAAAAAGATTAAGAAAAGGCCCGAAGAGTCTAAAGAGTAAAATAAAAAACACATGTAAGAATATAAAGCTGAGGATGAACTAGAAATCATTCAAAGTTCTACCCCAAAATTACTCAGTTCACATTCACTTTACCCAACCATTATGGGAACTACTTTTAAGAGATTTTTGAACCGTTTCAGTGAGCTTGGTTAAACCAAACTAGTTCATTGAAAGCTTTGCTCAGCAGTACCAAGAGATGGAGTAAGCTCAGTTTATCAGTTCAGGCAACTTTGCTAGATCTAAGCAGTTCTGAGGTCTGGTCAGTGTGTGACTGTGTGCTGACTTGAGGTCTGTGATAGAAGAACGACAGGCAATAAATGTAACAAACCAGTAATCAAAAAGTAAGTGGCGGAGTAAATGAAACTCATGCTTTCTAGCCTCTGATTCTGGATTATAGATGGCAAGGATGGTGTCAGGGTGCTGTCAGGGGAGCAGGTTCATCAACAGCTCAGAAAGGATACTCAGAGACTCAAAGTAAAGTCAGCTATTTTATTTAGGAAATTAGGACACAACAGAGATCACTCTGGCATGGCTGCCTCCATGAAGACGTTGCCAAGGTTGGCTCTTGGCACCTCTTCTTCCTGCTATCTCTCCTTTTCCGGACATATTCCAAGCAGACGCAAAATCCTGGGGAGAGGAGACCCCCCCCCCAGCTTTCTGTTCAGCTATGTGTAAACCTCTTCATGACCTTGGAGTCAAATGGGCAAATGGGGAGGGGAGCTCAAGGCAGAGGGACTGGGCAGCTGCTGTGAAGCTGTTGCAGCATATGGCCCTTCCCTGCACTGGCCTTCAGATTCTGTTCAATGTGTGTCATCCAGTCCTGTCCTCTGAGGGCTCCCCGCCTCTAGCTCTTCTTGTTCACTCAAGTCTCTTGTGTCTTCCGCCCCCAGCTCCCTCCCTCTTCTGATCTGTCTTCTGTGTCCACCACCACTCCCCTGGATCTGAGCCTTCTTCCTCTGTGGCTTCTCTAGGGAGTTCCTCAGCTGCAGCCTCCCACCATAATAATAATAATAATAATAATAATAATAATAATAATAATAATAATATTCCGCCCATCTGTTTGGGTTTCCCCAGCCACTCTGGGCAGCTCCCAACAGAATATTATTATTACTATTATTATTATTAATAAAGCGATAAGACATCAAACAATAAAAACTTCCCTAAACAGGGCTGCCTTCAGATGTCTTCTAAAAGTCAGATAGTTGTTTATTTCCTTGACATCTAATAGGATGGTATTCCACAGGGCGGGCACCACTACCAAAAAGTCCCTCTGCCTGGTTCCCTGTAGCTTCACTTCTCACAGTGAGGGAATCGCCAGAAGGCCCTCGGAGCTGGACCTCAGTGTTCAGGCAGAACGATGGGGGTGAAGACGCTTCTTCAGATATACTGGACTGAGGCCATTTAGGGCTTTAAAGATCAGCACCAACACTTTGAATTGTGCTCAGAAATGTACTGGGAGCCAATGTAGGTCTTTCAAGACCTGTGTTATATGGTCTCGGTGGCCACTCCCAATCACCAGTCCCTGAGAGATGGCTCCACCTTTTATACTGGGCTCTTGGCAAAGTCCTTGCTGATAGAACCCATGAATGTGGTCCACCTGGCAGCAACAGAGCTCTGATGGTTAACAGGCAATACTCAGTGAGTATCTGCGAGTGGTCATTTAAATTTTTCCTATTGTCCGCAAAGTAGCATCACTCCAGGACATTGTGGGGTTACTAGAACCAGTTACTAGTCATTCAATGAAGAGCTAGAAAAATACTTTAAGGGAAGGAGGGTAATTGTTTAAAGAGAAGACATCATCTGTGGATCCTACCAAGGTGCTGAGGCCAAATAGCTGCCTGACAGTCCTATGTGTTAATGCCAAGCCTGTTAGACTGGCAGCACCTCAGCGAGTGGAACCACTGAAGAGCAGTCCTAAGAATGCCCACAATCACAGTTTCAATACCCCACTCTCGGCAGGAGAAAGACCTGGTAGGATCAATAATGTGTGATTTGCACTTACCTGTATATCTGGCAGAGAGAGTTGACCAGCAAGCCTCAGCTTCATTATGGCTACACTGAAAGTTTGCCAGTTATGTGAATGAGTTTGAATCTTGACAACAGTGATTCAGAATAAAACCAGTTTGAACTCAGCACTAGTTGTATGTGAACGAGTCCACCCTCCATCCTTATTCTATTCACATTTTACACACTGTTGATGTGAAATTCTACCTGGGCTTTACTTTCAATTCACCTGAATGACACAAGAGCAGATTGACTATGTAACTGAAAAAAATGAAATTCTTTCACAACTATTAACAGAAAGTATCAACACTAATAAAAATAGGAAACAGAGTCCCATTTGGCATGGCTTTATTCAGTGGAAAAGGCAAACATTTGCACATGGCAAGCCACAAATGGATAAAAGCTCCAATGAGAACTTCATAAGCCATCTGCTAGTTGCCTAATGAGGCCAGTAACTATCATTGTTTACAGTCGAACACTGGGGGTCATGGATTTTTGCTGTAATGAAGGAGTCAATGCATCACTGCGGAAACGAAAAGAGAACTTATTCTTGCAGAAGGCTAATTATAAATACAATAAAAGAACAAATTATCCCCCCCAAAATCTGCTCAGGTCTACAGAGAAATTGAACTTGGAAGGCAAGATGCAAAACCATGAAGCATTGTTTTGTTTTCCATTGGTCTCATGTCTAGTTTTGACACAAAGAAAATTACAGATTTTTTTCCTTATTACTAATGAGCAAGGATTATTTCTTTCTAAGTCTCAGAACCTCTAATGTCATTTAGATGTGTTATGTTTCAAACCTAGGTTGTTGTGGGTTTTTCCGAATGCATCACAGCGCTCCAACCTGCTCATAGCTTTCCCATTCAAAACAAAGTCAAGGACAATTCAATTTGTATGGGCTGCCCTGGACTTTGTTTTGAGTGATGATTTGTACTTGCTAGAAGTTCTACATTAGAATACACACAGAGCTCTGGACCAGGCTACAGATTTGTCACCCTTTCATTCTGTTTCTATTGCCTGCATGTTGGTCTACAAACAGAAGGAGCGAGCCACTAGGGATAAGAAGTGAAAAATACATAGCATAGAAACAATTTTAATGGGATTAATACATACATTTTAATGACCACAAGATAATAAAATTCAGAATCTAAAGACTGATAAAAGAAAGCAAATATCTAAAATGGAAAGTTTGATAGGCTGTCAGTGATCTTGAACCATTTCAAGATATCTTCCTGAAGAGAAAATATGGATTCAGAGCTTCAGCAATCAAACATATTATGCAAGACAAGTTGAAGTTCTGCAGATTCCTGGTGCTGGGTCACCTCAAAGGTTCAAAATACATATTCTGTGATAAAAATGTTTGAAATATTGAAAGTCATGGTGGAAAGATTCCTCAAGGGACGCTCTTTACATACAGTACATGTTTTTGTATAGTTGATATTTGAGACCCTCACAGAGTACTCCAGGAAGCAATTCGCAATCTGACTCAATCTGAGATTGTTCATACATTACAATGTACAATATAGTTTTAAACCAGGTAGGCTGTAATCCAGGAATGGGGACCTGTGACTCTCCAGATGTTGTTGGACTCCAATCCTGTCAGTTCCAGGCAACATGACCAATAGTCAGGGATGCTGGGAGTTGTAGTCTAGCAACATCTGGAGGGCCAAAGGTGAGCCACTTTTGATGTGGTCATTATCAACATAGTTCTAATGTGACGTCAACTGAATAGTGTTTCTGTGTTGCAGTTACACACCCCATGCAGTGTATTTATATATTCAAACCTACCTCAGTGGAGATTCTAAGCATAGCTGTCAACTTTTCCCTTTTCTTGCGAGGAATCCTATTCGGAATAAGGGGATTTCCTTTTAAAAAAGGGAAACGTTGACAGCTATGATTCTAAGAAGGCATTAGATTTACTCACATGTGCACAATTTGCACTGACTTGCATTGATGAAGAATCACACACACTGTGAAAATTGGGCATTCTACACATAGAACTAGTTTTGTCATTATTTAGGCTAGTAGAGCAACTACTTTCTGGTTATATGCAGTGACAAAGATGCAAATATGGATCAGATGCAGGACTAGAGGACAACAGGAATAACATTCAATTTTGTCCATTCAAGATTAATCCTGAATAATCCATCCCCATAATCCATATTTACAATCCACCATACACAGCACAATTAACATTTCATAACACCACTATTTTAATTTCATAAACCCCGTGATTGTGTGATCAAAATGTAAGTTAACCATGTTTAGTTATCTTGGGGAGTGTTCAACTAAGTTTAACTCTGTGTAGTACTGAAATTAATGGGCCTAGCTTTGTTGTGTTTATTAATTTCAATGTATCTGCTCTGAGCAAATCATAGTTGAGTACCACCCATTTATTACGCAGTGGTACCTTGGTTCTCAAACTTAATCCGTTCTGGGAGTCCATTCGACTCCCGAAACCATTCAAAACCCAAGGCACAGCTTCCGATTGGCTGCAGGAGCTTCCTGCACTCAAGCAGAAGCCGCGTCGGACGTTCGGCTTCCAAAAAACGTCTGCAAACTGGAACACTTACTTCTGGGTTTCCGGCATTCGGGAGCCAAAACGTATGAGTACCAAGG
The DNA here is from genome assembly GCF_964234715.1 of Podarcis melisellensis. NCBI lineage: Eukaryota > Metazoa > Chordata > Lepidosauria > Squamata > Lacertidae > Podarcis > Podarcis melisellensis. The sequence continues at coordinate 49,674,364 of NC_138541.1, forward strand.
CATTTGAGAACCAAGGTTCTGTAGTAAGCTGGGGGGGGGGGCGGTTCCTGCTTTTTTATTTGAAAGTTGGCAAAGGAAAGCCTAGATTTCACATTCTAATTTAGAAATATTAAAGTAGAAACTGATAACCACAAATGGATTTCATTTCTTGCTATAGCAGTGGTTTGGTTTTTTCCTCCCTCTTTTTCTTGGTGCCTATAAACTGTTTTCTCTGCAAAATGCATGAGACAATGCTTATTTACCTAAATTACAGGGAAATGTGTGAGGATGTACTTACTTACTTAAATTATAGGAGTCACTCAAGGATTAATTAGTTAATTAATGTTTGCAAACTGTTCTACATGGGGAAAATGTAGTCGGTAAGTGTCAATTATTAAATCACAGGTTTATCTGGCTTTACAATTGAACCCCTAATAAAGCAAGTTACATAATAGTTACAGGTTTGAAAAGCCACTCTTACTGTCTAAAAGATATAAAGGTTTTAATTAGCAGAAGCCTGGAAAATGTTTTTCAGGAGAGAGAGAAACACCACTAAATATTATTAAAGGTTTCTTCTAATGAAAATAATAAGAAAATATAAACTCTCAGAATGCAACTATTACTTTGAGATCTATTACCTAAGGGCTTAGCCAGTGGGAATATTAACTGTGTTTGACAAGCTTTTCCTGAAAATAATTATATTTGTCAAATAAATGGTGAAAACCGAAAGCTATTTGTAGTATATATGCCATAATTTTAAGCAATGTTCAGAAGCAGAAGCAGATTAAAGAGCCATTCCTATTCAAGAAAAAATAAGATTTAGTGCACCTTAAAACATTCTGCATAATGCTACGAAAGGACACTTTAACATATATTATTTAGGCACTATAATGCATAGTAATGCCTGAGTAGTTAAGGCTACAGTGGAACTATAGTGGAAGATAAAAGAGGGCCTGATCCTATCCATTCCAAGTGCAGTACCTACACATAGAGGATTCTAATAGACTCAATGGAGCCTTGTTTCCTTCTTCCACCCTATTTTCATATGTGCATACACGTCTGTGAGCAGGCAGAAGGAAGGATATGCAGGATGCGCCGATCTTCCACATCCCCATCTAACTTGCTCCTTCTCTCACTTCTGACTTGCTCTGAGCAGAAGGCGAGGCTAGACAGGGTGAAGGGGGATTTGAACATGTCCTCCTATTTACCCTGAGAGCTGCCACTTGAATTGCAAGGACAGTCAAAGGGGAACTGGCCCACTTACCTTTCTTATGATCCCTTAGCTAAAGTTTTTAGAAGGATGAAGGCTAAAGTTGGAGGGATTAGTGGGGTGGGATTGTGGATCAAGCCCTCATAACCTTCCTCCCCTAATTCGAGCAGTCCTAGTTTTGCCTGTTCATGCACCGACAGTGGGAAGGTGAGACAAGGTCAGATGAGAATCCTGGTTGTCTGAGTACTGAAACTACACTGCAGAGGGTGTGTGTGTGGATGAAACTGGGTTCTAGTGAGCCAAAGGGAATCTTCCCCAGTGAAATCTCCTTCTAGAAATTTGCTGTACATGGACTACATTGTTCCCTTAACACTTCAAAAAACACATGGCCAGTTTTAATGAAATGTTGTAGGTACCTTGTATCAGGTACAATCAATATTAGATCTTGGATGCTAGGTATCTGTTTCCCATTCCCTATGCCACCATGACAGCTGATCAGAAGAGGCAGCTGTACTCTTTCTAAGGTAAAGGTAAAGGGACCCCTGACCATTAGGTCCAGTCGTGCAGCGCTCATCTCACTTTATTGGCCAAGGGAGCCAGCGTTTGTCCGCAGACAGCTTCCGGGTCATGTGGCCAGCATGAGTAAGCTGCTTCTGGCGAACCAGAGCAGCACACGGAAACGCCGTTTACCTTCCTGCCGTAGCGATACCTATTTATCTACTTGCACTTTGTGCTTTTGAACAGCTAGGTTGGCAGGAGCAGGGACCGAGCAACGGGCGCTCACCCCGTCGCAGGGATTCGAACTGCCGACCTTCTGATCGGCAAGTCCTAGGCTCTGTGGTTTAACCCACAGCGCCACCTGCGTCCCAATATCAATATTACAATCAATATTGGATGCTAGGCATTTGTTTCCCATTCCCTATGCCACCATGACAGCTGATCAGAAGAGGGAGCTGTACTCTTTCTAACCTTAGTCTAATATCCAACTGAAGTGAAGCCTAGGTACATCATGTAATTGCATTGGCTGCTCTCAATCATCAGTGGCTACCTTTGCTCCTCCTGTCTCTTTCCTCTCTTTGCTACCTCCCAGTTCTGCCATATTGAAATTTATATTCTAATATCATTGAGAACCAAGACTTTGTTGTTGTTGTTGTTACTACACTATTAAGCATCACATTGTGATGAGTCCATCTATCTTCAGACAGTTCTGTCTCTACAGTTTGAAAATGGTCTGGCAATGTGCAGTAGCTCCAAAGTTTTATCATGTAATGTCCTTTTAGACCTAGAAAAGTGTGTGTGTATGTCTGGATGTATGTGTATGTGTATGTGTATACATATACATATACATATACATATACATATACATATACATATATATATGTATGTATATGTATACACATACACACACACACACACACATATAGTGGTACCTTGGGTTACATACGCTTCAGGTTACAGACTCCACTAACCCAGAAATAGTACCTTGGGTTAAGTACTTTGCTTCAGGATGAGAACAGAGGCCCCATTAGTTAAAGTGGTGCTTCAGGTTAAAAACAGTTTCAGGTTAAGAACGGACCTCCAGAACGAATTAAGTACTTAACCCGAGGTACCACTGTACATACATACATGCTGCAGCAGCTCTGCTGTAGAAGCTAACTAAGTCTCTAAGATGATTTGATGGGTGTTCACCTGAACCTATATATGTAAGCTGCATATACACAAATCTTCCCTGTTTAGCAGGGACAGTCCCTTTTTCCTGGTAAAACATTGTCCCTTTTCTTTTTTGGGAATGCTGTTTCAAAACTCTAGGTGAGTGCATAAATCTTGGAAAGCATCATTCTAGAGTTGCCATTCCTGTTTCATTCTCTTCATTCTCTAAGACTTGACAGGTAAAATTATTATGCCTGTCCCCAATGGCACTTTGAACAAATTTCCCAGATCTGTTCTATGCTCCCAGCACCATCTTCTAGTTCCTAGATCCCCATGAATGGATCTTCTGGAAACTGACACTGGTTTGATCCCTGGCTAAATAGAATGTATGCCTTTGTCCTGTTGACACTCACGAGCTGATTCCTTTGTATGGTTTTCTCTCTCCTTTGGTTATACTACCAAGGTTATACTACCAAGGACTCATTCAGCAACTATGTCCTGTGATCAGTGAACAAAATATCAACTCAAACCAATTAATTAATACATGTAGTTCAATTTCTCATGTGTTATTGTAGTATTAAAACAAATTATTTTATTCCAAATTATTTCATGTAATTCCTAACTGAACATGCTGCTTGGTTATACATGCTGTATATTATCAATAAAACCATAGCTTTGTTACTGAAACCACCCTTTTCTTTCTGAGCACTTGTCTCCTTGGTGCCTTCTGCAGAACTCATGGTAGCTACCAGACTGTTGCTACTTTGCAGCGGGACTGAATTGCACACTGGTAAATTCACATTGTAGAAGTGGATTTGCTGCTCTTGTGCAAGAAACCTGCCTCTTCCCACAAAGAAAATGGACTTTTTGTGCTAAGAAAAGTGCTCAAAAAGTACACTAGAAAGTATGGGATAGCAATTGTTTGATGTAATGTTGAAAAACATGCCCACAATTAAATCAGAATGAATGTTATAGAAAGAGGTCATCTGGAAGCAACACAATTCATAGGACAAATGTCCCACATTTCCAATAAATGAGCCAGCCCCACCTACATGGTAATTATCTGAGAGTGCCTTGTAATTGGAAAGTGGATTTGTCCTACAGTGGGCTCCTTCAGGAGAGAAGAGGTCCTGTTCCATGTGTATGGAAATTAAGTAGTTTGTCCACTGCAAAAATTAAAATAACCAGATGGGAGATTATAAAAGAGACAAAGAAAAGGTGTCTGGCGCTTTGTGTGTTTATTTGACTGCATTCTGTGTGCCTAACAGGAAGGAAAGCAAAAAGTGTAACAGATGGGTCAGTCTCACAGCATGGTTCAGCGTAATTCCTGTATATACTTTAATCCAGTCTGTCTGAGACCCTCACACATGTCTATACATTCTTTCAGTGGCTTTCCAAATATTCAAAGCTAAAGCTAATTCAGTCAAATGGAACAATATTATTGGGATGGGGGACTAGGAATATTGATTACAGCATAAAAGGATAATACACAGACCGTATAGAAATAATAATCCACTGTGCTATAAATGTGATAGGTAAAGGTACCTCTGCCCGTACGGGCCAGTCTTGACAGACTCTGGGGTTGTGCGCCCATCTCACTTAAGAGGCCAGGGGCCAGCGCTGTCCGGAGACACTTCCGGGTCACGTGGCCAGCGTGACGAAGCTGCATCTGGTGAGCCAGCGCAGCACACGGAAACGCCGTTTACCTTCCCGCCAGTAAGCGGTCCCTATTTATCTACTTGCACCTGGGGGTGCTTTCGAACTGCTAGGTTGGCAGGCGGTGGGACCGAGCAACGGGAGCGCACCCCGCCGCGGGGATTCGAACCACCGACCTTTCGATCGGCAAGCCCTAGGCGCTGAGGCTTTAACCCACAGCGCCACCCGCGTCCCTTTATAAATGTGATAGTTGCTGCATATTTTGTAACACTAAGAACTCTTCCATCAACTCACTGTACAAATTACAGCCCTGTCCCGGCTCCTGTCCAACACACACACACACACACACAGAGAGAGAGAGAGAGAGAGAGAGAGAGAGAGAGAGAGAGAGAGAGAGAGAGAGAAGCTCTTACTTGGATGTAGCAAAGACATTTTTATTCAGGCAACTAACAGTACCGGCTCAGCAGCAGAGATAGTGCTCAGGAGTCATGATTCAGGAATTCAGGAGCAGGACTAGAAGTTCAGAAATGGACAGAAGCAATGAAGATGTCCAAACAAGTTCCCCCACTCCTCCCACCAAGATTTCAATGAGAAGTATGGTGCACTCATTCGTGAGACTCTCTTTCCTTGTGGGAATGTCAGGATTGCAAGCATGCACTCCGTCATGGCAGGTGGGTCTGTTCCCACCTGGGAAAGCAACATTTGGTTCTAGGTGACAAGACTGTACCCTCCTGCTCAAGCTCCTATTCTGCTTCCTGCCTTGGCTGATCAAAGCCTTCCCCAGCCTCTACTGAGACTCTCTGCTCCTCAGGAAGGTCAGAGGGGGAAGCCAGCACCTCTGCTCCCCCTTCCAATGTTTCTGATGTACAAGTAGAAAGGGAAGATTCCCCTCCTTCAACTAAGGTCCCCCCATTTCAGCCCCATCCCCATTTCTTTCTCCTCTATCAAAGTCTGCCAACTCAAGCCTGATCCTAGCAGTGCTGTGGGGTTCATGACAGCCCCCTAATAAATCTGATTACATGATTTAAGTGCAAGTTTAAATGTTTTCCTGGGCTGCTGTCTCAAAATTCTGTAATAAAACATGAGAACAGGAAAACTCTTGTCATTGTGAAATGAGGACTTGTACTTGCATATCTTCAGTCTTGCATGCAATGCCAAAACATTCTCCTCCTGCTTTATTATTAATTCCAAATAATTTCATCTGTATTAGAAATATTTCAGATTGGTATTTATACTCCCCGACCTGTACTATGGAAATAAGTCTTTTTAACTAGGCACCACTTCCTTATTTGTGTCAAGGACTTTGTTACTAATCCTTTCTAAAGCTATATCATCCTACTGATGAGACAAACATTCCCATGGAGAGCAAACTATAGGGCTGGAGCAGCCAGAATCTGCTCTCTGTCTTTATTTTGCATCTGTCTGGATTTTAAAGTGCAGAGTTATCCTATGCCCTAATCGTACACTGGGACAGGAGAGAGATGTCAGTGGAATTGCCACTCTATCCTAAACGTACTCAGCTCAAGAGGGGAGCTGCAAAACAGATAACCGGAAAACAGTGCAATAAATGGCAGATAACAACCCCCCCCCAGCATCTTTGAAAACATTAACCACTGCCTACAAAACCAATGACATCTCGTGTCACCCAGACATGGAGAGAGCCAATGAACTCAGGGAGGCAGGGGCCACATTCTACTAGCCCACCTCTGGGCATCATAGCACATACAGCAATGCAACGCTGCCTGTTCCCACTTACACACACAGCAATGGCATCACCCTTGCTCCTGCTTACAAAGTAACTGACGTCAGGGTAGAAGGGGTGATCCCCTCTCCTCCATCCCACCAGCTACGAAGGAACCCTCTCCGGCACCCAGGGTGGGACGCTGAGGAGCAGGGATGCCTGGTGATGCATGTGTGACATCCTGTATGGAGTGTACGGTCGCTGTGCGAGAGGCAGCCCATATGGACGGCGAGAGCGGGAGCCCGTACGGACGCCGCACGAGCGGTGTCCATACTCACTGTGCACACCCTCAACCACTCTAAAGCTGGGGGGAGGCAGGGGCCATCTTGTCACCCCCCCAAGTGGCACCCAGGGCGATCTGTCCCCTCTGCCCCCCACTTCGTACGCCCCGGCATCCCACACACACCTCCCTCTGTTTCCTCTTCCTCCTCTTCCATCAGAGCCTGCCAATCGAAACCTGATTCTAACAGTGTTGTGGGGCTCATGACACACCCACCCACCCCACTTTAATGGTTTGGCTTGCTCTTTTAAACATTGAATATACTTACACTGGAGAGGTTTCTGCATGATAAACTCCACCCCAAAGGGCTTGAACTTCCTTTTATCAAAATACTGTATATACAACACCAAAGTGAACTAAAGAGTCACTGTGGGTCAATAACCTTTACTGAGTGGTTGTTTTTTGTGTGTAATGGTGAGGGGTGGTCCGCCACACATCTGTAGTACATTCTCCAGACTGTAGTAATCTGAAATTGTAAAATAAACCACTTTCCAAGCTTGAATTAAGTCCCACCTTGGCACATGCTGGAAAATGATTGTTTGAACTTCCATTGGGTCACAGGTTTCCTTTAGTAATTTCCCAGCCAGGCCTACTTTTCATTACAGATACACCATGTGGTACAAAATATAGTTTTAGTCTGATAAGCTATCTTTCAATCTGATGCTGTTACACATGGATCATGTTAGTACACCAAATAATGTAAATATGCTCTTACTCAAGGGTGGAAATTGTTGCATCTCATAGGACACTAGCATAATTAATTGCAGAGAAAGAAGCAAGGTAGATGAGATATCTGTACTAACTCTTTATAGCAGAATTTGTAGACCACGTATATAGTTGCAGAGGCTACTTAGACACAAATGTGCATTAGCTGGAGAATAGGCTACTCTCTCCTTATAATAACTTGCTCTGTTTTCATACTTTGAAGTTCTACTGTGGTGCCAAAATCAATACTTGGCAGCTGGGTTCAAAAGACAGGAATCTCCTCTTCACATTTTTCAATGTACATACTTTTGAATCTTATTAATAAAAGAAAGTGCATTTGATAAAACCAGTTTGTCTGGTTGGGCACGTGTGTATTTTTTGCTGCAGAAAAGCTCATGCCTACATTTAAAAGTATGAAGGAAAGTTGGTGTTCTGTTAGTGCTGGTATTGTTGTTTAATTAATAATTTTTTTGAGGGGGGATTCAAGTAAATATTAATTAAATAACTAGTTGTCAGTTATAATTGAATCTAGTGATAATGCTTTTGGGAAACTCAAACATCAGGGCCACCCGTGTCCCACAAGGATAGAATACCCTTAATAGGCTAATGGAAGAAGAACATCAGAGCTTGATAGTATTGCATTTTCCATAATATCCTAACTAGACTAAAGGATGTCGAGAGACAAAATATTATGGCAGCTGTAAACAAAATCTGCTCCCCCATATTCTATGATTTAAATATCTTAGATAGCAGAGCCAATTACGTCACTAAATTAATAATCCCAGCCCAACGTAGGGCTTTTATGCTGGCCCGTTTGAATGTTTTTCCCTCAGCATTTGTCAGGGGAAGATATCAAAATATTCCTAGAAACAAGAGATTCTGCAGATGTTCTATGAATGTCCCGGACACTGTAGAGCATATTCTCTTTCATTGCCCATTGTACAGTACGCTCCGTCAACGCGTGCTGTCCCCTCTCTCAGGTGGTCTGGAACCCCAGCAAGGTGAATGTGTGGGACTCTACCTATCCGACGTTGACCAAAGGGTAACGGCGGGGGTAGCCGAGTTTTTGGTAGCAGTCCTCCAAGGAGCAGGTTAACAAAGGAAACCATTGACTCTATATGTATATATATATATATGTATGTAGCCAACTGCTGCCCTTTTATATATATTTCAAGGCCTTTATATGTTATTTTCTCTTTTATGGTTTTATTCGCATAATGCCTAATAAAGGTTTGATAAGTAAGTAAGTAAGTAAGATAGTATTGAATAAAATAATGTAATATAAATAATTATGCAATGAATGAATCAACTCAATAGAAATATTTCAGAAAAAAATACTTCTTTTATTCTTTACTGGAAAGCATTGTACAAGGAATATTCTAAGCACTGTACAAGGAATATTCTAAGCAGTGTACAAGGAATATTCTAAAAATGAATATTGAAATATGGTAATTAAGAGATATGAAACTTCTGTTCAGAATATAAATTGTTATTGCTATTTTGCTAATATGTACAGGAATTGTCTTATATTTTGCACATTTCTCTTATTTTTATTTATAATATGACAAATTATGAACAGAAAAGGTGAATATTTTAACACACCACATACTGTATGTGTCCTAGTCACTTTCTTCTTTCTTTTCCTATCTTTGTTTAGCTTTTTCTGTTACTTCATCATACATATATCTGATTTGTCAGTGAGTGTTTATTATTTGTGTTATGACAGGAGAAAATGAGTGTGTCAGAAAAACAGTAAGGAAAGACAGGAGATTATTATTACTATTATTATTATTAATCTTATTAATCACTTTTGTGTCACAGGCAACTCAAAATGACAAAAAACAAAACAAAATACATATGTACAGTGCTTTTTTCCCTTAAAAATGTTTAGGGGGTACACTCATTTGGACTCAAGAAAACCCTCATTTTATAGTTCAAAACGGGAAAAATAAATACAGTAAATGGACAAAAGTACAAAGATTCACAAAATATTTAGGGGTATGCATACCCCTGCCCTCCCCAAAGCACTGCATACATATATTAAAACAAGGTGGACAGGGAAACATTAAAACATCCCACCTACTCTAAAAAAACTTGCTTAGATAGTTAAAAGCCAAAGGCCTCCCTCCGGCCTGGTTAATTGTTCGATTTGGATAAGGTTAAAAACATAGGGTGCTATCCAACATTAAGGTGCCCCTGACCATTAGGTCCAGTCGTAGACGACTCTGGGGTTGCGTGCTCATCCTGCTCTATAGGCCGAGGGAGCCGGCATTTGTCCACAGACAGCTTCTGGGTCATGTGGCCAGCATGACTAAGCTGCTTCTGGTGAACCAGAGCAGCACATGGAAATGCCATTTACCTTCCCACTGAAGTGGTATCGATTTATCTACTTGCACTTGACGTGCTTTCGACCTGCTAGGTGGGCAGGAGGTGGGACCAAACAACGGGAGCTCACCCCGTCATGGGCATTCAAACTGCTGACCTTCCGATCAGCAAGCCCTAGGTTCAGTGGTTTAGAGCACAGCGCCACCTGCGTCCACTCATACTCAAAGTAGACCCATTAAAATCAATGGATTTAGGACTAACATAGGCTATCACCCATACAAAGGGTTAAATAAACTAGCTTTCTTTTTCTGTATTAAGTAATAGGTTGATAGCTCCCAACTAGATTGTGATTCCAAGAATGACCAGATTATGTAAATTTGGGAAGCAAAGCACAGAGTGCTGCTGCAAACAGCAGCAGCAGTAGCAGCTAGTGAGTCATCAGGTGGAGGTGTGGCCTGGCAAGATGCAACTTCTCATGTAATAGGCATGGTTCAAAGCTTTGGTAGACCCTTATCATCTGTGGGAGCTGGTAGGATTGTTGTGAGCAGTGCTTTTTTTCTTAAAAAATGTTTAGGGGTACTCTCATTTTCCTACTCATATTGAAATACTGGCCCTTCATGAGGCCAAACTTAGATTCACAAAATGTTTAGGGGTATGTGTACCCCTATGTACCCCCATAAAAAACACTGGTTGTGAGACCTGTGGCCTGGACAGATCATGGAGAAATATTGATTATAAGGCACCTTCAGATGAGGGTTATGCAAAAATTGCTGTGGCTTAAAAAGTGATTTATAAAGAAGTTAAACCAAAGCAGCCCCTAAAGCAGTCTTAGTAAACTCTGCTGTGTATGTTGCTCTTTCTGAAATCTGTCCATTAAAATTCCCCCAAATAATGACCTTCAATGGTCCCATGCCTGTAAGAAAACAGATACAGTATCCCAAAATAAGGTAGGAGCCTAGGAGGTTTCTACAGACTTCTAGGACTCACCACATACGAATAAGTATACAGTATTAGTTTGTAAATGAAAAGAAATAAAAATAATATAAAAATTTAAAATTAGAAAGACTGACCAGGAACTATGGAATGTTGGGCCATTGAATGTTCCCTTTTAGCTAATCCTGCAGTAGTTGGGAAATTTCTCTTTTGAAATTAAATGTGACTGTGTTGGACTTTCTGGGCAACTTCCACTCATATATGCAGTGAATACGATAGTTAAAGCTACTTTTTCAGTTTCACAATGCTTATGCGCTGGACATCACTATGTTTAAATATTTCTCTCTCTCTTCCACTAAATTCCAGCTGTTTGTCCACAGGACCATACTGACTTTGTCTTCCCATTATAGGCACTCCCATTACAGTATAGATATTGATACCTGTGCTGAGAAAAACTACCGTAATACCTAAAGCAGGTAGTTCCTGCTTTATTTTTTCACTGGATTGCATCTGCAAGGCACCCCCTGATTTAAAACAAGATAAATGTGAGGAAAAGGTTGTCTTTGTCATTTCAGGCTCAGGAACGCTCGGTGGCTATTCCAAGACTCCCAATGGCATCTTGAGGGACAAAATGAAGCTTTCTGGAACATGAACACAATGTTCTTAATTGCTGAAGTGACTCCTGAGAGTACTTGCCCTACTTATAAAAAGTGTGATGTAGAAAGCAGCCTTTGCTGGGCCAGAAAACAATCCGGCTGCAGGTCACAACAGCGGACCCATTGAGGTCATACTTTGGGGAGCTGACTTGGTGGGACTGATGGACTTTCAAAGTTGGAATTTTGGGAGTTGTAGCAGTGAACTTTTAACGCCCCCCCATACAGTTCATAGAGGGTTTACCATTATAATAAAAAAATCACTTTTGTGATCACCTTTGTCTCTTTGTCTTTCCTCGCCTCTTCCTTCCCCCATCACCCGCATTTTCTGACTCCCCCCCCCCAGCACATTCACTTATGATGATGGCCTTTCTGCCTGCCTGTCTTTCATTCTCCCTTCCTTTTTTCCATTGGCACTGGCAGGGTTAACGCTCAGGAATGCCCCAGCGAGGAATGTGCATGCAGATGAGATGGATGCTAATCTCATGCTAATGAGCGGCTGCTTCTGCTACCGCCGCCGCCGCCTCCGCCGCTCGGGGGGCTGAGCCGGGCTACCCCCCCCCCCAACTCGACCCTCCGCTCCCGCCCCGGATCGGAACCCAGTCGCCGCCTCGGCTCAGCCTGGACCCCCCCTGACCCGCTGCTGCTACGGAATGGGGGCAGGAAGCGGAGACTCCCGTTCAGACATGGTGGACTGAAACTCCGCCGAGTTTCCTGGCCGATTTGCAAAGGCTCTGCCTGCCTCCCTCCACCCGCCCAGGGTTCCCGGGGAGAAGTAAGAGGGGGTGGGGGGGAAGAGAGAGAGAAGTAGGGTCGTCCTCCTTTTTCCCGCTTCCCTCCTTCCTTCCTTTCTTGTTTTCTGGTCCCTATGGAGCAGCAGCAGCAGCTGCTACCCCCCGCCCTCGGCCATGCCTAGGAAAGTGGGGAATGGGCAGCTGCCCTTACCCGACGGCTGGGAGGAGGCGAGGGATTTCGATGGGAAAGTCTTCTACATCGACCACAACACCAAGCAGACCAGCTGGATCGACCCCAGAGACAGGTGGGTGTAGATTGGGGGGGGCAGCACAAGAGGCGGGGGCTGAAGCATGCGGGGGGGGGGGAGCACTTGGCACCAGCCTCGCTTGTCCTAACTTTAGAGAGTTTCTTTCCGCCTGTCCTCTCCCCACCTCCTCCTCCTCCTCCCGTGTAAGGGAGGGTCTCGTACAGTTATATAAGAATCTGCAAAGAGTAAAAATAAAAAAGGGGAGTGGGTTCCTCTCCAGTATTATTTTGGGAGGAGATGAGGGGTGTGTGTGTTTGTGTGTTTTTCTGGCATGTGTTGTCCTGCGAGGGGTGTGTGTGTTTGTGTGCAGTTGGAGACAAGAGAGTGAAAGTGACTCTGCAAGGCTGGGAAATAAAAAGGAGAGTTTGGGAAGAGGAAGGAAAGAACTCTGGGAATGTCTTCAGGCTCTCGTGACCCGCCACAGAATCCCCACCCATTCCTTCTGCCCAATATTTTTTTTTAAAATGCAAATTCCTTCTACCGTAAACTTTATTGCCTTTAGAACTAAAGTCGGTTGAGGTGCTCTCTTCTTTTTTAAAACAACAACAACTTTGCACAAGTTTTAAAGACTTCTTTTTTAAGAAATCAGCATTCCAATTAGAATAGATTTGTCAGTCTTTTAAAGAATTCTGCCAAGTTGTTTTTACACTCCCTTTCTCTCTCTCTCCCAGAATCTGCACAGTCAAGATCTTGGGACTGTGTGGGGAAAAAAAAGTGATAAGACTGTATTTGACTTCGATCTCTTTAGTACAAAACTTTTTTGAACAGCCTTTCTGAGGAGTAAGTGCTATTGCTGGTGGGGAAGTGTAGGCAGTTTGCTCAGTCTGTTTTTGGAACTGCAGGTTTGGCATGTAACAGGTTTGAACTTCCATTGCTTCTGAAATCCTGGATTATTATTATTTATATATATATATATATATATATATAAATAAGCCTTGTATGTTGTCTTGATATCAATCCTAAATGTGTATCCCTTGTTCCACTCCACCTCTCTCTAAAGTGAGTTCTTGTGGAGAATCTGAGGGAAGTCTTCACAGGCCTCATGCCTGAACCACAAAACTAGGCCTCAACTGACTGCTTTTATCCCCCCTTCCAGATTATAGGATGCTCCCTTTCCTAGTCCTCAAACTTGAGGTTTTGAATGTAAATGAGGGGATAAAATTCATGATGAGAGATCCTATAACTAATTATTTACTTTATAAATATTAGTTTCTATTTAATCCGTTGCAAGAATAATACTAGTGCTCTAAGATGTCCTGTCTTTGGTTAAGGAACAGTTTCTCCAGTACTGTATATAATTTTGTAAAACATATGCAGTGGCCATTTGTTCACATTTGGAACTAGTGTTGGACTTTATTAAGCCCAATGAAATCCAGTTATCTCCCAACTAATAAGGGGCATTATAAATTTATGGCACAAACGGTGCTGAATTATTTATGAAGGTCTTGGCTTATATTTCCTGGCTGAAATAAGAAAGAGTAGCTGCAGCGACTCCATGGTGCTTGCACACTGAAAAGTTTGACATGCCTCGTGCAAAATGTTGTAGCAGCTGCAACAATAAACATGTTACTGGAATGAAACTGTTTTCAAACTGCTGATCTAACATTCTTATTTGACGTTCTGTGTACTTCAAAAAACCTCTGAAACAGAATGTAAATGTTGATAAAGTGGTGGGTTTTGCAGGTTGTGGTAATTGTACTGAGTTCTGCATATATTTGGCAACTTATAATGATAAAATTTTGAAAACGTCTTACCTGTTTTCTGTTGATTTTACATTTAAATGTTTGTTTATGAATAGATTACAGGAAAAAAATGTAATGCTTGAATGAAGGATATTGTGCTACTGTCTATCAAGAGTACTGTAGACTCAAATATTGTTTTTGCTATGCGTTGTTAACTAAATTTTGAGTTGTTGTGACACCTTGAACATGTGGCTAGTATTGATCAGATATCTGGTTTTTCTGTTCTGCTAACCAGACTTGCAGCTATAACTTTCCAATTACATTTCCCCCTGCTATATTAAGAAAATGAAGTGCAATTTGCCTCTTGTATCACATGAGATTTGAGTTGACTACTGTCTTTCACTTTTCATTAATTTCCTAACTTCTGAAGTGAGAGAAGACTTGGGGCACTTTCAGCCCAGAGCTTGACTGTATTTTCTTTCACAAGAGCTAATGAAGTGAAGTCCTTGTTAAACCGTGTGGGAGACAGTGTTTGGGGTAACTCTATTAATGCTTGTCAATCTCATTACTCACTGTTACAGAACAAACAGAAAGAGGTATGTTGCACTTCGTACTTAAGATAATCCATAACTAATGTATGGGTCTCAGCTGTGAGACACAAATATGGGAACAAAGGGGAAAAGGCAGGTAATGTATACCCTGTTATTTGAGTTCAGTATACAGTGCACGATCCGCCTTGTAAAAGGTGAACATCTCATCTTGAATCTATCCAGAGTTATAGCCCAGCTACATACTGAAATATATGACTTACTCCCAAGAAAGTGTGCATAGTATTGCAGCATGATCCTATGCATATTTACTCAGAAGTAAGAACTACTATCTTCAGTGGGTCTTATTTTCAGGCAAATGTGTGTCAGATTGTAGCCTAGCCCCAATTATTTCAGTTGATTTTCTTTCCTAGTACAGTGGTACCTCAGGTTCCATACACTTCAGGTTACAGACTCCGCTAACGCAGAAATAGTACCTCAGGTTAAGAACTTTGCTTCAGGATGAGAACAGAAATCGTGCAGTGGCGGCGCAGCAGCAGCAGGATGCCCCATTAGTTAAAGTGGTGCTTCAGGTTAAGAACAGTTTCAGATTAAGAACGGACCTCCGGAACGAATTAAGCACTTAACCCGAGGTACCACTGTAAATGTGTTTCAGAGTATAGTAAGGGCTGACCTTAAGAACTGTTGTGCTGGCACTGTGACTTGTAGAATCATGTGTAAGGGTCTCAGAATGGCAGCTCAAGAGTGGGCCATATCTCAATGCATGTTCTCAGTGCAGAAGGCCTTAGATTTACTGTCTGACATCTCTACCTTTAAAAGGCATTGAGTAGCAGAGCAGAGAAAAACTTCTCTCTGACAGTCAGTCTTGGTCTTACCAGAGACATTTATAGTTAAAACCCCATGTTGGGGATGAATTGCAGAGTAGTCACAGGGCACAAGCATTGCATGTCAAAGTTCCCAGGTTCAGTTCTTGGCATCTGCAGGTAGGGCCCATTATGAAATGATAGAAATCTGCTGCCACCTAGTAGTGAGTCTGATGGACCCAATGGTCTGTCTTTGTACAAGCAAACTTCTATGTTCCAGGTTTGCCATGTGGAAGGCTTCAGAAAGTTGAGTTGGGGTAGGTGCTTAACCATTTCTCTGCAAATACCCCAGAAATCTTTTCAAAACCTTTAGTTAAAACCCTAGATTCACTTGAAATAGAGCCCAGCTGAAAGAAAAGGTGTAGGATGCCTTCCACATAAGTAATCCCTCCCCCACATTCTTCCATCCTTGAGAAAATCTGGGGTTGGGACCATAAACTGGCTGAGATAAAGTCTACCAGTCAATAGTAGACCATACTAAGCTAGATGGACCAGTGATCTGATTCTTATATAAAGTAGTACAGCATCATATCTAATATATTGTATCTTCCTAATGTTAGGACAGTACAGTGGTGCCTCGCAAGACGAAATTAATCCGTTCCGTGAGGCTCTTCGTATAGCGGTTTTTTCGTCTTGCGAAGCAAGCCCATTGACAGCTTAGCGGATTAGCGCTACAGCTGTCAAGCGGCTTCCAGCGATCAGCTGTTAAGCGGCTTATCAGCGGAACAGCTGATAAGCGGCTTAGCGGCTTAAGAAAAGGGCAAAAAAAGCGGAAAAAACCCGTGGGGGGATGCAAGATTTTTTTCGTCTTGCGAAGCAACCCCATAGGGGAATTCGTTTTACGAAGCGCCTCCAAAACGGAAAACCCTTTCGTCTAGCGGGTTTTTCGTCTTGCGAGGCGTTCGTCTTGCGGGGCACCACTGTATTTGGTGTCCAGCACCTGTTCAGTAGCTACCAGGTGCAAAAGCCAATGCCCTTTATACTTTTATACCATTGCTCTTTGTTGTAATTTTTAAGGGGACAGGGTTTTAAGGCTGATTCAATGCAATCCTACACATGTTTACTTGGAAGTAATCCCTGTTGTGTCCAATGGATTTCAGCCTTAGTTTTAAATGGAAAGCAAGAGGAATGCCATGGCCTGGCAGAGGATGCTGTTTTAGCCACTGATAGCTGGTGGCCATTGAGACTGGTAGGATGGAGGGCAGAAAGTTGCTGGAGACAGTCAATGACAGACCGAGCCGACTAATTATAGTTTCGTCACCATCCTCCTCCATGCTGGGCCCTACAAGGACAGCACAGTGCTGCCACCCCCTGGACTGGTTGCAAGTAAGAAGGCAAGCTGGTGGCGACTGGCTGAGGGCAGATGCGTTGGGGCAATGCCCCATTTGCCCAATAGACCAGTCTCTATTGGTTTTAACTCTTCCATCAGCAGCAGCATCCTCTGCCTGTGTCACTGCAGGGAAAGCAATCTGTTATGGTTGAGCTGTCTGGAGTATGCTGTCCCCCAGTGGCTGACCTTGGCGTCTCAAATTTCAGTGGCGGCCTGTGCAACACCAAAATCCAGTGCCCCCTCACCTCTCGCCTTCTGTTGGATGTTATTGTTGTGGTGCTACCACACTCAGTGCGCTCCCCTAGATCTGCCTTTGAAGCCCCCCCCCCACCAATTGAACCTACTTATATTTCACATAAATTACTATAAATAACAATAAATACACAATTGGATGATGGGGGAAAGGTAATCTGATCACTTCTGTGGTAAAGATTCAATGCTCATCTCTTTCCACCCTTTATCGCCTTCCTTTCCTTTCCTTCCCTAGACCTAGAATACAATTTTTAGAGTGTATTTGAGACCTCACAAGCAGTGTTTGGCTTGAATCCTACAGTTATTCCAGCTGAGTTGGAGATCTGGCATGATGGCATACTGTCACACTTCCCCAAAGTAGAGAAGTGGTTTGCTGGAAGTAAATGTTATGTAAGCATACAAGGTCAACAATAGGTGGTTCGTGTGCTACCACTGGGATGCATATCCAGGATTAACTGTTTACTACACGCCTGCCAATTACATATTTGAAATAGATTAACTGTCTAGCTCGGCTGCCAGAACATTGTTTTGAAGTTTGACAAAAAGAAAGTGGGTAGTTTTGAAGGAGTGATTTAAATAGCTTTTTAAAAAAGCAAATATGGTTAGTGACAGTCAAAATGTCAGTTACTGAAATAGGTTGCAGAGGTGAGAGTAGATAGACAGGTTTCAAATGCCAATATCAAGGGGATGTTTGCGTAGCCACAAGATTTGAATCATTGAGGACAGGGTGACTTTGCAATATATTTATTTCTCCCCACTGATCATAATAGAGTCTCTGTATTTGTTATGGAATTGTGTAACAATTCCACTGTGCACAGCTACAAACACCTAAGAATGAAGAGTACAGTACAGTATAATATATCCATTGGCATGTGTCTGTATGGAAAGAGTTATTAACATCACTCTGCATGGCATAATATTAAACAGCATTGTATCACCTTCTCTGAGTATTCAGGTTCTATCCGGTAGCTGCTAACACTCCTACCTGTATATTTTAGTGCTAGAAACACCCCCTATATTCTTTATCCTCTCTGTATGGTAATGTGAGGGCACTTACTATAACCCACAATGAATAGAGCTACTTGTTTTACTCCTTCAGAAGACTTTTTTTAATGGAATGAAAGTACACAGTTATAATTGCAGGGTTAAGTGCTAATGCTCTATGATAGCAGTAGGTAACATTATTATTAAAATAATAATAGCTGCTCTGCAATGAGCTTTCCTCTTGGGTGTAATAATGGGTGACACCTTTTATAGTCATAATGGGACAAGATTCAACCAATGGTAAGGACTTTGAAGCCCATTTATTTCAATCGGAAAGTTAAGTACATGCTTAAATATCTCCCATTGAAATCAGTTAAATTTCAAAGTGCTTAATGTTGGACAGGTTGTTTTCCCCCACTCTTGTAAATGAAATTGTCTTCTGATGCAAATTGTTTCGCTTTGCATAATTGGAATTGTGGTGGTATACGTCCCCCTTGGTTTAGCCCCTTCATTGAAACAGTTGCCTGACCAATGACACAATGTGCTGAACAGAGAGGAAGAAAAAAAAGTTGGAGAGTTGAGACAGTGTTGGAGAAGACCTGAGAAAAAGACTCCATTGGAGAAAAAAGTTGAAGAAGGCAGGGCAGTGGCAGCTTTGAAAGCAGGACAATTAATTGATCAGAATGTGCTGCAGCCATGACTGAATGAAATGAAAGGCATTTGTTGTTGTTGAATGCAAGATCTTTATCTTTGACTGCCAGAAAAAAGTCACTTGGAGAAGACTTCGATGGTGTCACTATGCTATTTGAGTTGAGATAAATTTTGGTAAATTGTTGGCATTTGCTTCGAAGCACCCACAAATCCATTTATCAGCAAATGCCACCACCCTTCTGATCCCATCCATGGATCCTTGCCCTGGAGGTCCTTGCCTTTATTTCCACTGCAGTTTTTGAGCATATAATAAATAGCAGGAGTTTTTCTGAGCAGCGGGAAAGACCCTTGTCATTTCTTACCCCACACAAATGAGATATTGCTCTGGATCTCTGTCAAGCCCCCTTGCACACCAGAAGACACAGGAGAAGGGATTAGGAGTGACCACAAATAATGGCTGGCTAGGAAGCAAAGCCAGTGTTCGAAGACGATATTGTTTGGTTAATTGCAGCACCATGGAATACCTTTAAGTTGTTTTACATAGGTATAGATATTAGAATAGTGCTAGTAAAGCAGAATGTTTGGGACACCTCACTTGAGGTGTCATATTTGTGTTCTCAGGGTAGATATAATGCATTATATTTTGCATGTTCCTTTGAAAATGGATGTGATGCATCAAGCTAGTAATTGAACTCAAAATGTAGAATTGTGCCCTGAACATATGCATTAAATTTCACTCTGATACTTGAGTGCTCATCAGAGTGTTACTGCATTACAAGCAGACATATGGAATACTGAATGGACTTGCTGAACCGAAGGTCTTGTTTCTCTCAGCTAATTTGTTTGATTTGTTGTGTTTATAAATTAATAATTTGAATAATAATTTGAATAGCTTAATGTTAATTTTTGATATAGTGGTACTCTTGCCTTTCTGCACATCCTTAACAAATCAGTATATGTGTGCATTACTATACGGTCGTATTGATCACTGTCAGTCTTTAAGGCTATATTGATCTGTTTGGGGAGAAGTGGAAATGCTCTTATCCTCTTCCTGTTGTGCTCAATATACACATTTATTTGTTGTTGCTGCTGAATTTCCACTACTGACAAAAAGATTGCTCAGAGTTTTCATACCACCTCTGGAGGTGCATGCCAAACTATCAAAGATCTTTGTACTATTCCCTTAAGTTCAGCTAGAGGCATGTATACTTTGTTGTGTGATGGTCACTGACACCTACTGGGTACTGCACTCATATGACACTATTATCACTTCCCAGGGTTGAAACTCTGTCTGGCCATGTCTCTCTCGTTTTTATTTTGTGGAACTTAGTTGTTACCCACTTTACCACATGCATTTTTATATAGGCTTTTAGTAGGAGAAAAATATTATATTCTTTTCCCTTCAGCAATGCAGGAGATTTCCCTTTTTTAAATATCCCAAGTTGAGTTCTTAAGATTTCTCCTAAAGGAATCTTTATGGGAACAAACAGCCACAGTGGGTTCATTCAAGTGCGTTACCTAAAAGATCTGCATCTTTGGAGGGGTCCATTGGAAGTTTCCCTTTAGACTCAATCCGCTCCAAGGAGTCCTGGGCAGAAGATTTTGGCTCAAAGTAATTGTCAAAGGAGCCAGTCCTTTAAAATTGCTCACAACAATTATGAGATTGAAATTAAAATGCTTTGTATGTACCTGCAATTCAAGTGTTTGTATGTTCCTGCAGTCCATATACATTTGCTGGGTAATAAATTCTTTAAAGCTAAATGGGACTTTAATTTTGAATAAACAACATAAGATTGGACTACATAGCTGCATTAGGTGTGTTCTTTTTTAACCTGTGGGTAGATTATTGAGAGCTAGAAGCTTTAATACATTAAAGTTCTCCGGTTTCTGAGTCTATACAAAACCCCATGGAGACAACTGGGTAGAGTGTTTTTAGTCACACTGAATTGTCAGCTTCACCCCTGTTCCGTGAAAATATCCCCCCCCCCCAGCAGGGGACCGTTAGCATGCAATAAATGGTGTGGGTGAATAACTTCTAACAATACATAATGCTATGTGTCTTGACTGGCGTTGAATAAAGAGTGGAATAGTTTTATAACTAGTTGTAACCATAGAACATAGTCTTGAAGAGGGAGTGTGCTGTATTTTTCACTTGAGATACGTATGGTATGAAACTTCCTTGTTGAAAGCAAACATGCCATTTAGTACAGTGATTTACGGTCATCCGTCTTTATTAAAGGGAAAATCCATAATTCTGTTGTAGAGTGTGCATTATTCATTAGGGTTTGATTAGCTCACATTAAAGAGATTTTACCCTCTTGCATGATTAAAAACCTCCAGTATCCATACAGTGTAATTCAACTACCTTTGATAAAAAGCTAATGTGTTCTTCTGATACCTCTAGCCCTTAATGCTGTAAAAATGAGCGGGAAAGTGTGCTGGCCAGCACCTAGTTAAAATCTCAGAAGGTGCAAGGTGGGACTGAGTTGGAATTTCTAGTGCTCAGGGAGTGGGGTTGCAGTAATCCCTACAGTTCTTTAGCCTTCTCAATAATGAGCAAGGTAACTTAAGAATAAGAAAAATAAGAAAATAAACACAAATTTGCATAATTTAGGCAAAGAATAAAATTCTGCTTTCAGTGGCTCAGATTATGTGTTTATGTTAGAACCTCCAGAGTATGGTGTACAAATAACTCTGATTTTGTCTTGTTATGAAGATATGCCTTTCAGAAATATCTTCACTTGAGAAAATCCCCCCCCCCAGCTTTCTTTCAAAAGGTTATAGCCCTTTTGTTAACACTTGATTTCTGTCCATGAACATTTGATGTGCTTGCCCTAAACTGCCCCTTTTTAAGAATGTGTGTGCTGTTGTGCTTTTTGTCATTATACTTCATTCTAGCTTTAGATTTGATTACATGATCACTTGTGCTGGGATAAGAATTCCCAAATTGTGTGTGTGCCTTAATTCATTTCAATGATCAAGCAGTTAATGAGAGGCTGAAGAGAGTTTACTTGAGTAAAAGAGACCTGAGATAAATATGGGCTCTTTCGTGGTCTCAATTAACTTTCGGGTAACCTGATGATAACAGGATTTTTGCCTCTGATATGTGCTATTGGGAAAATTTGACGATTCACAGATAGCATGCAGTTACTTGAGAAGATTCGATACAATGAGCAAATATACCTGTTCAAAACGTTGTATTTCCTGCCAACATAAATAAACTTGAAGTGAACCTACGCATTTAAGAACTGTGAATTAACTTCTGGTATTCCTAATCATGTAACTGGTTCATGGTTGATAATGTACCTAAATGGCTAGTTTCAATCTCTCTAGTGCAATTACCTTTTACTGGTAGTATATTGAGAAGAACTGGGCAGCTACATTACTGAGATAATTATTGGTTTGCTTTGTAGAGTAGACCGAAACACCATGTAAAACCTATTTTTCCTTATGCTTAGAGATTGCTGCTGTGTACAAAATAAACAGTTAATACAGTCATGGTTGTTAGATGAACAAAGGAATGCTACGGAGATTAATAATCATCTGACATGTTTTGTAAAACATTCCTAAAATGATGATTAGAGACTTTATGGGGCACAAAAAAGAGAAGAGAAGCCTTTCCAATTAGTGTTCTGTGCTATACTGTGCTTACCATTGATGCAATACTTCTGGATCACATAGTAAACAGAAGCCTTTTAAAAATTTATTATTATCACAGTAATTGGGGCTGTTTTTTCTTGGGATGTGTACTATTATATTTATTGTTTGATATCTTCAAGGAGCTCAGGGTGGTGAACATTGTTTTCCTCTTCCTGCTTTATCCTCACAATAGCCCTTTGAGGTAGATTAAGCTGGCTAAGGTGGCCTGGCTAAGTCATCACCTAACAAACCATGAATTAATAGCAAGTTGTGCCACAGGCAGTCAAAGAAATCATGTGGTTTTTTATTCAAAGTTTGATTTATTTCCAAGCTTTTCTTATCTTGTGCTCTTATAACCTGGTGAGTATCTGGGGTGAGAGTAACCAAACAAACCATGCTTAAGGAAGGGAGCTGTGGTCACATGTAACGCCATAGTTAAAACAAATCAAGGTTTGTAAGTCAACAACAAACCATGACTTCACGTTAGGAGTCATTGGTAAACAAACCATAGTTAAACCACTGTTTGGCGTTCACACATAACACTAATAAACCATGTCTTTATTAAACAATGGCTTAGAATTATGTGTGTGACCCAGGCTAGTGACTGACCCAGGGTCACCTAGTGAGTTTCTTTGCCGAGTAGGGATTTTAATCTGGGTTTTGTCATACAGAATCTGATGGCAGCCATTAGATAATTGCAGAATGTGTGTGGGCCACTAAGATACTGACTTGATTTTTTGTAAATCAGTTATTGTGAGAGACAGTACATGAATTAACGCTGATATTGTGAAAATTGGATTACCTTTTAATATGTAAGCTTTTCTGGCAGTATAGATTCAAAGAGCCCTAAGGAAGCAAGACTCTCCTCCACTAGGGCCAGGGCTTTTTCAGTGATGGCTTTGACCTGGTGGAATGCTCTGTCCCATGAGACTAGGGCCCTGCAGGACTTGATCCTCTTCCACAGGGCCTGTAAGACTATTCCACTTGGCCTTCAATTTGAATTAGCCTGATCCTCTATTCCCTTTTCCTATTTCCTCTTCTATGAAGAAACCCTTTCCGGGACCCCACATTTAAATTCTTCCCTGGTCTCCTTGCTGGCCCTAGTAGGACCAACTTGGCCAGTTGCCCTGGTGATCATTTGATGTCTACTGACTGGGGTCCCCCCCCAAAAAAAGACCCCTAAATTTTTGAATGTTATTGATATTGATGCTGCATTTTATGTTGTGTTTTATGCTGTTTTTAAGTCACATTTTAATCAATGTTTTATATTTGCTGTTAGCTGCCCTGAGCCTGGTTTTTAAACCGGGAAGGGTGGGGTATAAATAAAAAAATATTATTATTATTATAAAGGTGGTTGTTGTTCCTTATTTTAGGAGAGCATCCCTTATTTGCAGAAGTCACAGGATTCTAGAGCATATAGCATGATCCTTAATTTTCCAGCAGCTTAATACTGCTCCTTGATCATACATTATAGTCTATTTTTAAAGCATTCACATTTGTTTATTAATCAAGCCCTTGTGTTATCTGTGGTCTTCTTTCAAATCAACAACTTCATTCTTGAAGGCAGAAAAATGAAAGTGTTTCACTGTAAATCTAACATTGAATTAATCTCTTGTTAGCCCAGACTAAAAGCTGCACACCTAGTTTAATATTGTAAATTTATACAAAGCCTCCCCTAGGAATATAGGAAGTTGCTTGTTCTGTGTCTACTGGGATAATTTGTAGATCTCTATAACATTCTTCCAATATAGTTTTTATTTCATTTATCTATTTACCGTATTTATAATCTGCCCTTTGCAAGAAGCTCTCAGGGTAGAAGTACACAGCAAAAATAAAACATTGTTTAATAAAACCAAAACATTATTAAATTCCAGAATTCAATAAAGTAGATCATGGTAGCAAGCTATTAAAGCAACAATAAATGAACATACCTGAGTGGATTGAAACCTTATCCCACACCAAAGGCCTGTATAAAGAGGTTCGTCTTCAGCTGCTAACAGAAATTAAATAATGTCACTGCTAGACCCACCTCAGAAGGAAGGTGATTCCAGAGTTGGGGAGCCACCACAGAAAAGGCTGTCCTGTGTACTGCTACCTTCCCACTAGGACTTCCCCTGGCAACAGAATCACCAGCAGAGCCTCCCCTGCAGGCAGCTTGATTGGAAGAAGGTGCACCTTCAGATATTTGGACCCTGCATTGTTGCAGGCTTCCTCAACCTCGGCCCTCCAGATGTTTTTTGGCCTACAACTCCCATGACCCCTAGCTAGCAGGACGACTGGTCAGGGATGATGGGAATTGTAGTCTCAAAACATCTGGAGGGCTGAGGTTGAGGAAGCCTGGCTTAGGGCTTTGCGTTGGGACCTTGAATTGGCCTTAGAATTGGATTGTTGCGTTAGCACTGGTGTTCTACAAATCTGGCCAGTCAACATTCTGACCAACTTGTTGTGCTATATTTTTGGATTCATCGTGTGGCTCATGAGTAGTGACAGAGGCAGAGACATCCTGGTGAGGCAGTTGTGAGATCGCGGAGCCCTGAGGTGGCGGCCTTAGAGATTCCTTGCCCCTGCCTTGCCCCATTCCAATGAGCACAGCCAGGAGGATGCCATTGCCTCTGTTTCAAAGGTTTTCTAGGTTCAAGGAAGTTACTCTCAGGCCAATCAGCACCATTAATTTCAGCCTTTGATGGGAAAGTGCCAGCTAAATTAGTTAAATGCTGGGCTGCAAGTCCAGTTGAGTGCAAAGGTTTTCTTTCCTTTTTAGCCCGGAGAGTTCTAACTAGTTTTACCTGTCTTGACTAGTGCATTTCTTCTGATCTTTGGACTGCAGATCTGTGCATTGCAAATTTGCTAACTTTAGTAGTCTGTTTTGGTTCCCCCACTCCCTGAAAGAATAGAAATGTTTCTTTAATGTGATTATTCAAAAGATCACTGATCTAAAGGGGATTTTCTTTCTCTGACAGAGGCTTTTAATATATTTTCTCATGAGTCTTGTAACACTTTCTATAGGAAAAAGATTGATTCAAGTTTTTTGAAACTCAATACTTCTAAAAACATGTATAAAAGACTTCAGTAGTTATGATATGAAGAAATAGTTCTGTGACATTCATTTGTATCTCCTGAGTTTGTATGATAAATTACGAGTTCAGCATAAATTGACTTCCACAGACAGAATATTGCATGCTTCATTTGTATGGAACCCTTCTTGAAAATAGAATGCCTTTCAGCTGTCATCGTCAAGTGGAGGTTTAATATACGGTACCCTTTTGCCATTAAGAAAGATGGAGGTTTAGGCTGCAATCCCATACACACTTATCTCAGGATAAACACAATTGAATTCAGTGGTGCTTGCTTCTGAGTAAACATACCTGGGATTGTATTGCAAATGTTAAACCTAAATTAGTAGACTGCCCTACCATTTCAAGATACAATGCTACTGCTATTTTAAAATTACAATGTGGAATAGAATTTTACCTTGTGCTCTTCCATATATAGATATAATTGTTTATATAGTATACAGTGGTACCTCGGTTTAAGAACAGCCCTGTTTACAAATGATTCGGTTTATGAACTCCATGAAACCAGAAATAGTGTCCTAGTTTGCAAACTTTACCTTGGTCTAAGAACAGAAGCCGAACGGTGGAAGGGCACCGGCGGCGGGAGGCCTCATAAGGGAAAGCGCATCTCGGTTTAAGAATGGACTTCTGGAATTGATTAAGTTCGTAAACTGAGGTGTCACTGTATTAAGATAATATTTGCTGTGCAAAGGCAGACTTTATTAATACCCAAGGAGCAGTAGTGATCGTTGGAATATTAGTCATGTAATGATTTCTGTGAGTGATTGATTTTTTAAAAAATAGGTTTTTTTGCTGCATTAAGGGAATGAGACATGGACAAGAGGGAGCCATTCTACCATTCTGTATTTTGGGCAGCTTTGCCCAAACCTTTCCCAGCTTTGAATCCCTGAGCAGAGACTATGGAAGTTGTAGTCCAACAATATTTGGGGGAGGCTGTTCCAGAGTTGATGGGTGAACTTCCAGGTAAGAACAACACCAGGACATCTCTTGTTAGTCTTCCTTTCCTTTCTGTGTTCTCCTTCTCATCACCAGCAATGCACAATATTTTATTTATTAGCCCATAAAATGTTGTTTTACCAATCCAACAAAACAGGGAGGCAGTAGCAGCATAAATCTTATGGCTGAGATTTTAATTTTGGAGCAAAGTTTTAAGCTGAACATGTCTAATTACAAAAGAGGGCAGACACACTTAGACTATAGCATATATCAAATTATCTACTCAGACAATGTAAATGAAGCAAGTTAGGTTCCTTAAAGGAAACACAGATATTAAGTTTTCTTATATTTTTAAATTGGAAATGAAGATACCTGTATATGTAAACGTGGAGTTAAAAAGGGCAGGATCCAGAACAACCAACCAACTACTACCATGTACTCAAGAGGGCTTTGGGTTTGTCTTCAACGGGTCCAATGCCACACAGCAAAATACTGCTTTTGAAACTGGAGGGTCTGACTGCTTTTTAAATAAACCAAGTCAACTATTATTCCTAAAGTAGTTCTTTGGATCATGGTCACTTAACTACAGCTAAATCAAAGGCCTTCTAAACTCAGACCAACAGTTACCCAGCCTCCAGGGACTACCGTACATTCTTGTTTTCTCTGCCTTCTGGTGTGTATTTTTTGTTTTTCCTTATTTGTCCTTCAAAACTGAATGTGAATATAATGTAAGATGGGGAATTTAGGCATTTGAAAGTAAACAGGCTTCTACCTTCCAGATGCATGAAGTCCAGCGTGATCTCTGGCCATGCAAACTATGCTAAGAGGCCCTCTTATTTGACCCAGAGCTTGCCTTATGACTTTGGTGACACAAGATGAAGCAATGCATCATCTGAAGTAAGGCATCTCAGATAGCTGTGCTTAAATGCTAAATAGTTTGAGCATGGAGAGATTGGAATAAAAATTGGTACATGTGTTCAGGGTAACATTTCAAGTGCAAATATCAGTTTTACATGTGCACAAATTTTAAAGTCGGGGAGTAAAACGCAAAAGACAGTGCAGTGTGATAGCTCCCTTAAAAGATGAAGATATAGGAATAAAGCTAAATGTGGTTACTTTAGGTACCATTCGGTGTTTCAGGTTCAAAGCAGCACCTCAGCTCCTGCACCTATTTTCAAGGGGTCATGAAAATAGTGGTATCTGATTTGATGGTTGATAAACCATAATTAAACAAGTTTTTGGTATAGCTTTCACTTTGAACTTCAAAGCCTGCTAAGCCTCCACCCTTATTTTAAAAATAGGGTGGGGATGGGAAATGAAAATGTAAAACGTATTGTAATGCAGTGTTTGCCTTGGAGATCAGAGAAGTTGGTGTCCATATTCAGGACACTATTTTAAATGTCAGCTTTATACCTAATAGAGCTCATCTTCCACAACTGTCTTCAAGAGAGCTCAGAGTGAATGAGACTTCCTGAGCACTGTGCTTTTTCTAGGCAAATAGGTGAACTCAAGTGGTTTCAGTTCTGCAGGCTTTTCTTGTGTAGAGGTTTTGACTCTCCGTAGATATTGCCCCATAGCTGTGTAAAATGCATTGAAAAACTAAATTATAGAATGGAATTTAATGGATATTGACTGGACAATAAGGGTGACGTGAGGGTCTCCTAAAATGGGTTGTCTGATGTGAGAGAAGCAAATACATCTAAAGCTGTTCAGAATCTTGTTCTGGTGGCAGTTGGAAGAAGAATTGCTAGTTGCTGGCAGCAAGGGAAGGTCCTACCCCCTGCCATCTCTGCCATTTCAATGCTTAATCTGCACTGGCAGGCAGACTTTACCAAGATCACCCTCCTGCAGAGCATTTATGAGAAAAATGCCAGCATTTTGAACTTTTATTGGACTCAATTAATTTGCCTGTCAAAATGCCAGCTCTGAGAAAGGACTGCTTTACAGTTTGTGGGGAGGGGTTATTTCCCCTTCTGTTTTGCTCTCCTGTCTGAGATAATCATCTGCTTGATCCTTGATAACTGCTTCTGGGACCAATAAAACAAAAGGTGAGCGCCTGTGCTGAATATGCTCCCCTAGTCAAGTTAAAGCCCTGCCTCTTTGCAGGGTAAAACAGAGCATCCCTTAGGTATACCCAAAAAGTTTCTTTGAACTTTTCTTTCTGCAGGAAGGCAAGGTGGCAAGAAAGGGAGGAAAGTAAATAAGATCTGTAGTGTGGTAAGTCCATTGTGGTAAAGGGCACAACAAACATCCTAGAATCACAGATAATTGATTAAAAGAAGAAGATGTATTGGAATGTAGGCCTGTAACACAGAATTCTCTATTCTGGACAGACCTCCTAAGACAGGTTGTATGAGTTGCTCTTAAAGCAATGATAACCTGGTTTGGACATCGTTTAGCGTTACGCATCACAAGTGTTCTCTCCTTGCATTGCTGTGATGAGGATATTGGAAGCAGATGACAAATTGTGGTTAGTTTAAAATGGAAGCAGATGCTTTCAGTCACTTTGGTTTTGGCCCAACTGGAGTAGAAGAGAGGACATTCAAAAAGTTCATGCATGCGAGTCTATGGTTTAATGTAATGTCTAAGTCTTCCCAGTGCTTCTCATTGCTTTAGATCTATAAAACTCATTTTAACATCGCCAGCACACACAATAAATTGTATAGTATTTGGCATTGTTCTACTAACTTGCAGACTCCCTTTATTTAAAGGGTTAAGCACTCTCAAAGGTATCTTTTGGCATGTTATGAGTTCACTCACAGGCACAGGTTGTATTGCTTCCTGATTAGTGCTTTGTCTCTCATTCCTCTGGGTCCATTTTATTATATCTAGTACTGCTAATCTTGTAGTATGCAGGGAATCCTTTCTTATCAGTGGCTTGGATGCACCGATGGGTCAAAGACTGAAGAACTTTCAGTCTAAATTATATGTGCATCAGAAGGTGGTGAAGAAATGTTTTTGGACGCAACTGCATCACTACAATTAATCCCCTATAGTAGTGCATGTCATCTTGGTTCTTTAGTAGTGCGTACTGATATTGTTTTCTTTGAAATCAAAGAGCAAAAGTATTTTTTGTTGTTACCTTGGCAAATTGGAGGCATGTGTCTCACCTAGCAAGTAACTCAGTCTAGGGGAAAAAGAGATGGGGAGAGGCAAATGTAATGGTGGAGAGAGGGATCAGACTCACATCTACCCATGCTGTGACTAATATCCCCCAGCTTCACATAATGTACCTGAACTTTGCACAATTCAAATTGAGTTGCACTGCTTATAATGTCTTGTTCACTCCTCTACTTTAAAATTCTTAAGGATGAAAATATCCTTCCATTTGACTGTCACTTTCCCTTTTAAAAGAGCTTTTAAAAAGCTGTTAAAATGCACATTGATCTAAATTATGGTTCTTTGCTGTTTGATCATGGCGATCAAATTGAGACCTAGCTTTTCAAGACATTTCCTTTCACATTTAATTTTCTTTACTTTTTGTTGTATCAAAACTTCCAGCCTTTTCTGAGAAGTTTTTGATAATGACAGAAAGATTTTTACCTACTGGCAAACCTAAACAAAAAAACCTTTCGGAAAACAAATCTTGTCAGGATCAGGGGACTCAGCTAGACTGGTAAAGAAAAAGGGATTTATGTGTGTTGTATGTGCGATATAACATTGTGCTACCAGATGGAGATGTGGACTCCTGTTTTTCTCTACCTGTTTTCCCTGTTTAAATTTACAACGCTTTAAACTGAAACGCTTCTTTGATGTGTCTAGATTCAGCCAAGAAGTGCTCTGATGATAGAACACAAAATCCCAGAAATATGGACACAGAAGGTCCAAGCAGATGAAGAGAAAAGAATCCAGTCTCATTCTCCATTTCTCCATCAGTAATAGAAGTTGGATCAATATCATCCTGTTGTGAATCTAACAGCTTAATAAGACACATGGCTGGACACGTGGCTCTTCTCAGGCCTCAGAACGGGGATGAGAGCATATCCAGAGTATAAACATTGACAATGACATGGAGGTGGCCTTGAGATTTTATTGCAAAAGAGCATATCTGCGCCCTGCCCTGCAATGCAGATTCTATCCTGACAGGAGCAAAAATGGAATCCATGTGACCCACTTAACTGCCGAGCTGAGGAAGTGACATTTAATTCACTTTAGAGTTATTGCTCCAAGCACATACTAATAACTGGGCCATACTTTGGTTAGTCACCAGTTGTTACAATGCTAGCTTTGTTTTATTTGTTGAAGTTTTTGACGGGTTTTCGAGGGTGTGAAGGAAGGAAATGGCCACAGAACATTTAGATGTTTCCTGTTACATAAATGTTACATGTTTCTTAATCTTTAAGCCTTATTATGAGTGAGGAATGAATTAATATTGAAGCTCAAATGCCCAGGCTGCTCTATAATTAACCATCAGAAACAAAAATCATGTGGTGCTGCATAAAAATAAGGGTATTCAGTTAATTTTTCTTCTTCAGGTAGTTTAAACATTCTGTTTTTCAACGATTCATTTTGTCTTCTTTCCACTTCAAGGCTTTGTGTGATTATACAAATGTAGCTGGACCCACAAACCACCTATGTACAAAAGGGAGGTATCAGTAGACTTCGTGTATTCTTAGTTTGAGGGGGAACCACAAAAACCTCAGTAAGAACTCAGTGGCCATGGAATGCTGACTGACTGGGCTGGGGCAAACTAAGTGGCTGGAAAAGGAGGATGAAGGAAAAGACTCCGGTATAAAAGGGTAGAAAGAACCATCTCATCACCCAGATATGCATTTTTCTGGTTCACACTGAGAAGCTATTTTTAAAATGTCCCCAGTCGCAGAAGTGAGAGGAATGTGAACACACGTGTCAGTCACACCTCTGTAAACAAACTAACAAAAACAAAGGGAGGGATTGCTCCCTCAACAGCCCAATGTGGTGCAATGTTAGTAAGGGGGCAAAGGAAAATGTGTGCATGTGTGGTGTGGGGAATAAAGTGTCTGGAACACTGCAATGGAGCACTTGTTGCAGTGCCTTGTTCTTTCATATTACCGTGCTTGATCTCCCTAGAGTATAGGATGTTGCAGAATTTCTCTGTAGGGTGGCCATCTTAGATCAGAAAGCTGGTGAATGCTGTCAGTTGCTAATACTTTTTGACATTTGGGGAAGCTACTGGGAAAATTTGGAGACATGATACATTTCAGACCATGAAGTGCCTTTAGCTAATGATATTCTGCCCCTCCCCTCGTGATTCACCTGTTGGCAAGGGTAAAAATACCCAAGTAGTAATATCAGACTCATTTAAGGTTCTCTTGCTATGCATTTTACATATACTTAGCAACATAGGCACAGAAAGATCAAGTTATGTCTATACTGGTATGAGCCTCACAATGTCTTCCAACCCATTTTGGGAATGGGATGTGTGAGAAATCCTTTTAGGATGTAGTTTTAGGTCATTACAGGTGACCTATTTGACTAAAATGTGGGGGCGTTTGTATTTTTAAGCTCTTTAATACATACAGATGAATAATCCGGTCCAGAGTTAATAGTTGGGTGGGTTTCTTTTTTAAAAAAATAAAACGGTTGCATCCTAATAAGGATTGTATTGAAAACATTTAGTCACAGTTGTGGACCTCTGCTATATGCAGACATGCATGGTATCTAGAAAGTGAAGTTGTTCAAAACTTTTAAAAACTGCTTTGATCAGTCAAGATCAGATATCCTGTTTGTAACTGATAACCATGAAGATGAATATCGCACTGTATCAGTGAAAGTGATGGTTGAGGCTCTTATATAATTATAAGAATTAGCAACAAATTTTATTCTTTAGAGAATTGTCCTGTTTTCCCTCACCTTAGGGTACAGGGGAAGTTGACGCTTATGCACTCTCTAATAGGATGCAGACTGCATCCAACAGAGCAGGGTCATGGTCAGTTAAGTCCAGTAGTTCAGTCAGGGTACATGCCACCAGAACTCAGCTAGGACAAGGGAAGGCAAAAGACAAATTCTCAGCACCCTGGAGAGCTCACATCAACCATTGCTGACTACGACTCACTCAAGAGACAGTTGTTGCCCCAGCAGCATGCCGAAGCCTTATGAACGCTGGCTGGCTTGAACCTCCTTTCCGCCTTCCCTCTGAGGAGCTGTCTTAAGAGCCATTGCCTTATTCTGTAACTGCTGGTTCCTACAACATGGAGGCAGTTAGGAATGAATTAGAGGGGTATCCTGAGCTGGAGAAAAAGGTAATGCCACACCCTCTGGCCTGGGATGATCTGGGAACAATGGGTTCCTGAGTGATGAAAAAATAGTCTTAAGAAGAGAAGTGCACTTGAAGAAGCACTTTGCACAGTAAGACGGTGGTCCTAACCATGGGTAAATGTCTTATTTAAATCTGTGGGACTGACAGCTGCATAACTCTGCATGGGATTAGGGTCCAATTGCTTTATATTCTTTTTACTTTCACAGATTTTCTCCCCCCACTTTCTTTTACCATCACAAGTAATGTGAAAGTGCATGTTAAATATCTTGGAATAGCTCCCAACGTAATGGCCTCTTTATAATTCTGCTGCTTCAGAGTTTCCTCTGGAAAGCTCAAAGGTCACATCATTTGGTTTATAGTGCTGGAATGATCCCTGCACAGGGTATGGCTATCAGAAATTCCTAGCATTCCATTTGTCTAATATTTAGACCTTATATGCTCAAGCAGAGCAGAGTGCTTTATCAAAGAATCAGGCAGTAAAACTGTCATGGCAAGAGCTAAAAGAAAGAAAGAAAAAGAAATGATGCTTAGCAAAATATTTTCCCTACTTTGAAGCAAGTGCTGTAGTTTAACATTAATCTTCTTTTGCGGTTTTGTAGCCTTAAAATGTTAGTTTGACTTTTGTGTGTCTGTATCTATTTAACTTTCAGCTATGCCAACTGGCTGAAATGTGTAGCAGAAAGTTATTGTAAAATTCAGGAAGGTGTTTTCTCAAGGGAAGATGATTATAGACAGAAGTTGAAATCTTTGAGACTCCTGTTTTCTTCTGAAAGCATCCTTGCTTTCAGTAGCCAATATTTAACTCAGCTTGGCACCTACATAAGAGTCAAGATCGAAAGATCATTAGTGGCCTCCCTCTTTAAAATATATATTATTGAAATACAGTAGCATTGCTTAGTATTTTGAATCCGCTTCAGAGGATAAAGGAATCAACCCTTTTTTTAATTATACCATGTTTATGGGAAGTTTCCAACAAATGGGACCAGTTGTGAAGGCGGTTGGGTCATTTAAAATAATGCATTTTACCAGGTTTTCCTTAATTCTCAGAGATGCAAGTTGTATGACGTCACCATAATTTATTTGGTATCCAGTATACAGGTTATTTACACACAGTGAGACATGCACCGTATTTGACGCCTATGCTGAGCTATTACAGAAGAAAAGTATGTTGCACACACACCATATATTTAAAGCACCCCCCCCAAAAAAAGAACAATGGGAGCTGTAGTTCACACATCACAGGGCTACAGTTCTCAGTGCCCTTAACCCACTGCAGTTCTGTGGGGGGTTGCTTTTAAAAGTGTTTTAAATATGTGCTGCATTCATAGCCTTAAGCACATTTCTTTCCTGCAATCTGGAATTTTTGGAATGTGGACTTTTCATCTGGATGGGAATCTTAAAAATGTGGTAGTCCCAGCTAAAATGGGACAGTTGTAGGGTGAGTAAGTAAGTATACATTGGATTGCAGCCTATTTCAGATTTTTGGTGCAATTTGGGCATCTATCATAATTATCATAGCTTCCAACCCTGTGTGTACATCTGAATCTGTTCCACTGAAATCGATGGGAAGTATTTCTGAGCTGTAACTGCATGAATATATTTTAAAAGTTGTGTTGTGATTGCAGACTTGTTTCTGATCCAGGATGAGAGTGCAAAAAGGATAGTGATATCCTTATAACAGAATTTGTACTGTGCTGAAAGTAATTATTTTCTTTATTATTATTATTTTGTCTTTTCATTTTCAGTAAGATTTGCTTTACTTCCATCTTGTGAATCACGAATTCTTTCTTTAATATTTGTCAGGAAAATATCCCCTCCTTATGTTTATGTTCACCAATCAAAGGGGGTGGGGTGGTAAATGCTCCTTTATTGTCTGTTAGCGGAAGCCATACATGGAGTTAGTTCCCTGCAGGGGTGGGGTGAAGCAATATGATGTGTAAACTGTTGTTGTTTTTAAGGAATAACCTTCTTTTCCCATGTGAAAGGCTTTGTTTGAAATACCTTGCTGCATAATGAATTATTATATTTACTTAGTAGCCAATTCTATAAGGTTGGGGAAAGGCATTAATGATACCCTCATCCTGACATGCATAGTTAACCTTAAAATCAAATTATAGAGTTCCTCCCCCCCTTTTTCTTTTTTTACTGGCAAAGGATGATTTCTGAAATTAAGCAAGAATAGTAGCAAAGAATATTTTCATTAATGAGGTTGAAATACTTTGTCTTGACTGAGTGTCCTCCTTGTAAATTGGTCCATTGGGGCCAATTTGCTGCAAAATGTTTTGATCAATTGGGTCACATTTTTCTTACTAGGTCTTAAACATTATTCTGATGTTAATCAGAACTGTCCTCCATGGTTTATAAACTGTGAATAGGGATCTCATGCCCCACGTCTCTTTGCCTTCTTACCTGACCCCTGCAATTCCAGCCAGACACCTACTAATTTGCTTGCCTTCTTGTTCTCTGTCCCCAACTGCATGTTACTTGACAATGTTAGCTGGGTATGTGGTTAAGGAAGAATTTCAGTAGGAGGTAAAAGCAGAACTGCAAAATAAGACACGTCTCATTTTTCCCCCTGTCCCTCATATCAAGCCTCCATTTATGAATTGATTTTGTGAAGGTTCCAACCAAGTTTGCACTGATGGAAAAGTTGAGAAAGGAGCACATATCCGTGAACAAGCACATGGGAGAATTATTAAACATTTATTTATTACCAGTTATTAGTGATATGCTTACTGCCTAGAGAACAGATAGTGTACAAGAGATGTACAAAGACATTAATATTCTTTATGGAACTCAGGGGAAGTGTACATTTATTTTAATTCAGAAGAATTGATAAACCGTTTAATCGAAGAATTTCTAAGTGATTTGAAAAATATATCAATATACAATCCACATACAGTGTACAGTGCCCAGGGAATCCTGTTATCACTGCTGCTGCGAAGAGTCATTTTTAATGTATATAAGCTCTACTTATAAGTTATTGTACTTCTGCATTCCATTGCCATTTAATTCTAACCTTTGCATCCCCTGCTTTACACCCATTTGTATATATACCTGACATTTGAGAATCATACTTGCTGCTTCTGATGAGGTGTGAGCTCATCCAAAACTCCATATTAAAGTGCCTTAGTCTTTAAGGTGATCCCACCCCCATCCTGAAAGTACATAGGCTCCCCTGTGCTCTTGGCAAGGAGCTATATTGGTACCTCTGAAACCAGGAGAGACCATGGACTAGAAAGTCAAAAAGTTTGCTTTTTGTCACCTTTTGCAATCTGCCAGTGATTTCCTCCACTGCTGCTGGGGTCAGGTCTGTTCTGCTGTGCCTTCCCTGTCCTCCATCTGTCGGCTTCTTTTCCCACCTTCCCTTTTCTTTTCTTTCCTTCCCTTTTCCTCTTCCTGCAACTATCACCTGCTTTTTTCACCTTTCTTCCCTCCAAGCCCTGCTGGGTGCTCTGCTCACACTTCTGATAGTGCCATTCACCGACTGGGAAGGGGCTTCCACAGGGCTGCTGCAACAACCCATGCCAGCAACCGGATTCCTCCTCTGGGGTGTCCAGAGGAGCCTATGTGCTTCCCATGGTTCCCAGAGCAACTGAGGAGCAGCCCAAGGAGTGCGCAGGTGGGTAGGCGGCTCCTAGCTACTCTGAGCCAGAGTGGAGAGGCATGATTTTTGCACCCGCTTGTGCCCTTGGTGGGGGCAACCTAACCAACCCCTAGGAACGCCCATGTCCCCAGTG
This sequence comes from Podarcis melisellensis, assembly GCF_964234715.1. Taxonomy (NCBI): domain Eukaryota; kingdom Metazoa; phylum Chordata; class Lepidosauria; order Squamata; family Lacertidae; genus Podarcis; species Podarcis melisellensis. The sequence continues at coordinate 49,710,475 of NC_138541.1, forward strand.
TTCCCAGGTATGCCAACTCTACCCTCACATTCCTGTGTTCAGCAGGGTCTGAAAGGGGATTTGAAGCATATTTGGATGAATGCCCTTACAGGTCTCCTCATGAGCAAGACACATACACACGTGCACCCCCCACACCCACCATATGTGGAGGCATCTAAGCACACCCAGCCAAATACCTTTGTGTTCAGTCTCAGTGCCTGAAGAGGATTACCTAGTTAGCACAGGTGGTATGCTAGGCAAGAATACAGTACAGTATTGTGAAATATGAAATTCTTATCCCCTTTATCTTTCTGCTGCCTGGCATTGTAATTCTGCTCAATCTCCCATCATCGCTGATCCTTTGTCATGCTGGCTAGGAGCTCAGAGGAGTTACAGCAATGCCCGGTGGGCCACAGGTTGGCCACACCTGAATTCTGCATTTTGTTAAACATTGACCAGTTAGGATACCTCTGAATCTGTGAGACAGTGAATTCAGGTGATGCCTAATCCTTGCTTGTCCCCATATACTTGTCCTCAGTACAAGGAGTTTTGATTTCTTCTGTCATGGCTAATTACCATTAATATGTAAAATTTGTGGAGCACAGGTCTTCTTCTTTTTGGGAGTCATTTAAATCAGTGGCTATCGTTGCACCTTGTGGCAGTGAATCCCGTAAGATAATTATATATTATGTGATGACTTTTGTCAGTCCTGAACCAAATCGGTTTCATTGGGTGATCTGCCAGGCTAGTGATATATAAAAAGAGTGGAAAGCAAGAGCTGCCAGCCCCTGCACCTTGCATCCTGACACGGGTACTGGAAAGTTGTAACCCCATAATTTCCACTTAAAATGTCCTGAAACTCTTGTTTTGCTGGATGTTCTTTAGGAGGGAAAATTTCCCTAATGACTTCTTTCCTTTTTTGAGCACTTGAACCCAGCTGTTCTGTAGCACCCATTCTATTGTAGAGTGGTCCCTTGGTTGTCGAACGTAATCCATTCTGGAAGACCATTCAACTTCTGAAACATTGGACAACTGAGGCACAATGGGCAGGCGGCAAATTCCATTCACAAAAATGGAGAAACATGCCTCGGAAGCCGTTTGACTTCCGAGGCGCATTCGAAAACGGAAGCATTCACGCCCAGGTTTTCGGCGTTTGACTTCTGAATCATTCGGCTTCCGAGACGCTCGAAAACCGAGTTTCCACTGTATCTTGCTCTGATTATGATGTCTTAAGAAAATAACTTTGTTTCATAAAAGAGACAGCTATACCAGAGCTAATCTAAAATTTCGTATTGAGAAGCGTATACCGAGATGAGTACTGCAACCCCAGAGTCGTCTAGCGATCAGGGGTCCTTTTACCTTTACTTTTACCTTTACTCACCAGCCTATGTTTTCATGTTTGTTTTTATTTTTACATTACAGCCTGTTCAAACCCACGTGGGTTTTGTGATCTGAGGGCAACTGGGCATTAGATGATTGTTAATTTCACATTCTTCCTCATTTGTTCTTCCCAATTAATGGGGCCAGACCTCAACCAAATAGACTTTTCTCCTGCTTGGGCTATTAGCCATGCTGTTCTCTGACCTGTTTGGACTATCAGGCATGCTGTTCTTTGACCTCCTAACTGCAGTAATAATTGGGAACAAAGGAAGGATTTAACATTTTAGAGCTCCCTTGTGCAAAACAAGGTGAGGAAATGGCTGAAGCTGATCATACGTTCCTTCTCGGAGTGTTCATCCTAATTAAAGTTGCTTCACACTGTTACAGGGAACCCCCAGGAGGTAAAACAAAACTGCATTACCACCACTTGCTTTCATTCGGAAGACTTTTGAATGTCAGAGAAGCTGCTCTGCAATCTTATTACACAATCTTTATCTAACCGCCTCCATAAAGGAGACTATGCTGAAATGAATCAAATGCCAGTTAGGTGGTCTTGAGCTCATATTTTTTGTCACTGGCTATTTTCCTGAGATAATGAGTTCATTATTTATTTGCTCAGTTTATTTCATTCCCATAACCCCTTCATGTTGCCACCTTATTCGTTTACAGTGGTGCCCCGCAAGACGAAAGGGTTTTTCGTTTTTTGCGTCGCTTCGCAAGACGATTTTCCCTATGGGCTTGCTTCGCAAGACGAACGCCCATAGGGAAATCTCCGGGGACCTCTTTTAAATGCTGGCGGTGGGGAGCAAAGCCTTTCCCCCCCCTCCGGACTTCAGAAGAGGTCCAGGAAGGCCGGCGGGGGCGAAAGGCTTTGCTCCCCACCGCCAGCATTTTAAAAGCGGTCTGGGATAGCAGGGAAGCGCTTCCCGCTATCCCGGACGGCTTTTGAAGGCAGGCGGGGGGGGGAGCAAAGACTTTTGCCCCCCCCGCCGGCCTTCAGAAGAGGTCCTGGAGGCCGGCGGGGGGGCGAAAGACTTTGCTCCCCCCTGCCTGACCTTCCCGGGAGAGCGGAAAAACGCGCTGCGATTCTCCGCTCTCCCCGACGGCTTTTGAAGGCAGGCGGGGGGGGGAGCAAAGACTTTTGCCCCCCGCCAGCCTTCAGAAGAGGTCCAGGACCTCTTCCGAAGGCGGGCGGGGGGCAAAAGTCTTTGTCCCCCCTGCCTGCCCAACCGGGGGCTTTTAAATCGCCCCAGGACTGTCCGGGGCGATTTAAAAGCCCCCGGACGGCTTTTGAAGGCAGGCGGGGGGGACAAAGACTTTTGCCCCCCGCCAGCCTTCAGAAGAGGTCCAGGACCTCTTCTGAAGGCTGGCGGGGGGCAAAGGTCTTTGCTCCCCCCTGCCTGCCTTCCCGGGAGAGCGGAAAACGCAGCGCTGCCTTCCCGCTTTCCGCGGAAGGCAGGCAGGTCCTGGACCTCTTCCGAAGGCGGGCGGGGGGCAAAAGTCTATGTCCCCCCTGCCTGCCTTCCCGGGAGAGCGGGAAGGCAGCGCTGCGTTTTCCGCTCTCCCGGGAAGGCAGGCAGGGGGGAGCAAAGACCTTTGCCCCCCGCCAGCATTCAGAAGAGGTCGGGGGACAGACTGTCCCCGGACCTGGTCTGAAGGCGGTTTCCATAGGAACGCATTAATTGATTTTTAATGCATTCCTATGGGAAACCGTGCTTCGCAAGACAAAAAGACTTGCGGAACGAATTAATTTCGTCTTGCGAGGCACCACTGTATTTCTTAATCCCATCAGTTAACACAACACAGAATAACATGGACAAAAAGGCAGGGCCTTGCAATTTGTGTTTCAGTGGTGGGGAGTCAGAGGAACAGAACATAGGCCCAGGAAGCTAGCATAGGCCCAATATAGATGACCAGCAGTGGCAGACCTTGGTCTTCCACATTTAAGCATGCCTTTTGAGAAGCCGGAATTCAGAGAGCCCCCCTCCCCCGCCTTCCATTCTGTGCATATGCGACATCATAGTTACGACGCCCTGCAGTGCCCGCCACCTAGGCTCGGCGCCCAGTGCAGGAGAACTAGTCATCTGCCCTAAATCCTCTGTGACCAGCATACCAAATGGTAAGGTTTTCTGCCACAAATTCTGTTGTGTGGTAAAGGTTGGGGGTCTTAAGTGGTAAGACTCCACATTAGTCACTTTATAAGTTGATGGTCTGTACAGTGGTACCTCGGGTTACATACGCTTCAGGTTACATACGCTTCCGGTTACAGACTCCGCTAACCCAGAAATATTGCTTCAGGTTAAGAACTTTGCTTCAGGATGAGAACAGAAATTGTGCTCCGGCGGTGCAGTAGCAGCAGGAGGCCCCATTATCTAAAGTGGTGCTTCAGGTTAAGAACAGTTTCAGGTTAAGTACGGACCTCCGGAACGAATTAAGTACTTAACCCGAGGTACCACTGTATACTGATTCTGTGGCGGGTAGAAAAGGGTATTGCTGGTCTATGACCGTAATAAAGTACTTGACTTGACTTGAGAAAAGGGTATTTATCTGAGCTGGAGAACGTCACAGCTAGAGTTGTCTTTTAATGAAAACCTTGTCTCCCCTGATTTCCCATTATGTTTTGTAGATTTTAAGTTTTTAAGATTTCTATTCCAAGTGTTCATGTATTTTTAAAAGGTCTAAATATTTGTAGTTATCAGAAGAACTTAATGTTTGACAAGGAGCAGGATTTAAGTAGCAGGGGTGGGTTGGGCAAGAGTTGGGCTCAAGCTATTTCACAGATTGGCACTTGCCCAAGCCATCTAGTTCATAGGTGACGAAGGATTTTCCAGATTCATGTTGAGCATGCTTTTCATTGCTCCTGTAAGTCTAAGTGGAGTTGGCCTATTAATGTTTATCCTTCTCTGTTGCTATGGTGTGAAATAAATGGGACATGGGAAAGTGCTGTGAGCCTCTGAGAAATATGAGGCACTGCTTTGGTTTTTGGAAGGATAGGCATGGAGGCTAGTGATATGTAAGGAATAAGAAGCTCGAGTTTGCCATTATGAAAGGCAAGAGAGCCATTCAGATAGGTTCCTGAGACAGCTCCCAAAGTTGGAGGGGCCAGTGATTCCCTGTGCTGCTGCTTACAGTGACCCAGATTCATTAATGGTTAGGTTTGTTTCTCCTAGACTAATCCTAAAGACTTGGTGCAAACTAGCCCCTGTATATTTTATTATCCTTCTCCATGCCCCTTCAACCAAATGGTGAGTGGGAGTCTCTCTTGGAGATGAGCACCAGTTTTTCCCCTCTTGGGTGTACCAGCTACAATGGTACCTCTGGTTAATTCATTCTGGAGGTCCGTTGTTAACCTGAAATTTCTGGAGGTCCGTTGTTAACCTGAAACTGTTTTTAACCTGAGGTACCACTTTAGCTAATGGGGCCTCCCACTGCTGCTGCACCGCTGCTGTGCGATTTCTGTTCTCATCCTGAAGCAAAGTTCTTAACCCAAGGTACTATTTCTGGGTTAGCGGAGTCTGTAACCTGAAACGTCTGTATCCTGAAGCGCCTGTAACCCAAGGTACCACTGTACTTGCCTTCCTCCTTCAGAGCACATGTCTTTGTCAGGCTAGTTATTGTAATTGTTATTTGAGTGTTCAACCGACAGTATAGCAAGTCCTACTATTAGATTTTAAAGGTTCACAGCTCGTGGTACACTCATGTGTGGCAGATGAACACACAATAAAAGTAAACCACATTTTTAATTTTTCCTTAATCTGTGTTTTGGGCTTTTTCACAGCCTGGAGTTGTAGGAGATAAGTGATTCTGGCAAGGGGCCTTAAGAGCTTAATTTGCCTATGGGAGAGTGATGAGGAATAAAAGAGAAAGACAAGATTTACTAGAAAATAAGTTTATTATGTTACCTGTAATTCCCAGACCATGCAGATTTCCACTAGAGAGGCTATTTTAAGCAGGGGCTTTTAGGGCAATATGCGAATAATTGGGTTGCTGTTTTCCTTTGGACCTTCATGTTTTCTGAGAAGAAATCTCAAGCTGGAGAGACAGGCATACTTTCTCCCTTGTTCCCCTTCTACACAGGAAAAGTATCAAACAAGTGCATGCGTCTGAACATGGGATCTTTCTGTCTGTGTAGTCTATCCCCAGCTGAAAAGGGAGATGGATTGTGTGGTCAGAGGGGTCTGCATCCAAATCAATGTGATGCACTATGGTTCACTTGTTTTCCCCCTGCATGGTGAAGAGGCAGGACCGGGAGCTTGAGACTCTTAACTGGGTTGAGATTTCTCCGTGGAAAGTAACACATGAACAGGAAATTTTGTCTGTTTTTGTTACATTTCCCTTTTATGACTTGCCTCTAGTTACCTTATCTCTCTGATGTCAAAAAACAGATAACCATTGAAATAATAAATTGTGCCCAAAGGCAATTTACGCTCAATATTTTCTGGATGCTTAAACTCTACTTCCTACACAGAGCAAAACAAAATTGAAATTCCAATAGTATGCTGTGGCCTGTGGATAGAATACTTGAACTTTTGCTTCTTGTCTCCATAATGTGCAATCTTTCATATCACTTGACAGTGTGCTTTTGTAACTAAAATTCCTCCACCATTAGCAAAAACACCTTCTAAAGGCAATTACTTAGACTATCTTGCCACCCTTGCATCCTTTTTGTAGTAGAGCAATGTACAGGACTGCATATACTCTGCACCTGTCAAAAATTCTGCACCATAGTAGCTCAAGAGAAACTGTTACACAACCACAATGCAGTAGCAGTTCATTCACTGCTAATATGTAAATTTTGTCATATATCTTGGGTGGTGCTTGCTTGAGGCTCCTACGCTATGTAGGTAGTAATTAAATAAGCACTATAAACTTTGCAGAAGCAGAAAATCTAAATAAATAAGATCTGTTTGCAAGAGTTTAGACTTTTTACAAGATAAGTAGAATAAACATTGCAGACTGTAAGTTTCACAGCTGAGGTTCTAAAATGCAGTAATAGAAATCCTTTTATTTGGGAAATCTGTCTGATCTAACACAGATATAAGTGGGGCCTTTGTGTGCATTTGTTAGCTGAGCCCAGTGCTGGAGTGTGTTCTGCTGGTGCCCAGGACATGCATGCATGTGCCAGGGGTGGGTGGGAGAGCATGGAGGATGAACGGAGACTGCTGTGCCAGCCCAGTCGGCACTGCTGATGTGATGCCAGCCCCAAGCAGCTTTGAGAGGCTGGGATGATCCCAGACTTGCAAAGTGGTCGGGGAGGGCAGTGTGAGAAGGACGCAACAGCCATACAGTGGTACCTCGGGTTAAGTACTTAATTCGTTCTGGAGGTCCATTCTTAACCTGAAACTGTTCTTAACCTGAAGCACCACTTTAGCTAATGGGGCCTCCTGCTGCTGCTGCGCCACCGGAGCACGATTTCTGTTCTCATCCTGAAGCAAAGTTCTTAACCCAAGGTACTATTTCTGGGTTAGCGGAGTCTGTAACCGGAAGCGTATGTAACCTGAAGCGTATGTAACCCGAGGTACCACTGTACATTGCAGGACTGAACTGTACTGCAGGTTTGTTGTATATTACCCTCTTAGCCCAATCTGCTGCATGAAGACAAAGGCCATAGATAATATTGCATTATTGGGGGGGGGGTGAGGGCAATAATTTCCAGCGGAATTGTAGGAGAGAAAGGTTTAAAACTTACCTCTCACTGTAATCCCCCTTGTGCTGCTCAGCTGACTGGGGAATAGCTGAGAGTATTGAAAAGAAGGTTGGACTGCAGAAAAAGTTAATCTTTATCTGGAGTCCTCGTTCTTCCTGCTGCTTGGCTGATCAGTTGGAGGGAATGTTGGAGGCCATGTCGGATTAGGCAGTGGGCCAGAAGCCACCTGAAGAGCACAGATTGCACCCTTCTGAACAAGAAACGGAAAACAAAAATGTTTCTTGGCGTTTATACATGGTGACAAGAGAATATACAGTTTGCCCAGAGAATGTACAAGATTCAGCAAATACATAGTATTTGCCTCCCCCAAAGTGCTGAGTATTCTGCATAATTGCTGAAGAATGTATAAAATTCATTCAATATATGCCCATTTCCCAAGGCTTGTTGAAGATTATGTATATTGACCAGGAAATGTGCAATACCCTCTTTATGGAATAATTATGTGCACAGTCTCGATGAGACCTTGCAAAGTGCACACGGTGTCTGGTTGTTCAGCATATCAACCATTCAGTTTACATTCCCATTAAAGTATGTGTGTGTGTGAATGATAAAGAGGTATAAGGGAAGGGAAGAATCTCTGATTTCTCCATTTATTTCAACAGGCAAATCTTGCTTCTGTCTCAAAAATAGCTTCTTGATCTGAACCAGACAATGAGATGGCTCTCCCAGACTTTTGTATATCTCTGTCTCCCTTCATCCAGCCTCTTTTCCAGGATGCTCATCCTGTGCCCCCTGAGCACACTCTGTCCTCATTTAACATTTGGGGGGATTCTTCCCTTTTAGGGGTGTTTTTTCTTTTAAAAAATTGCACTTCTGAATACCTTGGGTTTACTCATGGACCACTATGCATTGATGGTGCTGTTTTGGCTGCATAAGCATGAGTTGAAGGGGGAATTATTAAATTAACAACTGAACTTGATTTTATTGGCTTTGCTTTTAGGCAAGATATACTAGGATTTATAGGAGTCTAAATATGCATCCTATATTTGCTTACTCCAAAACATCCTGCAACTCCCAGTGTGACTTATTCCCAGGTAAATATGCATAGAAGTGCAACCTACATCTGCACTCCTAAACCTAATTACTGCACTTGGAAGTATGATCCACTGAAGTTACTTCTGAATTGGCATAATGAAGATTTCCCCTTCTGAATAAGAACAAATTCAGTTTATTCCAGAATGCCTCTGGCAGCTTCCTAGCAGAATATGAAACTACTGCTTTTCCCCTGGTACCTGGGACTTAAATCCTAAAGGTTTCTTTTAACTACCATGTATAATCACACCACTGGTAGAGATATCCTATTTATAGCTGAATTCCACAAGTCTTACTTCTGTCATGTTGCAATACTAAGGTTTGGATTTCAAAAACTGGAATTTAATTTTGTTTTTTGTAAGAGCTGGCAACCCACAACTTGATATAATTCTAGCAGTTTGTAATATTCCTTAAACATCTGAGACATAAAGAATGTTCCTTGGGTACTTAGAACCAAGCAAGTTTGTAAGAAGGTTTGCAGAATCAGAACTATTGTTTTTGCTAGCATACGTTAAAAAATGCTTCTGAGATCATTTGAGTTTATTTATATGGATACTAAACTTTGTAGTGGCCTTTTAGGATTAGGCTCAGGCTTGTTCATGAATCTCAAGTATGCAATCCAACTTCTGTTTCTGTCCCAACCTTCATGCAGTGATTGATCCAAAACAAGCATGTTACTTATTAATTGGGACTGCTAAATTAGTTCCCTTCTGCAAGATCTGATAATGAGCACTACCCAAGTGTATAAAAAATAGAGCTGGGACAGATTGCATGTTGAATACTTCATAAAGTTGGTCAAAGACATGAATTCTTTTACAGCTTCTCTGTCAAGAATTGGTTATATATTAAGTTGTGATGTAGCTCTCTCTTTTTAGAGGATATGTGCATATAGCCTCTGGTTAATGATTTCTTACATTGGAAATACTTATTTTTTTCCTTGGCAATTGAACATTATCGATTGGCTTCCCCACTTTTGGCTTACTTAATCAGCTCTGCACTATTTTTTTTAATCTAAAAGCCACTTCATACAGCATAAAGTGGAAGGCACTTGTATTTAGAAATTAAGAGACTCCTGCATCTGTGTAGATTGTAATATGTAATGGTCCCACATTTATGCATATTGGACGCTGGCTGCCAGAGGGGGCTGGTGCACTAGGGCTACTGTGGCACATCCTAAGGAGAATGGTCAATAATTTTTTTAAAAATCCCTCCAAAGCCACAGATTTTTAAATACTTCTATTAGAACTCACAGAAGCTCCACAAACATTTCTGCCAATCAGATCTCTGCAGCATTCAACCAATCCTAATAAAAATGTATAGCTCTCAATCAGCTGACATCACCATGATGTCAGATGACCATTTTTCCTCTCTTTTTTGGAATAATATTTATTAAGTTTTCCATTTTAACAATCCAATAAAAACCACATTGAAACATTCCAAATGATGACCATTTTTTTCCTTTGCAGTGTGGATTGAGCTTGAAAGAAAGATTCCAGTAGGGCTTGTTGTAAATAAAAATATGCCCTTTTCCCTTATGGGATATCCAAGAGCCCATATAGAGTCCTTACATAGGTTCCCTATTGGTAGGAGAAAATAACAGAGGCCAACCAGAGAATATTGAGAAGCAAAGCAGCTAGTAAGCTTGATCTTTATTGATCTGTTGCAACAGGGTGCTCCCCTCACACGCAGGAGAGGAAGAGGACCCAGAACAATGCTGTGCAAGGGTTTATAAAGACTTTTGAAATTCCCATTCTGTAGATCAAGACCACCCCCAGAAACATTATGCATTCATCACAGAAGGGGTGTAACCTAAGACCACCCCTCAGATACATCCCACCTACATCACAGAAATTTAAATGTTGTTTTTCTCCTGTTACAGTTTATCTCCTGTCTGGCAAGTTACTTGATTGGATTTCCTGGGGAGCCTGGCCATTCTTTTGTAGTGGTAAAATACTTATTTCCTGGGCCAGGTCACAGGCTCACACCTTGTATCTTAAATGTGTCCTTAAGACAGGATTTGTGAGGAAAGAGACAATGGGGAGACTTTTCCATTTTGACCATGCAGAGAAACATTTGCTCAGTTTAGGAATCAAAATGGTTCCAGGTTGGCTTTCCTGTGCTGATCTATGTACATGTGGTTATGAACGTTGCCATATATCTAAGACCATAAAATTCCTATCACAGGCTTAAAGCCACTACACCAGTATGGTGTAGTGGTTAAGAGTGGTAGACTCGGGTTCGCGTCTCCGCTCCTCCACATGCAGCTGCTGGGTGATCTTGGGCTAGTCACACTTCTTTGAAGTCTCTCAGCCCCACTCACCTCACAGAGTGTTTGTTGTACAGGAGGAAGGGAAGGAGATTGTTAGCCGCTTTGAGACTTCTTCAGGTAGTGATAAAGCGGGATATCAAATCCAAACTCCTCTTCTTCTTCCTTTCAGCAAGGATTGGCTTCACTATGAAGATTCAGCTGGACAAGTCCTGGTTGTCCAGGAACAACCTGGAGCTTGTTTTAAGGCTTGTTCTTTTGCAGCTGCATCTTTACCTCCGTATGACTTGGAGAAAGGGGTATTCAGAGCCAAATTTGGCTCATGATCTGGAGGTTCTCCATGACTGGTTAAACTGAGATTAGCAAGCTCAAACCAGGTTGATATCATGGTATCAAATTATGGTTTGTTCTCACTCCACAGCTCCATGAAATGAGACATCACATAGAACTGTGGTACCATCAGAACTAAAAGTAGCTCTTGGAGAAGTGGAGAAAGAAGGAGCACATGAGCTCAAGACATACTGTGTCTCTTGCTCATGATGGGAAATGAAGGTGCATTTCTAGACCTATAAAGTGGCCTTTTATTTAACAACACACTGTAGCCACAATGATGAGGAACCCCATGCAGGTGAGGGCTTAGCAATTGAGGTGATGGCTATCTCCATCCCTTGTCCACCATAGTGCTCCACCAAGTTGAGAAGAATGGGATGGCAGTCTTTCAGCTCCACCCCTTCTTTGCCACCTGTGTTGATAGAATACAAGGAGGTTTTACAAGCCTGCTAAGAGGCTAGTATCCTCAATATCCGTATTGGAGATTGAGGAGGTAGTTCTGTGGTAATGCAGAATAGTACTCTCTTAACTAGTAATGTTGTACATATATTTGCAGGCTATGAACTTTTGTGGGCTTATTACAAGGACGTTAAGTACATTGCTGAAACTGAGATGCAACTCCTTGAAATAAAAGCAACTCCTTGTAATAAAATCAGTTTAGTGGTCAGTATCTGGCGTTTGCATTCAGGTTTGTCCATGTTCAGTGCTTCAGAGTCACAAAGTTGCTCTCCCTTAGAAAGCTGCCCTTCTGACTCTCTGGAACCCTAATGTTGCCCTTTTAACATGCATACTGAGTTTCATGCTCCTGCACTGGCACAGAAGTCAGTGCTCTGTTTCTGGGGTTTCTGAACATGGCCTTGACCCCTTTCTACTGTCTCTCTTGGTTGGACCCAGAGGCAGAGTATCAACTCACTGGCTGCCCTATCCTAATCCGTGCCTCTCCCTTTGTGATTTATTGTTAGTGCTGGACTATCAGTAAGGCAGCTCTCTCCCTCTCTTCCTCCTTTTTTCCTGGAGTTCCTCTCATAAGGACTTTAAAGTGCGCTGTAAGCCAGCATGACTCTTCTTCCCTCTTTCTCTCTTTGCTTGCTCACAGGCTGAGGGCAAGAACTGCCTGGTGGAAACATCTGTATTTATACTGATTAGTATCACTAATCTGCTACTTTAAAAAGGCATGTCTATTCAACATACATTTCAGTGCTAATTATCACTGACTGTAATTGCTGCATCTCGTTGCCCCACCTTACAGTTTTCTCCTTTATATACCTGCCAACTGATGTTTCACTTCATGCATCTGACAAAGTGAGTCCACTAAAACTTAGGTCACAGTACATTTGTTAGTCTTTAAGGCATCACAAGGCTCTTGGTTGTTTATAGTGAGAAGGCTGAAATCCTGAACCTGTTTACCTGGGGCTCAGCCCATTGAATTCAATAGGTTTTTTTAAGAGACCTGTTGTATTGTATTGCCTGTGAATAGAGACAATAGTTTCCATTCCTGCTACAGGTGTTAATTAACTTTACATTGTCAATTTGATTGTTTTATCACCTACTACTGCTGTTATAAAGGCCTACTGTGTTTATTTTGCACACACTCAAGCAGTAATTGAATTATCGCTGTCTGAACTACTTGCATTTCATTTCTCTTTGATCTCGCTGCTTACAACTCCTCTTACAACCATGTGAATGTTTATCTGCATCTGAGGATTACATCTGATGAAGTGAACTCTAGTCCAAACAAGTTTATACCATAATAAAATTTGTTAATCTTTAGGGTATCACAATACTTTTTGATATTATTGTTATTTTTGAAGCACTTACTTACAGATGCTGCAAGTTTTAGCCTTGGTTATGCAGCTATCCTAGATGGGACAGAGAATCCTCATTTTCTTTCATGAAGAAGCACATTGGTTGGACCATGGGTGACCCAACTGAATGAATTGGCAGAGGCAGTGGAGATTTGTGACACATTTGTGTCAAGCCTAACTATGGCACTTGGTTGGGCCAGCACTCCTGCCTGTTTTTCCAGCTTTGCACTGCTTGCTTCTGCTTCCCAGATCAGTGGACAGACAACACAAATGTATTGTGGTGGCCTGTAAATAGAACCATTAATTTTCAAGCATTGTAAAGAAATAACAGATCTCTGCCCCAGAGAACTTGCAGCCTAAAAAACAGGAGCAACGAAGGCGAGAGTGAGTTTACACATAGTCTGTGTAAACACTCCAATTTTGTCTACATTCAGTGAGCTCCCATCGCTGGTTTGGGAAGTGGAGTACACACCACGTTAGCCACAATCCATATCTATCCTGTTGTTTCTTATGAAATATTGTGTTTTGTTGTGCTTTCCCCCAAACCAGCTACATGAAAAATTTCATGCTTAAATATTAACTGGAATTGCATAAAGACCACCTTCTAAAGGAGAAGGTTCAGCAGAGAGTAAACCGTTTAAAGTGCTAGTGAGAGAGGAAGACTTTTGATTTCCTCCCATCTTCGCACACTGGTTCATAACTGCATCAACCTTTCTCTGTTTTCTGCCTCCCATCCCATCGTATTTTCATCTTAACTAAGCGACCCAACCCTATTTAGGTTTTTTTTATTTGTTTGTTTATTTTATTGCCACTTAATCATCCCTGTCCCACAAGCTTGTAGTTATTTTCCCACCCACTTTATTCTCAGAACAACCTTGTGAGATGGAGAGTTAGAAACTTGCCCAAGATTACCCAGTGAGCCTCATGACTGAGTTGAAATTGCACTCAAGGCCTGCCAGCTTCTAGTCAAGCATTTTAATAGCTGCACCACTCTGGCTGGCCCTACCTTTTGCCTTTCTCCTGAGAGAAAATCAGGAGATTTTTATTTGTACCCTGTAAGGCTCTATGATATCCACCCTAAGTTAGGGAAAGCAGAAACAACATACTTAGTATTCTAAATGTGAGTTTGCTATAGATTCATATAATGATATTATGATACTTGCTGTTTCATTTTCAATTTATTTCCTGTGAATTCCCATCACTGAATTTTCCTTCTCACTTCCCCAGCACACAGAGCCAATGTCTTCAGCGATCTATTTGCTATCATACCACCCCCCAGGTTTTTTCTTGGGTAGTTACAGCCCATAGACCTGATCAGCATATCACGCTGTTGCATTTTACTGTATAAATTGCCTCTCAGTATTATTTTTATTAAGCCAGATTCTTGGCTTCCTTGTCAGTCTTCTATATTCCTCTGAAGTTCCTAACTTTGGTCAGAAATTGAGTTCAAGGTTAGAGTGGTGAAAGGGCTTCACCCTTTTTGATATCCCTCAGACTTCAGTTTCTAGCGATATTATAGCCTCTTTGCTCACATCATGACAGTTCATGGCATTTGCTGATAGATCCATAGACCCCTTGGTTTTCCAACTGGATTTTATCCTTGGGGTTTCTGAGGATATTGGCTATTTTTTGGTTGGTGCAAAAATAGCCAATATCCTCAGAAACCCCAAGGATAAAATCCAGTTGGAAAACCAAGGGGTCTATGAAATACCCTGCAAAGTCTGCCCAGCCACGTACATTGGACAAACAAACAGACGAATAAATGCACGTATCGCAGAACACAAGAATGCCGTCAAAAAAGAAGAAAAAACTTCCTCTCTTTTCCAACACATGAAAGAAACAGGACACGAAATTAATTTTGCAGATTCCAAATTGCTCTTTAACATGGAACATCACCACAAGAGAATAATCATGGAAGCCATCGAGATAGAGAAACACCCTCACAACATGAACAAGCGTGACGACACATCCCGCTTGCCAGACATCTGGAAATTAGCCCTCCCCACAAAAACTGACACCAGATCCAGAGGCACACAGAACGCTATCACCAATCAACCACACCAGACCCAAACCCAGACCCTCTCCACAGATAAATTACAGACACCATCCAGTAGCCAAACCATGGTGGCACCTCCGGATGCTGCACCCCCCTGCAATCCCTACACAGATCTGGCTGACACAGGCCACAAAACCACAGCTCGCCCCTATACACGAAGCCAAGCCAGAGCACAACTAAGTGCAGTACAGCCATCTTCTCAGAAAAACTCTTCACAAAGTTCAAGAGGTCAAGACACAAAGACTTTAGCAACTAATCCACACCTAATGACCCACCTAAGTGGTACTCAGGATATCACTCAAGAAATCACTCAAGATATCCCTCAAGTAATTAAGGAACAAAAGAAGAAAAGGCACACTAGCCTGGGAACTTCCTCTCTGCCCAGAACATTGGAGGCTATACACCACACCCCCTCAACAGTATTTATAGGAACTCAAACACTGAGATCCTGCTCTGTTCCAGTAACAAGAAGCCGAAAGCACCAGCCTGAAGATGACGAGTGAGACCTCGTCGAAACGTCGCCTAGACACCCCAACTTTTACACGGGAAGACACCCGAGGACACCAAAACCTGCATTCCTGTACCCGTGAAAATCTACGAAAGCATATATATATATATATATATGCAGGTTTTGGTGTCCTCGGGTGTCTTCCCGTGTAAAAGTTGGGGTGTCTAGGCGACGTTTCGACGAGGTCTCACTCGTCATCTTCAGGCTGGTGCTTTCGGCTTCTTGTTACTGGAACAGAGCAGGATCTCAGTGTTTGAGTTCCTATAAATACTGTTGAGGGGGTGTGGTGTATAGCCTCCAATGTTCTGGGCAGAGAGGAAGTTCCCAGGCTAGTGTGCCTTTTCTTCTTTTGTTCCCCCAAAAACCAAGACACAGAAGAAAACAATGGCATGGCCCTCCTTCCTTATATCAAGGGCACTACAGATAAAATTAGCAAAATCCTCCATAAACACAATATCAAAACAGCCTTTTGCACCAACCAAAAAATAGCCAATATCCTCAGAAACCCCAAGGATAAAATCCAGTTGGAAAACCAAGGGGTCTATGAAATACCCTGCAAAGTCTGCCCAGCCACGTACATTGGACAAACAAACAGACGAATAAATGCACGTATCGCAGAACACAAGAATGCCGTCAAAAAAGAAGAAAAAACTTCCTCTCTCTTCCAACACATGAAAGAAACAGGACACGAAATTAATTTTGCAGATTCCAAATTGCTCTTTAACATGGAACATCACCACAAGAGAATAATCATGGAAGCCATCGAGATAGAGAAACACCCTCACAACATGAACAAGCGTGACGACACATCCCGCTTGCCAGACATCTGGAAATTAGCCCTCCCCACAAAAACTGACACCAGATCCAGAGGCACACAGAACGCTATCACCAATCAACCACACCAGACCCAAACCCAGACCCTCTCCACAGATAAATTACAGACACCATCCAGTAGCCAAACCATGGTGGCACCTCCGGATGCTGCACCCCCCTGCAATCCCTACACAGATCTGGCTGACACAGGCCACAAAACCACAGCTCGCCCCTATACACGAAGCCAAGCCAGAGCACAACTAAGTGCAGTACAGCCATCTTCTCAGAAAAACTCTTCACAAAGTTCAAGAGGTCAAGACACAAAGACTTTAGCAACTAATCCACACCTAATGACCCACCTAAGTGGTACTCAGGATATCACTCAAGAAATCACTCAAGATATCCCTCAAGTAATTAAGGAACAAAAGAAGAAAAGGCACACTAGCCTGGGAACTTCCTCTCTGCCCAGAACATTGGAGGCTATACACCACACCCCCTCAACAGTATTTATAGGAACTCAAACACTGAGATCCTGCTCTGTTCCAGTAACAAGAAGCCGAAAGCACCAGCCTGAAGATGACGAGTGAGACCTCGTCGAAACGTCGCCTAGACACCCCAACTTTTACACGGGAAGACACCCGAGGACACCAAAACCTGCATTCCTGTACCCGTGAAAATCTACGAAAGCATATATATATATATATATATATATATATATATATATATATATATATATATATGAATGAATGAATGAAAGATTGCAGGGTTGGGGACTTTCTACTGTATAGAAAAGGCAAGTAGGAGGCATGGAGAAAGTGGATGGAGAAAAGTTTTTCTCCCTCTCATGACACTTGAACCTATGGACATCTGGAGAAGCTGAATGTTGGAAGGTTGATAAACAAAAGGACTTCTTCATGCAGTGCACAGTTAAACTGTGGAACTTAATCTCACAGGAGGCAATGATGGCCATCAACCTAGACTGCTTTAAAAGAGGATTAGACACATTCATGGAGAAGGGTATTTATGGCTACTAGGCATGATGGCTATCCTCTGCCTCCACAGTAATGCTTCTCATTGTGAATTACTGAATTCCAAAGGAAGGGAGAGAACGCTCTTGTGCCCAAATCCTGCTTGTGGGCTTTTTGTTTCATTTTTATTTATAAAATTTCTCTACTGCCCTTCATCTGAGGATCACGGGGGTTTACAATACAAGAACACAAATATACATAACATAGTAACAAAACCCCACCATAGATTGTTTAATTGCCATGTTTTTCACTCTATAAGACGCACCTAGTTTTTGGAGGAGGAAAAGAAGAAAAAAAATATTCTGAATCCCAGAAGCCAGAACAGCAAGTGGGATTGCTGCGTAGCGAAAGCAGCGATCCCTCTTCCTGTTCTGGCTTCTGGGATAGCTGCGCAGCCTCCATTCGCTCCATAAGACGCACACACATTTCCCCTTGCTTTTTAGGAGGGAAAAAGTGAGTCTTATAGAGCAAAAAATATGGCAGCCAAAGGCCTGGGAGATGAGGAATGTTTTTCCTGGCACTAAAGATATGTAACAAAAGCGCCGGGCGAGCCTTTCTAACAGGCATCCGGTTGGCCACTGTGAGAACAGAATGTGGGACTAGATGGACCATTGGCCTGATCCAGCAAGCTCTTACATTTTTAACCCTAAATTAGGCAAATCTTCAAATTTCTCTTCTGGGTTTATATGGGATGATGTCTGTCCAGTTTAATTCGTCTCTGCCCCATTGAGGAGGGGCTCCGATTTTTAGAGCAAAGACAGCACATTGTAGCCCTGGAAGATGGGTGTTCCAGAATGGCATCCTGTTTGGCCTTGAAAAAAGGCATATATTGTAGATTTCCTTGATTCTGTTTAGACATCTCAGACATTGGTTTTTTAGCCTCTTACCCTTGTCAGTTCATCCTAAACAAGCCTTTCTCTCTTCCTCGTTTGAAAGTGGAGATATTGAACAGTATAGTGCCTGAAGTGACACTTCTGAATTACTTTGCCTAATTTTCTGCATGTGTATGTCTAGGAAAAATTCCATAATCTTAATTCAATTACTTTCTGGTTTTGTTTTTAGGTTAACAAAGCCATTATCCTTTGCAGACTGTGTTGGAGATGAGCTACCATGGGGATGGGAAGCTGCATACGATCCTCAGATTGGTGTCTACTATATCGACCACATAAACCGTAAGTGTTTTCTCTAAGTGCTTTATTGATTATATAAGAAGGCTTAGCCAGATTAGACTCTGTTGTTAGACTCTTAACAAGAACTTGAAGAGGAGAGATTTCTTATGAGACAGTCAAAACTCCCCATAGCAATTCTTTTAGTGCTTTTCCTAAGAAAATAAATGAATGTCTACCGCTGCTACTCCCCCCACCCACTTCCTTCCTTCCTTTAAAAAAACTGCTCTTATATCCTTCTGTCTGTCAAGGACACTTAAAACTGAGGTTCTCAAAATGGAGATCAGAACTGCACAGGATTGACTGTTAACCTTAAAACCTCTGTGCCACTAATTAAAACATTCTGTTTTTCTGTTTATACAAACATAAGGAATAACTCCCCATCTTTGCCAAAACTTAACATTCTAATTGGTCTCTCTGTATGCCAGAAACACAAAATCCAGAAGATGCTGGAACAATATTCAGTAAATATATTCATAGGAAACTGCATTAAATCTAGATATAACCATATATTCATAATTGCTTTTGTGCTGTGGTTTTCAAACCGAGGGATCCTCAAAGTGAAGGTGAGTCATGGCAGGCAGGCTTCCATGAAAGCCAGCTTGCTCACAGATGTCAGTCTCTCCCTGCATTGTGCAACCACAGGGGAATGCTGGGTGTTTTTTGGGATGCGTTCTCATTAGGCTCAGTAGACCTGACTAGCACCCCATGTAAGCTGTATGTCTGCCCCAGAACTTGCCCCAGAATTCTTTGCCATAGGTAGAAGTTTCTCAGTTGATAAGTTAATGTCCCTCATCCAGACATTAGAGACTGCATTTTGCTACAGTGGTACCTCTAGTTATGAACTTAATTCGTTCCAGAGGTCTGTTCTTAACCTGAAACTGTGCTTAATTAGAGGCGTGCTTTCGCTAATGGGCCCTCTTGCTGCCTCTGCACTGCCAGCACACGATTTCCGTTCTCATCCTAGGGCAAAGTTCTCAACTTGAGGTAACTCTTCCAGGTTAGTGGAGTTTGTAACCTGAGGTGTTTGTAACTCGAGGTACCACTGTACTTCTGACAGTATGGGTGATGTAAAAACCTCAGAAGTAGCTGATCTAATGACACACAAATGGTCCCAAAATTATTAGTTGGGAGTTGCATGTGGGCTGCACAGAGTGACGTTCCATTGCACAAGCCGAAGTTCACAAGCATAGCATTGGATGCAACCCAGTGTAATTGCTTACTACTTTTCATTTAAGAATTTCTGTCATCTGTGCTGCTGAGATGTTACTCGTTAAAAAGTAGTGAAGAGATTAATCTTCTTGGAACTGTCTGAGCTTTGTGGTGCTTGAGATTTTAAAAATTGTTTTTAATAACAATAAAACCAATTTTGGAAGAGTAGACATAGCACTAAAAGGAAAGGAAAAGCCTGAGTACTTCATGTACTACATTGGTGTACTCTCAGCCTTGCCACAGAGGGAACAAAGTGGCATCCTTCATGTTTGTATACCATAACTTGTGAAAGAGCCTGTACATGTATGCTCATAGGGTTTCCCCATGTTATGATGATCATCCCTATTCTCCACCCATATGCACATTTACTCTAAACCAATGTAGTGTGTATAGCCTTGCAGTGACATTTTATCACTAAGCATCAGAAATAGTAGGGTCTTGCTAAAGAATACTCATATCAAAATAAAACCAGGCTCCAAGGGACTGCAGCAATTCTTGTCTCTTTAAAATAGAGCAAAAAAGGGGTTATCACTTGAGTAAGAAACGATTAAAACATTTATATTCTAATTGACCCTGATAAATATTAAAAGGTGGCTTACTGAAGTCATAATGGTCCATCTAAAGAGCATTCTGTGAAGAAAGGAGAGCCATGGACCAGCTATTGGTTATTATTATCCTAGATTATAGCCGGACATGGCTTGTCTGAGAAATAAGATTAAAACTGCATTAAAATCAGAGGCCATAAAGTACTATGTTTTGTAGTTTGCTAAAATTCTTTACAGGGCTTAGATCCATACTTGAGCTGTCAAGGATGAAGAAACAAACAAGATACAAACTATGCCTATAGCAAACCTGAGACAGCCTGCTTGGAATTTGTTTACACGGCGGGTTTTTACTGGGCATGCTGCACTGGAATGCAACAAAATACACATATTTGTAATGAACTGCCTCATCTCCTGCTGTGGGCTTTAAAATGTGTGTAGGGGTGAGGTTTTGTAAATGTGTTTTATGGAAGGTGGTGGAATGGGTGTACTTTTGTTTTGCTGAACTGGTTTTACCTCATTGTTTGAGACTGAGGTTTCAGGTACTTAATGCTCTCTTAGTGGTATATTAATCCATGTTGACGGAGCAATTTTGGTGAAACTTTTCTGGAGCGCAGTAGACATCAGGTATGTGGGGTATTGGAGTGGGTGTTCTGAAGAGAGCATTCTTTGTTTGAGTTACTGGATGGTAAACTGCCTGTGATAAGGGTCAGAGGCAGGTCATTTGTCTTACATGCTAAAGTTGAGATTATAGCTTTAATTCTCCTGCCTGGAATGCAACGGTCTGATAATTGCTAACTGCAGCACACAGGAGTTTACCAAAAGTTTCATTAACTTTTAGCTGTAGAAATGGCAGTTTGGGGAGGCATTTGTATACATTATCAGTTGTTCAGAAATGTAGATGATGTATTAACAGCTGCACCACTTGCGTTACTGTTAGTCTTTGTACTGTGGAAGCAACATATCTCCCTTTTTTCAGACCATGAGCATTTTGCTTTTTAAAAGAAATGGATGCCAAACTATGCCGGCTATTATTGCAGGTAGGAGGATAATGTTGCATCCCAAGCCTTTTCATGTAGCCTGAATTCTTTTGAAACAGCTGGCATGGTGTAGTGGCTAAGACTGAGAGCTGTCAACCATGGTGTTCCTGGTTCTAGGATTGTCTCTTCCAAGAATTCATGAGGAGGCCGTAGTTAAGGCACTGCTTTCTCAGCCTCTGTTCTCTTCAGAAAGAAGAGGATGATAATAGTCACTTACCTTACATGGTGGTGGATTATAGGATGAATGTTCAAATATGCCAACGAAAGCCCCACATAAATGTTAAGTATTATTGTTGAAACCGTAAGAATCCCAAGCAGTGATTTCCACCCCTTAGCCGTTCTGAAGAATTGACTTTCAGTATGTGATGACTCTTGGGCTTGATTTACTACCTCCTTTTCTTCATTTTGGTATGGTTTCAGTGTTGCAGTTCAATAAATCAAAGTTGCATATCAGCAGCGCTGCTTGGATAAGTTCCCAATTTGTATTGTAGGCTCAGGATCAAAAAGCAAAAACAGTTAAGAAGAATCCCTTGTTTAGGTTAGTCTTTAGCTTGCTCAAAATATATTTAAGTTCACCTAACTCATGTATGCAATTTTCTTTTTGAAAAGGTACCTCAGGGCTTTTCACATAATTTCAGAATTACAACACTGGTACAAAATAAGGGCAACATGTCTACCAATAGTAGCTTTATGTAGGCTATTGACAGAGAAATGGTGGGTGTATGTGTGAGGTAAATATATATATTCAGAAACTTGTGAGAGAGGTGGCACAGTCACTGTCACAACCCACTATTGATTAGTTATTGTTTGTGCACAACTTCTGGTTCTACAGTTGAGTTACTATATACAAGAGAGGCTTTGGTAAGCTGTTTGCACTGTCAGAACTTACGTGGCCTGTTCTAGCCAGGCAAGGAGATTGTACTGAAAAAATATGGCGCAAGGAAATGCAAGAATAAGGAAGGGCTACCTCCTGGAGTTGTTGCTCTGTTGCATCAACGCTTAGCAGCCAGAGACTCAGGGCTTTCCCCCCGCCCGAACCAGAACTCGCCAAAACTCAGTTCCAGCACCTCTCAGGTGGGTGCCATTGCCATTATAAGAGAACAAGGGAGGCGTTCATGGTGAGTTTTGGCACATCTTTTTCTGGAAATATGCCACTGCAGAGACTGGTGGTGTTTTTTTTTTTTTTTTTAAAGTGGACCTATAGCTTCACATCTTTCTGGAGCTTCTCACAGCCAGTATCCAGAGCACCTCTGGGGTTTGTGTTTCCCTTCTAAGTAGTCCAGTTGGATGGTAGGTCTGAGGCTGCTAGTTGGGGATTGAGTCACCATACGAAAACTTCTGCCCAGGCAGAATTGCCACTAGTTCTGGAGTCCCGGAGAGAATGATGGGCAAGCCCAGGTCTGGAATCAAGGTCCCAATAAGGGACAATGGGGTCCTTCATATTGGAGGCCCATAGTGGAAGACTATTATTATAGGGAAGTGCCTCCAGCTGAGCTTCATGAAGCATGGAGTCCCCAGGTCTCCATTTGTGCTAGAGGGCTCTCTGGGACCATGTTTCTCCTCCTCTGCACAGGAGATCTCATTGGGGCTCAGTTCTGAGTCTGGATTCTGATGCTTAGGCAGGAGAAGAGAAAACAGAATCTAATGCTATATTCATACACACACAAAAACGAGTTGGACCAAACCTCAAGACGTATCTAAGCAAACAAGTACTGTTGCCCATATAACATCTGTACAGTTTTCCCCTCAAAAGACTAACACTAGGTTTGATTGCTGAAAGAACAGGTAATCCTCTTTTTTCTGCACAGGACAGATACAATTACAACTAGAAAAAACACAGCATTATTCTCAAATGTCTTGGGAAAAGACACCTTCTTATAACAGCTTGACTTGTAAGTTGCTAGAAATCCTCTCCACTTCTCACAAGCCACAGTGTTGGAATTAATGTTTAACCAAGTCAAAATATTTTGCAGGAGCCTGAAGCTGCTAACCGATGTAAGCATCTCACCTATCATGATCTGAAAAGAGTTGTGTAATACGATGTATCATTTGTGGCCATTTCAGCAACATGTTCACATGTTTTATCCACCCTCACCCCCCGTGTTGCTACTTTTATGTTTCTGGCAGGATTTTCCTCCTGTGCCAAATGCATGGAGGCAGATGATGGATTTAAATAGCGCGCGCACACACACACACCTCGGCTTGAGATCTCAGCATATAAATGGTTATTTTTCTAAAACATCTACTAACTTCAAATGAAAATGCCGATGTCTGATGACTCTCACTATGATGCAGACTTCATGACCCTTCATCACAATATGGCAATTTGTATGTTTGTGTCCATTGTTGTTTTTTTGTAAAGCGTTTGTGTCCATTGTTGTTGTTGACGACTTCCTGCTGCTTATGAATGGTTCCCTTGTAAGGTTCTCAAAGGTTATAGACCGAACAAATGTCTTGTGTCTTGCTCTGAATCAACGACACAGACTGTTCTTTAGTACCTGGAGACATAGGTGAAGTATACTGGCAATGAGAGGATTATTTGTCCTTTTCTGTACAAGTCCTGGCAGGATTGGGATTGGAGATCCCAGTAAGGAGCACTGGAACAGGAAGTGTTTGCCTAGAAGCATTTATGTCAGGTAATGCCCGTTCCCACCAACTTGTGAGTGCCAGAAGAGGCGTTGGGATGGATCCTTAGCCGACATGGCCAGGAGGTGCTCCCCACTGCTCTGTTGTCATGTATCCCCTTAAGGGAGGTTACGGGGTGCCGCATGTCCAGATACTCAGCTCAGGGGTTGACCGTTGCACCCCTGTCATGGTGATCTTGGTGGGTCACCCAGATGTGATGCGTGTTGGAGGGTGACCCTTTACCTTGGTCAACTCTGTTTAATCATCAACCTGCACACGGGCTTGTTGATTTCAGGATACATACCCAATGCCTACATCAAACCATCTGACATCCGCAATGAATGAAAGTTGTGGGCTTATTTCGTTCCAACACTTTTGTCCTGTGCCTTTTGTTGTATGTCCTTTGCACCTGGGACTGCAATGGGGAATCAATGCACTGCCTGAGATGGAAGGGAAGATGCAGTCATGGTGAAGTCAAGAAGGATAATACTATTACTTTCCCTTCTACTTTCTGAAGCTTTAAGAAGCACCAGCGTGCTTACCAGCTAGCTTCTGATTGAAGTTTTGGCAGATTGCCTCTTTGTTTCAGGGTTTGACATATGGACCTTGGTTAATTTAATGCTTTAGTATGGAAATGTCTGAGCTCCAAAAGTGACCTGCTTTCTCTTAGCTTCTTCCGTGTTGTCATTCAGCTGTGGCTTAATGACTCCTTTATATAGGGTGCAGATACCCTCGCCCCATTGGGATTGATTGGGATCAATCAGTTTGTGGAAAGGACACCTGTATACACCTAGCTTTTAAGAGATGCCACCTTCACCACCCAGCTAACCAGTAGAGCAGAAATGACATATCTGCAGGAATTCAGTGGCTTTGTGAAGTCTTGACCCCCCATGGTAACGTTTTTTAGTTAAGTTACCTTCCATGGATCTCACCTAGCAATGCCAACACTAGAATACAGCAGGAAGCTTGATAAATTTAGAAATTCTAGTTTTGCATCCTGTTGTTGGTAAAGAAGGTAAGTAACAGATTGTTAGCCAGTTTCATGAGTGGGTGTTTAATTATGTTGACCTAGTCTTCGCAGTGTGAATTGTGCACTAATGACTTGCAGTCAAAAAGCATGTTGTAGAAAAGATGCATGGCCCCAATTTTTAGGGTTGATGGAAGCATGCCATACTTTATGAAATGTTGATTAGGTGGCTAATCACGCTAGCAATTAATGAATTAAATCTACGTTGATTGGACTGGGGTTCAGTCCCCCTTTTTGCTTTTTAGGTTTTGTTTTACGTTTGACATTTCAATTCTATGATGGTAATACATTTTCTCTTTGAGTAGGGAGAAACATAAGTAAAGCTTCTTCAGTAGATGTTTTGAAAGGAAACCCATAAAAAATAAAAGTACCTGGTGTTTTACGGACTATTTAATTTTACATTAAATGTATGGCAGTTGGGTTTGATTTCATTTTTCATAAAGAACAGCTTCAAACTGGGGGGGGGGGGGCGGACCTGGGTTGTGTTAGCACTAAAATACTGTTTTGTTCAAACACAGCATGCTCTTTCTGCAAATCTGCACACTCTGCCTTGGGAGTAAGCCCCATTAATTACAATGTCCCTTCTGTAGGATTCTGCTCTGGCCCGTTAACCCTTTCTTTTTCCAAATAGCATTGCCTTTACAGTGGAACCTCTACTCAAGACCACAATCCGTTCCGGAGGCCCGTCCTTATGGCGAAATGGGTCGCTGGTAAAAGTGCCATTGTGCGTAGGCGCATTCAGCGGCAGCCCACTTCTGTGCATGTGCAGACGGCGGCAGCCGCTTCTGCATATGCGCGAATCACGGCAAACCCGGTGTTTACTTCTGGGTTTGCCACGGTCGTGACTTGGAACGGGCCTAAGTAGAGCGGGACGTAAGTAGATTTTCCCTCCCTAAGTTATAGCTGGGGTAGGGGGATCAGGATTGGGACTTCAGCAAGGAGGGAGGGGATATTTAATGCTTTCCCTTCCCACCATGGTTCTGATGACCATCCCTTTCCCAACATTTGGGGCTGTTGAAAAGGGACTGTCCACCTGGCTACAGAATGTCATTTTGGATTTCACAGGTCTGGTAGCAGAGTTGCTTTTCCATTTGCAGCTTGAAGCTGAACAGTGACAGTTGGGTGCTTTTAAATTCCTCATTTCTTCAGGCATCCCAAGGATTTAAACATGTGGTTCACTGTATTTCAGTTTCTTTTCTGATAGTCTCAGGAACTGTAAGGCAGAGGACCTAATTTTCCAACAAAGTCATACCGACAAAAGGTACATATGACAATGTGTGACAACAGAGGTACAGTCTCTTATATTACAGTGTTGTGCTTGTCTCGAGAAAGATGGGAAACTGTGTTGTCTACAAGCTATTTATCAGAGGAAGAGAAAACTCTGGTCCCTCACTGCTTTCTTTAAGTGCATAAAATTTTTATTTGAGCCAGCAGCTTAGAAGAGCAAATGGGTCCAAAGATTTGAGTTCTTTTTTCCTCCCTCAGCACAAGAAATTGACAACCTAGCCTGAAATTACTTGCTGTTCTCCACTATGGAAGAACAAGAATACAAATGTTCATGATCCCCAGAAACACCATATGCCTTACACAAAAGGACAGTTAACTCAAAGAATAGAGATCAATTCCATGGTATGACATTTCAATCAAGCCTGACAGAGTCAAGAGAAATGCTCTTTTGTTATGGAATTACAATTGCACTGAAATTTATACAGGTAGATTGCAGCGCAGACCAGATCTTCATATCTGCATGCAGAATGCTCTCTGAGTAAATATGTTTTTATTGGGAATAAATGGTGTTTATGAATCGAATTTATGGGCTCATATTTAACTGGTGCTCTGAAAATTATTTTTATGGCAAAATATGCTATTTTGCTGTCATCATTTGTCCCAGTATGTTCCAAGTAACAGCAGTTCTGAAACAGCATAGGCGTACTGCTCTCTTCTGCTCTGCTACCAAAGGGAAGCTTGAATTATGTCTGACTTATTCCAATTGCTCTTATTTGAGGGAAGCAAGGTTGCAGCAAATATTCTGCAGATGCTTGCTGTGTGGTGTATCCAGCTTTGGCTTTGCTACCTTGAAGGGGAAGGGTAACCTTTTTCTTTAATGCGAGCAGGACTGGCTTTTGTCCCGCTGCTTCGTGGATGTAAAAGTACACTGCCCTGCTGTTAAGAATAGATGGCCTGTGAAACCCCCAGTAGGCTGAAATTCACCCACGTAGCCTTAATTTATATACCCGTTTGCCACTTGTCAGACAGTGAACCTTTTCATGCTATTTCTTGTAACAGCCATAGAGTGGAAGCCATCTTTAGAAAACTTAGGGTTTGGAAATCATTATTCGAAAGGATCTTAATTTTTCCTAAACCTGGAACGTTTCAGAAACAATATCACCAGCTTTTCAGGACTGAGACGATCACAACTGATTTTGTTTTCATATTCAGAAACAAAAATTGTGGCCACATGAGGTTTCATAAAGGCGAAAATAAATAAAATTGCTTGATTTGTGAGACTGTAAGTGCTAAAAAACGCACACCCTGCATTGAAACAGCTTTGTCCTTGTCCTACAGTCACAAGGACAGCATTGCTGTGGGCCACATTTTAGGACTCTGCAGGCTACTCCTTTAGTTTGGGCCACACATTGAGCAATCCTGACTTAAACCTACTGAGCAATTACCTGAAATGTGTTCGCAGATATGGCTTTTCTCTCTTGTGAGATTATTTTCCATTACGACTAGTGCTGCTCTCTTAAAGTACAACCGCAATCATTACATTCATCCCCCAAAGCCCAACAGAACTGCCTTTATCCTGTTTGATTGTAGAATCATTATGAAATCCCATTTGATGCTTTGGGTTTGCTTTCATGATCACTTCCCCTTAACCACCCCAATAATTGTTATTTTTGCATAGGTTAGTGTGTATGCCAAAAAAAAGGCACACACAAAAGCAGTAGGAAAAAACGCTCTCTCTGTCTCAACTAGAATTTCTCCAGAGTTTTTTCTGCCTCATGATGCCCAAGGGAAAGACTTGCTCCTGGCTCCTGGCTCTGAGATTTAAGGATGTATGCTGGTGCCCATAGGGATGATCTCCCCCTTTCTCTGTGAAAGGAGGGGAAAAGGTGCATTTTGAAGACAAGGGCAATCTCCTGTGCTCTGTCCTTACTTGGGAAACACCTCTTTATTTCTGCTTGCCTTGACTGCATATGGCTTTTGCCAGCTTCTCTGCTTTATATAAAAATTATTTGTATGGGGTGTTGGGGAGGGGTCGTGCCTCTGGTGGGAGACACATTGTGCTCCTTCTGGGATAGTTTGTCCCCACCCTGCACTGAGCTTTCACCTGTGGCTCCTAAAAGCCGTCAGCATGTGACAATGGCCACACCCCAGTGAATAGCTTTGACAACCCAGCTAAACCAGGTGATGGTATACAATGGATCTCAAACCCTCAATGAATTAGGGACTTTCCCTGCATGTGAAGACAGGGTGCACTGGATTGAGTGGATGAAACAAGTAGTGGGTCAAATGGTCAAGAAGGCCATTTCTGCGTTTGCTGTAGAGGAAAGTGAGGGGCAGATGGGGCTCATCAACCTGGGGAGGTAGCCCATCAGAAGGAAAACTCCGATCCTAAACCTCCATTGCCTTGCGAGATATCTTTGGGAGAAGAAAAGGCAAAGGAGTAAACCCTACACAAACCCAGAGTGGAATCCCTAAGATGGTTGGATGGTGCTTTGTAGGACTTCTTTCAGCAACTCCTGCAGCCAGGTTGGTGCCAAATGTACTGCTCTGGTTTCCTTTGGAGCAGATCGGCGAGGCTGAGAGGGAGGTCGTCGCCTGAGCAGCCCAGGACCTCCATGCACACAGTCCAGGCTTGCACCCCAGGGAGGTCACTTTGATGCTGCTAACAACAGCAGTTTGACTTCACCCCTGGAGGCTCACATCACTGTCCCTTGAGACCAACAAAATTATTTGGATGGGGAGAAGCATCCTATTAAGCGTATGAGAAATCAGCGGTATATAAAGTTGGCACCTCTTATTTTCCTTCCATAAGCTTGTGTAAAAACAAATACTATCTATCTCTAGTCTTGTTTTGAGTATATTTGGCAAAACTTTCCATACAAATGTACTTACATAAACTGCATTTGTGTTTAAGGGGGCGCATGGGAATCATTCTGATTCCTTTTTCTTCTTTTAAAAAAGAGCTACTTCCTCATTTACTTGCCTCTTGAATTCACATCAAAGTGTAGCAGTAGGAAGATTAAATGTGTAGGACTATTGAGCATTATTGGCAATTGATACCACTAGGGACCTTCCTCTGCTGCAGCAGAAGCTAACCAAACATATGTTTAAAGTCTATTGTGGTGCATTGGAGTTACTGTTTGCACTGGATAATTTAAGTAGGCAAAAGTAGAGAAAGTGTCTTCGAGAAGTATATGTAACTAACGTTAGAGCTAGGAGAAGCACTTGAACCTAAATCAGTATCTTGGATTAATGTTTTCCTAGAGAGCTTTGAAGATATAAAGTACTGTTTAAGAGTTATACACTATAGCATCTTTCATCAACATAAATTGAACTCATTGACCTGAGATTTTCTTAAAACCTGAATCTTTCTCTGAAATGCCTTAAAGGTTTAAACATTCTTTTCTGCCTTTTATATTGGAGAACAGCAGGCTGAAAGTAGTAAAGAACATAGAGCATAACATCATACATGTTGCATGTAAAAATTGCTTTTTCTCTTAAACTTCTTCAGTCCTAAGATACTTTGGAAGTAATCTCAGTTCTTAACATGTTTTATACCTAAATATCCGTGGGACAAAAATATGATTGGATCCATCAGTTGCATTCAGTGTTAGTCCTTCTCAGGGTAGAGCTACAAAAATTAACTGACTTTCATTATTTTCTTTGGGTCTACTCTGACCCATTGTATTGCTTGAGTATGTATGTCTTGCTTGGGTCTGGTGAAAATGGGTAGATAATGCAGAGGTTCAAAATGTGATTCAGTAAAGATGTCACTTAAAACTTGCAAGGTAATAGAACAAAGCTTTTTAAACAAGTCCTTTGGACATTACTAATTTGAATGTGGCTAAGATTGACCAGTTTTATTGTACTAAATAAAAGCTTTTACAACTGCATTTCTCCAGAAACCACACAGATAGAAGATCCAAGAAAACAATGGAGGCAAGAACAAGAGAAAATGCTGAAAGATTATCTTACAGTAGCACAAGATGCACTCAGCACTCAGAAAGAACTGTACCATGTGAAAGAACAGAGGCTAGCACTTGCTTTGGATGAATATGTGAGGCTGAATGATGCTTACAAGGAGAAATCAAGTTCTCATACAAGCTGTACGTATCTTAGAAATACGGTATTTGTATATTTTTATTCATTCATTTGTTGCTGTAATAGTAGTAGTAGTAGTAGTAAATTTGTACCCCACCCATCTGACTGGGTTGCCCCAGCCACTCTGGGTGGCTTCCCGCATATATGAAAACATAGTAAAACATTAAACTTTAAAAAGCTTCCCTGTACAGGGCTGCCTTCAGCTGTCTTCTAAAAGTTCCTTGACAACTGATGGGAGGGCATTCCACAGGGCCACTACTGAGAAGGCCCTCTGCCTGGTTCCCTGTAGCTTTATTTCTCGCAGTGTGGGAACCACCAGACGGCCCTTTGTGCTGTATCTCAGTGTCCATGCTTCTTCAGGTATACAGGGCTAAGATCATTTCGGGCTTTAAAGATCAGCACCAGCACTTTGAATTGTGTGCGGAAATGTACTGGGAGCCAATGTAGGTCTTTCAGGACCCGTGTTATATGGTCTTGGCAGTTGCTCCCACTCACCAGTCTAGCTGCCACATTCTGGATTAGTTGTAGTTTCTGAGTCACCTTCAAAGGTAACCCCACATAGAGCACATTGCAGTAGTCCAAGCAGGAGATAACCAGCACATGTACCACTCTGGTGAGACAGTACACAGACAGGTAGGGTCTCAGCTGTGTACCAAATGGAGCTGGTAGACAGCTGCCCTGGACACAGAATTAACTTGTGACTCCATGGACAGCTTTGAGTCCAAAATGACTCCCAGGTTGGGTAGCTGTTCCTTCAGGGGCTCAGTTACCCCATTCAGGACTAGAGAGTTCCCCACACCTGCCTGTCCTCTGTCCCACAGAAACAATACTTCTGTCTTGTTGGGATTCAGCCACAATCTGTTAGCTGCCATCCATCCTCCAACCACCTCCAGACTAGTGATGGATGAAACAGTCAGTTTTGATTCCTCTCCGTTCCCAGCCATTTTCACATCAGTTTGCTATATATATAAAAAGTCACTACAAAAATTATATGCATATGTACATTTTCATGCACTTTTCTCCTAGTATACATATTTTTGAATTAAATTCTGCTTGATGTGCAATTTGCAAGCAATTTCCCCTAATATGGTATATTTTTGTACACATATTTTGAGTGGCGAACTACATTGCAAGATTCAGACAGGTGCAAATTCTGAAGGATAGTTCTGTTTTATTTTGCATCCTGGTTCAGGGAGTGCAAATTTGGTAGTTTCCTGTTAAAATGCAAAGTGAATGAATTTTTCCTCCATCCCCATTATGGATGTGTCAAAATGAATTTTAATCTTGGGCCAGTTTTAAACCCCCCAAAAAAGGCCAGTTGCTTGTTCATTTGTGTAACTTTCACTCGTGTATCATCTTCTAATAATTTTATGGTTGATAGAAAGAAAATGTATTTGAATATTTGTTGTTCTCGTGCTGTAGCTTTGGCTGTAATGCAACAATGTGATGCAATTAAACAATGAGCCATTTCTCAGCTGGTTAAATATATTTTCCATTTTCTTTAAATTTTCCTAATAAGTATTTTCAAGCTCCTCTTCCAGCACTAAGTATGACCCTGATATTCTGAAGGCGGAAATCTCCACTACAAGATTAAGGGTAAGAATGCTTAATTTGAAATCTATGGGGAAATGTGTGTCATCTGTGGTGTTTCTTGTTAGACATTTGCCGTCCAGGCACTGAAATCCCCAAGTATCCAAATGAAATGTTTGCTGGGTTTTTTGTGGCATGCACATATGAACACATTTGGTGTGTGCATGGACATTAGCAGTACTAATAATACGAATAGCACTTGGCAGTTCCAATAATATGAATTGTACTTGGTTTAGCGTATGTTGATGCTTGTTGGTGGTTTATAGAAGCGTGCTGTAGCAGAAAATAATGTTGTCTTTAAATGCAGTACATATTGTAGCATGTGTAGATTGACTTCCAGATGGGAACTTCTTGGTTTCTGAGTTAGTGTAGTGTAGACACACACACACACCAAAAAAAGTGGCCTTTGGGGCTCCTCTCCCGCTTGCATGTTTACTCTCTGTTTCATTCTCTCTCTCCAAGCTCTGTCAGTAGGTGCTATGTCTCTTGAATGAGAACAGGTGGCATGCGCACACATCCAGTGACAAATTAACTTAAGCAAGTAAATGTTAAATTCAACTTTAATTACTATAATGAGGCTATCCAAATAAAGAGGTGTCTTAATCTGGCATGTCTCTTGCATTAGTTGCTTGTTCAGGAACATCAAGAGGAAGATAGAATTCCTTTGTGTTCAACAAATACTAACAAGGGCTTATTTATATGTGATAGGCAAGGCTGGTAGTGTTGAAACCAGCTATGCCTGCTAGCAGGGTATCTTGAACACTGACACACATGCTGCACTCTTTTTCAGAGCAGTTAGTCCTTTTGTGAGCAGTTTTTTTTCACACCATATTAGTAAGCATTAGCATATCCAAGAGTGGAAATTGCCTGTTACTCCTGTAGAAGCTAACTGATTTATATAGTGTGCCAAAACTAATAAGGGCTTACAAGTCTAGAGATAGGACACAACATTCCAGCATTACACACACAGACATGTGAGTCAACCCCCAGAGGTATTGTGTCATGTGGTTGTAATGTCCAGTCCCTCAACTAACCAAGAATGAATGCTTGGGGGGACACCAATTGCTGATCCCAACCATGTGTTCCATTGTCTTAAACGAATGGCTCACTAATTTGTTTTTGCATCCAAGGTTAAAAAGCTGAAGAGGGAACTCTTGCAGATGAAGCAAGAATTACTGTATAAGGAGCAAGGCTATGAAACATTGCAACAGTGAGTATGAAATGATTGAAATTGACTTAAATAATTCAGTCCGCTGGTTAGGACCAAATCAAATAGAATCATTGCATCCGTTTACTGAGAGAAGCTTTGGAATAAGAAAACAGCTGAGATAAATCTATTGCCTACCGGCAATGGGAAAACCTAGCCACTGTTTTAAAATGTTTTTGTTTTGAAAAATTAACTTCAAAAAAGTCAGGGGGGAGTGCAAAGCTGATTCAAGGCTTTAAAAAGCATCACTGAATGATTCCATCTGCCACTTGCGGGATGCAGAAGAGCAAAGAATCAGCTGGAAAAGAGAGAGAAGAGCAGCAGTGTTTCATTTTCCTGCTTCATCAGCCACTAAAGTGGGATTAGGCTTTTACTGCATCCTTACCTGCCATGGAGAAAGACATGCTGTAGTGAAGAGGTTGAAGCACAAGAAAGCTGCTGTAGGTTGAAATGCCGCAAGCTGGAAAGCTCTCAGGACCTTTTTCTTTTTACTTGGCTAATTTTTGCATTTCCAAATGCAAATTCTCCCCATGCTGTGTAAAGTGTTGATGGGCATAATACAAGAATCTACAGTGATACCTTGGTTCTCAAGCGTTATCCGTTCCGGAAGTCCGTTTGACTTCCAAAACGTTCGAAAACCAAGGCGCGGCTTCCAATTGGCGCAGGTGCCCCAGAAACAATAGCCGACAACCGCATCGGACATTCAGCTTCTGAAAAACATTCAAAAACTGGAACACTTACTTCCAGGGAGCCAATTTGTTCGTCAACTAAGCCGTTCGAGAACCAAGGTACCACTGTACTTGAAGACCCACCGCTCCTCTGAAAAGGAAAAGGCAGCAGTCTAAATAGGCTGCGGGGCAAAATAAAATTAATAATGATTAATAGGTACTAAATTGATAGGAACATAAGAAGCTGCCTTATACTGAGTCCATCTAGCTCAATATTATGCATGCTGACTAGCAGTGGTTCTTCAGGATTCGAGATGGGAATCATTCCCAGTCCAACTTGAAAATGCCAGGGATTGAAGCTGAAGCCTTCTGCATGCAAAGCAGATGTTCTACCACTGAGCTAGGGACCTTCTTCAAGGAACTTAGGGTTAGAGTTTACAACACACCCTTAAATGTGTATACTTGGAATTAAGTTGAACCACTTTCTAGTAGGTATGTTTGGGATTGCAACCAATGAGGCAGAGAATTCCTAGTCTGTCTGTTGCTGAACTTTTGATTAAACTTTACAGCTGGCTGAGACTTTAGATATCTTTGTGATGTAGTTAAGGTGCTGGAAAGACATACCACATTTCACCCATATGTTGGAAGACTGTGAAGTCGAATAGAAGTAAAGTTTGCACACAATTTACAGTAGTAATACTTCTAAATCTAAGTAAAAGTTGTTGGGAGGGAATGAAGGGGTACATATTTAACCATAATTTAGCTATCCCTTAAAGCATAGGGGGTTTTTTGTGGTCGGGGACCTATATCCAAAGCTTGGAAACTTCTGCTACTATCCCAAGATTAAAGCTTAGCCAAACATGCTGGTTTTATTACATTACTATAACAATGAAGTATTGTTTTAAAGCAACTTGCTTGCAAGCAATTTTGATAGGAATCGAAAACATGTTTGGGAAACTTTCAGCAGCATACCACAAGCAAACAATGGGCATTTGTTGGAAAAATTCAGATAGCCACTTTGGGAGGTCAGAATATCTTATGTGCTGGAGAACCATTTTATTCATTTTTGCCATATATGTGATAATATGGCAGCTCCAGCTTAAAATGTGAGACACCACACTCCACAGCAGCAGACATTCAACATGCAACAAAACCACAGTCAGTTTCACTTGTTTTGGGGTTTGTTTACCCTAGCTGTGTAAAGATAGTAAAATCAAACAAGATTAGGGACTATATGTTCACTATCCATGGCAGTTATGCATGTTTAAATTAGATCCTGATGTGGTCTTTGGCTGAACTAATATTTAGCATTGCAAGTCTTGGGCTTGAGTGCCTTTCCTTCTGAGCGGCCACAAGGAAGGCATGGGAAGATTTCAATTCCATGTTCAACAAGCTACAGCGTGTTGGATCTGAACTCAGAACTATGGTTAATCTAAACTGTAGTTTAGGACAGGGCTGGGAAACCTGTGGCCATCCAGATGTTGGAACCCAACTCCTACCAACCCCAGGCAGCATAGAGAAGGGTCATGGAGAAGGTGATGAGAGCTGTAATCCAGCAACATCTGGAGCAGAGGCGGTTTTAGAGTGGTTCAACTGGGGTGGGTGCTGCACTGCAGGGGACGCCACAACAAGGCTGTAGAACAGAATGCGAGAGGCAAGAGGTGCCAAATTTTTGCATCACACAGGACACCCCGCTGAAATATGAGATCCCAAAGTCTGCCACGGACTGGAGAATCACAGGTTCCCCATCCTAACTTGATTTAAGTTGGGTTGCTTCCAATAGTTAAAACCATCCACAGTTTCGGTTTGGACTAGCTAGGAACCCCTGTGAACAGCAGAAATCAGATGTGTGTCATCTGCATATCCAACCAGAGGAAGTTATAGACTCCTCTGTCTGAGATAAATGTGTTTTTTTCTGGTTTTCTTGCTATACTTACACATATCTGGAGAGAGCGTGATTCAGCTTGCAAGAATGCACCTATGTCTTGACAACAATAACCCAAGAAGCAGCCGGTCATTATTTTGCTCTGTTTTCAGAGAGCAAATGGCTTTATCCGCAAAGTAACAATTGCTCTCCATATTGCAGTGTGGTGATAAAAGCCTCCTGTAATGATTGTCTCAGTCAAAAGAGCCTCTGGCCTTGATTGGCTAAGTGCTCTTATCCTACCTGCTAGCAAGGTAGAAGATCATGGGGGGTGAGGGCTAAAAGAATCAGAACTCTTCAAAAATAACCATGGAAGAGGCACTGACTGCTGCAGGAGAATGCAAGAAGTCAAGCAAACATCTTGGAGGAAGAGGAGAACTGGCAGAGATGAAAAGTTCATGTGGCCAAGAGCCACAGAGGCGCAAGAGAGCCTGAGTTTGCATAGTTTGCTATATCTTTGGCTGCAAGCCTCTAGTACATTTTAATGTGCTACCATGGTTTCATCTTGGCCACAATGGTTCTCATTCAAATCAATTGGAGCTTTGCCATGGATTTCTATAGGAGCCAATTGTCACCCACAGTTTGTGAACTTGTGTTCACCTTTTGGAAAACTTAGCTTCCTATAACAGATAATGTTTAATTTCCTGTGCATGTATCAAGTAGCCATCTGCCTGTCTACCTGTGTTACTAGGTCGGACGCACTTTTCTTCCATGAATTCTAAAGCATAGCAAACTATGTGTACAATTTTAAGCTCTCTTTAACACTGGGAGCTTAATGTCAAGGTTAAGAAAACGTTGCATTTTCAGTGCATGCATTCTGTGTAAGATATTGTATGTGTACTTGAAGTTGAAGACTACTTCTTATCTTTGAAGTGTGGGTGCATCCCTCTGTTGGAAAACATAAATTTATGACTGACGTTGATAGATGAAGAAGTGGGGGCAAGGGGGAAGGAACCAAGGATTTTCAGAAATGCTGCTTCTTCTTTCTAGTCTGCTGCATCACTTCCTTTTTGTTGCTTCTGTAAGGCTGCTGTTTTCTTGGGTTTGTTGATAATGGCTTTTAAATGGTGGTTTTAATATATTTTCCGTTAGATATTTTTATTGTGTTTACCTTTTTAAGCAAACCACTTTGAGAATATTCTTGATGAATGATGGGTAGATAGATATTGTAAATCAATAACAATCTTTTTAAAAACTCATATGGGTTATATTAAATTGTTCCTCTGGAAAGTATCCAGTCTGGCTAGAAATGAATATTTTAAAATGTTTGCCTAGCACTGGGTCACCAACCTTTTTGGACAAATGGGTTATTTTGTACTTTGAGAAAGTGCTGTGGGTGCCAGAAATCGGGTTGGCAAAAATGGAACTCCACAGCGCCATCTGGTGTCACAGTCTTAGAAAGCATAAACAACTCATATAACACTCTTTTTCTTTGCCAATGTAGCTGGGTCCTTACTATGCTATGGGAAACAATATCTTTAGACCTACCTATTCTTTCCCCTAATTTGGAGAACAATATTTGTTTCTCTACAGTTACCCCTAGTGTCTCTGTTTTACAGAATTGACCAAAAAATGTCTGGAGGCCAGAGTGGGTATGAACTAAGTGAAGCCAAAGCCATTGTGAATGAATTAAAGTCTATCCGAAAGGCTATAAGCTCTGGTGAGAAGGAGAAGCAAGATTTAATGCAGGTATTTTTGAATTTCTATCCTACAACTGTAGTGGTAAATGTTTTTGCATTTTTGTTTTTTTGTTTTTTTGTTTTGACTACTCATGGTTTTTTGTTGTCCTCTTGAAGTAGTAGCTTATTTTTGTGATATGCGTATAATGCTTTTATACATGCAAATATGATCAACCTTCAGTTGAGTTGATTCCCTAAGTGGATATGTTTAACTGTTGAGGGAGCTCTTTATACTGTTTCTCCTTTTATGGTTTGTCTTTTCGCTGCTCCCCCATCCAATGTATTTTTGCTGTGTGTCGATCTTTTGCAATAAATGAAGCATGAAAGTGCATCATTATTTGTGTTTCCTTTCAGAGTCTTGCAAAGCTGAGAGAGAGGTTCCTCCTCAATCAAAATTTTGGCAGATCAGAACCAGATTTGAGGTGCAGTCCAGCACACTCTCAGCTCTCTCTCTCAAGGCAGACTTTGGATGCAGGGTCTCAGACAGACATTTCTGGTGATGTAAGTTTTTCATGCCATTCAAAGGTTGGGAAGAGAGAAAATAGCTGCAGAACATTCTTGAGGGGATTTGAGTCAAATGGTTGGCTGCTGCTATATCTAATCAAGATGGCTAATATATTCCCCACTAAAATATTTTTTTCTGATAGTGAAACCAAGTATTGCCAAAAAGAGGCTTTTCTATGGTACATTTAGAATTCTGAAGGCTGGGTTTCAAAAGAATATTATTAAAGTGATAGAAACAGTGTTTTGTCTTCCAATTTTGTTATTGGCTTCTGAGAAGCTGAAGGGGGAAAGCATAAGAAAATATGATAAACTAAATACTCCTGCACATGCTTTGCAGTATTTTGTGGGGGAGTAGAATTTTCTATCTAAATATTTAGAATATAGCATGTCTTGTACCAAAAGTGTATCATCATCCATTGGGAGGAAATATATTTCAAATTCCTTTAGTAAAAGTAATATTTTTTTCTGACATTGAAACCGGTTTCTTATGCAAGCCATTTCAAAAGTAAAAAGCATGGGAATTAGCTGGTTTACACGTCACATTAAGCCATAGGTAAGATAAACTATGGTTTAATGTGGATGAGCAGCATGCTGGGCTGCTGCTGCCCCATTTCTGCTGCTACCAGGATACAAGCCATGAGCTGCTTCGTTCTAGCTTCCAGATCTGATGGTAAGCCAAGGTTTGTTTGAGAAAGAAACCACCAAGCTGCGTTCAGATGAGAAAAACCAGACTATGGTTTGTTTCCTAGCAGTGTGGCAGCAACAGAAGTGAGGAACGGGTGAAGTACAGTGCTACCTTGGTTCCCAAAGGGCTTAGTTGTTGAACAAATCGGTTCCTGAACGCTGCAAACCCGGAAGTAAATGTTCCGGTTTGTGAACGTTTTTCGGAAGCCGAGCGGCTGACGCAGCTTCCAATTGAGTCCAGAAAGCTCCTGTTGCCAATCGGAAGCTGCACCTTGGTTTGTGAACATTTTTCGGAAGCTGAATATCCAACACAGCTTCCACTTGACTGCAGGAAGTTCCTGCAGCCAATTGGAAACTGCACCTTGGTTCTCGAACAGTTTCAGGAGTTCAGTGGATTCCCGGAACAGATTAAGTTCGAGAACCAAGGTACCATTGTACCTATAATTTCATCAGCTTGCAGTAGCATACTGTCCATTCACATTAAACCATTGTTTATCTAGACATATGAACCCAGCCAGTAAGCAGTCATTTGTAACCTGTACCTTTCAAAATAAAAAATATAACTTAAACTATCCCATATTTCTTAAATTTAAGTGGTCGGTATTAGTTTTCCTCAAAAAGAAAATAAGTATATAAGTAAATAAATATAAGTAGGTGATAAAATAAAGTTGACACCTTTCTAGTTTCAAAAACTGGTGAGCAAAGATCTCTTCCAATATCTGTTTTTGTACATCTGAAAGTGTCTGATGGAATTACCACTTTAGTGACTTAAAAATCTTTGGCATCTCATTGACCCATATGTCAGCCATAGGTTTACATCCACAAATGTTTTCCAAATGCTGGCATATTTCTTTAAGGTAGCATGATGAAAGGCTGTGAGAGTGATTGTACTAAGATTTTCTGAGAAGAAGCCCAAACTTGAATGTGGTTTTTAGTAATCTTGATTTCATTGAAGTCCTACTTTGAACTTCATTGATCTCCACCAAAGTTCTGAGTTCAAAGTAGCAAGTAACAACTTGGGATGTATTAAATGTTACTTCAAAGTAGGCCTTAAACAGAATTGTACTGACTTGTACTAAATTCTGTCCAAAAATGATTTAGCAATTGAGAATGTAAATTCCTTAGAAAAACATTGAGTAATTATGAGTGTTTGTGCTGAAAAATCAATAGTTACTATTTTGAAATGTGTTTCTATTTATATTTCATTAAATTGCTTTCTCTCTTCATTTAAAAATGATCCATGCAATAAGCTTGCTGGTTCTTTCAACAGGTTGGTGTCAGGACTATGTCCAATTTAGCTGAAAAGGTCAGACTAAGTCTTAAGTACGAAGAAGCCAAAAGAAGGTAATGACTGGATTCTTTTCTTTTTAAAAATGTGTATTTGTATCAGAGTTCATGAACCTTGTAGCCAATCTAATGCTTGCAGTGACATCTACTGGGTGCATCTTCATGAAACATTGCTTATCAGCATCATTAACTGCTATTCTTTCTAGGCTGATTGAACCTTATGTATTGGGCTATTAGTAGATGCTGTGATGTACTCTTACACAGATTTATGAAATATGAAAATACCAGAAACAAAATAATTCTTCTGCTGCTTATAAGCAGCAGAAATTGGACCTAATTGAAGTGCATGTTTAGGAGAAGAGGACGTTTTTGCAAGTTCTGTTCCACTTCCTGGCTTGCGTACTCATATTATACTTCATTAATGACTTTAGGATAGGAGATTCTCATGCACAAAAAGCATAATTTGTATAATTAGTGCCCATAAGATCAGAGCCTTGATGGCTGTGCTTTGGGACTTTGGGACCAATCCACATATTTTAAATGAAGATTAAATTATTTCAAAATATGCGTATGGAAATGTACTGAAATAACCTTGATGGAAGGTACAAAGTGGGTCCACATCCATGTAGAACAGGAGGACCAATTCAAAGGTAGTTGAAGAATGAATGGAGAATTAGGTATCCATGTCTAGTGAGCATTTGACTTCTTTTTGTGGTTGGAGGGGGAAGCAGGGATTGATTATCAACAACTTCCCAAGCCACAAAAGAAGTATTCAGTTTAAGCTAGGGTGTCTGGAAACTGCCATTTAAATGAAAAGATAGCAAAAGCCCTAATGAACACTTCATAACACTTCAGTGTATTTGAAGGACTTCTCAGTATTGATAGCCTATATGGAGACAATTTCTTGTTTATTTAACAGAGCCAGCCCCACTAATATGCAGAGTGAGGCAATCACATCAGGTGGCAAACGCTAAGGGTACCAGTGGCTGCTGTATGCTATTCCTTACTATTGGAGATTAGAGCTATATGTTATCCCTAAATTAACCTGCTGCCCATTGAAGGGTGCTGTTCCATTGCCAGTGTCAAACTAAGATTTAGTTGCCAGTCCAGTCAGCTTCTGTACATGAAATGAAGGGAGACATCATCTTGCCCTTTGATTCAGGTCGCAAAATGTCTTTGGCTGGCCCTGTTGTTCGATACCAGTCATTTGATAGCTATGGAGCATAGTAAAGGACATTCTTCCTGCCCACACCATAAGTGACAAGAGAACCAATCAAGCACATCTTCCTCACTGAGTTGAAAGCCACAGATAGCTGCTCCCTGTTGCTCTAATTGATGGTGGGTTCATGGCTAAGTTAAAGTCTGTGGCACAGAACAAAAATGTTTTGTGCGTGCTTCCAGATCAAAAGCAGCTTAAGTATGAGTAAGGCAGAGAAAACAAAAGGCATGGGAAAGAGAACTGTATTTGATAAGGGTTAAGGTCAGGGAAGGAATACAAGTTTAAAGAATGAGCAGGAAAATTCAGGTTGTGTTGGTCCAAGAAAGTATTTGCAGGTGGAATTTGGTGAGAGATTTGGAGGTAGTGTTGAGGCCAGGGGCCAGTTACAGTGTGCAGTATTGTAGCTGGTGTGTTTTCAATTAGCCATCCTCCTCCCTCCCTCATCATTTTAACAAGTTTGAAGAATAGTTCCTGAAACTCTTTGAGGGCCCTCAAACAAACTCTTCAACATATACAAGGGAAATGGTATTGGATTGATTTAAAACATAAAAACCTGCCTTAAAAATGAAGCTTGGTATTGACAAACAGTGCCAGTCAAGAGGCCAGAGACCTCTTCAGAGAGCAAGTACAGTATTAGATGGGGATATTGCAGTGTGTATAAATTGACTTTGCACTGTTAAAAAGATGTTCGCTCAAAGGTTGAAAGGGCATTTTAGTGTTCATGTCCTTGTTATCCTGGGCCCCTTTTATGAGACAGCTAACAAGGGTGCCAATTACAATAGCGGATAACTGTCAGCATTGCAATGAAGAAAAAAGCCCCTGTGAGACTGCCACCTCATCTTGTAAGTCATTGAACAGCTGTCAAAAGCAGCTACTTTAAGATAATACGAAGGTTGGCTAGATTTGAACCAGTGACCCAGAGAATAAAGCTGCTGCATTCCATTATCAATCTTGGGCTGTCAGGCAGGCTTCTCTTCAAAATGTCCCGTATACATATTCTATGTGGATTTCTTAAACAAAATAATTATCATCCACCTGAATAATCTTTTGAATCAAATTATCATCTTCCAAAATCAAAATAATTTTTGGAGGAAAATGAATTTAATCACTGACTTCATACTCCAAATGAGGATCTACTAATTTAAAAAAAGAAATTAAAATACAAATGATTATAACCTGAATTCTATACAGTTTTTAAAGCTGAAGTTTAGGTAGAGTGCACGAAATCTCCACAATCTTAAAAGGTATTTATAAAGCAGTTTCCTGCTCGGTTTGTGTTTGTGGTCCAAGAGAAGGAGGCTGTTTCTTGTATCATGTCTGTTCTAGCTTGTATTTTCTCTGGTTAATCAAACTAATGCTATGCCCATTAAAATGGTTGCTAGTTTTTTTAGTGTGTTGCGGAAATGGTTTATAAACCTGTAATGTTTGTTATCGGAACTTAAATACAGAGGTGTTGTATTTGCTGGCTAATATACGATTTCTGGAGACTGCTGAGATGCCTCTCTATTAATTTTACCCAAGGTAGAGTAAGGCATAAAACAAATAATTTTAAAATGTTACAAAACAAAAATAAAATAATTGCTTAGTACTAATCTCTCATAATAGCTGCTTAAAATCAGTATAATTAAAACAAAAACTAGCAGTATTCCTGAATGCAGCCTATGTACATGAAAGAACAGGGAAAGACTTTAAGTAAAGGGAGATTGTTACCTGCTGGAGAGAGCTGGTAAGGTAGATCTATTTTGAGAGCAAATTTCATGAAATGAGTGCTACAGCTGAAAAATTTGCAAGCTGCAGCTTTTCCATTGCGATAATGGGAAGAAAGTTCCTTCTCAAAATTAGCTGTTTCTAAAAAAAATTAAAAACGGAATTGATTTGACTCACTGTGTGATAAACCCAACTATCAGATGACTAATAGGACAGGCAGTCTAAAACTACCCCTAGGATGAGAAATGCCAGTACTTAAGATACCATATGCTGGCTGTTTAAGCCAGTGTTTTATTACACATCAAGTTTTACACATTATTAAGCAGAAAGCAAACATTGTCTGTCTGTCCTTTTGTGTGGTGACATTGCAAGATAACGCCATTTCCCTCCTCCAAGCTATTGACTGGGATGACGGAGGGCCAAATGGGATCAAACGGATCCACTTGGTCTCCTACATAGCATGGGAAACAGTGGGAGTTTTATAAGCAAGCTTTGCCTCCCTAGCCACTCATATGTCTGCCCTCCCTCTGAAACAACTAGCCATTCATTCACATGAGGGCATAACATTTGA
The DNA here is from genome assembly GCF_964234715.1 of Podarcis melisellensis. NCBI lineage: Eukaryota > Metazoa > Chordata > Lepidosauria > Squamata > Lacertidae > Podarcis > Podarcis melisellensis. The sequence continues at coordinate 49,753,359 of NC_138541.1, forward strand.
TCAGGGTCTATGTCCATAGACTTGCTCATATTGCACAGCCGACTTAACAAATGAAATTTAGGATTTTAACAGTGCTTTTTCTGAGGGTATGCAGGGGTATGCATACCCCTAAACACTTTGTGAATCAAAGTTTGGCTTCATTGAGGAGCAGTATTTCAATATGAGTCAGAAAATGAGAATACCCGTAAACATATTTAGGCGGTGCGGGGGGGACACACTGGATTTTAACATATGTTTTGTTAGATTTTACATGAGTTTTCCCTTCTCTAATATTAGGTCCTGGTCTGGGCAGTTAATAGCATTGACTGTTTGCTTCTGCTCTCCACCACACATAGATCTGTTTCATCCAATCTGGCCCAAGATCCTCCTCCTCTGAAAAGCATCATGGCATACATTTGCTGCTAAGGCTTCTTAGTTCAGTAGGTTTGATTCTTCCGCCCTGATAGTTGCATCCCATTGACTTGCCAAGTCTAAATATATGTTCCTGTTCTACCAGGTGTTGTTTTTCACCCTTAGGGGCCTGTTGCTCATCTGCACTTTCTTCTTCCTTCCTTCCTTAATGTGTGTGTGTGGTTTTTATGCATATATGATTAGAATGGCAAATTTAAAGATTGAACTGTCCAAGTTAGAAAGTGAAGCTTGGCCTGGGGCACTGGATATTGAGAAAGAAAAGCTGATGCTGATTAATGAAAAGGAAGAGCTTCTGAAAGAACTTCAGTTTGTCACCCCATGTAAACGCACTCAAGATGAGTTGGAGCATCTGGAAACAGAAAGGAAAAGGCTGGAAGAGGAGCTGTCTGTGAAAAGCGCACCTAGTGACGAACTTACAGAGAGGTAAGATTTCCCTCTTTTCATCCCCCCCTCCTTCCTCCTAACATTAAGTTCTGCTTTCTTCAGTTTAACCTTTATACTCATTTTAGAGTCAGAGCTGCGCCCTGATGGGCCATTTTCCTTCAGTAGCTGTTCTGTGTAGATTTTAATTAAATTTATTATTAGTCCATCAGGCAGTAACACGAGGAGACCTTCAAACCGTGATAGAACTCACGGAGTTCCTATTATTCCACGCTCTGTGTTTTGCATTTGTGACCAGCATGAGAAAACCTAGACCCGATGTTAAATAGTTGAAGGAAGCCAGCAGAGCGCAATTCATCATTGGCAGGTTTTGTGATAATAGCCACGACCTGTGTGAACTCCTCACAGCAAATGTTGTCCTGATTGCTTCAGCGCTGGAACCTCTTACTCTTGATAGAGATACTAATTCACACATGTGCTTGCATGAGAAAATGAATGAATGAATGTCTTGCTTTAAGTTCAAAAGGGGAGACATACAACAGCCAGGGTCTGTTCGTTTCCACTGCAAGCCATGCCATGGCTTATCAGCTTTCTGAACTTGGCCAGCACTTAATGAATGATGGGGGGAATACCGTAATAATTTCTGCCAATAGGATTTATATGGGCATTGCAGCCTAATTTTATTTGTGATGTCTAGCAAAGAATTGTAAGCATACAGGGTACTGGTAGATAGAATCGTAGAATTGTAGGGGTGGAAGGGACCACGAGGGTAATCTAGTCCAACCCCTCTGCAAAGCAGGAATGTTTTGATGTTAGGTGTGTACAAAATGTCTCTCCTTAGCTGCTGTCACCCTTCACCCAGTGATAAATATAATAAGGGACCTTTCTTCCCAGTAATCAGTGCTATTGCCATACAAGTAAAAAGTCTAGGGATTTTGACCCTCTCCGGTTTAGTGGAGTCCTGAGTCTGGGTTCATCCACACTTCTGTTAGGTCTGCAATTTATTTCGTTTGTCCTGTGACTTCTAGGCACTGGTCTGAGAGGTTTTCCTTGGTCCCACTGCTTTCCTTGGGAAACCCTGTGGTTTAGCACTGAATCGAAACAAACATCCATTCACCCGATTGACATTTGTTCCAGTTCAGTGTTTAAATGTGAGTTTTCCCAGGGAAAGCTGCGGGAAAAAGGAAAAACCTACTGGACCCATTCCTAGAAGTCAAAGGACAAACAGAATAAATCACAGACCCTACAGATGTGTAGATGAGCCCTTAGTGGAAGAGCTAGTGGAGATTTTTGTTGTTGATTCCTTCATTCCTTGCTCAAGATGGTTAGAGAACCCTTTGGGCCAGTGTGGTAGGTGACTGGAAAATATGGGAGAAGAAGGGAATAAGCTCTTCTCCCCTTTCCGTTTACAAAAGCCTCCACTGGATCAAAGAGCGTTCCATCAACAGAAGGACACAATTGGGAACAACCCTGTGTCCAGTCGTGGGTGGCAGAGTGGGATGGGGCAGATATGCTTCCCTGACTTCCCAATGCAAAAGCCATTTTGCTGTTCTGCAACCTGCCTGACCAAGCTGGTGTCTTGGATGTGGTGTTGGAGAACCCTCACTCAGTGGTCTTGGGGTGACTTCAGTATCCATGCTGAGGCTGCCTCAAATGGGCTGGCTTAAGACTTCATGACCTCCATGACAACCGTGGGGATGTCTCAGTACAGTACATCAATGGTCCAACACATGTAGCAGGGCATACCTTTCACCTGGTCTTCACCTCAGAGCTGAGTGGTAATACTCAGTTGATAGGTGGGGTCACTGTGAGTCTGTTGTCATGCACAGACCATTCCCTGGTGAGGTTTGGGCTGAGCAGCTACCCACTCTCCAAGGGTGGGCAACCCATCAACATGGTCCATCCTCAGAGACTGATGGAATCTGCTGGATTCCTGAATGCTCATGTGAATTTCCCTAGGACCATATTGGATGCTGTGATTGGCAGGGGGCCCCTCTTGGTAAATTCTCTGCCCTCAGAGCCTCAGGAGATGGTGTCGTAGAAGAGGACATTCTCTGTGGCAACCCCTAAGCTGTGAACTTCCTCACAGAGGTGCTTCTGGTACCTTCATTATAAAGCTTCCTGCGAATGCTTGTTTAAAACGCTTGAGGTATATATATTTTAGGACTCACCTTATTTTTGTGATTGTAAGTTGTTTTAAACTGTTGTTAATATTGTGTCTTAATGTAACACACTCTGAGACGGGTACTTAATAATATTTATAATAATAATTGTAACCATCACATCAATAATTGAGTAGTCTTAAGCTCAGTGTCAGAAAGGGAAGGCCCAGTTTTAAGGAGGTATATGCTAACTCTGTAAACCAATGTTTTGTACATATCGAGCACGAAGTGAAAATTGTCTAGCTTAGCTTTTGTCTGTCACTGAATTTAAGAGTATTAATTAATAAGCTAGCTTGTATTTGCCAGGGAAAAGCTACTATGAGCCTCCTTTATAGGACTCTGCTGCCAAGGATGCAACCATTAAGAATGTTCAGAAAAATCCTTGTTAACCTCAAAGGAAAGAGGATTGAGTGAGCCCTCAATCATTGTTGAAAACCAAGGGGAGAAAAACAGCAATTCTGTTTTTCACCAGACTTAAGCAAAGGATCTTTTGTACCTTTTTTGCTAGAGCTTTTTGATTTTTTATGCCTAAAGGTTCTGGTATATTCAAGCATCTACAGATACAAATGAACATATTCTTTCCCTTATGAAAAGATATTTTAATAGGTGTGTGACTTTCTGCCCCCAAGTGTGTGTATCTACATTTAAGGGGATGTTTTAATTTAATGCTTTTCAAATCCAAGCCCTTTGTCTGCTTGGCGTAGTTCTGCCTATGGCAAGGTATTATCCTAGCCACAGAGGAACAGAAAGCCAAGTAAATACTATTAGGTTTTCTACAAGTTTTCTCTGCATTTTGAGAGGTCTTGATGAGGTGTCTGATGCACCATCTTGTCTAATCTGGGGGGATCAGTTTCAGCATTTGAGGTCCAAGGATGTGAACAAAGTGTTTGTAGCTGTTCCGCTGAGCTTTTGACCCTGGTGTGACATGCCTAATTCAAGCTATCCGGTAGGAGCTGTTGAGGGGGTACAAGGTGTGGTGAGCTTATTGTGGGAGGAGGCGCTGTCTGCCACCTTGAAAGAGATGATGATGCATTCCCACTCTGGATCCTGAGGTATTAGAAACCTACTGCCTGATCACAAATACCTCTTTCCTGAACTAGGTGCTGGAGAGAGTAGTGGCAGCCTAGTTCCAAGCATACTAGGAGAAAAGTGATTATCTAGACCCATTTCAGTCTGAGTTCATTCTTGGGTTTATAACTTAATTATCCTTGGTTGCCCTAATGGTTTTGCTATATCTCTGAGCAGCTTTTGGTAACATTAGGTAAAGGTAAAGGGACCCCGACCATTAGGTCCAGTCGTGACCGACTCTGGGGTTGCGGCGCTCATCTCACTTTATTGGCCGAGGGAGCTGGCGTACAGCTTCTGGGTCATGTGGCCAGCATGACTAAGCATCTTCTGGCGAACCAGAGCAGTGCACGAAAACGCTGTTTACCTTCCCGCCGGAGCAGTACCTATTTATCTACTTGCACTTTGACGTGCTTTCGAACTGCTAGGTGGGCAGGAGCAGGGACCGAGCAATGGGAGCTCACCCCATCGCAGGATTTGAACCGCCGACCTTCTGATCGGCAAGCCCTAGGCTCTGTGGTTTAACCCACAGCGCCACCCGCATCCCATTGATAACATTAACCATCAGATTAATCGGGACCAGCTGTGTAAGATGGGAGTTAGAGCTCCTGTTTTGCAATGATTCTTCTTTTACCTGTGCAGCTGGTGACAGAAAGTTGCATTCCTCAGCTCCTTGGCAATTATGCGTGTGGTATCTCAGGAAAGCATCTTGTTCCCAGTGCTATTTAACATCTGTATGAAGCTGTTGGGTTCATTCATAAGAGGATCTGCAGTGCAGTGTCATCAGCTCTGCTTCTCTGTTACATCTGAATCAGGTGGGCTATGGAAGTCCTGAATTGGTGCCTGGATTTGGTCATGAGCCCAATGAGGGCCAGAAAGCTGGATCTGAATCCTGACAACGGGGTAGTCTTGTAGGTGGCTAGTTCCCGAATCTGGGACTCAGATAGTATGCCTTTTCTGCATGGGTTTTTGCTGCCTTCAGAGCAGGTGTGTAGCTTTGCACTGCTCCTTGATCCATCTTTGTCACTGGAAGACTGTGACTGTAAAAGTTCGCTTTTACCAGCTCCAACTGATAGTTCCTATTGCAATCATTCCTGGACAGGGTAACCTTGCCACTGTGACTCATGTATTAGTAACTTCATGATTGGAAACCCATAATGCACTACCCTTAAGCCAAGTCGAGAAGCTGTGGCTAGTGCAAAATGCAGCAGGGATAGTTTTCAAAAATATTTCATAATTCCACTACACTAGTTTAAAGTATCTGAGATCTGTGAAGTAATGCCACTGCTTGCTTTCCCTTCAACCCAAAGCAAATCTGAAGATGCCCAGTTCTCATGCCCTGATAAATTTATTCTACCACCCCTGCCACAAGTCTTGAAAGAGAGCCAAACTCCAGACTTCTGAGATGAAGTTATGCATATACTAGACCTTGCTTGCCAGCAGTGTGTGTTTGATTTTTCTAAATTTCCTGAAATAGCTTCTCTATTAACTGGCCAGTAATTTAAACACAGTTCCAAAAATATTTAAATTGGATACTTTACATTTGGTGCAATGTGTCTGAGTGGGCCAGCCTATTAAAAATAAAATTTTAAATCAAAGTATTAATATATGAATGAGTGTTAACCCACTCTCAGGAACACGAATGTTCTTTCAGTCTATAAAATGAAGAATTCATCCTTTCAGACATAGAAAGTGTTATGAGCAGAACTGAGGAAGCAATCGCTTATTTTTATTTGCTTGCAGCTTCCTAAGAAATGTTAGCTGCCTTGTTAAAACCATTACAATTATAAAGGAGGTGTCTCCAAACAAATAAAATAAAGCAGCATCCAGCTCCTACTGCCCTTAAAATCTATTTATTCAAGGAATTGAGGAGGACCTTTACCAAATGGCAGAGCAGGAACTTCCAAGCTAACAAACCCCTCAAACTTCTAGTGTTTTTCTAAGTTTATTATATTTAACAAAATAATTCCTGTGCCACTTGATTGTAATAAAACTTCTGAGTGGTTTACAAGAAAGTTAAGGCTGTTTTAAATGGTCTTATTCCTTCAAGGTCTTGGGTGCACCAAATTTAAAAGGCAAAGCAGAAAACTCATAATTAGTAAAATACAGCAGAAGAACTCTTCTATGCTGTAAGGATTCGCACCACCAGAACCCTTGTCAAAAACAGACTGCATATGCAAACTGGACCTTCCAAACCACCGAACACTCTGTTTAAGTCTCCCCGAGGACAATTGCTTTTGTTCAAAGATCAAATTTATATGGTTTTTTATATTGTGGAATAAGAAGCAAACCTTTAATCTATTAAACATTGCTTGATATAAGGGCCAAAGACACCGAGAGGTCTGTGGTTTGATCCCTCTGTTTCTTTCTCCTTAATACAACTGTGAAGAAGGGAGGACCATTAATTGGATCAGGAAAGTGATGCAAATGGGGAGGCAAGTTTGACACTTTCCATCTGTACTGATTTCCACTCCAGGCACTAGGGGAGGGAGGTGCCTAAAACTTCCTCTATGGATCAAATAGCACCTGGAGGCTATATTGGGAAAATAGTCCAACGAAAGGATTAAGCGTCTCCACCCACCGCTCTAGTTGTCTGATCAAATTAGTACAGCCCCTTCCTCCAAAGATGTATTGGGGAAAGTATGAGAGAAGGAGGGAGATATGAAGGTGAGTTTTAGATCTCCCTGTGTCATGTGCATTTTGCCCAGTAAGACACTGCGGGTATACTATAGTGGCTGCCTGGATGATATTCATGTTTGCGGTAGAAAATAGACATTATCCAGAGGACACAAGCAAGGAAACACATAAACCTAGTATTTTGATCAATTTTCAAAGCTATCCACTGAAACATTCCCTTTTGTCATTTGTTGGCCTCCTCTAATGGACCGTTTAGAGCATTATGCTGAACAGAAATAGACTTCAACCTGTATTTAAATGCTGCACTTAAAAAGAGGGCCTCCCTTAAGATGTCTGCATCACAAAGAAAAGCCCTAGTGCTAAGCTTCCCCCCACCTTTGTATGTATTTTGCATGCAGAGCAGTATCTTTGATGGGGGTCTATGCATCTGAAACCTTGTCTTCTACCTGACATTTCAGAGAGGAGACTCCCAAAGGAAAGGTTTCTAAAACAAGTTTAAAACTTTTCAGGTGAAAGGGGAATAGTGTAATTTTTATTCAGAATATCTTAATATTCCAAGGCAAAGGAGCAGCTAAAAAAAGAATAGAGTGGTTTGGATAAATTTGGAAACTGTTAAACAGCACTGGGAAAAAAGAAATAATTTAATATGACATGTGGAATTTATATAAGAACACCATTAAAAACAGAGCTGTGAAACCTTTAGCCTAGATTTCATAAGGCTTCTAAGTGATAGGATTCCTTTAGAAGTACATTTGGCAAAAATACTGCAGCAATCCTGCATTGATAAATAAACATCTTACCCCATATTTAACATTTATATGAATCTTTTAGATATGCATGGGAATGTTTGGATAACAAGCTGAATGTGCAGTGAATCAGAATTTGGATCATGGTTTTGGCAGCAAGTATCATCTGAATCTTTATGAGGCAGCATAAGGTCCAAAGCATTTTCTTAAACATCAATGAATGTTATTTGAATGTTTGTGCTTTTTACAGTCTCCACAGTTCTTGTACTCTTCAAAGTAGTGAAAATGTATGGCAGTTGTTTTCTTCATTCGTTGTTGGTTTTATGTTTCAGAGCAACAAAATGTTCAAGAAACAGTATAAAAGCCAAAATAGATGCATTTCATTTGGTCTTTATTTTCTCTTCTTGCCTTTCTTCCACAACCATTTTCTTTGTTCAGGTCTCTTTCACTATTGGTATAATCTTTTTTTCTGAACCAGTGAGAGGCGGGTGGGAGGTAAACTGACTATTTTGGTAGGAAGGCACTGTAGTTTAGCCTTTTGTTAAAACAACAGAACCGCACAGAGATTCTGTGACAGAAATTTTTATTCTGTAATTGGAATTATTTACACATGTTTAAACAACTTTACATTAATTTTATTTAATCTAGACTTACACGTTGCACATGATTCTGTTGGATCATTTTTTTGGGGGGAAAGCATTTCTGAAGAGCAACAGTGCAGAAGGGTGAAAATTGCCCTGAAACTCCTTGTAGCAGGGGCAGCCAATCTCTTCTGCCAAGGGCAGCAGACTCTATAAATACACCTTTGGGCTGGAACATTGGGTGCTGCTTCCAGGGGGTGTCTAAAAGCATTCGCTTCCTTCCACACAGCCGTTCCCTTGGAGCCATCCAGCAGGCACATGCTGCTCCTTGTCAGCTCTAGGTTGGAGAGGGGTGGCAAAGGTACTTCCTTTGGTCTCTGATTTCATGCTGTGTTTCAAAGGTGCAGCATGAGGTCAAGGAAGAGACCACACCCTTGGAGCAGGACATGCCGTGTCCTGATGACCACAAACGAGAGAGAGAGGAGGGCAGTGGAGGCTCTAATCCATTTGTGACTCCAGCCCCAATTAACTTTTCCCATGGGTCAGTGGCCCTCCTTTAAAAAAGCTTCCATATGCATCAGATTCAATTTACTAACTACCCTGGGGTCCCACAAGCCTGGAGGCCCCAACACATTAAAACAGTCATCGGATGCTGAAGAAGAAGCCATTGTGGAATGTGCTTAGTTGCTCAGTGGAATGTATGGAGCCACAATTGCCTAATATGTATAGCATGTATTAATGGTTATTAATAAAACTTTACATCATGAAATACTGCATTCAAAATATGTTTTGTTATGTCAGTATTCCATATACTTAAATGCCCCTGGACCCAGGTTATCAGTTTTATTCCTGTTTTTAATGTTTGTTTTTGAGAATGGCTTTGAGTTTCCTTTTCTGAAAAAAGTGGCTAATAAATATAAATAATACATAATATCTCCTTGCAGCCCTGCTGATTAAGTTGTTCTATTCCTTGTTCTTATGGAACACTACTCTCTGTCCACCTCTGGCTATTCAGGCTGCAGTGCAACACAAAAAATGAAGTCAGTGGGATTTGAGCAGTTTAAAAGAACAAGATTATAGCCTTTATCAGGGTCATATCACAATTATTTGGGCCAGAAACATTTTTTTTTAAATGAAACCAGTTGCTTTAAGGTACTGTGTAATATACACAGGAATTAGAAAAGGTAAGGGCCATCTTGCCATAGATCCTCATTAGTGCAAGGTTGCTATTAAACCAATGTGCAACAGCTGGCCATAAGAATGACATTGCTATGGAAACTTTTAAAAAAATTCTGAATAACAGATACTGCTCAATCAGTTATTATTTGTGCACACATTATCTGCCAATGCAAAGCTGTTTAACAGTTCCTTCAGTTGCTGTCACTTTGACCAGCAAGGAGAAGATTAGGGTTCTGTGGGAACTTTGTCTGCTGTTTAAACTACAGTGGTACCTCGAGTTACATATGCTTCAGGTTACATACGCTTCAGGTTACATACTCTGTTAACCCAGAAATAGTACCTTGGGTTAAGAACTTTGCTTCAGGATGAGAACAGAAATCATACTGTAGCGGTGCGGCGGCAGCAGGAGGCCCCATTAGCTAAAGTGGTGCTTCAGGTTAAGAACAGTTTCAGGTTAAGAACGGACCTCTGGAACAAATTAAGTACTTAACCCAAGGTACCACTGTATTTAAATACAAGGTGGCAGTGAAGTGAGAGTTTTTAGGATTGTATTTTATGTACTTGAATAATGAAGTTGAAAGAGTTTTTAAGTATAATTATTGTTCTTGTATCTTCTAGGTTAAAACTGGAAGAACGAAGGAATAAATTAGTTAAAAAACTTGAAGAAACTAGTCAACTAACTACTAACTTGCATTTGCAACTTAAAAGGTAAGGTTGCTCTGTTTACACTGTTGTTATTGACAAGAGAAAAACAGAGGTTTGTCCAACAGAGCTCTGAAAATATCTAGTTGGAAATAGTACTAGTTTGTTTTGGGTGGAATTTTGTTAACTTGGAAACTACTTTTATGCCCCACAAAAATTTAATGTACCTCCTAATAAATATTTGGCTCCCCACAGCCTGTGTCCCAGACCACAGACTCCGCAGAGCAGAAGCAACTTCTATATGAAACAGCTGTTACAGCTGTCAACACACGTCTTCTCCAAGGCATTGCAGCTGCATGAGAGTGGGCAGAGGGAAAGGGGAAAACAGATTAGCAGACACATTTTAGCTGAACAAGGTCTTGAGCATGCAGAGGTGATCACAGTGGAAATTTTTAAAAGGTCCTGATAATTTCTGTCATGTGTACATGTTCCATGTCACCTACCTACCTACCAAGGGGGAACAACGGAGTGTCCCAAATAGTGAACTAGAAGAACTGTTAAGGGAAGCTGTCACATAAATTGTGAACAAATTGATATCCTGTGAAATTATGACCATTTGTGGACACAAAACCTCAAAAAATGAGCTTAAACACTAAAATTACACTATAATTGGTACATCCTCATATTGTTACCAATATGATGTATAGTTAATTAACTGGCCTCCAAAAACTGTTATCAGACTAATAGGCTCTACACCCTCAAATTGTAACATTTGTCCTTTTTTCAGATGTCATTGCACTTGACACCTTTATGACCTGACTGGACTATATATTCATACTTTATCCTTTATTGTGGGCTGAGACTAATTGGACACATAGTAGTTTGAAATGAATGCTCAATCTTTTTCTTTCTTTTTTGCAGTCTTTCAGCCAGTACGTTATCTATGTCTTCAGGGAGCAGCCTGGGGTCCCTGGCATCCAGTCGTGGGTCTCTGAATACGTCCAGCAGGGGGTCGCTGAATTCCCTTAGCTCTACAGATCTGTATTATAACCAAGGTGAACAACCTACAGATTTAGATTATCAGTATAAACTGGACTTCATATTGCAAGAGAAATGTGGTTACATTCCTTCGGGCCCTATTACCACAATTCATGAAAATGAGGTGGTCAATTCCCATGGGAGAATGGACTACAGCGATTCTTCCAGCTCTTTGGCAGCAAGCCATGCACCAAAATTAACTGAACCTCCAAAATCGGTGACATCGCTGTCTTCAAGATCTTCCCTTTCCTCTTTGTCCCCTCCTGGATCACCTTTGGTTTTAGAAGGTGCATTCCCAGTGCCTCCTCAAGACTCTCCATTGCACCATCTCACCACGGACTTTGAGGACTGCGATTTATCCAGTGACTTTGCAGGCATTAGCCTCTGTGGGAACCAAATGTTGTTGAACTCTGAAGCCAGAGCATCTTCTCAGTCATCGGTGGATGATAAAGACCTCCATGAAAGTGTTAGGCAAACCATGTTGCCTTCAAGAAATACAGGTAAAAACGTAGGGTCAGGCCTACCTGTAACATATGGGTATATCTTGCTATTTGTACTCACAAATATCCACTCTTTTTTTTGGGGGGGGGAAATAATTTTTAGTACTTAAATCCTGGAAATGAAATACACACACACACACGTTCAGAGCAACAAGCTGTCTTTTAATTCAGGGTGTCACAGTTAGCATGGGACTGTAGGTAGCTGAGCATAGACAGGAATTATGAGTTCTGGCAAGATGTGAGGTAGAGTTGGAATGCAAAGCTGGGGCAGATCCTATAAGGGCAACTGGGCAGAATGTGAGAAGTAGGCTGCATAACAAAGCTCAAGAAAATTGTATATCGTAGGCCAGGAAAAAGCTAGAAAAAGAGTGCGGGGTAGAAGTAAATTGAGAGACAGCCAGATAGTTGGGCAGTGGATGACTGGAAAAGTAGCAGGCACAAAAGGAGCCCACAGGATAAGTGGATAGGCTGACTGCCAGAATAATCTAGAAAGAAGTACACAACTAATTGACAAGAAGTTGTTCAGGGTGGTAAGAATAAAAAGGGATTGCATGGAGCTCCCAAAGGATCTCTCTAAACTGAATGAAGGGGCATTAAGATGGAAGCAAGTCTAAAGTAATGCACACTGGGGCAAAAAATCCTAACTTCACATATACACTCTGAACTAGTGGTGATGGACCAGCAAAGAAATGCTTGTGGGAGATTGCTCAATGAAAATGACCCAGTGTGAAATGACTGTGAAAAAGGCAAATTCCATATTAGGGATCATTAGGAAAGCAACTGAAAATGAATCTGCCAATACCATCATGCCATTATACAAATCTATGGTGTGACGGCACTTGCATTATTGTGTACTATTCTGGTCATTGCCCCTTCAAAAAAGGATATTGCAGAACTGGGAAATTAATAAATGGCAACCAAACGATATTGAGGCTAGAGCGACTCCTCATTAAGAAAGTTTGCAATATAGCCTTTTTAGTGTAGGGAAAAGAAGGCAAGTAAAGGATGATGGGATAAAGGTATAGAATTACGCACGAAGTGGGGAAGTGGATAAAGAGTTTTTCTCCCTTAATACTAGACCTGGTGTCATCCAAGGAAGGTGAATGTTGGAAGATTCCAAACAGTTAAATGATTGAATATTGCTACCACAGTATGTAGTGATGGTGCCCAACCTGGTGGATAAGGATTGGTAAATAAGATAAGGCTATCAATGGTGACTGTCCATGGTGGCTTTGTTACTCAGAGTGCAAGGGAGGAGAGTGCTGTTGTATTTATGTCCTGTTTGGGGCCTCCTATTGGCATCTGGTTGGCCCCTGTGAGAACAGGATGCTGACCTGCATTGGCCCAAGGTCTGGCCCAGCAGGACTGCACTTATAGCTGAAGGCCCTGAAAAGGATCTAAACCTGAAGTGTTTGTAGTTAGGCTATGCCAGGGAGATCACTGGGCTGCCATTTTTCCAGAACAGGACTGTCCTGGAACCTGAGTTGTCAATATAGAATATGTCCGCCATTCTGAGGCCTTAAGCAACTCACCCACAGGGGTTCTAGAGTGCAGATTGTTGTTTAGTCATTTAGTCGTGTCCGACTCTGCGTGACCCCATGGACCAGAGCACGCCAGGCACTCCTGTCTTCCACTGCCTCCCGCAGTTTGGTCAAACTCATGCTGGTAGCTTTGAGAACACTGTCCAACCATCTCGTCCTCTGCCGTCTCCTTCTCCTTGTGCCCTCCATCTTTCCCAACATCAGGGTCTTTTTCAGGGAGTCTTCTCTTCTCATGAGGTGGCCAAAGTATTGGAGCCTCAGCTTCACAATCTGTCCTTCCAGTGAGCACTCAGGGCTGATTTCCTTAAGAATGGATAGGTTTGATCTTCTTGCAGTCCATGGGACTCTCAAGAGTCTCCTCCAGCACCATAATTCAAAAGCATCAATTCTTCGGCGATCAGCCTTCTTTATGGTCCAGCTCTCACTTCCATACATCACTACTGGGAAAACCATAGCTTTCACTGTACGGACCTTTGTTGGCAAGGTGATGTCTCTGCTTTTTAAGATGCTTTTTAAGAGTGCAGATAGAGAGACTCATAATCCAAGCTGAGCTTGGCCATCAAAAGTGGGTGGTACCCTTACTCTTCTGAAATATTCTGTCCTCTAGCATAGGACTCTAGCTTTGGGTTAAGGCAATTTCTGGCAGTGCCTTGACAGTTCTCCCCTGGTGCATGCCAAGTCATTCGAGACAAGGAGTTAAAACTGTTTTAAGAGCAGTCTGTGGTGTGCTGCTGTTTTCTTTAGCTAACTGACCAAACAATCTACAGTTTTCCAGCAGCTGACTGTTGGGAACTTAGCAAATGTATTGCGAGTTTGTTGTGAATGGATTTGTTCTCTGGCATCAAGAGCTTTATTTGTGTTTCCAAGACCAAAATGATTTGCGGCTTTTAGATCCAGAGAGATAAGGTTTCCTTTCAAAGTTCTGTCTTGGAAGGATAAAGAAACAGAAAGAGAGGCATGTGTGTGTGAATACACACATACAGAGAGAGATGCTGTGTCTCAGCTCCTGCTGATACCTTTCTTGTGCTTCACTTGCGGTCTTTCCTTGATTCCTTCAGCTGAAGCTACACGTTCAAAACCTGTCCTCCTCTCCTCTCCCACCTCCCCATGTTCTTACATACAGTATTGCTGCCACCTTCTGGTTCATGTGTTCAACTTCACAAGCATTTTGACCTGGTTAGAGAGAATTTTGTTAGTATTTATTCATCTGTTCCATCTGTTCCTTCCTTCTTTTATAAAACCTTCAATGAAGGAATTTCCCAGTGTATTCCTCAACACAACAGAATAATGATCAAATCAGTTACAAAGCAAAAAGAATAAGCACCAGTGATTTTTAAAAGCAGATTAAAATAATTAGAACTTAAAGAATATTATCTGAAAGAGTAATAGTATGTTGCCTGCTGCTGAAAAGACAGCAAAGGAGGCGCCGAGTGAGCCTTTAGCAGATGCACTTCCATAAATAGGCAACTACCATCAAGAAAGCTCTCTCTCCAGTTGCTCCTGGACTTACCTCAAATGGCAGTAGCTCCTATAGCAAAGCCCTGCTCAGCAATCTTGGGCACATTGATGTGGGACTAGGCATTCCTTCATAGAGGTTGACATCTCCTACTATATAGTGCTCTGATGCCAATGCTTTGAATGAGTCTTTTTCAACCTGGTGCCCTCCAGGTCTTTTAGTTTACAGTTGTTATCATTGACCATGCTAGCTGGGGTTAATGGGAATTGGAGTCCAACAACATTTGGAGGGCACATGGTTGGGGAAGGCTGAATTGTGCTCTGAAGCAGGCATGTTCAAGAAGAGAAGAGTTGCTGGCACTGTTAGTTGCTTTGGATAGCTGTAGCAAGTTATTTTTATTTATTAAATTCATATAACACCTGTTCTCCCAAGTAGCTCAGAGTGGTGCATGTGGTTCTCCTCCTCGTTTTGGGATTCGAAACCTGGTCTCCCAGGTCCTAGTTCAGCTCTCTAACCATTACACCACACTGGCTGTCAAGTTGATTTGGTCAAGTATTGGATTAATGTGGTAACTGAAGCTCGTTTCATGGCATAGGCCATTGTAGCAAAGAATGCTGGTTGCAGCCCAAGTGGATTCATGACATACAATATCGATAGCCAGCTGTTATTGCCCAAGCTGGGCTCCCAGAGCTGACTGTCTGCCATCTGCTCAGTTGCCTGAGTAAAGAAAGAAAAATCTATTTGTAATATGAATGACAGTATTTCAGTGCTTAACTCAGGCTTAACACACTTGGCTGAGCTTACTTGATATGAAATAGTACATTCTCTAGCTTATCACAAACTAGCCAAAAGTGTAAGGACTGCAGATGGCTAAAAGCAGGGTCGGGGTTTTTTTTTTTTTTTTTTTAAAAGATAGCAAGAGGCTTTTCTTCTCGCTCAGCTTGTGGAGGGGGCGGCTGTATGCGTCTGTTTTGTGCAATGTGAGACTTTTATTGGCAAGCTGTAATCTTCTCTAGTTTTCTCCCAGTGCTATGGCTATCAAATTCTATTGCACGACGCCATACATGTATGCTCAGGAAAACTGGACATCTGTACACCTTCAATTCTGCCTCACTGTGGTTATCTGATACATCTGTCAGAACCTGGAATAAGTTGCGTTTTATATCTCAAACTTTGTGGAGGTTTCAACCGCTCATTAGTAATGGAAGAAATGGTTTAAAAATAAAGGCATTTATTGGCTACATGTGGCCTGAGGGGGGTTGTCTGCAGTTTACATACTCTCTCCTATTCTTGTCACTTGGACTTAGTTTCTGATCCAACATGTACCTATAGCTCCCAGTATTCAAAAATCCATTTATTCTGCTTTCCTTTCCCTATTGCCAGACAAATGGGAAAATATATCCTAGTTCTGTGCAAAGATGCAGACAAAATGAAGTTGATAAAGGATGTGTTGTACAAATTTCCTTTTAACAGGATAGGGAATCCTTTTCAGACCATGGGTTGTATTCCTTCATGGACAACCTTTCAGAGGCTGGGGGACAGGTAACACATCAATTACATGATGTAGCGCGCATAAACACTATTTGAATGGGAATTCCACTCAACTTTGCGGGGTGGCCCCCTCAAATATTTTAGTGGGGGGCCGAAGGGACCTCAGCCCCTAGGAGTTGGCTTCTGTAATACACTATACTACATCCTAGCTTACAAAAGGCTAGAACGAATTGTTTGTTTGGGGTTTTTTTACATGCACACATCCACCTGTTAAGATCAGCAGGAAGGGTCTCTCTTCATATTTCTGCCACCCTCAGAAGTTTGGGGACAATAAGCAGCCCTGGAGAGGACATTCTCTGTGGTAGTCCCTACATTGTAGAATTCAGTCCCCACAGTGGTGCCTCTGGTACTTCCACCATACAGCTTTCAGGGAATGGTGAAGACATACCTCTTTACCTGGCATTTGATACATGAGAGATGTACTTTCAGGATAGATTCTTAATGGCCAGATAGAGACGGACCTAGAGAACCACTTTTGTCCCCAGACCTGAGGTTCCCCATCCCTGTTACACATGATAAGAGTGAGAAACAATTATCCCCTTATTCAGTCTGAGCCTGTATCTTGTGGAAGATAGGTGTACCATAACTCTGAATGTTTTTTTGCCCTCCCAAATTCAGTCATACCTTGGATCCCGAACGCCTTGCGAGTTGAACATTTTGGCTCCCAAATGTCCGACACAGCTTCTGCGGCTTCTGATTGGCTGCTGGAGCTTCCTGCAGCCAGTCAGAAGACGCGCCTTGGTTTCCGAACGTTTTAGAAGTCGAACGGACTTCCAGAACGGATTCCATTCGACTTCCGAGGTACGACTGTACTGGAAAGATTTGAGGGCCTGTGTATACTTTGTATTACTTGCTTTAATAGAATTTAGCATTCCCAATTGGCAGAATTTTTATTCTAACAAATGTTGTCATATGTACGCTGTATGGTCCCTAAATGTACATTTCTTGTGGCAGCTTGAATGGTCCTTTATCTCTAAAGCATTCAAGGGCTATAAGAATTTGACAGGATTTACTTTCCTTAAAAAATAACTCTTCTTTCATTTGCAAAATGGGATATCTGTAATCCTAACTTTGAGTTTAAATTGGGAGCAGGAGAGAGGTTTACCGATAGTACTCAATCTGCCATTTAACAGAGCAGTTCTATGCAGAGTAACTCAGTAAGTTCTACTAAGTTTAAATGGGTAAGTGTTCATAGAATTGCAGCTTTCACCTGCTTTTTACAACTGTAGTACCAATGTATTTGGTAAGCTTAATCATTCTCTTGATACTAAGCATATTTTACTACTTGAATGTGAATTGGGTAGGTTATAAAGAAGCTACTCTGTAACTTGTATCCTTCTATGTATAATCTGCTATCTCCATTATATCAGCTTTGTTTATCTGCAACTGCTAGTTATCTGAATTCACTGTGTGTCCTTTAAGTAGCACATAGGAAAGGCAACCCCTAAGTGCATACTGTACCTTTTGATCATTCATTTGCATTGAACCTATTCCTGAAATTCCTGTATATATCTAGTTTCATTGTTAGCTGCTTTTAGTTCTGTTGATTTCACTGAGAAATTTAAGCATGTGCTTAGTTCTCTCTCTTCCCTCATTGAAATCATCTCTCCCCCCCCCCCAATTGACTTTGACTTTTTTATTTTTGCAACATCCATGCCTGCTGTCTCTTGCATCTTTATATGGTGCGGGGGCTTTGTCCTCAAACATAGGTTTTCCCATGCCAAATATCTTTGGGAGTAACAGAGTTAGAATAACCATGAAGTTCTTCCACAGACAGTCTCTGTCATTGTCAAAGTCGATTTCAGACTGCTGCGGTTATTCCTGGGGGTAATCAATAAATCATGTCATCACCTTCACCCCTCTCAAAGTGGTGGAAGAAAAAGCACTTCATCATCAAGGAAAAAGCATCCCCACTGCTACAAATGAAAGGAGAAATGCAGCAATCAATCCTCTAATCTGAAGCCTTAAAATTTAAACATCTTAACAAGATGTAAAGTCATGACTCAGGAGGGGGGCGTAATGCATACCAATACACTTGGCTCCTTGGCAGATGAAAGGACTCCTCAGCCTTGCAACTTATTATATTACAGGATGCTGCTTACAGTGAATGTTTCTTGCTCTCTGCAGGAAACTCTAGCTCATGGATGTGAGCTGAAGATTGAAATTAAGAGGTGGTTGGCCCTAAAGATTCTCCTTAAGTTTTGGTAGTAGAATCATATCACATTCGGCAGAACATATCACGGCTGAAACGAAGGCAGAATTAGAATTAATTTCTTACAGGGATTTTGGTAGGAAGAATTCTGTAGAGAGCCAGTGTGGTGTAGTGGTTAAGAGCAGTAGATTCGTAATCTGGTGAACCGGGTTCGCATCTCCGCTTCTCCACATGCAGCTGCTGGGTGACCTTGGGCCAGTCACACTGTCTCTCAGCCTCACTCACCCCACAGAGTGTTTGTTGTGGGGGAGGAAGGGAAAGGAGAATGTTAGCCACTTTGAGACTCCTTCAGCGGGAGTGATAAAGCGGGATATCAAATCCAAACTACTACTACTACTACTACTACTATTCTTCTTCTTCTTCTTCTTCTTCTTCTTCTTCTTCTTCTTCTTCTTCTTCTTCTTCTTCTTCTTCTTCTGTATGATATTTTAATTCAAGTGTGGCCAGCCAACTAATGTCATCTGACCTGAAGCACTTGGGCAGCCTTCTTCCTAAGGAGAGATGCCTTTTCAAACATGAATAGCCCATCTGTCATCCATTCTGCAAGCTCCTTTTATGTGGGAGAGGAGCAACACCTTTGAAAGTGTACATCATCCAGGTGTGACCTGCCCAATCGGCACTTTCAGAGCTTCCTCTTCTCAGATGTAAGGTTGTCCAGTGCTGGACAGTTTCCTATCTGTGTCGAGTTTTGGAGATGCAGATTGGGACATCTGACAGCCAACCCAATCTGCACTTTCAGAGGCATCTCTTGGGCCACTGAGCCACATAAAAAACCAGTCCCCTAGTTGATTCACCCTGTCTGTGGTTTAGTAACTTTGATAGGGCAAAGGATAGGTTCCCCAATCCTGCCCTAATTGCTAGGTGTGGGGACTGATTCACTTGTTGGCCAAGTTGAATGGGGCCTTTGCTCTATCTTGGTCCTTAGATGTTCCATTTGTAAGGCTTGTCAAGCACAGTGCTTTATAGTGTTTCTCAAATAGAATGTGGTGGGAAGCTTGAAAGGTGGGGAATATTCATTTGTAGCTAAGGACTTGGAATAATGCTGATGGGAAACTTATGGGCAAGTTAATAACGGTGCTAGGCTATGAAGCTGATTAGTTTTGCACAAAAGCCCTAATGAAAGTATGCAATACATTGGTTTTCCACTAGTATGTTGGAACCTACAAATGGATCATTCCCAGACCTGAGATTGGCACATCAAGGGCACCAGCATTCCCATTTTCTTTGTTTGGTGGGGGTATTGGTTTTTTTTGGGGGGGGGAATGGGGATATTGTGATAAGATGCAAAGCAAGATAGTCCTCCTTTACCTTTAATGGTTGTACAAAAGAGAATTGTAGTGGCGGTAGCTTTTCTCAGCCCTAAACATCAAGATGCACTTAACACATTCTCTCTTCTATGTAATTGTAGGTTGGGGTTAAAGGGGAGTCCTGGATCTAAAAAGGTGTGGTGCTATTTCAGTAAATAAGAATAAATGACTTGTGATGAAACGAGTTACTCTGCTTGATGTCCAAGATGCTTTTCACTTGACTGTGACTTTAGAGCTTTGTGTATATGCTTTTCAGATTGATAGAACCTAAAACAAAGATTTTCTTCCTTCTTGCCTACTTAGGTGTTGACTTACCAAGAAGAACAGTAAGTCACCACCTTGAGGAGAAGGCAGGGTGTGTATCTGCTGCAGTATCTGACGAGTCCATGGCTGGAGACAGTGGAGTATACGAAGCTTCTGTAAAACAGTAGGTTTAAGGCAGAATTCCATTTATCCAAAACTAAAATTTGAGCATCTGGCTCTGTCATGTCCAGGCATTTTGCAACAATTTGAAAAATAGTATGTGGGGCTGAGTTGAAACAATTTATCTCATTTTGTATTGGTTCCCCACTCCCTTTGCTCATTTGGGTAATTGTAAACACCTTCTCACTATTTTGATGATGAGCTTCCCCTGCTGTTTCATTGCCCACACAATCCTCAGCCTCATTTGCCCACACTTACTGGCTATTGAAACTTATGTCATTTTGTCAATAGTGTCACAATGCTGCACCTGAAATGATGGTGTTTCACAGATGCCACTTACCAAAATAATGTGCGTTGCCACAACCAATCATATTAAAGTGCAGTGTGGATGAACCAAGACTGTGGATTGAAAGGACAAAGAATTTTTAAAACTGCACAGAAACAAACATCAACCAGGGGACCAAAGGAGTACTGTATAAGAAACAAGTATAGCTAGGGGTTGCAGGGTTGTAATCTTTTGGGTATTTTGAAACCATTGGCTTGAAGGACAGGTTATAAATATGTAATAATAATATAAAAGGAATATCAACTTTGCAAAAACAATACTGCATATCCCTAATTTAAATTTATTAGTGTACTGTCGAAACATCTGAGAATTCAAAGTCAGGATTAAAATATTAGTATTAATAGTAATTAACTTACATGCAGACCAATCTGAATCCCTTTTTTTGACTGGAGCATCTGCAGGACCCCCCGGTGTGCTCACCAAACGCATAAGGTAACATCACTGGGAGCAGAAGAAGGGACAGAACTGGATCAGCTAAGGATCCACTGGAACTTAATTAAGGTGGTCTAGTTACTGGCGCTGTGGGTTAAACCACAGAGCCTAGGACTTGCCGATCAGAAGGTCGGCGGTTCGAATCCCCGCAACGGGGTGAGCTCCCATTGCTCGGTCCCTGCTCTTGCCAACCTAGCAGTTCTAAAGCACGTCAAAGTGCAAGTAGATAAATAGGTACTGCTCCGGTGGGAAGGTAAACGGCATTTCCGTGCGCTGCTCTGGTTCGCCAGAAGCGGCTTAGTCATACTGGCCACATGACCCAGAAGCTGTACGCTTGCTCCCTCGGCCAATAAAGCGAGATGAGCACCGCAAGCCCAGAGTCGGCCATGACTGGACCTAATGGTCAGGGGTCCCTTTACCTTTACTAGTTACGGGCAATGGGCCTGATCTGAGCTTTTCTGCTGAGCCAGCTATGGTTTTGTTGCCACATTCTGCCTTGCTGCTGAGAGTTAAAATTGTTCCCATAGTTGGCCTTTCATTCATTCATTCATTCATTCATTCATTCATGTTAGCACAGAAAGAGGAGAAAGAAGATACTACTTGTAGATACTGAAAAAATAATCTAACAACCCAATGCAATGCTTTCAAGAACAGAGGACTTTTCATTTGTTGTTTTAAAAAAAGCTCTTGTTTCAAAGCACATTTCTTTATAATAATCAGAATAAATGACCTAATAAACACTGAAGGGTAAAACACAATTTTATACAATTTGAGGCCAATTGCAAGCATGTATGAATGGGGGAGTTTCTAGTCCTTCTATTGATTTTTGTTCTCTCTTTGCGCATACAAGCAATTATAAACGATGATGACCCTTCAAGGGAGAATCCTGAAATAATTAGCCATTAGTGAGATCTACCTTAGCAATACTTCCTTCCTAGATCCACAAGGAAGTAGCTCTTTTCTGTCATCACTTTTTGATATTACATATGAAATGGAAAAATCCTAAGCATTGACTTGAACAGTGCATTTGGAACAATCTTACAGTTTTGGTATAGAATAAATAAAGTATATTACTGTTCAGAGGTATCAATGTTGGTCTGCTGTGGCTATTCAACCTCTTTTCCTCTCTTCTCTAGACCAAACGATAGTGAAGAAGTTGCATATAGTGAAGATGATGCAGCAGTTCTAGAGGCACCTCAAGTGCAAATAGGACTCCGGTAAGTCGGCGCATGTGAAAAGTCAGGCTATTCCTTGTCAACTGCAAATGTATTTATTACAAGTGCCTGATGCGGGGTTTTGTTTTGTTTTTGTCTCTCCTTAACAGATACGATACAAACAGCTCAAGTTTTGTGGTCATTGTGGGGCAGCTACAAAATCTCCATGCCCTTTCTGTATCCCCTGGCTCCAAAGTGTAAGTAAAGTAATCCCCGGATTACGGTTTATCACATTTCTTGGCATATTTGGAATTGGGAGAAAGTGCTGTGGGAACCCCCTTTTTGATTGCTTATCTTTCATCACCTCCCCACACACATACTCCCCACACATACCAAAAATC
Organism: Podarcis melisellensis; assembly: GCF_964234715.1. Lineage (NCBI taxonomy): Eukaryota > Metazoa > Chordata > Lepidosauria > Squamata > Lacertidae > Podarcis > Podarcis melisellensis. Next base: position 49,775,524 of record NC_138541.1, read on the forward strand.
AATGATCTTTGCTTTTCTGAGGAAGCTGGGTTAAAGGTGGATCCAGTAGAATTATTTAAGGGTGCTTTTTTTATTCTGTAAAGGCTGATGTCTTACTTCCGGACTGGATAAATACTCACATAGCCTTTAAGAAGATGGTGGTGATGGAGGAGGGAACCTAAGATTACACTTTCCCCTTCACACCAAAGCCCTGCCATGTGACCCCGTCCTTATTTTTCCATTCCATTTCACCTTAGAAAGTTGTGTGCTCCTTCTCTGCGTCACAGAAGCACCCATCTTCTTTCTTTGCCAAGCAACGAACAAATAAATAGGAAGATAGGAAGATATTTTTAATACCTGTGAGGTTTCAAACTGTGCCTATACACAACTTTTTCAGAGCTATAGGTGAACCCAGCTAAGGTGTCCTTATAAGTTCCTGTTGCTTTTTGGCCTTACCTAAAAAGGACACAAGTGTCTATAGTTTAGCAAAACCCCAATCATGAAATATGCCTGGATTTTTCTAACTATCAATTTGACAGGCAAGCAGAAAGTCTTCTCCAGAAGGAGCTGACCTTAAACCGACTATACCTTTTGAGTTGTATCTGAGATTCATATGCTACCTGGAGACCATTTTAAACATTCATTGTATGTGTGTAATGCATTTGCATTTCAAAGGGAATGGAGTTTCACCTTCTCACTTGATAAGCAGAGCAGCGCCTTTTTGTGAAAGCATGAAATGCCTCTTTTACTGGGAGCACTTGTTTCCGTCAAGGTAGCTTAATTTGTGGAAATATTTATGTACTAAAAGGCTGCTTTCTACATCACAATATGGTCTGGGAGTGCTCCAACAAGACTTAAGCTGTGTACACATTACCGCTTACTCTTGCTCCAGCTCATTCCCACCACTGGGAAACTGAGTAAGCATGACAATAAGCCACAGTCCATAGGTATATTGTAGCCTCTTGAGAAATATTCCCAGCTTGATGCACTTTCCCTCAAACCAGCTTTCACCCAATTAGAAAATGGAAGCTGCGGTTAAGCGGAGGTATGTACAGTTCTGGATGCCATTGGATGTGCACAGGTAACAGCTTCGGTGAATTAGGAGTTCAGTGTGGGGAAACAAACCAGGTAATAGGCATCAAGTGATGACATCCCTTTCCCCTCTCTGGTTTGTATAGAAAAGTGAGAACAGGACTTGAAACACAGCAGGGAGAAACAACCTCACTGTGTTTCAAGCGACTAATGCAGTGTTTCCCAAACTTGGGGTTTTTTTGGACTACAACTCCCATCATCCCTAGCTATTGAGGGCAGTGGTCAGGGATGATGGGAATCGTAGTCCGAAAACAGCGGGAGATCTAAGTTTGGGAAACACTGCACTAATGTGTACATGGCCTTAGGAAACACAATGTGGACCAGAGAGCGAGAGAGTGCTCCAGCTTGGTTTCTATTTTATCCTTCCTTGCTTTGTTTTCAAGCACGCAGTGTTGTGCAAGGAGCACTCCCAAGTTGCTGAGCTGTATTGTGGGATGAAGCAATATTACGAGCATTTCTTTAAGCTTTAATTGTGTGCTTGTGGCAAATAAACAAAAGCAGCTGTTTGGGGATAGCAGGATTAGCTATTTTCCGAACTGTAGATGTGGATGGGGTTGATAACTGTAAAAAAACTGGACCATAAAAAGATTGGTTGACATGATTATATGAGTTGAAGATACCTAAGGGAAAGTCTTGGGATTTTTTAAATTTTATTTTAAATAATTTTTTTACCACTTTTCATTTAAAAATAAATCCCAAGGCAGTTTACAACAAAATAATAGTAATGAGACCATAGAAATGAAATAGTGAAACTCCACCGTTACTGTCCCACGGTTGCTAAAAGGTGGCATCAGGAAACGCTTTTGCAAAAAGATGGGGTTTTGGTTTCACATAAGATAAATAATAAAGTGTCTGTGAGAAAGGCAGCATTTGTAAATAACTAACTTTGTAGCATGATCAACAGAATTGTTCCAGAGATCTGCATTAAAAAATAATAATAATCCAAGGGCAATAAGAAGAGAAAGTGGCCTTTGAAGTAGATTACTGACCTCACGATTTCAACTGGTCATTGGGTTACAGGAACAATAACAGAAATGTTAGTGGGAATTGGATAAATTTATATGAAGGGTTGAAGATTGTGGAAACTCCTGCTGGCTGCTGGGGATTGTAGTCACATGGAGCTGGATTTACACTGACATTTCATCACCTGTCACTGGAAACGGTCAAAACGAATTGTGTGGAGGGAGAAATGACAATTTGTATGTGTGAACCAGCACTCAGAACCTGCTAAATGCTCTTAATATTTCTCTCTTCTCCTCCATTTTCTGTCACTTATTCTCCTTTACTTCTGTATTTTAATCTATGTATCAGTATTCTGTTTACAATTCACAACGTTGCATTTCACTATTTCTTATTTCATTTCAAACTCTCAAATTTCTCTGCTTTATTTTCCTAGCCCTTTTTGCAGCTTTAAAAGACTTTCCCAACTTTCTAGCATACCACTATCAGGATAGTATTTAGCAACCTAACATTTCCCCTGCTATTTCCAGTAGGATAACAGACTCTACAAATTCCACCTGTGATTTGTGAGCTCTTCTTAACTCCCACCCACTCTTGAGTTTCAGCATTTCCATTTCTATTTTCACTTTTTTTTCTTTTCCCCCTAGTTTTCCCAATGACCGGGTTAGGTGACACACCTTTACTATTGACATCTATAAGGCAGTGGGCACCGAAGTCTCTACAGTTGAACATGAGACTTATCCAGGAATAAGACATTTCTTTTACAAGTGTTTTGCACAGGGGCTTTGGGATACTTGTTTGAATAATCTTTCGCATGTTTTCTCTTCCCACCTCCTAGGTATTTCAGAGTTGCAGTTCTTCCCTCTTCCGCTGACATCAGCTGTCTTTTCCGCACGAAAGTCCACTCTGCTGCTGAAACTCTTTTATTTAGTGAGATGTTCAGAGTAGCCATTTCCCAGGCCTCTTTGCAGCAGAAGACTTTGAGAGTGGATGTCTGCTCTGTCAGTAAAACTCGCTGGGAAGAATGCCTAGTAAGTATTCTTTATTATTGGCTTTGTTTGATGTTCTTTTGTTTTTTCTCATGCTGATAGATAGGAGGCTTCTGAGGCATGCATTAGCAACCTCCGCAGGACTTAATATATTCATCTCTGATATGGGATGATTGTGGAATTTAGATTCCCTTTTGATCACAGTATTACAGAGGTAGACAATTTGTTCAGTGCTGAGGGCTTCATTGAAAATGCATCATAAGCCTGAGGGCTGCAGCTAATATACATATTTTAGACACATGTAATAAGCATAATTTGCATATGGTTTTAATCGATGTAGTCAACGGCAAGCTACAATGAGCTTTGCAACAAAATAGTGTGTTCCAAGCATGGCAGCCTTTGGTTCAGCCTCTCAACTCAATTTTTTAAATTTCAGCTTAGAAGCTGAAAACAGTAAGAATTTTTTTTGCGGGGGGGATTTGCTACTATTTGCATTTTTTCATCAGATTCTTCTACATCTCTCTCCAGCTGTGACAACTAGGAAATTTAATGAAAACCGAAAATCCTTTGTTTCTAGCAGATATGCAACACACATGGAGTAGTTATCCCTTTGGCCGTAATTTTTTTATATATCTTTAGGTTGCAGGTAGATGGACGGGGTTCAGTTTTTGTTGCTTTTATTTTGACTTCCTGTCACATTCACAGGCTGGGAGGGGATGATGAAAGATTGGAATTGAGCCAAACAGTTGGTGCAATTGTTGTGCTTGCAGGAAGCAAACTTTTGTCTACCAGACAATGTTTTTGTTCTTTGGCTATGGAGAGAGGGAAATGCCCCTCCGCCACACAGGTTTATTTATTTTGAGAGGGTAGAAGCACTGGAATGTATTTTACGTTTGTGACACCTGTTTTCACTCCATGGCTGACACGATTCTGTCTTACTGTGGCTCTCAAAAGCCCCATTGACATGAACAAGAAACACACGAGTTAAATACTTAAAATACAATTTTGGTGCTGATGCAATTTCCTGGCCTCCCTTTTATGTTGATATCTGACAGCATTGACCCACAACACACATCAATACAGAAATGATGTGCAGCCTAGAAAACTGCAAAGCTAGTAAGTTTCTTCCATTCGCCTTTGGAAGAAGGTCTACTAAAGTGCCTTATACCAAATTGCTCCGTGGAGCCCAATATTGCCTACAGACAATCTTATTCCAAGACAGAATTTCTCATGCCAGGGAATTGAGCCTGGGAACTTGTGCAAGCAAAGCATGGGTTCTGTCACTGAGCTCTGGCTCCTCCCCTACCTCAGTGGCAAAGGTGCATCAAGCAAAATGGTCACATCCCCCCTGGATAAGAGCACCCTGGTAAGAAGCTGATTGCTCTGTTTTCCTTTGTGTTTCTCATGCTATCATTGCCTCAATCACCATTCAGTGGATAATAGTATAACGGAAGCATATTGATTAATAACCATGGACACTGCTAGAGTTTAAAATGATGGCGCCTGAGGCATGTTGCGCAATAGGGCTCTTCAAGCTTCCGAATAGGAGCCTGTATTTTCTTTTCTTGCATATAAAACCACATTCTTTCCTCATGATGGACTGATGCCAGGGGTTTTTTTTTGCCCCAGGCACCAACTTAGTACTGTTTCTTGCATGGATCTGTTATATTTGATTAGATTTACAGAATTTAAACTACTATATATATTTATCCTTTTGGGTATGCATTGTCTGGTCCTTAATGTTTCTAGTTTACAACACACACACACACACACACACGTGTCTCCTTTAAATCAGGTTGTCCCCACATTGAGGGAAAACACAACAGCAGCAAAAGACTGGCTGTTACCAACCAGTGAAGAAGATCTGGGTCCCAGGGCTTAGTTGGGACTCCTTTTGTAGAGTCTTTCTGAATCCCAGTTGCTTGTGGGTTTCCCACAGGTAGTAGTTGCTGTGAGAACAGGATTCTGGGCTACTGTAGATGGGCCATTGTCCTCTTATTATGTAAGAGGTACAGGAAGTTAGAGGTATTTGAGGAGCCAGTGTAAAACCATGTTGACATATTTGCATTGTTTCATCAGGGATGGGGTGTTGTATCTAATAAAATTACTGTTATTTTTTATTGATTTGATTTTCTAAATAACCAATAAATTATCATTTCACATTTCTGTGCAGGCTGGAACTCAAATAAGCCTGGCAGACTTGCCATGTTCGGATGAGACTTCTACTCTCTGGTATAACTTGCTGGCTTACAAGCAGATTCCTAGGAAAAAGAATAAGGAACTAAAGGAGGATCCTGTATTTGTACCAAACAATCAGCCGCCTGGCTCCTTGGATCTGGTAAGCAATGTGTGATGACTTCTGAACAGGAGACTAGAAAAGTAGAAGCAGCAACGGTGAAGCAATTGTACTGTCTAATTATTTGCTCCCTCCTGCTGCTTTTGTTAGCTGACTGCCATATGGCCTGAGTGGAGGTGTGTAATTTGGCTTCTAAGAACCAAATCTACCTTGTAAGGGGGGAAAAAACACCTGCAAGCCGCATGTTACCACATTAAAAATTCCCTGTGCATAAAAAAACACAACGCTAGCTCATGGAGAAAGCTTAGGTTACTTTCCACAGTGTTATTTGTTTTGTTTATTTAACAAAATTTGTATTGTATTGTGTTCTTTTTAAAAAAACAACACACCACTTGTAAGCAGTTTGCAACAATATAAAATAAACATTAAAAATGGTTGATGGAAAACAGTTAAAAACAGGCATTAAGATATTCAAAAGATAATTAAAACCAACAGAAGCTAAAGAAAAGCTCAAAACACATTAACCTCTATGTGTCTGGATAGCTTGCCTAAACAAAAATATTTTAAGCAGGTTTTGGAAAGAGCACAGTGATGGTCCCCGTGGAATGTCAATAGGCAGGGACTTCCAAAATGTAGGCCCTGCCCACACTAGAAGTTGGACGTCTTGCAAGGCCAGAATGAGGGTTAAGGGGCACCTATAACAATGCCAGTTCCACAGGTTGAAGCAGTAGAGTGTGTGCATATGGCATGAGGTGTTCCTGCAAGTAAACTTTAGGGCTTCATATACTCATAGTAACACCTTGAACTGGTAGCAGTGCTGTTGTTTTTACATGGAGTTCTGTTATTCAATCCACACATACACACACACCTTCTGCCTGTACTTGGACACCTATTCTCAGCTACAAAGTGCACAATTATAGTGGGCCTACTTGGGTTATCTTCTTTCCTTGATCTGCTATTCTATGCGTGATAAAAAGTAAGAGCATATGCTGCCTACCTGGCATGCGTAGCCTTCCTGAAACATGTATAACATTCTTAAAGGCATATAAAATCCATCGCACACAGGCCCGATCCCATGATTGCTTCCTAGATTTTACCTGGAATGACAGCTTACAAGATCTGGGCCTTCCTGCATTGGATTTAATGAACATGTTGTCTTTTATGAACATTATGTTCATGTACGATTGTCCCGCTTCAGCAGCGTGGGAAGGGAATGAGCATTCCTGTTCGCTACTACAAGTCAGGGAGCAGAGCCAGAAAAAGTTGTAATCTTACCTGGCTGGTTGACATTTATGAATGTCAGATACTTCTGTAAAGTTTGCTTTTGCCAGCTATGCATAAATGGCAGCTAGTTTATTGCAGCGTGCGGTTAATACGTAATTTTGCACCAAAGAACCACAATATATTTCCTTTACTATATCCTTTCTGAGACAGTACATTTTGGTAGGGGGTATAATTTTCACAAGGGATGCATGAATTCTGAAGTCACATGGAAACCTGGTGTCAAATGAGCAACCAAATATGCTCAGCCCTGAGTTTCTCACGATGCTGCCCTGCTTAGGTTCATGTGTTCCTGCAGATGTTTTTGTGATCAGTACATTTAATCAACACCTTTTCTGAAAGGTGGATTCTGGTAGAGTGTAATTGGCAATGCCAGTGTAATTGACAAAAGCAACTATTAATAGGGCAGGTTTTATAAGTAACATCGCTCAGTATGTCTTCTAATGTAGATCTGCTTCCAATGTCTCTGTTAGGATGCTGTGTCAGCATTACTGGAAAGGACATCAGCAGAGCTGCAGGCAGTAGAACAAGAGTTGGCAGAGGAGGAAGATGAAGATGAGGAGGAGGAAGAAGAGGAGGAGGAGGAAGAAGAAGAAGAAGAAGAAGAAGAAGAAGAAGAAGAAGAAGAAGAAGAAGAAGAAGAAGAAGAAGAGGAGAAGGGTGTACAGGAGCCACAACATGTTGAAGAAGACTGGTAGATTGATTTTTTAAAAAATAAATAAAAATACTATTATTTATAAAGCAACATCAAAAACAAGGCTGATCACTGAAAGAAACCTCTGCTCACCATCTGCTCCTCATGCATGTAAAATTAACTTCTTACCCTTTTAGACCCCTTGGTGGAGAACTGCACATTTCATTTGCTGTTTTCCCTACACCAGTTTCCCCAGTGCTGAAGAGAGAAGCTGTTTTTGTTTGTTTGTTTTAAATTTAAGTAGTATCTTGTGTCTTGAGTGGGAAGTGCAGCAGGAATTATGAATGGCATATCCGCCGCACACGCTTCCACCGTTGAGTCTGCACACAATTAAGATTTCCAGGAGACCCCCACCCCTTGGAATCCCAACCCCCATTTCCCCTGCCAGCCCTGGCACCACACTGTCTGCACATGAGAAGTGTATTTTCAGAGGGGAAGCCTGGTGGACATGCATTGGCTCTCCCCGTGAGTTTGTGGGCGGACAGCGATGCAGCCGGAAGGCAAAGGCCTGCTCTCTCTCTCTCTCTCCCCTTAATAGCACAGAAGCTAATGACTTAAGGGACTACAGCCCACTCCCCATGCGTTAGAACCTGTGAGACCTGTTGGATCAGACCAAAGGTCCATTTAGTCCAACATCCTAGTTCCCTTGGTGACCAGTCAGATGCCTATAAGCAGGTTGTGAAGGCACTAGCCCCTCCCTTTTGTTCTATGCTATTTAATGACATAAAACAATGAAGATGGGTATTATCTCTTCTTTGGAGCCAGCCTTGCATTGTCCACAATAAATGTCGAGTTTGGGTGATTCATCTTTCAGTAGAGATGTTATTAAATGTGGATTAATTGCCTTGTGTTAAGATCTCACGTAAAAAAGAATTAATGCAGGTAAAGTGCCCCCCCTCATGTTAATATAATCTTGATATCTGTAGAGAATGTGAAAAGCATTAGTCTGTATTTGCTAGTTCTACATTTGCTGGTTAATCATCATGAGAAAGGTATCTTGCATCTCTCCATTAGAACCATCTGTGGATGTCAAACGTACTGCGCTTTTGTCAGAATGTTCTAAGGGAACCGATTTGCAACAGACCTTTCTGTTTTTCTTGGAGCGGATGACTAATATAATGCATTCACATGTCGGATCATGAAAGCGTTGTACTGAAATTCTAATCTACTTCTGGCTGAGATAATGTGTCGATAATAATATATCTTTTGTACAGGGTTCAGATCCCAGGCATGCCAGTGTTTTTTCTTTTTCTTTCCTCTTTGCGGGCCTTGTCAGTTTTCAAGGGTAAACTTGGGTTACTTTGTTCTCACAGGCTAGGAATGCTGGCAGAGGCATCCAGTGAGATTGTGACAGAAGAAGAGGACAATGTTAAAGGGGCAGAGGGAAGCAGATACTCAGATGACAACAGATTCTGCCTTAAACTGGTAGAGGAAGGTGAAACCAAGCACAGGGAAGACAGAAATCATGCACACACGTGTCACAATGAGCAAGCAACGGCACCACCCATACTGGTGAATATTTTAGATTGTTTCTCTAATGCACCACAAAGAAGACACTGACGTCCTGTGGCTGTGTTTGGTCGAGCAAGGTGGTGTGTTTAAAGGCAACAGTGTTTGTCATAAGGAATCTGTTTATTGTTTTCAGCCCTATGTTAATAAATGAAGGCCTGGTTTGCATGTAACATTAAACCATAATTCAAAGCAAACCATAGTTTATGAGCACATAGCTCCTCTGGAAAACAAACACAAGCTGGAGTCTGGCTTATTGTGGTGCCTGGGCCCTGTCACGTGGTTTGTTTCCTTCCAAACAACGCACAATCAAAAGCCAAGGTTTGTGCTCATGGTTTGGAGCAGTGCACCAGGAGTGGGAGGGGTCTGCATGCGGTAAGCACCAGCACACTGCTTCTTCATGTTATATTTTTATGCATGAACCTGGCCAAAGTCAGCTCAGCGTTTAAACTCTCCATTGATTTCTAACAGGTTCTGTCCCCTCTGGCAAAGTGATCCTTTTTTTGTTTTGATATACAGTAAAGGGGAAAAGCAGAAAAGAGATTCTTAAGTCCTCAAGAAAAGCATTCAGCTTGCTAGTTAACATTTAATGTTTATTTGGGAGATTATTCATGTTTAATAATGAATGTATTAAATATTTAATAGGCTATTTTAATGTTTAAGCTATACTTGCATACACGGATGGTTTAATATTTTTGTTTTTGCATTTGTTATGAAGTTTTAATAATAAGGACTTAGCGCTTCAGAGCAGTGCAGGAGAATTGTGTGTTGTGTGTTTAGGTTGTAAGCTTTAGTCAAAGAATTGGTGGAATTAAACAATGAAAAAGCACATTTGATCAACTAAAAAGGTGTCTCCCAGTTAAGGAGGCAGTACCTATGGGGTGGGATCCAGACCTGCTCTTCTGTGAGCAGAAGGACTCCTCCTATGGAGGTCAAATGGATCCAGTGGAGACACCCACTGCATGAAGTGGATTCTGCTGTGGGCAGAAGGAGTGGGAGAGTGATTTTCACTAATTTCCCTTTCCCCTGCAGTTCTGAATGATCCTCCAACCCTCTGGATCAGGTTTTGTTTTTTGTTTAGCTTTTTTGTGAGGGGAGGGGGAGAGAGATTGGAAGGGAAGAGAAAATATCACCCCAAATCAGCTCTGCCTCTTCCGCTAGTTTTCACAGTTGCAACTCTGGATCCGACCCACTAAAAACAATTACTTTAAGTACAAAAATTATGGGTAGCAGGCAGCATCTTCAAAGAGACACTCCTCTTCCTTTTGCATGAAGGAATGGCTTTGGAAGCATGTGAGTACAGTATCTGTACTTTGATAAAGCATCTTCTTCCTCTGATCTTGAACTGCAGCCTGATTTTTATGAATGGCCAGGCCTGTTCTCCCTCCTCTTATTTTTATTTTTATTTTACTTTCCATATAAACAAAGTGATCTCCAAGTACCAGGTGATTGTTCCTTCTTAGCACCACAGCTGCTCCTTTGGAAAAACCAAACAGAAACAGAAGATCTTGATAAGACCTCTTGGTTATATAGAGTCTTGAGCAATGTCTCAGAATATGTTCATTGGCTAGAATCTGTTTGATGCCTCCACTGATGGCCTAAGTTTCCTTCATTTTTTATCGTTCTGCAAAAATAACATACACATTTAACAGAAAACCTGAAGGATTGGTCCACATTCTTGTACTATCCCACTGAGAATTTTAGCATAATTCACAAGAGTAGCCAGTTCTGGTTACTTCCATCAGTTCTTCTAAGACCTGGAATTTAAGTAAAGGGAGGAGCTGTTGTTTTAGAATAGGAAATACTTTTTTTCTCCAGTATTTGTTTCACCACCTCTAGAGAGGACAACAGCATTCCTGCAGTTAGCAAACGGTAGGCCTCGCTATAAGTGTTAGTTTTAAACAGGCAATATGACTTCATTGACTTAAAATGGTATCCAGCTTTCATTCTCCTGCAAGCTTTTTGTTTCCATTAGTAAAATCAGAAACTTCTAACCTGGGGTCAGCCTTTTGTCCCTTGTTTCAGCCTGAGTCACAAGCCTTTAATATCAAGTACAATATGAGTAGGGGAAATCATTGTTAATTAAGATTCACATGCCATTCAGGCAGGTGAGTCTGTGATGCTTTGTGCAGTAAGATCCACACGTGTCCCACATTGAAATAGTACCTTCTGCCTTTTATTGCTGAGTGGTGCATTGGATTCTTTGTCTTTATCTTAACTAATTTGTGCCAGAATGGGAGGGAAAGCAAGCTTCGTGGGGAGGTTTTGGTTTTAAGGATTGACAACAATGCACAATATCCTCAACAGGTTGATAAGGAAACGAACACCGAAGACAGGCGTGAGGGTGTGGCTGTACGACCCAAGGACAGAGCCGGCCTCAAGTCTCAGCAGCATCCCTTTGTCAGGAACAGCATGATAGTGCGCTCACAAACTTTCTCTCCAGGCGAGCGGAACCAGTACATCTGCAGGGTAAGACAAGGAGTGTTCTCCGCGAGGTCCCATTAACTAAAAGACTCATTTAACTTCTTTGGCAGTAGCACGCTACTGGCAATGAGCCATATACTGACAACCCGGCATCCATCTCTCAGCTGCTAAGCTATAGCAAGCTTGTCACTCTTGCCAGTGGACTTTAGAATTTGCTGCTTGCCGTGAGCGAGCCTGGAGCTTGTTGCTGCTGTTGACCTCACCCCAACCCACCCCACGCCACTGACATAAACACATTCACACTTTGCCATATAAACAGTACAGTGGTACCTCGGGTTACATACGCTTCGGGTTACATATGCTTCAGGTTACAGACTCCGCTAACCCAGAAATAGTACCTCGGGTTAAGAACTTTGCTTCAGGATGAGAACAGAAATTGTGCAGCAGCGGCGCGGCGGCAGCAGGAGGCCCCATTAGCTAAAGTGGTGCTTCAGGTTAAGAACAGTTTCAGGTTAAGAACGGACCTCCGGAACGAATTAAGTACTTAACCCGAGGTACCACTGTACACACTTACTTAGGAGACAGGCTGTACCCAGGCATTTAAAGCACAAGGCTTCTGTCAAAGAATCATTGGCACTGTAATTTACCCCTCACAGAGCTACAATTTCCAGCACCCTTAACAAACTACAGTTCCCAGGATGCCTTGGGGGAAGTCATGTGATTTAAATATACAAGGGTGTGCACAGGCCTCAGCCTGAAGTCAGTAAGGCTTGCTTCCAAGTGTGTAGGATTGCACTGTAATTCCATTTGCCAGGAGTGGGGGGCCTTTTTCAGTCTGAGGTCTGCATGCTCTCTTGGGCAGCCTTCTGGTGTCTATGTCATAGCTGTCAACGTTTCCCTTTTTTTAAGGGAAATTCCCTTATTATGAATAGAGAAAAGGGAAAAGTTGACAGCTATGGTCTGTGTGCCAATGGTTGGTGGTGGTGGGAGGCCCAAAAAATGAATGCAGGCTAACACACCTAACTTCACATGTGTGCTACTGGAGTGTGAACTGGTGGTGACTGATCTGGAAAAAGATATTGAGGCTGTAGCAGCTGTGAAAAAAAATGGATTCCATGCTAGGGACCATTAAGAAAGGGATTAGAAATATAACTGCCATTATCATAATGCCATTAAACAAAGCTATAGTGCAACCACACTAGGAATACTGTTCCAGCATCATGGGAAAGGTGCAAATAAGGGCAACCAAAAAGATTATAGGGCTGGAGCAACTCCTCTGTGATGGAAGGCTACAGCACCGGGGCTTTTTAGTGTAGAAAAAAGGAAAGTAAGCGGGGAGGGGCTTGATGGAAGTTTATAAAATGGGTGTGGGAAAAGTAGATAGGGATACATTTTTCTCCCCTCATAGTACTGGAATCGGGGGGGGGGCTATCCAAATCAAGCTGAATGTTGGAATACTCATGGCAGACAAGAAGTACTCGTCACATGGCACAGATCAGCTAAGGAATTTAGCACCACAATATATGTTCATGGCCACCTGCATGGATGACTTTGAGACAAATTAGTGGAGGATAAGGCCACTGAAAAAAGCTAGGGACCATGACTATGTGCTGCCTCCAGTATCAGATGCAGTGTGTCCAGCAGGGCTGCTGTTATGTCCTTAAATTAGCAGATCAGTGGATGCAGTTCTTACCTCTGCAGAGCAGGCGACATTCCAACCACACAAAAGCAAAGGTTTCTACACCACAACCACCCCACATGCACACATCTGCCTGTCCAGGCAGGCAAGCAAGAGTCATTATCACAATATAAAGACACTTCCCAGTCAGGCAAAAGCTTTTGAGGAGGGCCAAGATTGTGTTCGATGGAGATGGGGAAGGGCTTGGGAAGAGTCTCAGTGGCTGGACAGAGATGCCTAGATGGCTGCATTGGCCTCCCCTCAAGCCTAAGATAATCTGGTCTCTTTTTCCTGTAGTGACCTCTGCTAATGCAATTGTTTATATGCAACATGCTGCTTCTGTGAGATTTCTAGGAGCATATAATTTTGAAATTAATATATGCAATGTGGAAATGGCACTTCCTCTGACGGTGCTGTTTCAGAAATACCTTTTCTGGAAGAAGCTGTACCGACACAGTTTCCATGGAGCTCCTTTAGTTCCAAAGCAACAGTTTACACATTATCATAGAAGTGCTTTCAGACAAACTGCTCATGTGAAAACTGAGACGGTAGAGTTACATGAGAGACTTGCAAACAATCAGTGACTGAATGTATGAATATTCAGTTCGGCTTCCATTACTCTGAAAATCGCTCCTTATCCTCCCTTCCAGTTGCAGAGGGTTGAACAATTTCTGTCTGATTCTGAAATGCTAAATATCTAAAAACTGGATGCTAAACAAAGCCTTGTTCTTCACACTTCATATAATACCATCTTTTTAGCTGTTCTTTAAATCTTTCCTAAATTGAACTGGGTCTTCATTTGGGATGTGGAGGAAAGCTATTGTAGTGTATAAATCAAGACCCCTACATTTGAGGTGCTAGTAATTTTCCATCATGGGTACAACAATTTCAAAATGGCAGCCATCTTTGTACTGCGGCATTGTATGGTTGAATTGTGGTTAATTTTTTGTTCAAGCTGCCCCTCCCTCTGTCTGTGATGACTAACTGGACTGGCTTTTCTCGAATAAAACTCTGAAGGCTTGAGCCCCCTCAGTCTCAAATCCAAAGGAGGGCCTAGGAGAAAGGTGGCAAATGTGGTTAAAGTAGCTACTGGCATAGCATGCAGCCATACCTAAAAAGTGGGCACAAACACTTTCACACACAAAATGGTGAATCCTTGAGACAACCCAACTGGAGGCCCAACGTGAATGAACAAGAGGTAGCAAAAGGCCTGTAAAACTCTACATTGCCTTGCCAAAAAGGGACACATGACATATATATGCTGATAAACACTTGATCTATCTTGGTTGCCTTTACACAATCCCACTAGCTATCTCATTCAGACTATTAGAACTGAACGTGTGTGTGTGTGTGTGTGTGTGTGTGTCCCCGTCCATGTGTGTCCCAATCTTATGCGCTCCTTTAGAGGTTTCACCCAGATTGAACATATATCTAGCACTTTGGAAACTAGGTCAAAAGTCTCTACTAAAAGAGTTTATTTTACCAAACTGGGAAACACGGTTCATCTACCATGATTAATTCCTAACAAATCTATGTTGGCTGCTACTGATTGCACCATTTACCATTAGATAATTGCAGGTCGTTTTAATATATTTTTACTATTTATTATCCATCTTTCTTTAAAAGTAATAATTCTGCAAATCGTATAATGGGAAACTGAGCTTTTGATTCTGTTTGTACCTCTCCGTATGCATAAGTGACATTTAAGCACTAATGTATGGCATTATCATCCATGATCGCTTAACAGCGTACTTCCTAGAGTAGGAAAACTAATGTCTCTTTGGGGAGAGAGAAACCTAGATCACAAAGCTATTTTTCAAATGCTAGCTACATCAGCGTATTTTAAGACTCAGATCTTGTTAATTATTGAAAATTCTGTGGTATAATTCTTGTAAATAATGTTGTTTAATATGCCTTCTAGAAGAACTGAAATGTATATCTTGCATGTAGTTTCTTTTCATTTAAAGTTTAATATGACATTTTTGTTTATACAATACAAAATCATTCCCTCGGCGTTACCCTGTCTTGGAATGCAACCCATTGAGGATATACAGCAAGGAAAATGAGATTATTTGAAGGCGGTGGGGATTAAAAGTGAGACAATCTGCAATTAGTTAACAAAACTGGAGTTACAGTTCAAAGGCATCCAGAAAGTTGTTTGTTGCTCTTGCACTGTGATATCATTCTACGTGGTGTTTCATGGAATAGCATCGGAAACAAAGACAGGATCCTTCTCAGAAGGACCTTTCAATATAAGACAGAAATGTGGAGAAGCAAACAATTCTACGTTTTGAACTGGTTGTAATCTTAGGTCTGAGGAAAATATTCACTGCAGTCAACTGTAATAATACTAAATCATGGTTTAGCGTTCTATTAAATGCAAGCAGCTTTGAGTCTTGGGCTTACATATGCTCCCTTTCCCCTCCATGGGGAGAGAAGGATATTGGAAGCTCCCATTCCTTGTTTGCAGGAAACCACAGTTGGATGTTTTGTCCAAACACAGCAAATTCCAGCCTTTCGGTTGCTACTAAATTAGAGCAGAAGCATTCAGTTACTGTTCCCAAGGGTGTGAGGAAGGAGTTCTTGAGCCCAAAGCTTGGACCTGTAATGCTACACCAGTGTTCTGTATGAACAGTAGTTGATCAAGCAAAGGTCCCAGTTTGGTGCAGAGGGAAAAGTCCAACATTACATGTGCCTATGTAAGCTTTTTTTAAAAAAAATAAGTAAATCAGTTTTCAGTACATAGCTTCTTAATCCATTGTGCATTCTCCTGCTTAGAGCTTTGTTGCAGTCTGTAGAACCTTAAAGCACAGTGAATTACGTTTCCTCACATTAACCAAAATAAAGAGTTTCTTGGTGATCCACTGACCAAACAAAGTTTTCTGCCTTAGACACACAAGTTTTGAAACTTGAGGTCAGCAGAGCAGTTGGTGATGGCTCCTATGTAAACATTGTTTAAAGGAATGGAATCGTGGCACTTTTCCGGTGTAATGAATTACTGATAATCAAACTGTGGCTTTTTAGCAATTCTGCATTTATTACTAATAAGACTAATGGTGAGCGTGTAGGCACCTCCATTAGTACATGCGGTAGTTACTCTTGGCAGTTTTAACACTCGGAGCTGTTCCATTTCAAACCCAATCACTTTATGTTATAACTCTCTTGTCTGTTCCTTGTTTTGGCAGTTGAATCGAAGTGATAGCGACAGCTCAACCTTGGCCAAAAAATCCCTTTTTGTGAGAAATGCCACTGAACGGCGGAGCTTGAGAGTTAAAAGGGTATGTGCTGTCTGACCATTTGCTGCTCACTTTTCCATTTCACTGCAAACACTTTGCTAGATTAAAGAGTTTCTTCCACAAACTGAAGTTGCTTGCTGTGGTTTATTCTCATTCCAGGAAGCCCTGGCTTCCCATTAATATTTGAATGAAGCCCAAAGGAAGTTGTGCCGCTCATCTTTCTTTTTTTTAAGCCCATTTGTGCTTTAATTGTGCTCAGATTGGGGAAACAGTGAATTGAGCTAGAGAACAACCTGAGTCAGAAAATCATGGCTGCTGCCAATAAGTTTTCAAGTGGTTGAGAAGAGGGGTAGTGCCTGGGGGAGTGGGGGCTAAATTCCTATTAAATTATTTCTGGGTCAGCCACTTTCTGCCTACAACTTACCCTCCACCTAGTACCACTATGAGTAAAACTCCAGGCAATCGCATTTCAGTGCCTAGTAGAGTCGGTCGGCATCTTGGATTTGCCACCAGTATTCTGCTCACTGCTGAGCACTTGGTGGGGCGATGGTCACTGCCACAAAAACAAATTCCAGAGATGTGCTTCATGGTGTAGTACAATTTAAGAGGGGGGGGGGAGTTGAGCAAGGCAGTTGTTGGGGGTCTCCTGAAATGGCACGTTGCCACGGACCTCCTCAACCTGCCCCTTTCCCTGCATCTACTGCTTTTCCCTTCAAGCTGGTAAATACTGTCTGGGAATCCCAGATGGAGGTGGAGGCTGCAGGTACAGTAGTGGATGAGAAAGGAGTTTAGGGCCTTCCCTGTTGCGAAATTTGTCCCTATCATGTAATGGTCTTTGCCTGGAATCATAGAGTTGGAAGGGACCCTGAGGATCATCTAGTCCAACCCCCTGTAATGCCGGAATATGCAGATGTCCCATATCAGGACCAAACCTGCATCCTTGGCATTATCAGCACCCCCTCTAAGCAAATGAGGAAAAACATCTTAATTTTCAGGACAACTGAAAGATAATGGAACTGTGGTATTTAGTCTGACCACAGCTTTGTGTATGTAAATCTATACACAAAGTACATACATATGTTTAATATTATTTATTGAACTTTGTGTTTTTTTAATGAAATGTAAACTAAAAATGACTTATAATATAACATAAAAATGAAAACCTATATAAAGCTAAAGCAAAGTAAAAACTGAATACACTGATATACAAGGGGGAAAGCTGTCTAATACAAAAAGATAAATAAACCTGGCATGCTTTATGTAGGTACGCTGACATCACCTTGAGAAGTTTTCATTCCTGGTTTTAAATTCATTCTTATGTTTTTGGGATTCCTGAAAACTGTAGCCTGCCTGCCAGCCTAACATGCGAAGAGCAACGCAAGAGTGCCCTGTTCGCACCTCTCTGGATTTGGAGCTGGACCTCCAGGCTTCTCGCACGCGGCAGAGTCGCCTGAATGACGAACTGCAGATGCTGCGTGACCTGAAGCAGAAGCTGGAGGAGATGAAAGCGAGAGGAGAGACAGAGCTTCCTCCACGGGTGTTGGAGGATGAAAGGTTCCAGAAGTTGTTGAAACAAGCTGAAAAACAGGTAGAGACATCAAATTGCTCATCTCTAAATGAAAGAGAAGCATGCACATGAAGGTACAATGGGATGTAGCCAGGGCTTTTTTTCTAAAAAAAATGTTTAGGGATGCTCTCATTTTGGCTGCTCCCTCTCCCTCCAACCCCCGGACGAGGGGCTTGAGGCAGAGGCGGTGCTGAGAAGATGGGAAGACCCCCAGTGACAATGGTGGTGGGATCGGCTTGAGCGAGGGGGGCGAGCGCTTGCCAGTTGGCTCTAGCCCTGCAAGAGGAGAAGGAGGAGCGCCATTGCCTCCACCGCAGCTGCCCCAGACTCCCCTCC
The DNA here is from genome assembly GCF_964234715.1 of Podarcis melisellensis. Lineage (NCBI taxonomy): Eukaryota > Metazoa > Chordata > Lepidosauria > Squamata > Lacertidae > Podarcis > Podarcis melisellensis. Next base: position 49,793,565 of record NC_138541.1, read on the forward strand.
CTGGGCACCGGCAGGGAGAATGATGGAGCTCCAGTCTGCACTGCTACTGCGGAGAGAACTGGCATGTCAATCTGTCCATCAGTGGTCAGGGCAACACAAAATATTTAGGGGTACATGTCCCCCTAGAAAAAAAGCACTGGATATAGCCAATGATGTGGCTTAGCTGATGGTAAGGCTTCCTCAATGAAATGGGAAGGGAAGCAATTCCCAGCAATTGCCCTGTGCCCCTGGTGCCTCTCCCTTAAATCTGCAAGTGGAAGTCGCTAATGGAAGAGGAACACAGGATGCAGTCCAATGGGCTTAAGCATACCTAATTCTGTTAGATGTGGGCTATTTTCTCCCATACATAAGAAAAATGTTCCAGTTGGTATTTTGTCCCCTCACCCCCACCCTTCAACTTATTTTAAATACACTGGTATCTTGGAAGTCGAACGGAATCCGTTCTGGAAGTCCGTTTGACTTCCAAAATGTTCAGAAACCAAGGTGCGGCTTCCGATTAGCTGCAGGAAGCTCCTGCAGCCAATCAGAAGCCGCGTCGGACATTCGGCTTCCAAATAACGTTCGCAAACCGAACACTTGTTTCCAGGTTTGCGGTGTTGGGAGCCAAAATGTTCCGACTCGCTAGGCATTCGCGAACCAAGGTATGACTGTATCTAAGTTCTGAAGTTGATTTTTTTTCTTAATACTGAGTGCATAATTATTATTTTTCGAAGAGCTAGAAATGAGAACCTATTCTGAAGTCTATAAAATTCCTTTCTTACTGTTCAAGTCTTATGTACATCTGTAGATCTTCAAAAGCTTGCTTGGATCATCTTCTGCAGTTTTGCAATGTTTACTCCAGAAGGCAAAGCTGTGCTTACTGTAGAAATTTGGTGTCCATTAAAATGCAAAAGTCAATAGGCACTTTAGGGCTTTTAGTGTACTAAAGTAAAAAGTTGAGACAGGCAGTAAGATACCAAATACTTTATTAACACAGCAGGGGGGCATTTAATAAAACTAATCAACATCACAGGAAGTAAATAAATGAAAGATGGTTTGGGGTGTTTGAGATATTAGACACTCTTAATTGCCACAAGGGTTTTCAAAACACTTGGCTGAAGAACATTGCCTGATTATAAAATCCAGACCATACCTGCTTCTTAGTTCATCCTAAGGACTGATTTTAAATGAGATACTGGGTGTGCAAAAACAGGCTTTGCGTGGCTTGGCATCTCATTTAAAAAGCTTTCCATCCATCTGCCAGCCTCTGTGACACAGAGCTTGCATGCCAATAGAGCTGCCTTCTGGGCCATAAGCTTCAGATGCACCAGCACATGGATTAAAAGCCCTTTAAAGGACATGCCAGGAAGTGTGGAGTCCTTTTCATGCATCTTTTTTAAAAATTGGCCCCAAGTCATTTTAGCTGCGGTGCCAATATGTCTTATTTTGTAAAATGAACAATGCACAACTTCCAGCTGCAGTATACACACCTCTCATCTGCTTGCAAGTCCACCCTGTGTCCCATGAGCATGTTGTGTTGAAGACATTTTGTGAGGTGCGCTCTTCTCTCTCTCTCTCTCTCTCTCTCTCTCTCTCTCTCTCTCTCTCTCTATCTCTCTCTCTCTCTCTCTCTCTCTCTCTCTCTCTCTCTCTCTCTGTCTGGCTTCTTGAATCCTGTCATATTGTCATTTGGTACCTGTTAGCTGTAATTTTGTTCCCTCACCAGGCTGAACAATCAAAGGAGGAAAAAAAACAGGGTTTAAGTGCTGAAAAACTGATGAGGAAAGCGTCGAAGGATGTGTGCCGGTTGCGAGAGCAAAGCCAGAAGGTTCCTCTGCAGGTGCAGTCATTCAGGTAAAGAGACCCCTGATTCCTTGGAGCTGGAGAAAAATCTGTGACAGTTTCTCAGCTGGCCTTCCCATCTTATAGATGCACCTTTCTAGAATTAGTTGATGCCATGGGATTAACTATTCAATAAATGCAATTTAGATATGCAATAAGATGTCTTCAGGGCATGCTTTGTGATGTGGTTTCTGAGCATCGGGAAGAAGGTGCAGTGATTGGAAGTGGAATCTGCAGCTCCGAGTGCTGGAGCTCAAGGCATTAATGGTTTCATCAGTAAATCTTCACCCCAGTTTCATCCATTTACGAGCCAAATGACTTCAAATAATCCAGAGGAAACAGCCAACCAAATAGACACAGCTCTGTGATTCCCCTTGGCAGAATGCAAGTACAGTGGAACCTCTACTCACGACCACAATCTGTTCCAGAGGCCCGTCCTTATGGCGAAATGGGTCGCTGATAGAAGCGCAGGCATATTCGGTGGCATCCCGCTTCTGTGCAGGTGCAGATGGTGGCAGCTGCTTCTGCACATGCACAAATCATGGCAAACCCAGTGTTTACTTCCGGGTTTGCCACGGTCGCGACTTGGAACGGGCCTAAGTAGAGCAGGATGTAAGCAGAGGTTCTACTGGAGAGGTGTAGTAGAACTGATTTTATTTTCCCCAAGTCCAGCAAGAAAACAGATGTTTTTCTGTCCAGAAAGCATGCTTGCTGTTTTGCTACTGGCTGTAAAGTTCCCTCAGCTCATGTGCCGTATTTTTCGCACCCGACCATAAGACGCACCTAGCTTTTAGAGGAGGAAAACAAGAAAGCAAGCAAAGCCTCTTGAGCGAAGAGGGAGGAGCACTCCGGCTGCGCTCAAGAGGTTTGTGTGGCTATCCCTGAAGCCAGAAGAGCAAGAGGGATAAGTGCGCACCGATCCCTCTTGCTCTTCTGGCTTCAGCGAGAGCTGCGCAGCCTGCATTCGCTCCATAAGACACACACACATTTCCCCTTACTTTTTAGGAGGGGAAAAGTGCGTCTTATAGAGCAAAAAATACGGTAATCTCCAGCAGATAGAATTCTTGGTTTGTGGCAGGAGACTCAGGTGGTCAACATGCATACCAAATGCATGGGGAACGACAGGCAGGCAGACACAGATATTCAGTTGGCTAAAGAGAGATTTATCCTGAGAACAAAACCTAAGTGGATTGACAGCCTGAATAAATGCAGCAATGCAGAGTTAGATACCAGACTACCTTCCTTAGTAAGGCATGTAGCCCCAGATGAACAGAATACCATGGGGCCCTTGATAGAGGGAGGGAAGTCAAAGATTCACCCAGGTAGCCTTATTCAACAGTAGCTAAGGGAGGCATTGCAAAAGGTCAAGGGAGGGCTGAGGCCTCTGTAATTTGAGCCCTGCTCCAGTAGTACAGTTTAATTAATAATATATTTTTTAAAAAAATTATACCCCCCAATCTGACTGAGTTGCCCCAGCCATTCTGGGCGACTTCCATCACATACAAAAACATAATAAAACATCAAACATTAATAATAACAATCTGATCCAATATAAAAAGTCGCAGTAACTTTAAAATACAGTGGTACCTCGGGTTACATATGCTTCAGGTTACAGACTCCGCTAACCCAGAAATAGTACCTCGGGTTAAGAACTTTGCTTCAGGTTGAGAACAGAAATCGTGCTCCTGTGGCCCAGCGGCAGCAGGAGGCCCCATTAGCTAAAGTGGTGCTTCAGGTTAAGAACAGTTTCAGGTTAAGAACGGACCTCCAGAACGAATTAAGTACTTAACCTGAGGTACCACTGTAATCAGTTTATTCCAAAGGATTGAATTATACAGAGATTTGCTTGGATGGGTGGAAAATGGTTACTCAGTTCTTACATTGCTTTTAATTTGCATGTTGGAGTTCACTGTGATTTCCTTTTTCTTTTTTTTTAACCACTTAAAATGTATTTCCTCTTCCTTCTTTTTTAAGGGAGAAGATTGCATACTTCACAAGAGCAAAGATCAGCATACCATCTCTGCCAGCTGATGATGTCTAACTATGCTTCTCCCCACGACCTGTTTTTCTACTCGGTTCATCTTTTTTATTTTAAGATGACAGTTTTTTGTAGTATAGTCCCATGATTAAAAAAAGCCTACTGTTTTACATCCAAGCCTAGATACTGTTTGTAAAAAAAAAATACAGTACATTATGTGGTGGTATATATTATGTGCTGGTAGATTTTATATATGCATATACATATAAATATATATCTATATAAAGGCAAGAGAAAGCCTCCTCTCTCTTCCCCTGCCTAAATCTTCCACACCAGAAAACCAAAGTAGAATATTTCTGGTACATGATGCTAATTTTGTACAGTTTGTATGTCTTACAGATATGCTACTTTTTTGTAAAGATGGATCAAGGAACAAAGGCTGTACCAAGTGTGTATATCCTGTTGAACTGCACTGTGTTGAGAAATATTGTGTTCAACAGGCGGTTTTGTTTCACTGTTTTTTTCACAAGAGCAGACTGTGAAGATGGCTGTTAGGCCATGCAATATTTTTGTACAAAGTGTGATTTTTTTTTTGTAGCTAGCAGCAAGCACGAGTCCTCTTCCAAAACAGCAAGACTGCCTCATGCAAACAGGTGCTGTTTATATTTGTGTCACCCACCTTGGAACTTTCAATGTTGAACCCAGTTCTTTTCCTTTCTGTCTTGGTATGAAGGAAGCGGCATGGGATACTGAGTTGCAGGAGTATTATTTTGTGAATGTACTGGAGTTTGGGCTATATTTGGGTTTTTCCTAATGTTTTCTGCATCTATAACCTGCGAAGTAATATGGGGCAAGTCTGTAACCCTGAAATGTGTCTATAAACTGAAACTACCCAAAGGGCAGCTGTTTTCCGAAATGGGACTCAGGTTCACGCACAAAGTATTTAAACCTGAGCTGAAAGATAAACTGAAATATAAATCTAACCCTTGAATATAAAATAGTTTGTTTAGTATTACAGCCAGTAGCCTGTAGGAAAAGTTAAGTTGATAAAGCCCAAACAGACCCATGCAATTTTCAAAGGAGTGGTTCTTAGGAAATCCATTGCTCTTAAGTACCGTGTGTGTGTGTGTGTGTGTGTGTGTGTGTGTGTGTGTGTTTCTTCTAAGAAAACTCATGATACGAAGCACTTAAAATGATGTGTTTAATTATGGCACAATAAGCATGATCAAGGTATCTATGGAATTGGAACCTTAACTTGTTTAAACAGGAATTTGTATTGATAAAAGGTAAAAGACGATATGAATGTGCTTGTCAGAATTCAAACTGGTAACAATCTGGTTACTTTTAAAAGAGGCATATATCTGCAGATGTGTCATGTGTATATTAGCACTACCAGTGATGGGCTCTGAATGTCACTGGGAAGCACATTGCTGATCAAGTCTGAGGTTGTCACAGTGGGGCTTGGCAAAGCTCTGTCTACTTTCAGCTTGGCGGCTGCTGTGATGAGCAGCCCAGAGGAGAGCACTTGAGAGAACAAGCAGCAGTGAGCTACTTTTGCTGAATCAGGCCTGAAATCCTATGCACACTTAGTAGAGTGCAAACTCCACTGAACTCAATAGGTCTTTTGTGTAGGCATGTATAGGATCAAACTGTAAGCCTCATAAATATTGCTTACAAAAGATGGGCTTTCAGACACCATTTTGCAAGATGGCTGAGCTGTTTGGAAGCATTTTGATGAGCACAAATAAATGGCTGGTTATGTATATGAATCATAAGTGCACACACTATATATGAAATCCAGCAAGGAAACAAAAGGGCTAGAACACTGACCATTTTGCAACATTATTATAAATTATGTCATATTTTATTTTTGCCAGAATGTAATTGTCTCATTGAAAGATTAGGGGAACATAACTAAAATATGTTTGTTGCCATCTTTGGAAATCCTGATGGGGGGAAAACTTGTGCCTTAATTTATTTTTGTAAATCTCCCTAAGTGTTCTCTTATTATGCAGAAGTCTGTGTAAGTATTCAGATTCTTCAAATATTACTTCAAACCTGGAGGTAGTCAGTAAACTAACTGTGCCCCCTTTTTCTTTACCTCTCTTTTTAGGCCTAATCTAAACACATACACGCCATGTATTCTGATGAGGTCAATCTCTAAAAGCTAAAGTTTCAAATTGTTTAATATAGAAATGAAGTTTGACTGTTTCAGCTTCTCAGTTTGACAATATAAATGTTTGTAGAAATGATGTATAGAGCTGTATCTTGTGATTTATTTATTTTCAGTCTTATTTATGTACTGCTTAATATAGTTCAGTTCTGGCCATTTAAAATTTACGGGTTAAAAAAAAAAGCTACTGTGAGAAATGTATACAGCTTTCTGGTTTCTTAGCAGAGAAGCTGTTCATACATACACACACACAGAGAGAATTTCAGAGGGAACCAAAAAGGATTCTCTGATAAATCATGAATATTGGCAGAAATAATATTGTTGGTAGTTCTGCAAAATTTGCTCATTTATAAAATGAGAGCAATTGTCACTGCAGTAATACATCTTCTGACTTCATCAGACTACAGTAATATCAACTCATTTTTAGGAATAAATTTTGAACTGTTCTGGGTTTGTTGGTTTGTGTTTTGAACTCAGTTTATATACAGTAATGAAATAACATTGGTGAGACTGATAAAAAAAAATACCAGCCACATTTCATGTTATACAGATACTGCTTTTATTGTAAGATTTACCCTTCATAGGATATAAGAAACATAATAATCCTCATGTTCCCATTATCAGTATGTTAGTACAGTTCTATATATCAAATTTTAAGTATTACAGGTACAAGGCAATATTATTGTTTTAGCCAACTGAACAAAGTATATAGCAAATCATTTATAGAATGAAAATCAAATTTCAACTTTTTGCCTTCTTGTTACATTTAAGTAAAAAAAATGCTCAGGACTGAACTAAATATTTAATCAGGTTATATCACGAATGTCTTTCTGTGCTAATGTTGTCTGTAAACGTGCATATGTACATCACCTAGATTAACTTTCATCTCTGCACTTTCCATGTGTTTCAGTGATTTGGAAAAAAAATACAGTTTTTTAACAAAGCTTTTGTGCTCATTTGTGTTCTTTTGTTGTTGTTTTTTTACAAAAGCAGCCCAGAAGTTTTGATTTTTGCATACAAAAGACTCCTTGGTGTTTTTATAAGACTTGGACCATGTAATATTGGTGGTAAAGTGATCAATATTATCAATAAAATGCATACCCCCATGTAAAATGCATGGGCTGGCAGTAATATGTGACAATGTCTGCATGATTCTGTTCTGACAGCCACAACTGAAAAATCGGGTGTTATATCAAGACAGTGACCTGCCTCTAAAATCCAGAGTCATACTTATGTCCTTTTTCTTAGGATATAATTGAACAAAGCTTCTTCTTTTTATGGGGGCCAAAGAAATCACTGCCATTTTGCAGAATGGAAAATTCTTTTCAGTCAATATTATTTTTTTTACTGTTCTTCTGAATTCTGGAAACTTTTAGGAATAGATTGGGCAAATAGCAACTGTTTAGTTTATAATCTTAAACTCCTGACAGTTTTACCACTATTCCAGCAGAAACAGGAATTCATTATGTGACAAATAATTTGATGTTATGCAATATCTCAAGTTGTGTGATAGGCAGCTAGTTTTGCAAATCGAATTATCATGGAAACATAGATACCCCAATAAACAAACATAGAATCACTTAAGTTTTGGGAATTTTCACTCAAAATCTGAACATTTTCTATCAGGCAGAAGCTTTTTCCTTTTAAAAGAAAAAGTTAAAGGAAGCATGCTTTTCTAAAGCACTTGTTCAACAACATCCCTCTGTCATCCTTAAGATATTAGTTTACCCATGACTATTGTTGATTTCAATGTTCTGATGATATCTTGAATTTCTGCCATGACCTAATGGATTGCAGAATTATGATGAATGAATCTCTGATGAAAGATGGGCAGAGAAGCAGGAATCTACTAAAGTAACAAATAAACACTATACCCATCTGGTGGCAATCTTTTGAATAAGTGTCCTACCAAATTTCTGCAATATGGGTACACTAAGTAAACTGGAACAAGACAAACCTTGGAATCAGTCACAATGGCACTTGTGTTGTTGTTTTTTGTCCCTCTGGTGTCCTTTCTTCAAGCAATTATCCATTCATCACAGATGCTAAAATTCTCTAAATTTTGACTTCTTCAGGCAAAGCTAAAGGAAAAATATTGACATTTTTTACACAATTCTTCTTACATAGTTCCTTCTTGGAATATTCACATGGTACTGTTGGCACCTTGCTTCAAATCATATAAAACCCAAAGCTATTCCAGCCTTGCAAGTTATTAAACACCCTAGCTATCATTTCCTATTAAATACTGTAAAGTTTTCATAAATTGCATCGTCGGAGTTGTAAAAGCTGTGGCGTTAATTTCTGAACTTGCTGCAGTTACATCTTTTGGAAGTTATGTTAATACTGGCTTTAAACAGATGTTCACATTCTCACACTGAAATTCTACTTGGTTTTGCTAAAGAACATGAAGCCATATTTCATATTTGCTGACACAGAAATACTTTGCACATAAAGAAACAGTGCCAAGCCATTGTTTCAAAGAAAGAAAGCCCCATTCTCCACTGAAACTGAATAATGAACTATGGTTGTTGTTGTTTTGGTTTCTATTCAAATAACAATAGTCAATCCCTTTCTAGAATAGCTTTTCAGCGTCTGATGGCATTAATAAATTAAACAACGTAATACAAAGCTACTTAATAAAAGTTAATTTAGATTGCATGGGACACGAATGAAGCAATCCCGCTCCTTCAAGCTGTAAACTAAAGACGACACTGCCTTCATGTAGTAAAATAAATGTAGAATTTATCAGGTTTTAGGAAACACATTGTGATTATGCATGCTTAAAACTCAACTATTTACATAGAGAAGAACAGCATTGATTATTTACAAGAGCAACATTTAACACATTATCTCACAGGTTGTTTTCTGTTTGCTACTAACTTACATATATAGATATATAAAAATAGGTAGACACTAGAACGTTCAGATTAGGGAGTGAGGGGGACTTTGCATTTCCCATGTGTTAAGATGAGTCACTCGTTATTCCATAGATGATATCACTGAAATCATTTAAACATTTTGCCAGTGTTGCAGGGCAATTTGTAACTAATATTAAAAGTCTTTTTGCATGAATTAGATTTGTTTCTTGCAGCAGAAACCTACAGGCAGGATAGTTCCTTGTACTTTTTGACTTGAAGAAATTCAGTGGGCCATAGAAATAAATTACTAGCTTTAGTAGTATGAAGCTGTGTAATAAGAGGTATCATATTACATTTTTTTTCTGTCTTAACTTGAACTTGGGATGCTTTTTGTTTTTACATTTTAAACAAATCAGATAAAATCTACATAGTGGTGATTTTTTACACAGTCATTTTAATCTCATCCTGTTGGTGAAGTCAACATTCTCAGTTTTGTAATGAGGAGGGTAAAACACAGCTCTTGAAAGAAAAAGCGCAGGAAGAAAATTTAGACGCCCAAGTGTAATGAATCTGCTAAGGAACAAAGAGTCCTTTGAATCTTAATTGGAACAAGGTTCTGGCTCGTGTGTTTTAAGTGTCTGAAAATGAAAGAAGAATCCTCCTTTCTGTCTCTCTCAAACTCTTAGGCTTTTGGGTCTGTTGTTACTTTCCAGGTGCTGACAGTTATCTTGCTCTTCTGCCACCGTATAATGGACCGAGGATGAGTGAGCGTCAGCAGAACAGACAGTGCAATTTAGCATTGAGCCTCCTAAGATGAGACAGAATCCAGCAAACCAGCCTACAAACAGTGCTTCCCCAAAGTCCCACCTGGGAACGATGTCTGGAATATTCTCATCCCAGAATTCCTGCACAGTGGTGTGAGCAACCCAGGAGACTGGGACTATGGCTGTGACTCCTGATATCCAGAAGAGTATTCCTCCCAACAGCAGTAACCTCCTCTTTAGGTCCAGTTGTTGTTCACCAATCTTCAAGCAGTCCAGTCCGAAACCTGAGAGCAAGAGGCCTGAAAGTCCTAATCCATTAGATACAAACATCAGAATCCTAGAAATTTTGAGCTCTGGAGGTAAAGCCAAAAAAGAATCGAATTCCTTGCACTGCATCCCCCCTTCTTCTTGAACTACACAGGCTTGCCAGAGTCCCATTGTCCAGATCTCCAATTCATTCAATTCCAAGTTGAGATTCTTCCACTGAGGTAAATAGGTAGTGAGGCAGGATAACACCCATCCCAACAAACAAAATAAAATCCCAGCTAACTGCATCATGGTTCGGTACACTAAAGCCATTCTAAAGGCAGAAAACGCCTGGCCGGAAAATCTTGGCCAACTCTATAAGACTTGCTACTTTATATGGCGGCTGCAGCTCTGATGATCTTTAGCTCTTTCATGCCCTGAATATAAACTTTTGCATATTAACCCTTTCCAAGCTCTGAAATGTGTTTTTGTTCTTCCTGAATATAATGTTTCTTGTAAAGGACGAAGGACTCTGCTTAACCATGAGTTAGGTTTTGTGATAAGGATTTGATCTGTTACCTTCCAATTTGCTTGGTAAAATTATATCCCAATGCCTGGTGATTACAAGTCTGAGGATGAACAAAGAACGCTCTATGACCCCTAACCTCAAAAAAACAACAGAAATCTTTGTGCTTCAATACGGATTAATTAGATTTTAAGTGGTGATAAAAAACCAGCTCTGTCTGCAACAGGACTTCATTGTAATGGCTAAATCTGAGATTTCAGGGTTGCAAATCAAGGCCTTGTAAAGAAAGGTATACTGTTTTCCTATAATCTGTATTATTAGACTTCCTCAATATATGTATATATACACCCAAAGGCTTTCCTTCATTCTTCTTTTCTTTCACCACCACAGAGAAGATTGCAAAAGATCTTTTTCATGTGCTTTATATAAAATTAAATTTAAATAGGCTTTGTTATACATCTGACCCTTTTAGAGCACAGTCAAGAAGCAGCGATACATAAAGTAGGCTACAGGATCATTGTACCTACATTCTTGAAATATCCATTGTCAATGACGGAACATTCCTCGTTTGTTTTAAAAAGTCAATTTTGGTTATCTTATTTTGTTTAGCAGTAGAGCATACCTTGCTTATCCCATATATAAATTTTATTTCTAAAAATATTTATATACTGCTGTATCATATATATATATATATATATATATATATATATATATATATATATGACCTTTACAGCAATAAAACATAAAGCCATACAATAAACACAAAGAAAAAAGAAGTTAAAAGCAGACATCAATTAACTGTTGTGGTAGACTGTATTCTTAATTGCTAGCAATGGACTGGCAGAATAGTAACAGGTGTTTAAAATTTGTGACTATTTTGTGACCAGTTTCGATAGACAAAGCCCATGATCCATAGCGTTGAATGCACAAGACAATCAACTTCTTGTGCTTCTCTGTGCATGGCACTTGTACAAGAACAAGAGTGTACACGAAGACTTAGCTGTGCAAACCGATTTGCACATGTGGAACAAATCACCCAGATACAGTTCTTCAAAAAGCTGCAAGCACACAATGAAAGCAGTTCCTCTGAATTTAGGGGATCTGTTTCCAATCCAGAGAATATTATTTGTATTATGTTGCTCAGTCTATCCGCTTCCAAATAGGGTCTAGAAAACATTTTGACCTAAGGCTATTGATTTATACAATACACTTAACTGTGCTACACAAGAATTTGCACAAAAGCAAATGGCATCAGAAGACTGCATTATAGCATTGTTCTTGAATTCATACAAAAAGCTTTACAAATATTATTCAAGGTGCAAGGCTCTGATGGGGGGGGGGTGCAGATACCACCAGGAAAAAAGCATTGAGTTCATCGATTTTAGTCCCAAAGGCAGGCATCTAAGAATTAAAACACATCAGAAGTTTCAAGTTCAGGGGAATGTTTGTCTAAACTGGTGTGTCTTCAAAAACCGGTGGAATGCCAATATTGATGGGGTTGGCATTTCACAACACTGGTGCCATGTTATCACAAGCCAGTAATCAGGACATAGCAAATCAACTGGATTCAATTTTTTGGCCTTCATGCCCTTACTTAGCAGTAGAGGGGGGATCAGTTTTTTTAGGTTATTTAGGAGTGTGTGTGTGTGTGTGTGTGTGTGTGTGTGTGTGTAACAGAACATTAAATCTGACAGATCCTTTAGCACTGCTGTGATATGTGCCCAATAAATAGCACCACTCACCACCCAGGCTGTGATATTCTATGCCAGCTGTAGCCTCCAGACCAGCTGTAAGGGAAGTTCCACATGGGATCCTTTACACCAGTAATGTCTTGTTTGGACTATTGTTTGTCCAAATAATCCCTGTGCAGGAAAGGATGCAGTTGGCAAAAGCAGCTGAAGCTGATGTTAGGTGCTCTTTGCCACAGAGGCTACATGGGCCTCAATGGACAACGATGAATCCAAGAAAAGTCCCAAGCTGCATACCTGCTCCATCAGATACAGTTCAACCCCACCTAGAATAGGCAAACTCCCCAATTATCAGGCCTGGGAACCCAATTCTCTTACCCACCATGTCTTTCACTTGGCAGGGCTTCAACCTATTGGCCCTCATCCACTCCAGCACTGCAGCCACCCACTGGCTCAGCTTTCACCTGGCCTCTTCTGCCTCAGATTTAATGTGGAAATAGACCTGGGCGTCATCAGAATACGGTGTGCCCCAAACATCTTGAGGATTGCTCTCAATGGCTTCATGCTAGATAACATTGGGGGCGAAATAGTGCCTTGCAGCACCCTGCCAATACAGCTCCCACTATGTAGTTATAGAATGCCCTAAGTACTGTTCTTTGAGACTTAGCCATGCAAGTAGGAGCAGAACCACCGGAAAACATTGCCTCCAACTTCCAACCCACAAGAAGGTAGTCCAGGAGGATACCCCACAACTTTGGGCATCAAAGGCATCAATGGCTACTGAGAGATCCTACAGCAAACTTGAGGAATGAGGTTATCACCCCTCTTTTATTGTCCATTCCGGGTCACCCAACCACTGCCACAGCGTCCTTTCTCTTGGCAGATCAAGATGAGCAGGTGACGACAAAGGTTGCAAGGTTTTTAGCTGGGTCAATTAGAATAAGACCCACTATTTGACTATTGATTCAAAACCCTAAAATATAATTGACTTTTTATTTCTATTATTGTATTTCTATTATTTCTATTATTGTATATCGTATTGTTGTTTTATTGCTATGGCCGATGGCTGACGCAAACAAAGATTCATTCAGATCCTACAGCCGCAAAAGCATCACACACACTTTCTCCAGGGAGATCATCCATCAGGGCAAAGTGAAATGAATACATAATATGTTTCTATAGGCTGAATTAGTTCATTTTTTTAAAAAAAGTTGGTGGTTAGAACACTATTCTGAAAGCGGTGATTTGAACTCCCCTTCTGGGAAGCCTATGGGTTCTTCAGAGATATCTCTTACTCCCCAGGCCACATGGCTGATTGGGTGCTCCAGTTGGAATAACATTTCTTCCTTTCCCGCCTGGCTCTATCTTTGCGGGAGATGATTTTCAGGCTGCCTATGTTTCATCTTGGAGTGTGTCAAAGCCCTGGAATGTGTGGCCGTTGCAGTCCAGTTGCTGCCCTCTTGTCCTCTGCTCCATGGTAGTCTGCACTAAGGAAGTGGTCTCTTTGTAGCTTTGTGGTTGTTCATTGTATTGGTTGCATATGTACAGGATTGCATATGATACAGCATATGTTGATGTCATAAGGGAAGCTGACTCACCCAACTGGTCTCAGACATCAGTTGGTGTGTCCCATGCCTGGTACAGTAATAAGGGAGACTTGCTGGCATGCAACAACATGACTGATGGGTAGGAGGGGATATGCTAGGGGTGTCTGTAGGTATTGCTACATTGGCAGAAATTGTGTTGCTTTAGGTCATTGGTGGGCAAACTAAGGCCCGGGGGCCGGATCCAGCCCAATCGCCTTCTAAATCTGGCCCGCGGATGGCCCAGGAATCAGGTTGTTTTTACATGGGTAGAATGTGTCCTTTTATTTAAAATGCATCTGTCAGGGTTTCAGGGAGAGAAGAGCAGATGGGGGAGGAGACAGAGAGCGAGGGGGAAGAATCCCAGAGAGATGAGGAGGAGGATGACGATGCCCAAAGGTCGTCCATGAGTCTGACCAGTGAGTCAGAGGACTCCCAAAAGGGGGCCCCCCTGGTCAGACCAAAGGGAGGCCAAGGGGGAAGCAGTGAGGAGCAGGGGAGCGAAGGGAGAAGCCCCAGTGGGAGTTGGACACCGGAGCCGGCTTCTCAGCCGGAAAGGAGTGAAGGGGGTGGAGTTACCAGTGTGTCAGAGGGAGCAGAGCAAGAAGGAGACAGGGGAAGGAGATCGGAGCAGGGCGCTCAGCCGGAAGGGGTGGAGAGCAGCACCGGGAGCAGTGTAGCGGTCGAGAGAAAGGTCAGAAGCAACGTACGCGCGCCAAGTTCAAATGTAGAGGCGCGCGGAAGTGAGGAGAGCCCTGGGGAGGAGCCCGGCCCCAAAGCGAGAAGGAGGGGGGCAGAGGCGTCAGAGGATTCAGCCTCGGGCGAGTCCCGGTGAGGGGGAACCCAGGGGGACAGAAAGACCCTGCGGAAAAGGAAGGAGAGGAAGAGGTGGTCCAGCACAAGCCTCTTAAATTGGTGTAGAGGCGGGACGGATTCAGAGGGTACTTCAGCGGTCTAACGTTACAGACGTAGAGTCACAAAGATGGAATGTAAATGGAGCAATGATCTTCAATAAAGACTTTTTGTAAATAAACTGGATCGGATTTGGGTCTCTTGTGAGCTGGGACCAGACGGGTGGCTCTGACAGTAAGTACCCTCCCAAGAACGCAAAAAAATTTTTTTGCAAAGCTCACCAACGGGAGCAGCCATGAGCACGGAGGAACAGCTGCTTACGCTGAGGAAGCAGGTTACCGACCTCACAGCTGCAGTCATTGCATCTCAGAAGAAGAATGACGAACTGGAGAAGGCTTGCCAGGACATGTGAACAAGGTGGGAGCATGCAAGAGGGGCAGGGGTCCCGGGTTCCAGATCGGAGGGAGTTGCACTTGGACGGCGGGGGGGCGCCCTAGTTACGCACTTTGATGGCAACCTGCAAAACTACCCTAACTTCAGAGCAGACGTCGTGTATGCATTGCATTTGCTTCGTCATGATTTTAAGGATGAGGAGGAAAAAGTGGGGTTCATAATTTCGTTTTTGCATGGGGAGGCCAGAGCTTGGTTGCGCAATTTGTGGCGCGAAGATGGCCCTGCCCGCCGCAATTCTGATGAATTTATTAAAGCGATGGATGCTTGTTTCCAGTCATCTGTGGATGTGGATATTGCTCGTAGGCAGATGCACGGACTGCGGCAAGGCAAAGCCACTGTACGTCAATATCACTCCAGATTCTTTGCGTTACTAACTGCGTTGGGCTGGGAGAAGGATAGTAAACCAGTAAGAGATCTGTTCTGGGAAGGTCTTAGCCCCCCTGTCAAGGATGAGATCGCCAGAGGAGATAGACCCCAGACCCTAGAAGACGTAGTGCAGAGGGCTTTGGCAATCGGAATACGACATGAGGGACGCCCGTGGCACGAGGGGGAGGGACCCCAGGCGCGTGCACCAGCGAGAACCCCCCCTTTTGTCCCCAGGGACTTCAGCCAGACGCACCCCTCGCCCTTGGGGAGGCAGGGAGAAGAGCCGATGGAAATTGGTGGTGCTAGGGCTCAGACACCATCCAGAGCCCCTGTTTCCGGTGCAGTGAAGGCGAAGCCTCCTAGAGGAACCAGGAAATGTTACATCTGTGACAGTGCACACCATATGGCGAAAGAGTGCCCCCAGAGGCTCCAAAAACACACTGCAGCTCTAGCAACGGTGGCAGCGGAAGTGGTGCAAAGAGAGCAGCCTCAGGGAAACGACAGTGCCTGGCTGGAAGCGGAGCTACTGGGGCTCAGCCAGGCGGATCTGTAGAACAGTCCCCAGCACCCTTGCAACGCACAGACCCTTTACCACCCAAGCCAGCAGTGCAACTCACTGCAACCCTTCAGCTGCCGAATGGACACTCCCTGGAAGTTCCCATCACGATTGATTCAGGGAGCAATGCGGATTTTGTGGGAATACAATTTGTCAAGCAGCATAGCATAGCGCTCCTGCCTGCAACGACGCCTCTGAACGTGGTCACGGTGGACGACAGGAAATTGCTGGGAGGGCAAGTTGTGCAGCAGACGCCTCCCATGGTGATGCAGATTGGAAACCATCGAGAAGTCATTAGCTTCAATGTCACCCACCTGTCAGACACGCCCATAGTATTGGGCATGAGTTGGCTGGAGAGGCACATCCCGCCGTAGCGTGGTACCAGCGGCAAATCACCTTCTGCTCATCGTATTGTGCTCAGCATTGCATCCAAACCAATCAGGAGGAGGGGGCTGAGCAGCAGCTGCAACTGGGCATGGTGCAGGCAGTGCCTCACAAGTACGAAGGATTCTTGGAGGTTTTCTGCGAGAAAGAAGCTGACAAGTTGCCGCCTCACAGGCCTTACGACTGTGTGATCGACCTGGTGCCGGGGGCGCAACTGCCAACTGCAAAGTTGTATTCCATGTCTGAGGACGAGATGCAAGAGCTCAGAGAGTTCATAGAGCATAATCTGAAGCGCGGGTTCATCCGGGAATCCAAAGCAGTGGGAGGCAGTCCTGTTTTCTTTGTGAAGAAGAAAGACACGCCCCAAAAAAGACTCGTTGTGGACTACCGGTTCATAAACAGACTGACTAAGCCCAAGGCCTTCCCCATGCCCAAGATTGACGACCTCCTAGCGACCGTTAGGAAGGGTAAGATCTTCACCAAGTTGGATTTGCGTGGAGCGTACAACCTCATCCGCATTCGGAAGGGCGATGAGTGGAAGACTGCCATGTTCACGCCTCTGGGCACGTATGAATACAGAGTTATGCCGTTTGGTCTCCAAAATGGCAGCCACGTTTTCCAAGCATTTATGCATCACGTGCTGGCGGGACTCCTATACAAGAAGTGTGTATGTTTTCTCGACGACATTCTGATTTTCTCGGAATCGCCGGAAGCTCACGAGAAGGAGGTAAAGGAGGTCCTACAGAGGTTGTGGGAGCACAGGCTGTACGCCAAGTTGGAGAAATGCCAGTTTGATGTGACGGAGGTGGATTTCCTTGGCTACAAGCTGTCCGACGAGGGGCTGGCCATGGACAGGGTCAAGGTCCAAGCGGTGTTGGACTGGAAGAGCCCACGCAATCGGAAGGAAGTCCAGAGATTCATCGGATTTGCCAATTTTTATCGCAAATTCATCAAAGGTTTTGCAAAGGAGACGACAGCAATCACGGACACCCTCAGTTCCAAGAAGAAGAAGTTCGCTTGGACGGAACAGGCAGAGCGCTCTTTTCGGAAGCTTAAAAGCCTTTTCGCCTCCGAGGAGGCGGTAGAAACCGACGCGTCAGACAGAGCGGTTGGAGCCGTCCTTCTGCAGGAGGATCCGCAAGGCAATTGGAGGCCGGGCGCCTTCTACTCCCGGAAGCTCAGCAAGACGGAGCAGAACTACACCATATGGGACAGGGAGCTGTTGGCCATTCATGCAGCTTTCAAAGCGTGGCGACACTTCCTCATAGGAGCCAAGCACACAGTGCAGGTGCGCACGGATCACAAGAACTTAGAGTATTGGCGAACGGCGAAGCTGCAGACCCAAAGACACATGCGCTGGGCAGAATTCTTTGCGGATTTCGACTTCAAAATAGAATACATCCCGGGGGACTCCAATGTTATAGCCGACGCACTCTCCAGGAAACCGCAATACCTTGAGGAGACGGCACCAATAGCAGCGAAGCACATTTTCGCACCGCAGGCGTGGGCGTGCGCAGCCATCGCAGTCGATCTGGACACGGTGCGACGTGCGTTGCAAGCGGATCAATTTGCACAATCCAAGAAGGAGGAGCTGCGCAGCGGGTCGCAGAGAGACGATGAGTTCCAGTTGCGAGACGGGCTCTTGACTCGCAAGGGTGCCCTCTACGTGCCAAACGACGAGCTTCGCGCAAAGGTTCTGCAGCAATTGCACGACGCCCCCAGTGCGGGCCACTTCGGCAAGGAGAAGACAATAGAATTAGTGGCCAGGGACTTTTGGTGGCCCCAGATGCGGGGAGAGGTGGCGGATTACGTCGCCAGATGTGACACCTGTCAGAGGTCCAAACCAGTACACCAGAAGCCAGCGGGATTGCTGGAACCGCTGGAGACGCCGCAGCAGCCGTGGGAGAGGGTAGCCCTGGATTTTGTTACTGACCTGCCCAGCTCCAGGGGCAAGACGGCAGTACTGGTGGTTGTGGACTTGTTCACCAAGATGGCGCACTTCATTCCTTGTGCCAAGGTGGCGACGGCAGAACAGACCGCCAAACTCTTCATCGACCACGTGTTCAGAGTGCATGGACTACCGCAGTCCGTCCTGTCCGACAGGGGGTGCCAATTTGTTTCCAACTTCTGGCAGAAGCTTCTGGGTATCCTGCACGTCAAGATCGACCTAGCGTCAGCGAGACATCCACAGACCAACGGCCAAGCAGAAAGGGTCAACGCGATCATGCAGCAGTACCTGAGGTGTTACGCCAATCAGCGACCCGCAGCGTGGGTGGACTACCTGCCGATGGCTGAGTTTGCCTACAACAACACGAAGCACGCATCGACGGGGGTGACGCCGTTCTTCGCGAACAATGGCCGTCATCCCAGAACCTTTCCGAGGCTTATAGCACCAGGAGAGGGAGTGCCGCAAGAGGCCGAACAGTTTGCAGCAGAGTTGCAAGAGGTGCACGAGGAGCTGAGGAGACATTTGGAGCTGGCCAAACAAGCCTATAAGGTGCAGGCGGACAAACACAGAAGGGCGGGAGAAGACATCCAGGTGGGGGACTGGGTATGGTTAGCGGCCCAAGCGATGCCAGCCAAATCGTTAGCCAAGAAGAAGCTAGGACACAGGCAGCTAGGACCATACCAAGTTGAGGCTAGGATCAATCCTGTAGCATTTCGCCTGGCCCTTCCAGAAGGCTCCAGAGTACACCCGGTCTTTCATAGGTCGGTGCTCACTCCCTACAAGGCCCCGCATAGGTTTCAAGAGTCAGAAACAGTACCAGACCCACGCAAAGAGTCACCCAAGAGGGGGGGGTCGCCTAGGGCCGAACCCCTCAACGAGGTCACAGAGATACTGGACTCGAGATGGGGGGCAGAGGGGGTTGAATACTTTCTCGCCAGAGAGGGCACCCCAGCCACTGCCAATAGTTGGGTGCCGGGCTATGCGTTAGACGAACCCCTTTTGAAAGAAGAGTTCCATGCACTTTTCCCACATAGACCCATGCCAGCTGAGTACTTTGATGACTGGCTTTTCACACCCACATTGTCAGATAGCATGTTCAGGGGTTTCTCTTCCTCCGAGGAAGGAACAGCAGAATCGAGCCCGCCCAGGGGATCGTGTTCGGGAGTGGACACACTACCTTCGGATTGGTGGGAGGAGCAACCAGAGGAGGAATGGCGAAAGAGGTGGATGATGGGGCCTTGGCGGGCAGCACCAGAGGAAGTAGCAATGGAAGAAGAGACTGAGATGGCTTTGGGTGAAGAACCCGAGTTCGAACACACATACACAGAACTGCCAGCAGAGAACATTGACGTAGACAACCTGTATCCGGAGCCTACCCCCGAGGAGCCGCAGTTTCCACAACCGGCACCCGCCGAGCGGGAGGGGGGAAGGGGGGGCTTCGAGGGGGGGATGGATGTCAGGGTTTCAGGGAGAGAAGAGCAGATGGGGGAGGAGACAGAGAGCGAGGGGGAAGAATCCCAGAGAGATGAGGAGGAGGATGACGATGCCCAAAGGTCGTCCATGAGTCTGACCAGTGAGTCAGAGGACTCCCAAAAGGGGGCCCCCCTGGTCAGACCAAAGGGAGGCCAAGGGGGAAGCAGTGAGGAGCAGGGGAGCGAAGGGAGAAGCCCCAGTGGGAGTTGGACACCGGAGCCGGCTTCTCAGCCGGAAAGGAGTGAAGGGGGTGGAGTTACCAGTGTGTCAGAGGGAGCAGAGCAAGAAGGAGACAGGGGAAGGAGATCGGAGCAGGGCGCTCAGCCGGAAGGGGTGGAGAGCAGCACCGGGAGCAGTGTAGCGGTCGAGAGAAAGGTCAGAAGCAACGTACGCGCGCCAAGTTCAAATGTAGAGGCGCGCGGAAGTGAGGAGAGCCCTGGGGAGGAGCCCGGCCCCAAAGCGAGAAGGAGGGGGGCAGAGGCGTCAGAGGATTCAGCCTCGGGCGAGTCCCGCGAGGGGGAACCCAGGGGGGCAGAAAGACCCTGCGGAAAAGGAAGGAGAGGAAGAGGTGGTCCAGCACAAGCCTCTTAAATTGGTGTAGAGGCGGGACGGATTCAGAGGGTACTTCAGCGGTCTAACGTTACAGACGTAGAGTCACAAAGATGGAATGTAAATGGAGCAATGATCTTCAATAAAGACTTTTTGTAAATAAACTGGATCGGATTTGGGTCTCTTGTGAGCTGGGACCAGACGGGTGGCTCTGACAGCATCTTTGGGTTATTTGTGGGGCATAGGAATTTGTTCATTACCCCCCCCAAAAAAAATACATTCCAGCCCCCCACAAGGTCTGAGAGAGAGTGGGTCAGCCCCTGCTGAAAAGGTTTGCTGACCACTGGTGCTGTTTCAGCATAGGATTGCAACTATATTCGCACTGGTGTGAACCCTAGGATAGTGGCTAGCATCTTAGTTGGACCACTGCTTTGCCTGCCTTTAAACAAAGGCCATTCAAAAAGAAAATATTTAACAGCAAGGTAAAAGAAAGCATGGTGGTGCTTTACAGTATATTATGCACCCCCGAAATCCTGTAACAAAACCCAGCAGAATCTTATAAGGAACAAAAGACACAGGAAAGTAAAGATTAAGGCATATGTGAAGTGATGAAAGGTTAGAGTTAAAGCTCTAATCATTTTAGGAATGTTGGTTGTACTTTGCATTAACTTTTTAGTACAGTGGTACCTCAGGTTAAGTACTTAATTCGTTCCGGAGGTCTGTACTTAACCTGAAACTGTTATTAACCTGAAGCACCACTTTAGCTAATGGGGCCTCCTGCTGCCGCTGCGCCACCGCTGCACGATTTCTGTTCTCATGCTGAAGCAAAGTTCTTAATCTGAAGCACTATTTCTGGGTTAGCAGAGTCTGTAACCTGAAGTGTATGTAACCTGAAGCGTATGTAACCCAAGGTACCACTGTATAGATTCATCAGGTTTCCCCTTCAAAAGTAGGCCACGACATGCTGCAAGTTGCTTCCTCACAAATATCCCATTATACAAATATAAAATGCTATGTTGTTTAAGAGGGATACCAATCTAGGAATAAACAGCTCAGCGATCACTCTGAAATCCTGCGTGAATAGTACACTCCTGTCATGGAAGTTAATTTAAGCACTTGGACTCGTATCAGTATTTATGGCGTGTATAAAATGTTGCCCAAGAGTACGTTCAAACTAATGCCTTCAACAATACAACCTGGTGAGTAAGGAAGGGTTCTTAAGGCAAAATTCATTCTCGTTACAGAGGGAGACATATGAAGCCATGGGTCTGTGGGATCTCTGCATGGCTTTGGGTGGTTTTTTTTGGGGGGGTCTCACTCTGAGGTCCTGGTTAGCCTGTCCCCTGCAGCAGTGCAGCTGCGATTCCTGGTGGTAGGTATTTGTGTCAGGAGTCCTGAGGCAGGCACTTTCTGCAGGGTCCTTAGAAGAAAAGTTTCAGCAATATGCATATCCCACTTGGGCATTATCCTTAGCTGTTTGAGCGCATTGCCCTTTCACTCATATTTAGGATTTTACCTGTCTGGTATTGTACAAGGATTTGGTGCAGAACCCTAAGCCCTTTGCAGCTAAGGGGGCAGAAGGGCAGTATTGGGTAACAGCAGGTGTGGCCCATCCCTTTTCGCCAGCTGAGGCAAAACAAGAACTTTTCACCCAGCACATGCACAATGGGATTCACAGGTGAGGAGAGTGCCGCTTGCCAGCTTCACGTGGGCATCTGGTTGGCCACTGTGAGAACAAAATGCTGGACTAGATAGGCTTTTGCCCCACTCCGGCAGGTTCTGCTTAAGTCCTTATGATTGCTTCATTTACTTTTGAAATTAATTAAATGTGCAAATGCCAAAACCCATAATACTGCATATCAGCAAAACTACTCAGTCTGGTTTAAATATAATAGATGAGTTGGGGGGAGGGAGATATTTAATACGGTTTTCTTTATAACCATGAAAAATGTATCTTGAAAAATTAACCAGTTTTTCCATCATCCAGCAATGTTTTGATCACTTTTTGGTGGAGAGGTGGGTAAGAGGAATAAAAAAAATCACATACCATTATGAACCAACAGCACTGGGAGGGAGAGGAGTACAGAAGGAGGAGAAAGAAGTGTTGCTTCACTGGAGTGGCAAAAAAGGAAATAAATATCAGTGCAAGCCAATAAACAATAGGCAAAATGGAGGCTTGTGATTGATGTACTGCGATTAAGGTCTCCACAGATCTTTCAAATACAGTGGCACCTCTGGTTACGAACTTAATTCATTCCAGAGGTCTGTTCTTAACCTGAAACCATTCTTAACCTGAGGTACCACTTTAGCTAACGGGGCCTCCCACTGCCACTGGCATGCAATTTCTGTCCTCATCCTGAGGTAAATTTCTTAACCCAAGGTACTACTTCCAGGTTAGTGGAGTCTATAACCCAAAGTGTTTGTAACTTGAGGTGTTTGTAACCCAAGGTACCACTGTACAGTTCAGACTGCAGCCAGTGGGTGGAAATAGGCATGCTTGCAACACTCAGGCTGCCAGAAACAAAATGGTTGCGTTCAGGGGAGGAGCAAACAAGTATACAAAGTGTGACAATCAATACCACCTGCAAAACCTCTCTTGAGCGTCTAACCACCCACCTCAAAATATAAGGGTTTGGTGCTAATAATCTCCCACACCAACACTGCGTAAAATTTGCATTACACAAGCTGCTGAGCTTGTATAATAACACACACACACAAAAATAATAATCTGGAAGCTCAAAGTCTTTTGTAGTCGGTGCAACAACAAACAGGACTTCAGTATCAACAGGCTGACAGGGCCCTTGAAGAGGCTTAGCTTTCAACTCCCCCGTGTGTTTTGCTGCCTAAAGAAGATGAGTTTGGAGACTCTCTGTGGCATAGGACTCTGTAGACGCTGCAGAGGGAGTAGCTGGGAGTTTGAGGTGATGTCAAGTAATATTAAATTTCTGTCAGTTTCATTTGATCTTTGACAGATAGTTCATAAGTAGAAGGCATCACCCGACGGCACCATCATGCATGTGCAAAATCCCCCCTTGAAAGAGAACAAATATGTTCTGTTGCGTTAGTAAAATGCAAGGACAAGGATGGTCAAAAATGAATTTCTCCTTTTATTGTTTACACGGGACACACAACCTGTTGTGTTAGTTTGGCTATACCCCACAGAAGCATGAATGGAAAAGCAAAGTTCACTGGGGGAGAAGTCCTCAAGGGTAGAAGTTCTCAAGGGTAGAAAAAGGGAAAACTTGGTAGCATTTGAAGGCTGATGAAAGGAAAACATGAAAGGCTCAGTGGCAGGATTGACGCTGTTAAGAACTTTGTTGTAACTAGGATTATTTGAAGAACTCAAAAGACTGAAGCCAATTGAAATATTCACTAACGGGGTGGGGAGGCAGCCATGTTGGGATGGAGCAAGACTCTACCTTTCAGATTTCTGCCACAGATCAGTGAAAGAATGTTAGGGCTTAAAAGATAAAGCCAAACGAGATGTTCTCAAAGTCCAGAAGCGGCAATAAATAAAGCAAGCTCACATGATGATCTGCTGGGCAAACGAAAGAAGGAATAGGGTGATTTCTTTGAGGAAGCACCTTGCAGAAATGTTGCAAATTGAAACACAAAAAAGATCCTTTGAAATACCAGATACAGTATGTATTAGATAATTAATATTGTATCCTTGAGATACTGTATGGCCGTGGGCATCGGGTAATAGAAAATGTCTAATTTATAAGGACAGTGAGAAAATCTTTAAGGAAAAAAGGAAAAAAGAGAATTTCTGATCACAAAGGAAAGATGAACTCTATTGTTTTAAGACTTTACATAAGCGGCACCACAGGAGCATTATGGGAATAAAAGTTTGACTTCCCAGTATTTCTGAGCACACCTTGATCTTCTGAGTGTGGGCTTCTTACAGGGGCTTTTTCTTGTCCTTATCTCCTTTGGCAGTACAAGACTGCAGTGATGCTACTGAAATGTATGTTGAACAAGCCTCTTAGGTAACTTTCTTTACATCGTTCAATAGACAAGCGTGTTTTATGTGAACTGTTTAGAAAAACGTTGGCTCTTGCATTACTCTTCAGCCTTAAAAGGAAACTCTTGTTTCAGGCCAAATTGCTGATCCTTGTGACATGACAGCCTGATTCATTCCAACATGTACACTGAAATTAAAAGGTAATAACATAAAATTAACAAGGCCATCTCATAGATATACATTTCCATGCGCCCAGGAACACTGTAGACTGGAAGCATAGAAAATGATAGCTCCCACCACAAAACTATCTACAGTATATTTTGACTCAAGAAAGGACAGGATTGAGAAAGCTTTTTAAGAAAACCACCCTCATAATGAGAATGTTCCACAACGATAAGCTCCACTGATATCTTAGGATTTTAAATTGTGTATACTAGGAACTGCTGCTTTGTTTGGATCACTCAATTATGGTGATGTTTAGAAAAGGGGTGCATGATGGGGGAACAGGATTTTGCCTGCTTTGCCTCTGCTCCTAACAATGCACATTTTGTCATAATGGTTGGGGGGGGGGCTATATGCCCTCTTCTGTACAACTCCTCTAAGTAAGTGGGAAGCCCTGCCCAAGCTCACCTAGATGAGTCCTACCTGCAAACATCTTCAGGAGCCCATATGTTTGCTCATTTGCACTAAGCTATGGTTTAGCTTTGAATATTGTGTGTGGCCAGTAGGAACACAATTCTACTCCTTCCCTTATGCATTTACTGAACATAGAGATGGGTGCTGTTTAAACATCCTTTATTAGACAAGAACGAGCCGTCTTAAGAACAGCTTCTTCTCCAGAGCGATCTCGGCCATGAATGGGAAGCCTGGACTTTGAAAGTCATCTAATCTTCCTTGCTGTATTATACTGTATTGTTTTAATTAGTGTTTTTATAGTTGTTTTGATTTTGTGTGGAGTGCCCTACCTGGGTGGATGGAGCAGCCAAGTAATTTCGTTGTCCCCGAGAGGGGGCAATGACAATAAAGATATTATTATTATTATTATTATTATTATTATTATTATTATTATTATTATTATTATATGCTATGTGTAGCAAAAGGTGTTAATAGGATCTAATAGCACAGAATAGAAATCCTTAGTGCTCACTTAGCCTATAGGTGGCCAACCTAGTCTGGTATTGGCAGTGACAGTTTGCGGCATTCTTGAACAAGGACAGACGGACACACATGGCAGAGAGTGTGGCCGGCCAGCCGGCCTCTCCATGGTGTGCCGCTACCTCCTCCTGACCTCAGTAGACTAAAGACAAAGCCATCACAATGCATATTTATTGTGGCACTCTCTAATGCTTTGAACTTGATGTGCAGCACAGCTGCCAGAGGTCTACTATCACCGAGCCAACGAACAGTGACTCCCAGTATCTTTGCTTTGTCCCGGTTACAACAGGTTTTCATAAAATGGCCGAACTGTATCAATAAACGTGATTTGCATGATATTTATGTTTTAATGCAGAGCTGTAGCGGGGGGGGGGGGGCTAGCCAGGTTTTTTTGCCGGGGTGAAGCCTCCAGAGGGGTGCCCTTGAGGCTCCCAGCCTCTGTGTGTGTGTGTGTGTGTGTGTGTGTGTGTGTGTGTATGCAAATGGCTGTGAGTGGGTGGATCTTTGGATCTTTGACCTGGGTGAAATAAAGCCTAGTTTTGCCCCTGATCAATGGTAACTTTTGCCAGAGCTGTGGGCAATTATCACACATGGGACTGAGGCAAGGAAAGAAGGGCTACCCTTATGCTATTCAAATAATCAGTTATCAGTAATCAATATATTCATATATGTTCACACATAATCAGGGCTTACAGTATTTTTATAATCCATTTTGAATCAAAGGAAAGCTCTTGCCTTAGCTAACTGCAAACTGCTTGGAACAGCAACTTAGAACCGACCTTTCCCCTAGAAACATCCGGGAACCCTGAACAAAGGGGAAGACATGAATCAGAGACAGTGGTACAAAATCCCCTCAAATGCAGGCTAAATAAATCCACAGAACAGGAAGAGCTAAACCACAAAAACTCCAAAACTCCCTGTCCTGTCAGAATTAGGGGAAAGGTTAGACAGCGCATCATTGCAGAACTCTGCGCTTGACCAGGAGCTGCAAGCCTGGCAAGAAGCTCGCTAATTGGTTAATTTTCGCTGGCGTTCGTGACTGTCTCATGATTGTCTCATGATCTGTGATTTGCTGTGATTTGCTCAGGTATAAAGACCTCAGGATTTCTGTCATTCGGGGTCCCAGTTCTTTGGAAGAGATTCCACTGGGTCCTTCTTGCTCAGCAATAAAACCTCACCTTCTTTTCTCCAAAGCTGTGTCTGCCTGATCCTTATTCACTCTAAGTGGGTACCATCTATACTTTCACGTGCTACAGGACAACTGCACAGGCTACAGCAGTGACCAGAGGTGAAAATACTGCTGAGAGGAGTTCAGCAAGAAGAAACGCCATGGTGCACCTGCAACACACAACTGGGCGCCTTCATCTGTTCCACCAGCAATAAAACATGTCTCCCCCATGTCGGTTTCTACAGTGACAGCAGGCGCCGTAACTCGCTAATGGTTTGACTTTACCCCCGAAGGCGTACTCTTGCATTCCCCCCCCCCCAAGACAGATAGATGCTAACAATAAGAATTGTGACTCGCACTGAATCCTAGGGATGAGATGAAAAATAACAGTGCTGACCCCAGGCAGAGAACACAGTTGACACGTTGATAATTAATTTCAAGTCATCACCAGTTAGTATCCGAATCCAGTCTAGGGGTGTTAAAGGTTCGTGTGTCCCCCAAACGAGTCCTCTGTGTAGAAATTCTGACCCAAATGTATCTAAACATGCTGGAATAGAAAAGCTGTTTACATGGACAGCCACAGCACTCTTCCTAATCCCTTTCTTTGAGTACTTCAAATGCTGCATCTCTTTTCCTCCCCCACCCCTTTTAATAAGTGGGCTCAATTTCTTTAAGCATTTCAAGGACATCATAATAACCAGACCTTCTGTGTTCAGTAACAGGTCCACTGGAGTCGCACTTGTTCTGTGAACTGCTTTGCCTCCTGTGGTGCTGCATAATAAATTGCTTTGACAAACTGGGCATTTTTCCATCTGAACATTAATGTTGGTTTTAATGAATCCTTTATTAGTGGAACAAGTTTTGTTTTTTTTAATTTCATCTGAAAACAGCCATAAAATTACAAACAAAGGCTGGCGTTTTTGTTTAGAATCAACTTGAGTGGAAGAGATGAATACATGAAGACCTTAACATTGATTTTAAAGTGGGGGATGAGGGACAGAGCACGTTTCATTTGACAACACTACATTTTATATTTCTCTCATTTCAAGTGCATAACATTATGTTTGCCTTTTAAAAAACAGCAACGGTGTATCTCTTGCCTAATGCAGCCAGGGTTCTATGAGAAGAAGTGAAACAATGTCTTGAGTGGCGCACAAAGCAGTCCATCTGGAATTGGAATCCAGTTTTGTTGGCAATTGATTGCCCTTGTAGGATACAATATGTTCCACTTATTCTGTAGCCATTAACGCAAACGAGTTTTGTGCAATATAAGGACATATCAAGGTGGCAGCTGATTGTATTCCCAGTGAACTGAGGCTGCACAAAGCTGAATATGCAGGCAACATCCTTGCACAGAGAGACAAGAAAAGGACCATAGCAAAATAGCATCCCCACTTAAATATTTTTGTGCCTGCTATTTAAAATGCACACACATTTTAAGGTGTGGTTGCTAATGACACAGAGTGTCACCTCTAGGTCTTCATCAGGGCCCCTTCTTTGTGTGCCCCACCTGAGGAAAATGAACAAGGTGATCATATGATAAAAGGTGTCCTCAGTTGTGGGCTCCTGTCTGTGGGGTGCTCTCCCCTGTGAGATGCTCCTAGCACTCCATCTGCCCCACTACATGAGAACTGCCTATCCCACAAACAAGAACCGTGTGCCTATCTTCTGGGAAAGTTAGCCAATATATAGGGATGTGTAGTATCCGTGTTAAGATTTTCCTCTGGTCAATTGCCATTTGGATAAATTATCTCATCAGGGCAGGGGTGTTAGAACCAGACATCTGACCCCAGATGGACAACAAACAGCAAAATACATCCTCCCTGTGAAAAAACAGCACACATCTGCCTCAGACTGTATAGAGGAGCCCCCACCTAGTGGCGGGCGGGGCGAGCTCCCCACGGGGGCTCACACCCTACAGAGGTGGGGCGATCTGCCCAGGGGAGTGATCAACACGGCGGCAATCCGCCTTGGGGGGGGATCGGCGCTGTGGCGATCCACCCAGAGGGGATTTTGTCACCCCCCCCTCTTAGATGACACCCAAGGCAGACTGCCCCCCTTCCTATGCCCCTGCCTCCACCCTCCAGCTTTGCCGAACTGCCCTTGGTTACATTAGCTAAAATGGTGGAGCCACTTGCCCAGGTGGGGCCTGTGATTCTGTTCCCAGGGACCCAGGCTCCAGCTCCAGTGAGGGTTGGAGCAACCCGTCACATGCCTTGTCCCCTCGATACCTCTGCAGATGGTCTTTGTGAAAGATTTAAGACCTGTGCCTGGGACCCAACTAGATTTGGTATTCCACCTCTCACTTCCCTCTACAGTACTTGTAGAAACCACCTTCTTGACTTTCGGTCTCATCCGCTCAATCTGGACAGTCGAAGCCATTCCTGGGGTGTGGCGACTGCCACATGCTGACAGCCATAAGTGACAGCTGAGTGCAGGGTAGGGACCAAAGTTGGAAGGACTACCCCAGAAGAAGCACAATGTGTGTCTTACCAGAGGTACTACCCTTTTGTTAACACCCCATACACCCCATAAGTATACACACACAGAGAGACGCACACACACACGTACAGTCAGCGACCATTTTGTGTGGGCAGGGGTGCCAACTTGAATAAAATATTGAGGCACGCAGGTGAGCCCTGCCCTGCATAAACCATCACATGATGTGGCACACATACCATTTGAATGAGAATTCGCCTCAACTTTGTGGGGGCCCAGCCCCCTCAAATATTTTATTGGTGGGGCAAAGGGACCAGGAGTTGGCTCCTATGTGCGTGGGGGTTCTGTTCCTGGCCCTGTGAGCATTGGCAGAACATGCATAAGCCCACCCCGTCCCATTACACCCTGACCTATCCTCATTTACCTCTTTCCACCCTCTTCTGGGTCCAAAAGGACCTGCAAGTCAGTGGTCATGTGTTAATTATATATATATATCTGTTTAAAGCTGCACTCTACATTGTATGCAATAAAATATACAATGAAATCACATCAGTTAAAATTAACCTTAACATTAAAAAAAAAATCGCTTTAAATTGTCTTCACTCAGGCTCATTCCTGAGATGGCTCTCAGTTATATAAAATGGACATATCCTTCACCACAGTGCTGCAATGGAAAAGCTCAATTATTCTTTCCTCTGTCATGTCTCTGGGAGCTGAGGCTGGAAGGTCCAGCGTAGTGGGAGGATGGAAGGTCCGACTTGATCTGAATAATTTTTTCGATTTAGGTTTCCAAACATTAGTCATCTTCAGAGAAGACCCACTGAAATGGATAGAAGTGATTAACTGAGAGCCACTAAGCTAAGCGAGTCTACTCTGAGGAGGACTAGCATTGTCTATAATTCTATATTTGCAGACTTGTGCATGTTATAAATGGGTGCAATTAATATGTTGCTTCCAGAATGTAAGAGAAATGTAAATTAGATGTTGGGGAAAGACCTTACACACAATTCCCCAACCCCCACCCCTGAAAAACAATTTAGTTTTTTAATATTTATAAGAACACTTGTTTTACTTTGAAAGGAAAAAAAGAACTGGGTACTTTTTCTGTAAAGTGTGTTTAGAAATAATGAATCTGGCAAAGTTAGTATTCTGGCAGGGAATAGAGTCCTGAGGGTTGATATATCCCATGACTCTGGGAGAACTGATAGCAGAAAAATATCCTTTGATGTTTTATTTAAAAATGTTGTTCAATAATTCAATAAAGAGATCCATTATAATCATGAAACAGTAAAAATGTGCCATGAATACAATGTAAGAGTGAAATGAACTGGTATACACTTAACCAATGTTTACAGTTCACGAACCATTTTCTGTACTCTTATACAATGAGCAGGACCCAGCTTACATTGGCTGTTTTGTGGGAGGTGTAAGTATTTGGTCGTTTCTTATATCTAGAGCAAAATAAGGATGAAAAGCAGGGCTTTTTCCCCAGCTGTAACTTGCCAGAACTCAAAGCATTCATGGTGAATTCCAGCACCCCTTTTTCTAGAAAAACAGCATGGGTGAAAAGGAAACATGACAGTGTGTTTATATTAATAGAAATGAGATCTTGCAATGGCAAAGCAAATATTTTACAAATATGCATTCCAATCTACCTAAGGAGGTAGGTGTATGATGAAGGTGGCATAGCCCATCTGGAAAGGTGGAAATATAGAAGCAGAGGGGTTGACTCTCCCCATCTAGTTGTTGGGTACATATAGGCAAAAGTTGACAATTTCAGCACACAGGGGGAAAGGCAGGGGGTTGTATGCAGTTCCCCCACTTTGCTGCCTACTGATCCACACACTGGCTATTTTTGCCTGGACAACATACTGCCCTAGCAGATGTTCTACTACACAAAGACTTCTGGATTGGGGCCAGGGAGTTTTGCATACCACATTTTTCCTTCCAATTAAGCCCAACCAGTCCAGGCTCCCCTGGGAAGAATCAGGTTGCTATTTTGAGTCCCAGGCAAATGAAAATGTTTTTAAGTTGTTTAAATTAAATGGCTTTCCATTGACATTGGTGAAGAAGAAAACAGTCAGCTCTGATTCATCCGTGCAAAAGTGCCACCCAAAACATGAAGGGTAGGACTGTCACTCAGTGAAACAAATCAATTTATCAGCATAGAATTCACATAGAATAAAAGCCCATTTCAAATTTGCATAGAATAAAACAACAATGTTTTTGGAGAAAAAACATTGCTTTCCAGGGGTTTTATTGTGGCGGAGGACCCTAGATTCGAAGTAGATGGCAGGCTTTTTCATACAGAAAGTACCATTTCTGCTAATCTCCAGTCAGAAACCTTAGTTAGTAAGTGGTGCGGGAAACTGCTGCTGCTGTTTCTCAGGAGTAGTCTATAGGTCCCACCTGCTTATTGAAAGTGGGGGTGAAGCCAGCGATGGAACCAGGGCAAAAGTGGTCCATACTGACCCCCCACCCCACCCAGCCTGGCTTCTTCCCTCTGTCCAGAATGCAGCTGAGGAAGGATCAGATTGCTTTCGCAAGAGGCCTGAGCTGATCGCTTGCAGAGGGCTTTTGAAATTAAGCTGAGGGCCGTGTGAAATTAGGCCACAGGCTATATGTGTCCCTTAGGTCACAGGTTGCCCACTCTTGCCATAGAAAGCCATTGTCAGGCTGGGTATTCAGTTGTGGGCTCAATGGTTGAATGGCCTGACTCAATATAGTGACACGCTGTGTGGTAGCATCATTATTTCTTAGATGATATATATATGTATGTGCCATCATCTACACATCCAAATGTACCTTATATTAGAAGCATTAACATTCTTAAAATTATGTTGCCTGGTTAATTGGCTGCGCCATTTTTATGGATCAAAAGGGTTTTAGTCATTTAACTGATTGAGAGAAATCCTATGGTCCCATGGGAGGGGGGCGTGTCCCAGCTGCCATAACAGATAATCTCCCTCCCCAACCACAGAGAGAAATATCTTGTGAGCCCCCCTGTTGAGGAAGCAGAAACCTCACTCCTCTAACAGGGCTCAGCTGGTGGTAACAGCCCAAAAAGGGGGCATGGCAGGGGTATGTATAGATCAGGAAAAGCTTTGATCATCTGGATTCAAAGCCCTCTCATTCTTCCAATAAGTTCCCACAATGGTGGGGAGTGACCAATGGGAGGGAAATATTGAAGCATTAAACCACTGATCCAGAAAGTAAGTGGGAAGTCCGAAAAAATACCACCACTCAGACTTCTGCCTTGCTGGTGTTTAGGGACAGAAGACTGTCGATTGCAATTCTCTCAGTTTTTCGGTTTTTTAAATTTTAAATTCTCTTCTCCACATTTCTTCAACAAATGGTGAATTTCCTTTTTAAAAATCCTCCTGAAAGTCCTTCAGTGTTCTAGCGTGACTATCTCTGAATAAACACATTTTTACTATTGTACATGTTTCTGCAAGTAATTTGTCATAAACATACAGTTTCCCAAGCTCCGTGACTGCTTCCTGTTCAGTGGCCAAAAAGGCTGTTTTGGGGCATTTTCAGGTACTGCTTTTTGAAGTGCGCTTTTACTGCTGTTGTTCTTTATTCTGTTTTGAACTGTACTGTCATTTTTTTTATTGCGATGCTGATTGTGTTGCTTTTAATTTTTTATAATTGTTAGATTCACTGAGTATTTATTGACAAAAAACGGGATCTGGAAAATGCAAGTAAAATCAAAGAGAAAAGCATCTCAGTGCTTGAAGTTGCATGTAAATTAATTCCCACCCATTCTCTGTTTTTACTTAATAATGTTGAAGAAGGAAAGACCTGATGGAAATGTGTTTTGTAGCCAAAATAAGTCATTTTGCCTAGAGCGCTGGCTGCATCCCCAACATCTGGTACTTTAAATATTCACGGTAATAAAATACTGTAATGATAATGGAAATATTCTAAAAGAAATGGTGCACATAACCCATCACCTATGTAGAGAAAAGAAATGGGCTTGTCACAATCTTACAGCTGTGGCAACCACAGGTATAAGGTGGGGGCATAATAAAAATTCCAAGATCAGTATTTGGGATTTATTAGCTTTAGTAGGCCAACTAAAATGTCACCCAAAGTATGCAAACTTTCAAGTTCTCCCTAACTTTTCATCAGCCTAGCTAGTAAACAGAGTAGGTGAGTTGGGGTGTCATGGAGTTTGCATGTGATCAATCAAGATGGAATGTGGGATGAGATAGCAGACGCCTATGCAGATTTCAGGCTGCACCAAAGGCTGAGAAGAAGGAATATAGTGTGGCACGCACCCACATTTCCAAGTACAGTAGTGAGAGACTTCATGGATGCCGGTGCTTATATCTACATATCTGCATCATTAGCTTGAGGTGGAAGGGCTTACAGCATTGCCACTCCAACAGAACTTGCTTTGGTGTCTTCCCAGCTCCAGATGAGACTAGCCCTTGGCCTATTGTTCTCTTACCCCTAGGATGATGTGACCTCCAGTGAGGTGAGAGGGAGGGAAGGCGCCTGCCCCCCAGTTCTGAAAGTATTGTTAGCTCAGTGTTTATATGGCAACACACCAGTACTTGACCAACCCTTTAGACATGTAAATAGCATGCTTTGTAAGGGCCGTTAACAAGGAGACTGGTTTGAGCACTTCAGCAGTCCTTTCTACTGTAGACTCCCATCTTATAGATATAAAACAACAGACTTGAAGGGGTTCCAAAGACAGCAGGATGTTTTGGGTTTCCCTGTCTGCTCAACAAACGCACCCCCTGGAGCTCCTACTCATGAAATTGTCGTCTGAGCATGTGTGCTCATTTGCACATGCATGATGGCCGCTGTCTTAAATGATCACATTGCCGCTTATCCTGCATCCAGTTTTCTAGTGTGGATTGATGCTCGTTTGAGGGCAGGGCAATGAATCAAACAGGATTTGTCAAGAAGCTACAGTACTGTAAGGGACGCGGGTGGCACTGTGGGTTAAACCACAGAGCCTAGGACTTGCCAATCAGAAGGTTGGTGGTTCGAATCCCCGCGACGGGGTGAGCTCCCGTTGCTCAGTCCCTGCTCCTGCCAACCTAGCAGTTCGAAAGCACATCAGAGTGCGAGTAGATAAATAGGTATCGCTCCGGCGGGAAGGTAAACGGCATTTCCATGCGCTGCTCTGGTTTGCCAGAAGCGGCTTAGTCATGCTGGCTGGCTCCCTTGGCCAATAAAGCGAGATGAGCGCCGCAACCCCAGAGTCAGTCACGACTGGACCTAAGGGTCAGGGGTCCCTTTACCTTTACGTTACAGTACTGTATGGGTTGTGCCTAACATTGTGCGAATGTGGCTTCAAAAACTAGCAGTGGGAGCGCACCAGATGTGGAGTAAGAAGTGTGAACACACCCTAATTCTGATGAGCTTCATGCGAGAAACACATCTGTCTTCCAGAATGATGCTGCTTTCACAATGTATCACTATATTTCTCACCGTGGTCCTTTCCTGAGGCAGGTTTTTCTCTCTCCACTCCACCCCCAGCTACCATCGTATGACTTGCACAGCTGCTTCTAAGAAAGTAGCAGTATTGAGTCATTAGAAAGCACAGCTGGGCATTACACCAAGGCCATTTACATGAAAAGAGGATCTTACTTTAATTAATCTCCTGCTGCTCTACCCGCCTGATCTGAAGTCAAGTGCCAGTGGGCGGATGGGTCACGGGTGCAAATTTATGCTTTCAGTTGCAGAATAAGAAGCCCTTATTTCATTATTATCCTAACAGAGCTGTGAGAAATCAATCATGTTCTATTTAAAAAAAATCATTTTTACAGAAAGAAAATGTTAACTATGAACAGGATCTGAGAATTACACACAATTGCCTTTTATAGTCTGAATCCGGGCAGAACAATTGAGAAATGACAAGAACCTGGGCAGTGAGGCAGCCCACCTCTGTTCCAAATGTTAATTTTTTTCAGGGGTAGAAATATAGGAATGGAAAACTTGTCAAAAGAAATGCAGGAGGTTCCAGCAAGTTCTCTGAAAACAAGACCTCTTTCCCTAGGGCTTCCCTTTGTTTCGTTGCTCACATTTCAAAAAGGGTGGTAGAGCATCGTCCCTTTACTGATTCTTGCAAAAGGTCATCAATATTCAAATGTTTCAAAAGCTGGTCTATTTTTAAAAAGAAAAAGGAAAAAAACAGAACTGGAATATCCTGCTGTTTATAGAGGCATTGACAGCAGACAAGAAAGGAATTTGCTCACTGTTGACATTACTGATCTGGTGACTGAAATGATAGATCTGGAAATAACAAGTACAGTAATGCTAGACGACATTCAGCCATGGAAATATTTTATACACTTGCCTACGTATATGTGTTTATCATGTGTTCACGCAAAAGAATCCCCCCACACAGAGAGAAACACACACACTGATAGCAGAAATACTGTAGATGTTGATGCTTCTTGAAAATTAAAATGCAGCAATTTACTGATAAGTTCATGCTCAAATTATCGTTATTGTTTATGCTCCCCTTAATTATATTTTAGAGTTCTGCTGCCCATCAGGTCTCTGGATCCAGATCCGGAATGGGCCTATTATTTATTTACTTATTAACTACAATTTTATCCCACCCTCCCTCTGAAGACCACACAGTGGCTACTTCATTCCTCCACATCAGTTTCATCCTCACAATAATCCTGGGAGGCAGGCTAGGACTGTGGGATACTGCAGTCAAACCTGACTATGCATGAGTGCTAGTTATGGCATGGTGGGATTAAGACCACAGAGTTCTGTTCCTAGCCTCAGCTACGTCACACCCCCTCTCCTCTGTGAAGAAGGAAGTGAAGCTTCTATTTCCTTTCCTCGCTCTCTGTTTTCACCATGTAATCCCCTAGGATGGATGTGTCTGAACTTAATCCAAGTTCAGACCACATGTTTGAAACTATATGCTGTATTTTGCACCCAATAATAATCTACCTGTGTTCTCTTTGCTACTGCATGGAATACCACATGAACCAGACCTTGGATTATAAGTACAGTGGTACCTCGGGTTACATACACTTCAGGTTACAGACTCCGCTAACCCAGAAACAATACCTTGGGTTAAGAACTTTGCTTCAGGATGAGAACAGAAATCGTGCTCTGGCGGCACGACGGCAGCAGGAGGCCCCATTAGCTAAAGTGGTGCTTCAGGTTAAGAACAGTTTCAGGTTAAGAACGGATCTCCGGAACGAATTAAGTTCTTAGCGCGAGGTACCACTGTAAAGCTTTTAAACTTATTCAACAGTGTGTAGTCTGTTCATTGCAAGAGGGTCAGAGAGGGGAGGCAGGAGCTGTAAACAGACTAAACAGGATATGCAAAAAGGTTTAACAGCCTGTATTCCATGCTATGCTGCTGGTTAACTCTGAGAGTGTTTTTAACTCTGTTGGGGGCTCTCTCCTGCTGAAGAATGTACAAAGCCCTGCATTTTGAATCTGGGTGCCCATCCAAATCTTTTTTTAATTACCCAAATGTGGGTCAGATCTAGTTTCCACCTCCATAAGGATGGGAATGGGGGGGGGGGGCCACAAAGGATTGCTCATTGAGCATCCTGGCTGAGTGGGGGTTTGAACCTTAGGTATCCCAAGTCTTCCTAGTCCAACCAGGAACCACTTAACCACACCATTCCATGTTAACTCCATGAGCTTAAGGTGGTATCAGTATGGCTTCCTAGCGGCTTTTATCAACATACTGAACCTGCTTCAGCAAGGTTACTGCATCATGTGACTTCAGAGTATGCTCCGGTGTGAAAGAGTTGAACAGAATTGATAATATCATCAGGTGTGGCTTTTCCCATCATAGGGCGCTTCCAGACTTGCTGGCAACTTCAGGTTGCACAATTTTAGCTAACTGGGAAGTCTTGCAAAACAAACCAGCTTCCCCAAATATTGGGCTTCTTGCAATAAGGGAAATGAGGGGAAAATGTGTTGGAAAGTGTGGGATAACACTTGCTTTTTAAACATTTACCAACAGTTTTATTACTGCTGATCATTAAACTGCAAAAAGAAAGGCATTATACATTGATAAATGGGAGAGAGAGAAATCAAGTACAGAATCTGAATAAGATTAACAAATAAGATGGCGTCCATTTATTTTTAATTGAAAACACTTATATTGCTTTTATATATTTTTCATTACAGAAATCATCAGTGTGGTTTGCAGTAAAACAGCAACAGATAGTCATACAAATACAAAAACCTGGCTGAGTTGGTGTGCTTTCTTTTTCCATGTCTAAATGAGAATTTCTTTTCCTTCCCTCCACTGTCCCATTTCTGTCAGCAGTGCCAAAGGGTGGGGGGAGGATGGCGAGTTAAGATGAAGTGGCTGGTTGCATGTGAGAGGGAATGAGTTAGGATGCCATTCTTGGATATCATGTTAAATCAGTGGGTGTGCAATTTAAGATGCATTAGAACCTGGCTGTGTCAAGAGAATAAAGTCTCCTTGCTGATTACAGAAATGGAAGTGTCTCACCACATGGGGTTACCACAGTTGATATTAGATCAAGCAGTGTTCAAAGTGAATAAAACAGTTAAGTCTAAGTATATATTGAGGAATACAGTCACGCAGGGCTTTGAAGTGTGCTATCATCAAAAAGTACAGTTCTCTGTTACTTCTTTTGCTAGTTCTCTTGCTTCTACATGCAGACAACAACTCATTTGTAAACTGTGCCCAGATTCACCAAACACAAGTACCCCATGTTGAATTCTGTCTCGAACCTGGCTGAACAGAATACTGCATTGGCCTGAAGCATCCCAGGTGGCTCATCAATCCAAGATCTGGCCAGCCAAGCAAGCAAGGACTGCTTCTGTTTCTAATACAGGGAAGAAAAGCAACCTGCTTCTCAGAACAGATTTCTGTGTATCTTGCTATGAAACAGCCTGATTTTTTTTATTTGTTGTTAGAAATTATGTCAGATATTTTGTTGTCTAAACTATGTTGGAAATCAATAAAAGTATTATTTTAAAAAATGAAACTTTGTAGTCAAATATTATATTGCCTACTTCATACTCTTCAACATTTCTCCAATGAAAATAGATAAATCCTACCATACCCTCCAGCATTTCTCAAATTTAAAAGATGCCTGCTGCTTGGGAGAAAAGCAATGACAAACCTAGACAGCATCTTAAAAAGCAGAGACATCACCTTGCCAAAAGGTCCGTATAGTTAAAGCTATGGTTTTTCCAGTAGTGATGTATGGAAGTGAGAGCTGGACCATAAAGAAGGCTGATCGCCGAAGAATTGATGCTTTTGAATTATGGTGCTGGAGGAGACT
Organism: Podarcis melisellensis; assembly: GCF_964234715.1. NCBI lineage: Eukaryota > Metazoa > Chordata > Lepidosauria > Squamata > Lacertidae > Podarcis > Podarcis melisellensis. Next base: position 49,831,778 of record NC_138541.1, read on the forward strand.
CTTGAGAGTCCCATGGACTGCAAGAAGATCAAATGCATCCATTCTTAAGGAAATCAGCCCTGAGTGCTCACTGGAAGGACAGATCCTGAAGCTGAGGCTACAATACTTGAGAAGAGAAGACTCCCTGGAAAAGACCCTGATGTTGGGAAAGATGGAAGGCACAAGGAGAAGGGGACGACAGAGGACAAGATGGTTGGATAGTGTTCTTGAAGCTACCAGCATGAGTTTGACCAAACTGCAGGAGGCAGTGGAAGACAGGAGTGCCTGGCGTGCTCTGGTCCATGGAGTCACGAAGAGTCGGACACGACTAAATAACTAAACAACAACAAAGAAAAACTACTTTTTATGCCTTTTAAGAACAGATGTGTTGAGATGTTTGTGTGTGAAGCAGGGTCCTGCTACTAGCCCAACCACCAATGCTATGTGCCTCCCGGATGTTCATGCATTGAGTATGGATGCCTTTGCACATAGAGCTCTACCCATGTAGGCTTCAAGTTTATCTGAACGCCTGATTGTGTAATGTTCCAGATTCCCTTCTTCAGACATCAGGTGGCCAGCAAAGAGGCATGAAACATCAAGATCAAGGACAGCTGGGCAGCCCCACTCCCCCTTTCTACTTTTGGAGCACTCTTTCAGTGCTATTTCTCTAGAGAAAGAGGTTCCGGAACTCACCATAAATACCTCCCTTGTTCTCTTATAATGGCAATGGCACCCATTTGTTCTAACGAACGGTCAAGACAAGAAGTTTCTAAGAACTGGGGTTCAAATTCTCACTCTAAACTCAACTGCAGAGTCAGCGCTCCATGCAAGAATAATATGATTTGCTGGTATAAAGTCACAGGTTTAATCTCAGCCATATCTATCTAAATATTCTCTGGTAATCAGGTTAGGGAACCAAATGGGTTAAGACCTGTATGTGTGCTACTATCCCAATCTCCTTGGAGGACGGATGAGATTCAAGTGTGGTATGTATACCGGTATATACAGGCATATATCTGTTTATATATAATACCCAAGATATATAATACAAGTAATCTCTGGTCAGCTTTTCTGTGGGAGTAACAAAGTAGTATTAATCAGATGTTTCATGTCATGCTAAGGAGGGGGGAGCTAAGCTAGATACTATCACTGGCTCACAGCCTTGAAATCATTCATGGTTATTTAGTTCAGTATGTTTTTTATTTCAAGTCAAAGGTGCCATACATTGTACCATTTACCCTGGGTTCTGTAATGTTGTTTTGTGCTACTTTTATGAGAACGGCATTACCTATTCATTCCTATCCATGCTTTTTTAGAACAGTCTTTTTGTGGGGGGAGGGGAAACGGGTGGGGGGGGGACTGATAACAAATAGTGTGGGAAATGTTTTAATTGCTTTGTGTCTGAAAAAACCTTACTTATAGGAAGGGGGGGCAAAATACTTCCTTGAAATATAATAAACTGGAAAGCATGATAACACACATGCTTAGAGATAACCCTCAGAAAAACCCTCTTATAAACACAGCTCTCTTATTGTTAGAGAAGATTTTTTTTTTGAAGGGGAAGTAATGGAGCACTAGGCATCAACTTGTATGAATTCCAAAATCCATGACCAAGAAGGAAAGCTGATATATACTGCCTATCTATAGGAAAGGTAATCCCTTCCTCTAAACAAAAAAAAACCAAAAACCCACCCAGCCCTTGTTAATTGCTCTCAGAAGAGAGAACAGCCTTTTCTCTTTAATGCTCTCCTTGGCGGGGTGGGCATGTGTACATAGTAGTTCTGTCTGAATCATTAGAGATTAGATCAGCAAGATGAAACTCAGTCACGTGTCCCTCTCTAACTCACATCCACACCACACGCTGAAGCAGGTTTAAAGCACATGGCTTCCTCCAAAGAGTCGTGGGAATTGTAGTTTACCCATCAAAGTGCTAAAATTCCCAGCACTGTTAACAAACTACAATTCCTTCACTTGCTGAGTCCACTTCCACACTGACACACACACTGTAAAACAGTGAACATTAATCCCTGCTCTTAGGTGTTGAAAAATAAATACCGTTTTAGGAACAAAAATATGACCATCAAATACCGTATTTTTCGCCCTACAGGACGCACTTTCCCCCCTCCAAAAATGAAGGGGAAATGTGTGTGCGTCCTATGGGGCGAATGCAGGCTTTCGCTGAAGCCTGGAGAGCGAGAGGGGTCAGTGCGCACCGACCCCTCTCATTCTCCAGGCTTCAGGAAGCTCTGCGCAAGCCTTGGGAGCCTGCGGGAGTTCCCGTTGGTCTCTCTAGGCTTGTGGATAGCAGCCTGCATCTCGAAGCCTGCACAGTGTGCCCCGGGCTTTGGTTCCTCGATCTGGTTTGGAGGCGGGTGGTGGGGAGAAGCGCGCTTCTCCCTTCCGCCAGCCCCACAAGCTCGGGGGACAGCGGGGAGGCGGAATGCCACCATCCCGCTGTTCCCCAACCTGGTTTGGGCTTCAGGGAGATATCCGCAAGGCGTAGGAGCCCGGCGGGAGCCCCCTGTTCTGGGGGCTGGGGTCAGGGGAAGTTTGGGCTTCCCCCCGCCCCAGCCCCGTGCCTGGGGGGGAAATATTTTTTTCCCTTTATTCCCCCCCCCAAAAAAAAACCTAGGTGCGTCCTATGGGCTGGTGCGCCCTATGGGGCAAAAAATACGGTACATGGCCTGATTTTTCTTTATAATTAATAAATGACTTCATGCGAAGTCAGTAACAATAGCCCGTTCCTTCCGGAAGTGCCATCACGTGAAACCTATATTTATTTGATTTCAGAGCTCTGGACTGTCACTTCCGTGCTTCATGTGTCATCATTACCATTGGCCACGCTGGCTTGGGCTGATGGAGGTTGTAGTCCCAAACTTCTAGAGAGCATCATCAAGTTGGAAAAGGCTATTCTAGACCATGGACTGGCAAAATCTCAGGAGAGAGAGGTGATTCTCCCGAACTGTCATTGATTATAGTCTAGGAGAAGAAATGGGTTGTCATTAGTACAGTGTTGTTGCATTGTATTGAGGGTTTTCCTGTATGGTTGCTTGAGGATTTATTTGGGCATGTTGTTGCGAGTAAATGAAGACATTTCACAGTGAATTTGGAAATTTCACTGCGTCTGTCAAAGTTAAGCTTCTTTTAATGTTGCAATTCAATATTTTAGCATTTTTGGTGTCTTGCTGCTTGCCTAGCAGATACGACCCAAGACATTTTGGACCCTGAGGGAGAAGGTCAAAATGATGTCCCCAGTAGTGTAAAAATGATAGCAAAATAAAAGTAAGTCATAATTTTTCTCCCCAATTAATAGCACCCCAAAAACTTGCCAGCTGACACTACCTACCTCACTGTGCCTAACTATAGAGCTGGCCCTGTAGATGATTACAGGATAATGACCAGCTTGGAATCACATGAGGAAGGCCATAGTGTCAGCCATTTTAACTGGACAAGAGGAACAGACTGTGAAGAGCCAACTTTGAAAAAACGTTGTGTATCTAGTATTAGAATGCAGCAAACACTGAAGGAGACAAGGGAATTAATTTGTGTGTCTGTATGTGTGTACAGACACACAGTTTACCCAAACTTTATTATTATTATTATCCTCTGAAAACCCAGGCAGTAGTTAAGGTAAAGCTAGCGTTTTTGTTCAAGAACACTGCTCTACCATAAATATTTTGTTTCACGCTACATCATATAAAAAGAGCTCTTGTCCAAGCTGTCTAGATAGCCAGGCATACACAATTAATAATCCAAACACAGAAAAGCCTTATCTGACTGTAAAACAGACAACTTTACAGTATTTGCCTTTCATTGAAGACTCACAAGGACTACAATTTATAAGGCCACAAATTTACTACAAGTACAAGACAGCCCTAATTGCTTGGTACATGTGGGAGAAGATCATACACTGTGAAAAGGACTTTGCATAAAATCTGTTTTATTGTCATCAATCAGAACTTTTCATTTTCTTGAAAGTCTCTTTTTGGCTTTCCCAGTCAGTGAACAGAGCTGAGATAGAATCCCTCTTTCTTCTGACTTTATTAAACTTGGGGCCCACAGTTGACAACCATAAATTACCCAGCCATGGTTTGTTCTATACAACAAAATTGAATGAATTCAACTTAGGCCATTTTCTTGCTTATAATCAACTGACTATTCCTTAATTAACGAAGGAAAATCGTTCCCATTGTGCATTAATATTGTTGTTGCTGTTAATGAAAAGTTTGCAATCTATGTTTTTTAGACATGTTGTTCGATTAGTGTTATCAGTAATATCATAGATTTAAAACAGAAGATGCCACTGTGAGAGCGTTTGAAGGATAGAATACTGGCTTTATAGACTTCATAGAGTAATTGTATATCCTTTGATATCCTTCCTGTCTGCAGTGGCTCTAGCACATCACCAACAGATGTTCTTTCTTCTCAGTTATCCTTATCTGACTTTGTGGAGCTGACTGCTGTGGAGCAGGACATACTGTTAAAGACGGATTGGCTGCATTCTGCCCATGCTAGAGATGCTTGCCTTCTAGAAGCAAGCTATAGCATCCAAGTGTCATGTGAAGGTGCCCTAACTGTAAAGCTTTGAAGAGAGTCATCTGCTTGCATAAGTATACTGTACTAAGACCACCCGATTTGAGGATCTTCCACCCAGACAGATTCTGGCCCCTCCAGAATGTTCTTGTTGTTGTTTAGTCGTGTCCGACTCTTCGTGACCCCATGGACCAGAGCACGCCAGGCACTCCTGTCTTCCACTGCCTCCCGCAGGAAACGTGATCCACCTGGAGCAGGAACCGGCAAGTATCCCTGCCAAGAAAACTCCATGGACAAAGACAAAAACAGAATGTTCTGGCGCACACCAAAACATATATGGGTGTGCTTGCTATGTATTCATTGATACATGCCTGATTGAAGATGAAGTCACAGAGCTATTATTTATGGCTGTGTACGCACTATACATTTAAAGAACATTTAAAAGCACTCCCCCCTAAAAATAACCTGGGAACTAAAGTTTTAACAAACTGAGCTCTGTGGAGGATAAACTACAGTTCCCAGTATTCTTAAGGGTAGGGTGTCGGCTTTAAATGTATTCTATGCACACAGCCCGTGATTTCACTCAGAGGTATTATGAGACAAACTGAAACTACCTTGTGAAAAGTTATGAAATCTAAGATGGGGGGTGGTACAAGAGTTTGGTGCAAATATTGTTTTTGACACAGAAACCCAAATTTCATTTTAAGGTAAAGGTACCCCTGACCGTTAGGCGCAGTCACGGACGACTCTGGGGTTGCGCTCTCATCTCGCTCTATAGGCTGAGGGAGCCGACGTTTGTCCGCAGACAGCTTCTGGATCATGTGGCCAGCATGAATACGTCACTTCTGGCAAACCAGAGCAGCACACGGAGACGCCGTTTACCTTCCTGCCAGAGCGGTACCTATTTATCTATTTGCACTTGACGTGCTTTCGAACTGCTAGGTTGGCAGGAACAGGAGCTCACCCCGTGGTGGGGATTCGAACTGCCAACCTTCTGATCGGCAAGTCCTAGGCTCAGTGGTTTAACCCACAGCGCCACCCGCATCCCAATTCCATTTTACAAAGGCATAAATATATTCCATCAGGAGTGGGGTAGGGAAAGGTGTCGACCTTTGTTGAAAACAGGGTTTGCACGCCTTTGTGCAGTTTGATTTCTCAAACCATGCAGGCAAAGAAAAACCAGTCACCTGATGTCATTGCGATAAGTGGCTGGCGCATGGTGACGCCCACCTGTGAAAGTTGACCTGTGAAACAGGTGCACTTTCGTGAGGTGAGGATTCAGCCTCTTGGCTGGATCCAACTGGCCACAGCTGTTACTGGAATCCCCCCCCCCTTTTGCCATGTGTCGTTCCAGTAAAGGATGCTAATGAGCCTAGGCAGAGCTTGCCTACATGTTGTAATTTCCTTTCTTCATATTGCAAAGCTTCTTTTGCTCCTTTGTCTCACCCTTCCCATGTTTGTTATGGTGACTCATGTGGGTCCCCACTTGCCCTGAGAAAAAGAAAAAGGGGCTTCTGAAATGCAATCTTTAATTTCCTGGTAACAGACATTCCACTCGCTAATCACATCATATATTTTTTCAGAGTCACAGAAGTGCCCTAGGTTGATCTACAAGCAGGTACTCAAATTTCTTTATTGGGATTTGTCTTGAATTGGGTGTTGAATATACAGACCAGCTTTATAACAATCTGCAGTTTGGAGCACATGGAGGAAAAAGAATGGCTGCTGGTTCACAAAGCAATAGCAATTTTAAATTAATAAACCATAGTAGGCATGTGGAGAATCTTCTCTGCAGCAAAATAACAGTCTTTATAATTCTTTTCACAGTGCTGTTTATGTGGTGCCAATGACATTAAAGTTTGCCTTTTCTATGTTTTTATTATACAAATGCAGAAAAACCAAACGTACCCTTTAAGCCTTGGGATGCTATTCCATTTTCGCAGCAATGTTGTACTTTGGGTTCATAGCTGAAGTAATTAATTATTTCCTGGCTTCCAGGCCTTTCCTGTATTGCTGTTTTCTAAACAACAACCTCCCATTTTTGTATCCTTGTTGATTATTATTTTTTCCCAGGTGTATTACCTTACATTTATCTATATTAAATCTTATTTCATTTACTTCCATCCATCTCGCTCAAAGTTTGCCCTTAGCACTATTCTGCAGACAGAAGAGATGGTTAGACAGAACTGGTTTGCTTTTGGGATACGTTGCTAGAAGGAGAGTTAACAGCTAAATTAATTGTTTTGCTCTTTAATTTTTTTTTCCTTTATAAAGATTAACATGTGGGCTCTACTGCGTATGCATTTCAGCTTGTCATTGCCTTTGCTGAGCATGTAAATAGAGGCATTTCCAGAGCTTTCCCATATTCTGCCCACCGCTGTTGTTCCACAGATTTCACCTGAACCATTGTTTGGATTAAATGTCACATTCTTCTCTCAACACAGGTGGAAGGTGTAGATAAGGGAATAAGCTGTGTCTTATAACACCCCGAACTTGCAAAAGGGCATAATTCCACATCAGGATTTCCAACTTGTTCCACTTGGATCTATTTCATTTTGAGTCAGACCAAATCTTTTGTTTAAATGCCTTGTTGCATTCATTGGCACATCGCTCAGTACTGCAGAACATCCATTTTACATACTGATCTCTCTAATCAAGTAGTATAGGACACTGTTTCTTCCTTGGTTGTTGTCAGCAATAATAAAGAAGCAGGAGTTTATATTTTGGATTTTGGAAAATGTGCAGAAAAGGTTTTGCTATTCTGGGATTTGCTTGAAATCCTGCTATTGGCAGTCAGCGCATGAGACATTGCAATATGACAAATCCTTGGTTTCTTTGGAGAAAGATACTTTAACCATAGCATTTTCTCTCCACGGCAATGTTAAATCACAGATTTGCCTGTGTATACCACTAAGGCTTTATGCACAACCACACCAATGGCTGACTCCTTACATCCAAACTGGCACAAATCCCAAGTCAAGACCAAAAGCCTGGCCAAAAACTGTAGATTATTAAGGGAAATCACTAGCCATGGAGACAGAGGAAAAGCTATGTAATTAATGTGATAATAGCTAAGCACTGGGTTGTAGCAAATGATCAATTTTCAAGAGATCAGCAGAACTGTGTTGACTGGAGATTTGACAAAAGAAAAAGATCAACGGGTGTTGATGAAATCTAAAAATCAGTTTCTACCTGCCTACCCTCGGAGGATCTGGAAGGGGTACAAAGTATCCTAAACCCAATCAACAAAACAATTTTGAAACACACTCATTTAAAAATATTATACTTAGCAAAATGTAACATTAAAATCCCTTCCACATGCATACCCTACATTATCCATTTAGGCTGTTTTCACATCAGTTTGTGCTCAACAGCACAGAAAATCCCTCTCAGTCTTTCTCTGTGCTACTAATGCAGGACATGATGCAGAAATGAAATTGAATGCCCATTTCGGGCAAGACAGATCTCACATTAAAGACCATTTTAAGCAGAAATCAGTGTCATCTTCATAGGTAAAAAATATACTTTAGCCTAGCTGCCAAATGCCAAGATGAATAAAAAGCTATTCTGACTTCCAGTATAAATTTAATCCTTTGTAGGCTGAAGGAGCACCACAACCGTAGAGCACCAACCCCAAACTTAGCATACTTTTTGGTATGGAGGTTGGTGCACAGATAGGCAATGATTTAGTAGATCAGAATAAAAGCATAAGAGCTACTGTAGCACTTCATGCTGCCTAGGCCCTCTAGACATTGTTGGACTACAACTCCCATCATCCCTGGCCATGCTGACTGAGGCTGATGGGAGTTGGAGTCCAGCAACACTTGGAGGTCTACAAGTTCCCCTTTCTTGTTTTAAGGAAATGCAGTTTTGAAACAGTCAGTGCAGAATAACTGCAGTAGGTGGGTTACCGTTAACTATTTTTACCACTACAGATACCACAACCTATATATCCTTAAACTAAATGAATAGACACAGCTAGGATACAAACTGAGCTGTGGCAACTCAGAACCCCTAATAAGCAGATAAAGAGATCCCACGCTGCTGTATTTTAAATATACATTTTAATTCAAATATAGATTTGAAAACCCAAAGGCAAGCAATAATTGTCAGGATGTTGGAGGTGGTACGGAACAAGCCTTCGCTGCTTCTGATGGAACTGATTCCAGCTCCATTTCAAATGCCAAAACAAGCAGGCACCATGTATAAAAAGGTGTTTTAAAATCAATCCTAACTGTGTCTCCTGAATGTTTCTAACACATTAATTTTAAGTAGAAGTAAGGCACATACACAACATGCTTATAGATTGTGTTTAAAATTCCTCTTGTAATACCCAGGCATGAATTTTCCTGGCAGATGCAATGGAAAATAACTAGCTGAAGATACCATCAATAAGGACCGAAGGAAAGAGATGCAAAATATCAAACTTCAGTTTCTTTGCTGAGCAGTTGTGGCTATAAAAAAACAAAACAAAACCTTCTCTTGTGTATTGTTTTTGACATACACCAAGTAGACAATTTACAGAAAAAGAGGAACAGCCATCGCAATACTAGGAAGCTATTAATTTTCATTATTTTCATAATTTCACATGTGTCAAGCCTTAATCTGCTATGCCCAGGCATATTACATTGCACAGTTCTTTGCTGACTTGCCACAAGCTAATTATTGATGGTTCACTTCATTCTAATAAAATCTCTATCTCATCTGCCTATCAAACGGAAGTGAAGGGTTGGAGAGGAGCTGCCAGAAGGGCTACTTGAGTTCCTTTCAAAAATAATAAAGAAGAGGAAACCTTGTTGTCGTCCCTCACCCCTCCAACACAGTTCGTGCCGTCAGTACATTTCTTTTCCCTTTGTTCCTCTGTTTACTAATGTGCTGGCTGTTCCCTGAAGGAATTACAAATTCTACATAAATGCCACACTGATTATAAAGGCTACAGCTATGGTGGGGAGGGGATTTCATTTATTTTATTTATAACATGTATGTACTGCCTTTCATCCGTTATTTCAAGGCAGTTTATCAAAATTAAAACGGTGATGAATACGTAGGACTGGAGCCAGAAAGTGTCAGTGGAAGAGGGTTGACAGAAGGTGACTTTAGTTCCACCAGTGAAAAAAGATCAGTAGAGGTCTTCTTCATGCTAGAAGCACAAAGTCAGGGTGTGTGTGGTTGCAGGCATGGAAGAAAAGCCCCAATGTGGACCACAGTATAATTTTAGAAATGTAGAAAATGGCGTCTTAAAGATAAAACAGACACTTCTATTTCAGTGCTTGTGAAATTATATGTATGGGATGGGATCACTATGTTGGGCAAGGTGAAGAGGTATATTACAAGTTTGCACTGGACCCAAAAATGGTGCTTGGGCCCTGATTCTATTCTGTGTCTTTGGAAGACTTGGGGCACATCTACACTCGTGCTTTATAACGTTAAAATTGTGTTATTAAAATGTGACACCAGAGGGTGCTACAGAGCAGCGACCCACCAGCAAAGGGAAACTGCCATTATAAATGTTATAGAACGTTATTTTTTAATAACGTTTAGAAGATCAATGTAGATCCAGCCATAGACAGTCACTGGAATAAGTCCTAACCTAAGGATACTCCTGTTTCAAGTAATCAAGTTTCACAAAATGTCTGTGTGTGTGATAGTCAGACAGCGACACATGTGTTTATCTCAGTTTTCTCCTTCCTTGGACGCTTTGCTCCTGTGTCCCTGCTTTTGCATTTGGAGTTTGAGAAAGTTGTGGGAGGATCACACTGCAGCAGAACCTCTCTTCATACCTGTATTAGGCTTCAGTCTGAGCTAAGGCTCCAATGTATCTAAGAGAAGTAGAGCTTGTTTCATTGGGAATTCTGCCTCCTACTATTATGGTTGAGAAAGCTAAATGGGCAACACAGGAAGAATAAGAAGAGACGTGAGGCTGTAAGATACGCGCATGATTGGCCCACAGAGGCCTTTCCTAGGGCAGTGGAACACCACCATCAAAGTGCTGAGTTCTTGGCTGCTTCTATATTTCCAGCCTCATGCTGCTTCTGCTGCAGAGGCAATCTGCAACAGTGAATTTATTGACAATTTAGCCATAGGCCATTTCACAGTGAGAAGAAAAGGAAAGCAATTCATGAGAGGAAGTGAATATGAGAGGGATTTCTTTTCCCCAAGTAGTCCCCGGCAGGATCTCGGCACACAAAGCAATTGAAGATGTGGTGGATACTTTCCTTCATAATAGCATCCCATTATATTAGAAATAAACTTCCAGGGTATCAAACAATTGTTCCTCAAAAATGCAGGTGAAAGCTTGGTTTGTATCAACATTTGCCCCAGAGGCATTTGCCCCAAAGAGGCAAAAAGTTACAAAGCAACAAGCTTTTAAAGTGAAGGATTGTTTGTCATTGTCGAAAGAAGAGTTTTTTAAAAAGTTTACTGACATTCCAATCAGCTGTGATAGGTTGTATGACTGTGATGCTGTCATAACAGTGCTGCAGTGCCAATACAATATAATGTCTTTCAATGTTGCACTGGCTGGGGGTAGCTTTTGATGGATCCCATCTTATGCATCCCATCTTATGACTGTTTACTCTGGCTCTAGCACGTTCTCACTCCTGATGTTTGAAGCTGTGCACACGTGTTATTAGACACAGTCCATCCCATGGCTTTTTGAGAAATATGCCTGTTTGATGGACTTTCACTCAAACCAGCTGCCATCCAATTAGAAAACAGAAGCTGGGGTTAAGCTGAGATGTGAACACTGGTGACAGCTGTTCCACATGCGCAGATGACAACTTCAGTGGAGTTTCAGCATGAGAAATAAATCAGGTAATGCACATCAAGCAATCACATCCTTCAGATGCTGATACAGTAGGTGGCAGACCTGCAAGCTATGGCTATCTTGGTTGATGACAACTGAAACAGTCGAAATGTACAAATGTATGATGTGGTACAAAAAAAGTGGCCCAAGCTCCGTCCTGTGCTTTGTTGTTTGGCACCGTGAACTTTTAACAACAGCTACAAAAGTCGCTCTGTCCCAGTAAATCAGGGGTCCCCAAACTAAGGCCCGCGGGCCGGATAAGGCCCAAGGGACTCGTTTATCCGGCCCACGATGACACTGCACTGCACGGCTGCTCACTTCTGGGTCAGACGAGCACTGGAAATAACTCGTGTGTGTGTGTGTTATTTGCGCATGTGCAAGCGTTATTTCCGGTGCACATCCGGGTCGGAGGAGGCCCGTGCACATGCACACAAGCTATTTCCAGTGCTCCTCCGACCTGGAAGTGCGCCGGAAATAGCGTGTGCGCACGCATATGGGCACGCACTCCCCCGCTCTCTGCGTGATCAATGCTGGAGACACCGGCCTGAGGCACAGTAAGTGTGCTGACCCCTGCAGTAAATAAACTGTTGTCACCATTTTTCCTCTCAACCTGGGGAGAAGAGCGGTCTGTCAAACTGCAGATGACTCAATAAAGAACCTAGTTTCCTAATATGATATGTGAGTAATAGAAGTCTCATTGGGTGCTTTTATCTGCCACAGCAGTGAGTGTGGTGGATCAAAAAGTGTGGTGGATTTTGCCTATATGTCTTATGAGTACACAGACACACACACACACACACAGTGAAATGCTAATTGTGCTGCTGACAGAAATTTCTTGCCTTAGCGACAACATCATTCACACTTAACCTTTCCCAATTGCTTTTCAAAAGCCCTTCCCTTTATAGTTCAATGACTTTTCAGCTATTCTTTGGTTCAGAAGCCATTGATGCTCTTTCCTAATAGCTGAGCTCTCTCTGTACAAAGGTGGGACTCAAATCTCTGAAAAACTTCAGTTTCCCCTTTTATCCTAATATCAAGGAGTTGGACTCTCGGATTTTATAAATGCACTCACAGAATGAGCCCTCCCTGCTCTAGCTAACAGAAAAGGGAGGCAACTTGAGTTAATCACCACTTCCCCTGCTGCAGTCCTCCCAAATCTGCTCCAGGGGGTTGGGGAACCCTCCACAGAAGGAGACATTGGGAGATACAGAGGGAAAGCGAATCAGCTCAATCTCTTCCCTCTGTTTCAATTCCCAAGAAGTGTCACATAGGGCACTTCCAAATGACCTGTTTATTGAGCATCATCCTGTTTTGTTTGCAGGAAGATTAGATGATATTGGTTATCTATTAAATGCAGTTACTTTTCTTGTCGCAAAAAAGTCTGACCTTTGGGAGAAATTGTTTTTTTTTGCACCAGATCTCCCAATCAACTATAATTGTACAATGTGAATTTGATGGTGTGTCGTTGAACCAAGAGTCTGCAAGGTCTCACAAGCTACCAGAAGTTGGCAGAATCTAAGTAACCTATGTTAGGGACGCGGGTGGCGCTGTGGGTTAAACCACAGAGCCTAGGACTTGCTGATCAGAAGGTTGGCGGTTTGAATCGTTGCTCGGTCCCTGCTCCTGCCAACCTAGCTGTTCGAAAGCACGTCAAAGTGCAAGTAGATAAATAGGTACTGCTCTGGTGGGAAGGTAAACAGCGTTTCCATGCGATGCTCTGGTTCGCCAGTAGCGGCTTAGTCATGCTGACCACATGACCCGGAAGCTCCCTCGGCCAATAAAGCAAGATGAGCGCCGCAACTCCAGAGTCGTTCACGACTGGACCTAATGGTCAGGGGTCCCTTTAAGTAACCTATGTTACTTCTGAAACCTTTTTCAATGGCTTGAGATAAAGGAATTTCTTGGGATCATGTCAGTTTGGGATACCTAGCATCCCAGGTTTGCCAGGCGATGCAAAAAGATGTTTACCAAGGAATCTTGCTTGTATTTACTTACTTATTACATTTGTATACTGCCTTTCATCCAAAGATCCCAGGGTGGTTCACAGCATAAAAATACAAAATTTTGTGTGCATTGTTCCAACTTTACAAGTATTTCCTGAAAACACACACTCACCAATATGGCAACGTTGTCCCTAGCTCTCTCACTAGCCTGCTTCTGCTAACTGCTACAATTATGCTATTAAATATGACAACACAATGATTGGGACTTTGGGTGGAAGGTGGAGAAAAATAAGGCATCTCTGACAGTAGGGTCAGTTTTCGAAGTGAAGGCAGAGACACACATCTTTTTGTAAGTGTTGGACCTTTGGTGTGGTAGGGGAGGCAGTCTGGAGCATAGTGAAAAAGCTGGAGATGTTTCTGTGATGCATGGAGAGTATTTCTAGAAGTTCTAAGAGGAAGAGAGAGAATTCATTATAGGGGTGTCGTTTTTCTGCAGCATCCCATGGGCAGGCTAGGCATAATGTATAGGCTGGCGCTGAGGAATGGACTCTAAAGTTTCTGACAGATATTTGAGCTTTCAATGCAGCATGGAATTACTACACAATATTAGGCAATGCTCTACTAATCTTTAAACATGAATCTAGGCATTCTGCCAAAACTAAATCCCAAAACTCGGCACTACACATACTTTGATATACTGGAGGCACACAGTCACATAATGCTCCATAATACTGCTTCAGTTATGTTTATGATTACAAATCTAACAGAATTACAAATCAGGTAGCATTTGCCTGATATTTGAGCAGTGATGCAAATCAAGTATAACCCCTGAATTCACTTTCAAAATTATGTTAGGCTTCTAAAGCTATTTACATGTGATCTAGCCTCCTTCGGTGCCATCCAGTGGAATTAATGTGAATATCACAGCTATACAAGGGGAAGTTATAAATTATGTAGAATACAAAGCATCTTTTTATTTTCAGGATGCCAAAGTAAATAAAGGTTGTCAGGGTGACAGCTAAAACAACACTCAAAACCAGTAATTTTTTTTATAGCAATGCATTCAAATTAATGCTTGCCTGGGGTACCAACCAAAATACACACACACACACATGCATACACAGAAAGAGAGAGATATGTAGCTCTCACTTCTGCAGGGTGATGACAAAAATTCAATGCCATTAATTTGTGTAAAGCAGCTATTACCAATCAATGGCAATGTATTTCCTTCAAAAATCTGGCTAAAATAATCCCTAAGATGATCCAGGACAATACGGGAATGTTTTCACATTACCTTAGCAGACCAATGGTTGTTCCTCATAGTAACCTATGCTATGGGGAGATCATGTGAAAGCAGTGCATGACTTAGTCACCCCCATCAGATAATTCTGCCCTTTTCTGGGGGCTGATAACACTCGTGTAGGGAGGGAATTACTTCAGAGGTGTCACCAGACCATTGTATTGTGGGACTAACATTGCACCCATACTTTCTCCAACAGTGTGAGTATGCTAGTACTTAGGTATAAGACAGCTGCGCCTATGAGAAATGGAGGGATGAGCTATACAGTGGTACCTCGGGTTACATACGCTTTAGGTTACAGACGCTTCAGGTTACAGACTCTGCTAACCCAGAAATATTACCTCAGGTTAAGAACTTTGCTTCTGGATGAGAACAGAAATTGTGCTCCGGCGGCACGGCAGTAGCAGGAGGCCCCATTAGCTAAAGTGGTGCTTCAGGTTAAGAACAGTTTCAGGTTAAGAACGGACCTCCGGAACAAAATAAGTACTTAACCTGAGGTACCACTGTATTATAATACAGTCAGTGAGACTTAGTTGTATGTGACTAAAGTTCAGTTCATTTAAATGGGTATGGGAACCAAGCAAGTAATTGGCAGCCAATGCAGTTAGGCCAGGATTGGTGTAATATGCTCAAACTGTATTGCACCAGTGACCAAACGCCACTGAATTCTGCACCAGCTGAAATTTCCAAATTGTTTTCAGTGGAAGACCCACTGCAGTAATCTGACACAGAGGTTACCAGAGCATAGGTGACAGGAGTTAGGCTATCCCCGTCCAGATAGGGGCACAGCTGGGTCACTACCGGAAGCTGATGGAAGGCACTCTGCACCACTGAGACCACCTCAAGTGACAGATAAGGTAAAGGATCCCTGGACGGTTAAATCCACTCCAACACAACTGGGGGATGGCGCTCATCTTGCTTTTCAGGCCGAGGGAGCCAGTGTTTGACCACAGACAGCTTTCTGTTTCACGTGGCCAGCATGATTAAACCGCTACTGGTGCAACGGGACACCATGCCAAGAGCACATGGAAATGCTGTTTACTTTCCTGCCGCAGCGGTACCTATTTATCTACTTGCACTGGTATGCTTTTGAACTGCGAGGTTGGCAGAAGCTGGGACAGAGCAACAGGAGCTCACTCCGCCGTGCAGATTCGAACCACCGAACTTCCGATCAGCAAGCCGAAGAGGCTCAGTGGTTTAGATCACAGTGCCACAAGTGATAGCAAAGGATTCAGGAGCAACCCCCAAGCAATGCAGCAGCTCCTACAGAGGGAATGTAACCCCATCAAGAGCAGGCAACCTCCCATCTATCTGGTCTAGGTTACCAAGGCCAGACAACAGTACAGCGCATCCACCACACCTGCAGATGTAAAGAAGTAGAGCTATGTGGCATCACTGTGTTCTAAAACTATGGATGACACCACTCAGTGGTTTCATGTAGATGTTAAACAGCATGGGGGATAAAATTATATGTATTTTATGTTGCCAGCAGTCCTGAGATCTACTGATGAAGGGTAGTATACAAATTTAAAAAGTAAAATAATAATTATCTCATTATTTCTTACAACCGTGCTCAAAGGTAGACCTTTACATTATTATCCTAATGTTACAAATGGGAACGAACGTCCTGCAAATCCATGATTGACAGCTTAAGCTGTTTCGCTGTGTGCTGCTAGCCCCAACTCCAGCCTATCGAAGAACCCGTGTTCCCAGGAGACTCTCAAGTAACGTTAGGATTGGCCACATTTTCCTAGCGCACAACCAGGATGGCTGCTACAACTGAGGCTGGCTATGCTGCTGCAGCAGCACTTTGGCGCTGAACGAAGAGCTCAGCACCGGCCAAGCGGCTGCACTTGGGATTTCAGTCTGAAGGCGACGCGCTCTCCGGCTCCGTTGCTGCAGGGCTCCCGTGTTCCATTCGCTCGAGACAGCGACGAGAGCGAAGAGCCTCCTCATTGGTGAGAAAATGGTCCAATGATATCTCGCGCCGGAATTCCGGAGGGCGAGAAGGGCAACGACGAACCAATCGCCGAGTCAAGGGGCGGGGCAGGCAGCCATGAAAGTATAGAGGCACGGCTCTCAGTTGAATGTGACACCTACGTGACACTCAACGCCTTTCTCTATCTCTGCGGGTGTGAGGAGCGCGTTGATGAAAAAAGAAAAGAAAAGGCACCGTAGAGACTTGGTAACGTGAGGCAGCCGTGTTTGTCACTTTAAGTCAGCGATGGCCAAACATGGCCCTCCAGCTGTTTTTGGGGCTACAACTCCCATCATCCCTAGCTAACAGGACTAGTGATCAGGGATGATGGGAATTATAGTACCAAAAAAACAGCTGGAGGGCCAAGTTTGGCCATTACTGCTTTAAGGGGATAAAGGAGCCCTTCCCAGTTTGTATTACGCTCCTGCCTTGCACGCAAGACGTAGCCGTATGAAAGCCGGAAGTGGCGATAACACCCTTGCCTTCCACGCCCTCTTGGATCAGCAAAGGGCTATGGGAAAGAAGCGCAGATTTCTATCATCATCCTCAGGGGCCGGCACGGGAAGTGAAGTCATAATTGCTCGCCGGAACTGGGTCTTGTGGGCATGGCCTCTTCTGATACGATCATCTCCGGTGAGGGGATTTTGAGTGTCCGCCACAGGCGCCGCAAGCCAGTTCTTGCGGAAGCTGGGGCCTCGCCCAGCGCTGCTTCCCGGGCCTGCCGCGAACAGTTCCCTGTCGCGGAGAGCGAGCGGCGGCAGGAGGCGACTTCCCGCCGAGCACCATGGCCGGCGGGGAGGCCGCCCCAGCGGCGGGGCTCGACTCCGAGCCCTGCCGAGGGGGTGAGGAAGTCGGGGAAGCCGGCGACGCCGGGACGGCCTGGGTGGAGAAGCTGCGCGCGGAGTGCGAGCCCGAGGGGCACTGGCAGCACCGCCGGGAGTTCTTGATTCGCAACGCGGAAGGCCTGCCCTTGTCGCCGGGCGGGGAAGACGGCGCTGCAGGGGACGGAGACAGCCTGGAATTACGGCGACTGACCTCCCTGTCTATGGTGTGGGCCAACCATGTCTTCCTGGGATGCAGGTGAGTCGCTGGCGGGAGAAATGAAACTTAAAAGTGTTTTGTTTGCGTGAGATTTGTACGTTACTTTAAGGGTAATTAATTTCACAATGAGGAGGAGTTCCTTAAGATGTCATAAACCTAAGAAGGAAAATAAGGCATTCTCCGAATGTTGTTATAAATCTTTGATTTTTCTTGACAAGCCAATGCACATATTTTTGCAGCTGGCTTATGTGCTAAAATGACATTAATCCCCCATTTTTGAGCAAAAACTACAAGATCATTTTCTGCCTGATCATTTTAACTGTATTATCATATTCATATCCCATGTTTCTTCTATCATGAAGCTCAGGCTGACATACGTGGGATTCCTGGGTGATTTCCATTGAGGCACAGACCCAGGACCAGACATGTATACCTTTAGCAAGGTAGTTGCCTGGTGTACCTGTAAGTTGCTGTAGTCCCACAACACTCTCATTATGTTGATCATGTCCTGATTTGACCATATAGGCCAATTGTGCTAACGCCTGTAATTACTTTAATTTTGCTACCTGTTGTTCTTCAGAACTGCGGTGCTTAAAAGGCTTTGTAACAGCCAGCTAAACCAAACAAACGTATCTTCTATTTTGACTGTCCCCCCCTTTTTTTGTTCATCTAGATTCTGAGATGAGAGGCAGGCTTGTTACTCTGAATACACATTCCGTGACTAAACAGTGCTAAGACTCTAATAACCTTAGAGCATTGAATTCCTCTTGTCTAGGTCTCATTGTTCTGTCTTTCCACAAGTCACCCTGAATGGCAGATAAATTGCTCTTTGCTTCTTGAAACATTTTTTGAGCATAACATAAGAGGTCTCCAGTTTTACATAATCAACTGGATCCAGGTGGAGTTAATCATATTTAGTTGACACTGAAATCAATAAGATTTAAGTTGAATCATTATCTTTTCACATTGGGCTTAATGAGGCCTAATTAGACGTAATTTTGTATTGATCTGATCCATTCTTATATCAGTGCATTGAAAAATGGAATTACTATTCCACAATGCAGATATCTGGGGTTTGGAGAGTGTCTCAAACTCTGAGGCATCAAAAGTTTATTTAAAGTATTTTAATTGCTTTTTAGAGCCAAGCACCCATGCAGCCAGATGTCTAAATACATTCTGACCCTGAAAATAGCTGCCCCCTTTTTCTTCTTCTCTTGAGTTCTTATTGCACTACTGCTTGGGGTGTGTGGAAGTGGAATTGGCAATATCTACAATCCAAATAACACATATGTGTTGGTAGCTGTCTTGAGGATCAGTGAATGCGAACTAAATTTTTCCTCAAAATGCTAATTGCAGTTGCTTTTTCCCTTCAGGTATCCTCTGCAAGTGATGGAAAAGGTGATGGACATGGCTGCAGGCATCACAGTGACCAATGCTCCAACCCACACTCTGAGAGATGAACTGGTTGCCAAGGTGAAACGAGGCATATCCAGTAGCAATGGTTAGCAGATAATAGCTGTGCAAATACACATAGGAGCATAATAAATGTTATCCTCTCAAAAATGTCAGCCAACATTCTTTAAATTGTCATTTATGTTGATAATATTATTAATATTTGATCTAACTCATTTTGCTTTGGTAAATCTTACAATCAAATAAGTGTAAGGTGAATTTGATTTAATTCATGCAGAAATGTTAACTGTCAGTTTGCCTTCCTAGTAGTTTTATGGCAGTAGTGAGCAAGGAACTTTGATTTAAACTACATACAATAGGGTATGATGCTTTAAATGTACCTCTTCAAACCAGACAGTTATTTATTATATGCCTATAAAATTCCTGCAGAGGCCATTAATTGTAAGACTTTAAGGTAACTCAGTTTCCTTGACTCTTTTTCTAAAGTGTGTGTTTGATTGTGATAAGGACAGTTACACTTACTGTGAATTACAGACATAATTTGTTTTTAACTTTTTTTTAGAAGGGCCAGAAGAGCCCAGCAAGAAGCGTGCTGTTGGCACAGAAAAAGCTTCTGAAATTACTGGCAGTGATGCAGAGTCTGCAAAGCCAGAAGAGCCCATGGAAACAGATACTAATCCTGTGAAGAACCCAGGAATAGAGGCAGCAAAAAATGCAGAGAAGCCACTGTCTACGACTGCAGCCCAAAAGGTAGCACCTGCAGCATCTTCGACTGTGGCTGAAAAGGAAGCACCTGCAGCAGCATCAGAAGTGGTTCAGAAGGTGACGCCTACAGCTCCAGTCTCTACAGCTCAGAAGGTAGCACCTGTAGCCTCTTCGACTGCACCTCAGATAGTAGCACCCACAGCATCCTCAACTGCAGTCCAGAAGGTAGCATCTGCAGCGCCAGTCTCTGCAGCCCAGAAGGCAGCACCTGCTGCATCTTCAACTGTAGCAAGAGTAGAAGCCAGAGTTGCTAATTATGAATCTACAGCAACCACCAGGCACAAATCAGCTGTGGCTTCTTCTTTGCCTGGCCCTGAATCAAAGCTGAATTACTGTTTAAATAAACCTTCAGAATCCAAATCTGAAAACACATTAGCATCTGAAAAGAAAGGCACATTGGAAGATACGGCAGCGTTGGCTTCAAAAAGCAGCTCACACACGAGTGTGGTTCCTGCCAAAGTGCCATGCAAATTATTAACAAGCGAAGATGCAAAAGAGAGGCAACCATTTTTCAATAGACTATACAAAGCTGTTGCTTGGAAGTTGGTTGCTGTTGGAGGGTTTAGTCCCAATGTCAATCATGTAGAACTCTTAAACTCATCCATTCAGTCTGTAAAGGCAACATTAGATGTTGAATTTGTCCCACTGAAAGAGCTGGCGGATTTACCTCAGAATAAAAGCTCTCAGGAAAATGTGGTGTGTGAACTGAGATGTAAATCGGTGTATTTGGGAACTGGCTGTGGAAAAAGTAAGGAAAATGCCAAAGCAGTTGCTTCAAGAGAGGCACTGAAACTGTTTCTCAAGAAAAAGGTAATTGTGAAATTATGTAAAAGGAAGTACAAAGGAAGGGAGATTGAAGATTTGGTGCTTCTTGATGAAGAATCAAAACCATTAAATTTACCTCCAGCTTTAAGAAATCCTCAAGAAATATTATAAAACAGTGAAACAGTCACTGTTTATACTAGCAAATAATGTTCTATCACAAATAACTCGATTACTTTTTGTACACTGTATTAGACTCCCATATATTTTGTATTTTTCAGTTTTGAGGAATTCTTGTTCTTTTCACTCAGTAGCAAATGTAAATAATTTGTTATAGATGTAAAGCGTGCTGAGGTATGCCTTAACATATATAGCACATTAGTGTGCTGTTTTATTTGCTAAATAGTATACCAGGTCTTCTATTTTTAAGGAACAATTAAGGTACAGTTTGCTGTTCAGTCTAATTTTCTAAATCCTACAATTTAGTATCAGTAATGCTCACTTCAGAACTCATCCTTTTTAGCCGCGAACAGATTTGTAGACAAGAACCATTGTATCTGGATTGTAGAAGGTTGTCTAAAAGTTTCAATCAAACCTTTAATCACCTGCTTCATGTGTTGCTCAGAATGTTCATATGCCTGTTTTAAGAAAAGAAGATAGTTCATTTGACTCAAGATAGTTGATTTAAGTTTTTTAATGAAGTAGTAATATTTTAAATTTTAACTAAAATGATATGCTGGTCCTATTTAATATCATACTTGCAGATTGTCAGTCAATAATCACCAAATTACTTTATCACTAAACACTTCTCTAAGCAGCTTTGACTTATATTTTGTGAGAAATACCATCTTTGCTTTTTTTCTAATAAATGCAGCTTTCTATATTCAGCAATTATTTATGTCTGTGTAATTTGGGATTATTTTTTAAGATTTTATGAAATATTCTGCTTCCATTTCATTTAACTAAAGATATATGCTTATAACTTAGATATTTGCTCAGTCTTAAAGACACTAGTATTAATTTGCAAGTTCAACCACTCAAATTAAGTGCTAATTTTATTAAAACCTGCACTGCATTATGACTTGGGGTTGTCAACAAGTATTAACTAAAAGGTGTTGCATTCACACACTGACTCTCATCTAAAGTTCTGCACTGCTGCGATGTCTGCACATAGGTCTACATGTACAGGCATCGTTCTGTTACCTCTATGTTAGTAAATGTTCTCTGAACAGTGAAATGTTCTCACAGCACTGATGGAGCATTTCCCATCGTCTGTTAATTTTCTTCACACAGCACTGCTTTGAGTGTTCCTGTGCCATTTAATAAATATCCCAAGGCAACAACTAGCTATGCTAATTCCAGGATCTGGACCAAAGCTGTAAGATGGGAAGCAAGACAGCATTTCTTGCAGCTGAATGAAATACAAGCTGTAAATTACAACAAAGCCCTTCCTGAAGTTGCTTAAATAATTCTGCTCACCCCAGCAACAGAACACGCAATGGCTTAGTCTTAAGGAAACTTAAAGGAAATTTATGGAAGGAACATTTCTGTTCCTGCGGCCACCTGCCTCACCCTTTGCTAAGTCTTTGGAGAGTTGGAGAGCCCATCCTGAACTGGGAGATGGGATACCAAGGAGTGATAGGGGGAGGAAGAAAGGAAACACTCCTTTCACAAACTTCCTTACGTTGACTTAGGATCCAACTCATTATTCAAATTTTTGCAAATCGATTTCAAATGCATTTTAATAGAATCTTGTGTAGTAGGGGTTGCTGACATCTTGGGGCCCATAAGCACGTTTGCAAACCTGAGAAATGAATGTGGGTTCTGTTGAAGGGAAGGCCTTGTTGAGCACATCTGCACCTGCAGGTGCCATGTTGGTGACCCCTGTTCCTGAGCAAAAGTGGGTCAAAATGAATATGTGGCAGCTGATTGTTTGTTAAAGAAAGGTAGGCTCCTTTGTAAGAAAAAAAAATACTCATTCAAATAAAGATATTTTCAGTTGTTTGGCTCCTGTTCAAACTTAATGGGTTAAACTTCTTGCAAAAAACTATTGGGAAAACAATTTTGATTTCAGTTTTTATTTGTACAGCATGGTAGATTGTACAATCCACAACACTTATGAGAAGAGAAGAGTGGCAGAAAAAGTAGCATCAAATGGGTATTTCTTTGTGCTTCTTTCATTTGGTCTTGTATAGTAATATGTGCTTGTTAAACAAAAAGCACATCTGAAGCCAGCATTTTGCTATGGAGGTGAATAACCTTTTTCAGGTCACATTCCCTTGTGGCTACCATTCCTATCCAAGGTCATAAGTGGCTGCTGGATTAGGCCACTGATCCCTCTAATCCAGCAGCCTGCCCTTACAGCAGCCAACCAGATGCCTGTAGGAACCCTGCAAGCAGGACATGAGCACAACAACACGCGGCTCATCTGCAATTCCCAGCAGCTAGTATTCAGAGGCATACTGCCTCTTGTGAGTGGAAGTAAACCAGTGATTGTGGCTAGTAGCTATTGACAGCCTTCTATTGCCAGCAGCAGGCAGAGTCACCCCACACACTTCCTTAAACACCCTTCTATTCTCTTACCAGGCATTCTCTCTCACTTGCATATGATCT
Source organism: Podarcis melisellensis (assembly GCF_964234715.1). Taxonomy (NCBI): domain Eukaryota; kingdom Metazoa; phylum Chordata; class Lepidosauria; order Squamata; family Lacertidae; genus Podarcis; species Podarcis melisellensis. The sequence goes on from NC_138541.1 coordinate 49,854,910, forward strand.
AGCAGTTTCCACTTTTTTAAAAAAGAAAAAAGTTGTCCTTGGTGAGAACTGCAGTATCAACTTCAGGTAAAGCTTTGGCTACTTGCGTCATTCTGCCCATAGAGATAGCAGTTTTAGACTAACACACCCCTTGACTTCCAGTTTAATTTGGGGTCTCTGTTTTACACTGGTACAGAAAAGTGTAACACATCTGTGTGGAAGTGAGTGGAGCACAACCATGTCCTCTGGCGGATTGAAGTAGCCAAGGTGGTTGGCAGTTGTATTTATTTATTGCTACAACCTGAGGTACTTTTTGTTCCGAATTGATTTTGCTGGAAATGCATAACCACCTTCAGCCAAGCAGATGTAGTGAGGAAGCATAATACAGTGGTACCTCGGGTTAAGTACTTAATTTGTTCCAGAGGTCCTTACTTAACCTGAAACTGTTCTTAACCTGAAGCACCACTTTAGCTAATGGGGCCTCCCGCCGCCACGCAATTTCTGTTCTCATCCTGAAGCAAAGTTCTTAACCCGAGGTACTATTTCAGGTTTAGCAGAGACTGTAACCTGAAGTGTATGTAACCCGAGGTACCACTGTATACATTTTTTAAAGTACTAGTTAACAATTCTGGTGGTTGTCCAACAAGGGTGGTTGTACTGTGTTAAGAGCTACAGAATCGTTGCAGCTCTTACTAGACTCATGAGGTCTGCCCCCACATTCAGGGAGGATGATATCCTTTTTACCTTTTTGGACGTTTCCATTTTCATATGTGCTGGACTAAACAAGCAGTGCAAGGGCATCGCTAGTGGTTGGTGAATGATGTACAGGCAAACTACCTTTTGGCCTTAAAGCTGGTGTTTGGTTCTGAGAGAAGTCAAACAATACAAGACGCAGCTGGCTCCAGTGTTTGCTACGTGGGACATCTTCTGGGCTCCAGTGTCTGCTTCTGCTACCACATTTCAAGTAGAAGGTTAGGAAATAACTTACAATCACTCTTCACACTCAAGCAATTTACGGTATGTTTAAGGGCAAGCATCTGGTCAACAGGTTAAGGAGGGATTCACCTGCCAGGACAACATACACATCTTAGCTGTGCTGCCTCCCGGCCTTCCCTGAGCGCTACCACTGGGGGAGTGCTAGCAAGGGAAGGCAGCGGCTCCTCTTTGGTGCACTCTTGCCTGCACTCTCCCTTTGCTCACCCCAAACCCACCCCTGCTCAGTGGGTGGGCAACAAAAGTGACTGCTCCTTGCTGCTGCTCCACCAAAAGTTGCAAGGTAAGACTGCTGTTGCTTCAGATGGTTATCTAATACATTAAAGGTAAAGGTAAAGGGACCCCTGACCATTAGGTCCAGTCGTAGCCGACTCTGGGGTTGCGGTGCTCATCTCGCTTTCCTGGCCGAGGGAGCCGGCATACAGCTTCCGGGTCATGTGGCCAGCATGACTAAGCCACTTCTGGAGAACCAGAGCAGAACACGGAAACGCAGTTTACCTTCCTGCCGGAGCAGTACCTATTTATCTACTTGCACTTTGACGTGCTCTCGAACTGCTAGGTTGGCAGGAGCAGGGACCGAGCAATGGGCGCTCACCCCGTTGCGGGGATTCAAACTACCGACCTTCTGATCTGCAAGTCCTAGGCTCAGTGGTTTAACCCACAGCGCCACCCTCGTTCCTTATCTAATACATTGGAACAGTGGTAAATGGAATGTTCCATTTACAAACAAACGAGGGGTCCTCAAACTTTTCTAGCACTTATGTTTTCTGAGTTCCCCTCCCTTTCCAGTAGTTTTTTGGGGGGTGACAATTATTTAATGAAGCATGAATGGCACTTTGCACATGCTCAGAGATTCTCTTTCTAATTTCTACAGCGATAATAGGTGTAATTTTTTATTTGCAAAATAAGCAAAACCACCAGGATCTCGAGCTCATCTCAGGCTATACAGCCACAACCTAGAAGTTTTCAGCTGCCGGAATTCCTCCTCCGCTTCTTAAATTCCAGTTAGTAATGGGCGGGGCGATGCGTTATATTTGCATACTATCTGCATGCAGGTTTAGCATACGCACCCAGACCTTCTGTAGTAAAGAACTGCCGCCCCCTACAATCCCCCACATAAAAAAGAGAGAAAGAGAACCTCCGCACTACGATTTTATATAAAATAGAAAAGGTTTTGCATTTCATACTGCTCGCCATGACCTGGAAAAAAGGCGCTTCCTCAAGGCTTTATATAGCCGCTGCCCGCGTCATTTTTTGTAGGGTGTTCTAAAGACCTGCTCTCTAGGCTACGCGCGGAGAACGCTTGTTTCTCTTGGGCCCCTGAGCCCGCCTAGGGGAAAGTCCCCGGACCCTGGGCAGAGAGTGCCGCGTGCTTTGCAGCGCGCAACAACCCGTCTCGCCAGCCCACGTTGATTCCGCCAAGAAGCCCTCAGGGCCGAGCGGGTGGGCGCGGGAGGGGCCTCTCGTCACCTCCATAGTCACGCAGGTAGTGCGCATGTGCATCTTTCACAGAGATCGCCGCACCAACAGAACGGGGCTCATTCTCAGAACGCCTTTTTTTAAAAAAAATATTATTACAAATAGTAGACTTGGATCTAGTCCAACGTATGGGAAATCGAAGCCATGACCTTGGCGTTATCAGCACCACCAATAACAGCATCAGTATGTTAGGTAAAAGGTAAAGGTACCCCTGCCCGTACGGGCCAGTCTTGACAGACTCTGGGGTTGTGCGCCCATCTCACTTAAGAGGCCAGGGGCCAGCGCTGTCCGGAGACACTTCCGGGTCACGTGGCCAGCGTGACATCGCTGCTCTGGCGAGCCAGAGCCGCACACGGAAACGCCGTTTACCTTCCCGCTGGTAAGCGGTCCCTATTTATCTACTTGCACCCGGAGGTGCTTTCGAACTGCTAGGTTGGCAGGCGCTGGGACCGAGCAGCGGGAGTGCACCCCGCCGCAGGGATTCGAACCGCCGACCTTTCGATCGGCAAGTCCTAGGCGCTGAGGCTTTAACCCACAGCGCCACCTGCGTCCCATCAGTATGTTACTCAGGAAAAAAAAGCCTTACTGAGTTCCGTAGGTTGTACTTTACTTGTTTGGTTTGATGTGTTGTTTCGTGCAGTTTACTCGATAGTCAGTTCACTCGAGTTTACTATGTGCGCCTGGACTATATGTAGCTGGAAACTTCCAAGTCCCACTCATTTCAGGGCGGGGTAATTTCTAAAGCCACCTTAGCTCACGTAGCAAGGCGAGCAGCACACTATGACCAAGTTACTTTTCTCTCTGCATAAATCTGTCTCGAGAGCATAAAAGTGGAGAAGCAGGAGGAGTCCAGAGACCCTCGAAGCAAGGGCGATCGACAAGTAGAAGGGGAAGAAATGGAGGCAGTGAGAGATTTTACTTTCTTGGGCTCTATGATCACTGCAGATGGTGACAGCAGTCACGAAATTAAAAGACGCCTGCTGCTTGGAAGAAAAGCAATGACAAACCTAGACAACATCTTAAAAAGCAGAGACATCACCTTGCCAACAAAGGTCCGTATAGTTAAAGCTATGGTTTTCCCAGTAGTGATGTATGGAAGTGAGAGCTGGACCATAAAGAAGGCTGATCGCCGAAGAATTGATGCTTTTGAATTATGGTGCTGGAGGAGACTCTTGAGAGTCCCATGGACTGCAAGAAGATCAAACCTCTCCATACTGAAGGAAATCAGCCCTGAGTGCTCACTGGAAGGACAGATCCTGAAGCTGAGGCTCCAATACTTTGGCCACCTCAGAAGAGAAGACTCCCTGGAAAAGACCCTGATGTTGGGAAAGATGGAGGGCACAAGGAGAAGGGGACGACAGAGGACGAGATGGTTGGACAGTGTTCTCGAAGCTACCAGCATGAGTTTGACCAAACTGCGGGAGGCAGTGGAAGACAGGAGTGCCTGGCATGCTCTGGTCCATGGGGTCACGAAGAGTCGGACACGACTGAACGACTAAACAACAACAACGTTTGGGAGCACACTGCTATTGGCAAAGTGGTCCTAAAGCAGAGCATTCCACCACCCCCCAGCCCCACGTGGGCGCTCCAGTGTCACTTTCCCTCCTCCCTCCCCCGCGCCAACTCCCTTTTGTTCCCCCAGCCCTTCTCTCCTCCCTTCCACGCGCCGCTGTCAACAGATTCAGACACAAGTGAAAGGGGGAGGCGGGGGGGGCGTTCGGTTTCTCTGGCTTCATTTCCGTCCCTCTCGGCAGCGGATTGGCTGGAGGAAAAAAGTAGGCGGGTTCTGATAGAGTGTGTGTGAGAGAGGGGGCGAGACTGATCGGAACGATCAACGGAACGTTGAGACCAGGCACCGGCAGGAAGGGAAGGAGGGGAAACCGCAATTGCATGGAGCGGTGTCTCTTTAAAGTGGAGACCCCGCCCTTCGTTTTCCGCGTTGGCCTCCTGACGTTCCATCCGTCCGGACCAATCGCGTCGGGTGTGAGGGGAAGGCGGGAGAATGCGAACCGGCCGCTCCTTATAAGGACAAGGCCTCGCGCATGCGTGCTCCGCTGTACAAAAAAAAAAAGCGAGGAGGAGAAGGAGGGGGGGCGCGGAAGGGAAAAAGAGGCGGGGAGTTCCAAGTGAGGGAGGAGGTTTTCTTTCGCCTCGGCTGCCCGCGCCGATTAACAGAAGCGGCCGGAGGGGCTTCCTTCCCCTCCCCCCTCCCCATCGCTCGAGGGCCCCGGGTCCGCCGAGGGGGAAGCGGGGTCGCTGTCACGTCGCGTAATGATGTTGGGGTCGCCGGGGCAACAGCCTGGGGGGGCGGGGTCTGGGGCGGCGGCGGCTGCCGGTTCTGCCGCCACTGCAGCCGGCGGGGCCGGCGGAGTGTCCGGCTTCCCGTGCGGCGGCGGCGGCGTGTCGGAGAGGATCCTGGCGCGCTACGTGCAGGACTACCTGGAGTGCGTCGAGTCGCTGCCGCTGGACATGCAGAGGCTGGCCTCGCTCCTGCGCGAGATGGACACGCGCTGCCGGGGTGAGTGGCGGGGGGGGGGGAGAGCGGGGAGGAGGGGGCGATGGCGGCGGAGGCAGCGGCGCTGCTCCCACCCCCACCCCTCCAGTCCAACCGCCCTTGCTTTGAAAGGAGGAGGGGCGTCCACGCCTCACCAGGCGCCCGGAGGGGGAGGAAAATGGCCACGCTCCGCCAGCCCCCACCCCCCGCCTTGGCCCTCGGGGCGAACTTGAGGGGGTGGGCGCTGAGGAATGGCCCCGGCACTGGGGCCCCGGCGGGGCTTGGACCACCCATCCCCGCCCTCATGACCCTGTGACGCGAGCTGGGAGGGGGCGGCGGACGACGGGGCATGCCCTCTGCCACCTTTTTTTTTTAAAGTCCAAGTTCACGGGGGAAGGAGGTTCAGTAGCAGAACCCGTGTGACGCCCGAGACGCCTCCGTGATGGTGGTGGGGTCTCCGGTGAGATGCATCGCCCGAAAAGTTCCGAGATGCGAACTTCGAAATTGTTTTCCTTTTCCCCTTGGTTGCACAGGGAGACGTCTCTGCAAAGTTGAGTTGTTGTTGTTGTTTCAAATGCAGTGCAGTGATCACCCACGCATGCACGCACCTGCACAGTTGCACACCACCCGGTTCCCAGGTAGGGCTGACAGGGCTAGATTAGCTAGGTTTGGGGGCTATCATTTGTATCAACAGACTATATATGTGGTAGGTAAAGTGCTTTTTTCTTTTTAGTGTTTGTGGCAGATGGGTGAAGAGCATATATTCAAGGCCATTTACTACTATTTGTTCCACTTGCAACCAAGGGATTCCCCCCCCCCATCTTTTTACACGGTTTTAGTCTGTTTTTATGAGCAAGTGAAGCAAACAAGAAGATTTCTGCACTGCAGGGGGTTGGACTAGATTTGGTCCCTTCCAACCCTACAATTCTATGATGTTGTGGTCTCTTGTGTATGATGCTAGAATGCGGATGGAGGTGTTTGGGGAATGGTGTCTTTTCCTCAATATAATTTTTTCGCCAACTTCCCTGCAAAATGGAGCTAGGAAACCTGTTTTGTTGTTGTTTTTTTAGCCTGAGGGCCACATTCTTTTGTAGGTAACCTTCCAGGGGGCACACAGTGGGTAGGGCCAGAGGCACAAGTAGGTAAAGCAGTGGGCATGACTCCTGCCTTTGCACAGCAGGCTACATTCTAGCCATACAGAATCTGTATGTTTTACACAAGCATTTCGCTGTTCGCCATCCATGCAAGCAAAGGTATTGCCATAGTTCTAGAATGTATTCCCACTAGGCAAAAGCAGAGCAAGGCTGATGAAGAGTGTGGCCTGGGGAAAGGTTTGAAGGGCCACATTTGGGCTCTAGACCTGAGATTCCCTACCTCATGTAAATTGACAGAAATAGTAATTTTCAGTACTTAACATGCGAAAAAATGCAGCTTGCCATTTCAAGGTAGGATGTCAGGAGAGGAAAGAACTAGAAAAAACAAACATGCTTTCCCCCCTCCCCTATGAAACACCAGATTTAATTATATCACTTTATAATGCTAACATGCTAAATGACACATTAGCCTCTAGATGCTTTTAAAAAACTTCCTTGCATTTTGGAAGAGGCCTTGGACAGATTTGTTTTTGCATTTTAATGCGTTACTATCCTTTGAAAGTATATGCTTTATTACATAGCCTCAGATATGTACTATTCACATTTTTAGTACAAGATTAGCATTTGTCAACTTGAAAGGAGTGACTTGAAGGATTCTAGTTCATAATACACTTATTCTGACTTCTTTTTAACAGAAGCGTTAAAAGAAATCGACGAGGTCTATGAAAAATACAAGAGTGAAGATGATCCTGCTCAGAAAAAGCGTTTGCAGCAGCATCTTCAGCGAGCACTGATCAACAGTCAAGAGCTTGGTGATGAGAAAATCCAAATAGTCACTCAGATGCTTGAGTTGGTAGAGAACAGAGCCCGGCAAATAGAGTCCCAGTCTCAGTGTTTCCAAGATCTGTCAGATACAGAGAAGCCCACCGAAAAGTCAAAAGTGGACCCTTGTCTACCAGAAAGATCTTCACGAAGACCACGTCGACAGCGCACCAGCGAAAGCCGTGATATATGCCATATAGCAAATGGAATTGATGAATATGATGACCAGCCCCCTAAAGAAAAGAGGTCCAAATCTGCTAAGAAAAAGAAACGCTCTAAAGCTAAACAAGAAAGGGAAGCTTCACCAGTAGATTTTGCAGTAGACCCTAATGAACCAACTTACTGTCTCTGTGACCAAGTGTCTTACGGGGAAATGATAGGGTGTGACAATGAACTATGTCCCATTGAATGGTTTCATTTTTCATGTGTTGGACTCACTTACAAACCGAAGGGGAAATGGTATTGTCCTAAGTGCAGAGGAGACAATGAGAAGACTATGGATAAATGTACAGACAAATCCAAAAAAGATAGAAGATCGAGGTAGTTGATGCTCTGAATACATTGAGAGCTGCGTAGTTTTTATTAAAAACTGTTTAATAGGCAGACCCATATTTTAGAATAATGCATAAAACTATGCAATATTTTTTACAGTCTGTAGTACTAATGGAGTATTAATACATGTTAGTACTTTTGTGCTTTTGAATATTCTGCACTAAAAAAACCAAATTCTTCGAACAGGGTCACGTGGGAGTAGCACAAAGGGGATTCAAGAGTTCTTGGTCCCTCACTCTTTTTAATTGCAGAATTATGGTGATGCCTGATGAGGACGGACTGGAGGGATAATCATGTTAAGACTGGTATTTTAACATCTGTTGCAGTTGTAACTTTAGTCCATTATAGCTCATTCTGCTGAGAACACTTTCGTTCTATGACGCTTTTAGACTTCAGAGTCTTAAAAGATCATATTTAATTGGGGTTAATCTAGTGTTACATTTTAAGTCTTTCGGGGTGAAAAGCCAACATTCTTCTTTATTGCTTTCCTTGTGATTTCTGTATATGTCACTATGTTAATCTTGTGGTGATGAGGTTAGAAGCCTTTTTAGGGACGGTATATTAAACAATAAAGTATGATGGCTAGAAGAGTTCTACTCAGCATTACAAAGACAGTCCTGAACTGAGGCTACTTGATTTTCCCATTCTGTTCCTTTCCATCTTTTAACTCATGTTGTGCCATCTTGCCACTGACTTCTTGGATGATGGCAGGAACATACAATCATGTTGAAAAGTTTACAGGTACAATAGATGCGTAAGTACTATAATATCTATAAGTCTTTGGACAAGTTATAAGAGTTTGCCTGGACTAGTATGTTAACTGGCTTTTGTGCTTTCTAGGCTCTTGGAGCTGAGGAAAGTTGAGTAGTAGTAAAAAGCAACTGCCCTCTTATAGAAGAGGGATACAATAGATGTAGATGTAGACAAAAGGAACTGTGTTCCTGAAAAGTGTATTGCTTTTTATAAAACCTTATACATAAGGAACCAGGCCTTATTTTTGGAGCAGACAGTAACTGAAGGTGTTCCAAAACTAGATATTATTTCTTTAATCGAGTTCTACATGCCAAATTTGATGACAAACAGCTGTAACCTCTGTCTAGCTGTCTAACATACTACTATCCGGTTTTTCTAAACAAGGCTTTTTTCCCCCTAGCATTTGAGAGGGATCTATTTGCATTTCACAGAGGTTATAACGTGCATGTGAGGCAATAGCAATGTGAATGAAACGGAATAAACAGCCCGATAATAAATTCACATATCTTCAAACTCTTGTTTCTGCAACAACAAACTGAAACATTTCTGTGGCTGTTAAAGTTTTTGTGGTTTAACTGATCTTTGAAAAAGTTCTGGATACTTTCACACACACAAAAAAGTTATCACGAGCTCTGACCAGATACTTCACTTAAGGTGGACATTTTTCATTTTGTATGGGTGAGTAGCAGCATCTCTGGGACCTTATATATTACCTAGTTTAACTGGGAACTGCTGTTATTGTTAGGTGTCGGGTTTTATCAGCTGAATCGTTACTTCTGTATTCCATAGAGGAGTGGGACACTTGTTTCAACTGATTCTGAAACACTGTCTCACAATTTCATGGGGCAACACTGATTGGGAACTATCTTCCAGTGAAAAAGGAAGTCTTCTTCCATAAATAATATGTCTTCTGTTCAGGGTTTTTGGGAAAAACAAAATGCAAGTTCAGATATATGTATTTATTTTGGATGTCTAGTTGCTTCTCCCCAGTGTCCTGAACAAAATAATGCAACAAGTAGGAAAATTTAAGTCCCAAGGTAGTAGCATGTTGTTGAAATTCTAAGAAAGAGGATATATTTTGAACAGTGGCTTGATCCCAGCTGACTGAAGGAGACTGGGAACTGGTTTTGGATTTATTCGCTCCTGTGTGCTTAACACCATATTCAACACCTTCCACTGATGGTAAAACCTACTTGTGCATTTCAGATCTGTTTCTAGGCATAATAATTCTGCAACCAGGTAATGGTGTGCATTAAATATCTGCACTATTCCTAAACAGGGAATGCCCAGACTAGCGTCTGCAATTCCTGTGTCTCCTCTGCTTCCAATTGACAACCTGACTCTTAGCCCTATCTTAGCAAAATGATAATGTTTCCCATTTTTAAGAAACTGTCATTGCTATGAACTTCTAATGATTTTAAAATAAGTTTGCTTGCTGTGGTTTGACAATCTCCCTCTTGGTTCTAAATTTTGTAAGCCTGGGCACATGCAAATAAGAACTGTGCCACTGAAGTGTATCAATTACTTGGATCTAATATTTTGCATGCTATGTTTTATGAATAAAAACCACTTTGGTTGTAAAAATGGAAAAGAACATTTTTATATTGCCCCCTTTTTCAGTAATGCACACACAGGCTGGGATCCAAAGAAACATGTACATGTATAATAAATGTTTTTGTGCATGTGGAAAGAAGTCAGTTTTCCCTTTCACACTGCATTCTCCATTTGCCTCACAAAATGTCACTCCAGGGGTACCTTGATATAGGGTGGAGTGAGAATGAAAGTCCCCAGTACATGTCTGGAACACCCCACACAGCTCTTTAGCTGTGTTTTGTAATATTCTTTTATTTGTATCTGACAAATGGTATTGAAATAAAGCTATAAAAGTACTGGAGTTCTGATGAAAACCATCATAAGTATGAATGCTGAGATTCCTTCTGACTTGCTTGGCTTATATGCTTGAGTAAGACAAGTAGTATTCTTCCCTTTGAGTGTCCCTAAATTTAGCAGCATATAATGACAGGAAAGAGGGAAGTGGGAACAGTAAGCAATAAACATAATTTCATAATTGAAGGCATTCTATGCTGTATCATGTTGCATCTCTTAAAACTGCATCTCAGAATAAATAGGGCATTGATGAAACAGGACATCTGAATGAATTCCTAAACAGGATGATTTTTTATCTCTGCCTGCTTGATGTTAAACTTCAAGTCAAGCCAATCTAGCATGTTCAGAAAGGTGGGATCCCCACTCCTCTCTGCTACATCACAACAAAATGAAGTTGATCGGCTGATTCAAAATGAGCTGGTAGCATATGCCATCAGAAATTGTTGTACCAATGCTTACTTATAAACTGGTGTTCTTCCACACAAAGCTGACTTAAGTACAGTATGTGCCAAAGAGAGATGGTTGAGGCTAGTGTTTGTCTATGCCTATATGCAAGGAATAAGCTGTGCCAACCCAATCACACAAAAGCCAAGCAAGGATGAGAAGAAACACAGTCCTGTTTAAAACCATACTTTGAGATATTCAGATGGAGCAAAATCAGCTGGACCCAACTAAATTAGTTAACAGAATTCCTCATTGTTAGTAGCACTAAGACAAATGTCTTGCTCTAGCTTATTTTAGCTTTAGATTAGTATATCAAATGCATATTCGTAATGCAATAGCCATTACCCAGTATCATCCAAATGTTTGCTATCATTTTAATTTATCAGTAAATTTCACAACAGAATATCAATATTTCAATTGAAACATTCTGATTATATCTTTTACAAAATCGCTGAAATCCATTATCACTGTCATAACAATTGTTAAAGTTGATAGATAACCCCTTTCCTACCTTTATGAAACCTAATCAAGCACATGAGCTTCACCATGTGTGTAGTATATATGTATCCCAATTACTTCTTGCTGCTCCTAAAGAAAGGGGGACCCCCTTCTTTCTACATATTCTGTTAAAATTTTCTGACATTTAGGGCACAAAATATCTTCTAAATCAGCCTTGAGACCACAAATATTGTTGGGCTGCAACTCTCACCAAACCTCAGCCAGCTTAGCCAATGGTCAGGGATGATTTGAGTTTTGGTCCAGCAACATTGGGAGCTCAAGGCTAAATAAAGCTGCTCTATATAACCCAACACAAATGAAACTAGTGACTTGGGTGTTTTATCCCTGATAATCTCTGTTTGGATCCTTAGACAATGCAACCAATATAAGTTCTCACTGATGCAGAAGGCCAGGAAACATCTTCCAATATCAAACTAAAAGTACCGGTAGGTATTTTTGTTTGGGCAAGATTATAAACCAACTAAGTTACAGAGTAAGGTAAAAGGTAAAGGACCCTGGACTATTAAGTCCAGTCAAAGGCTGGGGTGTGGCACTCATCTCGCTTAGAGTAGACCCATTAAAATAAACACAAGCTCATTGATTTCCTTGGGTCTACTCTGGGTGATGATCCAACATCACAGAAACTCAAAAGTATTTTGTACCAGTTCTCCCAAATCAATTGATATCTTGTAACATACTCTCTTAATAAAAACACCATTCAATTGTGAATGCTAGCTTCTTACTTGGTTAAAATTTTGGCTTTTAAATAACTTCAGGTTCTTCTTCACTGCTTGAGGATTCCTCTCCAAACAAATCTTTTCCTGTTGAACTTGCAGCGGTGTTGGTGCCCAGCATTTTCAAAGTAATGAGAGTAGGGTTGTCACTCAAACCCAAAAGAACGGTGTTTCTATCAAACGCAACTGTCATGCAGGAGATTTTGCTGTCTGGTGTAAAGACTGATATAACTGTACCGCTTTCCAAATCCCAGATACTGACTTCACCTAATGGGAAAAAATACGCATAACATCACATTATGTCCTGCTAAGGCACAGCATTGTGAATTCTCCCTCCTTTTCCATCAATCATAATAGCAACCCATTCATGTTGGTTAAATCTGTGGATGCAGAATAGAAATCAATATTTCTTTCTGCTTTCCCCCTTGTTCAAAGGGTTAGGGTGGCCGAAAAGTTAAAAATCATGCCAACATTGAAAGGTTTTTCATTTATAAAGTACCCGTTTCAGAGACGTCTTTTACCTTTGCTTTGCCATTAAATGTTTAAACTAACCATTATAAGCAAATAAAGCAAACCGTGGGAGAAAATTGCATTGAGTTGATTCCCAGCTTAATGTAACAAAAATATTCTAGCCCTACTGCCTCCAACAGCCTCCACAAAATAAATCTGTCACAAACCTGCAAGCAGAACAGCCTTTGCTCCATCTAATATGTGTAGTTTGCTGCACACAGTTAGATGAAGACCTTCGTAACCTTGAATTAGCTTGTGCTTATGCTTAAACGGATCCCAGATCTTTATCCTAGAAATCACAAAAAAGAGAGATCAGTTCTGTAGTACTGAGAGTGACAGACAGGGCAATAACTATTTGTATGTAAATAGTGAGCAATTTTTTTTTTTTAAGGTGTTGAGCTTGTCCTGCAGTATATTGGATGTTTGTAAATTGGGACATCTGGAATACAGTGGTACCTCGGGTTAAGAACTTAATTCGTTCCGGAGGTCCGTTCTTAACCTGAAACTGTTCTTAACCCGAGACACCATTTTTGCTAATGGGGCCTCCCTTTGCTGCTGCTCCACCGCTGCACGATTTCTGTTCTCATCCTGAAGCAAAGATCTTAACCCAAGGTACTATTTCTGTAACCTGAAGCGTCTGTATCCCGAGTTACCACTGTACTGGACAACATATTCTAATATGTAGGACATCATGTTCAACAGTCCAGATGCAGATTAGATATTCTTTCACTAAAGACTACTGTACTTAAAAGGTACCTGCCCAAAGTAGTTCCAACCCTTACAGAAGGGACGAGGGATCTAGGGCTGAATAAAGGTTTCCAATCCATGACATACAGCTGTGGATCACTTCTTCATGCCCTCTTTGCTTCTTTCATCGCACCATTTTAAATTTTTGTACAAAAGTATTTCGAACCTAAGCATCTCTGCTCCAGGAAATGCACCAGACAGTGGAAGCTTGGTTCCAGAACGCCTCTGATGTTGTACGTTTTGGCTCCCGAATGTCAAAAACACAGAAGCAAATGTTTCTGTTTTCAAACATTTTTCAGAACCCAAACATGTGACGTGATTTCTGCTGAGTGCAACAAGCTCTTGCAACCAATGGGAAGCCGCACCTTGGTTTTCGAATGTTTTGGAAGCCGAACGGGCTTTGGGAACGGATTTCATTCAAGAACCGAGGTACCTCTGTATGGGTGTTACAATGTCATCTCACTATTTAGTTACCCAAACTTACACAAAGTCATGCCAAGTAATGAAACCTGGCAAACAATTGCCCAGAGATTTAGCTAGTTAACAGCTGTGCAGCTGAATGCTGGACAGTCAAGCCTTTTTTGAGCATGTAAATTAAATATATCTAGTCTCTAATACAATTTCTGATGTGATGTAGATACAAAGGATATACTAAAATTTTAGAAAACAAATAGGATTGGAACCAGGGTTAATCATGCTTGGAACAGTAGAACCATTGGACTTATTTCTTCTCAAAATGAATAGTGGTCTATAAATTATTTTAATAATATTTTCCCCTGGTACACACTTAAACTTTGGTGATAAGGGCTGTATGTGACAGGCCCTGCATGTTCATAGGGAAGCTCCACCTTGTGTCCAGACAACAAGTGGAAAGCAGGAGAATTTCAACAGTCTGTGAAGCACAACGGACCTATCTAGGAGGAAGACAGCTTGAATTGGAAAGTTGTAATCCCTTGTACCTGCCCAAAGTACAGTAGTTTCCAATCTTAATGAAAAAATTCCTGTGTTACTTAATCAAGCATAGTGTCTCAGCAGATACAGTGGTACCTCAGGCTACATACGCTTCAGGTTACATACGCTTCAGGTTACAGACTCTGCTAACCCAGAAATAGTGCTTCAGCTTAAGAACTTTGCTTCAGGATGAGAACAGAAATCGTGCTCCAGCGGCGCGGCGGCAGCAGGAGGCCCCATTAGCTAAAGTGGTGCTTCAGGTTAAGAACAGTTTCAGGTTAAGTACGGACCTCCGGAACGAATTAAGTACTTAACCTGAGGTACCACTGTACTAGTAATTATATGGAATAATAGAACTGTAGAGTTGGAATGGACTCCAAGGGTAATCTAGCCAATATACGTACTATTGATATCTGAAGAAGGGCTATGTGGTACTTGCAATCTCTTCCACCAGGAGGGAGAGAGGTGAATCCAATGAAAAATAGGCCTCTGTGTGCTTAAATTCCGCTTCATTTAAAAAGGCTTGTCTGTGTGGGCCATGAGGTTTTGCTTCCAAAAGCCTGAAATCAGAACCTGTTACACTTGTGTCCAGCTGTGACACTCTTGCCAAACTGTTCCAGAAAACAATTAAGAAGAACTGAGTGATTTGGGGAGGGGGCGGGACCTACTGTAGGAAAAAAACTACTAAACTTTGGCATTTTGCTTACCTGTTTTCCACCATCACTCCAAAAATTATCCTACTAGCATCAGCAGCAATGGCTGTACAGCAGACATTTGGCTCATTTTTCAGTCTTTTCCTTACCTGCATTTTTATGGGAGAGATAATCCATTTTAAATACGTTGGTTATGTACTTACACTTACTTAGCACTTCCTAATGTGTAGCACTGCCCTTTCTCCCTTTAGGTGGCAGGCTGGAGTAGTGTTCCAGTACATTGATGGTGTTCTACTCTACAGCTTTGGAAGAATGAGGTGTGAAGATATAATGAAGAGCCAGCTACATCAGGAAACAGAGAGCAGGAGTTGCAGGTCTAGCTTTGGGACAGGAGGGAGGGCAGACCAAGAGGACATCAAGCTCAGAAATTCTAGAACTGGGAATGTTTCCTATCATTAATTTTAAACTGCTATAAGGAGAGCAAAAATCCCTTTAGTTTGCACACCATTTGTGAGGAAGCTGTGGCTGTTCATAGACCTCTTTCTGGGGGGAGGGGGGACATAGTCCACAACTGCAAAGCTGGTTCTCTGCCACCTCAAAAGAATTTCAGAAAACATACCTTCCCCGTGGCTAAATTCCATAGTGTTACATAGCTGACTTTCTCCTTCTCGCTGTAATTGGAGAGCACCAGATAATGGCCGTTATAGGTCAAGGCGGCATTGTGTAAGAAAAGCATGGATTCTCTGCTCTCAAGGGTGTGGAGATGGGACATGCTTTCCAAGCTGAACACTGACAGGTGATGTGCATAGTAGGAACACACAGCAACCTAAGAGAAGATAATGGGATGTGTGGATTAATTTTTAGATATTGGGCCATAAATACTTACGTGAAATAAAATGTTGGTGCATCTGTCTTCTCTTGCAACTAGCAGTCGTATGAAAGGCCTTTGGTATAAGACAGCTGCGCCTATGAGGAATGGAGGGATAAACTATACAGTGGTACCTCGGGTTACGAACACTTCGGGTTACAGACTCCACTAACCCGGAACTAGTACTTTGGGTTAAGAACTTTACCTCAGGATGAAAACAGAAATCACATGCCAGCGGCGCGGCGGCAGTGGGAGGCCCCCCATTAGCTAAAGGGGTACCTCAGGTTAAGAACCGTTTCAAGTTAAGAATGGACCTCCAGAATGAATTAAGTTCATAACCAGAGGTGCCACTTTAAATGTTTACTGCAGGGACTGGCAGAATTACCAACTCCTGTACTATATGCTGCCAAAAAGGCACCTCTTCTGCACCATTTCTTACAAGTGGAGGAGTGCTCTTGAAGTAATTCTTTCCTTAAATATCTGGTGCTCCATTTCACTACAGGAAGACTATGATGACCCAGGGCGTATCAAAGCTACTTCAAGACTGAGTTATGGGCTGTGTACATGCCATGCATTTAAAGCACATCCCCCCTCCCCCCCACCTCCGAATCTTATGAAGTATAGTTTGTGCCCCCCCCCCAAGCTACAATTCCCTGGACTCTTAAACCACAACCCCCAGGATTCTTAGTGCTTTAAATGTATGGCATGCAGGCAGCCAAAGCCCACCCACAGTGGACTCTTGCTGCAGTGCAAGCTTCTTAAAGGTATTCCTTTGCAGGATGGTGAACAAGCCTACAGTGTTTGCTTGCTTTTTGTTCTTCCATTTAATCCACTGCCATTTCCTGTACATGCATAATTGGAGATGCAAGAGAGGTCCACGCATCCACTCAAAAGTATGTGCATGTTACACACACGCATTGTTCAAGCTATAATATCAATGTGAAAGCAATCATTTAAGCACCTAAAAGGTGGTATACATCATAAAACAATTAACAACAAAAATCCTGGGTTGTATCCAATTAAGTCCTACTCAGAGCAGTTCCGCTGAAATTAATGGGCCTACATTAGTTGAATCCATTCCTTTCAAGGGTCTTCTCTGAGTAGGATTAATAGTATATTCAGTTATGTACAAAAAAGTACAGAATTAGCTGGGCTAGGCACAAGCAGAAATCCCTCCAGGAAATGTTTAATAAATAAAGTTCATAAGTTATGGTGGAATTAAACATTCCTAGGTTAAAGGACACAGCGTCTTAATTCTAACTCATATATTTTTGAGAAACCATAAAATGGCACAAGTTCATTTCTCAAGAGAGTTTACAATCTGGTATGGGTTAGAAAAAACAGGATTGTAAGGCACTAAAATAAATGCAAACTATTAGCACATTGGCACGAGATAAACATAGGGTGCTTGGGACATATTGCCTCTCACCTTCTCGTCTCCACTCAGGAGGAACTGGTCAATGGCATTGCTCTTTTCATCAGCAAGTTGCTGCAGCATTTCCCTCTCCATTTTCACTGCCTTTTCCTTCTTCCGTCTCTTTCCTGTCATTGTTTCATTTCGCCTTTCCCATGGAAGCTGTAACACTGCTATAGAATGCAATGGTGTTGCAAATAACTTTTAAAATTGCGATTTTTAACATATGCGTGAGTGGATTTCAACTGCTGTAAGCCACTTTGTGTGTTTTGGTGATACAAGATCAGGCCACGATCCAAAACACTGTTTCAAGGTCCCCCTAATGGCTGACCTATGCTCTGCTGAATTTTTCATTTTGAGCCAAAGGTCCTTAATGGCTGGCAGGCAGGCAGGCAAGCAAGCAAAGAAACAAATAAATATAAAAAGCAATTTGCTCTGCAGCCATATGTATGTATGCATGAGGAGCAGCAAATGTAAACACCTCTTGGCTATGCTGAACTTGATAATTTGGAACCTGGCCTTTTTTTTTGGTCCTGCCTCACTGCAATGATTATCTAACACAACTAAGAACAAAACCTCTGATAAAAGGTTTTTGAGGCAACTGGGGTGTGGTGGTGGTTGAACACTGTAAGTTTTAATATCTTGTGTAAACTGCAAAGGGAATGAATTAGAATGAAAAGTTTGAAACCTGTTGTTCTGTTAGGCAAGACTCCTTTGCATCGTTTCATGTTTTCCCTGGAGAAGGAACCGTTTGGCTTCGCAGCTTGCGATGAAAATTTGTCCTTGTATTCTGGCCTTAATCGATCCTTAATAAATCCAGTTTCCAAGTTCCAGGTAATAAAATGGTCTCTGAAAACAGGAACCAGAAAAGCAAACAGATAATAACTTTCTAGAACTTCAAGGTGACCAGTTGATGTAAGATGGGCACAAAATTGAGTAAAATCTCTGATTCAGTAACAGAGCAATTCAGGAGATAAAGGGGGGGGGTGAGAATCAAATACAGACAAACCACCTTTTACTATGTGGTGCTAAGCTCGCTCTCTGCCCATCCATTTCATGTCGGAAGCTTGTAAAGAGCAATAGGCTTCAGAAATGAAGCAATTCAGACTGCACTTTATACATGAGCAGGACATTCTACCCCTTCCTGGTTCCATAGTGTCATAGATCTAGGGTAGAGTCTGCTAGTGAATGGTATAAATTTTTAGATAATATTTGGGATATGAAGGGAGAATACAAGCTGCAGAATTGTGCCAGACAAAAAAATCCCGGGTGAGTTTATGCAAATCTTCCTGGCCCTAAGTGCAGAGCCATTGATAAACAATGGGGAGCCAGGTATTGGGCCATTAAGGGCCATTGGCAATGCAAAAAGCTACCATATGTTTCCCCCTTTATCTGAGCAGCAGCCATGACTGACAGCTGCTTTGGACCCAAGCTTGCTGAAGCTATGAGCCTGCCAATGAGTATACTCTTGGAGTATACTGTTCTGCATCCTCTTCACTGAAGATTTAGGTATAGATATGTGTAAAATAAACCATATTTCTTAAAGATATTAGCCTCCACTGTGCCTTGATTTTCCCAACAGAAAAATAACCCTGGAACTTCCTGGAATCTTTCACTTTTTAATCTCAGTGTGTTGCTATAAGCATGACTTGGTTGAGTTTGGAAACTTACGAAACAGCCTTGTCCAGTGGTTCCCAATTAAGGGCAGCTGAATTCAAGATACTGTTGATATTGCACAATGACCTCAGCTGATAAAGCTGCTGATCTGAGCTGCCTTTCCTTGCTTTGAAGGAGACCAGGGCAGCTGATTACAAGGCACTGCCTTTTCCTCATGCTCATGGGGAATAGGGCAGCTTGTCACCCTCACTTCAAGGGACTGTGGCACTACCTTCCCCTGGCACTGAGGCAAAGCAGCGTTTCTCAGTCAGCAGGAAAGCAGCAGCCACAGTGGACTGCATCTTCGCTGGCTGCCACCGCTGGCTGCCTCAATGACAGCAGCTTGATGTATCTCCCATCCCCATCCCATCCCACTCAAACCATGCAGTGGAGGTGACTCCGCTTCCTCTCCTCCCCCCAACCATCCGATCTCCACAGCTGCTCCTTCCTTCATTCCCATGCCTGATCTGCATGCACCCCACCCGCCTGATTTCCAATTTCAGACATCGTGATATATCAGAATATCCCCATGTTTAGCTGCTGATATATCAGGATTTGGAAGACTAGATATCGCTCCGCCCTAGTCTGTTTTTTTCGTATACCTAAAATCATTTGCTTATTAGGGGCTTATATTGTTCAAAAAAATTGCTTTTCAGAGGTAATTATATAAAAAAAATTAAAGTAGGGAGTCCGTGGCTTGGCTTTTGAAAAAGAGGGGGTCCTCAGTAATTAGCTAATTGGGAACCACTGATCTAGTCAATTCATGTCATACCAATTTTAATAGCTGATGGTGACTATTCCGTTTGATTTGGCAAACAGAAAACAGCCATATTATCTTTAATAGCTGTAAATATATTACCTGTTCTCTGAAAGTCCAAGTAGAAGGCCTCCTTCAAGGATCTTATACTCGTTATTTGGGCAGGGAATGATGTAAAGGCCAGTCTGCTTCCTTATATACTTCTTTTTCAGGAGGTCATAAACTAAAAGAGTCTGGAATGGCATAAAAACATTTTTTGGTAAGGAAATATACGTGCAAATCATTTTCTTAACAGTCTCAGCTTTTTCTTACAAGGTTCTTTCTGAACAGCCTCAGCTTTAAATGCCAATCACTAAAAAACAAACAACCAGTATTTACAGGATAGAGGTGCCTTCAATACCTGGAAAATGGGTCTCGGAGGATCTGCAAAAGAGGCCATTCCTTTGTCTGTAAGGACATAAAGTTTCATGTCTCTGACCAGAACTATATCCGTATTCTCTAGCAATCCCCTCTCCACTCTCACAGCATTGTGTTTACACTTTGATTTCATGATGTTCCACACTGTTATGACCCCTGGACTTGTGTTTCTGCACATGGCATACCTTGGGAAATATTGAAATGAATAGCCTTGTTATTGATATATAGCAAAGGTTGTGCAAATGTTGTTATTTCTGCGCTGGTAAACAGTGTGGATAGGAATGATGGGAAAGAAATGAAAAGAAGGGTGTCCATAGAGAAAGGAATTTTCATATCCTCCATGGTACTTTTCTCTGCTCTTGGTCAGCAGTGCTAAAGAAACCAATATATACAGATTCTCTTTGTTTTGCTTTTCTTGATGGAGAACTGGAATTAATTTCACACAGAATTTCCCCATGTCGTCATGTTGTCGTCCCCCCCACCCCCCGCAGCCACTTTTTAGCATACAACAGCCCTGCCTATAGCAATGCACATATTTTGGAAGCTGTTCAGGGATCAAGTACCTTAGATGTCTGCTATCACTGAAACACAACAACTCTGTCTTTTGCATTTAAATCTCTGCATTTTCCTGACTACTTTTGAAAAACTGGCTACTTTCAAAACCTACTTTTGAAAAGTGCATAGCCAGAATTTTAAAAAATGATGTTTGTCAAGAACAATATTTAAAACAGTAACTAAAACATTTTTAGGAGAGTCGTGGGTCTTTCTTACCTAGGATAGTTCTCCATTGTTAGAATATCACGAATACCATTTGTTTTCTTGGCTTTACTTGCAGTGACTGTCAATGACTGGTCATTGATCTTGGAAGCTAAATTCCAAGATTGAAGATAATTGTCTCCATCACAGAATGTTAAACAGTACCGAAGGTCAGAGCATACACCTATATATTTATCATAATTAAAAAGAACCATAAGTCATAAAATCTCAACATTGCATAATAAAACTCTAATCATGTTACTAGAAAAACATGGGTTGTCTACACCTATGAAACTCACAACTTTTTCACTGAGCCACATGCTGTAGGTTCCCCACTCGTGGCATATATACCGGTACTGGCTTCAATATACAGATACACTCTGTATTTAGATTTCCTGATAACCTTATTTGGACATGTGCTGGTGAATGTCCTCACTGATAATTCTTATATATTTATATTTTCCCCTTGTTTTCATTGTACAAAAGTACATGTTCCTCTTGAGGCTTTTTCTATAGAGGTTTTGAACTTCCTATTAAAGCTACTCACCACCAGCTGGGACTGAAGGAAACTTCACCAAGTGCTTGTGGTCTTCAGATTCCAGGTTCCACGACACTATTTCAGTGGTGTTGGTGTTTGGGATGGGGCTGAACGCCAGCAGGTGAGAGCCCAAACGATTCACAGCAAAAATGTGAATATGATCATTGCAGCATCCCTTCAGATTGTGAGCATAGGCAAAAGTGTGGACGTTGTAGAGCTCTATATGCACAATCTCACGCTGTTTCATGAAGGGACACCTGGAATGAAAAAGCTAATATGGGTGGGTTGTATGGTATACGTCTTGTGATTTCTGGCTGTCTAAAAAGCAGTAATGAATGAAGAGTGAAGGAAAACTTATATTCAAGGACAGTAGTGTTGTGAAAAGTATGTTAATGTATCTATGATAAACAGAGAATCCAGGATGGCGTTAAGCAAATTACTTACTTCTCTCACTTCGTGTGAGAGAACCAATAGTTAACTACTCCAAAGGGCCAATAAACTATATCTTCAATGTTATAAATTAGAAGTGAGAATTAGTAGAGGTAGTACTAATAAAAAAGTGAATTTTGCAAAGAAGTTGCAATGTGGCAGGTTTCAAACAGAGGTTTTCAAGCTTTGTCCTAACAAACCTCCTGAAGTTATAAATATATATATTCAAGGCTTTGCAAGATTAAGTCAAGGAGGAACTCTGTGATATTCACATTCATCTCAGGCATAATCAAAGGTAAATATTTTAAAAGGAGAGGCATCATAGGTTTGCAAAGGAAGTATATGTGAAAATTAGACAGGGATGAGGCCACCCTAACCTTAACACTTTTTCTGGTCCATTGCCTCTGCTTTCTTCATCCTGAGGCTGAAATCCTATACTCATTTGGGAGCAAATCCCATTTAATTCAGCAGGGCTTACTTCTGTGTAGACATGTAAAGTTTTGATGTGCAGGTGTGAGTGATTTTATGCCATATTACCAGAATGGTCAACTGATAGTCAGTTGGAAGAGGGTAGACAAAGTTGTTCTTTCATTTCCAAGTACTACCTGAAGATCACTAGGAAGTATTCCTTAGTTACAGCAACATCCTCAGCAGCTGCCACTGGTTCTTGGCTTTTCAGCTTAGCAACTACTTTCCCCTTTTTGCCACTAAAGACCATGGCTTCACTTCCACTCCTGCAAAAGAGAGGAGAGAGATTTATGGAAGCCACAATGTTACAGAATCAAGACCACACAGGCAATGATCATCCTCAAAGTCACAATTTGTTTACAATAATGACCATGGGAATCTCTAAAAGAGGCAATGTTGATTTTACATCCAAATCCACCAAGAAGAAAAGATACAAATAAGACCCTAGTTTTTGAGGCATGTTGCTGTTCTCCTTTTCAGAAATTATTAAAGCCAGGAAACATTAATTTTCTAAAGACATACATGTTTATCTTTCTCAAGTGTGACTGGGCCTAAAACCAGTGGGTTGTATCCAATGGGTGTTCCATTCATGCAAGATCTCCCCCTTGTGGAAGGCAACTTCCCCTCCCCTACACTATTCCCCCCCCCCCAAAAAAAAAACCCTGTTCTGCAACCCCCTGGAATTGGGAGGCACATCAAATGGGGAGAGGGGGGCAGTTCCACCACAAAAGGGATGACTTTGTCAGCTACAACCCAGTTTCTCTACTAATGTATTCACAGGAAAATATTTCCCTACAACAGAGATCTTCCTTGCAAATAGCTATGGCAAAGCATAAGGACATTAAAAGAGCTTGCTGGATCAGGCCAATGGCCTACCTAGTCCAACATCCTGTTTTCACAGTGGCCAACCAGATGCGTGTGAGAAATTGTATAGCTTAATTGCACAGGAAGATGCACAAGCTTGTGAACGTTCTTGCCCTAACTTCTGGGGACTTACGTTAATTTCTCTTTAGCCCCTGTTTCAGACCATTTCCAAAACTACATTCCCCTGTTAAGCAATTAGGAATGTGGAGGGAGACATGTAGTTTGAGACTGAAACATTAAGGCAGCTGTTTAGGCCACAAACTCATTCAGCATGTCCAATGGTCAGGAATGATAGGAGCTGTAGTCCGAAACTAGATGTGAGGGGTACCAGGTGGAAAGATTGCATGAAGGCATTGTGGTACTGATGGGGAGAAATAGCGAGAAAACTATTGTGTTGGAGAACATAGGGCTGGATTCCATCAAGCTGGTATACTAGCAGAAGCCAGTGCAGGGGCTTTGGATAGTGCAATGCTTTCTTCCCCTAAATTCCCCCCATGCCTTTCCCAAATCCACTCTGGAGAGTTTGGAGAATCCGCTGAACAGTGTGTGAAGAAGGAGAGGGGAGGTAATGCCTTTATTGCCTTAATTATCGTATTTGTGCGATGTCTAGTTCCACCCATATAGAATACATCAAAGTAGTGACTAAACAGTTTTGTAGTTGATCTACAAGGCTTTTCTTTATGAAAGATTTCTCAAATGCATAGGGTTTTTCTATAGAGAGGAGTTTACTATTTATTTTAATACAATAAATTACATTCTACTAACCTAAAGGCACAGAGAACATAATCTTTTACTGAATTTTTGGATACCAAAATGGAATTAGTCTTGCAGGTAGGCTCTTCCTCTGTAGAAAGGTATACCTCATGGAGTAGCTGACAGGAATGAGCAAGATCAAAAACCTGAAATATAATATAGTATGGAAATGAATTGGTTTGAGATGGCTGCTGACCACTTTGTATCTATGTAAAGCCATGCTGCATGCCTTTCCTGCTCTCAGTACTGAGCCCAAATTGTAAAATAGCCAAGAAAAGTAACTGTAAAAAGAGGTTATGTAAGGCCACTTGGAATACAATTAAAGGCTTGAATCCTGTATCTCTTTCTTCTGATCCCAGCATCAGTATCAAACTATCTGTTAATGTCTGCTGATCTACATAAGACCTGATTCAAAGGTTAGTAATCCTTAAGTCTTGTTTGCTTTATTATCGATTACATTTATAGTTTCCCCATATCCAAGATGCACAGGGTGACTAACAGTTCCAAACAACTTAAAGACTTAAATTCAATACAATACCAATGAAATAACAGCACAAAAATCTAGCAAAACACAACTAACCATGTCAGTGCACAGAACATAATTCTACCCACTGTCACAGATGTGATTTTTTAAAAACAGCGCCTCACCTTAACCATGTGGCTGCCATTAAAAAACACCAGTAAGAGGTGCCCATTCATTGCAGATGTTAGTATTGGAGTACCAACAAACTCGCCAGTTGCATATACCACTTTTTCCAGGGAAAGATCCCAGATTTTAATGGTGCTTTTGTCAGACACAGCCACCAGTCTGTTCTCCAGACACACTGCAATTGCACTGATATTATTCCCAACTCCATGCAGAGTGAAGACAGCTTTGCCGACCCTCAAATCCCACAATTTCAGACTGCCATCACTGGAGACTGTTGCAACAGTGAGTTCTTCCTGGGTTTCTCCAATTGCTACAATTCTGTCCAAGTGACCTATGGATCCATGGGAGTAAAATGTTAGAATTCACTCTGGGGGAAAGCAGCTTCAGTAAAATCAATTAGAATTGTTTACCTTCCTCCGAAACTCAGATACATGGGTAGCTGTTCATCATCATTTATTAATTTATACCACTTACTTGTCAAAATGGTTTCTTAGCGGTTTAGAAAACTGATTATAAGAAGTTTTTTAAGGTAAAGGCTGGATGGTTAGCTGTCATGGATGCTTTAGTTGAGATTCCTGCATTTCAGGGGGATGGGCTAGATGACCCTTGAGGTCCCTTCCAAATCTATAATTCTATGATAATTAAAATACACACTAAAAAAATTCCATCAAACCATTAAAATAAACATCCAGTTAATACAATAAAGAAACCCATTAAAACAACATAATAATTAAAAAGAGAACATAAACTATATATTTTAATACAATAAAATATATATTGTATATTTTGTATATAAAATATATATTGTATATTTAGGAAAAATTACCATAATAATTTAAATGTAAGTACATATCACCATGATGGTGGGGGCTGGGGAAGACTGGGCTAGGCTGATCATCATGCTTGCTTGCTCAGCCTACAGTCAAATAGGAGACATCCTTCAAACAGAGGACTGCCCTCTGTAGAATAGGACACATGACCACCTACCCATTATCAAGCCCATACAGTAATCACTTAGCCCAGAATATGTCTCATGCCACCTGAGTACAATATCATGAAACTTTCTAAATCTTTCTAAATGGGGGTCACTTTCTAAATGGGGATGGGCACCATCTTGTATTTTGCCTCAGGCAGCAAAATGTCAGCAAACAGGCAGAGCGGCCAAAACACAAGTTATAAGAAACAATGTGATTCTTTTCTCTCTCTATCCAAACGGTAAAGAAAGGTCTGATTGCTTTTCTAGTGATGCGGAAGGGACTGAATGGTAAGAATTATAGACGCAACGCTAAAATGATATACATAGGGAATAGACATCAATCTAAAGTTGCTAGAAACTTCGTAACTTCCGGTCTTTAGCAAATCTTGCAAAGGGCTTAGAACTTCAGCACAGATTCACCATTAAACGGTTTCTAAAAGGTTAATATTATTCTTCCCTACCTCTCAGAAGGTCGCAGAGAAGTCTACCAGGTTCTATAAGGCAGGCTGTTGAAGGTAGAAGAACAGGAATAGAAGATTTCTGACACTGGGACAAAAGAGCTGGCAGATAGGGATATTTTTTGGGATCACCTGAACCAACACAAAATAATATATGTTAGTCATTCAATGAGCTGGTTTTAAAACTGTAATAAATATGAAATAGGGTTTTTTTTTACCCTGTTGCCTTGAATTCTGCATTATTTCAAATGTTTTAAAATGCATGTTTCCATCCCTATGGGTGGAGAACCTCAGGCCAAGGGGCTGAATAGGGGGCCATCCAGGTCTCTTTCTCTCTGACCCTCAGAAGTCTCCTCAGGCCACAATCCTCACTGTGTGTGTTTCACACCTCTAATGTTTTTTTCCCTGACTGGAATGTGTCCTTGAACTCCTGAAAAACGAGTCAGTCTTCCCTGGATGGAGTACAGAGAGGAGAGTGTGTGTGTGTGTGGAAACTAGACTACAAAGGTAAAATTTACATTTGTTGTTCTGCCCACTTTTGCCTCTGGCCCCATCACTGGCCCCATTCCTCAGAAGGGAATGCAGTCCTTAGACTGAAAAAGGTCCCCAGCCCTCAATTATATCCTTACATTTGCCTCCAGTATTCCTTTCTGCCTCTGGTCATGACTAATCCTCCGGGAAACATGTAAGTATAGTTTGGTTCTGCCAGGGCCATTGCGTCCCATTTCGCCGCTTGAGGCAAAACAGGAAGTGCCACCCTGTCCTGTGGAGAAGTGGAATCAGCGATGATTTTGGGTGAGATCTCATGTGCCCCCAAAGATTCTGGTGCAAATTTGGCTCCAGTGGCAGAGAAGGTGGGACATTTGCAGAGGCACCACTTTAGGGGTTTCCACTGCCTGAGGCAGTGGCCTCACTCTGCCAAATGGCTGGGCTGGCCCTGGGTTCTGTCTTGGATGCTTAAGTCCCCGTAGTGACAAATAATGGTTGAAGCTCAAAACAAAATATCAAAAATATAGAAAATGCAAAATACTTGCTTAAAAATCTAAATCTCATAATTTTCAGTACCTGGGGCCACTGGTTTATCTGCTGCAACGATACGATGAAGGCGGCCTATAAGCTGTGAAGCCATTTGACAAGGGTCTTGTAGTAAAACCTTCTTGGATAACTTGAGCGCTTCACTTAATAAAGTTAAGTCACGTATAGTTCTGTGGAGGACGCAAGGGGGCAGGAATCACATCACATCTGAGTGTCCTTGCTCTAATATCAATAAAACACTAGAGGGGTTTTTACAGAGAAGTGGTTTTTACAGTGAAACACTGGGACTCAACTATTTATTGTTAAGAAATGAAAGGCCAGCTGAGGGGCAGGATGGAAACTAAACTCATAATAACTTGATTAGCATGTAACTAGAATCTTTATTTGAATGTAGCTTTGATTGTTAAACAAAATGGATTGCTGAACAGTGCTATAAACAATGGAAGTGGTTTGGAAGATAGAGCAATATGTGCCCACCTTTCAGCTAGCCTGCTGCCCTTAGGTGGGATGAAGATCAATTTACCTGTGTTAAAGAAAGGCCCCATGTGTACAACACATTGAAAGCAGGCTCATATCACTTTTAAGCAGTCCTGACTTCACTCAAAGAATACTTAGAACTAGTTTTTAAAGTGCTGACAGTTGTTAGGAGACCCCTATTTTCCTGTCAGTTACAGTTCCCAGAGTTCAATGGGAAGAGGGATTGGCTGTAAACCATCCTGAAAATTATAGTTTTGTGAGGGAAAGAAGGGTCTCTTAACAACTCTCAGCACTCTTAACAAACTGTAGTTCTCAGAATTCTTTGTAGTTACCAGAATTCTCTGGGATAAGCTGTGGCTGGTGGAAAAAACGCGGTGAAAATCCCTTTTTAAAAAAGATTTTAAAAATACGTTGAATTTGGCATAGCTCACTGTTGCCATCTAGTGTCACATTTGTATATTGCACTTTACAACACATTTAAAGTGTTTTATTTGCAGCTGTATAGCTGGGTCCACTGTTAAAAGTGGTATCAAACTGCTCTAAATGTATAGTGCAGATGAGGCCTAAGAGTCAATGGCCACCACATTGAAAAATGGAGTGCACCACCATTTTGTCTTTCACCTGAGGCAGCCAAATCTCTTGGGCAGGCCCTACTATCATACCAGATTAGTTGATTACAGGCTGTAAGTATGAGGGTTTGTGATTAAGTAAAATAAGCTCTAGACATTCACAGTGTTCTACTGCTGTAAGCCTACCTGTCTGCATCGATAGCTGCTCTTAGATCCGCTTCAATGCTGATAACTGATGAAGCCCAGGCTTTATATAAGAGAAACTCATAATTAAAGAGACATTCTTTGATTAAGGCAGTAATATTCTTAGATTTGATGAGGTGATACGGAGCCCCAAGGAGCTTACGAACGTTAAAGGTGTAGCTGATCTTGGACTCTTTTTCTAAAGTCCAGGCCAAAGGTTGAAATGCAGACATTTCAATGAGTTTATGTGGAATTCTACTCAAGTAATAATCTGCAAAGGTGGCATGCAGCGATGCTTGGGAATCCTGTGTTCTGAGATATCTGTCCATGCAGACACTTCTCAGAGCTGTATGAGCCCAATTAAAAACATAAGTGTGGTCAGTTCTTTGCTCTTTCAGGTGGTCTCCAAAATCATCCAAAAGTTTCAACCACAGCACTAGCGGGAATGCTGAAATTGAGACTTTTTGGAATTTAGCTACTTCCTTAATAACCACATCATCTGTTGACATAAGGTGGAGCAGCTCTTCCTGAGTAATGCCATTTCTTGAAAGTGTGGTATAAGCTGCCATCTTTTTTACAACTTGCTCTCCGTGGGATTTTTCCATTCTGCTCAGTGTCCATGAATACAGATCAGGTATATTTTGAGGAAGACACACCTCTGCCTCTGGGGTGAAAGATGTCCATAAACAGGACTCCTTATAGGCACAGTATACAAAGAGTGGCACTGGGCAGGCTGTGCATGCTTCCATTAGGCGATCATGCTGTTGCTGGGAAAGTCTTCGGCAATCCTTTTCTAACCAGGAGCTGATCATCTCACTGATTTCTCCAAATGTCAAAGGAGGTATTTGTAAAATATTCTCTTTCGCTGTTATTTTCTGAAGAAAAGAAACATATCTCAGTTATCAGAGGCAGATTTAGGGCACTTGCAGCATTGAAACTATGATGTAGTGCATGCACAAAACGGTAGGCAAAAGATGGGGAGGACCAAATTTTGGCCTCGCACAGGGTGCTGCTGAAATTTGAAAGACCAAAGTCTGCCCCGATCACATTGTCTCCAGGCCTGATTGAGTTGGTGTCATTTTGCCAGCCTAATACAAGACAGCCTATTTACCGTAAAATATAAGAACCAAAAAAAGGATTTAATATCACTGGATTTCTGCACTTCTTCTTCATCCAATAACCAGATTTGTGGTACCTATAAATCTCTGCCAGGATTCCACAGGTTGGATCTTCGAGTTTTGAATCAAGACTCAGGGTTAATACTAAACACCTGTGTGGCCGTTTGACTATAAAAGATAGGTGGCATGTTCTCTTTACTTTTTAGACTAGATAGATCAAAGAGAGACTGGAGCAAAACCTGACACTTTCCTGTGTCTTACCTTTCTTGACTCACATCAGATATTGGGAAAGGGCTGGGGACCAAAACACAGACGTAACTGACCTTGGAATTCTGGCATAGACGTAGAATGAAATGGCTGCCTTAAATGAAGGGATTTTTGATTCTGGTCTTTTTTGGACTTTCCAAGGATAGGGGGAAAACACTGCATTTAAAGGGGAAAACGTACAGGATGACACTGGGATAGGGGAAGTGTCATGTAGATGCCCCTCTGTTAATGTAGAGACAGGCTAGTGCAAATCCACATTTTGCTCCAGTGTGGAAAAACCCATACAGGAAAAAGTGTATACACACCAAGAAAGTTAAACAGAACAGTTTGTATATGGCCAAAGAAAGAAAGCTTTTACAAGCTAAAGTCCTCCCTCTTCAGGGTGCTGCTGTTGCTTTGGGGTGAGTGTTGTTATAAATCTAACACTCTCTTACCTATACCTTCCTATTTGCCCTGGGCTCCTTTGAGAGGAAAGATAGAATATAAATTCAGTAAATAAATTACTCAAGCTTTAAACAAACAGATACCACAAAAGCACCATGGGCTTGATCCAATGAGTCAATGTGGGTACAGCAATACTCACATTTAGAAAGGTCTGCATAGTGCATAACAGAGTCAGGATGCACTCTGAGGCCTATGCCCATGAGCACTCAACATCCTAGTCTATTATTACATGGAATGGGAGGTCCGGGTGCAAGTTTCATACCCCCATCCAACTTACCACTTCCACTTCCTCAAGGAAAGCAAGATTAGGGCACGACTCTCACTTTCCCCTAAGGATATGAGGTGGGGCACAATGTTCTAAGCCCTATGTGGGAATCCATGAGGATTTGTGCTCATGGTGGACTGGATCAATGCCCTTAAGGTTGCAATCCTGTACACACCAATGTGGGACTTAGACCCATTGATTTCAACAGGACTTTCTTTCAAGGATAGGATTGTGCTGAAAGTGTCCAGTACTGACCCTACCAAACTGCCCTGGAATTTCCCCGTTTGAGAAAGTGTGGAATGAAAAACAACAACCGAATAAGGTATCGCTTTACCTCCACTTTTTTGAAGCATGAAAAACTTGATTCGGTGCACGTGGAAACAATAAAATACACATTCTTTGGTAATTCAGGAAGTATCCAAGGAAAATCTGCAACATGTTCCTCTGATAATTCATCTATGCCATCCAGACATATCAGAAGTGGTTTGTCTTGTGTGGCAGACTCCAGTAAAGAGAGAAACTCTTCCACCAATCCTTCAAAATCCTTTTTGAGAAAGATAGCAAACATTTTAGCCAGTCCCAAGTAGCTATGGATACTGTGTTGGGTCATAGGAACAGAGATGCCTGAAAATTTCGTTCAACGTTTTTCAGCTAATCAACTTGATTTGCATTCATTGTTATCCTTTAGCTGACATATCCCAGAAGGTTGTTACCTTTTCCAGATAAACCTTTTTCTTCAATAAATGTTGCAGAAGTACTTCGTAGAGGAAAAGATGCTTCAAAATTACATGTTCCAAAGAGCCAAGTGACATGTTTCCACAAAAGTTCATAGTCCTTATTCATTTTTGCTGCTATGTCCAAATCAAGCACATCTTCAAATTTTTGCAACACTGTTTTCAGCTAAAAGCTATGTATAAAAATGTGTATATTTGTGAAAATATATGTGTGAAAACAATTTGAATTTTCATGCATTTAATAACATTCACAGGTTGATGTGGAAATGTGACAAAGCAGACTTACGAATGAACACACAAGAAACTGATATGGCGTGGAAATAAACCAATCTATTCATTCCTTAGGTAAGAATGATTATTATTGTTAAAGACTATGATTGAGTAAAGAGCGGAAACGGAATGTCAGCTCAGCAAAAATAATGGATACCAAGGGGTTCCTAATAGCTTGCAGAATATTAAAAAGGTGTTGGCAATAGAAATTGTGGGAAATCTGTCTTAACTTTGGAGATGTTCTCTGACATGAGTTGGCTGTAGACATGCAACACATTACAGTGTTTGATGATGCAGTGATGGAGATGTGCCTCAGGATCCCCTTTGCTTCCCCATGTTGAACTGATTATGAGCACTGTCAGCTGTAACAGCACTGGTCATTTGCTGAAAAGTGTTTCTTGGTTTCTGACCTTTCATTATCTGAGCAGCACTGTCAGCATTATGCTTGAGCTGTTTTGTCATCTTCCACTCCTAACTTTTATTTCTTGCTGAATCATGTGGAGGGGAAAGTGTGTGCATGTAGGTGCTGCTGCTGTAAAAATGCAACAGTATAATTTTTTCTTTGAGCCTTAAAAAGAAGGAATATTTAATTTGTTACCTTGGATAAATTAACCGAGACCTTGTAGATAGAAGCTATCTGGTAGCAAAGGCTGAAGAGAGTCAGTCGGATATTTCTGCTTTCACCAGTAACACCAATAAATCGAATTACAACTCTGAGGTTCCTGAATGAAAAGGGGGGGAAAGCAAATAAAATAAAACAGCTTTTTACCTTGCTTATGAAAATGTTTTCTTTTTAATACATGTGTTTAGCTATTAAATCAATGTATGTGTGCTGTTACTGTATCATCTAGTTGAAGGTGGACTTAACGTTGTGAACAGTGAATGTTGGGCTCATTGTAAAATATGCAAATATAAAGGTATTAATTTAGTTTATATATTGTTATCAATATGGAATAATTTTACATTTCACAGAATTCAGAGCACTCTGTGATACCAGCTAAGACAAATCAAAGGGGGAAAATATGGTAGCTAGTAAGCAGCAGTTGGGAGCTGGGTATGGGGGACACTGGGTTTATCTCTGTTATCTTTATTCAAGAACTTTTATCTATGTTCCAAATATGTGTGAGGCTGCGAGAGGCCCTTACCCAGATATCCAGCTAGGAGCCAAAGAAGCGGCTTTTGCTATGACGGCAGTTTTCCCGCATCCAGCCTCTCCACAAATTACAACTAGCTTTCTGTTCGAGGATGCAAGACGATTCTTCAGTTTGCACAAAAACATTTCTCTTCCTAGTAGACATTTAACCCTGTTTTGAGAGGGAAAATCAAAACACTATTTGTGTTTAGTCACTACTGTGTACTTGCTGACGCTGTGCACACACCATACCTTTAAAACACATTTAAAGCCCACAAAGAATCCTGGGAACTGCAGTTTCTTGAGGAAGCTGAGAATTGTAGCTCTGGGAGGGGTAAACTTCATTTAATACGATTCTCAGGTGCGAATGGGCAGGGGAATGTGCTTTGGATGTGCTTTAAAGGTGTGGTGTGTATGCAGCCTAAAATCCTATATCAACGTATCTGAGAGCTACAAGTAAGTGGCCAGCACTCCTAGGAGATGCTTGTAGGATGACTTATTTTTATTCCTCCAGCAAGGGGCAGAAAGTGAATTAGGGTTACCCATTTGTAGCAAATAAATAAAGTAGTTTTTCTCAGTCTAGAATCATTCATGATCTTCCACAACATGCTACTTTCAATATAGATTTAGTCATCCAGGTAGATTCATCCTGCCATCCACAAAGGAGGGTATGGTTACTTGATAACATGTTTGACAACTCTCTCCTTCCTTAGGTTATCAGTGCCTTTTCCTTGCCTACATGTCCCAGGTGAATGAATAAGGAAGTGGGTGAACAGGTTTCTCAAGAAAGACAAGAGCTGAGCAATAAGCTCTTGCAGTACTTTGGGATGCTGGCTGGGATAGTGATGCATGTGGTGGGGCTCAGCATCCCCTACTGACATCAAAGCCACAACAGCTTACCTGGACAGGGATGGGGCAGGATGGGACTAAGTTCAGGGCCACAGGGATGCACCAGCAAGAGAGCTAAACTGCTGCCAACCCCACAGGTGTAACCATGCAGACCTGATCTCCCTGCTGCCTGTCCCAACCCAGCTTGGTAGTTAAGTAGCAACAACAGCAATGTCAGGAGAGTAACTCTGCCCTAACACACGTGCTGCTGCTGGCTGGCTGCCCCTGTAGATATGTAATGTGGGGCAGTAGATTTTGCTACAGTGTTTTAGCTATTTGGCTCCTCCTATGCTCAGCCTGCATGTTTCCAGACAATATACAAATACTCTTAAAGAGAGATCTGCAATAGTGTGGCAAAAAAGGAAAACAAATCTAAGATGAATTCAGTGTGCGCTACCCAAGTGTGTGCACCACTGGCTTGCCATAGGTGACAAGAGGTTGACACAGGCCAACTGACAACCATGATTTCCAGGGGCTGAAATGAACCTGTGAATAGGCAGCCACCACAGCTAATGTAAAGTTTTATAGACTGGTTCTATAACTCCTTTCACAAGGAAGGAACAAAGCCCCAGACAATGAGGATCCAGGGGCCAACATGATGCTATATTTTGGGTATCATGCCAGACTGGTGTTAGGCTAGTTGCCACCACTGAGATTGCTGTGTTGTGGAGTAGTGCCATTCTAGGGATAGGGGACCAAGTGATGGCCGAGACTTTTTGGAGCCACGGCTTTGGTCCTGTATACCTTAAGGAGTGTCTCCACCCCCACCGTTCAGCCCAGACACTGAGATACAGCTCTGAGGGCCTTCTGGAGGTTCACTCATTGAGAGAAGTGAGGTTACAAGGAACCAGGCAGAGGGGCTTCTTGGCAGCTGCGCCTGCCCTTTGGAATGCCTTCTCATCAGATGCCAAGGAAATAAACAACTATCTGACTTTTAAAAGACATATGAATGCTTCCGCAGATAGGGAAGTTTTAAATGTTTGATATTTTACTGTGTTTAATGTTTTAATTAGCTGTAAGCCACTCAGAGTGGCTGGAGCAACCTAGTCAGATGGGCGGCATATAAATAAATTATTTGATGATGACAATGATGATTGAAGAAAATCCAAATGGTGTCTTTTATGATGGTAAAATTTCAATAGTAGAACTGAATATTTGATAATATGCTGTCCATTAATGGTACTTTTAAATCCACCTTCCCCAGAGTGGATTGTCTCACCTTGCCTAATGAGCTGGCCCTTCAAGGGCACTGGAAAACCTTATATTAGGTATCATCTAACGTCCAGAAAGCACTTTGGTGGCATGTTGGTAGCAGAGAAGAAGTGATTTACAAGAGTACAACTTTTATTTCTCAAACATGTCTGTGTTCTGGAAAGAGGCAGGGTGTGGATGTGAGTAGGATTGGTATCATTTAATTTTCCTTCATATATGCTCTTGTTGAATGACTGGAATGCTGCTCAAATGAATGGGTAGGTCAGATTTTCACTTCAACAGAGGCTGCTAATAAGATTGTTCTTAAATCACAACTATCATATCAACTCTTCAACTGTTCTCCATCATGAAGCCTGGCTAAAGTAAATTAAGCAACCAAACATCACCAAACTCACAAGGCCTGACAGTGCCGGATATGTTCCAGAACTTCGTCGTCATTATGAGTTTCAAATACTTGCTTCCTTCGCATGGGTAGCATTTCTTGAATATCCTTCAAATGGATTGTTCTGGTCAAATGAAAACATGGAGGGGGAAAGTTTTAATCCACATTTCAACATTGTGTATAGGTTACAGTGACTTTTAGACAGTGTTGTTTATTTTCTTCTATTCATATCCCAGCTAGATGTCACCACACATGTAGTTGTTGACAACCACGTGAGGATGTTGAAAAACCTAGTTCCTTTTATGAATGTCCAAATACGATGATATACACGGGAGATTCACAATTTCCAGCATTCAGAAGTGACGAACAAGGGTAAAGACTATCCTTATAAAGACATGCACAAAATGTGCTTGTGGTGTCAACATTCTTATATGATTGTTGGCAACCGCATGGCAAGAGTTAGCCAATGTGATGTCCTCCAGACATACAACCCCCATCAGCTGCAACTAGTTTGGACTGATGGCATTTATAATCCCCAACCTCTGGAGTATGCCTTATTAGCGACCCCACAGCATGGGATCTATAAGTGCTCATATTTGAATCATTTTATTAATGCTATTAATCACAATATTCAAAAATCGTATGGCTTTTTAGCACCATCACAAGTGACTAAAACAGCTTTACTTTCTCAGCAGTGCCAAGAATTACCTCCTCCTGATTTAGACACACACACACTTCACACAGTATTAAGTGCCACTGAGTACCCATCTTCAAGCCCTTATGCCCACTGGCTAGAAATGGCATTTTGGAAAGACTTCACCTGAAGTCTAAAAGCCAAACCATACTATATTTCTTTAATTTGCTCCACAAAATATGTGAAAGTACAAGAGGGTTGGGTTTTTTTTTCTTTTCTTTTCTTTTGTTTTTGGCTTTCTTAAATCATGCACACCCTGCCTCTACTAGAGACCAATCAGACAACTATGGTAAGTTATAAGTACTGTATGATGGAGAGAGTTACCCCCTGTAACTACAGGTCCTCCCAGGTATATTATCTCTGAAAATGAAGTTCTCTTCTTAGCTATAATGTCTAATAGTCATACAGGCCTATCCTCATGAATCTGTCAAATCCTCTTTGAAGCCACCTAAGTTACTGTCCATCTCCTCCTCTTGTGGTAATTACTTCCGTAATTAACGTGAGGAAGTGAAACAGAGCAAACAATACATCAGAAATTTTCAACTGTCATATTTTTTAGGCTTTGATTATTTAAGGTGCCATGGGAAAACTACTTCTATATTGAAGTATAATGGAACGTACCTTTACTATTAAGTTATGTATACATTAAACTGTTTCACCAAAGAAGCAGTTATGTGGCTGACCTGTTGAAGTGATTGATGACAATTTTCTGAAAGTCATTGCAAAGGCACTCAAGGTAGTAAGCATGGGATCTGTTGGTGGTGGGGCTGATGCCATCTCTTCCCCAGTTAATGCTTTTTCTGTAGATATTTGTGTGACGAAGCTGTAAAGACAAGCCTATAATGTTGGCATCATCAACCACCCAAGCATGCAAACAGCTGACTGAACAATACTGAAGAGGATAACTGTCTGTATCAGAGAAGTTGTGAATGTTAAACTGAGTCTTTGTGCCAGAGTAAGAGTAACTTAAAGGGACACAGGTGGCGCTGTGGGTTAAAGCCTCAGCGCCTAGGACTTGCCAATCGAAAGGTCGGCGGTTCGAATCCCAGCTGCGGGGTGCGCTCCCGCTGCTCGGTCCCAGCGCCTGCCAACCTAGCAGTTCGAAAGCACCTCCGGGTGCAAGTAGATAAATAGGGACCGCTTACCAGCAGGAAGGTAAACGGCGTTTCCGTGTGCAGCTCTGGCTCGCCAGAGCAGCGATGTCACGCTGGCCATGTGACCCGGAAGTGTCTCCGGACAGCGCTGGCCCCTGGCCTCTTAAGTGAGATGGGCGCACAACCCCAGAGTCTGTCAAGACTGGCCCGTACGGGCAGGGGTACCTTTACCTTTACCTTTAAGAGTAACTTAAGGGTGGTGCTCTGGGTTAAGCCACAGAGCCTAGGACTTGCCGATCAGAAGGTTGGCAGTTCGAATCCCCGCAACAGGGTGAGCTCCTGTTGCTCAGTCCCTGCTCCTGCCAACCTAGCATAAATAGATACCACACCGGCGGGAAGGTAAACAGAGTTTCCGTGCACTGCTCTGGTTTGCCAGAAGCGGCTTGGTCATGCTGGCCACATGACCCGGAAGCTGTACGCCGGCTCCTTCGGCCAATAAAGTGAGATGAGCGCCGCAACCCCTGAGTCGGCCATAACTGGACCATAAAGGGGTCCCTTTACCTTTACCTTTAAGATCAACTTAAACCTGCTTAATCCTTTTGTAGTAAAAGTTCTTCATACTTATAGTTCAGACCCTCCAAGTGTCCCTATTTTCCAGGGAAGTCCCTGATTTAGAGAAGCTGTCTTGGTTTCTGATTTGATCCCAGAATGTCCCACATTTCCTTAGGATGTCCCTATTTTCATTGGAGATATGGTGGAGGGTATGGAATTATCTGACCCCCAAGCCGTCTGAAAGCAATCCTGTACGGGGATTTTTTTTTAATGTTTCATGTTTTATTATGTTTTTATATATGTTGGAAGCTGCCTAGAGTGGCTGGGGCAACCCAGTAAGATGTGCGGGGTATAAATAGTAAAATTATCGTTATGGAATGGGACATCCTTATTTTCATTGGAGAAATGTTGGAGGGTATGGTAGGTTATGTCCCCAGGCATATTTTATAGGAATTAAGTTTCATTTAAACAGTACCGTTTCATTAGGAACATGGCCATCCAGTGTTTAGAATGCAGTATGAGATTTTGAGTAACACAGATCTAGCTGACGCTATTTCTTTAAGGATAAATTGAATGCAAAATAATACACGTTTCATTGACTATAGTTTATTTCAGCCTAGCAAATGAAGATGTTTCTTTCAAGCTTTATTATGTTGTAACAGTGCAATGTTCTGGTCTGACATCACACAGAGACATGCTGGGAAAGGAATCATTGAAGACCTTTCCTTTGAAAATAGTAAGCCATTTCTGTCAATAGCATAGTTTGAAGCTCATGCTGAGAAATGCAAATAAATGAAAATGGTGCTTCCTATTCAGTTCCCTCTAGTGTGTTTGGGGTTAGAGTGTAGGTAAAAAGATGAAGCAATGATATTTATTTTGTCAGGTTTTACCTGTTCATTAAAGGCTCTACTTTGCTTCCATCATTTTCAGGTCTAGAGCATGGCTTAAGAAAGTCAGTGACTAATGATAAGCAGAGGTGGCAATAAAGATAGGAAGAGGAACAAAGCTTTAAAAAGTGCATATTGTGGGATAACTGAGAAAGATTACAAATTCAGATAAGAGGATTAAAATAAATTAAAATAAAGGCCAAAAGTGTCTGGTGGGGGGCAGGGTGAGGTGGTGAAAATGTATATAATAGTACTTAGAAATGGTTTCTGAAAAAGGTCTGAATTGGTTTACCGAAAGTAGGCAGAGTATACACTTGCAGATCAGTATGTAGAATGCAGTGGTAGACAGAGTGGGAAATGTTTTCTTTATTTCCTCATGGATATTGTGGACAGCTTAGGAAAAACTATTTCTTAAGTGGTGTTCAATACATTTTGCCCAAAGCAACTGCACTGCACAGTTCAAGATAGAGACCCCCACGATTCCCTCTGCTATGTTATAGAGCAGGGTGGGTAATCTCAGGCTAGGGGGCCAAATACAGCCGTCCAGGCCTATTGATCTGGCCCTAAGAAATTTTCCCAGGCCACACTCACTGGTTCTACTGCACCCCCCACCCCCAAGTGTTTTGCCTGGCTGGAATGTGCCTTTGCACTCTGGTGATTCCTCTTGTATGTCTGGATGGAGGATAGAGAGAGATGTGTGTAGAAATTTGCCTGCTGTACAAAGGTAAAATTTACATCTGTTGCCCTGGTCCCACCCACCACTGGCCTATGTCCCTAGAAGCGAATATTGCCCTTGCACTGGAAAGGGCTTTCCACCCTTGTTACAGAGGATGATGTGGTACAAATCTCATATCCCATGATATGTCATCAGGGCATCTTGAGATATTTTCAACCAGAATATCCATTGAGATGCTTCTATAGGTAGCCCAGGCCCTATGTGGCTGACAACTACCAATGATGTTCTGAGCAACCTACCCTAGAGTGAATGCTTTTCACAAAGTTCTGATGTGCTTCGTACGTTGTTTTGTTGATCTCTGGTCTTAGTGGGTGAACGTCAATATATTTTGGTGCATGGGGACTTGACAGACTGGACTGCAGATCTGTGATGTTTCTTTTGAAGCAGTGACAGTGATCCTCACACTTTCCCTGGACCTGGAATCCTTGATCCACTTCTTGTTGCAAAACTTGCAAAACAGAAATAATTCTATTTAAACTACTCAGATAAGCCACCACCCATATAATAAAGCAAAACAACATCCTGGTCATATATTGGATACCTTTCTCACCTGTTCTGAGCAGTGTGGTGGCAGCTTCTTGTCCAAGAGCAACTGCAGCATATTCTTGAAATATTTTATGCACTTTCTGAAAAGACGCCAACCATTTGTTCTTCGCTTGTTGCCTGCGAGTAGGATCATTGCTTAGGATATCTTGGTACACTGTGCTGTGCAGACAACATGAAATGTATGAACCGTGAGAAACAGGCTAAAAACAAAGAAATGTACAATTGCCCTTGCACTGGGTGTACAAATGTTCATCTTCGAAATGTACAATTTGTCAGCTCCGTGAAATGCTGAAGAGTAGCCCCACAGACATGTTCCATTCGCAAGTGAGTTTTGGATTTTTGAAAGGGAGATGGGAGCACAAGTCAACAGATCAATGATACACAAATGCCCATGAAACACAGAGCATAGTTATTCATAGCACAGGACAGTGTCTCCATTTTACAGGAAGAAAGTTAGGAGAATCCGGAAATAAACTCACAATCCAACACCTAATTTCTCCTCATTTTAGCCATATATTATGGTCTCCATAAGCTTCCAAAAACAAATGGGGAAAAACAATGTGATTTTTCTAGAAAAAGAGGTGCTGGAACTTACCATGAGCACCTCCTTTGTTCTCTTATAATGGCAATGGCACCCACCTAAGAGGTGATGGAACTGAGTTCCTGCAAGTTCCGGCTGAGAAAAAGCCAGCACAATTAAGAAAAGATGTCTCTGTCCCTCCATGATTCCCTCCTATGATTCAAGCACTGGCTTTTAGCAGATGAAACAGCAGGTATTTCTGGCATAGAACAACTGTCTCTGGATGTAATATTAATGGAAGTAAGTGACGAGAATACGTATTTGCACGAGGAACTGTTTGGGTTCATTTTAATCTCAGACCAAACTGCAGTAGCCATAGCCAACACATGCTTGTTCATGGACTAGAGCTCAATAAAGGCTCATCCATACTTTCCATTAAATCCAGACCTAGTTCCATTTTCAATTTGGTCTCATGCTGGAGGTTCCGTCAAATTTTTGCCTCGGATTTTACTCCAGGACAGGCCCCTGAAAACCAGTTCTTTCCCATTCATTCTCGTAGCCTGCTGTTCAGATTGTCTCCACCTCCTGCTATGCCCACTCATGGCAGCTGGGTTGAGCAATGACATTTATTCCCCCCCCCCACACAGGGGGGGGCATCTTTATACTAAACTCAAACATTCAGACCTGCACACAAACAAAGCACCAGCAACTGTGAGGGGGTTTCCACATTGGTTTCCTTTTTCACGTTAAACTCCTTTTGCTGGCCAGCAATAGCCAATTGAAGTAAATGACATGCAAACCTCTGATGCAGTACTAGAAAGGGAATTTGTTTACAAACAGAGCAAAATGGACAGCAAATGCCACAACAGTTGTCCCAACCCCTTTGGGTTTTTGCCAAGCTTCTGTAATTTAATAATGACAACAATAATGACAATAACTAACCAAATAGGTTGAAGTCTGTAAACTGCAGGGATGTAATTTTCATCCAACCTGTACCAGCAATCCAGAAGTTGAAGTTCTCTCTCATATTCAGCTACAGTCTTTTGGGTGAGGAGAGAAGCATTAGAAAACTCCTGTCCATTTGAATTAATCATTTCATATTGCTTCTTGCTGTTTGTCTCAGCTTCAGGTTCTTCTGTTGAGACACTAGGGCTCAGGGCATATTGACTAATATCACCTTGGATTTCATTCTTTTTATCTACTAGAGTTTCTTCCCTCAAACCACTAGACAAAGTATGCTTTGACTTTTTGGTACTCAGCTTCATTTGTTCAACTGTGGCTTTGATCGCCTCTAAATCTTCCTTGGCTATTACTACTGGGAGAGAGGGGTCGTCATGTTTTTGCCCAATAAAAACCTGAAACAGAAAACCAAAGAAGAGAAAATTGGCTTACAATGGAACCAATAAAGCCTTGGTGTATTTAATGTTTTGTGAAGCCAGTGGCATTCCATACTGAGGCTGCATACACACATTCAAGGCACATCTGTTATCCCTTACAGAGTTAGAATACCCAAAAAATTGAGAGTGCCCAGAATTCTCTGAGGGTAAAAACATGCTTCAAATGAGCTGTAAAGATATACAGTGGTACCTCTGGATGTGAACGGGATCCGTTCTGGAGCCCCGTTCGCATCCTGAAGCGAGTGTCTGCGCAATGCGCGAGCGGCGAAACCCGGAAGTAACACACTCTGTTACTTCCGGGTCACCGTGGAGTGCAACCCGAAAATATTCATCCCGAAGCTACTTCAACCCGAGGTATGACTGTAGTGAATAAGAATAACCTAATGAACTGAGGCAGCAGAACAGTAGCCTAATGAACTGACTGCTACTAGGGGTGATCCAGGTACAGGGGTGTAGCTAGCTGCTCTGGCACCCTGAGCGGTGGGGGCGGGGCAAGCTGTCCACGGAGTCCGCCTGGCAGACGCAAGCCCCATACTGCCATTTTGGGCAACACGGGGCCCTGAGCCATCGCGTCACTCCCAGGAGAGACGTGTGGCTTGGGTGCGCTGCAGGCCAAGCCCTGCAATAGGTGCCGCCCCCGCGGTGTGCCATTTTGTCACCCCCTCAGGGATGACACCCGGGGTGAACCACACCCCACACACCCCTTATACATCCCTGTCCAGATATATCCATTTTTGTTTTGATATGGACTCCCCTCTTTCTTCCATCCAATGACTTATGAAATGGAAAAACTGATCCTCTGTGTGCTTAACATATTGCAAATTCCATCTGAACTTACAACAAAGGTTTGGAATCCCAACTGCTGGCATTTCCTTAATGTCTTCATATGTAGGGAAGCCATGTTGTGATTGTTAGTGATGCCATCTTTTATCCCCCACCTCAGGTCCACCATCCGGAAGTCGTAGCCTCTCTCTTTACAGTATTTGTACAGCCAAGGAAAGGACTTTTCCATTAATGCATTTCGTTCTACTTCTGAATCTGATTAAGATAATAAAGCAAGCATATTACCTAAACCAATTTGTTGATTAAAAGCAACATTTTTAGAGCCCGTGGAGATATACAAGCAACTGGCAGACTTTCAGTATATGATTTATAGGCTCACTGCAATGTAAAAATAAGGTGCTTATTTGAATGGAAAGGGGACCAGGTTCTGGACTCTAGCACCACTAGTTATCATGACTTTTAGGAGCATAATTTATTTCACAGGCAATTGTAAATTCTCAGCACACACTTTTCAGATTAACTTGCTGTGCAATATCTGGTGTATTTTTTTTTGTTATTTTGATCACTTACATTTGCAAAAAAAAAAAAAAAGCAGAAAACTGCACAAGCAAATTACATTAAAATTTTCTATAATGTGATTTGCTTGTGTTGTTTTCTGGTTTTGTGCAAATCTGAGGTATGAAACAAACAAACAAACAAAAAAAGTATAGTCCAAGAGCACTCCAGAAATAGTTACCGGCATGGCTGGAAAAGGAATGAAAACACTGAGGAGATAGTAGGTGAGGAAAGTGACAATTTACCTATCCACCCCAAAACACCAGCTTATACCACAATAAATCTGTTAATCTTAAGATTTTTAACACAAAATTCTGGCGCTCTTGGTTGTACCTTGATAGCCTCCACAGATATAGATCATGAAGATTTTCCTTTTGGATAAACACAGAGAATTGATTTGTCTTCTAATGGCAGCTCTGTTTGTATCGCCGTCTGAAGACTTGCATGGATAGCATCTGGTTTCATTAGTTATTCCCTGGTCTTGAAGCAAATGAGCATGAAAGGTTTTTACTTTTTCAGTCTGGGTTTTCAGGTGAGGTAGACTGGATGATGAGGATCCACAGACAGCAGCTCTGTCTGCTTTATCTTCTGAACTATTTACATCTGATAACATTAGAGAACCCGATAACACACTTCTCGATAAATCCATTATCCTTCTGTTAATTTTCTTTTCATCAGTTGTCTTGGTGTTTTCTGAATGGTGGGTTTCTTCACTTGTTTGCCTTTGGAGGAGCCATTTGTTTGTATACATTGATTTCTGGGTTTCTGTTTCTTTGTGTCTAGAAATTACAACTTTTTCAATCAATTCAGTAGTTTTATCCCCATCCGGTGACTCATTTGAGCAAACACTAAAACTTGAATAGTGGCATTTCATCTGATTTATGTTTGCCTCTGGCTAAAAACAAATAAATGAACAAGCCCACAATTAATTAGATAGCCTTTATAAACTGCCATTTTAATTGCATATATACTGTTGAGCATGCATTTCTCTTTATCTCATATACACACAAAATGCCCGTTGACTTCTGCAGTAGTAGTACATATAAGAGATGCAAGATTGGAAAAGGAGGCTTAAATCATGCTTTGTTGATTTTTAAACTACCTAAATTTGAAATGCTTCACATTATCCCAGGATTAACAGACATGAAGCCTTCCAGATGTTGTTTGACCCCAACTCCCATCCGCCCCAGCCAGCATGAATAATGACCATGGATGGTGAGAGTTGTAGTCCAACAACATTGTCCTCTGCAAGGATCTTGATCAAAC
Organism: Podarcis melisellensis; assembly: GCF_964234715.1. NCBI lineage: Eukaryota > Metazoa > Chordata > Lepidosauria > Squamata > Lacertidae > Podarcis > Podarcis melisellensis. The sequence goes on from NC_138541.1 coordinate 49,898,509, forward strand.
ATGGACAGCAATGCATAGGGAGAGGGGAGACCAATACAATATCTGTTATTGGAATCACCTGGCACTGCAGAATAATATAATTATAGAAACATCCTAGCGGAAGGCTCCAACAACCTACGCAGTGTTGGGGATGCTGCACTGGTCAGCACAACTGCACACCAGGCTGTGCTGGTCCCCACAGCGTCTCCTGACATGGCACAGGAACGCCCTCCCATCAGATGTCAAACAACTATTTGGCTTTTAGAAGATGCCTAAACAGCAGCCCTGTTCAGGGAAGTTTTATTGTGTTTTTATTTTGTTGGGAGCAGCCCAGACTGACTGGGGCAACCCAGTCAGATGGGCGGCATATAAATAACAAAATCCTTATCCGTACAATTATCATTATCTGGTGATTTGTGTCTTACCCTTAGAATAAACATCTCTGGTTTTCTCACGTGTGATTGACTTTTATCCTCTGATGTGTGTCTTAGGCTTTTCGCAAAATGGAAAGACGTGCAGTGCTAGTGACAAACAAAGCAAATGTTAGAAACATTTTGTTTTCCACCCCTTTCAAACAATTTAAAGGCAAGTAATTACCTACCTTTAAGTGTTTCCTCACTTGCATGTCTGTTTCTTCAGTTATTTTCATATACGGTACATGCCAATGACATTTTTGTTTCTAGAAGTAATTTAATAATATAATATAAAAATGGTAAATGAGGGAATTTACTGATGGTGAGGTATTACTTTTAATGACCGCGCTTCCCCTTACAGAGCTAATTTCTAGTGTAGTTTAACAATCAATGCCTATTCCCAAGGTACTTGGGGAATTGTAACTCTGTAAGGAGTTGGGGTCTCCTAAAACTCTCAGTACCCTTAACAAATTACACTTCCTAGACTCCTTTTGGGAAAGACATGGCTGCTTGAAGAGGTATGATACTGCTTTAAATGTGCAGTACAGATGTGGCCAGAGAGATGTAAATGGGCCAAAATGTGTGACTCTTTCAAGAACGTTTTGACCCTACAAAAGTTTCTTTTTAATGCCCCAAGGGTCCACATGAGAACATTGCTGATGAATACTGTATATACATCATGTGAAATTTTACTTGTAGTATATCATAGACTTGTAGGTTGGAAGGGACCACAAGCGCCAACTAGTCTACACCCTCCAACATTTCTCTGATGAAAATAGGGACGTCCCATTCCATAATGATAATTTTACTGTTTATACCCCACACATCTTACTGGGTTGCCCAGCCACCCTAGGCAGCTTCCAACATATATAAAAACATAATAAAACACTAAACATTAAAAAAAACCAAAAACCCTTCCCTATATAAGTTTGCCTTCAGACAATTCGGGGGTTTGATAACTCCATACCATCCAACATTTCTCTAATGAAAACAGGGACATCCTAAAGAAAAGTGGGACATTCCAGGATCAAATCAGAAACCAGGATGGCTTCTCTAAATCAGGGGTGTCCCTGGGGAATTGGGACACTTGGAGGGTCTGCTAGTCCAACTCCCTGCTATGCAGGAATCTTTTTGTCCTACATTGGGCTCAAACCCATTAAGAGTCTCATGCTCTAGCGACTGAACTATAGTGACGGTTCTGTTCACATAAATGGGAAGAAATATATTTTATAACAGTGATTCATAGCTTCCCTGGGATTAATGATACTCATGCTGAAACCAGAGTTCCTACTAATTATTAGTACTTCTATTTAAAAAGCAGGAAGGTTATTGGTTCTCCTTTGTTTTCATCTTCCTTTAAACATGTTTGTATGTTTGTATGACAACAAGGCTTTTTTTGCATGTCTTAAAGGAAAGGGACCCCTGACCATTAGGTCCAGTCGTGACCGACTCTGGGGTTGTGGCACTCATCTCGCTTTATTGGCCGAGGGAGCCAGCATACAGCTTCTGGGTCATGTGGTGAGCATGACTAAGCCGCTTCTGGCGAACCAGAGCAGCGCACGGAAACGCTGTTTACCTTCCCGCCGGAGCAGTACCTATTTATCTACTTGCCCTTTGGTGTGCTTTCGAACTGCTAGGTTGGCAGGAGCAGGGACTGAGCAACGGGAGCTCACCCCATCACGGGGATTCGAACCGCTGACTTTCTGATCAGGAAGCCCTAGGCTCTGTGGTTTAACCCACAGCGCCACCCGCGTCACTTGCATGTCTTAGGATTAAGCTATTACTTAGGTTATTAAACCATTCATGCTTTGGGAATACACAGCATCTCATTAACCTCACCATCAATCCAGAGCAGTAACTCACCCCAGTCCATTTTGAGCAAATATCTTTGCACACATATTTCTGTGAATGTGACATCTGTGGGGAGAAAAACAATTCTTGGAGGCTTTTAGAGTGTCCTCGGCTATGCAAATTACTAGAAGGCTAAAAAGAAAAATAAATGCATGTGGTGGGTTTGGTATAATCCCTTTCATTTCATTAATTTATTACATTTCTATACAACACTTCATCCAAAGATCTCAGGGCAGTTCCCAACATAAAAATACAAAAATACAAAATAAAAACAAAAACACAAGTTAAATTAAAGCACTACCGTATATACTTTATTTGATTACCCAGCAATTCTTAATATTCCACAAGCTAACCGATGGTGTCTTCAGACTGACACTTTATTGTGGGAAGGGTTCAGTCGTGTATTGGATGTTAGGTTTCTACAATTAAAGTGGATTTAAATGCTCTGTTGCCCTAGCACAACAAATCCACTTAAAAGGAAACCCAGATATTTTGCAGTATGGAAAGTGATGAGGAAATGTATTTAAAAATGTGGGATGTACGAAGGATAAATGGAAATATGTGTAAAGATCCTACAAAACAAATCAGGAAGAATGCTCATTACTACCACCACATAAACAAATCAAGAGGAATGCTTAATTAGATTGGGAAAAGTCTAACCACCACATATGCTTCGTGCAAGCAAGTCTGGATGAATGCTGAATAAATAGGTTGTCTGGAGGAGCATCAACTTACATGCTAATCAACAGTAATAGAAATTTAGGTTGTGATTCCTAAAGAAACTTGATTAGGGAGTAAACCTCACTGATCACAGTGCAATTAATTTCAAGTAAGCAGGGCTAGAACTCCACCACACACAATGAAAAGTTCATTATTGTTAAAATACTTACAGTCACAATATTACCCAATCGTCTCTTATGAATTGAAGGTAAAACAATTGTTTCTTTTTCACCCTGTAGGAAATACAGCATAAAATTTTGCCGTGCCTCAATTTTGCAAACTATGCATTCAGCCAAAGCCAGATAAAAATAATGTCTGTTGTTACAAGACTAGAAAAGTCTACATAGGCTCTGGAAATGGTGTGTACCAATTTTATAAAAATGAAACTGTATCTGTATACAAAATACATAACAAAGTAATTTTTTATATAATTCTACGTAAAGTGTTTGGACCCCACCCCCACCCCTGGAATCCAAAGGAAAGTGTTCAGAAACTTTAGCTGGCTCAGAATGCTGCAACCAGATTATTGAGTGGAGCAGGTTTCAGGGAGAATTTTACTCTTTTGTTAAACCAACTTCGCAGGCTACTCGTCCATTTCCAAGCATAATTGAAAGTGCTGGTTATGACCTACAAAGCCCTATGTGGTTTGGACCCAGGCCTTCTGAAAGATTGTATCTCCCTATAAAAGCTTACGCAGATGCCAAGATCCTCAGGTGAGCATCTTCTCTTGATCCCATCAACAACCCATGGTTGGTGGTGATGCAAGAGAGAGCTTTTTCCACGGTCGCTTCCATATTGTGGAATTCCCTCCCAAGAGAAGTTAGACTGGCTCCCCTCTTTGTTACCATTCCCCCTGCAGGCTAAGATCTCCTTATTCAGGCAGGCCTTTGAAAATTAAGGTGCAGATGAGTTCACTGGGCTGCTGGCAGGGCAAACTGATACCACCAGATAAGTGAGAAGTGGCTGTGGTGCACGGAGGCCGCCGCATGATCTCACAGGATCTTGCTGAAATCCAGAAGTTGCAGCCGTGCAACTCTGGTTAGCAAGGCCAGAGGCAAGGTTGTGTGTGTGGTACATGTGTCGGGCAGCCGCTTGCTATTTCACCTCAGGCGGCAAAATAGGCTGAGCCTGCTTCTGTGTCTGCATGGGCCTAGGGACATGCCCATTTTATGCTGGCTTCTAATGGTTTTATGTTGGCTGTATTGATATGTTATTAATTGATCCTGATTCTGTATTTATTGATTCATAACTTTTGTAAACACCAAGATGACTTTGTTGATAAGCAGCATAAAATGGTTGTAAATAAGTAAATATGATATATTACATCTATTCTCCCTTTCTTAATCTCTGAGAATTTAACAGAAAGATTCGGCACTTTTAAATTGAAATGAAGTTACAGAGGAGGGAGTATATACGGCCTCTAATAATATAAAAGCTGGCATAAAAATTCAACTGTAGATTTATTTTGAAGCAACAGTTTAGATAAGGAGATCATAACCTTTCAATATTAATAATGTGTTGAAATCTGCTGACAGTTTTGAGTTGAAAATAATCCAAAGGTTAGGTATCTTTCATCTATGCTTTTTAATACTGGGGTTCTTACACAGCCCAGATACCCCCTCCAAAAACGTGAGGGTGAAATACAAAGTTTTAGAACAGAAACCAACATAGTAAAACTAGTTTTAAATTACAGTTTCAATAAGATTTACTCAAAAGGTACTTACTGTATGTAGAGGCTTCTGAGACAAATTTCCTTTTGTGTCAGCTGCCCACATGGTTTTTGCACAGATGTTTAAAGTCAGAAAATGTAGAAAGTCAGCTTAAAGTTTTGTTTCATTGCCTCTTAGGTATTGGCAGATTGTTTTAGCTCTCTCCTGAGCTAAGAATCAGTTAGTTGTACTCCAAAACATATAACCGAACATCTTCTTATGCTTCCTTCCAAAGTTATAATTTTAGTAAGAAGAGAACAGATTTAGTAAGAAGACAGCAGGGCACAAATCTAATTACAGGTACTGCTGCGTAACTGAAAGTATTATCAGCCAATTGCAAACTTATAATTTCACATTTCCTTCATTTGCCTTTGAGAAGTATAACACGTATTTACAAAATACCCATGACGTAGTAGGGTTTTCTCTCCCACGGATGCTTCCAAATAGCAAACAAAAAACCCATCTCTCTTCCCAGCGCTATTTTTCTTCTCTGCCTCTTGGCGTATGGAAGTGAGTAAGTTTACTGATTCCCAGGCAGCGCTAACCCATAGCAACATGCAGTGGCAAAACCTGTTTGACTTGCCATTCAGATTTTAGCCTCCTTTTAAGAGCTGTTGGCTAGAACAGTCAGCTCCAAAGCCAAATAAAAAAGTGGAAAGAGAAAAACAACCCCAATAGCTGAACATTAATAATGAGCTCATAAGAATGTGTTCAGCACTCAGTGTGAATCTCTACCTTCATTTATTATCTCACTTTATTACAATTACCATTAGCTTGAAACAGATTCCTATACAAATTGTTGTGAAAAATAATTAAGCCAGTGTTGTGTGGAGTTTGTTAGGTGGCTGTTTTTTGCAAGTTAGGTAACAATAAACAAATTTATTAATTATACAAAATCAATTGTGCTAGGTTGAGCGGCAACAATTGTTTCCCAATCAGTAGAGTTGAAATGGCTCATCAGGATAGTTGACCCCTAAAACCACAGCCTGCCTATCACACATGGTACAGCTTTATAGAAGACAATGATGCAACATGGGACCAACCACACAGAACCACTGTGAAATTATTTCAGTTGGTCTCAAGTTTGAGCAGTTTGGTGAGGACTGTTACAGTTGCCTTACTGGATGAGATAACTAACTCTGTTGAAACCACAACACAGGGTGAATTCAGATGATTGTATTAGAAGTTATAATTGGAAGCAACTTCTGTCTGCACATTTTTTAAGCGAAAGAACACAGCTGGAAGACAGAGGTGGTTCTGCTGCAATATATTCTTAGGCAGCCTCCGCTTACCTTAAATGATACAGCACCTCTTACCCCCATAGGGTATCAGAGTTTCCTCCCGGGCTGGTGCAACCCCAGAATTGGTCCTTGCACCGTCCTGGGAAGTGGGACTACAACTCCCATTAGCCCCAGCCTGGATGACCATTGGGGTGGGCTATTTTAAGATATTTTAATTGCAAGGAAAGTGCAGAAGCAGAGTGTGCCCTACAATGCAACATGCAACTAAAGATCAACCAGTGTGTCTGAAGTATTCATATATCCTACCTTTCAAGGTTTTCCTTCAAGAGCCTACCAATTCTGACTTCATGTCAAGTGGCAGCAGAAAGGAGACAAGCAATTCCGGTTTGTTTGTTTCCCCCCCAACTGGTCTATTCAGATAAATTGTCATGGTAACTAAATTTCTACTATGCATAAACTGAGTTTCCTCTCCCTTGGGGAGCTACTGAACAAAGCACTCTATTTTCCATACCTGGCAGTCTCAAATGTGAGTCCCGTGCCCTCATCAGCAGAAATATAGGTGCTCACGACAAAGATGTTAGATGTTTAATATCTGGATTCCTTTCATAGAAATTACTTTTGTGTGAAAGGCGCAATAATTTATGTAGGTATTCACTGCCCTAAAAATCACATAGCCGAGTGCCTGCATATCCTGTTCATTTTTGTGATGGCTCTAATTAAATTTCAAAGAAGCGCAGATATAACATCTATTTGTAGAAAGGCGGGAGTTGTCAAAATATAACTTGGCCTGTGAGCCAATCTGTTGATCATGCTATTTAATTTACTTATTTGGGAGGATATGTAGGTTTGGCTCCTATATGGATTCCCCTGTGGAAGGGGGTGGGGGAGAACTCAGGGAGCAGGCAAAACTGTTTCTGGAGCAGTCTTCCTCTGCTAAAATTATCCCGCTCTCATCAGTTTTCCTTGTTTGAAATTGTTATTTACAACAGAAACATTCCACTGGTTTGCTCACAGCCTCAACACTAGGACATCCTATGCATTTATTTTATTCTGTGTGCTACAAGCCAACTCACCCCTTCCTCCTTCCATGATGGCTATGTTCTACCCACACTGTTTGAGGCAGCATGTTACTGGGAATCTCAGGTTGGTGGAGCTATGTTGCCAGTGTTATTTTTCTAGTAAAGGAGGTGCTCACCATGAACGCCTCCCTTGTTCTTTTATAGTGGCAATGCACCCACCAGAGGCGCTAGAACTGAGTTCTGGTGAGCTCCATCTGGAAAAAACCACACACACACCCAATCTTGTGCTCGTGTCCTGCTTGCAGCCTTCCAGTTGGCCACTGTGAGAACGGGATGCTGTGCTAGATAGGCCTTTGGCCTGCTGCAACAGGGCTCTTCATGCGTCTTGTAGCATATTGTTACAGAAACACATAATGCTGCCTAGCCAAATTGAAGCAGGTTGAAGTCACAAAGGTTTTAATAGCAGCCTGAAATATGTGCTGAACTCTACAGTTGAAGTTTCTGCTTAACTTTGGCCCACTGTATGCACAGGGCCTAAATGCAAATAAACACACAAGACAGCAGATAAATATATATTTATTTAAACCCCTCTCTTCCCACAATAAAAATTAGATGGCATTAAGGCATCTTATGCTCTATTACTATTTATACAGTAAAGAGAACTTTTAGATACAAGACGGCACATCTATGCAAAATTCCATTTTATCTACCCATTTGGTAGTTATATCCGTCTCTTTCTTCATTAACATATACAAGAAAACATGACAACTCCTATTTTTCCAAAGGAAGAAAATAACGAACAGAAATAAACGGCGCCCGGCATTTAGGGCGGGTACTGTGCTACCTTTTGAGAGGAAAAATACAAACTACCATAAATGCATTTCCAAGAGAGAAAATGTACTGGTGGGCAAGTTCTAGTTATTTTTTCATCACAGTTTTACATACAGTGGAATTCTATGCAGGTTTACTCAGAAGTTCTGAGTTCAATGAAGTGTACTCCCCAGTGTTTTTTGGACTGCAGTCCTATCAGAATTCTAATTACCCATTTAAAAAATAATAATTATCAGAAGTGAAATTATATTTAGCCCATCAACTTTGTGGATGAGTGAGGAACAGTAACTTCATAGATAAAAGGTAAGATTCATTGCTGTCAAATAGCAGTGGCTCTGGATAGAATAGGATAGTTTCATTTGTATTGGGAAACAGCTTGGGATGTGTATCTTTCATTATGCTTATAAAAGAGGTGGGATGATTTGGCTGAAACTGGAGGGAAGGGACTCAACAAGTAAGGCTTGTGGATTTCAATATCCCCCCATAATTAATGACCTGACGAGGTCTGTGGCCACTGGAGCATTAGCTAGAGTAACAAAGTGTATCCCAACAATTCACTAGCTTTCTATGCTGTAGTAGTAGTAGTAGTAGTAGTAGTATTTATTGAATTTATATACCATCCACTTACCCTGCTTACGTGTTGATGTAATAATAAATCAAATAGTAGAAGGGTGTGTACAGTAGCCTCTACAGTGGCTACCAGCAATCAACCAAAGGTTTATGGGAAAAGGTTCATGGCTGGGATGAAAGGAGCTGGGAGAAATAATGGCATTCTGGGGCATAACTTTATTTTATTTATTCAACCAAATTTGAAAAACTGCTTGACTGTCATAAAACCTCTAAGCAGTTCACAAGAACTATTAAAATTATGAACAAAAACAGTTAAGGTCATTAAACGCATTTAAAGTGAATTAAAATCAACTGTAAAAAAGATTAAAACACCTCAACTTCTATGCAAGGCAAGCAAATATTTAAATGGGGCTATTGGCTCATGAACCGTTGACTCCCCTTGGCTGTAGTGCTGCCCTGCCTCAAGTATGTCTATACATGCAGCTCTTTTCCAGCCTCTTCTGCTAGGATATTTCATCCAGGGATTGAACTTGCAACCCAATGTGTATGGAGCTTCTGCTATCCAATTCCACCGAGTTGCAGCTCCAAATGGAAGTCACACCTAGTCTATCCAGTTGCATCTAAACATGGTTTGGGGCAGTGATTGCCAAACTTTGCCCTCCGGCTGTTTGGGGACTACAACTCCCATCATCCCTAGCTAATAGGACCAGTGGTCAGGGATGATGGGAATTGTAGTCTCAAAACAGCTGGAGGGCCAAGTTTGGCCATCACTGTTTGGGGGAAAGGGTGTGTGTCATAGCATAGGTTGTTGAGTAGCTACAAAAGCCACATTGTGGGTCTGACTTGTGCTAATTCCTGTGGCAGGCAGTGACTTCATTCTCTTCTGTCTCACTTTACAGTACTCATCCCAACAAACTACCAGATAACTCCTGGTGCTTTCTGCTGTGAGCTCCCTACCATACTGTTCCTCCTTTCTTGCCTCTGACTTCTCCATTAGCAAAATCTCTTTTCCCTCCATGGAAGACACCAACATATAAGCTATGTGGAGTGTTCCAACAGTTGTCAGTGTATGATCACTGATCCCAGAGCAAATCTCATTCAAGGGTCCACAATTCTCAGAGATGGATCAGCTCACTAGGATATTGGGTTGCCAGTGGAATGGTTCTCCTTTCTTCCCTTCTTGTTTGCCTGGCAAAAGTATTATTGTTATAGGCTGTGGATTGGCAGATTTAATCCCTGTCTGAAGGGAGGCCTGATGGTTGTAGTTTCTGCCTACTGCTACCTCCCTACAGCATGGAGAGGTGAAGCCATCTCTCTCTAGTTGTGCATGGGACAGCATGTGTACTGGCTCAATCATATAATGAGTGAATTTGTTCTTTGCCATGGGCTGATAACGGATGCAGGGACTGTACCAATGCAAGGGCATCATTAGTGGCTGGTAGGCAACTGCAGATGTGCCATGGGAATATAAGTTGATACCTTCTCTTTTGTACCTCATGATCCTGTTTTGCTTTCTAGGACTGTGACTATATTACAGCTGGGAAGCCCATGGGATTGGGTTGAAAAATGCATTTAAAGAATACCACGGTTCAGGAAGATCCAACATTTTCCCAAAATTTAGCCTGTCATTGTAGATTTCATCTGAAAAGCTGGATCAGTAATGAATAGTATTTGAAATAACACTGAAGAAGCTATGCAAAAAGAAATATAAAATAAGACTAGCAGCTAGAGCATTAGATGACTCACTTTCAGTTTTGCATGATTTAGTACAGGGTCAAACAGTATAAAAGCAAATTACATATTGTTATATTCAGAGTCCTGTTAGTTGACATCCAAATAGGAGACAATCTTCAGCCTAATTTCTTTAAAGGCAAACATGTGATATGAAGAAAGTGATTATGGATACCAAAAACATTTCCCTCTAGGTAAGCACACCTTTTCAGATTACAGCGTGTGAGGAACTGTCATTTTATAAAATGTAAATGAAAAAAGAGAGAATATGGCAGTTGATTCCAAACAGTGTTGTAGTAAAAGCTGATGTTTTCCTATATCAGTGTCCTCCTATTCATCTTCCTTGGAGCCAGTTTTGCTTAGCTGAAAAAAAGATTAAAAGATTCAGTAGCTACCATTTTTCTTGGCCCCAATCTGCAGATTTTCTGTTAACTTTTTTCTTTCTTAAAGGCAGGTATCTGAGTCTGGTACTGCTAGTATTTAGAATGTCACAAAATTCAGTAACAGGTGTAAAAACCGATTTACTGCCAAAATGAAGAGAGCTGCTTATACAAAAAGTTGCTGAAAGGGTTGGAGAGACATACAGTAAAATAAGAAACCCTGAGAGTACGGACCTGGGACTATAGCACTGATCAGGATCTCAGTGCATGAAAACAAAAAAGTATGTCTTGGCCTGGGGCAGTTCATCAGATGCTTTGTGGCAACCTTAATGAAACTCAGTAGACATGTTTTACCACTTTATTAGACAGCCTGCCTGGACAGCCCTTAAAATATTGTTTTTTAAATTAACATTAGATTACTAAAAAGTTTTATTTGTTGTGATTCTTCTGTGATCGTTCCTTCACACATGCAAACCGTCACTTAGCACTATAGTCAATGGCCTTGTTTGCATATCACTTTATACCATGGTAAGCTTAGCTGTAATTTAAAAGCAAATATGCGGTGTGATGACCTACAGGGGGGAAATTATGCATTGGTTTAAAGTGATATGTGAAGCAGGCTAGTGTACAACATAATTACTACAACAGAAGAAGGCAAGCATGCAGGGAGTTGACAATTCCACATGTGGGCATTGAACTTATTTGTAAACAGTTAACCTGTATTAATCACACATTTACAAACACTGGGAACATCACACAATATTTTGATTTCCACTTTCTTGCATATTCAGTATTATATATCAGATTTGGTTGAAAAGTTCTAACAATTAATATTCTTTTCACGAAAGTGGTAGGCTGGTTAGCCAGTACTTCTGAATTTGTTAAAAAAAATACGTGGACATAATTCAATAGGATTTCTTTTCATGTTTAGGATAAGTGCCCTAAAAACCTATCAAAAGGAGAAAGTATCCCAAATAACCTTGGAATTAAAGGTATCTCAAAACTAGTACAACAATTCAGGAAAACTGAAATACTTACATGCTACATAAGGAGAAGAAGAGAATCCCAATGCCATCCGTGTCCAAAATGGTTAACAAAAAGAAGGGAAAGGGAGAGTAACAGATTAGACACTGCTAAAGTCAGTTAAATATATATGTATTAAATAATTTTCAACTGCGATGTATGTTACCTTTATTACATCAACCCAATTCCATCCTCGAGGAAGCTCTCCTTTGTGATCTATTCAAAACACCACAAACAAGCTGTTAATTTTCAAATTTCAGATTTTAATTAACCACTTCCTGGTTTGCAGCAAACCACAGCTTGCTACAAGATTCAAAATGCAAACTATTATTTGCAGCCACACACTAAATAATTAAATGGGGTTCATAAGGGGAGTGGGAAGGAAGAACGACGTGAACACAGGGTTCATTCTCATAGTGCAGGGGTCAGCAATCTTTTTCAGCCGTGGGCTGGTCCACCGTCCCTCAGACCATATGATGGGCCGGAGTATATTTTTGGGGGAGGAAATGAACAAATTCCTATGCCCCACAAATAACCCAGAGATGCATTTTAAATAAAAGGACACATTCTACTCATGTAAAAACACACTGATTTCCGGACCGTCTGTGATTGAGGAGGCGATTGGGCCGTATCCGGCCACCGGGCCTTCGGTTGACTACCCCTGTCATAGTACCAAACCATGGCTTGATCTTTTTATGGGAGCCAACTCAATAACTACTGAAAGATTAACTGTAGTCACACACACACACAGAGAGAGCTTTAATAAACATTATCCTGCACAAAAATATAAACTTAATATACAAACAGGTAAAATCCTGTACTTTGACAAACATTTGTTAAATCTCCTAATTCATACAATAACAAAATGCATCTTTTAAAAAAATCTAAAAGAAACATATGAACTACACCATACACACCTGTTTTATCTGCTAACTTTCGTTTTTGTGTTTTGGTCAATTGTTCCTTTTTCTCTTTTTTCTTACTAGTTTGTGCTGCATCTGGATGTCCTGTTGAGATGCAGTTGTTCAAAGCTGTCTAAAAAACGTAATTTGTTAATAAGATATTTCTGTAATTTATTGGCACTTTCTCTCATCCTTGGGTTCCCATTTAGTAAAGATCCAATTGCTTCAGATCTTCATCTATACTTTTCTACACTGGAAACTTTGCATTTACTGGCTATGAAAGCTCATTATGAGATAAGTATATTTGTGTTGCGACTTATCATAACCCTTGTTGACAATACATGGAGTTTTATATATTGTAGCCAGTGAACAATATACAATTCTAGGTATGATAATCAGCCATTTTTACTAACAACATCCAGAATACCGAATTGTACCTGAGGCAAACAGTTACTAGTTTACTATAGGAAAGTGAAGCTTTTCTAGAAATGTGAACTTATTCTTGCAGTGGCAGTTTGGCATTAACCTCTTAATATTTGGGGGAAAACACTAGTATTTTGAGATATATAAACAAGTTATCAGCTTACCGCAATATTAATGGGTTGGTTTTCCATAAACAGCTCTTTATTATCTTTGGCATATTCAAAAATTGTGTATGTCATAGAGGTACCAAGGTTAACTTCAACTTCTTCCATTAATTTGTTCAATATACTTTGCTTTATGGTGGAGGCTCTAGGAGAAATAATAGAACCTCCTTTTAGGGATAGATGCAAAAGAAGGCTATTCCAGAAGGAATGCCACTATAAGAATCTGGAATACTTACATAGAGTTATTGAAGAATGCATCCATAGAGATGACTGGAGCAGTTTGAGGGTATGTTTCTGGCCATGATATTTCTATCAGGAAAGCTTTAGGGTCTCCATTTTCACCTATCTGGAAAATATTTATAAAGCATGGCAGTGTAAGAAGAATCCAGAAAATCCCCCCCCCCCAATTTTTAAACCAATGGAAGAAATACTGAAATATATTTGTTTTATAACAAGGCTCCTTCACTGTTGATTTTTATTATTATCATCATCCATAGAATTGAGTCTTCAGATAAGACGACTGCAGCACTAATCGATACAAATGTAAAATATTACTTCACAGGAATCCATGCAGCTGCCATTAGAAAACAATAATAAAAAAGACATTTGCTCCATAGGTAACTTTCCTCATTCTGAATAAACACAGTATTATAACTGTTTAATTATTACTAATAATTATTGCTTAATTCAAATAATTATTGCTTAAGTCAAATGAGATTGCTGGATAACAGCATGATTCTGAGCTCGACTTCACAAATTACAAGCTGTCAATCCTATGAAAATAAATGTGGCTATTGAAGTTAAAAGCTAAATATTCTTTCATTCACATCTGTATTAGACAGGTGGTGTACTTTTTTCTTTAAAAAAATTGTTACCCACTTTTCCTATAAAATAATCCCAAAGCAGAGTGCAATAGCTAAATCACAGTAAATGCATGCAATTAATCAAGAAATCAATTTTAAAAAAACAGAAAAAACTATGAGCTACCTCAGATACATGCATATGTCTTGGAAGAATTGGGACTCAGTTCAAGTCAACACAGATTACTTTTCTGTAATAAAACCTCATGCAAACTCACCCTATATTGAAAGGAAATGGGGCTAAGTTCCCTAAAACACTCATCACCTTCATAAATAGAACGTAATGCTTCTAGCTCCATCTGAAGGAAAGAACAAGAAAACTATTAATATTTTTAAAAGCTAAAGAGAACATTTGCACAAATCTTTAAAACACAAAAGGGTAATGCTGCAGGAAAGGGCCAAAGATACTTAGCCAGTAGTGGTCTTGGTCTCCTATTTGCTTCTTAACCATTTAAATTGTGTACAATCTGTTTAAGTATTAATATTTGATATTAATTTCATCACCTTCAACCTTAGTTCAAAATAATTTTTAAAAAGAGAACATTAAATAAAAAAGGGTTTAATACTACTACTACTACTGATGCGCTGTGGGTTAAATCACAGAGCCTAGGGCTTACTGATCAGAAGGTTGGCGGTTCAATTCCCCACGATGGGGTAAGCTCCCATTGCTCGGTCCCAGCTCCTGCCAACCTAGCAGTTCGAAAGCACGTCAAAGTGCAAGTAGATAAATAGGTACCGCTCCAGCGGGAAGGTAAACGGCATTTCTGTGCACTGCTCTGGCTTCACCAGAAGCGGCTTAGTCATACTGGCCACATGACCAGGAAGCTGTACGCCAGCTCCCTTGGCCAGTAAAGCGAGATGAGCACCGCAACCCCAGAGTCATCCGCGACTGGACCTAATGGTCAGGGGTCCTTTTACCTTTACCTTACTAATGATAACACCAACCTAGCAGAGGTGTATTATGTTGGGTATGAAATAAAAGAAAGACGATAAACAATATGAATACTTTATAGGAACAAATGTTTTCAACTACAGGGATTATTATCCAAAGCGCACTACAGTCAATGATACCGGTGACTCCTGACTTACATGGGGGTTAGGTTCTGGCCACCTGCAAGCATAAATGAATTGTGTGTTAAGTGGGGAAGCACCCTGCTGCGCTTCAAGCTTGCAAGGGACCTGCCCCAAAGAGGATGTCCCCTTTGGGCTCTAGGGAGGGTCTCCTCGTGAGCCGGAGGCGCAGCAGGGCTTTATTGAGGCACTTCAGGTCTTTCCCCCTAATTCTGGTTTCCAATGGCATGCATATGCGCAGTCACACATCACCTGAATACACGTAACTGGGGTGGGTGCCTGTACTTTTTTCAAATAGTCTGGACAGAACCAAAAGCCCTATTTTATTTTGCATGTGCTTTTTTTTAAAAAAAGCAGTTATGAGTAATTTTCACTGTTTTGCACAAGACCTTAAAACGCATATACACATGTAGAAAGATTGTAGGAGTATTCTGTGCATGGTACTCCCTATACAGCGGTACCTCGGTTTACAAACTTAATCCATTCTGGAAGTCTGTTTTTAAACCAAAACTGTTCTTAAACTGAGGCGCACTTTCCCTAATGAGGGCTCCCGCCGCCGGTGCCCTTCAACCATTCAGATTCCGTTCTTAGACCAAGGTAAAGTTTGCAAACCGGGACACTACTTACAGTTTTGCAGAGTTCGTAAACAGGGCTGTTCTTAAACTGAGGTACCACTGTAACTTTTTGATTCCCCCCACTTATGGACAATAGTGCCTTGTGTCATACTTCAAGCTACAGTACTTTGAAAGTCTCCCCTGTGTCCCTTGCTTCACAACCCATTTACTATGTGGCCTGGGAGACTGCTGTTTTGAGAAACAGAAGCCCAAAGTTCCATTAGGCATATGCTCTCTAATGCAGTTCTTTAAATCCAAGGCAAAGTTAAGAAAAGAAAACATGAAAATACATATTATATACAACAGATAAATTTGGATATTTGTATTTATAGAATTGATAGAATTATTCAATATGAAGAATACAACAAAAATTATGATCCAAATCCAATGTTTACATCTTGTTGGAACGGAGTATGTAATGAGCACATAACTACTGGGTTTTCTACTGTGTAGCAAAAGTAAAGATGGTAGGTTGTCTTTGTGAAAGTCGATGTGGGGTCTGTGTGTCTGGTCTGCAGACTCTACCCACCAAGCTATGCTCCCTTCCGGCTTTCAATCAGGGCAGAGGTTTTCAACCTTTTTGAGTCCATGGCTCCCTTGAGCAACTACATTCTTTCAGTGGTAGCCCTGTGCGGCTCAAAAGCCCAGTTATGTCACCCCTTGCCTGCAGAGCAGGCAGACTCTCACCTTTTTGAACATTCTCCCTTGTGGAGTGTTCCCTCAGCCTCCTCTCCCCCTCTTCTTGGGAGTCCTCTGGGCAGCTTATACTGCTGTCCCTGGTCTCTGAGCTGCCCTTCCCTGCCCCAAACAGGGGTGCCTCCACACACTGCCCCAGAGGGGCCTGGGACTTGTCTTTCCATTCCCAACAGCAAGGGCTGGTGGACTGGCTAGGTGGTCTCCCTCGCCCACTTGCTTGCTTACTCTGAGGCTGCTTCAGCTCCTGGCAACCAGCACCCCCTGACCAGCCCCAGAGGCAGCATTCGCCTGCGGAGCTTGCAGCCAGGTCTGCCACAATTAACAGCTGTGCAAGCCTTTGGGAGGCTGAGACGCGAGAGGGCATCAGAGGATGAGGGAAGGAAAGAGGGATAGATGACAGTGTTGCACCCATGACCATCATTCAAGGCACTCCAGGGTGCCATGCCACACTAGTTGAAAAACTACTGAATCAGGGTATTGCCTACTTGGTGTTGACAACTGTAGTGAGTAAATTACCAGAATTATCCTGATGTTTTTAAGCATGCTAACTTCTGTAATGTAGGGGTGGGCCCAAAGAGATGGAGGTGCAAAACAGTGGTTTAGCAAGGCAAGTCTGTTCAGAATGAAGGAACAGGATGTCTCTGCACATAACCTCTGCTCTAGCACTTGAGATCTGGATTTGAACCAAGCTCGCAAGACCCTCCTGCAAAGATGCCCACTCTTGCAACCCATCTCTCTCCCCCCCCCCCGCAGCCAAATTCTTGCTATTGTCAGGACACTTCAGAGTCAGGAAAGCTTCCGGATCTTCTGCAAATTACCTAGATATCCAGCAGCGGGTGCTAGTCTAAATTCTGCCCACTCTCTCATAGAATTGGAGAGTTGGAAGGGATCATCTAGTGCAACCCCCTGCCAGGCAGGAAAATGCATCTGTCTCATATGGGGATCGAAATTGCAACCTCTGCATTATCAGCACCGTTGCTCTAAGCAACTGAGCAATGACCCATGTTGCCTGTACAAGCTTTTGGCTGCGGCAGGCAGAAGCTCAACAGGTGCAGCGCCTGCCCCCGAGAGGCAGAGCGGGGGGGGGGGAGAACTTCGCCTGTTGATTCTCTACTTGTGCAGCGGATGAAACTCTGCCCTTCTCCCCATCATCACCAAAACCTTTCAATCCTCACTCACCTCCTGGTCTTCGTTCGCCGTCATGGCGCGACACCGGAGGAGACAGGAGCGCCCCCCCCCAACCCCTTTCGCTGCCCACCGTCCCTCCTCCCAGGTGATCGCGACGCCCTCCTCTCCGCCAGGGCGAGATCCACGCAGCCCCGACTGATCCCGACAGCCGCCTACCCGTGCGCGTGCGCCGAAAATGACAAGGGGAGGCGGGGTCACGGCACCCGCGTCCTCACCGCCCTTCCTATTGGACGCGGGTGTCCACCCTTCCGCGTCTTGTTCCCGCCTGGCTATTGGCCACAGGCTCTTTCAGACACGCCCTCTGGCTCGCTTCGGTTCCCTTATGCCAGTCCGGCCTCTTTCCTGGTTCTCATTGGCTCTTCGTCGAACTCTAACACCGCCCGCGCTCCAATGGTTTCGTTCCTTGATGAGTCTTGGCGGTCATTGGCCAGCTGGAGACGTCGCTCTCAGCTGGTTTCGCACCCCCACTCCCAACCCCCGGCTTGTTTGCTGGACTCCTCAGTCAGGCCTTGGGCTGCTGCTGCCGCTGCTGCTTGTGGACCCTTTCCCCTTCTTTCCTCCGTGGTTCGGTCGGGCCTTTCCCATGGACTGCGCCGGCCGCCTGTGGCGCTGAGGGGGAGCCGCTTCTTCCTCACCGTGCAGCGGCGCAGGTGCGGGTGGAGCGGGGCCGCGCAGGGCGTGGTGGGCTGCGAGGGGAAGGGGACGCGGGAGGGTCAGGCGCTGTCAGCTGTCGGGAGCGCCATGACTGGCTCCGGGAGGGGCTGCGGAGGAAAAGCGCCGGCCAGCGGCCTCGGGCGAGCAGGGACACCGCCGAGAAGCTCGGGGAAAGTTGGGCGAAACCTTCTAGGAAGCCGCTTGGTCATTCATGGCTAAGCCACAAATTTATTTCAGGCTGCGGAGTTTGCAAAGCTAAGCCGGGTCCGGTATGGTTTCAGATTGGTTGGGAACCGCGTGTTGAGATTCCTGGGTTGGACTGGATGACCCTTGGAATTTTTTCCAGCTCTACAATTCTTTGATTCCATATACTGCTATTAAGGTGGGGGAAGCTACGCCTCTTTCAATCCTAAAATTTCATTTACTATTGCATGTCGTATCAGCTTGCATTTGGGAAGAATTTAGTCAGAGGTATTTTAATTTTTTTAGCAGAGGTTTTTCTTTCTCTTTGAGTATTGGTGTCCCAGAATAACGATAAATGTATCTGAGTAACAGACCAGTTCATTGAAAATGTATACTTACTGTTTCAGATTTCCCTGCGAACCAACCTTAACGATGAGCCCTTCGCAATGGGACTTTCCTGTGGAACTATGCTGCCGTCCTATGGCCTTCGTTACACTCACGGGTTTGGATGTAGTGTACAATGCTGTTCATCGGGCAGTTTGGGATGCCTTTTGTGCAAACAGGAGAGCGGACAGAGTACCAATTTCTTTCAAAGTACTCCCTGGGGATCATGAATATCCTAAATGTAGGACAAAGGTATTGCTTTTTGTTTTATGTTTGGAAGTAAAGGATTATGTCTTGATTGTAAAATATATTTAATATGAATTACTTGCTATTTGCAGTGATTCTTGTAATTTTTTGTATAATCAGTTTTCCACTTGAAGGTTAATTGAATGCTGGAATCAGCTAAAGAGATACTTTCAAAAGGAAGAATATAATTGTAGCTTAAATCTAAAAACTGAGGCTAGAAGCCTTATTCTGTATCTGACACAAACCAAAGCATGCTTTGCAACTCTACTTGAGACTATTTTAGGAATAAATTGACAGTTGTCACAGTGGAGGGATTTAGAAAGCGGAGTCACCCAAGAATCCATATTGAGACTTCTGTTTTTAACTTGTCCATTCATAGTCTGAGTTAGGGGTGAACAGTGAAACAAACAAAAAATTGTGAGGTGCCCCAAAACATTCTTTCCAGACAGGTTGAATGGCCAATAAAATGGTGAAAGCAATTCGCTGTAAGTGAGTATAAAGTGATGTACATTGAGGGAGGGGAAGTCCTGATTTCTTATATATGTTAGTTGGGTCTGACCTGACTAACCTGGAGCAAAGTCTTGGGGTTTTAGTGGATAGCGCTAAGAAGATGTTTCATTGTGCAGTAGCTGTTAAAACGGGAATATCACGTTAGGAATCATTAGG
Organism: Podarcis melisellensis; assembly: GCF_964234715.1. NCBI lineage: Eukaryota > Metazoa > Chordata > Lepidosauria > Squamata > Lacertidae > Podarcis > Podarcis melisellensis. Next base: position 49,918,027 of record NC_138541.1, read on the forward strand.
AAACAGATTGGAAATTAACCCAATATTATAATACCATTGTACAAATCTTTATTGAGGCCACACTTGGAACACAATCTACAGTTCTGGTCCCCTCACCTCAAGAAGAAAATTGTAGAGTTGCAAAACAATATGGAAAAGTGCTACCAAAATGATCAAGGGGTTTGAGCAATTCCCCTGTGAGGAAAAGTTACAACAATTTTGCCTTTCTAAGTTAGGGGGGGAAATGGGAATGATAGAGGTGTATAAGATTATGCATGGTGCAGAGAATGTGGATTGGGAGAATCTCCCTCCTTTATGATACTAGAATCCAGGACCTTGGAAGATTCAGAATGGGCAAACGAAAGTGCTTCGCTCAAATGCATAGAAATATGCTCCCCCAAGATGTGATGGGCACCAACTTTAAAGAGAGATTAGGCAAATTCATGGAGGATAGGACTATCATCAGCTTCTGGCCATAATGGCTATTCTCTGCCACCGAAGTCGGAATCTTTTAATAACAGGTGCTGGGAGGTGCAGGTGAGTAGAACACAGTTGTGTTCATGTCCTGTTTGCAAGGCTTCCCATAGGCATCTGGTTGGCCATTGTGAGAACAAGATGCTAGAGTAGATTGTGATTCTTGCTTTCTTACAGTGTATCATATTTACGTAGAAAGTCCTAAGTATAATGAAACTTTCCCCCAAGTGTATTCTGCTCTAGGCAGTAAGGTTGGTGATTAGCGTAGAGAAGAGAAAGGTTTGATCCTTTATTGTACTTCTGGTAGCTGTGATTGAGAAGGACATGGGATAAAGCAGAATGTTTAAGTGCTGCCATAAAAATATCAGTCACCAAAACTTGTGTAAGAACAGAGAGAGCAGCTCACCTTGTTTGTCAATGCTTGCAGAGAACAACGTATGAATGGTACATTCCAAAAGGAATCTTGAAGACTGGCTGGATGAACAAACATCTGAACTTGGTGCCTGCACTTGTTGTGGTGTTTTATGAACTGGACTGGGATGAGCCACAGTGGAAGGAAAAACAGTCAGAGTGTGCTACTAGAGTTGAAATTGTCAGGTATAATTTCAAAAGACTTCTTAGGTATTAGCTTAGTAATGGCTTAATACAAACATATTTGGAGAAAAGTCATCATTCACAAGCTTCTTTCTTCCACTTTCAAGACAGATAAGCAGGGTGCAATTCTGAAGTCATTGGGGCTTCCTACTGAATGTAGAATTGCACTGTAACTTACATATGTAAGGGTGCTTTTCCAACAGAAGTGTAAACCATAGGCTGGATTTAACTTAATGAGTTCCACTAGTGCAGTGGTTCCCAAACTGAGCTCTGTGGAGCACTTGGTCTCCCCGAAGCATCTCCAAGTGCTTAGCAAATAAATAAACACACGCCTTTGGCATAAAGGCAACAGTAGTGCTCCATGACGAATTTCTCTCCTGAAAAGTACTCTGCACCTGAAAAAGTTTGGGAGCTTGTGGAAGCCAGTGCAAGAACCTCTGCAAGGACAACAGGGTTTTCTCTTTCTCTTCCCCCACCCAGTTGGTGAGATGAAAGGGGTCATCATTCTGACTGGCAAGCTGAAATGCTTGTGCTGACAGAATGATTGCTGTTGCACTATGTTGAATTCATCCCCATGTTTGAAATGCTACTTTTTTTAAAAAGCACACATACCATCTTAGTTTACTTAGTTTACACCTTTGGGAAATCTAACATAAGTGGAAAGAGAGAGAGCCTGCTGCTGAGCTCTATTGCTTGCTTTAAAACAAAAACAGAAAGCCTCCTTTTAGTTAAGATTGTACTAAATGTTTGGTTTGACTTCAGCTCTTGAGACAGGCAACGTTTATTACTCAACGTATTTTGCAGTATGTATGGTCTAAAGGCTTGCATGCTTACCATCCTCAGTTTGATGTTATTTATTGCTCTTACAGGCAGAGTTTGCAGGGAAGAAACACAAAGGTTGCTGTGGTTTTGATTCAGAAGAAAACACCGTTACCTCCAGGTGAAGTACAATTGAAAGCTAAAATGATCAGATATGAAATAAATGAACACAGTAATCTGAAGTTGTGAAATCCACCTGTTTTTCAATAGAAGGCAGAATAGAAGGCCATAAAAAAAGTGTGTGGGGATTTTATATTACTGTAGGTTGAATGTTTTTCAGTAGCAGTTATTTTATTTATTTCTAAACATTTTCATATACCACTGTATCATAGAAATATATCACAGCGGTTTACAACAATCTCAGAACACACAATAAAATAAAAACAAGTTAAAAGCAAAAGAATTAAGAGCATACAGTATATCTGTCTGAACCCTTGGCTGGAGACAGATGAGAGAGCTGAGACTGATTTGAAAACCATGTTTTCTAGGTTCCTTTTTATTTGTGTTAAAAGCCTTTTACGCTGTCCTTACGGTGCAGGTTGACGTTCTCTTTGGAATCTAGTGCACCACGGGTTTGGATATATTGTAATCAACTGCAACAGCAGTGTTGTTCCTGTAGGTCAAAAATTAACTCCACACTTGGTTCAAAGGGGACCATTCATCTTATATGTTGTAGTGCACAATGAACTTATTTGCATGTCATGTAAACTATGGTCAATAGTGTACCATGAATGTGACAATCTGTCGCCCTTTGACAGATTTTCAGAAAGTAGATGGTTCAGCATTTTTACAATTTTATTTTAGGAGAAGACGTTATTGCTTCTGAAAGGGCAGCAGCTTTATGCAATGCTTGTGACCTCTCTGGAAAGTCGCTGTTTGTTTTGCCACATACTGATCACCTTGTAGGTTATATTATAAGGTAAGTAAATTATGTCAGAGGCAGGCTTTTCTTTAGTTATTTTTTTACCATGGCCGAAATCATCCTCATGCTTGTTTGAGAGTCACATTGCACTCAGTGGTGACTGGTACCTATTGAGGCTGGTGGGGAAGAAGGCAGGGAACCCAACAGTAGATGGAGCCAGAGGCAATGAAATGCAGAGCAAATGCTTTTTAGTTTTGTCCTCATCCTCCCTGCTGAGTTATGCAAGGGCAACACTGAGACTAAGGAGGAAGAAACTGTCAAGCAATGCCACCATGTGGACTGGTTGCAATTGAAAAGACAGGCAAGTGAGGCTGGCTGAGGGCAAACTGAGTTTGGTGAGGTAGTGCCCAGTTTACCCTAATAGAACAGCCTCTGCTGCTTCTGAGCAATTATAAGGTCAGGCTGTGCATATGGCTAGTTTTTAGATAATAAGCATTTTTAAAACCTCTCCACAATTTAACACATTTTCTTTCATGTGTATTAAATCTCCACCAAGTGTGTTTGCATCGACATTTTATGGAACTCTTGAATACACCCATTACCTACATGTTACGTATTTCTGTTGAAACATAATGAATCCACCACCATTTTATTTCTGGAAAAGCTGTGTGCTCCTGTTCCATGCTGCTGATATACATAAGCTTTAAGTTTTATGGGAGAGAAATTAGGGTGAACGTGTTTGAAGCAAGGCAGGTAGTTATTGATACAGTGAAGTATTAAGACTCTTGCTTCATTTTTAAGCAGTTGACCTTTTCTTTCATAGGTTAGAGAATGCCTTCTATGAACACGCACAGACATACTATTATACAGAAATCCGCAGGGTGAAATCTCATAAAGAATACCTGAACAAAACAACACATCAGGTATAACTAGCAACTTTATTAAACTAGTTGGGCTATCAGTGCTGAAGAATTTAGAAGCACCATTGCTGCAAATCCTGTTTTTATTGGTAGTTTTAAGAATATTTTATTTATAAATATTTTATTTATAAACTTATTTATAAACAAGTTTATTTTAGAAATATTGTTATTTATTTATTTCTTACTCTTCTACTAAAAGTATGCAGGGGCATATACCATAACAATGTTATAACCATATGTTCTATAAGAATACAGACCATTTCTAAAATCATACCAGAATGCAAAACAAATCAAAATGCAACTTTAGCAGCAGCAAGAATAAAGCAAGTTATATGTTAAAATCAGCATTAATAACACTAGGTGCTACACATTTAAAAGCAGGCCAAATCCTTAATTTATGATGGAATAAATTGATTTGGTATTCTTAGAGCTTGGTATTAATCTGCATTAGTGTTGCCTAAAACGTCATGTTGATGGCTTTAAAACTAATACCACCTTTTAAAAATACTGTACGTTGGTTGTGTTGCAGCTTCTGTTTGTTAGACACCAGTTCAAAATAGGATTCTTCAGTGAATTGAAGCAAGACACACAGAATGCTCTAAAGTAAGTACTTGTATGCAGAGGCTGGAATCATGGGACCCTCCCACCTCCCCCAGTCTGGAAAGAGAGGCATATCTGCCATTTGTGGGTGGGATGGGAGACAAAGGAGTGGAGAGCACCTTTCTACTGCTATTCTTAAAATGATTTATTACCATTCTCCATGAGTAAATATGCACTGCAGCATTTTACGAAGTATATTTAATATATTTCCTCTGAAGTAACTTTATTCAAGAGAAGAGGCAACAGTAAACCCCTTTAATTCCAAAAGGACTCTGGGCCTTGCTGTTGTAGTCCAAAGAAAAGAAAAGCAATACATTTGGGGCTCACTAATTTACCGTATTTTTTGCACCATAACACTCACTTTTTTCCTCCTAGAAAGTATGGGGAAATGTCTGTGCGTGTTATGGAGGGAATGCCTATGGGTGGCATGTCTATGGATTTTCCTCCTCTAAAAACTATGTGCATGTTATGGTCGGGTGCATGGTATAGAGCGAAAAATACGGTATTTATTCTACAACAAGTGAACAACTTCTAACTTTAAAATTTCTTTCTTAGAAATTACAGAACTGCATATAATCTTGTACATGAACTGAGAGCTCATGAAACAAACATATTGGAAATCAAGACTATGGCAGGATTTATAAACTACAAGGTAATGACTGTTGATTTAACTTGGCCCTTCTTAGGACATTTTGTAGCAGAAGTTCCTATTCTGGGTGATTTAAGGACAAGGAACACTTCTTAGTTGAATATCCTGAATGGATGTGAGGAGGCAGTATAGGCAGAATGAGTAAGGTAAAGCTATGTTCCTACAGACCTTAATGACCTTTCTTCATGCTCTTTGTATAAAATATATAGGCATAGTGTAATTGGTCCTCAACAAAGTCATAAAAAGTTATATCTAGTAAATGGACAGAGGGCGGGTACGTTGGGTCATGAAGGATGGCACTGAAATTGCAGAGGGTACAGTTTGTGCAATGATGAATAGGTGACAAGACCAGAAATCATAATCCTTTCTTAAATTATTGCCCATGGTTTTGTGTTATCCTGGAGGCTAGAAATGCTAAAAATGGTGAAATCTTGTGTTTATTTACTTGATTTTATTATATTGAATTCTTCTATACTGAATCACGTGAAGTATATGGATTAAAACATCTTTCTACTTTTAACTTTTAAGTTCCATCCCCCCAATTCAACTTATTCTTCTTTCAGATTCAAGTAATTGAAAAGTTCTGGTAGAGATTATTTCATGTTAACATGGGAAAGCACCCGTGAGAACAGCATTCTCCTATAAATGCAGATAGGTTTCTCATCAAATTCTTTCTGAGGGGGGAGTCTGTTGCCCATTGCTGTCCTTGGCATCTTTGCGATGATTTGAGGTTACTTCCTGTGAATAACTGGAATTTGTGCTTCTATTACATTTTGACTTTTCATTTTGACTCTCTGTAGGAAAAAATGAAGTAGTCTGAAAGGGCAGAGAGGAACATAGTTAATATAATACGAATGTGTATTGTACTGTTACTGTTCACCTACAACAACTGTATTCTGTTGTAGTTGTCAATCTGGTATACCATTGAAAAAGATTTTAATCAAAGTGTTTTAATTTCAAATCTTTTCAGATTTGTCGCCTTTGTTTTCAACATAATACACCGCTGGATGCAATTGCACAGTTCAGAAAACACATAGATTTGTGCAAGAAAAAAATTGGGAGTGCTGAATTGGCTTTTGAGCATGCTGCCTGGATGTCAAAACAGTATGTTTTTACTTAGTAATTTTACTACTGTGATTAGTGAATTGATGAGCTGATTCAAGCTGCACGGTGTTGCTTTTGGTTTGCAAGTTATTACATAAACCTTATGACATTCCACATCAGTTATAGCTGTAGCTCTGTGAGGAAGGTTGCCATTATACCCATTCTACAAATGAAGAACCTGAGGCTTAAATGACTTGCCTCAGGCTACTGGGGTGTGAACCAAAGTGACTGTTGCAAGCTTCAAATTATTTTGTGCTCGTTACCTAGATTTCAGTGTTTTTCTTTTCCAGACATGTTTCAGAGAAGAAATGGGGAACATGTTCAGGGATACACTAGAAATAAATATATAGTGAGCTAATATATAGTGAGCCAGAGAATGTCCACCAACGTGCATATTCTGTTAACAAGTAACCATCTGTATGCACCTATCGTACATGAGTAAGCATTGCAGATGTTAATCACTTGCATAATTCTGATTTTATTTTTTGGCTCAGTGGGATCATTAGAAAGTTTGAAACAAATATAGAAATCATGACAGTTGAGACAGGTAGTGATATATTTGGTGGGTTCCTTTATTTTAAAATTATTTTGGTTTGAGGCAAAGGATGCCCTGAGTTTTCAGACTTTCTATTTCTCATGGCTATATAGGAAAGTTTTGGATTCTTTCCTTAAATTAAGATTCTTGGGGTCCTGGAAAGAGGTCAGGATTTTGTGTGGCCCATGAGTTAGTTGCCTGTTGCTACTCTGCTTAATCCTTCTGAAAAATCTGAAGTGTCTGGTTCTGCAGGTGTGTGTGTGATTTCCCCCCCTTTTTGTTTTAAACAGATTCCAAGCTTTTGGAGATTTGTTCGATGAAGCTATTAAACTAGGACTGACAGCTATTCAAACTCAGAATCCTGGTTTCTATTACCAGCAGGCAGCATACTATGCACAAGAACGGAAGCAATTGGCCAATAGTCTCTGTAATCATGAGGTGAGTCATAGGCTGCCTTACATTTGTTTACGCTCCTTTGTGAGACCATATTCTTACAAGGTTTTCTGCAAGAAGTGACTATAGCTTTTAGGGTTTTTTTTAAAAATACTGACTTCTAGATAGCTGTGCTGACTCATTTGTGTGAATGGTGTTACCATGCACTGATCAGTGGTGTGCAAAAAGCTGATTCCTGTTCATTCCTGAGTGTGATTCCAGTGCAGCAAAGAACCCACATGGGCTGCTATAAAACCATACCTGCGGGACATAGGTTATAAAAATTAACCAAAAGTAAGGCTGAAAACAGAACTTATTTTGATTTATCAGTGAATTTCAGGTAAAGGTAACATGAATAATAAGATTTTTGGGTTAGCAAGTTGGTATTTTTTAACTAATGAGTCCACACTCAGACTCCTAAACTTGTAGAATTAGATCACCAGGATCATCTAGTCCAACCCCCTGTAATTCAGGAATCTTTTGCCCAACGTGGGGCTCAAGAGTCTTATGTTCTACTGACTGAGGTATCTCAGATCCTGTAATCTCTTCTGTAAGCTTACTTTTATAAGCCCATAACTTTTGGTCAAGAGGTTTATATGTTTACTTATAGACATATATACACACAGAGATTTAAAAAAACTTGGTTTGTGTATGGTAAATGCATGCGTTGTATAGTCTAAATAATGCACACCTTTTAGAATCCTAGTGTATGTCGGCACTCTTACTCAGTTACAGGTTTCTAAGCAACTTTATTTGGGCACAGACTCTAATGATAGGTCATGCTACATTAGTATACTAGAATGCCCATAAAAGTGTTCATTTAAAAGTATGTGGGGAAAAATAAGAAAAAAGAACTTTAAATAGCAGTTTTGTAGTCTTCAAACATAATCCAGAACACCGGGGGTGTTCAGGTCTCCCTCTATTAGTTAGATCATGCAAAACATAAACATTTTTACTCTAATAGTTAGCTCTGCAGAAGCCATAGTTAAGTGTACACGCATGCACAGTCCTGCGTCCAAATATATTTTCATGAATTGCATTGAATTCAAGAGTCTTAAGCAGGTATACGTAGGTTCAGTGTAATGCCTTTATGTACCAACAAGCATTTTTCTGTTTCCATCCTCTGTGCCAATACAGGTTTGGGTGTGGTTTTGCTTCTTCTATAAACACATACATTTTGGAAGTCTTCCCCTCCCCACCCCCAGCATTCAGTTGTGTGTTTTATTATCACACTGTGTCATAACCTTTAACAATATAGTTAAGGCTCTCTTTGCTTAATTTGCAGTCTTCCGTAATATATCCCAATCCAGATCCACTGGAAACTCAAACTGGAATGCTTGACTTCTACGGACAAAGACCATGGAGGCAGGGAATACTAAGTAAATATCTTTTTCATTTTCTTGCCTACAGAACATAAACAAAAAGCAATCTTAGTTAACAAACGTTTATCCTAATGTGTGTATATTTCAAATTGTGTTCCTGAGAGCCTTATATATCCTGCCAAGCATATTGGGGAAACTTCTGTGACAGGAGTAAGGAACCTGTTACTCCCCGGGTGATGTTGGTTCATTCACCATTCTGGCTGCTACTGCTGGAAATCATAGCCCAACCACATCTGGAGGGTTTTCTACCTCTGCACTATGAGAAGACTGGTAATGCTAGCTGAGCTCCTCTGACTGACAGCTTCCCTGCTGCTACTGATCTTATCCTTCAGTGCCCAGGTGTGTACTTGCAGCTCATCCAGGGCAGTGATAAAGCCCAACAGACTTAACCCATGTCTCAAGTGAATCAAGTATGGCCTAAGACATATCGTATATACTGCAATACATGACAGCCTTACTGAAGTTACAGATAGGTAGCCGTGTTGGTCTGCCATAGTCAAAACAAATTTTTTTTTTCCTTCCAGTAGCACCTTAAAGACCAACTAAGTTAGTTCTTGGTATGAGCTTTCGTGTGCATGCACACTTCTTCAGATATGAAGAAATGGAAGAAGTGTGCATGCACACGAAAGCTCATACCAAGAACTAACTTAGTTGGTCTTTAAGGTGCTACTGGAAGGAAAAAAATTTTTGTTTTAGCCTTGCTGAAGTTCATCAAGAGGCATATCAGTTCATCAAGAGGCATATCAGTTCAGGAATGGTTCCGCAGAGTAGTAACGTGTTCTGTGGAAGCTTGTACCGTAATAAATTGGTTAATCTTTAAAGTGGCACAAGACTAGAGGAAACAGATGGGCTTGTATATTTCTGTTCATGTGGAGATCTACTACCTCTGTTGAAATGAATGAGGCAGCCTATGCTTGGAAAAGCAACTTCTGTTTGTTAGAGCCCATACAGAGATTTGGAACGGGATGACAGTGAACTAAGCCTGTGGTTTTAAACATTCCATTCAAAGGCTTAGAATGAGTTTACCAGATAAATGCAAACCCTCTCATTGTGTGATATAAGGCTTGTGTCATTATTAGTAGCCTCTATAATAGCAAAAATTAAATAAGTGTTGCTTTTCTGGAATCAGTCCTTTTATGGGCTGTTGCCAAGAAACCACAGATTGTGAGGTTTTGGCTTTGTTGCTAAGAGCAGTAATTTTCCTAGAAGGCTGACTTAGACCATAGCACTTAAAGGTGCTTTAGTTTTTAGTATGTTTAATTATTTCAGCCTATCTTTTAAAACAGTCTACTTAAAAGAACAAAGAATACACCTGAGTTCTAAAACATTCCTTCTCCTAAGATACAGAGCGGTGTTTAGAATCTGAACATTCTTGAACTGGAACTAGGCTTGTAACAAAAGAATGTACATTACTTCATTAAGATGGATTTTTCATTGTCATATGCAGGCTTTGATCTCAATGATCCCGAAAAGGAGAAAGTGGGAATTTTGGCACTGCAACTGAAAGAGAGAAAGGTTCTTCACTCTGTAAGTCACATTTCAATAGTATTTATAGTTTGTCATTGTAAGGGCAAATATAACTTTAACAATACTTTTTATTAGGAGCTAATAATCACCTTGCTGAGTAATGCAGTTGCCCAATTCAAGAAGTACAAATGTCCAAGAATGAAAAGTCACTTGAGTAAGTATAATATTCCTAACTAATGTTTAATAAAACACATTTTACAGTTTTTAATACTGTAAATAATATAATGTTCTTTTCAGTGGTTCAGATGGGTGAAGAGTATTACGATACTAAAGATTACACCAAAGCTTTGAAGTAAGTATGATTTTTATAAATGCCACTGCATGATTTTAGGTATTTATTTTTTAATTTTTGTTTAGTAATTTAAGTGAAAATTGGAAAACTTTTTTCAGCAGTGTATAGAAGAGGGTTGTGAATAGGTCGATTTGAAAGTTATTGAATCTATCATAAATTGTAACAGGACAGGTTATCCTGGCATAGCTTCAGTGAGTTCAGATATTGCAGGTGGTATGCAGCTAGACAGTTAGCACTAGCACAAGGACTTTTGGCTGTGCAGCAGAACTTTCTCTTTCCTCTGTGTGCCTCTTAAATATATTTGGGGGGTTTCTCAAACCATCTGCAGATTTAGGGGGCATGTGGGGAGAGGAGAGGGAGGGAAAGTTCCTTTGCACAGTCAAAAGTCCTTCTGCTAATAAACTGTTTAGCTGGATGCCACCCTGTGGCTATAATTCAATATGTACAAATGTAATAGCTGATAAATTCTGTATTTTTTATAACTGTTTCTAGAGGAAATAACTTGGAAACATGAAGGTATGGGGGAAATACTGCGTTTCTAAAAATGCATTAACATAACGACAGTACTAACCAAATTTGCTATTTTCATAGTGGTTTTCCCTAGGACACGTGTTTTTATTGCCTTTTTTTAATAAATATTTATTCAAGATTTTCTTAATACAATAAAGAAAAATCAAACAAAATAACATATACTTTAACAATAATCATACTTTCTTCACTTCTTTGGACTTCCTCACATCTCTCGTTCCTGCGTTCCAAAATTTCAAACTTTACCCAGCAATTTATCACCTTATTTTAAATTCTTATCTTATAATTTTCCAATATTGTATCCCTAATTTTGGATAATTTAACCCAAACCTTAAAACCTTAATTTTAACATAAAATTTATCCAAAATTTATATTTTCTCATAATTACATTTATCTTCATCTTCCTTTTAACTAGCTTGTTGGTGCCCTATTGTTAATAATCTTACATCTCTCTTAACATTCATACAATTTACAATGTTTTTGTAAATAGTCCTTAAATTTCTTCCAGTCCTCCTCCACAGCCTCTTCTCCCAGGTCTCGGATTCTGCCAGTCATTTCTGCTAACTCCATGTAGTCTATCAGTTGCATCTGCCATTCTTCCAGCGTGGGCAAATCTTGGGTTTTCCAGTGCTTGGCGACAAGTATCCTTGCTGCCGTTGTTGCATACATAAAAAATATTCGGTCCTTCTTTAACACCCTCTGGCCGACGATGCCCAAAAGAAAGGCCTCTGGTTTCTTAGGGAAGGTATACTTAAATACCCTTTTCAGCTCATTATATATCATTTCCCAGAAAGCCTTAACTCTAGGGCAGGTCCACCAGAGGTGAAAGAACGTTCCTTCCGTTTCTTTACATTTCCAACACTTATTATCAGACAAATGGTATATTTTTGCAAGCTTGACTGGGGTCATGTACCACCTATATATCATTTTCATAATATTTTCCTTCAAGGCATTACATGACGTGAATTTCAAACCGGTGGTCTATAACCTTTCCCAGTCGGCAAACATGATATTGTACCCAATGTCCTGTGCCCACTTTATCATAGCCGATTTGACCATTTCATCTTGTGTGTTCCATTTTAGCAGCAAATTGTACATTCTTGACAGTACCTTAGCCTTAGGTTCTAACAATTCCGTTTCTAGCTTTGATTTTTCCACCTGGAATCCTATCTTTTTTATTGCCTTAACTCAGTAGAGTGCTACTGAGTTGCAAATATTTTGTGACTGATATTTCAGTAACAATATTTGTCAAGTAAATTATTGAATTTCTTTTTGAGTATAGCATTTAATTCCTGTTAAAGGTGAAATCCTAGGGTGGGTATGCTGTGGAAGGTTTTAGAATTCAGCAACAGCCCTCTTGTACCAGCATCTCTTGAGATACATCAGCCGGAAGTCGGAAATATATCAGTAGAATGGCCTACTGATGTATCATACCTAACTGCCAGAAAACACTGTTAGAGCAGGAAGAAAAATAGAGCATTGCTAGGGGAGAAATAGACTGATGCCATAGTCTGCACCCTCTCAGATACTGCTCCTACACATTGCACTGCCATGATGGGTTTATTTCCCCTGTGCAGGGCTCACGTGTTTTTGACATACACCCCTGTGGTTAGTGTGTGCCGGCAGTTTTTCCATGAGCACTGGAGGAGTAACCAGTGGGATTTCTTCATTCTGTGTTCAGCTTAATATTTCAGTTCAGCTATTAGAACAAACCTCCAAGTTACTTTTGCGGCATGTAAAATTAACCTTATGTACTACTTTAGCTTTGTTTGCTAAGAGGAAGTCAAAGATGTGAAATCGGATCCCAGTTGTCATAGGGAACTGAAAATGTTCAGATTAATTTCCCCCCTAGGAAACTCACATCACAAAGCTTATTTGATCAGATGCATCTTCTATTTGGCTTCTGTGTTATTTTTATATGAACTGTCAGATTCATTTGCTTAGTTAAATTCTCTTTTAACCCTTTTCCAGGCTGCTAGATTATGTTTTATGTGACTATCGTAGTGAAGGATGGTGGACTCTTCTTACTTCTATACTGACCACAGCACTTAAATGTTCCTATCTCATGGCGCAAATAAAAGATTACCTTACATACTCATTAGAGCTGCTGGGAAGGGGTAAGGAAGTGCACTTCATTTCTATCTTCTTCTTTTGATTTGAATGTTTATTAGCACAAATCTGGGCAGATGAAAGGCATTTGTGGTGTATGGAACAGCCCTGCCTAAAAGGGTTGTTGTATCTTTAAGAGACCCCTTCTTTGTGGTTTTGCTTGAAATGTGGTTAGACAATCTAGGGCCAAGGAGTTCTATGTTCAAATCCCAACTACATTAAATTCCCTGAGTTACCTTGGACTGTTCAGTAACTCTCAGCCTAACATATGTGTGTGTGGAAGGTGGGCACACATCTTGCTCTGAGATCTTTGTAGGATTGGGATAGAAATGCAACAAATATGCTGAACCTTCTTTGGAGCTGGTTGCAAGAACTAGACCTTGATTTTGAGTATGAAGATAGCTGGGGAATGTTAAAGCATTTGCAGGTATTACAGGCAGTAACTCTTCATTATAAATTGAAGGTGGGGTATAAATATTATTATTATCATTATTATTATTCCTTTTTTCCTAATTTGTTTTTGTATTTTCCATCAGCGTCTACTTTGAAAGAAGATCAAAAATCTCGGATAGAAAAGAATCTGATTAAAGTTCTCATGGTCAGTAGGTAGAATCCAACTTCTCTGAGACAATCTCCAAAAATGTAAAATGTTTTTCATATAGAACTGATATTCTTGTTTTGGATTCAGAATGAGACTCCAGATCCAGAACCTGAATGTGATACGGCTTCTGTGAAAGCTGCCCAGAAGTTGTGGACTGACCGCGTTTCTCTGGCAGGAAGTAATATCTTTACAATAGAAGTGCAAGACTTTATTCCATTTGGTATGTATCAAAGCTATTGAAAATAAAAAAGTCACGTTTTGCGCACCTGTTGGGAAAATGAAAGTGCACACTTCAATTCTGTAAACATCCATATTTCATTTCTGAAAGTTTTATTTTTTATAGTTTACAGATTTTACTAGATTTGGAAGTAGGGACTTGATACAGTGCATAGATATATTTATGCAGAAATCTTCACTAAAAAGTTTAGCATATACACTTTAGATCTCGGGTAAAAATTTCAACTGCAAAATGTTTGTGTGGTATGTCACGTTCATTCCAGTTGCCACAGGGAACGGCATCAAATCATTTTTTAAAATCGCACAGATGCATAGCACACACAAAAAATTTGCACCTTGTCAAAACTTTTGCAGGCTTCATCTCATCAGAATGATTACTATTCCTGTAAATTTAATCCAGTGCTGCCAAAAAGAAACTTAAGTTAAATACATTTTCCTATTGTAGTCAAGGGAGAATCTATCCAATGCTTTGGGAAATATGGTGGTGTGAATCTCCACTTTAAATTCATGGTGAAACATGATGTTGGGCTGAGCTGAAGCATATTCTATTTTTTCTGTGCACACCCTAATATAAAATAGATATATTATGATACATCTTGTACATATTGAAGATAAGTGAACACAATAGAAAATCAGAAGCTGCTCTGCCTACTGCATATCTGCCTGGATTGCAGCTAGAGAATCTCACTTCAAGTGTTCCATGTCTTTAGCTAGGGCAAGAAAGAGAAGAAGACCCCACTTAACTGAACTACCATTGGTCTTCTGTGAAATATGACAGTCATACTTAATACTGTGTTTCTTGTCTTCTTTTTTTTTTTTTGCTCCACACTCTAGTGCAGTGCAAAGCCAAGTTTCTTGCTCCAAGTTTTCATGTTGATACACCAGTTCAGTTTGACATATGCTTGAAAGCTGATTGTCCACATCCTATCCGGTTTTCTAAGCTGTGTGTTAGCTTCAATAATCAGGTAATTTAAAAAAACAACAAACCTTGCATTGCTTTTGAGGAAGGTTAATACCTTCTTGATGGGCAGTGGATAAGATTTGCCTTCTGCTAACCATTTTAATACTACAATATATCAGTACTTCCTTTCCCCCTTTTTTTTCTTTTTTAGAATCTGCAAATTTATTTCTGTATAGGTAGTGATCCTTGTAAGTACAGACCTGATTTAATGGTGGTTCCAACAATATCAGGAGGGCACCGTGTTGGCTATCCCAAGTAACCAGTTAAACTACTTGCAGTGCAATCCTGTTTGTCTGTACTTGGAAGCAAGCCCCATTGAGTTCACTGGGATTTACCCTCTAGTACAGTGGTACCTCGGGTCAAGTACTTAATTCATTCCGGAGGTACTTTCTTACCTGAAACTGTTCTTAACCTAAGGTACCACTTTAGCTAATGGGGCCTCCTGCTGCCGCCGTGCCGCCGGAGCAAAGTTCTTAACCTGAGGTACTATTTCTGGGTTAGCGGAATCTGTAACCTGAAGCGTCTGTAACCTGAAGCGTATGTAAACCGAGGTAACACTGTACCTAGGATTGCTGTATAAATTACAAATCTTTCCTTGAACTTTTCTCATCTTAAATAGCTTCAAAATGCAATTGATAGTTCTTTTTCAACATACAGTCGTACTTTGGTTTTTGAACAGCTTAGTTCTTGAACATTTTGGCTCCTGAATGCCGCAAACCCGAAAGTGAGTGTTCCAGTTAGCGAACTATTTTTAGAAGCCGAACATCCGATGCAGCTTCCACGGCTTCCGATTGGCTGCAGGAGCTTCCTGCAGCCAATCAGAAGCTGTGCTTTGGTTTTCAAACATTTTGGAAGTCGAACATACTTCCAGAACAGATTCCGTTCGACTTCCAAGGTACAACTGTATACATCTGTGAGTATTTCCTGTTGCTGCTTTGACATGAAGTGCATAGTATGTGTAACTTTTATTTAGCTCTAAAAGGGTTGGGAGGCAAAACAGTAATCCCAGCAAATGAGATTTGGTACATTATTCTACTCTTGTAGTGGTGCTGTTTTTGAAAACCTGCCTTTTTTTTTTTTTTTTTGACTATAGGAATACAACCAATATTGTGTGGTGGAAGAAGCCTATCAAAAAAGTGACATGGAACCACCCAGCCAGGGGACATTGTGTCTTATCCCTGGTAAGACAAAGAAGTTCACTTTCAAATTTGTGGCAAAAACTGAGGATGTGGGAAAGAAGATTGAGGTAAGCCCTTAACTGATATTCAAAACAATACATTAAAAAGCTCAGTGACAGGTTGATTATAATTCAGTAGTTTGTTAACAGCAGCAGACTAATCCAAGGGAGTACTGTTTTAACAAACAGGAGATAGAATTAGATGCCCAAGGCCTTTGCACTAGTAGGACATTTTGAGCTGTGCTGCAGCACTGCACCAGATGGGACTCTGCAGGGCATTGCATTATTCAGAAGGCCAAAATTGCTGCATTAGTAGAAAGGGGACATGGCAGAGTTGAAGTATTTTCTAGAAAACCTAGGAATCCTAAGATCACAATCCTGTGCACATATAGATTGTAGTGGGACAAGCCCTTTTGAATTGACTTCTGAACAAAGTTTCCAGTAAAGGTGGCATATATTGAAAATAGAGCCACACATAATAGGAAAATTCTGATGCTGGAGATTTTTATGTCCAAAGGGGCAGGCTGATTTATGCACAGACAATTCAGAATATTGATTTGCCCCAGCATAATTTCATAGAGAAGGAGGTGGCACCGGTACTGTGAATTTTATATTAGTATGGTTCTGGGTGAATGTTGTATGTGTCATGGCATATGTTACATGGACTGGAGTGGAAAAGTCCCAGTGGTATTTGTCTCTCTTCCAGATCACATCAGTGGATTTGATTCTGGGTGGTGAGAATGGCCGGTGTTTGATTTTGAACTGGCATGGAGGAGGGGGAGATGCTGCTTCTTCTCAAGAAGCATTGCTTGCAGCTCGTTCCTTCAAAAGGCAACCTAAACTTCCAGATAATGAGGTTCATTGGGATAGCCTTGCAGTTCAGACGAGCACCATGTAAGTGGGAATCGGCATGTGCAATGGCAAATGTTTAATGGATACATAGAATGGTCTGGTGTATTAGAGGGAGTGTGTGTGTGTGTGTGTGTGTGTGTAAGGTAAAGGGACCCCTGACCATTAGGTCCAGTCGTGGCCGACTCTGGGGTTGCGGCGCTCATCTGCTTTATTGGCCGAGGGAGCCGGCGTACAGCTTCCTGGTCATGTGGCCAGCATGACTAAGCTGCTTCTGGTGAACCAGAGCAGTGCACGGAAACACTGCTTACCTTCCCGCCGGAGCGGTACCTATTTATCTGCTTGCACTTTGACATGCTTTCAAACTGCTAGGTGGGCAGGAACAGGGACTGAGCAACAGAAGCTCACCCCGTTGGGGGGATTCGAACCGCTGACCTTCTGAACAGCAAGTCCTAGGTTCTGTGGTTTAACCCACAGCACCACCCGCATCCCGTGTGTGTGTGTGTGTGTGTGTGTGTGTGTGTGTGTGTGTGTAAACTAGAAAAATGCTGAGTTTCCCTCTCTTCTTCCCATTTGTAAAATGGAAATGGTGGTAATGAAAATAGTATAGAGAAGTGCCTGAGCATGTGTTATGCTGGGCAGCTAATAGTAGTGCATTTAGCATTAGTCCACATTTGTGACATTGCAGAAGTATGTGGCGAGAAGAGAGGATATGAGGGGATTTGAAAGGCATGTGGAACAAAAGTCAACTGTTTGCCTTGCATAGAATGCTGCTGCTGTGTTGCAAGCAGAGGCTTGCGCTGCAGCAGCTAGAGGAGCGGATAAGACCAGGACGTAAGAATGTTGAGAGGTAGCAGGCAGTTGATCTTTCTCTTGTTTTTATTAAAGGGTCATTTCCAGAGTGCCAAACATTTCTGTACAGCTAAGTCACGAACCTCCTGCCCTGACAAATGAAATGTACTGTTTGGTTGTGTCAATTCAGTCACACGAGAAGACTGTTGCCAAAGATGTAAAGCTCACAGCAGGCTTAAAACCAGGTATTTGTTACGTGCCATGGTACTTGCTCACATTTCCTATAGAGAGAGATGGACTTATTATGGAAAGGATTAAATCACTCCCTTCTCCTGTACTGTTATGACAAATAAATTGCTATAGACAATTTGGATTGGTGCTGGAAGACAACCAAACACAGGACTTTTTTAGCAAGCTGACTTCAAAGTGTAACTTAAGAAGCTTTCAGCAAACGATTGTTAATCTTAACCACAGTTTAGGATTCAGATGTAATGCTAAAACAGGGTTACTCTAAAATGGAAGCAGAAGTTTCCATCCTCCTTGTAGTCTTGCTGGGAGGTGGGTTTGCAACAGGATGGTCAAGCTCAAGGTTCACAAATCAGCTCCATGACAATCTTTTATGTGAACTGGGCCAATGTGGTTCTGAAGAACTTAACTTTGCATGAGATCAGTGCTGCGTAAAGTTCACATTGACTGCAGTTTCGTAATACAAGTAACTTAAAATCTTTCCTAGTTGTTGCTATTGTAAACCTAACAAATATGACAATCTACTACCCCCTTATTTTAGGCCAAGATGCAAACCTGACTCAAAAAACTCATGTGACTCTAAATGGAACAGAAATGTGTGATGATTCCTATCCTGCTTTACTTACTGATATCCCTGTAGGAGACTTGCAACCAGGTGAAAAGGTAAATATGTCCCTTACTTTATCAGTGTAACAAGTATTAAAAAGCAGTGATGGAATTATGTTGCACATGATTACCTCTGAGATACAGGCCCCAATCCAAAGAAGATTGATTACAGTTCAATTCCCTTTTCACTCCAATAGAAGTTCAGGATTATGATATTTTTTTGGATCTGTGCCACGATACTTGTGGGACAGTAAGGAGGGAAACTGTTTCAGAATTCAGAATTTGCTCAAGAATGATATTTGCACATAGTTCAAACCACAACCACTTGTTTTTCCAAAGTAAAACACGAAGCAACCTAGGAACACAAAATGGTTTCATATGCACACATAGTTGAGATAGACCTAGAAATGATTTTGGATGTGATGTTTTAAAATAAGACTTCTGCATATTGTGCTTAGAGGTCTTTGGTATTTGTTTTGTCTACTCACTTTTTGTCTCTCCCTCCCTCTTTCTCCCCCTGATTGTTGTAAAGCTGGAGAAGACCTTATATATTCACTGTGGAACAGTTGGCGCTAGGATGTTTCTTGTATATGTTTCCTACCTAGTGAGTGCGACCATTGAGGGAAAAGAGATTATCTGCAAATGTCACAGGGTATGTTGGACTGGTTGGCAGTTGGTTTTTTCTTAGATTCTCCAAGTGTATCCTTGTGCGCATGACTAGCTAAAGTCTAGGGTTTCCTAAGCCTGCAGACTACATGCATAAGTTCTATTGGAATCCATTATGCATGGATGGTTTGACAAATGTAATCTTTTTAATTCTTTTTTTTTGTTTCTGTTGTTTATATTACAGCATCAATAAATTGAAATGAAGTAGGACATTATAAATGTATAAACAGTATCATGAAATGGAATATGTTTACAGTATAATATATAAATAAAAATAAATTGAGTGGCTTGTTTATAATGTGGTCAACCAGAAATGCATATTAAGAGAGACGTTTCTTCATTATCCATTTTGATAAGCTTGGCTATCAGTGATAAAAGTAGTCATTCCTCTGGCAAGATGTTCAGAGGAAGAATGGGTGTACCGTTCTATAACTGAAAGAAGGCAAAATAAAGAGGTGTCAGGAAATAGCTAGGATGTTGAACACCCAGGTCCTCAACATGCAACAGTCTCCTTCAACTCAAGACAATGTTTCTATCCATCTAGTGCTAGTCTGCACACCTTGTAACCAGCTAAGCTGAATGTAGCCGCATGTGTCCCTCAACTTTTGCATTCTGGCAGGCAGCGAAACCAGGAAGTGTATTGAGCCGCTAGTAAGCTGCCGTGCATGAGTTCAGCTTAGTGAGTGATGACTTGTTCAGACCTGAGCATAATTTTTTTTGGGGGGGGGGCTAAGGTGCCAAATGACTCTGGTGCTGAAATAATAGAACCAGTGGGATGAAATAATATAATTGGTTTTAATAATGTGTGTTTTAAGAATGCAACTAATTTGAGACAGTAGTTACTAGTATTGACCATGCCTCTATTTTTGGTTAAAAAATAAGATGCTGGTACTCGTTATCTTGATAAATGTGTCATAGGTGCTAGCACATGATGGCTTCCAGGGTTAACGAAAAAAGAGGTGGTGGTGCTGTGTACTGGTCAGTACCACTTTCCCCACACACACACCCTGAGTATGGATAAGATCAAGCTATATTTGGAAATTTTTCCTTCTCTGATATAGGAGGAGGTTTTTTAGAGTACCTATAGATGGAGGAGTTACTGTGTGCATGAGTTGCAGAGGAATGATAAAGCTTTTGCTACTTTTTGGATGTTGGCCCATGAAAATCGAAACTGGAGGATGATTTAGGGTTTCTTTTTTATGCAGGATGAAACAGTTACTGTGGAGACAGTATTTCCATTTGAGGTAGCTGTTAAGTTCGTCTCAGCTAAGGTACGTTACTAAAACCTGATTGAAAACGTTGCCTGGATAGACAGTATGAACAATAAAATGACCCACCTTTTGTTTCTCTTCCTGGCAGTTTGAGCATTTAGATAAAGTGTTTTTGGACATCCCATTTTTGTTGATGACAGACATCCTCAGTGCTTCTCCTTGGGCCCTCACTATTGTAACTAGCCAGCTGCAGCTTTCTCCTTCCATGATGCCTGTGGATCATCTAGAATCTTACGTGGAGAATGGTGAGAACCTTCCTGTGTATTCTTAAGCACCCTTCTGGGATGTTGTTTGGGAAGAAACCCATTGATTGTTACTGCATTACGCCAGGCATACAGTATGTGTTTTTATTTTATTTAAATAGGATTATTTTGACTTATATTGCATAGAATTAGTAAGCTTTTCTCAAAAAGCAAAACCTGGAGATTAATTTGACTCCCTTGCAAATGTACTCTTTCTGCATTTCCTCCACCACAATCAACATTTTGTCATAGTTGCTACACAGTAAAATGTCTGCACTTTTACAATAAAGTAATTTGGCAGAGATGGTGAAGGCCCACCAAGTCCTGTTTGACTCTGGAAATATTTGATAACATATAATCCTATCTTTAAGGGATGCGGGTTGCGCTGTGGGTTAAACCACAGAGCCTAGGATTTGCCAATCAGAAGGTCGGTGGTTCGAATCCCCACGACGGGGTGAGCTCCCGTTGCTCCTACCAACCTAGCAGTTCGAAAAGTGCAAGTAGATAAATAGGTACCGCTCTGGCGGGAAGGTAAACCGCTTTTCCATGCGTTGCTCTGGTTCGCCAGAAGCAGCTTAGTCATGCTGGCCACATGACCCGGAAGCTGTACGCCGGCTCCCTCGGCCAATAAAGCGAGATAAGCGCCGCAACCCCAGAGTCGGTCACGACTGGACCTAATGGTCAGGGGTCCCTTTACCTTTAATCCTATTTTTTGTCATTAAATGACTGCTCCTTCTGTCTTTATGTGATTTGGTTCCTCTGCTTTTTGCTGGGGGACAGGAAAAAGTGAAACAGTGTTCTGTACTGTGCATATGCTTGTGTTCTTTATAGTCTTCATATGTTAATGTTTGCTACACTTACTTGTATGTAAATATAGAGTATGGTCATATAAAACATTCATAATGATTTCTGTGTCTGAGAAACTTTAGACTGAACCTGACTTTTCTGATAGTTGTTTTACAGACAGGTGAAAGTGCTAGTGAATGTTTTTGCCTTCGTTGTCCATTACTTCCTACTGGTCAAAGTGGAGTGGCTACTGGAAGTTATGTAATTTCCTGGAAAAGGTAAATATTCCCATCAAATATCCCATAGGTTAGTCTTGTACAGTGATACCTTGGGTTAAGTACTTAATTCGTTCCGGAGGTCCATTCTTAACCTGAAACTGTTCTTAACCTGAAGCATCACTTTAGCTAATGGGGGCCTCCCGCTGCTGCCGCGCCACTGGAGCATAATTTCTGTTCTCATCCTGAAGCAAAGTTCTTAACCTGAGTTATTATTTCTGGGTTAGCGGAGTCTGTAACCTGAAGTGTATGTAACCTGAGGTACCAGTATATATTTCTTCCTTATTGATGAATATCAATAAGCATTATCACAGTTCACGCCTTCTGGCATACAATTTGGGCAAAACCGAGAGAAGCCTTGGCTATCTAATTTTGTATCTTTTAGCCAGATCCAACAGTAGTCCTTTAAAATAGCAGGGGTGAAATAGACTGTGGAAAAACATTCACACAGATACCCCAGGCAGAGGGGCTGCTGAAGAAACCCATTCACACAAATTTTGAACACATGAATCTAGAGAGTTCAGATGAGGCAGATCAGCATTTCTCTGACTATTCAAGGCATACTCCCAGCCGAGGAGCTTGTTTTTTCATTATCGGCTCCTTAGTGAAACAAACAAGGCATTCAGGGAACCAGTTCTTTAACAGAATGCAGTAGGAACAGCTTTCATAATATATTGCTGAAAAGAAGAGCTTGGAGTGAATGTTGCCCAAGGCAGAATTTTGTCTGGAGTCTTAAGTTTACATTGTGGACTCTACTTTGTAATTTACCTGGGATGGGGGCTTGGAAAACTCTTCATCAGGTTTTGCTGGGCTTCTGAGGACCCACCTGGTGCCTTGAGGCCTCTGCAAAGGCTTTGGCCTGCCTGTCATGAATGGGGCTCTTCTCACTGCCCAACCTGTGTAGTTCTGTGTGTGAGTAACTAACAGCATGCAGACCAAAGCCTGCATATACGCCTCATGTGCTTATGTGCTGAATCTGTACCCATAACGCCAGGTGGCCATAAATGCTTCTGCTAGTGTGGTGAGGAGCCCACGGTACAAACCTTCAGACCCAACACTTTAGAGCTTCATGTAGCAGAGGTGGGGTTAAGGATTCTAGCTAGGCTGTAGTTTTAGGCAGAATCCAAATACTGGTTCTCAAACGGCTTAGTTATCAAACAAATTGGCTCCTGAACGCCGCAAACCCGGAAGTAAGTGTTGTGGTTTGCAAACATTTTTGGGAAGCCGAATGTCCGATGCGGCTACCACTTGAGTGCAGGAAGCTGAAAAACAAGGTCCCTATGCTTTTCTGTTCCCCTAACCATCTGCCCTTACTATATTTTGGTGTTCATGTTTTATAACCTTTAATCATTCTTCACAATACTTACCTTGACTTATTATGCAAAGCACTGAATTGTGCAAATCTGTTTTTGTCACCTAGATCCTATATCCCTTTTTGTCCCATGCCTCTAATAATTTGATTTTCTTGTAACTCTTTCCTCTTATCTTTTAAACTGAAAATTAAGAAGTCGTTTACTGCTGATTTTTTTGTAGTGTTAAAATATTTATCTCTGTTTTCTTTTAAAGGCGCACAGCTGAGAAGAGCATACCTGTTGTTAATACTGTGATCACACTCCCCCACGTTATTGCAGAAAGTATCCCACTTCATGTTAACGCAGGTAATGCAAATTTATGCATAAAGTCATACTCGACCTCAGATGCTCTCAAACTCTTACCGCAGTGCAAAATTAGATTCTGGTGTGTTGCAAAAGTGTTGCTTACTAACATAGTTTGTGGACAAAGTCATTTCCCCATTAAATGTAAAGGACTGGGTTGGGTCCACTTTGTCATACTTGGATTAGATCCACTAAAATCAATGCAATTTAAGTTAGTCATAAGTCCTATTGATTTCAGTAGGTCTGCTCTAAGTATGACTAAGTTTAGATCCAACCCTTTGTACTGCCACAGCTCGCTCCAGTTTCTGAAATATAAGAGGCAAAAAAAGATCACAGTTCACACAATTGATAGATGCAAATTCTGTTTGTCACCTGTTTCCATCTTTATAAAACTTCCATGAGAACACACACGATTGCTTGAACTTCTTTCCTCAGAAACATAGAAAAGCAGACCGACTCCCAAACCTGTCCAATAAGTGTGACAGGCTGAACATCCTGGGTTCAAATCTTTGCTAGGCCGTGAAACTCCTGGTGATATGGCGCATCTCACCCTAATTCAAGCAACCTCTCTTTGCCGTTTCAAAGGCAGGATATAAAATGTAATAAATAAATGCTTATTTGCTAAGTTGTTCCATCATTTTGTATGTTTCTGGGGAAAGAAGTGATGCTCCATTCGTTTGTTACAGATGTGAATTTTCATAAAAGCAAAAGACTGAAATAGGTTATTCTAGTTCCATTTTTTAAAAATCCAGACTGTAATGCACAATCTTCCCTTTTCACTTACTGCTGACAGATGGAATTTGCCTTGCAGCACTTCAGCAACTTAACAGTGTCTAAAAAGAGACTGGTATTTTCGTCAGTCCTACGTGAAGCTACAATGTTTTTATGGTTACTCCTGTGTTTAGTACATTTTTAATCTTCTTGGTTTCTGAGGTATATAACCCTAAATAGTGTTAATATATACTTTCAAAGTTGAGAAAGGAACAATAAATGCTATTTTTGCTGAAATACATGTAACTTCTGTTACACTTCCTTTCCAAAGATTTGCCCTCGTTTGGTCGAGTCAGAGAATCCTTACCTGTAAAATATCACCTGCAAAATAAGACCAATATTGTTCAAGATGTGGAAGTGTTAGTGGAACCCAGTGAAGCCTTCATGTTTTCTGGCCTTAAGCAGGTATGGCTTAGACTCCAAACTTAAAATAAATATTTTGTTACAGCCTTTTGCATACCTTCAAGCTATTATCTGAATCACACATAGGATAAATTGATTGTCCTAAACATGTCCAATTTTATTGTTCTGAATATTGTGTCTGTTTGCAAAACTTAGAGGTGGAGAAACTGGGGAATAAAAACCACAAGATATCCTTGTTTGAGGGAAGAATAACTTTTTACACAAATCTGAAATATTAAGTTTGTATATACAGATATCTAGGTACCTGGGGGAACTTTGCATTTATCTATAATTGAGAGAGAAACTAGAGTAGAGAGAGGGTAGAGAAAGAAAATATTGATGGTGGTAAGAAATTGTATGGTTTATTACCTTAAACTGTATGCTCCCATTCATTACATGGGCTTGCCAATCGGAAGGTCTGCAGTTCGAATCTGTGTGACAGGGTGAGCTCCTGTTGCTCTGTCCAAGTTTCTGTCAACCTAGCAGTTTGAAAGCATCCCAGTGCAAGTAGATAATAGGTACTTTTGAGGCGGGAAGGTACAGTGTTTTGTGTTCTCTGGCAATCGTCACGGTGTTCCATTGCGCCAGAAGTGGCTTAGTCATGCTGGCCACATGACCTGGAAAGCTGACTGTGGACAAACACTGGCTCCCTTCGCCTAAAGTGAGATGAACGCCACACCCCATAGTCACCTTTGACTGGACTTAAACATCCAGGGGTCCTTTACCGTTTCCATGGGGAACTCTGATACTGTTATGACTTCAGCAGCTGCCATTTAAGAAACAGACAACTTGTAACATTCACAAGATATACTTGAGCCTTTGCAAGTGCCGGTCAGGAGGGTTGAAATTACAAGGTTAAAGTTGAAAGAGCGAGGAGGTTGAGAAATTGGGAAGAAAAAGAACATACTAATGATTAACTGTTTCAGACAAATGTTTAAATAAAATAGAAAGCCTGGATTGAGATTGTAATCCAAAAAAAAGGACTGATTACAGACTTTGAACTGTATTTTTAGATAAGATTGCGAATCCTTCCTGGTACCGAACAGGAAATGTTATACAACTTCTATCCTCTCATGGCTGGATATCAACAGCTGCCATCACTTAATATCAACCTGCTACGGTTTCCAAATTTCACCAACCAGCTGCTTAGAAGATTTATACCAACACACATATTTGTAAAGGTAAGATATAATAAGGACATCTGTGCTGTTTAGAGCTCTTTCAGTACATGTGTCATGCTTAAAGACAGTTGAATATTAGGCTAGACTTTTCAAGTTGGCATAGCATCTACCCAGAAATTGCAAAATGTAAGAAGCAAATCTGTAATTTGGAGTATAGTCAATTAGAAGGCTCTTGTTGACTGCATTTTGTAATAATTTAATTGGGATTCCGAGGAAATATTTCCTGTTAAGACTAGCTTACATCATTTTATGAGAGAACCAGAGTATCTGTTCAGTCTGTAAAATGTGCTAAAGCTTCTGCCTGTATTCTGTGATCCAAATTAAAATTAGGCAAACAATAGCTGCTATTTCATATTATATTTCAGTACTTTGTAAGATGCTTAGTTGAAATAGTTTCAAGATAGAGTAAGTATCTCTTTGGGTTATGAATTACCATGATGCTAAATCAAACTTGGAAATAACTGGAATTGAAAAGAGTCTAATATGAAGACAAAGCACCAATGGCTTTTTTTGGCATTTTTTAATAGTATTCCTTTGATAGTGGAATTATTAGGTACCAAGCCCTTTTTTTCATGCCAAGAATTGGTCTACGTTAATTGAAATATTCATACTCATTATGTTACTGTTACGCTGGTGGCTAGGAAGAGACATGTCCAGGCAGTGTTAGTGAAATTGTTGAAAAAATGTGATGTGTCTTTTGTGAACTACATTGTAAAAAAACACACAACCTAATCCCCTCCCCTGTCATAGCTCTTCATTCTACTTGATTTGCATTACAGCCAAAAAGGACGAGTGTTTCCCATACATTCTGACAATCAATATACTATTGAGATGAACCACCTACACATTTTGCCAGCTAGAGACATAAGCCTGCTGCCTCTGGGAAAGAAGCTCTAAGCATGTGTAGCATCTTGAGCTGTACTTTCTTCTTGCCCATACTCTCATACATGGCAATATTAGTTTCTCTTCCTAAAAGAGGGTGGGGGGCTTCCTTAAGGGATACATTTCATCCCCTTTCTGCTCTAAAGGAAAAAAGTTGAATAAATTGAGTCCCGGGTTGTGTTAGACTTAATAATCCCTCAGCACTGAAATAATGTTAAAGATACTTGCCATTATAAGTATTGTAGTTGATGTAATAAAATTGTGGTCTTAAATGCTAAAGAATTGCCATTTTGCAAGTTACACTTTTGTGCATTGTATCTATAGAGACTGCCGGAGCCAGTGACGTCAGTTTGGAATTCATTCTAAGCTATTGCTACTAATGTTTTTGAAAACTAGCTGGAATTTTACAAATCTGAAAGAATGATAGGAGTTATCTTGCTCATGTTGTAAAGTTTCTAATTAAGTGGCATGTATTTATCTTCTTTAAGAGTAAAAAAAATATGCAGTATTGTTAGTTCCACAGAATGAGAGACATTAGATAAAAAAATTTTTATTAGTGGAACAGCTTGCTGATGGAAATCCGAAAAAAGAGAAGGATGCTCAAAGTGCAGTTGGCATCTAATTATTGCCTCCTTCTGCCTGTGTCTGCTGTAACTAACACATATCCAAACTCCTTTTTATTTGGATTAGAAGTGATCCGACACACAAGAAAATTTGAAAAATCACTCTTACATTATTTCCACCGGTGAATGAATGTAATACTCTTCACCATTATAGCCTGAACTTCATTGCTTCCTTGTAGCCAACGCCTAACAGTGTTTGTTTTAACAATCCTTCAGCGCTCACTAATCTCAATGGGACGTGCCTCCAATTAAATAGTTTTAAGAGTGGAAACCTAGGCAACTTTCTCTACAATAAATATACAGAGTTTCTAAGTTGCACGTGAAGAGGGCTGGGGGTATCGGGTTTGTTAGGATGGGGATGGGCAAGGAGGCGGTGAGGTCAGCGAAGCTCTGGTTTGGTGGTGAAGAATGCCACCACTGCAGGTCCAGAGCTCCTGAACCTCACCACTGACTTGTTCCAACCCCACCCCAATGAATCCCAAAAATGGCTGCTAGGAGGAGGATGCCACTCCAGCTGCAGCTGCTGCTAAGTAATATTAGTCTGTGCCATGAATTGCAGTACAATGGATTTACAGTTTGGGGCTGAGTGAATTCTAAAAGACAAGAAACCAATATTGGTATGTAGATTTGAACTGTACTGTTGTATACTTGTAGATTAAACTTAAATATTAAATCTGTTCTCTCTTCCTTCTAAAGCCACAGGGCCGTCAACCAGATGATGCTTCTATTGCTGCTGCGTAACTGTGGATTCATGCACTTAAGGGGGAGAGTTTTGCACATACTTTATAGAACTCTGCTTTTTCCAAACTAATTTTGCTCCGTCTACAAATGAAAAACTTAGGAGCCAAAACAACTGCTTAAAGTCTTAATTAAGTCTCTTTATGGACTTGATTCGAACAAATAATATATGGGGGAAAGTCAGTGTTCTAATTTTGCGTGTGCGGGTTTTTCTAAGTGTGCGGGTTTTTCCTTGGACTTCGCTGAAACGGAAGTGCTATTTATTATGTATATGGAATATTTTAGCAATATGAATGACGTTAACTTGGCTAAAAAGAAGAAAATTTATTCTGCCTTCAGTAGCCAGAGGTGCAACGCCTGTGGTGTTTGCTATAATAACTGATTCCACCACTGGCCCTCGATTTCTATAGCATTTAAGTCTCACTTGCTTTTAGAACCTCCTTTTTGTGCCCTTTTATGTTTCGAGTAAAGAACAGGATTCACTTCATATGCTTATTGTCTTCTTAGGCACTAGCTACTTGATGCATGATTGATAATTTGAAGTATTCCATGAATAAGTGTCATTTTGTGCTTGCATCTGCTGATAACTGAGAGTTGCTGGCTATTAGTAGTGCTGTGCAAACCACTGGGAAGCTGTTTTGGGGGCCTTTCTCATGAAGAGGCAATGATAGCAGTATTGAGAAGCTGATAGTTCCTAATGGCAACTTTGCCACTGAACAACCCTTGGCTTTTTCAAGCAGCTCTTCAGCATCCTTTGACAGTCATTTACTATGGGAGAAGATAAACCCTAAATACCACAATACTACAAAATGATATGGCTGGATTTTGTTATCAAGTAGCCAAATGCATCTTAAATGCTTGGCCACCCTTGCAAAACTATCCTATTGCTATGGTAGGCCTTTTGGAAGAAGCTGAAACATTTGGCTAATGTGTGGAGCCATATGCTTAATTTTAGCAGTTCAGAGCCAGGTCTGCTACCATGGGCTGGCTTAAAAATGCTTTCTACTGTAAACTCTAGTTGCTAACTGGAAGCCATTTTGTAGAAAAAGCCCATTACACTGCAGCAATATCATCCAGTTCTTCAGACTTTTATCCAGTCAATCTCTATTAGGGTTAACTCCCCATGCAGAATGTCAATTAGCTAACAGAAATTCATCCTATCAATGTTCATGTGAGCCGGTCACAGTAAATCATGTAAATAAAAGTGTTTCATGATTTTTTTCATTGTTCAATAAATTAATTTAAGCTTTGGCTTTTGGATCTCATAGTGTGTCTCCTTTTGGATCTAAAGGAAGATCAGAGCCCAGGGTACAATGTGAGCTAACAATGTGAGCGAGGAAATTTCCTCATTCAAATATCTCCTCAGCCATGAACTTGCTAGGCTGCCTTAAGCACGCTGCGTTTTTCTCAGCTTCGGTCCCTTCATCTGCAATATGAGGATAACAACTGGCTTAATTTCCAGCTCTGTTGGCAGTTGCTGGCATAACATAGGCAATGCACTTCAGAATGCTTGAAGTGCGATCTAACCACCAAGTAGTGCTATCCTGAATTTTTACAGCAATTTATGAGACGAATAGTGTCTTTATGGTATGATACAGGTTTAGGAGATAATATTTTTAAATGGCATAAATGCCATCTGAAGTAGGTTTACACCTGTAATCTGAAGGAGGTTTGCAAACTAGCATTTGGCATTATTGTAGCTGGTTTTGTACTAATAAAAGGGTCACCCATGTGGTAGTATTGATGACCAACCCAATGTCAAAAAGTATACTTCCTCGCCTTCAAACACCTAGTAGAAGTGGGTATGTCTTGATCTTCCTCCTATAGGAATCTAACACCATGGCAAGATCTGCCTCAGTGCTACTCTTGTGGCCAGCTGATTGGGTAAGCAGCTATCTGGAAATGAACCAAATGTCTTTTAAACAAACAAATAAATAAATAAATAAATAAAGACACAACTTTACTGAGGAACAAGGGAGAGAGAGAATATGTGGCTAACTTCCTCTAGCCTCATGAATGCAGTGAACCTCATTTTGATGAAAATATGAATAAATCAGAGTTGCTTTAAACCAGAAAAGAACAAATTGTGGAAATAAAACAATTATAACAAAGCAGTGTCGATCCTGAAAAAGTATGTTGTGCAACTGAGATGGAATATACAAGCTTTAAAAGTAAACTGACCAGTTATTGCTGCAAGATCAGTCTAGCTTGATCTTAAAGCTGCTCTTGAAATCTTATGCTTACTAACCATTGCATAAGTTGAGCTGCAACATCCCAGGCATAACAATACTGAGTTGAGGCTGAATTTCATTTGTTTGTTGGTTTGTTTTGTTGTTGTTGGTTTTTTGCTGCTTTGAAATTTTAAATTTAAGACTTTCACAAGCACATTTATTTTCTTCAAAATTCTCAGGTTTGGTTAAAATGCAAGCTGATTATTTGTGGTCTATTACTGGGTGAGCATCTTTAAGCCATTCCTAAGAGGGGCAGCCTTTCTAGTCCACCAATCCAACATTGCTTTTCTTCACATAGTATTATCAGCATTATAAATGCCATCTCTTGAGCCCTTAAAAAGCTGGCTTGCCTTTCATAAGATCTAAAGGAAGGAAAAAATCTGCCCACAGACGCTGTATAAAGTGTACCCTGGTGGACTTTACAACCAATGTGAGTAAAGATAGACCATAAGAGTAGAAAATAGATTAAGTCCTCCTGATTTTTCATTTGCATTAACAGTAAGATCCCCTTTTTCCCATCAGTATGAAGCCTGTATGTGACCCTGTCAAAGAGTCATGGAATTTGACAAGAAAAAATGGGTTATCTACTTGTTCAAGAACCCCCAGTCTCTTCTATTGTTTGAAGGCTTTCAATATGTTTGATTGCAACAACAAAGGAAATAATACCCAAGCATGTTTTCTGGCTATGGAAAATAAATACCTGAGCATATTTTCTGGCTTTGTACTTCAACTTCAACCAGGAGACGGGAACAGAGGTGTGTGCTTGGTAGCCCACAAGCTGAGGAGAAATAACATACCGTACCTAACGAATACCAGAGAATGTTGATAATGATCTTTCTGAATGCTTTGAAAACAGTCAATTATCTGTGAAATAAGTTTCCCCAGCTGGGATGCTTGGAAGCAGCATTTTCCTGACCACAAATCCTTTTTTAAAAAAAGCATATTTAAAATCTCTAAAATGGCTGCCTTTCAAAGAAAGGAATATAAGTAAATTCATCTTATGTTTAATGCACGCACTCTTAAGTGATGACTGAACAGCACTGGCTGGGACCGAAGGGAAACTTAGTCCAAAACAGCTGGAGGATGCCAGGTTGCTCATCCTAGATTATTGCTGTCTCAATTTTCTCTAGCTCCTCTCCAATCCTTACAATCTGAATTTTACCTTTTGTACTCCAATTAACTTGTACTCTTCAAAAGAACTCTCTCCATTTCAGATCTTCTGTCCTCGTCTGTTACTTCTCTCATGCCGCTGAGTATATCTGCTGTTTGCTTATGTGTATTAGGTTTCTGCCTCTCTGTCCTCTGTTGGTTTTCCCCCTACTTGCCTAATCCCTCATTCAAAATTTCCACAGGAAATTTGCTGGTGTCTCTCAGGGATTTGTATTTGGTCATCTGCTACTCTATTTATGTACCCGAGTGACTTCATCAAATATTGTGGTTTTCAGTGAGATCATCCATCTCTACTTCTTTATTCCACAACTGCTTCCAACCCCACCAACTTTCTGTCTGATATTTCAGCTTAGATGTTTCATTCATTGCCATTACAAACTTGGTTTATACTTGGGCAACTCTCCTTCCGGGCCTTCTTTCCTTCTTTGCCACCATCCACCCTGTAAGTAACCATGGCTTTATCTTGGATCTCCTTTGTTTTCCTTATTTAGAGCATCACCAGGTCATGTTGCTTCTCTCCAGCAAACTCATCTTTACCTTCAAAGCATTCTTATCCCTTCAGCATCCCCCAGCTGTGACCTTTGTTCCTACAGCTTCACCACCCTCAACCATCTACAGGTCTCCTGTTTCATTAAACTGTGCCCCTCTTTCTACCCATATGCAGTGATGGATGGCACGTTGGGGTGGCCTGACCTCCTACCAGCTAAGGTTCTGCTATTTACTGGGAAGGAGGAGGGAAGGGGAGCCTATCTAGTGCTCCTGCCAATGCATTTGCACCACACCAACTTCACTGCTACCTTACCCTCTCTCCCATTGAGTGTCACTGACTCCACTGTCAGATCATGGGAGTGTTGCTGCACCACTATGCCACCCTTTACTGCCCCATCTCTGGAACACCATTTCAGAGCACATTGTGTTGTATTAATTCTGTCTTCTTTCTAAAACCACCTTTTTAGTTACTGTATTTTTTGCTCTATAAGACTCACTTTTTCCCTCCTAAAAAGTAAGGGGAATCTTATGTGTGTGCATCTTATGGAGCGACTGCAGGCTGCACAGCTATCCCAGAAGCCAGAACAGCAAGAGGGATCGCTGCTTTCGCTGCACAACTTTCCCTCTTGTTCTGGCTTCTGAGATTCAGAATCCCCCCCCCCATTTTCTCCTCCAAAAACTGGGTGCGTCTTATGGTCTGGTGCGTCTTATAGAGTGAAAAATACGGTAAACCTTTGGCACAACCCCTTAATCTTCAACCCTTATTGAAACTAAGTTTATGTGGAACCAAACTGAACACACATTCTTGCCCTGCTTACCCTTCCCTCCATTTTCCTTCCCTGTGTTGGAATTTTTTTATTGGTCTCTCCTCCAAGGAGTTTACAATCTCTTTTGTTACTCCTGTTTCTTTTTTCTTAATGAACAATTCATGCAAAAACACAAAGCAGGTTTGGGAAATAAAGAACTGGGGTGTTCTTCAGTATTTAAAAGACCAGGCTCACAGGCCCATGACATAAATGTGTCTGTGGGCAAATTAAAATGTTGAATGGCCATTATGGTCTCATTGGCACTGCACAGCACGGTGTGCTAGGTCACCCTGTAAGCAAAGGGGTGGGGGAGAGTTTTTTTATAGTTATTTTGCAAAAGGAAGAGAAAGATCTGACATGAAGTGCTTGCCCCCTAACAACATTCCTGATGCATAAAAAAAGCAACAGCGACTGGGGAAAAAAAAAGAAATATCTGGAATCTTTACTAGAAGAATTTCCAAACATCTAGTGGGGGGATTAAAAACTTTTCATGCTGGTAGTCACTAAGGAATTATGGCCTTCAGAAACCTTAAGCATGAACAATCTTGTGGCAAATAGTTTAAAATCCATACATATACCTAAAATAATAGCTATTGAAGAAGAGAATGAAAAAAAATACATTGTGCTGATGGCATATCTTTTTAATATAGGTTAGTGGTTTCCTTTCCATTTTAAGTCAAGGTTATAGCACTTTTCTTTATTGATCTTGTCATTGTGATGGCAGTGTTGTAGGGTGTGTCCAGACCCGTAGGCTATTGTACAACGGAGCCGTCTGTCTTCTCTTACTAAAAGGTTATTATATAAACACAAGTGAAGACCCGCCAAAAAAAAAAACAACCAGCACCACCCGCTGGTAGTGTATTTTGGTTTTACTTGTTTCTACATTCCATCCTTTTGTAAACTATGCATTAAACGCAACATTTTTTAAATTTGTAACTTTGCACATCTTAAATGTTTACTCTGTGCAAAAAAATAATAAATATTTATATAAATCCTTTTTATTTCTGTTGGATGTACATATGACCCATCACAAATCACTGGTACATTTTGTCATTGCAATATTAAAAACTGTTTTGCTCTTCCTATTTTCATTTGTTTCTAATGATTCAATATAACATAAGTAGCAAGCCATTCAAAGGATCAAAATCTACAGCAGTGGTTCCTAATTAGCTAAGCACTGCAAATGCCCTGTTTTTCAAATGCCAAGCCATGGACCCCCTACTTTTGAAATTTATTGTATCTATATAGTTGTTTTTGTTATGTGAATGGTGTTATGGGTGGGTTATGCGGATACCCCGAGTTCCATGGACCAACAATTGGGAACCACTGATCTACAGTGTAAGTTTTTCTCAGTGTTGTGTCTCTATGGCTTGCTCAGCAATTGGACATAATTGCTGAGTTACAGGGGAGAGAGAAATCACTAGGACCAGTTACACTTCAATCAATGGGCCAAAAGGGCCCCCATCTGTTCTTTGCCACCAGCAAAGGTATGTCCCCACTTGTGCAAGCCCAAAATTATCAGGGTCAGCTGATATTTACAGCAAAGTAACAGCTTGCAGTTATTTCCCACTTCAGAATTAATCGAAACCAAGTGGGAGCTTCACACACTTCCTACGCATGTCTTGGAAAAATGACTAGGCCCTCAAAATCAAAAACATTCTTTGATATATTTTTTAAAGAGGGGAGTAGCTGCAGTACTGAACTCTTAAGTTTGTTTGGATGTGACCCAATAAGGATGAGGTGGGGAACTGCATCTGGGTGGTGGGCTGCATCTCTCTCACAGGGCATCTTTGACAGGTTAGCCAGGCCATCCACCTATTACTCACCTGTCATAATTACACCAGGTGACCCATTTTTCATACCTCTGAGCATGGGAGCCCTGGCAATCAGCTTTTCACTGGGGCTTTTCAAAACCATGTACTGTGCTTTGCAAGCCCCAATGATCAGCTGGTTATTAGCACTTGCAAGCCACTGAACAGACATTCCCCACTGCTGCAATAGGTATTTACTACAGCACCAGGTGATTCTGGTCAGGTTACGGATCTGGCAAGCAAACTCTATAAATAGATGGCTAACAGTTGCTTATTATTCAGCTGGCAAAAGATTTGGATCCTGATGTTTATTTTCATACCAGTACCCAAATTCTGAAAGTGCTGGCAACCCTTATAGACTACAGAGGCGCAAAACACTTTATTTAAGCTTACACCTACCTCAGTAAGTGTTTACATTTGCATTTTTAAAATGAAGAAAACAATGAGAAGGAAATAGACTTCTGCTGCAGTTGCCTTTTTGTTTGAGTGTAAAAAAAAGGAGTAATTATATATGTGTGTGGGGAAAGGAGGTATTTTGGCTGCCGTTATAATCCTAATTCTTGGGAGCCACCCAATGTATAGGAAAATTACACTGGAATAGCTTCAGTCAGTGCTGAGTTGTGATGTCAGCTAATTATCCTTATAACAGTACAAATGAGGAATCTAATCCTCAGTAATAATAGAATTTTGTGTGTGTGATCATTTTTTTAATTTTAGCTGTGTCTTATTGATACACCATTTTGAGACTTGCAATTAAGGGGTTTGTAAATCTAAAGAAATACATAAAAATTAATATTGTGGTGGCGTGACGTCAGGGATATGTTTCATTTAGCAGGAAACTTTATTTTTCCTTTATGCCTCCCACTGACCCTTAAGCTCTTTGCATGGTGGTAGCAGTTAAAAGACTAAATTAAAGACAGTTGGCTATTGTTTGGGCTTGGCCTACTATCTGTTTAGAAGCTGCAGGAAAAACAAAACAACCCAGAAGTGCTACTTGTTCCGGCTAATTCATGGGCAGTTTGTTATTTTCAGTATATGGCACAATATAATGTCAACTAAAAAAGATTTATATGTACTAGCTTGATCAGGTTCTGTTCTAAGAGTATGCCTCGCTGCCCACGTGTGTGTGAAATACTATCCCCAGCCAGAAAACCTTTAGACAAATTACCTACAATTATCTCTTCATTTGCCTTGTTCTCAACATTTTCCTTCCCACATACATGCTAAAATTAATTTAGACTAGTTTCAACAAGTAAGAGTAGTCATCAAGGTTATTTTGTTTATCTGTTGCTAGATCCAGTCGAATACAGGGAATGGCACAAAGAAGAAGGAAGAAGTTATATGATTGCAGCTTTCATGGTAGTGTTATTAATGTGGAACATGGCCACAATCCAGAGAATTCTGTGATACCCTGAAATTATAGCTGCAGTTAATACCTGCAGCTGGAAGAGATTACAAGAGAACATGGACTCCCTAACAAGTCCATTCTAGGGAAGCACTGAAGAAAGGACACTAGAGTATAATTTACAATATACTTTTTAAAGCTTTTGTTAAAACAGTTATCGTGGTGCCTCAGGCCTCTATCAACCATAGCCTGGTGCTATCAGGGGCATTAATGTTAACTGTAACTTTACTTTTGGTAGTACAGTTAATACATTCCTTTTGAGTTTTGTCTCCTACATTCCTATTTAACCACAAATGAGTCAGTCAGTATTTAGAGTTTTGTTTTACAGATAGTAGCTTTCCCTGAAGTCCACTGGGAAGAATGGACTCTTATGCACATCAGATCTGTAACGGATAATAGAAAGTAAAACACAACCTTATAACAGAAACAAAATGCTTTCACCATGCCATTACTTTGCATTTTTAAAATAAATCTAGGATGAAGTGTTGTGCACTGGGCATGGTATTGGGATACTGTTCCTTTTAAACCCCTTTTCTCTGCTTTGGTTTGGTGGATTTTGGTAAAACTATTTGGGTGTTTAGATTTACTGGGCTTTTTGTATTTTAAACATTTTAAGCTGCTGTGTGTTTTAAAAACCCACCAAACCCTTAAAGTTTGTACCTTTCAGAACCTAAAGTTGTGAGATAGGTAATATGTTTCTAAAGTGATAAAAATGTAAATTTCATGAATCAGCAAAATTAAAACACTTCGTCTTATTTAGATAGCAACAATTAAATTCAATATATACTGGCTTTCCAATGTAATCAATGATGCTTGAAGATAATACTGCATTGGTTAAATTATGCCCATGGTGAGATATATAATAATTAAAATAATCCCTCAGTATTTAAATAGCTGTCAATTCAGAATTTTTTTAATACTATCTCTGGTCACAAGATGACCAGTAATAATAGATGAGGAGCTGTCGCCAAGTAGTAAGAAAAGAAAGTTTTTTTAAAAAAATATGTGTGATATATATGTGTGTGTGTGTATGCATATTACATATCTTAGTGCACCGATTATACAGTTGTCATCGTTTATCTTACACTCTTTGTAAGAGAATGTTATGTAAGAATTAAAAGAAGAAAAGGTACACAACCATCATCTTGTACGGTATCCTGCTTATTTCAAGTGATATGTAAATTGTGAGTAGGTTCTATAGGTTTGATTTCATCCTTTGAAGTTTTAAAGGAATTTACAATTGCCTAATGAACTGGGGTGCGACCGGGAGGAGGGAGAGAACGCTTCCACTCCCTCGCTCTCTAGCAGTGGATCAGAGATGTCAATTCCTCACAGCGCGCGCGCGCTTTTCAAGCGCTGCATGACAGGACTAAACAGTCCCCAAGTTCGAGGCGGTGAATTAAGTTTCCTTTCCCAACCTTCCAGTAGCTAAAACACACAGCGGGGCCCTGTGGGTGGCAACCCTGAACTGGAGGCGGGCGAAAGTAGTTTAATAATTTCCTCGAGTATTGTATGATGCCGTGTGCCGCGCTTAAAACTTTTCCTTTGCTTTGAAAAGAGCGGCTTTATAACCTGAGGCAAACGCGGCAAAGGAGCCAGGAGCCAGCGCAGCTGGTCTGCGAGGGAGCCCGCGGCGCAGGGAGAGGGCGGCGCCGCTGAGGGTCGCCCGGGAGGCGGGCCAGGCGTCCACGTGCAGCGAGCGGGGAGAAGGCGGGGAGACGCGGAACCTGCCGCTGGGCCGGCGGGGGGCGGTCCGTCCTGGCGGAGCTGGGAACCGCGCCAGGCTGCCAGCGCTGCGCGCAGTGCCGTGCCCGGCGCTCCTGGCCAAGCGGCGGCTGCTTCGACTGCTGCTGCTTCGGCGCTCCGACGCCGCGATGCCTCGCCGGATGGAGAAGTTCTTGCAAATCGCCCCGCATTCCTTGGCCATCGTCCTGAGTCCCTGCGGCGGGGAAGAGGCTGCCTCGCGGCCGGCCAGGCACCGAGAGGAGCTGCAGGAGGACGGCGGCGGAGAGGCGGAGGACGACGACGACGACGGGGAAGGTGAGGGCAAGCGGCGGCGGCGGCTGCAGCAGCAAGGGGAAGGAGCGCCGCCGCCTCCGCCGCCGGGCAGCGACTCTCTGGGTCGCCACCACATCGGCTACGAGATCTTCGCCGACTTCAAGCAGGAGAACATGCAGCATTTCTGGAACAAGAAGGTGACGGCGGCGGTGGCCGAGACTTTCTTCCTGGGCTGGATCGACGAGCAGGTGCTGCTGATCCAGGGCAAGGAGGAGCACCTGGAGGCGCTGCGCGAGGGCTGGATGCGCAGGTCCCTCAAGCCCCCCGCGGGCTTCCGAATCAAGTGCCTGGGTAAGCGCGCGCCCGGGGCGCAGGGCCGAGCGCGCGGGGCAAGCCGGGGCAGGACGAGGGAAGCAGCGGCGTCCCCCAGTGGACGGGAGCGGGGAGGCGCGGGGTGCGCCTGCGCAGGGCCGAAAGATGTCAACACCCCCCCCAGCTCCGCCTGGCAACTTGGAAAGGCTCTGAGGGAGCCCAGGTTACGTTTTTTGTTCCCTCTGCCCCAAGGGGAGGAAGGCGACCTGGGCATCTTCCTGGGGAAGCGCGCATGCCACTTTCTTGCTTCCCACTCAGTCCGTTACCCCTTCAGCGACCTCCTAATGGTTTCTGCCTAACTCAACTCTTGTCAAATGCGTTTTCCTCTTGATTGACGAGGGGAGGGGTGTGTAAGTATAATATACTGTATTTATTGCTCTATAAGACTCACTTTTTCCTCCTAAAAAGTAAGGGGAAATGTGTGCGCGTCTTATGGAGCGAATGCAGGCTGCGCAGCTATCCCAGAAGCCAGAACAGCAAGAGGGATTGCTGCTTTCACTGCGCAGCGATCCCTCTTGCTGTTCTGGCTTCTGAGATTCAGAATACTTTTTTTCTTGTTTTCCTCCTCCAAAAACTAAGTGCATCTTGTGGTCTGGTGCGTCTTATAGAGCAAAAAATACAGTCATACACGGCACAACCATCGTGTGATTTGAAGAAGAAAAGCGGTGCTTGATTCCTGAAAAGTGGTGGGACTTTTGATTGCGCCCATCCAGAAGCGGCCTATTATCTTTAGGGGGGGTAATATTGCCTCCTTTTCACCCACTCTGGTATGTCAGCAATTGAATACAGGTTTGACAGGTAAACTGCTAAGAAAAGTTCCATTTCCTTAGCATTTTACCTGTCAGTACTGTCTCTTGTTTTTTCTGTCTTTTTGATAGGCAGTTCATGTAGATTAACTAGTGAGTGTTATATAAAAAGTGAGAAAAATATCTCCAACACCCTCCTACCCCAGATCAATTGGTCACTGTCTCTCCTTTCTCCAATTTTTTAACCTCCCCATCACATATGGTGCTCAAAATAAGCTAAGCGCACATGCCTAACATAATCACAGACTCTCCCATTGGTGGTTTAACTTAGCTCAGGAACCATTGCCAACTAACTATTTTGGAGGAAATTCCCTTAAAAATAGCTCCAAAATTTTATTGGCCAAAAGCTCAACAACTTTGCCAAGAAAAGCTCAACAACTTGTGTCTGAATCTGGGGCCTTGTGCATGAAAATCAGATGCTTTACCACTCAGCTGTGGCTCAGTAGCTGATCCGCTGAAGTCTCCAGGTTTGATTTTTACACTGCTTTATACAGTATTCGTTTATCCTTTGGTACATCAGACATAGGTAGATACTAGGAACTTGAAGATGAAATGTAATGGCTTCTTATAGTAGGCCGGCCTTGGAAAAGTTTTTGCTTTTGTTGGATTTCCACCAGGATTTTGTAGTGTCTGTCCAAAAGTCTCCTGTACCTGGGATGTTTCTCAAGACTTATTTGTTGTTGTTTTAGTGTGAACTTGCCTCAGAGTCTGTGTCCTGTATCTTAGACATTTGGGAATTTTATTTATGGGACAGTAATGGTCACTCCCTGCAGTAATTCATGTTTACAATGGCAGGTGCATTTGTGTGAGCTGTTTTCATAGAGCATGCCAGAAAATGGTACCTCTTCACAGCACTGGCAGAAAGAAGCAATACTATTTAATTTGTGTTATGGTGTCTTGCCCACCATATGGTCTTGGTTGTAGCCTTCCAACCCATTTCACTGATACTGCAATTCAAGATTAGATGCAGTATTGTATTTATATCAAATGCCCCACCTCCCTGTGCTGCTGGCAGTTTTAAAAAAGAACAAACATTGCTACCCCTGCATATGCTTTCCCTGCTCTTTACAAATATAAGTTTTCTGGTTGCCCCTGCTATGCTGGCATCTGTGCCTGTGGATTCCCAAGCATTTGTACAAAATGGAGCTTGTTCACACCATGGCTTTCTACACACACCCCTCTGCCTTATACTGTGTCATCTAGCCCAGAATTTTCTCTTGTTGGCAGTGGCTCTTGGAGGTCTCAGAGAGGTTCTTCCCTTCACCTGCTGTGTGATCCTTTTAACTGGAGTAGCCCAGGATTGAACCTGGAGCCTTCTGTGTATTTATCACGTGCTCTGCCACTGAGGTATTGCCATTATTAGATGCAAAGTGCCACATTTATAATAGGGTGTACTTGATACCTTGAATTTGTATGTACTGCAAATAAGGATATGAAGGCTAAAGTGTTGGAACTCTAAACACTGTAAGGAATGGTTTACACAGTAATTGTTGAGTCAATCATGTTTCTGTGAGTGAAAGATATGAGTAATTGTGCAGTGCCCGAAGGCGAAATCTTTCTGCAGCTGTGAACTATCTTTGCTTTTAATCTTAGAATTAGTGTATCTTTTAATATTTGTAAACCACGTGTAAAAGAGAGAGAGAGAGAGCTTTGCTAACTTGGATATATAGCAGAAACATAGTGTATTTGTTTCATTGTGACCTACTACACTGGGGCTCTTATTGTAAATCTAGTCAGAGAATATTAAGGTGTCCATGAACTGAACCTGATCAATTAGTTGCTGCTGACAGCCCATCAGTGACCGAAAGTTTAGTGCAGGGCAAATAAGGCTGACAGGGCTTTTGAAACTCGCGGAATGTGACATTATTGCTCTTCTCAGACCTGTGTAACCTCTCTTAATATGAATGGTAATGGGATTCTGTGATGTACTTTTTCTAGTTGCTTCTTATGCTATACTCAAAATAGTCTCTTAAGAGTTTATTTAGTACCAAAGTTGCTCAAGTGTTACAAAATTGGAGGGTGTGTCTATACTTCAATACTGGCTGGAGATGAAGCTTTGCATGGAATTTTGCACAGAAGTCAGCATTCAAAGGACAAGACTTAATGAGAATGGCATTTTTAAAAAAGGTTCTCCATCAGAGGAAACTAGTAAAGAGTTATAGATGATCACTACTCTAATCTGTGGTTGATACTTCGCCTCTCAACCATCACATGTGATATACTTATCTGGATCTCTTAGGTAGGAGAATTTCAAGTTAATTCTACAGCAAGCAACAAGAAGGCACTTCTTTCCCCAACTTTTATTCTTCTTTATTGACAAACTTTGTCAGCTATGGATTTTCTCTGTGTCCGTCTGCAGCCAGTTGTTGCTGTTTGCTTTATTGTACGATGCTAATACTGCTTTAGTAGGTGGGTTTCAAATTTGCCCTATCCAACAGTTGCAGCTCTTGTTACAATCTTCACTTGCTGAATTAATGCTAAGCAAAGAGATTTGTTTGAAAAATGTCAGCATTATACAGCCAGGAAGGGCTTGACATTTGGCTGGAACGGGTCCACAGATTCTATAAGTGATTGGTATAGTTCAGAAGGCAGCTTCCTTAATTGGAAGGTGACTTCACCAGTTTGTACAATAATTAAACAAAATATACCAGCAACAGCCTAGCAAGGGGAATTCAACAGAAATATTGTTCCTTTGTTTAGACGCTGCCATGCGTAACAGTAGAGGGGCTATATGCTGTTCTCTTGAGTTGAAGCTGAGTGTGCACATTCTTCCTTTCCCCGCAACTCCCTCTGTCTTTTTCTTTTTCTTGAAATGAAATTAAGTCCCTGCTAATTTTTGCTCCCAGGAGTAGTGCTTTGTTGTAATTTTCTGGTCATTAGTAGATAACTGTAGAAACGTACAGCAGACATAGCACATGAAATGCTGTTAATTTGTTGATGGGCAACAAAGTAGGTATTGTCATGTTCAAAATATCCCTTTTTTACCATGAAAACTTCCTTTCACTGAAAAGTTGTTTTGGTTTCACAGTAATAGTTACTCATCTGTAGTAATACCTCCCCTAGAGGAGTAAGGTTTATTCATATGTAACAATTCTGTGTCTTTTAGAACAGTTCTGGAAGTTACCTTCATATCGTCTATATCTACAGCAGAGTTGATGCTCATTTGTTAAAGTGTTTTCAGACATAATTTATTGAGGTATAGCTTCTACTGAGATGTGATGCATCCAGCATTAGCACAGAAATATTTGGCTGCAGGGGAAGTGGTGATTTTCTCCCCAGCTTATCATTGAGATAATAAGTATAGTGTGAACTGTGCATGTCTCATCATAGACACTGGCTAGATCGTTTTGTCAAGATAGCAGTGGCAAGCAACACTATTTCCTCCTGTGTCTATACCAATTTGGTGAGTGCTTTAAAAATATTGTGTGTGGTTTACACCATTCAAAAAAAAATATTTTAGAATGTGTTTCAGCCCAATTTTCTGGAGGCTGGATTCCAGTACTGGGCAGGGGACAAAGTGGGCAGGGCAAAACAAAACAATAGTCCCAAGAAAAAGAAAAACTGCACGTTCTTCAGTCCCCCACAATGTTGTCACAGACATAAGTTCACCTGGCACATAGCACTCATCGTCTACCTTCCAGGACTAGACAGCTGGTGCATCCTGTCAAAGCCAGGCTCCAGGCCTGATGACATGCAGCCTAATCCCAGAAATATTTACTCAGAAGTAAGTCCCATTTAGTTAGACATTCCCAGTTAAGCATGCATAGAATTGCACCTTAATAATGGTTTATAAAGAAAAAAGTGTTTTTATAATGACTCTGGTGTGGCTGGAATGAAGCACCCAAGGGCATCTGCCCAACTGCAAGAAAGTTTTATGTCTTTTTAGTGAGATACTAACTTTAGCTCTCTTCTCCCCAACTCCCAAGTTAAATTGGGGCAGTCAATGGCTGGGCAGGCAAAAACTTGTGATGTCCATATTGCCTGTTTGTGCTATTATTTGAGGAAGTGTAAAAATAAGCTGTCTGCCCCAAAACTTTTGCAGGCACAAACAGTATTAAAAATGGGATTGTGTATAACTGCCCTGACACCATTGTGAACACAAACAATCATGAATGCAAAATAAAAGGGACCTCTGGAGGGCCCCCAAAGTTTTATTGTGAATACCTTCAGTCACACATCGGTTTCCTACATTAAAGCTTAGTTTTTAATTGCTTTTTAAGAGTATCATTAGGCTACCAAAACAAACGAAACTACTTCTTTGTCATATAGGTTTGCATGTATTATCCTGCAATTGGGTAACACAGATAATAACTGCGTAGTAACTATGTAGCTTGGAGTGGATATTTTATGCATCACAAGTTTTTGGATGCAATTTACCCCTTTTCAGCAGAAAAACAACCACACCGTTTAATTGGTGCCTCTTTTTACAAAGAGTTCATATTAGGTGACTCATCCTTAATGTCATACTAACCAGCCAGAAGTATCAGTATCAGATGATGAGATCTCTAAAGCAATGCAGTAGCTGCTTACAGTAAATTTATCTTGAACACTGAATAAAGCAATTTGGACAGCCTTAGGTCTTGTTGTTACTGAACATTGTTTATGTTTTCCAAAACCTTGGTTTCAATGTCTCCACTGAAATAACTTTAAGTGAGGAGAAGAAAAGAGAAATATATTTGAGAACCGAATACAGTGGTGCCCCGCAAGATGAACGCCTCGCAAGACGAAAAACCCTCTAGACAAAAGGGTTTTCCGTTTTGGAGGCGCTTCGCAAAACGAATTTCCCTATGGGGTTGCTTCACAAGACGAAAAAATCTTGCGTCCCCCGGCGGTTTTTTTTTGCTTTTTTTGCCCTTTTCCTAAGCCGCTAAGCCGCTTATCAGCTGTTCCGCTGATAAGCCACTTAACAGCTGATCGCTGGAAGCCGCTTGACAGCTCTAGCACTAATCCGCTAAGCTGTCAATGGGCTTGCTTCGCAAGACGAAAAAACCACTAGACGAAGAGAATCGCGGAACGGATTAATTTCGTCTAGCGAGGCACCACTGTATGCACCACTGTTGTACAGTGGTACTTCAGGTTACATACGCTTCATGTTACATACGCTTCAGGTTACAGACTTCGCTAACCCAGAAATAGTGCTTCAGGTTAAGAACTTTGCTTCAGGATGAGAACAGAAATCGTGCTCTGGCGGCGCAGCAGCAGCAGGAGGCCCCATTAGCTAAAGTAGTGCTTCAGGTTAAGAACAGTTTCAGGTTAAGAACAGACCTTCGGAACGAATTAAGTACTTAACCCGAGGTACCACTGTATCTATTTGTTGTTATACAACTTTGTCATTTCTGCAGAACTTTGTGTTTGCCACTGTTCTGTTCTTTGAATTAGTGTGTTTCATAACTTTAAGTTAACATATTGAATCCTGGATGCTTTGGGGGGAATAAAGAAAGTCTCTACATTTTAAAATAAACAAACATGAAAAGGTATTGATGTTCTGTTGTGGTCAGGGTAACCTGCATGAACTTTTATCTCAAAGCATTAAATATTAGTTTATTATGTGGATTGGAACCAGGCTTATCATCATCAGGCCTTTAAGCAATAAGTACTGTATACCTTCAATAAATAGGTAAACAAAGCGATATGGGTATTTGACATGTTTTGTTTATTTGAGGTATTTTATTAGGACCAAGCAGTCCCAAGGTAGCTTCCAGCAAATAAAAATACAAAATATTTGTTGTTGTTTAGTTGTTTAGTCGTGTCCGACTCTTCGTGACCCTATGGACAGAG
Organism: Podarcis melisellensis; assembly: GCF_964234715.1. NCBI lineage: Eukaryota > Metazoa > Chordata > Lepidosauria > Squamata > Lacertidae > Podarcis > Podarcis melisellensis. The sequence continues at coordinate 49,962,660 of NC_138541.1, forward strand.
CACGCCAGGCACTCCTGTCTTCCACTGCCTCCCGCAGTTTGGTCAGACTCATGTTCGTAGCTTCAAGAACACTGTCCAGCCATCTCATCCTCTGTCGTCCCCTTCTCATACAAAATATATTAGCCAAATAAATAAATAAACAAACAAACTATAGTAAAACTCCCCATTGAAAATAGCAGTAGGGCTCCACAACCATAAAACAGCCATAAGAACAGCATTCAACCCAGCATAATAAAACCAAATTTTCTCATTCAGTAACTTTAAAAAATTGCATAGCACAGTTAATCAGCAAACCAATTCATTTGCTCCTCACAAAACAAATATTAAATGCACAAATCTTGCATTGTGTGTAACCTTGTACTTGGCAAATGATTAACAAGAAAGAAAATTTGTTATGAAAAGTTTACTCTCTTCCTGTATATAGCCCCATACTTGCTGTGCTTGATGTGTGAGTTTACAGCACCTACAAAGTACTATGTACTGTTTTCTGTGGTAAGGCAAATCTTTGCGAAGTTAGCTTGCAGGCATTCTAAAAATGTCCTTTTTATCCATTTACTTAACTTCAAGGAAAAGTGGTGACTCTGTGTTACTTCTCAAAAATGGCTGCTGCTAACTAATTTTTCATTGTGTGTGGTTTTTTTTGGGGGGGGGGGCTTTGCTCTTTGTAGTATTTCCTGTTCCACAGCTTGTTTGGTTCTGGGCAGCTGAGGCATTTCAGTCAACCCAGCAGCCATAGTGCTTGTACTTGTCTTCTCAGTCTTGGGAGTTGGGTTGGGGTGAGGATCACCACAAAACCTCCAGGACGATTCCCACCCACCTCTGCAAGCTTTAAAGCAGGCATCCCCAAACTTGGCCCTCCAGATGTTTTGGGACATTAAATTTCCCATCATCCCTGACCACTGGTCCTGTTAGCTAGGGATGACGGGAGCTGTAGTCCCAAAACATCTGGATGGCCGAGTTTGGGGGTGCCTTCTTCAAAGCTTGGAAGGAGGACTGTTCATTGTTCTGCAGAAACTCGCTTACCATGGTGAATGACAAGTCGGAAGGAAGCCTGCTCTCAGCTCTAACCCCCTGCCCTAACTCCTGGTCTGAGCTCTCTTTTCTGGCAGCTGTCTACAGCTTACCCCTAACAACTGCACAGATAAATGCACATTTCAGTGATGGTCAGTTTTTTGGGTGAAGTGTGCCACAAGTCAAGTCCAGAGTATATGATAGTGCCACAATAAACTGCTAGTACCTGGGAGTAGGCTTGCCACTAATCTGCTGTATTCGAGAGCAGGCAAAAGCACATTGTTCAGGAGGAGGCAGGAAAGAGCCCCCTATACCATAGTCATTGCTGTCATGCTCTATCCAGGCCTATGGGTCCATGTGCTTCTATGAAAGTATGTCTCAAACCTCCATGATCCATGCTATGTGTGATATTTGTGCTGCAGGTTGGCCACCCATGTTTTCTCTGCATTTATAGTGCTGTTCCTTCACCACCTGTGGTGGTTAGAGCACATGTGTTGGTTACATATCTCCAATACCGTGCTGGTCTTGAATGGCCAATGACTCCGTTGTTTAAGGCAGCAAGGTATGTCCCAGTGTGCATACCCCATCACAGTGCATCTTTGTTATTTTCTGGAGCTGTTTAACTTGAAATAATTATAGCAAATGATGCATTACTTTTAATTCTGCCCTTTTAGGCTAATGGTCATTTGGATGCTGTTAAGCTTCTTTTGCCTTTTGTCAAATTCTAGTTAATGGTGTAAGACATGTGTTGGCAAAAGCCTTCGGGGGAAAACCTTACTTCCTACTTCATCTTAAACGTTTTTTCTATGAGCTTAATTACAGGGTTTTACCTTTCTTCTGTAATTAACCTTTCAGTTAATTCTGTTTTGTTTTTTTGCTTTTAAAAGCCTGTGATTTCTTGTAACAACTCATCTTCTCATTGACACATAACTGTAGACTGAGGACATGTTAGACAGCGCTTGCCTCCTCTAGAATATGAGTATCATTCAGTCTCTGCTTTCTGCATGCTTTTTTTTAATATGCACTAATATAGTAGTAGACAGCTTCTTGAGAAGTATGCTGAATAAAAGGTATGTTATCTGTTTGCTTTTGGTAATTATGTCTAATAACTCTGCCCTAATTAGAGATAACACTAGGGGCCCTCGAGGCAATTAGACCACCACCTGGGTTGCCCAAATTTCAGGTATCTCAGCCTTGCATATGCCAGGAGTTGGTGAGAGCTGAGCGGTGTAGAGGTTGTCAATGCAAACCCCACCCCCTGCTGCATAGCTCAGTTGTGGATTGTGTCCCTAATGTTGAACTACATCACTAGCTTTGTCACTGCTCTCCAATTCTAACTAATTCTATACTTGTAGCATTGTTCCTTCGTTCCATTATAACTGTGTATTAGTTACAACACTTAGCATTCTTATGAAGGTACTTATTAATCCTTGCTCTTTGTATTATTATTATTATTATTATTATTATTATTATTATTAGCATAGCAGCATATTGGTATCATTTGTGGCCCTAACAACTAACGGGACTTTTGTAGCTCTTTGGGTGTCACTTGTGTTACTTTCACTTTCTCTCCATCTGCCGCAAAACACAACAATAAGAGGGAAACATCGGTGACTGCTTGTGCATTCCTTTCTTCTTGCTTTGCTATAAATACTTGCAAATACAGTAAGCTACCTATGAATAAAGGTAAAGGTACCCCTGCCCGTACGGGCCAGTCTTGACAGACTCTAGGGTTGTGCGCTCATCTCACTCTAGAGGTTGGGAGCCAGCGCTGTCCGCAGACACTTCCGGGTCACGTGGCCAGCGTGACGAAGCTGCTCCGGCGAACCGGCGCCAGAGCAGCACACGGAAACGCCGTTTACCTTCCTGCTAGTAAGCGGTCCCTATTTATCTACTTGCACCCGGGGGTGCTTTCGAACTACTAGGTTGGCAGGCGCTGGGACCGAGCAACGGGAGCGCACCCCGCCGCGGGGATTCAAACCGCCGACCATGCGATCGGCAGGTCCTAGGCGCTGAGGTTTTACCCACAGCGCCACCTATGAAAAGTTCACTGTAAAATGCACATAATGGTGTCTGCAATATTCTTGGGTGATGTTGTCAAATCCAGGCATTGGAACAGTAGAAGATGGCTTGGAGATGTCCATTGCTTCTTCCAATACCTGGACTTCCTTCCTGACATTTCAGTTGTTTCTTGCATCTTTCTTCTTTGAGTGGTGCTAGCTTTTCAGAACTGTCTATATTGAAACTGTCACGATGCAGTAAATATTGCAATGAACACCTTGCTGCAGCTCTCCTCCTTGCTGTTACTGCACAGTTCACTTGGCACTATTCAAAGTAGCCTTGCACCCAATGGCTGCAAACAGAAAATAAAACTTGGCAATAAAACTTTTGAAGTTTATACCTTGTCCTTCAATGGTCAAATGGCATTCCAAGAACAGCCTTTAAAGGAGTTAAAAAATGCAAATATGATAAAAGATGAAACCAGGCAAAGGGCCTTTTCAGCAGTGTCACCCACCCTGTGGAATGCCCTCCCATTAGATGTCAAGGAACTGAGTGATTATATAACCTTAGAAGACATCTGAACCCTTTATATAGGGAAGCCTTTTAATGTGTAATGTTTTAGGATTTTTTTTTTTTGTATGTTGGAAGCCACGCAGAGTGGTTGGGGTAACCCAGTCAGGTGGGTGGGGTACAATTTACTTATTTATTTACAAACTGTTTCCATTTAAATTGTGGGATGATCAAAACGCAACACTGTGGTTCATATCAACTGTTTCACAGGAAATTCATTATGCCACAGTTTTTTTTCCCAGTTGAGGAAACATTGCTGATGCTGATGTACTCCATGTATTTTGTATCTCTTCTTGCAAACTAAGGCAGAAATCCTGTGTTAGCCATTGGGGTCTCTCTCTCTCTCTCTCTCTCTCTCTCTCTCTCTCTCTCTCTGGGCCTTAAGGCAGTCAGAGGTTGTACTGTCCAATGGCAGCTGCCATCAAGAGAAAGAGGATATTACACGTCTATAGAATAGGCTGTGGTTGCTATCCCTTGTAAATGTACTTCCAAGGTTACTTTGAACTACCTCTGCTCAAGTGTGAGCCTTGTAGCGTTAGGCCAGTGATACAGCAACAGACCAGTGATAAGCACAACTGCACTTTAAGGTCCAGTTCAGAAGTATACCTCTACAACATGGCTGCTGCTGACAGTCACTTCTGCACATGGTTGAGCTGGAATGCACAGCAAGTACCCATGCCAGCACTGCCAGCCTGTCAGATGTGTGAGGCTCGCTCACTTACTCACAGTGCGATTTGGCTGATCCACATGGAAAAGCAGACTCAAACTTCGCAGCTGGTGTATGGAGGAGCCCCAGCGATTTTCAAGAGCAACCACAAACCCATAATTTTGTGAATATAAAGCAAATGTTTTTAGTATGGAGCTCAGCATAATATTTAATAAAGGCATAGTTTGTCAAATGCTGTAGCATTTTCTGAGACCACTACTATCTGTAGGTCCTTTTTGTCATTTGTGGGAGTAGAGGCACTTACATTTCTGTCAGTTTCTTTGTATTCTATTTCTGAGCAGTAAAAAAAAAAACCCACAGAGATAGGCTGAGGATTCCCCCCCCCCCCAGCTTTTGACAAAACCTGCCTCAATGCCAGATGAACAAGGAGCTAAAGGTGAAAATGTTCACAAATCCTAATGTTTCTTTGGCCACAGATGCTGTGGGAAGTATCCATGTAGATACTTGACAATATCTGCAAGCCCAGACAGTGAGTCTAAGACTCTCTAAACCCAGGATCAACAGCTGCCTCTCTAATACTCTGGTAGGGGCAAATCTAATTTCATTAAGCAAGGCATATTCCCTTTGATCCTGTCACTTGAAGCTATCTTTTTCTTATTAGCCAACAATGTCTGGACAAGTTAATGCATTGTTAGCTGTGAGCTACTTACAGAAGGGACATTTTTGTGCCTTGCTGTGAAATCATTGTGACATACCTCTGTTCTGAAATATTTGTCAGGATCTTCACAGTCAATAATGGGTGTTGGAGGTGGGGGAGAAAAGAGGAGGAACAAAGTAGCTTAAAGCAACATTACCTAGCCAGACCATTAAATATGTTTTCACATATTGCTTTCTCTTGGGCAAAGGTAAAATCGACTTTCCTCTTCTCTCCCATGTTTGCATTCTAAGAAGGTTCCATTTTATTGCGATTTAGTAGTCCTGAAGAATTGTTTACTATTGCTACTAATATTACGAATTAATGAAACATTCATTAAATGTGTTTTATGAATGCATAATAATATTAAAAGGAGCCATTATTCATGACTAAGTAATGTTTCTGCAACAACCCTGCAAACTAGGTCAGAATTATTATTATCCCCATTCTGCATGCTAAGTGAATAGTGACTTCTAATGCGTACATGGCTGAGGTGAGGTTTTGAACATGGCTCTCTCACTCTTAGAGACTATGATTTGGCAGCCTATAAATCGTTAACACTTGAAGAGCACTACCAAAATTCAGTAACAGTCATTGCTTGAATGAATGCTGAACTTACCTAGGGCGTTAGCTGGTGATAAATGCCTGACATTTCTTTACTGCACCTACATACTCTTATTTATTTCTTACTCTCTCTACAAAATGGCTAAAGGTAAGAATAGGTAATAACATCTCTGCAGGCTGCATCCTGCTTTCCAAGGCTCCTCCCTAGACCACACGCCCCGTGTGTGATGACTCATTTGCTGGCTGGTCCTTTTCCGAAGAATAAATGGAGAAAAACTTGGATGGTGGAACAGCCTCAGCAATCTTAAGATGTTTCTTGCAAAGAAACAGAACAGTCTTAACACTGGCAGAACAGTCTTAACACTCTTAACACTCACCTGTGCTGTCTTTATTGCTGGGAAGTCCACAACAACATGCATCAACGTCTTTTTCATAACTGTCACACTGGACAGATTTCCTGTTGCTGTGGATAGTTTCTGTGGGATCTAGAAGATTGTTTTGCGTGGTGGTGGTTGTGTGTGGAAATCGCTTGCACTTTAACCAGCAGCCCTAAATTGCAGGCTTGATAATTATGTTTTTGTTGACCCATATACATATTAATGAAGGTGAATTGCTCTTTTGTGTTGGGAGCTTCACTGACAGACTTTAAAATTTGTTTGATAAGGGTGGACCCATTTTCTTCGAGGCCGTCCTGGCTGATTGCCTGGCTGACTGAAAGTGCCCCTAATTGTACCGAGTTACTGTATCCAAGTCCTATGTCATTGATCACCATTGGCAGAAGCAATGATTTTTTGTCATAGCAGCAGTTTATTAATTATCCATTACAATACATAATAAATAGACATGAAAGAGAACAATAAGTAAAGTTTTTTTGGGGGGAATAAGAAGTTTGAAAAACAGATACTGGTATTTCTTCTTTTTTGAGTGGATAAACTACTAAATGAAATAATGCCCTTCTTACAATATTGGACTTATGGAAAATATAGTGAATTGATGTAGCAAACTACGTTCAACTATGATGACTGGGGGTGGGAAACTGCTGAGAGATGAGATAATTTTATACATTTGTGAACTTATGGGATCAAATAAAATTCTAATTGAAGTAAATGGTTTCCTATGTTAAGCCCTAGGGAAGGGCAAGTCTGTATACTAACAATAATTATGTTTTATTATGTCCGGTTGCCTACAAGTAAGAGAAACTTGAGTATATACGTTGTGTGGTAGATCTGTTAGGAGAAGCTGAGGAAAACTTTGTGTGAGGCATTGTATATTGATATGACACAGGTAAGCAGATTACCCTGGAGCTAGTCAGCTATTAAAACTGCTCTCGACTGTTTGACTTCTGTGGGGAGGATAGGAGCGGGGTTGGTGTAAATATTTGCACACACTAATCTTTCTAAAAGATCTGGAGAATGTTGATGTGCTAGTTCAGATGTGCTGCAGCTTAATTTTTGTATAGTCCGGTTTCATGGGGTCAGTGCACTGGTATGCCAGAGCATTGTTTTGTATCGCCTTCTGTGTCTTTTTTACAGGCACAGCTACTCCCAGTTATGCTGTTGTTTCAGAAAGAAGTGAGTGAACTTGTTGAGTTGTGTGACTTAAAAAACTAAATTCACCTATGTGAGGAGTTATCTCATTACAAAGCTCTTGGTAAAGCTACAACTTACTAACCAAGAAGCTGCTTGATGAAATAATGTAATTTTAGAAATGCATTCCTTTTTACCTGAGCACATGAGCAAGGGATCTTGATCCACAGTGTGTAAAAGTGCCAGGTTTATTTACCAGAAAGTTTATTTACCACAAAGTTTCAGAAAGTTATACATACAAAAACTTCAAGATGTGAAAAATGTTTGGTTCAAGTCACTAGAAGGATGGCTTTATGCAAACCACTATATCTTGGCTAATAATATTGGCCTATCTAACCGGGTTCATATAATGATTACAGAGATACTGTGTATGGAACTCTGTGTTACTGATGAAACTATCAAATTTGGTGTCACCTTTAAAAAAAACACCTTTTGGGTGTGGAAAGTTCTGCTTCTCAATGTTGTTAGGGAAACTGGAATAGGACCATCTTAAAATCCAGATCACTATTGTGGACAGTGTTGGTTGCTTATTCAAAGGCCACATTCAGACTATCAGTTGGCTCTATAAATAATATTTTATGAAGTTACGTATGAGTGCTGTGGCCATTATTATTACCGTATTTTATTATTTATTAAATTTCTATACAGCCCTTCATCCGAGGATCACAGGGCAATTGACAATCCTGTATAAAAACACAAAAATACACAACATGGTAACAAACAAAACAACAGCCCTCACCCTGCCATAGATTTTTTAAATTAAGCCATGTGTTTCTCCTTTGCCTCCTTCCATCTTGTGGGCTTCATTGCAGAGATCTTGAATTATGCCAGAGTTCCTTGTTAGGTCCAAATTTGGGAACCTTTCGCTTAGTGTCTGCTAATAAACCAGAGGCAGGGTTAGATTGAAATGGGAAGAGAGGAGTAGTCTCTTGGACCATCATCACCCTGAACTTCTGCTGATCCTGAGAGGTTCTGTAGAAGGAAAGGTGGTCTCTCAATCATATTTGGGGCTTGTCAATTAGGCCTTTTAAGCAATAGGCTGAGCATTTTTAATTGGGCCAAGAAACAAACTGGCAACCACACCTCTATGTTTTATTAGCAATGGTGGGGGGAAAAAACCCCAGCTGGTTTGGGTCCAAGCCATACATTTGAGTATATCTAAAAATAAATCACCCCTTGACACACGATTGTACATGACAATTATGAGATGATAATTTTTGTGAAGAATGAAGTGTCGTAAATATGCCACTTAAATAGGGTTGAATATTTGGTCATGGCTGACAGGAAAATGAGTTAGAAAATAACAGAGACGTTTTAAAGAAATCTCCAGGCTTTTTGTGTTGTACTTTTTGCATAGATTCTGGAGGTTATCTCTGAAAATGATCTTTGTTCAGTATGTGAGAAAGCTCCGAGGTATGCAGCTACAGTGAATGTTAGACTTAGAGAGCAGCACAGTGAGGAGTTTCAGCTGCTACTGCTTCCCTTCAGTTCAGCTGGTTGCAGGTGTTTGCATTACTGCACTGCATAGTCTTTCCCTAAAATACCCACTGCTTGTAACAGTTACTAAACCCACATATTATTACATCACAAGTGGTCAATTTATGCAGCCCATCTTGGCCTTTTTAGTCCATGGTCAACTTCCATTTTGCCATCATTTACTGCACTTATTTCTACTACCAAGTGCAAAAAAACCCCGTTTAATTTTTAAAAGGTGTTGCATTCTTTGCCTGCAGAATAGCACAGTGGTACCTTGGGTTACAGACGCTTCAGGTTACAGACTCCGCTAACCCAGAAATAGTACCTCGGGTTAACAACGTTGCTTCAAGATGGGAACAGAAATCGTGCAGCAGCGGCGAGGCAGCAACAGGAGGCCCCATTAGCTAAAGTGGTGCTTCAGGTTAAGAACAGTTTCAGGTTAAGAAAGGACCTCCAGAACAAATTAAGTCATTAACCCAAGGTACCACTGTATCTGAAGTGCTTTAGAATTGTTACAAAAGCCATAATTTTAGCAGCAATAAAAACAATTATTACGAGTATGAAAATCATGATAAAACTAAGCTCAAACCATGGTATTTGTGCTGTGGCTAAAGTTACTTCACACATCACGGGACAAATCTGGTAGAAGCTGTTTGGTTACATAGGTGATCACCCCCTTTTAGAAATAATCTCATTAGCCTAGCCTAGCAGTGCCATTTTGAAATGAGCATGTTTTTCCCTGAAAAATTGGGTTCATGGACCAGGATAGTTTGGAAAAGATTTATGGAGAATTAGAAAGCTTCTCAGAACTATGTGATATTTTAGTTGGCTCTAATAAAGCTATTGCTTTTTATTTGGAAATGTTTGGTAACAGAAATCTGGTCATCTTACTGGATTTTTTTGGGGGGGTTGTCTCCTAAAGTTACATGGGCAGAATGGCAAATTTTAAATAACGCTCCTGTGTTTGCTAATTGAGTTGTTTGAGGTTGTAGTGCTCAATATGCCTTGCCTCTTTCACTTATATTCTAATTTAATTCACCATGGTTTCATTCTTTCATTCCTAGAGACTGTTGCTTACAAACCTCACAGGCAGATTTCTTTGGTTAAAAAAATCAGTGGTTTCCTGTGATTCATTGTTTGCAAGTCACAGTGAGATCTTTAGGTGCAAAGCAGTATAGATATGCAAAGTGGGATTTAGACAAGAGTTGCTAAGACCAGCCTTGTCCTGATTAGCAGCTTAAAAGTAATGGAAAACATGGATGAGAGTATTCATTCAAAAGATTATTAGCAGGGCCAGTGGGGGTGGGGTAGGAGAGCCATTTTGTCCCAGGGTCTCAAGATAAAAGGGGTCTTCAAATTTATTTTTTCAGCACTTGATAAGTTTTACAACTTCTTTTTTATGTACATACGACCCAAACGTTTGCTACAAAAGCATTTGTTAAATAAGAAAATGTATATTCAGATTATTTCTCAATCTATTTTTGGTGCCTTATGTTGTTTTTAGGTCTTGTCGTTTCAAATTTTATTATGGCTAGGGAGTTTCAAAAGCTAGATTTGACCCAGGCCTTCCTGGACCTCTTAGGGGGCCTGATTATTAGGCAAACGTTTTAGTATCCTTAAGTTATCAAGAAGTCATGTGTGTTTACTGAGAGAAAATGAAAAATAGATTGCCTGTGCCCAAGGATCACAACACTGGCTTTCTGCCAATTTTGAGTAAGGCTGTAATCATGAAGAAGTCCAAAGATTGATTTGGAATGAGATCATATTTATGTAAATATGCAAATCAGGGCCACATTCTAGGAGACTAAAGCTTTTGTAATTATTTGAACAGAGGCCTGGGGCTCTTTTCATCTACTCAGCCAGAGTTAGACAATATATTACTTGGCTTGATGTGTGTCAGATTCTCTTTATGCATAAGGCATAATATAGTATCTTTCACAGGTTATTTCATATAGTTAGGGCCACTTTGAATGTGGTAACAGTTCTATGGTCTTGGTAATGTTCCTTTTTTCACTGAGAGCAGGGAATAATTAAAAAGCCTTTGCCTGTGAGACAGATTTCATGGAAAACTTGGGGTTTTCAGTGCAAGTAAAAACTAGAAACTAACCCTGTCTGGTTTGTGTGTGTATATCACAGGAAGGAAACTAGTCTTGGCTGCAGAAAAAAAATATGTTCCCAAGGAAAGGAAAGGGTGTAACTTGTCCTAATTGAGAGGAAAGGGTGTGGATTTGATAATAATTTCAGGAAACAATAAATAATTCAATTCTTGTCCAACCACCCCTCCAACAGCAAACACTGTTATTTGTTTGCTATTTGGTTTTTCAACTTCTTTAGGCTTGTGATACAAAGTAAATGAAGATCACCCATCTTCTTTTTTTGGGACATGCAAAGCGAGTTCGTGTAAATGTAAAGGATTCTGACATGGAAATCGTGTTTTCGTACAAAGCTCCTCTGACACAAATTGCTATGTGTAGGTGCCCCCTCAATATATTAGTTGTTTGAGTAAGGGGAAAGTTATCCATTAAATAGAACACAATATACTAGCAACACAATACAGTTGTACCTTGGATCCCGAATGCCCTGGAACTCGGATGTTTTGGCTCCTGAACACCGCAAACCCGGAAGTGATTGTTCTGGTTGGCGAACGTTATTTGGAACCCGAATGTCCGGCGGGGCTTCCGCAGCTTCCAATTGACTGCAGGAGTTTCCTGCAGCCAATCAGAAGCCGTGCTTTGGTTTGCGAACGTTTTGGAAGTCAAACAGACTCCGTTCAACTTCCAAGTTATGACTGTATATAGCAGGCTGTAAAAATGTGTGCTTTCCTTTTCTGGTCCATAACAACTGTATGAGCCTGTCTAATGAAGAACCATCCTTTGTGTGGAAGATCCTACCCTATATTAGGGTATTACTTAGCCAAGATCAGTTTCAAGAAGACCTGAACCGTTCAGTGAAGGGGGTGGGGGCAGTGTACCATGATCTGAAAATACAAACACTTATCCCTTTCCCTGGGCTAGCCCTAGGGGGATGTGGAGCCAGGACAAATCACACTGTGTGTGTTCCCCACACCTTTCCTTCATCCACCGTCTACTCCTGCTCCTGGTGGCGGCGGCATCACCTCCTTCCACCTCAATTGCTGTTCAGGTGTTACTTTAGTGCCCCTCCTTATTTTCCTGTTGCTTTAGCAATGGCAGTGCCAGCGAGGTCTTCTGCCACCTGCCTCCCTGCTCTAGGCATTGAGGAGGTGAAAAACCTCACTGGGTGGGTGGAAGACAGCTGGGCACCAAGCACCCCCCCTCCCAAAAGTAGTTGGGCTGGGGCCATCGCCCATTCATTCCCCACACACCCAGGGATAGCCCTAGTCCTCCCAGCCAGGTGCCATTGTAATTGGGGCAAAACCGCTGTTCCTATGTTACTCACATGTAGGGCATATTTGTTTTGGAGCAGGGCCACACTTTTAACATTGCCCCTGATGTTGCATCCTCTTCCTCCAATGTGGCACTTGGTTGACTGTAAAGAAACCCCAGTGCATGAGTGGTGCAGAGCCTCCACATGATCAGGAAAGGGAATAGTGGGGACTGGCATTTTCTGTACCCTCCGGGTCCATGGGGGGCCTGTTCAGAAAAGGCCACGCCACTGTGTCTTTCAAGATGGTAGGTATAAGTCCCTCGCATAGTGAAGCATTAGCCATCCAATCAATATCTTCCTGCTAGATTTTGCCAACTGTAATGGGCAAGGGACCAAGAGGGTGTGTAGTTGGCCTCACAAGTCCATGTCTTCAGGCCACGACAACTTAAACTTATCCCATAGATTGTAAGAAGACAGTGTTCCATGGAAGTGTGGCTTCGGGTCCCCACAATTTTAATTTCTGGGAGCCCACAGTAGCTCAAATGCTGAGGCTAGCAGTGGTCTCGCCATTGGTGACACATCTTCCTGAGGTGTTGCGATATTAGCAACTCTTTATGGTAGCTAAATAAACTGTGGGGCTGTAGTGGCAAGCGTATTGTTCTCTCAGCTTGATATGAGAGAATCTGCCCTAGGGGATAGTACTGATCTGTTTTCCATGGCTGCCTTAAGGATTGCTGAGCTAAGGTATACAAGGTGCTTTTTACGCTTTTAAGCATGACGTATAAACACTAATTATTACTTTGCAGTATGCCAGACTAGTTAATAGCTACTTGCCTGGTTGCCTGTATTTAAAGGTTCTGGAATTGCTTACAGTATCAAACAAACTTTGCTTTCTAAACCCAACCTAAAAGTTTTATTTAAGTAACGGTTTCACAGCTCTCTGTAGCTTCTCTCCTTGGGCCAGAGGAAAGTGAATGTTGCCCCTAACTCTTCCTAGTTCCTCTCAGGAAGCACAACACATGCAAGCTGTATCTAGTGTATCTGTCATACCATTGCACCCAGTGGGGGGGGGGGTCCAAAAAACTGTGCAGAGAAACTTTTTAGAAGCTGGCTCCTTTTTCATTCTGTTTTTTAGGGCAAAAATGACTGATACAGGGTTTGTGTATGCCATAAAATGTAGTAAAAAGCTATTGAATTTAAATGGGTTTTGCTTCAGCTGAATGTATTTAGTATGAGGATGTTCACTCCCTTTTATTTCTTACAATGTGTATGTTTTAATCCACCTTTTCCCTCCTGGAAAGAGGAAATAACTGTCATTCTTTTAGAAAGGAAATGAACTGCTAAAGTTGTTTCCCACTGTTGCCCATCTTTTGACCCTTCCTCTTCCTCTTGTGAAACATTCCTGTGCCCTGACCCCTGTGACCAAAGCTGTGGTAAATTTTGGAATGGAAGAATGGACTATGTTTCAGTGTGCTGTACTTGAAAGCAGTTAAAGTGCAAGGACTTCATTTTTATTTTGGTACCCTCTGTGCATACATTAAATTAGTCAATGGCACTCTGCTCATCTGTAAGCTGAACCCCACGTGGAAACTTTACTAGTGATTTTACTCCTGTTGTTCCATTGTTGTCATTCCACCAATACTGAATTACACCCTGTTGCCTCGTTCACATTTTTAATAGGATATGTATCAGATGGAGGATGAGGAGAGAGGATTGAGGTTGAAGAAAGAGTTGTGAGTGGAGGGGCGCCCTTTTCCCATCCTTTGGACCCCCTGGGAAGCTCAACAAACCTTCTGCCCCTGGAACTGGGTGTGGAGAGTACAGCTGAATGAGAGACAGCTGTGGGCAGGCTGAGGAAGTACCACTCGCCTCCGGCCTGCCCATGAAAAGCAAGTCTAGAGCGAGAGACTAGACTAGAGTTCCAGGAACTCTTCTTCTTGTGGTACTTTTGTGGGTGAGGTGAGAGTTTGTTTGGACCCTGGGTGAGAACCCAGAGGCTGAGAGGGAGTGTGCATCAGAAGAAGCATGACTTTATATTGATTTATATATATTAGTATCTTTGTATTAATGTAACATTTTTATATGTAATTGTGTATTTTTGTAATATTTTGTTTGTCTGTTGTTGCTTCAGTTTTCTGTGCACAGTTTAGAGATTTTTTTTAGTATATTAAGAGGTATATAAATTTTAATCAAATAGGAAGGGCACCCATCAGATTTAACATGTAGGAGCCGGAGTTTCAGCCAAATATTTCTGCAAACATTTCCACATTATCTAATAACTCCTGGACATTTTTAATTACATGTTTGTAATTGCACGTTTTAATTACAAGCTTAATGTGTGAAAACAGAATTTACCTGTCTGTTAATGAACAGTAAGGTATTAATTCATAACCCAGTGGGGGATTCTGAGTATTATCTGTGTTAATATGCTTTGTATGAAGGACCTCCTTGGCCAATGTGAACAGCTGAAGGACTCAATGGTTTGGTTATGGCACTTTCTTCAATATTGCATTTCACCTCTGGGACATATAAAATTATTATATACTACTTTATACCACTAGAGGTCAGTATAAACAAAGAAATAATGGTTGTAAGAAACATTTTATAAAGGAAACCCTGATTTCTGCAAAATAAAATAACATACTGTATTAAAAAGCTAAATAATATATATATCAAAGCCAGCCTGTATTTCTTCTTCTGTGATAAATACTGGTTTAGGCAAACCTGTGATTAACCAAAGTTATCCAACTTATCCACTCTTTTAGATAAGGCTGACCAGTAGGTGATTATTTTGCTAATTATTGTGAAAATATATCTATCATACTGTTACTAAGTAAGTGGCTCTTGTGGTGTTCTTGAGTGGGTTTCTGGTTATAACGTTAAAAGAGAATTTTAACATTTCTTTCTAAAATTATGTTCAGAGCAATCCTAACTGTGTAATACTGTAACCTGCCCTGGCAGTTGGGACTTTACGGTGAAGGGCAGGCAAGCAAGTCATACATATACATAAACTTGCTTGCAGGATCATTGCCTTGTTGTGGTGAGTGGGCTTGCACGTTCCTATGACCCTTGTGAGTGAAGCCGTCTGGAGTCTGGTACTCCCAGCAGGGTCACCCAAGGGGTACGGTCATAGAATCATAGAATCATAGAGTTGGAAGAGACCACAAGGGCCATCGAGTCCAACCCCCTGCCAAGCAGGAAACAAGGGGTCAAAGGGGAGGAGCTAGACCAAGAATGATCCAAGAAGTTCTCAACGACAGAACAGGCGAAAGATAACAAGGGGTATGTTACAATGGCTGTAATGGCGGATGAAGGCTGCAGCACATAAAAATCTACCGGTCGTCGTGATACTCATGCCATTGGAATAGACTCTAACTGTGAAGACTGTGCATTGGTCAGCGTGTACTGATCTACACACACACAAAACAAATTCACGTACAGGCGTCTTCCAAAAATCCACCCCAAACCCAAAAAAAGTCCCATGGCGATCGGCAAATGGTAACAGGGGCAAGACCATGAAATCTGGAAGCCCCTAGTCGTGAACCAGCCTGTGGGCAGTGGATTCACTCGTTCTGACTCAAGGAATGAGGCAGTTGTGTAGCTCGGCAGCTGAGCAGTCCTATTTAGGATACACTCTGCTCACCGTGAAAAGGGGGGAGGGCATAGAAAACGTGCCCTAAACATAGCCTGCCTCCCTTTTTCCCTGACTGGATTACTGCGCAACCCAGCAGTTGTAAAAGACAATTGAAGTTTGGAACAAGGAAGATACGGACTTTGTTGGAAAACACAGATAATGAGCGTTCCGAGCTCAGGATGGCCATCATTGCAAGAGAGTTGCAACGAATAAAAAGGAGGCTACACATTCCTCTGGAAAGGTCTACCTGAACAAGAACATCAAATACATGGAGTAGGTTTTGCTATCAAAAATGATCTTGTGAAGCTCTTGTTAGGAGTCCCTACTGGCATTAATGAGCGGCTTTCAACCCTTCGAATAAAACTCACCAAAAACCAACAGGCTGCTATTCTAAGCGCTCATGCACAAACACTGGATGCCGATGAAGACATTAAAGAAAAAATTTAGTCTCAGCTGGATGCCATCCTATCAGATAAAATTATCCTCCTAGGTGATCTTAATGCAAGAGTTGGGCGAGATTTTGATCTATGTCCTGGGACTATTGGGAAAGAAGGAATTGGCAACAGCAACCAGAATGGAATCTTACTTTTGACGATATGTGCAGCGCATAACCTCATTATTACCAACACACTCTTTCAACAAAAATAAATTTAAAACATCATAGAGGCACCCTCGGTCACACCACTGGTACCTCTTAGACTATGTAATTGTCCAAGCTGAAGATCTCTGTGATGTGCTCCTTGCCAGAGCTATGACGAGTGCTGATGACACTGAAGGGCCACTGCCAGTCAAGAGTAGATAATTATGGGATGGAAGGTACTGTAACTTACTGGCCAAAATATGCTTTGCAACTGGAGCAGATGGAAAAATGGTCTGACTTGTGTTTGGCTGTTTTCATTTCCCTATTCATGAGCTAAGAATGGAACTCAATATCTAGTACAGCTGTAATCTTAAAGGGCAGCATAAGGATCTAATCAAAATCTAAATATTTAAATCTAAAATTCAATCATTCAAACACTGTTTCCTTTAAAGTAAAATTTATTTAGCAAATTTTCAGGCTGCCCTTAAATTGAGTTAGGACCGGAGTCCTGGGACATCTGGCTCATTCATTAAAGGATGCTCAGCTTTTTCTTGCAATGCTCGTCTACAGGACTCATCATTTTCTTGTCTTTTCCTTTTTCTATTTAGCTTAGAGTTCAGATATTTCTGTACAAAGTATATATTTTAATTCAGAATAGATTCTCGGAAGATGCGGTGAAGTCTTAAAAGCCAAAAATTGGCAAGAAGTCTGGAAAAATGAGGGTTGCGGCAGTAAACTTGAGATGTATAATTTTACCAATCTAATGATATTTGACAGTTTCCCCTTTTCAAGAACTTTCCTATGTAAACATTGCCGAACTGGAGTATTGTAAAAGCCACTTAAAAAAACATTCTTTACTGGCTGGATTTAAAGCTTTTGTTTGGCCATGTTTTCTTTTTGGCATATATTACATCCTCTTTCCCTCTTCTGTCTGTTTTAGTTTCAGGTTTGTATAGTGGTTTCCTTTTGCCGTTCGTCTTCTTAGATTCTCTGAGGTCAAGTGGTTACTAGTGAAAGCTGAAATATGAGCAGAGTAGTGTTTTATATACTCCCCACCCCTCACTAATGAGTTCTGTTAGAATTTTCCAAGGCGTTTACAGTCATGGACCAAAAATATACTGCGGGTTGACAAGAGACAGAGCTACAGTAATATGTAATTATATATGTATCTTTATGTTTTATCTCAAGCATGGATCAGAGTTGAATACAGGATTAGGAATTGGTCAGGATAGGACAATATCTAAAGGCAAAAGCAGTGGGTTGTATTGTGAGGAGTGATTTGTTGCAAGGTCCAAATGGCATCAAATTTGGGGCAGAGTTCATGCACGTTGAGAGAATGCAGGGCTGCTGTTAGGCTAGAGCTGGGCTCAATAACAATCTGTCTGACATGTTTTGTACCAGCTGAAATTTTCAAGTACCATAGCCTTCAAAGGCAGCCCCATATACAGTCATAGAATCATAGAATCATAGAGTTGGAAGAGACCACAAGGGCCATCGAGTCCAACCCCCTGCCAAGCAGGAAACACCATCAGAGCACTCCTGACATATGGTTGTCAAGCTTCTGCTTAAAGACCTCCAAAGAAGGAGACTCCACCACACTCCTTGGCAGCAAATTCCACTGTTGAACAGCTCTTACTGTCAGGAAGTTCTTCCTAATGTTTAGGTGGAATCTTCTTTCTTGTAGTTTGGATCCATTGCTCCGTGTGCACTTCTCTGGAGCAGCAGAAAACAACCTTTCTCCTCTATGTGACATCCTTTTATACATTTGAACATGGCTATCATATCACCCCTTAACCTCCTCTTCTCCAGGCTAAACATGCCCAGCTCCCTTAGCCGTTCCTCATAAGGCATCATTTCCAGGCCTTTGACCATTTTGGTTGCCCTCCTCTGGACATGTTCCAGTTTGTCAGTGTCCTCCTTGAACTGTGGTGCCCAGAACTGGACACAGTACTCCAGGTGAGGTCTGACCAGAGCAGAATACAGTGGCACTATTACTTCCCTTGATCTAGATGCTATACTCCTATTGATGCAGCCCAGAATTGCATTGGCTTTTTTAGCTGCCGCATCACACTGTTGGCACATGTCAAGTTTGTGGTCAACCAAGACTCCTAGATCCTTTTCACATGTACTGCTCTCAAGCCAGGTGTCACCCATCTTGTATTTGTGCCTCTCATTTTTTTTGCCCAAGTGCAATACTTTACATTTCTCCCTGTTAAAATTCATCTTGTTTGTTTTGGCCCAGTTCATTATACAGTGCATTAGGGCTGGGCGGTATATCAATATATAGTCCAAAACTGGTTTGAAGTCCTTATCGGAATATTGGTTTCATAGTTTTTGACCTGGCAATATATTGTGAATCATGATGTGTGTTAGGGCTGGGCGATATATCGTCCAAAACTAGTTTCAAGTCCATATCATTGTATTGGTTTCATTATTTTTGACCTGAAAATATATTGCAAATCATGATGTGTGTGTGTGTGCTATGTCAAAATCCCAATGTGGGGGGGAAATGTGAAGCTAGCCAAAGCCTCTACATATCTCCATCCTTATTTAAGACATCTTGATATATCAATATATCATGATGTTTAGCTGGTGATGTATCATGATGTTGAAAACCAAATACTGCCCAGCTCTACAGTGCATTGAGAACAGCCATGTGCATCAGACTGTAGCCCTTTAAGATCAGTGGCGTAGCGTGGGGGGCGCAGGAGGGCCCAGCCGCACCGGGCGCAACATCTGGGGGGGGCGCGCTTGCGCTCGCAGCTCTCTGCCCCTACCTGGCTCACTCACTCTCTCTCACTGCAGTGCTGGCTGTGCGAATCCAATCCGAGCCGCCGGGTTGCCGCCCACTGTGGAGGGGGTGGGTGCCAGGCGTGCGGTGCGGAGAGAGAGCGAGGGACTATCTGGGGGAGGGACAGTGCAGCAGCCGCCCAGCACAGCTCTGAGCGTGGGAGAGAACCACACCAGACCAGACCAGGCAGCAGCAAGAAGAAGCTGGCAGCGGCGGCAGGTTAGGGGGCGCAAATTACTTGCCTTGCCCCGGGTGCTGACAACCCACGCTACGCCACTGTTTAAGATCCAGTAACCTTTTCCCTACACTGCCCAACTATATGCCTACAGGAATGTTCTAACAAGCAGGACCATGACTACAGTCGCCCTCTTCAACTTTTCTCCAGTAACTTGAGACCGTATGTAGCTAACAAGGAGTGCTTAAATGCCTTGTCTTCCATGCTAGCAGAACATCTTGGCATAGAGAAGAACCAGAAGAGTATATTTAGGCTGGTTAACCTAACTACCTTCCCTCTGCAATTCTCTGAGCTCGCCACCTTCTCCAGAGGAATGGGCAGCCTTTGGAAGAGTGTGACTGCTGAGGAAAGGGAGAATTTTTTAAACTCCTCTACCCCCCCCCCCCGCTTTCAGTCACAGAAGCCTCAACTGCAGTAAAGAAGCACACAATTAGATATGTTCTATTGTTCTTCTTCAAATATTCACATTTCCAGGAAGTGGTGGTTTTTTAATAAATAAATAAATAAATAAATAAATAAATAAATTATGAGATAACTTCAACAAACCCCTTCTATTAAACTTTTTAGTACCTCTTCAAACATTTCATTAAAAAAAAATCAAACAAAATCTGATTTTGCTCGTGACATTAGAATTTGGGTTAAAAAGAAGAATAGAGGTCTTTTTGCAAGTTTGGGGGCAATTTTAGTGAGTGATACAGAGCCCAAAATGGCTCAGGATTTTTCATACATTTAACAAATGTGTGAGAATTCAAGATGTGGTCTAAAGAAAGCCGTTTCCAAATGTATTAAAACTTGAAAAAAGGACCAGGATTTTTACTTGTAATTCGATAGCAGCAGGCTGTGAAAAACCAGAAAGTTGCCAAAAGATGACAAAGATGTTTCTCAACAAATTTGTGGAGTGAATTTTTTTTAAATACGTTTAATACAGTGAGATCTATAAAAATTGTGCTGGGTGTTTGTTACTTCCAGTACATTGCAACAACTAATGGATGTCAGGCCCCTGTTGCTAATGAACCCATAATGCACCTTGAAGACCTCTTTAGTTCAACTTTCTTATAAATTAACACCTAGCCCAGTTGTGACATGGAATTTTGACTATAAGTAACACAGGCAGCAGTCTGTATGCAGTTTGATTCCAGTTGCCATTTAAAGTCTTCATATCAAACACAACAGTTCTTGGACTGCTCACTTTGGTGGCCCTCAGGAAGGCGGCTTAGCTGCCTCTAGTTTCAACAGTGTGTGCCAGCACTGCAGTTGGATCTGGGCCCTACTGCAAGGAACCGCTTGTATCTTTATCACAAGTTCCCTATGAACTGTATGTTTGCAGTGGCTCTTAGAATTGGGCCACTACTTTCTTTCGATGTTACTGTGACTAACTTGGCTTTAAATGTTGATGTGCTTTTTTAGGGGAATGGCAACAGCCAGAGTTTAAAAAGTCTAATGTACAGAATAATGTACACATACTTACACTGATTGAGTTAGATGCTAGGATAAGCTAATGCAGCCCTTAAATCCTAGTCTAGACAAAGCCCTTGTGGCAATGTGAAGGATGCTGTGGAGAGCCAGGGGCACGCCTAATGTTTTTGTAAATTAATGGATTTTCTGGCCCAAACCTCTGTATGGAGGATGTGGAGTGGGGTGTAGCTGATAGTCTATGGCAGTCTGGCTGTGTGCCTGTCTCTGTTCTCACACTGGTTTGGAAAGGCCTCTTTGAGGCAACAGGTTTCATTTATTCAAACATTTAGTTGTTTAGCATATTGAGTGCTTCTGTCTTTATTTTCTGTCAATTCAGTTTAGGATTGCTTCACCATTGAGCTAAGAGTTCTTTTTATTTGCTAATTTAAAGTCTCAGAATGTAAATTTATCTCTTTCTTTAATATATGTACACACAAAATTCCTAATCTATAGTTCAACCCGATTTAAATATTCTGCATACACATTGTATCCCAGACTAGATTCACAGTAAGTACAGCCTAAATGCATATGAAGTTAGAATACATGAATACTGCTCTCTTGTAAGCTATTGAGACACATCTTTCCTCAACATGCTTGCCTCTTTGTCTGTATTAGCACAATTGCTTTTGAGTAAAATTGTATTTTACAGACTTGCAGGTCCTATAGCTTCAAAAAAAAAAAAAAGCGCTTCCACTTTGTTAGGCAGTCAGAATTCATAGTCTGCAGCAAGAGAATATATGTTAATCTTCTTAAAGGCAGCAGATAAGATTTCAGAATCAGATTAAATATTTGTGTTCCAATGTTAGCAGACCTCCCTGGATCTGTCTGACAATCAATAAATCCTCTTCAGATTCTTTGTTCCTTCTGTCTGCCTTTCACTCTTTTTCAAGTTGAGAGCATTTAAATCAACAACACAATTTATGCCGTTTTAAAATGTTAAATTTTAAAACAAGACAGGTTAATGTTTTATTTGGTGCTAACTTGGATTTGCATCTCAAGTCTTTGACTGCAATAACTTTAGGGTGCCTCATCTATGTTTAGAGGAGGATTGTTTAGGACAATGTGGGCAGATTAATTCATGCACTTCCTTTTGAGCAATAAAGGGTGTCTTGTGACTAGATCTTTATCATTACTCCCATTGGTATTTAACATAAGAAAAGACTCACTAGTGGATGAATGGTTCAGCTAGGCTTTTTCTGCTGTATAATATACTTTTTATTTCAGAGTTCCAAACTCTCTGTCAATAATACTACAATGCTACTCATTAGGTGTGGTTTTCTTTCTTTTTGTATTTTTGTGATCAACAAAAATGTAGTTGCTACCAGAAAGAATAAACTGTACTAGTTCAGAAGAGAAAATGTTTAGTTAGCCTACTTTCTTATCCAATGTTGTACAGTTCGTACATTCAATTAGCCTAATCACTGAAAAGTATAAACTAGGCACAGTGACTGTTACCACTGATTGAAAAGGTACGGTATTTAATGTTATTGCCCTTGTTGGGCACTGCTACTCATTAGTTTTGCAGTAGAGGGCACTGTTTTTATGTCAAAACATGAGCCAAACATTTGGTTTGGTACATTAGATGAATTGCTTTTTAAAAGTTGCCACTTTGAATTGCTTTCTAAACTATTGTTTCTGTCTTACTTTTTCTAGCAAAATTCTGGTTTCCAAGAAGATTGACTATGGGAAATGACTATGAAATAACATCCCCCACTGCCAGTGATACACATGCACATTGCTTTTTATGGGGTTCTTAAAATATTAGTTATGCTCACTTTTTTCACCAACAACTTACATGCTTTGTTGAAGTAATATACAGTATTCTTAATGTTTACATATATGGGGTAGATTTAATTGAACAGTGCAAACAGAACTGTTATCTGATAAAGAATTCCAAAGACTTGCATAGGTGAAAATCTCTGCCCATTAGATGTCATGTTACAGTATTGTTTCTCGCTGTTCAGTCATGTTATGATATTATGCTGCAAACTCAACATGAGCTGCCATTTCTTATTATAGTCTTGCATAGCCTCCCCTTTGGTTTGAGAAGTGTCCCACTTCCCCCCACCTTTTATTTTGTAAAGAGGCACAGCTGGGCCAACCTATTCCTCAGAGCACGTATGGAGTGGTGATCAGGCAGAATAGTATGGCAAGGGCCTATTTGTTTACATGGTTAGTGAGTTGTTGTTATATCCTGCTTGCTTTTCTTTAAAACAGGGATGAGGAGCCTGGGGCCCTTGAAATGATGTTGGACTATAACTTCCATCACCCCTAATCACTGGTTATTCTAGCTGGGACTGATGCAAGTTGGGTCCAGAAACATCTGAAGGGTTACAGCTTCTCCCCTCCTGCTTTAAAACAATCCATTATTGCAGACAAATATGAATACGAAAGCAGTGTTAATATTTATTGATGCAGAGAAGGCCTTTGACAATATATCTTGGAGATTTATGAAGAGAAATCTGGAAGAGATGGGAGTGGGAAGGGCGTTTCAAAATGGCATAGAAGCAATCTATTCAGAGCAAAAGGCTAAATTAATAGTGAACAATGTGGTGACAGAAGAGCTTAGAATTGAAAAAGGAACACGACAGGGGTGCCCCTTATCACCTCTGCTATTTATTTCTGTCCTGGAGGTTTTACTGAACATGATTAGGAAGGACCAGCGGGTGGAAGGAATACAGGTCGGAGGAAAACAATATAAATTGAAAGCTTTTGCAGATGATCTAGTTTTGACTCTACAGGAGCCAGAACCTAGTACAAAAAGAGTTTTAGAATTAATCTATGAGTTTGGTCGGGTGGCGGGATTCAGGTTGAACAAACAAAAAACTAAGGTGTTGGCGAAAAACCTGACTTCTTCAGAAATAGATGGGTTCCAGAAGGAAACGGAGTTAAATGTGGTTAAAAAAGTGAAATACCTGGGGGTTAATTTGTCTGGGAAAAATTTGAATTTATTTAAAGACAATTATGAAAAATGTTGGATAGAAATCAAAAAGGATTTAGAAATCTGGTCAAGACTAAAACTTTCCTTGTTGGGAAGAATCGCCGCTGTAAAGATGAATGTATTGCCAAAGATGTTATTTTTGTTTCAAACCCTGCAGATCGTGGACAGAGTGGAGTGCTTTGGAAAGTGGCAGAGGGATGTGGCGAAATTTGTCTGGCAGGGCAAAAAGCCCCGGATAAAATTTAAAATACTAACAGATGCAAAAGAAAGAGGGGGATTTGCCCTGCCGGACTTAAGGTTATATTACGAGGCAGCATCCTTCTGCTGGATGAAGGATTGGTTTTTATTAGAAAACACGGATGTCCTAGATCTGGAAGGGTTTAACAACGCTTTTGGATGGCATGCATATTTGTGGTACGACAAGGTAAAGGTGCACAAACTATTTAAGAATCATATTGTCAGGAAAGCTTTATTTATTGTCTGGACTAAATATAAGGACTTACTTGAAAATAAGACGCCGAGGTGGCTATCACCAACGGAGGCAAAGGCCCCCAAACTACTTAATATGGAGAGTGGCTGGGCAAAATACTGGGAGATAATAGAAAAGGTTGGTGACAATTGGAGGTTGCAGAGTTTAGAAAAAATAAAAGATAAGGTGTGAGACTGGTTTCATTATGCCCAAATTCAAGAGCTTTTTAAAAAAGATAAAAAGATTGGCTTCCAGGTGGAAAAATCAAAATTAGAGACGGAACTACTTGAACCTAAGACGAAAGTGCTCTCAAGAATGTACAACTTGCTGCTTAAATGGAATACCCAAGATGAGATAGTCAAATCAGCCATGATAAAATGGGCTCAAGACATTGGATACAACATTATGTTTGAAGACTGGGAAAGGTTATGGAACACCGGTACGAAATTCACGGCATGTAATGCCTTGAAAGAAAACATTATGAAAATGATATATAGGTGGTACATGACCCCAGTCAAACTCGCAAAGATATATCATCTGTCTGATAATAAGTGTTGGAAGTGTAAAGAGGCTGAAGGAACTTTTTTTCACCTCTGGTGGACATGCCCGAGGGTGAAGGCCTTCTGGGAAATGATTTATAATGAGTTGAAAAGGGTGTTCAAGTACACCTTTTGCAAGAAACCAGAGGCCTTCCTCCTGGGCATCGTGGATCAGAGAGTGTTAATGAAGGATAGAACTTTCTTTTTATATGCAACCACAGCAGCAAGAATTTTATTAGCTAAATATTGGAAAGCACAGGAGCTACCCACGCTGGAAGAGTGGCATGCGCAGCTGATGGACTATATGGAACTGGCTGAAATGACTGGCAGAATCCGAGACCTGGGAGAAGAAGCAGTGGAAGAGGACTGGAAAAAATTTAAGGACTACTTACAAAAAAACTTTAAAATATATGAATGTTGAGAATTTGCTAAGTTCCGGGACAACATGCTTCTGTAATTAAATTTTGATTACTGTGGAAATTAAGTTAGGACTGTGAAATGACGAAAGTTTAGAGTAAGGTTTCTATTTCTAGGATGAACGGAAAGTGAATTAATAACAAATATTCTAAATCTAACTTATAAAATAGATGAAAGTACAAAAACGCAGGAAACAAGACACTAATTTGCTGTTATCCTTCTTTATTGTAAAAGATGCAGGGGATGGGGGATGTGGGGAAGTCCAGTGGAACATGAAAAATTGTTTTCAAAATGAGAAATTGGCTTTTCTATAATTTCTTCTTTTCTTCTTTTTTTCTGTAAAACTGCTTCTGTGGAATTTTGACGATGTATTTGACCTTGGAAAAAAGCAATAAAAAAGATTTTAAAAAAATAATAATAAAACAATCCATTGAAGTCAGCAAAATATTACAGCAAATCAAAATACAATGCAAGCTGTATCAGCCAAAACAAAGCACCCAAAAATAAAAGTGGGCAAGAGGCACATTTTATCATCCTACCAGGCCCTTGCCCAATGTTACATGAAAATGCCTGTTCTCAGAACATGGCGGACCAACTAGTCACCAACTAGGGGGCCAGGTAGTCCTTCTTCAAGAAGGGATGTGGTGCTGCAGTTGAAAAGTTTCTCCCCTCCCCTAGTGTACCTACCTGCCATATTCTGAGGAAATTCTGAGAAAGCTTCTGGTGTCAATTGAAGTATGAGCAGGTTGTACTATAGGCTAAGCACAATGTTATGGGTGTATTGAACTTTTCTCTAAGCTTTTAAAATTTATGTTGTTGGTGATTTATATGAAAACCAAAATATTTGCAGAACAGTAACACTTGTACAGTTCTCTTGATACAGCAACATAGTCTTAAGTGTCTGTAGCATGCAGTATCAATCCATTTTATGAACTCTGCTAGGATTGCCTACTCTCCTGTCCCTCTGTACAAAGAATGAATTTGCAAGAGTATAGTTATGACAGTGTTTCAATGTGTGTGGGAGGGGGGATATTCATTCATTAGAAATACTTTTTGGTGATCTTGTCATGCACTTTCCGTATTTTGCATTCAGTTTCAGTAGAACCTCTTGAATTGCTTTGGTTTCATTGTTTTTATTCTTGAACGGCAAAGAACCTGGTAACTTGCTTTAGCTGAGTTATTGGAGTCTTAATTATGCAAAACCAAGTCAATGGCTTTCCTCCTTTTTGCCTCAACAATGCTTGCGGGCATATATGACATAGTGTATATGTATGCATTTATAAGTAACATATAAATATGTAATGAGTTATTGTAGCAGAAATGCATATAGATTATGGAGTTTCAAGAAGACATTCCAGTTCCTAATTTAGAGTCATTGAAAGATACCAGACTTAATGTGGTTGAAACCTAAAAAGGCACCCTATTATTTCCAGGCAAGTTTGGCAGTGGTTCAATGAAAAGAGAAGAAGTTGGTTCTATGTGTAGCCCTCCCAGCACATTGGTAGTGGGTGACAGACAATTTGGCTGGATCTGGAGAGCATAAAACACAGCCCAAACAAGTCAAACTGGCTTTAGCTTCCATTGTTTTCTCTGTATGTTATAATGCTCATTTATTTAATTATTCTGGTAAAAACCTGTATATGAAAGAAAAGGCAAACAGATGGTGTTCATAAATCTTGCTTAATATGTAACCTTTCTTATATTATACAGTAGTGATTAGTTCTCTTTTTTTCTGATAGACTGTCACCAAAAGTCTTTTTTGGAGGGAAGGAATGAGTGTCACATGTCATAGGCCCACCTTTACTCTGAAAATGCATTACAATTACCGGTATATTTCTGGATTAGGTCACTAAGGATTGTTTTGTACGTGCAAACCTTTTGTTGACAGTGTGTTCAGTCTCAGATTCTTGCTTTCAACAATGTGGATGTAAGGCTATGTGAATTAAAAGCACACCTCTATATGGGATTGCAGTGCACCTTCTGATCACTGTGGAATTTTTAGGAACTGTGAAGATATCTGGGAATGCTGAAATCCTATGTAAACATGGACACTTCTTCATATGGGACTATCTCGAAAGAGCTGTGGGCATTTGTGAGCCATGATTATGCAAAGAGAATTTGTTGCCTTGTCACATTTGGTAACCAAGCTCTTAGCCCGCGATCCAAGGAGGGAATATATATGCAAATAGGGGAGCCCACGTCCTCCTGGAAGATTTATTCAATTCATAACAACAGTTCCATGTCCACAGAGGCTATACTCTTTTAAAACACTGGTAACAGACTTGCTGTGGCAGAAACACCTAGATTTTCATTTTTGAAAAAGTTTAAATAACCTTTCATATTATTTTCCATATTGTATTTGTTTCAATGTGTTGCTGTTTAGCCACCATGGGCTTCAGTTTGAGAGAGAAACAGGGTACATAATTAATATGAAATGAAATTAAGGAAGCACCAGTCCTATGAACAATTCTCCATGTTCACAGTGCAAGAAACTGCAGTTTTGAACTGTTTGTGTCAGGGAACTGCCATCGGAGAGTCAGGTGGTGGAAGGGCTCAAGGAGGCTAGGAGACCCTCAGATGCTGAGGAAGGAACCAGCAGGGGGAGAGGGAGAGTTCCTGCAGAAACTCAGGCAGAGGAATGGCTCCAAGATGCTTCCAGTGAGAACAGCGGGGAGGGCTCAGGACCTCCACTGGGGACGCCTACTCCGCGCAGGAAACTGTCACGCAGAGAATCCAGACGGAGAGTTTCCGTTAAGGAACTCTTATGTTGGCGTAAATTCCGGAAGTGCCCACTGACGGATTCTGCCAGCGATTGAGGTAGCCATGCACCCATGGCTCCGCGGACTGAGAGAGTTTAGAAACTGATTTGCAGAGCCTGGAGGGCTTAAACGCTTACGCACGAGTAGCCCCCCTAATCCCATAACAGTTTGGGATCCATGTAATGGCGAATGTTGGTTTGCCGCTAAACCAAAAGTGAGGCGAAGTCACGATGTGTGAGGGGAGGAAAGAGGGCAGGCAGAGCACAAACACGGGGTTCATTCACAAACCCTTTATTTATTTTAGATACAAAGAATATACAGAACAAGAACAGTAAACTTGAAAACATGAAAAGACTCCCTATTTCACCCATTTGCCATTTACAAGTTGGTAGGTGATTGACATGGCAATGAGGGTGGAGTGAGCATGCTCTTCCCTACTGCCATCCTCATCTGCTAACTTGCTGAATTCTTAATGGCAGGAGAAGGTTAATGGAATAAAAGAAAGGAGCTCGTGAATCCAAAGATTGTCCGTGAAGGGGTCTCAACCATGTTCTCTAGTAACCTCCAGGATGGACTACTGTAATGCATTTTAAATGGGTCTGCCCTTGAAATTAATCCGAAAGTTGCAACTAGTGTGGAATGCAGTTGGTGTCGATGGCAGTGGGCCAGATGATCACAACTCCTGTTACTAAACATCTGCACTAGTTGCCAGTTACCTTCAAGGCCCAGCTCAGGCTGCTTATGTTGAATGGCCTGGATCCAAATGTATGAGATAATGCTTTCTTCTGTACCACCCTACCTGTGTTGGTTGATCAGGGGGAGAGGCTTTCATGGTGGTTGCTGTGTTAAAGGAGGTGTATAGTCCAGGGACCTGTGGAAGAGCATTTTTGGTGTTGGATCTGTGACACTGGAATGCACCCCCATTGACGTGCATCTTGCCCCGACTCTGTATTCTTTCAGATATTGGGTAAAAACACACCACTTTTGCCAGCTTTTAGTGGTTGACAGTTAAGTCATTTTGGGGGGTGTTTTTGATTATGCTATTTATATAAATTCTGAGAATTATTTTAATGCTTTCATTTAATATGTTTTATATTACTTTTTTTTTTTGTAAATTTGCTTCTGACCTTTTTTTGTTGAAGGGTGGTATTGAAATCTCTTAATAAATAACGTTAAACTGTTGTTTGCTGTTATGTGTGAACAAGTAACTGGCCACGTTTGCACACAACACTAAGCCATGGTTTGTTTTGATCATGATCTATTGAACAAACCTTGTAGATGAGCAAAGTAACTGCAAGTTGTTTTTGTAATATTGGTTTTGTTTTCTTACATTTTGTGACTCGTCCAGGTATAGCCAGTGAGCATTTGGGCTGGGACACTGAAACAAATCAGAGTACCATTTCAGACCTAAAAAGGAACCATGATTAAGACGAGCTCAGATTTGTAAGCCAACTTCAAGCCGTGGTTTGTTGGTCACATTCAAAACCATATTTTGTGAGCTTGGTTTGGATGTACAAATAATTACAGTGAAGCTAAACAAACAACGACTTAGCATCCTGTGTGAACAAACCTTCCCCAGAAACTTCTAGTGAAAATAAAAATGTGACAACTCCTATGTATGCCAACCTGAGCTCCTTTAATAAATTTTATTTCTCCCTGGTTTGGCAACTTACGTGAGTTTCTTCTACACTCAAGTCCACCATGTGATAACTGCTGTGAGATTTATCGATAGCAAAATAAATAGAATCTTCTTTATGTGGGCTTCATTCTATATATAATTCTTCTGTGGTCCTCCTTTCTAACTTCCCATTCTTGCAAAATATTTTCAGTGCTACTAACCTGGAAAAACAGTTGCTGAATCTTGAAATATGTCTTGATCTCCTTTCAGCTTTTCTGTCAGTAAGAAAAGTTACACTAATTACTCTTAATCTTCTAGTTCTTTTTGTGAAGAATATTTGACTGCCAGAAAAATAATACGAAATTACTTGAGGGATGGGAAGCGCTATTAAATCATCAGCGCTATAGTAATTGTAATAAGAATAATAGCAAAAGAGTCAAGGCTATGCATTTATGTATAATATAGTTCGCCATAAGTGGTTTTCAAATGAAAATATTTTTCTTTTGAAATTTGATGTATGAACGTGTATGTCTGTTTTATATCAGTTTACTTTCAGAAATGCAAGCTTCAGTTTAACTACTATAGATTTGTTCAGATACAACATTCACAAACTCTTAACCAAGGTTAAGAGATTGGGATCAGGCAATGGGGTTGCACGCATTAATATCTTTTCTTCCTATATCTTCTTTCCCATGACACAATTTTACATCTGCAGCAAGCCTGCCCATGGTTGCAAATCAGCTTTGGACTGTATGCTACAGTACTGTATGACGCTTTCGTTGGTACACTACAGAATCTGCCACATATGGGAAATATAAGTTGCATGTACAAAATCTCTGCTGAAATACAATATCCTCTTACCCAGTGGAATCTCTGCTTGAGAGTTTTCGTTTCCTTTCAGAAGCAACTGCCTGTATCCCTTCCATTTTTCTTTATCTTCGAGGGCTAGAAACTTGATTTTTATTCTTTTAAGATGACATTCAAGATCCTGCACTGCATGGTGAGCTTGCAGGTGTGGGTGATCTGCATGATCCTGTTTGTTACTTGGAGGTGAGTGGGAATTCTTAGCATTTCACATTTTTGAAGGATGCAAGTAACCAAGGATTTAAACCACCACCACTGAAGCTTGAAACTGCAGGCAGTTTTTATCTTGGCAGTTTTAATCCCACCCTTTTATGTTCAGATTAGGTACATGTGGGGATGTGCTGAAAGGGTGTTAGCAGGAGGTTCTTTATGGACAGCTCAATAATAGCATCAATCTGCCCCTTCCGCCACCCCTTCCTCCTCCTCCTTTTAAAGGGCTGTACATTGAATAGAAATCTAAAAAGTTTAAAAATGCTACTATTTGTTGATATAGATGTGCAGCTTGTTACACAATTTAAATATTCTCTTGGCAAAAAATGTTATCCGAAAACAAGATAACACTGCCTTCAGTGCCTACCCAAGCGTTTTTGGTTTTTGTCCTTTGAAAGGCGTGCATTTCATGTAGGTTATTAAACACACACACCATTTTCAAAGGTTTGCTTTCTGTCATAGCATGGATTGTCCCCCAAATGCCTAGTTGGTGAGTAGGTAGAAAATGAAAATAGCCATGTGAGTTTGCAGTCATACCCGATGCAGAGCCCAAAAGCAACCAATATTTAAAATATGTGTGGGAAATATTGCATGGTTTGCTTTTACCAAATTCCAGTCTGTTCTCGAGTGAAGCTTGGCGTAAAGTTTGGAGGGGAAACAAATGAAAATGTGCACTCTTACACACATAAAAGATGTGCTTTGTCACCCTTTGGGCAGCCCATGTGCTTCATTGTGCAGTCAGCACAAGGTAAGTCACTGGGTGTATGCGTGTGGGTGGATGAATATAATTATTACAGCACTGAATTGAAGCCAAGTATCAAATAGCATTATTGCAGAGCATGCAAAGCTGGGTATGGAACATAATTAAAACTTAATACAGGCCTGGCCCACAGGTTTGTAATCTAAAAAAGGCAAAATAGAAAAAAGTGGGGTACTGGGGGGAAAGGCTCATTCAAAGGAGAAAGAGAAGCGACACAATTTCAGTCCAAATGGCCATTCCCCTAGCAAGTTATTTCTATGTTCAAGCCTCATGGACTCAGGCTACAGTTTTGGCTACAGTTCTTGGGGGCAAGGATTACTCCTGAGCAGGTATCTAATTAATAATGTTTGCCTCCTTTCTCTTGCCTTCTCTGGGCTTTAGGTGTGTGCCTGTTTTCTCAGGCAAATAATCAGTACTTTCTCTTTGAGATTGCTTCTGTTTTATGGTGATACACATTACGTGTACAATGAATGTTTCAGGTGGTGGCCAACCCTTCATGTGCCCCTGACTCCTGTGTTATCCTTGCTAGGAGGTTTGAAAAGGGTTTGTTAATACAGCCACTGGGTGAGATTCAGCGTCACACTCTTTTAATCATTCTATCTGCACAAGCATTTCAGTTTTGCCAGATGGAACAATCCCTCCCTCTTCCCCCTGTACACTCTTCTGGAGGTTCTCCCAACCCTTCCAGAGCCCATTTTGATGGGGAAGGGAGAGGGGGCGTACCCCATTGAACAAGTTGAAGTCCTTGCACACGGCTTCCGCTAATGGGTCTGGTTAGGTAAAACCCGCCCACTGTATAAGACGAACACAGGATGTTTGGTGGCATGATAGCAAGCCCCCACTACACACATGTATGTGTTCTCTCTTTTCTTCCTTACCCCTTTGCCATTAGATATACAATGGCCTGGTTTACCTAAAATGATAAGACAAAGTGTGGCTTAACAGAACTGCACAGATGTGTAGCCTTCCAGGAAGAATCCTGCGGCTGCTATGCTCCACCCTGCTCTTTTTTCTTTTTCTTTTTTTCTTTACTACTGCAGTAACACTAATTTGAACTAATGCATGGGAAGGCAACCTAAGGCCCAGGGGCCGGATCCAGCCCAATCACCTTCTAAATCCGGCCCGTGGATGGTCCGGGAATCATGAGTAGAATGTGTCCTTTTATTTAAAATGCATCTCTGGGTTATTTGTGGGGCATAGGAATTCGTTCATTCTCCCCCCCTCAAAATATAGTCTGGTCCCCCACAAGGTCTGAGGGTCAGTGGACCAGTCCCCTCTGAAAAAGTTTGCTGACCCCTGAACTAATGTGTCATCTGAATCGAGCTCATGACTTAATTCTCTTCTTGCCAACTATGAGCTGTAGCCAAGAATAAACCACCTAAACCTAGTTTGGCTTACTATGTTGTATGAACCAACTAAATGTATTTCCAAGCAAAACAAGTTGCTCACATGGCTTTTCAGTTAAAGTGCATGTGTAATAGCATCTCAAAAGATGACTCTCATGGATCGTTTTACTCCTGCAGTAATAAGAATATTTATTGCAGACGTGGCATTTGACCACCAACCATATGACAATCCATTAACTTTCTATGTAAAATAAAACGTGGTAATAAAAATAAGTTACACAAACAAACCTACAGACAGATTAAATAGTATTTTGGGCTGGGATAAATGCTGGCCTCAACTTTTGTTTTCCACAGTTTCAAATATCCATAGCACAAAGGCCACAAGTTGACATATAGAAGCCAGCTGTACTGCATATTATTTTAAATGACAGCCTGCTATAAGGGAAGAAGTTAATAAATTTCCTCTAGCAAATGCCATTACACGGTTTATCTGCTGTCCAAATATAACAGTAGGCACCTGTTTGTCTCTTCCCCCATCTTCATCAAAGAGCTCACTGGCAAGCAGGGCAAGTTACCCTGTGGCTTTTTAAAGCTGCTGTCTGTACAATCTTGCCTGTAACAAGAGAGCAGCTGTTGAATGTTTCAGCATTTAACACCATGCCTTAGCACAGTTAATGTTTTAGTTGAGAAACTGAAGGGAAATAATATAAAGCAAAGGGGGCTCAACAGGTGGCCCACAGGCCACAGAAGACCATAATGCTATTCTCTCTGCTGCTTCAGCTGACTGGACCCTTCTGAGTTGTCGCCTGTCTTAACATACATCACTATAGTCATGGTTACCTCTGCTGTTGCTTTGCTGTCCCTTCCAAGCGACTGATATGTAAACTCCTGTGAAATGTATGGCTCATATGAATCTTGGCAGTACCAGTGCAGAGCAGTTACAATGTGGATGTTTTCAAGTCCCCAAAATGAGAAGCACTTGTATTTTCTACATGCCAGTATGGTGCTGTCTGACACACAAGGGTTGGAGGAAAGTACAGTAAAACAGGATCCAGTCTTAAGTACAAGTTTGAGAGGACATCATTCCTGCCCATTGGCCATGCTGGCTGATGGGAGCTGGGGGTTGAACAGTGTCTGGAGGGCCACAGGTTCTGTACCCCTGCTCTAAGGATCATGCCCAAATTAGCGCACTGTATAACCACAGAGCCTAGGACTTGCTGATCAGAAGGTCGGCGGTTCGAATCCCCGCGACAGGGTGAGCTCCCATTGTTCGGTCCCTCCTCCTGCCCACCTAGCAGTTCGAAAGCACGTCAAAGTGCAAGTAGATAAATAGGTACCGCTCCGGCGGGAAGGTAAACGGTGTTTCCGTGCGTTGCTCTGGTTCGCCAGAAGCAGCTTAGTCATGCTGGCCACATGACCCGGAAGCTGTACGCCGGCTCCCTTGGCCAATAAAGCAAGATGTGCGCTGCAACCCCAGAGTCGGCCACGACTGGACCTAATGGTCAGGGGTCCCTTTACCCTTTACTTATTGGTAGCACATTTCTGCTAAATATGGCTATTTATTCTTACAAATTTCAAAATCAATTTCAAAATCAAACAACAAGACTGAATATTGGGCAGAATCCTCACAGCAGTTTTCATGTTCTCATGCAGCAGTACCTCTCTTTTCTGAACAGCAAGCTCTTCCTATCACAACTACTTTTTTCCCCCAAAGTTGAAAAAGTTTGAAAAGCACCTTGTAGTGCTATGTTGAGATGCGCTGCTACCTGAGAAAAAGAAAATGGTCTTTGCCTTTGAGATCCTCCAGATTTCAGCCCTTGACTTGTGTACAGCCATAGAACATGGTTATGCAAAATGCATGAGAAATGTACTAAACCCTTTCCCCCTCTGCTTAAGCTCTGTATAATGTTGTACATATTATGAGAGCTGTGAAACTTGTAAAATCTTAAATCAACCAGGTGAAACTTGGATATTTATAATACCTGGGTTTTTCCCCCTTGAAAACACATGCTCTGTACTTTTTTCAGTAGTGAGGCCCTCAGTCCATCAGAGAGCCATGATGTGTTTTGGAGACGACATTACCGGTAGTCAGCACAGCACAGCCCCTTGGTTTCAATAAGACTTACTCCCTGGTAAATTGCATTGGGTTTCAGCCTTAATCGCTTTCCTTGCTTTGGCTGTGTTTGCAACATGCCATTCTGCTTTTTGCTCTCCACACCTTCTCTACATCTACTTTCCATAACTGTGCCATCCCAGTTATCATCCCCCACTCTCCACTACTTACCCTCCTTTGTTATTTGACTCATTCTCCAGAATTTAACCCAACAGTGTCCTTTACTGGTCAGAAAGAAATTTTAATCTAGAACTGAGAAACGCCTGGCAGGCAGG
This sequence comes from Podarcis melisellensis, assembly GCF_964234715.1. Lineage (NCBI taxonomy): Eukaryota > Metazoa > Chordata > Lepidosauria > Squamata > Lacertidae > Podarcis > Podarcis melisellensis. The sequence continues at coordinate 49,997,580 of NC_138541.1, forward strand.
GGCAGCAACACTTGCTTTCCCATTGGCTGATTCTCATTCAAGCCAATATTCAGGGTAAAGGGTGCTGTGATCCCCCAACAGAATTTGGCAAAGCCTTTCTTTTAGGTGCCTTAGCTACTCCTGTTTGCTAGTATGTAGAAACTTGTATGCTGTGAACTGCTCTGAGATCTTTGGATGAAGGGCAGTATACAAATTTAAGGTAGGTAGGTAGGTAGGTAGGTGAATGAATGAATGAATGAAGATGCACAATAAGTGGCATGAGAGGAAGAATTTTGTAATGACTCTGAGCAAAAGGGAATTTTCATCATGAGAGAAAGTGGCTGAGGTGCTTGTGGGGAGAAGGTTTTTGGGGATCAAAGGCTCTGTTGGGAACTGAATGAGAAGCTTTATTCATTTTCTACTGAATATGAATATGGGGTCCTGGGGGCCAAATGCAGACCTCCAGGCTGCTCTCTGTCTTGGAACTCTCCCTAGGCCACACCTTTCGCTGGCTCTGCTATACACTCCAAACAGTTTTGCCTAGTTTGGAAAGTGTCCTTGAATTCTGATAATACATCTTGCTTCTCTGAGAGATGACTGTTGGGACGGGTGCATGAGTGTCTATAGAAACTAGTTCAAAGTACATTTCCCCATTACGTGCACATGTGGGAGACAGGGAAGAAAGGTTAAATTTACATCCATTGTCTCTGTCCTTGCATGTGGCCCTTAAAAGGTTGCCTGGGAGAGAATGCATCCCTTGAACTGAAGAAGGTCCTCCTAGCTCCGTCTTGGTGTGTTCAGCAGCATCCTAAGAACAGATTGTGTGCACCTTATTCAGGTCACATTTGCTTGGAAAGCTTCTCTGGTTATGTCCGTGTGAATGGCAGTGACTGTGGGCCCCTCTCTAAGGACTCTGTATTCAGTCTTCCTTCTCACTGTCCCCTCGCCTGACATAGAGGACGGAGTATGAGCTGAAGAGGATTAGGATTTATTAAACTGAAGTAACTGAGGTGGTTTCCTGCTTCACTTTCAACTCTTTAAAAATTGCAGGGTAAGAAGTATGAGCCTTGAGTCATAGGTTGCCACTTATGAAATGTGTACCTGTGAGCACAAGCCTTTGGATTAAAAAGCAGAATAGGATATAAGTCAGCAAAACCTTTCTTCTTTCGATGGGACATTTAGGGAATGGGGAATCTAACCGGACTAAAAGTAATTGTTTGTTAAAATAAACACATTGTAGAACAAAGGAAAAGAAAAGCTGATGGAAGAGAAGCACTGCATTCCTGTTATTGAGCATCCCAGAACCATAGGAAGGGAGAGAAATGTGATCTGAAATAAGCTTAAAAGGTTCTGTAATTAAGCCTGGATTAGTACAATAGCATAATATACCCATTGCCCTTCTGCAGGTAAGTGGCAGACTAGCCTGAGGATGTCTGAATGGCTCCTGCTTTTATATTTGGAAGATCCTGCTCTTACATCGGCAGCCTGGGAATTGCTTTGCTGTCTCTCTCTGTATCTCTCAAGTTTTTTAAAGACAAAATTTGTTCAAACATTGCATCTAAGAAGATAGACCCTGAAATGTGTCAAACTGGCAACTGTGGTGCTAATTCAATTCCATCAATGGAAACAATCTTATACGTACTTAGGATGGAGACAGCCAAAAGATTGTGATTCTTGCCAACTGTTCCTTTTTGTGGCGCCCTTTGTATATCTGATTTGGATGATGATGAGCATTTTCTGAAAGGGAACAAATTAAATCAGTGGCAGACATCCTAAGAGAGATGCTGTACTGTGTCCTTTCTTCATGTTACTTTGCTTAGTGAACCTCAGTATCAGTGTGGGAAAGACAAAACCTGGGACTTCCTGTGACCCAGTATTGGGCCGCTCATAAAAGTCATTTCTTTTGAAAGTGACCTGAAAAGGGATAGAGGGGAAGCACTGCAGCATTTGTAATTGCCAACTCATGTGTATAATAAATCCCAATTCCTTTTCTATGTTTAAGAAATCCCAGCCTCTTTTCCCCTGCTCTTAAGATTCAGGACTCTTACCAAGTGGTACATTAGTTGAAGCTCTGTGCCTGCACTCTCTCTGTGTACAACATCCACACTCGTTGGGGCATTTCTGTTATATCCAGCGTAGAACTTTAACCAATATATATTTTATTCACTAAGTAGCCATTGCCCCTGAACTCCTAAACTAGTTGGTTTTGTTGTTGCTTACTTCAGGTGGAAGAGATGGATGGATGCAGAGCTCTGTTTTCATGTTTGAGCTTTCCAAACAAAACTTTTCACCATCTCAGCCTCCCCCCTTTGAACCTTTGAACTCTTTAAGGTTTCAATTAACATTAGCAGTTGAAGGCTGAAATGCACACATCTTCTGATGCTTTTTACTTGTTAGTCAAGAGGCAGCCTTGACCCCAGACCAAACTTTCCACATTTAAAGGCTAGAGAAACTGCTGGTGTCCCAGTAGTGCCAATCTATAACACCAGCTTTCAGACTAAAAAAAGCTCGCAAGAACTGATCCAGTGTCCAAGGGATGAGCATTGGCAAAGCAAATTGTCAATATCACCCCCCTGCTTTTTGCTTCTAGTATGTCATAGACAGAAAGAAGCACTTGAGCATGGGAAATACATCTTCATCTGTCATGGCTAAATTCTACTGAAATGTACCCTCCACTAACTTGTTTAATCTATTTGAAGCCATCTGCCTTTTTTGTTTCAACACACTGGGTTGACATTTTTGGTGGACTTTCTATTATGATCAGTTTATTAGGTAGCTGCAGCCAACCTATGAATGTGCATTGTGTAGTTATGATTGTTTGTCCCTAGCTTGCATTACTTTGCTCTTACTAGTAGTGAATTTTATTTGCTAGTATATTTGTTTATCCAGTCAGTGTGGAGAGATCCCCTTCTGCCTTTTTTTCATGACTGTTTTGAGCTTTGTTATTCTTTTTACTTTGGTGATGCTGGTAAACTAAACTAGAAGCTCATTCAGTCTTATCTCCAGATAAGTAGTACAATCCATATAGAACTTCCAATATTTATTACTTTCTTTTATAAGAAGCATCCATTTACCCATGCCTAATTACTTTTGAAGTTGCACCTGTCAAATCCATGACCTTTTAAAAATGTGAAATATTTTGGCAATAATGGATATAGGGTTTTTATGTATTCATTGCTACGTTACAGATATGCCTATTTATAATTATACGTAGTAAGAACCTTTCGTTGTTTAATATGGCTTTCAACGGGGAAACTGTTGCAGTCTTTCACAGATGGTTAGCAGTGTGTATATATAGCGTGGAAGTGCTTGTGGAAATGGTAGTTGTGTTCTTCTTTGTGTTGTACTGGAAGAAAAGTGGGGAACATTAAGATGGTGATGTCTTGAGTGGCAGAAGTTTGGCAGCTTGACCTGGAAACCTCACTGACTTGAATTTATTCCTGCTGACTTGTTTGGAGCAATGACACTGTGGTCCATTGAAAATGGTCTCCCATGGCTTTCCCATGTGACTCTTTTGTTTAAATGAACCCCTGCCACGTTTAGCCTTAGCAATATTCTCCAAGAGATGGCTGTGTAATGGATGGTGCAATGACTTTTCTGCAGAAAGATTGCATCCACCACTTTTTCTCCTTTTAAGTCAACCATATGGCGGTTGTCATTGGTAAATTAAACTTGTGCTAATGAGCAAAGCTACTTTTTGGTCTCTGTGATGAATTAATAGTAATCTGTAAAACCAATGAAGGCAAAGCACCTCTTTACACAATCTGTTACCTTGGCCCAGGGTTAATGTTTTGAACTCACTTCAACCTCTGACTTGTTTACAAATCCATGGCCGAATTAGAAGTTGAGAGGAGGTGAAAGGAGGTCCACAACCCCAACCCGTATCTATGGTCCTTAATTCACCTTTCTTTCATTACTGTAATGATCAGCTGAACAGCAGCAAAATTACCTATGGAAGGTGATATTTAAAATTCCGTAGAGAAACATGGTGACCTTGAAGTTGGTTTAAGATTCTGACTTGCTCTCAACCCGTTTGAATGAAATGGGAACTACCATTTATATATTTTAAGCTGTTGAGAATTGCAGCATGGCAAGAAAAGAGGAGGGAAGAATGTTTAGCAGCAAAGTAATTTTCAGGTGGCAACTTGGGTGACTAATTTCATGTATGTAACATTGGATATCTCTGGGCAGCTTTGAAGTATTGATGACATCTCTATGAAAATAAGTGGCAGGAAATGTGTTCTCAGGGACTAGGAAAGGAAAAAGTGCTTCTTAAACATTTCTAGTCCTAGTGTTGCCTTCATTGACTCTGGGGAGCAAAAGCTTTGTAATGACTAGTGAGCCCAGCAATGAAGAGAGAAAAATGTCCCTGGCTCTTAATCTGTTACTTTGCATATGAGAAGTTAACCCTTTCAGGTTGGAAGTTCAATTTCACTACTCTTGTCCATTTCCTCAGAGTATTGTTTATATAGCATAAAAGGACTTTTTTAAAAAAGTGAACAGGTGAATGGCTAATGAAAGCATAGAAATGTGTGTGTGCGTGCTCTTTATGTCCTGACTGTGACAGAGGCATGATAAATAGGGACTAGAGAGAAAATCTTCTCTGTGGTCACACCTAAATTTTGGGACTCTACGCCCTTGGAGATTTTATTGGCCGCCTCTTTTATGGTGTTTCACCATGAGTCAAAAACCTTTCCTGTTTTAGGCAGGTGTGTGTTTTATTCGAAAAGTTTTTTTTATCTGGAGGGTTTTTTTTTAATCTGACGCCTTACTTTATCTGCTGTTCTAGTCTATTTGTGTTATATTGTACCTTATAAATTTTTATTGTACTTTTTGGTTGCTTTTGATTGCTTTCAGCTGCCCAGAGTGGAATGTAGGCACCAGATAGAAATGTTCCTATAGATAAACAAGACCTCTGAATTGTTTGATACTAAATAATGTTATTCCGAATAAAAATGATTGGCCTTAAGAGCTCTTGCGGTTAAAAACAAGCATAGTTAAAATTCCTTTTGGTGGAGAGGTAAAAGGGGTGGGGGGGTGTATCCCTCTAAGTCTCCAGAATCCTACAGCCTTCCCACAGTCATGCTCTGGCTGCTTGGGTGCTCTCCAGCTAATAGCACATCCCAAACAGAACTGGACCTCTCTCCTTTTAGTACCCTGCATGCATTGTTGTCTCACAATGATTGGCTATTGGACTAGAAACAGCTGTACCAAGCCTTTGGTTTGCAAAAGAGATTACAGGCCTTTCTCATAGAGTCTGATTGGTTGGCAGTGTGTGCTGAGAGAGACAAGGGCCAAAGTAGTAGTAGTAGTACTAGCTGCTTCTAAGCAGTTTGATTACTTTTGTCGTAGAGTTCCTCTACAGCTGTCAAATGAATGGGTTCCCTCCACCAATCTCTCTCCCCATCCCTCCCCACCCCCTTTCCAACCTCAGTGATTGTTTGGGCAGGCTAAGAAATCTAGCAGGCAGGTTTGGTTTCAAAAAAAACAAAACAAAAAACAAAGGCGTTTCTGTTTTTTCTTTGTTAGAAAAAGAAAAGAGAGGAGGTAGAGGCTGGATTGTTATTTTAAAAATTAAAAAACAACAACAACTTTGTATGTAAATACGCACAAGCTGATTATAGGCTGGGGCACAAGCGAAGGTTTGGTGAGCCCAGGGCTATTTTACATGAGAATGTGCAGCCCGACTGGCTGAGCGCGTCTAACTTAAGGCAGCTCCTTGATTAGCATAAGACTGGGTGGCTGCCTTGTTTCCTGCCTTCAATAGCTATTCACTGTAGTCGAGGCGGAGAGGAGCAGGGAGGCAAGGCAAGGCAAACGCACCGGATTTGCAGAAAGCAAAGCGCGTTGGGCTTAATCTCGCGGTCCGGCTGCCCCCCAAGGCTGGAGGAGCTGGCACGGCTCGACGGGCGCAGACGTAGGCAAACACAGGCGGTGATGGGAAAAGAGGAATAAGCGTGCATGCGAGAAGGAAGGAAGGACGACCGGCTGCAGGAGCCTGGAAGAGACGGGACTCGGGAGCCCTCGGCCATGATGACCATCTGCATCGAGCACCGTCGCTGCTGCCTGTAGGTTTATGTACACCTTGAATGGGCGCGCGAGCGAGGGATCCTTGCTCTGCCAGTGCGGCAGGAGGAGCTGCGAGAGCCGCTAACGGGGAGAATGCGCGCTGTTGCTGCTGCAGCCATGATTTTTCGGCTGCTCCATTGATGTTTTGCTCGGATTCTGATAGGTTGGAGGAGGGCGGGGGAAACCAGCCTTTGGCCGCTACCAGCACTTCCCCGCGATTCCTATGGCATTGCAGACCCGATGCTGCTTTGCTTTGCTCCCTGCCGTCTTTCGGGTCAAGCCCAAAGGCAGCCTGCTTTGCCTAATTCGCCCGGGCCTTTTGTGTTGCAGATCACAGTTGGCCGAGCCTTTCTGTGCTGAATCGACCTATTGTTTTGGGACCCCGGAGCTTCCACGCTGCAGATTGCTTCTCTTCTCCCCCCCTCCCCCCTTTTTTTCGGTCGCTCTCCTCCTCCACCGCCACTACCCCCCCGCCTTAGAAGCCACATAATTTGCCTCTCCTCCACATGACTCTGGAAGCTACAAGCCGGGCTTGAGCGCCAATGAAGTGTAATGCATTGTGGGACGTGTGTAAAAGAATTGGATCTTTCCAAGGGGGGAAAGGAAAGGACCTGCGGTCTGCTTGATGGACAAGGTAGTGGCAAAATGTTGCTTGCAGAGCCGACCCGAGCGGTGCCCGTAAAGAGACGTGTGTAAAACGAGTGCAGCCAGCAAGCCGTGAGGCCTCCTGTCTCATGCCGCTCCTGCTGCTGCTGTTGCTGCTGCTGCTCGTGGTGGATTAGACTGCAGGTAGCTTCAAAATGAAGAAGACGCGAAGTACAACCTTGCGGCGAGCCTGGCCTAGCTCTGATTTTTCTGACCGGGCCTCTGATCGCATGAGGTCCCGCAGTGAAAAGGACTACCGCCTGCACAAACATTTCCCCCCAGCTTTCCTTTCCCAGGCTTCACGGGGCTACATGACATCTGGTCAGTAACTGGCTGTGTGTGTGTGTGTGTGTGTGTGTGTACATCTGTATGTTTGTTTCAAGGCATGGGCTCGCATGTTTGTTTATTTTCCCTGTGCTGTGTAAAAAAAAAAAAGGGTTATCTTGTGACTGATTAACATAGGTTGTAATGAATAATGCAATTTCTTTTAAAGCTCACATCCACCATTTTGTACCTCAGGAAGATTCACAGCAGGGCCTGCTCAATATGGTGTTTAAAGCCTTCCAGCCCCCCCCCCCCGCTTCCCCCTAAAATAAATGGAGAGAAAAATGGTCAGATCAGTATTTTCAACGAATCAAAATGCCTAGTAGATGTGATCCCAGAAGTCTCCCCCACCCCACCCCCCACTCCCAAATCTGCATCCCTGGTCTCCTTCTGCTAAATCATGATTACCAAATCAGATATTGTCTCTTAATCCAGCTAAATGCAATTATCTCAATAGGCATTTCTGCGTTTCATTTTCTAAACAACAACAAAAAGTGTCGCTGCAGTTGGGGGTTCTGTGAATAGAGCCTTCGTGTCCCAGTTGACTGTTTTTGTCTGGGGAAGTTCTTTTTGGTTATACAGAAATAAGTATAAATATAAACATTTGTGTGTTAGGAGAACAGGGTGTCTGTGGATATGTATCACATGTGTATGTTCATCTATTCAATTGCTTCAGTGGAAGCTCTTTAGAAATAATGGACACTGCACCAACATGCTTGTGCATGCATGGCAGGATAAGAGCACAAACAATAAAGCTGTGGAAGATTATAACAAGGGGAAACAGTCATCTTTTAACAAAAATTATGAAAGGAAATGCCTCATCCCTCCCTTTTAATGATGCCTTTATATTCCATTCATTCTATGATTCCCTTTTGAGATGTTCAGGAGGGAACAGGAAATAATCTTTAAGAGAATGTTGACGAGAAGGACAAAATATCTTGGAAGCCTCCTTTGTTGTTTGAGTGCTTCGTTAGTGTGACAATCCGACATAATGTTTCATGACCATGATGCCAAATATCCTATTTATCATCAAGGCATATTTTTCCCTGTGAGACTCACTTTAGCTTAGAGAAATGAAGATTTCTTATATGTAGCTAGAAAAGGTTTTCCATCTCTTTCCTGTATCCCATCCCCAGATTCAAGTCAAACTTAGTGGTTATCAGCAATTTACATACCCAACTTATTCCTTTGCATTCTAATACTGTAAATATGTCTCTTTAAACGGTACTGGAGAGGATTCTTGTGCTTTAAGAATCTCTTGTGAACATTCTTTTGTCAGCAACCATAAACATAAAGAAGAAATCTTTTATGGAAATATTACTTGACTAAGTTTTGGTGAACAAGCTTATCTGTTTTGCTCAGAAGGTATGCATTAAATGAAATGACAAGTGTAATTTATGCTTTAAGGAGCTGAAAAGCAACTATACTGTTTATAGTTTGGTTGCTGCAGTACATTTAGCAACACACCTATGAGAAATCTGGCCTCACTGTATACACCTAGAATCTGAGCTGGTGTTCATTATCACAGTGCAGTTTCCCCCCCCCCCCTCCCAAAAAAAGAGAGAGATTTGAAACATTTTAGATCAGAATGATTAGATAATGCCCAACAGAATAGTCAATTAGTTTTCTGCAACTGTATTAAGACTATGGAGCGGGGGGGGGAAACAGGTTTCTTTGTTTTTCTTGAAAGCAGTGTTGTTGAAAGAGTTATCCTTTTAACAGATGTATTTCTCCTAAGAGTTTTATAGGTGTCAATTAGCATGAATTAAATGCAAAGTATGTGTGTATTCATGAAAACAAACTCTGGAGAGTGGTTGCATGGTCCAGTTTGATTATCAATACAGAGTTGTCTGATTCCAGAGGTGTGTGTATGTGTGTAAGTAATAGAGACACATATATGAGTCTGTACTTGTTTGGGGGATGGGAAGGTAATGCCTATTGTGTCTGGACATTCTAAAACAGAATGTTACATCTTTGAATATCCTAGAGGCAATAATCTGCAGTGCTACATTGCAAGAACGTATGGTGTGGGGGGTGGGAGAAGAGGGAGCAGGTGACACATCCATTATGAGTAATACACTATAATTGTTAGGAGTATAGCACAAGTGGCAGTTGAAACAAGAATGATGTAAAGCACATCTAGCATGTGATACTGTAGCTGGAAAAGTAATTTTGGCCTCTTTGTGGGTTGACTCTCTCTCTCTCTTTTTTTTAATGAACTCTGTCCTTTGCCTTTCCAAATATTGGTTTTGGGAGGAATGGGTACTGTATCTAAACACTTCGGCTATTTTAAAAGGAAGCTCTCTTCCTGACAGGAAATCTATAGGAAGTCGTCTTGCATAAAAGTAGCAGTGACTGTGAATACAAATGCTTTCTTTGTCACCCAAACTGTTTTACAGGAGAGAGGGCCTTGAAACACATGGGCTTTTCAAGAGGGCTGCATTCTGTTTATCCAGTCATTTAGCCTAATTACTATTAGCATTGTTGTGGTCCCTTTTAAATAAGTGCTGTATTGTTTGGGAGATAGGAGACAATGTTGCTTGCTTGGGCTTGATTGTTTGAGCCCAAGGACATTGAGGGATGCAAGCAAGTAAATTGTTTTCTTCTCCCTCCCACACTCAAAAGACTGTAAACTCATTAGTATGCACTTTGAGTCTTCGGGATTGGGCATGGGTTTATTAAACCAGATCTCATTTAAAATTCTTTTTAAACGATTCTCTCTAACCCCTCCCCCACCAATACATGTACACAAGATCTTCAGGACTGTATCAGACCAAAGGCTACTGTAATCCAATATCCCAGTTCCTACAGTGACCAATCAGATGTCTTAGGAGAGGCCCGTAGGCAGGACTGGAGCACAATGCCCCTCTCATGCTGTGGTTCACCAGTGACTGGTTTTCAGAGACATGCTGTTTCTGATCCTGGAGGTGTTATACAGCCTTTGTGACCAGTTTCCATCACTAGCCACATCCTACAGGAATCCCCTTCTTCGAGCCATCTGAGTTGGCAGCCATCATTTGCTGGTAGAGAATTCCATGCTTTTAAACATGCACTATATGAAGAGAAGTACTTCCTGTTGCCTGCCCTGAATCTCCAACCATTCAGCTTCTTTGGATGACCCTGAGTTCTGGCGTTGTGACAAAAGGAGGAAAAAAATATATCTACCCACGTTCTCCGCACATGGATAATTTTATGCAGCACTATCATGTCCCCTTTACTCAGCTTTTTTTCTTTTAACAACCCATAAAAACCCGAAACAGTGTAACCATTCCATATAGGAGAGTTGCTCCAACCCTGATTATTTTGGAACCGAAGGTCAGTTTTCCTGTAAATGGCTGTAAGAGTTTTGAGTCTTGTTTAATTATTTTATTTCATACAATTTGCATAACACTCAATTGTAAAAGACCTCAAAGTGGTCTTAACAGTTACCAAGAATTGTAATCTGACAGGGTATGTGCTTTTGAATAACAAAATGGTCCAAATAATTACTGTAGAAGTGCAACTGTCTACAAAGTTGAATGGGAGAGGGCTTCTTTTTTAAAAATTGCATTTACTTTATGAATTAGTAATATTATGAATTTATAGTAAATAACACCAGTACTTAATATTAGCATTGTGAATACTATTTAGAGTGGGCTACTAATAAATAGTGAAATGTTTTGAAAAAGCTGATAGACAACCCATAAAGAAACTGTTAGGTAAAGTAGTGATATTTTCACGGTGAGATTCTGTGCCTTTTGCTGATGAGTAATTGTCTAGTGAATGGCCTTTGCTGAAGTTCAGAGTTTCTTTAGGCCTCTGAGCAAGCATAGGGTTCAGAGGCCATGCAGAGAGTTCGTTGTTCATGCTGAAAATATACATATCCCATAAGAAAGCATGCTGACTTTTATGCCTTTGAAATAAGTAGAAACTGCAACAATAAACATGTTTGACCTTGTATCTAGAGAGAGATTTTGACTACCGGTAGGTCTATCCTAATAATTTTTATAACTTGAAAACGACAGTAACAGTAGATACTATAATAGTGATGAATTTTAACCAATAGGAAACAGTCATGCTAAATAACAACAACAACAAATGCTGCTATGTTGTTTATACTTACTGAGAGTTTAGCAAGCAAAGTGTTAGTGCATTTTGCTATTGGCCTGGGTCCAATTGCAACTACATGGAGATTTCTGGACACCAGGTTGGCGACCACAGTTTAAAAGCCTCTGCCTTAGTCCATGGTTAATACCATTTCCATTACAACTCTTTGTGTTTCTCCTTCTTGCATACTGGGACAAGTGAATTGTAAATCAATGTAGTTGAGATCATAGAATAGTAGCATTGTAAAGGACCCCAAGGGTCATGTAGTCCAACTCCCTGGCAAATAGACATTCCATTGTGACAACTGTATCGTAGCTTTAAGGTGCCATTTGGCACTTAACTAATATATCTGAATTTCTAACACTGCCTCTCACTGTCTATTATTTATTTGCACTTAACTATGTATTGAAAGCCCATTACTTAAATTCATTGCAAGAAGATGAATTGTAATTAAGATAGCCCATGCATGTTCTTGTTTGTTTAGTAGATTTATATTCCACTTTTCCAGCAGTTCTCAAAGTGGCCAGTAATCCTTCTGAAACACAACAGATACATCAAGAACCACATCCTCAAAAAAAGAAAACAGTTCTGGTGGGGTGGGAGCTGACATCAGATGTTCCATCCAACAAGGCAGTTGCTATGTTAGCTCTGTGGGGATCGGGGAGGGGACAGTCCAACTGGAACAGGTCCTGACGTTGCCTTTACCTGCCTGCCTGCCTGCCTCTTTTCTTCCTTTCCACAGGGCAGCTGGTGCCAGCTGGCCCTGTGGGGGTGATTGGGGAGAGGACAGGGTTGCCATATGTCCGGAATTTCCCAGACATAGCCAGAATACTGTGGGCGGAAATTTGCTAAAATGTCTGGGAAAATGTGGACTTATGGCAATCCATTTTGGCAGTGTCGTTTTCCATAAAAATGGCTCAAAAACTTTTTTTGCAGTTTTGCCAAAGAAGCTCAACAACTTTGGTCAACGCTAAACAAACGAACAAAAAACCCCAGGGGGAAGAAAGCTATTCAACTTTGTGTCCGGATTTTCACTTTTTGAAATATGGCAACCCTAAGTATGATACACATACAATATTTGTCCCATCAGAATCTGATTAAGCAGGATGAGTGTGATTGAGCTACTTTCTGCACTGTCTGCTGCTAGCAGTGGTGGTGGTTCTGCTCAGTCTAAGGTATATAAAGTTTTGAACAGTCTGCATGAATGTCATTAACTCAAAATATATTAGTAGTGACTAAATGTCAGAGACAGGCTGGATGCTGAGGACTGGTGAGTGGATTCCGATGAGTGGTCACTGGGAGAAGCAGGGTTAGAGACTGACTTGGAAGAAGGGATCGGTGAATTGGGGTAACCTATAGCAGCCAGGAAACAAGAGTCAGAGGCAGGAGAAACTGCAAGATTGGAGAGTGGAAAACAGGTGTGGGAAGGGGAAGATATAGGACAGGTTGGTGTAGACGCAAGGGTTTCTACACCACCTCCTCCTGCCCCCACCTCTCCTGCTCCACTGTCTCCCAGGACCAGGAGAGGATTGAAGGAGGAGGAGCAGAAAGTTACATGTAGACAGTCTTTGCCTGCATGCATGCATCTCTGATAGGGGAGAGAGAGCTTGGGGTGGCAACTCTATTTTGTGGCAACTGCCTCATTGGGTGCACACCTAGGAGTAGCTGAGAGACGTAGGACTGATGGACATGCCTATATAGATTTAATTTCCCCCTATTGCTACACCAATATATTTCTTTGGAATAGTGAGGAAGTATTGAGGATACTTAAATCTAGTAACCTCCAGATTGGGTCTGCCCCTGAGTTTGGCTCAAAAGCTGCTGCTGAAGAAGAAGAAGAAGAAGAAGAGGAAGAAGAAGAAGAAAATACTGTGACTGGGCTGCTCAGTGAGGCAGAATATCAGCAATATATTGTGTCACTGGTAAAAGAATTGCACTGGCTGCCAGTTAGCTACTGGGCTAAATTCAAGATGCTGGGACTGGTGTACAAAGTCCTGTACAGTTTGGGACTAGGATACCTGAAAGATTGCCTCATTCCTTCTGTATCTAACCAGTTATTGTGCTCCGCAGGAGAAGGCCACCTGCAGTTGCCATATCATGTGTAGGTCTAGTCCTTCAAATGTAGGAACTCCCTCGTGATGCATCAGATAGGCAACCCTCTCTACCATCTTTTTGACACCTATTTATTGAAGAACTTCATTTTCCAACGAGCCTTTTAAGTTGAGAATTTTATCCCGGTTCTCATCAGTATTGTCAAAGTTTTTGTTGTTAAATCACTTCAGTATGTTTAGTGGGAAGTGGCTCATGTATTAAAATAGAAAAAAAGGAACCAAATGCAAGTCTTGCCACCAAGCAGAAGCTTAAGCACTAATTTTGTTAATGGAGGAATAACCTACTTGTTCATGTTACTTGATGAAATGCATTGAAAAAGCCATTTAAAAAAGAGATTTTTGGGGAAAAGAGCAGGAGCCTTTTCATACCTCAAAAGAGAAACTTATATTGAGCTTCATAATACAATTTCAAATAAGGGTTTGTTAGTGCTCAGATAAATGAACAAAGTGACTAAAATACGCATAGGGTCACTTGTGCTTCTGATATTTGGGCTGCATATTTGAAGAATTGAAACGTGTTGGCTTGAAAGACACTGTACTGTGATTAATTTAGCAACCCTGTCATGTTACTTCAACTCAATATTAAGAGTTTGTTTCCAGCTTCTGATGCAATACATAAAATTATTGAAAAACCTGCCAGTGGTCCTTTAGATATTGTTGGGACTCCAAACTCTGTTCAGTCCAAGCCAGCATCACCCGTGTTTGGGGATGAGGGGAGTTGTGTTAGTCCAACAGTCTTTGCAGTGCCACATATTCCTTGTCCATGGGCTCTGCAATAGAGGCTTGCCATTACATAGGGTGTGTAAGAACCTAGTGCAACATAGATATACTTGGCTAGAATTCTGTTCCTAAGTCTGAGCAGCAATATAGTATTTCAGCCCGAGACCAGGCAGACCCAGGCTCAAATTCCTATTCAGCCCTGAGGCATATTAGGTTAACTTGGACCAATCACATGCACTCATTCTAGCCTACCTCACAGATTGTTGTGAGAATAATAATAATAATAAAAAAGTGAGCATGAGGAAGTAATATATTTTTTGCCTCTCTTGGATGAAGGAAGGGATAAAAATTAGACAAGGCACAGTGGTTCTGCTCTTCCTTTCGCACCTGGCCTGTTATCTAATTTTGTATATTTTCTCCATGACAAGGTTTGTTAAGCCTTGCCATGTAATTTGCAAAGTGTCAGCCCAGCTATGGTAAGTTGCAACTGCCCCGGACGAGCACCCAACTGTGACTTTGCTATGGCGAGATGCACATACATCATGTTTCTTTTTATAAAAAGATTATTCAAAACATTTGTGCTCCATCTTTCCACTAGAAGGCCCGCAAGGAGATCTACAATCCAAAATAAAACTATGCCAAAAGTAACCCACTTAAAATAATCAACAAACACACTCACAATTGTAGCAGCTGCAGATAAATTGGAAGACAAACAAAGGATACAAATATAGTTTTGTTTACTAACGCTTGAGAGAATAAAATGCTTTAACAATATTTTAAGAGGGTAGGAACAAAATGAGATCTCTGGGAAGATCTTCTGCATTAGCCACCCACCAGAGGCAAGACCTTGGATGATGACCTCAGTGATGAACAAGGAAAGGCGTTTATAGCCCCTGACAGCTACTTGAAGTAGTCTCCTACACTTTCCTGTCCTAAACGTATCGATGGCAAAGAGAAATCATTTTATATTTATAAAGCGGCTTAGATCAATCCTGTTGTACAGTCCTGTACATGTTTTTTCAGACATCCCACAATATACAGAGAGTCTTCATTTTGGGTATGTGTATGTAGGATTGAAGCCTTAAGTTTGTGGGGTTTTTTTGTTTATTTAATTGTTTGGGTAGTGGCATTGTTCTAGCAGTGAACTGGGCAGACATTGCTTGAGGACTATTTAGGTAAGTGAAGGATAGAATGGGCTGAAATCTTCTTAGGTTAGGGCAAAAGCAAAGAGACATTGCCTCCTGCTACCATTTTAAATATGGCTGGCGTACACATGCGACCTTTGTAGAATGATTGTCCTAGAACCACAACTCTTCAATAAAATCATGAAATGTCATTAGGGGAACCTGGCTTTTATAAGAATATTCCAGAATTCATATTCTTTTAATGCTGCTGAGACCACTGATTGACCTGTAATCAAATTTGATTGGTTCTACTTAGCGCTAAGCAATGCTTTAGCACCATGTGGATAAGTATTGGCAAGTATGAGCTCTCACGCTTCCTGTCTCTTCCTTCTGTGCACCCAGGAGGAGGATCGCTGCTGAGTTTACTTTTAATTTCAAAAACTAAACTTTAGCAGTATGTGTGAACCAAGAATTCTGGTTTGCAACCAACAATGGTTAGCTGTTAAACAAGCCAGCTACAAACCATGAAGTAGGCGTGTTTAGCAACTAACCATTGTTGGTTGTAAACTAGAATTCCTGGTTCACAGTTCACAGTTCACACATACTGCTGAGTCAGGGGTGTCCAGATGGACTCCAACTTCCATCAGCCCAGCCAGCACAGTCCAATGGTCATGGATGATAGGGACTGTAGTTAAAAAGCACCTGGACAGCCATGGCTCCCATTCCTGCACTAAGTCACAAGTTGAAAGTAAACATAGTAGAAATCCTCTTTGTTGTGTAAGAGGAGAGGAGACAAAGAGGAGTATGTGAGCTTTGCACAGACCTGAGATTTATCGGCATACTGTAGTGCTGGATCATGGTACTAGATGTGAACTAACCAAGAGTGTTTTTATTGTGTTTGAAATGCAGGGAAGTTTTTATCTCCCTTTGTTATCAACTAACTTGTTGATAAACATAATTTAGCAGCTTTCCATTTTTGAAACATATATTTAGCAAACACATCTGTGGGAATCATGGCATTGGATAGTGTACTGAATTTAAAAAAAAAAACTTGAAAAGAAATTTTGTGAAATTCTAATGTCTTTTTGGTAACATGATGATCTGTTAGAAATCTAAAATACAATGTTTCATTGTCAGTTCAGCTCACTGACCAACAGCTTGAACTGCCGTAACATGCAAATTTTCTTTTTCTTCCTACCTGATAACTGTATAAGATCCTTCCCTTTTCATAATACTAGCAGGAGATGATTTGGAATTACTGTTATTAAGTGGTGGTATCACTTTTACCATGTCAACCAATTGCTTATCAACCAAAAATAACACTTTGTTTTCATCACATTGTAGAAAATGTGATTCCTGTTATTTGAAAAGAATAAGGAGGGGTTCCTATTCAGCTCAGCATAAATGCCGTCTGCTAAGAAAAGCTGCAGCCTCTTAATAGAAAATTCAGGCAGAAGTTTGTTCATTTTATAATATATACCCCATGTTGCCAGGAATACTAAGATGACAGTTTTGTCTTGAACATCAAACAGATATTGGTAGTTCTAGCACTGAATAGGGTGTGAATAGAAGACTGAGGAGAAAAGAAATTCTCAAATATTTTTTGCTTAAATTCTTTTAACTTTTGAACTGTCGTGCTAAAATGGGTATAAATACCGCAAATGATTTGTGAATTCATTATGTATTGGCCATATTTGTTTACATAGTTAAATTGTAATAATATGGATATGGATCAGATTAATAATTTAAGAACAGTCCTAATGGATCAGGCAAAAAAGCTGTGTCTAATCCAGCATCCTACTCCTATACTGACCAACCAGATGCCTACATCAGGGATGGAGAACCTCTTGGCCTCCAGATTTTATTGGAGCCCACATCCCATCTCATGTATTATGTTGATTGTGTCCACCAGAGTGTTCTTAAATAACAAAGTGATGTAAATTCTCCCTAAGAATGGTGTCTTAGAACTGGAAGGTGACATTTAAAAGGAAATCGAGAAGGACTCATTCAGAAAATTATTGATTTTTAAAAGTTGCACCCTGCTTTTCAGCATATCTGGGCCTCAAGTGGCTTACAAAAAAACAAACAAAAACCATACAATATACAAAATTTAAGGCATAAAATTAAAATGATCAAGTATCTTGCTAAAGAAGAATCAATGTAATTTTTGGAAAGGTAAGTCCTGTCTCACAAAGCTTTTAGAGTTATTTGAGCGTATCAGCAAGCATGTGGATAGAAGAAATCTGGCAGACACTGTATACTAGGATTTTCAAACAGCTTTTGACAATGTCCCTTACCAAAAGCTCCTGGGCAAACTTAGCAGTCATGGGATAAGAAGATAGATAAAGAACAGGAAGCATAGAATAGAAATAAAAGAGCTGTTCTCACAATGAGAGGGTGTAAGGTGTGGTCCCCAAGGATCTGATTTGGGACCTGTGCCTTTTAATTATTTACTGCTCACCCCTAAAGCCAGATCATTAAAGTAGCCAAGTTTGTGAATGATACCAACTTATTGGTTATAGGGGCAAAAATGGGATTATGAAGAGCTCCCAAAGGATCTCATGTCATGAAGTCTTCAGAACTAGTGTTACTGAATCTGTATTTAAATGAGAATCAGGACTTGTTAGATAAACTAGTAATTGGCTTTCTCTTAGTGGCTGCACATATGATTATAGCCATATTCTGGAAGGATTTAAAAGGTGTAAAACCGGAATGCCTGGTTCAAGAGAGAATGGTGCATTGCCCTTACAGAAAAATTGACTTACAAATTAAGAGGAACAAAGCACAAAAATACCCTTTGCAGGAGAATGGTGGAGCTTCATTTCATTTACAAATTCCCCAGGAAACCAAAGACCAGTTCCAAAAGTTTATAGTAACTTGTGGATCACTTATTAAAAACATGTTTTAAGGTAAAGGTAAAGGTACCCCTGCCCGTACGGGCCAGTCTTGCCAGACTCTGGGGTTGTGCGCCCATCTCACTCAAGAGGCCAGGGGCCAGCGCTGTTCGAAGACACTTCCGGGTCACGTGGCCAGCGTGACATCGCTGCTCTGGCGAGCCAGAGCTGCACACGGAAACGCCGTTTACCTTCCCGCTAGAAAGCGGTCCCTATTTATCTACTTGCACCCGAGGGTGCTTTCGAACTGCTAGGTTGGCAGGCACTGGGACCGAGCAACGGGAGTGCACCCCGCCACGGGGATTCGAACCGCCGACCTTTCGATCGGCAAGCGCTAGGCGCTGAGGCTTTTACCCACAGCCCACAAAATGACTTGTTGCTCCTTTAGGCAGTGGTACAACCATTCCTTTCCCTTCTGCATGAAAGAGCAGAGATGGAAAACCCAAAGTCATAGAGCCCAAAATACTTCAGGGGTCAGCAACCTTTTTCAGCCGTGGGCAGTCCACAGTCCCTCAGACTATGTGGTAGGCCGGACTATATTTTGGAAAAAAAATGAACGAATTCCTGTGCCCCACAAATAACCCAGAGATGCATTTTAAATAACAGCACACATTTATTTATGTAAAAACACGCTGATTCCCGGACCGTCTGCGGGCCGGAATGAGAAGGCGATTGGGCCGCATCCGGCCCCCGGGCCTTAGGTTGCCTACCCCTGGACTACTGCATGAGGCAGCAGTTCAGCATCTCTTTCCTCCATGATGCCATCACCAGCCACTAGTCAGGAGCTCTGCTTCTCCACTCGGAATACAGTATTCACAAAGTTTTTACTTCCCACACCAGTCCTGTCCGTGGCCCTTCTTTTCTCTGTTGACTACAGTTACATGAAGTGGCAGGAGAGATGTGTTAGAGAAGGGGAGACTTCGTGATAGAGACAGAAACACTTGGTTTGTTACTATCCCAAAAGAGAACCCCCCCTTTCCCCATTTCCTGCTGCACCAATAATTAAAAACTGAAGCACCCAGCTCTTTCCAGATTGCAGGTTTCAGCCCTGTGCTTGGGAGCAAATCCCATTTGTATGTGATAGAATTACTTGTGGATTAAGTGCATAGGGTTAGGATGCTGAACCTAACCCAGGAACAAAATCCTCCTAAAAAAGGACAGCTATTGGTTTGCATAGAAACCAGTGATCGGTGCCACATACTCCATTCAAGAATGCTGGAAGGAGCAGGTATGCATTTTCTTCTGCCTCCCTTTCCAGGAATATTTATAGTATTGTAACAGATCCGGCCCAATCGCCTTCTAAATCCAGTCCGTACACGGTCCAGGAATCAGCATGTTTTTACATGAGTAGAATGTGTCCTTTAAAAATAAATGCATTTCTGGGTTATTTGTGGGGCCTGCCTGGTGTTTTTATATGAGTAGAATGTGTGCTTTTATTTAAAATGCATCTCTGGGTTATAGTCCGGCCCCCCACAAGGCCTGAGGGGCAGTGGACCGGCCCCCTGCTGAAAGTTTGCTGACCCCTGAGTTAGTCAATCAGCCTAGGTAGCCACATCCCAGCAGCATCCCAGCATTATCTTCCTAGGTTTAAATATGTTTTATTATTTTTAATACATTTAAGAAACTATGCTACAATTAATCATGCTTATGACACCTTTTTCCCCACCTGCAGGTCACTTGTGCTTGATAGAAAACTGGTTCCCCACCCCTGCTTTTAAAAATTCAAGCACAATAAATAAAAAAAATCCTACACTCCTGTGGTTCTATAAAAACTATGCCATTTAAAACTAGGGCAGGTATCCACTTATTTGTTTGAAAACACTCCTCTGTGATAGATAAATAGTTCTTGATCCCTTCTAATGTAAGACTGGGGGGTGAAACTGTTAACTTCCTACTTTTCTTTCCCAAGCTTCCTGAAGTGTCTAAAGGAAATAAATTGATTGATGCCTGAGAAGCTAAAGTTCTGTATGTAAAATCTCAGTCATAAGGACACATTTCTTAAATAGTAGTTTTGTTCTCTCTAGGCTATTTTGGTACCTGCCTGGGACTTCTTCGCCTTTCCGTCTTTTCCAGTATCCCACTGATTTCCATGTATGTTTATATTCTGGGATAAGCTGTGGTTTCTCTTGCTGTGTATGTAGCGCCTTACCACATACCATGATTAAAATAATAAATAGTTTTAGCTTTCTGTTATATTTGTAAGCCCCGATAGTCTTGCAAATATAGCTAACTGGGAGGTCAGTTTGTGGCAAGCAGGGATAGAATCATAGAACTGCAGAGTTGAAAGGGACCCTTAGGGTCATCTAGTCCAACCCCCTGCAATGTAGGAAGTGGGGGGGGGGAACTGCTGTTGCATGTGTGGGTGTGCTGGGAGGGCTGCCCATAATGACTTCTTTCCATTTTCCCAACAGATAGCTGCTATGCATTGGAATGGGAAAGGAGGAGGGCAAGTTGGGTAGAAGGAGAGGGTGTCTATGAGGAACCAATACTCAGTGCCTGTCAAGGTAGTGGCAACATTCTGTGGGCTATTTTTGATGTTCACGCTACAACTTATTCAAAAACTGGTGACATTTTAGCTGACACATTTCCCCTTATTGATGCAGCTCCGTAGACCTCCTCTTTCTTGATTTCCTGCTTGAATATCTACATATGTAAGATGTGTTTAGTCATCATGAAGGCTGTATATTTTCCGTGACTCAAGGTTAGAAATCAGTACATTTGGCAAGAATTATTTGTGATTGGTTCTCTGCATGGTAATTAGTGTCTGAAAGATGGAAGGCATCACATTGAGATTACTTGATTTTTAATTTTTTTTGTCAATAAGGCTAAGGTCTCTGTTCCATGCACACCTCAAGTGAGAGTAAGCTCCACAGAACTTGCATAGGAGTTCTGTGCTAAACTTGTGTATGATTGGGTCATGATGCTAAGTCAGCATAAAATCAAAAACCCTTGATTTAATTTATTTGTGTAGCTGGCTGTTGTCATTTGAAACACTCCGTCAAACTCGAAGGCTGCCAGATTAGCAACTAACTCTACTTTAAAGTATGCGAAATTCCCATCAAGTGATTTTACCCTTATATTTAAGTCCAGGTCTTTGTTTATACAGAGTTCACTGTTCTGAACTTAGTCTCAATTCTGGATGATGCTGTTGGCCTACAAACTTTATTTAGGTTCCTGAGTTCTATTGGGTTGCTGTCCTCTGTTTAATATTGTTTGAACTATTGGGACCAAATGTCTGATGAAAGAATTTTCTGGTATTT
This sequence comes from Podarcis melisellensis, assembly GCF_964234715.1. Taxonomy (NCBI): domain Eukaryota; kingdom Metazoa; phylum Chordata; class Lepidosauria; order Squamata; family Lacertidae; genus Podarcis; species Podarcis melisellensis. Next base: position 50,018,792 of record NC_138541.1, read on the forward strand.
GCAACAAAATTTGTGTGTGGTGCAATATACCCTAGTTCAGTGGTTCTAAACGTCCCACCTTCATGGACCATCTGGTAGTTGCTGATAGCTTTTGGTCTAGGTGGACCACTTCATGCTTTTCTGCCTGTTGTAGAAATTCCAATGCACTGTGCTAGATGCTGTATGATTGTAATTGAATTTTAATTCAATTTTTATTGCTTCATTTTTTTTTTTACACTGTATTTTATTGTATTACAATTTGCATTCCATAAAATTCAAGTAATTCAATAAAAGAAAGTATAAGAAATAAAATAAACCATGAAAATATAATTTAATGTGGACATGCCGCAGACCAACTGAATGAAGCTTGCGGTTTGGGAAACTTTGTCCTGGTTGCTTTGCTAGCTCAGTTTCACATCCAACAATATCTATAGGGCCAATAATCTTTGCAAGATGGGTAAACATGGGTAACTCTACCAAATGCACCTCTGATTTCCTTCCAAAACCAGGTTCTGAGGCATAAGTAAGGGATATTGCCTAAGTCTTGTCAGTTATATAAACTGACCATAGGGCTTGACTTAAACCAGTGGTTCCCAACTTTTTTGGCCATCTCTAAAATCCTGGTGCCTCCCCCGCCATGACATATAATTCTTATTTTTCAAAAAAACTGAACTCCTATTCACGTGGAGGAAGCCTGAAAGGCCATTAACTTGGTCTAAACAAGCTTCCAAATTGCTCTCCTATGGAGTGTGTGCCTTTCGTTGGGAACCACAGACTTAAACAATTAGAGAAATAGTATGATAATCAGAGCGCACAAAGTGTTGATGTTCTTTGTGCTATTAGCTGGCTGACACTGGAATATTGTGTCCAGTTCTGGGTGCCACAATTTAAGGATATTGGCAAGCTGGAACGTGTACAAATGAGGACAACAAAGATTATCAAGGGTCTGGAAACCAAGCCATATGAGGAACAGTTGAGGGAGCTGGGTATGTTTAGTTTGGAAATGAGGAGACAGAGGAAATATGATAGCCATCTTTAAATTTATAAAGGGCTGTCACATGGAAGACGGAGCAAGCTTGTTTTCTGCTAGTCTGGAGGGGAGGACCTGGAACCAGTGGATTGAAGTTACAAGAAAGGCGATTCCAGCTAAATACAGATGCTTTAGTTGAGATTCCCGCATTACAGGGGGCTGGGCTAGATGATCCCTGGGGTTGCTTACAATTGTACAATTCTGCATTTCTGTTATTTCCAATCCAAAAACTAGGAGATGGGGGGTGCTGAGCAGAGGAAGCTATTGCTGCTCTCAAGAATAATCAAGGAACGGTTTGTCCAAGGAAGAAGAGCTGAAATTGAAATGAAGTATCTTGAGTCTAGTGCATAATCTGCTTTGGTGTTGTGCAGTTCATAGGTGAAAGATAGTTGCTTTCTATACTCACGTTGTTTCTATTGGATTTAGAGAAAAATTGTAATGCAAGGGAAATTTTCCCAACCTCGATGCATGTATTTGAGTCCCATTAGTTTTAATCACTAGTTACGTGTGAATACTGAGTTTACCAGTAGATTAACATTAGTCACAGTCAAAGCAGAATATTAATGTGGTTTTACAGGCTAAAGAGAACTTGGCCTGCTGAATACTTTCTGAGAATTTCCTTGCTAATGCCCATGACTGGTGAATATATAAGTACAGAACAGTCCTAAAACAAGACTTTACCAGTTCTTCCCATATGAATTTTCTGGTAGGGCTGGACTGTCAGTTTTTGTAATCCTTGACATACTATAGATGCACCAGAATACAGTGCTAGAGTTATGATATGGGTGGATTGTGGACAGATAGTTGACAGCTCCCCTATATGTGAAACTCCCTGCAAGCACGAGAATGACACAGAGAAATGACTAGGCTAAAACCTTTCTTCCTGTTGTACTATTAAAAAGAAATAAATAGAGGGCACGATTAATGTGAGGTAGGATTTTAAAATGACATCTCCCACCTGCATTCTGAAATAGTATGGTTCACTCTACCGCCTTGGGATAGAATTCTGTCATCTCATTCTGCAACATGTGCTCAGGGTTAACATACTTACCCTGAACTTCCAGTTACCTCCTTTTTCCTTTGTGACTTCAGCTGAGAGGAGTCCCTCAGAAAGTGGAGATTAGGCACTAGCAGTTATAAGAAAGGAAATTAACTTGAGCGAGAGAAGAAAAATGATTTTTCAACACCAAAGGTTCTCTGTTTCCAGAGTTGTGCGCTCTTCCTCCTCCCTTTTCAGAGTTTGTCTCCTGTTTTCCAAGTCCAAGCTTATTCTTTGGTGTTGGCCGTGTCTAGCCAGTTTCACACTGGGAATCCTATACAGCCAATCTGTAAATTTTATTTGGTCTCACATCATATTCAGAACTTATCCAGAAGTAGGGTTTCTTTTTAGGGCAGGAAGCAGGGTCAAGGTCTATAGACTGAAGGGGAGGGGAAGAAAATAAATATCACTTATTTTTAATTTGGAGTGACAATGGTGGTAGTCTATAACATTTCTCCTGAAGTATTTTTCTGAGGAGGAGCTATTTGACACAGTGCATGCAAGCCTGCTCTCTCTGTATGGGAGGTGTTTTGGCTAAAGTTTCTAGGTGTTGCCCAGAGACTTGTTAATGTAATCCTCTAGTCAACGTAACTCATGAGGCACTGTATCCACTTGCTCATATTATTTTAGTTTGATTTCATCTAGTGCAAAAGTGCAGCAGAAGTCAAAATCATTTCAATTTTCTCTCCAGAGAACACTCCAAGATTTTAAATACTTTTTTGTATCTTTTCAGGATGTTTGCACAGCAGTATAAGTGAAGAAATTCTGTTCTGTGGGAAAAAGCACCACTGCTAACCATTTGTCTTTAATTTTTTTTGCTCCTTACCTTTGTTGTTAAATCTGCAGAGCATAGATAGACCTGGGGCTGCCATATATCCGGGTTTCCCCAGACGCATGTGGGATTCCAATGCCAGAAATGGCGCCTGGGTGGAATTTCCGGAAATCGCTAAAATGTCAGGGAAAACCGAGACGTATGGCAATGTGGCCAATTTTCTGGTTAAAATCCTTTAAAAAGCTTCAAAACTCATTTTTTAATGGAGATTTTCTAAAAAAAAAACCCTCAGCAACAGCTACCTGGCCTCGGAGCTGCCCAATATCTGCAAGCATGAGAACTCCCAATGACCTGAGCACCTACATCAACCATTTACTTTTGTGCCTTAGACAGGGAGCCCCCCCCCAACTTTGGCTTAAAAAAAAAAAAAAAGCTCAACTGTCCGGATTTTCACTTTTTGAAATACAGCAACCCTAGATAACCCACAACTATGTTCTGGCTAGCAACTTTTATCTGAGGAATTGCATTCTACTGACATAATTGTGATATTGCAGCACTTCTGCATTTAACCTCAGATCCCATAATCAGTTCTTGTCCTTCCCAAAAACTATAACGCAAAGCCTTCCAACTGACCATAATCATACATATTTATAGAATTCAGATAATCATACATTCCCTTCTAAATTAGTTCATGCAGATTCCAGAAGAACTCTTCTTCTGTGTCATGCAATTTTATTTCCATCACTCCCTTCAAGCTGCTTAGTTTAGCAGTACTAAGATTTGCTGTGAAAATACATGTAGTTTTCTGGGGTTAACACTATGGACATGTTCATATTACATACTGTTAATTGTAATAATAATACTTGTTATTTCACTTGTGAGGGTTTAGCATTCTTAATATTTCTGCTGTGTAAACCTGTGCAGTTATTTCTGCTTAAACAGCTGATGGTATTTCCCCGACATTATGTGAATTAATATACCTACTTGTATAATAGTGATTGGAACTATAGTTTATTTGCCACCGTTAGCAGTTTTGCTCCTTAAGTCACTATTAGTAGTAAATAATTTGATCCTTTTGTTTTGTGAATAGCCACCTGAAGATAACAGCAATGGCCAGGTTTGAGGCAGGCATTTGTACTCTGTGTGCGCTTTTGTAGCTCTCTACCTAGTCCTGTCCTGCAGGTACTCTAGAAAGCTGCCTGTAGAAATGGCCTGTTTTGAAAGCATTGTTGAAAGGCTATAAAATGCTGCAACCATCCATATCAACTGAACGCTGCTGTTTATTTTCAGGCAGAGGTAAAAGTGGTGAGAGAATTTATAGAAATGGGTTGCCAAACCATTCCAAATGTTAGTAGGTGTCACTGTGTGTTTTCTTTACCTTGGAATATTGTAAATTTTATTAGCTTTCTGTAGCGCATCCGTGGAACTGATAAGTGTAAAACAAACAACCCCCCAAAAAAACCCAACCTATGTCTTTACACTCACTAAAAACTTATTCTAAAAACTCGGTGGGGGCACCAAACCCGAACCTCATTGTTTTCCTTTTGAGGAGTTACCTGGTTCACATGGTTAAATAATACACATGAGCTCCATTCACCCATATGCAGCACTTTCATTCCCACTTTTCTACACTCTATAAGAAAAGTTAACTTTTTCCAAAGATGTTTAGTTCAGATGACCCTACCACATTACATTCTGATTTTCTCAAACCTAAAAACAGCGGTTATAAAACATTGACTCTCCAGCTCTCTCCTGCAATTTCCTGGTTTGAATCAATTTATTTATTTCCTGGCGCCGTGTGTACATGTAGTTGCGCGTGAGTCGATCGTGCGTAATTGGGGGCGCCTGTGCAGTGAAGATTGTAGACACACCTCTGTGGAGAGGGAATTCCACAGTGCAGAGGAAACCATAGAGAAAGCCGTCTCCCAGAAAGTTCGCTCTACAGATCTTAACACATGAAAGGGTTGGTGGGGATGGCTAAGATCTTTCAGATATTTTGGGCCTACTGGTAAGTCTTTTAAGGCTTGTGGGCACCTTGTTTGCCTGCAAACAAAATGGCAACCAAATTATGTGGAAAGAGGAGGGTCTTAGTGGAAGGAGTGCACAATCTCATAGAAAAATCCAGTTCCTTAGATCGGCCCTTCCCATTCTGGTGCCTCCCAGATGTTTTGGACTACAGATCCCTAAGACTGCCTTAGATAATACCAAAGCCAGCTTTAGTTTTGCACCAGCTCTGGAAGTTTGCAGAAGTGAACGACATGTAGACCTTAAATTTATTATTTCTTTCTCTTTTCTAATACTTGATAATACAGTTGTTTTATCTTTCTGTGTGCTATTTTTGTCAGTTTATGTTTTCTTACTGTACAGGTTCTTAATTTCACCAACTTTTAGGGCTTCACCTCTGATTCAGTATAATCTTTTTTTCTTAGTGTCAAGCACATACACTTTTGAATGGACAACTCATTGAAATACATTGAGGCTAGTTCTATGTAAACATGGGTGAGATCATGTTGTTAAATTTGAACTAAAGAGATTTTTGCAAGCAGACATATCTAAAATAGTCTACTATTTTAAAACAAAAGCCTCCCAACACAAAGAGGAAATTTAACTCTTGTGTGTACTGCTTCAGCTTGCTGGTCCCATCACTCAAATAACTGAGACTCACAGATCAGTATAGCACTTGTTATATTATGGATTTTATGTAGTAGGAATCCCTGCATGCAAATTGAACCAGTAATAGTTCCTGAATAAAGAATTTAACTGGCCCAAAGTAGTATAGAGTTCTGTGTGGTGTCTACTGCATTTATTCACCTAATCTGAGTGAAGCATGAAAATCTTAGGAAATAAATTGGTTTGTTGGTCTGTTTAAATATTTTTCTTGTTCAGTAATTAAATCAGCTTGAAATTGATATTTTACTGTATTTTTGGTTTCTATGGAAGCCGCCCAGAGTGGCTGGGGAGGCCCAGCCAGATGGGCAGGGTATAAATAATAAATTATTATTATTATTGTTGTTGTTGTTGTTTAGTCATTTAGTCGTGTCCGACTCTTCATGACCCCATGGACCAGAGCATGCCAGGCACTTCTGTCTTCCACTGCCTCCCACAGTTTGTTCAAACTCATGCTGGTAGCTTCGAGAACACTATCCAACCATCTCGTCCTCTGTCGTCCCCTTCTCCTTTTCTTTCCCAACATCAGGGTCTTTTCCAGGGAGTCTTCTCTTCTCGTGAGGTGGCCAAAGTATTGGAGCAGAGAGAGAATGACCCATAGCAACCCACTAGTTTGACCTCTACTGTCAAAGGCAACTGCCTAGTTGATACTTGAAATGGAAATCTGTTTATTTTTGGATATCAATAGTGCTCAAGATGTAGATAAACCACAGAAGAATGTAACTATGTAAAAAGCAATTATTTACTGCAAATATCCAGAAGAATGCTCTCAGTTTTAAAATCGCATTTGTTTGTGTTAGGAAGTTCTGTGCCTAAAGTGTTTTTTTAAAAGGTATTATGGTGAAAAAAGTATACTTCTAATCACATATGCTTGTCTCCTGCTAAAGCTCAGTGGCTTAGAGGTTTAAATTGCTCTACATTTTTGGAAGTTAGTGTTGTAATGAGATATGCCACGCAGATGGCTTTTCTGTATTAGGCGTGCAGAACTGTCAGCTCTTAATTGCAGGAATTCTCATTTTCTCTCCCCCCCCCCTTTGTGCTTCTGATGATTTTACCTTTAAAGGCACAGCAGAAAATAATCTAATACTGTACTGTTTTTGTACAATTTGCTGCTGATAGTTGTGCAAGGTATTGCACATTGTAATGCATACTTAGCGATCTATTCCGTTTAGTGCTTCACTTTCAGTTTTGTTACATGCAAGTTTGTATCACACAAAACAGGTACAGACTTTTCCTTCAACTAGTTTGGACAGAAATCTTGCTTTCCATAATCTTGGCCATTTGTCATGTATATTCTCCATTGGTGGAATCTTTTCTTTAAACAAGTCTTCTCTCTGTGTCGTTACAAGCACAACTGTGCAACCATTTGTTTTTAGTGGGGAGGTGAAAACCCTGAGTCTGCATCATGACATACATACTCTCAAGGCAACGTGGGACACTAACAGGCATTTATCAATACCTCTTGTGCTGAGAGAGCCTAAAGCAAGCTTCCTCAACCTCGGCCCTCCAGATGTTTTGAGACTACAATTCCCATCATCCCTGACCACTGGTCCTGCTAGCTAAGGATCATAGGAGTTGTAGGCCAAAAACATCTGGAAGGCCGAGGTTGAAGAAGCCTGGTCTAAAGCTTCCTCTATGTGTGGCATTTGTATTCGTTGACTTGGAGGAGCTCACAGTGGCCTCCTCTGTACTCTCCCCCTCCCTTGTTTTATTGTCCCAGAAACCCTATGAGGTAGGTTGGATTGAGAAATTGCAACTGGCCCAAGCTCACCCCCTGAGCTTTCATGGGGATTTGAACTCTGGTCTTTCAGGTCCTAGTCCAACACACTAACCACTACATCACACTGCCCCCGTAAGGATAATAATATAAGAAGAGCCTTTCTGCATAAGTAAGGTCCATCTAGCCCCGGAATCTGTTTCTAACAGTGGCCACAGGTGTCACAGTTTTGAAAAATGGTAATAACTTGAAATGAGTGTGACTGCACAAAATTTTATATGTGATTGGGAGGAAGGCTTCAAAGTTCTCCCTGCTCAAACAGGAGGCTGCCCAAAGTGAGTGACCAAGGTGTGGGCAAGAGATCAAGTGAACAAGGAGGTTACCTTTGTATCTCTTTTTCTCTGTCCTCATTTCCCACTACCTCATTGGTTTCGAGACTGATGGTATGACCCGCTTGTGTGTGGCTGTTCTAGCTACATAAGCAGCAGCACCAGAGAATCAGAATTAGAATGTAGCATGCTGTTTTGGCTTATCTTCTCAAAAGGCAATATGCAAACTACTATGCTTATTTGCAACCAAGATATACAGGCAACGAACATTTTGCACGCATTCTAAGCATGCGCCACCATGCATGCAGAGGTGGTTTTTGGACCTGGAAGAGGGTGGGCTTACGCACTCCACCGATGCATGCGATGATCAAGTATACAACCCCAGTGCAAGTTGGGGGTTGCCTGCGTGTAAAGGAGTGATGGCTTGTGATATGTTGCCAGCATTGCACTTGTAGCTGAAAAAGTTGCACCAGTGTAAGGCAGATAATGCTCAATCAATTGTCATGATGGCAAAGTATTCCCTGTAGAATTTGATGAATCCTCCTCCTGTTTATTGCAAGGGCCTAAAGTAATGTTGGCCTTTTCACATGACCGAAGGCTACTGGGGATACTGGGGATCAGCCTTCCAAGCTGTAAAATGGGCTCATTAGTATTTCATGGTGTCAGTGGCTAGGGCCCAGGGTGTGCGTTCAGGGAATTACTTAGTTACTGATAATGTAAAAAGTTCCCTTATCTCTATAAATTTGTTTAAATAAACAGAACAATTATCTTTTGTTGCAGATCTTGGGATGCCATCACACACATCCAGTCATCAAAACTACTGTCTTGTATTTCCACTTCATTGGTTGCACCACTTTCAGTTTCTCAGGTAGATGAAAAGATTTCCTAACCAGGCGTAAAATTCCCACGGTGTCGTCCCCCGCCCCCCCCCCCTTTCCATGGTCTGCATTGCATGAGTTGCTCTGCTGGAGAGTGATTAATCACTGGCTACAAGATGGAACAGAGATGGCTGGCATAACTTACAGAAGCAGTGTTATCTGCTGGCTCCCTTGCTGCAGGAGTGATGGTGTCTGTCTATTTTCTGTGTGTGTATGTGTGTGTGTCTCAGTGTTGTTTTGTGCTGCCATGTCAACTTCTAATGGATTGTTATTCAGGTCAGTAGAGATACTGCATCTACCCTTTTCAGTCATCCTAATGTATTTTTCCTTTGCCACTGAAAGGGAAACAAACAGTAGCAGTTACTGGTCAATACACAGCTTATTTTGGACTTGCCATTGGTGTCATGTTTGCAGCTTCAGTGGCTGCTAAGGGTTACAGACATCCTAACTTGAATCCCTGCAATTTTACACAGAGTGGTTTCCACACTTGAAGGATTACTTATGAAAGAAAAGGGAAGGAGGTTAGTTATTAGTAGCATGGCAACAGAATTTTATATATGTATGATGCAGAATTGTGTTTTTGTATCCAAAATGGAACTTCTTAGTGAATGGGATTTTGTTTTATAAGAACAACTAATTATCTGCTATTGCTTTGGAATGTAAAAGCAATAATTTTGTCCACTTTGTCTTGAACGTCAAATAAGTAATATTTAATATAATGAGGAAAGGTTCTGTGGGCCTGAGTTTTTGTTGTGTGTGTGATGGTTTGGTTTTATTCCATTATCATTTCCATACAGTTGGCTGGGGGCGGGGGAAACCCTGGTCAGATAGTTGCCCAAGCACTTAAAATTTTGACAGTGTTTCTTGTCAGTTTAGACAGTCCTTTCCCCATCCCTTGCCCAATCCTCTGTAGAGCTGATGTCTAAAAAACCTGATTTCCTCCCAGTTTTGAATGCAGTAGTTTGAATAGCAATAGGGTGCTAAGGAAAAATCTAGAGTTCTTTCACTTTTCACAATAGTACAATAATTTTTCCAAGAATAAGGTTTCCATGTATGTGGGCTGCTAGGGAATAGTGGTGCTCTCAAGGCCTGATTAGTCTGGTCAGAGGTGATGTAGTTCCATGGTTGCATGGTGACCCTGACATGCAGCCCATGCTCCCCGTATAGTCTGAAGGGAAGAAATGGGATTGGGGAGCTTTACAACACTGGGAAGAATACCTGGATCAACATACTACAGCAGACATGTCCAGCCGTTTGACCTCTGCCCCCCGGCCTCTTGCTCCATCACGTCAATTTGGCACTCATTTGGCGTTAGCTGTTGGTGACCCTGACATGCAGCCCACGCTCCCCTTATAGTCTGAAGGGGGAGCTTCACAACACTGGGAAGAATACCCGGATCAACATACTAAATAAGACATGTCCAGCCGTTCGACTGCAATCAACAGGTAGATCCCTTGGTGTTTGTTGTCAATCGCCAGATCCTTACCTTTAAAAAAACAACTTTTAAAAAATGGGAATGGATGTCTCTGCCCCACGCCCTCTTGCTCCATTGCATCAATTTGGCATTAGCTGTTGGTGAGCTATTTAAAGGAAGCTAAGAAGCTCAACAACTCTGGTGCCCCCCCCAAAGTTCAGCTCTGTTTCATCCTCCCTTCACTGCCAATGGGTCGGTCACTGCCAGTCTTTTTATAGTGGGGGTAGATCACAGTCTCTGGGGAGTTGGACGTGCCTGCATAGGATAAGTCAGTGGTGTCCAAACTTTTTTCAAAAAGGGCCAGATTTGATGAAGCGAAGGGCCATGAGGGCCAGCCAAAGTTGTTGAGCTTTTTTTAGGATTGAAGTTGCCGCCCCCCCCAAAAAAATGGACTTTGGACGTGCCTGGGATATATGCTACTGGCCTTGTTCTCAAAGATAAACTATGCAGATTTTCTAGTTGTATGTGTTGCCTTTTTGGGGGGCAAATTATCGAAACCTCAGAAGTAGTCATTCTCATAAATGAGTCGATTTCTTATACATGTATCATTTCTATGTTGGGAGTTTAAGGAAATATATAGCATTTCATGTAATTTTTACAGAATTTAATTTATATCATCATAAGCTTTTTTGTGTATATTTATACAATTGTGCCTTCCCTTCTAAATCACTCTTCTAAACAGATCTACCTTCAAGGAGTGTTGGGTTATTACTCTCCTTTTGTGTGTTTTGTTAAAAACACACACTCTTAATTATGGTTCTTTTTTTAAAAAAATGAATATGTTTGAGGGAATTCAGTGGTCTGGGATACTTGAGGTGGGATCCAGTGCCCTTGTTCTGTTATCAAAAGGATTTACTTCAAAATGGGATAGGGGAGGGACTGCTGCCAATAAATACAATGTCAACACTGCCTCTGTACCAGATCAACCATTTGAATTTAGTATTAGCCTCAATATTAAGAAAGTTGTTCGCATTTGTTTTTCTGTTTTTGTGGTGAATTGCATCAAATAGGCATACAGTGGAACCTTGGTTTGCAACCATTTTGGATTACAACCACGTCAAACCCGGAAGTGTGTGTCCCTTTTTTTGAATTACAGCCCATTTTTTGGAGGCCCCATTGGTGGAAGCGCGCCTTGGGTTACAACCTGTTTTGGTTTACAACTGGCCTCCGCAATGGATTATGGTTGTAAACCAAGGTACCACTGTACTGGATCTATTCCTGGGTGGAAAACTTTATAAAGGCATTGTTGAAAGATACAGTCCACACTGGTAGGGTTAGGAAGGACTGCTGTCTGAAACAGTGGCATTTGGATGACATTACTGCCAGTCAATACTAAGCACCTTGAGATGCTTTTGTACAGTATAAGGCAGCTTCCTCTCTCACCATCCTAGTGGGGCTCACTGAAAAGCATTTTGCTGCTTTTTCTAGCTCTGGAGTGTAGTTAATTACAAAACTTGATTTGTGAATCTTGTTTCTGATGTATAACTCATCTAAAAATCAGTTGTTATGCTGTACAAAATAAAACAAATGCCAAACCAACTTGTTGTTTCCTCCTGCTCTGGAGGCTAGGATCTAGACCAGTGGATTCAAGTTACAGTATAAGAAAGGAGATTCTGACCAAACATCAGGAAGAACTTTCCAACGGTAAGAACTGTTTGACAGTGGAAGATACTCCCAGCAGAGGTGAGGTACTCACCTTCCTTGTAGGTTTTAAAGCAGAGGCTGGATGGCCATCTGGCATGGATTTTTAGTTGAGGTTCCTGCATTGCAAGGGGTTGGAATAGATAACCCTTGGGATCCCTTCAAACATTTCTATGATTCTATGAAAGGTGAGGTGCAGCAGAAACATGGTGGAGGAAAATCAGTTGCAGTAAGGCAAATTGAGAAGTTTAGTTGTCAGCAGCCATTTAAATAAAGTAGATGATGAGGTTAGTTGCGTGTCACCTGGAAAGCAGATCTGGTGACCAGGAGCAGAACTGGAAAAGAGTAGTATTTAACTTAAACTGAACAGCAATAATAAAAACCCATTAGTACAAACTAACTAAAAATTCCAAGCTCCGATAGGGCACTTTCTTTTTTCTTAATGTTATTGTGGTTGCTTTCCTTAAATGATATTCTCCCATGTATTCCATAATGTACACTGTATGATATCCAGATCCCAGAAGCCTGCCATCTGAGATCTGGTGTGTCCCTTCCCTTGTGTAGCAGCATTATGTCTAGGTCAGTGTTAATGGTGATTGTGGATCGTGTGAGCATCGATATAGACAAGTTACAAATCTGCATAGGCAGTAGAAGGGAGGAAGAGAGAAAGCGCAAGCTGAGAACACAACCCTACTATTCAAACCATACTTAGGAGGTCAGAAATGTTATGTCTGCATGGGATCAAACTCCTGGTGGCATATGTGGAATGCATATGGGAGTTTGAATTAAGCAGAGTTTGCAAACCTGCTTTTAATTCTGTTTGCAAAAACTAACCATAGTTACAGTAGCATTATTGAAGATTTCACACTGCACCATGGTTAGCTCCAAAAAGGGAAAGCATAGGAGGATTCATCAACAAGCATGAAGATAGTGGGAGGGAGCATGTGAGTTGAAGCATGCAATTAATCTCCTAGCCATAGTTAGGAAATCAGAAATGTTACATCTTCACCAAACCTGAGGAAAGGGGTTTTGATTTTTTGATTTTTTCAAATGGTGCATGTAGTGATTTGTTACTGCACCTGAATGCAGTCCTCATGCAAGCACCTATTATTCTATATGAACTGGAAGACTCTAATAAAACAAATAAAAGGGAACATTATCTATTATAATTGTATCAAATGTATTACAACAAAGAAACAAAATAAAACTACTTTTCTATTGCACAACTGTCTGGGCTGCTATGGCTGTGCTAGAATGGGAATGCAAGATCTTTTCGGGCATAATCTGTTTCATGTAGGTTTGTTGAAATGCCAAGCAGTGCTGATACATTTTACATTCACCTCCTAGCCAGGTGTGATGAAGTGCAATAATTGAGTGCTATTAAAAGAGAAAAAGAATTGCCAGCACTCAAGGGCATCATAAAAAATGAATGGCAAATAAACAATCAAGGAGGTTACTATGGAAATTGCACATGTCTCAGTTAACCCTGTAGACGATATAATGGCTTTGTTAAAACCAATAAGACTTATGTTACATCTTTAAATGCAGCCAGGAATTTACACTAGTCACAGGGTCTGTCTAAAGCAAAGGATTTTAAAACAAACGTACAGTTAAAGATATATTTGTATTCTCTAAAAAGCAGGATGTATGTGGGAATTTTCTCACTATTTTAATTTCCTTTTTGCAGACATTAATCAGTTCTGCTCAGTGGCACACATCCTAAACATATGATGTCATTTAGTAAGACTGTGATTGTTTTCAGAAACATGATTTGAAAAACACACACCTTCTCCACAGAAGCTGATTTGTCTGTTTTTGCCATTACCATCTTCATGCTGTTAATTCAAGAAGGAAACTTTAAAAATCTTTCCTCGTAAACTTTAATAAATGTATTGTGTATCAGTAGGGGGCTAAAACACTGGCAGATGTTCAAGGCAAACCATATGAGATGAAATTGGACATCTTTTGGACACTTGATTCCTTTCTAACACACACCACGGAGGAACAAACATGAAGAATGCTACAGTGACAGTGGCCAGACGATATTTTCCATTTCTGCGTCCTAATGTGCCCTTGCTATGGCGTGTCCCCCAATCATCTGAGTTCTGAGTCATATAGCATATGTTGTTGTTTTTCTCATTAATCATCCTCACTTTTTGAATCATCCAATAAACAACCTCCAACAGGAAAACTAAGCTCGACTTGGTTGCCACTTGCTGGAAAAATGTATATGATCCAAACCTGCATTTTTGCGACTGCAAGTCTCAGTCTGTATTTCATCTGTTGTCTTGATAGATGTCTTGATGCCTCAGTTCTTAACAGAGCTAAAATGAATTTGGTCCTGGAAGTTTTCCTTGGAACATGTGCTTTATGACTTTGGGTATTGTGCTGTAGGTGTATGCTAAATATTCATACCTGATACGTAGTAGCATATTATGGTAGTTGTCAACCTTTCCATATTTAAAGAGCACTTTCCATTTTGGCTCCCATGTATCACTGAGGATTCCAGGGTACAAATATAGGATGCATACCCAGTCCATGCAAGTTATTGTTGAGCCTCTCCATTGCCCATCATTACATGAGTCTTTTCACTAGAACACACCCTAGATTCCCTTGAAGATAATCAGTAGCGGTGGGAAAGCTGTCTCAGGGTAAGTATGTCTGCCTTAACTATTTCTTTCATTGCAAAAAACCTGATGATAAAGGTTCTGTAGAACTAAGGATTCCCAGGGATTTACCACTGGCATATAATGTTTTACAATGTTTATTAGTTGTCATGTGGCGGTACTTTAGTATCTGGCGTTATCTGGGAGAGCCCCTCCACTACTTATTTGTTTGTTATCGAGCGGCATCTTGCACATTAGTTTTTTTCCTTAGCTATTACCTATTTTCTTTTCTTTATTTTCTTTCCTTCCTTCTTTCTTTTATTTATTTGCAAAGTTTTATTATTAATTCATGTTTTAATGTCATAAAACGAAAAGAACAATTATAACAAAACACAAATTAAAAGTTGAAAAACAAAACTATAAAATAGGCACATAGAATAGGTAGTTGCACATGAGTTAAAATAACAAAGTCCAAGTAAAGATTTTCAACTTTATCAGATCATCAAGTATAGTTCCTGTTTTGCCAGACGGGATGAGGGTTGTCTTGGAAAAGATGGTTCTGCTGCATTACTTACATCTTCTAACCTTTTGTTACCATTGCTACTAAATATCTCAATAATACTAATTTTCTCTCGGTGTACGCTCCAGTAACTATGGATAAGCATGGGACAAAACAACACAGAGACTCAAATATTAAAGAAAAAGCAAAGTAAATTTTATTTTATTTTATTTTATTTACAATGGTTGTTGTTATTATAGACAAATGCTGATGTTTGTATAGGGCAACATGCACACTATTCTTTATTACTGTTGCTTTAAATAAATGTATTTACACTATATGATTGCAATTACTTTAAATAATATAGCAAATACGGTTTAGGGTTCCTGTCACCTAAAGCCAATTTTCCCATACCACTCCTCCCTAGGTAACCCTCAACTAGCTGCTGAGGATTTGCAGTCTTCAACCAGGTCTGTGGCCTCTTCTCCCTTGAATCTCTTGAGTGTCTCCCAGGACTTATGCTACAGTCTTCACTCTAGTCCAACCATCAGTGTTGCTCAAGGTTCTCTGCAATTCTGCTGACTTTTGGCTGTATAACTTTCTTGAAGGCTGCCTCATTAGTCACAAGCTCTTCCCCACACACCTTGATTTCAGCTCCTGGCTTTTCTCAGGCCTCCTAAGTCCCACAATGACCATTGCTAGACTCAAAACTCCAGCTCTTCCTTCAGCTGATAAGTGTTCTCTCTCACACTATTCTCTTAGAAGCTGTCTCCATCTCTGTTCTTCTCCTTGGCTAGAGCCTATCCTTCCTTCTCTCTATAGTGCACCCATTTCAATTTGGATAGAAATCTGTATGTTCACTGTGTTCTGTTTGGATCAAATACAGCAGTACCTCCGGTTACGAACGCTTCAGGTTAAGAGCTCCGCTAACCTGGAAGTAGCTGCTCCTGGCTGCAAACTTTGCCCCAGGATGCGAACTGAAACCGTGCGCCGGAGGCCCCATTAGCAAAAGCACGCCTCAGGATAAGAACAGTTTCAGGTTAAGAATGGACCTCTGGAACGAATTTAAGTTCATAATCAGGGGTACCACTGTACTGCACTTACCTGTTGAGTAAAGGAAGTTTGTTATGACAGTATATTATTGCTCCATGTTGCATTTGGAAGGGAAGATACTTCGTTGCCCGGGTATTTGGACGCTGTGCTTATTTTAGACTGCTTAAGAAAGAGGAAGGGAAGGTTGTTCAGGAGTGATCCCCTTGTTCTTTTTGCTTCTGCTGCCGCCTTTGCCCCTGGAGCCCTAGTTGCAGCATTAAACTTGAAAGTCCCAGGGTGTAGTTTTTTAAAAAAAACAAAAACAAAACTCTGGCATCCTGAAGCGGCATATATGTAACATAACCTTCCTCAACTCAGTGCCCTACAGACATTTTGCTCTGCAACTTGACCAGCTCCAGCCAGTACCATTGTGATGAGAGTTGAAGCCATAAGAGTAATGCATCTTCTTTCTCAACTTGATTGCTGGCCTTGGCTGTTTTTGCATAAGCAGCAGTGCCACTTCGCCATGGATCCTGGCAGAGCCATAGCTATGTGGGAAGTGGGGCTAGCTGGGTGAAGCCTCCAGAGGGGCGCCATTGAGGCTCCCAGCCTGTGTGTGTACGCAAATGTGCAGTGGTGCGTGCATGCCAAATTGGGTCTTTGACCTGGGTGAAATAAAGTCTATGTGCAGGGTCCTCTCTTATGTGCTGATTAATTATTTTGACAAGAGAGTAGAGTACAGATGTTCTGTGATATGAATAAGTTCAGTTCCCTTTTATGGGTCTTCTCGATTCTTGGTGCTGTGCTTCACTGTAGCCAGAGGTTTTCTACTGTGACTTTGGGGGAAAGTCATCTGGCTCTCTGGACTGAGTCCATGGGGCATGCTTTTCCTTACACCACTTATTTGCAGGGCTTTTTTTCCAGAGGGAACTCACAGGAGCTCAGTTCTGGCACCTCTCTCAAGTGGGTGCCCTTGCCATTCTAAGAGAACGAGGGAAGCGTTCATGGTGAGTTCCAGCACCTCTTTTTCTAGAAAAATGGCACTGCTTATTTGATAGATAATAACATTATGCCACCATTGGGAGCGAAAGCAACCTCTGAGCAAGCAGAGGGTTCTGACTAGCCTTGGTTCTCCCTGGCCATGCACCTACTCCATCCATTTCAGCATTTTTTAGTTCTGCCAGCTCACACCCAGCAGTGCAGCAGTATCATTGTTTCCCCTCACCCTCACCCCCAAATTCTGTCTGTGCAAGGGGATTTAGTAGTGATCTTATCCTCCATATTATCATGCACATTTGTGTATGGCATAAAGATTAAACTGAATTCATAAATGAGTGTGGAAGGTGAGCCAAGTAGTGTTAATTGATTTACCACAGGCACCAGTACACAAGTTTAGATTCCATCTGGGGAGAATGGTGTGAATTTCATTTCTTCAGTTGCTTGTGCTGAAAATATTTGGCATGCATCCTCAACTGACTTTTCAGTGCATGCTGTAGCCTGCTATTTCATCTTGGGTGAAGACAATAGAGACACACAGAAAAGCTTTATATCTTTACACTCTGATAAAGACTTCAGATTTCACTCTGAACTTGTGTAGCGACTGGCTTAATTTCATTAAGTTGAAAATTAAGGTGAAAAATCTGGACAAAAGCTTAACCTAATGCTAAAAATTAAAGTTCTGAATGGGGCTGAAAGAGAAATATTGCAGTTTAAGCTCCCCTCTCCTTTCTGTGTTTAGTTTAATTAACTGAAGGCAGCTTTGCACGACCCAGTTACCTTTTTGATGGATAGTGGCATCATTTTCCCCAACCTTGTGGATGCTCAGGCGTGTTGAGATTATGACCTGGTTCCATCCACTTCAGGAAATTTTCCAAGGTGTGATAAATTTATATGGTAGAACATCCCTAAGACTCACTTAATACCCCCAAATCATTTATATGTGGCCACATAAAATGTTGGTGTGAATATGCTGTTGCGTCCCAAAAACATAAATTAGAACTCTCCTTTTGAACATAACCTTTAAGCTGCAAATGTTCTTCCACATAATATAGACCTAGTTAGCTCTCAGCAATGGGAAATGGGATAGATAAAGCGACGCCCGTAGCCCACTTGCCTATTTCCAAGAATTGCCAGTTCGGTAAGTTCTTCAAAGGATTTATTTTGGACGCTACAGTCACTAAATTATGCTCTTTGGGTTGCTTTACCATTTTAGGAATATTGCAGACTATTAACGACAATCCATGAATTCTTTAGTCCTTATTAAAAAATTAACCATGGCTATTTCCGTATCACACTTTTATAAATAGGCACTCAACTGTAGCGAGTAAGACTCTACCCATTGCCAGCTTTAAACATAGCTAGATTGTTCTTTTTCTCAATTTGGATTGAACCTGATTGGGGATAAAGGCATCAAAAAAACAGTGTATCACACGAAATGACATGATAGTTGCAGGATTGACTCCAGATTGAGTAAATGAGCCGTAAAATGGCAAATGAGGTTCAATGTAAACAAGTGTAAAGTGATAAATATTGGGGTAAGAAAGTCTCAATTTCACATATATGCTCATGGGGTCTGAACTGCCTGTGACTGACCAGGAGTGAGACCTTGGGGTCGTAGTGGTTACCTCATTGAAGTTGTTGAGAGTGTAAAAGTGTGAAATCCATGCTAGGGGTCAATAGGAAAGGAATTAAAAATTCAACTGATGTTATCATAATGCTGTTATACAGATCTGTGGCACAACTGTATTTGGAATGCTGTGTACAGTTCTGGTTGCCTTACCTCAAAAAGGATATTGTACAGTTGGAAGAGGTTCAGTAAACTGTGACCGCAATGAGCATCTCCTCGAGGGAAAAGTTGCAGCATGTGGAACTTGTTAGCTGAGACAAAAAACAAGTAAGAGGTGACAGGATAGAAGTATTTAAAATTATGCATGACCTAGAGAAAAAGGGGATAGGGAAAGATGATCATATCCTGCAAGGGTACTGTGCAAAGTCAAAAGAAGGCGACATCACCCTACAGAAGATGCATGTAATTGAAACTGCAGCAAAACTTAACAGGAGTGGCATCACGTCTCAGTCATCAAGTTTTAAATACAGTGGTACCTCAGGTTAAGAACTTAATTCGTTCTGGAGGTCCATTCTTAACCTGAAACTGTTCTTAACCTGAAGCACCACTTTAGCTAATGGGGCCTCCCACTGCCACCGGAGCACGATTTCTGTTCTCATCCTGAAGCAAAGTTCTTAACCTGAGGTACTATTTCTGGGTTAGCAGAGTCTGTAACCTGAAGCGTATGTAACTCGAGGTACCACTGTATGTGTACTCCCGTCCAAACAATTTACTGAGGAACAAGTGCTTGAGTACCGGTATTTCCACAGAGTCAGAATCTGTTTATGAAGTTTATGTGTCAACAAAGGTTGGGCCACTTGGACAAAGCATGACACAAGCTGTGGGGCCACAAACTAGCAAACTACAACTCAGTTTAGCTGCAGATCAGTACACATTCAGCTTCATTGGCTATTCACAGGTTTTAGAGTCATGAGAGGGAGGTAAAGCATATTTCTCTGTGTCACCTCATCAGCTTTACCACGTT
The DNA here is from genome assembly GCF_964234715.1 of Podarcis melisellensis. Lineage (NCBI taxonomy): Eukaryota > Metazoa > Chordata > Lepidosauria > Squamata > Lacertidae > Podarcis > Podarcis melisellensis. The sequence goes on from NC_138541.1 coordinate 50,038,045, forward strand.
CACCAATACTGTTCCCACAGTGTTCTAAGCTTGTGCTTGATGTGTCTGCTATCGTATGCTTGTGAATTTTGCTGAGTTTTGCAATACTCTGCTATTCTTCGTTAGTTGCTTCTAAACAGCTGCATTCCCTCAAAAATGATTCATTCTGCTGTTCTTCACTTGGGTGTCCCACATTTCATTCTTTGGCCAGATGTTCATTACTTGGATACTGCTGTGGGAAGTTTTCCCCACTGTGGAGATTTGTGCTATAGTCTTGATGATATACACAGTGTGCAGCACGAAGTCGTCTTCTTACTATGAATGAGCACTCATCGCAATGTCTCTTACATGTAGTTTTAATGGTTTCAATAAACAGGCCTTATGTTTACATGTTCTGCTTTTGGCTTGTGCTCTGATGAAAAATCAACATGAGTATCGCAAAATAAACACTCCAATTGACTGTTAAATGACCTTTGACTTAAACAAATATTTCATTTGAGATACTGTTCACATGACAACCTTTTTAAAAAAGCATGTCTTTTAAGTTAGTAAATAACTCCCAGCATGCACACACGTGCGCGTGCACGCATACACACACACACACACACACACACACACACACAAATATGATTGCTTATATGAGAGATTCAACACTACTGAAATATTAACCAGATTTATAGCATTTGACAGCAACTGAAGATACATGCAGGTATCTCCCCGCCCCCCCCCCCGCTCACCTTCACAGGTGAAGTTCAGACATTACCTCATAATTTTGGGGGACTGAAAAATCCTTAGTTTCCCATAAATAATTTTTAAAAATGTGAACTTCATGAGGTATCAACCATACTCAATTCATTATACTTACCTGCAAATGAGACACGATTTTGACATGTACATTTGAGGGTGTTCCCAAGCTTTGGTTGGGTCATATTTTTGATTTGTTATTTCCAGTCATTTCTGACTGGAAAATTATTATGTTACAATCTGTTTTCAGAGTCAGTACCTTTCTTCCATATTTTACCTAGGCTGCATGGCAAAAAGGCTTCTTCATAGTTAGGCTATCACTTAAGCTGTCAGAAGCCGGGAGTGGACAGGAAGACGGAGATTCAAAGATTTTGCCAAAATTGCTTCATTTATTTTGTCCTGGTCAAAGACATTACTAAAGCTTACAGTGGTACCTTGGTTTACAAACTTAATCCGTTCCAGAAGTCAGTTCTTAAACCAAGGTGTGCTTTCCCATAGCAGCGGGGGACTCAGTTTACAAATGGAACACACTCAACATGTTCTGCTTCCAAGGCAAAGTTCACAGACCAAAACACCTACTTCTGGGTTTGCAGCGTTCTTAATCCAAGGTACCACTGTATTTGTATACCAAAGGAGCCCAATTAAATGTTTACATAAAAATAGATTTCACAATGTCTAGGGCAGGGGGGGGAGGGGCTAATCTCTGCACCATTGGCCACATTCAGTCCAGCAAGAGGTTTTTGTGTGAAACTCAAATCCCCCTACCCAAAGTGTCATTTAAAATAATAACAAATAAAACTCTTTTTTTTTTTTTTTACTGTTCCTCTGGGTTCTTTGCCGTGGTACCGTAATGTCAAAGATTCCCTCACCTTTTTTCCACATTCAATTAAAAAAGAACACACTTTTGAAATCGTTATGATGTTTGTACTCCCTGCTCCCTTAGATACTCCACTGGAATGTATTCTCCAATTTTCTCCATTTTTATTTTTCTTACTTACCACTCCAGTGGGTCCCATGATACAATTTTGTGATGCCAAACTGTTTGTGTGGACACCCCTCCAATTTACCCTATTGTCCATGCCCATTTTTGCACATCAGCTGTACCTCAGTTGACAAGCCTCTTTCTACCTCCAACAGTTGACGATGAATGAAAAAGGTTTGCCACCCCTTGACTCTAGGGGATGTGGGGACTTTCAGTCTCCTGAGCAGATGATGATGTCATCACTTCCTCCAATATTGAATTCAGATGCTGTCAACAGAATTGTAGCCAAATGGTGCCACTAGAAAATGAGAGAGGTATCTGCATGCTTGGAAGAGCCCCAAAGTTTGAAGTAGAAGAAAACCGAAGGAGGCAACACCACCAATATTATTATTTATTAAATTTATATACTATCCTATACCTGGAGGTCTCAGGGCGGTTCACAGAATAAAATAGAAATATAAAACCACAAAATACATAATCAAACTAAAAATATAGCCCAATAAACACTGAGCCACATAATTCTTAATTGGTTGGAGGAAGGGGGTTGGAATGGAGTATCCTGGAAGATGTCATGAGTAATCCACACTAATGTTTTGTTGTAGGTTCCACTTGTTTCCTCTAGTCGGATTGTCTAGCAGTTTCTATGTTTTGTGTGAATGTAGTCACTGTGTAGTTTGATCACTTTTTTAAAAAAAATATATATTCTTATTAAAGATTTCTTGGTTTACAAAAGTATGTGCAGTGTCTCTTTTTTCAAGTTACATTTTCTACAGATCAGTTTCATTACTTGAAACATTAGTGTTACATTAGGAAGAAAAGGGAGAAAGAGGTGGAGTTGGGGGAATGGTGAGTGGGTTGGGGTTGGGTGGCAGGGCTTCTGTTCTACTTAGTGTACGCATGGGATTTTCTGTCAGCGTGTGGGTTTTCTTATTTGCTTGTATTCCTTTGGTGGTGAGAGAGGTTGGGGTTGGCCTAGGGTTTGGTTGGTTGTCTTTGATGGGCTGTAGTGAAATTTGTTTTCATGTGTTTGTGGGGAGGTGTTTTTTGGAGCAGGTTAGCCAGATTGATTCAAATGCTGTTGGCGGGTTCTTGTTGTTGTCGTCTTGTTGGGCTGTGGTTTGACCACATGTTGAACTTTAAGATGACAAAGAAACAGGTGAAAGGATGGAACCATAAGTGATGGGCTAAAACAGAAGACACTGTAATCATGAACAGAGTTGAGATGAGGCAAGACTTTCCATGAACTCAGTTTGCTGCCAGAGATATCTGCTGTGCACAAAACTTCCTTCCTCCTCTTCCTTCTCGTATTGATGCACATTTTAACTCACTGAACATGCTTTTTAAAATAATATTTATTGCCCCCTTTTTTATTTGAAAAGACCCTTGCTCTCTTTTTTCACATCTGAGGATCTTCCACTGTTGTATCCTGTATTCTTTCTAAGGGCATGTATTCTCGATCTACTCAGGAGTAAGCCCCATTTTGTTCATTGAGACTCACTCCCAGGTTAATGTGTCTGTGGTTGCATCTTTAATCTCTGTTTTTGCTTGTTGTCCAACACGGGAGTCCACTAGAAAAGCTGCATGTTGGAAGTTTCACCTTGTCCCATCTCCTGCTTTTGTCTCCCACTCCATTGCTTCACTTACTATATTGACGGCTTAACTGGATTCTTATCCCACACAATGCCTGATTATCCTGTGGGCAATTTGTGATTTTATTGGTCCTGTGTTAACACAGAGGACTATCCACAATCTCTTTGAGCAGAAATGGTATCTTTAGAGAGAGAGAAAGCAAAAACAAATGTATTTCATGGAGGTCTGCAAGGTTTGAATCTGGGTGGAGTATCTTTAGGTCTGCGCGTGTTTGCTACAAAAACAAAGAGGAGCTTTAGTGACAAGTTCCATCTGTCCAGGTCTGTACAGCTGCCCACTGATTGGCTGCCGCAAGACTTTCTGTTTGCTTTAAATGTGTGTTTTTAGCTCTTTTGCAGCGAGAGTGTGTGTTTTGTTTCTGTTTCCTTCCGACATGCAAAACATAGGCCTAAATTTTTAATTAGCAAAAGTGAGTGGTGAAAAGGGAGGAGGGGGCTGAGTAATGTAACAAGCCTCAGTGGAGAGCAGCTGGGATGTGTTGCCATGACGACAGGTTCAGCAGGCTGCCAGCTAGCATGTCAATGGGCAGTGTAGGGAGGGAGCTTTCAAACAGCGCCTGCTAGCCACAATGTGATTGGTCACACCTCTGTTGTCTTTGTGTGGACCAGGGAATGCTGGGTAGGACCCGGAGTGAATGCTCAGTTTGTCTCAAAGCGACGGTGAGGTAATGCTTTTGAATCTTTTGGGATTACGGACTCGGATCTTTTGAAAGGCTGCAGTGTAGATTATTTTCATTCCCGTTTGAACTGAACCCCCCCTCCCCAGTACTCTTTATATGGTTTCTATGTATATTTATGTAGTGGGATGTGGGAATTTAGGAGAGCAATTTAAGATTTATATGTGGGCAGATTGATTGGCAGTGTTTGGGATGAGCTGCTTTCAGCATAGCTACGTAGTGCTGGCATAATTGAAGATGCGCTGACAACTCCTTTGGCAAAGCGTGATAAAAGGGATTGATGTGGGAGAGAAGAAAGTTTGGAGTTACTTTCTGGTCACCTTTGGAAGAAGAGACCCAAGTTATGCCACTATTTGAATGATAGGATTTGGGTGGTTCAGTTATGTGCAGGATGAATTTATTATTTAACGCAGATTGTAAAATTGTGAATATGTAATCCCAGTGTGCAGTGAGTAACCCATCTGTGTAATTCTAGGAATTTGATAGTTTGGAGAAATGTTTAAGATGTAGGATGCTAATGGTTGTTTGTGATGATTTTTAAAACTAATCATCATTGTTTCAATGGCTGAAAAGCATTGGAAATACTGTCATACTGTGTTTGTAAAAAAACTTGCCTACAGTAGTTAAGACTTGATTGAATATCAGGTGGTCCCCTTTTTGGCAGAAGGCGGGGGGAGAGAATTGTATAATGTATATGTTGTGAGCCAGTAAGATTTGGTGAAATAACTGCTTGCTTTCCATTGCAGTTGCATTTATACTTTGAGATAAATAATGTTAAGGCATTGTTTTCTTGCATTTCTGTTTGCCCATGGCATCTACCTTGAGCACTTGCATAACCAAATCAAAGCAACTTGCTGCATAACGATCAGATTTGTATGTGCTAATAGAAATTCACATATTGCCCTCATTGGGTATGTAGCTTTAATATGTGCAGGAGGTGAGGCCAAAGGAGGGCTAGCAAGTTCCAAGAAATGGAAGAGGAGTAGAAAGAAGCTGTTCCTATATGACAGGATACTTAAAACAAGCAAAAACCATCTGACTCCACAGCTTAGCATTTTAATGTGGCATTCGCTAGCTTCAGCAGCTTTCGAAACAAAAAATTTAAAAAATTCTTTCCAGTAGCACCTTAGTGACCAACTAAGTTTGTTATTGGTATGAGCTTTCATGTGCATGCACACATGTGTATCTGAAGAAGTGCGCATGCACACGAAAGCTCATACCAATAACAAACTTAGTTGGTCTCTAAGGTGCTACTGGAAGGATTTTTTAATTTTTTTGTTTCGACTACGGAAGACCAACACGGCTACCTACCATATTTTTCGCCCTATAGGACGCACCAGATGATAGGATGCACCTAGTTTGGGGGGGGGGGGAGGAAGCAAGGGGGGGGAATTCTGAATCCCAGAAGCCAGAACAGCAAGAGGGATCTGGCTTCTGGGATAGCCTCTTGCTGTTCTGGCTTCTGGGATAGCCGCTGGGATAGCTGGTCTAGCTTTGCACGAAGCCTCCGCAGGGCACCGGGAGCCTTCATCCCCGTGCCCTGCGGAGGCTTTGTGGGGCTATGCAAAAGCCAGAATAGGAATCCGAAGCCTTTGGACCGCAGCGTTAGGTCCCGCTGCGCTCCAAAGGCTTCAGGCGGCTATCCCTGAAGCCTGGAGAGTGAGAGGGGTTGGTGCGCACCAACCCCGCTCGCTCTCCAGGCTTCAGCGAAAGCAACACGTAGCCTCCGGAGAGCGTAGGGAGCGCTCCCTTTGCGCTTTGGAGGCTTCACGTTGCTTTCGCTGAAGCCAAGGAGCCTGCATTCGCTCCATAGGACGCACAAACATTTCCCCTTAATTTTTGGAGGGGGAAAAGTGCATCCTATAGAGCGAAAACTACGGTACCTGTAACTTCAGCAGCTTTGCCATTGTACTTTGGGCATGCTCGGTACTGCATTTTGCCCTCTGTTAAGCCTATATACGTGCATGTTCCCAGGTAGTGAAAGAAGCAGCAGCTAGGGCAAAAATGGATCTACCGGCAGGACGTTCGAAATTGTACCAGGGAGGGATTTCTGGTGTTTTATGATGATGGTAAGATGCACTGTACTGTAGGTACCCACGATTCAAATACAACAGCCTTCCTCACAGTAAAGGTTGTGGAAACAGCCTAGCGGAGTGGAGCCAAGAATTAGGGCTTTAACAGTAACTTTGGCTGGCAGTCTGAATGAATGTTGGGACAACTCCAGTTTACCCACAACGGGAGTGCTTGCTGGGACAATGCTGTCTAGCTGGTTCAGCTTAGAAAAAAAATAATATATTGACACAACTCCTCCTTCCTGCAGTACACTGTCATCTGTCTCTGGAAGTGCAGTTCATGCCTTGCTACGCTTTCCTGACAAATAATTTGGCATGTGGCAACATTGATGCAAGAAAGCAGCTGAGTTGCTCCTCTTTTTTCTTATTTAGGAGAAGGAATGTGTGACTTATCAGGAAGCGTGGCGAACGATCAGGAAAAGAGAGTGCAACACAGTCAAGAGTGGAAAATATAAAGCATTTGTTGGTCCCCCACCCCACTGGTTGGGGTGGGCATATGTGCTGTAGTTACTGTGAAGTCCAGGAGGTTCTTAGTCTATTTTAGACATTGGGAGCGATAAATATGTCTCGACTTCCCCCTTGATTTTGATTGCAAGCCTATGATTATTATTGTATACTGTCTAATACCTTTAGGCACTTTAAAAGTAAAGTATGACAAATACAACTTTTAACTGCCTGCTGCTGCTGTGGTTACTATTATGCATTATGAAACAGCTAAAGTTTTAAGTGTTGTGCAAAGAAAGCAGAATCTCTGCCTGCAGGCTTCTGATCTAATATATGTGATATAAAGGTAACAAGAAAAAAACATGAAAACAAGCAGATTTGGGCACTAATTCTTCATAAGTTAACTTTTTAAAATGATTCTAATTTGGATATTCCCCTAACATGGATTGTTGTTGTTGTTGTTGTTGTTGTTGCTGCTGCTGTTGCTGCTGCAGGCCAACACAGCTGCCTCTTCCTCTTTTTGAGTGATTTGGAAAACACCAACTTTAGCTGTTCCATGTCAGGATGCTAAATTGGGTAGGCTGCCCTAATCTGGTGTTACCTGTGTGATTAAAAACCTACAGACAGTCACTGAGGTTTACACACATGCAGTGTTGTGTGGGATTGTCATCTGCATGTTTCAGGATTCCAAGTTCCTCTAACACATGGGTAGGTAAACTAAGGCCTGGGGGCCAAATCCGGCCCAATCGCCTTCTAATCTGGCCTATGGACGGTCTGGGAATCAGCATGTTTTTACATGAGTAGAATGTACCCTTTTGTTTAAAATGCATCTCTGGGTTATTTGTGGGGCATAGGAATTTGTCCATTCCCCCCCCCAAAAAATAGTCCGGCCCACCACAAGGTCTGAGGGACAGTGGACTGGCCCCCTGCTGAAAAAGCTTGCTAATCCCCTGCTCTAACACGTAAGGCTTGATTTTTTATCTTTTTTTAGAAATAGCTTGGATATATGTTTTTGTGTGTCCATGTAACAGCAGTAGCATAGCTATTTTTAAATAGCAGGCTTTGTGTTTAGTATGCTAGTGAAGAACAGTAACAGGGCCACATTTTGCTAATGGGTTATACATAGGGTTCTTCAAATTCCCATTTAAATGTGAGAATAATATACAAAATCATGATTTCTTTATCACAGAAAGATGGCTGTATACTAGTTTTTTTCTCTGATTGTTATTACAATATACATATAACCACAGAAATGCAAAAAGGGGTGTTCTGACTACCACTCAGAACAACCTTGAATATTGAGCAGAGATTTTCATTTCATTAATTAAACTAAAATGCCTTTGCCTTTGGTTTAGGCCAGGGGTGAGGCATGCTTGTGATTGTTCCTTGGCTGTGGGGCTTTTAAACTGATGCTGAATGAAAGCCTCACCGAGATTGGTTCCACTTGGTAGTTCCAGGGTGGAGTTGACGCCTGCCAAAAGTGGACACGATTCTACCTGAAGTCACAAAATACACTCACCTGTCAAAAGTGTTTCACAGAAGAGTAGCCAGCTTTGAAGCTGAAAACAGTTCTCAGAAATTTCCACCGATAAACAAATCTTTTAAAAAATATGTATTTAAGGGTGTTGATTCTTTGTGCTATCAAGTGAATATGCCATATGCTTTGATTTTGAATATCTTGCATTATGGTGCCTCTTTCTCTGCTTTCTTTAGAAAAACCTTCCTGAACTAGTCTGGGTTTTGAATTGTCAAGCATTAGAAAACACTCTTGTGCAAGCAAATATGCTCTTTATGCTCTTTGCCCATCTCAAAAAACTTGCAAGTCAGCACATAATTAAATACTTCCTAGGAACAGCAGCTGTGTAATGTATTTCTATTGGCAGGTTTTTGGCCACAAGGAATACTCCCTCTAGTGGTTTATCAGCACACCAATTTGGGCTCCAGGTGCAGATCTGTGGCAGGTTTATTCTGGCACATTTTAAATCAGAGACTTTAAATGAGACCTGCAGCACAATCATATGCATGTTTAGGTAAATCCTACCGTAAGTAAAAAGCACACTGTACGTTTATTTAGGATTGCTGCTCTATGCTGCATCATTAATAATACTGAGGTGCAGCCATGGGCTGATTCAGGGCAAAGGTTAGTCAAATGCAAAAGAGCAAACAAGAAAACAACGCAAAACTCATTATGTTGTGCTTCTTTTTCATTGTTTATTGAAAGCGACTTATTTTCTCAAATTCTTTTGTGCTGTCTGAACCGTTTTCATTTTGTGCTTTCCCCCACATCCTAAATAATGTGCACTGCATTTTGATCACTAGGGACAGCTTCTGATTTATATGTACGGTATTTGGATAAACAAACCATGGCTTGGTGTGATGTGCAAACCAGACCAGTATTTCCTAAAGTTTCTGAGTTGCTGCATTTAGATCAGCTAAGCCCTTTTTCAAGATGTTGCTTTGATACAGATTATGGTGCACCATTTGCCAAGTCCTCAAGTTGGCCTAAGGCAAAAAACTTCCAAGGTTATCCTAGCTCAATAATGTGGCTTTTTCAGATACCACTGAGGTCATCTTCTAATTTACATAGACCAGCCACCTACCCACTTGTAAGCAGAAGGAAAATTTGTGCTATTGCAATTAAGAATTAGGGTTGGGGGCATTATACAAACGCTGTGCTTCCACAATATTTCTGTAGGGGCCAGCAGTTTTTCTCGGACTGTTGGTTACAATGGTGAAACACAGTGGAGGGTTTTACTATCATTCTCTAGGTAGACATACCTTTTTGATCCAGAATACAAATCCCCTCAGCTGCAAAAATATTTGCTTTTTTGTTGTAATTCTCAGATATGGGCATTTGCATGCTTTTGTCTTGTTTTCTCCAACCATCCTACCTAATTTGAAGATCGAGATAATAAGTCAGTTTCTCAGGTTATTATGTGGCCAATATAAAACATGTATTATTTGTAAAACATTTTAGTATCAAATCTCTTTTTTTCTTTGGCCTCTCTTCTGTTGCTTATTTCTAGGGATGCACATAGCAATGTTCCTTTTAATACTGCAGGTAGTTTGCTAATACTGACTACTGTTCTGTTGGCATCATAGCATGTTACTTGAATAAGGATTAAAAAACTTAAAAGCATTTTAATGGGCTGTTACCTGTTATACTTGTTAGGAAGAATTGAATGGTCTGCAGTAATAGAAGCTTTTGTAGCTAATTTCTGTATCAGAATATTCTTAACCTCTGCAAACAGTGAATTGAAAAGAATTGCCCTTTTGTGATGACAGGATATATTAGATGAGTTAAAGGGGGGAGACACTCATTCAGGGGAAGATGGAGAGCTAACAAATTCTTATTGGTGATGTAGACATCCTGATTACTGGCTTTAAGTCGAGAATTCTAACCAGGGGTGGGGAGCAGCTGGTATAGTCATACCTTGGGTTACAGATGCTTTGGGTTGCACGATTTCGGGTTGCGTACCACGCTGAACCTGGAAGTACCGGAACGGGTTACTTCTGGGTTTTGGCGCTTGTGCATGTGCAGAAGTGCTAAATCGTGGTTTGCGCAGAAGCGCTGAATCGCGACTCGCGCGTGTGCAGATGCGCGGGTCGTGGGTTGCAAACACTGCAGGTTGAGAACGTGCCTCCCGCACAGATCACGTTCACAACCCAAGTGTCCACTGTACTTGCATCACACCATCACTTAATGTGAGCAGATCATGAGACGTTAGAGAGCTTTTCTAGAAATGAAAGTCTTCACAAACACTTGCAGAAGTTACAGGGTAGCAGGCTGACAGAAAGAGAAGGAGGAGGAGGAGACCTCGGTATGGTAGAGCCATTGAATGTATGGTAAGCCAATTTGAAGTGTTAATAGGACTGATGGCTGACTAACATTTGCAGGGTTCTTCTCATTACCTTTTGTCTATCATTTTAGTCACGAGACAAGGTTCAGGGTTGACTTCCTCTAGATGACACAGAAGCTTGGCTTTGGAGCTCAGTAGGTATGTGTATGATACCTTCCAGTGGCTTTTCGTATGGCAGATGAGCTATTGTGCCAATAAAAACAGCTACCATCTCATCACAGAGAAGGCCTGAGAAGAACGAAACTAACCATATTTCAAACTCTTAACCTTTTAGCACAATTGTTTACTAGCCCAGAAAAGTTTTGAAAGCTGAGTTCCATTTAGAATGATACGGTCAAACTCTCTAGATTAGGTATCAAAATAGAACACAAGCTGCTATGGGCAGATCCTCTTGATAAAATTTTGTGTATGTGTGTGTGTGTGTGTGTGTGCGCGCGCGCACACACACACACACACACACACACACACACACAACTAATGACTGGTGCAAGCTATATCATTTCCCCTTCCCTCCATCAATGTCAAATTCCTGTTTCTTGCATGTGATAGGTGCTACACTCACCATTCCCCTAACTCAAACACATGGGATACAAAATACATTTTCATCGCTGCAATCCAACCTCTTGTAAGCCCAGACATGCCTTGAGTTCTTTTTTTCTCAGATAGAATGTTACAGACTCTAGCGAAGGAAATACAAATCTCACGCTGAGAGCAACCTCACACAGTGACCTCATTCTGAATGTTACCTTCTTTGTCAGGAGCAAGAGAAGCAGCCGTTTTACTGGCTTTCTGTCTTTGGAGCTGTTTGACGTTTAATTGCCAACTTACTGGCATGGTTTCAAGGCTTCCTCTTTGGTGCATGCATAAAAAAGTGAATAGGATGATGAGAGGCAAGCCTGCAAGGACTTGTTCACCAGTTTGAATTATTGGCAAACAGCCCTTAGCAGCGAATTTAGCACAGAGATTTATTGTAAAAATAAAATAACATTTATAATGTTTTTTCCACAATTTTCCAGAACACAACATGAATAATAAATAATAATCAGTCACAACAGTATTCATCCACAACAGGTGAGTTAGGAATGTTACAATAACAGGAAAGTAAAACTTTACTCTTTTGTGTGGACACGTCCACACCATAATGTTGCATGTGTGGCTGGAAGATTAATAACGTCTTTGCAAGCGTTGATGAAACAAAGAAACAGGAACCATGTTGCATCAAATTGATTGCGCTTGGACATTCCCTTGACTACCCTGTGAGGTTGTGTTAAATGTTATGAGAGGGTGCTGATTTTAAGTTGGTGATTGCTAGAACCATACAAATTCAGTATTTATGTATTGTTTTTGGATTTTTCTTTTTCTGTATGTAAAATAACGCAAGGTCTAAACAAAAAAATTGTTTCATGATCTTGGCACATCCTCAAAGACCTGCCACCAAAAAGTCTGAAGTATTTCACAATTCCACATGTGCAGTAGCGGCTGCATCCCCCATGTTCTTGTCAGCACAGAGTTGAGACTCCCTTAATCATAAAGCACCACCTTAAAAGTAGTTTCATTGTGGTTTCTTGTATTTTAGCCAGGTTTGTTGGGGGGGGGGGGAGGTGTTGTTGTCTATATTCTGTCCCACTGCTCATCCTCGATTAGTGTTTCCAGGTCATCTTTCCACATGCTCTGAAACCTTACAGTTCATTTAATACCTTGTACAATTCAGAAGTCATGCTTTTGCAATACAAACTTGTTGCCACGCAATGATGCTCATCCAAGGTGAGAGAGCGAAGACCCTTGTCCCTTCTGGTTAGAGAACTAGACTGAACCACCCTGTGATCTTCAGATGATTGGTGGATACAAATTTTAATAATATAGTTATGTTTCACTCTTGTAATTGATCTTGCAAAGAATGCTGTGTCATCAGGTAGCCCCTAATAATTATATATTTTACTTTGATTATCCCTTTAACTCCCCCTCACTTCAATTTATCATATTTGTCTGGGCAGCAAAACTTCAAGTAGTCCAATATCGGAATAATGGTAGACTGTATTTGAGCTAAAAAGGAGTTCCAGCATTTCCAGACCTGCAAAGATGTCCATAAAAAGGGATTGCTAATCTTATGTATTATTGCTCATGATGGGTTGAAAAGCAGAAGAGACGATACAGTAGGTATTGAAAGATACATCTCAAGTTGCACCTATTGTATTCCCTGGGATCCCCATATAATATGAATAAGATGCTTCAGCAGGAAGGTTTCATAATACAGCTTTAGATTAGGCATTCCCAGAACCCCTGTCACGTGGTCTGTACAATGTGGCATTACTCAAGCTGCTCCTCTTGTCACTTGTTGTGAAGCTATTCAAAAGCCACTGCTACTTTGAGAACCAATTATTTGGAATAGTGACAGGGAGGGTCTGGAAAAAGAAGTAGTGCTTTGGCAGTATAGCCATTTTAATGCCTGCTGTCCTCCCAAACCATGACAAGTTCGGGTTATGCCAGTTTTTCATCTCCCTTCTAATCTGCCCATACAATTTCCCACTAATATGTTTCTCAACTGGGCATTGTTACTCCGAAGTACCTAAACCCACTAAAATCAGCAGCAGCAGCAGCATTTTATTTGTACGCCACCTTTCCAAAGTTAAAACAATGCTCAAGGCAGCTTACAACATGACAAGATTTACATAATTACCAATGTAACAAAAGTCATAAGCAATAAATAAAACACATCAAAAGTACACAACCAAATGGAAAACAATTTCCACATAAGTCATAAAATCTAAAACTAGGAATACAGTGGTACCTCGGGTTAAGAACTTCATTCGTTCTGGAGGTCTGTTCTTAACCTGAGGTACCACTTTAGCTAATGGGGCCTCCCGCTGCCGTCGCACAATTTCTGTTCCCATCCTGAAGCAAAGTTCTTAACCCGAGGTACTATTTCTGGGTTAGCGGAGTCTGTAACCTGAAGCATCTGTAACCCAAGGTTACAGCATTAATATCAATTACAATTTAAAATGACATAGATAAAAAAGAAAAGCAATTTAAAAAACAAAAACGGAGCCCTCTCTGCCCAGATGGAAGGAGGCAGGCAAGGCCCTTCAGGCCCTCAGCAGCAGGTGAGTCCTGCAAAGTGAAGCCTGAGGAAAGTTCTTCTCTGCTTCTGACATATTTAGTGGTATTATATAGACTTGGAGTAGTTTATTTCCAGTCTGGCTACCCCATTGTAAAGTTGTAGTTCTATCTTTAGGGCAGGGGTGGGGGACCTTTGACTTTATAGATGTTGCTGAACTGCAGCTCCCATCAGCTCTGGCAAGCACAGCCAATGGATCCCCCACCTCCATTTTTAAAATGTCTACCTTTTCCTGATTGTCCAGGTTCATAGTCATAGCTTCATTTGCAGTATTATTTAACTCCACAATTTGCAAGAAGAGATCCTATAACTTGGCCTTGATCGACTTGAGCAGCTAATGTTCATCTAACCTTTGCAGTGAATTCATCGGTTTCACCCTTGTCCTTGGCAACATTTGTTAGTTTCACACCCCTTGTTGTTTTGCTGTTGCCATGCACCATGCTAGTTATGGCCTCCGTGTTTGACAGCTCAGACATGCTCTCATCAGTTACCTCTTCCCTGCTCAATTTGGCCATCTTTGCTTTCCTCCCAAGGGTTCCCCACTGCATAACAGATTTGCTGTTGTCTAGTTCTCAATACAGCCATTGCCTGAAGCAATATAAGCTCAGTGGCGGTGGGAGACTCAATACTAAGCCACCATTAAGCTCAAAAGCGAGCCACGCCTCCCCCAATTCTGTACTGCTCAAGTGGACTGCAGTTTCTTTTTCTACGGTCAAAAGAGAGCCGTTCAGGAATCTGTGGTTGTATTATAAAAGCTGGTAAGTGAACCAGCCATCTAATTTATTATTTTAGAAGCTGATGCGTATTTGAATTATTAACACTTGACATGTTTTAGATCTAAATACAGTATCCACTCCTTCAAAAACTCTAGGAGTTAAAATGGTAACTAATTAGTGATTACTTGGTTATTTTGGCCACTGTTTTAGCTGTTTTGTTTCTGTTATACAGTGCACCTAGGCAGTTTTCCAAAAGCTTCTCTGGAAAACCTGGAACACTGTGCGATAGCATTTTCCCAGAGCAATTACTCATTTCAGCTTACAAAGGATTCTGGGTATGGTGGTGAAGAGTGAGGTTGGCCAATGCTTTCATATGACTTCACTTTGCAGAGATCCAGGCGGAAGATGACACGGCAGAATCCTGAGGCATTGCAGCGCAGTGTTACTTCCCCCATCATTGTGAGTGCTTCCATTCCAGAAAGTAGAAGTAGAACTGGTCTAGAAATGCTGAGTTGCACTAGATACTGTAAGGCAAATTAATGAATGAGGAGCCACATTCCTAAAGTCCTTTCCAGCTAACTTAATTTTGCTTGTGTGCTCTGCGGTCTGATGAGTTGACATCTACTCTTAATTGTCCAGGCACTGCTGAATTACTTAACTGCGACCAATTTATAGGTAATGTGTTCTTGATCATAGCCTGATTTTAAAGGTAAGGTGTATTTGTCATCTTTCAGGTCCAGTGCAGTCTTTCAGAGAATCCTCTGGACTCTGGTCTTCATCTATACTAAGAAATAGATGTTTTCATAATAATATTGTGTATTTTTTTGTCTGTATCTGGTCTGGTTGTCCATGCAGATGAAGGAAGCATATCTGCAAGGGGATAAAGACTGCTCCATTTTAGCATGTTGTGTGGTTTTACTAACACATTGCTTTTAAAATCTTGGAATAGTATGATTTTAGCCTTTTTAAACTTTTTTTGTCTTTCGTTTAGGTTTTGTGAAGAACATGCTCAGTATTTTATATAGACTTTTTTAAAAAAATGGGCTTAGAAGATGGGAATTTATGGCATTGGAGTTTTGCCTAGCCGTTGAACGTGAGGGAAAATATATTAAAATATGGTTTTTTATCATTTTGGATATTTATTTCTGGCAGAAAAGGATGTTGAGGGCGTGACTTTTCCCTTCCATTGAACTTTAGCCATTGTTATGTACATCTGTTCACTCTACCTGAAACAGCGCATGTTGAGAATACTTCGGTTCTTGTTGAAAACAAAACCCAAATAGGAAATGCTGTAATTTTCTAATCTAATATTTTTAATCCAATGATGGCCTATGTTTATCTTGTACCTAGATAGTCAGCATATTCTATCAAGCTATATTAAGATAAGCATGTATGAAGGAATGTTAGCATAAATAGAAATTTCAGAAGTTTGTTTTGGACAGGTCAAACTATACTACTAGCTTTAAATGTAAGCTTGATTGTTAAATGCACTCCCAGCTCCCTTTTGCAGTGGTTCAGTTAGGTAGTTTTGCACTCTGGAATAAATGGTCTTAGCTTCTTTGGATGGTAAGGTGTATTACTTCAAAATGTGGTATGCCAACACTGCTTCACTGAGTGTGAACTGGGGCCCCTGCCCTAAAGTCTTATCCTGATGGTATCACTACCCTTTTTGAAAATAATTTTGACTATAACTTGCAAATTTGAAATTTGTAATGCAAATGCTTATTGTCTTAATCTTCCACTGACCTAGTTTGCACTTACGCTAAGCCAAACTATGTCTTAGTGCAAGCAGATGGATGGGATATAAATTTAATAAATAGATACTAAACAATGGCTGGGTGCCACTTAACCAGCAGTAGAAGTTCTCCACACAGCATAGAATCTTTCAATATTCTGTTGTCACCAGAGGCCAAGTGACAGCAGCATTGTTTGTGACATGAAGAGCAAAGCATTAGTATTAAGTGGAAATTATTGTGCATAACTGCTATTTTTTTTTTTTTTAGTAAAGTTGAAGTGTGTCTTCAAACAGGTTTTTCAGGTCTTATGTGTGCATATTTACCTGAGTTTGCTTTTGATTGGCTTATAGAGCAGGGGTCACCACTCTTTTTGGACCAGTGGGCACATCTCAAATTTTGAAAGAGTGCTGTGGGCGCCACTCACAAAATGGCTGCCATGGGGCTTGGCATGATACAAAAGTGGTGAGTGTATAATCATTGATGCTTCTCCATAGCTATATCCCCCTGTGCCTGATTGCGAAGATACACCTGTTTAAGACCTTGGTTTCCCCATTCCCGCTCCTAAACCAGAGTCTAGGCTGCCACTCAGTAATGCAAGAATAAGCCCCATTAAACTCCAAGAGACTCATTTATGAGGTTGGCATATATACCATTACCTCTTTAGGCCATTTGAGCAAGGGAAGCTTTTCATGGACTGGAAATTAAAAGCTTTCCTTGCTCAAAGGACCTAAAGAGGTGACACACAGATGTAAAGGGTAGCATATACTTAAAGGTAAATGTAGTATATGGGTGCTCTGGAACATAGACTTTACAATGTTGTGGGTGTTTTGACAGCTCCTGCTCTCCCTAAACTCTCAGGTATGCCTGGTAATGGCTCTTTCTTTCAATGACTTGGGTGGAAGAAGAACCCTGTCTTCTGGTACTTCCTTGGGAGAAGGCTTCCACTGTTTCGCTGTAAGATTGCAAGAGGCAGCTGTACACTCTGCTGTGAAACAGAAGTATTGCATGGGAGAAAGCATTTGATACTTAGACGAGCGTCTGCTGGAGCATGCCAAAACTTGCTGGGCTCTCAAGAGTGGCCTGTAGTGGCTCATCCCTCCCAGGACTTGGGAGGAAGAAAAACCCAATATCCAGGTCTCGCCAATCAGCATATAAACATCTGCTTCTCCACTATAAAGTTGCAGGTTGCCCAAGGCTAGGACTTTGAACAATCTAATAAGATAATGAAAGAGTTGACTTAGAGTGATGCAGTTCAAAAAGTAGAGCTAGAAACATGTAAGGCAAACTAGGAGAGAAATGCAGAATTAAAGTCTCAGGCATAACTTATATTTTGAGGTGTTCTAGAACACTTTGGTAGGTTTCTTTGACCAAATATTATTTGGATATTGAAAGCAGGGCTGCAGTAGGAATTGAGATAGCATTTTGAAGAGGATCTTGCATGTTTCAATTCTTAGAAAGCAGCAGTTATAGGGCATTAAAGTGACTTCCCAAATAGTTTTAGTTTTAAACCACAAGCAAAGCAAATGGACTGTGTTCCAAATATATGATATGTGTGGGTTTGTGCTTCTGGTTTTTTTTTTTGTGATGGCTTGTTTTGTGTTTTTCTTTTCTCTTTTTTGTTGTTGACATATGTATAGGGACAGTGGGAGGGAAGGGCGGAGTGGAATGTCAGTGACATTTGGGTGGGAAGAGAAAGGAAAACGGAGACTATTTCTAAGTGTATGAATTTTTAGAAAACTGACAAAGTGTTACTAAAACAGAGCAAAAGGTAGCATTATATAAGAAATAATTTATTTCCAAAAAATGGAAGATATGTGAAATTTAACTTGAAGTCTGGATACCATTTTAACTTATCAGCCAAAATATTATAAAATAGTATGGAACTATAGCTAATGCAGGATATGCCTCAGTTATGAAAGCTTGGGCTCTTTCTGGAATGACTACTTCCCATTTTAAGAAAAAGAGGAAAATTTTAATTTGCTTTATAATGAAGAAGGTAATGTTATTAATAGGAATCTAGAAGATAAATAGTTTCAGTTTAATATCACATGAAAATGCATTTATCATATTTTTAATTTTTTTTAAATAGCTATGGACTATTTAAAAATACTGCACTGGTCCATCCTGCTCACAATTTTGTGCTCTGACTGCTAATGGTTCTCCTGGGTTTCAGACAGGAATCTTTTCTAGCTATACCTGGACATGCTAATGATTGAACCTAAAACTTTTTGCACCTAAAATATGTGTTTTACCACTGAGATAAGACTTTCCCATTTCACGAGAGAGAGAGAGCAAGAGCAAGCAAGCAAGCAAGTTGCTGTTTAGTATTGAGTTGTCCTATGAAATGAAAACTTTCCCGCCAAATCAAATCTTCTTTTCATAGAGTGGGTACATCAGATGTATTTCATACTATCACTAAACAACTGACTAATGGACACTTATCAAATAGTTTGGTTATCCAAAGGAGCTCATGGAGAAGTCCTCCATCACTCCTTATCTCTTCGGTTTCCACAAAGTCCTGCCAGTAGCAAGAAAGGATAAGATAAAATGTGATGGGCAATGAATGAAGCACTTGCTGTTGTGACAAACAGAACTGTGTGCCCCTGATAGTAGCACCCAAATTATTCCGCATGCAATCATTCTATATTATAAACAAATTTATTGGGGGGTGGAAATGCTGCATAATTGGGTTGTATTCTGTGAACTATATTCTGTGGTTAAATTTGTTCTGAACAGGACCTTTCCTTGAGGGAAGACATAGGAGACGCTTGCAGAGTCTGTTTGTTGGACTACACTTCCCATCATCCACTGACCACTGGTCCTGCTAGTTAGGGATGATGGGAGTTGTAGTTCAAGTTTGAGAAATACTGTTAGAGGAAATGGGTGGAAAGTATATGCTGAGAATCTAACTGAATATTTCGAATAACATTCTCCTTAAGAACCCATTCATTATTACCCATTTTTTATCACTTAAGCAAATTCTGTTTGGTAGCCATTTTCAGGTTGTTTTCTTAGTATGATAAGAAAGTAACAGGGAACAGCTTTGCTTTTTTGAGTTGACTGTTGTTCCTTTCAGTTAGTAGTAGTGGTGATAAAACCAATTGTTGGGCATTTAAACAAACTGGACAGTCAAATTGCAAAAGCACTCCCCACCCACCCACCCACAGCTTGCCCTTTAATTTGGAGCATAAACATTGGAAAGTTGAGTGTGGTAATTTAATTTTGAAGGAGAGCTGCTTTAAGCTAGCATCAGTCCAAGTTAATGGGAGCCATATGGTTGATTCCCCCTGCCTCCATGCTCCGTAAGAGTTGTGGTATTCAGAAGAAATAAGCTACCCAACTTTTTATTAAGAAGAAAAATGCACTTTAAAATTGATCTGAAATAATGTAGAAGATAAGTGTTAGCAAATATTATTTTTAAGAGTATGATAAAACATGGCAAATTAGTACCTCTGAAGGTGAGATGAAGAGGAGCTGTCACTGGTTCTCTGTAAGCTCTACAAAAATATTTGAGATGAGGAGCCACAAAATGTCTCATAGACATCTGTAGAGTGCCTATTGTAGTAACTGTGTCAGCAGTGAAAATAAATGAGAATTCCCCTGTCACGATAACAAGAACTAAAAATTATTTTAAGAATTAAAAAGGAGTGGCTTATGTTATGCTTTTAAAAGGCAGTCAGCCCATGCAAATATTTATTCATTGTTTAGCTTGACTTTATAATAAGTTGTGTAGAGTCGAAACATTAGTAGAGTTTTCAGGTATGCAGAAGCATTCAGAAGCAATTTGTTTAGTAATAGTAAATGATTTAAATAGAAAATAATAGCTACATCCTAAGTCATACCACTGAATGCAGTGTCCACAATCCAGTCCAGTGGTGTGTTGGTGGCTGTTTCGTGTATTTAACATGCCCAAGACCCTGTGTTGTGTTGCTGCAGCTATTTAACACAAAATCTAGTAGAGTTTAAGCACCCTGAAATCATTGGGCTTAAGTGCATTTAGAGCAGTATTTGATTTTGTCCCATGCACTTATAATCATAAGCACAGCTTCAGTCCCGCAGAGAGCATGTAGACCAGCTGAGCCTCCACATGGGAGCCTGTGATAACCAGATGTTTGTTCAGAAAGGGACAATAAGGGAGGCTGAGTCCATCCCCCTGCTCTCCAACTAAAACAGCTGATGGGAGGGTTTCATTTTTAAAAAATGGGTTCCACATGTGCAATTTCAGGCAGGGGAATTGCATATACTTCACTGCATGTGACTTCTCCTTCAGCTAGAGATATGGAAGTGTAGATAAATGAAACAAAGATAATCATTTGCATGAATCTAAAATCCTTTCTCATAAGAACCGACTTTAATATTGCTTTTAAGTAAACAAGAAAGCACCTTGCACTTACAATCAATGCAATACCATGTGTAAAACAAATTCTCTTATTAGCCTTCGTATTTTTGTAAATTTGAAGCCCCTCATTACTTGAAAGATGTACTCATGGTTTACCATTCCTTCCCCCCCTTCATTCTCCCCCCCCCACCCCTCCTCATCTCAAATTAAATTGTTGCCTTTATGAACCCCTGCTAGTGATGCTGATGCAAATTCACCACCTCAATGAGAATTAGGCTTGAAATGGTAGGTAAAGTGCAGACTTTGAAACGTCATGCATATCCTTTATAATCGCTTATCACAGGGAACGGTTACTTATTTTTTCAATGCGGTATTTATATTGCTCTTTAAAAAATTCACTGATTTTACACAGATTTTTAAAGAAGATGACGAAGGGGTAAAAATTGGGGAAACGACCTAATAAGGTCAAATACAGATGCCAAAAACTTCCATCAGATTTCTCTTCTTCATTCTTGACTGACAGTCCTCTCAATACGCGTGGTTTCATTCTAATAAAATGAGTAAAATTAATGTTAGCCCTCTGCTAGAGTTTTTTTATAGAATTGTCGAGCAATCTGCTTAAAGATAGAGAGCAGGGTTTTTTTTATATAAAAAAATGGAGGCTGCCTGTTCCTAAAGATTCTCCCCCCCCCCCCATATTCCTGAAGACTTGTACATTTTAACCCCCTCACCACCACCCCTATTAAACCAGACTTTTGGGATTGATATGTTTTAATAATGTCAATTCTGTTGTGAAAATAGTCTGGGGTTGTTGTTGTTTTAATGTTCTTCTGTTGTCCAGGTTTTATTCCAAAACTACGTTGGAAACATCTGTGTCTATAATAGTCAGCTTGCTTTGAGGATATTTAAGCAAAATATTTTCTCTCTGCAGGTGATGTATCGCCCATCAGTATGTCTCCCATCAGTCAATCACAGTTTATCCCACTTGGGGAAATCCTTTGCTTGGCCATTTCTGCAATGAACTCAGCACGAAAACAAGTCACGCAAGAAGCGCTAATGGAACACCTAACAACCTGTTTCCCAGGTAAAATACATGCTAATGTATCTGTGCTCACATTGACCCAGATTTTCTTTTCCTTATTTTTAAACAAAGCATTTCAAATGACCTGTAAAAGTTTTACAAGCTTGCTGTTTTGAAATGATGTATATTCAGGTTATTTCACTTGCTTTTCTTGTTATATTGAATCAGGGCTTGTCTGTCACCTCATTCTCTATTATATGTGCATGGAAAGGATTTTCTTTCTAAATAGATGTGAATGTGGATTTTAAAGTATGTTTCAAATACTTCCTTCATCTTTTCTAAAAAAGAGTTCAAAATATTAGAGAATTAAACATGCTTGGGGTTTTTGGGGTTGGTTTTTTTTAGGTGGGAGTTGGGAAGTTAACATGCAGCCTGATCCTGTTTTTGCAGAAGTAAATCCTACTTAGTTCAGTGGGGTTTACTCTGAAGTAACTTTGCATAGGATTGTAGCTGCATTCTGTAGCAGAGTTCTTTTATTACTCTTCACGTGTGACTTTATTTATAAGGTGAGTTGCCAGTGTTCTCAGAAGACTGTGAAATTAATGATCCATGTTGGAGGTGGAAAGGCGGTGGAGAGGGCACATAAAGTTCATGTTACTTTCTAGCATAGTATATCTCAATGTTTTCTGCATGACAACTTGGTGTGCTACAGTAAGGGCCAAAAGAATGAAATCCCGAAGAAAGGAACACTTCCACTAGACAGTTGAGATTAAAAATATTTCAGATGGCTAATTTGGATTTATACACATCAGTACAGAACTTTGCTTATCAGCCGAAAATATACTCCAGAAGAGATTTCTCAACCTATTAGCATATTCTGTAGGCTGCACTTGCAATGGACTCTAAGACAAATTAACAACAGTCCCTTATGCTACAATCCTATATGCATTTACCTGGGAGAAAGCCCCGCTGAACTCAGCATGACTTGCTTCTGAGCAGACATTATTATTATCATCATTATCATTAAAGATTCCTTTGGGGGATTAACTCTCCTGAGGTAATGCCAAAGGATCTCACTTTTTCTTTCTTTCTTTTTTTATGGATATTTTGAAAAGAACCCAGTGATCTACAAATACACATCTTTATTAGTATGACTTACTAGTATCATATAGTGAGGACCAAGAGTGGAAAATTAGCTGTTTTGTTATATCAAATAGAATATTCATGGGATCTCACTTTTTCAATCAAAATTTGGGTATTTTTATTGAACTTGGTTTTACAAAGAAAGTGTTTGCAAAAGTTTTACTCTCCTGAAAGGGAAATTAAATTTGTCCAATTTTCTCTTGCCCTATAATATTATTGGAGGGGTGTGTTCTCCACTTTTGTGGAATGATTTGATTTCCAAAACATTGATTTCTTTAGTATTTTCCTGTAAAGCATACTCCTCTGTGAACAGTAACTGCTCATTTAAATTCTCTGTCTGTCCTGCAGTTCATCTTTGCTTTTCAAATCTTCCTCCTCCTCCCACCATCTTATTCTTTTCCATATTTAATAGTTGAGCTTCCACAACTGGGTGGGCAGAGCTTGCTGATACAGCTTTTTAAGAGCAGATCTGGACATAGTCAGAAATGCAATAGTGCTTCTGATTCTTTTATTCTCTGATCTCACCCACACAAAAGTCTATGAATAGAGATCTTATAGAATAGGTGGAATAACAGGGAGTGCCAATTCATGCAGGTTGCAAACCACCTACTTAACCCAACTAATAAATAATTTCTTCCAACTGTTGGCTCTTTCCTTGGTTTTTGTTCCTTGCACATGGAAGCTCATGCACAGCTGCCAGCTTGTCTGTATGTATATAAAAGTTAAAAGTATACTCATTTTGTAATCCACAAACCTCTCCAATGACTAAATTTCTCTACTCCATTTCAAGTAAGACAATTTCAGCATGTGATATTTAAGTTAATATATCATCAACATGAAAAGCAATCCCATGGATTACCGCTTCCGGTTCAGCAGGAGGATACAGATCTAAAAATAAAATAAAAAAGAGCAAGAAAATATATATCTGTAGGATTTGTACCAGCTAGAGCTACACAATGTAGTTTCATGCCAACAGCTGACAGTATGAACACACATAAGAGATTTGGGTTGGACATTTTCTAAAAATCTGAATTTTGTAGGATTGACAGAAGATGCAGACTTCCTTTGAAGACTTGGACCAGTCAGTATTACCTAAGTTGGCAAAAAGACAGGGCTTGTAAAAAGCCAATCAAGAAAAGTTATGTTAATAAGAAATTTCCATCATGCTGATACAAACTAAGTTGGGCAACTAATTTCTGCCTAGTAAGAAATGGAGAAAACCTGGGGGACAGGCGGACCATGTCCAAACACTTCTCAGAATGGCTTGTTATAAGAAAAATGTATTTCTGGCCCTCCCTGCAAATATAGCAAGAGTAAGAAAAATAGCAATAATGTTAGCAGAGATAGTGTTAAAGAATAACACTTTGGAATCAATAATTAAAATGATGCTGTACGATGAGAATAGATCAAGCAAACATATCATTCCATAGTGTCCTGTGAGAAGCTGTGGACAGATGGTTTTTGTGGCTACCGGACCCTTTATTCTTAGAACTGTTTCATATTATAGGCCTTTGTGGTGGTTACATAAACATTTTCATACCACTGCTGTTTTGTTTCCATCACAGATTGCAGATGTTATTACTGGTGATAACTGAGTCCTTTCACATTATTTTTATTTTTGTTGTGTTTCTCTCCCTCCCCCCCTTTTATGTAAACCACCCACAGAATCTTTACTGAAGGATGGTATTCAAAATACTTGAAAGTAAGAATAGATCACCCCTATAGTCATCAGAATTGCTAATAACTGCTCTGGCATTTGCTTGTGAAAACCGGTACCAACCCACAGCCCATCTGGTTCAAAAACTGGTTGCCCATCTAAAGCTGCACTTATCAAACTGCTTCTGCTACTTTGCTGCTTTTTACACAACTCTTTAAGGTTGAGTAATTTCAAAGCCACAGCCTTAGAAGAAAAATGTGCTTCCTCAATGCAGGTTTTTACATTGCAACATAGCCACCTAGTTTGATGAGCAACAGAGCAGGTACAAATCTGGGTCATGGCTATATCAGAAATAAGGTATACTAATTATTTATAACCTCACATTGCAAGCACTGTACATCTTAAACTAGTATATCATGAGCAAAGGATGGTTTTTTTCTACCCCTTGTTAAGCCACAGTGACAGTTCGGGGGGGCGGGGGAATCATTTTAGAAGTTTTAGTACAGTATTTAGAATTTGCTTTTCATAAATCTGTATTCATAGTGAATAAACACCAATTCCAGTAGAACATGCCTCCTTTATTGTTATACCTTAGGGTTAGCTTTATTTAAAAGGAAGGGAGAGGGAACATGCTACTACTTCATTAACTAAAGCATTTAAGTGGTTGTTGTTATTATTATTATTAGGGATGCAGGTGGCGCTGTGGGTTAAACCACAGAGGCTAGGGCTTGCCGATCGGAAGGTCGGCGGTTCGAATCCCCACAATGGGGTGAGCTCCCGTTGCTCAGTCCCTGCTCCTGCCAACCTAGCAGTTCGAAAGCACGTCAAAGTGCAAGTAGATAAATAGGTACCACTCTGGCGGGAAGGTAAACGGCGTTTCCGTGCGCTGCTCTGGTTCGCCAGGAGCGGCTTAGTCATGCTGGCCACATGACCTGGAAGCTGTATGCCGGCTCCCTCGGCCAATAAAGAGAGATGAGCGCCGCAACCCCAGAGTTGGTCACGACTGGACCTAATGGTCAGGGGTCCCTTTACCTTTACTTTATTATTATTATTACTACACAGTACTGTCTATTTACTGAAAGATAAGATTGTGAGCCTATGGGCATGCACCATCTAACAGACATGATACAAAAGGAAAACAAGATGGGAAGGCAAGAAAGCATTTGAGTATTCTGCATCTTCACTGGCCAATGGATGGGGCCAAGCTGATCTCTTCCTTGCTGTGATGTTCTTCCTATGAAGCAAGGCATGCAGCCTCCCAGTAACCTTAGGAGAACATCCCTCCAGCTCTGCGCTCCCAGCTGGAGCAGAGTGTTCTTCCGTGCAGGAAGTGAAGAAGCAATGACACTGCAGCTGTTCCTTTTCCGGCTGTTGGATAGGGCCTGGTTGGCCTCCACTTGTCATGCTTATCCTCATATATAGAGGAAAGAGAGATTCCACAAATCTCTTGGCAGAGCTTGACTATAATGATGAACATAAAACAATTCTTCCTAATAGGCAAACACCGTGAATGCCTATTATCTTATTAAAATAAATCGTTTTATGTAAAGTTATGTTCAATATTTGTTGGAAGGCAGATTGAATAATGCTCCCTGAGCCCAAGCTAGGGAAGGCAAATGGAATAGGTGCCAGTCATTAGAATGCAGCAACAAAAGGGAAGGCGTTTTGGCCATTTTCACTGTCAAGGTAGCTACAAAATTAGCATAATGTATGGGACTATCTAGGCACGGTAAACTGAAATGCAGTATAACTATTAATGCTGCTGTTACCTTGAGATGTGAGGAAGTCATTTTCTGACAGCTGCCATGCTTCATTGTGGCCTCTTTCTAAAACTAGGATTCCTATACATTTCCTTTCTAAATTGCATCCAATTTACACACAGCAGCTTGAAATGTGTCTTACATTTAACTGGGTTCACCTTAGGTCAGCCTTCTTTTGTGGCCAGCAAACAAGACATAATCTTCTGTCTGGAAGCTCAGTGGAGGGCACAGCACACTTTCTTGAGATGTGGAAAATGTACATGTCTGATGATTCAGTGTCCAGACAGATTTTGCTTTTGAATTATTAAAGCACTACATAATCTTAAATAACACTACTGCTGTCAGGCAGTATTTTAAATTCCGGTTTCGCTGTGTTTTATTTATTTATTATCATTGAAAGAATTTACTGGTGAAGTGTAGGAATGAGGTAGCTTTTGAAGATGAACTAGACATACAAATATATTTTAATAGAAGTTTATCTAAACTGATTGCTAGTCATGGTAGTAACATGAATTATGTGTGATCTTTGGGGTGCATTTAACCTATAAAGTTTTCTCTAACTTTAAAATGGGTATAATATAAGGCAATGGTTATAGGGTTCATTTGAATTAATTATTTTGCAAGTATTGAAGAGATATACCTTTAGGTTGCAGGACCCTCTAAAATAGGGGTTTTGATTAATTGTAACCCTCAGATTCCCAGCTTCTTTTTTAAAGAGCAGATTTCTAACATTTTTAGAGTGTGAGATGTGAGGCAGAATGTACAGGCAGCTTCTGATTTTGTGCGAGAAATTAGCCTCCTCCTGACTGTCAGGAGTATTTTACTTGGAACTGTATTTTACTTGGAACCCACCCACCTGTGGGGGGGGGGAATGGGGTAGCCCTGGAAATTCCCCTCCTACCAAAAAAACATTTGAATACCTATGCATGTGAGGGAGAAGTGCCCTTGGAGAAGAGAGACAGAGAGAGAAGTGTATGAGTTCTCTGTGGGGGGGACAGACGGACCTATGCATATACAGAATGTGTGGTCAGTGAAAGGGAGATGTGTTATTATTAAAGGTAGGTAGGTAGGTAGGTAGGTATGAATATGTGGTCTGCATTTATGTGTGGTTTGTGGGAGACACTGAGAGATGTTTATGTGGTGTGTGTGTGTGTGTGTGTGTGTGTGAGAGAGAGAGAGAGAGAGAGAGAGAGAGAGAGAGAGAGAGAGAGAGATATGCACGTATGTCTGTGGGTAAGAGAACTAACGTTGTCGCTGCCTTGTATATTTTTCCTGAAGTGGTAGGGGAGAAAACAATTTTGTGTGATCTCCACAATCGGTACCAACAGGACATAGTTGACTTCCCATGATAAGCCTGAGGTTTTTGGGGTGGGAGGAGTAATCAGCAATGACTGTGCTCTCTCTAATGTTTCATTACGATAGGCCCCTTATGGCTGCTGTTTTGTGACCGCTGCCTGCAGCTCTTTCTCAAAATTCAAGGTACTTATGCTGATCCGAAAAGGTTTGCAACCCCTCCTCTAAAACACAGTGGAAGGTAGCACATTGGGCAAGAGGGTGCAGAGAGAGGGGGAGAATTGTCAGGCCACTGCACTAAAATGGATTGTGCATTTGTAATAAATTATGAGGCTCGATTAAGTTATGCTACTTAATTCTTGTTGTACTGTTAGGCCTTTTGAAGATGTTTCTGCAGGGTACGGAAATGTTGCTTTGAAATGGTATCCTAACATATTTGAGCTATTATGATATAGCGTATAAGCCTCCTCCCCATTTGACCTAAACCTTGCCTACATGTTCACCACATGACTCCAGGCATGCCAAATTCAAAAGGGAAAATCGGGAGCATGCCCTAAGTGCCCTCCCAGTTCTTTCTTTCCAGCCAGTGCTTAAATCCAGCTCTCTTTAAAAATTTGTCACCTTTTCCACTCGCCCTCCAGTGACTGAAAAAGGTGACAAATTCAAAAAGTGCTAAGTTTAAATTAAATCTAGAAAGGAATAATGAGTAATGCACTTAGAGTGTGCCTCCACAGCTTGAATTCCCCCCCAAAAGTATGAAAGCTTTTTCTTTCTTTTTTCAAATAACTGGATTTCTTCTCATGATTGTATGATGACGTTAAGATGGTGTTAAAAATTCTCGCACAGCCTAACACATTTTATAGCAAATTTTCTCACACTGTCACTTTTTCTTGTACTTTTTTCAGACATAAGCAGGAAAGTGATCTAAAAGCCTTCATTATGCATGGGATGGCTGCAGCGCATGCCTTAGGATGTGTGGTGGAAACAAGCTTGATTTGTTGTTGTAAGATTATTTTGGAATCTTGGTTTTGGTGGGCGTCGCCCTCCCATTCCCATTACTTTCCAATCTATATCCATTCTATATCCATTATGTCTTCTTTGGTAACTAATGGTTTCTTCATGCCTTGTAAGTTTGCTTTAAAAAGTTAAGATGTGCCTTTAATAGCATAGTGTATTTACTCAAATGTAATGTGCACCTTTTTTGGCCAAATTACGTTGCGAAAATTAGGGTGCGCATTAGATTTGATGGCGCATTTATATTTGCCAGCAAAAACTTTTTTGGTTTCAGGGTTTTGAAATTTGAGGTGTGCCTTA
Organism: Podarcis melisellensis; assembly: GCF_964234715.1. Taxonomy (NCBI): domain Eukaryota; kingdom Metazoa; phylum Chordata; class Lepidosauria; order Squamata; family Lacertidae; genus Podarcis; species Podarcis melisellensis. The sequence goes on from NC_138541.1 coordinate 50,066,546, forward strand.
GATTTGATGGCGCATTAGATTGATGTAAATACAGTAATTTGGGTAGCATCTTATGTTGCAGCTGCACAGTTTCTTTGGCTGCATATTCAGCCATATGGGATGGAAAAGAACAATCTCTTTAAGATACTTTGTTTGTCATCTTCATACTGAATATTCACTGTGAAGCTATTTTATTTGTCTAGCTTTTGCATAAAGCCTCCACGGTTTCTCTAGTCAACCTGTTGCGTTTCTGAATTGGTCTTACAGTTAGTTTTACCTCAAGTTCAAAATCTAATGCCATTAAGTTCCATCAAGCACAATACGCCAAATTGATAAATCAAGAAGTAGAATGGAAAATTAAACAAATGAAACAAAGATCTTTTGAATCAGCAAACAAATGTGGAAAACTATTAGCATGGCAGCTGAAAAAGAGACACAAATTGAATTCTATTACCAACTTGGAGGTTGATGGAGAAAGTATTCAGAAACCAGAAGAAATTAGAAAGTGTTTCCAGAGATATTTCAAAAAACTGTTTACTCAAGGTCCACAGGCGGAGGAGGAGATTATTCAATTTTTAAAAAGTAATGGATTGAAAAAATTATCCCAAGATAAACAAACAACCCTGAATTACAGAATAACACAGCAGGAAATAGAAAGTGCCATTCAGAACATGCAATTGGGGAAATCCCCAGGCCCAGATGGACTCACCTCCAAATATTATAAGGTTTTAAAAGATTATTTGATTCAACCATTAGTGGAGGTGTGTAACCAAATTATGGAGGGGAAGGGGGCTCCGGAATCGTGGAAAGAAGCATTCATCACTTTGATACCAAAATTGGAATCTGAAAAGACTCAACTCAAGAATTATCGTCCTATTTCACTCCTGAATGTGGATTACAAAATTTTTGCTGACATTCTGGCAAGTAGATTTAAAAAAGTTCTGAATGAAGTAATTCATAAAGACCAAGCAGGCTTTCTCCCTGGTAGACATTTGTCTGACAACACTAGGAACATTATAGATGTTTTGGAGCTATTGCAGACAAATATGAACACAAGAGCTGTATTAATTTTTATAGATGCAGAGAAGGCCTTTGACAATATATCTTGGAAATTTATGAAGAGAAATTTGGAAGGGATGGGAGTGGGAGGGGCGTTTCAAAATGGTATAGAAGCAATCTATTCAGAGCAAAAAGCTAAATTGATAGTGAATAATGTGGTGACAGAAGAGTTCAGAATTGAAAAAGGAACACGACAGGGGTGCCCCCTATCACCCCTGCTATTTATTTCGGTCCTGGAGGTACTGCTGAACTTGATTAGGAAGGATCGGGAGGTACAAGGAATACAGGTCGGAGGTAAACAATACAAGTTGAAGGCCTTTGCAGATGATTTGGTTTTAACACTACAGGAGCCAGAATCTAGTACTAAAAGAGCTTTAGAATTAATTTATGAGTTTGGTCAGGTGGCAGGATTCAAGTTGAACAAACAAAAAACAAAGGTTTTGGCGAAAAATCTGACTTCTTTAGAAATAGATGAGTTTCAGAAAGAAACGGAGTTAACGGTGGCTAAAAAAGTGAAATACCTGGGGGTGAACTTGACGGGGAAAAATTTGAACTTATTTAAAGATAATTATGAAAAATGCTGGATTGAAATTAAAAAGGATTTAGAAATCTGGTCAAGATTAAAACTTACCTTGTTGGGAAGAATTGCAGCTGTAAAGATGAATGTATTGCCAAAGATGTTATTCTTGTTCCAAACCCTGCAGATCGTGGATAGAGTGGAGTGTTTTGGAAAGTGGCAGAAGGACATTACGAAATTTGTCTGGCAGGGCAAAAGGCCCCGGATAAAACTTAAAATACTAACAGATGCTAAAGAAAGAGGTGGGTTTGCCCTGCCGGACTTAAGGTTATACTATGAGGCAGCATCCTTCTGCTGGCTGAAGGATTGGTTTCTACTAGAAAACACTGATGTCCTAGATCTGGAAGGGTTTAACAATGCTTTTGGATGGCATGCATATTTGTGGTACGACAAGGTAAAGGTACATAAATTATTCAAGAGCCATATTGTCAGGAAAGCTTTGTTTAATGTCTGGACTAAATACAAGGACTTACTTGAAAATAAGACGCCGAGGTGGTTGTCACCAACAGAGGCGAAGACCACCAAAGGACTTAACATGGAGAGTGGTTGGGCTAAATATTGTGAGATAATAGAAAAAGTTGGAGATAATTGGAAGCTGCAGAGTTTAGAAAAAATAAAGGACAAGGTGCGAGACTGGTTTCTCTATGCCCAAATTCAAGAGATGTTTAAAAAAGATAAAAAGATTGGTTTCCAGGTGGAAAAATCAAAATTAGAGACAGAACTACTTGAACCTAAGACGAAAGTGCTCTCAAGAATGTATAACTTGCTGCTTAAATGGAACACACAAGATGAGTTAGTTAAATCAGCTATGATTAAATGGGCTCAAGACATTGGTTACAACATCATGTTTGAAGACTGGGAAAGGTTATGGAACACCGATATGAAATTCACGGCATGTAGTGCCTTGAAAGAAAACATTATGAAAATGATATATAGGTGGTACATGACCCCAGTCAAACTTGCAAAGATTTATCATTTGTCTGATAAAAGGTGTTGGAAGTGTAAGGAAGCTGAAGGAACGTTCTTTCACCTCTGGTGGACATGCCCGAAGGTGAAGGCATTCTGGGAAATGGTTTATAACGAGTTGAAAAAGGTATTTAAGTATACCTTTACTAAGAAACCAGAGGCCTTCCTCCTGGGCATTGTGGGCCAGAGAGTGACAAAGAAGGATAGAACTTTCTTTTTATATGCAACTACAGCAGCAAGAATTCTTTTAGCTAAATATTGGAAGGTACAGGAGCTACCCACGCTGGAAGAGTGGCATACGCAGCTGATGGACTATATGGAACTGGCCGAAATGACTGGCAGAATCCGAGACCTGGGAGAAGAGGCAGTGGAAGAGGACTGGAAAAAATTTAAGGACTATTTACAAAAACATTATAAGTTATGTGAATGTTGAGAATTTGTTAAGTTTTTAGACAACAAGCTTCAGATTCCAAATTTTTGATATTGCTGGAATTTAAGTTCTGATTGTGAAATGACTAAAGTCTAGGGTAAAGTTTCTATATTGAGGACTGTTGGAATTGTGAACTAATAATATTTCCCCTAAACCTAATTTACAATTGAGGAAAGTACAAAAACACAGGAAACAAGGTATTAATTTGCTGTAACTTTATTTTATTGAAAAAGATGCAGGGGATGGAAGATGTGGGGAAGTCCAGTAGATCATGAAAAATTGTTTTGCAAAGTACGATTTCTTTTTTGCTCATAAAATCTAATGCCATCTGTGTATTGTGTGAAAAATTTGACATAATCTGACTTTCTCCTGATATTGAAACAACACTTTCTTTTAGATTGAATTCTGCACCTTCAGTTTTCTTAAGATACTGTAATAGTTTGCGATATAATCAGGGAAATGTTGATCTGCTTCTTTAAGGTGTATTTCCCTCCCCATAGGCATTTGTTATTAATTTTCTGATATGATTTCTTTATTTAAATACATGTGCAGATACCAAAAACAGCATATTTATTCTTGCCTTGTTTTTGTGTTATATGCAATAACTTGGCTAATTAGGATTTAAATATTTATCAAGGTAAGTGGTGTGAGAGAGAAGAATCCACAATATTTAATAAAGATTTTTAGTCTGGGGCTTGGTGTGGAGGTGTAACTTTGAACCTTAAGGTTCGCCAACACTTTGAAAATAAATAAGGGGATTTTTTCACATTCTGCTAGTGCTTTCCCTTTTTAGTTAATAATTTAGAGACCTCAAGTGCAAGAGATAGGTTAAAAGCAAACATGCTGGAGGATGCTTGACCAAGTTTTGCTTGCTCAGCAGAAACTATCATGTCAAGGATCTGTGTACTTTGGGAAGGGTTAAAAGGAACTCATAAATACATTTTGCTGTTGTTTTCAGGTGTTCCAACGCCAAGTCCAGAAATCCTTCGTCATACCTTAAACATGCTGGTACGGGAGAGGAAAATATACCCAACACCAGATGGCTACTTCATTGTGACCCCACAGACTTATTTTATAACACCATCCCTTATTAGAACTAACAGTAAATGGTACCATTTGGATGAGAGGATACCTGACAGGTCTCAGTGTACCTCTCCACAGCAAGGAACTATAACGCCTTCCACCTCGGGCTGCGTCAGAGACCGGACATTACCCAAAAACCACTGCGACTCCTGCCATTGTTGTAGAGAAGACATGCACAGCATGCATGCCTCCACTCTGCAGAGGAAATCAGCAAAAGACTGCAAGGACTCCTACTGCCCCCCTTCCATGTGCCAGGTGCCACCCACTGAAAAAAGTAAAAGTACTGTAAATTTTTCGTATAAAACAGAGACACTTACAAAGCCTAAGGATGGAGAAAAGCAGTCTAAGAAATTTGGGCTAAAATTGTTTCGACTAAGCTTCAAAAAGGACAAGACAAAACAGCTGGCCAACTTTTCTGCCCAGTTTCCTCCAGAAGAATGGCCTTTGAGGGATGAAGATACCCCTACCACTATACCTAGGGAGGTAGAGATGGAGATTATTAGGCGTATTAACCCAGATCTAACTGTGGAAAATGTCATGAGGCACACTGCACTAATGAAGAAACTTGAAGAAGAAAAAGCTCAACGAAGCAAAGCTGGATCTTCAGCTCACCATAGTGGGAGAAGCAAAAAGAGTAGAAGTCATAGGAAGTCTCATGGGAAATCTCGGTCACATAGCAAAACTCGGGTCTCTAAAGGGGATCCTTCAGAGGGCTCCCATTTGGACGTTCCGGGTGAAAGAGAGTATGATTTCTATGATCCCCTCACAAGGTCCCCACGCGAAGGCTGTTTCATAATAGAACACAAGAGGGACAATTTCATTATGCACAGCAGCCCTAACGTTCTTGAATCTCACTTTCCTATGACACCTGAATGGGATGTATCTGGTGAACTAGCCAAAAGGAGAACTGAAATGCCTTTTCCTGAACCTTCAAGGGGAAGCTCCCATTCTAAGGTCCATCGAAGCCACAGCCATACGCAGGACCGAAGATCAAGGAATGAGAGGTCTAATAAAGCCAAGGAGAGGTCTCGATCGATGGATAACTCCAAAGGACCTCTGGGTGCTCCTTCTTTAGGTACACCTGAAGACATAGCTGAAGCTTGCAGTCAAGATGACCAAACAACCAGCCAAACATACATTGACGATAGCACCTTAAGGCCTTCTCAATCACTCAGTCATCAAAGGGCTCTTATGTCATCTGCAAACTACAAAGAAGTAGTTAAACCTGAAAAGACTGGTGGCAATGCAGAAACTCCCATTTCCTGTAGCCTCTTGGAACAAAGCAAGCCAGCCGAGAATTTGCCCCCGTATAATGAGCTCAACTCCTGTACAACGAAATCAGCAATTGATGATTATTTTCAGTGTAACACTTCTAGTGAAACTGTACTTACTGCTCCTTCACCTTTGGGGAAAAATAAAGAAGACCACGACACAGTGATTTTGACAGAAAGCGTTAAAAAAGTGTCTCCCTCTGAGAGGCAGTCTCAGCACATAGCCAGAGAGCCTGGGGTGCACAAAGAGGAGTCACCTAAAGGGCCAAACAGCAGCGGTGGACCAGTTGCAACTAGCCAAACCCCCGAAGTGATTGCAAATGGCCGACTGGTTCAACACCACAACACGGAATCTAGTAGCCTTGATAAGAGGAAAGAAATATTTAGTAAAGACACACTTTTTAAGCCTCTCCACAGTACTCTCTCTGTGAACAGTTTTCACAAGCCTAGTGTGCCACTACTAAAACCTCATCAAAAGACACCTTCTGATGCATTGCCCGGCAGATGTGACAAACTCGAGCAAGCTATGGTGACCTCAGTGACACAAGTCATACCTGTTTCACAGAGACAGCAAGAAACAGCCGGAAACCAAGAGGCATCCTTTGACTATTACAACGTATCAGATGATGACGATTCTGATGAAGGGACCAATAAGAACGCTGAAGAAGAAAAGAACCGGGATGATGTGGGCACTATGCAGTGGCTTCTTGAGCGGGAAAAAGAAAGAGACCTGCAAAGGAAGTTTGAGAAGAATCTGACTCTCCTTGCTCCAAAGGAAACGGAAAACAGCAACAACCAGAGAGCCACACATTCAGCAAGACTGGACAGCATGGACAGCAGCAGCATCACCGTCGATAGTGGGTTCAATTCGCCACGGTAAGATCTTAATATTCATTTATCAAAACCTGTAATATTTTAATCTTAAATTATCGTGTCCTACATACGCATTAAGTATTACGAGGCTGGGCTATTATTCAATGATAGCATTTTATAGCAGGTTTTCTTTGCTAACTTTATGCTGGCTGGTTGGTTACTCTTCCCAAGTCAGGCAGCCACCAGACATTTGCGAGGTTGTTTACACAACTGGGGATAATTGTGATTATTTCAGAGGATGACTAGGTCAGTATTATTCTGCTAAATAACTAACCTTTAAGCTCAGAAAGTTAACCAAACTCTTTCTGAATGAACTCCGTCACCGTACCATCAAGTGGTAAAGGAAGAGCCGAAAAGGGAGAGCATGAACCCAACAGAGCCAAGCTCTGCTTATACTTTTCCTTAAGCTTTGGCAAAAATGGATGTGATACAGATACTCAAACATGGTGCAGCTGTGTGGTGAAATTCTTGCCTATATGGATTATCTGCCTAGGTTTATACACTCGAGCATAGAAGGGATCCTATAGGATTGCAGAGTCAAGTCATTCTTTGTTTTATTGCAATGAATAGTGAACCCTACAGTCTCTGCTGGTAATGATTGCAATAGTCTTTATATTATCAGTTATCCTGAAATGAAGACGAAAGTAGTGAGCAACCAATGTTGGAAGGACAACTCATTGGGAAGAATCCCTGTGGAGCCCACGGTTGCTTCCTCTAGCAGTGCTAGACTAGACTTGTGTCCTCTGAGGCCAGAGAGCAGGAGGAAAAGAGAGCATGATCTCAACAAGATCAGGTTCCTCCCACACTGTTTCTTAATCTGAGGCAAGAAGTTGTACAGATAGTCAGATCTGGTGATCAGACTGTAGGCTGTGACATTTTTCCTACGCGGAAATGATCTTCTGTCGGAGATTTGTCATGCATGAAATAGCACTGTTAGCTTGATCTTGGTGCTCTTTGGCTCTGGAAAGAGAGCTTGCTTTCCTCACAGCCGCTTCTTGCTGTTAACTCAGGGAGCCTGTGCCTAGAAGGTTCGATTCCTGTGCCGGAGGCTCTAATTACGGGTTTCTCTGAGCTTCTGTAGACCTTGCTGTTGTCTTTGTTTTCTGGTCAGCTCCCACAGAGCTCTGTTGTTGTTTCTCAAATTGGCCTATTTTCTACTGGGTTTATAGCTCTTGGAGACCAGACAAAGACAAGGATGGTATTATTGCACGTGTTTTGTTAAAAGTAAATTGCTTCTATCAAACTACCTGCATCTTATACTGTTGCACGAGGCCTGAGGAAAAAGAAGCAAAGCTTTCTGTCTGGTGATGGCTGCCTTTTCCAGGGTGTGTGTGGAGGTGCAATTTTATTTGACTATTTCAACCAAGGCTTTTTTTAAAAATGTCAGTTTTATGGACATGCTATTCATATTATTATGAATGTAAAAGGCAGGCTTTTGTTTCTGTCCTGCAGGTTCTGTAATCTAATCTCTCTGCCTCTGTAGCTCAGAGGGAGAGCATTTGCCTCGCAGGCAGAAGATCTTAGGTTCAGTCCTTAGCATCTCCAGGTTGAGCTGGGAGCATCTCCTGTCTGAAACCCTGGATAGCCACTGCCAGTCAGTGTCAGCAAAACTGTCACAGATGGTTCAGTATTCCAACTCAATACTAGGCAGCTTCCTGTATTGCTTCTCTCATAGACAGAACCTTTTTCGCCCCTTCTTTTTATTTTCTTTATTCTTCACTGGCTCAGGGAAGAACTTAGTGAGTGTTTTCCAAATCTCCGTGCATTACTACCCTGCAAAATGCCACGCAACAGGATTTTCAAACTAATGGTTGGGGTAGAATTCTTTGCACTTTCCCTCTGTATATGTGGGACAAGGGTTTTAGTCTGTTAATGACTAAGGTTCTCTTCAGATTATTTTCCATGGGCAACCCATCGCACAACGCCATAAAACAGGCAAAGTGCACCTCATCAGCAGTTGCCCGTTTTTACTATCAGAAAGGTAATCAATTTATTCCTGCGGCCAATCAGATATTCCAAACAAAAGTGCAATCCCAGATATTCTATGGAATCCCGCTATGGGTCCAAGCATATAACAGTGATTTAAAAAAGATTCACTCTAGCTTTCTGAGACGTATTCTTGGACTCCCAGCTATGATCAAATATGAAACAATGTGTGCAGAAATAGGCATACACACAATGGAATATTGGGCATGGTCCACCTCAATAAAGTACTGGTTACGCTGCCATTTTCGCTGCCCTCCATCAAGTCTGCTCGCCGATTTGCTCAATGACTCCTATAAATCAAGATGGTATCAGCACCTCGAAAAAAAGATTGAATCTTTAGGCATCGAGCTGGAGCCCCTGTACAATTCTAATGAGCAATACATTTTCCATAATATCCTAACTAGACTAAAGGATGTCGAGAGACAAAATATTATGGCAGCTGTAAACAAAATTTGCTCCCCCATATTCTATGATTTAAATATCTTAGATAGCAGAGCCAATTATGTCACTAAATTAATAATCCCAGCCCAACGTAGGGCTTTTATGCTGGCCCGTTTGAATGTTTTTCCCTCAGCATTTGTCAGGGGAAGATATCAAAATATTCCTAGAAACAAGAGATTCTGCAGATGTTCTATGAATGTCCCGGACACTGTAGAGCATATTCTCTTTCATTGCCCACTGTACAGTACGCTCCGTCAACGCGTGCTGTCCCCTCTCTCAGGTGGTCTGGAACCCCAGCAAGGTGAATGTGTGGGACTCTACCTATCCGACGTTGACCAAAGGGTAACGGCGGGGTAGCCGAGTTTTTGGTAGCAGTCCTCCAAGGAGCAGGTTAACAAAGAAAACCATTGACTCTATATGTATATATATATATATATATGTATGTAGCCAACTGCTGCCCTTTTATATATATTTCAAGGCCTTTATATGTTATTTTCTCTTTTATGGTTTTATTCGCATAATGCCTAATAAAGGTTTGATAAGTAAGTAAGTAAGTATTTTCCATGGATTAGACAGAATGGATTCCTTGCTCTTAAATATAATCCATAATTTACCATAACAACAAAATCAGCAAACCATGGTTAGTAATTGCCTTCGAAACCAGGATTGGAAACCATGGCTTGAGGTGAATTTCTCATGCTGGATTGGAGAACAGGCCTGTCTTGCCAGTTCACAAGTCACACAGCAAAGCAAATTAGGGTTCATGCTAAGCAGGTAACTGAAAGAGAAGCCTCAGAGGGAAAAAAACAGGATTTGGAGAAACTCCTGAATTGAGCCAATTCAGATTAACACCTCTGGAAGAACTACGTATATGAACGTGGATTTAAATTTCTTCTGCAGTTTCCTACATTTCCCTCCATATAGCACTGTAGTTAACTATCCATTTGTATAGTTTCATACACATTTTATGAGCAATTAGCACCAGCAATTAGCAAAAGTTACAATCTAATTTTGGTGCAGACGAATGCCAGAAAATACAGTGGTACCTCGGTTTTCGAGCGCCTTGGAAGCTGAACATTTTGTTTTTCGAACACCGAAAACCTGGAAGTAATTGCTTCCCTTTTCGAATGCACTTCGGATGTCAAATGGCTTCCCCCCCAGTTTTCTCCATTGACTTGGCAGCCAGCCCTTTGTGCCTAGTTGTCGAACATTTCGGAAGTCAAACAGTCTTCCAGAACGGATTACGTTCAACTACAGAGGTACCACTGTATTTACACTACTGTGCATGCATATATATATATATATATATATATATATATATATATATATATATGCTTTCGTAGATTTTCACAGGTACAGGAATGCAGGTTTTGGTGTCCTCGGGTGTCTTCCCGTGTAAAAGTTGGGGTGTCTAGGCGACGTTTCGACGAGGTCTCACTCGTCATCTTCAGGCTGGTGCTTTCGGCTTCTTGTTACTGGAACAGAGCAGGATCTCAGTGTTTGACACACTATCTACCCGAAAAAAACACACACCAACCGCTACTTACATGCACAATCACACCACCACCCTGCACAAATAAACTCCGTAGCCAAGACTCTCATCTCCAGAACCAAACGCCTGGCTGACAAAGACCACTTGACAACTGAGTTACAGAATCTCTCAAATGTGTTAATTGCCAATGGATACCAGCAAAACAGGGTTACGAAGCTAATCCAAAAAGAAACACCCCCCAAAAACCAAGACACAGAAGAAAACAATGGCATGGCCCTCCTTCCTTATATCAAGGGCACTACAGATAAAATTAGCAAAATCCTCCATAAACACAATATCAAAACAGCCTTTTGCACCAACCAAAAAATAGCCAATATCCTCAGAAACCCCAAGGATAAAATCCAGTTGGAAAACCAAGGGGTCTATGAAATACCCTGCAAAGTCTGCCCAGCCACGTACATTGGACAAACAAACAGACGAATAAATGCACGTATCGCAGAACACAAGAATGCCGTCAAAAAAGAAGAAAAAACTTCCTCTCTTTTCCAACACATGAAAGAAACAGGACACGAAATTAATTTTGCAGATTCCAAATTGCTCTTTAACATGGAACATCACCACAAGAGAATAATCATGGAAGCCATCGAGATAGAGAAACACCCTCACAACATGAACAAGCGTGACGACACATCCCGCTTGCCAGACATCTGGAAATTAGCCCTCCCCACAAAAACTGACACCAGATCCAGAGGCACACAGAACGCCATCACCAATCAACCACACCAGACCCAAACCCAGACCCTCTCCACAGATAAATTACAGACACCATCCAGTAGCCAAACCATGGTGGCACCTCCGGATGCTGCACCCCCCTGCAATCCCTACACAGATCTGGCTGACACAGGCCACAAAACCACAGCTCGCCCCTATACACGAAGCCAAGCCAGAGCACAACTAAGTGCAGTACAGCCATCTTCTCAGAAAAACTCTTCACAAAGTTCAAGAGGTCAAGACACAAAGACTTTAGCAACTAATCCACACCTAATGACCCACCTAAGTGGTACTCAGGATATCACTCAAGAAATCACTCAAGATATCCCTCAAGTAATTAAGGAACAAAAGAAGAAAAGGCACACTAGCCTGGGAACTTCCTCTCTGCCCAGAACATTGGAGGCTATACACCACACCCCCTCAACAGTATTTATAGGAACTCAAACACTGAGATCCTGCTCTGTTCCAGTAACAAGAAGCCGAAAGCACCAGCCTGAAGATGACGAGTGAGACCTCGTCGAAACGTCGCCTAGACACCCCAACTTTTACACGGGAAGACACCCGAGGACACCAAAACCTGCATATATATATATATATATATATATATATATATATATATATATATAAACACTTTTTATTTGTTACTTAAGCAGTTTCTTCATATAAAGAGCTATATTGCATTCACTCAAAAGTAAACATAATTTGTTCCTATTTTGAGAGAATGGACAGTTGGCCTAGGACATGAACCCATCTGTCCATCTAGAACATCTAGGCTAATATTGTCAAGGAACTGGGATGGAAGGGAGGAATAAGCATGTTTTCTCTACTTCCTTCCAATCTTCCAGGTTGCTACCACATGGTTTTTTAGATTTTTATATTGCTGAAGCTCCCTTTCAGTGAGTGATTCTTACATTGGCTGCCATACTCCTAGAATGGAAGGTAATATAAGAAGGTAATTCACAGGGAACAACCCAGCTGGGTGTTACAGCCTTTTGTGACCCTTATAACATGCTATATGTTTTAACTTTGAGAGAAAGAAGTGGAAAGGATCAAAACAGCTGGTGTGGAAGATATCTAAGGAGAAGATAGCAAATACCTTTAATTTAATTTGTAATATTAATGTATTGGGTTAAAAATATATATAACTTTTTTTACTTCCTTGAAGTTTGTGTTTGAGAAATTTTATATGAAAATTGTTAAGGCCAATGGCAATAACAATAACATTGCTACTGGTAATTAATAAAGTGCTCTACGTGCGGTTGGTTACCCTTGAAAAGTGTTCTGAAACTGCAACTGCTGCAAAATGCTGTAGCCAGGTTGCTGACAGGTGCTCGATATTTTGATTCTGTCATGCCAGTTTTGTGTGATCTGCACACTGTTTACTGGTGTGTTTCTGGACCCAATTCAAGGTGCTGGTGTTGACCTTTTGGGCACTGATTACCTTGAGAACTGCCTTTTTCTGCACATTTCTTCCCGACATTGCCAGTCATTTATGCGAAGCCCTACTCTACATCCTTCAATCCCAGGAAGCAGGACTAGCAGTAAATACGATTTGGGCCTTTTCTCTCCTGTGCAACACATGCCGAATGCCAGCTTAGCTGTGTTAGGTCCACACTATATTATATTTGTGGCTGGTAAAAATATTAATTAATTTAAAAGATTGTTCTCTCTTTGCTGGTTTATCTTTGTCTTAATTTTAGTGGGATTTTAATTCTTGTTATTCTTGTTATTTATTTTTACATTACACCAGTATTTATTTTATTGGGGATTTTATATCTTTTGTTCTTTGAGTTTATTTGGAAATTAAGTGAGGTATAATATTTTTTTTTAGAGTTATACAATCAACAACTCTGTTCAGCAACATTTGGTGGTGCTGGTGCTGTGAGCTCCTACCAATAGTCCATAATGCCCTATCTCCCCTATATATTCAGTGAGAAGTGTGCCTAGGGTGTTCATTCTTACGGTTTTATTACCGATGTGATATTTCCACCATGATCACTCTCTAGTTGAAATGCCACTGCAGAATGATGGCATTTCAGGAATTGGCTGGCTATAAGAGTCTATTTGTGGCAAAGCAATTGGGTTATCTGGGAAAGATTTACCATTGGCTGAACAATATGGCTTCATATGAGATATTAATGGCCTAAATATGAACTTGGAATTGAGGTAGGAATTGATTAGTTTGATTATTTAATTTCTATGCTGCTTAATATACTAAAAATAGCTCTTAGGTGGCATGCAGAAAACTGAAGCAACAACAGACAACTTAAAATATTTCAAAAATACACAGTTACGTACAAAAATGTTAAATTAATGCAAATATATACATACAGTGGAACCTTGGTTCTCGAACTTAATCCATTCCGGAAGTCCATTTGACTCCTGAAATGTTTGGAAATCAAGACATGGCTTCTGATTGGCACAGGCGCCCTGGAAACAATAGCCGACAGCTGCATTGGACGCTCGGCTTCCGAAAAACGTTCGGAAACCGGAACACTTGCTTCCGGGTTTTCAGCGTTCGGGAGCTGATTTCTTTGTCATCTAAGCCATTTGGAACCAAGGTTCCACCGTATATAAATCAATATCAGTTCATTTGCCTTTTAACTCACCCTTCCTCTCAGTTACAGATAGGTAGCCGTGTTGGTCTGCCATAGTCAAAACAAAAAAAATTCCTTCCAGTAGCACCTTAAAGACCAACTAAGTTAGTTCTTGGTATGAGCTTTCGTGTGCATGCACACTTCTTCAGATACAGTCCTTCCTCTCAGTGTCTGGGTTCTCACCCAGGGTCTAAACAAACACTCAATTCATCCACAACAAGAAGAGCTCATGGAAATAGCACCCTAATCTTTCACTCTAGACTTGCTTTTTATGGGCAGGCCCAAGGCCCACTTCCTCAGGTTGCCCACAACGGTGTCCCATTGAGCTGCACTCTCTACACCAATTTCTAGGTATAGCAGATTTGTTGGGTTCCCCAGGGGGGTCTAGAGGATGGGAAGAGGGAGTCCCTCCACTCACAGCTCTTACTTCACGCTATGAAAAATAAAAGAGCCACTGCTATTCTTAACATAAACATGAATGATACTTAACTATAACAGACAAAAGTGAATGTTGCTTTACACAGAAGGAAAAAAGGGAGGGTAACAGAAGGGAAAAGTAAAGAAATTCAGAAGCAAACTTATTACAATTGTCTTGTAGGTTCATGCATGCACATCATTTTTCTTTGCCCCCGCCCTGGGGGTGCCAAGCATCACTTGCTGTACCTGTAGTTACTACCTGCTGTCTACTACAGACAATGTTTTTGATATAGAAAGGAATATTGGTAACATGCTTAGGCCCACACATATTTTAGGCAAGGATAAGGTCAGTCTTTTGTCATGGTTGCATGATAAAATTATGGGAAAGGTGTCATGCTGACAGCATGATATATATTAGAAATTATTTTTAAAGGCTTTTCAGATTTATCCTGAAATGTTCTGTATGCTACATAAGGAGCAGTAAGTGCCTGTGCTCAGTGGAGCCTGTGATACAGCAGTAATTCTTATATCTTAGTTCAGTCATGCAGCCACACGTCTGGTCCAGGGCAACCCTGTTCTTGAGTGCACCAGTCTGGAATGGAAAGGTGCTACATTTCACCTGCAATAGGGATATATTGTTTGCTTCACTTGAACAACAATTGACAATATCTGCACCTTGACATGGGCTCAGTATTAAGGACTTATTAAATCTTGCATAAAGTATTGAAATTATTAATTATAACATATACTAATATTCAGTGTTGAAGAATTTTGATCATGAGTTCAGAGTTCATAACATGGCTTGGCTTAGCACATCACAAGAGTTAAAAAGACAGAGGATGCGAAAAGCAACTGTGAGCTCTTCTCCAGGAGTCTGCATGTTTACACAGCTCTGATAAGCTATACTTTGACTTTCTGTGATGTGGAAGCATCTGAACCCAGAATTTTGGTTTGTCAGTCAACAACAAACTTGGCTGGAGTCTGGCTAGAGATCCTGGTTTTTTTAAGAAGGAAACAAACCATAATCGGACATCACACTAAGCTGTTCTTTTTTACCCACTGATGTCAAGGCAAGAGAGAAGTAGGAGCGATTGGGCTTGTGCACAGTATGGTTTATTAAACTAGGGTCCTTGGCTTACTGTTAAAATGCAAAAGTAGGAATTTCTTTATATAACCTTCTGTGTTACCTTTTCTTGCAGGCAAGTAGACGGATATATGTACAACTGTTATATGTGTGTTTGTTTCCCCCCCTTCTCTCTCTAGTACTCGTGAGAGCTTAGCTTCCAACACGTCAAGCATTGTTGAAAGCAACAGGCGCCAGAACCCAGCTCTCAGTCCTGCACATGGTGGTGCAGGTCCAGTGTTCAGCTTCCGCGCAACTGCTGACCCGCCAACAAGCGAAACTGAAAAACTGCAGAAACCTGCTAATTGCCTGCAAGCTTCTGTTACAAGTGTTTGATAGTGCTTCTGCCTCAGATCTTCTGTCTCATCCTATACAGCAAAGTTTACGACGCTGGGACTGATGTTTACGTCTTTTGGAGGGGGGAAAAACCAGGCATCTCAACCGCACAGTTTTTGTGTCTACCTAAACTGTGTTGCTACATAGGCTAGGGACAACAAAGAAATCTTTATTTCAAGGTATTGCTTTTCACATTTTGCGGCTCTGTAGCAAGAGAATAGCAGTAGGGATAATATGTACACTTTTGCTTCACTTAATCGTAACTGAGCACATATATGAAAGTCTAGACACTGTAAGTGTAATCTGCATTTTCAATGTCATGCAGTTGCCAACTTCATTTTAAAATGCCACAGATATGTGATGCCCCCTACCACTGGTTAAACTATTTGCCACAGAGATGGTTCTTTTCCTTTATAAACTGAGCCTTTGTTGAAAGTAAACAGGTAAGGGTCACCTTGAGGGAAAACAATGCGAAATGAGTCTAGGAAAGACCTCAGCTCTACCTGTGAATTATTTATACATCTGTCATTTTCACTGTGAGTCTTCATGACATGATCTTGCAAGAATCCATAGCAAAAGTAAGTCAAAAGAGGTCGTGTTTTTGGGAAGAGGTGGGGAATAATGGAGATGTTATCTATTTTTACTTTGATTTTTTTAAAGTATGAGATGTTTCCCTAAAACTTATTTCTTAATTTCCCCTAGTTGAAAGCAGGGATATAAGACTTTGAATTGAAGGTGAGGAAGGAGAAACCTAACTTTGATTGAGGCACATCACTAAGTGATAGAAGAGGTAACAGGTGTTTTTTGTTTTTAAAAATATAAAAGGCAAGTAAAGTGATCACTTTTTTAATGTGTCACTCCAGTTGTTACCCCAAATTATTAATATTATTATTATTATCAAAGTAATTTGGAAGAAGAAGAAGAAGAAGAAGAAGAAGAAGAAGAAGAAGAAGAAGAAGAAGAAGAAGAAGAAGAAAGTTCTTTGTGATACAAATGATGAATTATGGCCTGAAGGGTTGATTTCTTTCTATGGAAGGACATATTATATTTTTATTTTATGTAGCTTTTAGAGTGCCTAAATTAGGCTATTGAAACTAGCATACACTGTAGAGAAAAGATTTAGAGACTAATAAACTTCAGGCCTTTTATTGAATTACATTTCTTTGTGAGTAAACATTGTATGGAAATACTTAGTTTAAAAATAATCATGAGTTTTAAATGTGTCCAGGTGGATCGCTGATGAAGAGAGAGATTATTTGTTTGATCTGAGAAAATGAGATATTCATTGATGTACTCAAAAGCTTGCTAAGTTTTTCATCAACAAAGGTTAGTTCAATAAAAGACATCGCGTTACCTCTTTTGTGAGTCTCACAAAGTTGATAGCAGAAGTTCTGTATCCACAGGTTTATTATATCTAATGTGTATGTCCTGAAATTGCTAATCCAAAGTAATCTATTTTTTAAGAAAAGTATTCTAGATTAATGTTTAGAGAGACCTGCAATTTCAAGAGTAAACTTGAAAAGCATAAAGGGCCAAATTCTGCTGTCTGTTATTTATGCAACCCAGTACTGCATAAATTTTGTTTTCAAACAATCATAATGGTGGTACAAGTAGAATAATAAAATACAATAAGAAAGATCAGAAGCAGTGTAAATTGTTGTATGGATTAACATTTACACTTATCTGTCTTTTGTTGATACCCAGGTGATATAACCAAGCATACCATTAAAGACGGTATTTTCATCAGGTACTGGTGATGATTTGTATAACCTGTTCAAGCTTCACTTGTGTTCCGTGTTGTCTTCTGAAAGTGCACTCTTACCTTAAACAGTTTTAAACAGCTTTCAGGTGCTTATTAAATAGCTTTACAAACACTGGGCACAATTGGTTTCAGTTTACACCAGGGTAAATCAGTCCATTGCAAATCCAGGGCATCCTGGTACATATGCAGGGACTCAGATGCGTGTTTAGTATTGAACAAACTGGAGCTCTTCCTTTAACTTTAGTGTTAGGAAATGCTCCATACATGAAATCCCATTGTGCACACTGAGCCTTCTGGGTCCTGTGAAGCTTTGAGTTGTAGCCCTGCTATCTGGAACAACCAGTGAAGGATCAGGCCTAGATACTTGCTTTATTATCATGTATACATTCTATTTGCTACAAGTAGTGAGATGGCTCAGTGCATATAATGGAGATTATTATGCTGCTTGGTTGGTTAGTTACTTGGCCTCCTGCCTTATAAATACCTTTGAAGCTATGGTATAATAACCTAGAAATGCATTGCCTGACAAATCTCATTCCTTACATAGGTAAGAATATTTAATACATGCAGATTCCAGAGTTATTAGGTTTTGGGCAGGAAATTGCTATAAGACTATACAGTAGCAATGTGTGGGGTGGTTTTTTGGAGATATGCTCTGATATTTATAGTATGCATCAATTCACTAAAATTGCTGGAATGATATCAGAATTAATAACTGAAAGTAAAAATTAAAATGTATAAAAATGTGAATGAGGAAGATATTACCATGTATGGGAAATATGCTTCCATTAGTTAAGATTATTGAAATTGATACATTAAGCAGTTATACAAAATACATCATTCCAGTGTTTTAACAATAAATTCTCCCTTGGTTGACATTTAAAGGTCCCCAAAGACGAGCTTTTAAAAGGTCCTGTTAATATTGGCATGGCTATTGGCCAATAATATGTTTGTGGCATTTTATTAGCGTTAATGTGGCTCTCGGAACATGTTATATAAATGAAACTTACATAAAGAAACATTCTTAATGTGCATTCTTTTCAAAAAGAAATATAAAGAAAGTCCATTTTGAGATTATAGACATATACTCACAGGAGTGGAGCTTGAGTGTTTTTGTCACTGTTATCCTGTGATGAAATCATGATGACCTTATATTGCATGGTTGATCATCTATCATCCTTCTAATGTATCAACTTAAAGGTTTACAGAACCAGAATGCGTTGAATCTCTATGTTGTGTTCAACTTTAAAGGGTCAACACAAATCTGTCGGCATTTTGCACACTTGATATGTATTATTATAATACAACATGTTACTTTTATGGTAAAATTCTTTTTTACACATATAACTACCTCCATGAATTTGATGAAATGCAGCAACATGTCTTTTTTTTAAAAGGGTATTGTTAAGAGCGACGTTTAAAACTTTATGAAGAAATAGGCCATGACGTTCTCTTGTGTGTCGGTGCTTGCATATGAAGTCATTTTTCATTGCCATGATTTCCTGTTACTGTATTCAATTGGCTTTTGGCTTTAGTAGTACGAGATTTTATACAAGGGTCATAGAATCTTTTAGATAAACAAAGGGGAGGGGGGCTCAAATTTGTCCTTTGTCTTTCCATTTCTGCTGAAGTTTCTACCTGGTAGAAAGTCTAGTGTTGCTTGTACTTTAGAAGCCTGTTAAATATATACAGTATATGGAATATGATTGGCAGTTTGGGGCTTAGCAGAAGACACACCGGGTATTTTACTGCCTCCATTTAAACTCTTTGGGCCCTATTCTGCCTTCATTTATGGCAACATATCATGCCAGAGTTTAGCTTAAATCTTTGCATTATCTGCCTTCCAAGTGGGCCACTGGCGTAATACGCTCTCAGTTTTCTCAATCATGCGCATCTTGGGGGTTGAATACTATAGAGCCCAATATTTTTCACAATGAGATAAATAGTCTGAGATCCTGATATTAGTGTTAATAATAACAGAACCACCAAATAAGCCGTAGGAGTGTTTTTCCTTTAAACATACAGTAAAAAGAGCGAGGAACAGTTAAGAAAGTATCTTCAGAAGCATCCTTTGCGAGGGTGGGGGTGACAAAAATAAGCGCATTGAATGACAGCTGCCCTTCAAGGCTATGATTTCTCTATAAATGTGCTAGGTATATTTTTAGGGTGTTGTTCAGCTAAATCCATGCCATTATCACTCACACAGAAATACAAAACAAGATTGGAGGAGCGTATTGTTAGAACCTTTTAACTAGTTAAAATAATACTGGCTTTCTTGTAGTCAGGGCTGTGAATGTTCTGTACCTGGAAAAAAAAACCACCCAATTCTACAGCAAAGTAATCCAGATTCTGTACCAAGAAGAGCCATCTCCTGAGAAATAAATATGTTTTCCCTGCATCAGCTACCTATAGAAGAAGGAGAGGGAGGGAAACACACATAGGATTGAAGCCACAAACATCCCAACCACTGGTAGTCGTGTGCAGAGCCATTCTAAAAAAAATTAGATTTCCCCTTATGTATTTTTGAGCCTCTGTTTGTAGAGATTCGTGGGATGCTGACTCTCATGCAGGACCCAGATTCCAGTCCACACATGTGTGGTACTGTCATGGACACACAGAATAAATATAGTCCTGATTGTAATAGGCAGATTAGCATAAATAGCTGTGTGGTTTAAAAGCATTCTTGCCTTCAGTAAATCATCAGCCATATTTGTCAATTGGAAGAAGTAGCAATTATTTCCCTCACCGCTTTCCGGGCGGGGGGGGGGGGGAGTTTTGTTATAAAGAGCAGTTCATAAAAGATTGGCAATGCACTGCTACTGTACTTTTTCCTGAAAATCTCAAGCATTTTGCAAACTTAACTAGTAGAAATAAACTCCATTGCAGTCAAATGACTTGTTTCCAAGTCAATGTAGCCAGGTTCCAAACCCTCTCAAATACAGGGTTTCCCTCATTCTACTTGTTTGACTGCCTAGTAACAATGAACATTTGTTTAATATTTAAAATAAGTTCAGCGTTAACATTACGAAGTTAGTTTTTAAGCTGTCTAAGAAAAGAAACCGTTTTGGAGCCTTGAAGTGGCCCTTACTACAGTGCCAAAATATTTTAACTTCCAGCAACATAGCCATTCTCACTAGTGAAAAAGAACTAAAATTACTACACACAAGAGAAATACTATAATACTTATTTTGAACAAGCCTTTTCCAAATGTGAAATCGCTGAGTTCAGTAAATTAGAGACTGCTGTAGTTTATATTCCTCTCTGCTCCTCCATGGAATATTTCCAACTAATTTCATTAACTTAAATAAATAAATCACTTTTAAGTTATAATCCTACAGATAATCATCCCAATCTAGTTCATTTGATTTATACCCCTCTGCTTCCAAAATGTAATACTCCTCTTTACCCATTAGACAATCAAGGCATACTTTCCGTTGCCTAACAGGTGATCATCACAGCATCACTTTGAGAGAGAGCACACACAGAAACCAGTTGCTAAGTGCAGGTTTGCCCTCTCTTGCAGCTGTCTTTCGAGCTTTCTCTGCTGGGTTTGGGCAATGGGATGAAATAAAAGTATAATGAGATGTCACAGCCATGCTAGTCTTTTGCAGCATAAGTGAAGAGTGTTCTGGTACCTTAAAAACTAATAAATGTATTGTGGCATCAGCTTTCGTGGCCCACAGTCCACTTCATGCACATTCCACAGAGCAGCTGTTAGTATTTAAGGAGCCACAACACTGTTTTTTTCATTCTAGTTCCACCTTCGCTTTCATTCATGTGAAATTAGCAGAAAATACTTAAGCCTCTGTGTTTTAAATTCGTTTCAATATTTCAGTTTTAAGAACATGTCATGAAAATGGTCCCAGATCAGCCCAACGGGGTGTGTGCATAGAGGTGTTTTGTGACATGGATTCACAAAATATAGCATGAGAGGGATTGATTATCTGTTAAACTAAATATGTTGTACAGCAGGCCTGTCGCTTACAATATTACAGTCTGCCTTGGATCTGCAAGGACATGGGGCTCAAATCTAAAGTGCCTGATAGGCTCAATACATGACTGCTGGTCCATCATTGTTCTGTTGGGGGTGAGTTAGATGGCTTGTTCTATAGTATGGCCACAGCCTAAGTGGGACTATGATGGAAGCATTTGTAAGTATCCCATAGTTCATAGAAAATACGGTGACAGTTCCAGCATCATATGACTGAGAGGTAGAGGCCATGTTAACCACTTTAGAAAAGTTTTAAATAACAGTAGCCTATGCAGCATATACAGTTAGCGGACAAGAATAGTTAATGATATGAGAGAAGTTGTTTTGGTCCACCTAACAGTGGCAGAAGCAAAGTACTTCTGTTGGGAGATGGTTCCCAGGTCACAGTTTATCATAGAGCCATTGTGTATCATATTCTGCAACTGCCAGACTCCTATCATGCCAAGTATATGATGCACAAACACAAACTCACCAGAGTGCCTCCACTTTGAGTTGTTCTGCATCATAAAAGTACCCTAAGAAACATTAAGCAAACTGTTCTTTTCTCGTTGACAAACTCTCTCTCACACACCCCTTGATGCTATTCCATAATGATTCACAACAATACTGTGATTAGAGGTTATAGACAGTTTAAAATACATCAGACACCCACCTGTGAGCATGAAAGATAGGGCCCGTTGAATAATTGGCACAGATGCTAACTTCTGTATGAACAGGAGACAGATTTAAAGGGATCATAATTCTGCAGGTAACCTGTGAGTGACTGAATGTGGTTGTTGCTTTAGGTTTAAATGAGTTAATAAATGCAAGTGGGACTTACTGTATGCTAGAAGGGAGTTTTGCAACCAAGACTGCCTTGTATAAATGTGTTTGCACTGAAAAAAAAATTAAAATTACTTGGTCTCTGGTTGCTGTAAAGGTCATCCGAACTGGATGTTCTGTTTATATTGTATAGTATTTCATATGAAATAATACAGTTCATGAAATGTCTTCCCTTAACGTTACTGATTTATAACAGCACATTTGTGACATGGTTTTTATTGTGTCAGTGTACCATATTGTAAATGATGATAACTTGTCATGCTTAGTATAATAACTTAAAAGAAAAAAAAGGACAGGGATTTTTGTAAGTCTATATTTGAAAGTCCCTCCATATGGTAATATTGTGTTCATGTTGTTTATGTAGTGTTGTGTGAAATATCCATTTTGGATTGTGTTACTTTTTAAAATATTAAATAACATTTGGTTATATGTTACGTTTTCAAGTCTTTTTTATTTTGTTTTGCAAATGCCACTGATGTGAGGAAAACGTGTATGCTAGTTGCGTTTTGTGTTTTCAGTCCATTTTATCATGTTCATGTTATACTTTTTCTGTGTTAGAAACTAAAATGATTTTTGAGCATATGAAGCTGCCTTATAACATCCAACCACTGAGCCATCCAAACATCCACAAGTATGCTGGGGGATAGTTGAGGCTTGTGGGGGAAGATCACCTCCGTAGAGTTTTGCTGATACCTCACTTTTGTTTCTTCTTGGACCCATTTTGACTCCCATGTAGCTAGTACTCATCAACAGAGTTCTTCATTAGAAGGAGTGATTAGTTAAATTTTGCTTACTACCACACACCCTGAGAAGGCTAATCAAATCATAGAGTTGGATTAAACCTCACAGGTCAGTTAGTCCAATCTCTTGCTGAGGGAATAAATAAAACATTCGTAATAGGTGACCATTTGGCCTCTGCTGAGATACCTCAATAATATATTCAGTGAATTTCCTTTGGGGAGGGGGAGGAATACAAATAAATATTCTGAAAATGTTTGGTTTAAGAGAAGAGGTAAACTTACAAATGAACTTGTGCACAAGAAGCTTGGAAATTGGTTATAGGGTTAACTAATTACCCGTACACAAATGTTTATTTACATCTTGTCTTTAAAGATG
Source organism: Podarcis melisellensis (assembly GCF_964234715.1). Taxonomy (NCBI): domain Eukaryota; kingdom Metazoa; phylum Chordata; class Lepidosauria; order Squamata; family Lacertidae; genus Podarcis; species Podarcis melisellensis. Next base: position 50,089,638 of record NC_138541.1, read on the forward strand.
CAAATTCTAACCAAGGTGACTTACAAGTAAAATGAAAACAACAATAATAAATTCACAAGACAGTATTGTTGCATACATCAGGACTGTTCCCACACAGCAGTTGGTGACATGATATTGGGTACCTTGAACTGACTGAGGGTTTTTGTTTTTGTTTATATATTCTGCAGTCACACATATTACGCTTGATTCCAACTTAGCCTCCATAACCCCACAGTTTCCCTAGGCCTTCCAACCCATATCCTATGTGGGTTGAGGAAACATTGAAATTTGGGTCAATGCTCTGTAATAGGGCATGTGCTTTTTATATTTTGAAATCTTAATTTGGTAACAAACCTCTATCATAGCTTATCTTAAGCTGCAGAGCACATCATCTGGGATGGATGTAAAAAAGATTTGAATAAAATATTTAAAAAGAAGTAAAAAAGATTTGAAATTACTGTTATTCTAGAATACCGACTGAGAGTTTAAGCTCAATGATGTGTTTGTTTGTTTTTCTACCTCCCTTTGGAGATATTCTGTTCCCTTTTTCTTTTGTGTTGACTTCTTAACAGGCTGCTTCCAGTAATGAAAAAATATTGGACTGGGATGGAATGTGATCCACTCAGCACATTTGGCAGCTGCTGCTGTCATTCATTTGAACCCAGTCTTTGTCAGTAAGTAAAATCTAGCAATGTGCTTGGATGGATGGATGACTTAGTATCGAATTGGACCCTACTGTTGTAGGTACGGGTGCACTTGACACAACTTTCTATATTTACAGGAATTAACCTTTGTGACCTATAACTTTAGAACAAAAACAGTGACACTCTTTTCACTGTGTGTACAGACACCATTTTGTGATGGACACTCTTGTTTATCTTCAGAGATTTGCAGGTAAGGAATCCCTTTCCCTCAAGTATGTGATATCTTTATGAAACTACAAAATATCAAAAAACAAACATCCTGTTTGTCATTAATAACAACACGTTTTAGCTTTTGGTTTTATAAAATATCATTATAGAACACAATGTTTTCCCGAACTTGTTTATTTCCCTTATGGGTGACTTATCTCGTTAGCTTTAGTTGAGTCATGTATTTTTTCCTCTCATATTTCATGCCATGAAGATGTGGCTTCTGTTAAATCACTTCATTGAGTTATTCTAGCTCTGTGTTGCCCAAACACATTATCTATTCAATGAGAGACAACTAATACCCTTGTCAGTGCAAGGTTTGTTATGACTCCTTTTGTAAACTGTGGGGTCCCATATGGATGTAGGAGCCATTTTGGAGAGCTACCACCATGCAGCTCTTAGGGCTGCCCTTCTACCTACCTCTACTAACTGCCACCACATAGAACAGTCTTGCCCTGAGGGAAACAGGAAATAAGAAGATAAGCACCTTCAAAACAAAAACAGTTGCCTTTTTTGTTTGATTGATGCTTACTGTTTTTTTATAATTTTATGTAAACTGCTTTGTGAGGTGGACCGGAAAAGTGCTTTAAGGGAAGAGAACAGCAGGGAGGGGCAACAGGAACCTCAGCAGTATGAAGAAAAATTATGGTTTTAGCTACATTGGTAAAATTAGGTGGGAAATGATTTCGCCTCAAAAATTGCAATGAGGGAAGCTGAAGAGAATGCATTCAAAGTGAGCATTTCATTCACCTCCATTTGAATCTGGGTAGCAGGAGGACAGTTGAGAGTAACAGAAAAACTGGGGGGGGGGGCCTTACCTAAAACAGACTGAATTGCATTGGACAGAAGGGAACATGTTCCAAAGGGATACACAGCAGACAATGGTCCATAAAAGGACAAAAAAGTTATGTTAAAAGGGCAACAGTTTAAAGTTTGAATAAATGCGGGAAATGTGGAAAAATTATGTGAGTGAAAGTGTATTGAGAGCAGTGTGTCTATTAAAGAAAAGGAGCAGCTAGTAATTTAGAAAGTTAGAAGAATAAACTCAGTGAAAGAACACATTCTGCAGTTCCATAGTTCTGTGTATTGAAAGTATGTTCACATATTTCCTTCACAAAGGCCCTCCCACATTTCCAATAACATTTGAGTGCCATATGTATACTCATACATAAGTATACCCTCCGCATACTCATGTTTATACCAGGTCCAGTAAACATTATGCATCCATTTCTTCTTAACAGTGAATAGATGCCTTAGTTGAGCCTAGACATGTAGGCCCCATTTTCACATTCAAGAGGAGGTTGCTTAAGCCCAAGGCTCACTCATATGCTCTGCAATTTATGCAGCCTAACATGTTGAGGCACTGTGTGAACCAGCCCCAAATCCATCTCAGTATGCATTAAATATAAAGAATTGGAAGACGTAACTTGGATGAGTGATGTTATCACTGGCTTCACTCAATTGCTCTTAATGCCTCTTTTCCAAACTTCAAATAGTCCGGCTTTCCCCCTTCATGTATAATCACTGCTTTCCAACCAAGTTGAAACTTCCACCCCCAGCCCCCGTTTTAAGTATGCCTGGTTTTCTGCATGTTAGAAAGTAAATTATGCTCTTGCTTGCCTTGACCAAATATTACTATACCTGATACTCTTGGTTCTTCATAGAATATACCTATGCCCAAATGCCATGATCCCTGTTTATTTTCATTAGGAAATGAGATAAGTATGATGATTTTGTATTTGTCATTTAATTTTAGGTCTCCTACAGAATAATGCATTAATAATGAGAACACATTACTTTATGCCAGGCTTCCTCAACCTCAGCCCTCCAGATGTTTTGAGACTACAGTTCCCATCATCCCTGACCACTGGTCCTGCTTGCTAGGGATTATGGGAGTTGTAGGCCAAAAACACCTGGAGAGCCGAGGTTGAGGAAGCCTGCTCTAGTTCCTTAAAAATAAACTGCTGAAACCAGACAGTGACCATTCTTGAACTGTTATAAGCAGCCAGTCAGAGTCCACTTCCCTGTTATATCTCATATTGGCAGTGCTTCCAGTCTCTTCATGTTGTTATCCTCTCCCCCTCTCTAAAAGCATGTTGGTGCCAAGAGAAGAATAACTACAGTAGAGTATTGCTTTTCAGACTGCTTTTATCAAAGAGAGAAACCTTTCTTTGTGTGTTAACTTTAAATGTACAGTATTTGAATTTTAAATATAGAAGGGTAGGCCTAAGTAAGGCCAGAAGAGGGAGCTCTGAGGTAAAAAAAAAGGGAAGTAGAGCTATACAATAAGCAAGGAAATTCTCATCTTGTCTCTGAGCATTAGCCTGACATACATGCATATATGTAAGCAATATATTGTTGTTGTTTTCAGGACCTAATGCAGCTTTCATTACCAAAAGCAGGGTGCCCTCAAGCATCCCCCTTGTGTTTACCAATGCCCCCCTCCTGTTTTTTTTTTTTTTTAAATAAGGTGGGGTTTGAAGGTTTCTTCTGATTCTTTGATGGGGAGGAGAGTTACACACACAAACCTACCATTCAGCGTTATTGTGAGGTGGGAAATGGATAACAATGTTCACTACCCTGTTTTTTACAATTGGGGATGTGCAGATATACTTTTAGAATTTGATTATAAAATGAGCACAGTGTCTACAATTCTATTTAAAACAGAGCAAAGCCTTTGCCGCTACCCCCCCCCCCCCCCCGCTGCTGCACTCAAGCATTTTCAACTTGTTCATTTCATACAGCTGTAGAGCTAATACACGCCATGGAAAGGAAATGACAAAAGATTCAAAATTTAATTGTACTGTAAAGACTTAGGTTAACTTAAGTTATTTCTCATTTTCCACCTTTATGTCCTTGTTTGACAAAACAAAAAACAAACAAAAAACAACCACAGCTATGATTCATTAAGCTGGTGAATAATCAGAATAACCCTCCAACACTGTTGACAATATCTTTTCTATTAAGTAGGGTAGCCAACCAGAAAGAAAAAAACGAAAAGCGGGGGGTGGGGGGTGGAATCCGCATTTGATCTCTGGGCAAGGTGCCAGAATTATTTGTGTAGATGCTGCAAATATTGGCAGATCGCTTCCAAAAAATAGAAGAAAAGTTGCAGAGGGATCTTTACATTATTAGTGTGCATGCTTCACCTACACGCATACTAAGCTAGATGAACAGCAAGCTGTTTTACATGCCAGCTCATGCAAGACTGCAGCAGGGGACATGTGTGGTTCTTCTGTGGTCACACTTCATAGGCTATATTGTACTGAGAGAGGTTGGGAATCGGAAGCAGGTGACAGAGAAACACAGTAGCATGGAAGTGGCAATTGCTCTGACACCCACTTTTCTGGATATGCTCAGACAAGCTAAGCCTACCATAACTGCCAACACCAGAATTAACAGACAGCTTTTGCTACTCCTTCTACCTCCTTGTACAGTGCTCTGAAATTTGCCAGACTCTGCCTCTAAACTTGCCCTAAACTCTGGCTCCTGGCCACACCCATGTACCAGAAAGTTTTAAATCAAAACTTGGTAACCAATTTTTAATATTTCTTGTAAACCACTAACAGGTTTTATAACAATCAAGCAGTGCATAAATTATAAAGGGGAAGGAAAAACCCTACCACTGAGGGTCAAAGTAGAAGTGATGCTAAATGTATCTTTACACTTCAGATGCCTGATTTTTTAATAATTCAAATATCAGCTCAGATATTTTTTTCGGGGGGGGGGGGTCTCATCATCATCGTTATCATAGCAAGGAGGAAGACTTTTTCCTCCCCTGCAGTGATCCGGATGAAAATCACTTCATTTTTCATGGGAGGACCCTTTCTCCCCCCATTAGCCTAATGGAAGATTCCCTTCTGGTGCAAATAGTAGCTTCAGAGGAACCAATTTTATTTCATCAGGAGTACAGCAGGGAAGGAAAGTGTTAACTTGCCCCCCCCCCGCCACCTGCTGTGATTATGATACTGGGTGTTTTCTTTATTTTAAAAAAGCTGGTTGCCTTGATTTCACAATTAGACCAAGTTGTTTAGTGCTTTTTTGTAAACATATTGTATTTGCAATAATGCGTTATACTGTAGATATAAAGATCTTGCTGCTTTTTTAATATTAGTCTATTGTTTACCAGTATTCCAAACATCACTCACTGTTTCTTTAAACCCTGCCCCCATTCCTACCCTATCTATACGTTAAAAAAACACATCAAATTGTGCTATGTACACATTAGAATGTTGCAGTGCACATCTCTGACTTTAAAAAAAAGTATAACATCAATCAGTACAAAAGACCCAAAAATACTGAGTGGTTCAATCATTCCTCTTAAGGTCATTCAACATGAAGAATAGCTACTTCTCTGTTTCCATTATGAATGACTGATATCTTTGCGGTGCATGTTAGTGAGGTATCATGCTGTATCTATTTGCACAACCCCCCACCCATTAAACTGGGAACATATTTAAAACTCTGTCCCACCACAATTACTGTGGAAGAGGCTCAGCATCAGTCAATAAAGGCACTTCTTTTCTATACAGATACAATAATGGTTCAGTTCAAAACTCTATCCCTTCTGGTGCAAACCAGGATAATTCAGCTGTTATGAATGGAGTGTTATGCTAAATTCGCGTTGTATATATAGAAAACAAAAGGTGCCATTCTGTGATCTCACTTACTTGGGTGTAAGCCCTGTTGAACTTGGGGGCTTTCTGCTAAGTAAACATATATAGGATGGCACAAATGTATTCAAGTTTGAAGAAGATGAAAGGCAAAGTATACCAAAAAAAATGTTCACAAGAATACAAAGGACTTCTGTACTGTTTGCATATCCTAGTGCTTCCTGTTTGGGTATCTTCTTGAAAAATTGACTTGCAATTCAGTAATTTTTGTGATGGCTTTGAAATATTATTATTATTATTATTATTATTATTATTATTATTATTATTAGTGGTGAGGCATGGAGAGTGCTCCAAAGAATTCAAAGTGCCTGGTCTATTAATGAATGACACAGACTTTTAAACAATAGATGCTTGTTCCCCAGCTACTGCAAATGCTTAGAAAGAACTATATTGCCTTGTATACTCAATAGCTTGGTAACAAAAGACTGTTTTTCTTTTACTTATTTTCCCTTCGAATGGATTTGATGGTTCACTTGAACTTTAAAAAATTGCATAAAGGTTTACCAGTTACTGCAGAACTCTTCTGTCAGGGTTAATATCTGTGTCTATGTGACAGAGACATGCAGAGGCTCGTGCATGGTTGTAATCCTTGATACATCTTCTGTTTAAAGAAGCCAAAGCTATGAAGAATTTTGAATATTTAATCTTTGAAAATTTAATTTTACATAGAATTTTTCAAAAGTTGCTTTTAACATTCACACTGGTGTTTCAAGCTGTTAAGGGAATTTTTTCTCTTGCAATTATGGTGAGCGAATGCACTCTTATCTCTTTAGAAGAGAGGAAGGGCTTGGCATCTCTCCCTTTTCTAGACAGTAAAACCTCAATTATCTGACCTTAATGCAAGGAAATGCTAATCACACATGGTTGCTCTGGCATTAGGTTACGGTAAGTTGGAAACACATTTTAAATTTGGTTACCTGACTTCCAAAGAATAGGGACTCTTTATTTTATTTCCCACTGGAAATATTTTAAAGAAAGCTAAAGCTAAATAAAATCATACCGATCTGCAGCATTAGCACAGAACAGGAATGAAGAAGTGACTTGTGACATTTGTGAGATAACTTCCATGCCAGGATAGAAAACTAGCACCTAGAACTTTTATCTGAAGCTGAGTGGCATTGCCATTAAGTTCTGGTAAAACCAAGGAGCCTTTGTCTGATCTAAATGTTTACCATTACAGTGCCAAATGCCAAAGTCTTCAGCTTAAAGCAGAAATGCAGGGAAGGCCATAGACAAGTAAAGCATCATTGGTTTCGAAACAAATGCTTGGTGCCTATGGAGAAGTATGGCTCAAGTGGTAGATCTCTGGATAATTTGAGGTACATCTTGTTCCTAGCTGGTCAATAGTAACACAAATTAAGCATTAAATGGGGTGGGGACCCAATGGGGAGGGTAGTAGTAAACCATGGATCTCTTTTGTGGAAGGACTCTAAGGTCAGTTCAGTTCTGGTCCTACGCTGAGCTCAGAGTCTTTTGTACCAGGCTCAGGTTGATGGATCTTGATTTAAAGGTGGGGATACAAGTGGAGTAGATCCTTCGAGCCTGAATTGTGCCCACAACTGGCTTAAGGGATTGCCTAAGTGGGGGTGGCTGTCTAGTCAGCAAATGGAGCTTTCCATATACCTGCTACATGTAGATAAATGCAAAGCCAGGAAGACTTCTAGGACCAAAATGGCTAGATTTTGTGTAGACCTTTTAGTCTTAAGCATGTGCTTGTTTCACCTAAAGGCTGGTTAGGGACCTGGAGACGAATACCATCGAAAATGTTCCTTCTTTCCCTCATTGGTAGTGCATGCCCCAGAACTAGGAGCTTACATAATGTATCTTAGTGCCTATAAACATGTGAAGCTGGGTTTGATGCTTTAGAAATGCATATGTATAATCTTCCCCCAGACAGCATTCTGTTACTACTGCTATTCAAATGACGAATGGAAAAAAAAGACTGGACACACTGACTGACATTGTATTGGGACTGGAGTAACAAGATCTGTTATACAAACAATACAAACAGAAGTAGTGCCAGCACAGAGCTGCTCCACTGGAATGATGGTGCCAAACTGGCATTATTTTTTAACATACACTGCACTCTCGACCAGGACCCATTGTTTGGCAATGGCTGTATTCCTGCAACCTTGCACATGACATTATAAACATCAACTGATCTGATTGGCGCGGCTCTGAAGTTAGACTTGAAATCTGAAACAAAATGACAATGAGGCATTTTAGATCAGTAGCGTACTTTGCAATGCTGCAAGCTAAATTAATATCACCTGAAATTTAACGTTTGCCTCGCTTTTGCATGAGGTCAGAAAGCCTTTAGCAACACAAACAAAAGTTAGCAAGCATGGTCCACATTTAAATGTTCACTTCTCCCCATAGTACTCTCATGAAGGCTTACTATACCAGTTAGTCAGCCTCAATGTGAAGTTGCTTTCAGTCACTACTGCACAGTTATTAGTGCATGTCGTGAATCGGCCCTCTGGTCCAATATCAGAGGATCTGAGAGAACATGGAAGAACCTCCTAACCTAATGACTGGATCTTGCTGACTGTGAGCAGGTGTGGGTATTTCCAAAAGTATTGTTTAAGCAACATTTTATTGTTGGTTTGGTATCTTGTATTCTGCGTTTGGCATTGTCTGCTACCCACTGTTCTTTTGCCTTTAATCACATCCCTGGATCTTGACTTCAGGTTATGCCGCTGTTTACTTTTCCCACTAGCAGAAGGATCCAATTTGGATGAATTTCACAGTAACAACTCTGCTGCAGTCCTTGCCATCCTGGATCAGTTTGGGACGGAATCCAGCTAAGGCTTATTTCTGCAAAGTAATTTTGACTGTATGTTCCATTTCTCCATATATGGCCGTCGTGCCACATTAGCTCTGTTCGGATTCTTGATAACCTTAACATTTGCTTTTGAGATATTTGCTCCATTATGTTTTACTTCCTTTTCCCACCATAGTATGTCCAGGTATGGGGAACAGTTACAGCTCAGTTGTTAAGCATCTATTTTGCAGTTTCAATTCCGAGCATCACCAGGCTGGCCCTGGGAAGGCCTACTGCCAAAGATCCTGAAGAACTGCTGCCAGCCAGTATAGATAATAATATGATTAAGATCCCTTCTCTTCACCATGATTTAGGTAAAACAAATGACAATCAAGAGAATATAGTGGGTCCTAAAGTATATCTCTCAGGTGTCAAAGGCCTAGGTAAAGAGTTGCATTTTCAGCTTACAACAAGGTAAGGTTAAGGTAGGTAAAGAGTCCCTGGATGGTTCAGTCCAGTCCAAAGTGACTGGGGTTGCGGTGCTCATCTTGCTTTCAAGCCAACGGAGCCGGCGTTTGTCCATAGGCAGCTTTCTGGGTCATGTGGCCAGCATGACTAAACCGCTTCTGGCACAATGGGAACCAGGGAGGAAGCCAGAGTGCACGGAAATGCTGTTTAACTTCCCACCGCAGTGGTACCTATTTATCTACTTGCACTGGCATGGTTTCAAACTGCTAGGTTGGCAGGAACTACCAATCTTAACACCTCAGAGAGGGTCTGTTGACCTAGATGGACCAATGGTCTGAATCAATATAAGGCATTATGTTCCTATGTAAGACGCTGAGATAACATAGCAAGAATATATATAAATGCACGCCCACATGATTTTTACCATTTTGTGTTTGGGTCCTACTTGATAATAAAGAACCAATTCAGTCCTCCCAATTATAATTATAGGATGTGGTTTTTCACAATGGTTAAATCAAAGACAGTTGAATATGTTGCTGGTGATATAGCCCTTTTTTATACCAGTTGAGGAAATAATGAACCTTATCCACCCCATTCTGTGAGGGGGAGATGACTTTGGATGTATTTTGGACTGAATATGCTTAACAGACAAAGAACAGACCGTGAGACTTCATCTTAGCCTTGAATAATTTTGAATTGCTCTGGTTCCAGGAAATCAAAAAGTACTGCTTGGAATACTTTTGTTGAGTTCAGTAGAAAGAACTTATTTCTCCAACAAAAGCTGGTTTTCAATGCTTTCACAAATAAAGATACTCCTCTGATAACAGACAAGTAACATGAATAGTTTAAGGATGGGATCAAGGTGAAATGTTTGAAAAATTGCTCCTGGTTTACTGTGAGTGGAGAGAGATAATTTCTTTGTAAGGTTTGAATGATGGATTATTTTTCCTTTAACACAATAAAAAGTACACAGAGCCTTGACTGTAGGCAGAGGGGTCCAAAATTTGCAACTCCAAGAGCAAAAACAGTTCACGACAAGCCAGACTTTTGATAAACACAGGGGGGCACAGCTAAATGTTTCCTTCTGCCAATATTACTCAAGAACATCCAATGTAGCTGATGAAATCTCAGACTACTGGCAACCTCTCAACCCAGCACAATTATCATAGCTTTCAAAAGCTTTCAATTTTCAAAAAGAAAATTGCCTTTAACTATAATATATATCCTTGAGTGGCGGCTTACACAGACCTACCGTACTTAACAGGTTTACTTTAAACTGCAATGTCTGTGTATTGTATTATTAAACAAAATAAATATTTCCCTATTCTGCAGGGTGGGGAAAGGAAATAATTTTACAGCATTGAGAAACTGAGCCTTTAGTGTCATCAGCCCAGTCTTGTGGAAGACCCTGCCAATAGAGATTCAGCAGGCACCTTCTGTGCCAACTTTTAAACCTTTCTATTCCACCAGGCCTTTGCAAGTAATAAAGAGTACACCCCTCACAATGGTATACTGATGCTTGTTTTTAATTCTTTTGGTTTTTAACTTGCTTTTAACTTTTTAGGATTTCATATTGTTGGAAACCACTGTGGTTTATTTTTTTTATAAATATTTTTATAAAAAATACTGTGTATGTTGCTCTGGCTCGTGACAGATTTAGGATTAGGATTTAAATAAAATTCCATATTATGCAAGATTTACACTGTGCTCTTTAAACAGAAAGACATTTTATTAGTTGTGCTCCCTTATGTAGTTCATAATGGCTAGGACAATATATTTTAACAAAGTCGCTGGAAATATGCTGGTAAGGCAAGTTATATGCTATTTTCCCAAGCAGTTTAAAACAAGGCATAGAAGTTGGAAGTAGAGTAACTCTTGTTTCTGCTTCATTTGCACAGCATGAGGAACCTTAGGCCCTCTAGACATTGCTAAACTGCAACTCCCATTGTCTTCGGCCATTGACCATGCTTGCTGAGGTTGATGGGAGTTGGAGTCCAATAACATCTGGAGGGCCACAGGTTCTCCACACTTGTTGTAGCAGAAAGACTGAATCTGCACAATTAACTACTGTCCACATACACTCAACAGAGAGCACCAAAAACTGCATCTGTTGCAAGCAAGGAAGGAATAGGGTGATTATCTACTTCTCCAGTTGACCTACCTGGCCCATATGCAAGGAAGAATCCTCTCATATCCACCAGTTCATTATCATAGCCATGCCATCCATTCTGCCAGGCATCTCTTTTTCCAGTTCCATTCTCCCAGAATGGAAGCTTTTCTTTGCTCTGTAGGGGAAAGAAATTCTGTTTAACATGAGTGTGTTACACGTCTCAGGCTTCAGTGCTGAACATAGTTATTGAGAAGAAGTTCCACTGTGAAACTAATTAAACTTCCTTCCAAGTAAAGGTGATCATCCAGATGAATGGATTTAAAGAATGGAATCATTAAATTAAGTAATTGTATTTAATTGTTTTGAAAAAAGTCATACAGCACTACAAATACAGAGCTGAAGCACAATCCTGTGCATGCCCACTCAGAAATAAGTCCCATGTTCAGTGAGACATGCCCTAGATAAGTGTGCATACTGTATAGGATTGCCATGCTAGTTTTAATTTAGCACTGCAATTTAGTCCTCCATAGACATAGGGTTGGTAAAATAAAAAATATGAAGGGCATCCTAGATGAGAGCCCTGTGTAAATGGGTTTAACTGGTCATTTAGTTGATATAGATTAAATACCATTACACAATATTATATTAACACAAACAGGTCAGTAGTGTTTTATGAAGTGACTGCCCTCATCTTTTCAAAGAGCAGGAAGAAAGCTCAGACATCCTTCCAAGCTACATCCATGATTGCGAAAACAATTCAGGATGACTCGTCTATCAAGGAGATATTTGTGAGTAAGCATCAAGGAAATTTAAGAAAAGGCCTTGGTATCTCTTCCAGCTACCCCATGAACCCCCATACTATAGAGTTCTGTTCTGTATTCTGCATCTTTTAAACCACAATTAAGCCTTTGTTTCTCTCCCACCAAACAAAACACTACTGTACCAGTAAGCCAAGAACAAACTTTGATTATAACTTATGGGTTGTTGTTTTTTTGAGAGAGAGATACAACCTATGAGTCCAAGTTTGGACATAATGCTAAGCCAAATACTGGAGCAGAAATGGGAAAGAGAAAAGTGGCCCAATTTTAGCCCTGTGCACCAGCACACGGCACATTCACCTTTAAACAATAAACTGTGGTTTATCACTTCAGCCACAACAGCTGCAGCAAGCAATGGTTTTGAGAAGAGCTGGCTTTGATCCTTCTTTTACAGGAATGTATGCTTCACTAACACAGTCCCCATTTTCCATTGTCATTCTGATAACTCTGGCCCTGTTTTTTGACTTCCACCTTAGCTGAACTACTGTGGTGACATATTAGTTTAATAAGAAAAACTATAATACATTTGAATGTATTATCCCATACATTCAATATGTTTGATTTTATGTACTGAAAGTTGCTGTGCTTTTGGACTTCATTCTCAACAGGCACTGATAGGCATTTTCTTCATACGTGGACCTGAGCAGAGGGCACTTTTGATTTATTAGTTTTGATACGCTGCTAGATGAGCCAACAGCAACGTCTAGCAAATTTTGAAAGGTTTAACAAGTTATGTCATGCTGGCATAAGACTATTTTACAAATTATGTAAGACTTGGCAGGCCATAGGTTAATGCTAGCAAACGTGGTAGACGTTGTGCAGACCACTGACAGCCTGGAAATGAAATAAACAGAGCAGCGGTGTAAAGGGGCTCTGGAGTTAGAAGGGGGAGCCAATTTTCCCCCCTTTGTTCACTCTGAGTGCTGTCAGTAAAAATAGATAGAGAAAAGGAAACAGATTTAATTTGTCAGCTAGAATTGTTCAATTATCTAGTACATCTGCTGACTATTAAATACAGAGAAATGTATGGATACTCAAGGGGCTCCTGAGTTTTTAAAGGTTTTTATTTTTTTAATGACTACAGTGCTGACAGGCAAGGATTCTCATCATAAATAGAAGCAGATAAAAATCAAAAGGGATTCCAGCATCAGTTTATTGTGTTACTAGCTCAAATTCACTGAAGCTATAAATTGGAAGGGCATCATTCTTTGGATCGAGCAATTGCTCACTCTTGTTGGCATCACTCATACAGGAAGGGGAATTTGAATACCCCCATCACTGGAAGCAGTGGCAGATTTTATGCTGCAACTGTGTGTAGCAGAAATCATGCATTTCTCCACTGTATAAGCCTAAAATCCAACACAAGTGATAATGTGTCATGCCAGTGACATTCAAGTTTTGCATATTTGTCACTGGCAGGACCCAAACCCAAGGTAACTGTACCTATATTTTGTTGGGAAGTAATAAAAAGTAACAAATCATAAATCAGTTCTGACAGCTCTCCAGATGTGTGTAAGGCCATTGTTTTCATGGCAGCCCCTACTACTTTTTGGAAGGAATATGGCATGGTGAGCAAGAAAGGAGACACCTACCAAATCAGCTATGTTTCCGCGTTGGAGTCCTCTAACAGGACAATCATAATAAGAACCACAGCAACCAAGTTTAAAATAGTCTTGAGTTGGAAATTCAGCTTTATTTATTTTAGAAGACTTCTAGGCCTGACTGCTCTCCTGGTGTCAACCAGCTTCTAATGAACTCTGCTTTGGGCAGTTGGCCAAAAGAGACAGTAATGGGTGATACAGACAAACTGGAACAAGATAGCTGGCTGAGGTGCTCTACCAACTTCCCCCTACAGCTGGTGTGCCTGGACCATGTAAACTATGTTTTATTTTAATCTTTTGTAATTTTTAAATGTGTTTGTGTGTGTGTGTGTGTGTGTGTGTGTGTATCCAAAATGGCGGATGATATGCTGACAATCTGTTAAAGTAGGCACACGCATCATCACACACTTTTACTAAAAAGATTTAAAATTTTACTTTCATTTTGCACACTATTGTTTCTCTTGTGAGCTGCAAAACTGCATTCAACTATACCATGTTTCCCACATCTGGAAGACTGTCAGCCCCTCTGTCATGGGCCAGGAGTCAGCTTTGCCTGCTGAACAGCAGCCTGAAGGTGGAGAGTCTCCACCTGCAGCTGATCAGCCTTCAACGACACAGAAGAGGAGGCACTGATGAGAACCAGCTGGTGTCAGCTTTCTTAAGCAGAGCTTCCAGCAGCAGTCAGGTGCTGGTAACAACACTTGCAGTTCATGGCCCAACCTTGCTGCTTCCTGCTTGTCTTGACCCCCGATCATCAGATTCCCTGATCCCTGGACTATCTGATCACATGGATTGCTGTTTGCCTGACCCCAGGACTGGACCTGACTTTGGATGCTGACTCTCCTTCCAGGCAAGTACACCTCAGAGTCTCTTCTGGTTGGTTGGCCTCCCACTCCACTGAGCTCTGCACATAGTTGCTCAGCAGCAAGACTAGACACCCTCTCCCCACACCAAGAATTATGTGCTACCCACAGTTTGAGGGTTACCCAAGAAATCAAAGTGAATTTAACCACTGGGCTATAATTTAGGACCAGATGTAGAATTGAAGATTTTCTCAAGCCAGGAAAATCATTACACCTGTAGGTGTTCTATATGGTAGGAAGCTTAAAAATGAGATCTGATTGTATGCAAAATGGTGCAGATGACTAACATGACAAAGACATTTCTGACATCTGTGTTCTGCTTATGCCTTTCCAAAATGATGTGAGATGGAGCAGTTAAGAAGAAGAAGAAAACATTTTGAGTTGCTGAGACATTTTCAACAATAACACCTTAAAAATATATTGAATATAATATTTGATAGGTTTGGCAGCCATTTTACAGTCCCTTTGATAGGGAGGAAATTAAAAATCAATTATTCGCTATATAATAAAAAGCCATTTTTGAAATTCTGTTCTGTTAATAATGAAAGTGGTTCAGGAACAACTGGTATAGTGGAAAGCTATTCTCAAAAGCTAGAAACAATAAAAAATTAAGAGTAGGAAGAGACATACTTACTCCAGAAGAACCTTACCAGTATCAGCAAAGTTTCTAACATTTAGAGAGAGAAAACATTTAATGTAAAATGCTAATCCACCCTGTACTAGATATTGTGAAAATAATTTTAGAATAAACCAGTTAATTAAAATAGATATAAATATATCCGTATATTCCTGAAATGAAAATGTGATTTCAGCTTTTCAAACAGTATATGTTAACTTTAATTTTCTTCCAAATATGGTTATATTGAAACACAGCCTTAGTTTAAAACGACTCATACAAACTGTCAGTACAACCTATGACCCAACAAGCGAAATAAAGCATATCAACCATGTATGGTGGCCCACAAGGGTCTTATTAAACTTCCTGGTTTTGCTATAGAGCAAAAAACAAAAACAAAAAAACAGAGGACTTATGAAGCACCAGACAGGCCACTATTCATGCCTGTCTTCTGTTTGATGGGTCACAACTTATATAGCCCTGACACAGATGATTTACCTCCACTATGAACCATCCTTCTTCAGCGACAAGTGTCAAAGGAGAGACAAATTTCCCTTCTTTATAATAAAATCGAGCAGGGATATCCTCTTTCCTGTAAACTGTCATATGTGGCACATTTTTCAGTTTGTTGTATACCTGCAAAGAAAGAAAAGCTATTAAGCCTCAATGCACATCATAATTGCTAGCATGGACTGCCCTAGCATCACACTGCCCTAAGATATATGGCCTTTTAAAAACAGCTGTTATGGGAACACTGTGGGCTTACTAACTTGTGCAGAAAATCCCATGAAAAATATTTCTTTTAAAATATTGAGCTTGGATATAATTAAAGGAGGGGAAATTAGACTTCTGCTCCCCCATCTTGCTGAGAAATAATGTATTTGCATTCCTAGCTCAGCCAGTCACAAAGCTAGGTAGTAATATTTTGAAACATATTAAGGTTGCAGTCCTGTGCACATTTACTTGGAAATGGTGACTGGCGAACTCGGTTTCTCAAGTTCTAATTTTTCTTCAGTTCTCCACATATCCACATCAATTTACTATTACAAAAAAATGTCAGTGAATTTTGCCTAATACTGCGCACACAATTTTGCAAATCCTGTTTCCCTAATGTAATGCATTTTTGTATGTTATTTTCATGAATATGCGTTTTTGTGCACCCTTTGCCATAGTGTGTGCATTTTTGTACACATTACGTGGCCAAACTACGGCTTGGCTGGTAGCATTATGGCAGCAGAAGGCACAGGAAGGAGCCAAGTGGCCACTTTTTGTTCCATGCGCCAGCCTTTATGCCTCAGTTAAGCTCAACTGTAGTTTAAAGTGACATGTAGACCCTGCTGATAAAATCTGACCTATTGATGGGAAGGTGATTCAGAGGTCATGATGATGCATAAAGGATGGACCAATCTCTTAGGCTGAGCCTAGTTTGTTAAGGGCACTATACCAGCATTCCCTTAGGGCAGGCTTCCTCAGTCTCGGCCCTCCAGATGTTTTGAGACCACAGTTCCCAGCCTCCCTGACCACTGGTCCAGCTAGCTAGGGATGATGGGAGTTGTAGACCAAAAACATCTGGAGGGCCGAGGTTGAGGAAGCCTGCCTTAGGGCTACGATGCATGACTGTAGGACGCTAGCAGACGACGTGTAATTCTTCCTAGTCTAGGTTCTTCACCTTCAGTAGACCTTCAGGGGGTTATTGGGCTGTTTTTGTTTTGTTCTTTCGATTGTTTTATTTATTTCATTATTTATTTCGGGTTTTTATTTTGTGATTTTTATCTTGTGAACTGCCCTGAGACCTATGGGTATAGGGCGGTATACAAATTTAATAAATAAAATAAAATAATAATGCAGCCGTACCTCTAAAGTCGAACAGAATCCGTTCAATTTCCGAAACATTCAGAAACCAAAGCGCGGCTTCTGATTTGCCAAAGCGCGGCTTCTGATTGGCTGCAGGAAGCTCCTTCAGCCAATCAGAAGCTGTGGAAGAGCCATCCGATGTTCGGCTTCCAAAAGAAAGTTCGAAAACCAGAGCACTCACTTCTGGTTTTCGATCATTCAGGAGCCGGAACGTTCGACTGAGGTACAACTGTAATAATAATAATAATAATAATAATAATAATAATAATAATAATAATGTACTAGGACCAGGTTCTTTCCTGTGAATGCACAAGTAACGCCCGAGTGTGGAGGCCAAGCAGCAGAACTGGGTGTTAAGCGGTACAGGAAAGAGGGAAAAAGCCCTGATTGGCACAAAGTGGGTAAGGAAAGAGAAAAGGTCCCTTGCCTCAGACTGCTTCTCCTTGGCTGGCCACAGGCTTACAACAGGACCTCGGTCCTTTACTTGTATAACATCGCTCATGTTGATACAATTTCTCAGCTCGATCACTTTTTCCATCCAGTAAATGTCAGTCATCCCATGATCCGAGAAAAGAATGACATTCAGGTCATTCTGCAGGCCCTTGTCCTGTCAAGATAGTAAAGACTGTGATTGCAGCTTGGGAAAAATACACAATGTACTTCCCATTTTCAGTTCGGTAAGCAGATTCACCATTCCTGCCATGCTGATAGAAGAAAATGTGCTGTGGGGGAATAATCCCTTCACCATTCCAAGCTTAAAAGAGGCTGATATCAAATAACATTCTAGTCTTGATTCAGAGAAAATTGCACTTAAATTGAAATAAATGGGTCTAGTTAGAGATGGAATATACATGCTATACAGTGGTACCTTGGGTTAAGTACTTAATTCGTTCCAGAGGTCCGTTCTTAACCTGAAACTGTTCTTAACCTGAAGCACCACTTTAGCTAATGGGGCCTCCTGCTGCCGCCGCACTATTTCTGGGTTAGTGGAGTCTGTAACCTGAAGCGTATGTAACCTGAAGCATATGTAACCTGAGGTACCACTGTACACTGTGATGAGGATGCAACCATTGAGTGTAAGGGCCCTTCCAGATGTGCTGTTTTTTGGGTAGGATTCATTCCTATACTGGCAAATTCAGGTTGTGCAGTTAAAGTTGGTGTGGCAGTCTTGCACAGTCAACCCACTTCCCACAAAAAGCTTGGGCTTTGGGGGATAAGGAAAGTGATGGAGAAATGGACTGAATTGTTTGATGCAGCATCATACAGCCTTCCTGCAAACAATTCAGAATTCAATAAATAGCCAAAACTGTCTAGCCTCCCTGCAAACTTTCCACAAACAAATCAAGGTGCAAGTACAATAAACAGGTAATGTGGAAATGACCTAAGTCTCTGCATCCCCGGCCCTCATTCTTGGTGCCAATGGCTGGAAGCGGTAGAGATTTACAATTTGATGTTCCAAACCATCATCATCATCATCATCATCAATTCAATTTCTATCCTGCCCTTTATCAAAAGATCCCAGGGTAGTGTACATCATTAAGAACACATTTTACAGAGCATCAATAATAAAAACATAATAAAAAGCATAACAGGCAGCATAATAATAAAATGATCATAATAACAATCATCCCCTCACCCAGTTTTAACAGGCCATAGATTATTTAATGGCTAAAGGTCTGGGTAAAGAGGAATGTTTTTATCTGGTGCCTAAAGACATGTAATGATGGTGCAAGGCAAGCCTCTCTGAGTGAATACTTGTGCGACTACACATTCCTACCAGAGCAGGGATCATTTGCCAGAGGGAGGCTGGTTTTGGTGGGTTCCCTGTGGCTGCACAATAAATATTCCCTCAGAAGTAGCACAATGAGAGATTAACATCTGCTTCTGCTGTTAGTCACAACTAAGTTACTACCCTCTTGGTTTGCAGACTAACTTTCTCTGATTCTTTATAGTTTCTTTAAAATATAACCATGTCTTGCCAAGCTAAATCGAGTAGTCTATGGACTAGCATAAAATGAGGAGTAGCAGGAACAACACCATAAAACCCTTTTGCTACTTGCACTCATTCTAACCTCCTGAGCAGTATTTTATATGTGTAGGTCTTGAAATATTGGAGTGCTGGTGGATTTAATGTTCAGATGGATACTCTGTGTGTAGGTTGCAAGCTATGAAAGGCTTTTAAAGATCCAACAGAATAACCTTGCAGTTATTGCAGAATCAATTAAATTTGCTTCCACCTTCCCACAATGATGAGGAGGCAGGCTGCAGTTTTATCTTGCTAGCTCATGCTTATTGTATGCTGTAATCTGGATGACGTGAATCAATCTGTTATGCGCGCTAAATGCGTTTACTACATTCATTAGGTCCAGTCGTGACCGACTCTGGGGTTGCGGCGCTCATCTCGCTTTAGTGGCCAAGGGAGCCGGCATACAGCTTCTGGGTCATGTGTCCAGCATGACTAAGCCGCTTCTGGCGAACCAGAGCAGTGCACAGAAACGCCATTTACCTTCCTGCTGGAGCGGTACCTATTTATCTACTTGCACTTTGACGTGCTTTCGAACTGCTAGGTTGGCAGGAGCTCACCCCGTTGCGGGGATTCGAACCACTGACCATCAGATCAGCAAGTCCTAGGCTCTGTGGTTTAACCCACAGCGCCACCCGCGTCCCTTACTACATTTATTACATAGCTGCAAAATGTCAGTGGATGCCAAGAAAGCAAAACAGAGCAGTCCTTGCCCACTGATTTTCTAGTTTAATATGGTAGATTTAATCATTCTTTGAGGGAACATGTGAATCTATGTACCCAGTCACCCCAATGTTTCACATTCAAGACTTCAGACAGAGGCTTCTGCCAGTTCTGCTCAGTGCTCAAATGGCAGGGGAGTGGGCAAATAGATTCTTCCCCCTTTCCTTTTTATGATGACTCCTTTAGTGGCTAGTTGGAAAGCACAATTTGGCTTAAATGGGGTTGGTGGCTGAGGAAGGGTTGTAGATGTTACAATTGAAGGTGCCTGATACTGAGCCTGAGGACTTGGGTAATTTAAGGGCCCTGAAGACAGGCACTTAGTTGTCGCTTTTAACTTGGAAGAGGTGGAGCATACAAACTGACAATTCTCTCACTTTCTCACCGAATTTATTGGGTACTCCGTGCATACATTGGCATTCTGACTTTGCTGTGGTGGCGGTGGGCCCTCAGCTTACCTTGGAGCTCTGACAAAACTGGTTTTCTTCACTATCTGGAGCCAGCCGTTTGGGAACCATTGCAAGCACAGCATATACTATTCCCTTTAATTCATTGTGTGTAAGCGGTAGCAGTGTTTATGCATTTTATGACATCACATCCAGCAATGGCCACCTTCACATCCAGCAATGGCTAAGAGTACAGCAAGTGTACCCTGTCACATTTGAAGCATTTACGTGCATTGATTTGATCACAAGTACCTATGACTCACATCTGAAACAGGTACAATGTGTGTTACCATTTCAAACGATGTGTAGATGTATATATAAGGTGTGATGAAACCTTTGATGAACAGTTACAAAGAATGTTTAACAAAGATAAGGAAAGGACTGTGGGGCAATTAACAGACCCGGTAGCCTCTACGTAACACTAACCTTGATAAGCTTTGTCATATTGTGCAATACGTTATCCACTGCTTTTAAGGCATTCTTCCTCTGAATAGATGAGGGACCGTAGTGATGACCTTCTACATCAATCCGTTCATAATACACTGCTGCCATATCCGCTCTGTCCCTTCTAGAGTGGCAACACCACAGAAGAGTTAGGTGTAAAACAAGTATAGTATGCTACTATTTTGAAGCATCTTTCAGAATCAACACTAAGACTTGGATTTTTTCATGCTATGTGCAGCTAAGTGTTGCAGACAGAAAAGGCGCAGGCCATGCTTTTTAATTCCTCTACATCCCTGAATTTGCTAATTTGCCTCTTCCTCCCCTCATTGGACCATTGTTTCTTATATTGTAAGCCATTTTTTTATACCCTAAATGTTTTGTCCAAAAGACAGTTTATAGATATAGTCAACAAGTAAATAGGCTGTTCCAAGTGGAGCAGCTTCGGAACTAATGGTAAAGTTCACACAACCAGTTGTTATGGTGTAATGCCAGTCTGTGTTGATGCTTTCAGTGGCTTTTAGCATGCCGAACTAATCTTCAGAATACTGTACATTGGGAAGACAGTTGTATAAATACCGTATTTTTCGCTCTATAACACGCACCCGACCATAACACGCATGTAGTTTTTAGAGGAGGAAAATCCGTAGGCATGCCACCCGTAGGCATTCCCTCCATAACATGCACAGACATTTCCCCTTACTTTTTAGGAGGAAAAAAGTGAGTGTTATGGTCCAAAAAATACGGTAGGTACAAATCTTCATTTGGAAAGTGCTACATTCAAAACCATTATTGACTTCTTCCTCTTTCCCCATCTGTGTGTGTCTGTGTGTCAAATTTAACTGGAGATGAAAACAAAGAGGGAGCTGAGGGAAACGTTGTTGGTCTTTGCCATATTTCCGCCCCCCTCATCTGCCACCCCCTCCCTGCATTATCTCAATTAAGGGTCCTTTCTCACATCTCCCATAATGCAGAAAACTAAAATGAATTACCTTTGTTATCATATCATGCTGCTACTCTTATGGGGAGGAAGGTTTTACTCCTCAGATTAGAAAAATAAATAAAACATTTGATTACTTTACCTCAGAAGCTCAATAGCACTATATACAGCATTGGAGAAATTGCCATCTGTTGGAACACTATAATATGGTAGGCAGTAGGTAGGTCGAATTCCAAGGATTTCAACTTCACACCCTAAAGCAAAGTGTTTAATTAGTTTAATTCAGCTTCTGAATTTTGAATTACGAATTTAAATAATGTCATCAATATTTAGATAGGGATGTATATATTGAAAGGGACTCTTGACTCTTAGATTGAGATATACAAGCCTGCACCAGTGAAGTTCTGATTTTGCACCAGGACTTCCTCTTTCTCTCCTCCCCCTGCACTCCCCTAAAATATCCAGGGCACCCCATAAACATCCGTCTTGAAACCCAAAATCTGAAAATAAAAAATGTTGACCTTAGACATGAATTCTGTATATTCCTGGTATGTTCCCAAAAGAAAAGGGCTAATTTTGAACATTCAGAACTGGAATCTGAAGGATTTGCAGCCATTTTGGTTAGCTGCTTGTTAGAATTAAACTATTTTAAAATTCAACCATTTTTTTTTCAAATAAAAACTCTTAATTTTATTCAAAAATCAGTTTTGTTTGTATAGGACTAATCAGTTACACTGCTCCATATTACAATAAATTAAGAACAGCAATAGTCTAGAATTCAAAAATACTTTTACCAAATATTTTGTATTCAGGTGTGCTAAACCTCTTTCTGGAACTGAAATGTTGAATCTCTTTCCCCACAGGATCTTATGAAAGCATTTTACACCAATTAACTTTCCGTCACCTCAAACCTTTCCCAGAAAAAATGCACTGATTTGAGTCCTAGAAGCTTGTGGCAATTCCTAAAGGGGGGAACGTGAGCTCTGAACACAGGAGAACCGTGTTTTAGTATTAATATTTATAGCTGCTCTGCTTAGCAACAAAAAACACAAGCAATTTAGTTTTTCATAACCCAGACACCCTGAAATCATAGTTCTGTAATAAGTATTTCCTCGAATAGTCCCAGGAGAGTCAAACAAAAGGAGGAATGAGAGGAAATTGTGGTGGCATTGGAGAAAACAAGTAATGTGGGAAGTCTTACACTGGAGAATCTGAAGAAGTGTGCATGCACACGAAAGCTCATACCAATGACAAACTTAGTTGGTCTCTAAGGTGCTACTGGAAGGAATTTTTTTATTTTATTTTTATTTTGTTTTGACTATGGCAGACCAACACGGCTACCTACCTGTAACTAGAACTGAGGAATGTCAGATGCCCTCTATATAAGTAATGAATTACATGCTTTCAAAATTTATGTGTTATCTAGTAACTACTAGTTCTCAGCAGCTGCCCTAAGAGGCCAGGTATTGATGGTCCTCGTAGCATTTTCTGCTCTTTAAGTAATTGTTTGTAATTGGTTTGGTTTCTATTATTGTTCTTTTTCCGCTTTCAGGTCCTTTTTTTTGTGCTGCATTTTACTATGTCCGTCTGACCTATAGAGAGCTTCATAAAGCACATTTTCCTAAACTTTAAAACCCACCTGAACATGGGTCTCTGTTCTATAGCATTGTGTATTTCCTCCTTGCCAGCAGGTAGAAACGGTGAGCAAAAGCATGATTTTGAAAAGCATAGCTTGGTGGGCTCTAAGGCTGAAGACCAATTTTTCAAAATCATAGTACAGGTACACAGTCATTATTCTCCATTGAGCATGCACACATTTTTGTCCCACCATCATCATCTCCAATCAGGCAGGTTCTGCAGCTTCTGAAACTGTACAAAAATCTCCAAAACCAGTCAACAGAGGGGATGAGAGCCTACACAAAGGGCTATTCCCTTCGCTTAGTACAACTAACTGCAAAGGCTTTTGTCCGTCTGCAGCCTGTCTGATTGCTCTGCCTATATCTCTTTTGGTATTTAGACCATTTAACTACCCCAGTTGCACTATTTTGTACTATAGTAGTAGTAGTAGTAGTAGTAGGTATCGTATTATATAGTAAGGTCCTGTTTAAGCCTTAAAAAACTTCTATTTCATTTCACTTTCTTATATATAGTATTCTGCATCTTTATATGTTTGACACAGAGACTTGAACCTCTATCGTTTTCCAATTGTATATCTAAACATTGGTTTAGCAGTTGTATGCCAAATGTCATAACACAACTCTTTTAAAGGTTTCCAGATTGCTGCAAATGGTCTGGGAAATGTCTTGATCAGAAGGAGAGGGGTAAAAGGAATGGAATTTGTGGTTTTGTACTTTAGATTTTTAAAATTCACTAGTGACATGGTCATTCAACTTTAGTTGAAGTAAACACGTCCATATTCTTATAAACAAACTGAGCAGCTGCATAGTCACTTCAAAATGTTACTTGACATGACCTTAAATCAAGTTTTGAAAAAGATGAGAGGATTGTAACATTTTATCAATAATAATCGGGAGCTCAAAAGCGGTCAATTTATTTGCATGGTTCTTTCACAACAGTATCAGTGATCCACAAAAGTGTTGATGCACAGATGTTAGTTATGTCATGTATTCTGAGATACCATGTGCTCTGAGGCATATAGTTGTTCAAGTTAAAAAATATTCTGACTAGACTGTATGACTTTAGACTGCAGGTGAGGGGTTCCAATGGTTCAGAACCATGATATACACCTGGCACAATACAGTCTTCTTCCCAACTCCTGCTGTGCTCATCCATGGTCCATTCTGGGCCAAGCATGGGCAAGGAAGTGTTCCCAGGTTGTAGCATTAGTTCCATGGAACTGTCAGCTTTAAGAGCAAATGATAGTATTTTCTTGTGTACATTGCAAAGTCAGGTACAGATATGTTCTAAGTGGCTCCACTGTAACTGTGAAGTTTCCTTCCCCTTGAGACTCAACCATTTTTTAGCTTTTAGCATTTTTAGATGCCTTAGATTTTTATGCCTTGTTTTGGGTGGCTTTCAAATACAGGAGATTTTAATTAAGCATTCTGTAGTATTTAAAATGCCTAATGCTTATTTTGTCCTAATTGTTTTAATCAGGGAATAATTTAAAATGTTGCTGACTAACTTGAGGGTGTCTAACCATTGAAATGGACACATTAATTGAGTGCAATTTAACTTTTGAAGACAAAATCCTCCAGTAATTAATAGTTTCTACAGTTTTAAAACTTAGTTCAGAATCTGTTTTCTGATTATGAAATGATTCATGTTTTAAAATTTATCCAACGACTTTAATTCTTTATTATTCTGTACAAGTATTTATAAAAACTGGACAGGCTGACATTGTCAAACAATCATTTGGGAATTATCATAAGATGAGATTCCATTTGGATGGATTTGAAGAACATCTGACAGCAATAGCAATTTGTGTGCAAGGCTTAACGGGCTGTGATAGTTTAGCTGTTCATCAGGTTTCCTATTTAAGAAAGGAAGAATGGCTTGGCTTGTTTCTCTGCCTGTCAGAATTGAGCAAATGCCAACTTGTATTGTCATTATTACTATTATTATTATTGTATCTGTCTGTTGCTGAGACACTGCCCTTTCTGTTGAATGGTCTTATGCAGTATTGTATGAGGGGAGACGTGACTAAGTGCATACGTGGTAAGATGAGATGAATTAGCATAGAACATGAATGAGTAGTTCAGCTGCCTCATTGGCATTCTCTGTGCATAACCAAACAGAGTCCTGCACATATATCAAAGTGCGCACACATATAAGGAGCAACAGTAAACTATTGCCATTACAAAAGCAATATTAACGTAGGACTCCCATTTGTAGAAATAAAGCCTAATATCCGGTGACTATATCTCAAGAGTTTTGTCAATAGTTCCACATTCAATGTTACCTCCAAAGCGAAAGTGGTTTGTGGGTTTAGCAAAACTAGTGACTGACTAGGAAATGCACCAGTATATCCTGGGGTGCCCATGAACCTCTGAGTTATGGATGCCAATTTTTAATGGAAAAAGGGAATTGTTGAACTTTGCATATATTTGCATGTTGGCATTCCAGATACATAAGAGGCATGGCTTGATACATTGACAATGTTGATCAACATACTGCTCTTATTGGAAAACATATTAGAAAATATTCATTAAAATAAATATGCTTTTTACCTAATGAACAGAATTAACCGAAAACTATTTTGGTGAGATTAATATCAAAAGTTTGCAGCTCAAATGTTAGGATCCATTTATATATGATAGAACATCTGTTGGCGACTGTAGATAAGCGCTAACATGGTTCTCAAGGCAGCTACACTAAGCAGCCGACATATGCAGGTCTTTTTTACAGGGGGAACTCACAGGAGTTCAGTTCTAGCATCTCTCGGATGGACGCCATTGCTATTCTAAGAGAACAAGGGAGGTGTAAGTGGTGAGTACTGGCACTTCTTTTTCTAGAAAAAATAGCACATATGTATTTTCTAGATTAAACGATTTGCAAATTGTAGTCAAGGTGAAGATACTCCTGTGCATCTTTCTCATATGACATCCAATATCCCACCGTATTGTTGCCCTGGTTGTGGTAGCGCTACTTCAATCCCTGCCCAGTTGTGCACGGGATTCCAGGTGTCTTGGCCCTCAACCATGGTTTGTGCTCCTTTGTGGAACTGAAGACGTGGCGGAGGCTGTCGTAACTTTAAGAAATACTATTTATTCACATATTTACACCTGAATTTAGATGGTGGGAGTCCAGATATTGCAGCATGGTTGTCTCGAGAGGGGCTCGTTCCCCATAGCAGTGCAGCACTGAAATCTAATGCATATCTTCCAGCTTGCCTCCAGCCAGCCAGCCAGGATCATTCTGCCTTTTTGCAGCTATCCCAAGCCTTGAACCAAAGGCCCAAAATATTCCGGTGCCATCATACCCAGTTACCCTGGTAACCTCAGGGCAGGTGGGAAGGTGGGAAGTTATCTTGCATTGCCAATGGCCCTCAGTGGCCCTGTACTGTTTCTTAATGGCCCTTGCTAAGCCAGATTGTTTTCTGCATAGGCTAGCCCAGGAATTCATCCACAGCTGTTGTTTTCCCTTCATATCCCAAATAAACAAAATCTTACCATTTAATAATTTCTAGCTCCGCCCCCAGCCTATAACAATTTATAGATAGCTAAGAATAGGTGTTGCCATCCCCTTAAAGGCTTCCTCGTGTACAGAAGTGTGTACCCTGCAGTATACTACCTCCAGAATCGGAGGCACTTTGTCTCTGAGTACTGGTTACCATGGAACAACAGTGAGAGATGGCTGTGGGCCATTTGTCCTGCTTGCGTGCCCCCCATAGATACACAGGTTCCTTTAGGAAGACAATGTACGAAATAGGATACTGGTTTAGATGGGGGTTTGGACTAATTCAGAAGGGTTCTTATTCCATTCTTAGTCTTACTACGCTAGAAGAGAAAGCAATAAGTGGACCAGTTTCAGTTCCCATCTGCTTGACTTTCCTTGCTGGTTGATGGTATTTAAGCTTTTTAAACAGAGTCTTCTGGTTGCTGTGCATTGGGTCAGAGCCAGAGCGATCGATCTTGAGGTTGAATTTAGAGCCGTTAAAAAGTAGAACATGTAATGTTAGTCAGCAATTTTAAGAAGTGCAGAATTCAGCAACACTCACCAGGCCAATAGTACATGAAGACTTTCCTCTTTGCTTTCATCATAGTGACCCACAAGGGCTCTGATCCATTCCACCAAAGAGGCAGCAGGCTCTCTTCATTCACGCCGATATCAAAAGACATATTTGTACTTGCATCCCACATGTAGTTCCCAGTCATTTGATGGACATTGCAGTGGCGACCTAGAAGGTGAGAGGATTGCTTTATACGTAACACTTCTCAGTTACGTTTAGCAGTCATAACACCCCCATACCCATTTCAAGGCCCTGTGGAAGTAGAATAAAGTCTCACTTCTCTCTCGTAGACTTAGGGGGCACTAGATAAAGAATTACTCCAGCTCAAATCTTGCAAATAAGCAATGAATGTAAAGACGCAGTTTTGAAGAAAAGTATATATTATTGTGCACCCCCAGAAAAGCTGAAGAACTCATGCTCCCTCCCTAGTATGGATGAATGAAATTACTGGTAAAACGTCATCAAGTTCTATTGTCATAAACCACCTAGATTGGCATTTGATATAATGCAAAATAGGGAGAGGAAAGTTGAAGTTGTATTGATTTAGTGTACAGAAGAAGATGCAAAGAGAAATTTCATGAGTTCTTTGCTTGCAGATTGTGGGGCAGATGTACATGTCAACGTGCTCAAACGTAACGAGCTGTCAGTCTTGCCCCTCCCCTAATGTTGAAGATGGGCTGCCCACCTTTTACTGTTTTTATTTTAAGGGTCACCTATGCAAGCACCAGAGACGCAGGTGGCGCTGTGGGTTAAAGCCTCAGCGCCTAGGACTTGCCGATCGAAAGGTCGGCGGTTCGAATCCCTGCGGCGGGGTGCGCTCCTGCTGCTCGGTCCCAGCGCCTGCCAACCTAGCAGTTCGAAAGCACCTCCGGGTGCAAGTAGATAAATAGGGACCGCTTACCAGCGGGAAGGTAAACGGCGTTTCCGTGTGCAGCTCTGGCTCGCCAGATGCAGCTTTGTCACACTGGCCACGTGACCCGGAAGTGTCTCCGGACAGCGCTGGCCCCTGGCCTCTTAAGTGAGATGGGCGCACAACCCCAGAGTCTGTCAAGACTGGCCCGTACGGGCAGGGGTACCTTTACCTTTACCTTTATGCAAGCACCTGTTCTCTACTGCTCCTTCTTGTTCAATGGAAACATTATAAGAATAATGGTAAACCTATTCAAGGAATGAGTGTGTGACATGCAGATTAAAAATAATAATAATGGCACTGAACCCTATTTAGAAAAAGTAAATTGGATGGAAAGCCAGTGCCAATGCTTTTCTTCCCATGTATGAGCAATTCTTCGACATTTAAGACCTCAGATCTCTTGGCTGCTACAGAGCACCCATGGAAATGTAAATTATCTTTAAAAATCATACCACAGAATGATACTAGAATCCAAGCAGTAAAATGTAAATATAAAACCCAATTATGATTTGGGCAGGGGGAGTAGAAGCAGGCATCACGTATTTCTCCCAAACATGATGGAACGGAACAGGAATATTTTCAATAATTTTGTTCCATTTAACAAAGATATTACATAGCTGGATGTTCTACATTTACGTGGAGAAGTCATTACTCCATAAGCCTAACTTCTATCTCAACAAATTTATGTCAGTTGCAAAGCAGGGATGATTCATCTGTTGTGGGGCTTTACATGTGGCATAGTGTTTGTTACCTGATTGTTTAAGCCTTTATAGGTAAGCCCTAACAGCTTTATAAATAAATACCAGCACCTTCTGCCAAGCTTGGGTGCAAACTGGCAAATGCTGGAAAGGAAAGAAAGATTGTATGCAAGGTTGGCCCAAGACAGCTTGCTGTCTGAAGTACTGCAGGTGATCACAAACAAGTTGAGATGCACAGCATCAAAGACTTGTCAAATAATTTTTCCACCTAAGGCATAAAATAAAAATAAAAAATCCCATAAGTGCTTCTACCTGTCCCCAGAAGTAATATAAAAAATAAATAACTATTTTCTGCCCTTCAGGATACCCAAAATCAACTGCCTGGGGTGACTTCCTCACCCTTCCTAATGGTAGGGCTGAATCTGCCAGAAAGCAGTAATATCTGAACAGTTTTCAAGGCCAGTCCCATGTAATAGATTTGTCACCAGATAGCGAACAAATTATCATATTCTCTTCCCCCCAGTTTCTTTCATAATTAAGTATTAACTGGACTCGTTTTAGGTCATAACAGATATATTCTTGAAGATTTAGGTAGGCAAAAATTACTGCACAATAAATTGCTATGCAAAACATTGTTAACAGTTATAACTGGCAATTCATAACCTCCCTTGCTGTATTTAACTACCCATTGTTGTGGCTCACTTTTTTGTAGACACAGAGGAGGCATTGTAGCTGATTAAAACCATATAATAACAATACTTGATATTTTTCTTTTCAGAGCATTTCACATCCCTGTAAGATGGGTCACTTTCATTATCCTTATATTAAATGTGGTATTTTATTGTAGGTGATAATAAAAAATGTTTTAAACAAGCAAACACAGTTGAAGGGCTGAGACGATAAGAATTTCGCTAAGCCTTCCCCATCTCTCTATGAAAATTTTTGTGTTTTCAGGAGTACTTGTGCAGTTCATGGAAGTGATCACAGAAGCTAGCTGTGTGATTTGTAGCATAGTAAGTACAGTAAGTTGAAATGAGTGGTGTAATCACCACTCAGTTCTGGATTATCCCTTTTACTTTTACTTTTTGGCATTTGTTATCATATTTTGTTATGTTCTACAGTGGTACCTCAGGTTAAGTACTTAATTCGTTCCAGAGGTCTGTTCTTAACCTGAAACTGTTCTTAACCTGAAGCACCACTTTACCTAATGGAGCCTCCTGCTGCCGCCGTGCCGCCGGAGCACAATTTCTGTTCTCATCCTGAAGCAAAGTTCTTAACCTGAGGTAATATTTATGGCTTTGTGGAGTCTGTAACCTGAAGCGTCTGTAACCTGAAGCATATGTAATCCGAGGTACCACTGTATATGGGAATAAGACCTCAAATATGTAGGAATCAGCTTGCTGCAGTTGATCTAACCTTCTGTCAACAGTTGCCATGTCTTTCTACAATTGACCAAAAATTTCACAACAACTTTCTAAACCAGGGGCAAGCAACCTAAGGGCTGTGGGCTGGATGTGGCCCAATTGCCTTCTCAAACTGGCCCATGGATGGTCCAGGAATCAGCGTGTTTTTACATGAGTAGAAAGTGTGCTTTTATTTAAAATGCATCTCTGGGTTATTTGTGGGGCATCGGAATTCATTCATATTTTTTTTTCAAAATATAGTCTGGCCCCCCACATGGTCTGAGGGATGGTGGACCGGCCCACGGCTGAAAAAGGTTGCTGACCCCTGTTCTGAACCATTCGGGGGGGGGGGAGATCCCACTGGAGCATCCCATCACCACATTCCCTATCTAACTTCAGCACCAACAGTCTCTCCTTGCTCTTAGAAAAGTACTTTTTCACGCATCTTCCTGCTGCTGTAACCTTCCTGATTACACATCATTGCCTCTGACAAGTTTCACATGCCAGGGAGTTCCCGTCTTCTAGCATCAGTCAGCCCAGATGTAATGCAGCGTAGGTTAAAGAGCTATTGACCCCCTTATAGAAAACAGGGGAAAGTACTTCCATATTACTTTCTGTATAGCACATCGGGTCTCTGGATGCTTGCCCCGCTCAAAACTGTTCATTTGCTGCTCCCTTACTGGAGATGATAATCTTCTCTGGCAGTGCAGTGGGGTGGGGGGGAATTTTAACAGCAATGGACTGTAAAGGTAGAGGGCTAGAAAATGGAATTAAGAAATGTTTCTATATTTGCAAATTATGTTTGCACACCTGTGAATATTTATGATTCATGGAACCTGCATCCCTATTTGTTTGTTTACAGACTGCCTGATAACACAGTAGGCAACTTACTTTTTATTTGCTCTTGTTTTTATATTGTATTACAAGTGCAAGAAAAATCCAAAAAACCCACAGCAAATAGAACAAGTCTATGCTGATGTGATAACCCTTGATGGCTGGGGTTAATGAGAACTGTAGTCCAAAGTAGCTAGAGTGCTTGAAGAAGGCCGAACTACACAATTTTTAAAACAGTAGAGGAATACAACTCCATAGCATAAAACAAATTAAAAACACATAGCAGAAGAATAAAAATGCACAGAGCTAAAGCCATACTTAACCACCACAAAAATTATCAGGTCTGGGACAGCAGGAGTCTTTGATTGGCATTTACCAGAGTGTTTCACTAATGAGTACAGACTTGGGGCTATAATCACAACAAACATGTACCAGTCGTGGTTTTCCTGAAAGATCCTACTTCGTACAGAATCCGGGTGGCCGACAATTAAGGCAAGAGTGGACCTTGCTCAGTTAAAATATATTAAAAGAATTGCCACTGTGCCAGCTGAGTGTTTTCCTGCAATTGGGTGATAACCAACTCTGGAAAGCAGTGTGTCAAACTGTTTTAGAATATTATTTTTTTCCAAAACTGAGCTCTGCTTTGACCTTGAGTAAGTGTGTCGACTAAGGGATTGGCTCTTCTGGATAGAATCCAGAAGGGACCTGCAACTAACTAGGAACACCAAAATTTTACCTTGGTACCCACTCCTGATAAAAGCATTTTATTGTTAGTTATGCCTTTATTGAGCTACATTTCCAGACTTAGCTAGATCACTCCCCCTCACCTTTTCTACAAACAATCCTTGTCTTCCTGTACCTAATAATTTTGGAACTTTCACCACTTTGGAACTAACCTAAGTTTTGTTGACTGTGTTTCCTGAATGCTGCATGGAAAAGCACATGAATCTGACCTTGGAAAAGTCTGTAAGTAAACTGTTTTTAACTTACCAAACATTTGGTCTTTTTTTGTGCTAGGAGAAGTGGGAAACTCTGGAAGAAACTTAGAGGGTGTCTTTCACCAAAGAGTACCTGCCCCAGATCTGGATCTTGGCATCCAGTAAATTCTCTTTTTATCTACCTATTTTCCCTTGCCTATCAACAGCCATGCGGTGTTCCATCTTGCTGGAGCACTTACGGGAGTAACACCAGCACCAGTGCCCCCTTTGCAAGAATTATTTCTTGAAGAAATGCAGCCTAGGTGTGCTTATTGTGATTTCCCCGCCCAATCAAAATCCTCTAGTATGGTAAGTGGTGCACCGTGAGAATCATAGCCCTTGTTCTTCAAGTATGGCACAAGGAAGTTTATTGCATTTTTGTAGTGTGAGAGTAAGTAAATAAGGAGTGTCTGTTGGTTCACTCTCATCTAGCAGCCACTCCTGTGTAGTGATGGGTTCATTCCCAGGTCCTACTCCTAGAGTAACCTGATAAACCAGATGTGACTGGGTAGAAAAGATTACCATTCCGATTGGTAATATGGAGCAAGGTGTGTAAGCAGTATGCTGATGACATTCTGCTCTACTTCTCTACTCCTCACATCTCTGAGGTGATAACAAGTCTCTTTGACCAATGTCTGGAATTATTAAGGGGCTGGATAAAGGCCAGTCAACTGAAGCTGAATCCTGGTAAGACAGAAGCCCTGTGGGCAAGTTGCTCCCAAGTTTGGGGAACTGACAAGTTGTCTGTTCTTGATCAAGTTGCCCTCTCCCTGAAGGAGCGGGTATATAGTTTGAGAGTACTCCTATATCTATCACTCTCTCTGGAAAGAACAGGTGTCCTCAGTGGTTAAGAGAGCCAGTGTGGTGTAGTGGTTAAGAGCGATAGACTCGTAATCTGGTGAACCGGGTTTGCGTCTCCACTCCTCCACATGCAGCTGCTGGGTGACCTTGGGCCAGTCACACTTCTCTGAAGTCTCTCAGCCCCACTTACCTCACAGAGTGTTTGTTGTGGGGGAGGAGGGGAAAGGAGAACGTTAGCCGCTTTGAGACTCCTTAGGGTAGTGATAAAGTGGGATATCAAATCCAAACTCTTTCTTCCAGCTGCCTGACCTCCCAGCATCTTCTTCCCATCATTGCATGGCAGGGGTGATTTGCACTGGAAACTGCCTTATTCTGAGTCTGGTCCATTGGTCCATCTCGCCCTGTTTTGTCTACACTGACTGGCAGCAGCTGTCCAGGGTTTCAGCCCTATCTGGAGATGCCAGGGATTGAAAGCAGATGTTCTACTGCTGAGCTATGGACCCTTCTCAACATGCAGAGCAAGCCTATGCAGGTTTACACAGAAGTGTGTTTAAGATTACAGCCTTAGTTATCCAGGGGGTTCAGTGTGCTGTATGTATTTGGATAACACTTGAACTGTTGCAGATCCTCTCTTTAATTCAAGTGCAGTGCTTTGATCATACAAAACTTGTGCTTTGCTTTTTTTAATTCCAGGATCCTTGCACATTGTTTGGACCAGTTGCCCCTTGTTTATATTCTCTTTCTTTCTCTCACATTCCTGCTGCGTAACCGGAATGGGAAGCAAAGTGAACTTTGGAAACACTGCAGAAGTTCCAGTCCACAACCTTCTGATTCTGAGGGAGTCCTATGGAAGTGAGTGGGGCTTCTTCAGAGTAAGGCATTTCAGCGGCTAGCCGGGTAAGTAGTTATCTGCTGATCATAGAGCTAATTGTAACGCAGGAAACAATGTACCTACCGCAGCACAAGCACGAAGTCACAAACCATGACATTATGCCGGTTTTACTCACAAGGGTTTTTATTATGCCAGGGTCACGTGTGTTGACGCTGGCAGAAGTGCTCAGAATGGGAAATATTAGAAGTACTCTAGAGAAGCAAATAAATTGCAGTTTATCTAGGATGAAAAGAAAGGTTTATTGCAAAATATGAAAACTTGGAGAGCACCTTAGATGGTCTCCAAGTTTACATACCTGACATTATTTACTATATAAACCTGCTGTGGAAGTATCTACATTCTCAACTGTGACAAGCAACGAACAAAAATAGAAAGAAAATACTGTAATGATGGGGACAACAACCCCGTCCTGTCCTGCCACAATATTTTCAGTTTTAGTTAGAATTGATGCAAATTTTGCTTAATATAGTGAAATGATCCATAAAATGATTAAATGTGTTTACACGCCCTCAAATAAATGAATGTCTGTTTTCAGTAATTGTTAAATTATATCTTAACCAGTTATTCAGAAATGTAGGGAAGAACACTCAGCACAATCTAATACTGTATTCCAGTGAGGGAAGATGCACCAGCTGAGAATAGTATTCTGTGTCCTAGAATCATTTAATACTTTTGCTAATGCCTGATATTCCCTGAGGCGAGAAGTTAAGTGGTTTACTATCGAGTCACCACAACTACAGTTAATAGTCAAAGTTTATTTTTATTTTTTATAAAAAAATCTGATTGTACTGTTTGCTTTTCAGATGAGCCAACAAGGTCTAACTGTTTGACAAGATTATATTTGTGGGGGGAAAGTTTCTTTCTTGAGAATAAAGTGGAACAAAAACTTGACAAATTTATTGTTTTTTAATATATAGTTCAGACTGACCTGCAGTCATTCCTTTTAATCTTCAGCGAGGATGAATTGTCATTTAAAAATTTAGTCCGTATTCGTCCTCGCAGTGTTACAGAAACTACTGACTTTATGCAATCTGCAACAATTAAGGCTGCCTGCTGTTAAGAGCCCTGTAGTGAGAAAGTCAAAGAACGTACTCACCAGTCATCAGTGTGTAATAGTTTGGATAGGAAAGACTGGGGAAGTCTGGTGTCAGGTAATCCACTTTCACCCCCCTGTTCACAATCTCTCTGAAGCCAGACAAGGATTCCAGCGCTTCATCGCTGATATAATCGTGGCGAAGTCCATCAATCAAGAACAGCAGGAGCTTTTTTCGATGTGCAAGGGATGAGCTTGCCAGGGTGAGGACAAGCAGGAGAAAGGGGGCCATGTGCTTTGCCATGTTGTTGGGTGGAGAGGAGTTTTGGCAGAGCACTGTCAGCACCGCCTGTCCCTGTGCAATAACTCTCAATGAGGCATCTGAAGCTGCTCTGAAGGGCTGGACCTCACACTGCTTGCTCTCATTTTGCTGGTTTGATTCCAGAGTTTAAAGGTACAGCAGCAGTAACTGGAATTGCCAGACTTAAAAAGTTACAGGATAACTGCTATAACACGGTGGACTTTGCATTCTGATGTAGTGTAGCAGGATGCTGTGGGCTGCATTCTGGTACCGTGCTCTGACTATAGAAAGAAACGTTGCATTGAAGCAACAAAAATTTAGTTCTCGGTGTTAACTCTAGCGGCGCTTCCACGACACTCAAAAGGTTAACACAGGAACAATGCAACTGCTCAGTTCCCACATGTCAGGCTTTTCAGGGCACTCAAAACAAACTGGATAAATCTGAGAACAAAAACATAATGAATTTTTCAGATCTCAAACCTTTTCTTTAAAGCCAGTGAGTCGATATAATTTTAAAGTATGAGGAGTGCACTTTTTATTTCTGTTTTTGACTCCTGCATTAGCTTCACCAGATTTTGGCACAGTATTGGATATTTGCAAATTTACAGAGGCATTTGACACCCAGGGTTGAAATTTTTCACGTATGTTAGTGACTTCTGATATTTATAGTCTATTTATAGTCTAGGTAAGTTGGTCCCTTACCTTTCCCACTCCGATCTGGCGACAGTGATCCATGCAACGGTCCCCTCCAGGCTTGACTACTGTAATTCGATCTATGCAGGGCTGCCCTTGAAACTGTCCCAAAAACTCCAGAGGGTGCAGAATGCTGCAGCGAGGCTCCTCACAGGGTCCCTGCCATGGGAGCATATTCACCCAGTGCTTTACCAGTTGCACTGGCTCCCGGTGGAGTATAGGGTCAGGTTCAAGGTGCTGGTTTTGACCTTTAAAGCCCTTTGTGGCTTAGGGCCCTCGTATTTATGGGACTACCTCTCCTGGTATGCCCCGCAGAGGACCTTAAGGTCCATGAATAACCATGGTCCCGGGGCCTAAGGAAGTCAGACTATCCTCCACAGGGCCAGGGCCTTTTCAATGATGGCTCCAACCTGGTGGAATGCTCTGTCCCACGAGACTTGGGCCCTACAGGATTTAACCTCCTTTTGCCGGGCCAGTAAGACAGAGCTATTCCGCCTGGCCTTTAATTTGAATTCAGCCTGATCTTTTATTTCCCTTCTCTTCCTTCCCCCTTCCCTTTTATGAAGATTACCCACTCTGAGACCCCACAGCTAATTCTCCCCTGGCCTCCTCACTGGCCCAAGTAGGACTAATTCAGCCAGCTAGCCCTGGTGACTATCTAATGTTTATTAGATGGATTTTCCTCAAATTGATTTCTGAACTTTGAATTTTATTGTTAATCATGTTTTTATACTGTATTTTATGCTGCGTCTACAATTAAGTATTTTAAATTTGTTGTTAGCCACCCTGAGCCCAGTTTTCTGAACCGGGAAGGGCGGGGTATAAATAAATTATTATTACAGTGGTACCTCAGGTTAAGTACTTAATTCGTTCCGGAGGTCCGTACTTAACCTGAAACTGTTCTTAACCTGAAGCACCACTTTAGCTACTGGAGCCTCCTGCTGCTGTCGCGCCGCCAGAGCATGATTTTTGTTCTCATGCTGAAGCAAAGTTCTTAAGCTGAAGCACTTATTTCTGGGTTAGCGGAGTGTGTAACCTGAAGCGTATGTAACCTGAGGTACCACTGTAGTATTATGTGAGGAAAGCCGGTGCCTGACTTCTGACATACCTCTTTGCATTTTACTGTTCTCTTCCTGCTGTGCTGTCACGCACATACACATCAATTATACGTTAAAAGTAAACAGAAAGGGAACTTGTGTGGAGGAATGTAGGCAACAGTTCAAGGGAGCAACAGGGCACTGATCATCTAGGATGTGATGCTTGTTTTGACTCCTTTGCTTTGGTTGAATATTTACTGTATGGCCCTGTAACTAAAGATGTGTGCAGATGTCACACATTTTGGGGTGAGGACTCCTTTGCTGATTGGGAAGAGAGACATTTTCTATCAAGTTGTGCCTTTGTTGTTACAGAAAAAAACTATTTTACAGGCATGCAAGCCACAGATTGTGTCCCCTGGCGAAACTCAATTTTCCCTCTGCATTAGTGCTGACACAACACAGTGTATAATTGTACTAATGAATAATGGCTGTAACATCAGTGTTGAATAACTTGTACCACTCCTCATACAACTAGCAAGCTTTGAAACTGTTCTATGTTTTTAAAATCACGTTAAGACATAGAGTTGGACTTGCCTGGGTTCTAATAGCTGCAAGACAGAGGTGGGGTTTAGCCTGTGCATTTTTCCTTGGCACTGCAGCACTGTGATGGAAGAAGTTGTGCCGCTTGTGATCTTTCTTTGAAAAGGAGCTGGCATCCTTCTGGATAGGTTTGCACAACTTTGTTTCTTCTACAGTAAAATGACTTTGAAAGTCACCTCTGTTTGCTTTATAGTCCAAAGCTCCGTATCACTCTCTCCCATCAGCTTGATAAAAAACATGTCACCTCAGAAAGCCACCCTGTTGCAGATGTTGATAATGCAATAGACTCTACAGATCCAGAGGGCAGCAACATGAGAACAGGCCTTTTCAGTGGTCGCTCTCCATTTGCGAAACGCTCTCCCCAGGGAGGCTCGCCTGGTTCCTTCATTACATATCTTTAGGTGCCAGGCAGAAGCATAGATCTTTTACAAAGCCTTTGGCTGATTGAACATTCTGTGGCCTTTTAAATGTGTTTGTGGGACAGGGGTTATTGGTATGCTTTGGTTCTTGTTTTATTAAGTAATTTGTGTTCTGTTTTGTATTTTTGTGTTTGTGTGAACCGCCCTGTGATCTTCAGATGAAGGATGGTATAGAAATAATAATAATAATTAATAATAATTTATTGTGTCATGAAATAAATAATGTATGTGAAACACTTTGAGCACTTGAGAAAATGAGCTATATAAGTACCATGCATATTATTATTATTATTATTATTATTATTATTATTATTATTATTATTTTCTTTCATTCTGGCTGAGTTAAGAAATCCTCTCAGTAAAAAGCAGCTCTTTATTTCTTGAACGGTCTTTGAGCCAAGTGAAAGGCCAGAACATATTGAATGTGGTTGGAGGCTGGCCAATGCAAAGTCCCAGAATCCAGAAAAGAGACAAAACTAAGAATCTTGCAGCCAAGAAGTTAGATTTGGCAGAAATAAAGTTTGGGAATATAAAAGTGTTGAAGCCAGCACAGCAAATAGCAGACCGTTGGGGTCAGAGCTGCACCACCATTAAAGTATGGGGTTAGGGCAACTTGTAATGAAAAACAAGAGCAAGGCAAGGTGCCAGAATGGCTGATTTCCTGGGATGCTCATGTGTTTTATTGGCAGCGTCCTGCTTTCTCAAATGCTTAAAACAGCATTCTTGGGCTGATGAAGGCGGTCCAAGCCTTCGGCAGCCACCTGCAGTCTCCAATCACCACACAGATTCAGTGAGTGGCATCTGTAAGCTGTGCTCAGACTTTTGTTTTTGTGGAGTGATGCAAGTGATTCTCCCCATTGCAACAGCACCGATACAACCTGAATAGCTTGATAATGGTGCAAGGAGAATGGAGAAGGGGTGCATGTCCATCACTATGTGTGAGGGCGGGGAGAAGCCTGATCATACACAGTGCCCCAAATTCCAAATGGCAGCCACTCCTATGATGAAGCCCATGGAATTCAAATTGAAAATGGCACAAGGTCTAACAATAATAAATGGCTTGCCTGAGGAAATTTTTCAAGAGAGCTTTGCGTCCGTTCCTTCCATTTAAAAGCAATAAGATGTGAACCCAGTGTTTTTTTCTGGGGGTATTCTGGCACCTTTTGTTCTAGAAAAAAAGCACTGTGTGAACCTTTCTGATTTTTGCCAGTCTCTGTACAAATTACACCCCTCTGTGCCATTTCCCATTCCCAACTCTCAGGAGCAGCTGGATAAATGCACATGAGATGGTTTGAATTGTTTGAGCAGAAAACTTTTCAGCTAAGTCTGGTATCCCAAATGGAGCACCCATGGGTGCAGTGGCACCCATGAAAGCCTCCCCAGGCGTTTGAGAAGCACCCCTGTGCTCTTCCTTCTGTTCTGTCCCTTTGCCTCACAAGTGTCTCTCTTTTATCATGGCGAGAACCTTCCCCAGCCATGCCAAACAATTTTAAGTTTCTGTATTACCTGAGTATACAGTGATGCACTAGTGCCACTAGTCTAGTACTCAAAGCAAGTGTCTGCATCAGTTTCACCCTCACTTTCAAAGCTGTAACTTTTATTTGTTAATAGTGCTATGCAAAGGCAAAACTTTGCTAATTGTTGCAGGAGGTGAATCAAGCTAACACCCAACCACAGACACCCCTCCCCTGGAAAAAATGAAACAAACTTCATCACACACACACACACACACACACACACACACACACACACACACACCTGCAAACACAAGAATGTGTAGTAAACAGATCCCAAGGCAGGATAGATAAACACAAACACCAGAGAGGGGGAAACTAAGCCAAACACTTACGTCAGAGAGTAGAAGTAAAAACTAAACCCATCTTTTCCTCTCTTTTTTTTACTCCAAAGTTTTTTCAAAATGCTTCCTTTCCCTCCTAATATCCTATCTGCTCAGTCTGGAAAACCAGGGAATTGAAGGAGGAAGTGAAAATGAGTGGAACTCTTACCACTTCCTCTCACAATTTGCTTTAGCTTTCCAGGTTGAGATTGTTCTATTCCCATTTCTAAGGAAAGCCCCTAAACTGCCAAAATGTCCCGTTTCACTCTTCCCATCGCTGACCTTTTGTTTCTTAATGAATTGCATGGTTTGCACATGATTTTAATTGCTGGATAATTAGAAAAACGCTGACTGAGAGCCAACAAACTAACTGCCATGCCAAATCAGTTAAAACAGGCTGAACATTTTGACCTAAAGGAAAACTGAAGCTGTTTGGAAGTTTCTTCCAGCACAGAAATTATAGAAAAAATGATAGCAAAGAACAGTCTAGTTACATTTCAAATCCTCGTTGTTCATAGTGTTGAATAACAAAATATTGTTTTGGATTAGCCTGTGTAATAGCACTGTTTAATATATGCTATTTGGGTGCAAGCAAAGAAAGAAAGAAAGAAAGAAAGAAAGAAAGAAAGAAAGAAAGAAAGAAAGAAAGAAAGAAAGAGAAAGAAAGAAAATAGTTATTCCAAAAATCCAAAGGAATAAGTTCCCAAAGTTTGATTGTTTCCTTACAGAATGCCTTTCCTGCTGTAAGCCTGTCCATGTCCTGTGATCATCATCTGATATCCTTCTCCAGCAGCTGTCCAGAGGGCCATGTGGGGAACAGGCCTTTTCAGCAGTGGCCCCCTGACATGGAATGCTCTGCCTGGTGCAGAAATTGCCATCTTTTTGGCACAAGGCAAAGATGTTTCTTTTCTCAAAGGTATTTTGGTGTTTTTTCTTTGCAGCAGTTGATTGTACAGTCATACCTCGGGTAAAATGCCCTTCGGGTTGAGCGCGTTCGAGTTGTGCTCCGCGGCAACCCAGAAGTAACAGAGCACATCACTTCCGGGTTTTGCCGCTTGCGCATGCGCAGATGCTCAAAATGACATCACGCGCATGTGCAGAAGCAGTGAAAAGCGACGCGTGCGTGTGCAGACATGCCGTCGCTAGTTACGTTTGCTTCTAGATGTGAACGGGGCTCCAGAACGAATCCCGTTCGTATCCAGAGGTACCACTGTATTCTTATTTTATTTTAGAGGGTGTCTCTGGTATTTTGGTCTGTGTTTGAGGATGGAGGGATTGTTTTTACACTTTGATTACGTCACATTGCACTTCATTTTAGTTGTTTTGTTTTTCATGTATTGATTTTACTATTACTTGCAAGTCCCATTAAGATGCTTCTGTAAAACAGTCAATAAGCTTAATAAATCACTGGGCTGGCCTGCCCACGAGGCTTTGTGAGGCAGTCACCTTGGGCAGCTAGGTAATTTGACAGCTGAGAAGGGCAGCAGATCTGGGTCCCAGCCGGGGCTGCCTTTTGTTGCCTCAGCTGACAGAACAGCAGGAAGGGGCTTTGGCAGGGGGCAGGAAGAGGAGGAGGGGTGGGCACCATTTTCTGTTTCGCCTCAAGCGGCAAAATGTCCCAGTCCAGCCCTGATAAATCGTGGTGGTGGTGATGATAATAATATGCTAATGTTAACAACCATGAACTATTACTGTGATACAGAACTTAGCCAGACAATCACAGACAGTAGATTTGTGTGTTTGGGGTATAGTCCCGCAAAGTAGTGAAAAACTGTAATTTATCTTACTCATATAAAATGAATGTAGAGGTGGTAGCCTTGCCAAGAAGTGTTAGCATTTGCCCTTTAGCATTTGCCCTTCAACCCTGAAGAAGAGAGTAAGGACATTTTAAAGAGAAAGAAAGAAAGAGAAAAACAGATAAGGGTTTATTGAATTCACTCCCCAGGAAATCAGTGGATATCTTATTTAGATATCTCTAAATAAGATATCTGTCAGTTTGTGGTTATGTACAGTATCTGCAGTCTAGTTTATTGTTAGGTCCAGATATGTTGGAGGAACTGGACCATGGAGGAAGGGGTTACTTTCCTTTGTGAGCACAAATCGCCCCATGGAGGAACGAATCACAGGTGCAAGGTCACTGCAAGCCAGTTGCCCTGCTCATGGCTAGGACAGGGAAAGGGAAGGAAAACCCAACTTGTAAATAGGGAGTCCTGTCAGTAAAAAAAAAAAGGGGGGGAGCTACAAATATACTAATACAGTGGTACCTTGGGTTACAGATGCTTCAGGTTACAGACTCTGCTAACCCAGAAATAGTACCTTGGGTTAAGAACTTTGCTTCAAGATGAGAACATAAATTGCACGGCAGTGCAGCAGCAGCGGGAGGCTCCATTAGCTAAAGAGGTACCTCAGGTTAAGAACAGTTTCAGACCTCCGGAACGAATTAAGTTCTTAACCTGAGGTACCACTGTAAATGAATGAAGTTCTGTTTTCTTAAATAAAAGAAAACAGACAGAACCTCTGTGTTCAAGATGCAGGCCAATGAAAAGGTCATCATCTTTATTTTGTGCTCCTTCTAGACGCTGGCTGGCTCTTGTTGGAAACCAGAGTGCTTAGACTTTCTGCTGATCCTGCAAGGCACTTCTTGAAATTGACTGAGTTGTGTGTGACCACTAGGTGTCAGCATTGTTTAAATCTACGGTAAGTTCAAAAAAGGACACTTGTCTGCATATCCATTGATAAATTGACCAGCCCCCATGCTCCCTCCCCCGTGTTTTGCTATCTTGATCTTAAAAGAGAAGCGATATCCTATCCAAATCTTTAATGTTGTGAAACTAGGCAAGAAATTAAACAAACAAACCTTCTCTGACCACACCTTTTTTTGTGAAATTGCTTTCATTCTAAGTTACTTCGTTTGATTTATATCCCAATGACATAAGAACTGGTACTTTCA
The DNA here is from genome assembly GCF_964234715.1 of Podarcis melisellensis. NCBI lineage: Eukaryota > Metazoa > Chordata > Lepidosauria > Squamata > Lacertidae > Podarcis > Podarcis melisellensis. The sequence goes on from NC_138541.1 coordinate 50,131,942, forward strand.
GAATGTAAAGAAATAAATTTCTTTGCATGCATGACTAATTATTTAAAAATATATAATTTATATATTTAAAATCAATAATATATGATAAATTAAATAACATATTTAAAATAAAGCCCAGCCATAACAACCAACTCACTCAGACCACAACAGTAAATTCTGTTTAAAACCAGCTAGAACCTTATAGATACCACACAGCCAGCTGAAACCCTGAAGGGCCACAGCATCTTTGCCCAAAACACATGATCTCTCTCTCTCTCTCTCTCTCTCTCTCTCTCTCTCTCTCTCTCTCTGTGTGTGTGTGTGTGTGCGTGTGTGTGTGTGTGTGTGTGTTGAAAGCCTTTCAAAGAATAATGGATGGCATATGTGCCATAAGCAGTTATTTTGCCTGCCCCCCACCCTACTTTTGACATGGTGACAACCCTGTGGATGAGGTCAGACTAGGCAATAGTGGTCAATTACACCCAGTGAGCTTCACACTGGTTTTCTTTTTCCTTTAAAAATTGTGTGAAATTTCATTTTAAAGAACGCTCGTGAGATTACTGGACATTTTAAATTTAGGCCTTTCTTGCATTTAAATGAAATATTATTGGTATTCTCTCTGTTCCCTCCCTTCCAAGTGGCATCCTAGCAACTGTTTATACGCGAATGACTGTTGTCATGGCTGCTGCAGGGGAAGCAGGAAATAACCCTCAGGGCAGTGTTTACAATGAGCAGGGTTCTCCTCCTCAAATTTCAGGAGACTTCCTCCTCCATCAACAGCTCTTGTGCATTCAGATGCAAAACAATTGTGTCCTAGACTAGAGGATAAACAGACCTGGGAAGGAAAGCACACACAAAAACTCCCAACCGCAGTGAACTCCTTAAAATGTTTATACGTAATTGAAGTTATTCTGATTATATATGAGGTTCTGCTTGCTTGTTTTTGAAGGAAGGCACCTGATTCTTCAAAAGTACTCGTGGATTATGCAGAGTGGGAATAGTTTGAGCATCACAGTGGATTATTCCTTCCTAATGAGATTTGCAGTGTAGGAGATGGTCAGTGGAATGGAATGTGTTAGGGCTATCAACAAGTCTGCTGCCTAAATTTTAATTAATTTGTCAAAATGTATATTGAAAAAGCTCAACATACGCAAATCATATTACAAAATTAATCAATATAAGGGACTATTAGAACCAGATATCTCTCCTCAAGGTGGTGGGTGGGGGAGGGGGAACAGGTATTACCTGGGTGTCAGTTTTAAGGAATTTTCCTTTCTGCTAGAGACTAAGTGGAACAGGACTTTGTTCCATATTCTGTTCTATTTAGCAGAATCATTAGTGGAATCTAAGTCATGTACCTATGTTACTTTGAGGCTATCTAGTGCACCTGTCCTAAAAAAAAATAATTATAGAGCTGTCGCCCGTCTGTCTGTCTAATAACAAAACCAAGCAATTGAAAATGTTATGTCATAATTGGGTGGACAAATGGTATAAATAAATCTGCTTTAATGGAAAAGCTGCCTAAGAAGTTGAAGCAAGAAGTAATCTAATGATGATGAAAGGCACTTTTTATGAAAGTTGGTTTAATTGCTTATATTGCACATCAGGAACATGACTGGCAGCCTCTGTTGACACACAGAGTGCTTTGTTGTGTGTTGTTGTTGTTTTATTTTATTAAAAAGAAATGATACAACATAGCAAAATACACAGGTAGCATTCACTTTGCCAAAAAGAAAACAAACGCTTTCTCGATACAACCTGAAACATTTTGAAAGGATAATAATGATAATCAGAAATAGCATGCAATCAAAATTTTGTTGTGCTTTATAATGCAGTGAACTGTATTTTGCTGGTCATTAAATGGTTTTGCTTGTTCTGTTGTTTTGTTTTTCATTTTGCTTGATAACTGTTATTATCTAAAAATAAATTATAATAAGATATGCTTTTTAAAAGCTCAATATGTGCCTTTTTGAGGACACTGAAAAGAAAGTCTGAAAGAGGTTCCATTTAATAAACAAAAGTTCCATGACCTTTCCTTAATATGATGTTCTTCTTTCCCGGTTACAGTAACACACAGGAGCCAAAATGGCTTCAGTAATTAAGTGTGCTCTTCAAACTTAGCCCCACAGGTTAAAATTTCATCTCACCAATTACCCAGTTAAAAGTTCTGTCAAGTGAGGCCTGTGTGTAGAATTCTATGCAATGCATGAATCAGCCCAAATAGCAAAAATTAAATACTGATTTGCCCATTCCGTTTAACAGAGCTCTTTAACCAGCAATAACTTCCAATAAAAACACATGTTTAATTCTATGGAAGCAAGAGTCAGCTTTAAAACCGTCAGAAGCTCCTGTGCTTTCCGTAATTCTTTTGCACAGACATTTCCCATGACTTGGCCTCCTCCTCTTTCTATTTTTGGTTCTGTCTGTATATAAACGGTGCAAGTGAAAGTGAGAATGAAATTGTATTTACAACTGAAATGATTCTTGGGATCAAATGCTGAAAATAAATAATAATAAATAAAATAGATAGACAGACAGACGGACGGACGTACTGTGCTGGCATGGAAAGAGGTTAAATAAAGCTACTCTGAGTAACATGTTAGATTTGGCCAGCCCTGGGGATGGAGAGCAGAAGTGATACAGGATTGTGTTCCATGAAATAATATGACATTTGAAACCTGAAAACTGCATCACCATGTATGTGGGCAGTCATGTCCTCTCAGAAAGGCTCTGAGGTAGATTAGCCAAGATAATTATACATTTAAAGCATATGACTTACCCCCAAAGAATTCTGAGAACTGTAGTTTACCCCTCACAGCTACAATTCCCTACATCCTTGACAAACTACAGTTCCCATGATTCTTTGGAGAGCGCCATGTGCTTTAAACATATGGTGTGTATGCAGCCTCAAGCGTTCAAGGCTAGTCAGCACAGGGATTTGAGTCCTTGTCTCTGTGGAACAATACCTAATGCTTTTTTCCCATTACCACAGAGATAAATCAGGTTGGTTTGGTTCGAAGTCAGCATTATAATAAAAAGGAAATCTGTTACAATGGATAATGTCGCCTTAGCATGCTAATGCAGTTGCCACCTTTTACCAGCAGGGCTCCTGAGCTCTTACATTCAACACATCAAGGCAGGAAGGGGACAACTGCAACCTTCCCTTTCACAGTGATGTAATGATTGATGGGGAAAGGTACAGTACACTTGTTGATGTTTTTGACAAAGACACGGCTTTTAAGAACAAAGGAGCCCAGCCCAGGAAAGAAAAGGGAGAAACCTCCTTGCATCAAACTCTTTTAAGTTGTAGATCAAAAAGATTATCATTGACTTGGTGGTTGATTTCTTTCCTTTGTTTCCTGACGACGGCGAGTGCTCTAACATTAGTTATAGCTGGGTGTGCATGAAACAATCTGGTGTAACCTTTGGACTGATTTAGCGCAAGTATTTTGTGTGTTTTTTATATAAAATTTGGCATATTTCCATAATGCAATGTTTGATGAAGTTGCATCATAGTTGCTGTTTGTTTGCTCAAAGGGCCAGAGTTATAAAAAGAGGTAAACTCTGGAAGTCTGGGTTTGTTAATTTGTCACTATAAAGAATGCTTTTTGACTTTACTACTACCCAAGAGCCTCAGTAACTGCTAGCAATGAAGGCAGGAGGAAGATAGTTAACTGATTGCATTAATATACGGAAATTTTATTATTTTGTTATCTCTAAACTGCTGCATAACTGTCGCATCATGTGATGCTCATATTGCAGTTCAATGTGTACATATTCTGGTAATGACTTCAAGCCTGGAGCCAGTGGCTGGGTTCAGATGTAACATGAAACCATGGTTTGTTTAACCATTTTTGTAACACCCCTTTTTATATGTCCGGTGCCTCTGTGTAGAAAACTTTCTGCAACATCCAGCAGCAAAAGGGCACTTATTGAAATGACAAGGAGCAAGAACAGGGGTCCCTAACCTTTTTGAACCTGTAGGCACATTTCCTCTATCACTTTAAAGGGGGGTGCTGTTCTTTTTGCCTTTCCCTTGTGTGTGTGTGGCACTCCCTACTTTCATTTAAGTGAATGGAGAATCTGACATGAGTACCCACAAGAAATTGCTGCAGGGGTACATAAAAGTATACGACGTCCATACATGAAACAGTTGTCTACCTTTTCTTGTTCTGTAGCTCAAAGGTCATTCAGGTACTAGGAAATAATATGCAGTTTCCATGGCAAGGCAGCCAAGTGAATGGTTACTATGGGAACTTGGAGCAGCAACTAGCTGAGCAGGTTGTTGTGTAAACTGAAAGTGCAAACACATTGTCAAAGTCAGTTATTGAGGAGCTGGAGTTTTGATTATAAAAACTTAGCTCTGTTTGAAGGAGTTTTGAAATGTATTTAATTAAGTCATTCTTGGGCCGCTGTTTCATTTTAGCAGCTTAGCACTTTTTAAAAAAAACCAATACAGCTTTAAGAATATAGGCTACAAATGGTTTGCACTGTATGTACTGTACTTTCAAAAGGTTTGCCTTGAAATCTGTCAAATCCATATAACGTGTACATTTTAAACTAGGGCTGTCACTCTTTTTAACTAGGGTTGTCACATGTCCAGAATTTCCCTGGAATACTGCAGTCGGAAGCAGTGTCTGGGCAGAAAATGTCCGGGAAAATCCAGATGCATGGCAACCCATGTCGACAGTGCTCAACAACTTTGGGCAAAACTAAAAGCAGCTCCAAACCTTTGGCCAAAACAACAACAACCACTTTTCTGTCTGGATTTTTACTGTTTCAAATATGACAACTCTATTTTAACTAATCCTGCTCTTGTGACTTTCCCTATCACTTCTTAGTTATCTAATCACTGTGCCCTGTGGTTGGACTTTTGGAAAGTTGTTCTACCTGCCGCACTTTATCTCAAGGCCTTTGAGGTCATCCTTCCCACCTTTGGGTCTCCAGCTTCAGTAGCAGTGGTGAGATCTTTGGAACAGAGGAGGTAAGTGGAAAGGAAGCCTGTGATGTGGTATCGGGGCTTAACAAAACTAAAAGATCCTGCCATGAAGTGTGGCAGTGCTGGCAGAACAATGTTATAAGGCCACTCTAACCAAAGCACTCTGAGGTTTAGCTTTTGAAAAGACGCAGAGCACAGACAGAGTAGGACCAGTGAAGGATCAGGGCCTGGGTGAAGCTGTGCAGTCGGCTGCAGGTTCCCAACCCCCATCACCTCAGTTTCAGGAAAAGCTTCCGCTGATGAATTTCTGTCTCAACAGAACAGGGCTGCTTGAAGGATGCAGTCGGTGTGTGGGGTTTGGCAGTCCCAATTATTTAAAATTAAGGCCTATTTAAGTACAACTCAGAGTACTCTCAGAATTATCATATACCTGAAAATTAATACCTAAGTACTTAAATTCACAGCATAAATAATGAACGTGCCTAATAGCCACTGGTGTGTCAAAAATATTGGGCTTGAGTGTTGGCATGAAGGTTGCTGCAAAAGTAATGAACCCGTTCTCTGCTCCTATCTGGCTACTATAAAATTTCACTGGCTCCTAAATTTATGTATTCTTGCTTTTTTAAAAATATGATTACATGACTGTTAATAATTATTTGAATTTGCATAGAATCCTATCGGGGAAAGAGCATGGCTCATAATATATTATTTGCAAATAAGAAGTTTTTGGTTTCAGTACTCGTAATCTCCAGCTTTAAAAACTTGGACAACAGAGCCATCAAATGTCCATCCATCTGTGGTCATGAGAATCCTACAGAAGTGCTGCTGGCAGCTAATATTAGCCAGTTGTTGTGGTAGGTAGACTATTGCTTTGATTCAGGGCAAGACTGTTCATTCACATATGCTGGGATTTGCTACAAAGCTAGAGATTCCAGAGCTTATCAGTATTGCTGTGTCAGTGCATCAAGGTCATAGTATAGAACCTAGAGCTGCACATAGCCCCCTTCACCCCCTCTGCAAGCCTGGCCAACCCAGGGACCACCCACCTTGCCCTGGGTCCAGCCAACAATTTGGGGCGGGGCTAATGTTTAATTAGGGTTCTGACAACTGCAACTGAGATACATGGTACCTTGGGTTACATACGCTTCGGGTTACAGACTCCGCTAACCCAGAAATAGTACCTTGGGTTAAGAACTTTGCTTCAGGATGAGAACAGAAATTGTGCGGTGGCAGCGCGGCAGCCCCATTAGCTAAAGTGGTGCTTCAGGTTAAGAACAGTTTCAGGTTAAGAACAGACCTCCAGAACGAATGAATACCAGAGGTATCACTGAACTGTCAGGAGGGGTCAGGGGGAAGAAACACTGCTTCTCCTCTCCCAGCCAAGAGCAAGAGGGTTCAGTCCTGCTAGGTGCTACTTCGCAAGCTTCAAAAAAGCATCCTGCAGCCCACAGGATAGAATCCTGATGAGTGGAGGATTCCATCCTGCTAAGGTTTGCTTCCCCAGCACATTCTCTGTGGGGAACGTGCTGGCAAAGCAGACTCCTGCAGCCTTTCCACCCAATGCCCTGCCCGATGGCTGCACATCACCCCAGATGGCCTAACCAGGGCTGCCCCAACCCAACTCAGCCAAAGCCCAGATCCCCTCTAATCAGCCCAATTTAGCATGCAATTTGGCTGAATCTGGTGCACAGCCACAACAGAAACCCTAAGGGGTTGTCTTACTATGCTTTGGAGTTGGGGAAATCCCTGATGTATAAAGCAAGACTAAACCATATCTTTTTGTTCTAGGAACACACACTTCCTGTGAGACCTGGGATTGGTCTGCCGTCCAGAACTCTAATAAAAGAATCTCCAAATGCAGTTGTATCCTGAACCAAAAGAGCAATTGCAACTGTGCCAAAGAAGGAGCTATATAAACTTTCTGAAAGTACAAGCATTCGGACCTGTTATTGTTAAGTAAGTGATTGGAACTACCGGTAGTTAAAATGCTGCACTGCAATGATGTTACAGCTAAAATATGAACAAAAGAGCACATACGGTACTTGGGAAACTTCATTATCAGTAGCAGCCTTGAGTTGTGAGGCTTGTGTGCACTTAACTTGTGGTTTCCTAGTTGCACTCTGAAACTTCACTGTGTGATAAATTACCAACATTTAAGTTATTTTCAAAATGACAGGATAAATGTGTGCTACTTGAACACTTTCTCAAGGCCCTTTTTTGTGTGTGCATAAACTAGTACTGAAGCAGTAGAGCCATGGTTGGTGTGTGTGTGTGTGTGTGTACATGAACTTTTAACAAATAAAAATAATACATTATAGAAACAAAAGATAGTTGAACTGTGTCAGTATGGATAGAAAATAAAGAGAATAGAAAATAGAGAGAATTCTCTGTGGTATAATTACAGTACATACATTTTACCATTTCAGTTTAGATTTGTATCCAAGCAGAAAAAGTAAAGATGGAATTAGCCCTAAGGCTAGGAAGCTCAATGAATAGCCTTGGGATATCAGCCTAATGTACCTTGCTGCTCTGTCCTTATTTGGGTTGGGCAGAAATGTAACAAGCACACAGATTGATTTAGGCATAATTTGGCTGTGTTGCTAAGAAATTATCTGGGCCAAGTGGCTGATCTCACAGTCATTGTTGTTTTGCTTGTGCCACAACCAGCATCGCAGCTGCAACAGGTCCAGTGCAAAGATTGAACAAATGATATTGCAAGCAAATAAGCATTCTGATTGATAGGTTTTATTTTTGGAGGGGGGAGGACATCATGTAGCACAAAAATGCTTTACGCTTCATGTGTGAAAATTTTGAGTTATGAGGCAGATTAATCTATACCTCAAGCAACGGACATTTTAGGGGATGCTTCATATATTATATAAACCATAAACGAATGTGGGTCTAATCTGTACCTGTGCTGAATGCCTTTAAGTAAGGCGACTACTTCATCATGTGTGAAAACTGCAGCCACATTCATAATAATTTATGTATTGGTTTCATGGTTACTGATGATTAATTGTCATAAGCCACCTTGAGAATTGCCTGAGAGTCAGATTCTGAACTTTAGTATAAATACGTTTTACGTATCTAGGACAAGCCTTGACTCACTGCCTAGAATCTCTTCATTGATATTATCCACAGTTAACACTAATTGGGATTCTCTGTTCCAGGGCTTTTCATTCAGCAGGAACCTGCCAGAACTCGGTTCCAGCACCTCTCAGGTAGGCATTTCTAAGAGAATGAATAAAATAAAGTAAAATTCATGGTGAGTTCCATCACCTTTTCTTCTTGAAAAATAGCACTGCTGTGTTCACCCATGTTTCTAAAGTGGTTAGGAAAGCCAGATTAAGAAGTACCCCAGTTATGGGATACCAAAACAGAAAGCCCAAGCAGTAGGATTCCTAGCAGAAATTATTACAGCTTTTATTGCCTCACTGCAAAATTAAAACTACCATGCTGGCTTTTGGAGACAGGAGTTACCTGTCTCCTTATAGATGTGCACCTTATAGCTCTTTAGCATTCAATTTGTTCTAACTGTATGTCTCAAGCAAATCTTCTGTCTCAAATTAGTAAAACTGGTCTGTGTGCAGGATTTCTTTGTAAGCATAAAGTGCACTGTAAAGAACTTTTGACACCAAATGTACCTGAAGCACTAAGAAATTCCACTTAAAACTCTCCAACTGAGATCGATGGGGCTTAATTTTTGCTGGATTATAGCTGTTGTTTTTTAGATTAGGTTATCATTTATTCCTCTTGCCTCTGCTATAGCCCCCTCTCAATTAATAGAACAAACATCATATATTTTGGCATCTTTTGTTTTCAGAACATGAAAGTAATTGCCACCTTAACTTATTTACACGATCCCTTTGGAAGCGTTTTATCTTATATATATATATTTTAAATCCCATACACCAAAGAAAACGTGTTTATTTAAAAACTTATTTATATATAATATTTATTATCAATCCACAGGATAGTTTGATTGCTACATAAAATTCATTAAAAGCTATTTCACCTTTACAAATTGTAAAAAAGAAAAGAAAAAAGAAATAAAAAGAAAAAAAGAAAATGTGCCACAAAGATGCAATGGTTGCTGACCAACCAAGTCACTGAATTGTAAAATTATAAATTTGCTGTAGAAAAGATAAAAAAGTAAAACAATTAATATTCACTTTAGAATTTTACTTTGAATAAAATATCCCACTGTATAAAAAAATAAAAAAGCTTACTCTGGTTAGAATTAGAGTATTTCTCTCTCTCTTTAAAACCTGGGAATTTGCATAATATATCTGTAATAGATTTTCTTCTATTGTACCACACAGCTTTCAAGCATAGCAGATTAGACAAGTATAAGGTAAGCACTCTTAAAAACAACCTGCGAAATGTACAGGAGGAGGTTTTACTTTCCTATTTGATTCTTTTTCCATACTCCAAGGCGACATTAGCCAGAAGAGCCCTGGGAAAGAGCAAAGTTGAGGGTGGGGAAGAAGGGGCTTTAAGTGTGCCATTAATAAGAGCAAGATAATGAAAGGCCTTTTTTGCAAGTGCTTTTTCTTATTTTCAATAAGGTGCGAAAGCAGTCTGCAGCATTGCTAGTACAGCACTGCATTATGTACATATTCACAACTGATTCTGGGAAAAAACAAAAATCAAGCAAGTTCACATTTTTCTTTCCATTCCGAGGTTTTCAGTTCCATTGTGGCCTGAACTGCAAGAAATGGAGGAACTTCATTTGGGGAGGGGCTCTTGGTCCTCTTGTTTCAGCCTTGGCTTTCCTGTCCCTGGGCTGTAACCTTGGACCTCTGTCCAGCTTCACGTCTACATTCTGTTGGTTGGAGTCCTGAGTTTAAAATGCTCCAGTGCTGGAGTTGGACACGGTCACGTTCCGCACTGTCAAGGCTTTTCTCTCTTCGGTTTGCTGAATGTACATTAGATGTGCTCCTCAATGCCACAACAGAGAATCTGCCAAGAACGTGCCACTTTATGTGGCTTAGCTGCTCTTGACTCTTGACTGAGTAATGTCTGACGTTTTCTTGATGACGCTGGCCCGGTTCTCATGATCCGGTGGCCTGTTGCTGTTGCTGTAGCTGGTGGAAGCCGAGCACACGATTTGTTGCAGAGGGAGCTCTGGGAAAGGCCATGAGCTGTTGTAAGGCAAGGGACAGACTTCTTCCTTAATGGTGACCTGGAGGTCAGGCTTGTTGGAAGTCACAAAAGTAGCCATCCCAGGAAGTGGGTAAGGGGAGTTCCTGGTCCCCAAGTTGCTGTAGTATTGTTTGCCGCCAACGTTTTCCTTTTGCCAGTGAAGATGACCCTGCAGAGAAGAGACAAGAGGGTTTTATTCATCCCACATACAGCATAATCAGGACACCTCTTGCAATTGGAGAAGTCATTTGTTATAGAGGAGGCAATAACCACATTTGTAAGATGACTGTTGTCATAGTGTTGAGGGTACAGAAAGGGACTCTTCACCGCAGGATGCAAGGCAGTTTCCCCTCTCCCTCAACTGTGCTCTGTACTGCAACCTGTTTGTTTTGGTCCATGGATAGTAGGCCTTACTGACTCCCTTCCTTGCACAATTGGCCCTAGGCTCCTTTGCTTGGCCATGCCAAGTGAGGTGCGATCTGGGGAAAGTCTGGGTGTGCGTTTGTAGCTTCTTTATGCCAACTGGAAACCCCCAATTGCCCAGGCCTCCTGATGGCCTAGGCACCCCATCCAAACCTGTCACTTGACTATACAGCAGTCAGAGAGCTGGTGCACATGCCATTGTCAGGGGTGGAGCAATGGTACACTCCCTCTCCTTGTCCATCCCGCGTCTGTGTGGTGAAGGAGGAAAGTCTACAGAGTTTCACTGAAGCAGTACACATTGTAAGCATACACACACACACTTAAGACTTAACCTGCCCAGTTGCAGGGTTGACAACAAAAATCAGCTACAGAAGCTATAGTGAAGAATGTGAGGCTGGACAGAAATACTTTTGGTATTTGCAGGTACCACATGTGTAAGAAAGCTTTCCATCATGGCTAGGAGAACTTCCTGCCATTGTGTTCAACCACATGTGAGCTCAGGAAATCCAAAAGTGGCAGCTTGCAACCAAGATATGACAAACAAGCAAGCTGCAACTAGCTTTTATAGTCGGAAAATGTTATGCACAGTTGCTTGTTTGTAGCAGTACCCAACTGAAAGACTTCACTGCTCATTTTGAAGGAGAAAAAAGTGTCCTATTACAGATTGCTGCAGCACTGCATTAACTTGCAAACACCATGACTCCTGAAGTGTGAAGGTAAGCAAACAGACATGCAGTTTTCCATGATAATTAGCTACGCCTGGTGCAGACCAGCCCCAATGGCTGTTCTGGGTCAAAAAAAGCAGCCCAGAACACTACGTAAGGAAGGTTTGGCCTCTTCCAGCCTCTGCTGACATGGCACAGCAGTTGTGCAGCACAACTGTGTTGTGCGCATGCTAGAGAGGAGGCCCCTATCCAGCAATGCTGGCAGCCGGAGATTAATGCAAGGGCTTGCTCTTTGCATTGATACCAGGGCACCTTGAACTTCTACAACAACTTGGCCGAATTTGCAAGCCCAGCTGAGCTAGAATGCTCGAAAAATACTGCCTCTGGAGTAATTCTAAGGTTTCTGCAGCAACAGGGTTGCTACTGAGAACTGCTTGTGTGCGGCTGGTGCTCCAGAGGAGTTGTGCTCTCAGATTCCACTTCCCTCATGGAGAAGGAGCAGCTGCAAAGCAAAGTCCCCCAGGGACTTTGCGTGTAGAAATACCGTCTGCTGTGCTAGGGCCGAAATATGAAAACGCCTCGTCATGACTGTATTTTTAGTACTGCTTCGGCGGTTCAGCATCGCAAGGCTGAAGCAAAGTGGTTATAGCCATTGGTTGAAACAGAGCGTTTATTTATTTACCACGTGGGTGAGCAACATGGCATGGTTGCCTCTGCTAGCACCACACATCCCTGGGGCCTTTGGAGTAGAAAGCAAATGGCTATTAAGTTGAAATCCTTAAATTTTACACCCCAAAACTGTCTTCAGTTATTTCAGTGGCCCTGCTCTGAAGTAGGTTCTGGGATAGCAGTCTGTGGAACTCCCTCCCCCTTAAAAGGCCTAGTTGGCTCCCACCATTTCAGTCTTTAGGTGAATGCTGAATACTTTTATTTTTATTTTTGGCCAGGCATTTGGATTATTTTAATGGTTGGGTTTCTCTCTGCTACACCAGTGTTTTAATCTTATGGATATGGCTTTAATTTTATTGTATATTTTTATTCTGTTGTGGGCTGCCTCCAGGGCCTTTGTAGATGGAAGGAGGGGCAGAAATTCCTAAACCAGCAAACGAACACCTCTACCTTGCTACCATTCAATTCACAGAAGAAATGGACTGAAGCATATTAGGGAAGGGGGCGGGGAAAGGAATAAAAGACTTATGAAATATATTGTATTCCTTTGCTTACCTGTTCGCTTTCTTCGTCACTCGGTATGCTGTCTGTTGTCTCACTTTCTGTGGATAAAAATATGCATACTGAAAACATGTGACATATTGATTGTCAACAAACCATGTAACAGGATGTTTCCTCTTATTCAATCATGGATTCCATGTCAGCATTATGAGGTTTCCCCAGAACCAGCGATTCCATGTGGGGAAGGGCTGGGAGCATCAGATGCCCCAATGTCCAGTTTGGGCAGGGAGAGGACCCCCCCCCAGATACCCTGGACACTTGCAGCCAATTAGATTGGCTAATACTGAGGTTGATGGTCTGACTCAGTGTGAGGCACCACTGAAATGCCACAACAGTGCCAGACAAAAAAAAGTCACTTTACTAGGACAAAATTATACTTGAATCAGAAGTTGGTAAAGAGGATGCAAAACTTTCTATTTGAGGGTCAAAAAGGGGACACTGCTAGAACCCGGCCTGCTGCATGGCCAACAGCCCCCTTCTCAACCACCTCTGGAGCTACAGACATACACGTACATCAGAGTCTTTGCACATTCCTCTGGCTGACCTCCAAGCAGCGCTATCAGCACCCACACCCAAGAAGCAACGAAACTTCTTTCACTTGATAATATTTATCTAGAACATGCAGCCTCAAGGCCTTTTGAAAACACACACAAACTGGTAGTGTATTAAGTTTCCTGCTCCATTGTGTCCCCCAGAACCAAGCCTTTGCCTGTGGTATAGCTTATACACCCCACAATTTTCTCTGTCACATAACAGTATTTCATGTACAAGAACATGTATCAGCCTCTAATTCCTAGATGCAGCAGCACAGACACAATTCAGGCAAACAATGTTCTCTTGAACCCTGTGTAAGAAAGCCTCTTGCCCTTCGGTTCCCATTCCTCACATCTCAAGTTATTTTATTTATACATGCATACATACTGAAATGTATACTCCACTTTTCTAAATGAAAGCCAAAATGGAGCTTTTCCTAAGAAGCCACATTTGCAATCATCTTGGTTGTGACACTATGCACACTTGTGTATTATTATTTTTATTATTATTATATACTTGTTTATACCCTGCCTTTCCCCATGAGAGGGACTCATGGCAGCTTACAGATAAAAACAAGAACCACTAAAAAGATAATTTTTGCACACAGAGTGCGGTTTACTGAACATATTTTTAAAGGGTAATTTTAATAGGTATTTCGTTTCTGTGTATTACAGCAGGATTAGGTCTTTTGTTTCTCAGAAGAAATAATACCTGTGTTTAGCAGAACCCAGGCACTAAAAGAATCTGACAACTATTCTAAAATAGAATAGAAAAGCACCTACCTACCATAAGTTAAAACATGGCACTGACTGAAACCAAGACCCCAAGTTCTTTTGCGAGTGCAATGTTTCTTACCTGCGTAGGAGGAGACTGGGGAGATCTGTAGTGGATACAACTGACTCACACTGCTGGGTTGGTCATCACATTCTGTTGTCACTTCCACTACTTGGCAAACATCAGGTGGATTGGGAACTATCATATGATCCTCAGAACCACACTCAAAATGCGAATCTCCTACAACTTTGCATAATAACAAGAGAGAATTGTGATGATTACCCGTGCCTGCATTAATAAAGAGCATATATTACAGTCAAGCAAAAAGCACTGTTATGGACTGTAACTTCACAATGGCTGGAGATCTAGCCCTAAGATTGCTACACTATGTAGAGGTTTAAACTTAAGTCCCATCTCAACCGACATCTGAAACCAGGGTTTGAAGACACGGTTAAGAGGGGACTTGGTTAGGAATCAGATGGAAGGTTTGACTATGAGGAAGAGAGGGGAGCAAATTCCTGATTTACAAACCTTGGTTGTATATACCTTCATGTATATACCAGAACATTCAAATAAATGCATCAGTTTTAATTAGCCTCCCCTTGATATGAAACATACTATAATTAAGATGATATTTCATTCATGATGAAAAGTATTTCCTGTTTCTTAGTTTAACACGGAAAATGACTGTCTAGCTACAAAAATTCTTCTATTTCATCTCCTTCCCCATCACCTTGTTAGGGTGTTACGATGCTGGATTCCTACTTTAGCTGAAAAGTGCTGTCAAAGTTCCTGTAGTGTTTTTTCACTGGTGAGAAGGATTACTACTGAGACCTACTCGAGCTAAATAAACCATGAAATTTCCGCATTTGTTCTTAAGCGTTCTCAACTAAAGCAAAATATTATTAGGCCACATCAAAATACGAACTCCTGTTGCTGTAATTCCGCCGCGTTACCAACCATATAGTGAAACTGAACTATAAAAGGCCACAGTTAGTGCAGTAAGAGTTTACCAGATACGAAAAGGAATGTGCTGGGGCGACTTACCTACAATGTTTATTGTGCTGTCGACTTCAGCTTTTATTGCTGGAGATAAGCAGTAATTAGAAAACCCCTGGCATGTTCCATTACTCAGTTCATACGACGATTCCTCTGGTTCTTGCTGAAAAAATAAAATAAAAAAATGGAAGTGTGTTAAGATTGTTGAGTATACAGAAGAGCTATCTCCTGACTATCCTTCGTTAACCTTTCCCTACCCTTTGTCCCTGACACACCCTTCTCAGCCATGATGGTAGGCCTAAATGAAGCCAAATGGCCGTTTAAGCTTCCCAAGATCAGACTGAAACAGCAACCTTTCCCAGTCCTTTTCATACATAAAAGCAAAGTGTGAAATTCACAAGGTGCCTTCCAAGAAATGTTAATGCATGGTTTGTAATGAAAAATTAAACATTACAGAGTTGCAAGGGTGAGGCGCTGCCTGAAACATTTATTCTTATTAAATATTCATTGTAGCAGCTTTCCAAGTGCATTTTAGTGCTATGAGCAGAGAATGCATGATAATCGTGTGAGCCAGTCACTAAGTAAACACGTCCTCTTAGTTCCTTAGAAAAGCACCTGAACTTTGCATCCACAAAATGTGTTTCAGCAGCACATGTTGTCAGTTTGGAAAATCCACGCACCCAGAGAGCAAGAGACAGAAAGCAGGCAAGGAAATGCCTTTTACAAGACCTGCTCCTGCTGGTACAAGTGTATAAGGATTGGAGGCCCAATTCAGACAGAAACATTTGCGTTTCGTTTTTGTTTTGTTTCAGTGTAAGATTTGAACAGCTCTTCTGTTCCATATTTGGATGGAGAAGGGTAAGAATAAAATTAAATGCCCATCAACTGAGGGGAATCTCCCATTCCTAGTAGGTGATATAAAGGCTTTGTTTCAGCATGATTACATGGGAATACAAAAAAGTGCAGTAATGGTAGTCTGCACAAATTTTTTCAGCTTTCCTTTCTTTTTAAAGCAATTGTCTATCCCTTAAGCCTGTGTGTGAACATAGGCTTGAAAGAGTAGGGGCAATGCTTGCTGGAATCTCAGTTAACCCCATAAACCCACATGGACCAACCAGTAAAGCCCAATTTCTTCACAGGTTGGCAGACACTGTGTCATGAACCTCCATTCATCTTCCAATCCTCAACCGTAATTTGTCTATGAAATGATGAGATATTTACCTTAATTTGTTTCATTTTGTCTTCCTTGGGTTTCTTTCCTGTAGAAATGTAAGGATTCATTTATTGTTTTACAATCATTTCCTGGTAAGACTGGACAATTCTGCCTAGCCCCAACATACTCCAACTTGGGCACTCACTGGACTCAATGTTGATCATAATTATAATTTACGTGGTACTTGAAATGGCCTAGACTACCTATTCGAACCGTAATGAAATTAAGGAAACTTGGACAGCAGTGCTGCCTGCAGCTTACCCTGCAAAACCGTCAACTGGGGTGAGGAGCAAGATGCCCCACTAAATTTGGAATTCAAGGAAAAACTAGTTGCTCCTAAAACCATGGAGCTCCTGCTACATTATTTGTCTTCTCATCCCTGTGAGTATCTTGCCTGACCTGACACATGACAGGCAGATATACACAGTCTTGTGCCAACCAGGTAATCTTGCCCAGTGTGTATTTATTTTGTATATATATATTTCTCTTGTATTAAGAAGTGTTTTTATTTGTTAACGTTTTGCTCTTTTTGTGAGGCACAGAAGTGAAGACGTTGCACAATTTATTATTATTAGCGAGGATGTTAACGACCAAGTGTGCCTGCTATAAAGGAGACAATTAGACTAATGTAGGAAGCAGCCCACTATCAGCATGGCTCTCTCGATCTCCAGAATATCCGCAATCTTCCTCTCATTTACCTTTCTTTGAAGGCCTCTCAGATAACGGTAGCATCCGGTATACTCGGAAGGCATTATTTCCTTTCTTTATGCTTTTGTCCTTGACTTCTTCAATATCGGGTAAGGAGTTCATAGCACATCGAAAGTTTGCCTTCCATGTCTTTGGGTCTGGTTTATCAACTCCTGGCTGGAACTTCCCTAACAAAGAAAGAAAAAAGGGATTCGTGGTATGACACACCTTATGCTAATAAATACAGTGGTACCTCAGGTTAAGTACTTAATTCATTCCGGAGGTCCGTTCTTAACCTGAAACTCTTCTTAACCTGAAGCACCACTTTAGCTAATGGGGCCTCCTGCTGCTGCTGTGCCGCCGGAGCATGATTTCTATTCTCATCCTGAAGCAAAGTTCTTAACCTGAAGCACTATTTCTGGGTTAGTGGAGTCTGTAATCTGAAGCGTATGTAACCCGAGGTACCACTGTAATAATAATGTTGATCATTATAATAATATTAATATTAATAATATTAATAATAATAATGTTATTTATACCCCGCCCTCCCTGGCCAAGACCGGGCTCAGGGAGGCTAACATCAGGTATAAAAACAATTGATTAAAATACAACTTAAAAACAGGATTAAAATACAACTTAAATGCAGCCTCATTTCAGTGGAAGCCCAGATCAAAAACTGTTTGGGGGGGAGAAAACGTCAAATCTTCACCAAGGCCAACTATCCAGACTGGTCCTACATGAGCCAGAAAAATGCCAGGGAAGTCCCCAAATAGGGATCCCATCACAGAAGGAAAAGGAAAGAAGGGGAGGGGATCAGGCTGATTCCAGGCCAAAGGCCAGGAGGAACAACTCTGTCTTACAGGGCCTGAGGGATCTGATTTCTTTCCGCATGAGACAGAGCGTTCCACCAGGCCGGAGCCAGTGTTGAAAAGGCCCTGGCCCTGGTTGAGGCTAATCTGACTTCCTTAGGGCCCAGGACCTCTAGAGTGTTGCTTTTTATGAATTAGGGACCCTTCATATTCAGGGATCCTTACAATCAGACCGAGAAGTTATGGACACCCTGTAAGACACACACAGCAGCTGCTTGCTCAAGTATACTCCAAACCTCTCCGCATTTGGCCCATCAAATCAGCAATGAGCTGCCAGGCACAGAGGCCTCTGATAGATATTATGACCCTGCCACATATACAGGAATGGAGGGGGCAGCTCTGAAGAGGCAAAGGGATGCATGTGTGGATCTGTTTCCCGCAGATGATTAAATAGCTGCAGCTATATCCTTGCAGCTGCAAGAGCCCCACCTGCTCACTGCACTACAGCTGGGACACTGGGTAAAGGTGAAAATGTGGAAAAGCAAAACAGAACACTACAACGCTGAAAGAAGAGATAGAACCTCCACAATAAACCTGCCCCAATAAACCTGAGCTCCTCTTACCTGTGTGAATAGCCCAGTTCCTAAATAAAGGAGCATCTTTTTCAACATCCCACCCATGGCGTGCTGCGTGCATCCAGGGAATCTGAAAAATCATTTTTTCCTGGAACAGAAAAACAAGTAGGAAACAACCACAATTAACAACTTGCAGATACAGAAGTCTTAAACTTTCTTACTTTATAAAACAGGTAGCATTTGAACCTATTTTTCACTGCTTTCTCACTTTCTGGCTCAATAATGTTCTGCATGGAATGAAAGTCAAAGCTGTTGATTTTACTGAGATTAAGCAAAATTACTAAATGCTGCAAAATATTCAGATGCCTCCTTTTGACTTAAAGCTGTGAACTAATTCAGGTACTATTGGATGTGCATTACTGTGATTTCAGGTAAACATTTCTAATTTCACTGGCCTCTTATCCTAAGCCTTTTGATTACTTGAATCACCGTACTTAACAGTGTGGACCCCTGGGAACAGAAAATGACTAAAACTGGCTCAGAATTCATAGAATAAGGCAGGCTATAACACTTCCCAGAAAACCATGAATATGGAAACCAAAATAGTATGGGTTGCTTCCCATGTCATATGGCAGGCATGTCCAACTTCCATTAGGCTGCGTTCTAGTATCCAATATCAAAAACTAACAAGTGATCTACCACACTCTCCCATTGTCATTCTTCAACTTAAACGTATTATATTTGGCTGAGGAAACCCAGCCAGATGGGCGGGGTATAAATAATAAAACATGATGATGATGATAAAAATAATAACAAATTATTACCCTCACACCAGCCCCCTCCACTCCCAGGGCTCTTGGTGCACGTGGGAAGTCAACATGCCCCAAAATGTCCAATTCCCCCTTTACCAGAGGAAGAGCTCTGTGGGGAGCGGGGCCAGCAGCTTACTTTCAAGTAAATGCAGCTAGGCTGGAGCTGGAAAAGTGAGGAAAGTTCAGCATCCCACTAGGAGGGGGAGGGCGTTTTCTTTCCACAGGAACCAGGGGGAGAGGGAGGAGGGATACCATTGTCTCTCTCTCACACGGCCCTTCCTGTGGCTCCCTCTGCAGCACTGCAGTCTGTGCGGAGCCCACACACCTTGTCTTTGCCTTCAGCTTGCAGGGGGCAGAGGCAGGCCTCACACATTTCCAGGGCAGCCAGCTGAATTGGCGGGGTGCTTGAGGCAGCTGCGAGGCGGAGGTGGTGCCAGCGCCAGCCAGAGCACTTGCTGCGGCAGCGGTGAGCAAGCAAGCCTGGCTAAGCGGAGCCTCAGTTGCTCCAGCTGCAGCTGAGTGCATGCTGAGGGCACCCGGTGGCCATGGGAGAGGGTGGCGGGTTGTGATCGACAAAAATCCATCGCGCAATTGACACGTTGGAGATGTCTGTCATATGGCATTGAGCCCTGTCCTAACATGCTCACTCCTTTTCACTTGCATATGCCACATAATTATTTACTTCCCAGTTTACAGCTAACCAGGGTGGATAAAAATCAATAATTTTTTAAAAATAATAATAATAAAAAGTTTCTTTTATTTAAATTGAATTGTTTTGATTTAAATCGGATTTTTAAAATAAAATGCTTTTGGAGGAAAAATCTTTCTAAAGATAATTTTCTATCTAAGTTACATTATAGTCCAAAGGCTATTTATCAGGAAATAAGAATTTGTTTTAAGTTTTTCATGCGTCCTAAAACTCAGTCTAAGTTTTGTTTATACACATCAGTTAACAAACATGGATACATATGCTATAATGTTATTGTTTTAGTTAAATAAATTGTTTAAATTGTTACTTATGATTATTTTTCTCCTTCCAATAAAGTACAGCAAAAACGTTGTCCAAATATAAAGAGTTAACTTATTAAACCTCACAATAATTTCATAATTATCTGTCTATGTATTTCTAATAGTATAACCAAGTCAGTAATTTTTGATAACTGTAAAAACTACTCTGAAAATTTATGCAAGAATGGGTCTTTCTGTAAAAATAATACAGTGGTGCCTCGCAAGACGAAATTAATCCGTTCCGCGAGTCTCTTCGTCTTGCGGTTTTTTTGTCTTGCGAAGCACGGCTATTAGTGGCTTAGCGGCTATTAGCGGCTTAAAGAAAAAGGAAACAAACTCGCAAGAACTTGCAAGACGTTTCGTCTTGCGAAGCAAGCCCATAGGGAAAATCGTCTTGCGAAGCGACGCAAAAACCAAAAAACCCTTTTGTCTTGCGTGTTTTTCGTTTTGCGAGGCATTCGTCTTGCAGGGCACCACTGTAATGATTTAAATCAAGTCTTGCTGACTAGTGATTTAAATCGATTCAATTTAAATCAAATCCACCCTGCAGCAAACCACAGTTTTGGGTTACACTCATTCCAATTTTGGTTACGCTCAAATTAGAGTTTGATGAATGCTAACGCTGGACTAATTCCTCTAGCATCAAATCACTCTGTGGCATTATGAATGTACCATGTATCAACTGTCTACTTTATTGATCAGGTTGGTTCTCCCTTTGCTTAGATTCATGCAGGCTATAAAAAATGTTTTATTTCACCTGGCTTTTGATGGGCTTTTAATTCCATTCCTTAGTTTTGTTTAGACAATGGTTTGGTTTTAACTGGTGCTTCCCTTGTTTTTGTATCACCTCATGGGCCCATAATGATGTTTAAAAACACAGGCATGCCTTACCTCGTTTAGCCATTTCAAACCCGGTATTTTGTTTGAATTTATTTGTTCCTCCAGCCACGGCCGCATTCGCATTCTTTCCACTGGCATTGTTACCTTGGCAAGAAGAGAAAGCGCAGCTCAATTATTTGACAAGCCAGGTGTGTTTCCTTTACATCAGTAGCAGGGAAACTCTGGTGCATGGACCTTATTAGGACTCACGGGTTGGGCTGCCATGTTGTTTTCAGAAAGACACGCACACCCTCCTTTCCTATGTCATATATGACATCAAGTCCAGAAAAGCTGAAGCTGCACTTTGAACGTCAAGATGTAGTTAAAGGGAAGAATTAGGAGCACACTTAAGAGTGAACTCCCAATTTCTTCCTTTGCAGTTGAGTCACATTATAATAATAATTATTAGTATTATTCTTATTATCCAACAGAATTAATGATAATGATAAAGTGATAGAACACCAAGCATTAAAAACTTCCCTAAACAGGGCTGCCTTCAGAGCTCAGGATCCAGCCCACTCACCAGATCTTGATTCCCACCACTACTTTACATTATACACAGAAGTGAAATTAACTATAATGCTACTGTAAAAAATATCTATCTATAAACTTTATGGTAATATTCAACATGACACTTGGGAACAAAGGTTCTGCCTACAGCGCAGGCCCAAGATGGTCAGCAATGCATGGCTTCCCACTTTGCTGACCTCAAGAGAAACAATCTCTAGGACTGCCTTTAATCAGTTTACTTCTTTGGAGGGCATTCTTGATAAGACCTTCCCGACAATTTATCTTACAAGCAATTGTTCTACACTATATTGTGTTTTATAACAGTTCACTGGAGATGATTTTCACTGCAACACCATGTACTTACGCTGAAGTTTAAAAATGAAGTACCGTGGTACCTCAGGTTACAGACGCTTCAGGTTACAGACTCTGCTAACCCAGAAATAGTACCTCAGGTTAAGAACTTTGCTTCAGGATGAGAACAGAAATCGCGCAGCAGCAGCAGCAGCAGCGGGAAGCCCTATTAGCTAAAGTGGTACCTCGCGTTAAGAACAGTTTCAGGTTAAAAATGGACCTCCGGAACGAATTGAGTTCTTAACCCAAGGTACCACTGTACTTCTCGAGTCTCACAAGTTTTACTGAAAGACTTAAGCATCTGCTAAACTTTTCCCAACAGAAGTTGATGACACTTTGCCTGTAATCCTCTGCATGTCTACTCAAAACAAAGCCTGTCATGTTCAATGGCCACATGTGTAGAATTGGGGCATTACATTACCTGGGCGTAATGAGTCTTCCAAGTAAACATGCCTTGGATTGTGCTGTGAGTCACTTTAAATTCAGGGGGATTTCTGAGCAAGCATGTAATCCTATGCACTCTTAATTTGAGAACTTGGCATGAGTCAATGGGACTCACTTCTCAGTAAACATAGAGTATCAGGTTGTTGTGCACTTTACACTTTGGATGAAATACACTCATCTATTTTTATTTGCTTTATACTTTATGGAAGGCTGCAATCATAGATTCAATATCATATTCTGTAACAGTGACTGATGAGCAAGTAATACCATAGAATAAATGATGAACCTGCAATGTAATATGTCAGTAAAATGAAGCCAATGTAATTTTAGACGTCATATATTTCATGAATTAGGAATGTGTTCTGCCTCTAAATGGGTAGTAAGTCATACTGTAAGAAAGCAGGATGGTACGCTGTACTGGAGAGATCATGGCTAAATATAGAAGTGAATTCAGGCCTGATCAACAAATACAGGTGGGATTCAGGCAGGTAGGATTGCAAGAGCCAGAAAAGCCTTTCGAGAAGAAATCAAATGTGCTTTCTTTGCTTACTCAAAGATGGAACTTAAGCAATTATTAAAACATTTCCCTATATATAGATATAACTGTTCTCTATGACCAAATCCCGATAGCTTCTGGAGGGACTTGATTTCCACAAGAAATTAGTACCACAGCTGCTACAAAAAAATCCATCAAACATCATTTGAAATTGTGGGGAGGAAAATAACAAAGAGGGGAAAGATCATTGTGCAGGTACAGGACACTGAGAAATTAACTGCTTCATTTGCCTAAGAGAAGATATTTCTCTTTGACAGAATACTCAATCTTTTTTCAGTAGACATTTATTTTGATTATAGAGTATGCAAATCATACATCAGGAATTAAAACCCAAGCAATATAGTTGTTGCGTCAACAGTGGAAAGCAGAGGTACAGTGGTACCTCGGGTGAAGAACTTACCGTATTTTTTGCTCTATAAGATGCACTAAACCACAAGACGCACCTAGTTTTTGGAGGAGGAAAACAAGAAAAAAATATTCTGAATCTCAGAACCAGAACAGCAAGAGGGATCTCTGCGCAGTGAAAGCAGCGATCCCTCTTGCTGTTCTGGCTTCTGGGATAGATGTGCAGCCTGCATTCGCTCCATAAGACACACACACATTTCCCCTTACTTTTTAGGAGGGAAAAAGTGAGTCTTATAGAGCAAAAAATACGGTAATTCGTTCTGGAAGTCCATTCTTAACCTGAGGTACCACTTTAGCTAATGGGGCCTCCCACTGCTGCTGCACCACCGGAGTACGATTTCTGTTCTCATCCTGAAGCAAAGTTCTTAACTCAAGGTACTATTCTGTAACCTGAAGCGTCTGTAACCTAAGGTACCACTGTACTCAGAAAGTGGGATCTACTGGTAGAGATCTGCATGAAGTAGATCAGCAAGCATTTCTGACTCTTGATTATGGCGACAACAAAGAAAGTCCTCACTCCCAAATTATACTGCTGAAAATGAAAGATACCTAGGATTGAGGGAGGAGAGTTAACCAGGAGTGGTTTTGTGAGGACAAACAGTGAGCTCAGTTGAAGTTTGGCTAATTAAAACTAATTCCTGGGCTGCGGCATTCTTTAATTACACGTGTATGTCTTTTGCACCTGGCTCTGATCGGTAGATCTCAGGGTGCTACTAAAAAACAAACAAACAGCAGAACCTACAAGTCTGAAGCATGTCCTCTCTTGACGTAAATGACTATGTAATTGCCTAGCCTTCGCAGTTTCATTCACCAGCAGCCTCCAACAAACTCCTTGCATTGCAGTCGAAGGCAACAAGAAGCTAGAGCTTCACCTGCACTTACTTCCAGCCTCCAAACTTCACCACAAGCCATCTGGTTTCTAGCATTTACTACCAACCCCTTCCTCTAATACTCTGGCATTTTCTCCCATTTGTGCTGCCATGAAGAAGGCAAGGTGGTGCGGAGAAATAATTTTCTGTCTCCATAAATCAAACGAAGACACAGATCAGAATGGTCATTCAGAATCTCACTCACAACATTAATTATATGAATGGGTTAACTACCAACCGCCT
Organism: Podarcis melisellensis; assembly: GCF_964234715.1. Lineage (NCBI taxonomy): Eukaryota > Metazoa > Chordata > Lepidosauria > Squamata > Lacertidae > Podarcis > Podarcis melisellensis. The sequence goes on from NC_138541.1 coordinate 50,155,991, forward strand.
ATCAACCTATAAATGCAAGGTGGCAAGCCTTGCAGCAGGTCCTTCCTGCTCATGCCTGACCAGTTTAGGGTTACCTGCAACCTCAGAAACTGTGGCTTGTGTACAAACACAAAAGAAGAAGAAAGAGAAGGATTCCAAAAGTTCAACAGCATGCTATGATGTGTGTGGAAAGGTGCCCTACACTGGGAAGAAACAGGATTGCCCCTTTTATCCCCTGACAACAGGGATGGTCATCACAACGTGATAGCCTCCTATACCGTAGCAAGATTTGTTAGTACAGTGGTACCTCAGGTTACATACGCTTCAGGTTACATACGCTTCAGGTTGCAGACTCTGCTAAACCAGAAATAGTGCTTCAGGTTAAGAACTTTGCTTCAGGATGAGAACAGAAACCGTGCTCTGGCGGCGCGGCAGCAGCAGGAGGAGGCCCCATTAGCTAAAGTGGTCTTCAGGTTAAGAACAGTTTTAGGTTAAGTACGGACCTCCGGAACGAATTAAGTACTTAACCTGAGGTACCACTGTATTATTGAGCCAAACAAGAACTACCTGACTACAGTCTTTGAGCAGCATACCTCATACTAGGCTGGGCGATACCCAGTTTTCAACATTGTGATATATCATCAGCTAAACATCACAATATACCAATATATCATCATGTCTGAAATAAGGATGGAACTATGTAGAGGCACTGGCTGGCTTCACAGTTTTGCCTGCATCATAATCGGCACCTGCTCTTTTGATCTGCTGCCCTCTGCATGAAGCACGGGAGAGCTGAGCTGGCAGAGTGAATAGGGGCTGCAGGAAACGAGAGACGCATTGACTGGCTTCACTGTTTCTCCCAAATTGTGATTTTGGCATAGCGCACGCATGCACGCACAATGATTTGCACTATATTGTCGGGTCAAAAAGTTTGAAACCAATCTCACGATATGGACTTCAGACAGGTTTTGGACGATATATCAATATATTGCCCAGCCCTAAGTCATACAGAGGAACTGCTCGGTAACAAGAAGCCATACTGGAATTTAGAGGCTCTACAATTTGAGACGGGTCCTTTATACTCAAGCATCCATTGCTTTTTCGAGCACCTTTAGGACAGTTTACCTGTAACTTGAGAAACAGCCCGCATACATGCAAATATATTAGCAAGAGGATTAAGTGAGTTGTGTAAAGAAAGAAATAGATGCAATCGTTATCCTCTACAGCCAGGAGCCATTCAGTTTCTTCCTGTTGAACAAAGGAAGCAACGTGGAATTATATACAAAAGCCTTTTGGCACCTTCATGGCAGAATTCTTGTCACAAAATAAACAACGTGCTGACGTAAGTGAGCAAAACAGACTAGCCTTCTATGAGCAGGTGCTTTCAAGTAAGCCAGGGATCATCAACATTTTTAGGACTCTGGGCACATCTGGATTTTTGAACAAGTGTTGTGGGTGCTCAACCCCCTCCTCCCCTGGATCAGCCCCACACAACAGAAAGACACACACACACACACACACACAGAGAAATGTTGCTTTCCCAAGTGATCCGAGTTTGTTTGTTTTTAAAGTCTGATCCTTTAGAATTAATCTGAGCTTTGAAAAACACATAGGGCAAAAAGAGGAAGCGGGAAAGACCATCCGTCTTCTAAACCCCTCCTTCAGCTCTATATACTTTTCAAGGGAGAAAATGGCAACCATCCCTATGACCAAGGGACCAGTGGGTGGTTGGGTTCAGAGGCCACCAAGGAAAGACCTCAAGGGTGCCAGTTTAAACCCATGTGCTGCCCTGGCATGGCTGCCACCATTGCACCCCCCCCCAAAAGGAGAGGAAAGCCCTTATGTTAGACACTGTACCCTCCTCTAAATTCCAGGATCCTGCAGCCGCCGGATCTGTCTCCCTCTGCAGGAGCCTATCAGCTGTGGCACAACACTGCGGCCACCACCTTCTCTATGCTTTGGCAAGATTCCTTCCATTATCACGGCACACACCTGACGATGTGCAAGGATCTCTGCACATTCACCCCCAGAACAGATGGTGGGCAGAAGATATAGTTATGTTCAGGGAGGGAGGTCGAGCTCAAAAGGTCTGTGTTGAGCATATAGATATCCTCTCAAACCCTGGCCAAACAAACAAAACAAAGGCAAAGGTGAGAATTGCAAACAACTAGCTCTGATTTAGCCACCTTGCAAGCAATTGCAAGTTAGTGGGTGCGGCATAAATGCAACTGAGGTGCTATCAGGCTACAGCTCAGTCCCACACAGTTGTTTTTTTAAACAAAAGGATGCCCATGTATCCAGCTGGCCAAGAGCAGCACACACTGCCTGGTACACCTCTTCAAGGAGCATGGAGACGGAGACAAAGACAAGCTGGTGCCTCACCTGCAGCTGCCGCCCCATGCGGGTGTTTCCGTCCCTTTGCCCTCCTGCTCCCCGGAGGTGAAGGTCGCCACCTGGGCTACTTCACTGCCAGCCTCATCGCCCTCCACCATCACGTCGGCCGCCAATGGGAGTGCAGCGGTGGTGGCCCCGCCAAGCCCTAGCCTGGGCCAGCTGTCCTCCTCCAGGAATGCCACTGCCGCCCCCCTCATGGGGATGCAGAGTGGCAGCAGCCACAGGAGCACCAGGGCGGCGGCGGCAGCTCTGCCAATCAAACACCGTGTCTGGTTTACCTTAGCGTGGCACGGTCTCTGCCAATCAAACACCACACCTGTTTTACATCAGCGCGGCACAGCGTTTGATTGGCAGAGCCTCTGCCGCTTGGCCTCTTCCTCCCGTCACCATTGCCAGGAGTCTCAGCTTCGCAGCGGGTTCTTAAATGGCTGGGCGGGCTGGATTTAGAAACCTGGTGGGCCTGATCCGGCCCGGGGCCCGTAGTTTGCCGACCCCTGGATTAGATTCTTTTTGCCCACATGGATCTCCCAACTGTTTCCCCTACAGGTCCCAAAGCATTCAGATGTCTTCTGCTCCATAGTGAGGCTGGTGCCTGGTTCCTCAAGTGGCACACATGTATATTTACCATATTTTTCCATGTGTAACATGCCCCCTCTTTTTGTAAGACGCTCTCTCTTTTTGGAGACTCAAAAATGAGAAAATGAGGGGAGATTGCCCAGAGTTGTTGAGCTTTTGGGGGGGGGGGGTTACCCAGACTTCTTGGGCTTTTGGGGGGGAGGAATTGCAAGACTGCAAGACCGCCACAGCCAATCGCACGCACATCGACGAAGCCACCAATTGTCTGCACGCTCAATGAATGTAAGTGCCAATAGCTCGCCCAATTATTGCATCAGTCAATTGCCAGCAGACCTTGACGCACCTACCATCACCCGCTAAAACACTGCTGACAATCACACGCCACACCCTAGAGAATACAGTATGAAAACAGACCTCCATTAACTTATGTATCTCGTCCAATCTGTAGTTTACACAGGAGCCTTTCCTCCAATGACTTAGTAAACAATCTTCACCAAACAAACAAAAGCACATGAATGAAACAACAGAGGACACATATATAAGCACGTAAGGGAGTGTGGCTTTAAAATAAATTGTTCAGAGTTTTACAGTCTGAGATGGTTCTCCTCCTAAATGGAGCATATCTATATGGCAAAACCTAAATATCACGTTTATTTCTTCTAATCTCTATGAAGCAAGACCCACACAATTTGTTTATTCTTGTACCTCTCCACAGGATCAAACAGTCCATGCTTCAGAAAGTCTGGCTCTAGCATAAAGATTATTTGTACAAATCAGCAGAATCAAATGGCAAGAGGATAGCTGCATTGCAGCATAAAGTCATGCTGGAGTACCTTAAAAACTGGAAGCGTTTCTGGACCTGAGCATACTTTGCCAGGCAGAATAAGTGCTATGCTCTTTTAACAAACGTATATTAGGGGTGTGCACTGGCTTGGGTTGAGGCCTAAGCCAAAGTGGACATATTTGGAGGGCCTTGGACAGGTTGGGTACACACCAGGGCTGGGCAATATCTGGTTTTCAACATTGTGATACATCAGCAGCCCAGGCCAAGATATGCTGATATATCCCAATGTTTGGAATGTATCTCGGCTGCTTCTTTCTCCCCTCAGCTGAGTGGAGCCGCTCCTGCTCACGTGAGCTGGAGGGTCAGGGGGCTTCCTCAAAGGCGCAGGCAGGCTCCATCTGCTTGCCTGCCTGCACCTTTGCTGTCTACAGGCAATTTGAACTGGGAATACATCGTGGCTCCCCGGCCACCACAACGTATTGCCAGCTCAAAATATTTGAAACCGGTACAGTGGTGCCTCGCAAGACGAAATTAATTCGTTCCGCAAGTCTTTTCGTCTTGCGAGTTTTTCGTCTTGCGAAGCACGGTTTCCCATAGGAATGCATTAAAAATCAATTAATGCGTTCCTATGGAAACCGAACGCCTTCAGACCAGGTCTGGGGACAGTCTGTCCCCCGACCTCTTCTGAAGGCTGGCAGGGGCGAAAGTCTTTGCTTCCCCCCGCCTGCCTTCCCGGGACAGCGGAGACTTTTCCGCTGTCCAGGGCGATCTTAAAATGCTGGCGGGCGGCAGCGAAGCCTTCGCTGCCGCCCGCCAGCATTTTAAGATCGCCCCGGACAGCGGAAAAGTCCTTTGCTGTCCCTGGGCGATCTTAAAATGCTGGCGGGCGGCAGCGAAGCCTTCGCTGCCGCCCGCCAGCATTTTAAAAGCCCCCGGGACAGCGGAAAAGTCCTCCGCTGTCCCTGGGCGATCTTAAAATGCTGGCGGGCGGCAGCGAAGGCTTCGCTGCCGCCCGCCAGCATTTTAAGATCGCCCCGGGACAGCGGAAAAGTCCTCCGCTGTCCCTGGGCGATCTTAAAATGCTGGTGGGCGGCAGCGCTGCCGCCCGCCAGCAGTTTAAAATCGTCCCGGAACAGCGGAGGTATTCTCAGCTGTCCCGGGGCGATTTAAAAGCCCCCGGGAAGGCAGGCAGGGGGACAAAGACTTTTGCCCCCCGCCCGCCTTGGGAAGAGGTCCTGGACCTCTTCCGAAGGCGGGCGGGGGACAAAAGTCTTTGCTCCCCCCTGCCTGCCTTCAAAAGCCATCCGGGATAGCGGGAAGCGCTTCCCTGCTATCCCGGACCGCTTTTAAAATGCTGGCGGTGGGGAGCAAAGCCTTTCGCCCCCGCTGGCCTTCCTGGACCTCTTCTGAAGTCCGGAGGGGGGGAAAAGGCTTTGCTCCCCACCGCCAGCATTTAAAAAAAGGTCCCCGAGATTTCCCTATGGGCTTTCGTCTTGCGATGCAAGCCCATAGGGAAAATCGTCTAGCGAAGCGTCGCAAAAACCGAAAAACCCTTTCGTCTTGCGGGTTTTTCGTCTTGCGAGGCATTCGTCTTGCGGGGCACCACTGTATTGCGATCTGAAGGCCATACAGCAGAGGTCAGCAAACATTTTCAGCAGGGGGCCAGCCCACTGTCCCTCAGACCTTGTGGGGGGCCGGACTATATTTTGAAGTGGGAAAAATGAACGAATTCCTATGCCCCACAAATAACCCAGAGATGCATTTTAAATAAAAAAGCACACATTCTACTCATGTAAAAACACCAGGCAGGCCCCACAAATAATCCAGAGATGCATTTTAAATAAAAGGACACATTCCACTCATGTAAAGGGACGTGGGTAGCGCTGTGGGTAAAACCAGAGAGCCTAGGGCTTGCCAATCAGAAGGTCAGTGGTTCAAATCCCCACGACGAGGTGAGCTCCTGTTACTCACTCCCTGCTCTTGCCCACCTAGCAGTTCGAAAACACGTCAAAGTGCAAGTAGATAAACAGATACCGCTCCAGCGGGAAGGTAAACGGTGTTTCCATGTGCTGCTCTAGTTCACCACGAGTGGCTTAGTCATGACCCAGAAGCTGTACGCCGGCTCCCTCGGCCAATAAAGCAAGATGAGCGCTGCAACCCCAGAGTTGGCCACGACTGGACCTAATGGTCAGGGGTCCCTTTACCTTTACCTTACTCATGTAAAAACACCAGGCAGGCCCCACAAATAACCCAGAGATGCATTTTAAATAAAATGACACATTCTACTCATGTTGATTCCCAGAGCGTCAGCGGGCCAGATTTAGAAGGCGACTGGGCCAGATCCAGCCCCCGGGCCTTAGTTTGCCTACCCATGCCATACAGGTTTCAGACAATTTACTGATATATCGCCTGGCTATAGTACCCAGACATGTTATTACTGGAGTGAAATTGGATCGGCCTTGAGCAACAGGAGGCTGCTAGGGAGTCAGGCATCGGGCAGGAAGGAGGAGGAGCAGGTAATGTGTGAAAAAGGCCAAGTCCTACCTGACAGGCACTGGCATTTTTTTGGCAGAAGGCAGGCCCAAGACACGACTCTCCTCCCTCCCAGATGCCCTGCCCCACAGGATCCTTGTCTCCACTCAACAGTGGAAGGATCAGTCTTGTGGAGTGCAGCTGCTGCTGCTTCACAAACCACTTTCCCGCAGGAGAGCATTTGATGTTGGATAGATATTATAAGTTGGAGAAAGGATATTACCTTCTAGCAGATCTGCGACCATTCATGTGCTATAAAAGTCCGTAAAATCTGTTGGGACTGATTTTATATCTGGAATTGCTCTATCCCTGTGGCATCCACAAAGTTTTCCTCAAACTGCTCTGAACAATTCAAGTAAACCTCAAGGTCAACTTTGCCGGCTAGCAACCCTTATGACATACAGAAAGTGCAACTTCTGGGGCTGAGCATGTTGTCAGAAATGGAAACAACACAGAAATTGAAACTGGTGTAGAGAAGAAATTAGAAATGAAACTGGACCTGGTATTTCGCTTACGTTAGTTTCAATTTCTGTCAGCAGCTGGAAAAAATGTTATAAGTAGAAACACTGCAGCAACGACATCTATCTATATCCACCCTCCATAATAACATAGTAAGTTTTGCCATCTTACAAGTTAGCCTCTAAGTTTTGTAGCCATTTTCACGTCATATGCCCTTACCTTAAAGTACCTGATATCTTCAGGTAGATGGGCAAACTGTAAAACTATGCTAGTGTGTAAGAGTCACAACTTGTAAAAGAAGGCCAGATCAGGCCCTTTAAAGCAAGGGTGAGTGGCATTTGTGGGACTGGCACCATACTTTAAGCCAGTGATGATGGCCAAACCTGGCCCTCCAGCTGTTTTGGGACTACAATTCCCATCAGCCCTGACCACTGGTCCTGTTAGCTAGGGATAATGGGAGCTGTAGTCCCAAAACAGCTGGAGAGCCAAGTTTGGCCATCACTGCTTTGAGCTAATTGGCGCAGCATACTAGCACATACTTATATCAGGTTCTTGCATTGCAAAAGGGTTCCAAGCCACATGCCCCTATTGCTCCTGTGAACACATTGCCATGGAAAGCCGTGTGCAACGAAAGCCCTCCCTAGCTTCCCAGTAAGAACTCACACCCATGACTGTGGCAGCAAATTCTTCAGCATCCCAGTAACAGGAATCGCTGTCAGGGCAGAAGCAGCAGCTTATTCAAAGAAGGATCAGTTTACACAATGCAGTGTTTCTGTATTAATCTGTAGTATTCTCTCTCCCTGAACAGGCAGGTGCTGTTCTGCAAAGAGCTCTGCCACACAAGAGTTTCCTTCACAGGAATCAAATGGAGCAGATAAGCTCTCTGTTCCTCAACCCCAAGCCGGAAAAACCCCACTTCCTCCTGGAGAAGACTTCCATAAGCTACTTTTAAGTATGAGCCTTGCCAGACTACTGGGCCGGCCCAGTTTCCTCTGGCTTTGCCTGCAATCGTGCTGGATTCATGAAACCTAATCTGCCCTGCAGTATACGAACAGAAATTCAGCAGCCAGCAAGCCTTTACCAGTTCTTCTCTTGGGTTCCAAGGTTAGAGCTGTTATATCACAAGATCCCCACCCATCCACTTGCTCCTGCTTAATGTTCCCCATTTGATTTTGCCTGGCCAATATCCTAGTTTAGACAGCTGACTCTAGTTGACATGACGAAGGGGCAGGTGCTGGGCCAAAGACCACAGGTGTTGCCAGAAGTCAGGTGAAATAGGAGCTCATAAGCCTCATTTTCCACTGCTTCCCCTTCCCATCTGTGGTACAACTTTCTGCTTAGCAGAAAACACTAAATCTACAGCTGTGAAATGTGATTTTCAAAATTAAGCAGCAGCGACAAATTCAGCCTTCCTCTCCAAATTCACAACCATTTCATAAGTCTGGATATTATCTTGTGTGACCAGATAGAATTGCTCAGATGAATCTGTACTCTAATTATAGGATTCAGGGAACTTGGATCTGTTCAGAAGCTGGAGCTATTCCAGGATGTAAAGCAGCACCAGCCCTATTTTAAGGAACACCAAATACAAGGAAGTTCTGGCCGTTGGATGTACGCTTGACCACGACTCTCCATTACATCCAAAATAAAGTGCACAGTTAAAATATATTGGAAATTTCCAATATTTATCCTAATTGCACACTAAAGAGTATTGGTTTCCAGGTTGAGGAAAGTTATGCCAAGATCTGAATATACGCCTTATGAAGCATATTTCCAGCACAATGAGCCACTTGCCTAGGCCCCAGAGAAGGAGAGGGGAACCTTTGACCCTCCAGGTGTCACTGAACTACAACTCCCATCAGCCTTAGCAAGCATGGTCAACGGTGCCCATGGTGGGGCTGTAATTCAGGAACATCTACAGGGCCAATGGTTCCCCAAACCTATCCTAGGGGCAAGACGCTTCTGGGATCCTCAGGTGGTGGTCATCGTGGCCAAAAGTGCCTCATACCTACTTAGGGTGGTACTTTAGTTATGGTCACTCCTAGAAGATGATGGTCCGAGCACTATTGTAAATTCTATGGTGACCACTAGGTTACCAAAACTGTGCAGAAATGTTAAGTATGTAGTTCAAAATGCAGCCAGTTGTTTAATTATGCAAGTGAGCTGGAGGGGGGGGTCATACCATCCCTTGCTAAGATGGGTGCTTTGGATCCCAACTCATTTCCTGGTGCAGTTATTTCATTAACACTGTGTTCTTGCAAGCTGCCCTAGCAGCCCAGTCTGTTCAGATACAGCAAATAAACCTCCAAAGCTGAGCTCTGCACTTACCTGTCTGTCTCCTGCTTTTGTCCTATCTACGTGATACGTCTCACAGGCCATTTAAGGCTAGAAGGGAGAGATGGAGAAAGAAGCATCTGGGGAGACAATAGAAGTTGGATTATGGTCCACCCCATCCCACTTACATGAGAGTGACCAGTGACAAATGTCGCAGGAAGGCAGGCCACCCCCCTGAACACTTATTTTAGCTGCTAGACTACATTTCTCACCACTTAAAAACTTAGCTAGCAGAGGCATTTAAGCATACTGAGATAACACCCTTGCAGCCTTCATTGTCTTAAGACTTGAAAAAACTGCCTATAAATCTTCTGAGTATATTTTATGGCTTGCTGGCTAGATGCATGCTTCTGAGCTCAGTTGTTCCACACATGGAAAATGCCGCAGTCAGCTGCTTTGAAGCACATTTTGACATTTCCCCCAATGTGGCCTTCATCTAACTTGACGCAGCTGGTGAAGATTGGGGGTGGTGGGAGGAACGGCAGCACCCAAGGAAGAGGTCAAAGTGTGCAGAGAGATAAAATATACAACATTTCATATGTTTTCCTAATTCAGACAAGCCTCCAGAGCGCAATTTCCTCATTAAAAGTGGATCACTTTTCTTGCTCTGGCACTCGCATTAGTACTACAGAGAAGCTAGGCAGCTGAACGGCACTGTGTTCCTTCATGTGCATGCTCTTGGCGCATAAAATAAATTCTAAGTCAGTGCCTGTGTGCATTGTCAAGGAAAGAGAGACTACATGCACTCGATTCAAGATCTTTCTCCAACCCTTCCTTTCTCATTTGAACAAAAATGAAGAGCAGCCTTCTACCACAAACGAAAGACTTCCATCCCACCAAAAAACCTACCAGATAATAAAGAAGAATTCTACATATGTGATGACCCCCCAAGCTTCTTCCCATCAAATACCTCTCAAGAATTTCAGAGCTTTGCATGTATGCAATCTTTTCCACCAACACTAATCCACAATCCTGCACTGCAGTCACCCCAACTAGCCAGGATCTGCTTAGGTTAGGCGGTGAGCAGATCAAAGTTGGAGCATGGAATATAGGTTAGCTGATCTGTTCTAGGCTGATGTGTTGTTAAAAGGAGGGCGATATCCTCAGTTATGCTCTGAAATAAGAGATGACCCTTAAAAATCTAGCTAATCTTCAAGATATGGATACACATACACATCCACCTTAGCTTAACCATGTATATTTTGCGACTGTAAATCACCTGTATACTTAAGTCATGTTCAATGTACAGGGAACTCCTGATTTGCGCAAGGGATGTGTTCCGCGCAATCACGCATGGCAGTAGAACACGCATAAGCCCACCGTGTTATGCCCCCTCCCCCTTTTCCAGCCACTTCCAGGTCGCCAAGAGGCGCACATGCGTGGTCACACGTAAACTGGACATGCATTTATCAGCCACTGCTTGTATTATAAAAGAAAGGTATGAACTTTGACCCGACTTCCTTAGTAAATTATATGGCTATCATCTGGCGCTTGCTGAATGTGCATTTTAGAAGGCATGGGAGGAAAAAAGTAAATTAAATTAAAACCATCCACCCAATCTTGAGCCACAGAACCAAGAAAGAAAAAAAAACACAATCTTTTTGCCTTCGAAGCCTTCGCAAAAGTGACTCATCATTACTGACTCTGCATGGTGCAACCCTAATTTTCCCAGGAAATGTAGCTCCTCAGTTATTTCCATGCTTGTACAGGTTCTACCCAAAAGTTACATGAGAAAAAACTTTGTTATTGGACAGCCAAGGTAAAACAGTCCAGCCATCACTGGGCCCAGTGCTTTTTTCTGTTTTCAGGGGGTACTCAAGGGTACACAGTACTGGCACCTCTCTTTTCTTGTTGTTTAAAAGTGTGGCACTCAGTGTTTTTTCTGGGGGGACGCAGGGGTACGCATACCCCTAAACATTTTGTGAATCTAAGTTTGGCCTCATTGAGGGGCAGTATTTCAATATGAGTAGGAAAATGAGAGTACCCCTAAACATTTTTTTAGGGGGGAAAAAGCACTGGTGGCACTTACTGTAAAAAGTTCACGGGCCCCTGGCTGATGAACTTTGTACCTTCAAAGTGACATGTAAGAAGGATGGGCTAGTCCATAATAAACCATGTCTCTTGTGCATTATTGCCTGACCAGTACAGTCTATGAGGGAGGAGACTAAAAGCAGCAGAATGCAAACCAGCAGTTGCCTATCTATCACCTAGAGACACTGCAGTGGGGAATTTGTGGCCCTCCAGATAGTGTTAGACTGAGCCTCAGTCAAGACGGTGAATGGTAAGGGATGATAAGAGCTGTAGTCAGGCAACATCTGGAGGGCCACAAGTTCCGCTCCCTCATCTAACCCCTTTCTTATTGCTTCCAAAGGTAGCAAAAGGAATTTGTACTTGAAGACATAAATGAACCCACCAAGAATACATCTAAAGATGACTGAGAAAGTAGATGATAAGGTCATAGGCAGTTACTAGGAAACTTTAGCTAATCCTCTAGTGAATGGTAGGCTATATTTCACATTAACTCTGTGACAGGATACATGAAAGAAATGAGAGCTCCTAAACCAAACAAATTACATTGCACCTATTACTGCATTTGTTAACTAGGGGCTGTGTCCCTGCTCCCTCTGCTCACCAACCACTCAGCCATTTCCTCCACATTAACCCCCTTGCAGTGGCGTAGCGTGGATTGTCAGCACCCGGGGCAAGGCAAGTAATTTGCGCCCCCTAACCCGTGGATTTGCACCCCCTAACCCTAACCCCCAGATGTTGCGCCCGGTGCGGCCGGCCCTCCCTGCACCCCCCACGCTACGCCACTGCCCCCTTGAATTTCCCTTCCCACCTCATGTGGCTACTAAGATCACTTTTCACCTTCCTAAGCCCATTTCTGAAGCCATGTTTCTCTTTTCTGCAGCCCCACTTGCACCCAAACCAACTCACAGTAACCTTCTGCATCTTCCTCCTCCCGCAAACTGCAACTTCTAAGCACCCTGTGTCCCTACATCCTTGCTTTATTCAAACCTCGGCTGTTGTTTAAAATGGCCTCCATCCCTGATGCCGCTGTTCTAAAGCACCACTTCCCCCCTCTGTGTCTCCCCTTTCTCACTCCCATGCCATGACCCTGTTGTTGTGCACCCTGCCTTCTCTTCTGCTCACTTCCCCAGCCTTGACTTCATGCAAATTCAGGATTGTGATGAGGCACTACAAATCCTTCAATGAAAAGAGCTGTGCGATGACAGCCTTATGTTTATATGTATATAGGAAGGTAAGAGTGCTCCTTTCTTTTATGAACTCCTGGAAGGCCCTGGGGTATTGGGGAAATTTGGAAGCCAAAACTGCACAGAGGAAAAATTGGTGCTTACACTTACAACAGAATTAAATATTAATTCTTGTATTAGAAGTTTATATCACAAAGGATACTTTTAATAGGTATCACTTAAATCGTGTGTACTGAAAGCAGGAAGGATTAAAATAAATGGACCCAATTCTGTAAAAGCACATGATGGTTTTCAGAGATTTATCTGGTAGCACAGTCATTTTTTCAGGAGACTGTCATACTGACTCTCTCACCTTCAACAAACAAGAGCAGTATTCAAGCCAGTCCAGAATTCAAAGCAACGCATTTGAATTTTGCAATATGCAGTCATGGCAAAAGAAAAAACAAAACAAAACACTGATACTTTTATTGTTTATGGGCTCTTTTCAGATAGCTGCATGTTACAAAACGATTTGTACTTGGGTTACAGAATGCACTCATATGTCAATTAGGAAAAGTATGCTAATATTTCAAGCACAGCTTCTCCCTTTAGAATACAAGAACAAATCGGTTCTTAAAAGACCATTTCATTAACCCCCTTTTAAGTGGTATTATAAAAGGACAGGGAGTATGTTTTCATTTCCGAGTAGAAATCAGAAAAAAGACACCAAGTGTTTTAGTGTGGAACGTGCCTGAGCACAAGATTTCAAGTATCTGGGGTACAAGCTTCACAATCACAAGGTGTACTTGCTATTCATAGTAATCTTTGTTTTTGTAAAACTGTTCTTTGTAATCATGAGCAACGTCTATTTGCTCAGTGCAATAAAGGTATGTGATATTTGATTAAAGAGTTTGTTTTATTACCTGGGCGGGGTTGTTCTAGCTGTTCATAAAAAACCTCTCCTATTTTGTAACCCTCCAGTTCTCAGCATGATTAACCCATGGCTTTGGGGTACAGACATTCCCACCTACAGCTCACCTGTGCCTAGACAGATGACTGGAAATAAAGATGATCTCTTTAGAAAGTGAAGTTCCCCACCCCTATCCCTCTCTTCACCTTTAAGGACTTGGAAATTTCCCAAGCACAAGACTTTCCAAATTGGGCATTTTGACATTTGCTTGTACTTGCTCATTTGTGCTTTGTTTCTGTCACTCAAGCCCTGCTGTAATGTTGAGTTGCAAAGGTGAACACTCTGAACCACATCCAAAGGATAATGAAAACATTTTTTTGCAATTGCAAATAATAACAACAACAACAATAACACAATTAGCAGGAGATTACCATTACTTGGCTATTGCAAAAGCAAAGCCTGCTAATGTAGTACTGAACCCCACAGCCCCTGGCTGTTTGTGCAAACTTTCTTATGGGTTTTATTTTCTGTTTGCCATGTGTGAATTACTTTTTTGTTGCTGGTTTTAGCTTTACATAAATGAAGTAGTAATACTCGGTCACATGTGCCAGGGGATAGGTATGATATTCAGTGCCTTTAACTATTACAGAATGAGGCTATTTCCCCTTCCCCGCCCTAAAGATGCTCAAAAATTTACACAGCATGCCACAAACCAGGTACAGTGGTGCCCCGCAAGACGAACGCCTCGCAAGACGAAAAACCCGCTAGACGAAAGGGTTTTCCGTTTTGGAGGCGCTTCGCAAAACGAATTTCCCTATGGGCTTGCTTCGCAAGAAGAAAGCCCATAGGGAAATCTCCGGGGACCTCTTTTAAATGCTAGCGGTGGGGAGCAAAGCCTTTCCCCCCCCTCCGGCCTTCAGAAGAGGTCCAGGAAGGCCAGCGGGGGCCGAAAGGCTTTGCTCCCCACCGCCAGCATTTTAAAAGCAGTCCGGGATAGCAGGGAAGCGCTTCCCGCTATCCCGGATGGCTTTTGAAGGCAGGCGGGGGGAGCAAAGACTTTTGCCCCCCGCCCGCCTTCAGAAGAGGTCCTGGACCTCCCCCCTGCCTGCCTTCCTGGGAGAGCGGAGAAACGCAGCGCGTCTCTCCGCTGTCCCGGAGGGCTTTTGAAGGCAGCGGGGGGGAGCAAAGACTTTTGCCCCCCGCCCGCCTTCAGAAGAGGTCTTTGTTCCCCCTGCCTGCCTTCCTCCGCTGTCCCGGGGCGATTTTAAAATGCTCCCGGACAGCTTTTGAAGGCAGGCGGTGGGGAGCAAAGACTTTTGCCCCCCGCCAGCCTTCAGAAGAGGTCCAGGACCTCTTCTGAAGGCTGGCGGGGGGCAAAAGTCTTTGTCCCCCATGCCTGCCTTCCCGGGGGCTTTTAAGATCGCCACGGACAGCGGAGAAGTCTCCGCTGTCCCGGGAAGGCAGGCAGGGGGGGAGCAAAGACTTTCGCCCCCCGCCGGCCTTCAGAAGAGGTCGGGGGACAGACTGTCCCCGGACCTGGTCTGAAGGCGGTTTCCATAGGAACGCATTGATTGATTTTCAATACATTCCTATGGGAAACCGTGCTTCGCAAGACGAAAAACTCGCAAGACTAAAAGACTTGCGGAACGAATTAATTTCGTCTTGCGAGGCACCACTGTATGGGGAACCTTTTGTCCTCCAGATGTTGAACTACTATCCCCACCTGCCCCAGCAAGCAAGACCAAGGGTTATGGACATTGTAGTTTAGGAACATCAGGAAGGCCAAAGGTTTCCCGCACCTGCTAAAAATGATTTACTTTGGAGTTCTTGAACACATATAGTAACTTATAGTCAATGCGCAATGCATTAATGTACCAGAGAGCTATGGCTTAATTTCTGTTGGAGCATGATTATATGGCTTCATCTACCAGTGCATCTGCCTGTAACACCAGGGTAATAAGAACATAAGAGCCTGCTGGATCAGAGCAATGGCCCATCTTACAGTGTTCGAAATTAGTCGGGCACCAGGTGCCTTCTGCAACAGACAACTAGCCTTTTGCAAGGAAGCCTAGCCTCTCCATCTGGCTGGCAGGCATGGCTGCAATGCCTCACCAAGTCAGCTGGCACATGGAGTTATACTAGAGTAGGCTGCTTGCGATTACAGACTGGAGATTTTAATTTTAATTTTAAGTATTACAATGGAGAACTTAACTGCGCAAGTGTCACACATATGGCAAAGGCAAAAGTTCAGTCTCATACATTACAAAATTAATCCTTTTTGCAACCTGCCAAGGGGGATTTTGCCTGACAAGGTGTGCTGGACTTCCCCATGACTAAGCAGCTTGTCTATGAATGCAGCTTGTTCTACTGTTACAAACATTTGATGTTTGGGTTTCATCAGCGGAGATTTCTGCATGGGCTGACTGTGGGAATCAGGAGCTATGCTACAGTGTCACTTGGTGTTGAGTAGGCGTGTGACTGGTAGCCACACACTCTTTGAGATCTGTTGCCCTTAGATGTAATACCCACCCTTCTGAGTACTGTTAATCACAAATGTAGCATTCTGAGAAGGCAGACTGCCTTGCAATCTTCATTTCTTTAAAATGCCAATTCAACTTTATGAGACAGACCAGTCGTAACACCAACCCGATGGGTGAGAAACAAAACAAAAGGAACTACTTGCTCCCCATTGTGATCTTAGAACCATACAAACATGTGAGTAAAACAATTTTTTAAACTAGGGGTGGCAAGCCCTGGAAAAGCTTCCCCGTGCAATTCTTTCTGCCCCACCAGGAAGCCACCAATTTTAGAACTGGCAGTAGGAAAAAGTAAAGTACAGCAGACATAGTGCAGGGTCTTTTTCTATTTCCCCCCCATTTAATTATTAAACTTGTATACCGCCCTTCACCTGTAGATTTCAGGGCAGTTCTTTACCTAGCTCAGCACTCTGATGAGGATGCTCCCGTATTTGATGCACAGATATTTGTGGAGGGGCTATGTGTCCTATGTATGTGTAGACATGTCATAAATTTGGAAGTAGAATAAACTAACAGTGTTTCTCAAAATCCCTGCCACCGACTTCACCTTCAAATATCACTTGAAAAAATACTGGGGTCTCAGTGGACGACTTAGTAAACTTTTTTCCCTTCTAAAAATCAAAGCACATGCCTAATTTATGTTTTAGTAACCACACCTTTACCTTTCTAATGCGATGGATGTGTCTGCTTTTGTGAGCAAAGCTCTGTGAAGTCACTCAGTCATCTCACTTTCAAGTTTGGTCACCGGAGTCATCGCTGTCACTGTCTTCATTATCTTTAGTACTGTTTATTTTAAGAGATTTATAGGTTGGACATTTGATTCAAATATATATATAAATATTTGCTCTTTATTTATATTATCAGTATATATTGGGGCCCTCGGCTCTTTGTTGATTTAAGAATCTTTGGCTTCTTATTTTTATAAACCACTTTTGGATATTTTATATAAAGAAAGTGGTCCATACATGATTAAATAAACTTCTTGGATTTCTTTCAACATTCTGTTTTCAACCACCAATTTGGTTGATGACTATCCTGCCTACTGCTCTGACAACTAAGCCTCATCTGCACTACGTGTTTAAGGCAGACATCTGCAGTGCCTCGAGAGACAATGGAGTGTGCCTCTGAGGGTGAAGTCAAACTGCTGCACTGGCACCAGCCAAATGACATTCCTGGGACGCAAGCCTGGACAGTGTGTATGGAGGTCCTGGGCTACCCAGATAAGAAGACCTCCTCTCGGCCTCAGAGCAATACATTAGACACCAGTTTAGCAGCAGGAGTTTCCTCATCTGCACTATATGTTTAAGATGACATCATACCACTTTTAACAGTCATGGCTTTCCCCAAAGAACTGCAGTTTGTTAAGGCTCTTAAGAGTTGTTAGGAACCCCCTATTCCTGTCACAGAGCTACAATTCTCAGAGCTCCCTGGGAAGAGAGACTGACTCCTAAGCACATGGGGTTTACTTCCTTGAGGGGAACTGGGGTCTCGCCATAACTCTCAGCACTTTTAATAAAGATTTTTTGGGGTGGAAGCCATGACTGTTTAAAGTGGTATCATACAGCTTTAAATGTATAGTGCAGATGGGACCCTAGTCTAGACCACTATTTCAGAAAATACTTAAGGAGGGAAATTAGTAGACCGGACCAGCATCTTACTATGAAAATCACAGCTCCTAGGCCAGAATCTTGTTAGCCTATTTGATAATCCAGCCCTGGTTCAAAAGGCCTTGATCTCCATTATCATAAAAAATAAAACACAGGCACAGCCAAGAACAGATATTCTTGACTGTACAACCTTTTCGCAGACCACAGAACAGAGTTCACAGACCACAGTTTGAGCATCTATCTCTGTATCTTCTTTTTTTTTAACTTCATAATCTGAGATATCTTTGCAAAGAAAAAGGTCAGTATGCAAATAATTGTACAAATAGTATTCTATAGTCTGGCTGGGGACAGGCTTTGAACTTGCAGACTTCTTTTACATAAGTGGCGCGTTTCATATGGCTACTCTTAAAATGTAGGGGGGGGGGACTTTCCAAAGCAGTTTGTGACATGGCATGGAAATCTAACGTTGATACAAAAACACAAGTTTGTTTTTCTAAACCTACTGGCTACCTACAAAACCCTGGACACGCCTCAAGTATCTTTTCATCCGCCCAGCCTATTAGTTTCCCCTTTGCACAGATATCACACATTCAGAATTGTATTGGTAGCCCATTCATAAGCAGCATGGCAAAAGTGCCCTTAAACAGAAAACAAAACTCATAAGAAGCATTCAGCATTACAGCAGTAGGCAGTGTTTTAACAAATCATTGATGCTAAGAGTACCTTACTGTAAAGGACATCATGTTGAGAGCACATTTTGTTCTTGTTTAACACTGGAAGAATGACTCATGCTTATGAAGTAACAAACTCAGGCTGTGCTCCGAAAGGCACTTGTGCCAATAAAGCAGAGCAGTCATCAATGCAGTTTGGAAGCTGCAATAGTTTCTAAAACTGCAGCCCAGCAGGAATAATGTACAATATGTCCCAACAAGAGAAATATTTCTGGATGGAATGAGGCTTCTGCAGCTGGAGACTTTTGAGAATCAGTGCTCCTCTGGGTAAACCCATTGTGACTAGAATCAAGACCCTCTATGGGTGGCAATCTTATGCACATCTACTTGACAGCAAATGCTGCCAAATTAAACAAAAGTCACTTCTCTGTCTACACCGTGGGTAGGCAAACTAAGGCCCGGGGGCCGGATCCGGCCCAATCGCCTTCTCAATCCGGCCCACAGACAGTCCCAGAATTAGCATGTTTTTACATGAGTAGAATGTGTCCTTTTATTTAAAATGCATCTCTGGGTTATTTGTGGGGCATAGGAATTCGTTCATTCCCTCCTCCCCCCCATATAGTCTGGCCCCCCACAAGGTCTGAGGGACAGTGGACTGGCCCCCTGCTGAAAAAGTTTGCTGACCCCTGGTCTACATGCAAGTAACACAAACCCGTTTCTAAAATCTGACCATTGTTCTACATGCAAGTGAAAACAACAGCCATAGTTTTTAATCTATATCCAACTCCACGCTACTTTGTGGCACAAACGATCCAAGTTTTCGAAGGGTGTCTCGCAACACCCTTATGTCCTAAAGGGAACTCTCAATTTGGTGTGACTTTCAGATGCAGGTGTATCCTTCTGATTCTCCCTCACTGTAAAGCAGGGGTGACTAACCTGTGGCTCTCCAGATGTTGTTCTCCAGGCTATAACTCTTATCATCCCTGACCATTAATGGGCCATGCTGGGTGAGGCTGATGGGAATTGGTTGGGAGTCCAACAACATCTGGAGGGCCACAGGTTCCCCACTACTGCTTCCGAAAGTAGCAAATTACCTGAGATGTGACTATATGATCTATCGCCAGGAAGGAAGGGGTTTTTAATCAGGTGGCCAGAGAGATTGCATGCTAAAATAACATGCTTCTTTCTCCCCACAGAGCAGTGTCTGGAGGCACCAGATAAGGGGTCCACACATTTTTGCTGGCTTTGGTAGCTGCTTACCAACTGTACCGTTTTTAATGGTGTTTTGTGTTTTATTGTACTGTACACCACACTGATATTTTACGAGATGGCAGCTAGAGCTGAGCAATGTCTGGTTTTCAACAAATTAATCAGGACTATTATTAAATTGAGATGGGAAGGGGAGACAATGCTCTTGAACATAGCCCATGGTGTTATTTTAAAATGGCCATCCTTCAGTACAAGCACAATTTCTGCCCCCAAAAATGTTGCACCATTACCGGCGTCAGTGCTACAATATAGGAAGTTTAATTAACTGAAACTTGTCCCAGTGCCCACATTTATTTTGAGAATGTCCAGCATTCTCTTCCCCCAGTGGCCAACCAGACACCCACAAGAAAGCCACAGCAGAACAGTGCAGTAACAGCACCTGGGGCATCCTGACTGATACTGGTGGTAATATATAGTAATCATGACTGGGAGCCATCAATATGCCTTATCTTCCAAGAATTTGCCCAATCCCGCTTTAAAGCTATCTATGGTAGCGGTCATCACAGTATCTTGTGGTAGCGAATGTTTGCCCTGAATCTCCCATCATTCAGCATCACTGGATGACCTGGGTTTTTAGAGGAGAAAATGCTCTCCACATCACATATTTTATAAACCTCTATTATGTCCCCTGTTACTCATCTTTTTTTCAAAACCAGAAAGAACCAAGCTATGTAAGCTTTCCTTAGAGGGGAGTTCTGCTCTGCTGGTTGGAGGCAGTATGCTTCTGAATACAGTGGTACCTCTGGATGCGAATAGGATCTGTTCCGGAGCCCCGTTTGCAACCTGAAGCAAACGCAAGATGCGACTGCGCGTCTGGTTTCGCCACTTCCGTGCATGCGCGTGACAGCATTTTGAGCGTCTGCGCATGCGGCGAAACCCGGAAGTAACGCATTCCGTTACTGCCGGGTCTCCACGGAGCGCAACCTGGAAATATTTAAGCTGAAGCATATTTATCCCGAGGTATGACTGTACCATTTGCTGGAAAATACAGGAGGGGAGAGTGCTATTGAGCTCAGGTTCTGCTTGCGGGATTCCCATAGCCAACTTGTTGGCCATAGTGAGAACAGAATGCTAGCCTAGATGTTCTTAGGAGTTGCTCTAGCCCCTTGATTGTTTTTGACTGCCCTTTTCTGGCTCAATCTTGTGAAGTGAGATCAGAACTGCAGACAGTATACTAAGTTTGTCACACCAAAAGTCTATAAATAGGCACTATAATATTGACAGTTCTATTTTCTCTATTTTCAAACAATTTCCAAAAAAGGAATTTGCCGCAACACACGGCACCAACATTTTCACCAACCTATGCACCACTGCTAGTTCACATTCCATCAGTGTATATGTGAAGTTTTTTTTACCTCAGTATCACTTCATACTAAACTGCATTTGCCATTTTAATACCCATTCCCCAGTTTGGAGAGATCCTTTCTGGGGTCCTCACAATTGCTTTTTGCCTTTTAATCCCCTGAATAATTTGAAGTCTTTAGCAAACTTGGCTGCCTCACTACTTACCCTACCTCTAGATAATTTGTGAACAAGTTAAAAAGTACTTGTCCCAAGACTTTGGCTATGTTTATATTTGCATACTAACATACTAACTGAGCTGGTATGAATATCTGAATCTTAAGAGTTAATAATAGACCCTTTTCCTATGCAATCTTTGGGATCCAAGAGAACCAGATTGAGATTTTCAAAAATGGTAGTATTTCCTCAAATTAGGAATTCTAGACTGCCCAACGCAAAGGATGCCGCTCTTTTGAAGGGAATTTGCTACAATTTAGGGATAGGGAAAATCAAACCTGGACCAAAGACTTAGAACACCAAAAATCCCCTTGTTCCAAATAACCTTTAGACCAGGACTTCCTTACACTCAGTAAAAGTCAGTTGCACTTAAGTCCATTTGAAATTAATGGGGCTTAAGTTTGCTGTTTAAAAACTTGTTTCATTGATTTCAATGAGTGACTCTCACTGGAATTGAGTTGTTGTGTTCCTCATAATAATAATAATAATTTATTATTTCTACCCCGCCCATTTGACTGCATTGCCCCAACCACTTTGGGTGGTTTCCAGCATATATAAAAACATAATAAAACAAAAACAAAGCCTTAAAAAGCTTCCCTATACAGGGCTGCCTTCAGATGGTTATATAGTTACTCATCTCCTTGACATCTGATGGGAGGGCATTCCAAAGGTGGGTGGGTGCCACTACTGAGAAGCCCCCCCCCCATTACTTCTCACATAGCCTAGTCTTCATGCTGAGCAATTTTTGCAGACAAAGTACATTTTGATATTACAGGCACACAACATTGCAACATTCATAGCCAATATACTTTTATGCCCCTCACTTCAATGGCTCTTTTGTATTCAGTGTCATGATTCAGTGAAAAGTGGAAATGCAGGTTTACAGACTATCAAATTTTAATTCATGTAAAATTCTAGCAGCTTCTTTAAGTGTGGCAACCACTGCTGACTTCTAGCTGTCTCCTTAGAGACAGTCACATACAAGACATGCACAGAACTCTGTGCACACCGGGTTTTCACAAAAGACCTGCTCTGCACTGGTATGCCTGCTGCCTCTGCACATGACATTTATGGCTAAATCCCAGTGAGCAAAGGGGCTGCCATGCCACAATCTAAGGTTGTTAGAACAAATCCTTTAAAAGTGGCAAAGCATAAGCTAGGGCAGTAATGATTTTAGATTAATTAAACCAGAGTAAAGCGACCATGTGGCACCATGAATTTGCTAACTAGAGCTTTTGTTCTAAGGTACACTTTCCTAAGTAAGGTAAAGGGACCCCTGACCATTAGGTCCAGTCATGACCGACTGGGGTTGCAGCACTAATCTCGCTTTATTGGCCGAGGGAGCTGGCGTACAGCTTCCAGGTCATGTGGCCAGCATGACTGAGCTGCTTCTGGCAAACCAGAGCAGTGCATGGAAATGCGGTTTACCTTCCCACCGTAGTGGTACCTATTTATCTACTTGCACTTTGACGTGCTTTCGAACTGCTAGGTTGGCAGGAGCGGGGACCCCGTTGCGGGGATTCGAACTGCCGACCTTCTAATTGGCAAGCCCTACACTCTGTGGTTTAACCCACAGTGCCACCCGCGTCCCCAAGTGCATGTACCTAAACACAATGACCAACAAAGATGGCCAACATAGACAGCTGTGACATCCTAGAACCGCCTTTCTCAACCTTGTGTTCCTGAACTCCAACTCCCATCATCCCTGACCACTGGCCATGCTGGCTGGGGGGCTGTTTGGCAGCACCTAGAGGCCCACAGGTTCCCCAAACCCTGCCCTAGAATAATAACCATCCCTTGGCAAAAACAAAAAAACGTCGGGTTCTAACCTATTCGGCCTGACTTCAAGCAAAAACGGGTAAGGCTAGCGCGCGAAAGGGGGTATATCTGCTAGCCCTTGCACCAGATAAGCCGAGCTTCCGGGAACAAAATGCACCTAGTCTCGCCTTTCTCCTCCCACGCCTCGAGCCGCAGAAGTATCCAGTGCCGCGTTCTATTGCCTCGAATCCGGCTCCCCATTGGCCAAGCGGAGCAGACACGTCACGGCTTGACCCGGCCGCTGAGGCGGAGGAGAAAAGGAAGTGGCCGAGCCAGGCTTGTGTAACCAACAACCTACTTCGCGGGGGGGGGGGGAGAGAAGGGTCACGCTTGTATTTGGGAGCCCCCGCGGGCAGAGTGGCACCTCCAGGTGTGTCTCCCCCCCCCCCGCACAAGCGCCAGTTGCTAGTTAAGGGCGGGAAGTAGCCATTTCCTCCCTTTCTCTCCGGCTCCAGCCCAAGGCCGCCTCCCTGCCTGGTTCTTCCTCTTACATACAGCCTCTCGGGGAGGGGCACTGAGAGCGGAGATGGCAGCCGCAAGGCCTCTGCGGGGAAAAGCAAAAAAAGAGCACACGGCGCCCTTCGGTACCAAGCACACGTTACGAAACCACCCAGCCCAATTCCCCCCTCGCCGACCTCATTTCACAGCACCGAATGGGAAAGGAAAAGCATATAGGAAGCGGCAGCTGCAGGGCCCCGGGAACCGCCCGGGTCTCCTCTCTCGGCAAAGCGATTTCTACCGGAACGGGCCTTGCCCCGCCATGGCTGGGTCCAAAGTCCCCGAGGTGGGAAGAGAAATCCTTCCCCCGCCCGCCCCCCGGTCTTATGCACAGCTCCCCTTCGTGCATTGCAGGGTTGGGGGCCCTCGCTCGCTCACCTAGCTTCCACGCCCGCGAAGAGGCTGGTCAGCTGCCAGAAATAATATCCGCATGGCCAACGTATCCCGGGATCGAAAACAACAAGTGTCCACCAGCTCAGCAGCTCCATTAGCTTCTCTCGTCAACCTCCGCGGGAGTGAAAATAAAAGTTGCTTCCTCCGCGTCCCCCAAGCAAGGTGCTCCTGGGCTCGGTTCAAATTCTGTGCTCCTAAATCCAGATTATTTTCTCCCTTCCGCCCCGTCGCAATCGCTCCTCGCCTTTGTTTCTGCCGCTGCTATTTCTCGCCATCCGGCAACCCCCTAAGCAAACCGCCTGTTTCAGAGCCCCACAACCAGCGAGAGAAACGCGTCCTTCCAGCCGATCCCTTCCCAGCCTCTGCAAATCCAAAAGTGAAATTAAAAGCCCTGCATTCTCTTACCAGTAGCTGCACCTAAAATCATATGACCCGCAACGGCGCTGGCCTTTTATTTTTGTTTTCAATCAAGATCAATAGCAACATTTCTGGAAGCAAACGTCTCAAGCGTGTGGGGGGCGGGGAGAGAAACGCCTAATCTGCAAAGGATTAATATTTGGGTTTTGGTTTTTGTTTAGGAAAAAATGCCTTACCAATAAGTTTGTTTCGCGTTATTTATGGCAGTTCCCTTCAAGGTTATCGCGGTTGCCAAGAGACGCAAAATGGAAAGGAAAACAGGCGGCTGCATAAATCGCGGGAGCAAAACTAAAAGTTATTCCCTCCTCCTCTGCTTTTGGCGGAGATCAGCCCAGATCGAAAGCAAAACAAGGGGAGGAAGCCGCGAGGAGCTGAGTCTTGGAAATCCCCCCCTCCCTTCCTCCTCCTCCTGCTCCTCTTCCAGGCCTGTTTGTGCAGAGAGCGAGAGAAGGGGAGGTGGGGGCTGGAAGGAGAGAAAGGGGTGCGGAAGTTTGCCGCAGCCGTTCATTGGCAGGCTCCGCTGCTTTCATCAGTTCTCAGAAAAGTCGATTTCATTTTCACTTCCCTCCAGCAACAGCGACATCAGCCCACGGCGAGCGGGTGGAAAGTGGCTGGTGGGGGAGGGGGAGGCGGAAATAGAGGTTTCGGTTCCTCTGTAAGGGAAACCAGGGCTTATAAGCAGCCACTGCTTTCCCCCCTCTCCTCCTCGTCTTCGCCTCCTTTTTCTGTGGTCGGATGCTGTATCCTGGGGACGGAATGGCGCCCGAGCATCTTCCAGAGCCTTGTGCGAAGAGACCCAGGGGGACGGAGAGATGCTGGATCCCACCTTGGGCGTTGCACGCCGTGTGTGTACGTGTGTGTGTGCGCGCGCGCTGTGGAACCGGCGGCCTCTGGCAGAACCGGGAGATTCGGCTTGTTTTGTTGCTAAAAAAAGAGAGCCAAGTTTCTAGTCATTGTGAAACAAACAATAACAGCCTAAGAGGCAGTGGCTGCTTATCTAAGCGAGGATTTGAGAAGTCAGGGCATACAAGTGCCGTGCCACATGTATAATTTTCTTTTCTTCTGAATTTTTATTTATAATGAGGTTAGGGAAATAACCAGTGGGATTGTTTTTTTAAGCAGCCAACCACTGTGAAACTCCTCCCTTTTCGAAAAGTCACTTCCTGTATAGCATGTGCTGTTGTTGAAAAAACCACAGGTCCAAATCCTTCTCTTGGGTGTAGAATTAGCTGCATAGTCCTTTGGTTCCAAGCCCATGCCTTGTGTTTCTTTTGGTGGTGGCATCCTGCCTATGGAATGCAATACCCAGGGAGGCTTGCCTAGTATCTACTCTCTCGTCATTTTGATTCCCGGCAAAGATCCATCTATTTTCCATGGCTTTTTAACATTTATTGAGTCTTTAATCCTCTTTCATTGATTATTGAGGGCTTTATTGTTTTTCTTATTTCATTGCTGTCATATTCCTTTTCATGGTTACTTATTAATACATAAATTCATAAATAACAATAATAACCTGCCCTGAAAATATTTACTGAAAGCCTGGGGAAGAAAGTGAAACAAACATGTCTCAAGATGGCTTAAAAGAATTAGAGAAATTATCTAGCCAACTTAATTATTAAATTAGTCTTCCTTGCCTACAAAACCTAAAACGTGTCTTTCAAAAGACTGGCGTCAGTCATAGAATAAAGCAGATACATCTCCCAAGTCAGCAGAACTTCCTGGCTGATGGTTTTTTGTTTGTTTTGTAGCCCACTCCTTTTCTGAGATGATTCAATGACATGGTGTATGATTTCTGGCAAAGATGAACTGGAATTCAGACATTAATGACTCATTGTGCTTATTGCCTCTGTCTTCGCTTCTTCTTTTTCAGATGCCACTTGTAACTTCCACCTTTTAATCTTTGTTCAAATCGCATACCAAAAGCAAAACTTTGTCTCACACACCAGAGAAAATAAAATTATTAGCAACCAGCACTGCAGCCTTTAAAGGTGGGGGATATTGCTGGACAAATACCAAAGTTAATTCCAGTCCACCTGTTACCAGAATTCCCTTTTACATATACACATTCGATTTATCGAGTTAGCCGATAAATTAATGGAGGTGTTTGGAGTCATAGCTCAGTGGTGGAGCATCTCTAGGTATAGCTGGAAAATATCCTGTCTGAAACCCAGGAGAGGTGCTGCTGGTCAGTATTGCTAAATAGTACTGAGCTAGAAAGACCAATGGGCCTGACTCATCATAAGACATCTTCCTGTGTTCCTAAATAAAGGGAAATTAGGGAATTAACCAGCTTTGGTTCATTTAGGGTGCCAGCTGAAGACACCTTTTCTGCCAGGCCCAACAGATGCTTGGCTATGTACTGAGTGATATACTAAATAGATGGAGATGGGTATACAGTATTTCAAATAATGTTATAGTTCTTATTCTTTATTGGGTTTTACATTACTGTGTCATGCCCCCTGGTCATGTGTGATGAAGCGAGAGGGAATGCAAAATCCGTAAGTTAGAAATACACATTCAAAACAAACAACAGAACATGCAACTCACAGTTCAAAAATAATCTCTCCTGGATCTGAAGGTAAGAAGTAAAGCTGTGTGGTTCCAGCATACTGATGAACACTGCAGCCCAAACCTCCAACTTCTGCCAGTGGTTTCATGTAGCTGTTAAAGAGCATAAGGGACAGTATTGAACCCTGGGATACACCAGACAGCAATAGCCATGAAGTGAAACAATCGTCTTCCAGTATCACCTTCTAGAAAGGCTTCTCTAGAACATAAGGAACCACCACAGGACCAGGTCTTGTAAAAACAACCCAGATAAGCAGTCCAGAAGGACACCATGGCCAATGAAAGGTCCAGGAGAACTAAGAACATGGCACTTCTTCAATCAATTCTCTGGCATAAATCTTCCATTGGGGGCTTAGGCTGTTCCTCTGCCAAAATCTGGATTGGAACAGATCCAAATAATTCATCATCCAAGAACATCCAAGAACATCTGGAGCTGAGAGGTCCTACCACCTGGCCCATTCACCTTGCAGTGAAGCTTATTTTGGAAGCTTACAAAACCACCACAGTTAACATCAGTGTCCTTTATTGGTAATGTCAGCATGTCCTGGCACTTCTCTCAGGCCTCTAAAATCTTAACAGATAATTTTTTACCATCAAGTGTCTCATACTTATCATAACAATATTTTTTACCTCAGTCTAGCACCTTTCATGTGTCTTCCTCTGTCTTAGTTCACATAAATACTAACATACATAATTACAGTGGTACCTCGGGTTACATATGCTTCAGGTTACATATGCTTCATGTTACAGACTCCGCTAACCCAGAAATGTTACCTCGGGTTAAGAACTTTGCTTCAGGATGAGAACAGAAATCATGCTCCGGTGGCAAGGCGGCAGCAGGAGGCCCCATTAGCTAAAGTGGTGCTTCAGGTTAAGAACAGTTTCAGGTTAAGTACGGACCTTTGGAACAAATTAAGTACTTAACCTGAGGTACCACTGTACAGGGGAATCCCTTTATAGGTTACATATATTCTGCAAGCTTTTATTTCAAAGACTGCTTCACATCAGAAAATAATGCACTGTGGCTTTGAGGAAGCTGCCAGAAAAAGTGGTTCTTCAAAACAGGAACCTATAAATTTGCCCTCTAGGCAAATTAAAAAAAACAAAACAAAACACGCACAGCAGGAATGGGGAACTTGTGGGCCTCCAGATTGGCAGTGCAGGGATGGGAGAAATTGTTAATAAATTCCGTTCTGACACAAATATATATTTTAAAACTCTGATAATTTCAAGAATAATGGCAGTATCCTGGTGCCATCTTCAAAACCTGGAAACAAGAAAATATGCAGGCCATGCTTTTAACAACAGATCACATGTACAGATCCTGAAAACAATACAGTGTACCTCAGGTTACATACGCTTCAGGTTACAGACTCCGCTAACCCAGAAATAGTGCTTCAGGTTAAGAACTTTGCTTCAGGATGAGAACAGAAATCGGGCTCTGGCGGCGCAGCAGCAGCAGGAGGCCCCATTAGCTAAAGTGGTGCTTCAGGTTAAGAACAGTTTCAGGTTAAGTACGGACCTCTGGAACGAATTAAGTACTTAACGTGAGGTACCACTGTAGGTATTTTGATGCCTAAATGTAGTAAAGGGAGGCAGCGGTAGATTTCATTATATTTTCCCTCATAACTATGGAACCACTTTATTGGGAAAGGAATTAAGAAGTGGTACTCGCTTGTGATACAAATATGCTACATTAAGGTATTTAACTTTGGTATAAATGACAGGCCATTAGGAACTTAACAACGGAGTGCTAATTATGTTTCCTTGGGAGCAATTCAGACTGTGTTCAGTGGGACTTACCTCATGGCAGAAAAAGAGTGAGGCCTTTGAGGAGAAGCTGTGTGCCCAGGAGGTCTATGCCGATTCATAGATGTCTGTCTCCCCAGTTCCATGGGAACCTACTGTTTTAGCTTGTCTGTGTTGTAAGCCCTAAAAAGCTTGAAACACTTCTTGTCAGACTACAGTGGTACCTCGGGTTACATAAGCTTCAGGTTACAGACTCCGCTAACCCAGAAATAGTACATCGGGTTAAGAACTTTGCTTCAGGATGAGAACAGAAATAATGAGGTGGTTAATCATGAGACTGAATTAAAATACTTCATTTGGAAAAGATATGTGAAAATAAATATGTGAAGGCCTCTCTTAAAGAGTAGGAAGGACTAGATGGCAGAAATAGCTGCAGGCGGTGACTTATAAAAGTATAACAAAATAAAGAAAATGGAAATGTAAGAACAAGAAGCACTCAGGGGTCTAGAAAGAATGTACAGGGGAAACTAATAACCTGGAGCAACAGAATGCAAACATTTCAAAGTTAGATTTTAAAATCAATGCAATGAAGAGAGGAAGCCAATGTAAAGAGGTTTAAAAAAAGCAATATGAGAACGAGCCTTTTCAGTGGTGGCTCCCCATTTGTTGCTCTCCCTCGGGAGACTCACCTGGCTCCATTGTTACATATCTTCAGGCACCAGGCAAAAACATTATTTATTAGCCAGGCGTTTGGCTTTTAACTATCTGTGGCTTTTTAGAGTGAGTGGGATGCTTTTAATGTATTTCTTCCCTACTTTTAATGTATGTATTTGTGAGTTGCTTTGAGTTGTTATGGCAAAAAAGTGACTAACAAATTAAATAAGTAGAAATAAATAAAAAGGGGGAAATACTGTCATATTTATAAGCCAGATAAATGAAATAAGCTGCAGAGTAAATAGAACAGAGCAAGGCCACATCCACACCATACTATACATTCTAAATGAATTTAAATCACTTGGCTTCACCCAAAGAATCCTGGGAACTGTAGTTTATCTCTCAGAGAGCTACTATCCATCTGTCTCGAGAGACAATGGAGTGCACCTCCGTGGGTGAAGTCAAACTGCTGTGTCATCAGCACCAAAGGGAACTCCCCAGAGGTCCTGGGCTGCTCAATGCTACAAATAAATAAAAATGCAAGTATTTATGTTTTCTTTGCTGCAATTAAGTAAATTTGTATAAATCCTGAAAAGACACTGGACCAGGAAACATTTCTTAACTAACTTTTACTCTGTAGCACCGTTGTGGAAATATTAACTCTGTGTGGGAGACAAGGCTATAACTCATTATTTCTCTGAAGATGTATACCAACCCATGCAAGCGTGGGTGGGAATTATAAGCAGTTCAACCATCTATTTATTAAATGTGAATTTGCAATATTATTGAACAGTTTTAGATTATTTACCCAGATATTAAGGCTACATACACATCATGCATTTATTGCGAACTTTCGTTTACTCCTCACACAGCTACAATTTATGGCACTTTCGACATTCTAAGCTCCCACGATTCTTTGAGAGAAACATGCTTATAATGTATGGTGTGTACACAGATTGCAGCACAGTCCTTTGTATGTTTATTCAGAAATAAATCCCTCTGTAGGACTTATTTCCAAGCAAGTATATATTCTAGATGATACTTCAATCAGGATTTGTTGGGTTCTTCTGGTTTTACACCAGATACTCCTGAGCAGCTTTCAGCCTTGGCAAATTATTTCATTATCTCTAGTGACACCCTGTGGCAATGATCTCATGCCCACATAGCACATTATAATACAGTGGTACCTCCCGTTGTGGATGGGATCCTTTCTGGAGCTCTGATCGGATCCTGAGGTTTCCACAACCGGAGGGACCACTTCTGCGCATGTGTGCAGCATGGTAGAGCGCTTCTGCGCATGCGTGTGTGGCAAAACTCGCTTACGTATCCCAAAGGAGATGTAACTGGAGGTGAATGTAAGTAGAGGTACCGCTGTAGTCTGGATTGAGATGATATTGTACTGTATAGTGAAATGCCTTTAGACTATTGCTGGTGTTATTTCTATAAAACCATCAGTCTATAGGGAGTTTTACAGCATAACCCAGGAAAGAAGAGACCCCTGTCCCAGGTATACATAATATTTTTATCAAAGCCATGTAAATTCCAGTCGTTGGACTAGCAAAAGTAAATGAAAGTATTTTAGTTGGGTTTACCTTCACTTACATCTGGATTCCAGGGTTAAGTCACACATCACGTAAATAAATGCATCTGGTGGGCCCTATAGCCAACGTTGCTGCAGCCTTGCAGCATGTACCATTAATATGGGCAGTATTGTGTGAAATCAGCTTTCATACACAATTCTAGCCTGCAGTCCTCAGCACACATACTGGCAGGGAATAAACATCCAACATGGTGGGACTTCAGAATTCATAGGATTGCACTGCAAAGAGACCAGATTAAGAAGTAAAATCAAAGTTGCCATTATACTTAAAATGGATACTGTGTAAAATCTTGGTTGATTCTTCAGGACATAAGGACACTTAGAAGACTCCTTGGAGAAGTCATCTGGGGATCTGTACTGAAGGGAGGTTGTAAAAAGGTAAAGGGACCCCTGACCATTAGGTCCAGTCGTGACCGACTCTGGGGTTGCGGCACTCATCTCGCTTTATTGGCTGAGGGACCCGGCGTACAGCTTCCGGGTCATGTGGCCAGCAGGACTAAGCCGCTTCTGGCAAACCAGAGCAGCGCACAGAAACGCTGTTTACCTTCCTGCCGGAGCAGTACCTATTTATCTACTTGCACTTTGACGTGCTTTCGAACTGCTAGGTGGGCAGGAGCTGGGACCAAGCAATGGGAGCTCACCCCATCACGGGGATTCGAACCACCAACCTTCTGATCGGCAAGTCCTAGGCTCTGTGGTTTAACCCAGAACTCCTTAATTGGTGTCTGGAGGCAATTTTGGGATGGATGAGGTAGACTTTGCCTTTGATACTTGAGAACTATATTTTA
The DNA here is from genome assembly GCF_964234715.1 of Podarcis melisellensis. NCBI lineage: Eukaryota > Metazoa > Chordata > Lepidosauria > Squamata > Lacertidae > Podarcis > Podarcis melisellensis. The sequence goes on from NC_138541.1 coordinate 50,187,240, forward strand.
GGACACACCCTGTTGTTGTGACTATTTCTTTTGAGCAGTTTTTTTATATTAGATTGCCTTCAGCATAGTGCTAAAGTGAACATTCCACCAACGTATGGGTGGCGCTGTGGGTTAAACCACAGAGCCTAGGATTTGCCGATCAGAAGGTCGGCGGTTCAAATCCCTGTGATGGGGTGAGCTCCCGTTGCTCGGTCCCTGCTCCTGACAACGTAGCAGTTTGAAAGCACGTCAAAGTGCAAGTAGATAAATAGGTACTACTCTGGCGGGAAAGTAAATGGCGTTTCTGTGCGCTGCTCTGGTTTGCCAGAAGCAGCTTAGTCCTGCTGGCCACATGACCCGGAAGCTGTATGCCGGCTCCCTCAGCCAGTAAAGCGAGATGAGCGCCGCAACCCCAGAGTTGGTTACGACTGGACCTAATGGTCAGGGCTCCCTTTACCCTTTACTAATGCAACATTCTCCCCCTCTACTCTCTCTGTACACTCCCTGTATCCATTTTTTTTTGGGGGGGGGGGTTCTCCCAACTTTCCAGGAGCAGATATGGGAATGGCACAGGATGCATGTGAGGAGAGAAGGGGGGGAGGGAATCCCGTTTCTTGCACAAGCACTAATCCTTGAGTTAGTACAAATATTTTGTTGAGTTCCACTCGTTGGTCCTGTCATGGCCACAAGTGGGGAAGAAGCAAAGTTGAGAATTTACTGCATGCTGCCTGTTTGTCTTAACCACTGTTTAAGCTATGGTTTAACATGGCGCGTGAACAATGTCTCTTTTGCCACACTAAATTATAGGCAGAGTGACATTAAAGAGGAACAATACATTTGAGGCCAACTCATTGCCTGAAATGGAGGTTGCATTGCTGTTAATAGTTCACATCTGTATTTGGCAAGTGTTCTTTAAACTTTACCTGTAGAATATTCTTTTTCTTTGTGGGTTAATATGATTATCACTTTAAACAGGACCAAGAAACTGGAACTTGTAAGACGTTCTAATTGTCTAGGTTTTTTTAAATAAAAAATAACCAAAGCTAGTTAAACAATGCACATGGTTTATTAGGTTTTCATACAGGAGTTAAGATAGTCACAGTCACACGCATAAATTAATCATATCTAATAATTTAAACCTTTGCCAAAAATCTTGTTTGCAATGATGGGTAGTTTCAGATATTGCTCTGTATTATTCTTTTTAAAAGATTCATGCCTCTAAGCAAGAGACATAGTCAACTCTTCTGAATAAATTAACTGATTTATTTAGCTGACGATAAGTTCAAATGTATAGAAACTATTGCATATTATGCCATTTGAAGCACACTGCTGTGCTTGCTTCTCAAAGTTCAGAGTTATTTAGCAGGTGGTAAGTAGGTGGATGGATCAAATCCAGGAGCCCCCATGGCTGAATAAGGACACCAAAACTTCAAGAAACATTGAAGTGTGGATCTGCGACTCTATTCCAAAGAGCCATGATATGCACATACACCAGTGAATGCTGTATTCTGTCCCACTTGCTCCCATTTCCCATTTTGCTGTTGGCAAATCTTACATGCATGCAGAACCTATTTCTGCACATTATCTCCCATCTGGATCAAGATGAAAGGTCTCAACCCGAAACATGCACAGCTATCTCAGTTACACTCACAATAATTTCTCAGAGTATTGCAAGCATCACAAGTTCACTAACACAAGCTTTTATCCATGCCTGAAGACATTCACTATCATGTTAATATTGAGCACAACATGCACAGGCACAGCAAGCCTTGGCTCATATGCTCCCTGCATGGCAGAGGAGCTCAGATGCTTTTTCTTCAACTTTTAGTTAGCTGCGGTTTGCTGTGCCATCTAGACCCAGAATTGTGTTTGACATGAACTACGAATAGTTTAATGCAAGCTAGCTTAGTAACCCATGGTTTGAAAGTTGGCATAAGTAACATTAGCTACAGGTTGCGAATTCAGTGATGCAACAAACCCATTAACTGAAAATGGAAGCAAAAGCTTCTCAACTCTTCCTCCTGACCATGTGTGAAGAGGGCAAAGGGAGTGCTTGCAAAAACAAGGCCCACTGCTTGTGCGTGTTGTGCAAAACCATGGTTTAGCATAAATTATTAACTACCATGTTGCCTGTACTTACTTATTTGTAAGCCTACTTGAAATCTACAGAAGTTCATATTGAGTGAAGGAGGGTGAATAGCATTACCTATCAAATGTGCACACCTAGAAAGTAATCCAAGATAGTGATCATGATAAGTCCCTGTGGGAAGCCCTGGGTAAAAATAAGAGAAGCAAAACATCATGGTTGAAGTATACTACAGACTGCAATACCAAGGAAGATTGGGGAAACATGTCCTGAAACAAATTACAGATGTTTCAAAGAAGCAATAACGCTTCAAATGGCCTGGTATCTGTGGGAATACAAACTCTGCTAAGCACAGATCATGCAACAATTTTCTGACATGCCTTGCTGAAAACCATCTCTTTCACAATGTGGAGGAAGCAGCGAGGGGTTGGCTATTCTTGACTAGATCTTAACCAGCAGGGAAGTGGTGAGAACTTCAGGGGGGAAAGTAACTACTGTACGTAATGATGACATTACATATGGAAAGGTGGAAGAAAGTGTAGCAAAACTTGAACCTTTCATTTCAGGAAAGATGTTTTTCATGGTATCAGAGAAATACTAGGTGGGATTCCATAGATAGATATAGTACTGGGGGGAAGAGCCCCAGACAGGCACAAGTTGGGTTGTTTTTTTTTTTTTTTAAAAAAGGAGTTACTAAGAACATAATCACTAACGATTCCAGATGAGAAAGAAAAATGGCAGCTGCCTTAAAAAAATAATAAAGACAATGTAGCTGCACAAAAAGCTGAGTAATAAGCTGAAAATAGAAGCAACCTTCAAAAAAAGGGGGAAGGAAGGGCAGGTCACCAGGGACACGTAGCCCAGACTTGTAAGAACCATGTCAAGAAAGCTAAGAATGAGCCAATGCGGACAAGACACAAAGTTGTATGAAGAAAGTAGTTAAGAATCTGCATGCTAGAAAGGGCCGAAGAAATATTTTACTTCGAGCTGAAGATGAACTTCTATTTTACATACTTGCTTCTAAGTCTTAGTATTTTAAAACATGCTGCTTTTTAAAAAAGGAATCAGAATCAGGATTGGGAAATGGGACATGCATTTTTCACATACTTCTTATCATCAAATAGAATATATAAATAAAACTAAGAACCACAAAAATGTGTTTAGGAGCAGGCTGAATTTATACTCTTCACAAACTACCACTTGCACAACACTCCTGCCTAAACTGAAATGTGAATGTAAGCATGCAAAACTGCTTTAAGGCCTGGATCCAGTAAGGATCAGCGTTCCAAGAACCATTTGCCATCTATTAGAAAAGAAGCACCTCTTTTTTTAAAAAAAAATCTTAAGGTATTCTATAGTGGTCAAAAAGCTTTGAAAAGGCTCAAAAAGCATTTCATATAGGCATTTCTAAAAGGCTGAAGAACTACCTCACAAGTTTGATTGTGCTACATGATTGTATAAGAAAGATAATAGTTTAGTCCTTACGCCATATTGAAAAACTGCACTCTTGTGTCATGACATTAATTTCTACAATTCTAATGGTATTGACTGGGGGGGGGATACCATTTCTATCAACAGTTTGCTTTCAGGTAAATAACCCCAGGATTGGGCTGCAACAGTTACCAAAGTTAACTAAAAGTAACCTTTTACTGCTCTTCAGTCTGCGGTAACTGATACTTTATTTTGACAGTAATAGTTGATCTCTTCCTTCAATCTATTTTAGCAATGAGGTTAGAGCATAACTGCAAATCTACATATATTTTCATTTTCCAAACTAGAATTTCTGAACTAGCAAGTGATCCCACTATTCTAGTGATTGTAGTAATCCACTCCATAGGTCATAACATTTCAATACAACCTATGTATTAGAGACTGGACATCGGGTCAAGAGTTAAAAATGATATAAAAGGCTAGTGCTCTTCCGCTAGCTTTCACATCACAGTGTAGGAAGCTAGTGAGGAAAATAAAAATCTTTTGTGAGCATAGACACAATACAAGGGATCTGCTTCTTTCCGTGGAAGTCTGGTCTGTTTGAATAAGAACTGAATTCTGCAACCTTGCGATTTACACGTGTCAGAATTTGCATAAGTTCAAGTTTTGTAGCATGCTGTTTCAGCATCCCGCACAGTGATTGTATAAACCAGGAGCCATCTGATGAGTTCCTCCAAGAGTAGTAGCCTATAAGAAAAAGAATGAATTGAATAAAATATAATGTTCTTCAAAATGAGACTACGAAAGCTAATCATGTTTGAGAATCAGAATTGGGAGGGACCCCAGGATCATCTAGTCCATGCAATGCAGGAATCTTACTTTTATTAAACTGATTAAGGTCACAATCACCCCACCACAACTAGATAACTTTGCCCCAGAACAAGGGTGTTCATTCAGTTTAGTAAAGGGCTTCACATTAATCTCATTCAACTTTTATTTGTCCTGCTGTTAAGCCTACTGCCCCTTAGTCCCAAATATTCCCCAAGAGAAGTGTTGAGATTAAAAAACCATCTTCATACATGGCCATGTTGATTTGGAGATATTTTCCACTTAGGCTATCTAGCTAGTGCATGCGGGTTGATGGGCCAGTAACATTTTTGTACATGAAATGGTTTTACAAAGGAGGGAGAAGTATTCAGGCACCTTTGTTGGACTAGGACATGGGTTGACAAACTAAGGCCCGTGGGCCGGATCAGGCCCCATTGCCTACTGGATCCGGCCCGCGGAGGGTCCGGGAATCGCCGCGTGGATCGCCAGCGCGCGTGTTCTTTCCCTCTCCCTCACACGGTGCCGCCGCCTCCTCCCGCCCTCCTACTGGCTTCTCCCCACCCTGCCTAGAGGAGGAAATGGCCGGGCTTTATTGATGCCAGCAGCAGAAGTGCTCAAGCGGCCCACCATTTTAAGCAGCCCCTCTCCGGACTCTTTTTGTGCGCCACTCATTGTCCCTCCACCGCCGCCAGCCCCTGCCGCTCGCAAGACACAGGTAAGCAGCCACAGGGCGCTCGTCCGGTGCTGTGGAGAAGGGAGGGGAGAGTCGTGGGGGGGATGTCTTATAGTCCAGCACCCCACAAGGTCTGAGGGACAGTGGACCAGCCGCCTGGTGAAAAAGCTTGCTGACGCCAGGACTAGGAGATGCATTAAATAAAAAGTTATAAAGCCATCAAGCCATCAATTTATTTTGACCACAAGGCTGCATCTTTTATTCATTTATCTTACCAGGAGCAGTTGAATAGGCATATAGGAAGTCGGCTTCTACAGGTATTTTCTGACATGTGCTTTCATCCGTGCCACTGTCTGTTTCAATACCAGAATCAAGATCTGTTCCTCTACAAGCCTATGCAAAGGAAGACAGAAGAGTAAATGCTAGCCAGAAATATTACCATTATTGGCTCACTGAAAATGGCAACAGTCGGATACAAATGAACACAAACAAGGAATAAGAGGACTCGTTTATGCACACCTTGAAAGGGGAGGCATGCTAATCTTGATGAGGTATGAGTTTCAAGTTGAACTTTGCAGTTTTGTGACATGGAAAAGCCGTTCTGAGTCAGAGAAGAAGTTCACAGCACTTTTAGAGCACTCTGCTAAAACTGTGGTAACAGGTGAGAAAACCACCAACCTAAACTGAAACAGTAAGAAATGCTTTTCTGAATTGGTTATGGTTTAGAGGCATTGGTCAAATGCTTAGTTTTGGCCATTTTAGTTTCTCAGTGAAAGCCCTGACTAATGCTTCCGAAGGATGTCCAAGTAGACAAGCTTTTACTAATTAGTATAAAGCAGGCTTCCTCAACCTCGGCCGTCCAGATGTTTTTGACCTACAACTCCCATGATCCCTAGCTAGCAGGACCAGTGGTCAGGGATGATGGGAATTGTAGTCTCAAAACATCTGGAGGGCTGAGGTTGAGGAAGCCTGGCATAAAGTAATGTGTTCTCATTATTAATGCATTATTCTGTAGGAGACCTAAAATTAAATGACAAATACAAAATCATCATACTTATCTCATTTCCTAATGAAAATAAACAGGGATCATGGCATTTGGGGCAGTTCTCTTGTTTTCCATCTGTTTACCATAGTCAAAAAAAGCAGGGAACTTTAAGAATAATTCTTAGCAGCTGCCCCACAACTATGATCCTAGTGTCTAAGCTTGTGCATTTTCTAAAATCACTGTTAAGATTTTCCTTTTGGGTTTCAATGGCCAGTTTTAAGGAAGAGAATTTTTAGGTGTGTTTTTTTTATATTGCTGCTATCCTCGCTAAGCAGTAGGAATGGTATGGAAACTGAAATATTAACACTGCTAGAAAGCAAAAAATTAACACTACCAGACACACTGGATATATTTTATATTCCCAGAAATGTAACCATAGATCTTATGCTTATAGTATAATGCAGACATAACATTTCCTTTTATCTTTGAGAAACTTTTTTTTTGTTTTTTAAAATGAAAGTCTTAACAGTATTGTCATCTGTTCAATTTTGCACAATTACCTGAATAAAGAAGAGCTTTGGCTTTCCTGCCAAGGACTTGCATCTGTCTCCTCTGAAGAGACTTGTTAACATTTTTAGCTCCAGAGGACCATCTGTACCGTAGATGAGTCCATCCTCTCCATGGCTTAACAAGACACAAACAAAACTGCTTCTCTTGTTGTGATCATCCTTGGCAGCTTCAAAAAAACCCAGGTGGAAGGAAAACATTGTTTAAGTATTCAAAAATTCCAAATACTCATTTGACATTTTTTCAACAAGAAACTTTTAGGCAATAGCAAAACTTCAAGCACAATAATGCTTCCCTCAAACGAACAAATAGACAAAGTGAGACAAGCACTGTCGATCATATAGTTTCTTTGGGATAAGCAGCATAGTAACAGGATAATTTAACGTTCCTATGAATTTGTGGCAACTGTAAGGCTACCTTAGGCTTGAATGCAGTTACATTCTCCCCAACGTTGCCCTGCTCTTGCCATACTAATATCTGAAGGATAAATCCTGCTGATATGCCATAGAATCCTTTTTATAGGTAGGAGGCAGTGACAGCAGTTATTAGCAGGCTTATTATATAAATGAGTATTGAAAATAATCTTATTAAAGCAAATAGTAGTGTGGGAGAGCATTATAAGTGAAAATATTTAAAGAAAGTTGGGCCTGACAAATGAAAGGGTAACAAAATCAGGACTGAAAGTGGCTTCTATTCTAGAATGAGCTTAGTGTCTAGACTGAAATATTTTCCTGAGTGAAGAATATATATCTTGACATTCCTAATCAGGAAGGAATGTTTTTAGTTGCCAGTTCAGACTCTGAAGTTATCCAAGTTAGAAATACCAATTACACTGCTTAAGGCTTAAGCAAAATTAAAATATAATTTTAAAATCTTAACCTAAGGAGAGTTCATGAAAGCAGACACGGAGGAGGATTGTATTCAGTACCTGGGGCACAACTTCCAAACCTTGTTGCTGGGCCTGCAAAAACATTGCTCCATGATGGACCTGGTCCACATATGCATTCCCTCAAGGTGGTCAATTCTGATCTCCAGCTGTTGAGGGGACTGTATCTAGACTTGCCCATTTCCAACAGATGACTTAAGACTGTCAGAGCAGACTTTTTGATGGTAATCTATGCTTTCAGATCCTCCTCCTCAGTGGTGCGCATGCAGCCTGCTGCTACACAAAGGGACCCTTAACCCTTCTGCCACACCAGGTGTTCTAATTATTATTTAATATCAAAGTTCCTCATTGCTAAGAAGAGCGGACGACACAAAAACCCAAGAGTTTATATTTTATATTTCGGCACAACAGGCAATACATCATCCACCAAATCACTACTTACCATTATGCAAAACTTCAATAATCTCCTTACATGTAAGATCATTGTAAGGCTTGACTGTGTACCCCAAGGTCCTGAATGTGTCTACAACATGTGCAGCATCTGCATCTGTACCAGATCGATATGCCATCCCTTTAGATAAAAAAGAAAATAAGTTGCATTGACTTAATTTTTGAAAACAGTGTATGCCGCAGGCAAATTCTGCTCAGTTATATGAAAATAAAATATGGGAAAGCACAGCTGGAGCCTGAAGACTTGTTCCTATATGAAATATATCAGGATTTATGGAAGACAATCCACCCTGTAAACACAGAAAGAATGGAAACAATGGGTGCACTGGTTTTATTGCAGATGAACAATTGAACTTGGCATCACCCGCTGATCCATGGACCAAGCTTGTATATAAGTAAAACATGTATAGAAAAAACCTTGTGCAGTCGTACCTCGGAAGCTGAACAGAATCCCTTCCGGAAGTCCGTTTGACTTTCAAAACATTCAGAAACCAAAGCACGGCTTCTGATTGGCTCCAGGAAGCTCCTGCAGCCAATCAGAAGCCATGGAAGCCCCATCAGACATTCGGGTTCCAAAGAACGTTTGCAAACTGGAACATTTACTTCCGGGTTTGCGGCGTTCGGGAGCCAAAACGTTAGACCCGCAGGGCGTTCGGGATCTAAGGTACGATTGTATCGAGCTTGGGAGGAAAAGGAACAATATTGTCAGGCTTCATTTAGGTGTAATGATGTCACCTAACTGTGTGCTTAAAGCACAGCGTTGCTATTTAAATGGGGTGTTGGAAATCTGTGGCCCTCCACATGTTTTGAGACTAGAACTCCCATCGTCTCTGACAAATGGTCATGCTGCCTGGGGCTGATGGAAGTTGGGAGGCCAACATCTGGGAGGCCACAAGTTCCTCTCTCCTGATATTAAGACCAACAGCTCTCTCCTATGCAGATTCAGACATGTTTGAACTTACGGACTTCCTTAAGCATACAACAGCCAACTTTGAAAATGACTAAGCAGTAGATATATTTCACTTTTGACAGTTTAAAGCAGGTTACAGGGAGGGAAGCCTTACCGGCAGGGGGAGAAAGTTTTTTTTTTAAAAAAAATTACCAGTAGCTGGATGGAAGTTTTTATTGTTGACTAAAAGACACATTCCCATTTCAGGGTGATCCATTCTGTAACTCTCATCTGCCGGTATCACAGAGTCCACAGATTTGCTAATAGGTATGCTCTTCCTAAGGAAAAAAATAAAACACAATGTAAGACTAAACTCTCTCTCTCTCTCAAATTTTCAATTTTCTGATCCTGAATTTACAAAGCAGACTGAGGCTACAATCCTACACACATTTGCCTACAAATAAGTCCAAATGAATTCAAAAGGAATTCTGAGTTTGCATGTATACAATTATACTGCAAATTTGATATCTTTTGGATTTTGCACAAATTCAGAACAGCATGAATGTTAATGCTGAATGAGAAATTGCTAGCAAAACAACAACAACCTAGTTATAAACAGTTCCCTCAAATATCCACTATTAAATAAATACAATGGAACAAATAAAATATTTCATGTTTTTATTACAGTGGTACCTCGGGTTACATACGCTTCAGGTTACATACGCTTCAGGTTACACACTACGCTAACCCAGAAATAGTGCTTCAGGTTAAGAACAGAGATCGTGTTCTGGCGGCGCGGCGGCAGCAGTAGGCCCCATTAGCTAAAGTGGTCTTCAGGTTAAGAACAGTTTCAGGTTAAGAACAGACCTCCGGAACGAATTAAGTACTTAACCCGAGGTACCACTGTACTATTAGATAGACTAGATAATTGAGAACAGATCTGATCCTTTGAGCACATGAAATAGATTAATGAGATGTAAACTCTCCCCTGCACTGCTGAGCTGCATTCAAGATGTTTGGGATGAAATAAATATGACAGAACCATAGTAAGAAGAATGAGAGAAATGTGCAAAGATTTTTCACACAAGAAGCTCAAAAGAGGTTTTATGACTGCAAGACCTCCATTGAGCATTTTGTATTCACCTTCTATACATCAATACTGCTGTTATCGTTATTATTAGTTAATGTGTTAACTGCCCTTCAACAACATATCCCTGGGCAGGTTACAGCAATTTAAGATTCAGAATTAAAACAGATTATAGTCACAGGAATAGGGTCTAACATCATAGCTATGCAATATAAACCACGTAAGAGGGGATCAAATTGGCTCTTGTCGTTTTTGTATTAAATCTGAGAGGAACAACAGTAGTCCTTGAAAAGTACAAGTGAATTTTAAAAATAAGCTTTTTAAAAGTGGGATGGTGAAGAAACCAGTATACACCAAGTGAGGATCCTATGAACAAATCTCAAAATGACTAAAGTTACAAGAGTTTTTAGCCTTAATTCTGTGAATTTATTCGCATAGTCTCTCTTACAGACCTCATTATGCATGGATTTTACAATAAAATATGAAGCACAACAATACAAAAGGGCAGGCAAGGTCTCTGAAAACAACACATAGCTGATTATAGTTGTACCTTGGTTGTCAAAGGCCTTGGTACTCGGACGTTTTGGCTCCCGAACGCCACAAACCCAGAAGTGAGTGTTCTGGTTTGTGAACGTTTTTCTGAAGCCGAATGTCCAACACAGCTTCTGATTTGGCTGCAAGAAGGTCCTGCAGCCAATCAGAAGCCATGCCTTGGTTTTCGAACAGTTTCAGGAGCCGAATGGACTCTGTGAACAGATTAAGTTTGTCAACCAAAGTACAACTGTACATGAGCACATCTCCTGTGTATGCTTTTTCTTTGGAGCAATCTTCTAGTTACAAGAGCAACTAATAGTCCTAACACCAAAAACATACTGGGATATATTCAGCTAATAAGCTGTGATTCCTGAATTGCAAAGGTTTGAAGTAGATTACCCTTGGGGTCCCTTCCGATTCTACAATTCTATGATGCTATGACATGGCTGTGCAAGCAGAAGCCAACACAACAGGACTTCCCCTTCTCCTTCTGCAAATATGCTCTGAGATAGGGGACAACCTCCAGAACAGCATGTGTGGGAGATGAGGGGAGAATGTGATGTAGGAGAAGAGGAACTGGAATGGTCTCATTAGTGCTACACTGAATAAAATCCACTGATTATTTGCGATTACAGTGGTACCTCGGGTTAAGTACTTAATTTGTTCTGGAGGTCTGTACTTTACCTGAAACTGTTCTTAACCTGAAGCACCACTTTACCTAATGGGGCCTCCTGTTGCTGCCACGCCACCGGAACACGATTTCTGTTCTCATCCTGAAGCAAAGTTCTTAAGCTGAAGCACTATTTCTAGGTTAGCAGAGTCTGTAACCTGAAGTGTATGTAACCCGAAGTACCACTGTAATTGAGAGCTCATCTGCATTTCCCTCAATGATTACTCCATCAATGCATTATGAATTAAAAATCGGAGTCCTAGTTGTTTAATACACTTGTTTTCTTGATTACTTGCCTTTCTCAACTTATTCAAGTGGCATTCCTAAGATTGGTACCCTTTCTTGTATTTTCCTCTCATTTTTACATAAGATTAAGTCCAGGGAGTTGCTTCATTTTCACTGCTGTTTGCTTGCCTTGTCTTTCCATGTAGGATAATGGCTAATGGCAAGGAGGAGTCACAACTCACCATCAGTTGGTGCCAGGCCCATGGGAGGAATGGGTATATTATGGGGTGGACACTCCATATATTTTGAGGGAGATCTAAACTAAAGCCGAAGCCTACAGTGGCTAGAAGAGAAGAAAAAGACCGCCACAAAGAACCAACCAACACCAATAGCCAAAATCCCCACTTACCCTTCAGAACCAGGGATTTTTTTTGCATCTGTCACAGTTTGTGAGGATTTCATAATATGGTTTATGTCTGCCATAGTTGTTTCTGTAAACAAAGGATAAAGTGTTATCATCAGAATTTTTTAATGCCAATCAATGCAAGGAGAAAGCAAAGCTTCTGGAAAATGAAATTGTGGCCTCCAATGTATCAAGAGAACAGATAAAGAAAAATTAAAAATGAGCTGCCCCCAACTTCCCTCAGACAAGGAGAATACAACCCTGAGGCATAATTATTCTGAAGGAGCATAAATTTAGCTGAAAGCTAGGCATTTTTAATAAACCCACTAAGGGGAAATGCAAACGGGTAGTTTATAGCAATTTACAACACTTGGCTACCTGTTCAGGTTTAAAGTCAAATACAGGGTAAAAAAAAATACTGCTTCAAAAATAACTTTATACAGTGGTACCTCGGGTTACATACGCTTCAGGTTACACACGCTTCAAGTTACACACTCCGCTAACCCAGAAATAGTGCTTCAGGTTAAGAACTTTGCTTCAGGATAAGAACAGAAATTGGGCTCCGGTGGCACGGCAGCGGCAGGAGGCCCCATTAGCTAAAGTGGTGCTTCAGGTTAAGAACAGTTTCAGGTTAAGTACGGACCTCCGGAACAAATTAAGTACTTAACCCAAGGTACCACCGTACCTGAAAATCAACAGTCTGTTAAAATTAAGCAACTTGGCCACAAAAAGACCCATCCATCAGCAGACATCTGTTTTGATTTTGTGCAGTCAGACATATGCTCTGTCACTGACGGTTTGTTTCTTTTCCACAACACCAATGCTAACGTACTGAAGCATCGAAGCTCTTGGGAGGACAACACAGTTACTAGCTAGCTTCACTGGAGTACTAAAGCATTACCTCATCTTGGTTAGCTAATGCACTGATGTCATATTCTGTCAAGCAGAATATACATCTCTCTGGGGAGGATGATCTCATTCTACAAAGGATGAAAGAAAGGCTTCTAGGAAAGTTAACAGATATTCTGCTTTGAAGTTCCTCCTCCCTTAGGTAAGAAACATTTTAAAGGGCACATGAAGTTATGAGGCTTCTAGGAAAAGTCAGTAACAATACAGCTGACATGTTTGGTCTTTTTACCCATTACATGTGGGATCATTATAGAATCATGAAATTTTACAGTTGGAAGGGATCATGAGGATCATCTAGTCCAGCTGCCTGCAATGCAGGAATCTTTAATCCAATGTGGGGCTCAAACCCAGCCTATAGGTGTGTGCATACACACCTTTCTGACTTTAATGTGGCTGGAATGAAGCCAACCGTGCAAAGATAAGAGTCACTTTCATTGCTCCATCTATTTTTTGCCTCTGGTCCTGCTCACCACTGACATGGTAGGCTCACAAGACATTCCTGTAATCAGAAGTTGTTGCAATGGGATCTGCTCAAAATGTGTTGCTGTGAAAGCCTATGATAAAAGTGGCTACTATGCATCACATAAAAGCCCTTTCACTAGTTGTTGGCTATGGTGCCTTTTCTACCATTTGCTACTTGATGCAATAATCGCAAAAAGAAACTGCCATCTAGATGCAACCTAAATTGATCTGCACGTTTTCACATGTCAATTGCTCCTAACGAGCTTTATTTCTACATATATCTGTTTATGTTGACTTAGCCACAAACATTATAAATATGGAAAATGTTTTCTGGAGCTCTTGACACTAGTGACAAATTTCATAGACTTGACTGAGAACATAGATAAGCAAAACTAGCTAGCCTGTTATTGTGAAAACTGTACTTCTCCTCTTTAACCTTGTTTATCAATCCATACACTCTTATTTTCACTTTTAATAGGAAGATACAATGAATTGCACAAGGCTGAAAAGATCTAGACGCCTATCTGCAACTGTCAGTATAGCGCCATAGTGTGTCATTCCTCCTTGGAAAACTGACAAGGTTAATTCCGAATAAAGTTTAATTTCTAGTACAGAGCGGTTAGTACTGATGACATTAAGACAAATATGTTTTGCTTTGTTGGAAAATAATCTTTTGACTCTCATGGACTTTGTTTTCCTCCTTTTTTGAGAAAAAAGGTGCTGCTGCTTTATGATTGTGAGAGTTCACATTAATATTCAACTACTTTAGTCTTAAGCTTTCCAATTTCTCCATCCACAGGCCAACTGACTAATTCTTAAGTTACCACTGAAATTTTACATAAAGCCAAAATCATATTGATTTTGGTAGTTCTTCCTTGGGTAATAATTATCACCAGATTTTGTTCAAAATGAAATTCAAAAATTCCTCCTCAGGCAAAACACCGATTTCAAGGGAAATCTAAAGCATTCCTGCAAGACTGGCAACGTTTTCCAGATACTGTTGTAGTAATTTTTTGTTAAGACTGACAGCATAATTTCATATATTAATCTAAGCCATTTGAGTGAGGATTAGTTCATGGGTAATGCTGCCACGAAGTCTTTGGTGGAAGGGTGATAAATTACTATGTTCCCATCTTGGTCTCCAAGCAAAACCTATGACAGGAAAAACTCAGGTTTTAAAACTGGCAAGATTGCTAACTACAGAAACAGACAAGATGGCATTATTAAGCAACCCTTTCGATATGCCAAGTACTCCCATTGGGCTATTGATCAATTCAAGTGCAGCATACACAATTATCACAAATTTTAATTGCGATTCAAATTAAACCAAAGTAGTTTAGCTACCATCCCGCTTTGGTACTCACAAACAAGATTACAGTATAGTCCTTCCTTTCTGCAGAAACTAGCATACTAATGGGTGTTTGGGGAGTGGTGTTTGTTTTTTTAAGCACTACTTCACTAATTCTTTCATATCCAGTCACAGAAGGATGCCACATGTCTGATGAGCTGAAAGAATATTAGAACAAAAACAACAGACAGTGAAGGGGAGATTTCTCAACTTTACCACCAAGCCACATGTGTGGGGGGGTGGGTTCAGAGAAAACTTGCTGCATGCTGCTGAAGTAAGATCTCTCGGTCCGCTTCCGCTCTGTAAAAAAAAGGAGAGAGCGGGTCCCCTCTTGTTTGCAGCTCAGCGAACAGTGGGCTGGATTCAGACCTGCCAGCTCCTCGCCTGGTTCCTAAATAAAAGGCTCGAAGGCATCCGTGATCCGCGCCTCAGATGCGCTGGGACGGAAAGAAGTAGGAACAATAAGCAACTATGGCGCCGAGCAGCTGCAACAGCAGCCGGGGCTGCCGGAGGAAGGGGAAAAGCCGAGCAGGAGAGAGGCTGGGGGGGGGGGCGTGGGAAGGCGGGCGGGGACCGGGCTTCCCACGAAGGTGGGGCTCGGCTGGGGAAGCAACAGTTTCCCGCAGAGAAACTTTTCTTTGCTTTACCTTTGCCGTCTGCTTTCCCCGCGCGCTTCCTGCTATCAAAACAAGGAGCGCCACGCCGGGCGGGGAGGGCGCCTGCAGGCAGGCTGGCTAGCTTCCCTGAGGGGGGAGAAAAAGCAGCCTGGGCGAGCCGCGGGCTACTGACCTCGGACGCCTCCTCCTTCGGTGCTGCTGCGGTTGCCCGTTTCCCTCTTTGGACCCAAGTGCCTGGCGGAGCGCGCTCCCTCTTTCCGCCGCACTTTGCTCCTTCGCTCCGTCTCCCACCCCTCAGCCCCGCCCCAAGAGGAGGAGGAGGAGGAGGAGGAAGAAAGGAAGAAGGAAAGGAAGCTGCCCTAGCAACGGCGACGGCCCCAGCAACAAGGAAGTTTGTCCAATGGAAAGCGCGGGAAAGCGCCCGTCGGCTCCCTCTTTTGCGCGCGCAAAGCCACTCCTCTTCGGAAGCGGCTGCGGGGCTGCAGCCGCTCTCCTCCCCACGCTCTCTTCTTAGAGGTAGGTAGGGGGCAGCTGCGATGCGGTTCACCCCCCATCAGTGCCGGATTGACGTATAAGCTAAACAAGCTATAGCTCTCTTGTCCCCCCTTTCACTATTAATATACTTCTTAATTGTATTTCAGTTCAACAATTACTTTGATATAATACATATTTTGTTATGTGCAAATGGCTTTAGATACCTATTAGTAGGTATGTAAAAACACCAGGCAGGCCCCACAAATAACCCAGAGATGTATTTTCAATAAAAGGACACATTCCACTCATGTAAAACCACGCTGATTCCCGGACCGTCTGTGGGCTGGATTTAGAAGGCGATTGGGCTAGATCCAGCCCCCGGGCCTTAGGTTGCCTTCCCATGCATTAGTGTGTTGGCTGCAGTGTGTCGTGCGAACGCTCCGCACACTCCTCCCGGGGCTGGAAAGGGGTTGGTTTAACCTCCGGTTTGCTAGTAAAACTGAATTACTGTGTCGCGAAATGATGCATGTCTAAACAGAGTGTCACCAACATGAAAAGTTTGGAAAGATCTGGCTTATAGGAACCTGAAACCCTTCTTTTGTGTGTGTGTGTGTGTGTGTGTGTGTGCGCACACACACACATGCTGGAAGGCCTATTTGCATTTCCTTTGCATGGTCTGGGTGCCAAGTGGATTTTGGGCCCCGGTACACAACGTATGTGTACTGTGTACTATATGTGCACTATACAAATGAATACTACTGTATACAAATACTTTGCATTTGTATAGTACACATTGCTCTAAATAAGTCCAGCACTGGACAACTAACAGACTTTACTACTGAGCTGACGTGTCAATCACAGATATAGTTGGGGCACTGGGTCTTTACCATAGCAACTGGCTTGGCTGTTTTTGCACCTGCAGTTAGCTCAATCACAAGGTGATTTACACTTATAAAGGAAATTAACCACTTCTCATATTCAGCATATTAATAGTCTACGTTTTTACAGGTATTTTCCCCTCAGTGTGTTTGCTGTCTCAAAGTAGGATAAAGACTGATTACTTCTCTGCAAGAAAGGTATCATGAGCACCAGTAAGTCCACTATTCCAAGTTCTGAAAATATTTACATTAAACTTAGCAGTATTAAGCATGATTAAAACTTCTTGCAGATAAAATCACTGCTGATTCAGAATAATTTATTTGATTCAGTTGACATTAGTGGTTCGTTCCAGAATTCTGTGAGGAGACATTGCATGGAATTAGGTGGTCTTGGTGCCTCATTTTTCCTGTGCCCCTTGAAAATCTGCTTCAGAGGGTTGGAGGACTTTCTGGGACAGGATGTTAGGGCTGCAAGTAGAGGAAATCAGCAAAAGTCCCTTCTGTTTGTGGAAGAGCTGCTGGGTCCAAATTCTTTGGATCCAACCCAGTAAATATATGTGCATATTCTGAAATATAAGGTGGGAAATGCAGATTGAGAACATAGGATACTGGACTGAATATATGATGAGAATGACATGATCCATATATATACACAGACATATTTGCATCATATCTGCATCACTGGACTAATGTCCTGTTTCATGATCACGTGTATTAATACTTCCACCTTTAAAACTGATTTTCTGGTGGAACATGACATGCTTGCTGAAGGATGTAATGGCTTGACATTAAAATATGTACTTTGAACAATTTAGTGTTAAGAGTGGTGTGTCAAGTGCAGCCCTATTTTTAAGAAGTGCATGTTTATGTACTCCAGTTTTCTGTCTTATGCACGAGCAGCAACCAGCAAAGGACTCAATCCCTGTTTAATGTATATTTTAACATGGAAATTGTGGTCTATGTGCACCTTTCCCAATATGTTGGCGCTTTCTAATAATATCAATACCCAATTGCTAAATAAATTGTAAGAAGTGGGATGTGTTCTCTGTTCAATGTACTGCTGATGCTAGACATATCGTTTGCATGTCCACCAACCCAGTTAGCCTGTGAAATATCTATCAATGCACTTCCCAAGTGTCTCTTAAGATACAGGATAAGCTGAAGCTTCAAAATAAGCAGGCACCTTGTCTTACTGGTCAATGGTTTCAATTGATTCTGGAAGTGGTTAAGTCTGTACAGTGGTACCTCAGGTTACATACGCTTCAGGTTACAGACTCCGCTAACACAGAAATACAGTAGTGCTTCAGGTTAAGAACTTTGCTTCAGGATGAGAACAGAAATCGTGCTCCGGCGGAACGGCGGCAGCAGGAGGCCCCATTAGCTAAAGTGGTGCTTCGGGTTAAGAACAGTTTCAAGTTAAGAACGGACCTCCGGAACGAATTAAGTACTTAACCCGAGGTACCACTGTACTTGCATGCTTCTTTGCTTATTTGCACCACCCATTTACCAATGCCACAATTTCATCTCTGGTCAAGAAGACAGTAAGAGTCAATCCTGCATCCAACCTCTGGGCTATATTGTATAATAACTATCTGAAAATGATCATGAGCTTCGCTTGTTTATAAATGGTAAATTTATAAATGGTAAATTATTTATAAATGGAACTCTTGGTTGAATACAAATTTGGTATTTTGATTGCTTTAGAACAGACAAAGAGAAAATGGGAAGAAAGGCTAAAGGATATTGAGGAGCTAGCATCTTCGTATAAACGACGGCCTCTCTGTCCACGTTATAAACCGCAGTTGTCCAAACCATGGCAAGCAACCCCAATTTGGAAGCTATTTCATCGGCAAACTCAGGCATTTAACTTTGCCAAAACTTGTAAACAGGTATGATGGTTACAATGTGGCTTTGCCAGCAATATGCCTTGCACATGTTATGTTTTTGTTATAGCACATTTATAATTGAGAAATGATTTGGCTTTGGGTACTTTGATTTGTTGATTGAGGTTTTTTTTTTAATT
The DNA here is from genome assembly GCF_964234715.1 of Podarcis melisellensis. Taxonomy (NCBI): domain Eukaryota; kingdom Metazoa; phylum Chordata; class Lepidosauria; order Squamata; family Lacertidae; genus Podarcis; species Podarcis melisellensis. The sequence continues at coordinate 50,205,644 of NC_138541.1, forward strand.
TTTAAAGGATGTTCATGTATTTGCTTTGGAAAAGAATGCAGAAAACAAGCAAAGGATTTATCTTGTGACAACATACACAGAGCTTTGGTTTTATTATAGGCAAGTATCTGAAAAACAAATACTGCACGCAGAACGATTTATGTTCATATATTGATGTAACTCAAACCTTTGTGTGTTTACTTTGAATAAGTTCCTCTATGTTAAATGGCACTTACCCCCATGTAGATGTGTGTAAGGTTGCAGCCATTGCAATTTAGAAGTTGAATCCAGACTTTGCCTTTGGGATATGGAAGGGCTCCTACCTTATACCTTTGATCCAGCAGTGGGATTACACTGCGAGAAGACAAGGTGAGGGGGAACTTTTGCTGAATTCCCCAGAAGCCCCTAGCATCCCTTTTCACAGTGTTCCAGTAGGTCCCCCAATCATGTGAAGCAGATTTTGGGAGAGCACTAGGGATTGGAAGGGGAAATGGGATTCTGTAATAGTCAGCTTTCCTTCCTCTGCTGACTAGAGCACCTCCTGAGTGGAATTCTGCTTGGGATGCTCCTGGAATCAAGCCTATGCAGTGGAACCTTGGTTCTCGAACACCTTGGTACTTGAACATTTCAGCACCTGGAAGTCCGGTTTTCAAACGTTTTTTGGAAGCCAAATGTCTGGCGCGGTTGTCGGCTATTGTTTCCAGGGTGCCTGGCCAATCAGAAGCCACGCCTTGTTTTTCGAACGTTTCGGAAGTCGAACGGACTTCTCGAACGAATTACGTTCAAGAACCAAGGTACCACTGTATATTCATTTGTGTTTTCCCCCCCAGTGTGACAGAACATTCAACTTTTCGTTAGATTTTTATTAGATTGAGGGTATATTTTCTTTTTCTTCCAAAAAGGAAACTAAAAAATATGTGGGCCCATCTTTTGCACCTTTGACCTCACTCAACAACATGAGTGCTGGTGTAGCGCCTGACCTCTGTTGCCACATTAGTTCACTTCTGGTATAAGCTCGTTGCAGCAGTTATACAGCTTTACTTAGATAGGCTCACTCAGCCAGCACATCTTTGTGCTTTTGTGTTCTTCAGCAGTGTAGTGGCTTTCTGTAAAACCATACAGTGGTACCTCTAGATGTGAACGGGATCCGTTCCGGAGCTCCATTCGCATCTAGAAGCAAACGTAACCCGTGTCTGCGCGTGCATGCGCAAGTGGCGAAACCCAGAAGTAACGAGCTCCGTTTCCTCTGGGTTGCCGCGGAGCGCAACTCGAACGTGCTCATCCCGAAGCACATTCAACCCAAGGTATGACTGTACACATAAAGAACTGGGACATATTTTTGGGGCAGGCGATAACTCAAAGTGATCCCAAACTATATATTTCTTTATAGTTTATAGTTACTAATTCCGAATTTGATGGTAAACAACTGTGTTCATCAATAGGATGCTATGGTTTTTTTCCAGACAATAAGGGTTCTTTTCTGTTTGGCCTTTCAGAAGGTTCCATTTGCATTTCACCTGCATGCAAGGCAATAGCAATGTAAAATAACTACGATTTTATTTAAAATAATTTGGAAGATTTGCTGTAATCTGGTAATTGCAATTGCAATTAATATAAATTATTATGATTCTCCCTTTAATCTAGAGCATATAATGAAACAAGCCTTATGCATTGTTATGAGGTTATTCCAGAAGAAGCTGTTTGCAAACTTTACTTTGATTTGGAATTCTACATACCAGCTAATCAAGAAGCTGATGGGAAACAGATGGTAGCAGACTTGATAGAGGTAATATTAAAGTAATAAAAAATATATATTTGGGCAAAACATTAGGGGATATATGCTCGGTATAATGGAATTTTATCAATGAAATAAGCCACCAAGGGAGGCAGTAGAATCTTGTTCTTTGGTGATTCAAACAAATGCTACACCATCATGTTAGTTTAAAATCTAATCCTGCAAGGTATTGGGCAAGACATGCCATGACCTTTCTATCTAGTCTAAGCACTTGAGAAGTAGTAATATTAATTGTGAGGGAATATAGCGTGAGCAGACTTTGATGTTAAATACCAGAACTTCGAAATTTCAAGTAACATATCATACTTTTATTTTACCAAAGAAGAGTGCCTAGTCTTAAAGTTTCAAAAAAAGAAGTTTAGTGTGTGGTATGAAAGTTGGAGCACAATGGGGAAAATAGCAGCTGTCTCTGTTTCAGTACGTAGTCATAAGATGTGCCCTTTTGACAGAAGTGGAAACTCTGAGTCTTTCTGGTGCTGGGTGAAGAGGGACAGCGTGGTTGATTTCCCATGCGCTGTGTAAAAGAGGAAGGACCGGGGATGAGGCCTAAAACCTTTGAAGTGTTGCTTGACCAAAAAGGCATTTTTTTGGCCCCAGTATAAGGGACTATCAGTCCATCTGAAATGGGCTGGCCAACAATCAAAGGGCTATGTGTAATGTACTACATATGCCCAGGACCTTTTCAGCTCCCACTCACCTGCTTGCTGTACCCCTTGCAAACTCGCTCCCAAAGCCCAGGGGTTTCTCCTGAGCAGCATTCCATGAAACAGAAAGGGCTGTGGCTTAAAGGGAAAACTGACCACTGTCTCTCTCCCCATGACCAACACATAGAAGTAAGTACCCCTAAGTTGGAGGAGGGCTTTTTCTATCAGATGTCATGGATGGGACTATTTATTTGGCTTTTCATCATCTTTGTAATCAATGAAAACATAAAATAACTATATTTTTAAATACTGTTACTGCAATAGGATACTGTTACAGAGTACAGTCATACCTTGGTTTTCGAACAGCTTAGTTCTCAAACGTTTTGGCTCCCGAACGCCACAAACAAAGAAGTGAGTGTCCCGGTTTGCAAAATATTTTTGGAAGCCAAATATCCGACGGACCTTCCTGCAGAAGCACAAAGTATTGTGGCTTAAGAATGCCCAATTTCAGTGGAGTCAATGAGCTTAAAGTCATATACCAAGTTAAATCTTAGTCATAAACATACTTACTTGTATTTTGCTGTATTTGAAATTTTCTGTGTTAGTTTTTCTAAAAGCTATGAAATGAAGCCATTTTTGGTGCCGGTTAATTTGGCATATCAGGTCTTTTAAATATGTTTATATTATCTTATGTTTTTACTTATGGCAATGTTTAAAATACGTTGTAAGTAGTGTGGATACTTATTGGGTAATAAGCCATTAACAAGTTTAATAATTAATAGGAGACAAAATGATAAAGGGAGAATTTCACTGTGTCTTTCAGTTCATTTGTAAAAAAATTGATGAACACTATGGAATAAAATGTTCAGTTGAAGATGTTTTGAATCTGGATTCCAGCACCAAAGAAAAATTTAGTTGCCACTTAATATTTTTGCTCCACAATGCTGCATTTAAGAATAATATTCATATAGGTAAGCACAATTTATTTCAAATGCATGCAAAATTGATTTGCAACCATTTTAAGGTAGTGGATATGAATTTATATTATCAATTTTTTATATCTAACAAGTTGGGCTGTATATACAGCCAGTTGGCAAGTGAGGCTCACATGCTTCATTGGTTAAAGTGTCTGACTAGGAGCAGGAAGACAGGTTCAAATCCTCACTCAGCCATGAAGTTGACTGAACTTGGGCCAGACTGTCTCTCAGTCTAACCTACCTCAAGGGATCGTTAAGAGGATAAAATGTTCTGGAAGAACCAAGTTGAGCTCCTTGGACAAAGAGTGTAAATAATAGTAACACAGAGAATCAGTACTTCCAGCTTACAGAGGTTCATTGTGCAAGTTATTCCAGTCTGCACTGGTGCCCTTGCCCTCATGGTTGGTTTGGTGTGGGTTGTGTATTGCTAGCTTCCTGCAGCATGCCAGCTAATGTCATAGGGTTCTTTCTATGCTTTTGTTTGTATTCTAACCACCAGATCAGGAGCGTGAGAAGCTAACTGGATAAGCTGTTAGTAAAATCTTGGAAAAAGGAATTCGTACAGTGCCTGCTGTTTTGGCTCTCTCCCCCCCCCCCCAATTTATAAAGATTCAGTATTTACTATTAGACAATCAATTGCATATTGATTCTTAGATTGTTTAACTTTCCTATTGTTGATCTCTCAAATTTCCCCATCCTATTTTTTAGGCAACTTTTTAAGAAAAATTTTGCAGCCCGCTGTTCTTTTAACTAGGAAAAGAGACGCAATGGTTCCAGAGAAACAGGTGGTCTCTCGTTCTCACAGTTGCAAAGCTGCCACTGATTTGCCCAGCTCTGTTGAAAACCAGACTGTCACCAAGGATGTGTCTTATAGTAGACAACTTAGTGCAAACGATTCTTTGGGAAATGGTGCATCTCAATGGAAAGAAAACCCAGATCTTTCTTTTCTAATAGTGAATGGTAAACACGGAGAAAAGCAGTTGTTCGTAGATCTTGGTAAATATAAATGCACATTTAATACACAGCTCTATGGTAATATTTTTGCATATGTGAAGAATCTGGGAACATTTTATTTATGCCTTAACAGGAGAGCTGGCAGGTATATCTGACAATCTGCTGTAGCTGGGGGGCCCTTTAGGTATTGTCAGGCTACAACTCCCAGGAGCCCCAGCCAGTACAGCTAGTGGATGGGGACAATAGATGCTGTACTCAGACAATGAAAGGATGGCGCCATGTTGAGCACCCCTGCTATAGCCCTTGTATGTATTTCATGGTTGACAGCATAGGGTACAGGTGGCACACTAATGCTTTAAGAAGCTTTTTGCCAATTGGTTGCGTATTTCAGTATGGAGATAATTTCAAAATTACTCATTGTGAATTTGTCCAGTGTGTGCTGATTAACGCTGATACTAAAAATGGTGGGCCTGATCTGGTCCTGTTGTATGTATGACTTTGGGTATGAGCAATTCTCCGCCCATGCGAAGAGTGCCAAAAGGGAAGATGAAGAACAGCTGTCAGAGACTTCGCATATGGGGAGGGAAGATGCAATAAGAACACAGTCATTCTTTATTTATACATGTGATGTTCAGGGGCATGGGCCAACATTTGCTGCATAAAGTCTACAAGTGTTTTCTGGCTCAGGGTGTTTGCGTATTTTCAAGCATACTTCATCTGATACCACAAACACAAGTATTGTCAGGACTCTACATTCTAATCCCCTCATATGTTGGAAATCTTATTTGATATACAAAAACACCCCAAAAAAACCCTGTTAGTGAGATCCCAGCTGTTGTTAAAGAGGTATTCAGTGATAAATTAAGAGGTGCATTCCAAGAGAGTTTATGGATTGAAATTGGTGGCCTTAAACTCATTTAAATGTTGACTTGCTTTGTTGATTCCAAAAGCATAAGCAATTGTAGATACAGCCAATAACCGTTTTTCTCTAGGAGTATATACAAAGAACAGAAACTTCCGATTATACAAGTCATCAAAAGCAGGAAACTCTGTTGTTTTGGACATTGCTGAAGATAACAGATTTGTTCCTGAACCAGTAAAGAATTCTTGTATAGAAGAGCAGTATTTCCTTTCCTCTTTGATCTGTAATGTAAGGTAACAATATCACTTTATTGAAATGTTAATTTCCCTAGTACTTTTTAGTGATTATTGAAGATGTTCATTATTTCACTTGCAATGGCAATGACTGATTATTATGTATGCTAGTCCCTCTCTGCTTGGAATCCTGGAGAATTTGGAGCAATGTTGCCTTGTAGAGTCATGATAGATTGAGGTGTTTAAGCCTCTTGGCTTGAGGAGCTCTCCTCTCATATGGCTATAAATCTTGGAAGGTGGTTGGTATAAAGCAGAATTTTTCCTGTTGGCCTGTTTCTTTTTTCTATCTCTGTCATTTTATCCATGATTTGTGATTGCTTGTCCAAGCACTGATATAGCCAAATAAGTGAAAATAATGAGCTTTTTAAAAAAAAACATGGTTTAAAGTGTGGCTATACATGTGTGGCGGTGGAAAATATGCTTGTATCCTGCAAGTATTAAGATTCTTCCCGCTGTGTTTCTTCTCAGATATTCAGACAGTTTAAAAATTTTGTCCTGTGACAACCCAAAGGAGACAAAAGAAAAACCTACGGATTTAGACGGCAGTGTTTCTAATGGCTGTCTGGGTAATTGTGTTAAAATAAATTTTAATTCATGTTATGGAAATGATGCTATGGCATTTAAAATTTCAAAATGTTTTTATTTCATCATGTGGCTGTGAAAATGAGTATGTCTGAATTGTGAAATTTATGTCTAGCTGTGCTCCTGAAGAAGTTTATCCTGAAACATTATTATGCATAGTAAATACTTCAAATATCTACAATTCAAAAAATTTGTAAGCTGCTGACAGTATTTGATTAAACCGCTCTTTGTCAGTGGTTATTGCAGTGTATTACACACAAAAAACAAAAGGTAATCCAAAAATTTTCAGAAGTGTTACGTTATTAGAAATTTAAAAAATGAAGGAATGTGAAGCAGGATTAATTTGTACTGCTGCTGATGACTAGGCTAGATATGAAAAGCATGTTAGAGTTTATTACATTCTCAGTGCAGACTTGAGGGAAGGAGACTCAGAATTCAGCTTTCTTAGGTGAAGTTCATACCATTTCAGGCTCCATTCCTCTAATATGCAAAGCTGGCGGCTGCATTATTCCATCTGGCCCAGAGCAGCTCCACTGGACTCAGCTGGTGGAGTGATGCTAGCATTATTCCAGCCTCTGGCAGTAGCCTGCTGAAAGCCCAAACCAGGGGTGGGTGGCCATTGCTATGCCAACGCTAGAATGCTGTAGCCTCGAACAGGTTTTTGCCTGCTGCCTCAACTGACATAAGCGGCGTGGATGCAACAGTGGCTATGTTTCTGTTATGCCCTGCTCCTGCCTGGCCAAGTTTTAGCATCATCTGTCAATGATTGCTTGTGTACTATGACAGGCAAGCTAGAAATGGTTTTGGTATGGAGCTTTTTGTTTTTTTTTACCATGGCAATGAGGTCCTAATTCTGTTCCTAACAGTGTTCATATTTTATTTCTTAGTATGTGCTATGGAAGAATAAGTTATTAACATTTGTAATTTTTTTTATAGACCCCATAGGAGGATATCAGTGCTCACCTTATCCAGAAATTGAGAACTTCGTTCTCTCTTTGGTCAATAAAGATAATGTTCAAGGAGGTAAGGAATATTTTTGGGCCAAGCAGAGGTGGTATTTCTAAAGATAATGAAGTTGTTTACAAAGTGGGACATCTCTTTTTTTCAGGGATAAGAAGATGGAACTATTTTTCTCTTGAGCAACTTCTTGTATATGACATCTCCAAGTACCGTTGGTGCATGAATATTGGCAGAGCTCACAAAAGTAACAATATAATGTATGTATACTTTGGTATTTTCCTAAAAATAATTTGTTCAATAGGTTAATAAAACTAGGATTACCTTTTCTGCAAAGCATTTATCTGTAGCAAGGCTATAAAATAGAGCAATTAAGATCACTCTCATTGACTGAAACTTACATAAACTATTAAATCTATTATTTCAAGGATTGTAATAGATTTGAAAAGTGAGAATTGGCATCAAAAATGCCATGACCCTGTTTGCAGAGCAGAAAACTTCAAGTCAGAATGTGAGTACTTTTTTGTATTATCTACAATATTACAGGTACTAATGTTAAATTGTTATAATTCAATATACACTCTCTTTGTATTTAACAGGTTTTCCACTACCAGCTGAGGTGTGCCTCCCATTTCTTTTCAAAGAGGTATGCTTTTCTCACAGTGCAATATTGAAATGTTTTGGTTATATCATGGCAAGACCTATTTCTGTAGCAAACAGTAGTTTAGAAAATGAGTTGTGTATATGAAAAATGAGCAAACATAAGAGGGGAAAAAATTCCAGGCCTACTTTTTAAAATAAAACCAGTATTTCATTAGCACCGTCTTGATGTTGTCATAGGCTTGCATTATTAAAGTTATGCAAGTGCATAACTCCTCTCAATTTGTCTACAATATGCCCATAGAACTGAAAATTACTCATTGTGAGTTGGGGTTGTGAATACTGTAGTACTGCTTGTGTTTCTCTCATTAAAGTCATGCAAGCCCATCCCTGATCTAACTGTGAATTCCTTTAGTCTGCACAGTTGTGCAACTGCTAGGAAGCACATCCCACTGAAACCAGAACTTCGTAATAAGACCTTCTCCATGTGTTATTTTGGCAGAAGTATTGTTAATGAAAATGCAGGTAGAATGCTCCTGTTCTATCATGAAAATACAGTGGTACCTTGGTTTACGAACTTAATCCGTTCCGGAAGTCAGTTCTTAAACCAAAGCATTCTTAAACCAATGCGTCCTTTCCCATAGCAGCGGGGGACTCAATTTACAAATGGAACACACTCAACAGGAAGCGGAACATGTTCTGCTTCCAAGGCAAAGTTCACAAACTGTTTAACTGTTTTTAATTATTTGTAAATTGCCTTGAGACAATGGTTTAGAACAGTGTTTTTCAACCACTGTTCCGCGGCACACTAGTGTGCCGCGAGATGTTGCCTGGTGTGCCGTGGGAAAAATTGAAAAATTCGAAAGATTTAAAAATAAAGTATTTTATAATTTTTCATATTTCTGTTTACTTACTATTTCATAATAAAGTAATTATAAAATACTTTCTTTGTGTTTATTTGATTCCTATTCAAGAGAATTACTTTATATATAGTCAATATAGGCACAGAGTTAAATTTTTTAACATTTTCTAATGGTGGTGTGCCTCGTGATTTTATTCATGAAACAAGTGTGCCTTTGCCCAAAAAAGGTTGAAAAACACTGGTTTAGAAGGCAAGTAATCAATGGTAGTAACAATAACAAAAAAAAAACTTTTGTCTGGTTGTAAGAAATATATAAATATTTTAAAACCTGGTTAAAAGTTATAATCCTCAAATAACTATTTATTTTGAAATAACTTGTTTGCTTTAAAAGGATGAAGAATATGTGTATATAATGGATGAAAATGGAAATATTGAAGAAAAAACAAACACACACCATGACCTTACAGAAAGAAAATCTTTAACGGCAACACATGAAAATAAAGAGCTGAACACCAAGAAAAGCTCAAGTATCACAGGAGATAATGAAAATGACATCTGCTTTTTGGAAGCTGCTGAGGATATAGAACTAGCTGAAGCTGCTGAAACATTTCAACCTTGGAGTACAGATGAAATACCTGATGAACTCCTAATAGAGGTTTCAAGAAAACACAAAGGAGATGAAACAAAAATGTAACTCTAATAAATTAGGCATGGCTGAATAAAAAACATTCACTAGGGTAGTTATGTTGGCAATAGCTAGTCAAGCTAGCCAACAACGTGCTTTTACTTGAGAAATCATTATGGTTTCAGCTAGCCAGTCCCAAGAGAACAAACACCAAAAAACATTAGTACCCCTTACAGAGTGACTTATAGGGCTGAAACAACTTGGCAACCACCAAGATGCCAGTTACTGAAATATGCTCTCTCTTAATTCTAGAAATGGATTAGTACAGCTAAATAAGTCAAATGAATATAGTGTAGAAAGTGATTTGTGTAATTCACATACATGTCCAACTACACATATATTAACTGTTTTGCACAGAGTGTGAGATTGGCAGAAAAGGGAAGCTTACCTGAATCATTTTAGAGTGTTTTTCTCTGGTATGTTTTAATTATGTTAGTGATGGAAAACAAAATAGCTTAATGTAATTTATACTACCCTGTGGGCCAACATGTTGCTGTTCAGATGTTCTTAGGGCTTGACAGCAAGCAGTGGTCACTTCTCAAGCTTGCCAATAAAAAACTATCAAGGTTTATCTTGTTCATATTCAGTTTTCTATCCTATCCGACTACTTCCTATTTGCCTCCAACTTAACTGGCAATTTAAAAAAGCACTTATTGCTTTTTATGCTGCGTTCAGATAGCCACACTAAAAGTACAAATAGTTCAGCCACTTGAGAAAAATCTCTTCAAAAAAGGACTAATCTTCAAATTTCCTGCTTCAACTACAATACTATTAGAGGTGTCAGTGGGGTGGCATTCAACTGTGTTTTACTCCAATTAGATCTAGTGAAAGTAATTGACATAACTTAGTAATGTTCATTAATTTCAATGGGTGCTGTGTAGTTGTATTTAAAATATGGCAGGGTATTCGTTAGGCAGTAAAGTGTAAATTATATGTATATTTGTCTAGTCCTCTGTTTGTGAATCTAAAACCTGCTGTAATTTTGAGTTGATACGGCGAATGTGGCTTTCAGCTCCTAAAATTCTTCGTGATTCCACCAGGAGTGCAGGAAGGCTGGAGGCACCATACTATGAAAGAAGAAAACGGGGGAAAACAATGTTTCTAAGAAAGGCAGTATTAAAACACTTTGTGAAATAATCCAGTCACAGCCCCATCCACCCATGCAGTTGCACCCAGATAAACACTAACTACTCACTGTAGTTTGGGGACTATTCAGAAGCAGGTTTGTCAAATCGGGTGGTAGCCTGGCTGGGCATTCCAGGGGCCATAGGATATACTGGATCTCCCTCTAGGTGGGCAGTGTCACTTTTGTAGGCCCCAAAAGTAATAGCACCAAGGGTGGATCAGGTGCCTTTGGATCTGCTGGATCCAAACCCCTTCTTTCCCTCGGCATGCCACTGGGACTGCTGAGAGATGATTGAATACACTACCCCTGGAGCTGGTATACCAATTTTTCCCTCCCACTGGATGGGAGGGAACTACAAAAGAAAAGGCTGGAGCAGCACAGAATTTGGGGCAGGGGGGAGGTTAAATGTTACCACCACAATAAGCCCTTTCAGAATGAGCACAACAGGGTTTGGGTGGTTTCTCTGCCATGGATTCTCCCACCCACCCAGCTGCCCAAAACAACAGTAGCAACAATGAGGATTTCTCTACCAAAGTAATGAAATACTGCACATGGCATCAAACTATTAAACATATACTTACTACTGTTTTTTCTTGTGGGTTTTCCGTTCTGACACTGACATATTTTTGTTTAAGATCCTTTAAATCAGTCACCAACTGAACTGCATTCCTGAGAGTGGATAGTTCTCCCTTTAGTTCAGCATATTCTCTTTCCAGTTTCTTTAGCTGTGGTTCAGTTCTGCAAAACACCAATGTGTAAGCATTGTGCCTTGATGAGCTACTTGGTTCTGCTAAAAAATAGTTAACTGTAGCTAACATTCAAGTGATCTTCTGCTCAGTCACACATGGGTTCTTCACTTCCACAGAACAATGTTTTAAAGAAGCTCCTGAGCCAAAGATTACTGATTGATTGAATTTCTAAACAGCCCTTCAGCCGAGGCTACCTTAGTGCATTAAACAAAAAGTAATAAATACAATAGAATGGGAGCTGGGACTTGTCCTTCCCTTCAAAGGTACAGAGCCCACTCTATTTGCGTGCATCAGTGCTTTTCCATCTAGCTCCTCAAGATGAGCTTCTAAGAGCCTACAGCAAGAAAGAGATGTGTGACTGTACAGAAGACCACTCAAAGAACATCAGTTTAAAGTAAGCAACCTGACTTCCTTCATGCTATGTGTGTAGATGCAGAAACGGAAGTTTACCAAGCTGGCCTCCCTGGAGGACACAATCCTGCAGGATGGTTCCCCCAAAGATTTCCTGGCAACACACCTTGAAACAGTTCAAATCCATGAGACAGCCTCAGTGACAAATTATCAGCAACAATGGACTAACATATGTGTAAGTTGTAACCACTAAGACAACAAACTTCTAGCAAAAAGCTAAGGAAAAAGGTTTAGAGTTAACTGAATAACATGTATCCAACACTCCTGCTAAACTGTCAGTTGAAAAAGACCTGGGCAGAAAGGCACCTCCACTCATTTGAGAGGAGGCTCTAGAATTTTCCAAAATGTTGCTTTTGCACAAAACCCACATGTGACTCCACAGAGACCATGAAGAATCATCTTTTAAAAAACACACCTTGAAAACAGGTTGTTGCAAATTGTGTTTATGAAGTTTCCCAGTGTTTAGAAATGCATGTAACAAAGAAGAGAACAATGCTCCAACAATAAAATTATTATCTGTCAATATTGATAATTGCACCAAACAAGTGGAATTTATGATTCATGATAAAACACAAAATACAGTGGTACCTCGGGTTAAGTACTTAATTTGTTCGGGAGGTCCGTACTTAACCTGAAACTGTTCTTAACCTGAAGCACCACTTTAGCTAATGGGGCCTCCTGCTGCTGCCGCACTGCCGGAGCACGATTTCTGTTCTCATCCTGAAGCAAAGTTCTTAACCTGAAGCACTATTTCTGGGTCAGCAGAGTCTGTAACCTGAAGCGTATGTAACCTGAAGCATATGTAACCCGAGGTGGTACAGTACTACAGAATATAAAAAAGCATGCACAAATGAGCTTATGAGAGGTATATCATAAGAAAGCATTTTAAACTTTAAATATAAGAAGTGTTCTGGACTATGTCTAAAACTTAAACAAATCTAAAATGTATTTCAAGTTATTTCATGAAACATTTTAACTGATGAGAACATACTTAAGAAGTTCTCCTTTGACCTCTGTCAAACGCTGCCTTTTCTTATTTGTTGCTCTCACCATCTGTAATGACAATAAATATATTTTAAGACTGAAAAGCAAATCATGCAAGGGTGATATCCAGCTAAGTCATACTTTGAGCAGACCCACTGAAATCAATGAACTTAACTTACATGCCCATTGATTTCAGTGGACCTACTCAGCATATAACATTGGCTATCACTTCAGTCTGTCCTTAATCATTTGTACACCTGCACTCTACAAAGTATAAAGGGGACATCTTTTGTACACATGATCTTGCTATAATAAGTACAATGAGTGACAGAATAAATAAATACAATTAATGTACAGGGGGACAAGTGATGTTTACAGAAAGGAAATCCAATTGATTAATTGGTATAAGAGGACAGAACATTCATTATATAAAATCAATACTTGCCAATATGAATACAATGGCATTAATGCCAGTGGTTTTATTTTTAAAAAATTGTCCACCAAAACTAATGTCTGCTTTTAGAAAAGCTATCGCAAGAAAACAAAACAGTTGTAATAAATTCATTTTCTCATATAAGGCATACCAATCTATTTGGGCTCTTTATCACATAAAATAGTGAATATTATGCTCCTTAACATCCAAAATGTCAGGAAGAGAGCCAGGAGTTGTATGAAAGCTACACATTTTGGTCTAAGACACACACACCTTTCATAAACTGTCTCCAGCAATGAGTACCAAATGCAGATTTGCTTCTTATCCTGGGGAACGTTCAGTTGCAGACGGCAGTACACAAGCGCTACACCTGATCAGGTTGATTATATATGTTAACTGAACACATTTCAGTCAATACAATTAGCCACAGAGACAACATGCTCTCTGGTGTCCTGTCTCATGATTCCAAACATTCTCCCCTCTAACAGCCACCTCGGAAGCAGAAACCTAGCCTTCCCATTCACTCCAAAGCAATCATGGATGAAAAACGTGGGCTTCAAAGCAGCACACCTCTAAAACTAGCATGTCTCAGAGCCAAAATCAACACGAGGGCATAAATTCTTGCCACAACTGTTGGATTTAATCATTACTGGAAGGAGAGCTTCTCCCTCTGGTGAAATTCACAGGGCACACTGCGAACTCCAGCTCTTAATTCACTGAAATGTCCTAATCCAACATGCATACTCACTTCTGTAGTTAGACAGAACCCATACAATTAATGAAGATTCATGAAATTGTTTACCTTTGCATTTTTCAATTTTGTTGTTCTAAGTTCCTCAGCACCTGCAACCTAATGAAAATGCGCAGGTTTTAGTAATACAGCATAGCTTCTTAATTTACTCTTTTATTCAGTTGTTTTATTATGACACAGCTTTTGTGTGTCACTGTATGGGTTACAATTTATTGGTTTCACATTTTCTAGTCATGGGGTTTCTGGAAGTAATTATCCAATTACAAGTAATCTGAGAGGGTTTTTTTAAGTTGAGGTCTCTGACATCACCATGCCAACAAAGGTCTGTATTGTATGGTTTTCCCAGTAGTAATGTATGGAAGTGAGAGCTGGACCATAAAGAAGGCTGATCGCCAAAGAATTGATACTTCTGGAGGATGGCGCTGGAGGAGACTCTTGAGAGTTCCATGGACTGCAAGAAGACCAAACCTATCCATTCTTAAGGAAATCAGCCCTGAGTGCTCACTGGAAGGACAGATCGTGAAGCTGAGGCTCCAATACTTTGGCCACCACATGAGAAGAGAAGGAAAAGACCCTGATGATGGGAAAGATGGAGGGCACAAGGAGAAGGGGATGACAGAGGACGAGATGGTTGGACAGTGTTCTCGAAGCTACCAGCATGAGTTTGATCAAACTGCAGGAGGCAGTGGAAGACAGAAGTGCCTGGCGTGCTCTGGTCCATGGGGTCACGAAGAGTCGGACACGACTAAACGACTAAACAACAACAACAATTCTTTGAGTTCGGTGATTTCCAGATTTCTCCCTTTAGCATATGTCTGTTGCAGCTTTGGGATCAAGAAGGCTGGCTAGAAGGCAGGAGTTGGCTAACCATAACATAGAGTCAACAAGGGAAGCTCAAAAGCCATGGTTACTCATATGAGAGACAACCAAAACTGTGACCATTACTTTTTGATTCCTTCTCCTTTCTGTGCTCTTTCCAAGGCTCTAGCTACACTATCCTGCTGTAGCCAACTAGGATGCAGCTCCTACAACTTTTAGGTCCATGAGTAAGTCCATGTTAGAATCCCAGGTGAATGCCAACTGTTGGGACACTGTCTTGGCTCAGTCCAACATTAGGGCCTAAGCAGGTAAGTTACAAAGATTCTGTAATTTGTGGAAAGTTACTTAGTTTTCATAGTTCTGACTTTGTATTTATTATCCTAAGCCAGAATCTTAAAGGATCAGTGCTCACCTGGGGAAAATATGATTCAAAGTTTTATTTAAAAGATTTATCCCACCCTTCATCTTTCTTTCCTGGTTGTTTTACAATACCTCTTCCATTTGAGAAACATGGCTGGAGTCCTTTAAAAATGTTAAATCATTGCCACAAACATTTTTCATACTAAGTATTATTTTAATTTTGCTGTGGGCACTTTGTTAACACTATCGTTTCCAAGTTTGATAATTAAATAATACAACAGGTTTCAGTTCAGTTTTCAAACGTTCTGTCATTTGAAAAACAAGTTTTAAAGTCTGCAGTTGGGAAAACAGCAGAGGAAAAATCATGTCAGATAATACAAAGCCTTTGTATGTGTAACAGTAGAAGGGAACCTTTTTTTGATGAGGGTCACATTCTCTCAGTTTGCAATTTGTTGAGAACCACATGGTGAACCATCCCCTTATCTTCCTTGTGAAGAACAGATCACTCTTGCTACAGCTCTGAACAGATAATTTTCAGAGCTTTCCCCCTTCCACCACTCCATTCATTTGAGCCCCTCATTTCCCTCACCGGTCTAACAAATGCAAGTCTGTTTGCATTTTGGCAGCGCCGCACCCTCATTTCCATTTGTCAGCCTTATTCACGCAGAGCATTTCATTAGCTGGCATGCCATAGTCACTAAGCAAATTTTATCATTGTAGGCTGTTTTCGGGCTTTCCCTTTCCGAGGGTTTCCCCCTATTTTTTTAATGCTTCTGCAAACTCCAGTACCTCCCTCTTGTGCATGGATGGTGCTGTTTTGGTAACATAAGCAATGGCACTTACATCTGAACAGCAGAAATAAGGGAACAACTGTACTTACATTATTGGTGAGTTGCTCTCTGAACGCAAAAGAAAAGCTATCAATAGCTTTCCTACATATTTTCAGTTCCACTCCTTGTCTGAATAGGGAAGAATGCATACAAATCAGTATATTAAACCTAAAGAGAAATGCTGAACTGATCAGTATATTGAAAAACATTCTACGTATTGAACTTGATACTTTGAGTGGACAAAAACTGGAAAATGCCATCAGCTATCTAAATTTCTCCTACTGAATAACACGTGAAATGATAACTTCAAACACTGAAAGCTTAATTTAGTTGCATTACATTTAGTTAGTTCATCCTCATTATGGTTTAAACTTGAGGGATGGGAATTGTTTTAGATAAGCACCCATTTGTTTTGTTCTAGTGTTCTTTCTTCCTATATACATAAAAATGTAAGGTTGCCATTGCACAGCGCCCATTGGAGGACTTGTAGTGCATCATCACAATACTGGATTTGCATGAAGTCAGGACGGGGCAGAGGAACAGAAGAGAAGGCAGGCTGCACAACAACAGCAGTCATGACATGGGAGTGAGCACAGAGGGACACTGAGGGAAACTGCTGCTTTAAACATCAGAGGATGCAAAGCCCTCAGATATTCCACAGAATCTTCCCACAATCATATATTTCATTCATGGTACCATGTGTTGTCTTTGACAAAATGTCTCAGATTGAATGTAGTACTTTACAAGATGTATTTAATTAACAAGCAACTACTCATATTTGTACAACATTCATCAACTGAACTTAAACTGACAAACTTGCTCTTAAGATTCTACTGCTCTTAATCTGCCGTAAGATTCTACTAATCTTAAGAGATACAGTAACATATCAGCATGGGGTGTTTGTGCAAAGAAGGCTGCAGAGGAAGAAACATGACTATGGGGGTGCCCTAGGGTAGTAATGTGTGGGGAAGGGAATGGCAAGGGCTTGGCGAGTTGAGGGAGCAGGGGCAGAGTTCCTAGGAAGTAGTATCAAGGAAAAATAATTTCATAACAGAGTAAAAATGGCTTGGCCTTTTGGTTACAATCATATGACAACATTCACTATGTTTAAACAGCACAGCTGCAGCAAACCAATCTGTAACAGAGAGAGCACATAGTATTGTGGCTTAAGAATGCCCAATTTCAGTGTAGTCAATGAGCTTAAAGTCATATACCAAGTTAAATCTTAGTCATAAAGATACTTACTTGTATTTTGCTGTTATTTTCTCAAATGCATTCAGAATAACATCAGTTTCTTTGACACGGCTGGCAGCCTTTTTCATGTCTTTGGAACCCCAAACCTTTATCAAATCTGGCTCAGCATCTGAATCTAAATAAATGGTGTTTTTGAAGCAGCTTTTGAGATTATAGGTCTCAGCCAACCCTCATAATTTATGATATAAAATGCCTCAAAATTGCACCAACTTTTAATAGAAGAAATAAAATCCATAAATGATGGCATTATAAAACATTGTCTTTCAGTTGTGAAATTGAAGACAGCACTGCACGGTAGCACTAAAAAACAATGCTAACACTTATTGTTTCATATATTGGCAGGCAGAATAGTGACCATTAGGTCACCTAATAGGCAATGGTCTGATAATATGACGAGCCAATGTGACATAGTGGTTAGAGCATCTGTAGTAAAGTTAGGAATTCAATTCCAACACGCTGCCACCATGTAGAAATGTTAGGGGGCACAGCATCCCGCCACTACACCCTTGTAGTAATGTTACGGACACATACCCCTTCCTCACTTGTCCTACAATCCAGCAGGACCAGGCTAAGAGAGGGAAGGTGGTGCCGCAATATATACTTTTTACAGGACCAAACACATTAAAAGGGTAGATGCAGCCACCACTCCCTTGTAACCCGGGATAGCCAGAAGGTTAACCCAAGGGAGAAGGTTGCTTTTCCCAGTTACCGGCTGTCCCATCCTGCAAATTGCTTCCACAAAATACAGGCAGCAATTCAACAGGTTCCACAATTACAGGCAGAAATTCACGGGTACAGCAGGGGCTAAATGGTCAGGCTCTGGATTCAGACTTCCCCAGAATGGCACACAGAACAACAAGGAAATCCTCTTTTCTTTAAAATTTATTTAAAAAACAAGGTTAAACATACTTAAAAGTAGGCACATCTCTTATAACGTTTTAGACAGAAAAACAACATTGTAAAGCATTGCTAGCTAAACATAGTTACAAAAAAACGAGAACATAAGAAAGTTTAGAGCAGTTCGAAAAGTCCTTGGTTGAATCTGCATCTCAAGAATAGGAATCTTCTTCACAAAGGACACGCATATGAATGTAGCAAGTTGAATGTCAGCATGGTGGTATCTGACAGAAGGGCGGATGAGGTGCCCGCACAAAACCCCTTTCCTAGGATTTTTTTCCCTGCAAAACCCCACGTGGAATCGGACCTCAAAACCAATAAGAAATCTTGATTAATTTTAAATTTACCAATGTTCAGCTAGTTGGATAATAACTCAGCTTGTGACAGCTGGGGCTTGTTGGTTCTCAAGACCTTGGATCAAAAGTTTCCTCCCCAAATTTCTCAGAGACACATCAGGCCCTCCTTCTCCTGTAATGAGGCTTGATAACCCATGTTCACACAGTGCCAAAACACTCTGCACATGCTTAAGGCGTTCTGGCCACAAATTGAGAAAAATTAACTCAATCTCCTCCCATCTCCCTCTGAGCATGGACAAAGGATTATCTAGGAGCTTGGCAAAACCTGACTGGTTTGACACAAACTCTGAGCTCCTTTGGTAAACCTCAACCAAAGTTTTCAGCAGATTTTGAACAAAGGGGTTGGGCAGGCTGATGATCCCACCAGACCTGAAAACAATTTTACTCATAACACAACCATGCTATTTTCCAGGACTAAAATTTTGTAAAGGACCCACCAATTTCATTCTCTTTTTAACGAAACCACTTACATTACAAAACATATTTTGAAAAACATTAAACATATCGACTGGGTCTTTAAAGTCCTTGAGCTGTGGATAGAAAAATTCTTTTTTAGACACAAAAAAAGACAGATTCAGTCTCGCAAGGAGGGCTTTCCGCAGCTTCTAGGCAACCTAGGAGAAACTGACCAAATCTCTGCTTTACTTCAAACAACAGAGAATCCCCCGTCATGGCAAGAGTCTCACAACTCTCCACAAGGGTTTGGCTAGGCTGAGGTGGCCCCCTTCCTCTTCTTGACTCTCAGCTATCAGCTGACAGGATACGCTTGCATCTTTCTCAGTCTGCGTTGCAAGGGGGCTTGCTGCAAGCTGCAGGAAAGGAACTGTAGATTTCAAAACACTTTCCCCCAAAGTAGGGTTTGCACAAACTTGGGGATCAGGGACTGGAACAAAATGATCCCCCTTAAAATCCTTGGAGGGAACTGGATCAATGGCTGCAGGTTGGGGGATTAATTTTCCACCACTAGAATTACTTTTCCGAAAATTGGACTGAATCAGCTGGGACAAAAACTAAGTCATTTGGTACAGTCACAGTATCAGAGTTTTTGCCTCGAAAGGAAGGCGCAGCAATTCGACGAATGTGAACACTGGGGGGTGCGTTAGACGCTGAATTGGACCAATGAACGCAAGGAGTGGCGGTACTTATTAAGCCAACCCTCTTCCCCAACTGGGGTCTCAGGAACAGCAGTCTTAGCAGTCCCCGTGGCTGCGGGAATTATAGCACCAGGTGCCATACCTCCACCCCTCCCATCCAGAACAAGGCTTCCCTCAGCCCTCAAACCTTGAGGTGTCGTTCCCCAGTTTTCCATCACCTGTGCCTGGGTGGGTGAGACCTTAATTGACAAAGAGTTCACCGATATTTGCTGTGGGTGAACCTTAAATCCCAAATCATTTCCCACCAGAACAGGGCTTTTACACACTTCAGGATCATGAACTATAACAAGTTGATTTCCAGTGTAGCCTTTATAGGACACCAGAACAATGGCGGTAGGTTGGAAAATCTCATCTACGCCATATGGGCTGATCTTCAAGGGGTCAGGCTGCATCTGTATGGGCAAAACCAGATCTCTAGACACGCTGGTGATATCAGAACCCGTGTCTCGGAAAGAGTTCACAGCAATTCCATTGATCTCAATGGGTGCTGTAAATTTTAAATTAGCCCAATTAACATGTGGCACCCTCGGTCCTGCCCCTGTACTCAGTGGCCCCACTGTAACAGCATTAGAAGTGGTTCCAGCAGTCTTGGGAATTATAGCATCAGGTGCTGCCCCACCCCTCCCATCAGGGACTGGGTTTTCTTCAGTTCCTGAACTTTGCTGCTCAGCCTCCCAGTCCTCCGCCAGTCGCTGAATCATACGCACTGCAGGGGTCGATGTCAAGGCTGGGGGCTTTTTACCATTCAATTGAGGGCAAGCTGCCTTCACATGGCCAGGCTTTTTACAATAAAAGCACAGTCCCGAACTAGGAGCAAGTTTCGAGCGGTCACCCCCCGCTAAGGAAGAGTCTTTTGTAGGCATGGTGGTGGCTTTACTTTGTTCCTTAGCTGGGGGAGCAGATCTCCTGGCTGGAGCTGACGCCGCTGGTCTGTTCCCTCCCGGCTGTCCCCTGTTCGTCAGATGGGACCGCTTCAATTTAAACGATTCTGCAAGCTGGGTCGCTTGCTCCAAAGTAGCTGGATGCTGATTGGCGACTAGGCTTGCAATCTCAGGGGACAATTGTTGCATAAATTGTTCTTTTAACGCCAATTGCCTTAGTCCTTCAAAAGTATCAACGCCTTCAGCCAAAAGCCATAATTCAAAATTTTGAGCCATTTTCGAAGAATACACAGAAATACTGTCTGAGGGGTTGCATTTATCCACCTTTCGGAAGGCTCGTCTATAATTTTCAGCGTGAAACCCAGGCCTCTGCATCACCAGCCTTTTAAAACGCTCATAGTCATTTGCCTGGGACAAAGGGAGATGGGCCATCAGCTCAACTAGCTCCCCACAAATTAAGGAGCGCAAAATAGGCATGTACATTCTCAAGGGCACCCCCAGATCCCGACAGGTCACTTCAAAGAAAGTTAAATAACTAAAAACGTCTGTGGGGGGCTGGTATGTAGGAAACAAACGCAAGTCAAAGTTGCTCAAAGGAAACCCTTGAGGAGCTTGTCTTGGAATTGCTCCCCGCGGTTCTGGGGTACAGTCATACCTTGAGGCATAATGATAACGGGGCACCTGTCCATCCGGACGCTGAAGTCCCCCCTCTGCGTATCCACGCGAGGGTTGGGGGTTTGGTTCTACCTCCTCGTACCGTCGCGCCGCCCCACAGGTTTCCCAAGCTCTTACTGGTGAGTAGACCCGGACTGGACTAGGCAAACGATGTCTCACTGGTCTGCGACTTTCATGGGACGGACGCTCCAGGTCGTCGTCCTCCACAGATGCTTCCCGCATTTGTCGTGGCAAGTCTCGATACTCATACACCATCCGGCTAGTTCTTGGAGCAGTAATGATGGACTGGCCCACTCCGGGAAATTTTTCCTGGCACCGAAATCCTCCCTGGACGGGATCTGGCACCCGTTGGACAGCTTCGCCGGCTGAAAACTCCATTTCTCTTGGCTCTGCATAAACAAGATAGCTTCCTCTAGGAGGTGTAGAAGCAATCACAGCTTTCACTTCCTCGCAAGGTGATAGCTGTTGGTTAAACGACCTGCGCTCTGAGAGTTGCACGACTCTCTCCCGCCCCTCCGAGAAGTTCTTAGTTCTTAATTGTTTGGCGTTCTCTTCTCCCTCAGAATGCTCCAAGAACAAGGGGGAGGAGTCTGCTTTAGAAATTGGTTGTTGGGGAGGGGGTTCTGCTGCGGTAGGAAGGGAGCTACTCTCTCTACCCGGCCCCCATTCACCCACCGTTCACATTGTATTCTTATGGGGGACTCCGCCTTCCATGATTCCTAACTATCCATCAGAAAAAAAATAAAATGTCTGCAACTTATAAGAGATACATGCTCAAATTAAAATCAAAGTGCCTTTCTGTAGGGAAGTTCGATCCCACCACACTGCCACCACGTAGTAATGTTACGGCCACTCACCCCTTCCCCACCCATCCTACCATCCAGCAAGACCAAACTAAGAGGGAAGGTGGTGCCGCAACATATACTTTTTACAGGGCAAAACACATCAAAAGGGTAGATGCTGCCACCACTCCCTTGTATCCAGGGCTAGTCAGAAGATTACCCAAGGGAGAAGGTTACTCTTCCCAGTTACCGGCTGCCCCACCCTGCAATTGCTTTCCACAAAATGCAGGCAGAAATTCAACAGGTTCCGCAAATTACAGGCAGTAATTCACAAGTTCAGTAGGAGGCTAAATGGTTAGGCCTGGATTCAGACTTCCCCAGAATGGCATGAGGAACCAATAGGAAATCCTCTTTTAAAAAATTATTTAAAAAGCAAAATTAAACATACTTAAGAGTAGGCACATCTCTTATAGTGTTTCAGACAGAAAAACAACAACATTGTAAAACATCGCTAGCTAAACTACTTACAAAAGCAAGAACATAAGAAAGGTTAGAGCAATTCAAAAAGTCCTTGGTTGCATCCGCATCTCAATAAGACAATAGGAATCTTCATCACAAAGGACACGCATACGAATGTAGCAAGTTGACTGTCAGCATGATGGCACCTGACAGAAGGGCGGATAGCTGCACCCACAAACGCCTTTCCTAAGATTTTTATTCTTTAAAACACCACGTGGAATCGGACCTCAAGACCAATCAGAATTCTTGTTTTATTTTAAATTTACCAATGGTCAGCTAGTTGGATAATAACTCAGATTGTGACAGCTGAGGCTTGTTTGTTCTCAAGACCTTGGGATCAAAAGTTTCCTCCCCAAATTTCTCAGAGACACACCAGGTTCTCCTTCTCCTGTAAAGAGGCTTGATAACCCTTACTTACACAGGGATGACACTTAATAACCAGGTGTTAAATCACCAGTAATCAGCTAGAGGTTTTTCCTTCCTGCAGATGCCAGAGATAAGCATTCACACTCCCAGAGACAGCTAGTCTACAGCTTAAAGTAACAAGGACACATTTCCCATAAATCCTTTGGCCTTTGGTCTTCCCAGAGTGCTTTTCTTCAGCTTGACCAAAGTTTGTCTATTGAAATTTCCTATCTTCACTACAGCGTCAGACTAGGATCTGGGTGTCTCTCGGCCAAACCTACCTCACAAGGTTGTTGTGGGGATGAAATTATGAGTTGGTGGGGAACCATGAATACCACCTTGAGCTACCACTATCAGGGTAAGTGCCCCAATTTTAAAATTCCTGTGCAGTGGAGTGAGTGACAAGCTATCCATGGATCCCCTCCACTCTAAGTGAAACACCACACAACCTCTTTCTCACCTGAGTAATCTGTCTCCATCTCTGGTGAACAAGCCTCTTTCTGATTCTTGTGGCATTCAGCACTCATAATAGGCATCTGTCAAATAAATATATATACATTTAAATGCTTTTATTTTGAAATTTTAGATCTCATTAGGCAGGAGCAGCAGCTATGAAGTTTGTCTGAACTCACACTTTTTCAACAAGTGTTTCTGGCTAGTTCTGACCAAGGCATGTTGAGGAAATACAAGGAAACGGTGTCAAGAGGACACTTGCCCATTTTCACCAGGCCCTAACTAATTTACACACACATAAACTGCACCAGTGAAAGCACCACTGTGAAAAAAATACCGGAAACTAAAATATAGGAGGCACTTTATTTTTTCACTAATGCTTTCTGAACACATTTTTAAAAAGAACAAGACCCAGATATGTGCCAAAAGGCATCATTCTTAGGACAAAGGTTCTCACAGCTATGGTGCATAGCAAAGTTTATAGTTAACCTTATCAGTATTCAAGTCCTCCACAAGATCTGGAATGTTATCTGATATTCTGCATTCTGAAGAGCTGCATCTTACTGGCAGCGGAGATGTTAATCTATAGTCCTCTGTGCTGGATGTAGACTCTCTGGCTCTCTAAATGAAAACAGTCAGGTGATTATTCTCAGATTAAAGAGAATACAAATGCAGTGCCTTTCATTTTATAGGAACGGATGCAAACTTTCCCCCCAGTATAAAAACAGCTTTACCTATTATGGAAACATCAGTTATACGTCTTTATGTAACATGCATCTGCAATGTTTTCTGCAGCCTGTGAGAAAGATATGAATACTTGCTGCAGGGAGCCCCAATTTACCTTGCTTTCCCACAGCAAACATAATTAAAAACTAAATGAAAGTAGCTTACATCCAATAAAGATACCATGAAAATTTTGTAAAACAGGTAGCCATGAGGCACTAGCAATTAAAACAGCCTCAAGTTGTTACCATATATGACAACTGTGATCACAACTGGACCAATATAAGCAGCTGTTTATAGTGAGAACATGGGAAGCAGCTGAGCTGTACTGTAGAAATATTGGACTCAGCACCACTATTTAAAAGCCTAAGTGTCAACTTCAATTAAAATAAGTTTCTAATGTTCATAATTTCTGTGTAGTCTGAAGACATGCCGACAATTACCTCAACACAGAAAACAAGAGTCTGCAAAAGCCTATACACATAATGTGCCTGTGCACCAAACATACCATTCCTGGTATGTCTGCCATTCCTCAACTATCATACTTGCGCTAATCTCCTTTTCTGATCACTCAAAAGCTGCATTTACTAGATTGGGGTAAATGCATTTAAGAGCTTCAGCTCCTAGAAGGGAAATTATAATATACAAGGGAATTTATATATATATATGTGTGTGTGTGTGTGTGTGTGTGTATGATTTCTAAGGCCAAGTCATGACTTTAAGAGCCATGCCATGTGAAGATAATATTACCGATATTCATTCTTCATTATCTTAGCTAGCATGAGATTTCAGCTAGTAGTAAATAAATTATACTTGCTTGAAATCTGGAGAATTAATTACCCAGTTATAATAATATACATTTAAAACATAGAGATCCAATTATTCATTTCCAATATATTGGAAATATATTGGAATTTTCAATATATTGTTGTCTGTTTTCCTGAAGTAAAAGTAGGACACACAATCTTAACTTCATTTCTTTACCATATTCTCTTGCACAGGTTCCTCTTCAGAAATTTCTCTCTCTGATCTTGATTTCAAGATATGATGACACTTGCTAGAAAAAGATATAAAATAATGCAATACAGTATATTCTGGCATGTAGCTTTAAAAATCAAAAGGTCACTTCTTTTCTTGCTAAGAAGTTTCACTGTTGGCACACAGGATTTGTCCAATGCTGACAGTAAGAATCAAAGAGCCAGCAAGAATATAGTGGGGATCAAATGGGTATGTGAATTGAATGGGATGTAGATGTGTGCATGCAAGGTAAAAAAGAAGGATGTGACTGTTGTGTATATCTGAGTTACTCAAAAAGCTATATGGCTTGTGTGGCAGAGTGTCGTGTTGCATAGTGGTTAAGAGCTGAAGGAGCTGATACTGCACAACAGTATGTGCTGATAGGAATTGAAGCTTAATTCACTGAGACAACTTACAAATCTCTAATATCTCTTACAATGAGTTCCCAGGGGTCACACAGATGTGCCACTCAGAAAGGTACTGCAAGAACTAAAGGTTCAGTCTTGATGACACAGTAGAGTACAAAGAGCCAAAGAAAAATAATGCAGTATATCTATACACTTTTGCTACATAATGTATTGATCGCAAATAATCCTGTTTAGACCTTAAAGTTAGGAATACTCCTACAGTCATATTTTTGAAACATACAAGTTGGTTTAGAACACACGTGGGGAAACGTTTTGGCTTCACAGGCCAGATCCTTTGCATCATAGGCCTCGCAGGGTGGATGGGGCTGCTCACCTATCAAAACCCCATCTGTGGCTTTGCAATGTGCCATGTGCCCACTGAAACATTCACTCCTTTCCTCTCATTTCAAACAGTGCTTTGCTATGCCTCCCCTTTAAGCAAAGGGACATTGTTAAACCCATGTTTAGTGCTTTGGGAAGTTCTGAGCTTGTTTCTCCCCTCTCCACCATGGACAGGCATGAGAGAAACAAGGCTGAAGTTTGCTGGCAACAGCAGCAAGCTGGCAAACACCTGGAACAAGCTCTCTTGTGCACCAAGCCCAGTGCTTAGAAGGATTGCTCTCCCTTCCCATCAGCTGGTACGGTTGGCGTGTGATCCTGCTTCGTGCTGGGTTCCAAAAGCACTGTCTGAAGCAGCTCGTGCGTTTCTCCTGAAAGCAGGTGGCACACAAGCTACTTCACATTACGCTTTTGAGCAGGATTTAATCTCTGCTTATCACCAGTGAAGTCAGCTGATGGGCAGGTGGGCATGGTTTGGGGATAATGGCCTCGTGGGCGAAAGTGGACCCCTAATAGACCAGATTGGCCTGCAGTTCCGCACCCTAGATTTCGAATATAAAGGAGGGAGCATGCTTGTGTTCACTCCTCCATATCCTTAGTTAAAAGTTTTAAAAGGAACAATCAAACCATCCAAGCATTTCACATGGTTTGGATGCTATCTTCTCAATTGCATGAAAAGGCGCCTGAAAATTAGATGGGGGTTCTGTAGTGTGCTGAATGAATGGCCAATGTTAGTATGCCTAGCATATTTTAGTCAAGTTAAAAGGTGTGTGAGTGAATGAGGAATGAGTACTGATGTGTTACAAGGATAAACATGTTTTCAAATTTACATCTGTAGTACCTTCCTCTAGTATCCTTCTTTTTTGGCTCAGAATCTGATGAACTGCTTGTTGACCCATCTGAATACTGATTTTCTTCCTCATAAGCAGACACAGCGGTGCTATGTAAAGGTTCCTGTGAAGGTTCACCTAGATAACATAGACAAATCTAGCATTAATGAACTGCTCCATCTTGTTTGTGGTGAGCAATAAAAACACAGGTCAGTCTTGGGCATTCAGACATTTGTCCACCTCGAATGTAAAGATATAAATGAAGGGGAGCAAGGGCACAACTGTCCCTTCCAGCACAACCACTTTATTAAATTAACAGTCCACCTATTTCGGAACTTCACCTTCAAAACTCATGGAGGGCTAATAACATGATAACAGTAATGTGTCAGAAGAGGAGGGCTTGACAGCACATTCATTTCTCCTCATGGGCTTGTTTACATGTGAGGAGAACATATTTTTACATTTCTCACTTCAATTCCTTGTAATTTTGGACTACTTTGATGCCTCAGCCCTGAAACTGTTCATAGGATTTGGGGCACCACTTACACCACTGAAGCAGAGATTCTATTTTATGTTCTGTAACTATTAGTGTCAAATTAAAAAGGCAAAATGCGATCACTAACCAAATAATTCATCAGGTTCCTCTGCTTGATCAGTTTGGAGAACTTTCAAAATACCTGACACATCTGGTTCCTAAGGAGAAAGCAGTTTAAAATGAAAGTGCAACTTGACATGGTATCCCTGGGGAGGACCCGCAAAAAACAGAATCTGTAACAAATAGCTGAAAATTGAGATTTCTTTCTTTGCGTGTAAGAAACAAATTCAAACAAATTCAAATACTGGATTAGAACAAGAAAGAAATATTTTATCAAAATACTATTTCCTATAATAAAAAACCCGGAGAAAGCAAAACAAGACAAGAAACCAGGGGTTATGTATGTATGTATTTGGGGTAGGGTGAGATAGATAGGGTTTGTGTGTGTGTGAATGACATACACTTATTTCATCTGTGGAGTGGATTTTCCGGATCTGTGTTTGTTTGATAAAGAAACAGTTGGACATAGAAAGAGGAATAGTGGTGTGATGGGGGGAGAGGGAGAGGCGGGCAGGCAAGGTATGTATGTATGATCTGTCAGAGAGGGTGAAATATATGCAATGTGTGCATAGGCGCCGACTCCATGGGGCCTGAGGGGGCCCGAGCCCCCTCAAAAATTCGTTTGGGGGGGCTCTGCCCGCCCAATAATTTAAGAAAATTATTACCATATTTTTCCCTCTATAACACGCAGATTTTTTCTTCTAAAAGGGAAGGGAAAATGTCTGTGCATGCTATAGAGCGAATGTGTGGTCCCTGGAGCCGAAAACTGCGCGTCCGGAGAAGGGAAACCTGAAAAGAGGAAGCGGCTGCTTTCCTGCATTCAGCCTCAGGGTCTTACTGCCCACCCTCCTCTGTTTCCTTGCTGTGTTTGCTCAAACGGAACAAAGAGCAGGGAAAGCCCCTCCCCTCCAGGCAAGCAGAGGGGAAAGCAGAAAACATGCAGGAGGGAGAGAGAGAGGGAGAGAGCGCTTGCGAGCTGGCTGGCTTGGGTGGGTAGGTGAGGGAAAACTTTTGCCTTCCTTTCCTCCCTGCCGTTATACCCCTCTCCTGCATTCTTAGCCAGCTGCTTCTCTGCACACCCCTCTCGTGCTCCTTGTCCGTTCTGTGTTTTTCCTTCCCTCCCCACTTAAAATGTGGTTAAAATGCATGGATCCACATGGATCCTCAGGATCTTTGCATTGAGTCACCCCAAATTCACCAACAGATCACACAGCATGTCCATGGCTACAGCCTGCCCCCCCCAAAATCACGCACCCACTGTTGCCTGGGGCTGCAGTGGTGCAAAAATGTGGTTAAAAAGCATGGATTCACATGGATTCTCAGGATCTTTGCATTGGGTCACCCCAAATTCACCATCAGAGCACATAGCATGTCCATGGCTACAGCCTGCCCCCCCCCCAAAATCACACACCCACTGTTGCCTGGGGCTGCAATGGTGCAAAAACGTGGTTACAAAGCATGGATCCACAGGGATTCTCAGGATTTTTGCATTGGGTCACCCCAAATTCACCATCAGATCACATGTCTGTGGCCACAGCATGAAGCACAAAAATGATACATCATTAATATTCACCGCCCACGGCGGCAGCCAATTGGCTGCCGCAAAGGGCGGGCCCTCACAGGTTCACTTAAGGTCGGGGCAGCCCGGGGCTCGCCCCTTTCGTTCCCCCAGCAGCAGCGGTTTGGAGGTCTTGGGCCTCCCCAATATTTTTTATAAGTCGGTATGGGCCCCCCCAATATTTTTTATAAGTCGGCGCCCCTGAATGTGTGTATGCTAGTATGTGAGTAGTCTGTGTAAGAGAGAGAGAGAGAGAGAGAGAGAGAGAGAGAGAGAGAGAGAGAGAGAGGGGTTTGTGTAGCTGTGTATATGTAGTGTGTGACATACGTATGTACATACAGCATTTTACTTGCATGCTGGCATTGCAAAGTTAAAACCATGCTCAAGGCAGCTTACAACGTGAAAAAATACATAATTATATAGC
The DNA here is from genome assembly GCF_964234715.1 of Podarcis melisellensis. Lineage (NCBI taxonomy): Eukaryota > Metazoa > Chordata > Lepidosauria > Squamata > Lacertidae > Podarcis > Podarcis melisellensis. Next base: position 50,234,566 of record NC_138541.1, read on the forward strand.
CAAAATCAGCCATTAACAATAAATAAGACGCCAAAAAGTACACAACCAAATTGAACAATTCCCACATATATCTTAAGATCTAAAATAGATCCTTTTTTTAAATTAATAACAGAAACACCCAGCCATCAAAACTTCCTAAACAATAGTCCAGCCCAAGAGTCTTTTCAGCAGCCTCAGCTTTCATAGCTGGAGTCAGTCAGGGCCCTCCCCTCCCAGGCCAGGTGGGAAAAGGCCTGCCAGGCAGGGAACAAGTCTTCCAAGACTCACAGCCAAGCTGTATGAGTGTGTATGTGTGAGAGATGTGTGTTTGTGGCCTGTATTTGTGTAGTGTGTGTCAGTGTGAGAGTGAGCAGGATGTAAGCATTTTGTATATTTTTTTTCTGGTACTGGGGAATTCTCTACAATTTGACAGCAACAGCACCATTGTGTGCATTTGAGGAATCAATACTGTGTTATCTCCAATCCAGAAGTGGCAAGCAGCAGATTTTCTGGGTAAGGGGAGGGGAGCAGCAGTGACTGTAACAATTTTGTGTCATGCCATGCCTCTGAATGTCAGCCATTCATTATCCCATTCTCTGTACGTACATGTATTTTACATATTCTGTATACTTATAGTACCCCTAAGGGAGGATGATTCTGTATTGCATCATGCTCTTTAAGCACTTGGGATATCATGTGTCACCTCTATAGTTGGAAGAGCGAAAGGCTTTTTTTAAAAAAGGTTAAGTTCAAAATTTCCCATAGAACTCCAGTATGGATTATCTCAAGGCTGTGAATCAAATAAAACTAAACAGAAGTGGAAAATGTCTCATTTGTGTTTGAATGAAAAAAGATATGTGCCACTTACTCCCAGTTTCTTTCTGAAGTCCCTCCTTGATTTTCTCTTTGGCATCTTTTTACTAACAAAATAGGGGGAAAGAAACATTACCATAAAGGGGTATATTATATTTTACATTTATGATTTTTTTTCAGCATGACCTTTATCAACTCTTCATTGCACTTGTATCTGTGAGTTTCCTAAAACAGAATGACACAGTCCCCGAATGACACAGTCCCATTCAAGTACAGAACAAGCTCAGTCCTATACAGCTTGACTATTTCAGGTGCTTGCAGAACATCTCTGGAGTTCAATCAGTCAGTATATTTTGCTGTTCCTTATACAAACACATTCCATCACTGTTCTGTCCATATGTGTATTGCATATTAATGAAATTATTATTTTGTGGAATGCCATTGTGAAAGTTAAAAGATATGGTGGGAGATGAGAACTGGAAGGCACAGAGGGGGTTAGATGCTATGTCTGCTGAGAGAAATTTAACAGCAGATCTGTCATTGCTGCTTACTGTAAAATAGTATTTTTTTGAAAAGCACCTGCCTCAACAGTAGACATACAGACCCAGGCAGATGATATTTATTGTATTACTCCTTTCAATTAAGAAGCCAGTATGATCTTGCAAAAAATGTAATTTCCATATAATAGGTCAAAATTCTAGCAACTTCTAGAAGCAAGTTCTTCAGTTATATGCACACCTTCATATTCTTATAGCTGACTAACACTCCCTTGTAATCTATACACTCTTTTACCAGAACAGATGTTCTGTGATTTACACTTGCTTAGGACAAATTAATCTATTAAAAAAGTGCCAAGGACAAGACTGATGTAAATTTTGTTCAGAAAAGTGGAAATGAACTTATAAATACTTTTTTTCATAGTTACTAACCGAACACAGTTTTCCATATTTTGCTCTTGTCTTGTCTGTACTGCTAATTTAAGATGAATTTATTTCTTCTGAAAAGAGAAAAACACACACACTTCATAATCACATCCAGGTGGAACAAAAAGACATACACTTTCCACTTTTTATGAAGATGAGTAAATCCACAAACAAGTGTGGCTACCAAAATTGCGTCTGCTTTGTTTCCCACTATTCCTCCCTACTTCCACCTTGTGGACGATAGAGATACAGGAATGCTATTTGCCTGTCTTACAGGGATGTAAGATTAAAGCAAGTAATCCGCCACATACACACCCCCAGCTAGTTAACCTGGCGAGAAAGCTAGAAGTGTTTTCTCTCTCTTTTTTGGCTGCTAAGACTAAAAGCAGGTTATCTTTAACTCTTGAGGCAGCAAAGATTGGCACTACAAATGATGTAAGGAGGGAGCTGCAGCCCATGATAGGAAAAGTAGTAAGGGAACACCTAGCTACTTTAAATGAATTCAAATCTCCAGGGCCTGATGAGCTGCATCCAAGGGTACTAAAAGAGCTTGCAGATGGAATTTCAGAGCCTTTGTCTATTATTTTTGAGAATTCTTGGAGAACAGGTGCAGTCCCTAAAGACTGGAGGGCAAATGTCCCCATCTTCAAAAAGGGGGAAAGAAAGGTCCAGGTAACTACCAACTGGTGAGCTTGACATTGATACCAGACAAGACCCTAGAACAGTTAATTCAGCAGTTGGTCTGTGAGCATTTAGAAAAGGATGCTGTGATTATTAAGAACCAGCATGGATTTCTTAAAAATAAGTCATGCCAGACCAACCTGATTTTTTTTTTTATGGAATTACAAACTTATTGGATCAGGGAAATGCTGTGGACATAGTGTATCTTTATTTCAGTAAGGCTTTTGACAGAGTTCCCCATTATATTCTTGCGAGGAAGCTGGTAAATTTTGGGTTGAACGATGTAACTGTTAGATGGATTTGTAGCTGGTTGACTGACCGAACCCAAAGAGTACTCATTAATGGTTCCTTGTCATCCTGGAAAAAAGTGAAAAGTGGGGTGCTGCCTGCAAGGTTCTGTCCTGGTCCCATTGTTAACGTCTATATAAATGACTTGGATAAAATAATTGAGAGGACGCTCATCAAATTTGCAGATGGCACCAAACTGGGAGGGGTAGCTAATGCCACAGAATACAGAATCAGAACTCAAAATGACCTTAACAGATTGGAGAACTGGGCGCAAGCTAACAAAATGAATTTCAATAGGGACAAATGTAAGGTTCTGCACTTAGGACAGGAAGAACCACATGCACAAATATAGGATGGGGGACACCTGGCTTACTAGTAGAACAAGTGAAAATGATCTAGGGGTCCACAAGCTTAACATAAGTCAACAGTGTGATGCAGCAACAAAAAAGGCTAATGCTGTTCTAGACCGCATCAACAGAAGTATAGTGTCCAGATCAAGGGAAGTAATAGTACCGGTCTATTCTGCCTTAGACTGCACTTGGAATACTGTGTCCAATTTTGGGCACCACAAATTAAGAAGGACGTTGGCAAGCTGGAAGGTGTGAGGAGGAGGGCAACCAAGATGATCAAAGACCTGGAAACTAAACCTCATGAGGAGCACTTGAAGGTATGTTTAGTCTGGAAAAGAGGAGACTGAGAGGAGACATGATAGCCATCTTTAAATATCTTAAGGGCTGTCACATGAAGGAGGAAGAATGCTTATTTCCTTCTGATCTGGAGGGTAGGATTTGAACCCATGGCTTCAAGTTGCAAGAAAGGAGATTTCGACTAAAAATTTGGAAAACTTTCTGACAGTAAGAACTGTTCAGCAGTGGGCTCCCACCAGAGGTGGTGGACTCTCCTTCCTTCGAGGTTTCTAAACAAACGTTGGTTGGCCACCTGTCATGGATGCTTTAGCTCAGATTCCTGTATTGCAGGGGGTTAGACTAGAGGACCTTCGAGATCCCTTTCAAGATTCTATGATTAGCTTCTGGCTAAAATAAAATAAAATAAAATGCCAGAGCCGCTCCCAAGAGCTCCCTCGCTGAGCTACAGCGAATTCAAGCCGCCCCTCGAACTCTTTTCTTTGCCTCAACGTTCACGCGGCGTGTCCGTTGGCAGGTGTCACCTTGACAACCCGCGCGCAACAACGGCTGCCAGGCCCCGCCCTCGGCACGCAGCCTGGGGCCACGCCTTTCCTCTGTTGCGCTCTACCTTAGCGTCCGACAAGCCCCGCTCCTTCTGACCACGCCCCGTCATAACTCCTCGCGAGCCCCAGGCTCCTCCTCCCTGACTAGGGCCCCTGGGCCTCTGCACCTAGCGCCCCCCCCCCGCCAAAAGTGCCCCCTTGAGCTGAACTATTCGGCTGTCGCGCGCGCGCCCCCCTCAGTCGCCAGGCCCGACGGCTTCCGCGAGAGAAGCGAACTCACCGCGAGCTCCCTTCGGCTGTTTCTTTCCCGCCGTCGTAACTCAAACGGCCGCGCCGGAACTGTCCCACCGAGCACCCGGAAATGGGGGGAGACGCAACTATTAGGACTTCCCTCAGCGTACAAGGAACAAGGCTTTTGAGGGCGCCCCTGTTTCTATCTCGGCAGTTGGTTTGGTCCGCCGGCTTTGAGCTAAGAGACGAAAGGGTATGCTAAGAGCTTTAGAAGACGAGCGGCGTTAGCTGCTGGTAGCTGTGAGAACAGAGGAGCAGCGCCATCTAGTGGTTGGAAGGGAGTAGGTAACCCTTATTTTTCTCGATACAGTTCTTCAAACTTTAGTTGCCAGATGTTGCTGCACTACAACCCCAGTTACCGCTGGCAGTTTGACTAGGGAGTTGTGGGACAACAACGTCTGTGCGAAACCTTACACCCAGAAGACAGAACGGAGTGGCTGGCTAGGAGTAGTGAAGCCAGGGCTTCTTTGCATACATCCATTCATAGATGGCTCTTTGATCTTCAGTTAATGTAAAATAAATAATAATAATAATAATAATAAATAATAATTTATTATTTATACCCCACCCATCTGGCTGAGTTTCCCCAGCCACTCTGGGCGGCTCCCAATCAAGTGTTAAAAACAATACAGCATTAAATATTAAAAACTTCCCTAAACAGGGCTGCCTTCAGATGACTTTTAAAGATAGGATAGCTGCTTATTTCCTTGACATCTGTTGGGAGGGTGTTCCACAGGGTGGGCGCCACTACCGAGAAGGCTCTCTGTCTGGTTCCCTGTAACCTCACTTCTCACAATGAGGGAACCACCAGATGTAAAGGAGGAGAGGGTTTTATTTTTATTTTTTAAGAAAGTTATGGGAATGCATTGCAAACAGTTTCAAATAAGAAACATGTTCTCTGCTCCATCAATAACATTGATTCCAACTCAATGTTGGATTTCAATGTCCCACCTCAGTTAGAGCTTGTTGTCATCTGTATGTTGCTTCTTTCACCCATTGGCTTCATGTGGCTGTTAGATAGCACAGGGATAAAATAGAACTCTAGAGCAGAAAACCTGTGAGGCAGAGCAATAGTTCGTCATCTAAGGTCTGCCCATCAGCAGGGCCACTGAAGCATGGTGCATCCCACATTCATCCTAGACAGGTGATCCTGAATGATATTGTGGTCATTCTCTGAAGGCCACTAAAAGATCTAGTAAGAAGCAACAGGGATACGTTCCTCTCTCCCCTCTCCCCCCCCCCCCGAGCTTCATGGCAACCAAGATTAAGACAGTTTCAATTCCAAACCTGGGCTTGAAACCACATTGAAATTGATACAAATGGCTTGTGGATCTTACCAGCCACAACCTTGACTCTAGTGACAAATAAGATACAGCACAAGTCAGTAGTGTGACAAAGCATCCTGGAGCTCCAAGGAAGCACTCAACACTTGCAGTCACACACTCTTCCAATGGTAGCTGTTAATTGTCATCATGGGCAAGGATCAAGTATACAAGTGATAGGCCACATGTCTTGGATCAGGCTGTCTCAATAGAAAGCCATCCAAATAAAAAGGACCAAATGACGTTAAGGAGATGCCCAACATTTGCAGTGCAGTCAACTTGGACTTCCAAGTGAGACACAAGTGATTTTATCCACAAAGTACTTGGCAACAATATCAATGGACACCTGAGAGTTCGTTGTACAATCCTGCAAGAAGTGCCTCGGGACAATACTGTACAGTGGTACCTCGGGTTACATATGCTTCAGGTTACAGACACTTCAGGTTACAGACTCCACTAACCCAGAAATAGTACCTTGGGTTAAGAACTTTGCTTCAGAATGAGAACAGAAATCGTGTTCCGGAGGCGCAGCGGCAGCGGGAGGCCCCATTAGCTAAAGTGGTGCTTCAGGTTAAGAGCAGTTTCAGCTTAAGAACGGACATCCGGAACGAATTAAGTTCTTAACCCAAGGTGCCACTGTACTGACAAAGGCTTCTGTTAATGGAAAGGGTGTAAGGTATTTTTTGCTGACTTTTCCTTCCCTGTCTAGCAGGCATGGGGAACCTTTGGCCATCCAGATGCTGTTGAACAACAACTATCATCCCTGGCCATTGGCCATGCTTGCTGGGGCTAATGGGAGATGTAGTTCAGCAACAACTGGAAGGCTAAGGATTCCCAACACCTGCTTTACAGCCTCCTAAATCTGTTGCAGAAAGATTGGGGGCCCCCAGAACAACAGGAGATTGTAAAAGAGGCGAATTTGCAAATATTGTCTCCTTTTTTATTCATGGAAGCCTTCACTGGCTCAGAGACTCTTCCACTAATGGAAGGACACAGATATGACTCAAGGTAATTCTTTGTCAGATCAAAGAACTTTCTATGAATGGAAGAATACAGTTCAGTACTACCATCACAGCCATGCTAGGGCACTTCAGTTCAGTCTTAATCTGTATTCTTTTTACTGAATTTGGCACATTATGTGCTGCCTTTCATGTTCTGCTTCCATCAGGGTTACTGAATGTCCTGCTCAGTACAGCTGAGGTTAATAAGATGATTAAATATCCACATTTAAATAAGAGTGGTGTGTTACTACACCCTCAAAAGTGTGAAACACTGATGCATAGTGCAGTATGTTAGACTAATTGAAGCTTATTCTGAGCAAGTCTTGACTTGCTATTGCAATTTACCTGACAGTGGAATTAGTCTAAGATACTTCTCTAGCTTTACTACAGCGGTATGATATCTATGCAATTGGAGAAAGAGCTCCATTTAAATTCCTGCAGTCCAGACTTCATGTGTTGACCATTTGCTGAACTATTCTTCTAGACTCAACCACCAAGCTTATAATGCTCCAGGTGCTACTGAGAACATACAGGTTGGCACACCCACCTTGGACACACAGATTATGAAAGAGAAAAGGGCATGGGAGAGAGCTCCAGCCTTTAATTTGAGCTGGCACCGACTTGTTGACATGTTCACCGGGAAGCCCTAGCACACATACACTGTGTGTAGTGAAACAAAATAAAAAAATTCCTTCGAGTGGTACTTTAAAGACCAACTAAGTTTGTTATTGGTATGAGCTTTCGTGTGCATGCACACGTCTTCAGACTTCAACAAACTTAGTTGGTCTCTAAGGTGCTACTGGAAGGAATTTTTTTATTTTGTTTTGACTACGGCAGACTAACACCTACCTACCTGTGTGTAGTGAGAAATGAGGAGGAGCTCTGAAGCTAAAGGACAGGCTGTGCATCCTTTGTAAAGGTGATTGATTTGTCTTACTTCATCCATGCAGACAGGAGGGGAATTGGAAGGTGTTTGTTTCTTGGTGCAAGACACTGGGCAGAAACTGAAAGAAACAGGCAGATGAGGAGGTCTAAGAGTGAAGTCTTGCTCCTGTCCATCATAATACTGGACAGAGTACTACAGGGTGTTGAGAGGGGTTATTTTTAACTATTAAGGGAGAAACAGCGGCCGTAGTCTAGGCCAGAAGTGTTTCCCTTGGTGACCCCACCATGCTGAAAAGTGTATGTGTGTGGCGTTTCCTGTCCTTTCCAGAAAATCACTGTGCTGCATGAAAAGGGGTCTAGAACTTTTAAAAATAAATTAAATAAAACCACTTAACTCACTAATATATAAATATATATATATATTTAAAAAGAATATTAAGGGGAGCCATGCCCATAGTTAAGCAAGGTAGCTAAAGCAATGGTGTCATGTCCTCGGTTGTGACACGTCTCCCTGCTGAGTGACTTGGCTGAGGACTTTGGGAGAAGCAACTATTTGAGGATAGCTGAGGTGAGCAAAGGTGGACGTTAGTTTGTGGTGGTTGTTTTTGAGAAAGCAATTATGTTTTGAGAAAGCAAGAAAGTTTCTTCATCTAAAGTGTAAGTAGGATTCCTAATTCTTTCTGCATTCTGCTTCTTTTGCTACCCCTCAAGATTTAGAAACATAGGGAACCCATGTCATGGTTAATTTTAAAGAATTGTCCTCAGGGCCCCCTTAGATGTTTTGAGGGAACTGGCTTGCCTTCTCTCTAGTGGGCATCATCACAAGAAGGGCATCTCCCAATTTTGGAGGGTCCTTTGACAAGATGCCCTCCTCAGTGGGTTCAACTGCTTGCTGCACTCTTCATGAGAGGTTTCTGAAAGCAAGTTCATCTGCCAGGTGCCCCAAATTCAGTGCAGAGTATTTGCTAACAATACTACCACCACCTACAGAGTTGCCAGGCTGCTTATCTGAAAGCAACTACCACACACTCTAAACTACAACAAGCTCTTTTGCTAAAGTTTTACTGCACGCTGTGGGCATGTTTCTGCAAGCATCTGAGATGTCAAGATAAAGCGAGATTGCATATTTCTGTCTCTTGCCAAACTAGGTGAAAGGGCAGCAGTAGACACTTACTTATGGTGGTTGAATTGCAGAAGTAATTACAGAGGGGTAGAACTTGGTGTACTCTGTAGGCTGGACCAAGAGCCAACAGATGTGTTCCTGAAGCATGAAGATAAGGCATAAGCAGCACAACTAATCTTAGATTAGCAGAGTACTGCTCTATTCTTTTCCCTTTAATGGGGAAAGGGAGGATCCTGGCACTTCTTAGCCTGTAACACCTCATGTCACTGTTTTTCAAGTTAATCAGACAAACAATTTGTTAGAGAAGACATCCATTCCACCATTTGAACTAGAAAGAATCAGGAGTATGCTTTTAAAGGTGATCTAATTTTCAGTTCCACACACACCCAATATTGTAATAAAGGCCATGTTCTTCTAAGTGCTTTTGGTCAAACAAGAAGCAGAAATGTTTGTAAATTTTACATAATTTACAGTAAGCAGGACTATAATATAGATGGCGCTTCCTCAAAGCAAGCGAGTATCAAAAGACTGTTAAGGTATCAGAATATTACAGAGCAATTTACAGCTTCCAAATACAGAGTACATACATTAAAAACTTACAAAACAAGACACCAGAGTTAACAGTTTTGATTCAAATAGGGAAAGAGTTGAGGATACATCCTGCGTTTTCTAAATCCATGTCCAATAGGGATATAAAGCTGCAGCCCGAGTGAAGTAGGGAACTTATTTCTTTAAATCAGGGGTGGGGAGCTGGTGGCTTCACAACTGTTGCTGGACTTCCAGGTCCCATTGGAATGGCCAGGTAATGGGAGTTTTAGTCCAACATATGGAGGGGCATAAGTTCCCCATCCCTGCTTTAAATTGTGGAGCCAAACTTTTTGCAGATATAAGAGCTACAAACAAACAAACAAACAAACACCCCACGCTAGTCAAAGGGTTTTGGTAATGGAGCAGCAATGGGGAAGGAGAAAGCCATTGTATGACCTCAGGTTATTTTTGTAGGAGCAGTCTTTTGAATAAGGCAGTTGCTGGGAAGCTCAAATGCATGGTTGCTATGGGAAACTGCAAGCAGGACCTGAGTGCATCTGGGTGGTTACTGAAAACAGGACACTGGATCAGGCCTTTGGTCTGATCCAGCAGCGCTTTTCTTAAGTTCTTAACAAGCTTTTTTCAGACCACTGCAGATGTTAACTGTACCACAAGCTCCTCTTATGAGCTACTGGTTTCCTCTTGTTCATGTAGTAAGCTATAGCCCATGATTATTAACAGGCTGAGCACTCTGAATTTGCAAAGAGCTCTCTGCAATAGATGTACACAGAGTTGTGTGTTTATTGTTTCACCATAATTGCAGAGAACTCCTGCGAGAGAAAGCAAGAGTTGAAAATCCAGCAGAGCAACTTTAAGGATCCTACAATTTCTTTTTCTTTGGCTTCATTTGGAACATGATTAAGTACTTCAAGTAACACCCCTCACCCCATAAATAAATTAGTAATACTCGGTTTCTTTTAAACTACATTTTACCATGCCACACTTTTCAGACAGTGGTTCCCATTGTTATGAACATTTGATGCAATTTCTTAAAAAGGTTTACTCAAATTAAATGCAGAAATATTTATTTTGGTTTCCTTCATTGGTTTTTGGAAATTTTGGTTTATAAAATATAGAAATAGCCAACACTAAGCAAACATTCAAACTCCAATGTAACAAGTGACTTAATACTCTATGAGTATTGGCTTGGCTGTGCAATTAGGGTACATATGTATGAAATTATACAACTGAGTAGTGCATTACAGTTACACAATCTTTAGTGCAAACTTCATTGTGCTTGTTTACATATATTTAAACAGGAATTTATGACTTACTATGTGGAAAAACCCTCAAGCATGGATTATTACAAGGCATCTCAATTTCATTCCCCCCACCTAATGAAATACAGGTGCAGATACATGGTAACTGAAATATCTTTCCCCACTTCATGCCTAATGAAATAATGTCCCATGTTAAACCACACCCCAGTTTCTGGCTTTTTTGTATACTGGAGATCAGAAAGTGAGAATAGTGTGAAGCAGAAGCCAACTTTGCACAAAGATAATCAAGTTAAAAGTGGCCAAGGTTAAGCCTGCTCTGGCAATCTAGTGGCCAACAATGAATGAGCATGACAGTTAGCCCCAGCACTGGAATTCCATCCACATGCATGCTACAGCATGATGTTGCAATGGCCCAACCATCTCTGGAGCTCATGAAGTCAACATGTATTGCATTGGTAGTTTCATCTAGATTCCTAGGGCATAAGACACACCCAGAAAAGCTTCGAAGGAGTCAACAGGAAACCAAAGTAGCCAAGTTTCTGCCAGTGTCCTAAGGGACCTGCCTTTCTCAATGTGCACTAAAAATCTCCATGGGGCGGAAACCACCAGCTGCACAATATACTAAAGACAATAAAATGTGCTAGCAACACACACACACACACACATCCCTTTACATGCCTTGGAGAGAGTCACATTTTTGGCTGAGGAAGTCTTAAATAACTTACAAATCACATAGATACCATTTACAGTTTTAAGGCGCATTGAAGAAGTTGTATGTCACCATAAAAAAATGGTCTGCAACACAAGTGGACAGTAAGGCAGTGTTCCGTTTTCTTCAGTTTTCCTATGTTGAGTACCCCTTTGCGTACAAGTTAATGATTGCACTGTTTCCTTCCCTATATTTGCTGTAGTCAATTTAGAGATATGAAGGTCAATAGCAAATGCCATTCTCTCCAACAGTTTTCCTCAGTTACATCTGTATATTGGCATAGAGTTCTTCTATCTGGGGCTTGAAGTATTTGCGTAGCTCTGGTCTCTTTGCCTTTAATGTTGGTGTTAGCAGGCCATTCTCGACAGAGAACATTTCAGGGTGAAGGGTAATGCCTTTGACCTGGAAAAATAAGACAGGAAGTCAGATTTTGCATACTTTTTTCATTAGCTAGCATTAACAGCAAAATTGGCATTTTGGAATATATCAGATAATGTTCAGAACAGCTTGTTCTAAGTCAGTGTTTCCCAACCTTGGGCCTCCAGCTGTTTTTGGACTACAATTCCCATCATCCCTGGCCACGGGTCTTGCTAGTCAGGGATGATGGGAGTTGTAGTTCAAAAACAGCTGGAGGCCCAAGGTTGGGAAACACTGTTCTAAGTGATTTCTGTTAGGAATACTCAGCAGTATAACTCTGCAAAGTAGGATTTAACAATGAAAACTAAAGGAAAAGTTAGAAAATAAAAAATAAACCAATAAAATATGCCTAGCATGTTATTTTATATTGTTCACAAGCATGCTAGTTGATGAGGCTGAAATTTTTGTAATATTTTGTTTGGGTTGAAACACATCCAGTTATTATAGCATTTTCTTTGAATTTATTACTATTTGTACATTACAGCATTTGGTTTATTATTGATACACACACAAACACAGTGCTAGGCATATTCTGTTGGTTATATTTTGTCAATTTATATTTTAAACTTTTGATCTTAAAACTGCTTTCATTACTTGTTTGCAGCATTAGGTTTATTTTGTCTTCGTGATAAAATTACATAACTGACACTCAAGAGGGAAAGAGAAAGACATCTCTATTCTATTCCCTAATGCAGTAAAAGTGGGAAGAAATTAAGATGTATTCTCAAAGATCAGCCCCACAGATTCAGGTTTGTTCTAAAATTAGAGCTTTGATTCAAGAATGAACCAGTTAAAGTTTCCAGCAGCAAAACTATGCAAATAAAGCAGTTTAATATGAAATCAAAGTACAAATATAGTTGAAACTTCAAAGAGATACTCACCTGTTCAAAGGACTTCAAGCCAAACTCTTTCCCAACTTTCAACAGGTCTTCCAGAATATATTTTTTGATGTCCTATTGGGATTCAGAATAATAAGAGTTATAGAACAATACTGAGAGAAAGTATTTCTGAACTATTTGTGGACCACCTATCAAAAGTGCACGTATTATTGTGGATATTTAACCACCCTTATCCACCCCTCACCTGCATGTGTTCATTGGAGATCTAAAAGGGAGGAGCTAGCTGTACATGCATAGGCTCCCCCATGAGACTGAATGTTTCAGTAATCCAGGACTCTCAGTTGCTTGAGGGAAACATATGAGTAGAGTCACCACATCCTTTAGACTAGAGGTGGCTAAGCTTTTGTGGACTGAGGGCCACATTGCCTCTAGGCAATGCTAGCCAGAGCACAAAAGTAGACTGGGATGATGTGTAGACATTGTGATGAGGCTAGCAGGTATAACCCCCGTTCACCTGCCACGCTGTGGTCTCAGGAGCAGAATGGATGCCTGGATAAAGCTTATGAAAAGGGTGTGAAGAAAAGACTTCTATAAATCACAGCTCCACTCCCTTACCTTGCTCCTGCATAGTTCTTCATAGGTGCCTCCCAGTCCTTTTTTCTTGGCCCAGCTACACAAAACGTCTGGATCTGGTACTACAATTCCTATTAGGAAAGCCTAAATAGAAGTAAGGGAGCATGTTAGAAGCTGCCCACTGACAATTCATTTTAGAAGTTTCTCTGAGAACGCCCCCCCCCCGCAAAGTACAGTCAAGTAGCAAGCTATGCTATTGTCGATGCTATTGAGGGGTTTGTTGCATCACTGCAGGTAGGAGAAGACACTATGAAGAGATTCAATTGGCCTTTCAATGACAAAACATAATATTTTTATTCCAGCAGGTTTAAATCTTGGTGGTGCTGAGTTATTAGCTTCGGGTCATCATTTTTAGCTCATTATGATGGTCTCAAATTAGGTTGCCCTTCTTAAAGGTCTCATTGCAGGTTTGAAAGTGGGATGTAAATATTTAAATAAATCTGCCCTAAAATTCTAAGGACTTCACATTTAAGACTCAACATTTATGGAAGAATGTTTCCCGGCATAGATTAGACATTCATCAAGGCATTACTAGGTGCCTGGCTTGTATCAGGTAGCCTAAATGTACACATTAGTACTACCACAGAAACAAATATCTTTTTAAAAATTGACTTTTCCCAAATAAGCAATATCACCTTTTCAGCTCTTTGCTAGTCTAACCTGTCCAGAAGTAAGCATTTTATCTAATTTAAATAAAATCCACTAACAAATGTGCTCCATTTAGAAGACTATTTCTAATAGACATTTAAGGTAAACAGATACCTACATACCTGCAAACTTTCACCATAGACAAATATCTGGGCAACAGGCTCACTCCTCATATAAACATTCTCTATTTTTTCTGGTGCAATATATTCTCCTTGTGCAAGTTTGAATATATGTTTTTTCCTGTCAATTATCTTCAGTGTACCATTCTGTAACACAATAATAATAGTTAGCTTACTCTTAAGAACTGTTCACGTAATGAATTCAGGACCACATTGCTCCATGAACAATAACACAAGTGCTAGCAGAAGACTCAATAGAAGGAAGAGTTCACAGTAGCATTTGACCTTGCTCATTATCTTTGAATCATCTGGAACAACTGGATCTCTCTCTCTCTCTCTCTCTCTCTCTCTCTCTCTCTCTCTCTCTCTGATTTATGTCTACATTAGAACAAGCAGCAATTGCTTGAGTATCAGTTATGAGCATGTTACAAGCAAGTGACAAATAAATCAAAGATTCGTTCATTTACATTCAATGCATAATACACTGTCCCAGCTTTGTCAATGGTGATGGGATGAATGCCTCAGACTACCTAGAACGCATTCCCAGGTTCTTCTGGTAAAGAGGCCTCAGCTGCTACAGTGGTGTATTGTCGCCCTCCTCCATTTGTTGGTTGGGTACTAAATGTTCTGGGCTGCTTAATCATCTGTCTTGGGGAAGAGTCTGAAATGCCTGGCATTCTATGTATTAAGGTTGGTATCCCAGGAGAGATACTATGCAACTTAGGTTTGCAGTTTGAACCCTATCAGGTATACTGTTACAACAGTTTGCTGCAGTTTATCCACTGTAGCAGTTGGGACCTCCTGGAGGTGCAGTTGCTGTGACTGATCCACCTCTTCCTGCCCCCACAGGTCGCAGGTAATCAGAGGGTTGTACTGCTAAATCCCTGGGCATATTCATCCATTCCTCATGTTGTTGATATATTGATCCACAGTGGGGCCTTTCTACTAGTTGTCTAACAGCTGCAGATGGCATGCCAAAATAAAGAAATGTAGTAATTGTGAAAATACAAATTTTGCATTGTCTTAACTCCACTGAAAGGCCAGCTTCTACATCACAATGCTGATGGTGGTGTTGACTGACCCTTAAGTTGAGTATAGTAGCTGGAAGAAACGGTCTGCGTTCAAGTCAGAATGAAACTGGTTCAGTATAAAAAAAGGGACATAGTCTCTAGAATGTGCATTGCTGTCACCAGTGTTGTTTATTCTCAGATTCCTCTTGTCTAATTAGAAGCTTCACATTTCTGGCATCTGTTGCTGTTCCCTTTATTTTACTATTTCCCTCTTTTCCATCCCTTTTAGGATTAAACCAAGTAGTCACGACTCCAGTCTGAGTCTGCTTCTGTCATTAACTTGGGTTGTTTTTTGTAATTAACTTCATATTATTCAGTGCTTTGGCTTGCCACCTTGATGACACTTGTACAACAGGCAATTTGATCTACACATGCAGACAAGGACATGCTTAAGTTACTTCTAAAGGCTTAGCAGTATGATGCTGCATCAAATCACACAGACTTTTTTTGTGAGAGAAGCTTAAGAGAACATTGGGTTGTTTTCCACTAAGTCCTACTTGGAGCAGACCCATAAAAATCAATGGACTACATTGTGTTGTTGTTTAGTCGTTTAGTCGTGTCCGACTCTTCGTGACCCCATGGACCAGAGCACGCCAGGCACTCCTGTCTTCTGCTGCCTCCCGCAGTTTGGTCAAACTCATGCTGGTAACTTCGAGAACACTATCCAACCATCTTGTCCCCTGTCGTCCCCTTCTCCTTGTGCCCTCCATCTTTCCCAACATCAGGGTCTTTTCCAGGGAGTCTTCTCTTCTCATGAGGTGGCCAAAGTATCGGAGTCTCAGCTTCAGGATCTGTCCTTCCAGTGAGCACTCAGGGCTGATTTCCTTAAGAATGGATAGGTTTGATCTTCTTGCAGTCCATTGGACTCTCAAGAATCTCCTCCAGTACCATAATTCAAAAGCATCAATGGACTACATAAGTTGTGTCCATTAACTTCAATGGGTCTACTCTGAGTAGGATTAGCAATCCATCGTTCTTACTAGGTAAAGGTACCCCTGCCCGTACGGGCCAGTCTTGCCAGACTCTAGGGTTGTGCGCTCATCTCACTCTATAGGCCGGGAGCCAGCGCTGTCCGCAAACACTTCCGGGTCACGTGGCCAGTGTGACAAGCTGCATCTGGCGAGCCAGCACAGCACACGGAACGCCGTTTACCTTCCCGCTATTAAGTGGTCCCTATTTATCTACTTGCACCCGGGGGTGCTTTCGAACTGCTAGGTTGGCAGGCGCTGGGACCGAGCGACGGGAGCGCACCCCGCCGCGGGGATTCGAATCGCCGACCTTTCGATCGGCAAGTCCTAGGCGCTGAGGCTTTAACCCACAGCGCCACCCACGTCCCTTATCGTTCTTACTAACTTGCATTAATTTTTGCATTTTAATTGGTTTCTGATTAAAGGACTGAAGCAGCCCTCTGGTACCTTTCTTTCACATTCTAACCTGAAACACTCTTAAAGGAGGATAAAGTATGTTTGTGAAGTTCAAAAAGAATGCAAAAAGTAAAGAAGATATGTAGGGCAATGGAAAGACTGGACTTCTCTATCTGTGGAATTAAAGCAATGGCAAGCCATCTTGATATTTGTTCTTATGTCTCAAAATGCTCGATTCACAGGTTTACTTACTGGTAACCATTTCCCGATATCTCCGGTGTGTACCCAGCCATCTTTGTCAAGAACTTCTGCAGTCTTTTCGGGTTCCTTCAGATAACCTAGGAACACATTTGGCCCTTTTACGCAAACCTGAAATAGAATGGAACACACGCTCTGTAAAAAAATCTGCAGGACAGGTTTCTCCTATTAAGTGTTTCAGTGTTAGGATGGAGTGGGAGTAAAGCTCATTTACTGTAGCCAGTGCATCTCACTCAAGAACGATGCTCTCTAATCTCATGCTTTAGTGACATTACCAGAGCATTTGTCTCTGTATGACAAACTGCATTGATCGAGATCACAATCCGAGGTCATTAAACTGAATGAGGTTTTTAATGGTTTCTTTGGATATAGATTGTATTTATTTTTAAACAATGGGTACAATTTGAGACGGAGGACTCCTCGCATAGGTCTGTTCCTTGGATTTAGAGTGCTACTTACCTCACCCTCTCCTTTGGCAGCAAAATAATTCATTTCTTCAACGTCAACAAGCTTTACAATGTTGCAAGGCATTGGGGCACCAACGTGACCTATTTGTTGGATAAATAATGTCTTTAAGCATGTGGCAATAGTACTCACTTCATAACTGTACCTCTACATAAGCAGAAGTGGCGTCATTCAGACTGCAGTCTTTATTGTTTTCTCATGGTCCCAAGCCTGAGTTTTGAATGTTTCAAAGGGTACTTTGACCTCAGCTTTTTAAAGTTGTACAGTGGTGCCCCGCAAGACGAATGCCTGGCAAGACGGAAAACGCGCTAGATGAAAGGGTTTTCCGTTTTGGAGGTGCTTCGCAAAACGAATTTCCTATGGGCTTGCTTCGCAAGACGAAAATGTCTTGCGAGTTCCTGCGGGGTTTTTTTCCTCCCCCTCCTTTTTCCCAAGCCGCTAAGCCGCTTAACAGCTGATCCGCTAAGCCGCTTAACAGCTGATCCGCTAAGCCGCTTATCAGCTGATCCGCTAAGCCCGCTAAGCCGCTAATAGCGCTAAGCCGCTAATGGGCTTGCTTCACAAGACAAAAAACCCGCAAGAAGAAGAGACTCGCGGAACGGATTCTTTTCGTCTTGCGAGGCACCACTGTATTAAGGCTCCCAGCCATCACACTGATCAAAACAAACTCTTCTAGAATCAACTCATACATACCAAATTTGCTCATGGTCATTGACTATAGAGAGAGATCCATGTGACCTAAATGATACACTGGAAACTGCAGTGTATGGTATTGCTTCAGTGATGGCATTGCTGTATCTGTATGTAATGCCCAGTCCTTTTTTACCACAATGCCTTATTTGCGTTACACGGGGCTTTCCATGTATGCATTTGCATCCAAGGCTTACTTTCATTAAAGTAGCTAGATCTGTGATTAGCTACTGTGTTTGTCTGGTCTTATCAAAATAACCAGTGGGAACCCGACTTGAGTTCACGTGCAGCCAGGCAAGCTGGTACTTAGTGCGCAAATTTTATTTTTATTTTGTTTATTAAATTAGCATACTGCGCTTCATCCGTAGATCTCAGAGTGGTTAACAACATAAATATATAAGATTTTAAAAACACAAAATACATTGGAAAACAAGGACAAAAACAAGAAATAAATAAAACCCCTCCCCTTCCCACAAACACATTTAAAAAGGAATAGGATGTTAATCAGCCAAAGGTCTGGGGCCTAAAAGTGTATCATGAAGGCACCAGCCGAACCTCCTTGGGGAGAGCATTCCACTAACAGGGAGTCACTGCAGAAAAGGCCTTTTCTCGCATTGCTATCCTCAGGACCTCTCAAGGAGGCGGCATACAAAGAAGGACCTCAGAGGATGATCTCAGGGTCTGGGTAGGTCAAGCTTCCTCAGCCTTGGCCCTCCAGATGTTTTGAGACTACAATTCCCACCAGTCCTGCTAGCTAGGGATCATGGGAGTTGTAGGCCAAAAACATCTAGAGGGCCGAGGTTGAAGCCTGTGTTAGGTTCACATGGAGAGATGTGGTCCTTGAGGCATTGTGGTCCTGAGCCATTTAAGGCTTTATAGGTCAAAAACAATACTTTGAACTGGGCCTGGAAACTAATTGGCAGCCAATGTAGTCAAGCAAGGAACGGTGTAATATGAAGATGGCTGGTTCTGCTATCATGAACTTCCACAGCCAATCTCCAACAGATATATGGATTATACTATCAATTCCAGTCTAATATGGAAATGAAATGCAAATTGAAAAGCTCCACCCTCTGTGGGATTGCACAGAGCAGAACAGCAAGACTCCCTTTATTTCCAGAACACCAGGTATGTGGACCACTACTGGAAGCAATACAATTTTCCTTTTCTTGCACTAACAATCCATAAACCTCTTTGGAAGGCTCACTTCATGCTTGAGTTACCATGCCATCTTTTTAACAACATTTCAAGAAAGAACACAGAAGCCCTACCAGCGGTCCAGTCACCAGGTACTGTTAGGGAACATCCAGCTGTGCATTCTGTCTGTCCATAGCCTTCATAAAACTGTTAAACAGAGTATAGAAATTAGCCATTGGAGATTTTATAGCCCCTCTCCTATTCTGTTGTCCCTTTAACACAAAAAAACAGAACTGTAGGCAATATGCAGGCTAAGCTTTTACAAAAACCCTGTACGAATGTAGGATTCATTTTTGCTAAGCCATCCCTGGTCTCTCTACCCTCCTGCACTACCAATATTTTCAGTAAGAATTCCAACATATACAATCATTCCTACAGAATTGTCTTTAGTGAGTGATCACAAGTCTCATAGCTTTTGTTAGAACATTTGAACAAAATCCCATCTGCTTTCAATTTGGATTTTCTGAAATCCATTCTTGCAGTTTTAATAATAAACATTAGCATCCAGCCCCTGGCCTAACATTATACCTAAAGGCCAAACACACTGAATTGTGGAAGCACGTCTCTCTCTTTTAAGTGTGCATTGGGAATGGGAGATTTCCACTCATGGGCATGTAAGTCTGTTGCAGCAAAATCAACAAGTGGCCTTGTGTCACCTTGCGACAAACCAATTTATTATGGCATAAGTTTTTGTGGACTACTGTCCACTTCATGGAAATACCGTGCTATCAAAAAGAGAGCTAGTTTTTGGTAGTGAGGCATCTAATGACATGTTACTAGAAGTGATCCCACCCCCCAAATATATCCTTAGAGTGAGACAACCTGTACTTCAGCTTCTCTCCTACGCAGCTTCTACTCTTTTTGGTTATACTTTAACACTATGAGGAAAGTATGGCATTTATATTCTTGACATAAAAAAATGCTTTAAGGAAACTTTACAAAATAACAAGTAGAGCAGATTTACAGTTCAGTCACAGTCCAAACTCACCTGACAACCAAGAGCTGCTCGTAGGAAGGTCAGTACATTGGCAGAAACAGGAGCTGCTCCTGTTATCATTAGCCTGACTTTTCCTCCCAGATTTGCCTGAAAAGGGAGGGGGGAAGTGTCCACAATTATTTTCATTCCAATAGTAGCATCCAGGAAAAAGCTATGGTGAGTGGCATTTGGATATACATCTCAATGTGACTCAAATGTGCAAATCCCATTGATGGTTTCTATGTACATGTGAGTTAAGTGAATAAAGAGATTATTCCTTAGAACGCTATTCACTGTACCACTGGCTGCCTTGTTAATTCACCATTTGGAATTGTTCCATGACACAGCAATGAAGATCAGTGGCCATTCTAAAACCAAGCATGTACAGTAGAAGGCAATTTTCATTTATTTAATTCATTTATTGAAAGTATATCCTGCTCTTCCTTCCAAAGGAGCTGAGGGCAGGATGACTGCATGATAAATTAATGTGTAAGTGGGCCCCACTTGGCAATTCTATGCCAGGAAAAGAGGAAGGTACTTTATTGGGATTGTTTGAAGCCATCCTCTTGAAAGTGGATGTTTCTGCCATGCAGGGTATACTTGTAACCCAATTGCTTCTGCCCCCTCCAGTGAGCACAACTATTTTCATTTTTAAAAATGCAGGGGTATAGTTACCTGTATTTTACGGAAAATCATTTTATCCCACAGGCTGTTATTTCTAATTATGCCACTTCTAAGTTCCGCTTCTTTCCTCTTGGAAGCAAAATCCAATATCCACCGCTTAAATGAAGTATTTGCTTGGCCAAAGATCTGAGAAGAGAGACCATTTTTTATTGTGTTTGCAGCAAAAAATTGCACGGGTCATTTACTGGCTTATTGATACAGGTTCACCGAGCAAATCCTAGAGGCAACTTTGCTTGCAATGTCTGTGCTGATGGCTACAGGCAGGTTCACCAAGCTGCAAAGTGTGCTCTTCTGAACTTGTAAGGGGAGTGAGAAGGAAAGCACGGACTGGATTTGATTGCTCGTGGACTTACTTTATCAAACATTCTGTTCAGCAGTCTTGGCACAACTGGAAACACTGTAGGCTGCAAAGTTTTTAAGTCATCCATAAGTAGCCTGATGTCTCCCTGGAAAAATCCTATCCGAGCTCCATGACAGAGAATCACGCACTGTTGAAAGACACCATATAGATTATTAAAACCAAACCCACCTGGCTGCCCAAGTTAAAAATTAGGGACATTCTGCATATTTTCTAAGTGTAGTTTAAATCATTCTTTACACTCTTTTGGCATATCACAAGTTTAACTGCTTAGCCATAGCTAGACTCTGACCAAGTATCTTTACCAAGAAAAACAGTGTTGTCTAAGAAACTTATTTCTATCATTTTTGCCTCACACACCCAACTAAAACAAATGTTATGGTCCTCAATATGTTCTGCACCCCAATGCCAACGAGCATGCAAATGTTTGACTAGTCTGGTTCATACTGTGTTTCCTGCCTCACAATCTAGCACCAAGATTGGTAAATCTCATCCTTAACTCAGTCAGCAAGTTTGCTGAATTTCTTGCTGGGTAAATGCTATAGAAATTACACATCTTGCTTGGCGATTTAGCCTGGAGACATATGGCTAAAGAGATCAGCAGGCACACCAACGTTTTTTCACTGGTCTACAAGAGAGCTGTATGTTTCAACTTTTGGAATGGCATTCAGAAAGCTTTAGAGACAGAGGATGAGACAATCTCACTTAAAATACACAGAACAGTGCGGTGCTTCTCAAACTCCCCCCCCCCCGACCCACCAGTGGGTTGTGGCTGGATCCAAGGTGGCTTGCAACAGGAGCACTACCACCATGCAAATATATGGTCAAAGGTTAAGAGGTGGGTCTCCAAGTGCATGTTTGGGTTAAAAGTGGGTCCTGGGTTCTCTAACACTTGGGAACTCTGAGTAGAGACAAGAAGTTACAGTCATACCTCGGGTTAAATATGCTTCAGGTTGAGCATTTCCAGGTTACGCTCCGTGGTGACCCGGAAGTAATGGAACGCATTACGTCCGGGTTTCGCCACTCACGCATGCGCAGATGCTCCAAATGGCGTCAGCACATGCACGGAAGCGGCGAAACACGACCCGCAGATGGGCAGTTGTGTGTTACGTTCTATTCAGGATGTGAACAGGGCTCTGGAACGGATCCCGTTCGCATCCAGAGCTACCACTGTACTTTGGCTAACCCCAAAGTCCTGGCTTGCCTTTTCTGTATTGGATATAAAGAGGAACAAATTAGCTAGCTAGCTACAAAGGCTGAAGACACACTAGTGTGCTATGCTACACTTACCAGAACTGAGAGAAAGGAGAGGAGCAAAATGAGATCAAGCCCCGATTATTAGTGTTTTGAACTAAATGCTTACCTAGGAAAGTGTGTTCTATTTACAATGCCTTTCTGCCAGTCAGAACATTCTTCCACTGGCTCTTAAAAGTAAATCATTTCATGCTTAACAAAAAAACAGGTTTGGCATCAGGAAACAAGCAGCAAATGTTCAGCCACCATTTCTGGTGCCAATCTTTCAGTCTGCTTCAAAATATTACACACTTAGCACAAACTTTTTATAAAGTATTTATGCTTTTAGTGAAACTTGTGTCTATATGTGCCCATGCAGCTTGCACTAGGGGTTTGAGTATGTGTATGGCTATCTACATTAGAGCAAGGAGGAAACCAGAAAACTATCAAAACCTCTACTTTGGAGCTTATTTGAATGGCTCAGCACATTCTTTACACACCGGCTGGAATCAGCACAATCAACTGTAAAAAGAATGGTGTACGGCTGGGGCGGGGGAAGAGTGCTATGGCACTGAAAGACTCTACTAGAAGGGTCAACATAGGCAAGAGGTTCATTCGGGGGGGGGGCTCCGCTAGGGGTACCTTGGAAGATGGCCGACAATACCATCTCTCCAGCTCACATGAGGTACAGTGGTGCCCCGCAAGACGAATGCCTCGCAAAACGGAAAACGCGCAAGACGAAAGGGTTTTTCGGTTTTTGCGTTGCTTTGCTAGACAAATTTCCCAATGGGCTTGCTTCGCAAGACGAAACGTCTTGCGAGTTCTTGCTAGTTTTTTCCTTTTTCTTAAAGCCGCTAAGCTGCTAAGCTGTTAATAGCCGCTAAGCCGCTAAGAGCCGCTAATAGCCGTGCTTCGCAAGAAGAAAAAACCGCAAGACGAAGAGACTCGTGAAACGGATTAATTTCGTCTTGCGAGGCACCATTGTAATTAAGTGCTGAGATGGGAGTAAATCAGCCTCCCGTATTTCTTCCTGGTGGAAGGGAAGATGCAGCCTCAGCTGCGGTTGCCCATAAATCACCCCTGAGTTCGAAAGAAGGAGGGGGTGAGGGCACTGGATGGAAAGCCCTCGAGTGAGCTCGGATCTCCCGGACGCTGTCTCCGAGAGCGACCCAAGTTGCATTTCTTAAGATGAAAAATTGGATATAAGAATTATTGCACATGCTTCGAGCGAAGAAAAGGGTCCATTAGCTGCTAATTAAGCCTGCCACTGAGAAGTTAAGAGTGATGGATTGGACTGGAAACGGAACGGAACGGAAAGGGGGGGATAAAACTTTTTCTTTTTTTATTACAATACTGTCTAACAACCCCCCTCCTAGAAGAACCCTCAATACAACCTATAGCAAGTGAGATGGGAAAATAAACTGTGTGGAAATAAAAATATCAACTAAAGCCTTTGTTTTTTGAAATATCTGGAAAGAAAATAAAAGGCTCTCCTGTGATGCAGTTTTTAATTGGGATCCGCCGTTATGAGACAGGCTATGCTGCAGAGATTGACAGCCATAGGGGGAGGTGAGCCATTACTTTGTTATCATGTCTGCATTCTAAGATCGACTTAGCAAGTCTTCCCTGGAAAGGCTAATTTATGGTGCAAGTTGTCTGGGAAAATTAATGAGCAAACGTCTAGATTCTATTTCATTGGAACTGAGAAAGATAGCGTTTGCCACCCGAGGAGGACTTTTGGATGGATTCAGCATAAATAACAGCTTGTGAGGATTTATTGCAAACGAAAGACTTACCAGCTTTAAAAAAAGGGAGAGCCATAAAAAGTTCACACAGAAGCATAATATTGCTTACTTTAACTCGCCTGTGGAAACAACTCAGAGGCTATTAAGAAGAAAAAGGATAACAAGAAGATTGAAAGATGGGACTGGTGAACACTAAAAGCAGCAGAAATATGAGATAATTGGACCCTACTGAACTCGAAGCATGGGAACCCCCAACAAAAAAATTTAATTTGGCAAAATATTTGGACTTTATTATATGTATTGTTATAATTTTGAATAATTAATGTGATATGATTGGATTGTTAAAATGGGAAACTTAATAAAATTATTATATATATAAAGGAGTTGATTCAGAAAGTGTAGTTTTTATATGCACAGGACAATTAGTGAACAAGATTATTCAAGCTAAAACTGAAGCAGAAACATGCCTGCTACAGACATCTATTTTTAATGGCATCCAACTTTGGTTTGTTAGAAGGACCTTGGCTATCTAGAAAACTTTATTAGCAACTTGTGTCATACTATTGCTATTTTTTTAGCTATTTGTGCTGTACTATTAAGACTAGAAGTGCAGCAGAAATCTTGATCAGATCGGGAAAGGGAAGCAAATTTACATTAATTTTCAGAGTTCAAACATTTTTAAAAGTCGTATTTGGTCTACAGAGGCTTACTTACTTGTTGACAGGCTGACAAAAAATTGGTTCCCCACAAAGCAAGAGTCTTACCTGCATAATTCTTTCAAATGCATGTGCAAGAGGCAAATAGGAAATGTGTGTGTCTCTGGCACTCATTATATAGCCACTCTGAAAAAAGAGGACACTACTTAATTGTTACATAGAAAATACAGGTTCCTACCTCCACAACTCTCTCAAACATGTGGGCCAGAGGCAAGAAGGATATTAAAATATCTTCTGTAGAAGGAAAAACTGCTTTCTGTCAGTGGAATCACCAATAGAAGGAAAGAAAGAGAAAAACGTAAGAGTTAAATTTGTTTAGTGCAAGAACAGATACCCGAACACATATTTATCCCAAAGTCCATCTTTTTAATGGTTAACCTTGAATTTTTAAAAAGAGTTGAAACAAAGTTTGGTCTTTTGATTACAGTATTTTTAAAAAGTTGCTGATGTTGAGAAGTTCCAAGTCACCAACTTATTCCCGCCTGTTATTCCATGTCAGTTAAAACAGAACCAGTACACCTGTCCACCAAAGCAAATGGAAAGAATGCAAGCTACAAATTAAAAACCCAAGTTAGCTGATCAAGTTAATCTGGAGACTATTACCACATTGCCCTATCAGCTGCAAAGTGTGGTTTGAAAGTTGTGTCAATCATTTCCAGTGTGGCTTTCACAGCTAACAAGGTTCTCGCGTCTAAACCTGGGTTATTGATAACAAACATATTAGAAAAGTTTTTTCTTGCCTCAAGGTCACAAGAAAAACTGGATAAGTGAGAAGTTCTATCATATGAAAAGTTAGATAGGAACATCAGATATAAAGAGCTGAGTGCCTCATCCAATCATCCCTCGATTGGATCCTCCTTCTTAAACCGACTGATCTACTTGTTATTTTTTAAAAAAATCCAGATACCTTTTGATAATGTGCTTTATGAGAATGCTCTTCGAATCAGGCAAGTAGGGAAGCAATAATACACTTGGCTATAGAGTTAACACTAGGTTACGTTAGCTAGAATTAAAATATGTGGGAAAAACTGGTGGAACATTCGTTATAGAGATAAGCTTCATGTCAGATAGCATCTGGCCCAAATACCATCTCAACCATCAAATGTCAGTGGCCTTAGGAAAGCCACTCAGAGCACTATTCATGTGGGAGCACCGGCCCACCTTATATTATTGCAGTAATTCTTACAACACCGTGCTGAGCACTACAGCACTTAGTGCCATAAGGCAATCTGAAGTATTAAGAAATTTAGCAGACACACCCATGTTCTGGTTCCCCTTACAATTAATTTCAGTGAACCTTCAAGACAGGGTGCATTCTAAACCCAACTATAATTAAGATTAATTCACAAAGCAGCCTTTCTCATCTACTACCCCTCCAGGTGTTGTTTGACTACAACTCCCATAATACCTGCCAACCAGCCATGCAAGTAGGAATCGAAAACATCTGGAAAGTGCCAGGCTGGGGGAGACTGCCACAGTGTCCAAGTATTAAATAATCATTGGTCAGCTTTGTGTTGCTGTTGTTTTAAAAAAGAATGCTAACACAGTTTTAATTGTGCAATGCAGTTGTCTATCTCCAACAATTTGGTTATAACATGTTTCAGGAGCTCAAGGGATAGTACATTGTGGAAGGTTTAGCTGCTTCCATTCCAAGTGAGGTACACTCTAAGCTTTTAAAAACTCAACCATCACACTTTACCTCTGTAGCTTTCACAAATGCCGACATATTGCTCACTATATTTTGGTGAGTAATCATTGCTCCCTTGGGGTTTCCTAGAGGAAAAAAGGTGTTAATATATGTAATAGTGAATACATCCGGTTTCTAACTAAGCTGCTGAAAATGCTTGTATACATATGCAAGAGCTTAAGAATGACAGGTTGTACAATGAATACACATAATCCATTTTACTTCCTTAAATGTCCTACCAAATGTGAAGAGAAATTTAAGACATGGGCAAGGCTGGATAATTTCCCCTACCTCCAAAACCTTTGTGTTTCTCAGCAGCCTAGACCTCCAAAACCTTTGTCTTTCTCAGCAGCCCAGACATACAAGTCTCTGTGCCCCATCAAAAACTAGGACTCATAGCAGTTTAGTAAAGAATCTGCTTTTATAGCATTAAAACAGTTTTCTATCTTAGACTGCAATCCAAGTATCTCAAAATTCTAATCTCACTTCCCCAACTGACGAATGTTGTCTCCCCATTACCATACTTCTAAGGTGTACCTGTAGTTCCACTGGTGAAACAGATTATGGCTAGATCTTCTGGCTTTGGAAGCTAAGAAGAAGAGTAAGAGATTAGACTAGCAGTTTGTCTTTAACAACTGATCACACACACAGTTTGAAAGGTTAAAAAAATGTAAGCTAGAGTTTTATATTAGAATCTGCATGATACTTACTACAGCTTTGTGTTTGTGGACTCTTCCCAGTGCCTTTAAGGAAGACAGGAAGGAGAGAGAGAAAGAGATGGCAAGTTAGGAAGCTAATGATGGTTGGGATTTCCATAGCTCTTACTTTAAGCTCTCTCAGGAGCAGCAGCGAAAACTACTTTTCATTCATAGGTTTCTAACCAAGGCTCAACTATTTGGAAGGGAAAGCACAACTATTCACCTAGCACTTAAAACAATGACAGCTTTCCTCATTTATAGGCTATACACTTGGACAGGTTTTAAACTCAATTAAGTTTCGGAAAGCTGGCAAGGCTTATGCTGTGTACTCATCAAATGCCCGCAGGTTCTGACCTTTCCCCTCCCTCGGTGAACTAGAATTGGAGCACCTCCAGTGGGAGCACAGTAAATAATGTTTGATTGCGTGCAGTTGATTCAGGACAGATCTGAACTGGCACAACATACAACTAGTAGAAAATTCCACCTTGGTATATGCATGAGGTAACTTAGAAACACTGCTTGTTGTGGTTTTCAAATTTGTCACTTAAAACTAAATAAATAAAGGAAAGCTCCTTCCCTGAATGAAGAAAGGCTCATGATGGTAATCAAGCATTTGGAAATCCACACCCTAAACTTCACCTCAGGGCACAAGCCAGAAATTATTAAGCTGGTTTAATAGTAAGTTTAACAGTGCTGTCTCTGGCCTCTTTAGCTTTCTGAATGTTGCCATTGGGCTGGGGAGCAGAAACGAAAGAGATGCATGTGGTATGGCTACGATGAGTGAATTTCTATCAGTAATGAAACAAATAAACCTGGTGATAGTCTGGAGGCAAGATCTAGGACTCAGCTATACAGCTGCAAATAAAACGTTTTAAGTGTGTTTTAAGTGCAATACACAATGTGACACTAGATGGTGATCGTTATGGAATTCAGTGTATTTTAAAAAATGCTTTTAAAAAAGCATTTTCAGAACTGTTTTTCTATGTGTGTAGATTCCACCCTAGTCTGAACAGGTTCCCGTGAAGAATAAACAAGCAGATTCAAAACAAAGCCATCTTTTCCCCAGGAAAACGCTTCAGTGATACTACTTTAGCAGCGTTGAACTCCAAATTATTTATTTAACAAAATCTATAGACAATTTAATAACAACAGCTGCAATAACAACAATAACAAACACTAAGCCAGCTAAATATTTTATCCATAGAAAACTACAGATCAACAGAAATTGAAAACAAGTATGCCTAATGCAATTATGTATTTGAAAAGGCATAAAGAAATAAAAGTTTTGAGAAGGCACTTAAAACAATACAGTAGACACCTTGCCTGATGTTACCAGGCAGGACGTTTTGCAGCATGGGTACTGCCACAGTAAAAGGCGGACTTCCTCATAAATGTGAAATGAACATTATATGGCTTCTGCAAAAATGCAAGTTCCACATATCAAAGTGATCAAGTGGGGACATATGGGGCAAGTTGACCCTTTGAATAATCTCATTCCAGGCTATTGAGGGTTTTATTTACTAACACCTTGAATTTGCACATATCTTTGAGCACAGGTGTAATATATTGACAATATTTCATTCTTGTCAGCAGCTGTGCTGCAACGTTCTGCATTAACTGAAGTTTCTGGATCAACTACAAGGGAAGCCCCACATGGAGTTTGCTGCAGTAATCCAGTCTTGAAGTTACCAATGCCTAGTTTAATGGTAGCCAAGGTATCCCAGTCCAGAACAACTGTGGCCAAGGCCCCTAGTGACAAAGCTGGATTCAGAAGCATCCCAAGACTGTGTATCTGTTCCTTCAGAGGGAGTTCAACCCAGTCTTTGGACATGTTGTTGGCAAATTCAGGAATTCTTCTGCAAGTGCAAGCACTTTTTAAACACTTTGGTAACCAAAACATGTGTAACTGTCTATTGGCAATAGGATTCTGAATAGGTAGGGCAAAGTTCAGGCAGAAATGGACATCCCTGAGCCTCAAAACAAAATAATATTGCAGATGCTTCAGTAGAAAACCAGCCACCTAAAGAAGGATTTTGCCCTTGTAAAACAAGAACTCAGGTACATTAAGGAAGTGGAATGTTGGGAGTTTCAGGACACACAAAAGAAAGTACTTCACACAGCAAATAGCTAAAACTCTGGAGTTTGCCTGCATAGGAGGCCATGATGTCCCAACCTGGATGGCTTTACATAAATTCATGGTGGATAAGGCCATCAGTGGTTGCTAGCCATGATGGCTACGTTCTACCACTACTGTCAGAGCCGTATACTTTTGAATACCAGTTCCTGGGGATCACAGGTGGGGCAAGTGCTGTTGTGCTCAAATTCTGCTTGCAGGTTTCCCACAGGCATTTGTGTGGCTATTGTGAGAACAGAAAAGCTGGTCTATATGGGCCTTTGGGCTGATTCAGTGACGTTTGTCTTGTGATAAAGAGTCTCAATTGACTTGCCTAATCCTAACTGGGAGCACATAGGCATCAGCGCTAGACCCTCGGAAGCTGGATCTTTTTTCATGCCATCCAATTAAATGTTCAGGCTCCTCAAAAGTCAGACTTGAAAGCTTACTGGAGAACTACATTACAGAAGCACAAAGTACATTTGGAGTATGGATTTGCGCCCAAGACCTCTGATCTTTGTTGCAGTGACACTTTATAAATCAGGACTACAGGTTCTCGTTAACATTTTTCAAGTGTGATTCTCCCCCCCCGAATTGACACAACCTTTGAACCAGTTATACTAGGTTGTGTATCTTTAATCTTAGCAAATGTTTAGTGCCATGTTGTGAAATACTAATTTGTAAACTGGCCAGGAGATCCAAGCTTTTACACAACACAAGTCCAACCTTTATCCTTTACCCTGTTGGTCAAAGATCAGCATTTTGTAACTTGCTAAACTTTGCTTCTTTCTTCCCTTGATTTTGATGTATCATCAAAACTTGTGGCTGTCCCATAAACTACTTTGCTCACCTCAAATTCTTTCATGCTGATTACATCCACTCCACATTTCTTTCCACGAGTGGCAAGATCACTCTCAAAGGGATCCATAATCACAATTGTCTTGAGGACAGATATTTCTCCTTTCTCAATGTTATCCAGCAGAAGCTTCGCCTTTTCAGGCTTATCACAAAAAACCAATGCTAAGTCAGCTAAAATTGGGAAGAAAGGGGGCAAAGTTATTAAAATTTGAATAATTAGAATCAGCTTACCCTCACCCTGTCTAGTCTACTTCTGCACAAAAGACTATGTCACCAAGGTTGGGAGTAAATTGCATATTGTACACTTAAGTTTGGCGCTTTCATTTTGCTGCAGGGATCTCATTGTATGTAGGCCATTCCAAGAACGCTCTTCAGGCTGCTCCTTCTCCAAAGCCATTATACCCCAAAACAGACTGTCGGAATTGATGGATTCACTTCCTATAGTCAGCAAGTCCCTGTGTCTACTCAGCTATTAAAGGCTACTTCATCTTACCTACTGCTATTCTGTTGCTGTAGCAGCTTTCAAAAACAATTCTGCAAAGAACTCTACAGCTGCAAAGTTAGTTGCATTCTGTGATGTTTAGGTTATGGTGGGTAGACTTTTTAATAGTGATTGTATTACAGACAAGTGTATTCATTTGTTGAGGAATGCAGAATATACCTTTATTTACAATGTAAGTAATAGCTTCAGTTCCAAGGGTGTCGTAGAGGGGTACAGCCACCATAGAGTAAGAGTAGCATCCTTGTTCAATGATAACCCACTGCAAGAGAAGCAGAGTTAATGTAGTGCTTATTTGCCAAGCACAGATGCTACAGCCAGCTGGCCTGGTTTAGGTATTTTCACACTAGCATTCAAACAGTGACTCAAGTATGCCAGTGTCAGCCTTGTTTGTTTGCAAAGCAAGCTGCTGCCATCAACTGAAGTATGCAGCAGTAAGGAGAAAAGTCAATGCTTTTGCAATTCCAGTTTCCTTTATGAATACTGTCATGGAAGCTAAGATGCCATTCACGCAGCTATTTCCAGCTTGTGATCGGTGCTGTTGAGCCAGCCCATGCATGCGAGTGTTTGGCACAGATTTGTTGTTGTGATAAGTTACAAGCCAGCTTTTGCTGATGCAGTTTGTTGCATTCTGCATGTGCATAGTAACCAGTTCAGTCACAAGCGGAGAGTCTGAACAGGCACCAAGATAAGGAAGAACTATTACCCCCTGACACACACAAACAGTCCTGGAACAGTCTGTTAATATATCATTGGAGTTGGACGTACATATTCGTGTTGAAATAGTTTGTAAGTCTGGAGTACTGAAAAAAGGAACATTACAGTGGAACCTTGGGTTGCGGACATAATCTGTGACGGAGGCATGTCCGCAACCCACCGCATTCGTAACCTGCAGCGCTGCATCTGCACACGCGTGTGACGTGATTTAGCGCTTCTGTGCATGCGCGAGTGGTGAAACCCAGAAGTAACCCTTTCCGGTACTTCTGGGTTTCCCGTGGTCCGCAACCTGAAAACATGTAACCCGAAGCGTTTGTAACCCAAGGTACCACTGTACTTCTGCATCTTGTTTCTCAGGGTTACTTCACATTGCCCCTGTGGGAGGAACTGGACATAGTAAACATAGGTCTGCTGCTGAAAATGATATAAAGAGTTTCCCTCTCCTCTTCTTTGTAACACAGTACTGGAAAAGTGTGGTGAGATCACATCATACATTTGGCAGCTGCAAGGGCATGGAGTGGTTAAAGTAGGGCTATTGCTCCACAACAGTCGTATCTACTTCTATCTTGTGTACAGGTGTTGCTATCAAACCCAGTTCCCTGCCACATGAATTTGTTCAATACAAGCATTTACAAGAACACATTACAGTTTCTTATGAATGTAAAAAGCAATCACTTGTAGAAAGAGTACAGTATTGTAATGCAATGTGCATCAGGAAGTGCCATAGGAGGGCACTTCCATCATTATATGTTGCCGTGAACCTAAAGGATAAAGCTGATTTAAGCAAGTAATACTATAATAAGCAAGCTAATGGATGGTTAAAGCTAAGCCATTAGCTAATGCTTTCTTAACCAAAGTCCCAGATATTTTCCACACCTATTTCTCTATAATGTGCTGTATTGTATTACTGGATCAATCAGTTCAATGGAACACCTTCCCTAAAGAGTAGCACATTAGATTAAGAGATAATGTTGGAAAAAACAAATGCCAACAAAAACAATGCAGGAAACAAACTCCCTGAACTAGTAATGAACTGGAAGAAATGTTCGGTATCTTAGCTACCACAGTAGTTATGACTCAGTTTTGTGGTCTGTTAGTATCAAGTCTTAGAGGCTTGCATTGTCTGCAGTTCACAATTCAAATTTCCATAAAGGGTGCATATGAAGGAACAGTCTCCCTCTGAAAAACATCTCAGTTATAAAGCTATGTACGTACTAAGGATTGCTGAAAGTTAGCTAATGAGCAATTAGTTCCACCCTGGTATGAGCTTGGTTGCATAGTAGGGCTTGGTATGAATTCTTACACATTGTGCAAGTTTATAGGTGCACTGCATTACAACACTCTTTGCACAAGTTTTTTGTTTTCTTTTACACACACATCAGAAACGTCAATGCATTCTTAACAACAGAATTTGTAAGTGCATATCCAGGTGTGTAAGAGTTGATATTGCAATTTAGGACTCGGCAATATCTAGTTTTCAACATCATGATATATCAGCAGCTAAATATCAGTATATGCTATCTATCACAGTGTCTGAAAAGTATCTTGTCTGCTTCTTCCTCCCCACCTTAGGGGAGGAAGAAGCAGCCGAGACATATCACCCAGTTCCATACTGCTCTGGTGTCTGAAAGGAAGAACAGTATGGGGGCTTGATCAGCTGAGGGGTGGGCAGCTTCCTTGCAAGGAGAGACCAAACCCTTGATTCTGGCTTCCAGGTGAATTGGTTTCCTAGTGAGCAAGATGTGATTTTTACGGATGATGGCAACCTCCCAATCATTCACTCTGTACTGGTGCTGCACTGTGTACAGGATTGGGTGAAATTAGGACCATGGAAGCTCATCTTCCCAGGGACGCAAAGCTATACAACTGGACTACCTTATTCCACAAGAGTTATCAGCCTAATGATGGCCTTTGATTACCTCAGGTCTGTTCTGTGAAAAGATTCCTATGAACTGATCAGGAGATGGTTTGAAGCCTCTGTTCAGAAGTGCTGAGCCAACGCATTCTGCTCTTTCTGCAACCTGGGGGGAAACATAGGTCTGTGTAAAGGTGCATCACTTACCAATTCTGTGAAAGCATGTAGGAGTTTACTGTTCAATTTTCCATTTTATCCTGCTCAGCCTCTTCAGTAACCTTAGCCACTTTACACATTTGGCACAGGTACTGGCCAATGCTTAAGGTAGGCTATATACCATTAATGAGTAGGATGGAAGCCTGTTTTTTAAAAGCCAGGTATCTACTCTAAAAAATTATGCCGAGGCAGAGCTAAGAATAATTCCACAACTGCCCTGGCCATTAAATTCACAAACCACATAGAAGAATCAGATTTTAAATGAGCTGAGACATACTCGATTTGAATATGTAGGTGGGAATGCTGTTAAGTCTGTTTAGCTAAGAATACAAAAGCTTAGAATATGAAATATTATAGGGATCACACACAGGATCAATATTTCCAACACATAATATCTCTCTCACATTATATATTAGCCAAATTACAATGAAACATGATGGCTTAGATTCTAAAATAAGCTGACTTGAGAAAGTTAATTGAATAAAGTCCCCCCCCAAAAAACCCCCAAACCAATCAGATGTCTGCTATCGCCCAAAGTTTCCACCCATTCTGGGTAATTTCCCCATTGTGCACAGGGTCTGGAGCCTCTGACCATTCCAGACAGGCTTTTCAGGGATTTAAAGAGAAAGGAAGGGACAGGAAATATAAGGAAGTTCACAAAAGGAAAAACTGATTAGAATTCAAGTTTTGAAAGATACTTTAAAGTCTGTTGAACTATAGATTAGGCAAGTGTGCAACACATAAAGCCTGGATACTAGTGAAACTTAAAAACAGTTTTGTATTAAATATAAACATAAAGAACATAGGCCACTTAAGTATGCACCCAATAATTGTGGCTGTTGAACTTCCCTCATCCCAACATTTCTGAACGGAAATAACTTGATTGCTGTAAGCATCAAAAGAACCAAACACCAACCTCATCAACATACACAAAGTTGTGTCCACTTACCTCCTTGTAAGAGATCCATTCATATGGTTGATTTGGTTTCCTTACACCTAAACAAGGGCCATTGTCTACAGTGATAAAAGTTTAAAAGGTTTAAGAATTTTAGCAACTAAAAAGGAAAAGGAAAAAATACAAGGGAGATTCTAGTTCATTTCACCACCAGATGGTTCAATCTAGCCCCCCCCCCAAAAAAAACGATTCTAAAGTTAAAAATTCATGTGCAAGGCTTCATTACTCACAATGTCAATATTGCAACCATCATGATACACAGTTCTCACTTTAAACTTCAATCATCAGGTTCTGAAAGTTTAGCTGATTACTATTTGCTATTCCAGCAGACAATATTTTACTGCACTATGAAAGCAGTCAGCTACTGTTTCTTTCAGGTGACTAGAGCACTGTTCCAGTTTGCTTTCCCAAAGTATGAATACTCACTTGACACATGCATTCCTCTTTGGAAGACATCATAAACTGTCTTCACATCATCATAGTAGTATGACATTGTCTCATCACTATCAAGTAGTGATGATCTTCGGGCATGGTCTTCACCCTGTATATAAAAGAAGGTTTAATTACACATTTCTTTTTCCAAAGCATCCTGTGTGACACTTCTTTTTGATGTCAGACAGTAACAGCCAAGTGACTAGGTTGTTGCAACAGTTGATTGAATTAGGAAGCATGTCAACGAAAGAAGCAAAACTCTGGCTAAAATGTGTGACAGATATAAATTCAGTTCCTATCTCATTTCATTTCTGCTACAATACTAGGGCATCCCATATACCGTAGTTAAATCTAAGTTCAGCTGTATTTGGTTGATACAGACACAAAAACAAAAATTAGTGCTGATAACGTAGTCCAGTTGCAGTTTGCAGAAAGGTAGTTCATTCTAGAATTAGTCATCCTATGCTTATAAATTTGTTTGAATAGAATAAAATCTTGAACTTAAAAAGGGGTTGCCTGCCTTTTTGCAGTCATGGGCACATCTGCAAACTATTGTGGGCAACACACACATACACCACAACCTATTCCATTGCTAAACAAAATGCTTCTTTCAAGCCTAACATCAAAGGGGATGGGGGACCCGGTGGGAACATGTGTGTTTGTGGACATCACATTGGCAACTCCTGCTCTACACACTATGAGGTCAATGAGTCACTGCAAAAGGTTAGTTTCTCATTTCCACTTAAACTAGACCAAAGTTGAGAAAAGTCTAACATTATGCTGCAATAACTGTATCATCTTTTGCAATTGCCTTGTTCAAAGGCAGTGGTAGCCAATGTAATGCCCTCTAGATGATGCTGAACTACAATTCCTATCATCCCTGACTACTGGCCATGCTTGCTAGGGCTGATGGGAATTGTAGTTCAGCAACATCTAGAGGACCAAAAGTTTCTCACACCTGCTTTACAACCACCGACAAAAGCTGTCTCAGAAACCAGATTTCTCTTTAGTACATTATTGAAGTATAAGAATTGCACCTGTGCCCTAAACATTTGTACAGCGTGTATTTTAACCCCTTTCCACTGTAATACACACTGCTCACCTTGCAAAGAAGGTAATTGTCTGGAAGCACCTTTTTGGTGTGTTTACAAACAGCTCACTCGGGAAAAGAATTTTTCATTGTAAAACTGGTTCAGCTGGTTTCAAACTAGTTCTCACACAGAGTTTCTTATTCAAGAACAGACATCTATATAAAATACTACTTGAGTTTTACATGAAAGTTTCATTGAAAGAATTAGTCAGCTGATCAAGTTTTCAAAGTGACATTTTATGAACTAGAAGCTCCTCGTCATCATTACAGAGTACTATACTCTTCAGTGAAGGCCTGCTTTGTAAGTGGATGTCTTGTGATCATGATCACTCACTATCCCAGCAACCAAAAAACCCCAAGATGATAAATGCCTCAAATAAGAAATGCTTTATTTGCATCATTCCTATCTAACAGATCAACACTAAGTGATGGCAAAGTGCTCTCTACTCAATGAGAAGCTTACAGGCTTTCTTCCTACGTTCTCATTTACCTTGCTGCTTAGGGCCATTTCACACATTATTGTGAGAAGTGAAGTTACAGGAAACCAGG
The DNA here is from genome assembly GCF_964234715.1 of Podarcis melisellensis. Taxonomy (NCBI): domain Eukaryota; kingdom Metazoa; phylum Chordata; class Lepidosauria; order Squamata; family Lacertidae; genus Podarcis; species Podarcis melisellensis. Next base: position 50,270,659 of record NC_138541.1, read on the forward strand.
CAGAGGGCCTTCTCGGCAGTGGCACCCTCCCTGTGTAACGCCCTCCTATCAGATGTCAAGGAGATAAATAACTACACAACTTTTAGAAGACATCTGAAGGCAGTCCTGTATCAGGAAGCTTTTAATGTCTGACATCATATTGTGATTTTATATATATTGGAAGCTGCCCAGAGTGGCTGGGGCAACACAGCCAGATGGGCGGGGTATAAATAATAAAACGACGATGAAGATGAAGCAGCAATAGCAAACCTGAATTTGTCCCAAGGTGGTAGAAGTGGTTGTGGTTCCTTGAAAGAGCACTATCTGTATCATACACATGTGCTGTATCCATAATTTTAGGGTGTAACTGTAAACAGTACCATAAAAAAATGCCTCAGGTCTGCATGGCTTTTTATCTTAAAATATAAGCAGGATAATCAAAGTTAACCACATCCCATTGTTCTTTAGACAGAAGCTTGCATCCATACAAGCTAGCTGGAGAATAACTGCCCTACAGACTCTGGTTTATGGCATGAAGGAGTGCTGATAAAGAAAAACTCTCTAGCAAGTGAATACGTGGCATTTAAACTTCCTAAGTCCAGTACTTCATACAGAAATCCTCGCTGCCACCTTTTAAAGGTGTATCGGTAATATTTCCTGTAGGAGAAATGGGGGTGAGGTGAAGCTCAGAAAGGATGAGCTTTTATAAGACTGCCAAGCGTAGTAACATAGGAAGCTGCCTTATACAGTGTACACAAGGCTATTTACTCAACATCCAGTGTGCTCCCACTGCTGGGTTTGTGAAGCAGTGTACACACGTTATATACACACCTGTCCTGAAGTTCCTTGCGTTTTCATGTTGTTTTCCCCAAACCAATTTCAATCCAATTTGCAAACGTATGAGGACAACCACTCCCCCTCTCCGCCCACTGGTGTGGGCAGGCAGCACGTGACTTGGAAACCCATCCAACTGTACAGATGTGTGCAATCATGTGCAGATGTGATTTTAAAGGCAATGGGAGGTGGGGGGTGGGGGAGCTTGCTGCGTTTTAATGCATACACAACGTAAGTAAGACCCTTGTTCCATTAGTTCAGTACTGTCTACACTTACAGGAAGTGGCTTGCCAGAACTTCAGACAAAGGATCTTATTTGGAGATGCCGGCGATTGAGCCTGAGACCTTCTACACTCAAAGGAGATGTTCTACCACTGAGCTATATAACCTTCCCCTAAACTTCATAGCAAGAGGAAAAATCTAAACTAATTCCCAACTCAGACTCTTGAGAGACCACTGCAATTCTCATTGTGCACATGGAATTTTGCATGCTGCTTTACAGCATAATATTCCAGTGCCTAGTTTACTGGCAGTGGAAGGAGGGAGGGGAACTACAGCAGGCAAAGGCAGGCCAAGTTTGCCTATGCCTGAACTACAGCAACTGGCCTGCTGTCAGCCAGCGGCTTCACTGAAAGAGGTTGGGAGAAGAATGGCAGAAGTGCCGGTGGTTCTCAAGACTCTTTTGTTGCAGGCACACTTCTCTGGAGTGAAAGGATCCTTGGATGGATGCCTGAGGAAGCTATTGTGTTGTCAGCTGTGAGCAAGCTCTTGTTGATTTAAGGAGAGCACACAATCTGAGCCAGCAGGGCCCAGATTGCCAGCCACCCACTAACCATCAGAAACTTGGTATTTTGCAACAGCTATTTGCCAACTACTAGTTTATTAGGTTATGGAAAGAGTGTCAGCATTACCAGCCGCTCTTTTGAAAGAATGCCATGAGGTGGCTCTGTTAAAATCAGCACCCCAGTTGCAAAAACCATGACAAGGATGCTGGGAAAAGGAGGCCCAAAGGGACTTCAAACTAGGATTTATGGGAACATTACAGCACAGAAGGGCAGGCTGTCTTAACAGCAGCAGTTGTGAAAAAGAGTTATTTTAGAAGATGTGGTTTTGTTCTCTCTCCTCCATTAGGCTATGTCATGGTTTAAAGTAACAGAATTCTGTGTTGCATTTCAGACATTTCCCCCCCAAAACCCCACAGACACCAACTGGTTGCTATAACAAATATTGGTTTGCAGCTCGGAGGACCTTGAAATAAAGGAAGGAAGGAAGGAAGGAAGGAAGGAAGGAAGGAAGGAAGGAAGGAAGGAAGGAAGGAAGGAAGGAATATCTATGGATATAAGCTAAAGCCTTTAACCCTGCTGCACACATGTCTTTCATATAGAGTAACATTCTGCAAGCAGATCCCTGTCTCTTCCAGCCCAATTGGGGAGAAGGCAATTGGTGGGCAGAAGTGGAAGCTTCTGCTGGAAGCACTGGCTGGTGCTTGAATTGTAAGCAGTGAGAAGGGGAGAAGCAGTTCAGGAGGTGGTTGAGGAGTATGGCTGCACTTTGGAGAGTATGAGGCAGTCCCTAAGGTCCATACGCTTCTCCAGACTTTGGAGCAGAGGATTGTCTCTGACCCTGGACCACTGAGAACGCTGCCTCTGAAATTCAGTGTGGCATTAGATCCTCTGGAGCAGGGTTATGGTATGCACAAGCCAAAATTCACAAGCTCCTGGAGAAAATGGTGAAGCTATTTCTGTTTGGCCATATGTGTGCACTAGCATAAAAAAAAATATCAATTTATTTGCAGTTCCAAGAATTTTCCAGAAAGAATTGGTAGTTACTCCATGGAAGCAAACACAAATATGCTTCTTGTTTGGCTAGTAGAGTCAAACATTTACATCTGATCACGGTGTAAGGTCAGTACAAGTTGGGCAAGTGAGTGATCCTGATGGGATATAAGGTAATCCTTCCGGCCTGTGATGACTGGTCACCCTGGACCCATTAAGGAAGTGTCATCTAGTAGGAGCAAGAGTTGCAAAAACCAATAACAGCCAGATTTTCTCTAGGTTTTTCCTTTTGTTTTACATAAACATTGTCTGATAGAAGCTTATTACTTCATTTGATACTATTAGTGATGGCTTTAGTGTGCATGCCTTAAATACAGGATTTCCATCAGATGTGAGCCTTTCTTTTTTAATGACACTAATAGGAAAAGAACAGAACCTGTTAAAATTCATAATTATTAGAAGTGCAAGACCTACATCCTCATTTATTCCTTGCCATCTACTGGAGTACTTATTCAGATATACTTAACCTAAACTTGAAGGAATTATTGTTGAAGTTTATGAGCTTCAGCATAAATAGGACTAGAATCAGAAGCAAGCATATACCCACACCTCAATTCTCAGTTATTTGCCCTGCACTCAGAAATAGTGGTCTTCTCAAGCACAGTGACTTCCAGACCTATCAATTGATAAAGAAAATGAGCAGAAGTCCCGATCAGAGTTTAATTTCAAGGTACAAAGTGTACTCAAAATCCATAAACCAGATGTACTCTTCCATACACATCAAATTGGTTTTGCAGCAAGTGCAATGAAATAGCAACAGATGATAATGGATTTTCATTTGCAAGAATTATTCCCAAGCACTCTGGAAAATATAATGGGCAAGATCTGTTGACTTTTTGAAAAGGACCCTACTAATACCTTATCAGACCTAAGTTAGCAGTTCCTATTCAGCAAAAACACCCCAGTTTATCCAGGATAATAGTTTGCTAGACAAAGCGAAGTATGAGCCAGTTCACCACAAGGTTTTTATTTATCCACACAATCAGTTTTAATGCCATGAGCCTGAAAAGTATTGCTCCAGTATACTGCGGCAAGAGATCAAGCTCATTTCAATTAGGCTGTTTCAGATTTATTTTATTAAAATACTTACAACATTACAAAACATTACAAAATTCCTCTTTGGCTGGTCAGGGTATGGTGTATAAAAGAATGAAAACATGCAATTCCTAAGAATAGTGTAAAAATAAAGATCCACACTACACAGTGACCAATAATTAATGACCAATATCATTAACATGAAAATGAATGAGTGAACCAAAAAATTTAATTGTATATGCAGAAAACAAAGCCATCAACACAATGAAATTGCACATGGATCTAACTAGATGTATATACTGTACAACTAATGACAGGAGAGTATTTAAAGAAATTCAGTACAGCTAATCAAGTATAATTTTCAGGTGCCTTGTCTAATCACAATGTTTTGTATCTCTGTGTTCAAAATGTTTTGGTACCTGTGGTCTGGTGATTGGCTGAATCACAGTGTAAGAATGCTGGACACCACCCCAAAAACCTGTAGGGCTGGAAGAAATCCCCACAATCCCTGAACATGTACTTAAACAGAAAAGGGAATGCCAGAGGGACCCTGTAGATGGAAAATTTCTGTCTATATGGAAAGACGGTCTCCTAATTCACAAATAGCTATGCTTGGCACAAGATGTAGAAAATGCAAAGAAGTTTGCCAAGGGTCATGTCTGGGGCAACTAGGATAGTGAAAGCCTACCCAGGCCCCTTGCTCAAAGCTGCTTGTTAAAGTTGCTCGTAGAGGAAATTGCTACTGACCTTTATTTCACACTTGTATTGGAGTGTATGGGATATTTTGACTGCAAGAATGAGCCTGGATTGGAACCAGGCCAGACAGCCAGGGAAGGAGAAAGCACAAAGAGAAACTGTCCTCTAAAGCAGGGGTGGCCAACTCCCAAAAGACTGTGATCTACTCACAGAGTTAAAAACTGGCATTGATCTACCCCGTTTTTGAGGGGTTCAGGTCAAAGTTCTTGAGCTTTTTTTAAAGAAGGAAAGCCCTGTTTTGGGGGGTGCAGGGCAAAAGTGTTGAGCTTTTTTTAGGGGAGCCAAAGTATAAAGCGATCTACCACAGACATCCAGTGATCTAACGGTAGATCACGATCTACCTGTTGGACGTGCCTGCTCTAAAGTATCCAAGTACGACTGTGCATACTTGGTTCCACTCTCTCCAGTGCTGCAAAACCAAAGAACAGCTACAATCTTGCCAACCTGAGGAGGCCAAATCCATCTTCATTCTCTGTCCTAGGGTAAAAGGACTCATCACCAGCCTAGCCCAGAGGGAGAGAACAACACAGAAGAGGCACACTTTGTTTTGCATGTGGTTTTATTAGCAATTTACTATTAAATGTGTTATTATGCAAATGCACTTAAATAAAATGAATAATTCATGAACCTCAGTAACTGAAACTGATTTGGTGAGACCAGCTGAAAGTGAAGTTGTCTGGTGCGACATAGTTGTTTTAATTGTATGGTTGTATTATCTGAATTGCTGATTTATGAATGGTTTTATTGTTGTTTTAATGTGCATGCTGTAAATTGCCCTGGGATCCTGGAAGATGGAGGGAGATTTAGAGATAAATTAAATAAACACTGCACATTATCCCTGTTCAACTGGAAACTAACCATCTGTGGTTACTGTAGTTGGCCTAAGGAGGGCAACACAGTGCTACAGCAGCACTGTGAAATATCAGAGGGTACATCGACAACAGTACCAGTACAAGCCACCTGCCAAACTTTGCCAGCAGGGGTAGGGAGAAATAAGGATCTGGTACACCCAGCCAGAAAGATTCCTCATACATTAGAAAAGTATCTGTTTCAAACCTACATGGCTGCAGAAAAGGTTCTGAGCTGTTTACATCTCAGAAATCAATGGATGCTTTGAACCAAGCCTACTCCAACATGTAGTTTTTCTGCCTTGCATAGCTCCCTAGCCCTCGCTCCTGAGCACATGAAGCAGTCATTCCCTTTGCACACTTCCTAGACCTTGCCAGAATAGTCTGCTGCAATCAATATGAGAAAGCTATATAAAATGCTGCAACAGAACTATATGCTCTGGGGACAAAAGGAATGTGACTGGTATGAACTGTGGGTGGCACGTTGGCACATACAACCAGATTCAAAGCAATGCCTTAATCCAATAATTGCATCACAGAACAGCTTAAAAAACCCTTTTATGAAACATGCTATGCTAATCTTGCAAGTAAATACGCAAGGGATGAAAGACAGCGATTCCTTACCTCCACCTCCACAGACTGCATTGCTAAATCACATGGTGGCTTCAGAGCTCTGGGTCTTGTGGCGTACCAGTAAGTTGTGAGAGCTGCAAAAGCACCGAATCCCATCAGCGTGTTTGTTGGGAGAGTGCGCACGTACTGCCTTACGTCACCAAGTTCTGGCATTCGCAGATGCCTAAACAATTCATGAGCTTGCATTGTGATCTCTTGTCCTTGTTGGTTTTTTTTAATGCAGCAATCTGTTGACAAAAAAGAAAAGTTGTGAACCCAACGTGTTATCAAAGAACCCCCTTCCCCCCCTAGAGAGGGAGACACAGCTATTCTCATGCTCTACCACCATACAAAGCTGGAAACATCTGCATTCTTGCCACTTGCCCTCTTCCAGAAAGGCAAGAGATTTTGAACAGGCAAAGGCACTACGTTTAACATTTCTGTTTCTTTGTTAAGGCAGCTGTTGGCAGGCACCACACTTTGTTAGCCATAGTGCCCAAAGTTTGCAAAATACATTCTTGCTGTATTTTTGTGCTTTTGGAAAATGGAGAATTTGCTGGAAGAGCCAGGCTGAAAGACAAAAAAGCAACAGTAGTTCTTTCCTTTCTCTTCCATGGCAGCTATATTATTTTTTAAGTCCCTGTGTGCAATTGTTTTCCTCCCTGTTTTCCTCCAGTGCTTTTAGAGTGCAAGCTAGCCTAAGTTGTGTATAAAAATTCTTTTAACTAAGCTTGTATTGTTATCCTAATGGTCCCTTTAAATCCCCAGCAAACACTGCAGAGTAGGAACAGCCCTTTCTTTTCCTTTTTCCTTTTTTAAAAGCCCTGCTGTGCCTGCTCAGCTGACGCTTCCCTCCACACCAAGGTCCCTCAGGACATGATTCACGTGACTACACTTAATAAGTTTCTGCCCACTAGGGCAAAGGTAACTAGCAGGCACAGTCCATACTTAGCTCTAAGAGAAGGAGGGCCAATGGAAAGAGAGCACGGGAGTCACCCCACTGAACACAGAGGGTGGCAGGCTAGGAAGCAAACAATGTTTGCCTCAGAAACTCACAACTGGCAGTGACATTCATTAATGCCCATCATCAGCTCATTCCTATCACCAGAGGAAGGCTGACAAAAAGGCTTTTCAAAGGGAAGGGGGGGGGGGACGTGTCAGCATGGAGAGTTTGTTTGCAGAAGCTGGTGGGGTTTTTGGAACAAGGCAGTGAAGATGAAGACAGTTTTACTATACCGGGAAGGAGATACAGTATTATGAATGCAGTTGTGGGAAAAGGCAACGCAAGCTCGTTTCCAGCCAGGCTCTTAAGACTAAGCTCGTGAATGCTGGACCCATTCGTCATTGCGTATCAATGCCTTTTCCGGCTGTAATAACCAAGGGCAGTTATAGAGTAGCATTGTCAGCTTACCTACTAATATACCCAGAGGGAAAAATTCACTCAAATAGGACAGAGCTGTAATTGGGTTTGAAGCTAAAAAAATATATCGGGGGGGGGGGCGTAGTGGGGAGAGACAGTGGAAAGCTTCCTTCATGCAACAATTTTACCCGGCAGTTTCTCCAGTGTAAGGGCGAAGCCTGATGATCAGCTCTGCAGCCCTAAGCATGGAGTGGGCAAGTGCCAGGGACGAACTGTCAATGTTCATGAGCCATGCTCACTAGCTCACTTAAGGATTTTTGTACTACCTTTTATTTATGGTCCCCCGTTTACAAAATTTAATATAGGGCACAATGACAATGGTTCTGAAAACAACAAAACAGTACGTGAAAGCATCAGTTAGGCCACGTCTTCTGAAGACTGTAAAATATTCTAAAAGGTCTGGGAGGGTTTTGCTGGGTGTCAAAAATATGGCAATGCAGAGGGCCAAGCAAGCCTTGCAAGAGAGAGTTCTCAAAATGGAGTGCCGCAACTGAAAATGTTTGCCACCCACTTCACCTCCAACAAAGAGCACAGTGTATGGGGCAGGCTGATACGGGAATGGCCTGCTCTTTGCACACAATAATGATTTTCAGTGTGACCATGGCCAACTTGGTTGCACAACTACTTCACGCAGGTCGTCAAAGAGGCCCCTTTTAAAGGCTTACATTAACCCTGTCTTGCCGCCTAATCTCTCTACTGCACTTGATAGGAGGAAGCAATCAGGTGTTTACATGCTGCCTTAACATTCAAAACCAAGGTCAAAAGGTAAGGGTTGCTCTAAATAGAATTGCTTCAAGGAGGTATTGCTCTTTTGGCTTGCTTCTAGAGTACAGTGGTACCTCGGGTTACAGACGCTTCAGGTTACAGACTCAGCTAACTCAGAAATAGTACCTTGGATTAAGAACTTTGCTTCAGGATGAGAAGCAGCAGGAGGCACGGAAGCAGCAGGAGGCCCCATTAGCTAAAGTGGTACCTTGGTTTAAGATCAGTTTCAGGTTAAGAACGGACCTCTGGAACAAATTAAGTTCTTAACCCAAGGTACCACTGTACGTGTTTTAAATATCTGGGGGTTGTTTGTGTGTGTGTGTTAGCACTAAGCCAGCCACATTGGGGTGTTTTGGTAAGTAAAGCAGAGTCCAAATAAAATATGCAAAGCAATGCTGTTATTTTTATTACTATTTTGTTGCTTTGTTATTCTTAAGCTGGGGTTGGCAACCTAAAGCCCATGGGCCACAAGTGGCCCATGAGGGGTCATTTAACTGGCCCATGGGCCCCCACCGCCCGCTCAGAGACCCCCGCCGCCCACTTGGTTGGCTCCTGTGTGCTGCATTAAACCAGCGCAGAGCAGAGCGGGGACCGCCTTCCCCAACACTGACCTTCTTCCCGTTGGCTGCAGGAAGGTCCTGCAGCCAATGGGAAGCTGCGCATGCCTCCTCTACGCCGGAAGGAGCGCCGGAAATAGCGTTTGCACATTCGTGTGTGCGAGCGCACTCCGGCTCACTGCGGCGTCTGCAGGACCATGAACCGGCCCAAGCCTCAAAAACTTTGCCGACCCCTGTTCTTAAGCATGCAGAAAGCTATTTTCCTGTGCATTTGAGCAGCCCAAGCTTTTGCACATAAAAATACCATAGATATGTTTTATCAGCATACATTGGTGGTGAAGTAAGTGTTGATTTGATTAACAGGAGACATTCACTTTTCCTCTTGATTCATCTTTAAATAGTTGCTGAGTTTCCTATCTCAAATTTTAGCATGTACATATCTGACTTACAAGGCATGGATACCTCAGCAGTTATGTAGTCCAACAAAGCTTATTTGGCACATCACTTTGCACACCTTGACAGCTATTTGTATGCAGTAGACAAAAATATGCTACTGACAGTCTTTCAGCTGAGAGTGTGATAAATTGTACTGTGGGCATTTGATGCAGGCATCTAATCTTTCACTAGGGCAGTGGTTTTCAGACTGCCTTCAGTGAACACTTTCCACATCGGTTTATCTGCTGCCAGACCGCATGCAAATTGCAGAGGATTCTGCTGACTGTTCTAGGCTGCACATTCCAAGTGTTCAAGCGGTGGCTGACTAGACCTACTCAGCATAGCACAGCCTAGAACACACATGACACTCTTCTGCAGCTGTTCAGTACAGTGGTACCTCTGGTTGTGAACGGGATCTGTTCCGGAGCCCCGTTCACAACCTGAAAAGAATGCAACCCGTATCTGTGCACGCGGGTCATGATTCACTGCTTCTGTGCATGCGTGTGACGTCATTTTGCACGACTGCGTGAGCAACGAAACCCGGAAGTAACCCTTTCCGGTACTTCTGGGTCGCCGCAGGACGCAACCTGAAAACGCACAACCTGAAGCAAACGTAACATGAGGTATGACTGTAGATCAGAAGAGCAATAGTGGTGCACAATCTTTCAGAAAAGCTCATTTGCCACCAATGTTCTCCATAAGAAGGTGCTGGGAAACTTCTGATTAACCTGAGCTTCTCTGGAACCATTTATTGATCTGATGGGAGCAGGGTCCAAAGTGATGTGTACGACTTAAGGTCATCTGCTTGCTATGCCTTTCAGCCCTGCCTCCACCTACCTCTCCAGTCTATAATGCCTATTCCCCTTAGTTCAAATTATTGGCCTAGCAATAATAGTGTCAGCAAAATGAGCAGATTAATTTGAAGGCCAAGATGGTTTGCATAGTGCAGGAGTTAAGAAGCACAAGCTGTAAGGCAGGATGCTACCAGCTGAAGCCCCCCAGGCTCTTCTCTTCTCTAATAAATAAATATCAAGCCAGTATACTCAAAGTCTCATCGCTGTCCTCTGCAATATGGCAAGAAAACCAGTCTAGCTTGCATCATAGTTGGGAAGGTTTACAGAAACAAAATATGCTTTAATCGCTACATGAATGCCAAGTTATTCTTACACATACTGTAAAGACTTACCACAGTCAATTTACCCCCTCCCCCAATTCACCAAGCTCTTTGATATTTTGGGTGCGAGGTCTTTTTTCAAAGCCTTCAAATCAAGCCATCATATCCTTCGACTTGCACGCTTTTGTACATGCAACATGCCAAAAATGTACACCAACTTGTTTCCTGAACTGTGTCTACATTCCTCATTAAAAGTTAGTCCTAGTTCAACTGGTACTGCTGCTGATTTTGTTTTCGCCCCACCTTTTTGTATGTGGGAGTTGGTGTGCAAGAGAACACGCTTGCCAATTTGCCATTAAAATAACACTTAAGACCATATGATAAAGAGCAATGTGACGTTTTTAAAAAGAAATTAAATACAGTCAACTTATTTAGCGCCTGTAAAAGTAACGCCAATAAGTTAGATGTACCTTATGCAGAGATAGGTCATCTAAGGATACTAGACATGGCAAGAGAAAATTAAGATAAGCAATGAGGTGTTATATACTTCCTATATTTTGAGAAATATTCTCCTTAGCCTACACTCCATTTGGAAGCATAGCTCACTGAAATTAGCAATTCCTGTTTCAGACTAAAGGTTAAGCATATTATGAAATTATTGGGAAACCCCTTTACATCTAAATTTAGCTCCCATTGTGTCAAGTTTAGGAGCCAATAAGATTTAATAGCACTTCAGTCAGAAAACACAAAGTCCAACTTGCCATGGATAAGCCAGTATCCAAAGAGCTTCTGTGATGTCTGTATTAACAGTGAACTCTAGATTAGACTGAAGCAGCGTGAGTCCATGCTGAATTGCACTCCCAGGTTTATAGTTTCTACTTGGGGATGATCTTCAGGGGCCTCATGTTGTAGAATTTACGAGTCAAGGGTACATAGTTTAGTATGTTGTATTAGCATTATAATATACAGTACTTGATATATAGCAAATGGGATTATACTTCAGTTCTACACCCAAGAGCTAAGGAAGTAAAACATTTTTGCAGGCATATGTAATATTGAAGTCCATTGAGGATAAGGACAATATCCGAGATATTACATCCAGATAACACACACTTTATATGTGGGACAGGACTAGCATCTTGTGTATATGGTAGCATTCAACTCTCCCTTTAAATATAATATGGTCATTACTTAGAGAGTAAAGGGTGCTATCTGACCTCGTCAGTTATGACTAACTTAAGTTCACTGATCTCAATAGGTCTCCTCCGAGTACAAATTAGTCAAATGCCACCCAAAATGTTTAGCTTTAGAAGAGAGTGCTCAGTGAGGGAGCTGTGCATGCAGGTTTCTGTCCTTGTCTTATAACATGCTCAGTTAATAAATGCTAAGCTTCAAGCCAGCCAAAAGCTCCTTGACACATGAATAAGGAAAATACTGAATCAGCCAAGATGTGGTCTTTCCAGCTGAACTCAGCTTTGTGGAAGTCAGCCAAGTTGGCTGAATGCAGCCATTCCTAGCTCCTCCTCCTCTACCAGCAAGTACAATAATCTATTTACAGAAGGCAGAATGTTCTCCTTTTGTCTGCCAATAGGCAGACATCGTTCGAGGGCAACTGTCAACTTCTTCATTATAGCGTTAGAACCCAGGAGCCAATAGCCTCTCTCCCTCCCACTCTGCTGTTTGATTGAGGGGAAAAATAATTGCATGAGTTGCTTAATCAGAGCCATTGCTCTGTTACTAGAGTCAGTTCTACCTACATGGGGCTACTAGAAGCTGTGCAAGTCCCCCATTTAAAGTTCCAATTTAGCCCATCTTATCTTTGGGGTGAAGAAATGCTTAATCAACATGAATCTACTGATTGAAATGGAAATTTTTGCTCATGTTTTGGTTCCCTTTGGAACACTTAATCTTTTTAAAAAACAAGTGCAGGTGGTCATATTTGAGAAATCTGTTCTAAGCCACATTAAGACATTGGTGTGTCTTAAGATAGGCATCAAGCTAGCTAAAACAATTCTCAGTGCAAATGAAATAGTTTTTCTATTACTTCTGCAGAATGTAAGTCAGAAAAAAAATCCCAATAGTCTGGCAGAAGTCCATTTATTGCTTAATAGCACAATGGGGAAACGGAAAATGAAACAGATCAGAAACATTATTTTGACAGTGATTAATGAATCAGCCAGTGGTACTCAATTTAGGTTAACACTCAACAAAGAGCAGCAGCCAAGCATTCAGGTCCATGGTCTGGAAGGCTGGTAAAACAGCAGTTCCAAGTAGCCATTTATGGTTTGGTCTACACAGGCATTTTTTCAGCTGGTACCAAGGCATTTGGGTAGCAACAGTGGAGCTCGTATGTGTGGAAATTTAAGTGATATTTAAATAACATATATAGATGTTTCCGCATTCACAAGATGGAGCAAGAAAGTTAGAATTGACTGTGGTCAAGTTCTGCCTTGAGCAGGAAAAAAATCCACTGCCCTAAAATTCAATGAAGGCTTAGCAACGGAGCTTATGAGACAATGCATTGCTAAACACTGAGCATCATTCTATCTAGCAACCCATGCAGATAGTCTTAAAATAGTATCACTGGAATTCAATAATCTACCCAAGCAATTTCAAGAAACAAAGTCTAGCTTTCTGAAGCAGAGATCATTCTCAAAAAAATACGAAGATTTCTGTATTCCATGTAACTTTCCTGATACTTTTCTTTCTTTGCCAGGAGAAAAGTGTGACAAGCACACCCTTGCGCTACACAGAGGGTTTGTATTAATAAGCTACAAATGCCCCGACCCTCAATGAGCTTCAAAAGGTCTGCTGTTCAACATTGATATACTTGTTCTCAGAAGAGCCCCTGGTTGTCCCTGTGTGATTTATTCCTTTCTAGTTTTGTTACCATGTGCAACATCTAAAGAAACATCTATAACCAAGCAGAGATCTTAGCCACAAGGTTTCTTTTTTCTTGCCTGAAAGCAAGTATAATCTCCATTGCTGCTGAAACAAAGTTTGGAGAGCACTTTAAATGTTAGTTTGCAGATGAATACAGAAGTTAACTTGTTTTAGTTTCTTACAGATTCATAACCTAGATACAACCTAACTCATGTCTTCATAATTCCCAACAATTTAAAATGGCAGTAAGTCTTGTGTATCTTTACAGTGACTACAAGTGTCTCAGCAAACAGCACAATCAGACCCTGGCTGTGTGTTGCTTCAGAATTCCAGGTTACTGAGCTGCAAATTATGTTCTCTCAAGCCAGCATCTGGACAACACCTCATTAGACACAAGCAAACATGACTTCTAGAGAATTAATGTCATAACCTTGAGAAATAGGTACTTCAGAGTCAACATCATCGTAACAAAAAAGGCATTACTTGTGAATGAACTACCTGCCGAAATGCTACTCTACTCATCTTAACATTCTGCACATTTTCTACAAAGAGATCAACTGGTGCCCTGTTACACAGCTAGGACCTTTTGCTCTGCATGTTAGCTTGCTAAATGTAGAAGGTTTATACCCTACCTGCAGTCTTAAGCAGTATAGTTATGCAACAAACACATAGTTAAGGCCACAAGTCCTAACCCTCTTACCTGGGAGAAGCTTCATTGAATTCAACAGGTCTTAAATAGGGAATTCAATAGAGTGGGATTGCACTGTTATTTTCATGATACATTTTGTTTTAGCGTATTCCTACTTTTAAATGTTTTTTTCTCAAGTAATCTATTTGTAACTTAGCTGTGGATAAATTTGAGCACCTATATTGCTACAAAAAGGCTACAAGTATATAGTACTTGATGGGCAAATCTTGGTCTCCTCAGGCACATTTATATAGCACAACAATTTAACAGCTAGTATAATTTTGGTTTTCACCAAAATTTTGGCGGTCACTGGACCTGGCAGGGCATCTAGGAGGTCGCTGATTTTTCCCCATCTTCCTTCCTTGCAAATCATTGCAGTTTTACAAACGCCTACAGTAACTAAACTGAAAAATGCCTATCTTTGGTTCAGAAGAGGTCCTTGCTGTCACAGTTGCTTCTCTAATGGGAGAAAAAAGCTGCATGTCCATTAACTGTTCTGGCCCTTTCTTTTATGCTCCTTTTCAAGGAAACGGTAGACGCTCAAACACCGCAGTTATATAAATACTGAGCACCTAACCAAGCAGCTTAACTTGGTTCAGAATTGTTTGTGCAGATTCATGCCACAGTAACTGTATGTTACTCAGAATCCCATAGGGTTTGCTTCCTGATAGGTGTTTGCAGGATTGCAGTCTGAATTGGTTAGAAACGAAGGCTGGAATTGGTGATCCACACAGGCCTGCTAAAAAAGGGACCCCATAAGTTTCCAAACCTATGGAAATATATTATTCTCCTTTCCCAGCTTATTCATTTATATGTTCCACATTCTTTCCAGAATGTGGAATAAAGTAGAAGGATATTAAATGGACTAAGACCTGGGAGATCAGGATAAAAGTCGCCCACTCAGGCACAAAGGTTCCTGTGTGACCTTGGGTCATTCACAGTCTCTCAATCTAACATACCTCACAGGGTGGTTGCAAGAATAACATGGGGGAAAGTGGGTGCGTGAGTGCCACCTTGAGTTCCTTGGATGAAAGGTGGAATGGATATAAATGTAAAACTGATAAATAAGGAACAAGGAAAATAAAATGTGTCTCCCACCTGCTTACTCCCAATTTTTGAATTGAGAAAGGGGTGACCAAGTTTGGAATCTTGGGAAAAAGTCTATCTGAAAATCAAAGAGAAAAGCATTGGGAACACAACCAGCATATTCAGACCTACAAAAATCAGACTTTACATGTGGGTCCTCAGCAAATGCAGTATGTGGCTATCTGTTAGGACAGGTTAGCCTGGGTGGAGGGTACAGGCAGGTGTTATCCATGATCCTAAGTATGCTACATATAAGCTCTGCACACTGAGTGTGGACTCATCTGGACCATTCTCTGCACCATTCTACTTGTTTTAATAGCATTTTAAGTTTGGTGAAGTGTTTGGTAGTTGCTTTATCCTCACATCAATCCTGTAAAGTAGACCACAGTATGATTTTATCAGAACAACCAAAAACAAACATTAAGGATCAGAGGTGTAGCGTGGGAGGGTGTGTGTGTGTGTGTGCCGTGGCCCCAAACGCAAACAGGCGCCCCCAAAGTAGGCTCCTTCATCGGATCCTGGCCAGAAGGAGCTACACCTTGGCTGCAGTGCTTGGACCTGGCACAACTCCACCCCTGGGTCAGGCCTGACCTGATGGTGGAGAGAAAGACGAGAGTGGGCAGCAGCTTCCCCACCCCTCTCCTAACCCTGAACTGTGGCACGTGCCCCCCTCAGGGGCACGTCCCATGCGCCCACCCCGGGCAACATTGGCATACGTTCTGCCACGGTTAAAGACCAATTTATTAGGGAATGAGCTTTCTGGGACTAAAGTCCTTCATTCTTGGTGACTGACAAAAATCTGTGGAACCAAATATTTGTTAGCCTCAAAAGTTTTATTCCTGCTGTAAGTCATGACTAAGCTGACTATCCTTTCAACTGAAAGTGTATCACAACACCCATCATCCCTGGCTGTTTGCCTTGCTGGCTGAGGCTGATAGGAGTTGAAGCCCAACAAGGCCACCACTCTAGTCCTATGGCAAGCAAACTAGTAGAAACAGTACCAGAACTTCTGGCACCATAAGAGCATTTAAAAGTGAGGAACCCAAGTGGCATAAGGCCCTCTAGCACAACAGGACTCTTAGTAATGACAGTAAATGTTAGTTCGAAAAGCACTCCACTAAGAGATCAAAGACTAATTTTACCTTACTGAAAATATAGCATATTTTGGATTATAGCTACCTTTTTAGCATGTAGTTAAGAGCTACCTTGAAAAAAACCCCAGCAAGTCTCATTAAGCTGCTTTTGGAACCACTTTGCACTAAGAAATACGACTCAAGCAAACATCCACTCAGAAGGTATCTACTCCATCTTTTACTCTTAGGCAAATTTGTGAAACTATAGGGGTTATGTCTGCCTTTTCCTTTATCAAACTCCCTCCTTTCTCCCTCTTGTGTCCTCTCTTCTGCTGACATTAAACCATTAAGCCACCACAGCAATAATCTGACCATCAACCAAAGCTGACACATATCCAACAGTAAAACACCATGAATATGCTTCTAAATGAGCTCTGGTTAGCCTAATCACCATTGTTCAAATACTGAAATGAAGCCACAGCTTTTTATCCTCAAGGAAGAAGATTCCTACATCAATTGCTAAACTTGTTGAATATTCTGCACCGATCTGTCACAGCATTTCAGTGGCTTCCTAAAAAAAAAAAAAGCTTGACAACTTTCAGGGTGTCCTGGTTTTTACTTTTTGAAATATGGCAATCCTAAATGGGAACAGAATGGCCTGGTCCATAATAAATTACTATTTCTGCAGCAATGCTACCATTAGACACTTTTACCTAAAAGCATTTCATGCCTATCCCAACTGGTTGGGCAGCTGTCCAAGGACCGCTGCAAGGCAGATCCCACCTCCAAATAACAATATCGTTATACTGAGCTGTTCTACCAAACCCTGATGGTGCTTGAGCAAGCCAGGAAAGTTCCATCATGTGATAAGAAGTCAGCCCAAGGGAGAGCAAGTTAGTGGTAAAGTGGGCAGCACTGTTGACCTCACTAGCTGCACCTTTTTACAGGCCCATATGCAAAAGCTCTCCTAGTTTTAGCGTGGTGGCAAATAATAATAATAATAATAATAATAATAATAATAATAATAATAATAAATGACACACATTCCAAGTGCGGTGGAGAAAAATGGATTACTCTCCCCTTTCCCTGCCATGACATTCAGATGCCTCGGAATGCAGCAAACGCTTGTCCAAAAGACAAACCACTTCCCCGTCACCATAATGAGAAAATCTGCGTCCATCTGCGCCTTCAGTCTCGCCGGGGGCGGCATGCGGAGGAGCCCAGTGCCAGCCATCTCCAGAGCCCTAGACAACCTGGACCATCATCTTCCCCAAACCACCTCCCGCCAAGGCCTCCCCTCCCCCCGAAGATGCTGCGACCGACCTCGGCTCGATGGCAAGGCTCGCCTGGTCCCCGCAAACCGTGGCGGCGGCGCCGCCTCTCCAGTCGGCCTATGTATGGCGGGGAGGCCCCTCGCTGAAAGCTTCAGCTTCCTGACGCGCGGCTCTCGAGCCGGGGCGCCCCCCTCTTCCCCGCCCCCTTTCCCGGCAGCGGCGGCGGGGAAGGAAAGGTCCGCCTGGAGGAAAGCGGCTCTAGGCGGGGGAAGAAGCGGGAAAGTCCCCGCGGGCCGCGGAAGCTTCTCCCGCCGCGCGCCGGGCTCAACCCTCTCCTTGCGGGATGACAGGCGCCGGTCTTGGCGGGCTGACTCACCCACCTGCTTTCGTCTCGCCCCTGGCCAAGCGGCGACGGCTGCGGCGACGGCTACGACGACGAGGCGCTCTGCAGCTGGAGCGCCCGGCCCGTCCTATTTAAGCAGCCCGCAAAAAAGAAAAAAAGGAAAGAAAACAAAATACCCCCGGCCGGAGCTGTGGCGGCAGCGGCAGCAGAGCGTGTGGCTACGTCGCGTCGGGCCCGCCTTTCCTGCAAGCGCAACGAGAGCTGGGGCACTAGGACCCTCAGGAGGCTGGCCAGCCAACCAGACGACGTCCTCTCCTTTGCGCCCACAGCCAATCGGAATTTGGGAGGACGAGGACGCGGAGGAAGGCCGGGCGCAGTCAGTCACAGGGCGCCACGGGGCAGAGCCAGTGGTTCGGGGTTGGCCTGGAACTCGGAGTTGCAGAGGAGGGAGGGACTGCGCGCGGGCGGAAGGGCTGCGCTCTGCGCATTCTCAAGGGACCCGCGGCGTGCGCTCGCCTGCCCGCCAGCTACCGCAGCTCGCGCCACCTAGCTGTGGATGCGCATTAAGGATCGAGGGTCTGGTCCGCGAAAGCTGATGTCGCCATAAAGCGGCTAATAATTAAAAGGCGGCGTAAGACTCCGCTGCGCACCACCTCGCTTGTTGGTGTTGTTGTTGTTAGTTCAGCGCAACTGCCCCTCTGGAAACTGATTTATTGCATCACATGTTCTGTGGAATGAGACCGGCTCAGAGGAAAAAACAGGTTCCCCGGAAGAACCAAGCATCCACCAAAATTAAGCCCTTTAAGAAGCAAGAGCAAGCCAAAACAAACAAAAACGTGCGCACACCCCTTACACCGTCAAGCACTCGGCTTAACAGGGCAGTTCTACACGGGTCTACTCAGAAGCATGTCTCCATGAGTTCTATGGGATCTGTGGCCTGGGAGAACAAATCCTAGGAAGCAGCATCACTTCAGTGCTTACCCCCCAAATAAATGAAACAAACCTACCGCCCTTTTTATATGGGGGGAAAGAGAGTGTTCTTTGACTGCACATTTGCCGCTGAATTACTTCTCAGTAAACCTACCCATTCTTAAGGAAACCAGCCCTGAGTGCTCACTGGAAGGACAGATCCTGAAGCTGAGGCTCCAATACTTTGGCCACCTCATGAGAAGAGAAGACTTCCTGGAAAAGACCCTGATGTTGGGAAAGATGGAGGGCACAAGGAGAAGGGGACAACAGAGGACAAGATGGTTGGACAGTGTTCTCGAAGCTACAAACATGAGTTTGACCAAACTGCGGGAGGCAGTGGAAGACAGGAGTGTCTGGTGTGCTCTGGTCCATGGGGTCACAAAGAATCAGTCACGACTAAACGACTAAACAACAACAAACATGATTAGTTGCCCACAGAGGTAACTCATAGAGCTTGCCAAAGTTTACATCCCTCCCCCCTCCTTATGGTAAATACCTGTGAGAATGGGACTTGCACAAGGTGCCAAGATGTATCTCCAGGTAGGGCAGAGAATGTCCCATCTGAATACTCCGCTAGATGGACCAATGGTCTTAACTAATGCAGCTGCCTGTGTTCCTCTCAGAGGAACTGGAGAAGGGAGAGGACTAGGAGACAGACTCAAATCTCTCTATCATGAGCAAAAGTTTGATGGAGAGACACCCAAAAGGTATTCTTTCAGTACTGAAAGGTATTCTTTCAGTATTGAAACAGTATTGGGGGGGAAATGCTTGAAGTATCATTTTGCTATTCTGTTTTCAAACCATTAAACCAGCCTGTTATTCAGTGGCATAATTCGTACCTCTCCCCTCTGCCTCACATTTTGTGTCTCAGGAGAGCATTTTTATCCAGTGGCATCTATATATAGTGACTAGATTTTAAAATCTAGTCTATGTCTGTCATTGTGAAAGAGAGGCTTTGTGTAACTTGAGCCAGATCTTTGTAATAGTCCCTCTCTTTGAGACCCTGCCCATAGCCCCTTCCTCATTGCTACACATACTCAGCAGGGACTAGTGTCATAATTTCCAACTTACATAATTCTTTATTGCTCCCCCAATAATATAACCAAACAGCAGGGGTTGCAATATCTAACTATTAATGCTAAATGTTCGCATTGCATCCCTTCTCTCTGCCTGCCAGAAAGAACACTCTGCTCCAACAGAGTGCCCTGGGGTTGCAAAACTGAAGGGAAGCATATCCTGTCCCCATTCATTGGCCAGAAAATTAAGGGTGGTTGGGTGGCATGTGTGTGTGTGTATTTAAAGGCAGGGATCTGTAACTTTATGTTCTTAACACTCCAGTCACTGAAGTGCATTGATTCCACATAGGGTCATCATAGCTCTTGCACACCAGCTACTACAACACCATATTTTAATGAGCTGTGTCATATCTACTGATGCCACTAACTTATGTTATCTTACCTATAAATTGCTGAAGTCTGATACTAGATTTATACCTGTATATAACCCAAACAGATATATATAATTTATGCACTTTTGTGTATTCACATAATAATGATTTTGCATTGGTATCAATACGCTTTCTCTTTTTTGGGGTTCACTGACTTCCTCTTTAAATTGAAAAGGAACTACCAGTATGTTGCTGTTGATGGACGAGGAAAACATTTCAGCAGAAAAAAACCTTTCTACTTATTAATGTAGATCAGGGGTAGGCAAACTAAGGCCCTTTTATTTAAAATGCATCTCTGGGTTATTTGTGGGGCATAGGAATTCGTTCATTCCCCCCCCCCCAATATAGTTCAGCCCACCACATGGTCTGAGGGACGGTGGACCGGTCCACAGCTGAAAAAGGTTGCTGACCCCTGATATAGATGATAGAGCAAAAGGTAACAAACAAAATATTTCAGTACTCCATCTGTATAGGGTTCTGTGTGTGCTTTTAAATACCCCTTTTATGCACAGTAAATTATAGTTTAACAGAAGAGTTCACTGTTGCTTATAGAGGACTACATTAAAGTTATGGTAAGTTACGCAGTGTGGATCTGATTAAATAAAAACCTGTTTTGCATATCAAAGTCAATTCCTGTATTTCTGGGGAAATGTTTGGCAAATATGTCACAATAACCCATGAGGTTGCTTAACTGCATCTTCACTCCTGGATTAAATAAGCAACTAGGGGCTGTGAGTTAGGAAGTGGAAACCAGTTCCCATCATCATATACCTTTGGGTGCTTTTTTTTGAGTGAGACGTTTAAATTATTTGCCAAAAAGGGAGGGGGAAGGGAAACAAATGAAGAATATTGGGGCATTTTCTGAAGAGTGATATAACAGGAGGAGGAGGAAATAAAAATGAGAGACCTGTCCATTTATGATTTCTATTTCTTTTTTAAAAAAATTGTATAGTTTTAAGTATTAGATGCATGCCTATATATAATTGCTACTATACATATGCATTATTTAATCCAATTTGATTGTATATTTTAATCAGGGTACTCTGACACAAGGGAAGATAGAAAGCTAGATGGGAAATTTATGACCTTGGTAATATATCTCCAGTGGGTGGATACTCAAAGAACTGGATTTCATGTGGTCTGTACACTGATGCCAGAACAACATGTAAATACCTGTGTGGTAATACTTGTTTGTTCTTAGATTTTTTTTTTTCAAATAGTCATTTTGTTCTTAAAGGCTTATAGTACTGCAAGGAAGGATTGCCTTTCTCTGGGTTAAAACTAATCCGTTCATCCTTACAAAAAAACCCAAAAAACAGGATAGTCCACTCTGTCATTCACCTTCCCCAGAGTCTATTTACACGGAAATCTGAGAGAAGTATTCTGCCCTTTCTAGGTGCTAATGCCCACCATTCTAATGTACCAAAACCATAAATGGATTAAAGCTTATCCACTCAACTCCATGCATTCCTTTGCAATATCCACACCAAGCCCTCAGTCACGGTGCTGTGGAATGAAACAGAGCTGCTGGTGGGAATGCCTCCCTTTGCAAACTTCTCCATTTCATTTGTCTTTCAAAAGGTAGATGTGAAAACGAGTAGACTGTGTTTCTCTCCACCCCTGCCCCTCCCATTCAGGAAGATGTGCAATGCTATACTGATGAATGCATAAGCTTCTTCAAAAAAGGAACAGAATGGAAAGGCTGTGTGGGCATAGCCAGGACCTTTCTCTTGGAGGGACAGGCTTTTGTTAGGGAAAGCAGAACCTCATATTTGTATTGATTTGTACTGATTTTTCCTGATTTAGGGGAGCAGCTGCCCCCTTCCTGCCCCCCATGGAAAGGCTTGAAATGGTGAAGCCATTGAATATTGAGGGCACACATTTTGAGATCTACAGCCCAGTCTTCAACATGTATGTAAATCATGGAGAATCTCATTGGGACTTGGGGGCTCATCCACACCACTGTTTAATAGTAAGCTTCCTGTTCCCCCTCTAATTCCCCGTTGTTCGTTTGACATTATCCTCTAAATCATACTTCCCCCTCCCTCTATCTACATTTTCTCATATTCTTCCTTTTTTTGGAGTATCCCTGGTATGAGAAAATCTGGATTGAGGGAGAAGGAAGTATGGGAAGGCAGTGATTTAGAGGTGACCATCATATGGACAACGGAGAATTAATGGAGGCACAGGAAGCTTACAATTCACATTAAACAGCATCATGGATGAGCCTTTAGTAGCAGCACTTAGGACTGTAGCCCTTGCATCGTTGCCAGACCTGCTCAATCCTGCCTCCTTTCTGTTAGAACCATATTCTATCTGGTGTGTGTCAATGTGGCTGGGAATTGCAGGAGAACAAAGATAGAATGTATTACAGTATTTTAATATTTTTTTTAGAAGCCGCCCAGAGTGGCTGGGGAAGCCCAGCCAGATGGGCAGGGTATAAATAATAAACTACTACTACTACTACTACTACTATTATTAGCTGCCCTCTAGCCCCAGATTCAGTTGAAATGAATGGGACTTCTATTACCCCTCAGTGCAAATTGAAGGCATGGTGGAGGAGGTACTGATCTGGATCAGGACCACAGCAGGGGTTAAAGGGATACAGCTCCCCCAGTCCCCCACCCCAGGTTCCCAATCCAGACTGAGCAGCCAGGGCTAACAGTTTGGGTAACACAATTTAAATTGCTGCACTTCAAAACACAGATGTTTAGCTAACATATTTTGGCCCTTAGCCACTGTGTTCCATTAACAGCAGCAGTCTTTTTGTTGCCAGCTAGTTCCATCCCCATCTGTTCGATCCACTAAAGGTGGATCTGCAGCCAGGGCCTAATGATGCATCCTACACCATTATCTTTACCAGACTCTCTTCCTTGTTAAGTCCCTCAGTCACAGCACGGACTCCTACTGCAACTTGCAAAGTCCTCCCCAGTACTCACTGACAAAAAACTAAAGTGCTTCTCACCATGAATTAACAATTGCATAAAAATATGATGACGTATTAACAAGAACATCATAAAAGTGACATTGGAAATCGGTAAGGAATCAAAAGTATTGCTGCTCAAAGCCCCTCCCCCCCAAACATGAAATAATCTACTGAGGGGAATCAAGTTGCTTTGAGGTAAATTATTTGAGAATAACAGCTCAAGTTATAGGAAAATTTGGGGTGCGGCCTACAAACATCCCTACAAACAGGTTAGTGCAGTGGTGGCTGGTGCCTATTGGGAATGGGAGGGCGAGAGGCATGGAGACCAACAGTAGGTGGGGTTAGGGCCAATGAGAGGCAAGGCCACCTGTTTATAGTTTTGTCCCCATCCTCTTCCCTGCTGGATTGTACAAGGGCAACATAGGGATGTCATACTCCCGAAAGTGAAAATCCGGAGAAAGTTGTTGACCTTTTTTGTGGGGGGTGAAGTTTTTGGGTTTGTTTTTTTCTTTTTAACAGCAATTTTCTTTTTTTAAAAATCGCCCTAGTTGCAATGTTGACAATCTGATTCTCAGGCGTGTCCAAGAAAACTCAGACATATGGCAGCCCTAACATAGACAGAGGAAGCAGACAATCAACATCACCCTCCAGACTGGGAGTAAGAAGAAAGCAGGCAGGTGGAGGCTGAGGGCAGCCTGAGGTTGGTGGGAGCAGAACCCCCACCCTGCCCTTATGGGCTAGTTTCCACTGGGTTGGTGTGTATTTCTGCCACTGGTAAGCTTGTCTCTCTGGTCCTTTATTCCACAAGTGATAAATGTGCTTGCCTCCAGATCCAACGCTGACTTCTTTGGTGCTCCCTCATGCTTCAGGGAGACTACGACTTTCCATTCTGCATCCCTTGTGGGTTTATCCAATTAGAGATTTGTTCAGGGTGTTTATAAAAAAAAAAACCAAAATGGATAGGCTCATTTTTTATTATTGGAAAAAGAAAACCTTGAAGAACGGCTCTATCAATGGGAGTGACTTAAGATTGGGCCGGCAAATCAAGCACTGTACAGAGTACCTTCACCTATAAAATGAGTTTTCCCTGAGGTGGATGCATAGGAGAAGGCTATACATCTAACCAAAATGGGATAAGTGATCCTAAGTGTTCTGCAGCAGGAGCCTCAGACAGGTTATACTCATCTGGGAAAAGGTATGAACACATTCGAAGGGTGCAGCGCGAGAGACGTTCTCTATGAGTTTTGACTAATATAGCTGTGGCTTTCAAAATCTGGCCATAATAGATTTCTGATGCCACCTTTCCCAAGCCTAAGGGTAAAGGGATCCCTGACCGTCAGGTCCAGTTGCAGACGACTCTGGGGCTCATCTCGCTTTATTGGCCGAGGAAGTTGGCGTACAGCTTCCAGGTCATGTGGCTAAGCTGCTTCTGGCAAACCAGAGCAGCGCACGGAACACTGTTTACCTTCCCGCCAGAGTGGTGCCTATTTATCTACTTGCACTTTGACGTGCTTTCGAACTGCTAGGTGGCAGGAGCTGGGACCGATCAACGGGAGCTCACTCCATCACAGGGATTCGAACCACGGACCTTCTGATCGGCAAGCCCTAGGCTCTGTGGTTTAGACCACAGCGCCACCCGCGTCCTAGTTCCCACCAAATGTTCATGGATTATAACTCCCATCAGCTGTAGTCAGCATGGGCATTGGTCATGGATGAGGGAAGTTATTGCCCAAGCAGCAGGCTGGAGAAAGCTGCATTAAGCTCTCATTGTCTGATATACATTTGTTTCAAACCCTAAATCCACAAACCCCAAATATATATAACATAATGCTATTGAGACAGGTGCAGCCAGTTGCAGGACATGGTTCCCTGTTGAAATTGCATTCAGTGAAACTGAATGAATTGTGAGCTGAAAGGCCTCTTCACCAGGGAAATACCGATTTAAATGCCTGGCTTGAGAACACTGCTCACAAGAGGGGGGTAGGGAGAGAGAGAGTGAGAATTCATTTTGAAATAGGCCTGCATAACGCAAGGCCAGTGGGCTACTTGCAGACTCCATCCTATTTGCCGCTCCTGCAGGAGTTAAAACACTTCCTGCTTGTGTCCCACCACTGCCTCTGTAGAAATACCTTCTGATCTGCATTATGCATACTCTCCACTGCTTCTCCCTGCATTCGGAAGATCTGTCAACCTGTTTTCCAGCCTGTTGCAACCATCCAGCTATGCCAAACAACCTGCTTGCTATCAAGTTCCTCTCAAAATCAATTCATACATTACATTTTAAAGTGTGCACTTAAACATCCTTTAGTTTTGATTTTATTTTTAAAAAGAATGGCATTGGATTTCACTTAATGCTGTCGCAGTAAATAACTACTTCCTTGATCTGATTAATAGCCTTCTATCCTACCGTATTTGAATTGGTGGGGCCAGTGCTTTTTTCCTTAAAAAAATATGTTTAGGGGTACTCTCATTTTGACAGAAGAAAACCACCATTTTATATAGTTCAAATCAGGAAAAATAAATACAGTAAATGGACAAAAGTACAAAGATTCACAAAATGTTCAGGGGTATGCATACCCCTGCGTACCCCCGGAAAACAAGCACTGGGTGGGGCTATCTTTTTTGGTTGCAATGTGAATTTTATTATTTATGCATGCTGATTTGGGTCGCTTGCAGGTGCATGCATCACATGTAGTTCAGCCCCACACAAGTGATTGTATTTTTCTCTCCCTTTTGCCATTTCCCCTATAGAATTACCAAAAAGCATGCTTTTTATCTCAATATCTAACAAAGAGCAGCACTATATTTAGGGTGGTGCAGGTAGTTCATCCGCTCAGGGTGCTGAGCTGAGGTGGGGGGCAAAGAATTATAAATAATAAAGGAATTATTGTGAAAATAAGAAATATTGAAAGGGAGGCCACCAAATGTTTTGCTCGCTCAGGGCGCCATATTACCAAAGTCCATCCCTGCAAAGAGAGTCCCTTTCCCTAACCTCGGGGTGACATTAGGGCCTCCCTTCACCTGAATAGTTACGACATGCCTTTTCAAAGCCTACATCTCCTTGCCAAACCAAACAGGAAAGTAGTTTCTGAAATACTGATCACAAAGAGTTCAGAAAGAAGGAGGCACATGCCAGAAAGAAAGCAAACATTCTGGGCACAACCTAATGTTTGTAAATGCTGTTTCTAAAGAGAAAGAATGGATGTTTGTTGATGCTCATTAGCTCTCAAAAGGTTCCTTTTTTTCAAAAGCTCAGTTAATGGTGTTTGAGCACAGTAATCTGTTGGGCTGTATCACAACTGCTATATTCAATGGGACTTCCTCCTAAGTCTGCACAAACCAAGGGGATATAAGTGGTTCCCTTTCCTGTCGTACCCTCAGAGCAACTCTGTGAGGTAGGTTAGGCAGAGAGTAATCCTGACCCACCTGGTTACCCAATGAAAGCTTCATGGCTGTGTGGTCATTTCATACTTGGTCTCCCTTGTCCTACTGTGGCAACTACATCACACTGGCAATTAATACTACAGTGGTACCTCAGGTTAAGAACTTAATTCATTCTGGAGGTCTGTTCTTAACCTGAAACTTCTTAACCTGAGGTACCACTTTAGCTAATGGGGTTCTCCCGCTGCCGCCGCGCGAATTTCTGTTCTTATTCTGAAGCAAAGTTCTTAACCCGAGGTACTATTTCTGGGTTAGTGGAGTCTGTAACCTGAGGCATCTGTAACCTGAAGCGACTGTAACCCGAGGTACCACTGTACAATAGATATTCAACAGAAGCACTGTTAATGCATAAAGGTAAAGGTAAAGGTACCCCTGCCCGTACGGGCCAGTCTTGACAGACTCTGGGGTTGTGCGCCCATCTCACTTAAGAGGCCAGGGGCCAGCGCTGTCCGAAGACACTTCCGGGTCACGTGGCCAGCGTGACATCGCTGCTCTGGCGAGCCAGAGCCGCACACGGAAACGCCGTTTACCTTCCCGCTGGTAAGCGGTCCCTATTTATCTACTTGCACCCGGAGGTGCTTTTGAACTGCTAGGTTGGCAGGCGCTGGGACCGAGTAGCGGGAGCGCACCCCGCCGCAGGGATTCGAACCGCCGACCTTTCGATCGGCAAGTCCTAGGCGCTGAGGCTTTAACCCACAGCGCCACCTGCGTCCCTACTGTTAATGCATACATGAATATAAATAAGGATAACAGCTTACTATCTCTTCCTGATTTAAAGGTGCCCTCATCTATTTTGTAAGAATCTGATTGTACGACGACTTTAATCACTGAAAAGTGTTTTGAGTACAAGTTTTTCTTCTTCTTTGGCAATCACTTGTAGCCAAGTAAGATTGTCTTCCATGGTCTTAACAGTGAGTCCGTAAGTGACTGTGGAGGCCAATTCTGGATCCACACATCCTTCCACAGTGGGGAGGAGCTGATCACAATGAGGGTTTGCCAAGTGTGCCTTCCTCTTAGCTTGTTTCTCCCTTTTGTTCTGTGTTCGAGCGCCTTCAAAGCCCATGACACTCTACTTGTGCACAATCAACTTGTATATGTGCGGCACTGGAAAATAATTTAATAATTTGATTCATACCAGGAAATGAAGGGAGATAGCTGGAGACCCTCAGAGCCTGACAAGGACTTCAGTGAGGGCAGAGAAGAGACTGGAGGCACAGCGGGGCTTTGTTTAGGCTGCTCAGCCTCCCCACCTAACAGCTAATGTGCGTAATAGCGTAGCAGAAGCAGCTGCTTTTCCACATGTCCTCCAGCTCGCCCCATTGCTTCAATTCCAGTTGTGGATATTCTTTGTACAGTAGTTTTGATCTGGGTTGGAGAGGGAGTGGCAGAGAGGGCATTTAAATGAAAATCCTCACGCGATTTTCATTTATGCATGCAGGGCACTGGAACATAGCCCAGTAAGTGGGGAGTCACCTGTATGTTTCAGAAAAGGGTTATCCTATTGGCTCTGGCAACGGGGGGGATGAAGCCCCAGCCTCACGGCATTCCATGAACTGAATGGATGGGAGTTTGCATACCCTTAACTGGAGTTACACTCCTAATCGGATTTACTTCTGAGTAGAGATGCATAGGATTGTATTCTTAATGAACTAACTGCACCAGCTGTTCATCATTTGTCACTTCCTTTTTCTACTATGTTAAACACTCGTGATTTGGATAGGTACACATTTTAAGAAGGTCATAGACTGGATATTTAGAGGGCACCCTAATAGGAGGCAAAAGACGCCTATAGGAGGTATATGTATTTCCTCTCTCCGTCTCAATGCTGGCTCTCTTCTCCATAATTGCCCCATTTGCCAGAATGGCAGCTTGCCATACAATACTAGAAGTACAAGAAATAAGAAGCATAAACAGGATGTTTAGCTACTCAACAGGCTTTTACAGCTTCAGGCTCTGATGATGTCACAACACCCTGACACTGTTGTTGAACTCTTCTTTACTCACATTTGATCAGCTACATGCAAGGGCAGACTTTGGTAAGATGGCACCCTAAGTGAGGACAAAATTGGGTGCCTCCGCCTTAAATATGGATTGCCAATTTGTTGGAGCCTAGCAGGTTTGCCTTCTAATCCTTCCTAGGGTTAGGCAAAGTAAAGTACTACTGACTTCTGTGTGCTGGGGCAGCTCCATCATAGGCTTGCACACATTCCAGTTCTCAGCCCTTCCTTCAAATTCAGTTGTGCAAAACCTGGGTAAAGCCCTTTCTGCTGGAGAGCTGCAGCAAAACAGATGCAAGTGCAGTCATCATAGCTGATTGTTTATATGCTTTTTCCTACACGAGAATATGCAGATGTAGCACATGCAAGGCAAGCCAATGTGGTGCTCTCCATATATTCTGGACTACAACTCCTATTAGCCCTAGCAAACATGGTCAGTGGTCAGGATGATGGAAATTGTAGTCAAAAAGAGAGGGTTGCCATATTTCAAAAAGTAAAAAACCAGGACACCCCGAAAGAGCTGTGGACCTTTTTTTAAGGAAAACCCCTAAGTTGCTGAGATTATTTTTTTTACAAAATCGCAAAATAAACATGATTTTTTGATTGACTTGCCTAAGATCCAGGACAAAACGCCACCTTTCAGAAATCCCCCCCCGGATGTCAATTGTGACTTTGAAATTCCAGTAATGTCCGGGAAAATCCAGATGTATGGCAGCCCTACAAAATATCTATACGGCACTGCATTGGCTCCCCCAGCATATACACCACACATTTAAAGTTCAGGACTTCCGGGGGGGGGGAATAATCATAGGAATTGTAGTTGTTTTTTTTAAAAAAAGGGAATTTTGGGGGGAGGGGAAAGCTATGTGCTTTTAATGTATGATGTATACACAGTTTCAATGGCTGCAATCCTAAGTACATTTTCTAGGGAGTAAGAACCACTAAAACAGCAAGTCATACTTCTGAGTAAACATAGACAGGGTTGCACTGCATGACATGTAAAATCAGCAGATATATTGCGTGATCAACAAAATGATCAGGTGGTTTGCTCTACTCTTGAATAAATAAAAGCAGTTTCAGTCATATATGCCCAGGATTGACCTGTCTGGCTTGAAATGTATGAGCCACTTTCCCAGAGGGCTCTTAAGGTGGCATACAAAAAAACCCAATGCAAATACAATAAAAGTTCCGCAAGCTGAAAACAGGCAAACATTAAACAGTGCGTAAAACAATTCAAAGCCACAGAGCAAATTAGCAAAATCAACAAGACAAGCCATCTTCCTTCCTTGCATTTTCAAGTTGTACCAGCTTCTGTTCTGTTCTGATTAGCTGGATTTGGGATCACTTCTATGGCAGGCAAAAATCACTGGGTATTGAAGATCAGGGAAAATACAGGAAATAAAATGAGGCACTTTACAAATATGGTTCTCCCGTCTTCTCTTCATCAAGCTCTGCTCTGTCCATTTGCCCCAGTCCCCCCTCATAACTTAATAACTTGCTAAAGAAACATGTGCAATGAGTGTTTACAGGTCGTTCCCCTTGCCCCACATTTGATGCCAAGAGCATGTGCTATATTTAATGGACCAATCTGTAAGGGAGGAATGCAATCCTGAGAACACTTGAATTGGCAAAGCCCCATCCAAACGTCCTTGCTAAAGGATAGCGAATGGGGACAGCAGCAGTGAAAGAACACTTGTTTGGCAGACAAGTTGTCTCAATACTACAGAGCAGGAGGATTAAACTGTGTCCTTCCTGCATCTCTCTGGAGAAGAGATGGAGCCATGTGCCAGTTCTAGCTCTTGCTTACTGAGGCTTACTAAATGAACAGGTGTGATGTTAGTCCTAAGTTTCTGGAGTAATACTTATCCTGCAGTCCAGATGACTTGGGCAACCAGAAGTTGCAAGAAGAAGAGTTTGGATTTGATATCCCACTTTATCACTACCCTAAGGAGTCTCAAAGCGGCTAACATTCTCCTTTCCCTTCCTCCCCGACAACAAACACTCTGTGAGGTGAGTGAGGCTGAGAGACTTCAGAGAAGTGTGACTGGCCCAAGGTCACCCAGCAGCTGCATGTGGAAGAGCGGAGACACGAACCCGGTTCACCAGATTACGAGTCCACCACTTTTAACCACTACACCACACTGG
The DNA here is from genome assembly GCF_964234715.1 of Podarcis melisellensis. Lineage (NCBI taxonomy): Eukaryota > Metazoa > Chordata > Lepidosauria > Squamata > Lacertidae > Podarcis > Podarcis melisellensis. Next base: position 50,301,121 of record NC_138541.1, read on the forward strand.
CACTCTAGCAACTCACCTATGTGATAACCCCCAGTACAATGGTACCTCGGTTTAACCCAGTACAGTGGTACCTCGGTTTAAGAACAGTCCTGTTTAAGAATGATTCGGTTTACGAACTTCACAAAACCAGAAATAGTGTCCCAGATTGAGAACTTTACCTCGGTCTAAGAATAGAATCCGAACGGTGGAAGGGCACCGGCGGTGGGAAGCCTCATTAGGGAAAGTGAGCCTCAGTTTAAGAACAGTTTCGGTTTAAGAATGGACTTCTGGAACGGATTCAATTCGTAAACCGAGGTGAAGGTACCCCTGACCATTAGGTCCAGTTGTGGACAACTCTGGGGTTGCAGAGGTCATCTCGCTTTACTGGCTGAGGGAGCCGGCATTTGTCTGCAGACAGCTTCTGGGTTATGTGGCCAGCATGACTAAGCCACTTCTGGCGAATCAGAGCAGCACATGGAAACGCCATTTACCTTCCCGCCGGAGCGGTACCTATTCATCTACTTGCACTTTGATGAGCTTTCAAACAGCTAGGTGGGCAGGAGCTGGGACCAAACAACAGGAGCTCACCACGTTGCGGGGATTTGAACCGTCGACCTTCTGATCAGCAAGCCCTAGGCTCAGTGGTTTAGACCACAGCACCACCCGAGGTATCACTGTATATATATTTAAAAATACCATGGGTATATGGGGTGTTAGGGAAGGGGTAGTGCCTCTGGTGGGGGACATGTTGTACTCCTTCTGGGGTAGTTTGTCCACCTTTGGTCTCCATCCTGCATTCAGCTCTTACCTGTGGCTCCTAGGAGCTGTCAGTATGTGACAGAGGCCACACCCCAGGAAACAGCTTCAACGGGCCAACTAAACCAGGTGAGATAGTCGATGGGTCTCAAATCCTCAGTGAGTTAGAGACTTCCCTTGCATGTGAAGACAGGCTCCGGCGGATTGAGTGGTTAAGACCAATAGTGGATCCAATGGTCAAGAAAGCAGTTTCTGCACATGCTGTAGAGGGGGCAGATGGGGCTCTTCAACCTGGGAAGGTAGCCCATCTAGGAGAAGGAAAACTCTGATCCTACACCTCTGCTACCTTGTGGGATAACTTCGGGAGAAGAAAAGACTAAGAAGTAAACCATATACAAATCTGGAGTCCCTGAGATGGTTGGAGGGCGCCTTGTACGCCTCTTTCCAGCAATCCCTGCTCCTAAGCTGGTGCCTAATGTATTGCTCTGTTGTCCTTTGAAACCATATCAGTGTGGCCAAGAGGGGACCTTGTCATCTGGGCAGCTTAGGACCACCAGGCTAATGCAGCAGTTTGATTTTACCCCCAGAGACGCACTCCATTGTCCCTCGAGACAGATGGATGCCAACAACATAGAGCTGGCAATAGGCCTTTTTTTAAATCAAGCAAAGATATACCAGTCAATGTTTACTTTGAAAGGAGAGGACCATGAGAGCCTGTGCTAGGCAGCTTAGAACTTCATTCTCCTTTAGCTAATGCTGGCAATGAAAGTGGAATGTGTTCTGGTGCTTTGATTGTAGCTGGTGATGTCATGAGTAATGTTGCAGCTGTATAGCTAAAAGAAGGTAGATCAAATAAACTGAATTAACTGGCTTAGTATCACCTGAGGGCTCTTATTTTATTGCATAACAATCCCACAACCTTGCCATGCTCTCACCAGGGAATTTCTCACCATTGGGAATTTAAGAATTGGAATAGAATCTTACAGCTTTCTCAGCAATCACAGGTGTGAACAAATGGAATTCTTTCAAGTGTGCTTGGTTTGGAGAAGTATGAGGCAGTGCTGTCCTTTCTCCGTTGATATTTTATTTGCATTTGGAGCAGAATAGGAAAATTCATGGTGGTTGTTTTTTACATGAAGTGGAATTTAAAATAGCTATTTATGCAGATGATTTGTTATTATTGCACACCACCCCAGTCTCTGAGCAGTGCATGATTCCAGGGGCTCTTGGTCATTCGCACAGTTCATGTTTCCAAAGTTCATGTTTCCTGAATGGGGAAACTGTGCCCCTGAAAGACCAGGAGCGCAGCCTGGGAGTCATTTTGAACTCACAGCTGTCCATGGAGTCACAGGTTAATTCTGTGTCTGTCTACCAGCTCCATCTGGTACACAGGCTGAGACCCTACCTGCCTGCGCACTGTGTTGCCAGAGTGGTACATGTGCTGGTTCTCTCCCACTTGGACTACTGCAATGCGCTCTACATGGGCCTTCCTTTCAAGGTGATCTGGTAACTACAACTAATCCAGAATGCAGCAGCTAGACTGGTGACTGGGAGCAGCCACTGAGACCATATAACACTGGTCCTGGAAGACCTCCATTGGCTCCCAGTACATTTCTGAGCACAATTCAAAGTGTTGGTGCTAACCTTTAAAGCCCCCAAAAGCCTCATATTTTCTTTATGTATGTGTTGTATTAAAATGAAATAAAAGCTAACTATTATAAAAAAAGGAAAGGGGGGGGGAAGCCCTAAACAGCCTGGGCCCTATATACCGTATTTTTCGCCCTATAGGACACACCGTCCCATAAGGCGCACCTAGTTTTTTGGGGGGGAAATAAAGGGGGGTATTTTTTTCCCCAGCCGCGGGGCTGGGGTGGGGGAAGCCCGAGCTTCACCCGACCCCAGCCCCCAGAACAGGCAACTCTCTGCAAGCCGCGGGAGCCCAGTGCTGGGCTCCCGCGCCTTGCGATGAGCTGCGCGAAGTCTGGGTGCGCTGAGCTCAGGCATGCAGGCAACCAACCTCTCTCGCTCTCCAGGCTTCAGCGAAAACCTGCATTTGCCCCATAGGATGCACACACATTTCCCCTTCATTTTTGGAGGGGGAAAAGTGCGTCCTATGGGGCGAAAAATACGGTACCTAAAGGAGCACCTCCCCATCATTCAGCCCGGACACTGAGATCCAGCACCAAGGGCCTTCTGGTGGTCCCCACACTTTGAGAAGTAAAGCTACAGGGAACCAGGCAGAGGTCTTCTCGGTAGTGGCACCCACCCTGTGGAACGCCCTCCTATCAGATGTCAAGGTGATGAGTAATTATATATATATTTTAGGAGACATCTGATAGTAGCCTAATATATGGAAGCTTTTTAAGGTGTAATGTTTTACAATGTTTTTATATATGCTGGAAGCCACCCAGAGTGGCTGGGAACCCAGTCTGATGAGTGGATTACAAATAATACATTATTATTATTATTATTATTATTATTATTATTATTATTGTTATCATTATTATTACTACTACTACTAAACGAGGCACAGTGAAGGCTGTGGTGTCTTTATAATATATGGTTTATATATATAAACCACCTGAGCCTATGATGGAGGGGCTCACAGCATCAACACCCCAAAAGGGTCTTGCTTCTCCCATAGCCACAGGCTTGGATTCGAACAGAAATCAAACACTGCTCTCTCTATCCCCAGTTTGCCGCTTTGCTTCTAGCTCACATCACTGCAAAACTCTCCTTCTAACTACTCATGAGTTGAGGGACGGAGGCCCACCCATTTGCCACATCACACAGATTCACTTCCTTTGTTTCTGTTAATGGCTCGTTGCCCAGGCTATCGCCTCAACTGAAAGGTAGCCTAGCTTATATTTTAACACTTGCTGTATCCAGGAGTTAGAAGGTTCTTGGTATACATCCTACTCCCCACCCACCCACCAAAACTAATAACGTTATTTGTCCATAGGCCCAAAATGATGTTGCAGGTGTATTGCACTCCACAGCAACTTTATAGGAATTAATTGGCTAGTTTAGAAAGATGTTGGCAATGTAATGCTGATACACTTTGAGGCATATGATGCAGTGTCTTCTTTTGGATCAGAAATTATTGCTTCTATTAATTTCCTTTTTGAAAAAAAATATTATATTTTCAGGTGTTCAGATACTTCTAAATTACATTCCTTTTTTGTGGGCACAATGAAAGCGGATCCTATGAGACATTATGGTGGCAAAGAGGCTTCTGCTTCAAGACTGGAAGGAGAAGCACTCTAACTCCATTACTCAGTAGTTTGAAGATCTCACTGCCTTTTCTATGTTTGAATTTTTATCATATGATTATCAGTCTCGTTTGGATATTCATTTGTACATATGAATATAAATATACACATATGTAAATAAATATGTTTAAGTTAGGATTGGTGGAATTTTTTTATTGTTTATATGAATTATTATGTTACATTATCCTGCGCGCACACACACACGGGACCCTCCGGAAAAAAGTACCGTATTTTTTGCTCTATAAGACTCATTTTTTCCCTCCTAAAAAGTAAGGGGAAATGTGTGTGCGTCTTATGGAGCGAATGCAGGTTGCGCAGCTATCCCAGAAGCCAGAACAGCAAGAAGAATTGCTGCAGCGATTCCTCTTGCTGTTCTGGCTTCTGAGATTCAGAATATTTTTTTTCTTGTTTTCCTCCTCTAAAAACTAGGTGTGTCTTGTGGTCTGGGGCGTCTTATAGAGCGAAAAATACGATATTTCACAAAACGTATCCCCCCCTCAGCCAGTATCCAAGCCCTCCTTTGACACACCTAGCCCTAATACCTCCTTGATGTACCTACTGATACATGGATGCTTGTTTCCTAGGCAGAGCGCAAGCATCAGCATAGCAGTGCTAAAAGCTTTCGCTGCTTGGCGACTGTGGACAAGCTCAGGGCTAAACTATTTGAAAGATCTCTCTTGTTCCGTCACATTTCCTGGGATGAGACACCAAAACTTGAACTTAGCAACTCTTGATGGTTCAGCAGCCGGTAGGCATTTGGTTGAGAAGAGAGGATGAGAATCTTATAGTGCTTTGTGTAAAACATGTTTATAAAATATTCAAGTTGAGCACAGAGGAGAAGACCCTTAGGCAAACAGTGTGTTTCTCCTTTAAAGCAACATTTGTTTCGCGGAGTTGCATTTTGCCAGCTGGCTGCCAACCCCACACCTTAGGATTCTTCTCTTCCACTGACTACAGTACATTCCAATTCTCAGGCACTTTCCCTGAGACCTTACCCAGATTGAATGTGCTGGATAGCTAGTAACCAACAGTCATCGAAAGGCATTAAGCAAATGAACTCGTACAAAAATTTTCAGACAAGGCCATTCTGCACAACGACGAGACAATTCAAGTATTGTTTGGAAACCTACGTGAACATTGCTTGAATTTTGTTTACAGCAATGCCTCAATCGATGAAGCGTTGAACTTCAACTAGAGTCTCATCAACAACACATTTTAAATATGTGATTAACACATGGATGAATAACGTGGGAGTCAGTAAAAACTTCCCATGCTAGAGAAAGGCCTCAATTGTGTAGTCACAAGTGAAGAATCAGGCTTGCACGCTTGCAACCCTAGGGCTTTGGCAGCATTTACTTTCAGTTTCACTGGGTCTCAGTTTCCCATGGGTCAGTTAACAAGCAAGCTGTATAAGCCAGTGGTCACTGCTGTGAAACTGAGAACGGGGTGGGGAAATGAGTCACCAGCTGCCTCACCTTTAGTGACCTCTGTACCTGGCAGCCCACTAAAGGAGCCTGCTGCCTTGCAGCAAGAGAGCCAGTGGGCAACCAACCACCTGCAGCCAGGGATAAGGGACACCTTTGATGAGGTCACATGGAAAGATGAAACAATGCACAAACAGAAACCCAGCCAGCCTTTGAAATTTGCGCTTCTCTGAATTTTGCAAAATTTGGGGAAAGTGCACAACATCATAGGATGGCTGTTGTTCAGCCCAATAATCTGGGTAAAAATGCACATACTAGAGGAAATGTATATAAATACATATATTTGTGAAAATAGTTTAGAAAATGGATTGTATTAGGAAACATTGCCTTGCAAAAATGTGAATATATGGCAAAACTGCATGTACATTGGGAGAACTTTGCACTAAAATTGCTGCTGAACTAACAAAACGTTTCCTATCCTTGAAATGTTTGCCACAACCTGGGCATGTATGGATTTTTAAAGTGCCTACTGAGGCCTGGTGAATGTACACAATGGCTGGTTGCTATGCACATTTACCATTCAACTTACATTCCCCTTAACATTCACCTATAACAGTCTCATCACACAATGCTCACGTTTATCCTTATTCAAGAATCCTATGCCTCAGGTTCCCATTTTCAAAACTTGTATGTCACCGTGCATATTAGGATAGATGCATGCCTTGCTATGTTTCTATAAAGCACCTGAGGCATGAGTTTACATGGAAGAGATCTGTTTATAAAAACAGTGGCATTTCATTTATTTAGCTTATGTTTCATTTTAAAACTGATAAGATAATAGCGGGAGCAAATGGAATGAAATCATGTCAGCAGGAGTTTTTGTTGTTTGTCTAGCCTCTGTTTACAACGGAACATTTTTCCATTTCCTACGTACGTCAGCTCAAGTTACACAGCAAAACTGCAATCTGAGAAGCAGTCAGAGTTCTAAACCTTTAATAAAAACCTTGTGCATGCATTAATGTCGATGGGAGCTTGAGCCCCAAACACCTAGAGGGCACCAGGTTGGCAAAAGCTGCACTAATTAGAAGCAGAGCTATCACAGGTGGCATCTAGCCTTAGCCTCCCTTGACGTCAGTTCAATGTTTCACTGAATATTCACAATCAGCAAGGCTGCTATGAACTTTGGATGACCCAGGAATAATTTATTTATTTTTAATGAGATTTTCTGTTTAAAACATTAACTTTTTTTTATTATACAATTTGTGGCACAATCTTTTGTTGTCGTTGTTGTCCCAGAACAATTGAGGTTACTTCGGATTTCGCTTTTCTTGTATAGCAACTCATGGCATGCCTTCCTAAGTGAAAATAAATGCACGCCAATAACTACGACAATTCCACGTTCCAAACAACAACAACCAGTGCCTCATTTCTAAAAGGATACCTACCAAGGTCCAAGATTAAACAATATCCCGTGGCAAGAAAGTCTTAAATCAGTACTTACGCCTATGCCTATTATCACTTCTATTTGTTAATTTAAATGCAGGATCTAACTCTGGATACAGTGGTACCTCGGGTTAAGTACTTAATTCATTCTGGAGGTCCGTTCTTAACCTGAAACTGTTCTTAACCTGAAGCACCACTTTAGCTAATGGGGCCTCCCGCTGCTGCCGCGCCGCCAAAGCACAATTTCTGTTCTCATCCTGAAGCAAAGTTCTTAACCTGAGGTAATATTTCTGGGTTAGCGGAGCCTGTAACCTGAAGCGTATGTAACCTGAAGTGTATGTAACCCGAGGTACCACTGTATTAGGCAATATTGCATACCCCCCCCCAAAAAAAAGTATATTAGGAGAAATTCACAATACGATGATACTTTATTTATGAGAACTAGTTTTCAAAAATTCACAAACAGATGTGGAAGTGTGGGGAAGCAAATTTAAGGCTGGAAAATGAGAAACAGAAACTGACCTATTTGCCCATCCCTACTGTGGAGTCTCTGAATACTGTGAATGCACTCACCTCATGAGATCATAGGAACATTGGAAGATGTATTCTACCGAATCAGATCATTCATCTATCTAGCTCAGCATTGCCTGCACTGACAGGAAGTTCTCCAGGGTTCAGAAAGGGGGCATTCCCAGTCCTATCTAGAGATGCCTGGCAGTGGAACCTGGGACCTTCTGCATAAAAAGAAAACATATTCTCTACCACTGAGCTTCAGCGCTTCCTTCCACCTGAGCGCTCCCAGCTAGCCTATCTCTAAGTGCGACTCATCCCTCAGTGCAGAGAGTCCAGAGCCAGTCAGCTTCTGCTGCTGGCTGAGAGACCAGCTGGCTGGCATTCTTTATCTCACAAACCTACTACAGAGGAAAGAAACACAAACCTGGAAATTGGTTGCAAGACTTTCTGCAGCATATATTTATTAAGAAATAAGCTACTTTGTATGGCAGTGGAAGAGGATCCCCTTGCCCATTCTTTATCTGGAGCATGGGGGAGTGCTGAAGCAAAACAGCAAGTGGAACCCAGGTGGCAGGAACGAAATAAATAAATAACTGCTGATCTCTAGAGAAGCATCCATAAGAGCTCCTCTCTTCCAAAAAGCCACATGCTTCCCTCCCTATGCAGTGAAATGGAGCGAGAGATTACTTTATCCTCATTCATTTCCATTCAGGGAGGGTAGTAAAGGTAAAGGGACCCCTGACCATTAGGTCCAGTCATGGCCGACTCTGGAGTTGTGGCAGTCATCTCGCTTTATTGGCTAAGGGAGCCGGTGTACAGCTTCCGGGTCATGTGGCCAGCGTGACTAAGCCACTTCTGACGAACCAGAGCAGTGCATGGAAACGCCATTTACCTTCCCGCCGGAGTGGTACCTATTTATCTACTTGCATTTTGACGTGCTTTCAAATTCCTAGGTGGGCAGGAGCAGGAACCAAGCAACAGGAGCTCACCCTGCGGCGGGGATTCGAACCTCTGACCTTGTGATCAGCAAGTCATAGGCTCTGTGGTTTAACCCACAGCGTCACCCGCATCCCTTCAGGGAGGGTAGCACCCCATATATCCTGCCTGCCATCTCCTATGTGTGACTAATGAGGAAAGGAAGGAAGAGGCAGAGAGATGGGGTTAGCTCAGTAAGGGCCCCTCTGGAAACTCTTCTTCTTGCACATTCCTGATTATTTGTGCAAACGATGCTTTCAGGGTAGTCACATGTGATCCTGCTTTCAATAATTGTTTATGCCTGCAAAAGCTGAGGCAGTCGCACCACTTCATTTCCAATCAGTGCATATCCTGTAAATTCCTGCTTAAATCCCATTAACTTTTTATACCCCATGTTGAAGGATACACCTTCAATGACACACCTGAATGGAGGGGCCCAGTCTATGCAATGCTGCAAACTCCACCCACTTTTACCTCTGGCTTTGCTCACTGATGGGAATGCACTCTATAGGTGAAAGACGTCTTTTTCCTTCGCATGTTCAATTGTTCCACACTGAGCTCTACAAATTCTACTGGGACAGCGGCCTTGTAGGAGGATGCTACTCTGGTGTTGCAGGTGAATGCACTGCCACAAATATTTCAGTTCAAACAACCAGTTCCTTAGTAACTTCTTAAGTATCCTCAATTCAACCACTTGTTTCTATTAAGTTTTTTTTAATAGAGAAGCTCAAAACAAAATGCAGTATCTTTTTGAAAGGAATGTGGGGGAAGTTTTTCAAATAAGCCACAGGCAATATTTCACAAGGACACTGGAAATGACCTTGAGTTTAAAAGGAACCGCAACAAAAAATCCCAAGCACAATGGTTTCACAAATGCTTCAGGTTTGCTTTTAATAACAAGACACAAAGCAGACCTTCAGAATTAGCCTTCCTTGCTTTAATGAAGCACAACGGCTCAGAAGTGGACAGGACTTCTGCAACTCTTCCTCTCTCTTTTTGTTCCTCGAATTCCTTTCTCCTTAACCTGCCTCCCAGAACTGTATGCGCACACAGATCTATTTTTGAATCCTCAGACATGCATCAGCATTCCATGCTTGTTACACAGGGGGTTACAGTAAGGGTTACTGAACTCGGCAAGAGCATTTGCTAAACTGACTTGAGCATTTCCATGTTGTCAATTTCCTCCCACAACGCTACAGTAAACAAAACAGCTTTTGAGCACGCACTGCATGAGTCCTGGTGACATGTAGCATAGGACAATTTATAAACTCTCCAGTTCATTGTGGAAATAATCCATTTGTCTCTGTGCCTCTTTGGCTAGTCAATTTCACACAATGTTCATTATCCTAGGACCGAGAAAGCAAGAATGTGTGTGGGGAGGTTTAGGGTTGTATGTCCAACAGAGCAACATTCATTTATTGTTGTGGACCCTCTCTAGCCAGGGCCTGGCCTGAAACAAGATCCCGGTGCCCTCCAGATGTTTTGGGCTAAAGATTGCCTTACCAGAAGTTTTTGCAAGGTGGTACAGTAGGTACAAGAGCTATTACTTCAGCACTTTGGGAGGACACAGTTCCTGGGTGGGTGGCAATACTTTGTATGAGTGTGAGCAGTTATGGAGTGGCCTATACTAGGTGGTGCTATATGCCTGCATAGTGTAGAGATAAGAGTTCCCTGATCTCCACTGCCACCTCACATCACCCTTGGGTAAGAGTGTTGGGATCCCCCTTCCCGGTGCAGCAGTACACACCAGGGGAAGCTGGTTGCCTTCCAGAGAACTGCCAGTTGGTAGGGCATGAACCTCTTAATTTCAAGACCCACATTGAGCAAAAGATTCCTGCATTGCAGAGGGTTGGACTTGATGGCCCTCATGGTCTCTCCCAACTCTATATTTCTATGATTCTGTGCCACATGAGCTGCTGGCTTACTCCTCCGAGTGCCTGAAGCACTGGGCTTTGGCAACTGGTGTCTGCATTGTTGAGGTTTATGGCTTCTATGCACGCTTGAGTTATCTCTCAGTTAAGTACTGCCTGAAATGAAGGCACTGCATGTCCTGAGAAAAGCTCAGAATGTACCAATGAAAACAGGACCCTTCTTACTACGGGTATACTTAGGCGGTCTCTACCTCCTTCTCCAGTCTGGCTCCTTGCAAAAAAGCAAGATACAATTGTAAGCATAGTATGAATTCTGCAAATAGTCCAGCAGAAAGTTACTTTCCCCTGCGTGCTCAAGAGCAATAGTGGACCTTGGAGTCTCAAATTTAAATGGGTGTCCTGTGCAACCCCAAAATTCAGCACTTTCTGCCTCTTGCCTTCCATTCTACATCATAGTTGAGGTCTCCCTGCAGCGCTCTCAAGGCTCTATACCTGAACTGGTCATGCTCCCCTAAATCCACCTCTGCCAGGAGACAGCAGGTCCCCAGAGCAATGCAGACTTACTCGATCCGTGCAATTCTCCTAAGGGTGCTTAGAGGGAATGTGCCATTTATAGTCTTTAATTAGTCTTTCCAATCCCCGAGCTAATGATGATTATCAGTAGTCATAAATTCCTGGCTGTCCTTTCTAGTATTATGAAAATAATACACGGAATTTAAAGAATTATTTGTGGCTATGTAGCTTGCATTTTTGCCTATTGTATAATGCTTTGTTGACACAGAACAGGTTAAGAAAAACACTTGCCCTGATCGAGCTGGTGTACTGCAGCCCATGGGTGGGGAACCTCGGGTCTGGGGGACAATTGTGACCTTCTTGACCTCTCCATCTGTCCCTTGGGGCTCTCCCTAGGCCACGCTCCTCATGGGAACTACTTTGTGGGGTTTTTTTAGGGCTGCCTGGTGCTTGTCTAGATGAAGGATGGAGTGGGTGTGTGCAGAGGGTGTGTACCTGCTGTACAAAGGTAAACATTACATTCCTTGCTCTGCTCACTTTTCCCTCGAGCCCTGATCACCACTGGGAGATTATTGAGATGTGTGAGTACTTTGTGTGCTCAGAAAGCAGTATACTGTATAACTAAGTAGATGGGACAGATCCATAATCAGGATCTATTGCATCTTTCTTATTTTCCTTTTAAGGTTAAAACTTAGTGAAGGGAAGCAGATTTGGGCCAGGATGCTGGCAGAGATGTCAACCTCCCATGTCACTAATTCTACTTCAGAACTTTAAGTTTCCACTGCTGAAGCAGGTTAAAAATCCCTGTCACCAAATTTGGCCCACCAGAGGGGTCACTTTGGTCCACTTCACCACCACCAGAGGTGGCAGGGCAGGCAGGGCGCCAGTGGGAATGCCGTCTTGGGGGCTTCCGGAACCTGAGGTGGAGGCCTTACACCACCTAACGGCTGGGTCGGCTCTGTTTATGACAAACTACTTCCTACAGCAACTTTTCTTTCTTTATACTGATGCTGAGTGCACACCATACGTTCAGAAGCATTTAAAGCCATAGTTTCCCTAAAAAATCCTAGGAACTATAATTCGCACCTCCTAGAGGTACATTCCCAGCACTCTGAACAAACTATAGTTCCCATGATTCTTTGGGGCAAGTCATGTGATTTAAATGTATGGCGGGCAGACAGTTGGAGCATTATTGGTATTTAACAGCTTGACTTTAACTGACTCTTATGTAAGTTGTGAGGTACTCTGTTAAAGCTGAGGGGAACTATCTTCTGTAGTGAATGGAAGGTCTTCCTGAGCAACACAGAAGCTGTGGTTGCCCTGCTCTGACGTTTGTGGTGAATGACACAGGCTTTCTTTTGGTAACTGCTCATTTTCACTAGGATCATATGGGCCATCACTATTTTTTGTCAGCTGTCAACAAGAGAAAAACCTGTAACTTTGTGTATAGTAAAGGTAAAGGGACCCCTGACCATTAGGTCCAGTCGTGGCCTGGGGTTGCGGCGCTCATCTCGCTTTATTGGCCGAGGGAACCGGCGTACAGCTTCTGGGTCATGTGGCCAGCATGACTAAGCTGCTTCTGGTGAACCAGAGCAGCACACGGAAACGCTGTTTACCTTCCCGCCGGAGCAGTACCCATTTATCTACTTGCACTTTGACATGCTTTCGAACTGCTAGGTTGGCAGGAGCTGGGACCAAGCAACGGGAGCTCACTCCATTGTGGGGATTCGAACCGCCAACCTTCTCATCGGCAAGCCCTAGGCTCAGTGGTTTAACCCACAGCGCCACCCACGTCCCCAACTTTGTGTATACCATGCACTTATTCATTAATGCTGGACAATTCTGCCAATGAGCATCGTCAACTACTCTTGCCTACCTGGAGAGTCAAGCCCTCCATCCGTAACCTGGTGGGGGAGGTAGGCAAGCCAGGAGACTCTATGTCAGGCCTGGAGGTCTGGCATCCCTAAGCCAGAACCAATGACAAACAGAGTCAACTCATTCTAGTTTTGTCCCTTTCCTCTTCCTTGCTGCGTTCTGCAGGGAATAAGGAAAGAAGTGAAAGTCAGTGCTGGTTGTTAGTAAGAGGGCAGGTAGCGGGGGGGGGGGGGGCGCGCTGGCTGAAGCCAAACTGGGTGCCCCATTTACCCTAATGGTGGAACAACCTCTACTGGATGTGAGGGCCTTTTCTGTAACTTTCTGCTGGTGTTTGTCCCTCTCCTTAGCTTTTACCGTCCACAATTTAGTTAGCTTATTGTTTATTTTGTTATTTATATTTACAGCCCATCCTTCACTAGAGACCATGGGTGGGCTCGTGGCCTTTCCATTAATTTTGGTATTTTAACGTGACACTACTTTAAATTTTCTGCTTCTCGGTTTGTTGTTGTTGTGTGTTTGGCTTTTAAATTATTTTAGTTGTTCTATGGTTGGTTGTTTCAGTGTATTTTGAACGTTGTTAGCTACCCTGAGAACTACCTTGGCAAGTGGAAACTAAGGCAAGGTATAAATAAATAAGGCTGTCCAGGAACGCGAAAGAATGGCAGTGGAATGCCACTCTAAAGCCGGCTGTATGTGGTCAGAAAACCTGCCAGTACTTATCACTTGCAACAAAAACTCAGCAAACAACAACATATTAGGAGCAGGTGCAAGGAGACCTGATAGGGATGCATGTGGTTAGAATCCTTAAATTCCAATAAACATCTGATTGGAGGAAACCAAACAGAAAGGTTTTGAGGAATTGTTCAGATAAACAACCGACAAGATAATAAACAGAGACATTTCTATGGTGGCCGGGCAAAAATATATTATTCTGGTGCAGTTGTCCAATTGTGCCTGGAGCAAATATAGATGTGAGACTGAAAGCTCTGTGCTCATTCCCCACAGGAAAGAAAACAGAGGTGGTAGTGTGCAGGTTATTTGGTGGGACACTATATAAAAAATTAAATTTATCGATTGTTCAGCTTTAAAAAATAAACAAGAACTCCACCTTCTTTTCAGCCTTCCACTATATACCCCACAAAGATGAGGGCCCCCAATATATTGGTTCAAGGTTAGGAACAAAGAGAGTTGCATTTGTTCAGCTGTTCACCTATGGCCTTCAAGGTGGTGGATTCTTCCCAGAATTCCCTGTCTCCCTTGGAAGGTGGTGAACTCTCCTTCACTGGTGATTTTTAGACAGAGGTTGGATGGCCATACATCACAGAAGCTTTCCTTGTGTTTGCTTATTTTTCTCAATTCTCAATTAATTGATTCTGCAGTTCTCTCCCTTCCCTGGAATCATGGGTCTCTTTCTCTTTCATTCATGTGTTTCTCAAGATCAAGCACTGTAATATTCTTTTCCAGACAAGTTACAACATTTCAGTCTCTCTGGGTGAAAGATTCTACTGGAGCGTGAGTGCTCACAACCCTTGTATTTCACTGACTGCCGTCTTGTGACCTTTCTGAAGCCAAGACTTTTTGCTGACTGAGGTGAGGAACAAGATGGCCGTCCCTCCCTATTCCTTGCACAGAAGCCAACTGGGCTGGCAGTTGAAACTTGCCCAACACGCAGCAGTGATAGTAAGAAAAAGGGGGGAATAGGCCCCACTGGTCCCACCACCCTCCACTGGTATAGCTGCCAATATCATGTTGAATTTCTGACATATTAGGAAACCTTCTTATGCTAGAACTCCTAACGAAAAATTGGCCACTTGTTTAAACGTTTAAAGAAGATTGGAAAACGTTTATTGAATATGTGGGAAATAATTGCTCAGTTCAGTACCTATGATATTCTACACAGCTGGGGCCTCAGGTCCCTGAAGGAACGCTTGCTCCTACATGAATCTGCCCATATACTATGGTCTCTGGTTGATGGTCTCCTCTGAGTGCTCTTTGTGTCAGAAGTAAGGCAACTAGCAGCTGGGAGAGAGGATACTTTTGGTTTTTGCTCTTATCTCTGATACCCTTTCCCTAGGGAAGCTCACTTGTGCACACATCAATTTGATCTTTCTGGTACCTTTTTATTTTTTCCAACTTAGGCCTGTTTATTTGTCGGAACCTGCGCTCGGCTGAGCTGATAAAGCCCCACTTCCGGAATCGCCCTCCAACGTGATTAACGACCTGAGCCTTTGATGAGGCTCCAGGCACATTCCCATTCGGCAGAGAATCAAAACAGCACGTGGAAGTGATGAGATTTATGGCTACATCGCTATGAGTTTTATTACTAAGCTACGCAGACAGAAAATAAATCATCCTCTCTCTGTGAGAGCAGAGAGCAACTGAAACAAACAAAGGGACAGGAAACCAGTAACGTCACATCCGTCTCCTGTCTTCCATGAGACTTCCAACAGTCTGGAATGTCTCTGGAATGTAAACAGAGTCTTGTGACTCTAAGCAGCTGCACAGTGGAAACAGAAACTAACATTTTTAAGTTGCTTTCAACTTCTGTTGATGTTTTGATTGGTTTTAATTTGTAAGTTGCCCTCAAAGCTAATGTTGAAGGGCAGTATACACATTTCTTTTTGGGATCTGATGATGACAATGACTCCTAATGGCCACTACTATATCTAGCCTCTGCAAGGCAATAGATATCCACTAGTGTTTTGATCAATGTGTCTTAAGACCCGATGCCACAGAATAGTCCAGTACGTCAGCTTCTGTGTGCTAGAATGACACTTCTGACCATCTACAAAGTGATTTTCTCTGTTTCTGATGAGAGAGTACAGCCAGCCATGTGGTCTGAAGTGGGAACAGTACAGGGGTTTCCAGATCAAATTATGGGCCTTTCAGTTTAAGCCAGTTTTATTTTTCATGTCAAATACTGCCTAAAGATAAAGGACTACAACATGTCATGTACATTGCTATTTAGAATGATTGATTCAGAGGTTGCAAAACTATTATCAGATGGGAGCCTACATGTCATAATCAGCAAATTCTTAGTGCATTAAGTTGAATAACAGGATTATTCGGCTTTGTAAAAGCAGAAAATATGTGCAAATTTTGATCGCCTTGAGAATAAACTATATATGACAGCAACAACAAGGTAGCTTCACTATTACTTTGGGAGAAATGCGCACTTGACAGCTATATTTCTAGACGAGCCAATAATGTGCTATGGAAACTGGAAAAGTCACTTGGGGAGCGTTTTTAGGTATTGGATAATTTTAATAGTTTTAATTGCTCTTCATATCTATTTGCCTATGGTTTCCCTATTATGACCGACTCTGGGGTTGCGGCGCTCATCTTGCTTTATTGGCCGAGGGAGCCGGTGTACAGCTTCCGGGTCATGTGGCCAGCATGACTAAGCCGCTTCTGGCGAACCAGAGCAGCACACGGAAATGCCATTTACCTTCCCACCGGAGCGGTACCTATTTATCTACTTGCACTTTGACATGCTTTCAAACTGGAGCAGGGACCGAGCAACGGGAGCTCACCCCGTCACGGGGATTCGAATTGCCAACCTTCTGATTGGCAAGTCCTAGGCTCTGTGGTTTAACCCACGTCCCTTCCCTCTGTTTACTCATCTATAAAGTGTACCCATTGGGAAACAATCAGAAGCAATATCTACAGTACTATTAAGCTTTGAAAAAGATGCTGAAATCCTCGACCTTCCATATCATTGAGGTTTGCTTGACATTTGCAACTCTTTGTGGTATAGTCCCATATTGATCGACAGTGGCTCAGAACTAGTTGGCTAAAGGTAAAGGTTGTGACCGACTCTGGGGTTGCAGCGTTCATTTCGCTTTATTGGCTGAGGGAGCTGGCATACAGCTTCTGGGTCATGTGGCCAGCATGACTAAGCCGCTTCTGGTGAACCAGAGCAGTGCATGGAAACGCCGTTTACCTTTCCGCCGGGGCGGTACCTATTTATCTACTTGCACTTTGACGTGCTTTCGAACTGCTAGGTTGGCAGGAGCAGGGACTGAGCAACGGGAGCTCACCCCATCGCGGGGATTTGAACTGCTGACCTTCTTTTTTTTTTTTTTATAAATATTTTATTATGTTTTTAATAAACAAATTTCCACTTTCAAATACATACTTCCATAGATCCAATGGACTCCCCCCATCTCCCGAGCACTGCATTCCCTGTGTAGCCAAAACCTCAGCAATTTGTTAACTTATTTTATACATAACAATATATCATCCATTTTATCGTGTTATCTGATGTAAACATTTCAGTACAATTGCATTAATTTTTAATTTCCACACAATAAAAATATTTCATTATCTCACTTCTGTCTTATAGTGTCTTATTTATCAATTCAGAAATTTGCCGATACTGAAGCTATACCTTCCTAGAAAGGAGCATTTTTTAACATTCATACAACTTATAATGCTTTTTCAAATAGTCCTTAAAATTTTCCCAAACTTCCTCCGTTTCTTCTTCTCCCGAGTCTCGAATTCTGCCAGTCATTTCAGCCAGCTCCATATAGTCCATCAGCTGCGTCTGCCATTCTTCCAATGTGGGTAGATTTTGTGTCTTCCAGTGCTTTGCCAACAAAATCCTCGCTGCTGTAGTAGCGTACATAAAGAAAGTTCTATCTTTCTTGACCATCCTCTGGTCTACCATGCCCAGAAGGAAGGCCTCCGGTTTCTTAGGTAAGGTGAATCTCAGCACCTTTTTTAGTTCATTATGTATCATTTCCCAGAAGGCCTTCACTTTCGGGCAGGTCCACCAGAGGTGTAAAAATGTCCCTTCCTCTTCCTTACATTTCCAACATTTATTATCGGACAGGTGATATATCTTTGCAAGCTTGACTGGGGTCATGTACCACCTTCTGATCAGCAAGTCCTAGACTGATAGATAGATAGTTTATTACGGCCATAGGCCCATATTCAATACATCATACAGCAAAACAGGTAAAACAGGTATAACAAGATAAAATTAATTAATTAAAATACGTTTAAATCAAGTACATCACAAACCGTAAGTTTCTAAATTCCATTAAAATAAGAACAATATAGCGCTTAAAATATCAAATTATCAGTATAAATCAATATTATTTAGGCAAAATCAATAATCATAGAGTAATCCATTTTTCCTCTTATAAGCTAATACTGTTATCAGAAATCTGGCAACAGAAAGGGACCTACTCGGATCAGAATCTTGCAATAAATGTATTAGCTGTGTTTCCAAGAAGTCACCTGAAATTTCCAATAATAAAGGGGACAAAAATCTGATCCGAGAAACTGAATGTAGTGAACAACAGAATAGTATATGTTGTAAAGATTCTATAGATCTATTATCACATACACACACCGCTGAGATCTGACCATTGGAGAATCTATTATTCAAGACATTGGAAGGAAAGGCGTTAAATCTTGCCTTAATAAAGGCATATCTGTGGGCCACTACAGACAAAGAAGTCAAATAAGATGGTATCTGCTGTGAGGGCACTATGCCAAGATTTAATGGTGAGCAAGTGCCACTACCCAAAATGGAAGTCCTAGACTCTGTGGTTTAACTCACAGCGCCACCCGCATCCCTTGGCTAAAGGTAACTGTGCACTAAAGACTTACATGGGCTTGAACCCAGTGCTTTTCTCGGGGGGGACGCAGGGGTATGCATACCCCTAAACATTTTGTGAATCTACATTGGGCTTCATTGAGGCACAGTATTTCAATGAGTAGGTTAATGAGAGTACCCCTACACATTTTTAAAGAAAAAAAGCACTGTTTGAACCAGTTAAACAGTTTTTGTTCTGCCCCCAAAGAACCCAGGGAATTATAGTTTGTGGGAACCTTTATAAGTGTTTGTAAATAGAACTAGAACAGTATTTCCTATGGTCCTTTAGCTAGGAAGGTATTGTAATTAAACTTGTTTAAAGCTGATTTTAAAGTGTAGTGCACAAAGATCCAAATCTTTGGTCCAATCCAAATTACGTACTGCTTCTTCTTTCTTGCTTCAGGAGGCACACAACACATGCTCCACCTTCTAGTAATGCCACCATTTCAGACCCTTCATTCAATGATTTTCAGATTGCTTTTATAATAGTTTGGTTTTATTTATTGCATTGTTTCTTCACCATGGATTTCCATGTGAATCAGCCACGTACTATTATTTTGGTAGTGACTTCTCAATGTGCACTTTTCTCCAAGCCTTCACTTTCCATGGAGTGGGAGGAATATTTGCAGTCATGGAAGGATTGTGATTGTGGTGATCTCTACCTGTGTCCTTCTCAGGCGCTATTTCTGGGGGTGAAGCCTCCTCCCCACCCCCATGCAAACAAACCAAGAGAGCAATCCCTGCCAATTGACTTGCATAATTGGAAAAGGAGTCTGAATCTCCAGAAATAGGTAATGATGGTGGAAATCTCAGCAAGTATTCTGTTTTCCAGTTGATCCTTGTTGGGGTGTGATGAAATTCCCCCAAACAGACTCCCACATCTTCTGGGGATGCAGAATCTTCTTTCTGTCTATGCAGGTTAATTGAGAGCTCACTTTTAAAGCACATTCAATGCACATTTGAAGCAAATCCTGGGAACTATAGCAGGCTTCCTCAGCCTTGGCCCTCCAGATGTTTTTGGCCTACAACTCCCATGATCCCTAGGAGCAGTGGTCAGGGATGATGGGAACTGTAGTCTCAAAACATATGGAGGGCTGAGGTTGAGGAAGCCTGAACTATAGTTTGTTAAGATCACTGAAAATTGGATGTCTCGAGGGAAAACTACAGTTCCCATTATTTCTTGTGGGGAGTCATATGTGTTGAATATGCTTTGAATGTATAATGTGGAGCTGCCCCAGCTTGCATTAGCTGTCTGTGTAGGTGCACATGCCTCTACCTAACGAAAAACCAAACCCAAACCACAGTGACCTCTCAAACCCTGCCCTCTTCCCAGGTAGTTTCAATTAGTTACAGGGATGTTTGCCACAAAGCAGTGTGAGAAACAACAAGGGTGAAATTCACATGATGTAAGAACTTTCCACATTTTATTTTAAAAAAAGAGATAGTGTTGTATTTTATACACCATGCCCCACCCGCCCTAAAGACAACCGCATGTGTGAAAAAGAGCACTCCAGTAATGTTTTGAAAAACAAAAAAGACACCAGCAAGGATTGCCCTTTACAGTTTCTGTAACCTGCGCTAGGGCTGGAGCTAGACACATCAAAGAAGCGTTTCAGTTAAACGTGTCGTAAACTTTGCATGAAAAACCAGATTGGCAAAAACAGAACTCCACAGCACCATCTGGTATCAAAGTGCTATAATGTATAGTGGTACCTCGGGTTAAGAACTTACCGTAATTTGTTCTGGAGGTCCGTTCTTAACCTGAAACTGTTCTTAACCTGAAGTACCACTTTAGCTAATGGGGCCTCCTGCTGCTGCCGCGCCACCACTGCACGATTTCTGTTCTCATCCTGAAGCAAAGTTCTTAACCCGAGGTAATATTTCTGGGTTAGCGGAGTCTGTAACCTGAAGCGTATGTAACCTGAAGCATATGTAACCCGAGGTACCACTGTATATATAATGTGTATAAAGCGCTCTTTCTTTGCCAATGTTGCTGAGTCCTTGGTCTGGGGAGAAATAGTGATTCAATCAAACAATTGGCATTTTTTGAACGTGCCTTCTTTTTCTATCCCCCTTCACTACAGCTAGCAAGGAAGAAGTGATATAATTCCTTTGCCATTGGACTTGAATCCAGAAACTGTGAAAGCACAGAACACAGCTCTGAAAACACGTGAATATGTTGTCCCTACTCTGCATATTAAGGAACAGAGTATAAGGAAGCCAGTTCAAAAGGGCGAAATGCCTTTCTCACAAGCAGCTGCGAAAGGAGGAATTCGAAAGGAGGAATTCAAAAGAAATAAGCATGGGGAAAGTGTGGAATGCAGGTAGGTCCCAAACACTGTAGAGCATTTGGAAAATAACATTTGAACTGTGGGAAGCATAATAATTTCAAAAGATGTAGCTAAACCAGAGAAAGAAATAGAAATCAGGTGCAGACTGTTGAAGATACTTTAGATGATACCGTATTTTTCCGTGTATAAGAAGGGGGGGGCACTCAAATTTAAGAAAATGGAGGGAGATGGCCTAGAGTTGTTGAGCTTTTTTGGGTGGCAAATGCAGAAAATGACTAACCCGAATGACATACGCTGACAATCGTTCGCTTTGCCAAAGACAACGTGCACCTGCCCACACACCAACAGCAGAGGGCAACTGCATGCCCAATTCCCAAAGTGACAGCCAATCCACAGCAACCATTGCCGCAGCAACCAATCACCCACCCAATTACTGCAGCAGCAGCAGCCAATCCAAACCAGCACTTGATGCAACCGCCAATCACTCACAAAATCGCCGCTGACAAGCTCATTTTATACACCGAAAAGTATGGCAAGTTGTATGTTGATGGTAGTCGAAGTAATAAAGACTAGTGAAAGGGACTGGAGTCTCTCTGTGCAGGTGAATGAGACATGTATCCCATTTAAACGGGAACGGAACTCATCTGAAAAAGATTCTCCCAGTCTGTCAATAAGGCCAAAACAGAGAACAGCAGCCTGTTGTTTATTATTGTACCCAAGAATATGACACCCATCTTGGGTCGCAACCTGTGAAAAATTAAATCTGGTAAAACGCATCTTTGCATTGCAGGGCCATACTGTCCAAGGGTAAGGGCCACTCATAGCAGAATACCAGGACTTGTTTGTTGGATTAGCCTGCTTTACCAGGTGAAGACTCCATCCAGATTAATAATACAGTGCCTCCCGTTATTCAGCGATGCAGGAAAGCGCCATTTGCTCTCCTACAAACTGAGCTAGACAGGATGGAGGGCTTAGAAGTAATTAAGAAAACAGGTGAACCAGCTGACTGGGTGAGTTCACTGGTACTTGGGGAGAAACATAATGGTCAGTTGTGCATATGCCTAGATCCGAGAGATCTCAACAAGGGAATTAAAAAAAAAGAACACTTCAAATTACCAGCCAGAGAGGAGATAATGGCACAGTTTGAAAGTGCCTTTCTGCTGGTACCTTGTTAGAAATAACAAAAAGGTAGGTGGGATATTGTCAGAAGTTCCTGCCTCGGGCTTGCCAGATTTAGGCTGTAGTCCTATATAGCCAATTTCCTGGAAGGAAGCCCCATTTACTTTTGAGTAAATTTACTTTTACTTTTGGGATTTACTTTTGAGTAGGATTGTGCTGTTAAACACCCAGTTTAGCAGTCATTTGTGATTATTGAATAATGTCACATTTTTTTCTGGAAATGGGTGGTGGCGGCGCTGCTGCCAATACATCTCCTTGCCAAGGGCACAAGGCAGCCTAGGTACACCTCTGCATTGAGTACTCCATTTTGACATTATAGATGTTTGCACCTATCATTTGGTATTGCATCTGCTCCCAAAATCTATCATAAAACCATACATATGCTCTATGTGCACATCACTGAGCTAGATATCTCAATTACTTTATACTTTATAATACCTTACTTTATAATTAAGGGAGAGCAAAAATCAGTGGCTTTGCCAAATCCTGATTTCAGAAGATTCCTCAACATCTAATTGAGTGCTGCGGTCTTACAAAGTCCTTATCAGTCCTTCACTGATGCTGAAACGAGATATGCACAGATTGAGAAAGAGTTACTTAGTATATTATTGGCTTGTGAAAGATTTACTCAATATATTTATGGCAACACAGTGGCTATGGAAACTGATCATAAGCCTCTCAGAACTTTATTCCACGAACCACTGAATTACATTACAGATCAAATGAACGATCCTCAAACTGCAGAAGTATCATCTGTAGGTGACTTAAACACAACAGGGAAATGTTTGTTCACTGCAGATGCGCTTTCAAGAATTGTTTCCCCCACTACAGTAGTGGAAAAGCTTTCAGAGACATATTTATGTGGATATGCTTGTTGCTTCCTTTCCTGTGGCAAATGAAAATGGCAAATGAGAAACTACAACAGATCAAAGATGAATGTGATAAAGATCTATGCAAATCCTGAATGAAGTAGTAATTAGAAGCTGGCATGAGACTAAGGGCATATGTGATGTAAGTTTCAGAGATTACTAGAATTTCAGGCATGAACTCACAGAGATAGATGACATCGTCTTCAAAGGAAGCAAATTGGTGGTACCGCCTAGCCCTTATAAACAAATACTACATAAAATCTACGAGGATCATCTTGCCATTGAGAAATTGGGGGGGGGGGATGCACGAAATGTGATATATTGGCCTAAAATTAATCAGGATATAATAGCTAAGGTAGAAGGTTGTTTCACCTGCTTAAAATACAAGTCACATCAACAATCAGAGCCATTGAATCCAGTTCCTCAAAGGCCCTACCAGAAGAAAAAAACCTGACTTATTCACATGGCATTCCAAGAACTACTTAATAGTTACAGATTATTATTCTCTCTTTCCAGAAATACACACAATTCAATGTACCAGCAGTAGAGCAGTGATTGCCAGCCTGAAATGGGATATTCAACAGACATTGTATTCCAGATGAAGTGTTCAGTGATAATGTTCCACCATTCTCATGTGCAGAATTCAGGCTGTTTGCCAAAGACTGGGATTTTCAACACACACGATCAAGCCCTAACTTTTACAGGAGCACCCCACTGGAGAATGGTTGATCTCCTGCACAACTTTGAATGGGAAGGGGTATCAGAGCTAAATTGCCTATATCTGATGATTTACTACAGCCTAACACCACTGAAAGTCCCAAAAGAGTAAAAGAAATTCAAAAGATGAAACAAAAATCTTATTTTGACCTATAGGCCCCACACTTCTAAAACTTAAGCCAGGATACAAGGTTTGCCTGAGAAATTATTCTACCAATCCCCGTGATGGGGTGAGCTCCTGTTGCTCAGTCCCTGCTCCTGCCAACCTAGCAGTTCGAAAGCACATCAAAGTGCAAGTAGATAAATAGGTACAGCTCTGGCGGGAAGGTCAACAGCATTTCCGTGCCCTGCTCTGGTTCGCCAGAAGCAGCTTAGCCTTGCTGGCCACATGACCCGGAAGCTGTACGCCGGCTCTCTCGGCCAGTAAAGCGAGATGAGCGCCGCAATCCCAGAGTCATATGCGACTGGACCTAACGGTCAGGGGTCCCTTTACCTTTTACCCACAACATACACATTAATATATGGTCGAACTGCATGCAGGACTCAGGAAAATTCATACACCAAACTGGTTTCTGTGCAGAAATATTTGACTTGTGTGAATCAACCCTTAGAATGGTATAACTTAAAGCAATATAATTCGGCTTTACTATATTTTCTGTTGTATACTATAGTTTATACTATAGTATAGTCTATACTGAAGTCTATATTATAATCTCAATGTCTGTTAAGAGTGCATTCACACAATGCCCTTGTCAATAAGTGCTGGAAACTTAAGAACTCTATAGAGGTGGTCAAGGTTGGCACTTGCCTTTTCACACTTTCATCATGCTTTCATGGGAACACTGCTACAGCAACATAGTCATAACAACAAGAGGAAAATGTTGGAGTGAGAGTCTCCACACTTCTGTGCAGATGAACATCTGACACAGAAGGAGAAGCATCAGATTGCAATATTAGTGCAAAAGCACGGCACCCTCTGTCTGCAACCGGCATGCAGCTGTCACAGAATGTCATACGATGGCGGTGGAAGGAAGAGAGTTCCACACTGTTCTGATACAAATGGGAGCAACCTATAGGACAACCTATAGGAAAGTAGCAGAAAATATATAGGTAAGGAAAGGAAGTGAGCTGTCCTGAAAGATTAGACAGATGTTGTTGCATACCCACTTCATGCTCTATGCCCTTCTGAGTCTGGCACAGAATGATTTCAGGAAAGTTCTGCAGTCAGAAACTGGGAGAGGTAGTTGCTGGCTAATGGTGACACTCAATGATTTATGCTATGTGTGTATGGCACAGAACATCATTGCTTCCTCTAGCAGCCAGCCAGCGGAGTTATTTCAGACAGTCCAGAGGTTACTGACTCCCCATGTGCAGCCCTCAAAGAGCTGCTCTGAACAACTGGCTGAGCTCAGAGATCTGCACTAGTTGCCGATGTACTACAGTGGTACCTCAGGTTACATACGCTTCAGGTTACAGACTCCGCTATCCCAGAAATAGTACCTCGGGTTAAGAACTTTGCTTCAGGATGAGAACAGAAATCGTGCTCCGGCGGCATGGCAGCAGCGGGAGGCCCCATTAGCTAAATTGGTGCTTCAGGTTAAGAACAGTTTCAGGTTAAGAACGGCAGTGGCGTAGCGTGGGGGGTGAAGGGGGGCCGGCCGCACCGGGCGCAACATCTGGGGGTTAGGGGGCGCAAATCCATGGGTTAGGGGGTGCAAATTACTTGCCTTGCCCCGGGTGCTGACAACCCACGCTACGCCACTGAAGAATGGACCTCCGGAACGAATTAAGTACTTAACCTGAGGTACCACTGTACTGGGCTAGGTTCAAGGTCATACTATTAGTATACAAAGCCATTAATAACTTGGGACCAGTTTACCTGCACCGCATGTGCCCACTCGACTGCTTCGATCAGCGGAATTGACACTGCTACAGGTGCCACATAATACCCGTTCCACATTTGTAAGATCTCAATCGTTTAGTGTGGTAGCACCTACATGTTGGAACCCCCTGCCTATTGGTATCAACCATTCACCTTCACTGTCTTCTTTTCGACGCCTGCTAAAAACCATTCTTGTTTAGGCAAGCCTACCAAGATGCTTAGAAATGCAGGTGTGAATTTTAATCTGTTTAATATTCAAACTGTTTGTATGTCTTAATGCATTGTATTCCACCCCCACCCTCCAATTTTATGGTTTTGTCTTTTTGTAAACCACTCTGAGGTCTTTTACAATCAAGCAGTATATAAATTTTATGAAATAAATAAATGACATTGAAATATACACATTTATTTATTTATTATTTGCAATATTGAGATTGCAATATACCCAGATTACTATAAATTATTTTTTCCAGTATTTTGCCAGTTACTTATTCACTAATCACAGCACATGTTTTCCCAATGACAATAAAAAAGTGGTAGTGCTGGGCAAGCAAAAAAGTTAAAGAATATTGGAAAAAGATACATAATGAGATGGGGGGGGGGGAGTTCAAAACAACCCTTCGAAAAAACCCAGAAGCATTTCTATTAGGAATTGTTCAGACAGAGTCTTTCTTAACATTTGGAGCTAGCTCTCTGAGGTGAAGCTGACCAAAGATCAAAACTGGTGAGGCAACTTTGTTTTCTAAAATGTCTCCTGTTAGCTTCTGCCTCTCTGTCAGCTCTAACCCCAAATTACCAGTCAAAAGACATCAAGTGGTATTTTACCCCTCCAGGCACACCGTCATCTGTGAATGGTTAACCATGATCCCTGATAACTATTAACGTCCATTTAGGAAACCCAAGACAGTTATAACTATAGTAACCTTTTCCCTAGATAACATTTTGTTCCAACCATTCTTATTAAACCTCCATTTGTCTCCCTCCTTCCCTAGGGCTGACCAGCAGAAGATGCGGAAAGGTTATTGGTTTTTTTAAGGCTATTTGTCTTTTAAACTGGCGGGATTTCTTTGCCATTTTTTTTTCTATAGCACAATTCAAGTTTATTCCATTCATTCTTGCAACACAAACTTAACACAGTATCATTTAGCAATCCAATGTCTATGAACCATGATAATGATAAACCAAACTGTGTCAAAATAGTTACATTGTGGAAAAAGGTCAAATATCAAAATGCACAAAGCACTATTTTTCTTCCATCAATTGGGTAGAAAGATGTGATTGTTTTCCCCATTTATAAAATATAAGACTGTTCAGTTTGAGATTTAGCATGCAACACTGCAACTGCTCAACTAGGACATTCCACTCTTACCAGCTTCTTCTATCCATCAATTAACCCATTTAGTACTGCATTAAAGAACTAAGTTAAGAAAGCAATGCCTATACAAAGAGGAGCAGAAAGCTTTAAGACCGTTTGCCATTTTACCTGTATAAGAAGCCTGTAGCTGATAGCACTTTACAGCTGTCCATAGCTGAAGGATTAGACAGATCCTTGCCAAACCATGGACTGTTGGGTTACATTGACACTGGCAAAGATGTGTAAGCCAGTGTCAGGGTCAGGCGCTGTTGGGAACATGTTGCGGCCCACACCCCTGCAAGGGGGCGACACTGTCAACCTCCAGGCAGCCTTTCTCAACCTGTGGGTCCCCAGATGTTGTTGGACTACAACTCCCATCACCCCAGCTAGCAAGGCCAGAGCTCAGGGATGATGGGAGTTGCAGTCCAACAACATCTGGGGACCCACAGGTTGAGAACCGCTGCTCCAGAGCCTTCTTGCCCATCTGGTGCCTGCAATCACCTGCCCTCCCTAAGCATGCAAATCATTGAGGGGTCAGGAGATAGAGCAAGATATTCCACTTGCCTGCTTTCCCTCTGGGGGCTTGTGTGGTTTGGATCCAGAGGAAGGGAGTATGTGAAAGGTCAGCGGAAGCAAACAAGAGGTGGACCCAATAAGGGAGGCAGCCAACTAAAGGCATCTTCCCCAAGGGCTCTCCCAAAATATGGAGTCAGCATTGCCCAAACCCACCAAGATCAATAAGGAAGTATCATCTTCTCACTGTGACATGACCAAAAAGTAGCTGTTAAGCCCTTTCAAACATTTCCGAACCATTATAGCCCACATGTCAGCCATTTACCTCCCAGTGTCTCACAACTGTGATATTCCAATGGAGCTATTGCGGATTGGATTTCCCTTTTAGTTTTGAAGTTAATTATTAATTCTGTCATTGTTGAGAACATTAAGACTTAGAATATCATTTGCTATGTTTTCATGAAATTGGGGCTTTAAGCGCTAAGGTGAGCATCTTGTTTTTATTCATTTATTTCGTAAAAATTTATACACTGCTTGATTGTAAAACAAACAAACAAACCTCAAAGTGGGTTACAAAAAAGCTAAGCAGTTAAATCAATGAAATTTACAATACTTTGAAACATACAAATAGAATACTAAAACAGATTAGAATTCACAGCAGCATATCTAAGCATCTGGGTAGGCTTGCCTAAACAATAAAGTTTTTAGCAGGTGCTGAAAAGAATACACTGAATGCACCCGATTGATATCATTAGGCAGGGAGTTCCAAAGGTGCTACCACACTGAATGACTGATTTATTACAAATGTGGAACTGGCATTTTGTGGCACCTGTAGTAGTGCCAATTCTATGGATTGAAGACAAGTAGGCACATATGGTGTAAGGTGATCTCATAGGTAAACTGGCCCCAAGTTATCACTGTATTTTTCGCTCCATAAGACACACTTTTTTCCTCTTAAAAACTAAGGGGAAATGTCTGTGCATCTTATGCAGCAAATGTGTGGTCCCTGGAGCTAAATTGCCGGAGTGCGGCACGCTCCTGAGCCGCTCCTTGGGGCTGGCGGGGGAAACCCGGGCTTCCCCCTCCAGCCCTGGGAGCAGCGGGCAGGCTGCGTGCAGATGCCCTGCACTCCCGAGCAGCTCTGGGGTAGCCAGCGAAGCCTCCGCAGGGCAGCGGGATGCAGGCTCCCCGCTGCCCTGCGGAGGCTTCGGGGGCTACCCCAGACGCCAGAACAGCTAGAGGGAGCGCTGTGCAGTAACTAATATTACACACACACACAGAGAGAGAGCAATACGGTAACTAATATTTAATTAAAATACATTAAAAAATACAGTAACTAATATTACACACACACACACACACAGAGAGAGAGAGAGAGAGAGAGAGAGAGAGAGAGAGAGAGAGAGAGAGAGAGGACCTAGCCCAGTAGCAGATCAGCAACCAGTGCAGAACTCTGAGCACTGATTATATGCTGACAAGGCCTCACTCCTGTCAGCAACTGTGCAGCAGCATTCTGCATTAACTGCAGCCTTTGCACAAGGAAAATCCCCACATAAATCAAATCGCAGTAATCCAGTCCTGGAGTAAACAACACATGAACTATTGCAACAAGGCTTTCTGGTTCTTGGAATGGCTGTAGCTGTCAAAGCAATTGCAGTTGATAAAAGGCACCCCCAGCCCCTGAGGCTACCTGAGCCTTCCAAGTCAGAGCTGGATCCAACGCCCTAGGCTCTGTGGTTTAGACCACAGTGCCACCCGCGTCCCATTAAAGGTAGAATTAGAACCAATGAAATACAGTGCCCTCAATTCCTCTTCCCCATGAGCATAACATAATCAGTGGTATCAAAGCCAACGAGAGATCAAGAAGCAGGGGGCAAACTTGCACTCCCTCTGCCTCACTCTTTGTGGAGGTCATCCACCAGGGAGACCGACACTGGCTCAGTTCTGTGGCCAGGTGTGAACCCAGATTGGAATGGATCTATAATCTGTGTCCTCCAAGAATGCTTTCAGCTGCCCTACCATGGCCCTTTGCACCACTTTCCCCCTCAAAAGGGGGCATTGGCAACTGGTTGGTAGCTGTTCCAATCAAAAGGGTCCAGAGCTGGTTTCTTTCAGAGTGGTCATACCAGTGCCTCTTTCAGTGCAGCAGGAACCACCCAGTCTCCCAGAGAAGTGTTAACCAAACTCTGGACTCAACCACTCAGCCCTCCTCTGCTAGGTCTGATAAGCCAGGAGGGATGGGGTCAAGGGGGCATGTCACCATCACCTTGTCCACATCAGCTGATTGCATAAGGTGAAACTGACCCCACAAAATATCCTCAGTAGCAGCACTGGGTACTTAGTTGGAGTTGCAACAAGTTCAGGATTACTCTGAAATCAAGCAAACTTAACCTCAAAGTGTGTAGCCTGTTGGTCACATCTGGTCTTTGAGGGCTCCAGAGGTCCCTCCTCCACACTGGAAGTCAGTAACCTCTAGACCATCTGCATACCCTCCAACATTTCTCCAATGAAAATACGGACATCCTGCTAGCAGGCTACTACAGGATGCAATGCAAACTGAGCCCTTTTTGCGGCCTAGACTGCCAAATAGTAGGCATGATTTTATGTTCTTAAAAGTGTCCAGTCTGCTTCAGAGTGATACTTGTGCCAGTTGCACTCCAGTCTTTGTCTGATCTAGGAGCTGCTCAGGCTCCAAAACTTTGGAGAAGGATGGTAAGGTGTGACCGTGTCAACTGCCTGTTTTATCTCACCATTCCATAGCAAGAACTTGGCTTTTGACAGGATCACCAGTTTCTCCACTGGGGAAAAAAAAACCCTCAAAGAGCTACAGTTCCCAGAGTTCCCTGTGAAGAGGAATTAACTGTTAAAAAACTCTGGAAACAAGTTTCATGAGGGGAATTGAAGTCTCCTAACAACTCTCAGCACCATTAACAAAGTACAGTTCCCAATATACTTTGCAGGAAGCCGTGACAGTTCAAAGTGGTATCATAGTACTTTAAATGTACAGGGTGTATGTGGTCTTAGTTTTGCTTGGGTAGCAAGTCTTAGCTGCTATGATGAGCTGCTGCTCTGTAATTCATAAATAAATAGAACTATATAAGTTCCTCTGATTCCTGCCGCTTTCTGGTATTAAGGTACATCTGCTACAGTGTTTCCTCACAGAGCATGTTCTCTTTCCAAACCCACAGGATGCTATAAAACCAAATTCATTTCTTTATTTCTTTTTTATATACTCATTTCTCTTGTGAGATACCCTGAGCCTGCAGGCTGAGGTGAAGAACAGGCCAAGACAGACAAGCTGACAAGAGCAAAATCATCATTATTTTACGATCAACAATAATTGAACGCCTTGAGGGGATCTTTGTAGTCTGCAAAGATTGCTTTGACTTTGGACTGCCTGCCAAGATAACCAAAATAAACAGGAGCTCTTAGCACAGTGTTTACCAGTCAAGTTTTCACCTTTTGCACATATTCTGTTCCAAGGATCTAACATTCACCAGACTGGAAAAAGAAAAGTCAACACATCCCATCTCATTGAAGTGCCCGTGGGGAAATTTACAAAAGCATTTTTGTATATCTAGCAGAAGCCCAGTTAGAAGTCTCTAGGAGATGACAGCAGCTAAAATCTGGATGAGATAAATCTCACTGAACCCCTATTTATGCAATCCTATTTATGTTTACTCGAAAGCCAGTCCCAATGTATTCAACAGGGATTATGTGCATAAAAGCATTTATACTCTGTACAGGGCCACAGCCAGAGTGGTTCATAACAGACAAATATATTGGATCATAAATTATTTTAAATTGCAGGAGAGGCATTGATTCATATGTTTTAAAAATATAGCTGCAGTACAAAAATTAAGAAGGCTAATAGCAGAGAGTATTTGGAAGCCAAAGAAAGGGATGTGTCTTGCATTAGGTCAAGGAACCTGCTGCAGGCCAGGAGAATGTAAGAAAAAAAAGAAAATAATTCCCCCCCCCCTAATTATTTCTAGATTTAATCTATGGATAGGATTCAAGGAGGCACTTTGCATGCCCTTCAGGACATCTGAGGTCCCACTCTTTGAGCATATAGCCTCCATTTTCCCTCAGAAAGTTACTTCCAAAACTTAAGAAATCCACAGCAGGGCAAATGGGAAATCAAGCCAATCCCTGCCATTGCTGTTTGTTGTGATTCAGCTTTAAAGAGCGGGGTTTTTTGCAAGAAAAGCTCTGGGGCAAATTTTTAAAAAGAGTGCTTGAAAACACAGACTTGTGCCTAGAAAAAGCAGGCAAAAGTTAAGTGTGGATAAGTCCTTAGCTTCGGATATAAAAACATCAGTATCAACACTCCCTCTACAGCTAGTAGTGAAAACAACAGTACGATGACCTTAACAAAGAGTACTAAATAACCAGGTTGTGCTATCAGTAATTAGAGAAGTAACTAGAGCCAGTCTTTTAAACTTCATTCTCAAGTTCCAAGAAAGGTGATTATGTCACACTTGCTATGGGTCCCAGAAATCTTTCAACTGTGTTTACCAATCAGGATTTCTTTTCTTCCTGGTCATAACCTAGTTCCCATAGATTGGGAACAGACTGCACACCTTCATTGCAGAT
Source organism: Podarcis melisellensis (assembly GCF_964234715.1). Lineage (NCBI taxonomy): Eukaryota > Metazoa > Chordata > Lepidosauria > Squamata > Lacertidae > Podarcis > Podarcis melisellensis. Next base: position 50,332,748 of record NC_138541.1, read on the forward strand.
GTGTTGTTTTCTAAAGGCAAGCCGAGAAAGTATTATCAATACCCACATTCACACATTGAGAAATATCAGCAGGAAACATTTCACAGCAGCTGGCAGGTATTCAAACCACACACATTCCTTTTAGGACTATTATCCCCTGCTTCCAAAGACCAAAACAAACAAACAAACAAATGGAGTATTTGGGGACATCAAATTTGGAAGAAGTATCCACAGCAGGCAATGCTTTTTTTCTCTCTAAAAAAATGTTTAGGGGTACTCTCATTTTCCCACTCATATTGAAATACTGCCCCTCAATGAGGCCAAACATTGATTCACACAATGTTTAGGGGTATACGTACCCATGTGTCCCCCCTCCAGAAAAAAAGCACTGGGTGTGGGAACAAAATAACAACAATTTATATTTTTGTAATAAATGTAAAGTTTCAGTGAGCCTATTGAGAAAACCCATAAAAATGCAACTGTGCCAAAAGGAATTATTGTGAAAATGAGAAATATTGGGAGGGGGCGCACCAGATTTTGTCTATAGCTTAGCTCCTGGCAGTACAGCAGCAGCTGGACCAGGGGAGAAGCTGGACAGCCACAATTTTCTCCCTGTGCACCAACACATAGTGTTGTATCATTATATAATAGTGTATCATTAAACCATAGTTAAGCTTATGGTTTAGAGTACCCATCTGAAAACTATGGTGACAGTTCTTCAAAACAAACATAGCCTGAGTTTACATTCCATCTGAACATGGTTTGAAAATACCGGTAGCTTTCTGTTAATACTACGCAGAATAACAAATGGTCCTGCTGTGTCGCAGAAATTCCTGATCTTGCACGTTGGGTAAGGTGGGCCAGAAGCATTTATTGACCAGAAGCAATGCTCTGTCTATCCACCTAAAAATATGGCCCAAGCATTTCATCTAGTGACAGTTCAGTATTGCTAATTATCCCTTTGCTGACAGGAATTCAGATAAACTGGAAGGCAAATTAAAACAGGCACACTGTCAGGATGAGTCACCTCTTTTGGAAAGAGAAATTAGTTTTGTCTTGTCACAAGCTATCAGGAACACCTAGGAAGTCATTTCCCCAGCCGACTGCTTAGGATAACACCTTCAGTAATTTGAAAAGCAGTGTTTTTTTGCAACACAGGCTTCCAGATGGAGGTGTTTTCAACTGTCAAGCATGCTGATTCAGCATGTACTGATAACCACTAGTGTGGACTATAAACTGGAGACTAGTACAAGGGCTGTGGTGTGGACTCATCTTCCTATGCTAGTTGGTACCTCCTCGAGATGTTCTTTTCATATCTTGTTTAGTGCTACAGGCTGCAGTGAAGAGCATTTTCCTGCCTGAGGCAAATGCCTATTTGTTCTCTCTCTCACACCCTATTCTTTGTTCAGAAGCTGAGTGGACGGGCAGATGAATCTTACTGGTGACAGTGTGAATAGTTGTGTGGAGTGATTTTTTTCCTGGGGGTATTCATGGGTACACAGTACACTGTGGGCACCAGGGAAGACCTCTGTGGGTACCTACAGGCATCATGTTGGCAACACCGGTTCTGAAACATACAAAGGCCTATGTGGTTCATGAATGAGGTATTTTAACTATGGGGAAGCTCACTCCTCTTACTCCACCCTTCATCCTAAAGTCACAGGGCAGGTCACTTTTTAAGGTATTTTTACCTTAAAAACAGCTTAAAACAAATTACAATCACAAACATGGAGGGTCCTAAAAAGATAATCTCAAGGATCAAAGGCCAGGGTAAAGAGGGTTAATGGCTTTGCAAACAACTGCATGGTAAAATCAAGTTGATTTCCTCCTTAATTCACTCCAAGAGTTAATGGGTAAGTCATAACATTTCAATGTTACGTAGAACTACACTTGATTCTTCACCACAGCAGTGGAAAAAGAGCTATGATTTACCATTTTTTTGCTCTATAAGATTCACTTTTCCCCACCTAAAAAGTAAGTGGAAATGTGTGTGCGTCTTATGGAGCGAATGGAGGCTGCGCAGCTATACCAGAAGCCAGAACAGCAAGAGGGATCGCTGCTTTCACTGCGTAGCGATCCCTCTTGCTGTTCTGGCTTCTGAGATTCAGAATATTTTTTTTCTTGTTTTCTTCCTCCAAAAACTTGTGGTCTGGTGTGTCTTATAGAGCGAAAAATACGGTATCACCTGATGTACTCTGTTTGAATGGTTGTTTGCTTTTGGTTGGGTAAAGTAAAGTGTTAATGTACTTTTGTAAAAGTCTAGCTGAGTAAATTACTAGACCCATTAGTGCAGGAATTTACCTTTCTTACACAGGCTTGCAGTGGAGAGTTGCCAGTTACTGAGAACAAAAACAGCTGCCACCACCCCAATTAAAAACCATTTATATGCATACTATTCACTTCACATTCTTTTATGTATTTATTTCAGGCCTTGGAGTGAAATAGCTCAGTTTCACAAAGGTCACTGAATTAGTCTAAAAGTCTCCAAACACTTACTGAAAGTAGTTCCCATAATTTATGAGTGAAGTGAACATGCAATAAGTTTATTTTGGGGTAGATTTCTAGTTCATCATCTTCAAGTTTCTTCACAATTGTTGGGAAAAATAAATGAAGTGGTTCACATTCCACTGTGTTCATTTTTTGATGCTCCCTTAGCCTTTGTAACTGTATTTTATACTTCAGCACAGCTGCTTGTAACATTCTGAATGCTGAAAAAACATTGCCAAAGATCATTTGGCTGAACTTGAACTGAATGTGATCCAAATTAGTCTGCTTCGTAAAGGGTTGGCTGTGAACTGTAATTAGTTCCTTCTGGGATACGCTGAACTTGAAGTAGAACCAGTTCCTCTTAAAAATGAACATTTGAAGCTCTCATTTATTTTCTGTGCTGAGTTGCTTTATATTGTATTAAACTGCTGCTGCTGCTACTGCTGCTACTACTAGTAGTAGCAGTAGTACAACTACTACTACAACGGCTAGTAATTGTTATTTTATTACCCACTCTTCACCCTAGGTTCACAAAGGAGGTTTCAGGGCCGGCTCATCTATGAGGCAAGGTGAGGTGAGCACTTCAGGTGGCAGGATCCACAGGGACAGGATATCTGGCTTTTAAGGAATGCATTGGCCGCTGCTGGAGTGTGCTCCTTGGAGGCCAGATATGCCTGCTCCTCAGCAGCCCCCCTCAATACTGCCCCCTCAGCAGCCTCTCTGTGAATAGGAGGCACTGCTGGTCTCCTTCCAACCCTAGGAAGCAAATGGCAGGGGCTGCCCTGGGCTCTGCACCCATCTGGCATGAGTCAGAGCACACACACACACCCCGCAACAACCCTTGATTCCCACGTCAACCATTGGGTAAGGTTGATTTGATTCCCCTCCTTGTTCCCAATACAGATCTTTATTCCCCACTTGTTCCTGATGTGGATCTTCATTCACCCCTTCTTCCCGCCGTCTTCTGGTTCGCCTCATGTACCAAAATGTCTAAGGTGCCCCGCTCTCATAAGTTACAACATCAAAATGCAATATATATATTTTTTTAAGTTTAGAACAACTTACATAATTAAATTGGGTCTCAAAAACATATCCCGCTTTTCCACTGGAGTCCTCCAAGCAGCTAACCATGTGGATAAGACACACCAAGAACCACACGCTCACAAAACAACGCCCGCCATCCCACCGAGGGAGGAGATAGCACCAGTCCTAAGAGTTGTAGTCCATTGTCGCCTGAAGAATGTCTTGTTGATTACCTGTGTTCCAATTTCTTTAAAACGTCCTTTCAGTCCATAAGAGAGGACTTCCTTAAGCACCTGTTGTCATTACTGTATTCTTTTCTTTTGTGTGTGTGAAGGAATCTGGTGCTGGTGTATTGATTTAATTTTATTTCTTATTTTTAAAATACATTCTGTGTTCTCATTTTGTATTTTTATGTTGTGAATCGCTCCGTGATCTTCAGATGAAGGGGGGCATACAAATTTAATTAATAATAATAGTAATAATAATGATACACAGCAGCAATCCACTCACAAAATTGAAATGCAGCTTGCTTCTGTTTCCCTTAGGATGTGTGGAAGAGACTTTGGGTACTTAAAAAAAGTTTTTGACATTACTTTTGTGGCAACCTGAGAAAGAAGCATAGACAGAGCGCAACTATGCAATCCACACTGAAATTGTTTCGCAAATTGCACAGAGGAAGAGCACTTTACTTGCAGAATTAAGGTAGGAGTAAATTGCTGTATTTCAAAAAGGGAAAAGAAGAAGAAACAAAGGTATACAACAGATCACTATATTATACTCAAATAGTTTTAAAAAACAAGACTGGTAATGCCATTTTCATCCTATCCTTCCTTCTCACTGTAATTCTCCCTTGTGAATTAAAGAAAGACCTGTCTACTTTGCTCATATCTTTGTAAGTTTGAAGCTTCTTCTTTTTATTACATCTGCGGTAGAGCTTTTCAAAATGTGGTTTTGTAATCCCTATTGTGTCCCGGGTCAGGCAAGTTAAAGGGCATTTGGATATATCTCAGGAGATTGTCCACGTTGTACATTTCTTGACCAGTTGCTTACACAATCCAAGCTACAAGTCGTTTTGCAAATTGTCTGGAGCACTTGTCCTTTGCTCCAGAAGAAAGGTTCCTTTCCTAAAGCAACACGGAGGAAATAATGCCAAAATAATGCCTCTTGCTAAATGTTATATATCCATCCATTTCCGTCCTGGCAGATGTCTTTGTAGAGCACTTAAGGCCACTCTAAGTGTTAGCAGCCATTCTAAAGGAAGCATGTTTGAAATCAAATTCATTAACAGGAACAGGATTGATAGCTTTGAGCCTGTGGTCCTTTTTATTTTGAGGGTTTTTTGTGTGGAGGTGGTGCTAATGCTACACTGAATGTGTGCAATTCTGTTTGAGGCAAGATTATATATCAGTGTGGTCAGGACTGCCTCCAGGTCCCAGCTCACAGAGGACCAACGCTCAGTTGATTTAATGTACAAAAGTCTTTATTGAAGTTTAGTTTCCATTTCAAACCCCAGAGCGTGCAGCCCTACGTCTTGACTTCAGATCGGCGAAGTCCCCTCTGAATCACTACCCCTTCCGCACCAGTTTAAGATCCTGGCCCGGCTCCACCTCCTCCGCAGTTCTTTCCTCCTCTGGGTCCTTCTGCCCCCTGGAGTTTCCTCCCTTCTGGACTCTTCTGACGCTGACCCTCCTGAGTCTTGCCCTTCCTTCCGGCGGGCTTTAGGACCTGGCTCCCCATCCGGGCTACCTGCTGTGCCGCTCGCCTGTACATTTGAACTTGGCGCGCGCGCCCAGCCGGTAACCTTCCTCCTGACCGTTCCCCCGCTCTCCGATGTGGGCATGGTCAACCCTGACTCATCTCCTCTCGCTGGTGGCGAGAACACTGTTCCCGATTCCTGGGACTCCTCCCCCCTACTGTGCTCTGGTGGGGAAGCTGGTCCTGATTTCCAGCTGCTGCTCAAGGAGTCCCCGCTGGCCCCTTCCTTCTGGGGCTTCCCCTTTGGCACCCCCCTCGCCCTGGCCATGGGCGCTCCCTTCTGTGAGTCTTCCGATTCGCTGGTGAGACTCGTGGAATCTCTCTGACCACTGTCACTGCCTACTCCCCCCTCGGATTCCTCCTCCTCGCTCTCCATTTGCTCCCTCTCCTGTGTCTCTGCTCCTGAACCCCTGACATCCATCCCCCCCTCGAAGCCCCCCTTCCCCCCTCCCCCTCTTCAGGTGCGGGTTCCGGTGGCTCCAGTGTTGTGGGGGTGAGTGCAGGATACAGTTCGTCCCCCGTGGCGTGCAGCCATTGGGATAAGTCCGGGAAGTCCTGTACGGGCTCATTGACGGCGATCTCCTCGGCTTCCATCTCCTGGTCGGCGTGTTCGAACCCGGGATCTTCCCCCAACTCGCCCATGACCCCCTCATCCCCCGTCTCCTGGGGTGATGCTGCGTGCAGTGGCCCTCTCGGCATCCCTCTGCGCCACCCCACCTCAGGTTGATCCTCCCACCAATAGGAGCCCCCTGTGCCGAACCCTGAGAGTGATCCCTCTGGGGAGCTAGTCTCTGGCGCCTTGTCCTCAGCTGAAGAGAACCCCTGAAACGTGCTGTCTGAGAGTGTGGGAGTGAAAAGATATTCGTCGAAATAATCTGCCGGCATGGGCCTGTGTGGGAAAAGTGCGTGGAACTCGTCCTTGAGGTAGTGCTCCTCCACTGCAAAATACGGTACCCAGCTGTTGGCGCTGGCCGGGGTACCTTCCCTGGCGAGGAGATATTCAACCCCCTCTACCCCCCATCTGGAGTCCAAAATCTCTGTGACCACTGTCACTGCCTACTCCCCCCTCGGATTCCTCCTCCTCGCTCTCCATTTGCTCCCTCTCCTGTGTCTCTGCTCCTGAACCCCTGACAAGTGTGAAACAGCAAAAACAACAACTACCTAATATGCTTAAAACTTTTCCATTACCATTTGATCCATTCCTATGTCTCCTTACCTGAGAGGAAGTAGCCTTGAACTTTTTGGGGCTTACTTTTGAATAGATGTATCTAGGATTTCTCCATAACTTTTAAAAGTCCTATAGCATCTAATTTGATGACAATTTAAGTGTCAAGTTCTCAAATTGTTCTCAGTTATTCCGTGGTGCTTCTACATTCATTGGCATGCTGGAAGGTGGGAGTATACATACTGAAAAAATGAGTTGTTTGCTGCAACTGAAAATTGCATTGCAAAAGAATTTGGGAAGAATACAAGGGTGCCGGTAGTACTTTTTGTGGCTTATCATCCTAGATAGACTATTTGATAGTTCCACTGAAATGTTTACTTTTATGCAAAATATTTGTGTGTCATCTTTTCTACAAAAATATGTTTGAGTTAGTATATAAAAATCAACAATAAAAGCTTTCCTAGAGGATTTTAAATTATTTATTACTTCTGTCCTTTCTCCCAGGAAGAGAGGCTCATATGCATAAACAAGAATCTGTTTATAATACAGATTGCCTTGCTGGATGCAATCCATATTCTCTCGGTTATAAAGCCAGCTGCATTCCACTGAAGGCAACTGTTTAAAACGCTATTAATAATAATTCAGTATGTTCTCTCACCACTTGGGGGCAGCAGCCAACGCCAAATATAAAGTTTCACCATCAGATATACTTCCTGTAACTTGCCTGTGATGCTCAAAACTGTATGTTTCCTTTTTACAAAAGGAAAGGCAAATTAACCTCTCTTTGTATTTGCAGGACTTTTCTTTTTTTGTTATGCATTAAATATCTGAGTTCAACAGGGGAAAGTATGTTAGACCGCACACATTTCATACAAATAGTTATACTAGATGTGTGTGTGTGCGTGCACACACACACAGAGGTAAGTGCATAATAGTACTGATATACAGTGGTACCTCAGGTTAAGTACTTAATTCGTTCCGGAGGTCTGCTCTTAACCTGAAACTGTTCTTAACCTGAAGCACTACTTTAGCTAATGGGGGGCCTCCTGCTGCCGCCGCGCCGCTGGAGCATGGTTTCTGTTCTCATCCTGAAGCAAAGTTTTTAACCCGAGGTACTATTTCTGGGTTAGCAGAGTCTGTAACCTGCTGCGGAGTTTGTAACCTGAAGTGTATGTAACCTGAGGTACCACTGTATACCACTCTGCTTCAGGTTAAGAACAGTGGCTTCAGTGGTGCTTCAGGTTAAGAACAGTTTCAAGTTAAGAACGGACCTCCAGAATGAATTAAGTACTTAACCTGAGGCACCACTGTACTAAATGTTTGTTGCTTTTTAACCAATTAATTAATCAGCTAAACAATGCAATATTGGAATGCAGATTATATTTAATTAAATGCAGGTGGCGCTGTGGTGTAAACCACTGAGCCTCTTGGGCTTCCGATAAGGAGGTTGACAGTTCGAATCCGTGCAACGGGATGAGCTCCCGTTGCTCTGTCCCAGCTTCTGCCAGCCTAGCAGATCGAAAGCATACCAGCACAAGTAGCTAAATAGGTACCACTGTGATGGGAAGGTAAATGGTGTTTCTGTGTGCTCTGGCACTCATCATGGTGTCCCATTGCACCAGAAGTGGTTCAGTCATGCTGGCTACATGACCCTGAAAGCTGTCTGTGGACAAATGCCAGCTCCCTCAGCCTGAAAAGCGAGGTGAGAGCTGTACCCCATAGTCAGCTTTGACTGGACTTAACTGTCATGGGGGGATTTGCCTTTACCTTATATTTAATATGACTGCAATACTGTTATAATTATAATTTCTCAGTAGTACAATCTTATTTGTGTTTATCCAGAAGTCTTATTGAGTTCAGTGGGGCTTACTCCCAGATAAGAGGGCATTGGATCGCAGCCCCTAACCCCAGTAACTTCAATGGAATTTAAACGGAACTGAATTTAGGATCGTAACAGCTTCCACTTGATGCAACCATTTGTTATTTAGAGAATCTTCTTACAGGCCAGTCTTATCCTCTGATGTGGGATATGCAAGTGGGAGAGAATCTCTAGCTCATCGTTCTTGAGCTGGCTGATACGGCATCACTTTGCATTATTGACAGCTCTGCAGTCCTGATGTGGCATCAGCACAAAGGACCTAAATGATGATCCATCTGCAGCGATGCAGCTGCAAGGATATGATATATGACACGTGGTCTTAAGTCAAGGAATGGCAGTTGTGACATTAGTCAGCATCTTATCCGCTAGTGCAAATTCTGAACATTGCAACAGTTAAAGGCTGTGGTTAAAAACAACAAAACCAAACCCCACTACCTACATAGGAATACAGGAAACTGTATATTACCAATTCAGACTATCTAGCCCAGGAATCTAGATTCAGGTAGGTAGCCGTGTTGGTCTGATGCAGATGCAATATATATAAAAATATAAAATTGTCCGGTAGCACCTTAGAGACCAACTAAGTTTGTTCTTGGTATAAGCCATGGGTAGGCAAACTAAGGCCCAGGGGCTGGATCCGGCCCAATCGCCTTCTCAATCCGGCCAGTGGACAGTCCGAGAATCAGCGTATTTTTACATGAGTAGAATGTGTCCTTTTATTTAAAATGCATCTCTGAGTTATTTGTGGGGCATAGGAATTCTTTCATTTCCCCCCCAAAAATATAGTCCAGCCCCCCACAAGGTCTGAGGGACAGTGGACTGGCCCCCTGCTGAAAAAGTTTGCTGACCCCTGGTATAAGCTTTCATGTGCACGGACAGGTATCTGAAGAAGTGTGCATTCACACGAAAGCTTATACCAAGAACAAACTTAGTTGGTCTCTAAGGTGCTACTGGACAATTTTTTTATTTATATATATATTTAGCCCAGGATGATTAACACTGATTGGCAGCAGCCCAGGGTTTCAGGATAAAATCCTTCCTATCCCTACCTGGAAATGCCAGAGATTGAACCTGAGGCCCTTTGCATACAAAGCACGTTCTCTGGCACTGAGCTATAGCCTGTGCCTAAATGCTTAAAGGAACTGGTGCTGTACTTCTTGTTTAGTCATTTAGTCGTGTCCGACTCTTTGTGACCCCATGGACCAGAGCATGCCAGGCACTCCTGTCTTCCACTGCCTCCCAGTTTGGTCAAACTCATGCTGGTAGCTTCGAGAACACTGTCCAACCATCTCGTCCTCTGTCGTCCCCTTCTCCTTGTGCCCTCCATCTTTCCCATCATCAGGGTCTTTTCCAGGGAGTCTTCTCTTCTTATGAGGTGGCCAAAGAATTGGAGTCTCAGCTTCAGGATCTGTCCTTCCAGTGAGCACTCAGGGCTGATTTCCTTAAGAATTGATAGGTTTGATCTTCTTGCAGTCCATGGGACTCTCAAGAGTCTCCTCCAGCACCATAATTCAAAAGCATCAATTCTTCGGCGATCAGCCTTCTTTATAGTCCAGCTTTCATTTCCATACATCACTACTGGGAAAACCATGGCTTTAACTATACGGACCTTTGTTGGCAAGGTGATGTCTCTACTTTTTAAGATGCTATCTAGGTTAGTCACTGCTTTTGTACTGTACATCTGTAAATATATAAAATGTCCAGTAGCACCTTAGAGACCAACTAAGTTTGTTCTTGGTATGAGGTTTCATGTGCATGCACACTGTTTGTATATGTGCTATGAGTAATGCATGCCAGGCCAGCCCCACTCATGCACAATCAAAGAATTGATGAGTTCGTTCTTATTTTGGACTGATCTAGCATTTTGCACCAGAACAGCCCTACCAGGGTTACAGATGTTAACCAGCTACCGTCCCTGTTCTTAATCTAGTTAGGCTGTCCCCCTGCAGAATATAACTTGACCCTTCTGTAGAAGATTTCAGTAGAAGATTTCAAAGTTAGCATTATCGCCTGCTAATGTCTGCAAATCAAGATGCTGTAAAAAGCACAAGAGCATAGGTTACCGTAATAATATACGGTAATCGGCATTCCTAATGGGGAGTGTGTATACATCCTGCCCCTTGTACTGGACTCTTTTAAAAGTCTGTAAATGCTATTGTTAGAATTTGTGCCTCACCATCAGAGATCCGGGAGAGTAATTAATATTTTTAAATAGGGTAATTGGTACTGCATATGTTTTCCTTTATCTTTTACAACTATATGAGTAGCAGAAATTCTGAAGGGTGGATTTTTGCCAGTACAGATAGAAAAAGCCGCATTTACCAAATTTCTCCTTGTTTTATCAGTCTTTTTTGTGGATAAATGTGATTATTAAAAATTAAAGGTCGGGGAGGGGTTGAAATTCTGGCAGTAAAACAAGATGATACATTTCTGTTTCTCTTGGAGGGTGGTGGAGATTGGTAGAGTTGTCAAGTTATCATTTGCACTTATCGTTTATTGTTTTGCATCAGTAGTAGTGATACAAAAACGAAACCAGAGAAGGCACAGCAAATGAATAACAACACTCGGAAGACGGTTGCGGAATCACAGCATGGATAATAGTGCTCAGACTGCACTTTGTTCGCTGTTTCCCCTTCTATGTTAACCTGGCCTCATCGCTAGGAAGAGGGAAGGCTGCCTAATGTCTACCACTGTTAATTAGGGTCTAGCATTGTCCACTTGGTGGCAGTATGACCAGAGCATCCCTGTATGCCTGGGTTTGAAGCTAGATTCTTATAGAAACTGGGTAGAAATTTACCAAAATTGGATTTAAAAATGTATTTCTGCCTTGGATAGTTGGTCAAATCCGCAGGAACTATAAGGTTGCCAACTTTTAACTGGGTTCTGCTCTGGTGCCTTTCTGCCGTCATTAGCGGAGAATAATGCTTCTCATTGCCTTGAAACGTTTCACCTGCTGATTTCTATAGGTCAGCCTTCCCCCAACCTGCTGCCCTCCCCACATCTTGGACTGCAATTTCCATCTACTGCAGCCTGCATGGTTATTATTATTATTTATTAAATTTGTATACTGCCCTTCATCTGTAGATTTCAGGGCAGTTTATAGTTGTACTTCAAAGCATCTGCAGGGCACCAAGCCAGGGAAGGCTACTGTAGCTCAAGCTGCTCTTAAACATATAGGAGCCATTCAGGTTCCAGACATATCTAGTTTATCTGCTGGAATGGCATATGATTTACAGGACAGGGAATGCACACACAGCCATGTTAAATTTTGCATCAGGCAGTTCTAACTAAATGTGAGCCATTCAGGGATCATAAAATATCAAATGCCTGGAATATTTCAAGGGTTCTGCACTCATCCTTAGCACCTTGACATTGACCTATTGCACGTTTATGATTTCTGACTTCCTAACCAGGGACGTGGGTGGCGCAGTGGGTTAAACCACAGAGCCTAGGACTTGCTGATCAGAAGGTTGGTGGTTCGAATCCCCACGATGGGGTGAGCTCCCGTTGCTCAGTCCCTGCTCCTGCCAACCTAGCAGTTTGAAAGCATGTCAAAGTGCAAGTAGATAAATAGGTACCACTCCGGCGGGAAGGTAAACAGTGTTTCCGTGCACTGCTCTGGTTCGCCAGACGCGGCTTAGTCATGCTGGCCACAGACAAACTGTCTGCAGACAAACGCCGGCTCCCTCAGCCAGTAAAGCGAGATGAGCGCCGCAACCCCAGAGTCGGCCACAACTGGACCTAATGGTCAGGGGTCCCTTTACCTTTGCCTTTAAGAAAGCAAGAGAACCTGTGTACTTCCCCTTTTCCTCCGCTTCCTCTGCTATGCAAACTCCCTTCCTTTCTCTTTTCAGAGGTAATCAACCCGCACAGCTCCATTTCCGCCAATATTAATGCTAACCATGGCTAGTTTTCAGGCAGAGGCTGGAACCAGGGTTATGAGAAGGATTGGCAACACTAGCCGAGTTTGCATGTGAGAGGACGATGAAGAAGAAATGTACAAGCCTGTGGAGTCTTGCTTGATTTCCTAAACACAGCTAGGAGAACAAGAACACCCTGTCTACCCCGGGCCCCTAATACTGGTTTGCTCTGGTTGAATTGCCAAGCTGTTTTTTTGCAGGGCTCCTGTTCTCTAATAGTTGCATGATAGGAGCAAATTCAGATCAGGTTTTTTTAGACAGGACAGGACTGTGGCTGCCTCACCCTCATGCCCACAGAACATACATGTGTAGGTCATCCAAGGAGGGAGATTATTGCGGGGAGACAAAGAGGGAGATTATTGGGGCTTGTAGCCATCTCTGTCTTGGCGCATTTCAAAAAACTGGCCCTAGAAGAAAATATTTGCAGGTGGCCTGGCATATAGAAAAAGCCTTCAGCAGGTTCATGATGAAAGCTTTATTGCCAAGCACATTACCAGGGTCATGCCTCTAGTTGTGTAGAAAGGATGTGCTTTTAGAACAGCCTCCTTCTGGACCTCCACCCAAATCTGAACTTGAGCATTTTTTGAAGCCAATGGAAGGTACTTTTCTGCAGGCAGGCATTGGAAACTGGCTACAGCAACAGATTACTATGAAAGGGTTTGTTTACTAGCAGCATAACTGCAATTATTATTAAATTTCTTTTTTTGTTATATATGCCACATATCACCTCTTTGATAGATGAGCAATCATTAGACAACGATAACTACATGCCACTGTAAGCAGGCAAATATATTATATTACATTGGGCAGTTTTTCCTGGTGTTCATTCAGACATGGATTTGTATTTTTTAAAGCTCAGAGACAGTTTGGGATGACAGAGATGTGGAGTTTTCTGCTCAACGGCACCATCTGCTTCTCCTCTCCCATCTTGACAATCTGCTCTGCTGTTTTTCTTTTGCATGGGTGTTCTTTGTTTTTTAATGTTTGGATTGTTAGCTGCTTTGATTTTTGTGTGTGTAAGAAAATCAAGGGAATAAATTTCTAAAAGCCCATTAAAATTGACCTCTGTAATTCACTGTAGGTGGTGCTGCCCTTGAAGATGACTCAGAAGTTTCAGTGGGTGGGAAATGCCGTCCAAAAAGGATACAGGGTGGCATGTGCATATCTGACTACTGTTCTGCAAATAACATTGCTTATCTGTTTCCTTCTGAGCACAACTCAAGGTGCTGGTTTAACCATTAAGCCACTTCATCACTTTCTCTCACTCTCCCACTCCCCTTACTATTACTATTGTTGTCCCCGCCCCCAGACCAGACACTCCTGCACAAACTCCTCACAACTGCTAGGAGTAAGTCCTTTAAAGGCCGGAAATGATAAGATGATATTCTTATCAAAGTTAACATTTGTTCCCCTTCTTCCCACATTCCCCCAAAAGTTTGTAAGACCTTTTTATTCTTGCTAGAATCCAGTGACTCTAACAGATCTGCTTTTAAGTCTAGCTGGTGGGTTTCCCCCCAATCAATTTGATTGTTTGTAGCCAATGGCTATTACAATATGAACACACACACACACAAAAAATTCCTTCCAGTAGCACCTTAGAGACCAACTAAGTTTGTTATTGGTATGAGCTTTCGTGTGCATGCACACTTCTTCAGATATGCATGCACACGAAAGCTCATACCAATAACAAACTTAGTTGGTCTCTAAGGTGCTACTGGAAGGAATTTTTGTTTGTTTCGACTACGGCAGACCAACACGGCTACCTACCTGTAACTAGAAATATGAACACAAATTGCACAGCTGCAAAACAGAACAAAAAAGCATTGTGTGCACCAGAACAAGTCAAATCTACAATGTCAACATCCCTAGGATTTGGCACTGGTTGTTGTATTTAGCTGCAGCTCCCATAAATAACTTCATACTGAATTTGCAGTTATTAATAATTTCCTTCGATGGTTAGTGCTATAGTTAAAGTTTATTTCTATGCTGCCTTTCAACCCCCCCCGAAAAAGCCCCCAAGACTGTTCACACACAATAATTCCCAAATACAAAACTCAACCAAAAATACATTTAAAAATTACAACTTACACAAAAAATTAGACAGCAAAAGCTTAATATTTCAGAAAAGACCAAAAGCAAAATATATTCATGTTCCTTTGCCCAAATGGGAAACGGCAGCCCCCAGAAAGTCACCAGGGAGAGCAGGAGTAAATCCTTAAGGGGTATTTCATCCTTACAAAGGTCCCAAGCAGAGGTGTGGGAGGTGGGAAGACTGCAGCAGATTCTGGACTGAGATTGCAGAATTCTCCAGAAATAAAACATCCAATTACTGGAGAGTAAAGGTAAAGGACCCCTGGATGCTCCAGTCAAAGGAGTTGCAGCGCTGTGGTCTAAACCACTGAGCCTCTTGGGCTTACAGATCAGAAGGTTGGCAGTTCACTGTATTGTTACAGTTAACTTATATAACTACATATACACATACACAACAAAGGAGGAAATATAGGTTGCAATTCTTTACACATTTATGTGGGAATAAGTTCCGTTTTTATATTTTGCCATGATTACAATTATTTTTCCATGCAACCATTCCGCCAAGGAATTCTGGGTGACATACACAGTCCCCTCCCCCATTTCCCCCCACAACAACCTTGTGGAGTAGGCTAGGCTGAGAGAAAGTTACTAACCCAAGGTCACCCCAGTGAGCATCATGGCCAAGTAGGGATTTGAACTCTGCTCTCCCAGATTCCTAACTCAGCACTCTAACCACTGCACAACACTGTCTCTACATTAAGTGCATATTGATTACAGTGGGACTTACTTCTTGGTAAAAATTTCTAGGATTGGGGTGTTAGAACCTCAATTCAATTTCTTTCCATGACAACACAAAACAAAAACAGTTGAACTGGCCCTGAAATCAGGTTGCGCGAAGCTCAACAAAGATCCCAAACCATTTGAAATTATTGTTTCGCTGCCAGCCCCAACTTGCATTTATGTCTGTGAATGACCCTCTATAACTTTATCCCCATCATCAAAGATCCTTCTTTAAATGAAGCAAATGGCTATTATGGAAGAAGGATTGCGCAGAGAGGCAATGCTGAAGTAAAAGCGAAAACCAGTTCTTGCTTTTGTGTGGTATGTCTCTTGCCAGATATTAGCCTATTAAAACAAGTGCAGGTTACAGCATAATTTCCCAATAAGGTTTTGAATTGGGGGGAGGGGGGGGGCTTCCAAGTATGCCAACTGTGCTCAAATGCAGGTGTCAGTGCTTTTATGTGTTTATGTCATGTTTCTGTATCATATACATTCTTAACATTAATGTATGCAATTACTGCATAATTAAGAAATAATTAATATTATATATTAATAGCTGTATGGTATTCAGTGTCAATTTGCGGCAGCGTTTTAACAGGTGTATGCTAGCGTGAGGCATTAAGTCCAATCCGTTGTGTGTTTACACAGTAAGTCCCATTCTATTCAATGGAGATTGTTCCCAAGTAAAATACACAGAGGATTGCAGCCTTTAAATAAATCGATGGAAAGAACTGCTTTGCATTCAAACTGCCTTGTTTTTGTGTGTAAAGAAAAATGAGTGTTTTCCAGATTTATGTCTATCTCGAATCCTCATTGCTAAAGTGCTTAAAAATAAATCGCAAACCAAGGGAGCTTTTTCTATGTATATACATGAAATCATGGCCATAGGGAGTACCCATTTCTAAATGTATGAAACATGTGCACTCTACTGTTTATGATGACTAAAAGAGTGGTGTGATGAGGGTTTTGTGTTTTTCTGGAGAGTTAAACGATAAATGCTCTTATACTTCTGGAAGTCTCCAACTAGAAATGTGTCAAGAGCTTTCCAAAGCAGCTCATAATGTCTGTCTGGAGCCCTCATTGTTAGTCTGAGCAGAGATGTAACGTTAGAAATCAGAAGTAAAAGCAAACATCTCCCCTTAATATGCCATAACGTTTCCAGCACTCCAGCTCCATCACCCCTGTCATATCCACTTTGCATGTGTCCTTTCTAGCTTCCATTGTCAGCCTGAACCTGCACCTCATCCAAGCCTGTCCGGACCGAGACACAATTCTCCGGCAGGGAAAAAGAAGCAAATAAACAAGTTGAGTGGTGTAAAAAAAGGGGGTTGCCTTGCAGGTGCCTGCAGCTGGCGGTTAACACAGACAGTAAGAGGATCAACTCCATCTCCACTGGCTGGAAAGAGAGGGAGAGAAATAAAGCTCCCACATTTACTATTCACAGTTTAGTTAATTTGGATGATAACGGTTAGTTTCTAATCCCATTGTGCAGAATTGAATATACTGAAACCTACAAGCCTTCTGAAAGAGTGTATCTTGCAAACAGGACAACAATCAGGAGCGTCTCCCCCCCCCCAGACTGAACCGTGCAAGACACGCACAGTTTTGGATAACATTTTGTAGGGGTTTGTTTAGTCACCCATCAGGTTGCAGACAAAACAGGTTACAGACAAAGCATCAAGAAGCGAAAGCTCTTTAAACAGACAACAATCTGAATTTGCATTTTGCAGCAATCAAAAAAAGAAATACAAAATAACCAAAAGGACACCAAAACTACACTTCTAGGAGATATTAAATGGCACAGTTTTCTTCATCTAAAAATAAAATTATAAAAATCAGGGAGGAGAACAGTAACCTATTTCTTAAAACAGTTTGCAGAACGTCTCTCTGAAACTATATTTCTGACTCTTTTTTAAAAAACACGTTCATAATATTGCTTTGGAGAATACACCGTTTCCACGATGGAACGGACTAAAGTTTGGATACACTGGCACACATCTCCAAAGTCTAGGTGATGTTTTTATTTGGACGTGCAAACTATAGTCACATTCTGAGTTGAATTTGTTATTCATTTAGTCGATGTGTAAATTGGGCTTGTTTGAGGGGCGGGGGTGTCCCTATACAACTAAATAAGAAGGTGCCAATGAAAGTTGAAAGAGGCACGAAAATGCGCTCCGAAGCTTTGGAGAGGAAAAGGATACACCCTCTTTTTTAGCTAATTTCCTCAAGTTCCTGTTTGTGTGTTTTCGATATTTTCCTCTTCAAGCCTTTCAAAAGAAAGCAAGCAACTTCCCCAAGCTCCATTATTCCCTCTCCGGCCCCCCCTCGGACAAACTTGTTGCCCCCCAAAAAGACAGCCCTTTGCGCTCTCAAGGCGAGAAGCGCGGCTGCCAGAACAGAGGCCCTAGGAAAAAAGTTAACAATGCTGTGAAAATATGTTTGCAGAAAATAGACAATTGTTGGATTAGACGTATTCAAGTATGAAATAATGCCTTTTTGTGTAAAAACTTCAGCAATGTGCGTGTACAAAAGTTCCCTGTGGCAGTTACTTGCTCCCTTTGTGAGCGTTGCGCTTTGGCGTCTCCACTTGGCGCATTTCACTCCCAGCCCCTTTAAACGCGATTGTTTCTTTCTTTCTAATGACATTTACCGGATCAAAACATGCTGTTAATTCGATCAGAAAGCTTTACCCTCCCTAACAATGCCACAATAATTTCTCCTGAAGTTTGTTAAATTGACCAAAATTAGGCAAATGAATAGGGGGTCTGTAGGCGACCCTTCTCGCAGGTGACACCACATAATGCACTCTCAGACCAGCTGCGATCCCCTCTTTATTTTGCCCCTCTTTTCTTTGACCCGCATTATTAAGATTTAGGCCCAATGAAACCATTCACACTTTTCAATGGGATATTTTCCTATAGGATAATAGGCTACAAATTGAGCCTCTCCAAAGCGGCGAGAAGGAGGGGAAAAATAACAACCTCGAGAGACACACACACACTACAGAAACGACCGTCGTGTGCCAAAGGTTTGAGGGAGGCTCCTAAGGTCTGCAGAGGGGAGGAGAGAAAAATTTAAAGGACGGGGTGGGGGGAGAGAATCTCGTGCCAGCCTCCAGTCCCCACACCTGCCGGGGTGTCCCCGCCACATAAAGCGGGAGAAACAAAAAGGCCTGGCTGCCATCTCTCATAAAGATGGACGTGTCACCAAGTCGTGTGAGAAAAGCCTGAGAACAAACGGGCCCACTCCGTCTCCAAGGGCTCTTCCTTGAACTGGGCGGAACAGCCTATTAAGGGCTTACTTAATTACTTTAATGACTCTGGACAGGCTTTAAAATGCAGTCAGCGCTTGGACAGGGAAGGGGGGCGGCGGCAGGGTGTGTCATGTGTGTCTTGGGCTGGGGGGAGAGTGTGGGGTGCCTGGGATTTGTAAACAGGCGGCCGTCGTGTGAGAGACCGACCAGGCGCTTGGCGGCCCAGTGAAAGAAGACGACCAGTGTTTCGCAGCCTGCAGGCGCGCCACTGCGCTCAGCTCCCTCAGCCCTGCGCGGGTCGTTGCCATGCAAATGCCCTTCGGGGGCCGATCACGTGTCCTTTGAAGGGCCACGTGGAGTGACAAAGCTGATCTGACGTCCCCCCACCCTTACACGCCCCTTAGGCTGGGGGTGTGGGGTGGGTGGGGGAAGACCCGAACATACACACATTTTAAAAAACTGATCTTTAATGCATGCCTCCTCCTCCTCCTAACGCTGCTTTCCCTAATCCTGGGGAATCAGGCAGGCCATGAATATATCCCCCCACCCTCCCTCAGAAATGATCGCTTTATAAACCGCCCCTTGGAAGTTAGGGCTCTGCAATCCACCTGGGCCACTTGAAGGAGGACATCGGGTGCCTTCTGCGAGCTTCTCCCCCAGCAGCGGCTTCTTGTCACGATGGCCTCCAAATTGAAGGAACGGAAAGTGAGTTGGAGAAGGGAAGGTGCCCTGCGCGCTGCCACCGGGCTCGACCTTTCCTCAAGGAACTGGCGGCCCTTCGCTGCACAGGCTTAGACATCGGTTTTGAGGCTTGTGGTTATGTGTGGGATGGGGGGGGGGCAGTACCAGAACTCAGGAAATAGAAAGAAAGAGGCGAAGTCTCGAAACTCCTGAGATATAGGAACCTTGCAGTATTTGGCGCTTCATATATCTGGACGTTTCAAATCTCGTATGAAAGTTTCCAATATCTCAGTTTTGAGGCTTTGCCGCCCCCCACCCCAGTTTGCCTTCTTGGGATTATGGTACCATCAGCAGATGATGGGCCCACCATCGTCTCCAGCAGTAAGGATGCTGCATTGCTAAGTTTTGGGGAGGTTTTTGTTTCTTTTTTGTCTCCAGTATGTCAAAAGCTTGGAGAGTTGGATAGGAGGAGCTCACAAGTGCCTGGCTCTTAAAGAGTTGCTCCAAGCTGTACAGAAGTAGGTTGTTGAAGGGCAGAGAAGAGTCTGGAGACGTCAAGAAAAATTAAAGGTGATGGAGCGACTTCGCGTTCTGATGCGATGCTCCCTTCCATCTTGCCATACCACACGTGTGTCTAGCCTAAGCCTGTCGTTCTCATGCATTTTCCAGAGGATCCCGGTCTCCCATAAGGTGATCGAGAAAAGGAGAAGGGACCGGATCAACCGCTGTCTGAACGAACTCGGGAAGACGGTGCCAATGGCTTTGGCAAAACAGGTGCGCATCCCAAAGTTGCGTTTTGCGTCTTTTCGAACAGAGGGGAAGCAATTTGCGTACGTGGGGTTACTTAGGAGTGGTTGCTGCTGCTGTTCTTTTTGCATGGAGAGGGGTGTGTGTGTGTGGCATTTTGCAAAATACTGTAAGGGGATCGTGATCATAGCTTTGTGAATGAAACAAGTGTGTGGCTTACTCCTGCTCATTTGCAAGCCTTTTTGTCGTTAGGTTAACTCACTGGATTCAAAGCTGCGGGTGCACGGGGTTGGAAAACAGCTCCCTGAAGTCCTGTCTGCTTTGTGCATTTCAGAGTTCCGGCAAGCTGGAGAAAGCGGAGATCCTGGAGATGACCGTCCAGTACCTGCGGGCCCTTCACTCTGCAGATTTCCCTCGGGGGAGAGAAAAGGGTAGGCGCGCTCTTCTTCCGTGGCGGTGCGTTTCTGGCCACGCAGGCGCGCAGGGAGAAGACCCTTGACCGGGAACTGCTGGCTGAGCTCTGAGAAGCCTTGGGAATGGATCACACTTTGCTGTGGGAAATCCCATTAGTGAAATTGGGGGATCCTGGCGACACGGGTGGAGAGGAAAAGAAATCCCAGCTGGCGACACTGGGAGGGATTTTGGACACAAACGTTTTCACGACCAGATTAGTGGTCCAGGAGTTAAATCGCTAAGGGCAACCCACTAGCTCTTAGACTCAGACCCCCAGTGCAATCCTCTATAAATCTTCTCAGAAGTAAGTCCCATTGATTACAATGGGGCCTGCTCCCTGATAAATGGGTGTGGGGTGGTGGCCTCAGTTTTCAGTATGTAATTTGGGAATCAGTGATTCTACCTCACAGTGAATGGATTCCATGGAACATAAATAAACAATCCTTTACATTAATTAAATCCCCCCCCCAAAAAAGGAGTAAGCAAATTAATGGAAGGTGGAGCTCTCTGTGATTAGAGACAGTGCATTACAGTAGCTTAGGCGTTGCTTTGAGCTTTCCAAACCTGGATGGTTTTGGAGACAAGAGTGCAGGACTCAAACAACATTTCGTTTGATCCAGCAAAGTAACTTCATTCCCTGATAAGGAAGGATTTTACAGACTTGTGAGATGTAGAATAATGAAGAAATAATGCATTTATTATGACACAATCTTCTGTGACCAACAGCCCACTTCATCAGCTAGATGAATCATTAAAACTCAGCAGATGTATATGATGTGAACATATACTCAAATAGGTGTATATTTTTTGTATATACCTGGCTACATAGGGGGGAAGTCCAGTGCAAAATTGTTGGCTGAGAATTTATCAGTACACTCTGAGGCTGTGTACGCACCATAACTTTAAAGCACATTATTTCCATCAAATATCCCTGGGCACTGTAGTTTACTCATCACAGAGTTGCAATTCCCAGCAACCCTTAAGAAACAAAAGTGCTCAGAATTCTTTGAGTGGGAACATGTGCTTTAAATGTGCTTTAAACATAGCTGCTTTTCCCACCTTAACTAGCAAGACTGCAGAGCATGGGTTGCTCTGTTCTCATGCTGTATTTGCTGATCTACCCCTGATTTGTTAGGCTTCATGGGATGTGTACTGAGCATTCATTTTGAGTTATTGTGGGGAGGTTATGTGATGTCACATCAAGCGATTGTTATCTCACACTTTCCAGTGTGTTTTCCCATCACTGGGGTAGGGAGTGAGCTCATTCACACTCCCTTTTGTCCTGCAATTTATTCCATTTGCCCCATGATTTCTAGGCATGGGTCTGAGAGGTTTTTCTTCTGTCCCTCTGCCTCCCCCTGGAAAACCCACAGTTTACTGCTGAATCAGTACATACATAAATCTGGAGAAAACTCATTTGACGTTTGTTCTGGTGCAGTAGTAAACCACAGGTTTTCCCAGGGGAAGTGGCAGGACAAAAGGAATATCTCTTGACCCCCTGCCTAGAAATCATGATACAAATGTGTGGATGAGCCCTTTGTTACATGAGAGCACCAAACTAACTCTAATTGTGCAACTTTAATTTGCCAGTATATGGCTGAATCCTTTCCAAAAACAGCAACATTCTTGAAGCATCCTTTGTCATGTTGCATTGCCTTCCACGGGATGCCCATGTTAACCAATGCACATTTTCCCATGTGTAAAATGGTCAGGTGAAGAAGATACAGGTGAATACCTGCAAAGGTACAGGAGTTTTCCCTAATTTTTTACTTAGCCACTCCACTGGGACTCCCCACTTGGGAAGCACTAGTTTCCAAACTCTACGTACTAAATTAGGCAAAACAGGTTCCCATTAATTTGCTGCAAGAGGCAGGAAAAACTGGGTGTCGATTGTAGGGTGGGGTGTTTGAGTTTCTTCCTGCCCCATGTAGGCAAGCCATGGTTTCCAACCACACGCCCCACAGGGGGCAATTTGATTTTGAAGGGGGGCAGTTCAAGAATGAGTTATTAACAGTTAATGGCCTTTTAGGCTTCCTCCATGTGAATAGGAACCACTGCTCTAACTCAATTTTTCTTTCTTTCCAACAGAGCTTCTAGCTGAATTTGCCAACTACTTTCACTATGGCTACCATGAGTGCATGAAGAACCTAGTTCACTACCTGACCACAGTGGAGAGAATGGAGACCAAGGACACCAAGTACGCCCGGATCCTGGCTTTCCTGCAGTCCAAAGCTCGCTTTGTCACCGAACCCATCTTTTCCTCACTGGGATCTCTCCCAGAGCCAGACTTCTCCTATCAGCTCCCACCAGCTCCAGACTGCTTGGGCCACAGCCCCAATGACCCTGTGTTCCAGCAGGGATCTGGACACGGCCCCTTTTCCTGGCACAGCTCCGCTAGGAGTCCCACTCTCCCTTACCTCCCCAACGCTCCTGTGCCCCTCACTGGCCCCGGGCAGCAGCGCAGCACCTTCTTGTCATCCGTGCAAAGTCTGGACCGCCACTACCTCAACCTAATTGGCCATTCCCACCCCAACACATTCAGCCTGCCTTCTGGCCAGCATCCTTCGGTGCTATAGCCTACGTCTGGCGTTGCCAGCTGGTTGTCCAAAAGGGTCCCTGTGTCTTAAAGAGCTGCCAGAGAGAGAGAAGTGTATGGCTTTTGCCTTCCCAGTGTTGCCATGCCATCGACCTTCTCCGCGTCTTGCAGTTCCTAAAGGCCCCAAATGCCTTCCAAGGCCAGGCAGTGCCGAGCTCACCTGCGCATATTACCTATTTATATTATTTCAAGAGAATAAATTATCTGGCCTCCTTCCACAACTGTAAATAGATATGAAATTAACGGTGGAGTGAAATAAAGATATACTTCTGGAAAAAGGTTCAGCCTGAGATATGTTTGCTGTGTTTATTTATTCATCCTTCTGCCAGCCAGTTCTTCTAAATGTTTGCTCTGATTTTGGCACAAATGGAGTAAGGTTAGGTGCACATTAGGTTTGTTTTGTTTTACCTTTTTAAAGAACGCATTTTTAGAAGAAACAAACACAGCTAAGGGGAATGGAAACTGTATTTAAGCGATGGGGGAGATGCCTGTGCCAAATGGCTAAGGATGGTATCGTACACCAAGAAAATTAGTAGGTTATTTTGCTATTGGTTTGATAGGAGCCAGGTTGCACCACAAGACTTTAACTTAAGCAGATGTGTCCTTTGATGCGGGATGGGAATACCCTGGTGTATATATGGTGTTGTTTGTTGTTGCAATCTGGCCTTGAGATCTCCATGCTTCCTTGGAAGCAAACCTTATAGGATTTAATCTCAAGGGCTCTGGAGCCAATTCACGCAATCATATTAGCATGTCATGGAATCATAGAATCACAGAATTGTAGAGTTGGAAGGGACCCCAAGTTATGCAGGAATCTCAGCCAAGGCATCCATGACAGAGAAAGGGTTCTGTTGAATGGATCATTGCAGATCTCACCATGGAGCTGTTTTACTACTGCCCCATTAAGGCACCCATGGAGGTCTCACACCATTGCACATGGGAATGCACTAGGTACCAGCTGGACTCCAGGTCCACCTGGGGCCCACGGTTGGAACATTTCTTCAAGCTGCCTTATACTGAACCAGACCATTGGTCCATTCAGCAGCCCTTGGACCTTCTACCTGCAAAACATATATAAAGGTAATGGGACCCCTGACCATTAGGTCTAGTCATGGACGACTCTGGGGTTGTGGTGCTCATCTCGCTTTATTGGCCAAGGGAGCCGGCGTACAGCTTCCGGGTCATGTGGCCAGAATGACTAAGCCGCTTCTGGCGAAACCAGATCAGTGCACGGAAACGCCATTTACCTTCCCGCTGGAGCGGTATCTATTTATCTACTTGCACTTTGATGTGCTTTCGAACTGCTAGGTTAGCAGGAGCAGGGACCAAACAACAGGAGCTTACCCCGTCACAGGGATTCGAACCGCCGACCTTCTGATCAGCAAGTCCTAGGCTCTGTGGTTTAACCCACAGTGCCACCCGCATCCCTAAAACATATATACTCTACCATTAAACTATGGTCATGTCCCATTGCTTGTGTGGGGAAGGTGTTCACATGTGGGTGATCAACATGCAGCAGTCATATAACCTGTGTGACTGCAGAAGCAGGTAAAAGATCTACAATACTGTACATACCACAATGGCTGTGTGTGTGTCCAGTCCTCCAACCTCATGCAGAGGTGAAAGTTCAAATAGCTAGCTAGAGTTTCCATGTGATCCTAGTTGAATTTCACTCACACACACCAACAGTGATCCCATGGAAGACAACAAGTGTTTGAATGAGACCTGGGTGTTTGCTGCATAATTCAATACACTTTGGGAAGCTTGGCAGTGATGACCAATTACATGATTCTGTCACCCTCAGATGATTCCTGATGTGACTTCCACATCTTAACATGCTAGATTCAGTCATGTTACTTGATCTGATTCTAGTGGAGGATTGAAAACAGAACCCACTGACTCTGGAACAATTGCTCTCATTCAGATAGCTGTAGATTAACATACTTCTGAGCAAACATACAAAGTTTGTGAATTTTTATTCATCCACATTTGATTTAAGTGACTATTAATTGCAGGTGGGGAACTTAGGGCTGGTTATAATTACAGTATGTCCAAATATGTCTCATGATTTCCTAGCAGAGGGATTTCAGCTCGGATTATCCCAGCATTTGTTTATTACTGTATTTTAAAATTCTTGTTGGTTTTTTTTAATCTTTTGAATATTCTATTACTGTACTTTACTTTCTATTCTGGTTTATTGTTTAGTTATACTGCATTTCATATTTTTATACAGTGGTGCCTTGGGTTACAAACGCTTCGGGTTACAAATGCTTCAGGTTACAGACTCCGCTAACCCAGAAATAGTGCTTCAGGTTAAGAACTTTGCTTCAGGATGAGAACAGAAATTGTGCGGTGGTGGCGCGGCAGCAGTGGGAGGCCCCATTAGCTAAAGTGGTACCTCAGGTTAAGAACAGTTTCAAGTTAAGAACGGATCTCCAGAACGAATTAAGTTCTTAACTAGGGGTACCACTGTATTGTATTGTCTGATGGAGTTGGTTTTCAACAGACATTATAAGCAGCTTTTTGGAGAAAGCTCCTCAAAACACGAGTATACATATTTAAATAAGCAAAACAAAGCACATTGACTCAGTGAATCCATAAAGAAAATGATGACAAAGCCTACTTGAGGTGTGAGAGCTCTTTCCAGCATAGTTTGTGCTTCTGTTTATATATGCATCTCAACCAAGTAATGCTACAATTCAACAGAGATACACTGAGGCTGCAAGAAGTGAGATTTTAACTTGCTTTCAGATCATACACTTCCTGCCTTTATGCAAAACATGCAAGGCAGCCCTGTAGGGAAATTAAAAGGCTCCAATTTTCATTGTACAGTAAGGTGACGTCTTACATAATGAGGGTAAGCTTTTTTTTAAAAGATGACGAAGTTGAAGTACTCAAATCCTGAAAGACAAATCCCCATGCCTTTTCTCAGTCACCTTTTGCAGGCTGAATGGAATGTTACCATATATAAAATGAAAACCAAAAAGGGAGTGTAAAACACAGAGCAAATAAGGAAGAAAAATACTTACTGCCAGGGCTTTTGACAGTTTGGTTCTATAATTGTTCAGAACGATGGTAACAAAATCTTGCTGAGGTAAATAGGCATAGCTGCCATGAAGGTAAACTCCATATAAGATCTCAATATAAGGAAAAAAGAAAATCCAAGTACGCACTGACCAAAACTCCCATGTTGTTGTTGTTACATTTATATCCTGCCTTCCCTTCAAAAACTGCATACATGGTTTTCCTCTTTTCCATTTATCAACTGAACAACCCTGTAAGGTAGGTTAGGTGGAGAGACAGTGACTGGCCCAAGTTCACAAGGCAAACTTCATGAATGAATGAAGATCTGAACCCTAGTCTCCCAGGTCACTGTCTCTCATTTAGGCTTGCAGATTATCTCCTAATACATTTTTGTACTTTTCTCTCAAGATCAAATCAATACTATTTTGATCCATTGTCGTGGGGCCTCTAAAAGTTGTGGGGCCCATAGGCTACTCTGCCTATTTGCTGATCCAGCACTGTTTGCCTTGCATATGGCAGCTGATGCTAGATCTGAGCTGTTTCTCTCTTTCCATATAAACTATTTATTTTTAAACTGCATTAACATACCTCCTTTTGTCCAATGAGCTCACAGTTCATGCTTTCCCCCATGGAAAAAAAAAATCATTCATGCCATACTGAAGTAATATCATCATACAGCATTTTTTCATTCTTATGTATAAACAGATATTTGATCTTAAAACCATGTAAAGGACAAACAGACTTCATTTTCAGCAGTTCACAGAAGTGTCATTGACTAAAACTTCAAAAGAGTTAACACCAGGAAAATGTTGTTACGTTTTAAAAAAATGATTTTAAATTTGCCAAACTAACAAAAAGTATAGGTTTTGGCAATCCAATGATTCTAAAGGTTACTTTCTAAATTCAGATGTATTAATCATGCCGCAGTGTAGTTCTCTCTCACCCCACAAATATTCCTGTATTTTAATGTCCTATTATTACCTCAGGTTGCACTTACCTTTGCTGTGTTCCAGACCAGCATTCGTTCATGTGCTATGGGGGAAAATATTTCCCTACGTGTGTGTCAATCAGTATTTTACATTGTTCAGTGTGTTTTGGGCTTCCGGATCAGTTGACGGAAGGTAAATTAACTTATTCCATTTCATTCTGCAGGCTTTAGGGAGATCTGAGCTGGATTGTTTACTAAGGTCATGGAAGAGGCTGACCCACAATTTGTGAGCCATCAGCTCCATTATCCTGAGACAGACAAAAAAAATCCTCATTACAATGAGTATAAAGCATAGTGTATTTCTTCCATTTAAACTGTAAACACAGAAAAACCGGGTGTGACAGATTGACTTAAAAAGAGGTCATATTGGTGGACAATTTGAGGACAGGGAAGAAATAACTGTCTGTTTTGTCAAGACACACTTGTGGCTCCAAATCCAAATGAGTGCTGTAGGAAAATAGCGCTTGTTAAATGTCCACAGGGATAATATAGAAGCGGCAGAAATTGAGTGGCTGGCGCCCATTATTGGAAAACATGTCTTACACTCATTTTCTTCATCCCTTGAGATAGAATATGGAGAGAGAAAGAAGAAGGAAAAAAAACTTTGACTATTTCTTTCTCTCTCTCCTGGCGCAAAGCCATTCAGAAACTCCTGCAGCATAGAAGCATTACAGAGATAGTGTTACCCTGGAAATATAAATTATTATTAATTTATTCAACTTTTCGCCACTGTTAACCAAATTAGACAAAAACCACCACACCACCCTCCCTCACTTTCTTTTGCTAAGTAGATATTCTCTCTGGGATTAGCACAAGGCCACCACATTCAAAACTTAGGTCATTTACATATAATTCTGCAAACTTGCAGTGGCCCATGACAGTCTTTGTGGCTCAAATGTTGTTCTTGATCTCAACACCCCCTGCCCCAATTTTCATTTCACAGAGGAGGATAAACCCTGCTTTAGATTTACAATGGCTTTGGGATAAAAGTCTTGTCCCCTTGTTTCACACACACACACACACACACACACACACACACCCCTCAGATATTTCCCTGACTCTCTGAACCTCCTGTCTCCATCTCTAGCCCTGAAATGCCTCCGCTCATTTCAGCCTTCTGCGATAAAGACTGAGAATTACTTTGGAAGTAGTTTCAATTTCCTTCCATTAAGGACAATAATGTTAGTCTTGGCCAGAGAAGTATCTGGAGGCAGAGTTAAGAGTTCAGTGTGTCTCCCTCCCATCTTGTCTTCCCACAATGTGTCGATTCATGCCGCCTCCCCTTCTCATGCGCTCTCCTTTTAAGTAAGTTGTATAGTGCTGGCTTCCCAGTGGTTTGGGCTGGAGGTGATCCATTGTTGCGTCTCTGAAAGGGGCAATCTCTTGTTCCTTGGGCTTCATCCTTGATTGGGCAAGAATAAAAATAATCATCCCCATGAAATCAAAGGTTCTCTCTGCCCATGGGAGTAAGGAACAAAGCTGCTTGCTAGGACCAGGCCTCAGTCTCCTTGAATTTGCCTTAACTGCTGGAGGAGCCTTACAGTCAGCATGGGTCTACCCAGTGACCGGCAGCCTTCTTAATACAGAGGTCACTTGTGCTTTCAAGCGTTATTGAACAAACAAACCCCTCATGGCTAGAAACCCTTCAGCCTGGACTGCCCCAGGATCATGCAACAGGGTGAAGTGAGAGACAGAGACCAGTCAAGAGCCAATGGGAAGGTGGCAGGCAGGATTCAAAGACTAATAATAATAATAATAACAACCATGCAATATGGACACACGGCTTTGCACACTCTCCCCATACTCCCAAATGTCTTCTTTCAGCAGTCAAAAACATGTTCTGTCCAATACGAGCTGCAAGTCATGAAATGGCATCAAGCAGGTCCCTAGCTGCACAAAACCCCAGAGAGCTAGGTACGCCTTCACTTGATATAACACAATAGCATTCTCATTACTCAGGGCAGAGGTGGTTTTAGGGTAGTACAACTGGTGTGGCCACACTGTGCACTGGCACAGTGGGGTGGGGGGACGGCGCTGCAACCAGTGATGTAGGACAGAGCACAAGAGGCAGGGAGGGAGCTGGATTTTAGTGTCGCCCAAGGCGCCACGGAAATTTGAGGTCCCCAAATCTGCCACTGAACACAG
The DNA here is from genome assembly GCF_964234715.1 of Podarcis melisellensis. Lineage (NCBI taxonomy): Eukaryota > Metazoa > Chordata > Lepidosauria > Squamata > Lacertidae > Podarcis > Podarcis melisellensis. The sequence goes on from NC_138541.1 coordinate 50,361,654, forward strand.
CTTGCTTATTCTTTCATAGCAGGAAATAACAATTTATTATAATTTACACAAGCACTTGCACAGCTGTGCACAGGACTGCGTTGCGGTTGACTCCTGCATATAGACAACTAAGGCACACCCCTCCCAATACATGTACCCTCTTCAAAATGATAGGCAGTTTTCACAGAAAGACTGAAAAGCTGCTCTGTGGGTTTGGGGTTTTTTTTAAAAAAAAACCCAACCAGGTAGCTGTGTTAGTCTTCTGTTGAGGCAAAAACAGCAAAGATGGGGGGGGGGACGACACCTTATTATAGTAGACCTTTTTGCAGGCATGAGTCCATTTCAAAAGCTTATGCCAGAAGAATTTTTTAGTCATAAAAATGCCACAAGGCTCATTTTTCCTGCTTCCTGCAACAGACTAAAAACACAGTCCTCCTAACAATGTCTACTTAACAATGTTAAGTCTTATTTAGTGCAGTGTGTCTAATTCCCAGGTAAATGGGCTAGGACTGCAGCCTAACACAGCAAACCCTCTGGAAATGTTTTGTTTTTAAATGAGCTTCTCACCCTTCTAGTATTCTCATAGTATTTTCATAGTATTCTATATTCCATATATTTTGGAAAGGGTAAATTTATTTGAAGAGCATTTCATCCTCTTGTCAGACAGGTGCTCATGTTAGCTTTCATGTTGAAACAAATATTATTTTGTTGCTTTTAGTGGGGTGTGGGTTTTTGGTTTGCTTTTTGGGAGGAACTTTTATGAGACTGTGGTAACACTGCTTATCTGTTGCTGCTTGTTGATGCACGCCTGTCAAAGTTCACTTCTGTGCAGCAATATAATACCTATGCCGTTGTGCACAAGTTCATCTTAGGTTTTTGTTTCTGGGTGTGTGTGTTTTCCTTTTTATTTTTAAAGGATCCGTGGCCCTTGAGCCAAGACAATGTAGAAGTGAAAAGATGCAGCAGTGTCCCTGTGGTGGGCTCAACTTAAAGAGTCTTGCAGGGTTAAAGGGGAGAATGTTCAGATTCATCCAAGACCTGAGAAACTTGACATATGTAACCCTTACATGCATTGGGTATAGAAGCCAGAAAATAAAGGTGCCCCCCTAATGAGGTTTTTTTGCGGTTGGGTGAGCGGAAGGGGCTGCTTCAGAAGACTAATAACTGAAAAACCTTCCAGGGCTTTTGTCCGGAGCAATGGCAGGCACTTTCCATCCCTTTTGAGGAAGGGGTGGAAGGGGGGAAAAAGGCAGCCTTTGGGGAGCCTCCACGAGAGATGTGGGTTTTAAGGGCGACCCAGGTCATACAGAACTAATCAAGCGAAAACAATAATAAAATTAGCCTGACAGTCAGCAAGTATCTGAGAGGACTTTATCAGGAAAAAAGAAAGAAAATGGGGGGGAAAAAGAAATGGGGAAAGAAAGAAAGAAAACTCACTTGGAGCAAATCCGCAAGGTGTCATTGTGCAAATGGGGAGGGCGGGAGGATTAAATTATTTATTCATTGTTAATTTATTTATTTATGTATGTGTAAACGACTTAGCTGCTGCAGGTGCTCAGAGGCGTTTATGAAAAGGCCCAGTTTGAGAGCCAAGGAGAGAATATTGGTCCATTTAACTCATTATTTCCTTTAAGGCGATCAAAACATTGACTTTTATATAGAAGATAGAGACTGGGTTGGGGTGGGTGGGGACACATGTGTGCCGGGACTCATGCAGGGTCTAAGCAACCTTAAGAAGGAAAGCATTTATCTCGCATTCAGGAACTGCAGGGTAGGGAGGCGGGAAAGAGAGTGGAGGCTCAGTGGTGGAGTTTAATGTCCTGCAAATTAGCAAATGAATGCTTATGTCAATAAGCAAAAGAAAAAAGGGGGGGGGAAGAACCACTAGTTTGTTTAAACTATTAAAAGAAAGCGTCTTGGCAATATGCAGAAAATGTGTTGTTGCTGCTGCTTTTCTTCCTATTCTTTAGTAAAGAACAGCTACAGTTTTCACTTAAGACGCTTGTCCTCATGTGATCTTGAACATAGATGACATATTTCCAGGGCTGAAACCTAAGAAGCATCCACTGGCTGTTCTTGGGAACATGCTTGCTATTTAAGAGGCTGAATCCAACAAGTTAACAACAGGTCCCATCCTGTACCCACCTAAAGGTGCAAGAGGACCAGAAGCCTAAAGCGGCCCTGCCATTAGCGCCCCATCGTATTTCCAGAAGGATCTAGATATGTGGGTGCAGAGTGCAGCTATTTTGTTTTCCTGCTATGTTTATGGTATTTCAAAGTGTCATCTCATGTTTCTGTGACCCAGCAGAGCATGCCGCAGTGGGGATGCTGTGTAGGACATGACCCTGGGAGGGAGAGGAACAAGGCATCTCAGCATGGAAGGGGAGAGGAGGCACAAGGCAAGAAGTCAAGTCTCTCAGAAAAAGCATCATCGCATCAAGTTAATGCCTGGTGAGGAGGGGATCCTGCTGCTTTTGTGTACTTCTCTAAAGAAAGACAGGAAGCCCAGAGAATTATGTGCCACAAGAGACTTTTAATTAAGCAGCAGAACAGGATATTGCTGAATAAGGAGGTGCTAATTAGATATGCCTCACCAAAGCAAAGCTGGGAAACCAGTGCTGTTGTGTTCTGTAGCAGCAGGGCAAGGAAAACTGCTATTGTACCTCAGGGACTAATTGGCTTAAAGTGGCACAAGCTTTCCTAGACAACTGCCTGCTTCAACAGTTAAAAGGAACCGCAGATGTAAGAAACCTAAGGACCGTGGGTTGATTTCAGGTGGTTTTTCCAGCCCCCTTGTAAAATGGCCACCCCTACCACTTTCTCTGAGGTAATAGTGGTGTGTTATCATATGGGATGCGGGTGGCGCTGTGGTCTAAACCACAGAAAGCACTGTTTAAAAGCACATCAAAGTGCAAGTAGATAAACAAGTACTGCTCCGTCAGGAAGGTAAAAGGCGTTTCTGTGCGCTGCTCTGGTTCACCAAAAGCGGCTTGTCATGCTGGCCACATGACCCAGAAGCTGTCTGCGGACAAACGCTGGCTCCCTCGGCCTATAAAGCGAGATGAGCACACAACCCCAGAGTCATCCACAACTGGACCTAACAGTCAGGGGTACCTTTACCGATCATATGGCAGCGGGGAGAGAATGAAGCAATACAGATAAAAGCCTTTGCAGGCCCTGGGACCCACATTGCCAACCACTGAAGAAAGGTACTAAAAAGGTAAAGTGTACGGAACGTGGTTAATGTTGACAGTTACTGGTATAACACAAGGAGTTATATGCTGGCAGTAGCTTGCCCTCACCTAGCCAGGGCGAAACCAACAAGGCTGGGAGGTTGCCTGCTAATGATGGCGTTACACTCCCTCTGAAGGACATAGCTTGTGGGTACTCCTGGACAGGGGTGCCAACTTGAATAAAATATGGGGGCGGGGGACAGGTAAGCCCCGCCCTGCATAATTGATCACATGATGCGACACATGCACACCATTTGAATGGCAATGCCCATTAATGTTTTTGTGGGCAGGCCCCTCAAATATTTTATGGGCGGGGGCCAAAGGGTCCTCAGCCCCTAGGAGTTGGCTCCTATGCTCCTGGATCCTCTACTGTCGCTTGAGGCTCAGGTGGCCTCAGTGGCATGGAGTGCCTTCCATCAGCTTCAGCTGATGGCCCAGCTACACTCCTATCTACAGATAGGGATAGGGACAGATAGCCCAATTTCTGTAGTTTATTATCCAGTAAGCTCTAGGTTGGATTACTGCAACACGTTAAATGCAGGGCCCCTCTGAAGATGGTTTAGCTGGTCAGAGTTCAGCGGCCAGGTTGCTCACTGGGCCAAAACTGTTTGAGCATATTACACCGATCCTGGCCTGACAGCACTGGCTGCTAATCAGCTTCTGGGCCCAATTCAAAGCGCTAGTGTTGACCTATAAAGCCTTAAGTGGTTCAGGACCTCAAGGACTGCCTCTCCCCATATAAACCATCCCATACTCTGTGTTCATCACCTTCTTCATGTGCCTCCTCCTTGTGAGGTCTGGAGGGTGGCAACACAAGAACAGGCCTGCTCTGTAGTGGCTCCCCATTTGCGGAATGCTCTCCCCAGGGAGGTTTGCCTGGCGCCTTCATTATATATATTTTAGGTGCCAGGTGGAAAAGTTCCTCTTCAACCAGGCCCTTGGCTGATTAATATTCTACAGCATTTTAAATGTGTTTGTTGGAAGGGGGAGGGTGTATTGTTTTGCTGCTTTGTTTTAATTATTTGCTTGTTTTTATCCTGTATTTTATTTATGTGAAATGCCCCGAGATCTTAAGATGAAGGGCAGTATACCAAACAAACAAACAAACAAACAAACAAACAAACAAACAAGGCTATTTCCAGAAACAGAGCATTGCAGAAATCCAGTCTTGAGGTTACCAGCATGTGTTCAAGCTATCCCAGTCCAGAAACAGCGTGCAACCACAAAATATACAGCTGAGCTATAGCTTATTATATGGACCCCCTTCCTTATGCTTTGCCATAGAAGTTCCAGCAAGTCGGCCACCTTCTGGTATTATTTTGGTATTGCAGGTGAGTGCTAGGGCAATGGCGTCCGTTTTCTCAAAAACCTGACCAAAATACCCACACATTTACAATGATTCCTATTTAGAAACAACGATCCAATTTTTCTGCTACCTGTTCTTGGCAAAACACTGCCTCAATTTTTCTCAGGGAGGCAGAGTTTGTGCAGGCCTCTCTTACCGCACTGCATCTGCCAATCTTTGGTGTTCAGCCCTCCTTCCTCGGGTCTCTCGAAGGCACGTTACCGATTGCGGGGCAAACGCACCTCGACTGTAGTGCATATACATAGGAACGCATGCACCTAAGCACAGGCTGCCATTCCAACATAGCTGTTTCATTTTAACTATTAAATATAATACAGTGGTACCTCTGGTTACAAACTTAATTCGTTCCGGAGGTCTGTTCTTAACCTGAAACCGTTCTTAACCTGAGGTACCACATTAGCTAATGGGGCCTCCCACTGCTGCCAGCGTGTGATTTCTGTTCTCATCCTGAGGTAAAGTTCTCAACCCGAGGTACTACTTCCGGGTTAGCGGAGTCTGTAACCCAAAGTGTTTGTAACCTGGTGTTTGTAACCCGAGGTACCACAGTATAGGAAGCAGAAGGGTATGTTGTGGCTGGCCACTGCAGTAAAAAAGAATGCAAGGAGGCGGCCGATGTGGCTCCCTCCACTGGGCCAGCTGCTCCTCTACCTAATGGGAGGGCTGGCCCTTTCCCCGCCACCCTCAAACTCTGACAAGTGTAACTTTTCACATATTCAGGTGGAGGCTTGTTTCGTGGCTTACTGACAGCCTATGAGCTTTCACCGCTAAGCGATGCTGAACCATGGCGTGGGCTGGGCCTGGTTGCCTTGACAGAAGCAGAAGCGCAGCTGCTTCCGTGCTTTGCTATGTCACATGCTATAAGTGGACAGTGGCACTCAGGGTGGGCAAAGTTTCTATTAATTAAAAAATATCAGCAGACAAATAAAGTGAAAGAAATGGAAGGGTGGGGGGAGAAAAAGGTGACAGAAACTGAACAAAATATATAGGTATATAAGTAATGCTATTATTCCCGCAAGCATACAATTATTAACGAGTCATTTAAATTCTTATAAATGCATTCCAAGGATTGTTATATCTATCCATGCGTCTAAAAACAACCCGTTCACATGTTGCAAGAGTTGTCATATCTTCTATTCATTGATCAAGGGGGGGGTAGTGTTCTCTTTCCAGTGAGTCAATATCAATCTTTTGGCAGATGTAAGGGCACGGAAAGTCTCTCTATGATGACCCACATAACTGGTATGTAGTTTAGGATAATATTATCATTTGACAATTTTAATTCCCCTCCCCCCAAAATAGTATTTATACATCCTAATGCTTTTATCCAAAAATGTGTAAGTGCTGGACATTGCATAAACATATGTTTCAAAGAAGCAAAATGTGAGCAAAGATGATGACCTCATTGACCGGGGGCTGCTAACATGGGACTGACAGGCTCCCTGGACAGCTTGCAATATGGATTCCTTTTGATGGCTTAAACATACACTAGCAGGAATCAAAATCTTTGCTAATGTTAAGGTCAAATGATTTGGCATGAGAGAAGGCCAGCTCCCAACTGCAGCACTTTTAATAGACCTACTATATTTGGAGACTTGTTGGGCAGGCTGAAATTTCTGTAGCTCAGATTACTCTGTAATAAGCCGACGGTAAGAAATATATTCCATATTGTCTGAAGGTCCTTACACTTTGGGAGAACTCTAAAGAATCAAGCTGAGAAAACGTATGCTAAAAGAGCTAGATTCCCCCATTTATTTGGGATGGAAATATCAAAATGTGCCATTCTTTGCACATTTGCTTGGGTGTAAGCCCCACAGGACTCACTGTGACATATGTATGAGTCAATTAGGCTGCCCAAAGAAGTAAAATAATTTCCTAGCAGCATAGAATAACCACTTCAAAACTGAGGGGATGGGAATCATGTTTTGTGTCTAAACAAGATTTTGCTAAACTGAATTCATTACCCCGGATATTGTTTTGGGTTTCTGTGGTCGCTCAGAAAACATGGCCATCGTTACAATAAATGCCTATATTCATTTTGCAATGCACATTAATTTGACATCTTGTACCCTTTTTGAAAAGCCAAGTGTAGGACACTGATCGATACACCCACCCACAAAACACATCACACCCTCGCGCAATATGGATTCAACTTTCCTATATGTGAACATAATAACATGAGGAGAGCCTGCTGGACCAAGCCAATGGTCTAGCATCATGTTCTCACGTGAGCCAGCCAAATGCCTGTGAGAAACACACAAGCAGAATTTGAGTGCAGCCTCCTTGATAGACTTTAAACAGACAACTTAAGAATTCCACAGAATTGTATGCCCGAGAGGGTTAAAGAAGAAGCACTGCGCCCTCTGCAGGCTTAGACAAAGAACTGGTTTCTTTTCATCAATATTTTATCATGCTTATAAACGAACTTGGCTTTAAAAGTGCTATTTTAGTTTCCTTTGTTAAAAATATGCCTCTTTTCCTCAAAGCTCCCATTATTTGTTTATTTATTCTGATTTTTAAAAAAATATTATGAATGCAACAGAAAAAAGCAATTTAAATTTAAATGTAAAATGGTAATAATAACTATAATTTTAAAACAGCAGCAACAACAACAATAAACCATCACCAGCTGACATTAAAAATGAGAATATTCCATCAATCCTGATTTCAGTGTATAAAGTAATGTGCACTATCCAAATATCTGAACAGGTATTTCAACAAAATTGAGATTAAAAACCAGGTGTTCATACGTAAAAATGCCCCTTATATATTAAAATATTTCTGGCTAGGCAGAGCTCTAGCTATGCATTTAAACAGTTCTTTTGTCCCCCCCCCCCACACCCCTCTGCAAGGACACTGAGTTGAAGTTGATAAATTGTCAGAGTTAAATGTATAAATTAAAGATTCAGGTATGCACATGGAGTATCTATTGTTTTGAGTTGTTAGACAGCCAGTGTATAGGTTTTTAATTTCCCATGAAAACGTGTGCATTGAAAGGGGGGCTCAAATTCTCGCCTGCCCCTCATAAATATATATTTGAATTGTGGAGGGAATGGACAAGGAAAAAAACAGCACTTCTCATTTATTAGCAGGGAAAGGACTGGACAGATAGCATGGCCCGCTTTTCTGTTCAGGCCTGACTTTCTAACCTAGGTCTACAGCTGCTGTGACCGGGGTCAAGTGATATGTCACTCTGTCAGATCACACAGAGAGGCAGTGGCTCTTCCCGGATTAGAACTCAGCCACATGGCCCCTCTGAAAAGATTTCTAAGAAGTGCCAGAGCTGACTGTCCACTGCTTAAACCTTATGCTAAAAGGTTTTAGACATCTCAGTCAAAAGGTATTGTAAATATGGGGACAAAGCGTGTAAATTCTTAACTGTGGGACCTGCATAGGAGAGAGCCAGACTTGTGATCTTCGATAATTAAACTGGGTAATAAAAGCTATACTATGGAAATATGAGTTCAATTTTATACTGGTCCACAAGCACCAAAACGTCTGTTGCTAATGAGCTCAGATATGTCACCTTTGCAGTAACAGTTTTGTCTTATAAGCAGGTAGATATGATGTGGCATTATAACCGAATCCAGATTTGCTTCTCCAACCTTTTGTCATCGTGGTACAACTCCCCATATCCACCTCCACCCCATTTTATTGTATACAACGCTAGGTTTCTTATTCCTTCGGACATCCGTTAATTATGGTGTCTTACAAAAACTCCACACCTAGAAATAGTGAAGGGGCTACAAGTCTAGGAAGCCCATGGCTCAAAACTCACCGCCAGCAGGAGGTCCAGCTTTGGCAGTCTTATTTCTGCAAAATGAAGATGATAAATACTGACTTACTTTACAGAGCTGTCAAAAGGATTACTGGGGAGAGTCCAGCTCAGGTCCAGCTAGGAGGCTCCTCAGAGACATCTGGTTGCCCACTGTGAAAACAGGATACTGAACCAGAATAGGTCATTGGCCTGATCCAAAATGACTGCTATTTTCCAATAGTTTCACTGTCCTTCTCTTTTTTAAAAGGCTTGGTTTGTGGTGATTTGCATGTGAACTGGCAAAGTGATTTTGACTTGCCTGGTAAGAAACAATGATGGTCTGTGAGGCAACTGTGACATGGAAGGTGAAGCCCTATCCCTGTCCCCCCCCCTTGAATTTCTTGCTTGAACTGCTACCATCACCTGCCCTGCATACCTGGAACCCTTAACAAATTCCACAAATTAGCAGTTTGTGAGAGGGATCAAGAGACTGGATTTGTCCTTCTTCGGTTCCTTCTCTCCCTGATCAGTGGGAGTGCACTATGTGTTGGCTACTCCCCCCTCCACCATTACATGATCTGCAGTGTGGTTATTTCCACCCATTCCTTTTCTTTTGTCTTTGGAATTTGTGTAGCTTTAAAAAACAACATGCTGGCCACATGACCTGGAAGCTGTCTGTGGACAAACGCTGGCTCCCTTGGCCTATAGAGTGAGATGAGCGCCGCAACCCCAGAGTCGTCCACGACTGGACCTAGCAGTCAGGGGTACCTGTACCCTTACCTTAAAAAACAAACCAATTTTTGTTTCAGTGCTAAAGTGCAAGTGCAGTTGTCATCATCTTCATCATCATCATCATCTTTTTTTTTTTTTGCTTGGCTTATATTTCTGTCACATGTGATTAAGGTTTTAAATGATAATTTTAGGTTATATTTTAGTGATCAAGATTTAATATATATTTTTAACTGCCGCTATATCTGAATTGTCTCTGTTATACCCAATTGCAATTCAGTGTATTCCTGTTGTGTTTTATGATTTTCTGGATAGTGTAAGTGAGCTGGAACTGGACTGTGACCGTAATAATAAAATTCTATTTCTGTCACATGAAGCTTGGGTCTCGTGTGGTTCACACATAGGAGTGGGCAACTGAAGCACATTGGGGTGGGATGAATTCTGTCACAGCCTCTATTTCTGTTCATACCAGGAAAGAATTAGTGAAAGAGACATCAGCTAGCATCTCGCAAGCTGTCTCTGCTTGCATCCAGAGAAAGCAAGATACACAAAAATGGGGCTATTATGAGGGCCAGAGAGAGAGCAGATTAGGCCCTTAGGCCTCTAGCTGCCTGTGCCCATATCCATACCCTACGTCTAAAGCACCATTATACGACTTTAACAGTCATGGCTTCCCCCACAGAACTGTGGGAACCGTTGCTGGTTAAGGGGACAAAGCTACAATTTCCAAAGTGATTTAACAATCAATCTCCCTTCCCAAGGAACTCTGGAAATTGTAGCTCTGTGAGGGAAATAGGGGTTTTCTAATAACTTTCAGCACCCTTAGAAAAGTACAGTTCCCAGGAGTCTTTGGGGGAAGATAGGACTTCTATAGTATAATGGTGTTTTAATTGTATGGTGTGAATGTGGCCTACTCTAAAGTGCCACATACCTGCCATTTACTGCAATGATTACTATTCTTTTTATTAGTATCACATAGCCTCCAACATTCCTCAGATGAAAACAGGGATGCCCTATTTCATCATCATCACCCTGCCCACCTGACTGGGTTACCCCAGCCACTCTGGGCAGCTTCCAACATATATAAAAATATAATTAAACATTAAACATTTCCCGTATACAGGGCTCCCTTCAGATGGCTTGGGGGGTCAGATAACTCCATACCCTCCAACATTTCTCTGATAAAAAAGGGACGTCCTAAGGAAAAGCGGGACATTCTGGGATCAAATCAGAAACCGGGCTTCTGTAAATCCAGGACTGTCCCTGGAAAATAGGGACACTTGGAGAGCCTGGTATCATCCACAAGCGATTCCTATACCAGATTCACCAGAATGTGCTAAATGAGCACAAGATTAAGTATACTATGAGAGTCACAATTAGCCCAAAGGAGAGACTCCTAGCATTTCATTAAAGAGGCTTAAGTAATCTTTGTTTTAAATCAGCGCTCATGGGAACATAAAAACTTCATTGCCTGCAGTGTACATTCAGTTTATCTCCTGAATTCTAAATTCTGCATTTACAGCAGTCATGTAAAAGTGTTAGAGAGATTCAAATTAGTTTTTGGGTGTGTCTTTTGAAAACATTCTCACACCCAGTGACAAAATCCAGCTAGAAACTCCCCAGATCCCCTCCTTTCTTTTGCTGGAAGGCATGATCAGTGTTGGCATCTGATTGCTGGGTGCATCTCACTGGATCAGGGCCTTTGAGGTGATGTCACATGATATGAAGTTTCAACCGTGATCAGTTTTTTGCACAAGGAAACCATTGAGTGATGTAACATGTAGCCATTGAGTGATGTTACATTTGCTTAATTGTTGTGTAGCCTGCCATAGAAAAACTGAAGCTGGTACTTGTGTTTTGATGCATATATTCCTTTCTATGTATCACATTGATTCATTGGGTGCTTTAGATAGGGTCCTATCTCTCAGTCACAATAATCCCATTGATAAAGTGGGAATAGTAACACTCTGTCTCATATGGGATATTGAGGAAATGACAGGGAAATGTTTTTTATCTTCACTGAGTTTGGGGGATAGGGCTGGCTGTAGATAAAATTAATTAATGATCAAAGGAGTCAATGTCATCACAAAGCAAAAGTTTATAATAGCACTAAAGTAACAAGATCTTCATTGGGGAAATGTTGGACTGAAAATTTCAGAGTCGTTATGGCTCCATTGGAATCAGGACTAACCAGTAACCATTCTTAGCGAAACATATAGATATAAATATTAGATAATAAATATAGACAAAGAAAGATATAAGACAAATGTGTAAAAGCACCCATATCAGAAAAATAACTTGCACAGTAAAAGAAAGGCAAATAAAATGTATAGACAATTAACGGGTGAAGCCTTTTGCAATATATGTTGCTTGAGAAACCAACAATTCCATGGAGACCAGAAAGCATTTGACACATTTTGACCCCAAAGGCAGCATTCCAAATCTTTTCAAGAGTGTCCTATGAGAAGCAGCTTGTATGACTTGGACCAAACTAACTTTTAAACTGTTACCTAAGTGGCAAACATGAATAATTGTCTGTTTTTCATAGATCAGAAATACCTAGGATAGAGACGTTCTTTAAGTTTATTGCAGGGTCTACTCAAGCACATGCTTAGGCAACTGTGAACAGGACCTGGTTTCTTAACTGCAAAACTGCTGTTTATTCACAGACCTGACATTTCCTTTTCCAAATGTTGGACTCGGATGACAGCAGGCACTTCATTGTTTGTTTGTTATTTTTAAAAGTGGATGATTGTCATAAAGCCTACATAGAAGTACTTTCTGTCCTAAGTCTATGGTTTTATTCCCACCTGGCACATTTATTTCCCACTACAGTAATTTCTTTTACTGGCTATGTATCTGCACCCAATATTTGCACCATAGCTGTTGTTAAAGTAGGTTGTTTTCTAACCATGGTTTACTAGGCAAAACTGTTAATAGCATTTCAGCCTCCAAGAGTGTTGTCTGAACATACACATTTTCAATTTCAAGGCAGTTATGTGTAGCGAGAAACTAGCCAAGGCAGCATAGGAGCACATCGAGCTTGGGCACCCAGCAGCAAGCATGCTTTGCGTTGCCAAAGAAAATAAGAAAAGGCTGAGCATTAGACAGACAGACAGAATAAATGTGCTTTTTCTCATGCAAAAGGATAAAAAAAAATTAGATGCAAACTTTACATTTAAAACTGCATTGTTCCCCTTTTAATCTGGCCACCATCCGAGTGGTGATCTGGATGTTAGAGAAGAGATGAATGGGAGACATTGGCAGGGATTGGAGCTTGCGGATGAATGTGGAAATGTAGAATGGATGTTTCTTTTTTCTGGCTTTGAGTTGACTGTTGTTTCTGTCTGTTTTTGAGAACTGATCCAAGGGACAGGGAAGTCAGTGTGGGCGCCTCTAAGGAAGGCCCTCCTCTACAGCTGCAGCTCAGCGGATTAGGAAGCTTCATCCACAAGGCAACATTACACAAGTAGCCTTTGAACAAAAGTCATAGATACTATTAATGATATGGTAATCCTTAATCGAGCTACCTCCCAGTAGTGATTATACTGACATGGGAAGAATATCTAAGTCGTAAAAGCAGCCCATAACAACACTGCGCTATTGTTCGCCCCAAGCTTGACCACGACTAACTTTTACCAGCATCTCTAACGTCACCTTTCTCTCCCCCCCCCCCTCACCATCACCACCCTGATCCTACTTATTTTTAAGATGGGCTTTTTTTCTCCCCCCCCCAAGTTCCCACACACATTTTGTACCGTCTCAAAATTCACACTGCCAAACGCGTCAAGCGATCATTTCCATCTGAGACCAAAGACCACACAAAGGTTAGTTCTGTAGGTCCCAGTGAAGATGTTTTAATTGGCTGACAAAAGGCACAGTGGATCATTTGACTTGTAAATCCTCTCTCTCTCTCTCTCTCTTTGAGATAACACAGCCGGAATTAGACAAGTCTGGTGTTCACTGTAGTGCTGCACCCAATATTCTCCAGCAAATATTTTTTGACATGAAATGAAGGACTTCAGGAGGCTACAGCCAATATGTTTCTGGACCCATTGTTTGCATTTTTTTGCACCTGTTCATAACCAATTTGAAGCCCCTCTTGGTTGCTACTACAGTATCAATTCTCCTCCCACCCAAATACATTCTCTTTTTCTGAGACTCCAATCCCAGTGATCCCCTTCTGGAGTTTAAAGTTATCTGGAGAGTACCTCTTACAGATACTCCTGCATGCTGAGGTAGAAGAGTGGGGACCAGAGATCAGGTGACACCCATATTTGGAATGTCCTCCTTTGGCCTATATTGCTTATTGCTACTCCTTTGAATTTTGCAGTGTCATCCTATACCTTTCTACCCAGAAGTAAACCCTGCTGAGTTCAATGTGATCTTGGTCCCAGATAAATGCATATAGGATTACAACCTTAGACTCCAGGTAAAGAGAGTTTTCTTTGGCCAGAGCTTTTGACTTTTTTTGTTGCTTTCTGCTTGTATTGTGATACTAATATAATTTAAATGTGTTGCTGCTTTTGAATTTGTGCCGCTCCACCCATTCTCAAAACTAAAATATTTGGAGAGAAAAAATATTTTTGTGGAGAGAGTTAAATCTGCCCTTGTAGAAACCAGCTTTGCCACAATTCCACAGAAGCATTTCAGTCCCACACTTTCTAAATGTGGCATCAATGTGAGTGTCTGCATGCAACTAGGAATATTCAGTGTTCCTTAAATAAATGAAGAAAAATGAGAGAAGGCTGCCTGGGAACCATATGATGACCTGTACCAAGATAACATTGGGACAGGCTGCGCAATTGATTTCTCGATTGCTAAGTCAGTGTTTCAGTTCTGCCATATGAATCCAAGTTTTGGCATTTACAGTCACAGCCTCTGCATCCTAATGATAAATACAGTAATGGAATGCTTTATTTGGCTTTTAAGTTCCATGTTAAACCAATAATGTTGGCTATTTTATTTTGAAAAGTAAAACTTTTGAAAAAAAACACAAAAATCTAATGGTGTATGGATACCAGAAGAATCCTCAAGTTAGTTTCGTCCCCATAAAAGGTTAAGACACATGCAATCACTAGTAGTTTGTGATAGAGCTATGATGGATAAGTCTTATCAAATGGGGAGTGGAACATAAACCTAACCCATTGCAAACATTATGGGTTTGTATGTGTGCAGACACAATATCCACCACTCTTGTTTTTACAAGCATTTAAAAGCTTCAAGGGAAATCGAGAAAGAATGAATTCTCATTCACTCAGAACTCTGGACTTATCTCCTAGGGAAGACTCAATATGCACACCCTTCCCCAACATATAACCTGCCCATTATAACAGAACCAACACTAGGAATGCAGATTTAAACAGTCTGACACAGAAACATCTTCAATAAAAAAAAGCTGCACTAAAAAAGTATGTCTTACAAACCTTTTGAAAAAGTTGTTCACTTGTCACACTTGCAAACATATTCCCAGTTCAAACAAGAACGTTTTCACACATGAGACTAAGAGCCACCACATTTGAGCCACTTTCACATTCTTTCTGCCATCTGTGAGTATTTTCAAAACATGACAAGTTGGAATAAAAATTGCAAGTGCCTTGTAGCCCGTATAGGTTTTACCTCCATGGTAAGGACCAAATTTAAGCCTAGGTTGATTCAACTCTCAAGTGAGAAAACGCTTGAGCTCTTGTGTGTGAAAATGCCCTGAATGTCAAACTTTGTTCAGTACTTAAACACCAATTAAGCTGTCACTGAATGAGGCAAATTGCATTTCCTGAAAATATTAAATGCTATAAAATGCAACACGGCCAGTTAGCCTGAACCTGCTCTCGTGGATTATTGCAAAGCTTCTCTAGCAAACAGAAATTGATTGACATATGACAAATTCAAAAAGTCGAGGCTGTAAATTGTGAATCAAACATGGGTATGAGCTGGGGAAATTTGACATTTCCATCTTCATCAAGAGGGATTCTGTCAAGTAGAAGCTCAAACTCTTCATCAGTAATCTGCACGCCAAACTTGGAACAAACAGCAGTTCGCTGCAGTCACTCATGGAGTTCACATTTGGGTCAGCGGAACCTACAATACCCCAAGCATATGGCTGCCATTAACTCTTTGTTACAGCTTCGGTCCCCAAGATCAAGAGCAGCACGTGAATATCAGAGGTTAATCAGGGTTTTGATCGCTTCAGCTTTCTCTGAGAAAGAAATTCTGCCACAGAAATCCCTCCATTGGTGGTGCACAGAAATAGAAATACCGGCATACTGAGCGATGTGTGATTGTCCCCTTTGAAAAGTTATTCATTACACTAAAACACTGGTATCGCTGAAACTAGTTAACTCTGAAAAGGCCTTTTCTTTGGACTGTTTAGCATGAAAGAAAATGTAGAGAAAATGTGAGAGGGTTTCTTTTTTCTTCTTCTTTTTTTCGAGGTTGCAAAAAGCCTCTTACTGCCTTTTTGCAAAGCATTTTCATAATGGCCTTCGATACATTTTGCATACAAATATTTTTAAAGCGCCTGTGTTTATTCACAGGCAAGAAAGTGTTTTCATAAAAACATAATCCATGAAATACCGGCATAAATAGGAATGACTTCAGCGATAATAATGAACAAGGCATTCATTCTCCATTTTGCAGAGCTGATAAGGCAGGGCTGACTTCTGGAGAGCTGGGGAAGACAGGCTTCCTTAGGGGAAAGCCAATGAAAGGGTTTACTTGTGCAATGTGGATTTGTCGTTTTGGTCCCACCATTCCCCTTTCCCTGCTGCTCCGTATAAATCAACAACCGGAATAAACTTCCTTTCATATGCATGACATTTAAAACTTTTTTTTTAAAGTGAAGTCACAGAAGGAACTTCTTTATTTTTTGTTCGTCCTTGTTTACAACCATCTGCCCAGATTGCTTCCCCCCATAGCTGTCAACTTTTCCCAATAGGATTCCTCGCAAGAAAATGGAAAAGTTGACAGCTATGCTTCCCCCCCCCCATCAAGTCTATTAAACAGTTAGAGGAGATAAACAGTTGCTTCATCTATGTGCTGCTTCCACGAATTGGCTATGCTTATTTATTTGATTGGTTTCACAGATTTCTAAACTGCTTCTAAACTCTCAAACTGTTGTACAATGAGATGAAATGAGATAACACACAAAAGATGCAGGACCTTTCCAGTTGGCCATTTTATTAATGATTTGTGATCATGATGGTATCAGAGCAATTATACATGACCCTGCTATTAATGCTGTTTCAGCTTGCAAAGGTTTTAGGGTGTGCATACTGCTTTGTTTCTAATCAGTACATGTCCCTTAACTTCCTTGCGGAAATCATGTAAGTTGTTGTAACACAAATAACATTGAGGGAGCATTGCAGAAAAACTAATAGGGTGAAACTATGTGTGGACACCACCCATGCACTATTATTGCATTGATGCAAAACTGCAGAAGCAGTGGCTTGGGGGTCCCATAGACTTAAAAAAAACACAAGATAAAAAAGATACAGACTATAAAATCAATAAAAACCCATTTCTAAAATTTGTACAATTGTACAAACCAATGTTGTTGGTGTATTTATATACAATGGTACCTCGGGTTAAGTACTTAATTCGTTCCGGAGGTCCGTACTTAACCTGAAACTGTTCTTAACCTGAAGCACCACTTTAGCTAATGGGGCCTCTTGCTGCTGCTGCGCCACCGGAGCACAATTTCTGTTCTCATCCTGAAGCAAAGTTCTTAACCCGAGGTACTATTTCTGGGTTAGCGGAGTCTGTAACCTGAAGTGTATGTAACCCGAGGGACCACTGTAATGCCTTTGTATCTGAGTTTTTGGTTCACCTTTTTTAAAGATGATGCAGAATTGTTGGGAGAGGTCTGTGGATTAGCCACCCAGAAACACTTGGTGGGGTTTGAGGATTAGCCACTCCTGCTAGGCAAATACCTAATTATTGTTATTGTTATTGTTTTTATTTGTTTGTACCCCACCCATCTGACTGGGTTAGTCAGATGCGTGGCTTCCAACATTTATAAAAACATAACACAAAATTAAACTTTTAAAAACTTCCCTTCAGATGTCTTCTAAAGGTTGTAGAGTTACTTATCTGCTTGACATTTGATAGGAGGGTGTTCCACAGGGTTGACACCACTGTCAAGAAAGCCCTCTGCCTGTAGCTTCACCTCTCAAAGTGAGGGGCACACCAGAAAGCCTTCAGAGTTGGACCTTAGTGTCTAGGTGGTGGAGACACTCCTTCAGGTATACAGGGCCATGGCCGTACATACATCCTATTGAACTCAATGGTCTTACTTCTAAATAGACGTATACAATTACACTGTAAGTTCTCACTGAAATCAATGGGACATAAGTACAAGTAACTTAGTTCTGTAGCCAATCAATGATTATGAAGACTATTATTAATAATAAAAGTTGCAGTCTTTTTATTATACGATGCAATAAGTGCAATTGATTGAAGCAATAATTTGAATATTCCAACCTTTGCTGGCACCCTTCTCTAATCCCCTCTACCCTTACTAGGTAAAGGTAAAGGTAAAGGACTCCTGGACGGTTAAGTCCAGTCAAAGGTGACTATGGGGTTGCAGCGCTCATCTCACTTTCAGGATGAGGGAGCCGGTGTTTATCTGCAGACAGCTTTCCGGGTCATGTGGCCAGCAGGACCAAACCGCTTCTGGCACAACCAGACCCTGTGAGAGAAACCAGAGTGCACAGAAACGCCATTTACCTTCCAACCGCAGCAGTACCTATTTATCTACTTGCACTGGTGTGCTTTTGGACTGCTAGGTTGGCTGGAGCTGGGACAGAGCAACGGGAGCTCACCCCGTTGCAGGGATTTGAACCGCTGACCTTCTGACTGGCAAGCCCAAGAGGCTCTGTGGTTTAGACCACACCGCCACCCGTGTGCCATTACTAGCACCCCCACACCTACCCATTGCAATAAGGGTCAGAAGGCTGAAGTGGCAGAAGTGATCTGGGTGGTGGGTGGGACCTGCCCAAATGCTGAACAGGGCCAGATCCACTATGAGACTAATGAAGCTTAAGCTTCAGGGCACCTAATCCCAGAGGGGCACCAGAAGCTATTTTAGTCCATAAAAATGGAGTCTAATAGACCCATTATTTGTTGTATATATTTCAACAATCCCGAAGTTTGAGAGTCAGCTGTTGTAAAAGTGGAGGGTTGCGGTACAGCAATTTTAAGCAAAATCCGAGATGCAGTAGTTTTTTGTTTTCATTGTGGTAATCTGGCATGGAACAACCCCACTAAAGAATATAACAGTGGCTACCCAGATCTCGGTGCTTGTTGTGAAAGTGCCTCCAAAACAGTTCAAGCTTCAAGCCCCTCAAATGTACACCCGCCCGTAGCTGAGCTTGAGGCGTAAACTTTCTTATACTAGAGCCCACTTTATCAGATCTAAGCAATGGGTACTCTGCCATCTAGTGGCAGAAAAATATTCAGCTGTAGCAAAGCTCGGTTGAAATGTAACTTAGGATACCTACTGATCCTAAAAATCTTACAATGTAGGCAGATCCCTCCCAGGGATTGGTGACTATATTCATTTTAGTTAATTCTTAAATTAAGTTCTACACATTTCCATGTCAGTTTCCATTCTTTTTTTAAATCCTCATGAAAATTCACTAGCATTTTTGTGTGAATTTGTCCCCATATGTGCAACATAAATTTCCAAATTTTGATACTTGTGATTTATTCATTGTTTTAGCCAGCTTGTAATTTATTCTTAACCTACTCAACTTCATTATAGCCTTGCTAACTATTTCCAGAGTTTAGTTTAGCTTATTTACCAGCTTGTAATTTTACTGATTCCAAACTTGCTTGACTTCATTATAGGCTTGCTAGAAAGTTGCCAACAGAGACAGGAACACAAAATGGCACTAGGTTGCTAATTTGCTTCAGCAGCAGCCTATGCAGCCTTTGGACAAAATGTGGAAGGGGAGAAATGAAAAAGGGAAAGGTTACTGCTCAGAAATCACATGCAGAAGTTCTGTTCTATTTATGCTCACCATTCTGTGTGACAGCTTGA
The DNA here is from genome assembly GCF_964234715.1 of Podarcis melisellensis. Classification (NCBI taxonomy): domain Eukaryota; kingdom Metazoa; phylum Chordata; class Lepidosauria; order Squamata; family Lacertidae; genus Podarcis; species Podarcis melisellensis. The sequence continues at coordinate 50,380,754 of NC_138541.1, forward strand.
CACAGAGCAGGTGACGTTATAGACACCCGGGATCTTGGCTCTGTTCCTGAAGTCACATGCATGGCTATGTTTTAAATACTGACACCAGCACCAATTCCCTTATGCAATGCATTTCAGCACATCAGATTGGTTGTATGAACTTTCCAATGTATGAGCAGTTCACATGAAGCATCACCTTTTGCAGAATATCCATAATGCATAAAATTATGATCCAGACACTGCTTAGGAGTCCTTCACATTGCATCCCTTTCCTGCTTCTTTTTATCTCACTTGCAAACCATCACATATGATGCTGGTAGTCTACATTGCTATACAACCATGGGGACATCTCCCCACTGCCACACTATCACTTCTGTCTGTGGGGAAGAATTAAGCAAATCAAGCATCACCACAATCATGTGTCTGCTTGGAGCATATTACATATGTGAGTTAGGAGAAAGGGCCATGTCACTGCTTCGCTATGTAAGCAACCAGTGAGTATGTGGCTCAGAGCTTCCAGGTGCCATTTCTGATGCGGGTGGCGCTGTGTTCTAAATCACTGAGACTCTCGGGCTTGCCAATCAGAAGGTCAGTGGTTAGAATACCTGTGATGGGGTGAGCTCCCGTAGCTCTGTCCCAGCTCCTGCCAACCTGGCAGTTTGAAAGCATACCAGTGCAAACAGATAAATAGGTACCACTGTGGCAGGAAGGTAAATGGCGTTTCCATGTGCTCTGGTTTCTGTCACAGTGTTCTGTTGCACCAGTAGTCATGCTGGCCACATGACTGGGAAAGCTGTCTGTGGACAAATGCCGGCTCCCTTGGTCTGAAAGTGAGATGAGCGCTGCACCCCCATAGTTGCCTTTGACTAGACTTACTCTCCAGGGGTCCTTTACCTTACCTTTTTTTAACCTTCTGGTGCTTGTATATATTGCATTGGGACTAGGGCAACAAGATGCAATTGAGGACATTACCAGAATAAGAAAAGCTGAACATCCCAAAAGTTTATTTCTTGATGTGATCATGAACTATCAAAGAACATGTTGGCTTTCTTTTGCTTGTCGGTTAAGCAAACCTTACTTTGACAATGGTAGGTCTTATCTCCCAATAAATGCAGTTACAATAAGTGAATTAGGTGTTTTAGACACTTGGACAATTTCACTCCTGCCACAGTCCCAATGCTAGAACTTCAGAAGAGATGGCAAATACCAGCATAATCTGAAACTATTAACATTTTAGCTGCAGGTACAAAATAGAAGATGAATGTCACTGAGGAATGAATGTACATTTTGAAACAGAATTGTGTGGAAGTTTTAAAAATTGTTTTTCCTTATTCATATCTTCCAGAGCTAAGGTAGATAATAGTGATTTTAGCATGGCTAAGATGGAAATCGGTCTCTCTGGAGATGCATGGCAGGGATAATATTACAGTGAATATGTTATAAGGTTATTTCAGGTCACTTGTCTTAGAACAGAGAGAGAATCCAGTTGCTACAGCAGTCTGCTTTCCAAGCAGCAGAAGTCCTTGAGTTTTGGCTTTGTACCTTATTATTCAGGTGAAAAGTCATCTGACCTCAGAAGGCCAGTGCTAAAATAAGCCAGTTTACTGAGAGATCTACAGGTCAACTCAGGGGAAGTAGTCCCAGGTAAATAAGGTCCCTTGCCTCTTCACAACAAAACTCCCCTTAATTAACCCTATCCTTCCCATCACTGAAACCGCATTGATCTGGGGTGACAAAATGTAATGAATGGCAGAACTCCTGTACCTTTAAAGATTGCATGGGAGAGCTTTTGCCACCTTAGAATGGCAAACTGTTCCCACTTCTGTACAGCTGCTTAAAGTACAAGAACTCTCATGCAAGAAAAGTTGGCTGTGATTATCTGTAAGAGATGCCCAACGTATTTAAAGTAGCTCTATGCAATAAAGAAAAGGGCTTTATAATGCAGAGATAGGAAATCAGAGCGACACATGCCTGATAAACATGAAGAACTTCCTTTGGCCATTTTTCTCTATAGTTGCACCACTACTTTACATAGCAGTGGTGTCTATGTTACATACTTTGCACTGGAAGCTAAAGTGGAAAACTGGTTCACAAGCAGAGCAGAAGTTGACAACAAGGGTGCCTAAACTTTTCCTATTCCTTTCCTTTGCACCATCCACAAAGGTGTTTGCTTGATACACTTTGGTTTCCATGCCTTTTCCTCCCTGCATATGCCGCAGGTGAAGTGGTGATTGTGCTTCTTGTATATGCCACCCATTGCCAGAATCTCCTACATCCATTTTCAAATGGACACACAATGGAGTAATGCAGAACCAATCTGCAACGAGCTCCCCCCCAACCCCCCAACTTTCAGGGGCAAAAAATATGTTAGATTCTGTGTGGACTACATAGAAAAAATGTAGTCAACATTGATTCTAGAATAAAATGTTGTGCGCACACAGCCTGAGCCTCTTTTGTGAAAATGCCTGTCCAGCAAATAATACAAAGGATGTGAAGCTGCATACACATCATAAATTTAAAACACATTTAAAATGCATTTCCTCCCAAAGAATCATGAGAACTGTAGTTGCCCCTCACAGAGCTAAGAGTTACAGTTCCCACCACCCGTAACAAAATACAGTCATACCTTGGATCCCAAACGCCTTAGTACTTGGATGTTTTGACTCCCAAACGCCGCAAACCCAGAAGTGAGTGTTCTGGTTTGCGAGCGTTCTTTGGAGCCCAAAAGTCTGATGGGGCATCTGCAGCTTCCGATTTGCTGCAGGAACTTCCTGAAGCCAATCAGAAGCCGCGCTTTGGTTTCCGAATGTTTTGGAAGTTGAACGGACTTCCGGAATGGATTCTGTTCAGTTTCCAAGGTACGACTGTGCTTTCAAGGATGTTTTTGGAAGGGGCTAGAGAATTGTGCTTTAAATGTATGCTGTATACACAGTATGATAATATTTTATGGTTGTTGCCATCTGTCTGTCTCAAGAGACAATGGAGTGCCCCTCTGGGAGGTGAAGTCAAACCACTGTGTTAGCGGCACTGAAGTGACCTCCCCAGGGTGCAAGCCGGGGCAGTGTGCATAGAGGTCCTGGGCTGCCCAGATGACATCAGCCTCACTGATATGGTCCAAAGGAAAGCAGAGCAATATGTTTGGCACCAGCTTTGTTGCAGAAGTTGCCGGAAGGTGCACAAAGCACCATCCAACCATCTTAGGAACTCCACTCTGGATTTGTGTAAGGTTAACTCCTTAGCCTTTTCTTCTGAATATATTCTGCAAGGTTTAGGGTCAGAGTTTTCCTTCTCCTAAATGGGCTGCCTTCCCAGATTGAAATGCCTACATCCACAAGATCCATGATGTCAGGCAGTGACCGGATTATACTGTATACAAGCACCTCCTGGACTTATAGTTCATATTTTGGGTTACGAACTTTCCATTTCCTAGTCATATGCTCCTGGAACCTCCCACCAGCCTCCTTTCCACCTAAAGAGTGACACCTGCCTTCTGATCACATGCAGTGGTTCTCCTTTCAAGGCACTACTAGGAAAAGAGCAATAACTCCTCCTCACTACATCCATGAATGGAGAGGAACTGCTGGCATGAGAAAGACTCTCTCTCAGTGGAACTTTAAAGCTGCAGCTCTGCGCTTTGCAAGAAAACTCATTGGTCTCCCTTCATATTCTAATCAGCATCTTAAATATGGACGCACACTCCTTACTTCATTACTTTTCAGAGTTCACCATGCACATTAAGTAAATTTATGAAGGATATGTGTACATGAGGAAGGTCATGGCTAAATGGCTCAGCACTTGCTTCTCATGGGCAAGGGTACAAAAGATCTCTGCAGATGAGCTGAGACAGGCCTCTGCCCTAGACACTGGTGGGCTGCTGCCAGCCAGAGTAGGCAATAGAGAATTAGAAAGACAAAGCAAAGGGCATATGAAAACACAATCCTAATTATACTAAATAGGAAATAAAAGCAGGTGAATGGAAGACAGGGCTGTCAGTGGCCACTAGCTTGTTCAGGTCTAGGGAGTGCATAATAAAGAACCTGATCTGATCTGGCTATTAGCCACAATGTCTGTGTTCTACTTCGATAGATAGATAGATAGATAGATAGATAGATAGATAGATAGATAGATAGATAGATGATAGATAGATAGATGATAGATAGATAGATGATAGATAGATATATATATAGATATAGATATATAGATATAGATATAGGTAGATATAGAACTGCGAGGCAGAGTGCAGTGGCCTTACAAACTGAAAATAATAATGTTTGGGTGCAACGAGTGTGACCCAGTAGGAAGGAAACGAACCGGGAAGATCCTGAATCCATCCCCGGGCAGATACATCTTCAGCCAATCACTGTATCTCGGCTTCCCTAGCCTACCTCATAAGGCTGCTGTGCAGGCTAAAAAATGGAACCCCACCTGCTGAGCTCTTTGGAGGAAGAAGGGCGGGTTTCTTTTATTTCATATGTTGCAACTGCGCGCACAGGCGCGCGCGCCACCAGCGCGAGGGCGCAGCGCGCATCTTCGTGCCCTTCCGCATTTCCCGCGGCGCCGCTTGCGCTCCTCCTCGCCAGAACTTCGGTCGCCCCGTGGAAGGGTTAACTCTTCCGCCCAGAGAGTGTCAGTTTCGCCCCCTCACCCACCCCCGTGTGCTATTAATAATAGCGCGAGCACATGCCGTGACATTGCGCTCTCCAACAGGGAGCAGCAGATAACTTTACTTTGCCCTTGCCGGGACGTCCCCCTCGCCAGGGCTGCCCCTTCAGGGGAGAGCAGCATGGCGGCTTTGCCCCGGTGCCCTCGCCTTACGGGGGGTCCCAGCCAATGTGCGCGCGGAACGGCCCCCGGCCGGCCCCCTCCGGCTATCGCGAGACCCAGGGGGGAGCTATAAATAGTTGAAAAGGGGGTAAGGGTCCGTCCATTTGGAACGCGGGTGCTTTAGGTTGGGGGGGCCCAGCTGGGTGGGGAGGTGCCTGTGGACAGCTCCTCCATTAGCAAAAAAAGAAAACAAATAATAAAAGGAAGAAAAGAGGAGGGGGCGATTGGTGTGTCGCTCTGACTTGCCTCCATCATGTCTGACCAAGCTCTCAGTTTCCTTAAGGACTTCTTGGCTGGTGGGATTGCTGCTGCCATTTCCAAAACTGCCGTAGCACCTATTGAAAGAGTGAAACTGCTGCTACAGGTAAGGAGGTTGGTTTTCTAAAGTGGTGTGCTTGCGCGTGCACAAAATAAGCTGCCCAAAAAGTCAACCCGCACCTGTTCCTGGAAAGGTTGCATCGTTCTGTGGACCTAAAAGTAATTGGCAGGGACGTTCTTTCCAGATTAACAAGGGCAACAAGTTGGTTTTTTTGGCTTAGAAATTCATATGTCCTTTGTTAGAAGTGGTGAAGGTTTGGTGATGGCGATGCCTTAAGTTTCCTGCCCTCAAGAGCTGTTGCTCGGCTGTATCTCAACGGAAAGGATCTTCCTGTGACTGAGGAGTGGAGCAGGAATTCTACTGTCAGATGGGCTAGAGCTTGAAGTGACTAAATATGGAAACTCCAGTTGTGCAGTTCTGATTACACAAGACCAGCGCAGCTCTTTTTTCCTTGGCTCTGTTTATAGCACAGGTCTGCAAGTGTGCTGAGCATTGGGGAAAATGCCTTGAAATCTTGGGTGTTTTTTTCTTTTCTTTTCAGTGTGTGCTTGCACGTATATGACAGGTGGCCATTAAGTCCAATAACTTGTAAAAAAAATACACTAAAAAACTATTGTGAAAGGAACGGTGTTTTGTACCATATATGTATCAGGGAAGCTTCCTTCATTTGAACTAAACTGGGGGGGGGGGGGGGAAGTGCTATTTGCTACTAGGATCAGTGGCCTGATAGCTAACTGGAGGTCAACTGAAGGACATGAGTTCTTGGGAGGGCCATATAAATGGAAGAATGACGTCTTGCATATGTAGCCTGTCTCCCTTTAATACTGCATATGCTACCGAATCACCATGGTTTTTAAAAAAGAAAGTGTGTGTATAATAGAGAAAATCAAGCTAGTCCATAGCCTATCAAGAACTTCATATGTGAGGGGGGGGATTAATTGTTTGATCGGAAGGAGGAGCAACTACAGTTCTTCCACTTTCCATTTCTAATGGTCAAGCAAGTTAATATAGTTGCACATTATGTGCAGCTGTTATGCCCTGGTGTTGTAGCAAGTGATGCTAATTTCAAGCGGATGGGCAACTTTGGCACCAAACAGTAATCAAAGATAAAGCTGCAGGTGCAAAGATAGGATTGGCTATTTCTTCCAATTGAGAAGTTGTGTATAATGTGCCACAATGATTTTCCTTCCTTCCTTCCTTCCTTCCTTCCTTCCTTCCTTCCTTCCTTCCTTCCTTCCTTCCTTCCTTCCCACCTCCCTCTCTCCCTCTCTCTTTCTTCCCATCCCTTTTCTTCCTTTCACAGGTCCAGCATGCCAGCCAACAGATCACAGCTGATAAGCAGTACAAGGGGATCATGGACTGTGTAGTACGGATCCCCAAGGAGCAGGGCATCATTTCCTTCTGGAGAGGCAACTTGGCCAATGTCATCCGGTACTTCCCCACCCAGGCCCTCAACTTTGCCTTCAAGGACAAGTACAAGCAGATCTTCCTTGGGGGTGTGGACAGGCACAAGCAGTTCTGGCGTTACTTTGCCGGCAACTTGGCCTCTGGGGGTGCTGCAGGAGCAACTTCTCTCTGTTTCGTTTACCCGCTGGATTTTGCCAGGACCAGGCTAGCTGCTGATGTGGGCAAAGGGGCGAGCGAAAGGCAGTTCACTGGGCTGGGCAACTGTATTGCCAAAATCTACAAATCTGATGGCCTGAAGGGTCTCTACTTGGGATTCAATGTTTCAGTCCAGGGCATCATCATCTACAGAGCAGCGTATTTTGGCGTCTATGATACAGCTAAGGGTAAGAAAGGGAAGCCACTGGATATTAGCCGAGTAGCAAAACACAGCCCAGATTCTGTGAGTTATAGCGTTTTCCCTGAATGTAGAATATGAAATATTTAAACATGCTCCCAAAATAGGGTTCTTCTTGCTTCAATAGGTTGGTAAGTATTTCTAGTTAAGACAGGTCTGGAGTGTGCTTCATCTTTCTCCCTTTTCTTAGAAAGAAAGAAAACAGAACAGTTCTTAAATGTCTACCTCCTCATCCAAGTATTTTCAAAGATTTATAATAGGTATAATTTGTATTATATCTAGTTATGAGTTAACTTCATAGGGCCATGCCCTGATTAGTAAGGCTCTTTTAATTGCCATCATAGGGAATCAGGCAGCCCTTCCCATGCCCCATTACTCAGATACCCTATCCTACCCTTGTTGTGACTCTCATCATACAAGCTTCTTAGTCTCCTTCAACCAACTGGCCAAGAGAGTACATATGGATATTCTAGACATAAAGCTAAATATTCCCACCTAGTAAAAAAATACCTTTCCTTAGGTTCCTAAAGTAAAGGTAAAGGTACCCCTGCCCGTACGGGCCAGTCTTGACAGACTCTGGGGTTGTGCGCCCATCTCACTTAAGAGGCCAGGGGCCAGCGCTGTCCGGAGACACTTCCGGGTCACGTGGCCAGCGTGACATCGCTGCTCTGGCGAGCCAGAGCCGCACACGGAAACGCCGTTTACCTTCCCGCTGGTAAGCGGTCCCTATTTATCTACTTGCACCCGGAGGTGCTTTCGAACTGCTAGGTTGGCAGGCGCTGGGACCGAGCAGCGGGAGCACACCCCGCCGCAGGGATTTGAACCACCGACCTTTTGATCGGCAAGTCCTAGGCGCTGAGGCTTTAACCCACAGCGCCACCTGCGTCCCACCCTCCTTAGGTTCCTACTCTGTTGTTAAGTCCTGGCAGTAGAAGCAATTCCCAGAAAGTGTCATTGTCGTGCAATAGTTTGAGTGCTGGATTTGAACTGTGAATATATGGGCTTAAATTCCTGAAGTATACAGAGGGAGACTTTGGGAGTAGCCTAATTTCATGGGTCTGTTAGGATAAAGTGAGATAGCTCCATGTTTGCCACCTAAGCCGGTTGGAGGAAGGCTAGGATGCTAACTGAGTGGACTACTCAGCGTCTACGTATATCTGAGGGTGGCTTAACTGTTTGGTTGACAACTCCAAACTTTCCTGTAACTAAGGATTGTACGAATGCACTTGCTATCTGGTAAAGCTATACATTCTAGGCACTGAAAACACAACAGCATCTGCGTATATGTACATCTTCCCAAAGCAGCATGCAAAATGACTCGCCTTGGAATTCTGTTGCAGCTGCTGACGTCCAGAATAATAGAATCTTAGAGTTGTAAGGGACCCAAGGGTCATCTAGTCCAACCCCCTGCAATGCAGGAATCTCTATCATGTGACTTGGATTGATTGGGTATAAAACAAAACTTAACTGGCATGATTGGTCTTGCTTGAGGTAGAATTGATAAAGTGGTACTGATAACACCCTCTCCCCACCCCTCTCTCTTCCTCTTCCTTCTCCTGTCTTCGGGTAATCTACTCCCAATGGTAGGTATGCTGCCTGATCCAAAGAATGTACACATCATAGTAAGCTGGATGATAGCACAGACCGTTACTGCAGTAGCTGGGCTGGTGTCTTACCCCTTTGACACTGTCCGACGTAGGATGATGATGCAGTCTGGCAGGAAAGGAGGTAAGAAAATAACCCTACATTTTTGTAATGTTGCCAAAAAAATTCCTCCATTTTAAATTCTCAAGGGAACGTAGAAGCCTTAAAAATCAAGTACTTTTCCTTCTTAAGAGGTCAGATTGAAACAGAGACACAGGTGCAATTGACCGTAATAATTATTATTATTGCCGCAGTTTCCTTGAGCAATGCCATTTGATTTTATATTACAGCTTTTCTGTTTGGTGTATGTTTACATTTTGTAGTAAAGTGCATTAATAGTACAGTGCTATTTCTGTTCTGCAGTCTTTGGGCAAGTTATATTTATCTACATTTGCCCTGTTTTAAAGTACTGAGTTTTAGTATGCGTGTATACAAACCAAAGGGAGGAAGGTTCTTTCACTCCCAGAATCTGGTGACAAATTTGAATGTGGTTTCTTTGTGGTGCTGCTGGTGAAATTATAGTTTCATTGTCCTCCTTCTGAAGCAGAGAACTGCATTCCAGGTCTTGGGAGGGGTGGGGAATTATGGTAGTATTGCGGTGGTCTTTTTCTCCAGGTAATGTAACTATGTTTTACCTGTCCATCTTTGTCTTCCACAGCTGATATCATGTACAAAGGCACAATCGACTGCTGGAAGAAGATAGCTAAAGATGAAGGGGGCAAGGCTTTCTTCAAAGGCGCCTGGTCCAACGTGCTGAGAGGCATGGGCGGTGCTTTTGTATTGGTCTTGTATGATGAGATCAAGAAATACGTCTAAGACTCAAATGGCTTGATTCAAATGAAAGTTCTCTTTTGTAAGGTACCTACATGTGGTTTAACGGGCAACAAAATATTTCCTAGGGAAATAGAGATGGCTTTCGTGGGTTAAATCCAATTCAGAGACCAGGTTGCAGCATTGTAAGATAGATCAATGGTTGGTTCATTAGATTACAGCCAAACTCTTTTGTATGGAAAAACTAAAGAGGCACCTGTATATATAAATATATTTGACAAAGATCCATTAATATATTCCTATATTTAAGTGTGTTTCCTGAAGGCGGCAAGTTACACAGTATTCAGATAACTAGAAATGTGAATTCAATAAATACTATTTAAATCAAAGCTCCGCCAATTTTCTTTTCCTGCATGGCACACACTAAATAAAGGTAGCTTCAAAGACTGTGGAAAACATGGGCATGTTACCTTGTATTTGTGCCACCCACAAAACTGCAGCCATGTGAATGGTTCTGACCTGCGTATGTCAAACACTGCCAAAAAATATGTCATGGGAAATACAGTCATACAGGGTTGAAGCCCAAGTGCTTTAAGTAAACAACCTACAGAAAGTGAAGCATAATTTTAATGGATTTCTGTGTGTGATTTCTCTGGATTAAAATCAGGCAATCACTTTTTGCGGTTTAAAATTGTGTAACATGAATTATTCAAGTTTTATCTCTTGTGCTTAATCATTGGTGTAATTGCTGCAGAATATAGCATATATACATATTTTTTTTTTAAAAAAGGTTTTAGTTTTAGCTTCTGTCCTCCCTTTGCACTTACTGGAAGTTTGTGGGTGAAGATTAAGTGTGGGCAGGTGTTGTCGTACCTGTATAGCTAGAACGGACATGTTCTCACAAGAAAACCAGACAGGCTCAAATGAGGGCAGGCAGGAATATGAGAATCCCAGTAGGTACTTTTTATGAAGCTGGAAAATAATCAACAATTCTGAGAAGAAGGTATAGGGAGAAGAGAGGGAATGCATGTAAGAACAAGATAGACTTCAAATAAATAAAAATATTTTGGAAACAACTTTCAACTACTTTAAGGGGAAAGTGCATGAAAACCATAACAGGCAGCTATAGACTTATCTGAAATTTAATATATGAAGAACAAGAAAATGGGGGAAGTGAGGAAGAATTATTTTTAAAAAACAACAACCTGATCTTAAATGCCCTGATCAAATAATTACTGGAAAGCAAAGGAAAATAACTTTCTTTAAAAAAAGAGACTTGCAGGATAATTCTATACATGCCTTGTCTGAAGTAAGTCCCACTGAATTTAGTGGATTCATTCAACAGTTACTAGCTATAGGATTGCAGCCTAAAGCACTTGTGATATCCTTCTTATTCAGATTAGACACATAGAAACCAATGGCGAAAGATCTTAGGTCAGTTATGAATAGGGCAGTTCGCTGTCTCCTATAATCTGCATATACACACGTGAGAGTATGTGTTGAGGTAATGGGATACCACTCCATAACACACCCAAAATGGCATGTGGCCCAGTAGAGGGTTGGGCCAAAGGTGAATGTGGCCCTTGCACAAAATGCAAGCTAGAAACTCCCCCCAACCACTTTTACACATGCTATAATGAACCAGATAAACACTGCAATTCCATTTATTTCTGCACTAAGAACAAATTCGTCTTGCGTTTTTAATGTATTTGTTGAATATGTGGCAGCATACTATCATCAAATACGACGGGCCATTTATTATACTTGCCTACCATGATACATGTAACAATCTAGCGATCAAACTTTTTCAGCAGGGGGCCAGCCCACTAATGAATTCCTATGCCCCACAAATAACCCAGAGATGCATTTTAAACAAAAGCACACATTCTACTCATGTAAAAACACACTGATTCCTGGACCATCTGCGGGCCGGATTTAGAAGGCAATTGGGCCAGATCCGGCCCCCGGGCCTTAGTTTGCCTACAAATGCCTGTGACACTTTTGGTGCAGTGCCCTGTAAGGTCATTGGCACTGTTGTCAAGTGTTGTTTTTATTTTATTTTATTTTATTTTGCTTTTGTAATTATAGGAAGCGGAAGCAGCATCTTGAAGCTGATGGAAAATTAATCAGCAATAGACTATTTTTAACTCCTGCCACAGTGGATTATAGATTAGCACTTTGTGGTCTGCAGTTCTGGTTCAAATTGCTTAGCATAAATGTATTGGGATCTGTTTCTTGTCATTCCCTCTATGCCTGTGATTCAGGCTAGAACCTTGATAATTATATAGCAAGAGGAGCTCCATCCGTACACAAGAAAAAGGTCTCAGCAGGCTTGTCCAAGCCCCAAGGTATATAAAAGTGCCAAAAATAACCCCCAACCTTTTTAAAGAAGACCCTCCTTTTTTTTACAAAAATATTAAACACAACAGTTTATACATGCAGCACATGCCTAATTCACCCACATATTCTGCGATTAAAAACGGTACCAGGGCTTACACGATGCTCTTCCAAAGGCCTTTTTGGCCAAATTTGATGTGAGATAGCACGTATTCTCTGTACTAGCCCAATCCATGCCTTCAGAGTTCCCATGTTTAGGAGTGTCACTCCACCCCACCCTGGGCAGCTTCAAAGGCTCCCACAATACACAAGCGGAGCTTTACTTGTTGTTGTTGTTGCCTAGTCGTTTAGTTGTGTCTGACTCTTCGTGACCCCATGGACCAGAGCACGCCAGGCACTCCCATCTTCCACTGCCTCCCGCAGTTTGGTCAAACTCATACTGGTAGCTTCGAGAACACTGTCCAACCATCTCGTCCTCTGCTGTCCCCTTCTCCTTGTGCTCTCCATCTTTCCCAACATGTCTTTTCCAGGGAGTCTTCTCTTCTCATGAGGTGACCAAAGTATTGGAGCCTCAGCTTCACGATCTGTCCTTCCAGTGAGCACTCAGGGCTTATTTCCTTAAGAATGGATACGTTTGATCTTCTTGCAGTCCATGGGACTCTCAAGAGTCTCCTCCAGCACCATAATTCAAAAGCAGCTTTACTTGTACCAGCCTATTATAAATATGTTTTATGCTTATAAGCAGTTATCCTAGGATATTTTTGGTGGTCCTGACAAACGGTTATTGGTTCCATACCAAACGACAGCTGGGAGATCTCTAAAAAGACATGGCATGAGAATTTAGAAGCAGCATTGCATCATGAATTGGACAGCCCAGTTGGGGTTGATTTTGCTCCTACCCTTGCTTGCTCTGCTTCCAGACAGAGGCCTCTGAAGGCTGCCATCTTGCAGGTGCTGGGATAAGAGGGAATGTTTCCTCTTTCAGAGAAAGTCTTAAAATCACAAAGGCAGACTGCTAATCATGCATCCAAACGACGGCAAAACAATCCTATCATGAGAGTTGTACAAATGATGTGTTGCCATTTGGCAATGTGTAAGTTAACAGAGCAGTGTGCTTCCTGTAGTAAATGCAGTAATTGCATTTGCTACATGGAGATTAGCTTGGAACTGAGGCAGTTAAATCTCATATTTAAGAAAGGGCTGCTACAGCTGTTGTTTGTTTCCTACACAGGCAAAAGTATCAAGAAATCCTTTGTTAGAAATGGAAGAACATGCCAACCATCCACCTCCATTTCAACCCTCAGCTGCCTTCTTCACAAATTATTAGAGGTTTTCTACTGTCACTGTAAGCCACAGACATTATATGTGCTTGAAAGCAAAAAAATGACACCTCACAGTAGCCAACAACTCTAGGCATAATTCAGAAAGTTCTTGTACAGTATAGAGAATTGCCATTCAAGTTAAAAAATAATAATCAAAGTTCCCTGTGCCTTTTTTGCTATCTGACATTTGAGTATTTTATCCAAATAAGATTTCTAGGTTGAGTCCACTAAATCTCTTGAAATGCCACCATCCTCAATCCTTGGCATCTTTGGTGCATTTTCCAGCATCATAATCATCAAGATGTTTGTTAATTCTGAGTGATACACTGATTGAAGACAAGGTTAAGAGCATTCTGCTAAATTAAGTGCCCCCAGAGGCCTCATAATAGCCATGCACAGCACACTTTAGCCAAAAACAAGAAAAGAGCAAATTATGAAGCACCCTATTATGCTGATGCACAGCTTTCAGCTGTCCTAGTTTCTGGCAATCCTTCCCTGATTTCAAATTAGAAAGACTCTCTGCTAATTAGGAGCTGTGGACATTATTAGAAGGGAGATTTCAAATCTGCAACCCAGCATTGAAAACTTCTGAATGAAAGTGAGCCTTCATTTTTCCAAGTCATTGTGGCCCAGGCATTACCTTGGTAAGAAAAATGTGGATACTGTTCTCATTTTAACACAGGTTTGTTATTTGGCTCAGGGCTGGCCCAATACATTTTGGCACCAGAGTCAGACCCCAAAATGGAGCCACCCCACCATCCTTGCCTGTGAAGAAGGGGGTCAGGAAGATCCGCATCAGGAACGAGGGTGGTGGGGAAAAAGATTCACATCAAGATCTGCTGCCCTGGTGGCGGTCGCTTCACCTCATCTCATGGACCCAATTGTCAAAGTTAAGCACTTATGAGAACCAGTCAGCAAGAACAAGACACATTTGACTAACCTACAAATGTCAATGGGCCTTAAACATGCTTAACTATGGCCAGCTGCTAAATTGTGTCATTAATAAAAATTTGTACAAGACACTAGGAGTTAGTTACTGATGGATGCAAACAGAGTTTTGCAAAGCTGATGTATGTAAAGCTAGAATTTTGAAGTCATAGTGACTGCATTACCATCGGATAGTAGTTAGGTGAGGCTGTCTTTCTGTGCTTCCTATTTTTTTTAAAAAAACCTTACAATAAGAAAACTAGTACTAGCAACCGAAGGTTGGGATTCTACTACATGCATAAATCTAGCACAAGGCCTATTTTAGAATGAACATATCTATCTACCCTTTAAATTCTGCAGCTTAAAGTTGGGGGGGGGGAATCTAGCTAAAAGCAGTATTACGTACTCGTTTTGTTGCACAGCCTGCCAGCAAATGGTCTGAAAATGAGAAGGACACGGTTACAACTTTTGAAGCTAGTTTGACCCTTAAGCCACATGAATGAGAAGCTGTCAAGGAACCACATTAAGCTGCTCTGAGCTCTTTAGAAGAAGAAGAGTGGGGGTAGAACTGTAAAACATACACACATACATATGGGTCATATAACAGGTAGCCATTGCTTTCCCTGAGCAAACTGTTATCAGCTTTTATCTCTGCAAATGTTTATCACTATTATTGTTCCTTCCAAAAAGGAGACAGTGTTATTGGGTGTCTTACCAGAAGCAAAATATAATTATCTCGCTTCCAGCTAAAGTTACAGACAAAGCACTTTAGACTGCAAATACATCAAACAGGCAATTATTTCTAACCCTCTTCATGGAAACTGCTGATGCCCTTAATTAGCAGAAGATACTAACCAGAACTTCAGGGGAAATGTCTATACTGTACCGGTACTGCAGAAATGAACAGCAAACAAGCCAATGAAGTGATGGGAGAATGTCAAGACTACACTCTTGGATGCTGTGCAAGTAAATGACATCTCATATATTATGTGAGACATGTAAACAGAACTTGCTTTGTGGGCAAAAGGAGAAGAACACACAGACACCAGTTTCTGCCTCCAAGCTGATCACCGCTTGCTTCAAGCTAACAGAACAGAAAGCAGCCAATATACACAGAACAATACACTTTTAAGAACATAAAAAGGTGCCTTATACCAGGACTTTGGGCCCCTCTCGTTAATACTCAATATATGAGACTCTCTCATCTTAGCAGATGCTTGACATAATCAGCAGGATAGTATTATTACAGCTATGCCCTGCAAGTGGTCTTTCCCAATAAGTAGCTCACAGTATGGCAAACTAGCTAGCTATTCAGTCAAATCCAGCAAGGAGGTATTTGTGAAAATGAACGTGTGCTGTATCTCTGTACACTAACCTAACTTACCTCTGAATCCTTGTTTAAACCTTTCCTGCTTATACATCAAATCATGTTTAACTCTTCTGTGAAGCTCCAAAATCTGCATAGGATAACAACTATAGTTTCTCAGGGGGGCTGAGTTTTCAAGTGTTTTCTGCACACACGTAAAAAGGTTGTGTATAACTGACACAGCTTGCTTTATACTAAAGAGCTGAGATAGGCTATAGTTCTCTGTAGCACATACATATTGTGTGGTTAATGTAGTGTTTGCTCCTTCACACTGTGCGAGGCAACTCTCTGATACTAGTAAGAATCTACAGTAGGCCTGAAAAATACATGGGGTTTAAGTTCCGGGGATCACAACTAAAGCCAAAATCACATCAAAAGTCACTGGGTTCAGTGGCAGGTGGGGATTAACAAAGTCATTTTTCCTGGAACCCTGCAACCTTTCAATTTTTTGCCATGAGCATAAATCTGCATGTTAAGTTAAATGTGTGCAAGTTGTAGGCTTACCATACTCCAAACAAACCAGAAAGCTACCCAGAAAATACACCATCAATAGAACTTGTGTTTCAGGTGGAAACATTATTTCCTATATCAAAGAATAATGTGGAATCACAACAGAGTGCTAGAGTTGGTAATCAGTACAGAGAGAACTTTAATTAGAAGAAGGAAGGGAATTTGACTCTATGACAGACTTACTAAACTTAAGCTCCAAATTTACCTCATTTTGTTTATATCTGGATAAAATATTCACAGAAAGGAAGTACAACGCTGAACACAGATGTAATTCAATTAATCATTTACTTAAAGCTTTAAAAAGAGTGACATACAAGTTTCATGTCTTCCATAATCAATCAAGTAAAACATTTAAGATGATATAGTTTAAAGCTAGCACACGCTGTGCTTTCTATGAAGAGAAAAAAGTCACGGAAAGGTTTAAAAGTGCTTAGTAGTTTTTTTAAAAAAAACAGTGCAACCAGAAGATGGCTTGCTCATTTGTACTTCATTCAAGAAACAGTGAAACTCTACATAAAGAACCATTCAATCAGCATAATTGTGCATATACTTCAAACTGGCAGAGCTACTGAAACGTTAGTTACATTGCAAGGTCAATAAGAGAGCTTTAGTTCACAGAGGCTACTCTTTTACACACCACTGTCTAAATGTTTAATGCTTAAGACATTAAAATCGCTGTCAAAATTGAGTTTAATCCACAGAAAGGAGAGCTTCAATTAACAAAAGGTTTGCCAAGCTTTAACGGGAGACAATGGATAAAACCAAATGTACTGCTTAAGTTACAAGTAGTAAGGGTCAGCATAGAAGGTTGGTGGTGCTAACCTCACGTCACCAGCATGGTTGCACCTTACGAAGAGGCAGAGAAGCAAGATGACCTATGGGGTGCAAACACATCTGGTGCTCCTGCCAGCGTGTTCACACCGCATGAGGTACGCCTTTGTCTTGCCCCTCCTGGTAAGGGCACAGCAACACAAGGGGAGGGTCACATAAGCACCTCCACCCCTCCATTCTGACTGCTACTGGATACATGTAATATTAAAACATTTAAAGATAACATATATCAGTATTGAGCATGGAGACCTGATCAAAAATCATTCTTGGAATGTGGCACGGAAGCAGCAGCAAAGCATAAGCTCATCTGAAAGCACTCAGCCAAAGAGAACCATTTTAAGAATCACCAGAAAGAAACGGAGTTGAATTGTACTGCATATCGTCACTCTATCATTTCCACAAGACCTCATAAATAATTATACTGAACACCAGCGATGTAATTCTCCTTGAAGACTAAATAAATTGACTCTGCTAAATTAAAAACAGCAGCTACACTGTAAGAAACAAAAGATTGAGCAACTAATCCAATGCAAATGTTTATTGTACAATGAAAAATGAAATGCATTTTTTTTACACTTTTACACTGGTCCAAAAGTGCTAGAAGTCCACCCTCTACTCTTCACATCTGAACTTCAGTTGTGACTGAAGAACATAAATAAGATTTACAGTGCCACTTTTCTTATACAAATATATCATTAGCAGAAATACTGATTGGGAAGATATTATCCAACACATATAGTAAAGATCTTGCTTGCTCAAAAAACAACAACAATAATAATAATCAGTGTTGTATCTGTTTGTAGTTAATATCACTTTCCAGTGTCCTTTAATCACCAACAGTGAATATTACAATACTCTTGCACAGCCTTTACAGCAATCTGCAAATA
The DNA here is from genome assembly GCF_964234715.1 of Podarcis melisellensis. NCBI lineage: Eukaryota > Metazoa > Chordata > Lepidosauria > Squamata > Lacertidae > Podarcis > Podarcis melisellensis. The sequence goes on from NC_138541.1 coordinate 50,398,272, forward strand.
CATCAGAATTAAAAATCTGGTGGCAAAGTGCAAATAACTTAGAGCCAGGCAGCACGGATACTAGTGGGTTTCATTCGCTGCAGGGCACCACTGGATGAGTCATAAACGGGTCTTTCACTTCTCCGACTCACGGTACTAGATGCACTGTGGCTGGATGCTCGCGAAGCACCACCTGTGGGGAAGGACACAGAAAAGGGAGGACAGTGTTAAGGTGCTTGCATAACTCTACCATTTTGAAAAACAAAGCCATCTAAAATCTATGCAAGCAACTCCACATTTTATGATCAGAAATATTGGTTTAGGGTCTTAACAATTGCAAATGGGGCTCAGCTCATGGGAAGGGGCTTTCTCCATGCCTGCTCTCTGCTGCTGTCTTCTGAACCCTCAAAAAGCCACTTCTGAGGATCTAGGACATTTGGAGCAACACTTTGGATCCAACCCGTAACGTGTATTTCGCTCTTGAAATGTACCCCCACAGAATCAAGAAATCTGATTTTCCACTCCGTAAATGTTCATATATTGTTTTTTCTTTTTGTTTTCTTCTTCTCTTTTTCTTTGTGTCAATTTATTTCTTTATAATGGAAAACTTTTCCATAAAATATTAACACAAAAAATAATAATCTGAAATTTAGTGCACAAGTAACCCTAACCCAAAACACTCCAGGGGACTAGAAGATGATGAAAAGTAATGCGGACTTCCTTTAAAAGGGGGAACATGAGCTCTACAAATAATCAACATTCGCTAGAAGGCTGTAATTTGGTAGTCATGTTGCCCAAAACATTTTGTTTGCAAGAAAAATCTGAGAATGGGATTGTTCATCTCACCATATAACTCTCAAAGCTTAGCTGGACATGAAGGGCGACACACACAGAGCAATGCAAGTTGCATATGGGAGTAAATACTGGGCTTTAGTAATTTTCTTTTCTTTTCACACATTTGAATCATGTTGAGACTGGGGGATGAAGACATCCAGGATTATGCATGTATACTTGAAAGCATGATTCACTATTACAAAAAATACATAATGAAAAAGCGCAAACTCTGCTTACGAGAAGGGCTGTGGTGGCTTAAGGCAGACTTCCCTCGCCTTGGAGAGGGAGCAGAACTGAGGTAACTCATCTGCCGCTGATAGTCCATGAGCTGTTCAGAGCGCCTCATTCCAGCCGTCGGTTTCACTGCTTCAAGCCTCTTCAAAAAAGCCTTAAATTAAATTTGTTAAAAATATTACTTTTTGTTTAGAGAAAACCCATAGCAGTTATCATAACTAGTTAAAGCTAAAAGCCGTTTCTTTGCTATGATATACCGGTAATTTGTGTTAGGGAATCATGGGCAGCAGAAAAGCTTACTTTTAAAGAACTAAACCAAGCCATGTTGTTGATAAAACAATTAAATGGTAAAGTAGCACATTATGTTTCCTACCAGCCTAATTCAAACACCAACAAAAAGGCAGTGTCAAACTTTAGTGTGATTGTTGGGTTTATATATAAGATCAGCTAATAGGGTCAGGTTGTGAATTTTGTTGTTTTCTGTATTGTGGCTTAAGTATCGTTTACTGGCGAGGGCCAAATAGTAATCTAATCGCTGCAGTTACCACTCCTGTTGTAATTTATGTTCAGATACTCTTAAACAATATTCCTATAAGCATAGGGATTAATGGAAGGAAAACAGAAGCTGTGAGCCCTTCTTGTTGCCAAGGTATTTTGAACTTGAAAGAATAAACACACACTATCCATTGAACAACTGCCTGAGGGCCTCGCCACCCTTGCTACACTTCAACATATTTTTTAATAAACACCAATTTCACGAGGATACCTATCTCGATAGCTTATACTGACTTTTGTATTTAGTTTTTGAAGGAAGTACTGATAGCTATTATATTCTTGATTTGTGTTGACAGCGTGTACTGTCACTCTCTGCCTCCATCTCCCTGCCCCCTGATCTTTCTTTGTTTTTCCCTTCTTCTTTCTTATATTTGGCACTTAAATAAATGCGGTTGTTTTTTTAAAAGCTCAAACTTACTCCCCGCAACAGTGCTATATTCAAAATGGAAGTCAAATGTGAGGGAGACCACACACTGAAGCTACCAGCTACACATGAATTATGAAACAACTGGCCACTGGACTCTTGGACAGGTGTTTGGCTTTGTTTATATGATGTCTCCTCTAATTTAATTTGCAACAGAAACCAGAATTATTTATCACAGCAGAGGCAGAAGAGTACATTTCAAATCTAAATTTAGCTTCTTTAGCTAGTTGAACTAGAAATAAAATTTCTATCTCGTACCTTAACTCCACATTTTCAGGTTTTTATCCCTGCTTCTCTAACAGAAAACCCAAAACTATCAGACACATCAATGCAATCATTTTGCTTGATGCGACTGGTGGGTCGTATAAAATCTAAATATTTAGTATGGGCAAGTATGCAAGGAGATAGTGTGTTTGTGTCTCAGTGTGGTGTTGTGGAAAGGATGTCTGCCTTGGATTAGGGAGAGTCCAAGTTCAAATTCCTTCCCTGCCTAAAAGACATCTGAGTGATCTTGGGCCAGTCAAAATCTTGCAGTCAGGATTACCTCACAGAAGAAGGGGGAAAGGCAAGATAAAAATGTAATAATAAAAAAGAGGAAATGCTTTTCTAGAAGAAAAATCTCTTCAGCTACAGCAACGTACTTCACGTTGCCAATTCTGTTTACATGTAACAGTCACAGGAAAAACAGGAAACTGGTTTTTGTCCAGTATAAACAGCTGTCTATATAAAAATGTCCAGAACACACAGAATATCCTGTATTACTTGGCACTGGTTCATTTCCCCCAATACAGATAAAAAATAAGTGCTGTTGTGAACTTTCCAGAAAAAAATGAACTGGAACATTTCCATAAACAAATAAGGTTAATTTGCAGAGGTAATTTGCATTGGATTTCAACTCAATTTAGCAAGTTAGCATTTTACTCCTGTTTAGTAAACTTAGCTAAATACTACCCTGTATCACTGCTACTACTAACAGTTGCACTGAAATATTCCTTACTATAAGGACAAGTTCCACTGTCATTCAACAAAAAAATAAATAAATAAATTTGCAGTCTGATATTTGGTTCTGAGAAGTAACAGAAGCATAGTAAAGGAAATTTTGGATTAAGGTGCTTAAAAAGTTGTCTTCATAAAACCAAGGGCAGGGGAGATAATCAATTTAGACTGAGGACTTCAAAATTTATTTAAACTTACATTGCTATCGATGTGGTGCTTGGAGAGAGCCCAGGAAAATGTTCTTGCACTAACTGAACAAAGACTTACTTTAACAATGTATTAAGGGGAAAATAGAGAGAAATGGCAAAGAAAGGGCTTTGACTATAATCTAGAGCAGTGGGGAATGTAAAAATAAAAGGTTACTTTAAAATGCAAGTGGAAATCTTACTCATACAAAAATTTATGCTATAAGGTAAATTATATATAACTAGTTATTTCACAATGGTCAGGAAAGAGCGTCCTGAGGCTATTACGTATCAATTGTCAGAAAGGCTGTTTTCAGATATAACTCAGTCTAAACCATAGGTTAGCATTACAAGAGCAAACCCCAGTAACTTTTGAGATTGTGGGTTCCTTCTTATGGCAAAGTCAGAAGCTTCCACTTCCACTTCAAATTAACTGCAGTTTAGCTCATCGCCCGATCCCTAAACTGTGGTTAATCTTCCTTATGATTAACTGAAACAGGCCAGCTTTATCAACCACTATTTGGCTTTTTTCAGAAAAAAACCCCATCATTAAAATTAATTAGTTTGTCAGAGTTTGGATGACATGACAAACTGCAGTTAATCTAAAATGGAAGTGAAAACTTCTGAACCTCTCCTCATGGCTCTAATGAAAGAAGGATGCAGGCCTGAGGCATTCTGTGGGCTGTTATCATAACACTAAACCATGGCTTAGTGTTATATCTGAACAAGTCCAGCAAATTACATTGATGCTGAACAGTCACATTGAAAGGACACCTGCCAAGTGAGGAAAAATGAAAACTTCAAAATAAGCTATAAACTTTGTTTTAACCTGTAAATGTGTTTCTATCTAGGAAGGGTAGCAGAAAACAACATGGAAGATCTGCTCCCCTACGTAGGAATGCATATAGAAAAATATGATACAAAGGAAAAAAAGATTTAAAAGGATAATTGACTTTAGAATGGGACCCATGACTAAAGACAAGCTAACTATGTACCAATAACTAAATGAAGTATAAATGCAACCTGGGTAATTATAATGAAATGCTAAATAACCAAAACAGAAATTGAACACTCGGTAGTTAGAGTTCACCCAAAAAGAACCTTTTAGGTCAATCTTCTGAAAGATCACTAGTTTTTTGAACAAGTGTGGTCAATCTATTTCATTTAGAGCACGAGGGATGTGGTTGCTAAAACTGGGAAATATGAGCTCAATGCAATTACATTATATCAAAAGAACCAACAAGCAAAGAACAAATACATTTGCCTCTTGGTGAAAACATGGACAGATATTTCTGTCTACAGCTCTTAGCAGATAATTTAAGCCCTGATAAAGAAAACGTACATGGACCAACCTCATGGCACAAAATTCACCAAGTATGTGTATAAGTCAATATATCTGATGCTATGAAGAATAATGCAACTGCAGATGTGTTAAGAGGGTGTGTGTGGGAATTACAGTATCATACTGTCATCAAACCATTCTGCAATGAATTTACATCCAGAATATTTGTATGCATTTGTGGTTGCTGCACCTCAAAAGAATATAATTGAACCTGTGAAGGTTCAGAAAGAGACCAACAGAGCAATGGGATTGCAGGGTGGGGATACACAATGAAAGGCATCAAGTGCTTAGACGTCTTAGTATAGGAATTTTTAAAATAAAATCCTGAGTATTGGAGAGACAGAGTACATTATGTAATTTACTGCAAATTTAGGATTCATAAACCCTTAGCAGAGATCAGAATTCTTATGCAAAAAGCAGACAGACCATGAATCAAACTCTCTCTGTTCCTGCATGTAATAATACTTTGCCAAATTACATTATATTACTATTTGATCAGCTCTAGATAAAGACCTATTACATGGAAATGCGAGTTTCCATTTGCCTCAATATGTGTTACTATGGTTACAACAATGGTTCAATGGTAATGGAACAAGCAAAGATACAGATAATGAAACTGACTGCTAGCTATCGCCTCAATTATTTCCATTTCATTTTATGTTGTGGGCTACATTCTTCGTGCTATTGACACACTATTAATGTACTCTCTTGGTACTACATAATGTGTTTTTCTTCTTTTCTTCTGCTACCAAGATGACAGTTCAAGAACTCCTCAAGTCAACTTTCTTTTTTCCTAGGGTGTGGTAGATAGGGATCCCTCCAACCCACTCCTTATCGGAGGTGTGGAGCCCTTGTATATAGTAGGCCGCATCTCAACCATGCAAAAGAGTCAAAAGGTTTACACACAACTGTGCATCCAGACAAATAAGGCAGCATGCACACTATCCCTTTAAAGCGTATATGAAGCACATTATTTCCCTCAAAGAATTCTGGGCGCCATTTACCCCTCACTGTGTTACAGTTCCCAACAACCCTTAAGAAACCACAGTGCCCAGAATTCTTTGAGGGAAAGAATGTGCTTTAAAGGTACAGTGTGTACGCAGCCCAAGAGAAATTATCAAAATTTAGGAACACATTCCAGCCAGGGGAAAGTACTCAAGAAGGGCATGGAACAGGGTCAATGAGGAGGGAGATGTGACTATCGCACTGCAGCCGATAAGACTGGGTGTGCTGCACCATGGTAGTGTGTATTGCAGTTGGGGGCTGTATCATTGCTGGGGGTTCACTCCTTCCTTCTCCATGTGGGTGGCATGTGGACTTCATAGTTCACACAATGGTGGAGTGCGGTTGTGTTTCCAGGGATGCTGGGGGCATGCCATTTTTATACTGCTTTTTATTTTCTGGTTGGCTGGTTCCCCCTCTTCCCTCTTGGGTTGAACATGGACAGAATGTGGCGGATGTTACAATGACACATCTCTCCAAATCATAGGAATAGTACAATGACACTGCTCAATGACATATTGAAGATTGTAATAGATGCACTTAGTAGGTACAAAACTCCGCTTAATAAACGAAAGAAACTTCAACTAACCAGATTCTCTCTGTCAATCCTTTGCTGCTCTCTCTGCCTGTTGATGGCACTGTGGTACATCTTCGGTGCTGGGCCTGGAGGCTTCTTCAGCGAGGCACTTTTGCTCCTGGGCTTTGCAGAGTGCTTTGTCAATTCCTTTAAGAGCCTTTGGTTCTCCCGATCAATTTGCCGAACTTCCTCATTTGTGAAAGAGTAGTTTTTCCTTGACCCTATAGAGGACTGATCCAAGACCAGCTTCTGTTGTTCTTTTTTCTCCAGCTGCAGAAAAGCTTTAAAAACAAGTAAACCTTTGAGAAGCCAACATAGATGAAGGGGGTTGTATATCTTCACTTGAAATCCAGAAATATCTGAGTTCAGATTTAACCAGTTAACTTAAGTGAGTGGGTCACCTCATTTTCAGCCGTAGCAAAAGCTTACAGCAGCTTTTGCCAGCCTGGTGTCCTGTGGGAATTGCTGCACTATGACTCCCATAATGCTCCAAACCATTGACTATGCTGGCTTATGTTGCTGAGAGTTGTAGCCCAAATACTCAGAGGGCCCCAGACTGGGAAAGGCTAGCCTAGAGAGAACACAATACTGCCACTACCATGGCACTGGAGAATACTTGCAGTGCACTCTTTTGCAAGGTTATTTATCCCAGTGTGTTCAATGGCACTTGGTTCTAGAAAATTGTGCGTAAGGTTGCAATATTAGGCTCCAAGCGTAAGAGGCACACCAACTCTCATTTGTTTCCAAACAAAAGAAACAGAATGCATGTAAGCCATAAAAAGTCATGACATAGCACAGAAGTATACTTAAGGAGGAATCCAACACATATGTGAAGCTGGGTCTATGAAGACCTGATGTGCATTATAATTCTTAAACATGAGCGAGGACTGGGCAATGTGAGCACTTGGCCACATCTAGAAATACATGGTGAGCTGATAATATAGATAATTTTGAAAATGTACATGCAGTTAAGATAAAGTTCTAAAACCAGAGGCACACTTGCAAACTGGAGATACTATTGTGGGTGCTTATCACAACCTATTTTATTAGCTATAGCAAAATGCTTCAAGTCTAATTTCAGCAGGCAGAGGGATGCAGGAAGAGACCCTGTAGTCACATGTAGTCTACCCACAAGTACCATATTGGTGATCCCTGAGTTAAGATGTCCTACACTGGCAGTTGCTATGGAAGAGTCTCTCCATACTTGGAGAACCACACTATATCAACTTACATTTCTCATCATTGGCAATATGTACACTGCTGAAAGAAACATGAGCATTAGCCAAGGTCAGTATGTTTTAGAGTTTCAAACACCAGATACTCTGTTCTTCAACCTTGTGTGCTATTGAGTTAGGCACAGAGGTGTGGTTAAGCAACCCAAAGTGACATGGCAAAGGGCCTACAAATAGCACAAAATATTTAAACAAACATTTCTCGACATTTGCCTTGCATTTTTTCATTCTGGGAATTGTAGGATTTCATTTCCATGATTCAGCTTCTAGCATTGTAGGAAGTATACCGTCTCTGAGCAAAAGCCTTGATTACTGATGATTTCAGGAGTGCTTAGGTCATCTTCAAGGAAGTATCTTGCCTACTTCTAACCTATGATTCTACCACACATGAAGAAAAGAAACTGTTGCTTTCTGCTGAATGGATATGAGACTGTTCAACTGATTTGTTTACAGTAGGCAGTTTATTTCAGAGGCCTCTGGCACAGATACATATCCTCTAGTAACTTTTTGCTGTTTAGTTTATCAAAAGTAAACCATGGACTGGAATTTAAAATCAAATGCTTCCCAATTTGCAGCAAAGCAGACAACTATGCAATTGATGGTAGCCTTAAGGTGTGAGTCTTGGGCAGGCAACTCCCTTGTAAGTGTAACAAAAACCCACAGTGATGTTAGAGAGCCTGAAATTGTTGAACAAGTTTGATTTGTCTTTAGGGACTTAAATGGCAAGAGTAAAAGCAGACAGAAGGTGGTACATAAATTTTAAATCTTAATTAGGTTCAAACCCTACAGAAATCAAGGGAACATATGGTCTGTTGAATGGTGTGTTCAGAAACTCTGCATGGATAGGGACCTCCACTACTCTTAGATAAGCTTCTAGGTGACTCTCCAAACCCTTACACTAGTGACCAAGATTGAAATAATAAGCAGTATGATAAACTTCAAACAGTAGGAAAATAAGTTTTGGGAAAGGGCTACACAGTTCATGGAAAGAGAGAGAGATTTTAGCTGTAGGGGTATGCAACTATTTAACAAAACATTTAGCTATTCTTGATGTTTTAAGAGGTTTTAAATATAATTTATTTTATGTTGCACTGTTTTGCTGCTTAGTTGATTGCTATGTTGGGCTATGTTGAGAGGAAAGGTGGAACAGAAACATAATAAATAATGATGATAAGGTAAAAAGGGTAAAGGTAAATGACCCCTGGATAGTTATGTCTAGTCAAAGACGACTAAGGGGTGTGGAACTCATCTTGCTTCAGGCCGAGCTGGCATTTGTCCACGGACAGCTTTCTTGGTCATGTGGCCAGCATGACTAAATCGCTTCTGGGGCAACGGAACACCATGATGGAAACCAGAGCACACGGAGACACCATTTACCTTCCTGCCACAGTGGTACCTATTTATCTACTTGCACTGGCATGCTTTCAAACTGCTAGGTTGATAAGTAATTATAAGCCAGGATTAAGAAAGAAACCTAACAGGAAAAGCCAATGCATACAGAGAAGAGAGCTAGTTGTTCCATCCTAATACCCATCTTCGCTAGGGGCGAAATACCAAGAACTGGTAGAAGAGTTGCAGCTAGGGGAACAGTGTCATGAGGTGCATACAGTGAAGAAAGGGAATGGTTTATTTCCAGCAAAATCACAAAAACTGATAAGTTTCCCCAAAATTAATAAAAGGTGCTCTCACACTACTTAGTACTGAATTTCACGCCAGTGTGAAATTAAACTCAATTAAAAGTGTTATTCTTCCATGTGCTCAGTTTCTCCCAATATATCAGTATACAATTCTAAGTTAGCACTACTCCACCTGTACTTCAGTTAAATACAACAGGTTTGATTCAAAGGTGCCCTTCTACTCACAGAAAACTGTTTTGTATCTGGCAGTGGAGTGCTAGGTGAGGTAAGTGAAATTACATCAAAAGATTACATTTATGCCTGCATGATAGTTTGTGACCTGGCCAACAAAAAGATGTGGATGAAACAAACAAGTCCAAAGAACCTTTGTGCACAGAGGACCAGCTGTGTGGTTATTTAGCCAGTGACAACCTTTACATGTTCTGTTCTAATGCTTTACATATTGGAATGTGGCAAAACAACTATTAAATATTGCATATTAAAGAGTCACTTACACATCTCAACCCTTCATTGCTTGAAGCTTCTACATAGATAATTTCTTCTAAATTAGAGTGCTTTAGTTCTCTGCAATGGATAAAGCACCCCAGTCTTGCTCTATCATACAGTCCCTATGGAGGACAGTTAAAAATGTATTGTTTAATACCGAAACACAAGGTCACCTTAGGAAACGAAGTGAAATCTTAAAACTCCTAGATTAGTAGATTAAAATGATTGTTGCTAGATTTAATATACAGTGAAGTTGTGCAAGACTAATCTTTCCTACACCTCACTGAGAACAGTTAAAAATGTGCATACCGTGAACATTTGGCTTCTGCTTCATAAGCAATGCCATCATAAACAAAGGTAAAACAAAAGTCCTAAGGCACAAGAAGGGAGTTTTCCACTTCTGGCCCCCCTCCTACAAATAATATAGGAGTGTTTTCATATAGCCAAAAATGTGCTCAAGAATACTCTGTCACCACAATTACTATAGATTCATTCAGAGAAGTGCTAATTTTCTAGAAAAAGAGGTGCTGGAATTCATCACAAACACTTCCCTCCTTCTCTTAGAATGCTTATGGCGCCCACATGAGAGGTGGAAGTTAGTTCCGGCTGAAAAAAGCCCTGATTAAGAGATTGTTGATTTGTTACCTGGCACCAGGTTTTCTCCTTTCACCATGGGTAGAAGTTAACAATCTGGAACAGGGATAAGGAAACTATGGTCCTCCAGATGTTTTTTGGCTATAGCTCTCATCATCCCTTACGATATTAGCTTACCAGGGATGATGGTTAGGAATAAAGGAGACTCGTCCAGCAACAAATAATCTGCATGAACATCAACACAGAGCTTAATAGCTGTATTCAAGACTTGTCTGATTCAGCTGCACCAAGGAGTCAAGCCCCAGGCATGTTCTTTGGCAACTTTTGCAAAATGGTCACAAATAAGTAAATATTTTGGGTGGTATTTGTAAACCAATACCAGTTGGTTTGGCAGTTTGGGATATACAGTACTTAATGTAATCTGTTAAAACTTTGTAAGGGTGATCATGTTGAACTTAAAAGGGACTTCATTATCAAATATATTTTATGTACAATTGTGAGATAATCAAAACAAAGATGTCTTACAAATTGTACTGGAAAGCTGTGATCACTATAAAATGACAATTGATGCCATCGATATTAGCTATGCCCGCCCAGGATAAATACATCTATGTGTCTCAACTATAAGCCAATCTACCTATCTATAAGCCAAAACCAATCTACAGTTCTTCCTGCCCTATCCGCTTCTGCAGGTAAGACACTGGAACCAAGACTATGACAACAGACTACCATGAACAACTTCACATATCCTTAGAATATTGCACCTATCCATGGACTGCAAAATCCTTCTGGAGACAATCCTGGCTTAAAACCAGAGCTTACATATAACATGTGTACAGTATACATATTTTTATTAAATAGGTGGTCTATGGCAGCACCCAGACTGTTTCCAGGATTAGGATGAAACTATGTGCTAGGTGCTGTACAAAATAAATGTAGATTGATTTTGACTACAGAAATGTTTAGTTACATATTCCAAGTCATGTTTAACATTTTGCCCATTAAAGTAACCTCTCTTTGATGCTCCCCCTTAAAGTTTAAATTCATCTCTCTAATTTCTGCCTACAGCACTCACCTATTTTCTGCCAGCAAATTCCTGAAACCTGGGATGTTTCATCACATTGATCTATATCAAGTCTAATTGTATGGAGAAATCCTCTTTCCTGCTGTTCAACTCTTGAAACACTTCTGATGCTGCAATGATTACTGCCAGGATGTCATAATACAGAATCTGCTTACATGACATCAGCAGTGCGTCATAATAGATTGGCACTGGACATCTCATATCAGAGCAGTGTAATCAAATGATAGAAAGCATTCAACAAACTACATATATTTGTACTAATTCCAGAACTGTCAACTCCAGCCAATAACCATTCCACAACATTTGAAGTCATACTGGTGTTATCTCTAGATTGGTTACATTCTTAACTTTTTAAAAACTTTTCTAAAACAAAAGGATATGCCTATGCGATCATCACCTGAGGCCCTTCTTTGTGTGTCTCCTCCGCAAAAGGTCTGGAGGGCAGCAATGTGAGAACAGGCCTTTTCTGTGGTGGCGCCCCTCTTGTGGAATGTTCTCCCCAGGGAGGCTCACCTGCAGCCTTCATTACCTATATTCAGGTTCCAGGCAAAAACAACCCTCCGCTCCCAGGCTTTTGGCTAATTAAGCAATCTATGGCCTTTTAAACTGTGCATGTAGGTGGGGTGTTATTGTTCTTATTTATGTTCTAGGTATGTAGTTTTTTTGTTTTTATATTGTAAATCATCCTATGATCTTTAGATGAAGTTCGGTAAAAAAAATAATTAATAGCTAATTATTTATTTATGCTAAATTCTGCAGCTTAGCTGCCTTTAACTTGTAAAGAGAGCGCAGGACACATAATTCCTCCCATTAAAAAATTAATAGCTAATAATCTATTTATTTATTTATGCTAAATTCTGCAGCTTAGCTGCATTTAACTGGTAAAGAGAGCGCAGGACACATAATTTATCCCATTCTTTTGCAAAACTGGGCTGTACTTGCTCTTCCGAATGAGTCATAATGTGGAAAATGTCCTCTCTGGGTGGACTGAAATCTGTGGTTTATCGTGCTAATTTCTATCGTTTATTGTTTTGTGTACAAGGAAGACTTCCGTTCCCTATCATGCATTGACGTGCATGTCCAATTGAGTCAATACAAGTTGTCAAGAAACTCTAATGAGCTACTGAGAAGTAAAGCAGCCTCTTCCGCTAATTGACCCAGAGCTGTGTTTAGAGAGCTCCAATTGCATTCTAAGACAGGCTTCCTCAACCTCGGCCCTCCAGATGTTTTGAGACTACAATTCCCATCATACCTGACCACTGGTCATGCTAGCTAGGGATCATGGGAGTTGTAGGCCAAAAACATCTGGAAGGCCGATGTTGAGGAAGCCTGTTCTAAGAGTCCTATTCTAACTCACTTATGCTCAGAGACAGACAAATGGCTCCCTTCATCTACAGAACATTTTTATATTTGCATTACAAAAACTGGAGGCTAAACAGGAGGCTAAAACAGCGTGGTCTTTGCATTGTGTAAATATGTGACATGAAAAAAGGTACGCAAAAGGAGAAGTTGGGCTGCAAGGAAAAAAAATCCAAAGTCTGTATTTGGGCAATACCTTTATTAGGTCAACCCAAATGCCACAAATTAGAAGGCAGGAACTCTATATTAGGCTAGATGGCAAACAGAGCAAGGGGGGAGGCAGAGAAGGGAAAAGTTGGATGACAGATGGAGTCTGCATCTGATCACAATCTCAAGATGCAATGTGAGAGAAGAAAGCAGACATTAAAATGAGGTTTCAGGTTGTCTCTGGGGCTGCTGGCAAGAAAGAAAATAAAATTCTCTTCACCTGAGAAAAGATGCATACATTATCAAGGCTCTTCTGGAGTGTTAACAGTTAAAGAACATACGCTTTCATAAACCAAATTACCAGTGATGCAAGAACAGAAGAAATATTACCTTGAAAATAAGTCTATCCAGAATTCAAGTGCAAGAGGATGAATAAGTATTTATCATTATCAAAGGATATGAATAGTGTTCTAGCATCACATTTTAAAGCAATGATGATCTGAGATCCTTTCAGTCTTGATCTGATTAAATATCTTTAAACATTCAAAAACCATGATTAAGCTAATGTGTACTCCCATTCTACATCAAAGTGACTTAAACGGTTAATAATCCATATTTATTTTTTGGGTGATGTTGAGTTTCTTTTTATATATCATATATTTTCAAGAATTAATTGGAATACCCTCCCCTCGCTCTTTTGATTTATCACCCTCTTTCAAAAGTGCCTGAAAAATGTAACATTCAGTTTACGACTGAAGTATGTAATTTTGTGTTGCTAATATCAGACACTATTTCCCCAAGACTGACACCTGGATAGTTCCTGCAGAGGAAAGGCATGTGTGAACTTATGTGCAACTGAGGACATGAAACTGCCACTTGAAAATAATAACTTATTTTACTATAAATATACAAGTATCCATTGTTATGATGAACCATGAGATCTGGTTGTTGCTGTGGGGCGAAAGTGAGTAGAAGGAAAATTGGGTTGGGAGGGCCTTGGTGAACTAGGATCACCACACCAGGTTTATCTTTCAGGAGATAACCAAGTTTCCCCAGTCCCCCTTGAATGGGAAACCTTGGTCCTGTAATTATTTATCAGCCAAACCTCCATAGCAACTTATATGCGTTGATGGAAGTATAAAATGGACAGGGAAAACTCTGTGTCCTTCCTAGAGTTCATTGGAGAGAAGGCACAATATAAATGTAATAAACAGAAATAAATTGAAAAGACATTTATCGTGTATAGAGTGCAGTCTATCTAAATAATAACTTTACCAAACAAATATTTTTGTTAACAATTGCTGTTCCATAGAACTCAAGGGAAAAACGGAAAATGTTTATCCAGATCTGAAAGAACAGCAGAGACATACATATTATATCAGAATGTTATTATTTTGAGAGCAAATCCCATATTTTTAAAGTTAAGAAAATGTCACCTTTCAAAAGATGATTCAAGTCCACAGCCTCCTGCAGGACCTTTTGATGACATTTGTGATCCAAGTCGGGTTCTAAGGAGAAACAGAAATTCAGTCAGGGCTTGTAATTGTTCTCCTCAAAAGTGTAAAGCTTTTTGCACCTCATGCTTACCATATAACTCCTGGCTCACATTTTCTTGTCTTTTAACCTTTAGTTTCTTATCATTAGATGCTGCAAGTTCAAAAGACTGGATGGGGCTGATGTCTGGAGTTGACAGAGGAGTCACATCAGTCACAGTATCTTCAGAGTCTTCTGCATAGTCACCGAGCTTGGGTTTTACTTCCACCGATTTAATTCCTGGGCTGGGTTTTTGTCTCAGAGAAAGAAGCGCCAAGCTACATTTGCTTTTCTTTTTTGAAGAAGAGCAGGATGAGTCTGACAAGCAACTGTCTGAATCTGAGCAGTCTGTATCAGAACTACAGGATAGGCAATGTGAGGAGGAGGAAGACGAGGAGGAACTGACTGCAATATTCTTGCTAACCTTTGCACTATTAGACTGCTTAGACAACTTAAGTCTAACCCTCTGGTTTCTGCTGTCATCGCTACTGTCTTCTTCATCTGTATAGTAGTTTTCCTCAGGTGCTTTAACTATTTGGTCAACTTGAGAGGAAATATTTTTTCCATGCGTTCCTTTACCTTGTGCTGAAATCCTACCAGATGTACTTGCCTTTTCTGAATTTAGAGAAGCTAACGACGACACAGCATTTTCAGGATCACAAGCGCCATTGATTAATTCCTCCCCTTCCTGAGATTCTGTATCTTTATTTGCTTTGTCCTCTTCCTCAGTACAGTTATCCTCCACCACTTTGGTTTCCGTGTTCAAGCCAGGTTTGCCTGTAATCGTATCTTCCGTTTGTGTGTGCTCACCACTTCCCTTCTCATCTGTTTTTGTTGTTGCTCCTCTCCTCGCCGCATCTTCTTCAAAGTCACTATCGAAGAAAGAGTGATCCACTTCACAGTCTGACACATCTTCATACATACGGTCCATGATAAAAAAAAAAGGTGCTGAAATGCGGTTCCTGCAAATGGAACACCAGAATTACTAACTGAGAAATTAAAAAAAATATAGGTTCAAAACCCACTCCACAACTACAAGTCAATCAGTCAATCTCCTTTATTGGCATAGAAAAAGTGCATTCTATACACGGATCAGAACACAATACAGTTAACAAAACATAGTAGGAGATACTTTAGGATAAAGCTGTCCAAACATTGTGAGGTATGAAAATGGCTCTTAGGACCTATGGTGATGTAATTTCATGGCGTCACTCAAACATTTTGCCACATACTCCAGAACGTCATTACTACAATCGTTCAGCAGATAGAAAACCCTAGAAGAGCCAGTGTGATAAATCCCCTCCTTCAATGAGGGGGCAAAATACTTATCATATATTTTTGCATAAAATGGCCAATAAAACAAAACGTGTGTGATGCATTCAACCTGTTTTGTGCCACAAGGGCAGTATCAGAGTATGGGATTTTCAAAAATCTACCTTGCAAAACTGTAGATGATAAGACATTAAATCTTGCGAGGGAAAGAGCTTTGAGTAGGTGGGGATCGTAAAGCTGGTGTAAATATGAAATGTCCTGGCCAAAGAGGGTGGAATTCCCAACCCCAATGGGGAACAGGGTTTATTGGCTGTGCAACGAAGGGTTTGGAATTCCATCTCCAGGATTCTGCGCTTGATTGTCTAGAATGCTTCCAATTGTGGAAGCATAAGCAGCAACTCAAGTGATAGACCACAGGTTCTGATTTCGCTTTCAATGTGACCTAACCATTTGGAGTGGTGGGATTCTGCCAGCATGTGGAAAGTTAAAGAAGGAGGATTGGATATGAAACGTAGGTGGAGCTAGAGGTCTTATAGAGCTGCTTAAGTTTGCATCCCTGTATCTCTGCCCAGGGACGCAGGTGGCGCTGTGGGTAAAACCTCAGTGCCTAGGACTTGCCAATCGTATGGTCAGCGGTTCGAATCCCCACGGCGGGGTGAGCTCCCGTCTTTCGGTCCCAGCTCCTGCCCACCTAGCAGTTCGAAAGCACTCCTAAGTGCAAGTAGATAAATAGGTACCGCTTTATAGTGGGAAGGTAAACTGCGTTTCCGTGTGCTGCGCTGGTGCTGGCTCGCCAGAGCAGCTTCGTCACGCTGGCCACGTGACCCGGAAGTGTCTCCGGACAGTGCTGGCCCCCGGCCTCTTAAGTGAGATGGGCGCACAACCCTAGAGTCGGACACGACTGGCCCGTACGGGCAGGGGTACCTTTACCTTTATCTCTGCCCAACTTTAAGTCTATGCAGACTGTTAATCATTTATCTTTTTTAAAAAGACAATAATGATCCTAGAGGGGATTTTGTTGCTTCTTTTCCCACCATTTCATAAGGAAATTGATATTGCATGGAATTGCTTGTTTCTGTTCTGAGCTTAACATTTTCATATAATCTAAAGGTGCACAAAACCTTACCACGCTGAATTGACAGCTTCTGGCAAAGTCTCACATAGAAAGCCACTAAAATGCTTCCATAGGAAGCTCAAGGAAATGCAACATAGAAAAATACAATTTTTAAAATGTCTGATAATTGCCACCGTTGCTTCCTGTGTATCATTGTTGAAAGCGAGGGAGGATGCAGAGAACATTTCACAGATGCATGTGATGCCGACTGTGTGTACGCAGAAGGCAAGCACGCTGGCAGGCATGCAACACTGATCCGGACTATTCTAGTCATGGGAAGTATGTTTTACAGTGAGAGTGCGGTACCTGTGCTCCCAATTTTGTTGGACTACAATTCCCATCACCCCTGACCACTGGCAATGGTGGATGGGGCTGATGGGTGGTAGAGTCCAACAAATATCGTATTTACTCGAGTCTAATGCGCCATCAAATCTAATGCCCACCTCAATTTTCACAACATAATTTGGCCAAAATAGGTGAGTATTAGATTTGAGTAAATACGGCATATTGTTATAGACTAAGGGGTATTCCCCCTAAACCTTAGGAATGAATAAATGTTAGGATTTTGATTAATTGGGATACGGATTAAGACACAAACTTCCCGCTGCTCGGCAGTGGGAGGGGCAGGCACCAGGTTTTTGTAACAATATGAAAGGCTAGGTAAAGGTAAAGGGACCCTGACCATTAGGTCCAGTCGTGACCGACTCTGGGGTTGCGGTGCTCATCTCACTTTATTGGCCGAGGGAGCCGGTGTACAGCTTCCGGGTCATGTGGCCAGCATGACTACGCCACTTCTGGCGAACCAGAGCAGCGCACGGAAACACCGTTTACCTTCCTGCTGGAGCGGTACCTATTTATCTACTTGCACTTTGACGTGCTTTCGAACTGCTAGGTTGGCAGGAGAAGGGACCAAGCAATGGGAGCTCACCCCGCCACAGGGATTTGAACCGCCAACCTTCTGATCGGCAAATCCTAGGCTCTGTGGTTTAACCCACAGCGCCACCCGCGTCCCTCACAGGTTGTCTAATCCTGCTTTACAGAAAGAAAGGATCCATATTAACAGATGCTGTAAAGCTCTGCCACTCTCTTATCTTACCACTACAGGTATCTATGTATTGAGGTAAACAAAAGGAAGCAGGCTCCAGCCTGCCTGGATACCGCTTTATTTGATCTGGACTCCCTGGCCCATGGCAAAGAAAAATGAAGAAGGTGGTAGAATGATCTATACCACTTCAGACTGTTGGTGAGGTGGGTGCATTGCTTTTTAATTTTTTTTAAAAAAATTAAATCTCCCTACATGTAGAAAGCTAGCACAGTAAAGAGAAGCCTGGGCTAGAATCATTGTCTCCTATGTGCTTCCCTGCCTCACTTCTACTTGCAGGGAGGCATTTGTATGTTTAACATTATGAAGGATTCAAAACAGACTTCCTCCCCACCATCACTTGCATCTGAAGCAGTACAGCCCAACCTACCCAGATCTGAGTATTCTGCTACCTATCTAGACCAGGTCCACCCCAGAATGCAGGAAGCCCACCGCTCCTCTGCCTGCACAAAGCGAAGTTTAACACTGGGAGATGGCTTCAGGCTCACTCTTCTAAAAGGCATAAGCATTCCCTATTCGTGGTAGATCTCAAACGCCACGTGCCCTCCCCAGTCACAGCCAAACAGGCTCCGGCTGCCTGGGAAGACATCTGTCAAGAGCGCGGTTTCCTCCCTCCTGAGTCGTGACCGCGATGCGTCAGGGCGCAATGGGAGCGACTATAATCGCGCGCAACTCGCCCCCCTCCCGCAACGACCTTTGCTGGCGACAAAAGCCCGCCCGCCCGTCAAGCCGAAGCCTAATGATAATTATTGCAGCGACATTGCACGGAGGATTAACTAAGGAGCTCCTCGAAAAGGCGGAGGAGGCTGCATGTAGGCTAGCCACGCGCAGAAAACTGGTTGCATGCAGGCGGGGTCGGGCGGAGGGCAAACCCCTTCCTCTCCTCGATTGGAAAAAGCCAGGACCCCCCCCTCCCCGCCACTACGGCCAATGCTCCTCCGATACGTCGGAGGAAAGGCCGGCACACGCCCGCCACCTTCCCGCTTTGTTGTGGTTACACAGCCCGCGGCGAGGCGTCGGAGGGCGGCGGGTCGGCGCTCTGCAGCAGCGGCTCCGCCGACTCCCACCTCCCTGCAGAGGAGGCGGGAGGGCGAGCAGCCTGGGGCAGGCAAGGCTCGGGGACTCACCGCGGGCCGGGCGGGCAGAAGGCGTCGCTAGCGCTCCGGCGCTTGGAGGCCCCTTCGGAGAGCGCTTCTCGCCTCGCGCTCTCCACCAAGCCCGGCTTCTCCCGCCCGGCCTTGTGTTTGCGTAACCACGGGAAGGGCGGGATTGGGGAGAGGAGGGAAAATAGGCTGCTTCCGTCTCCGCGTGGGCATGTATAATAGTTCCCTTTCCAATGCAGCAGGTGGAAGCCTTGAGCTCGCTCGCTTTGCCTCGGGGGCCGCCGTTTTAGAGGCGCTTGCCAAGGTGGCCCCTTAGGCTGCCAGCAGACTCCTCGGCTAATCTTGGATATGCCGGCAGGCTAGCTAGGCGGCCGTAGCCGCTTACTCTCTAGCTAAGGTCAAATCTTTGTCTGATAAATGGTAGCGACTGGCAATGCCGCAAATAGAGCATGTAATCCCCGCAGATTAGACGGGGATCTCGGATCTTTTTGCCTTTTCTGTCGCCATCACCCGGCGTCAAGAGAGCCCCTTAAAGGTGTGCTATAAACATTAAGAGCTTCCTCCTCCTTCGATGGCTCCTTCACGAGGCTGCTCAAAGGGTTTTGTAAATAAGATCTGCTACAATCAGTGTAAATAATGCGATCTCTTGGTTCTCAAATTCCTCGTGGCATCTACACAACCGTTGCCTTAAACTTCCCTTTCAAGTGAGTTATGGCTGACTGAGTGTTTACCGTAAGTTGCATTCCAAAAGCGTTAAGGAGTAGTCTTAATATGGTCACTAATTTGGGGTTAAGTCTCATTAAGAAGTGGAATCTTCCGATTAAACGTGCAAACCCCTGTGTTGCAAGGCTACTGCTCAATACACGCTTATCACTCAATCCCATTGTTTTGATTTCTGAGGAAATGCGTAGGATCATGGTGCAAGTCTCATTTAATTTAACAGCCGTTAGGGTTACAGCCTGAAGCAGGATCTAGGCATATTTACTTGAGAATAAGGTCCACATTATATTCATTGGTTATATAAAATAATTAGCAATAATTATCAAATGTAAGGTCCCACACTTAGGCAGGAATAAGCAGCTGCACAAATATAAAATGGGCGACACTCTGGCCTGCCAGTAGTAAATGTGGTTCTTAGTAGACCACAAGCTTAACATGGGACAACAGTGTGATGCAGCAGCACCCCCCCAAAAAAAAGCAAAATAAAAAAACCCTAATGCTATTCTAGATTACATCAACAGAAGACCCAACTTGAAAGAAATGAGATGCCAGCTAAAGATCAGGAAGAACTTTCTGACGGCAATGGTAGCCAACCCACAAGGGATACAGGGCTAGGTGGACGAGTGGACAATCATTATCTCCAGGATGTTTCTAACATTAAACGTTAACTGCCCCCCCCCCCACCATGGTATAGCAGAAGCCTTGCTATGCTTGCATGAATTTGCAGACTGCTACGGTAATAGAGATAAGAATCTACCAGTTTAGCAAATTACAGGAAATGTGACCTTTTAGGGTTTGGAAAGTACATAGGTACTGTAACAACAGAGCATGACAGGAAGCTAGGTGGCTTTCCAAAACCATATATGAAACTGCTAATGCAAGCACGGAACAAACATGAGAGCCCCCACAAGTGGCGAGAAGATCAGAGCTTAGCATGCGCTTGTCTGTGCAGAACTTTAGCCACTTAGTAAGCTTTTAGGGACGCGGGTGGCACTGTGGGTTAAACCACAGAGTCTAGGACTTGCCGACCAGAAGGTCGTCGGTTTGAATCCCCGCAATGGGGTGAGCTCCCGTTGCTCGGTCCCTGCTCCTGCCAACCTAGCAGTTTGAAAGCATGTCAAAATGCAAGTAGATAAATAGGTACCACTCCGGCAGGAAGGTAAATGGTGTTTCTGTGTGCTGCTCTGGTTCGCCAGAAGCGGCTTAGTCATGCTGGCCACATGACCCGGAAGCTGTACGCCGGCTCCCTCGGCCAATAAAGCGAGATGAGCGCCACAACCCCAGAGTCGGGCACGACTGGACCTAATGGTCAGGGGTCCCTTTACCTTTACTTTTATAGGCATCGGGCGGGAGCTCAGGCATTTTTGCAATATGTATAAGTATCTGCTTCCACCAACATGAGGTACACAGCCTTTGTGATCTTATTCACCCTGTCTAGATTGATGCATCTCTCAAACTGAATAACTTTTCCATCCATCATCTCCTCAATTGGCTTTACTGCAGGAGGCAGTGCCAGAGACCCTTTTGGGGGTTGAACAGTAAGAACTGTTCAACAGTGGAACTGACTCCCAGGAGAGGTGGTGAACTCTCCTTCACTGGAGATATTAAAGCAGAGGTTGCCATGGATGCTTTAGCTGAGATTCATGCAACACAGCGGGTTGGACTAGATGACCCACGGTACCCCTTCCAATAATACAACCCTGTGAACTCACGGCCATGCATAGGGTTGGGCTGCATAACTCTTGGTGCTGAAAGCGCCCTGCTATCACCCTTTATCTTGTAGCTGGGTTGCAGGATGCAGCTGGAAACGCGCATTTTGCATGCTTCTCAAATCACAACCAGGCATTGCAAAACGCAGGAGGATTTGCAGACTTCCGCTGGAGGGAGCACTTCTTTTTCTTTTCCTGAGAAGCGAAAACCCACAGGACGGAGCCGCTGCGCGAATCTCAGCGCTAAGATTGACACCGCAACCAGCCAAGGGGAGGAAGGTAAGCGCTGGCCCGGAGCCGCTGCCTTTACGCGGCTGGCCCCGCCTTGCCCGCTGGAGCACACATGGCTCGCTTTCCAGCAGTTGCTGTCATTCAGGCGCTCCCTCCTCCTCCGCCTCCTCCTCTCGCCGCCGCGGCGCGCAAACAGGCTCAGCGGGGCCTCCGCCGGCTGCTGCGCGAGATGCGATGAACTAGAGAGCCGCTCGCAGCGGCGGCAGCAGCAGCTTCTTTTGTTCGCGGCCCGGCTGCGTCGCTGTAGCTGCGCGTCCCTTCGGGGATCCCGGGCATGAGCCCGGCCGGCTGCCTGCGCCCATGCGGGGCTTTGAGTCTTGTTGACGGGGGGGACGCGACCTTGCGAGGGGGCCCCCGCGGCGGGAGATGCGCTGGTTCCCGGAGACGCCTGGAGCAGCATGTTCCCCGATGCCGACGCCGCTAACGTGCCCTCCAGCAGCAGCGGGCAGCTCGATTCGGCCGCCACCGGCTCCCCTGCAGCTCAAAGTCCCGGCGAGTCGTGCGGGAGCGGCAGCGTCCCGGCCGCCGCCGCCGAAGAGGACGACGAGGCGGCGGCGGCGGCGACTGGTCGCGGCTTGCCCTGCTCCATGCTGGCCGCCGGACTGGGGGTGCTGCTGCTGGCGGTGTCCCTCTTCCACCTGGGCCGGCAGAAGGAGGGCGACGACGGCGAGGAGGCGGCCGAGGCTGGCGGGCAGCCCAGCCTGGCCTTGCTGCTGCTCCAGCTGGCCCTTTACCTGGCCTGCGCCGCCAGCGCCTTCGTAGTCGGCACCTTGCTGGCTCTCGTCAGCCGGAGCCGCGGCCGTCTCAGACCCCCGCCGGATTTCCGCGCTGCCTGGAACTGCCGCTACCCGGGCAGGGAAAACGCCGCTCCCTTACTGCAAGCTGCCGTGGTAAGCAAGTGCCCCTGCCACGGACCCCTTGCCTTGCGCCGAATTAAGTTTTCCAGACTCTTTTCAGAGTGCATTCAACCCAGAGTTGCCCGTGTACTGTGCTCTCTCCTTGGGTTCTCAGCTCCGTGGGGTGGACAGTGCCTCTGAGCCCATACAGAGTATCTTTTCTTCCCGACTTGGGAATCGCAGAGATGTTCAGCCTTCCCCAGACATCTGGGGTTCAACTGTAGGCCTCCCGGGATAGTATGTTCAGGTAGACTGGAGTCCAGGCGTCTTTTTATTATTATTTAGCAAGTAAGTGTAAGATGGTCTAGGCTTGATTCCTGCCCCCACCTCAATATCTCATACCAAAATAGGAATAAGGGGGGAATCTGTGTGCCTGGACTGCCCGTGTGCCTGCTTAGCGGCCTGAAACCTAATTTCATCTCCCGCTTCCCTGCTGAAAGATGACTGTCTCCTATTATTCACCTGTGCAGTGACAGTGCAGCTGCTCCAGTTATTTTGGCTGCAGTGCCCGAAGTAGCAGAGGATTATTTCAGGCCTGCAAGCTTAATACTGGTAAACTTGTTCAAAGTAGGATTAACAACAAGCAACACTAGGAAGTGTGTGCTGTTGATAGGTTTTAATGCTGCCCTGCAATGGTTGTATTTCGTTTGGGTTACTGCTTTCTCACTGTTTTTATTCATTTAAACCACGTGTCACTCAGATAACCCTTTGGAGCAATGCAGAAATACAGTAAATAAATAGAACTGGTTCAGTAGGCGAAGCTGGCCAATTTCAAATGTGTGTTCCTAAATACTACGTGCTTATGAATAAAAAGCAGACAAACATATCTCCCTATTCAGTTGTTTAATTTGAGGTGTTCTTTTGTCCATTTGGCTTTTATATTATAGCTGGCTGAACAGGCAGGGTGACACAGCCCGCTTATATGGCAGTGGTTTTTTGGGGGTGCCATTAAAGGGAGGCCCAATTATGAGAAGCAGCAGATGAGGATGAAGGCACCATATTGTACAGGATTTTGATGACATTGAAGAATCTGCACTTCATTCTTACTTTTGGTAAGCTTTTGTTTACCACTACAAAGGGGAGCTTGCAGAGTGGATTTCTTCTCTATACCAAAACACGCACACACCTGTGCTCCCTAAATGTAGAAAGTTAGATGTTCACCAGCTCCGGAATATCTAGTTTTCTACATTGAGACACCCATGCCAGCTGAAGTGGTGCAGCCCACACAGATTTGTATGTACGCAAATCTAATTCGTCATCAAATCTAATGCACACCTCAATTTCCAAAACCTTGAAACCAGAAAAGTATTTGCTGGCGAATGTATATGTGCCATCAAATCGAACGCGCACCCCTAATTTTCGTGACGTAATTTGGCTAAAAAAAATGTGCATTACATTCGAGTAAATACGGTACTGAAGAACCGTCATTCCTTTTTTGCTGTGAGGATAGGTGGGAAACAGTGTTTGAATTGCCACAGCTAATTTTGATTGTAGAGTGTCAGATCTACTGAAAACAATTCATAATGTTGATCACACAGGAGTTTAAGCCTGCTTCATACACGACAATTTTCCTATATTACTTTTCTCAAGGAAAATGTACCCCACCCTGTGATTGCATGTAGTATCCTAGGACCAGAATAGACAGATGTGTTTGTTGCACATCATAGTATACTCTTACAAATTATATCCAGAGGCGAATAATCAGTGTGAAGCACGGTAGATGAACGTTTGGTTGAGAGCTCACATATAAATAGAAGCTAAACTTGTAATATTTTTTTACTTATTCTGTAATTGGACAGAAAGTGCCTTGAATTTTATGTGTCTATGATTTGGGTCAACTGATTTGTTGGCCACCACAAGCCAGCTACTATAATCACAGAAAAATGATTTGATAAGCATAGTAGTAATGTACACTGATTTGAAACCTACTAATTATATCATCTGCCTTGCATATCAGACAAAATTATTTTGCATTGTTGGCAATGGAACTAGGCATATAGTTGGATTTATCTCCCCCATTAATGGGATTTCCATGTGTATATCTATTCTCTCTCTCTCTCTCTCTCTCTCTCTCTCTCTCTCTCTCTCTCTCTCTGTGTGTGTGTGTGTGTGTGTAATTGGAAAAATTCTTCCATAGAACCTGCCTTAGCCTGCAGTTTTAATTGGGAACTTCTTTGAATGAGAGCTGTCTTATCGTTAATCTGGGCAATTTATTAAACCATCCACTAATGGTATCGGCCTCCAAACTCAATGGATTTTGTTGTGCTGCAAGACTGGAATTGATTTGGCTCGTCACTTGCAAACCACTGAGACTATTTTATTTGGCTTTAATATACTTGCTTGTTTAGCAAGGGTGGAATAAATGGCAGGCTGTTTGTTTTACCCTTGTAAAAATGGAGAAGGTGCCACCAAAAGCATGCCGCATGGGATGTGAGGGCTGATCCACAGGTAGCTGCTGTTACTCCCCGGATCATTACAGACCAAACTGCTAGTTCTTTATCTGCTAACGTAGCTTAACTGGAAGTACACTCAAAAAATCCCCATGAAATTACTCCAGTCCATGTCCTAGCTATGTAGGAAAGGTATTGCAAAAAAAGTCCGGTGAAGTTACTGACCCATAAAATACTTTTTAATCTGCTTGTCTTTTTGCAAGAGCTAATTGGATATACTATTGTTTGGCTTTGTGAAGTAATAGTCATAGAATATAATAAACTTTTGGATCCTTAGTGGTTTGTATACTTAGACTGCTAATTGGCCTTTAGCACTAGAATCGGTTTCATTCTGAAGTGTGACCTAATGTGCAGTTTATTGATAACAGCTATCTTTTGCCTTCCAGTTTTGAAGAGTGGGTGTTCCTTGTCCTTGTTGCTTGGATTCTGTCTCTAGATAACATTCTTAGATGAGAGCAGCCTCTTGATTACTTGCGGAAATGTAACCTTGCAATTGCAAATTCTCCTGCATTTGTAGGCAGTAGAATTAAATCCTTCACAGCCCTTTCACTTTTTATGTGCCTCTGCTAGCTGTCATTTTTTGAGGGGTGGAGCTTCCCTTATAAATGCTGCTTTTCTCCTTTATGGTTGCACTCTTTTATAAGCACCTCTGGTCTTTTATACGCACCTCTAGTCTTTTCTGGGGACGCCGCGGGTGGTCCTGTGGGTTAAACCACAGAGCCTAGGACTTGCCGATCAGAAGGTCGGCAGTTCGAATCCCCGTGACGGGGTGAGCTCCCGTTGCTTGGTCCTTGCTCCTGCCAACCTAGCGGTTTGAAAGCACGTCAAAGTGCAAGTAGATAAATAGGTACCGCTCCGGCAGGAAGGTAAACGGTGCTGGTTTGCCAGAAGCGGCTTAGTCATGCTGGCCACATGACCCAGAAGCTGTACGCCGGCTCCCTCAGCCAATAAAGCAAGATGAGCACCGCAACCCCAGCGTCGGCCACGACTGGACCTAATGGTCAGGGGTCCCTTTACCTTTTTACTAGTCTTTTCAAGCATCCTTCCCCCTTTCCTTTACCTTTCTATCTGTCCATCTTTATCTGACACAGGCAGGTATGCTTTTGTTGGTGGGTTTTTTAAACAACAACAACACATTTACGGTGCAGTTTTATAGGTGGCCTTAACAATATCCCATTTATTTTCAGATATTTTGTTAAAGGCCAATCTTGTAACTAGCAAAATGCACAAGGTTGGTTTCCTGACTGGGAAATAGGGAGCATCCTTCCTTTTTGCCATTTGAGTAAGTCAGGGCAAGGAGTGGCTCTCAAACACAGCTAGTGTTGAAAATCCTAAGGAAATCACAAAGTCCCTCAGACCAAGGCTCTATAATTGCAGCACTTAGTTTCTTTTCTTTTCTTTTCTTTTCTTTCCTTTCCTTTCCTGTTCTGTTTTATTTGTTTGTTTGTTTGCTTGCTTGCTCTTCATTGGTGGCATGCTGAAGTAGGTTCCCTGAAAATGGATAACATTTTATAAAAGCTGTTTAGAGTAGGATATTTTACACCACGAAAGAGTAGGGTATTTTACTTGTTGCGAATGCTCTGTGTTTAAGAGAAATTCCAAAATCCATATTTGTTGTTACAGGTATTGGTATCCATCTATCTTGAGAGACAATGGAGTGTGCCTCCGGGGGTGAAATAACTGAAGTGACATTTCTGTAGCACAAGCCTGGGCAGTTTGCATGGAGGTCCTGCTAGGGTTGCCATGTGCCCTCTTTTTCCTGGACATGTCCTCTTTTTCAGGGGTAAAATTTGGGACAAATTGCATTTACAGTCATACCTCAGGTTACAGACGCTTCAGGCAGGTTGCGTTTTTTTGGGTTGCGGACCGTCGAAACCCGGAAGTAGTGGAACGGGTTACTTCTGGGCTTCAGCGGTCGTGCATGCGCAGAAGTGCTAAATCGTGCTTTGCGCATGCACAGATGCGCTGAATCGCAACCCGCCCATGCGCAGACGCGACGCTGCAGGTTGCGGATGCTGTGGGTTGCGAACGTGCATCCTGAGCATCCACTGTATTTGCTTAGCATCGTCTTTTTTGCTCTTCAAAATATGGCAACCCTATCCTGGGATGCCCAGATGACAAGACACGCCCCCCCGGCCTCACATGTGGTCCAAAGGAAAGGAGAGCAATTTGTTTGGCACCAAGAGTTGCCAGAAGGAGGCATTCAAGGCATCATCCAGCCATCTTAGGGACTCCGCATCGCTTCTCGGCATTTTAGCTAAGATCAAGGGGACTCCACTCTGGATGTGTGTAGAGTGGAAGTAACTTGTATACAATATGTTCTACCTGGTTCAGATTCTTATTTGTTACAGGCAACCAGACCAATATTGGTTTTTATTTCTTTTCTTACGGTTGTTTCTCCTACTTTTCTTACATCCTGGAACTATAGCTGTGTTATGGAAACCCCGCCAAATGGGTGGGGTACAAATAATAAATTATTATTATTATTATTATTATTATTATTATTATTATTATTATAGCTGTCAACTTTTCCCTTTTCTTGCGAGGAATCCTATTCGGAATAAGGGAATTTCCCTTAAAAAAGGGAAAACGTTGACAGCTATGCCTGGAACTCTAAGGTTCCCACAACAGGTTCCAGGCGTTGACCAGACCTGGATTTTCTTAGTTTTCTCATGGTGGATGCTTGATACTCTGGTCAGGACATGCTTTGGAACTTCAGTGGCAATGGAAAAATCCACCTGTTTTCTACTCTTGAACTATTGACAGCACAAATGGGTAAAGTATGAAGGGGTAATTAATCTGGGTTTTTGTGTGTGTGTAATGATTGATTTGTAGACATTTTAATAACATTTCAAATTGTGGGTGTTTCGTAGACCGGAAATTATTATCTGCAGGGTACTATATTTTGTCTTTATGGTTAATTGTATTGTAACTTTTATTTATTTATTGCTACCATAGGCAGCCTAGCGAATCTCGTTCTGGGTGGGATATAAATAATCCAAGTAGATAAATATTATCCATAAAATGTAATGGAAGTATCTGTAGTCAGAACTCAGAACGTCACTCTAGTTTGTTGGGGATGAACATTATTCAGCCAAAGGAACACATTCCTTCATGAGCAATATTGCATGCTAGTGGTGGGTGCAGCCACATAAACACATCTTTCTATCCAGACAGGCAAGAGGCATTGCCACAGTTCTGTTTTACATTTCAGCCAGGCAAAAGCACTTGAGGATAGACAACAGAGCCCGAGAAAAGTTATGGCCTTGAGAGAGCCCTGAGAGCTGGGAAGCATTTGACCTTCAGGCTTGAGATTTCCCACGCCCCCCCCCTTTTGTTCTAATTTTTCAACATTGGTGTGAGTTCTGTTGCTGTAAACACATTTTAAATAGAGCACTCTTGTAGGTCAGTGAGAAGCAGTTCCATGCGATAAGATTTGTTTTGTATTGCTTAAATCCTTTCCCAGCAAGCCTGTACTCTTTCTAGTGAGGTATTTCTTGTCATGATTTTTTTTTAAAAAATGTTATTTAAGGATTCAGAGTTCATTCATTCTAATAAGTAACACCCACCCACACCCTGGCTTCTCCGCTATTTGGTTCAGGGGGAAGTTATCCAATATTAGCTTACTTGTCATTCAAGCCTGAGATTCAGATAATTGTGTAACTAATTCCCAGATGCTGTGGGCTCATTTGATCCGAACATCCAACTCCGTGTGATCATAGTAAATCGTTTTTGAATGAGGGGACTTTTGTGATACAGCATTTGGAAGAGGGTGATCTGAGGGTGTTAAAAACAACAACAGAAATCTCTTGAGTATCCCTAAAGTAGCATAAAATATCCCTACATTAGCTTTTTAGATCCCAGTCCAAATAGAAGATATGTGTACTCTACATTTTATGCTTATGTTGTGAGCTAAAAGAAAAAAGTAAAGGACCCCTGGACGGTTATGTCCAGTCAAAGGCGACTATGGGGTGTAGTGCTCGTCTCACTTTCAGGCTGAGGGAGCCGGCGTTTGTCCACAGACAACTTTCTTGGTCATACAGCCAGCATTACTATACCACTTCTGGCACAACAGGACATCATGACAGAAACCAGAGCACACAGAAACATTGTTTACCTTCCCACCACAGTGGTACCTAT
Source organism: Podarcis melisellensis (assembly GCF_964234715.1). NCBI lineage: Eukaryota > Metazoa > Chordata > Lepidosauria > Squamata > Lacertidae > Podarcis > Podarcis melisellensis. Next base: position 50,427,269 of record NC_138541.1, read on the forward strand.
GTATCTACTTGCACTGTCATGTTTTCGAACTGCTAGGTTGGCAGGAGCTGGGACAGAGCAACGGGACTGCCTTTGGGGGAAGGGTGGTATGCAAATTTAATTAATAATCATAATAATACATTTTATAATAATGATTAGGAAGCAGTTAAGACATGTGTACTTAAAGCAACACAAAAGTGGCCTTCCTGTGTATGTGAATCTGAGAATAGGCCATATATTTCAGTTTAATAAGCTGAGATGGGAGCAGTGCTGTTTTTCTAGAAAAAGAGGTGCCAGAACTTACTATGAACTTCTCTGTTTCTCTCTTAGAATGGCAATGGCACCCACCTGAGAGGTGCTGGAGCTGAGCTCCTGTGAGCTCTGGCTGGGAAAAAAAGCCCTGGATAGGAACAAACCTTTGCCCACCATATATACCCCCTTCAGTCCTTCCTTTGTAGCATTAGTAATCAACATAGAAGCCTTTTTCCATAGTTGAAGTTGGCTTTACATCCTGGCTTCTTTGAAAACTAGTAACCCGTAGTTTTCCAGTTTGTACAAAATGGGAAATACTAGTTATTTAGAGTCTTATTGGGTTGATTGCTTCTACAACAGAAGGGCTGTGGGCACAGGCAAAATCTTTGTTCATATGTCCGCTTATTTGGCCAAGAGGATCATTATCCAAAACAGGCCCGAGAACTAATACCAAAATGTTATTAGAAGCAGCAACTCTTCATTATAAAACTTAAATCTGGCAGTAATTGACACCCAGAGTGAGAGGGCAGGATCCACTGAGAAATATTAATTGCCTCAATATTTAACATTAAGCATGTGTGACTCATCTAGTATTGCTCCTTCACAACCTGAGTTTTTCATTTGGGCCCTAGAGTGAAATAAGATGTTTCTTTTGTGGACAGTCCATTATTTTTATGTTCCTGGCGCTATGCCTGTTTTTGTTCCTCCTCATAATTTCCTAGAAATAGTTGATGGGCTTCTTGGTGGTGCTGGTTTTTCTGTTTCTTTTCATTGACTGAAGATAGCCAAGAGGGAGAGATAAATATGCACAGAACTGTGTTTGGTTGCTTGAACTGAATATCTGAGAACGCTTTGCGGAGAGGGCCATAGCTCCTTTGTTGACCTAGTTTAGACCTTTTTTGAAGCCAGTAGAACTGTTCATTTCCACACGTACCTGCCATACAATAACAGTACAGATCAACCATGTCGTCCTGGAAGTAAGTCCTATTGTATTCAATGGGACTTAGGAAAGTAGGGTTAGCACTGTAGCATATGAGGCCCTTCTTTCAGTGCCCTTTACATTTGTGGCATGGCAGGTGGCCGCAGGAGAAAGGACCTTCCCTACTTGATGGTCCAGCCCAAATGGGGAATGGTGCTTTGCTTGGCATTTCAAAGCCAAGCAAATGCTCTTAGTAAAACCTCTCTTGTAGGCTATGCTGTGTGTGCTTATTTCTGCTGCTTTTCGTAATTGCTTTTTTTATATTGTGGCGTTTAATGTTTTGGTTTTAAGAGCCTTTGGAGAGCTTCCAGTTGGACTAGACAGTATGGGGGTAGATGGGCCAATGGCATGAGAGTATAAAGTGGTTTCATATGTTCATAACCCTTGAGTGTGATTCAGAAGTGTACATAAGAAGAAAGTACTGTACGCTGAGTATACAGTTAGCAGCGTATACATCATGCCCATGAAATGAGAGGCCGTACTTTCCATGTAGAGCACTTTCATTCCATATTGCACAGGGGTGGGAAACCTCCAGCCCATGGGCCAAATTTGACCTGTCAAGACTCCCCATTTGGCTCACTAGGGCATTTTGGCCAAGCCCTGCCCTACACCTGCTACCATATATGACACTCACCCCCCCTTCCCCACTATAGTGGTCCCAGCCGAATTCGAGTCCTTCCCCAAGCTGCTACTTTTAGAACAAAACAAAAAGGGAGATCCTGATCACAGATTTTGCACATTACCTCACATCTGGTAGTTTTTCAGGAAACAAGGTAGGATGGGAGTGGTGCTTTTAGTATCTGTAATATTTTGACAGATGAATTTTTTTTATACTATATATGTTGCATTTTTGTATGTGTATGTAATGTGATTTATGACATGGTGGCTTGCCTCACACCATCTAAACGAAGCTGCAAATACCTATTCTGAGGGTTGTTGTGATTAAAGGTGTTGCTGGTCATCTTGCACTTCAAAGACAATACTGCTGCTAACTTGGGTGAACAACTAAATCACCCTTTTTGCATAGTGTTGCTTTTAGAGTCACTGGAGATGGAGAAGCTTTGAGGGAGATGGTTTTATCTGTGGAGTTTCACATTTATTGGACACATTCAGCTGTATAAGAAGTCCTCCTAGGTGAGGTGTTGATTCCGATCATGTTTGTCCCCCTTTCGTGTTGGCAGCAAATGTTGAATGTTGACTCCTTGTGACTTCATTTATATGGTTGTATTCTTATCTTGCATACTGTGGCCGTCAAATCTGCTGTGGGTTGACATTTCTAGGAGATGAATGGTTCTCTTCCCTTATTAGTTTACATGTCCTTATTTGCAAATGATAACTTAATTTTCTCGCTTCAGATTGGTCATTTAAGAAACTGAGCAACTTTTGGAGTCAGGAGACTGGCTCGGAGTTTTGGCAAACCCCAGATTTGGAAATAATTTTACTTTTTAAACCACTGTTAGTTCGTAAGGCTGGGCAAGATGTCTCGAACGTAGTGTGTGCTTTGCTGGATTTAACAATCAAATGTCATTATTTAAATATTGCATTCATCCATGTCTTAGGTGTGTGCATGTTTGCTTTCTTTCAGACTCTTTTATCTGGAAACGCACATGAATCTGTCCAGTCAAGGAGACTGATGATTTCTCATAACATGGATAAAGCTCTGAAAGAAGGTAGGACTCAAAGATAATCAGTTATTTGATGAAAAAAATATTTCACACCATGGGATTTTGTAAAATAAAAATTTAAGACCCTCCCTCACACCCACCCACAGTACTTTGGGATACATTCAGGTTGCACAACTAGTAGCATGGAATCTGAATGTCAGTAACTGTGCTGTCATTGTTTAAAGGAGATGTATGGTTGTGGTTGGATCCATTAATGGGCTTCCCCTAACAGAATGGAGTGCTCTTTGGTCTCAACTCTCCCTTTCAGCTGTGAAAGATCAGGGGATCCTATGGAATAGAGTTGGAGGTGGCATGGGGGACTGCAGTTGGAAACACACAACAGGCTGGACGCTGGCTAACAAATTGAAGCTTCATTGGACAAGGCAGAATATGACTACTCGAATAAACATGAACAGTAGTCTTCATAGTGAGCACACCTGGCTCCTTCCTTTCTACATTTGGAGGTTTATATTACATGCAGGGCTTTTTTCCAGCCAAAGCTCACCGGAGTTCAGCTCCTGCATGTCTCAGGTGGATGCTATTGCTATTCTAAGAGAACAAGGGAGAAGTTCACCGACACCTCTTTTGCTAGAAAAATAGCACTGATTACATACATACATACATACATACATACATACATAACTTTCCACAGTTCAAATCTTGCTCAAGGTGCCTTACAATGCGAAAAAATACAGAACTGTAACATAACAAAAGTAGTCATAAACAATAAAGAAAGCATTAAAAAATACGCAACCAAAATGAACAATTTCCAATAAATTTCCAATAAATAAATTGTAAGAAGTTCTAAAATAAATATACAAAAAAATCAACATCAACAAAAAACCTCAAACAAAGCAGCCTCAGTTTTTGTAGTTGAAGTGAGCCCTGCCCTCCCAGGCCAGGCGGAAACGTCCTGCAAGACAAGGAGCAGGTCTTCTAGGACTCACAGCCAAGATGGTCTATTTCCCCCCTCCTTTTTTCCTTTTTAAAATTATCACCTATTCAGTACTGGAGAACCGTGCTGCTGGCTTTGAAAATGATCAAGGATCCACTTCTCTTGCATTAGTTTCTTCTTGGAGTAGGCAGGCAGTTAGGACAAACACTGCGGGTAAGAGATGTGATTCAATCAAGCAAAGTCTGTAATAGCTGGCTTTTAAAACTCAGGAACCTGTCATCAAAAGAATATAGAATGCTGATATATCCCAAGTGTGTCTCTGTTTTATAAAATGTATTGTGCAGCCTAGGAATGATATTCTAAAGGCAGTATCCAAATAATTTAATTAAAAAGAGTGAAGACACGGCTTAGGTTGAGTTGCCAGCAGATAAAGGATAGTATTTTCTTGTTGTCTCTTAGAGAGCTTCTGTCTGTAAACGAATGCTGAATTGCAAAGGCTGTGTTGCAGTGCTAGGGAGTAGCCTTGCATGGGGCTTAACCATGAGCATTCTAATTGTGGAGGCAGGAAGAGTCAGCCATGCAATGTTGGCAATTGGTGTGGTTGCTATGCATGGGTTGAGATCTACAGTGAACCAGAGATAGGAGGCTCGGTGCTAAGGAGCTGTGGGTAGAAGTGCATGGATTTACATTGGAGCCAAAACCAGCCAACACTTTGTATTGCATGCCCATCTACAGTTGATAGTGGGTTCAGTCACCTCTAATGTTATGTAAGGTTTGTTACATGAACAAGTGTTGCACCTGTGTGGCCTCTTGTCCCCGCTTCACATGCTCTTCTTAATCAGGTAACTGCTCTGGCAAAGTCTGTTAATTTGCTGCTGCATCTAAATCTGCAAACTGCCATTCCTGTGAAAGTGGAAGTAACAGATGTAAAAAAAAGTGGGAGGTGAACCAACCCAGCTGTCTTAGTGAACAGCATGAGGCTTTTTACTGTAACTCAGTAAGATGTGTCTACTTACATGTGACTATAAAGCAGTTAGGCATGACGAACCAAAAAGGTATGATAGAGCTAGGTAGTTAATAGTTTAATAAAATAAAGCTTAGTTTTCATGTGACACAGTGTGTTTTATCAGTTGTACTTAATTAAATTAATCTGTGGGAAATTACCGTATTTTATTTTTACTTATAGTTATAGGCAGCTATTTAGGATTTCTAGTAAGGTGACTGGCAAATGGCAGTTGCAGTCTTACTCTGTGAACCTCCAGCAAGCTTTTTCAAGGCCGTTTTTTCTTATATCATCCCTTTCATATTTTCTGAAAGTTGGGAGAATGCTATACGCTGAAGGTGCAAGCAGCCAATGTTTTCAAGCACCAGTTGTTCATAACAGTACTCCCCCCCCCCAACCCACTTTCCCATGGCTCCTGACTGAATTCTGCTTCATCTTTGGTGTTGCTTTGGTTTCAGTGTTTGACTACAGCTACAGAGATTACATTTTATCTTGGTATGGTCACCTCAGCAGAGACGAGGGACAGCTGTACCACCTGCTATCCGAAGACTTCTGGGAAGTTGCCAAGCAGCTGCGACAGAGGCTCAGTCACATTGATGTAGTTAAAGTCGTCTGCAGCGATGTAGTGAAAGCTTTGTTAACCCACTTTTGTGACCTTAAAGCAGCCAGTTCCAGGTAAAAACATATTCCCCACAACACCCTGATTCCATTTTAGTTTAGCTATTCTCCCCTTCCCCTTTTGCTTGTGTTTGAACTGTATTGAGAGACCTCGTGTGATGTAGTGGTTAAAGTGCTGGACCAGGACCCACTCGGCCGTGAAGCTCACTGGGTGGCCTTGGGCCGGTCACTGCCTCTCAGCCTAACCTTCCTCACAAGGTTGTTGTGGAGATTAAACAAGGAGAGGGAGCCACTTTGAGCTGCTTTGAGAAAAAGATGGGCTATAAATACAAATGATGATGATGATGATGAAGAAGAAGAAGAATAGTGAAGCCTCCTTTGAGGCAACACCAACAGAAACAACGATAAACAGCAATGATAACTAACTTTTTTGGCTTGTATGTCACAATACACGTCAAACCTCTCAGAGACTATATGTGCCACTTGCTCCCTCATACATTGTGGTTGGCCTGTGTCTAGTCTACTGAGCTGAACAGGCCCTGGTCAGTAGCAGAAAGGCAATGGGAAGTGTAGGCCTGATCCTACTTTTCTGGCAGGCATATGGACCCTCCTTTTCCTACCTAAATGTATAATGAACTTCTATTGTTTTGGTGCATATGTTACAGGTTTACCTTCTATGCCGTGTGCACGGCAAGGCATTGTTCCCATCAAGGTTAGAATTGTGGCCAAACTCATAAATATTTTCTGTCCTGTATTAAAAATGATAAACTTCACCAATTATTCTGTTGGGAGCCACCCAAAGAGTGGCTGGGGAGACCTGGCCAGATGGGTGGGGTATACATAAATTATTATTATTATTATTATTATTATTATTATTATTCAGCATTTGGGGTGGGGTCATTTAAGACCTTTTTTTATCTCAGTTAAAGATGGGCTATGGAGGTTGCCAGAAAGCAAAACTTGGCAAGAGTATTTATTTATTTATTTAAAGAGAGAATAATGCCACTGATGTGTTATCAGACATGGATTGCAGTTGTATATTTGTTGCCCACTTCTCTTGCACTAGGAACTGAATCCCTTTGACTTGGGTGTGTTCACTACATAGGCATGGGAAGTATATTGTGAAAGCTGATGTTCTTGCAAAGGGAATCTCCTCTTTGTTCTTGTAGTTTCGGTTGGCCTTGTCATTGGCAGTACCTAGTTGGCAAAGGTGATTAACAGAAACCACAACAAACAGGGAAGCAGCAGCAGCATCTTAAACCCCCCCCCCCACACAATCCAAATTAAAGTATATTTGTGTGGTTGGACCCATGGGCTAGCTAGGCGACTGCTTGGAATCTCTTGAACTACATCCTTTTGGAACATAACTGTGTATTCCCCCCCACACACACCTGTTGCACATTGAATGTGGCCAGTTAATAGCTGTGTAGCTGGTATATATGAGTCCTTGGGATGCGGCAGATCTCCATGTGGCATTGAAGCTCACTGCATGACCTCCTGTTCAGTTTGTTTGTTTATCTTGGAGATGCTCTTGATGCAATAGATTAAGAACCAGGTTGCTATGTGGCTTTCTCTAGCAGAGAAAGAAAGCTCCTTGACCTATTTTTATTCCAGCCTTCAGTATGAATTCCCAGAGTGATTCACATAAGAGGAAAATGCAAATTTAAAAACCCAATTAAAATATAAATAAAACAAAACTGAATAATCAAAAATACAGTTATTAAAAGGCAGCAGGATCTTAAAAGCCAGGTAAAAAGGATAAGCAGGACTAAAACTATAGTATGCGCAAATAAAAATGTCGCCAAAGTAGGCACTAGATGTTTCTTTTGCATAACCTACTTCTTAAGGATGTTCTGTGTTTAAAAATGGGGCAGCTGCTTTGAGCTTTCTTGCTGGGATACCAGTATAGCACAGTAATATTACATATGTGCCCTTTTAGATATTTACAATTGAATGCCCAGTTGGGAATTAAAACATGGAGACTTAACAGGATTTCATTGTGTTTTAAAATCCATGCAAATGTTTAGTGCAGTGGTGGGGAACATCTGGCTTGCCAGTCTGATTCTGCCTGCCATGGTTCCCGGTTTTACCTATGAGAACCTAACACTTGCTACTCACTTTGTTGAATTGCAGTTAGTTTTAACTTTCTGACAGACTCAGGTAATGAATCAAGACATGAGTTTGTTCCAGTTGCACATTCATTCTAGCTTATGTGACTTGGGCACACTCTTTGCTCTTGCTTACACTCTCAGGAGGGATCACTTGCAAGTTGCTAACTTGCCGTTGATAGCCTGGTAAAGTACTGTATTTTAATATTTTGTTGGAAGCCACCCAGAGTGGCTGGGGAAACCCAGCCAGATGGGCAGGGAATAAATTATCATTATCATTATTATTATTACTACTACTACTATTGCAGGAAAATGCAGAGAACAAACATACCTTGCAAACTAGGTTGAAGGATAGGTAAGACTACTGCTGTTGCCCTTTTCTTTCTCCTCTTCTGTTAACAGCTTTTCCAGTAATCATTTTAATGCATGTGGTAGACATGGGAAACATGAGAGGGTTTTTCTTTGCAAATAGCAGTCTTAAGGCCAGCCAGAAATATTAAAGCAATTAAGAAATAAAAGCTGAAATATCTGACTTGGTAGCTAGATGGTCTCTCTCTTAGCAAATGAAACAAAACGGAAACATCCATATCTATAGGATTTGTGTTTTCTTGCTAGTGCCCTAAATTATACCTTTTCCCCCGGAAAAGGGTTCTAGCAGATCAAACTTGCTTTAATTCTGCCAATCTCTTAAGAAGCCGAGGCAATGCAGATAAAGAGATGTACAGCCACTTCTGCTCCCTTGTGAATTACTTAGCAGTTTGCTGCAGACTTGTGTGGAAGCCCTGGTAGATATACAGTACAGTCCTGTGAAAAATGTCTTTTTAGATTTACTGCAGCGTAAACATCTTTCAGATTTATCTCCTGCCTGTTGGGGAGCCCCTTTAACACTGTCAAGATGATGAAGAACCAAAATGGTTTCAGGATTTATTTTTATTTTTTTAAAGTTGCAATTAGAGTTAATAGGAGGCTAACATGAATGTGGTCTCAGGTTTCCATGGAAAAGACTCTCACTTGCACACCTTGATCAATTACCCTACTTTCTAAACAGATTTTTGGCGTTTAATGCCTTTTAAAATGCCACTCTCAGCATGCTTGTCTCAGCCAATGGTAAGAGACCCATTTCCTTTGCAAAACTGGATAAAGGTATCAAAATGGCCCCACCATCCTTCTTTCCAAGCCATGGTGGCCCGAGGTTGCAAGGCTGTCCTTGTGCATTCAGGAAATATATTTTTGACAATGGAGTGCAATGTGCAAAGTCAGAGCAATTTGCAGGATGAGGGAAGACAAGTAGCCTGCTTCTTACTTCTCCTTGGTCCAGGATTGTTCCTCCAGAGACTGGCTAGAAAGCCTTGGTTGATTGAGAATGCTTAGCCAGCTCTGAATAATTTGTCAGGGGTTTGGACTAAGTGTCCCCTACACTGTGCTTTTCCTGAGCTCAGTTCCTACCCTACTGATTGTCCCAGTGATTGGGAAGTTACATGGTCTCTTTTTGCTATGAAAACAACTGTGGGTGGGCTCAGAGGAACGGACAGCCTTCTTTACCTATCAGGGTTTATTTAGGGGAAAGGAAACTGAATGTATAATTCAATGTCTTTTACTCTACAGTTTGATCTAACTGTGGTTTGCACAAACTATAGCTTTCCTTTGAATAAGGACTGCGGGTTGTTTTGAACTGCAAATAGAAACTTGGAACTTCCTCCCTTCACGCATCAAAGACTGAGACAGAGGGGAAGTGTGTGAACCCAGGACTTAGGTCTGCTTTTCCCAATAAACTGGATTTAAACCATGGTTTGGTGTTGCATCTCAACTAGGCTGGTGTGTTTCATGAACTGTAAATGATTTTTATTTTAGGTGATGTTTGATTTTGTTCTGTCTTTGTTGTGAATGCTGTACTTTGTGCCTGGTAGGTCTCTCCTTTTACTCATCACCTGCTGCCTGAAAATGCTAGAGCTTTATGGAATACTTTCTTGCATGCATTTTATTGCAAGAGCTGCGTCAAGGATTTTGAAACACCTGCTAAGATAAACTTATCCAGTACATGTTTGCATACTTGCCCTCTTATGCAAGCATACGCTGGAAGTATTTTACTGGCTGATTGGAAATGGAAATGAAGCCCTGGTCTGGGCCTTTTTATACGGCATTTGCAAAGCAGGCCTCAAACTGACAATTGCAAGCTCCCTCGCAAGCTGACGGCTTTTCAATAACAAGATGGACCAAATTGAAAATCTGTGATAAATGCTTTGTATGGAAATTCTGTAAAATAGACATTGGAGCTGTTGAAAAATACATTTGCATATGTTTGTTTGAACCAATTCATTGAGCTTTTTAAAGTTTGTCTGGTTTATTCAAAGCAATAGATTGCATAAAGCTGAAGTGAAGCCTTTCAAATTCCTCCACAGACATGTTAGAGGAGGGAACACAGGGACGTGAGATCTGATGCTTGTCCCCATAAACCTTGTCCCCACAAACTACTAAACCTCACCATGGCATAGTGTTGTGAAACCACAGGTGTGTGTGTGTGTGTGTGTGTGTGTGTGTGTAGGAAATTCAGAAATGTTCATAACTTTGTTAACATTGCAAAGTCCAAGTGATTTAAATTGCTGTTTTTCTTTTCTTTCTATAACGAATAAAGAAGAAGGGAGGGGCTTCCTGTGGGGAAATGTACAACTAAGTCATACTGTAACTATATATATATATATATATATATATATATATATATATATATATATTGCATGTAACATTCAACAAGGGCAGTGGTTTTTATAGGTAGCTGGCTTTCTTCTTTTATGGTTCGGGAATCTTCAAGCAGTGATGACTAGAGGATGATTAACTTTCTGCTGCTCCTCTTTAGACTGGAAGAGCAGCCACGGCCATTTTTATTGCATCCGTGCTTGAGGAACTCTGATGAAGAAGCAAGATTCCTGCAAGCATGTTCTCAAATTTTGGTGTATTGTCTTCTGCCCTCAAAGGATGCCCGGTCGCTGAGCTTGCGCATAGTCCTTGCCGAAATACTTGCATCAAAAGGTAATTATAGGCCAGGTCAAGCGTTTGCTCACGATTAGAAAATCAGCCTGCACATTTATTTATTTATTTCATAAAATTTATACACCGCTTGAGTCTTAAGAAACCTCAATGCAGTTCACAAAAAAGCAAGAAAAGCAAGAAAAAATTGCATCCCTATGTCAAAACATACAAAAGTTAAAATAGTAGAAACAGATTAAAATTTCCTCAACAAGGGTTATTGGTCTTTTGGGGCCTGTGGGCACATTTGCAAATTGCAGCAACTGTTGTGGGCACCATGGAGATACAGTCGTACATCTTGGAAGTCAAACGGAATCTGTTCTGCAAGTCCATTAGACTTCCAAAACGTTCGGAAACCATAGCGTGGCTTCTGATTGGCTGTGGAGCTTCGGAAACTGTGGAAGCCCCGTTGGACATTCGGCTTCCGAAAGTTTTTCGATCGTTCAGGAGCCAGAACATTCGACCCCCAAGGCGTTTGGGAGCCTAGGTACAGCTGTACTGCGACTCAGCAAGCATCACAACACCAATGGGATGTTTTTTTGAAGCCTGGTTTTAGCAAGGGGAGTGGAACCTGTGGGAGCCGCTTTGGCAACCCTTCCTGTGCATGCATTGACTTTATTGCATCTTGCTTGTTCTGATAGCTTTTTAGAGGAGCCCAGGAGATCTCTCTTTGGATCTACAGATTTTAGCCACTGGAAAAGCCGCACGTTTTTCTTGATGTGTACCACAGTGAAGGCTTTCATGCAATGAGGGCAGGCATACAATTAGACTGAAGGCAGCCTGACTCATCAGGTGCATGAGATGAATGTTGCATACGAAGGCCCGTACCACAATAAACCTGTCAGTCTCCAGGGCGTCACAGGCTTTTTGCTGCTACAATCTAATATGGCATTTTTTTCTGGAACTCATAAATGGAAATGTCTATTTCATTTAGAAATAAAGGTGACTTAATTTTAAGTAGGGCTATCAGCTTACCCTAATCAGGTAACCAACCCTGATTAGTTGGTTAATCACCTACCCTTCCAATGGTTATATTTGTAAAATAATAATAATTTATTATTTCTACCCCGCCCATATGACTGCGTTGCCCCAGCCACTCTGGGTGGCTTCCAGCATATATAAAAACATCGTACAGTGGTACCTCGAGTTACCAACGCCTCAGGTTACAAACGGTTCAGGTTACAAACTCTGCTAACCTTGAAGAGTTACCTCAAGCTGAGAACTTTGCCCCAGGATGAATTCAAAAATCGTGTGCCGGTGGCACAGTGGCAGCAAGACGCCCCATTAGCGAAAGCATGCCTCTAGTTAAGAACAGTTTCAAGTTAAGAACGGACCTCTGGAACAAATTAAGTTTGTAACTAGAGGTACCACTGTATTTTCAGTATATTACTGAAACCCCAGTATAACTGTCTCTTTGAGACATTAAACAAATTTACGTGATTTACAATAAATAAAAACCACCATTAATTCTTAGAAAAAGAGGCAAATTTTTATATTTTTGTTTTCATTCTTTTACTCATAGGAACAAAGGAAGCTGTCTTATATCATTGGTTCATTTTGGCCAATATTGTCTATGGCAGCTATCTAAACTTTTCAGATCTAGGCTCTACTTTTAACACAAGCATGCATTTGGGAACTTATTTCTTAACATTTTACCATATATTTGCATGGTGCTAGTTCTCCTGTTGTGACCCACATTGGATCACACCCAACCCACTAGTTGAAGACCAGTGGTCTACAGTGACTGTCAGGGGCTCTCCATGGTGTCAGGATAAGTATCAATCCAAAAGAGTCCCATAAAAACAAGTATTCTCTTAATTTGCAGCTCTTCTGATCTAAAATTTGCACTTGCTGATCAGTCAACTACAGCTATAATGGATTGAATTAAAGATTTAAAGCTTGCTCTCCTATTTTTTTTCAGGGTTCTAGGAAATACTTCATAAGCATGAAGCAACAGTATTTTAACAGACTGAATTTCCAAACTCCTGTGATTATAAACTTCTAAGGTTGTGTGTCACCTCCAGCTATTTTTAGGAAACGTTATTTAAGGCTACAATGGGATGCACACTTCTTGGGAACAGTTTTCCCACTGGGCACTGGGATTTGTGTCCAAGTAAATAAGATCAAGCTGTTAAGAATTTTAGAAATAGACGTAACACCAGCATTTAGAAGTGGTTCATTGGTATCCATAAATTCAGGCTAATATTGTTTAGTGCAAAATGTACAGGGTTTTTTCCCCTCGATGAAGATGTCTGCAGCATTACATGTGTGCCGCGTTCTTCTTTTTTAAAACTTCAGTACTGAAACCCATGGTAGAGCTCCTGAGTGATCCCAACTACATCAACCAAATGTTGCTTGTCCAGATGGAGTACCGGGAACAGGTGAACGAGCATCACAAAAGAGCCTACACATATGCTCCTTCTTACGAAGAGTTCATCAAGCTTATTAACAGCAACTCGGATGTTGAGTTCCTCAAACAACTAAGGTATTCCATGTTTGTTTATAGGAAACTCGACACAAAATAGGTTCATTGGCATTCATTGAATTGGGGGCAAAGTCTGTATCAGAGAGAGAACAGGCATGTTCTAGTTAGTACTTATGGCATGCAGGTAATTGAGGCCGTGGGTAGCTATGCTATGACCCATATCCAAAGTGCGTATTCTCCAGCCCAGTGTTTCTGGAGGCAGGTGTTTTTGCTTTATTCAACTCACAGGAATAGGCCACACTCATAGGATTTATACCAGGCATGGCCAATCCAGATGGCTTATAGAGTTCCTGAGGCTTCTCACAGGAGTCAGATTGCATGCATGGCCTTATTTCTTCCTCTGTGCATATTGTTGGGGTTTTTTTTTTCATTTCACCCTTGACAGGAGCTGGAGGCAGGCGTAGGTCAGCAATAAAGCACTCGATGTCAGTGAAGTTAACTGTTTATTGAAAGAAACAAAACAGCTCTGTCCTAGTGGTCACCACAACCCTTCCCAGTATGTCTTGGCCCAATGAATCAGTTGTGAGGACTGAAGGTCCCTTCTCCTCCCCGGAGTCCTTCCCCAGCAGCCGAAGGCTCCATTGTCTTCTCTCATTGCTCCGCCCACTTCATTTCTCTGTGTGTTCTGGGAGACCAAGGGGGAGGCTCAGATATATAATCTAGGTCTGGGTGATATCTGGATTTTAACATCGTGATACATCAGCAGCTATATCCTGCAATCTACTGATATATCACGATGTGTGAAATGTATCTGGACTTCTTCTTCAGAAGCAGATGAGATACATCGCTCAGCCCCATACTGCACTGGCTCGAGCAGCATGGGAGCTTGATCAGCTGAGGGGTGGGCAGCTTCCCATGTCCCTCAGTTGATCAACACCCCCTTCCTCTGGTTTGCATGAGTTGGGGGGGGCGTCTTCCTTATTCAGCTGAGGGGCAGGAATCAAAATTGCAAGATTATAGTCTTTCTGTAAGCCACACATTTAGATAACATACGATTTCTGATCTTAGTAATATTTTTAATCCTTTAATTATTGTATACATGACTACAAAAATATTCTGAAAACTGCTACAGTCTGACAGCCCTGAGAGTTATAACTGTTATAATCCGTTATGGTGATAATAACTTCGGAGGGATGCATGTTAAATTTTGGTAGTAGAGATGTCGGTGTAAACATTAAACCAATCCAAAATGTCCTATCCTCTGTACTGCATAAAACCAAAAACTCTGCTCAGCCCTTCCACTCCTCACTCAAAAGTCTTTCCTTTCATTGTTGCTTATAGGTACTATTAGCCACGAAGCCAAAAAGATCTGATTGTATTCTTCTCTTTGTAACTAGGTATCAGATTTTAGTGGAAATAGTTCAAGCAACCACTATCGGCAGCTTTCCACAGTTGAAAAGGCAAAAAGGTAAGTTGTGTCTTTTCGGGAGGTGTTTAAAACTAGAAAACTTATAACTAATTCTTTACATGGCCATCTGAGATTAAGAGTTTCATGCTGTACCAACTGAGCTATCCCATCTGTAAAATGAGAATACAGTTCTTACTTTGTTTATAAGGAAAGCAAACATAGCGGGGAGGCTACATTGCAAAATGCGAGGGGGATACCACTGTGTAATATTGCATGCCCTCTTTTACCATCTTGAAATGATGTATATCCTATATGGCCATTTTTTTTTATGCCAAATTTGTCTACATGCAGAGAGAGTCTAAGCAAAGTATTTTCGTTTGATGAAAAATGAAGGCTGGTTGAAAACATGCCTCTCTTAGCCTTCAGCTTTCTACAACAACAATGGAACCACATTCAAAACTTTTCCATCATTCTAAATGTTGGTTGATCCATTTCAGTTTTGCTTCACGTACATCATTTTTATTTTACTGAGATGACTGTTCCTTTGTTCAAGACTGGTACATTTTACTTGCTTTTTGGTTCACTTCTCACATCTGTCCACTTTAGTTATTTGGGGACGAAAGGGCAGACTTTTATGTTGTGGGGTTTTGCCCTCTGGCAATCCATTGTGATAAGCACAATGCACTGCCAATATCACTACTGGCAAATAAATAACATAATAGAAGATTAATGAATAATGATAAATAAATGGGATAGTGAGAATCCCAGAATAGCATGCTCATCCCCCAAAATCATTTGAATGTTTTTGTGTGCCCTTACATGGGTTTCTGACATGCTTCATTTTACTTCAGTTTCATTTTAAGTGCGTAATTTTCTGTTCCATTTTTGTTACATACTCTAGTTATCTTTCTTTTGTTCCTGTTTCTAAAGGCATGCTTTGAAATGGGTTACTTGAAATAGGTTATTTATTGCATAAAAAGCCTAATGTTGAAATAGTACTAAAGGCAAAATATAAACAGTATTTGTTGTTAACTTCCCTTTGCAAAGAGCGAGATATTTATGAATATATTCATTTACTGGAAAGACCATTTCATAAGATACTGAGTGGAGAGGCTACACAATAGGCATGAGACTTCTGTTTGTGCTGTGATTTGTAGGTTCAGATCGATGAGTTCCAGGCATGGGTCCGGACGTTTTTCTTTTGTCCCGCCACTTTCCCTCGGAAAACCCACTATTTACTTGCAGTATCGTCTTATCCCATATGTGCCCACTCAGCTGCTTTGATCTGTGGAATTGGCATGGACTGTTACAATTCCCACATAATACTCAATTTGTTCTTATAAGAAATCAGTCTTTTAAGCTCTACCAATCAGGGAGGCACCCTCAATGTACTTTTTTCAGCATTTGCTTATAACATTTGCTTAGGCAAGATGTTGATGTATTTTAATCTCTTTTTACTGTACTGTTAATTTTAATTATCTTTTACTGTCGTACCTTGGAAGTCGAACAGAATCCATTCTGGAAATCCATTTGATTTCTGAAACGTTTGGAAATCAAAGTGCAGCTTCTAATTGGCTGCAGGAAGCTCCTGCAGCCAATCGGAAGCCACAGAAGCCACTTCGGACGTTCGACTTCCAAAAATAGTTCGCAAACCGGAACATTCACTTCTTGGTTTGCGGTGTTCGGGAGCCAAAACATTCGAGAACTAAGCTGTTCGAAAACCAAGGTACAACTGTATTTTATTTTTTTCCATTTCTTGTTTAAAGGTTTCTGATAATTTTAATATTTCTTGCAAACCACTTGGAGGTTTTATTGCAGTTGAGCAGTATATACGTTTCATTAAATAAAATAAAGAAATAGTACCCAACAAGAATCCATTTCTGCTAGCAAGCAGAAAATACATACACTGGGCTATTGATTTTTAAATACATGTCCAAACAGTTTGGGCTCGGGCTCATGCAGACTTCCGTTTGTGCTGTGATTTGTAGGCACAGGTCCAAGCAGAGTTTGTCCCTGCCACTTTTCCTGGGAAAATGCATTGTTTACAGCTGAATCGGAACAAACAAGCCAATAGTAACACCTTGACCATGACCTGGTAACAAATGAGCAGAGGTGTTATAAGCTCACTGTACCAGCAACTATACTGCAGCATTCCGCACTTAACTGCATTTTAGAGGCCAAATGCAAGGGAAGCGCCACATAGAGTGCATTGCAGTAATCCAGCCTTATAATCACCAGTACTCAAACTACTGTGGTTTAGCTCTCCAGGTCCAGGAATCAGGTTTCTAGAATTCGTATTGAGGAATAGAGTTATTAAAGACTCAATGGGTCTGTGCTGAGATAGTAAATGGTGCCCTTGGATGTTTTTAGTGTCGCTAATAACATTTTAACTACAGTCGTACTTCGGAAGTTGAATAGAATACATTCCGGAAGTCTGTTCGACTTCTGAAACATTTGACTTCCAAAGCACGGCTTCTGATTGGCTACAGGAAGCTCCTGCAGCCAATCGGAAGCCATGGAAGCCCAGTCGAACGTTCGGTTTCCAAAAGAACATTCAAAAACTGGAACGCTCACTTCCGGTTTTCGATTGTTCGGGGGCTGGAATCTTTGACTTCCAAGGCGTTCAGGAGCCGAGGTATGACTGTACAGTGGTACCTCAGGTTACATACGCTTCAGGTTACATACGCTTCAGGTTACAGACTCCGCTAACCCAGAAATAGTGCTTCAGGTTAAGAACCTTGCTTCAGGATGAGGACAGAAATCGTGCTCCGGCGGCGCGGCAGCAGCAGGAGGCCCCATTAGCTAAAGTGGTGCTTCAGGTTAAGAACAGTTTCAGGTTAAGTATGGACCTCCGGAACTAATTAAGTACTTAACCTGAGGTACCAATGTACTACTACTTCTTCATTTAAAAAAAGGGTTGCTGCAAGCCAAGTTGTTGCTTTTTTTGCTACTTGGTCCACTAGAATGTGGACCCCTCTGAAATCCCCTCTCCCTGAGCTGCAGGTAAGAATCCCTTACCTCAAAAATGCGTCAGTGTTCTCTCTTCATAGCAGCTTGCTTGAGGTTTGCAGCAAATGGCCATTAGGATGACAAGCTGACAACTAATCTCTCTCATTACGTCCTTTTTAAGTACCCCCTCAGCATGATTAGAAAGATTGCTGCAAAGAACACTGAATGTGTGTCACAAAGCCTTTCCGTGCAGCTTTTAGAATTGATTGCACATCTCCCTTCCTTCCTTGAAAGAAAATGGAGCTCTCTCCAATTTCCATCATCCTGTGAAATTACTATGGGCTGCTGTTGAAATAATTCTCCCTGTGTCTTCTAAAGAATAAAAATACTTTTAAAAAGTTTATATAACAAAGTAATAATAGTTTTTTAAAAAGGTCTTCTCTGCTTAGTGTATCTGCAGCCCAGGCACATACCATTGGCTACCAGTTGGCCCGATATCACTTTGCCACTCTATGTTTTATATAATGTGTTTGTTTTAGTGTTTCAAATTGTAAACCATATTGAGTGCCTTGGGAGAAAGGCGGTATGGAAATCAAATCAATAAATATTTACTTAATTTTGTGGCAGACCCTGAGCTTACAGTGCTACTGTCCCATGTTCAGGGGAGTGCAGCAACTGAGAACTGTGTATTTTTCAAACCACTTCTGATTCTGTATGTAAATTTTATAGTATTTATAGTATTAATTTTTATAGTGTTCTATTTGGCTTAGAAGGAAAAATGGAAGGTATATAAATTCAATAAAAAATAATAAGTTCCTGCAGATCAGCATTCCAGGCTGCAACTCTGTATAAGTTCTTTATACCTCACAGAGACTTGCTTCAAAGTAGACATATATAGGATTGCATTTTATTTTGAATTTTTCCAGATATTTGTTTACCATATCCTTGATTTTCCAGTTCATTGATACCAGGCAATAGTGGAGGCTGCTGAGGATGAACCAAAGGGATATGGAATTTGTTAGGGTGTTGTTAAGCTGGAAAAGCATGCTGGAGCCACACACACACACACGCCTCTTGTTTGTTGGCTTTCTCTCTGTCTCTTCAAACCACAGTTTCCCATCTGAGTCACAACTGTGATTTAAATATCAAGCTTATTGATCAAGATCTTGATATCTGTGTATATTCTGTTTCTTGACTTTTCTTATGCATTTTTGTAGAATGCAAAAAATCTTTATGGAATACTCATTTCTACTCAGCTGTTGTGGAAAAAGTTAGCTGTGGACTTGTGGCAGACTGGAGAGTTTTGGAAGAATGGGAAGGTGGCATAGGGGAAGGTGGTATTCTCAAATTTCAGCCAACCAAGTGTTTTCAAGAGAAGATCTGATTCACAGTCTTGAATTACTTGTTCTTTTACCCACTTGGTTATGGGCCAGAAAAAGATCCTTGTTAGTTGTACTTTTCTGTATGAGAATAGGCTTTACTTTCAAAATTTGGACAAATACTCCACCTGGGGTCATTTCTTCTTCAAAAGATCTTGCTCCCTCAGAGCTTAAGAGATTCAGAATCAGTAACTGTAGGAGGCTACGCAGTTTCTTCCACTTGAATGTTTGAGTGTAAGTAGGTACAATTTGTACTAGCTTTTTAAGTCGATGCGAAAAAGTGCACTTCTGTGTGTACAGGAACCAATTTGTACAGCTTAATCATTTAGGTGTGGGTGGTGAAGGAATTTCAATTTTTTAGTATTTTGAGCAGGCATAAATATGCTACTCTTCATTTTTGCATTTATACCTATGAGAAAAACATTTCTGATGGATAATAAAAAATACAAAAAACGTTGCATATATCCACTTTTGTAAATATACTCGGTAGAATAGGGGCTGTTCGAAATGTTTGAATCCTGTGATTAAGACATGAACTAGAATCCATGAAAGCTGATGCTGTAATAAATTTGTTAGTCCTCAAAGGTGCTGCAATGATGTATTATGGCCATCAAAGTATTTCTCTTTCATTCATTTTGAATGTTTGGGGGAGATAGGCTTATAGGTTGTTGTTCTTTTATAGCCAGTTGTCCGGGGCCTTTTCCACTTTACATGCAGATTTTTTTGTGATTTGGGTATTTGATTTGATTATTTAAAAAGGGAAAGGTCCAGAATAACAGGACGCCTCTACTTTTATGGCGGAAGTCAGGCTGGTGTGATTCCACATTTGTGGACAAGCCATAGAACTGGGAAGGCCTAGGCTCAAATCTTTAAAATAAAGTTAACTGGCTAATCTTGGGCCAGTTATTTTCTGTCCCAGCTTTACAGGTTGTTGTGAGGATGTGCCAGGCAGAATATTCTGCACCAGGCAGAATAACATGAGAACTGTGTGCACCACATAACCTGTCCTGGACCCCCTAAACTAGACTTTTGTCTCAGATTAAATTGCTACTGTATTTGACATCTGTATCTGAACTGCCACCTTCCCCTTCTCCTCAGGCAGCAAAATGTCTTGGCGAGAGAGAGAGATGAACCATGTACGCTCCCTTGGTTTTCGAACAGTTTAGTTCTTTAACGTTTTGGCTCCCGAACATCGCAGACCTGGAAGTGACTGTTCCGGTTTGCGAACTATTTTTGGAAGCCAAACATCCGATGGGACTTCTGCGGCTTCTGGTTGGCTGCAGGAGCTTCCTGCAGCCAATCGGAAGCCCACACCTTAGTTTACGAACCGTTTTGGAAGTTGGACGGACTTCCGGGACGGACTTCCGGAACGGATTCTGTTTGACTTCCAAGGCTTCAGTACCACTGTATTTGTAACTTGTATCTCATGGACTTGAAGTTGGTTAGCAGTCATTTTGCGAGAAGCACCTCTTGTGTGCCCGAGGAGAGCTCCTAATGTACGTAAAGTACCTGACGCGTATAAAGGAGGCTAATTAATTCATCACTTACTATTCTGTAATTAGTGCTTTGCAGTGGTTCACTTTTTATTATGGCAGATGTGTTTCCGCAAATGCAGATTTTTTTGGTTCTGGTTGTGATCAGGCATTTATATTCTTTTGCTAATTTTGTAATCTCTTTCTTGTAGTTAACAGAGGGTTTATTTAAACATCTTCAATTAATACTCTGTTCTGTTACTGAGCTAAATGGAGCAAAACTAGCCTTGAGAACCATGTTAGGCTCCCTGAAGGAAACACCTGTTTTCTTTCATCTTAAAACACATGTGTCACTGGTTGTTCTGAAAGTTCATCCTCATATTTTTAGACATTTGTATAAACAAAATTTAAACTGTAGGACAAAGAGACTTCCTGAATTTTGCCTCAAAGAACAATTAAAACCTGCTCAAATGGTTTCCTGGTTGATCAGAACTGTTGTATTATAAAAACAGTATAACTCTCCCATCTGTTCATGGCCGCCAGAACTGATCTGAATGTTTGAGGCATGTTTTCATCCAGCAAGATCAATAATAGTTGGCAAACTTATATTTCATAGCTTTGTTGTTGTCGTTTAGTCGTGTCCGACTCTTTGTGACCCCATAGACCAGAGCACACCAGGCACTCCTGTCTTCCACTGCCTCCCACAGTTTGTTCAAACTCATAGCTTTGTTACCTAGGTTAAATTTGATTATACAGTGGTACCTTGGTTCTCGAACATAATCCGTTCCGGAAGTCCATTCAACTTCCGAAACATTCGAAAACCAAGGCACAGCTTCCGATTGGTGCAGGCACCCTGGAAACAATAGCCAACAGCCACATCAGACGTTTGGCTTCTGAAAAACGTTCGAAAACCGTAACACTTACTTCTGGGTTTTTGGCGTTCGGGAGCCAATTTGTTCGCCAACTAAGCTATTAGAGAACCACGGTTCCACTGTAATTAAGAAAGCTATCCATGAGATCTTGGAATATTCCTGTTAAGGAGGGGTTATTTTAGTAATTTTAGATTCTAGCAAGTGCCCTCATCAGTTTGGGATGGTTGCTGTAGAAACATCACTTACAATTAATCTTTTTTTTTTAAACGTGCTGTAGAAACATCACTTACAATTAAACAATTAATCAATATCCTTCACTATTGATTTCAGTGTTTCATGTACAAGGAAGCAAGAGCACATCCCCCACCCTTGACTCCTTCCTTATTTTCACCTAAGATTTACATACAACTGATCTTTTGAAAATTGCTAACTATGAAGAGATAAGTGATTACTGAGAATGTAGCATTTTCTTTTTTGGTGGGACAAAGACTGTGGCCAACTTATATGGATGTGCATTTTATCGGTTTTGTTTTAAAGATGCCTCTTTGACCTCACTGTTTCATGTCAAAACCCTGAGGCCTCTCCCTCATGTTGAACCTGGACACAGTATATTAGGTTAAATGGGCAAATTTGGGCCACAACTTTATTGGTTACAGAATGTGAGTGGTATTGGCTTAGGCAATGAAATTGAATTGACTGTATCTGACTCCTGCCCGCCATGCAGGTAGTCCAGTAAGGGTCAACCACCAATAGGGGGAGCCCTGTTGTTGTACATCAACTAGAGCTCCCCCAGGGTCCCTGATGGGGTCGTGGCATGGCCCTAGCCCCTACCTGGGCTTTGGACAAGATCCATACATCCCGGATCCCTTTAATGGAATACCCTTAAAAATGGAAGGGCAGGTGATGGCCATACCTCCCCTCCCCCGAACCAGGTTTTACCAATGCCTAACTGCCAAACCTTACAAAAGTTGTGACGGTTGCTACGAGTTAGGTGAAAACCAAATGGCCAGTGCCAATTTGCCAAGTGGGAAAATTCCTACCAGGCCCCCTCAACAGGCAACCAGCCAAGATCCATAGCAAGGCCAAAATGTTGAATGGGAAGGGGTGTGTGATGCGGCCAGGGTCTCCCCAATGATGCAGGGGCTTAGCCCAGCCCCTGCTGTGTGTAGGAGGCCACGTGGCCTGCCCGCAACACCGCCCCACCCGGAAGTGGAGCGGCCTTAACAATTCTCCTCCCACAACATCTGATGAAGTCGACTGTAGCCTAGAAAACCTTGTGCTGTAATATGTTTGTTGATTTTTAAGGTGCCACAAGACTCTTAGATGTTTCAGGGGTGAAAATAATAATAAAAAGCTAACATGTAAACCGTTTATGAACAATGCATTTCTATGATAATAAAAAGTGTTGTGGACCAATAAAGTTTATTAGTCAGCTTGCACAATTTGTATCTCTGTTAGCTGTTTGTGGCATAAAGGAAAGAAACGAAAAGCTACTTTTGTGAACCTTGTAATACCTTGGCACTAGGAGACAGTCCCGACTTTTACCACAAGGTCTTTTTGGTTTTTTGAAACCAAGACTGCTATATGGGTCCATTCTTCAAAATTTGTTGACATGCTGACCTTTTTAAGTTCAAAAAGTTAATTTTTTAACAATTGTTTTTGATAGAGAGTAAAGGTAAAGAGACGGCTGCAATGAAAGCTGACCATCTGAGAGCCCGGAACATGAAGAGGTATATTAACCAACTAACTGTAGCAAAAAAGCAGTGCGAAAAGCGAATACGGCTTCTGGGAGGTCCTGATTATGACCAGCAAGAAGATGGCATCTTTGATGATAGTGATGGCCCACAGAACCAGAAGGTAGGCATGCTGGCTCTGTTTGTGTGTTTCTTTCTTTCTTTCTTTCTTTCTTTCTTTCTTTCTTTCTTTCTTTCTTTCTTTCTTTCTTTCTTTCTTTCTTCTCCCTCTCTCTCTCTCTCTCTCTCTGAGTGGCGTTGGTGCAGCTTTTTCTGCATCATGTTATAGGACCTGACTGGAAGTAAATGCAGGCAAACTGGAGGAGCCTCAGTACTTCAGCGGCTACCTGTTTGCACGAAGGAAAGGTTGTGGCTTTTGTAAACAATGCAGAGATTTATCTCTCCCCCCCAAGCATTCTGTACTTGTTATCTTTCACTTCCTTTGGAAAGTTCAAAATATCTTATGTGAGCCTGCTATCAGGGACATTGGCAAGGCCTGCACCTGACTCTCTCTGATGACTCTAGCACCGTTCACAAATATTGACTAGCTTCAAGAGCCAGCCGGAATTTTTTGCTTGCTGTTGACCTTTGCTCTCCATAAAGTGGGAGCACGGAGGTCTTCGCTGCAGTGCTGCTCTTGAGTTTCAGAGGAGCCGGGAGCACCTCTTGAAGCCCAGTGCAACCGTGCAGGGATTTGTCCTCATCACATTAAATTTGTAGGGACTGTGACCTTGCCAGTGCTTCTATTTCTGCTTCCCAAGGCTAAGCACGAGGTCAGGGGATTCCCCAGGCATTGTCAAAGTTTGGAAGAATAGAGAGAAACTTCCAGTCACCACACTGACTATGGAAAGCAGCGTGGAGTCTCACTGATTCTAAAGCTCAGCATGAGATCCAGAAGATACCCTTGTTCTGTGTTCTTCAAGTGTTGCAGAACTTGCAAACAAGGGTGCAAGTCCCTAAAAACATATACCCGTCCAGAATTATATTTTTCATGTGGCTGTTTTTGTATGGTATTCTCCCCCCCCCCTCCTGCAGTTTTAGTGGAAATTGTCAATTTCTTTGGAAAGCCTTTAAAAGCTAGGACTCCTGTTCAATAGTCAACATAATGGTTCTCATACTACAGGCCAGAATGGCCCTCTTTCTTATAAAAATTGTGCTATATTGAAATGCAGTACATAATTTTAGTAGCTTACCTAAGTCAGTTTGTCAAATATTTTGTCATGACATATATGTGAATCATATATTTGGGCACACGGTTGGCATGGGGAAGAAACTCCACATTTCATAAAAAAATAAAACAATTTATATGTTCCAGCTGTGCTTTGGCAGAATATTTGAGCAGCGAAGGTTGTCCTATGTTGACTTCACAGGTAACAATAAGGATACTACCCCAGTCAACACAAATTGTTGTGCTTCCATGTAAATGTGGACATGATTGGACCACATGGCTGCAATTCTGTGTGCATGCATTTAGAATTAAGTCTCCTTGGATTCAGTGGGACTAATTCTGAGTAAATATACACAGGACCAAGACTGAAAGGTTCATTATCTCAACTCTCAACTCCTCCTGAGATGCGGCAGAGTTAAAGGGCACCTGTTGAATTTTCATCCCTGAGTTTGAAGCTACTTGACTTTAAAAAGCTTAAAGGGACACACCGTAGCTGTGGACTAGCTCTAAAATTAGATCTTCTAGTTCATAGCCAATCACGTGACAGGATTCTTGCCTGTGTCCCAGCATAGCTGTCTGCTTTCAGTTTATTGCAGGGCACCAAGGGTACTGGAATTTCCAAGACCTTGTGAGAACATTTCAGCCTTGTTCAAGGACTATACAAATTTCACATGCTTGGAAGAGAAGGCATTTTAAAAACTGTATCTGTGTTGACTGCAGTTCAAAGCATCTTCCTTGGATGCAGCTTCTACTGACAACAGTGGGTCTTGTTTCTGAGTAAATGCAATTAGGATTGTGCAAAAATTTGGTAAAACTGGCATGAATGCTTGCAGCCAGAGCATAAAAACCGCAGCCTCTTCTACCATGATAATGATACATCTAATTCATTTTTTTATTCCTTTCTTACTTTAAAGCAAGTCAATCTGTGAAGAAATATTTGCAAACGAGTACCACTCCTGACAGTACTGAATTAATAAAGTACAACGAGAGCGCCAGTGATTGCATTGCGATAATATTTCAGACTGAGTTGTGTTTTTGCTTTTATTATCCTGTGGCATTTTTTTATATGCCCTTGGATTTGACTCCCCCTGCCTTGGGGATTTAGAAGCATCTAAATAGGTTTAGAGGGAATGAGCTATTTAAACAAGCGGATGAAATATATAGCAGCTGAATTTAGTTTTAAGATGGTTAGCAGTAAGAATCACCGGAGGGAGAGTAGCCTTCTACTTCCTTCCATTTAAAGGGGGAAAAAATCCTGTCAATAGCTGTCAAATCTGTTTGTCTGGTACGCATAACAAATTCCTCTTCAAAGAGTCCAGTTTACAGAGACGTTGACATTTTTAATAGTAAATTGAACGTATAGAGAAAAAGGGAAGGGCAAGAAGAGTCAAGTAGATGTTCTGGAGTGGCCAGAACAAGATTTTTAGCCCCTCTTGTTCCATTTTAGCTTTGGAGAGCCAGACATTGCCAAAGATTTCCATGCCTTTTCAGGACCCTGCCAGTCTGAGAACTGGTTGTTGGGCTTCTCCAAGGCTAGGTTCAATGAGGTAGGGTACATTTTGCTATGAATTCCCTACCCACCAGGTACAACGTGTCCCCCTTGTGGTGGCTTGGGGCTGTGCAAAAGGAGTCTAAAATGTTTGTGGTGGGACCTCCGGTGCACACGAGTGGCACCTGTTTCCCACTGTGCACCTTTCGTGCATAGAAAAAAAGGCCAGGTCAGGAAGAATTGGGTACACGAGTGCCCAGAGCAAGATTTTAATAATTTTGTGGGAGAGAGAAGACCCAGGAAATGTGCAGCGACTAAAATCCCGCTCCTGCTGTGTCCAAAATGCAATGGCCATGTTACTTTCTGGGGTTTCATTTAGATCCCTCATAACCCCTGTTTTAAAGCAGGAGCATTGGTTGCCACCCTGTTTCCAGAGCTAATTCAAGGTGCTCACGTTAATGTCTGAAGCCCTAAATGACTCAGGTGCCGAATTTTGGAAAGACCATCTGCTTCCCTACAGACCCTCTCAGGTGCTAAGAACAGCAGAGGGGGCTTTCTCGGTAGTACCATTGCATTCAGAAGTTCATGGTGGTGGCCTGCAGGAGGACATTCTCTGTGGCAGCACCTAAGTTGTGGAACCTTCATCTGGCACCTTCACTATTGAATGGCCCTTCTCATTGAATGCTCTCTTTACCCTGGCCTCTAAAACATAACCCTGAGATGTATACTTTAAGGATGCATCCTATTTTTGTGATAGTAAGTTGTTTTAAACTGGTTTTAATGTCATATTTTTAAATTGTGGCAACCCTCCTTGGGAACTTAGGGTGTAGGGTAGGTAAATAAATTAAAACAACAACCAACATTATTATTATTATTTATTATAGGACACCCCTGCAGGGCTCCCCTTCTACTAACAAGGTGGCGCTCTTGTATGCAGTCTCTGCAGCTGCAGTTCCGCATTCGTTGTTGCTGGCTAAAAATCAACCACCATCTCTCAGCCAAATCTTACCAGCTACCTGACAGCATTGCTGTTAGCAGGAAGGAGGAGTTCAGTTTCTTTTAATCAACACTGAAGCTATAGCTGATTCGGGTGGTGAAATGAACAGGAACAACCATGTTTTTCTGGGGTCTTTCAGGAAATACTTCGAGCCTCCAAAATAGATGTATTCTTTTCATGCTGAACATTTTGCTTGCCCTTCCAGCCACTAGATTTTGGTTACAGATAGCAAATCAGCAGGCATATAACTGTGCTGATAAGGAACACTTTAGAACATTTATTTCCCTCCACTCCAGTTAAGTTGCTTCTTGAGTTCTTGGTTAGAGCATGTTCTTGGTTAGAGCATCCCAAGGTTCATTGTTTCTGTATCGTAACAATTGCAGCACAGCAGTGGATTCCAGTGTCTCATTTGCAGCTCAGCGTGAAGCTATATGAGCTAGTGCTTAAGCTGTTAATGCTCTAGTTTCAGACGTGTTTGCTGGGAGCAAGTCCTGTCTATTTATTTGGGACTTATTTAAAGGTAAGCATGCCTAAGATTGTCCTGCTGGCCGTTTTACACATAACTGCTACGGCCCCAGATTGCAAAACTAAAGGTGAGGTGAGGAAACGCTCTTCAACCAGGAAATTGTATAGATTAGAAGTGGAGTTGGGGGCTACTCTTGCATATGGAGCCATCAGTGACACAGAAGAGAATGGAATAAACTTTGCACACCTCGGGGCTCTACTATATGGAGGAGTTCTGCAAAATTCATAGAACTTCTGGATTGGGTGAATGAGTCGCTCTTTCTGAAGATACACAAAGGAAAATTAATATAGTGTGTTCCTTAATTCCTTGTGTAAATAATTGGTGTGTGATCAGGTAGGCCATTGTCTTAGCAGTTGTGTCATGAACACTCATGAAAATTGTCTTTAAGGCTGTGCAACATAGCGTACCTTCGCACCATTTTTTAAGAGGTTAACAGCAGAATACTCTGTCTGCTTCTTTGGAATAAACAATTGCTTATTATGTTTTTAGTATTTGGTTGTCTATTCAGAGAGCTGTGTGATGAGCTGCTGAGTTATTCTCCCCAATTTCTGGATACAATTCCTTACTGCTCAACACTTTTCCTTGGAACTGGGGGGTGGGGGGATTCAAAACTCATGTTTGTCCAGCCCTTTGAAGGAGTTTGAAATGGTTTAAAACGGAGGTGCTCAGAAAGACCTTTTTTAAAAAAAATGTTTTGTGCAGTTATGTATCAACTCCTCCCAGGGAACATATAGAGAAGGGTAGGTTATAAATGTAATTAATAAGTAATAAATTAAAACGGCTTCCAACACAGTACAAGGAGTTGCTACTGCTGAACCAAGTATACACAAAAACATTCTTGCATGTGCTAAGAGGGGCCCTTGTGGAGATGGCACTGATGATCTCTGCATCCATGAAACATTTTTAATGTCTCCTGAGATTTTTATCAGAGTGCTGGGAAAATGGTAAGGTATAAAAAACAATGAATCCAGAATCTTGGATTATCTCCGCTGATCATTCCAGCCTTAATCCACTTTGTCAATAATAAGTGCGCTTAATGAGGTTTGTAACCTGTGAACTAGATTACTTAATTGAAATAATGTCATTAATTGTCCCCCTCCCCCCTCCAGATTCTTCAATTTGAGGATATTTTGTGCAACCCATCCTACAGAGAGCACTTCCGAACATACATGGAAAGAGTGGATAAGAGATCTTTGATCAGCTATTGGGAATCCGTGGAATACTTGAAGAATGCTAACAAGGTACAAAGTAGATAAACATATATCATACCTTGTTATTGGAAATAATTTTTGGCAAGACTTTTAATTGTAAACCAGTGTTGTATAAGAAGTTGGCATTGGCTTTAGTATTCAAATTGCATATATACTGCTCCTAGATATTTTATCAGTCCAGTCAGTTGTGCTGGCGTGGCAAAAATCAGGCCAAATTTAAAAACCAATTCCCTATTTCATGAAATGAGTGAAGAAAATGGACTGTTCGAAAACATAAACAGTTAAAACTTAATCTTTCAGATCACTGGTATTTTTTTAATAATGTTTTTAGTGTTCACACGCAGAAGAAGTCTGCTGCTGTGATCTCCCTACCATGTGTTGCTGAGGATCAGCAATATGAAAAGGAATAAAGAAAAAACCTGCATGGGGTGTGATCCTTCTTGCTTTGAGTATGCTGTACTCTGGATTATGATTATAATTATTTGCTGTATGCTTACAAACATTTAAAACCAAGGGTCATTCTTCAGAGAACTGAATAGGATAAACAAACATATATTTAACTGCATGGCTCTTGATTATGATGGATGCATCTCTTCATGTTGGTTTTTCTTCCTCCTTAGGCTGAAATACCTCAACTTGTGAGTCAAATATATCAGGATTTCTTTGTAGAGGGCAGAGAGATTACTGTGGAAAAGTCACTGTATAAAGAGATACAGCAGAGCCTTGTAGGCAACAAAGGCATTGAGGTGTTTTACAAAATCCAGACTGATGTTTATGAAACACTGAAGGACAGGTACTACCCATCGTTCCTTGTCAGCGATTTGTATGAGAGGCTGATCAAGAAGGAAGAAGAGAGGAGTACCGTTCAGATGACATCTGACGACAAAGATGAAGTGGTGAGTGATGCCTACAGATGCATTGTAGTTTCCATGGAAGATGAACCAGGTAAAAAACTAGAATATTTGATAGCATAATAATATTGGGGGACATGGATCATAAGCGCTGGTGGATCAGACCAAAGGTCCATCTTAGTCTATCATTGTTTCCAACAGTGGCCAGGCAGCAATAGCTCTTCCTACTATTGCCCCAACAACTGGGTGTGTTGTCTCTGATCCTGGAGCTTCCATTTAATTATTGTGGCTAAGAGTAAGTGATAGACACGTCTTCCATCAAACCCCTTTTAGGGCAGCATTCATGGTCCTTTTCCTGCATCATGTTAACTTTCACAACAACCGTGATGTAATTTAGGCTGTGAGATAGTGGCTGGCTCAAGGTAAACCTGTGAGCTTTGTGATTTGAGGAGGGATTCAAACCCCAGATCTCATTCTAGTTGGCACAGTTATTTACTTCTGCTTAGACCGTGTGTGTTAAACCAGGTAGTCAAGTTAATGGATTATACTTTAACATATATTGATCACTGTTGGCTTTCTCTTCTAGAACCAAGTTTGTGAAGAAGTTATTGATGAAGGAAGCTCCGGAATTAATGAGCAGGCCAGTTATGCTGTGAATAAGCTACGCCAGCTAAATGACAGACTTGAATATAAGAGACAAGCTCTAAATTCTCTCTGCAGTTCACCAAAACCTGACAAAAAGGTATGTGGCTTTGTTATTTATATGCATTATACTGGCAGACTGTGTTTCAGAGTAGGCATATAGATAGACTCTAGAGAGCTTTCACTTCAAAAAATAAATTGGAAGGTGCTGTTTTCCAGGTTTCTCATTAGCCACTGATTGTTCTACAAAGGCATTGATATACAATCTTTAATATTGTTTCCTTCTCAGCACCCTGAAAATCTGATCTTAGCAGTTTATGCGGGTTGCAGTGTTGTTCTGTCAGTGAATATAAGTACATATGTAGCTGTCTGAGACAGAATCAGATCTTTCATTGCTTATAACCCAGTAATTGTCAGTTCCAGCTGACACTGGTTCTTCTCCAAGGACTCAAGCATAGATCTTTCTCAAATCTAGTACCTGATATTCTTTAACTGGAGATGGCAGAAATTGAGCTCTGGACATTCTGCATGTAAAGCTGGTGCTCCACTGCTGAACTATGAACTTTAGTGACAATTTGGAATAGACAGTGGGGCTTTCTAGCATTTCTGAAATGCTGCATGAGGGTCTTATGGGCCTTTTTGATGGCATAGTATCAAACCTGCATTCCTGCCTCCGTCTCCAGTTCTGCACCAGTGCTTGCTCTTTGGTTTGGTAAATGAGACACAAAATAATACCAAGTCCTAGATGTTGGCATGGAAGGTCCTGCCATGTGGGTTGATTGCAGTATCACAGGAAAATATTATTCGGCTGCTTCGCAGCTGTGTTGAGAAAAGTTGCCACATGGAATTAATCTGACGTGTTTACTGGTATAACAGTAAGAACAGTTTTTTGTGCTGATACGAGCAATCAAGGGGAAATCAAACCTCTTTAATTTTAAAATACTTGGCAACCGTTCCATGACTTCATACAGCAAGAGGACCATGTTCATAACCTGCCTTTGACACATGGCAATCTGTGGAGAGTTCTACTAAACTAACCTCTGGAGTAAGACGTTGTCAAATGACCCCGAAGTTTTTTAAAAATTTTTATTGTTGTTGTTTTATTGTTCTTACCATGAACAATGGAGAATCAATAAAAACATTTTTTTTTAGCAATAACTGCCTTTATGGGAGTTGCTTATCAAAAATTGTTGGTAGTTGGTTACTCGTGTATTTTTTGATCAAGTATAAGCCTCTTCTATTCTATTTCACTTTTCCTGCTCACATGATTCAATAAAATCAACCACAGTACCAGCTCAGCACTTTCAGAGCATCCTTGGGCTTCATACATTAGCATCAAAAGCATCAAAAGCAATGTTGCTGCGATATAACAACTAAGGCATGGCTAAGTCAGATTCCTGGGTTCATGCATCTTATGTGATGCATTCATCTGAAGTCATGCAATTGCCACTTGGCCTTTGTTACAGTTTTATAGATAAACACAATATTCTGTGTGTACCCATAAAAATAGTGTGTAGCATGACCAAGCTTTTCCAAAGATTCCAAAGCCTCTTTACAATCTAGTTCTGCACCATGATGTTGGACCTCTCTGCATAGATTATCTATTAGGTTGCTGAATGTGCATTTCCCCCCAGCTGTCTGACAGCCTACTGTGTCCCCCCCAAAAAAAATCTAAGTGAATTAGTGCTGTACAATATCTTAAGTATTATTATTTTTTAGTTCACAGCATCTTTTAAAAACTTTCCTGTAGTGATTTCCCCCTTCCCCCTATCTTTCATGAACTCAGCACTAAATCTTCATTTATCATTATGTTTCAGGGCTTAATTTACTTTTCATTTCTGAACTATACGTGACCTTAAGCAAATTATGCATGACCTTTTAAGCAGTACTTCTATGTCAAGGCAGAGTCATTTAGCTGGGAGCTTTTACTAAATTCCTTGCCTCTTTCCCTTCCACTCCCTGACAATTTTTTATTTCTCTTCTTTATTGCTACACATTTTAATCTATTTCCTCCAGTACATGCACCAGGGTGATCTGTTGCAATAGTTGTGTAGATTTTCTTGAAAGAAAGAAAGAAATATGATAACTGGTAATAACAAGTGGTTTCCCCCCTCCTTGGCAGATTGTTTCTAAACTGAAGGATGAAATCACTTTGATGGAGCGAGAACATGGTGACCTTCAATTGCACATTGAAAGGACAGATTGGTGGTGTGAGAATTTCGGCATGTGGAAAGCCTTCATAAATTCCAGCGAAGTATGGATTTTTCCTTCTGTTTAATTTTTAAAAATATATATATAAATAAGTGGAACCTTTCTGTCAAAAGTTTACATGAGCACATTTTTTTCTCTGTTGTCCAAAAAATAATTACTGATACATTTCCCTTTACTCCCCACTAAAAATATTATTGCTGAATTATTGGAAGTAGATGTCAAACAGAATGACATTGAGAAATGTGGCTTCCTTAATGCATATACATCATATGGAAAGATCCACTTTTGCAGACTTTTAATGCCTGGCCCCAACCTTCCTTTTGTGAGAGCAGCTCAAGGCATGTTGTGGGGCTCACAGCAGAGGCAGCATTTTAATGACCATGTAACGTATATGAAGTAGCATGTATGCTTGTCCTCTATGATTTACCCATGTTCAAAAACAGAGCTGCAAACCATGGCTGTTATATATACAGTCCACATGGTTCATACAGAGCATGGTTAAGCAAACTAAGGCCAGGGGGCCAAATCCAGCCCAGTCGCCTTCTAAATCTGGCCCGCAGATGGCCCGGGAATCAGTGTGTTTTTACATGAGTAGAATGTGTGTGTCCTTTTATTTAAAATGCATCTCTGGGTTATTTGTGGGGCATAGGAATTTGTTCATTCCCCCGCCCCCGCCCCCCCAAGGTCTGAGGGACAGTGTACCACCCCCCTGCTGAAAATGTTTGCTGACCCCTGATACAACCATGTCCCATCCTGACCCTTCCAGGGAGGAGTAAGAGGAAGACAGTATAGATATACAACAGGGGTTGGAGGGAGGTCACAGCTCAGAGGCAGATGAGGGGGAAAGTTGAGAAATCATGGGAGAGCCAGAACACCCGGGTGACACATTGTCATTAGAAAGCATTCCAGACTCTCCATCTCCCAGAACCCGGAGAGCCTTAGAAGTAGGAGAGCAAAGAGCTCAAAGACAGAGGGCACGTAGCAGCACCCGTAGAGAAGAGGTGATGAGAATGACGAATGAGGAAGTGGGAGAGATGGGGAGGTGGAGATTCACTCGAGACAATGCCATTATCCAAGAGACTGGGTTCTATAGCCTCTGTCTGTAAAGATTGAAATGAAAAAAGGACTGTTAAGAAACTTTTCCTTGTCTTTATAATTCCTGGGCTACCAGATGAGAGCCGCTGACAGCCCCAGTATGAGGGTTTCCTAACTGCGGCCTTTGCTGCAGCCTGCATAGTCTGGAGACACTTGCAAGGCAAGTGAGGACTAATGTGCACCAGCCTCCCTTTTCTGTGAGGGTAACAGCAGTCCAAATGCGCTAAGAAATGTGGCATGTATGGAAAATATTTACAGTACTGTACTTTTAGCTTTGGTAGATGATGCAGGTTAATAGGAGGCAATATTCATCTTGAGGTGTTGATGACATGGCTGCAACCTGGTGAAAGTTCACAAGGCTGCTTTTCTAGTGCTTCTTGTGATCACAGTAAAGACAGCTGACTGCAGGACAAGTCTGGATGACAAGCAGTGTCTTACAAGGATCCACCTTGACTGCATTCCTGTTCAATGTGTATATGGGAAATCTGTGACCCTGCAGATTATTTACTTGCAACTCCCACCACCCTCATCAAGTATGGACATTGAATGACTAGGTATGGGTGAAATTGAAGTCCAGCAGCAGGTCACCCACTCCTCATCCCTGGTGTGTATGAATCCACTTGGTGCAATTGAGTGACCTGCAAAATGCTCGCTTTGCTTCTCGAATTGAACAAAGCCAGTATTTTGTGATTGGGAGCATGGGTAGAGGTTCACCATGCATCTTGTACCATGTTCTGTGTAATATGTGTCATCCACCCTAAGTCTATTGGAATCTGTGATCAAATATGAGACTTTATATCTTAAAGCTTTCTCTTGGACCATGAAATAAAGTTTGTTACAGAACCATTTGTGTGCAGCAGTGAGAATGTGCTCTTGGAATTCTTGTGTAAAACTGTGTAGGTGTGCATGCATATCCTTTTCTAGTATGATGATGATGATGATGTTGTAATAATAATAATAAAAAAAACAAAAAACAACCCTTTCTCTGTTTTAGGTCATAGAAGAAAATGGTGAACAAGTGCCCTGTTACTCTGTCATGGTGAGTTTACAAGAGATTGGCAGCGTTGAAGCTAAGGAATGGACGGTACTCCGAAAGCTCAGCGAGTTTCAATGCCTACATAGGAAACTCAGTGAGGTATGGAGAACATGTGGAAGTTGCTCTTGCTTAGTTTTAATATTCTGTATGGCCAACTTCTGTATCCTCTGTCCCCCATATTGTAGGGAAGGAGCCAGACATGTCTGTCGACAAAAACAACAACCTTCTATCCAGTACCAGGCAGTCAGATTCCATAATAGTGGGGTAGGAGAGCTGTGGGGGGGGGGGTCAGATCTGGCAACCAATGCACCCCTTGGGTTTCAGGTAGTACATGGGTAGACGAGTCTAAAAAGCCTGGGAGCACAAATTTTTATTCTCCTCTAGCTCATTTACCAGAAGTAATGTATTTAGCAATAACTCTGAAAGCGTATACATGTACTCGATTCTGACCACGCTAAACCTTCCTAGAGCAAAATATATATCAGGTGGCTTAGTTTGGTCAGAATCAAGTTGGGGGTCGTCTTCATGAGCTCCTGCCGTTCAGAACGTATCACTCCACTGATCATAAGCCTTTTTTTTTTGCCCCCTTTCCTTCCTCTTTCCCCTTTTCTGCTCTTGTGAGGCAGAAAATTGGGCTGTTTTGTTTTCACTCTCTTGGTGTTTTGTCTCCCTCCTGTTCACTACATTTACTGATTCTTATCAGCAACATTTTTCTGGCAATTTTCTCTTTGTTGTCTTGTGTTTTTGCTGCTGGTACTTTCACGGGGAGTATTCCAACCACAGGGTGCCTTCTGTGTGTTTATTATTTATTCACTAAATTCATATCCCACCCTTCCTCCCAAAGGAGCCCAGAGCAGCACCAAACACCTTTATGTTCATGTGCCCCCCCCACCGTTCTTTTAATCTGGTTTTGTTAGAGCATAGTCCTCACTGGCTCTCAAAATCCTAGAAGAGTATAAGCTTATATGCTGTATCTAAAACTTTTTATCCTGTGTTCATGTTAGTTCGGAGAGTTGGCTTAAGCACATCAAGAGTCAAAGAGGCATAGCATGCAAGGCATACTATGTGCGCATGTGAGTGTGAGTGACAGCAGCCAGCGGTTGGAAGGCATCATGACATGTTAAACTGACACTGAAAGGCAAATGTGAACATAGGCTTTGTTCTGTCTTTTCATATACACCTAAAGTAAATTATTTTCACAATAGCTCATTCTTTTTCCTTCCAACTGTTTGTTGGTTCATTCTTATTTTGCCATTTTTATTCTCGCTGTATGAAGGCTTTACAGCTTTCTTCTACTTGCTTAATTGCACTGACCTGACCCTTTTATAACCTATTGCACTCTGCATTTTTTGCAAGATGTTAGTTCCAATGAGCCTTAAGCTGGCATTGGCTTATTTCTGCAGCCTAATACTGCACTTAGAGCTACTCTTTTTGGCTGATTGATGGAAGAGTTCCTGCAGGTGATCAAGGGTACAGGCAGAGGAGCCGAAAACTAGTTCTTCCCTTTCTGACTAAATAGAACAGGACAAAAATAAAGACAGTGTGTAAATTAAAATGGAGAAATAATTGTGATTTGCTTTCTTTCCCCGTCCTCCCACCTAGTGCTTCCCATCATTAAAAAAAGCTCAGTTGCCTTCACTCAGCAAACTGCCCTTTAAATCAGTAGACCAGAAATTTATGGAGAAGTCAAAGAACCAGTTAAATAACTTCTTACAGGTAAGATATCAAAGAAGCAGCAATCACAATATATATATATCTGTTTTATTTTACCAACTCAGAATGGTGCATTGTCCTTTTTTGCATGGGCTTTAGAGTAAGGAATTCAATTTCTTGATTGCATATTCTCACATTTCCGCCCAATGTTTATTGGCCTTTTCACATACTGCAATCCAAATCCAGAGCGAGCTGAATTTGAAATCCTATTCATTTCAATTGGGCATTACTTACAACTAATTGTTGATGTTTATGTGACTTTAGTATGACCAAATTGCTCTGGATTTGGGCCTATGTTATTTAAATGTATAACTCAGGGTATTTTGAGTGCAAGCCTAGGCATATAGTAAGGTATGATGCATATGTTTGGATCTGTTTAAATGTGCAACTTATGTTTATATATGTTTAACGTATCAAAGAAGTACACTTGTCAGATACACAGAACTGGCTGGTGGTGTCAAACGCAGCTTTTCTAGCATACAACCCAATGCAGTGAACAGCTCTTGACACAGTTACAGATAGGTAGCCGTGTTGGTCTGCCATAGTCAAAACAAAAAAAATTCCTTCCAGTAGCACCTTAAAGACCAACTAAGTTAGTTCTTGGTATGAGCTTTCATGTGCATGCACACTTGTGTATCTGCATGTGTATCTGAAGAAGTGTGTATGCACATGAAAGCTCATACCAAGAACTAACTTAGTTGGTCTTTAAGGTGCTACTGGAAGGAATTTTTTTTGTTTCAGCTCTTTACACTTCTTCTGGTTGGCTGCGCCTGTAGCCAATAACAGCTCCTACTTTTCTGTTGCGTTCTCTGGGACAAATTAGGTACTCTCTCACATGGGCTCCACATCTCCCACTTCACCTTTCGATGGATTTTGTGGTGTTTCAGAATCCTACCACATTCTTGCGTCTTACTCATACCATCAACCGTGACCAGACTTCATTAATCAACCCTTTTCTCCAACACCAAATAGTGATGCAGCTGAAAATTTTCTATAGGTTGGTCTGCTGAGCAGTTCATTGAAGTTCCAAAACTGCTGTTGAAAGCAGTCAAGGGGTTCCATGCTAAGAAATCCTTAGAAAAATGCTTAGGAAATCCTTTTAGAGTTCTCTTGGCCCTATAGCTCCTCCCCCAATGTTTAAGGGACCCCTGACCATTATGTCCAGTCGTGGCTGACTCTGGGGTTGTGGCACTCATCTCGCTTTACTGGCCGAGGGAGCCGGTGTACAGCTTCCGGGTCATGTGGCCAGTATGACTAAGCCGCTTCTGGCGAACCAGAGCAGCACACAGAAACGCCGTTTACCTTCCCGCCGGAGCGGTACCTATTTATCTACTTGCACTTTGACGTGCTTTCGAACTGCTAGGTTGGCAGGAGCAGGGACCGAGCAATGGGAGCTCACCCCATTGCGGGGATTTGAACCGCCAACCTTCTGATCGGCAAGTCCTAGGCTCTGTGGTTTAACCCACAGCGCCACCCGCGTCCCCCAATGCTTAAGTAACTCTTTTTCAGGATCAAATAATACGTAAAACATCTTAGTAATTTCTTTTAAGTACTGTTGAGGGGGCGATGGGATTTGCTTTATTTGATGGCCCCAAATTGACCAATATGCAAGGAGAGAGAGGGTGTGCAGCCTGCACCCAGCTACCCATGCCATTGACATGCAGCTACTGGGGGAAGTCCAGTTAGCTACTGACCACACTGGTGGCAAAGCCTACAGATTGTCCCTTAGCAACTCTCTGAGGCCATTGTTAGGTAGGTCCACTTCCCACGTAGACGGCACCAGTGTGAAAAGCATAAACAGGATGCTTCCCCTGTGCTGTTTTTAATTAACATACTTGCCAGGAATGTGCCTAGGAGCTACTGAAGTGTATTGATTCCAGAAATCACTGCTGATTTTGTAAACCCTTAAGACTGGCTGACATCGGCAGTGCTGATTAGCACTGCTTGCCCTCATGCAGAGTCTTCATCTGCTCTGCTTAAAAAAGAAAATTACAATTGTGGTGGCTTTTCTTTTCCACAGAAATTGCTTTCTGATGAAAGGCTCTGTCAGAGTGAAGCACTTTATGCCTTTTTAAGCCCTTCTCCAGAACACCTCAAGGTTATCGATGTCCAGGGAAAGAAATCTTCTTTTTCACTCGCTTCTTTTTTGGAGAGGCTTCCCGGTGATTTCTTTTCTCATCAAGAGGTGAGTGGGCAAAGAGCAATATTTACGGTAGATGAGCACCCAGAATAAATAGGAAGCGTCTCACATGGAACTATCTGCAGAATTAATTTAAATACATGAACTAATGGACGGCATATTAAAGTGCTCTGCCAGTTGTAGTGCAGGTTGCCAATGAATGTTTGTGCCATCTCCACATTTCACTGGCACCAACTGTTCAAGCTCCATTGAAAGCTATTGTGAAATCCATTGCGGCTTGTGCCCAGGTACACAAATCTTGGTGATTGAAGCACATACAATGGCATGCATGAGACCCAAGTCTAAGCCATGCCTCGCCCAGTTCAAGAATCCTGGGCAGCAAAGCCTAGGCAGTATTCTAGAAACCGTCTGTCAATATACAGTGGTACCTCTGGTTAAGAACTTAATTCATTCTGGAAGTCCGTTCTTAACCTGAAGCACCACTTTAGCTAAATGGGGCCTCCTGCTGCCACCGTGCCACCGGAGCACGATTTCTGTTCTTATCCTGAAGCAAAGTTCTTAACCTGAAGCACTATTTCTGGATTAACGGAGTCTGTAACCTGAAGCGCCTGTAACCTGAAGCGCCTGTAACCCGAGGTACCACTGTAGAAGCACCATTGGTCTTAACAAATCAAGGTGGCCCCTTCTGCTCAACCTTTACTACTATGGCTGTCCTCACTAATTCATTGGCAAGAAAGAGTAAGAGATAATGGACTATGGAGGTGAAGAATTGGCATTAGCATAAAACAAGTGGTCAGCCTTTGAACGGCTACAAGATGTAGAGGCGTAAATCTGGATCTGACAGCTGATTTATATATGCAGGGGCATTACATAGTACCGTCTTACTTAAATGTTTAATTTGAAATAATTTGTGATGCCTGACTCAGGCATATAAATTTTTGCTGGAGGTACAGACTTGGAGAGTGTGGGTGGCTCCACCATTAGGCGGATGGAGCAGCCTCAGATTGCTATCTTAGATGGGGAGCAAAAATGGCCGCCATAACATTTGGAACCACCTTTGCCACCCTGTGCTTGTTTGGTTTGTCCAGGAGGAGGCTGAAGACGACGACGACCTGTCTGACTATGGAGAAGATGTGGATGGGAAACGGGATGCCCTTGCTGAGCCTTGCTTCATGCTGATAGGAGAGATATTTGAGCTGCGAGGAAGTAAGCAGTGGTCTTGTTCATTGTTGGGTTGGACTAGATGACCGTGGTGATGTTCCTTCCAACTCTACAATTCTATGATTCCGTGAGTGCACTCATCAGGATGAGAGAAATGCACCACATTTTCATGCTTGGTTTTAATATGGGAAGGTGGTTTTCCGTCGGAAACATGACTTGAGCCATAAATCAAGCACTTGCGTATGTAAAATGTTCTACATGCACCTCATTGCATAGACGTGTGCTTTTTGCATGTAGCATTAGCATGGTTGTGACCTGGGTAGGTGCACTTGCAACATTTACGCAGGTAAAATTGTTCTACC
Source organism: Podarcis melisellensis (assembly GCF_964234715.1). NCBI lineage: Eukaryota > Metazoa > Chordata > Lepidosauria > Squamata > Lacertidae > Podarcis > Podarcis melisellensis. The sequence goes on from NC_138541.1 coordinate 50,466,628, forward strand.
CGTGGCCCACATAAATCAGGTTTCCTGCACCTCGTTTGCATATGTCTTAGTCATGGTTTAGTGTTAACGCGCAGCCCCTGTGTTGCAGAAATAACTCTGTAAAGAAACATTCTGAAGTTGAGCATGTTGAGCAGTGTAACTCTTTAGCTAATTTCCACATGGAAAAACGTGTATTAGTGTTGCATGCTATATGTTAAAATCCTCAATGTAAAATAGGCAGTGCTTTTTTTAGGGGGTACTCAAGGGTACACTGTACCAGCACCTCTTTTTGTTGTTAAAAAGTATGACACTTACTGTAACAACTTTGTGGTGAGTACCGACGCCTATTTTTTCTAGGGGAAAAAAAGCACTGAAAATAGGTAGCAATAAATAAATGAGTTTTGTATCCTGATACATTTAAACCATCTGTGTGCAAATGGAAGCACTAGGAAAGAATTGTTCACTAGAAAGACTGGCCATTTTTTAAAATTGTCTGGGCTCCCTATGAAGGCTGCTGAGTAGGAAAAGTCACATAATCACTTGTAGTAATTAAAAGGGGGCGGATTTATACGTAGTAAACAGCATAACGTGAACATATACTTAAGAGTATTTGAGTAGACCCTAACTGCATGCTTGGAGTTGACCTCTGTGTGCTGCTTGCTTTTGTTTGTTTTAGTGTTTAAGTGGGTGAGGAAGACGCTAATTGCACTAGTTCAAATCACTTTTGGAAGAACCATCAACAAGTGAGTGCATTACGATTTCTCTGCTTCTAGAATTGTACTCTGAATCAGCTGCTTGATGCAGGAACAGCTGACAACAGCACTGACATGGCTAGCATGTTTGTTCAGAAACTGGCTTCTGCATGTTTCTTTGTATGTAGAAAAGGAAAGTTAAAATTTCACAAGCTTCGTTTCAGAATTCCAGACAAATCTTTCTTAACTTTCCCCATGCGCCTTGTATGTCACAAATCCTTATGTACTCAGGGCTGAACCAGAAAGCAGGGTGGGGGAGAGAGCCAGGCCTACCCAAAATTTGGTGCCAAGGAAATTCGAATTTGTGATCTGCATCAATTTGTATATATTTGCTTACTTTGCATAATTCTAATTATGTTAGGCATGGGGGAGATGAGAGTTACACAGCACATTGCCAAGCTTCTGAGACTTCATCAGGCATGCCCTACAAATTCCCAAACCTGTCCTTGAAGCTTTGGGGATTAGAAACTTGCCTGCCCCCCCCCCCTTTAAATGAAAGCATAAGAGTTTCAGGATGCTGAATTCTTCACCCAGTATCAGATGTAGACACACAGTGGTTGCATTGAAATATAATGTGACTAGAAGCCACCAGAGGGGGCATGAGAATGGAGGATTTCTAGCTATTTGCATGTTTCCATAGAACAGTGCTTCTCAAACATTTTGAAGTGGGATTCACCTCTACCTTTTTAAAAAAAATAAAAATAAACCACTGCTTCCCCCTCCACAACAATACAGTAGTATCACATTTTAAGTTAAAACTTAAAAAGTTTGTGTTTTATAGTTAATATTATTATAGCTGCATTTATGTATAATTTTATTATTACTGCCAATTATTGTTTTACTCAAACCTAGTTTTCACTGCTTGCTGCTATCCTGTTCCTAGCTCTCTCTCCCTCTCTTCCCCCTTTTTATTTTCCAAATTTTAGGTATTGCAGTTGTAAGAGTAACATTTAGATTAGTACAAGTTGCTGTATTGTCTAAGGCTAAGCAACATATTGTATCTAGGTGGATATTTGCCTCGTGGAAACACTGTTTTTGTTGCTTGATGTGCAAGTTGTCTCTAGGAAGTTTTGAAGTGGGTTAAAAGCATGTCTACTCTGGCTATAATATTATGACCATTTCTTCTTGACGCCTCTCCCTCAAGGCAAATTCGTGACACTGTAAATTGGATCTTCAGTGAACCAATGCTTGTTTACTACATCAATGTGTTCCGAGATGCTTTTTGGCCAAATGGAAAACTGGCGTCCAGCTCAAAGCCCAGAAGTGAAGAGCAAAGCCGGGAGACGAAACAGAAAGCACAGCAAAAATTACTTGAAAACATTCCAGGTGAGCATATCAAATCATGTGTCAAGTTAACGTTCAGAATGTAATGAATCAAAGGAGATTATGGTAATAAACAATATTTACCATTTGTTTAGCCCTTAGAATGTTCAAAACGCTCCACAGGCAGAATTAAACTCTGCCCACTTTAATAAGCAAATCTATGAGATTCTATGAGATTAATACAGATCCCTGACATCTGTCAGATGTTACTCTGTGGGTAGAAGAACTGTTTCTTTTAAAAAAAAGTCAGGGTGGCATTTAGGTAATAGGGAACTAAATCTACTGCTCCCAAATACTAAAAATAAAAAGGCACTTTACATGTGTATTACTCCATAGTATATTCTTCTTGATGTTAAAATCTCTGATTTGTTTTTAAAAGATAAATAACAGGAATCTATTTTAACATTTTGGATGTGCAGGCTTTTGAATCAGTATCTCAATACACAGCTTACATTGCTCATTGTATATATATTTTTGATTCATTTGAATTTCTTAAAACACATTAGCAGATGCGTCACCAAAATTCAATATCTTTTCTTTCAGATACACTACAGAGTCTTGTTGGTCAGCAAAATGCTCGCCATGGTGTAATCAAAGTCTTCAATGCACTTCAAGAAACCAAGGCCAATAAGCATCTTCTTTATGTGAGTTACCAGCACATTATTGCATGGGTTTGTTACTTAAAATTACTCTTCCTTCAGACCTCAGAACTCGGATTCTTGGTGTTAGTTTCTGGCATTTACCCTTTGGCCTGCAACAGTAGCTGTTTTATCCTCTAACCTTTTAGAATTAACTTGCAGAATTTGTTTTAACCAGGGATGGGCGAGATCCACTGAGGGAAATGTGGAATTTGGGAGATAAAATCCCCTTGAAGGTCTGTGCCCTTTGAGATTTTGTTTTAGACTGGGAGGAAGAGGGATAATCTAAACCTGATAAATTTACTAATGCTTGAGGTCTTCGTAGGTATGCGAAAATCTGTGCAGAGCCCTGTAGGTGCCAGTAAACACTGATGAATAATAAGGATTTGGTCCTCCCCAGAGGGCTACCAAGAGCATTTTTCCATGTGTGGTTCTACAAGTGCCAGATGTGCAAATTGTTTTTTTAAAAAACAGCCAATGAACCATAGTACATAGTGGACAACCTGTAGCCTTCCAGACAGGGCCAAGCCTGCCCATGAGGCAGTCTGAAGCAGCCGCCTGGGGTGGTGGAATCCCATGGGGCCGTGCCCTGCCCACCGCCAGAGTTGCGTGGCAGCTTCCAGCGAGATCTTGTGGAACCAGGTATAATACCTTAGAAAAGGCTTTTACTGGACGGCCACTCTGCGTAAAGGGCCCCACAATAATCTGTGGACTTTACAGTAACTGCTTCCTTCCATGTATGCCTCTTGTCCCTGAATTGACCACTGTGGGATCCATGTGGTAGCCCTTGGGGGCAGGGTGTGTGGGCTTGATCTCTGCACCTATTAATGACTTGCTATCCAAGTTTGTAATTACCGGTTCAGAAAGAGGGGGGAAACGCTTTTAATCTCTCTTCTTTTCCAGGTGTTATTGGAATTGCTGCTAATTGAACTGTGTCCTGAGTTGCGAACTCATTTAGAGCAGCTTAAAGCAGCTCAGGTTTGAATCTGCACAAGTGAATTACTAGAGACATGTCTGTTCTTAATAGCAGACATGTAACTTATTTCCCTCTTTTCCACAGAGGGCTGGCTGAGGACTACTGCAAATTTGTATTTTTTCTTTTCTTTTTAAATTCTACATGGAGCAAACAAGACTTGAAAGAACTGACGATACGGTAGAATGCCAGCACTGCGTAGTTTCTGGCTTTTATTTAACTTGTTACATGAATAATTCTGTTTAAGATGCAGATTGAAATGTAAATGTTAATATAAGGTATAAGAACTATAGAGTATTTTAAAACATTTATGAAAGGCATTTTGCTTTAGTGGTATACCAATGAATGTTGTACAGTTAATTTCCTTGCTGAGGATAATGAACATTCCTCTATTTTCTTGTTGTATTGAAGAGCCTTGTTGTGCAATATATGTAAAGATATTGTGTAAATTTTATTGTTTTTATTTTTACCAAAGATTTCCCATAGTTTGGAGCCTTTGTAAGCAATAAATAACAAAAAGAACTGTAGTGTTTCATAATCAAGCTACACTTTCAGTGGGTCAAAGTGCTGCTTTCAGAGAGAATTGCACTGATTCTGCAAGATGCAGAACATAGATTTAATGTCATAAATCACATGAATGAATGACTTGGCATTCATTGCATAAACAATTATACTAATAACCTGTTCATTTAAACCTTTCATCCCCTCTTGATATCATCTATATGGCTATTTTCCTAAACATGGCTCTTTTTAAAGCACTGGTAAAAGAACATCTGGATTTAACACGAAGGTTGCCAATTCACTGCTGGAGACTCCTGCTTTTTGAATTTTCTGAAACTTAATTTAGTCCAGCTAGGAAATGTGATGGTATTCCAAAGCCTGAATGGGCCCAAAAGCCTTTTGGGTCTCCCACACCTTAACAGATGGAGAAAAAAATCCCTTTTCAGTTCCTTGTTCCTAAAGAAAAATGCCGCAGTACAGCCACTTTGCTTTTCCATGAGTGGATGCCTCAGTCCTTTGCCAGCTCAAAACATAGCCACTACTGCCTTGAAAAAATGCCCAATAGCTTTGTGAGTAGTAAGGGACTTTTACGGTACAATTTCAAATGCACACAATGTGTCACAGTGTGTCAGTAATCAACTCCACATGCCTGAGCTCACGGTTTACTTTGATTCTGCAATACACCAACCTACACAGGGCAGAGGGTTTAGTGCTCACCAGTTTCATGCAGCTGCCCAAGAGGCATGTCTTGACAAACAGACGGTGACCAAATTGTAAAGCTTCAGCATCTACAGGGTGTGCTGCTGTTCAGCAATACTAGAAAGGTCTGATATGGGACTTTTCAACTAAGTTTTATATGTAAAGGATGGTTCAGTTGTTTAATTCCAGTATTCTTTTGCTGCAACTGATGATTGAAATAAGAAAAATTATCTAAGAATCGAGGGGTATTTAATAAGCTGGCCTTGAAAACTTTTAAGTATTTGTAGGTAATGAAAGATGCATTTAACGATGCACTTTTTATTAAGTAAACTAGGGTTGGACAGCCTTCCTAATGCTGTTGGATTCCATCAGCCCCAGTCAGCATGGCAAATTGTCAGAAATGGTGAGAGACCCTGATACCAGGTAACAGAGCTACAGTTCTGAACTTAATGCATGTTAACCAAAACTGGATGGTTTTGTAACACTGAAAATAAGTCATACAATGCTTTACTTTTAGATGAAGATAATCAGAACATTATGTGCCTAAAATGCTTGAAATAATAACCATGATTTATCAAAAGCTGAACGACAACTGACATTTGTCGTTATAAAGACAAACTGCCGGAACTTGCTCAGATTCATCAAAATGATGTTCTAAATTCTCCCATGATTAGCCAGTAGCTCAAGTTCAGAAGCCAGATCGGGATCCAGCCTGCATGCCTATAAACACAAAGATGAATTAGAGTGACCATAATTGCAAATGAACTTTATACCTTCATTGTATTATATAAAACTTACATTACAAAGCTACAAGGACACACACTTTAAAAAAAAAGTATTTCGAATGAAAATCCAAATAATATCGCCTCAAAGAACTAACAGAGTTAAAGCAACGTACCTTAGAATAATAATTTTTAGCTGCTGCTAAATCTTGTTGTGTTCCTAGGCCAAACTGGAGACATCTAGCCAAGTAGAAGGAAGCCATAGCAAGCCCTCTCTTTATATAAAAAGGAATGCAGTCTGTTGCCTTTGCTAACTTTTCAACGTCATCATTTTCTGCAGTCCTGTTTGGATTCACAATACAACGTACACAATACAAGTTTAGTTATTCTCAGAACACTTGGGGGCCGCCATTAGGACTTTGCCAACTGTTCTTCTTCCACATCTGATCAAACGTCTCACTTTACACCTCACCCACCCCTTTGCTATCCCTCTTCTCCTCACACCTTCTGCTAACCCCTTTTAAAGCAATGGGGAGGTGCTTTAAAGAGCAGTTTTCTGGAATGCTAACACAGCTGGAGGGAGGTACTTCAGAGTGCCTTGCTAAACAGCTCTCTGATGTGCCTCCCCCCCCCCCCCGCCATTAAATAAATTTATCAGAGCTGCCTGCCACTGCACTGCTTGTTTGCTCACCTGCCTGCCTGTCATTTGCCCTGTTGACTTGTTTTTATTTTTATTCATTAAATACTGGAGTTGGTGTGGCGGCCTACCAGCAGCCACGCAAACTTCAGCATGACAACATCCTTACATGTTGATGTTTAAGGGAAGAAGCAGGAATAACTTGTATAATTGGTGCATTTTTGTGCTAAAATCCTCGTGCCCCTTCTCCACTTTTTGCAAATGAACCAAGAGACAAGCAAAGGGTTGTTAAAGCCATATTCCTTGTGAAACAGCAACAGAGACAGGCTTGTGTCATAGTCCCTGCCCCCACGCATCTTGTCTTCTCATGCTCATTTGCCTGAACATGAAAAGCATGTTGATAGGGCTTTTGTTTCTGTTTTCAGGAAAAAAATGGAGGGGACGTTAAATACTAAGAGCCTTTCGCTCTGGTCAAAACAGCATTAGAACGAGAAGGGTCTGCAAAAGCTGGCATTGCTGCTGCTGTCAGAAGGAGTTGGTGGGAGATTAGAATTTCGTTGTGATCTCATAGCAAAGCAAGCTAATCATTACAGGTTGGGAGAATTAAGGGCCAGACTATATTATTATTATTATTATTATTATTATTATTATTATACATTTTTCTATACCCCACCTTTTTCCCTGATGGGACTCAAGGCAACTTACAGACATAATGATGTTCAAATTGTTTGGCTGTGTGTTAAACAAATAACTGACATGGGAAGGTGGTGATCCAGACTGAGAGCATGCTGGGGGTTGGGAGGAAATAGGGCTTTCCCCCTACTATGGTACCAGTCCTAATTGGGGGCTTCCTCCCTGCTCTCCCTTCCCAGAACACCAGCATGTTCTCTCTTCTCAGGGTCCCTCCCTTCTCATTGTACTCAAACATCTCCCTCTTCCATTCTTCAGCCGTCTCCTGTGTGAGAGAAAAAGGACGCAGAGCCCACAAATGGACATGGCAGTGAAGGCAAAACCAGGTGCACAGCAGGGCTGAGGAAAGGAATAGAGAAGTGGCTTCAGAAATGGGGTTGTGGTGGTGAAAACCAAGCTTAGTAGTTGCATGGGTGGGAAGGGGCAACCACTTTGGAGTAAATGTGGAGGAATGGTGAGCAGAGCAAGAAGGGACACAGCCCCTACTGGGTTAAACAAAAAATGAAATCAGCTGTACAAGGCCAGGCAATGTGAATAATGTAATGTTGAGTTTGGCCCAAAGATTTCACAGTAGTATAGTGACTTGTAATGATCTCAGGCAGGCAAGTAAGCTCCGATAAGAATTAACGAGTTTCTGGCAGTTTGACGGTATGTTTATTTACAATTAACATCCAGAGAGCAGCTCCGAGCCTGCTGCTCTTAGCTACAAGTTGGTCACTCTTTCGCAGCACAAAGGATGCCAAAGTCCAGTCCTTTGTCTCTTATACTTCCCTTTCAGCTCTTCTGGTTCGGGGACAAGGAGGGTGGACTCCTCCCCCCCCCCCCGTCAAAAGAAGAGTCCTCTAAATGCTGCCTTCCTCCTGGTTGCATAGCAATCCCCTCGATGTCATCTACTCCTCCCTACTCTCTGCCTGCAAGCCTTCTGAGTCTGCTGCTCTATCTGAGTCTGGGAACTCTTGGTGAAGGGGGGCTGGACTAACCCACTCCTGCTCTGTCTGTGACTGCATTCCCTCGTCTCCAGAGTCAGACTCTTGCCAGAAATGTCAGATATAGGCTGCAAACCCATGTACACTTTCCTAGATGTAAGCCCCACTGAACATAGTGAGCCTTGCTTCTGAATGAGCATGCTTAGACAGGCACCATTAGGCAAAAGGTTAGATGTATCAGTCTTGTCACAAACCAGGTAGGAACAAGTGGAATGGTAGCTATTTCCCAAAGTTCTAGGACATCATTTAGCAAAACCATTAAGGCAAAAATGAGAGTGCTGAATCATTTCTCCATTCTCAAATGACATCCAAGTGCTTTAAAACTGAAGCTGGATGTATTGCTGAAAAAACCCTTGAGCTAGAAGAAGATTACTTTAGCACTTGAACATGCGATCTGGAAAGTAAAATAATTCTTTATTGAATAGTGACATGAAGAAAATTGTCCTACCACCATGCTTCACCAGATATGATCTAGATAATTATGCCTTTCCTGGGTAAACTCATGTGTTCCTCCCACTTAAATTCTAGTATCCTGAATTTAGTGGATATTAAGGGCAAAACATAAAACTGATTGTCCATCTTCTCTCCCCCCCCCAATCTTTCCCTTTTGCTGGAGAAAGCAAGGCGAGTCAAGCAGAGAGGAAATTTAGTTGCAACAAGCAGAATTGTTTTTTTAAGATCAGCAACACAAAAATTAAAAGGTACCATATTTCTATGTATCTGTTCTTTAGGAACTGATCTAATAATGCCTTTGTTTTCATCATCAGCATCCACTTGAATTACTAATGAATTAATTTACCTTTTGGCAAAGTCAGCTGCTTTTGTAAAAAATTTCCTTTTGTAGTAATATTCCACCAAGTGACCTTTAGCATAGACGTTCCCACGATCTGAGGCTGCAGTCAGGCACTCCAGAGCAGCTTTTAAATTTGGACGTACACCGTGCCCATAAAAATACATAAGACCAAGGATGCCCTGTGATTCCAGGCTCCCATTCCCACAAGCTTCTGAATGCCAAAAGAAGGCCTGTAGGATAAGAATGGAGTTTTGACACATATATAGTGGCAACATGGTTGAATGTGTACTGTACAAAATACACTTACGAGCAGCCTCACTGGCTAGGCAGAGATGTAGACTTGTAATCACCATAACATAACGGCCATTAAATTACATGTCATTGGCACTTTAGCCAACTGATTTGAGGGCTCTCTTATTACATAGACTAAAAAAAGTAAAGGTAAAGGACGCCTGACAGTTAAGTCCAGTCGCAAACGACTGGGGTTGTGGCGCTCATCTCGCTTTACTGGCCGAGGGAGCTGACCGTTTGTCCGCAGACAGTTTTTCCGGGTCATGTGGCCAGCATGACTAAGCTGCTCCTGGCGAAACCAGAGCAGCGCATGGAAGCGCTGTTTACCTTCCCACCGGAGCGGTACCTATTTATCTACTTGCACTTTAACGTGCTTTCGAACTGCTAGGTTGGCAGGATTACATAGACTAGGGGGTACCAATGTGGTTCCCACAGGGGCTTTTGCTGACGCCTACGGGGTCCCCTGCCCTGGCTGAAATCAGGCTTGAAAGAAACATTCTGTTGCAGCCCATAGAACAGGTTGTAGTGTGGCCTTGGTCACAGTTTCTCCTGCTTGTTCACGGTCCCAAAAATGTTGGCAATTCCCAATTGCTGTTGAATTAGAACAAACGTTGATCCGCAGAAAACCCAATTGACATTTTGTTCTGATTCAGCGGTAAACAGCACGTTTTCCTGGGGGAAAGCAGTGGGACAAGTGGAAGTGTGTTTGAGCACTTAATCTTAGAACACAGTCTTTTAAAAAGAGCAAGCCAATGTTTCTATTTACAGCCTGCCAGATGTTTTGCTTAGTTATAAATGCAGAACTTCTCTGATATTTAATGCCTTCTTGTTTTTTGAAATGTTGAGCTCATGGCATTAAGAAAAGACTGGTTGTTAAATTACCCCAGGATGTTCAAGCCTTCCTTCAAATGACTAATGCTGTTATCATGAGATTCAAGTCTGATGTGCCAACCCACGCAGCTCATTAGTGTTTCATTACGCAAACCTGGCCACAAATGTCAAAGGGTCGAAAGTGAATTTTGCTTTTGCCAACGTACAACTTCATTCTTTTTCTTTGTAGTGCTGCTATCATCTTCATTTTATTTCTACACTGCCCTTCATCTGCCGATTGCAGGGTAGTATACAACAGTACATTAAACTATTCTCATAATTGCTGTGGCTCAGTTTCTGGGGCAGGGGGGAATGATTTGAGTTTATATTGGTGCAAGTTGGATCCTTCTTTCTCCTAGGTATTTGAAAGCTAAGGCAAAAATGGCTGAAATGGGGGAAGTGTGTTTTGCTTGAAAACTCAGGGAAGCAAATGGCTTGAGGGGTAAACCACACATTTCACTTCTTGCTCTGGCAACGATCCTAAGTGAGATGGGTATCCGGTACCCTAAATTCAGATAAGGTGAAAGGCTAGTGTGCCTCTTAGTTTATTCTGAAAGGTAGTAAAAGCTAGCTCTTCTAAATGGTTTAATATACCAAGCATGTTTGAGGGGAGACCCTATTCACATAGAGAAAAAATAATAGGTATTTTTCCCTCAATCAAGGAAGAAGGATTTGCCTGTATAACCAGGCTTCTACATGCACTGCCAATGTGCAGCTGGATACTCATAAGTTCTCATAAGTGTCAGAATGGCTGGATCATCTTTTGATGCAAATGGGGATGTAGCTTCACAAAGAGCCACTAGCTCATGGGTAGGCAAACTAAGGCCCGGGGGACGAATCCGGCCCAATCATCTTCTAAATCTGGCCCACAGATAGTCTGGGAATCAGCATTTTTTTAAATGAGTAGAATGTGTCCTTTTATTTAAAATGAATCTGTGGGTTATTTGTGGGGCCTGCCTGGTGTTTTTACATGAGCAGAATGTGTGCTTTTATTTAAAATGCATCTCTTAGTTATTTGTGGGGCATAGGAATTTGTTCATCCCCCCAAATATATATACAGAGAGAGAGAGAGAGAGAGAGAGAGAGAGAGAGAGAGAGAGAGAGAGAGAGAGAGAGAGAGAGAGACCGCACAAGGTCTGAGGGACAGTGGACTGGTTCCCTGCTGAAAAGTTTGCTGACCCCTGAAATAGCTCTTACACATACCTAGTTGCCTACAGCTACAAGCGGATCAGGGGCAGTGCTGCTGTAAAACTTTCTTCCCCTGGCAAAAAGTGCTGCATGTTAAAAGGCACCAGGTACTTAAGAAACACCTTAAATTGCTTGGCAACCTTTCATTGCAAACCAGTTGTGGATACACAAGTATTTTGTACTACTCACTTGATTCTTGCCACAACTAAATCACAAGAGCCTCATTTAACTGGACAGCACACCTGAACCAAGCTTTGTGATGTAAGCCAAAGCAGGACACATACCTTTTTCAGATCCTTTCGATGCTTTGCTGAATACAGCATCCCAAGGGCTGTTTGAGCCTTTACACTTGCTTTTGGGTTCCCGTGGTCTGCAGCAATAAACCATAAACTGGAAGACATAGAAAAACATGAGTGGCATGGTTGGCCCGTTCCTCTTAAAACAGGCATAGGTAACCTGTGGCTCACTGACTGATTTTATATGGGGAGAAGCAATGGACAGAGCTACACTGGTAAAGAAAAAGCGATTTATGTGTGTTGCACGTGCGATATGGGACGCGGGTGGCGCTGTGGGTTAAACCACATCCTAGGGCTTGCTGAGCAGAAGGTCGGCGGTTCGAGTCCCCGCAACGGGGTGAGCTCCCATTGTTTGGTCCCTGCTCCTGCAACCTAGCATTTCGAAAGCACATCAAAGTGCAAGTAGATAAATAGGTACCGCTCCGGCGGGAAGGTAAATGGCGTTTACGGGCACAGCTCTGGTTCGTCAGAAGCGGCTTAGTCATGCTGGCCACATGACCCGGAAGTTGTACGCCGGCCACATGACCTGGAAGCTGTACACAGGCTCCCTCGGCCAATAAAGCGAGATGAGCAGCGCAACCCCAGAGTAGTCCACGGCTGGACCTAATGGTCAGGGGTCCCTTTACCTTTATGTGCAATATAACATTGTGTCACCAGATGGCGATGTGGAATCCCATTTTTCTCTACCTGTTTTCCCTGTTTAAATTTGCAATGCTTTAAACTGAAATGCTTCTTTGATGTGTCTAGATCCAGCCCAAGACAGATGAAGCAATGGAAGGTGGAGAGTTAAAAAGCCCTCTGTAAGTTATCGCTCAGACCTCTGGCAAAATTAATCTGTTGTTCCATCTCCTGGCAGCCAAACCCATTATGTGGAGGTGATGGAGAAGGGAATGAAATGTATTTTAAAAGGTGATAGCATGCACGGACAAAGTGGCTCTGTCCCTGCCCACCAATGACACCTGACAGATTACTCCTAAGTGAATACTGGCTTTGACAAGTGAAAAACAACAACAAAGGTTCCCCACTCCTGCTTTAGGGCTGTTCTATATTGCAGTGTCCAGATGCAATTACAATGAAGTGGAAAAATGGCAGACTGAGCCCCTCGTCTCCATGCTGAGAAAATGCACATTTCCTACCAGTAAAATAGCTATGTGGTGTGACGAGGCAAAGACTGTGTGTGTGCGTGAAAGAGGCATTAACGCATGTGACCTTTCTCAAAAGTGCATCCACATAGCACAGATGTCTCGTGAAGGTTACCGTTCAGCATCTTTCTCTGAAATCTCAATTCCACATCCTTCATAGCAAGCTCTTCCAAGGTTGTAGGCAGCGGCAAACTTCAAATGCCTTGCTTTAGGGGAACCAGAGTTGATAATCTTCTCCATATATTCAATTCCCTTTTGCTGTAGGTGACAAAAACAGCAAAAATACACAGCATAGCAAAACGACCAAACACAGCATATGAAATCCATATTGGCAAACTTAACAAAAACATTAACATTCCACTAAATGTAGCAGTTACCAAGGGGGTAACTGTTTGTTACCAGGGGGAAAGTTTGTGGGAAGAAAGGTTTGTGTATCAGGAAACCTAGCCAGATGGGTGGAGTAGAAACAATAAATTATTATTATTATTTATTATTATTTATTATTAGTATAGGACTATTAGGATCAAGGTAAAGTTTTGGGAAATGATACTTCTGCCATTCTAAGGAGGCAGAAATGTATTCCAGTTGGGGAGGCTTCTCTGGCAAGCTTGAGGCACAATCATTGTGTGGCTCGCAGCAGCCAGTCAGAATGGCTGGAAACAGGATTGTCTACATGGATGGAATCTTGGGTTACACGTATTTCATTGGATCCACAAGTAAGGTATGTGATACACAAGGATGTTTGCCTGAGTGATCGTATCTATCTCCAAATATAGCCATCAACATGCTAGGACCTGACCAGAGATTGGTTTTCCTGCCTGTTTGATTTCAGATGGTTTTATGGCTTATGTTTTTAACATATACATGATTAAATACTGTGCTCTATTGGTTTGCTGGCACTGCTCTGGGAGACGCTTGCAGTATAGAAACAGTGATTTCTTTTTAGGTGGTGAATGCCTGTGTTAAGGCAGGCATACTCCTGAGACTCTCTTCTGTGGCATCAAATCAGAGAGTAGTGGTTTGCTGATTGTCGTCGTCCTTTCCCGCAAGCAGTTGTGTGAAAACCCACTTGGTCTTACTTTCACCTTCTATGGGAACCCAGAAACACATCTGGAAAATCCTGCCTCTCTATACCTGCCAACAGACTTGGAGAACAGCCCAGTTCCCCAGGATGTGCTAGAGCATGCTCTGTAGTGATCTTTCTTTTTTCTTCTTTTTTTTTACAAGTACCAATCTGAGTAAAACAGAAAGGGTTTGGTAAATTGTAGCCAGATGCATAGTGTGCCTGATTTCCTCACAATTTTATCTGCTTTTTTCATTTGGTTTCACGTGCAGTATTTCCTTTGGAAATTACAATGACCCCCACCCCGCAATGTAACAAATATATTGCCCTCTAGTGACATTAGGAAATATTTCATATGATTAAGATGGACCGGCAATCAGAAACTTAATACAGTAATTGGCTTTTAAAACTTAATTTAACTGGGCAGCATATAAATTTCTTCATTTTCATTTTTTTTTAAAAAAAAACCTTGTATCAGAATTCACATATGCATACATTCTAGCTCTAGCATGAATGCAGCACTCAGGGGCAGAACTACAGTCGTACCTTGGTTCTCGAACGCCTTGGTACTCGTTTGTTTTGGCTCCTGAACGCCTGAAACCCGGAAGTAAGTGTTCCATTTTGCGAACGTTTTTCAGAAGCCGAATGTCCAACACAGCTTCCACCTGACTGCAGGAAGCTCCTGCAGCCAATCAGAAGCCGCACCTTGGTTTTTGAACGGACTCCCGGAATGGATTAAGTTTGAGAACCAAGGTACCACTGTAGTAGCATTGCATACTACCCAGCATCTATGTAGGCCACCTGGTACATGTTCTCCAGGCTGCTCACAAAAAGTCTAAAACAATTATTTGCTGCATAAATTTATTTTTACCAGTAGAGTGGGGAAAAACCAAGACAGCAGCACAAATGTACAGCAAATTACAGATCTGACTTTGACAGCCTGATTTAAAAAAAAGGCTTGTACAGATTTTTTTAAAAAAATTTTTACTTAGCACCCAAAAGATCATAATAAAAGCACTAAGAAAGTCTCTCTGTGAAAATATTGGACTCTGCCTACCATATTTAGGGCACATTCCTATGATTCTCTGTAGGGCCTCTCAGAGGCCATAGAATATTTTAGACCACCTTTTCCATGGATAGACCTCCTTTTCACTCTCAGGCCTTTGGCGAAACAATCTATGGCCTTTTAAATTGTGGGGCTGGGTTATTGCTTTTGTTTGTTACTATGGTATGAATTTTTGTGTTTTTTATATTGTAAGTTGTCCTCTGATCCTCAGATGAAGGACGGTATAGAAATTTAATAAATAAAAAGCACAGCGCTCTCAGAATTGCGTGTTTGGGGGGGCAAAGGCCCCCCAATAAACTATGATTGCACAACCTGACTTTATCAGTGACTGAATTTGCCAACTGAAAAGGCTAACAGTCTAGAAGCATCCTCTGCTTTCTGGCTCCACAGATTTGCTCTGCCCAATGATGTTATGCTTCAGACATTTGCTTATTAATCTGCACCTTTGAAATTCATGCTGTTAAGTAAGAAAAGTTGTTACCTAATGAATAACCAAAGGGGGGGGACCAATCTGGTTGCAACTTACAGGATCTGGTGGGGTCCCCAGTCCATCATAGTACATTACACCTAGTTGATACATGGACTGAAAATCTGTGTTTTGTTCAAACTGCTGCAATGCCTCTTCATACCATCCCTGTGCAAGAAACAACGAGAGATCAAATACTCAGGATTAAATCTAGCTACTGAAGCCTTTGGGATACAATTGTGCCATTTTAACGTAAAATATTGTAAAGAAAATATAAAATCCAACCCAGAAACTGCAACTAGACATCCTGGAATATGGAAATTATGCGAACTATTTAATAAAACACGTTGAAATGCCTGGATCCAAGCCATGAGAGATGCATGTCACTTTCAGCAGATAACCTTGGAATAAGAACTAGCTGTTTTTGTTATCCTGTTAAACAGGCCAGGTTCTCTGCCTGCTCCCCAAAACAGAAATGCAAAGACTACAGAAGAGAGGTTCTTGGGAAGAAACCACTGGAAAGAACAAGTCACACGAACCCAAAGCTTTGTGTGTGCTTTTGTGATGGGCTGTGTACAGAGAGCAGTTTCCTTCACTGAGGTCACTGGACAAGTCTGAGTTGATATCGGGGTTCCCACTGAGCCACAAAGGATCACTGGAGAAATGGGTGGAGTTCTAAATGGATTTCATTTTCTTCATTTGTATCTAGCCATTGGACATCACAAAGCATGAATGTTAGCAAACTACAGATCTGCATAAAAATGACTTAAGTTTACATAAAACTGACCCATACCCAAATAAAACTACATACAACAACATAAAATTCTGAATCTCTGGCAAATCACTGGATTGCCCCTTAAATTGTTGGGCCCAATTTCAGCACATATTGAAATCAGTAAAATAAAAGTAAAGATGTAAAGCCTGAATAGAATAATATAAGTCCTGAGCACTATAAAAGGATGAATAAACTTGAAATTCTGCATCTTCCTGGCAGGACAGGAAGATTCCCCTTAAAATTTCTCCCCTTACAGCAGATAGAAAATGAGCCAGTTTGAGCATATTACACCAATCTGACCTGGTAAATGGTTGTGAATTTTCCTAACATATTGGCATCTGAATTCTTAATCCCACATTTTGACACTGATACTTTTTCAACACAATTTCAAACTTCTTCATGTATGTATATGGTCTGTGCGCAAAGTCCCACCTCTTCAAAATACATCTGCCCTCTGAGAAAAGAGGCCAAAGGATCTCCATTTTTAATCCGCTTTTCCAGTAACAATTCAGCCCTTGAAAGCAGATACTCGTGACTGTAAATCTCTGTTTAAAAAGCAAAAAACAAAAATAGTATTTGATCCTGAAACTTTAAAACAATATTCATTGCATTATCATCACCTATGAGATGACGTAGTTCTTGTTTTGCTACACTAGAAGCTGCATTAAACAGTCTTCGGACTTTTGATATTGTCTGCATGCATCCTGCGAAATACAACTTGGGGCTTGCAGCCAAAGTAAGTGGCCCCAATCCAAAGATCACCGTACACAACAATATCTGCCTGTGTGTACCAGCTATACAGATGGCACAGTCAATTTTTACAGTGCCTGATTAATCTGGGGAGAAGGAGAGCCAAAATTCAGCCCCCTTACCTTCAACAGCCATATCCACAGGAATATCAAAGCTGACCACACCATCTGCCAGGAAATATGCTTGCGGAACAAACCCACCATTCACTGTATGTGTATTCTTTTTATTTAAAAAAATCTACAACACTCCTTGGCACCTGAGGGGCCCAATCCTGAAAGCAGGCCCATGCACACATTGCACAGATTGCCCTCTTTGTGTCAATGTGCCCGAATGATTTCAAAATGTTCCTGGAAAATAAATCTGACCTTGAAGCAAAATTAAGATCAAGGAACAAAGCTCCTTGTTAACCGGAGGTTCTTTTCTTCCCTGTGTTTAGGAAAGTGGTAGCAGATCCCACAAGCCAGAGGAAGACAATCTTTTCAGAGCTAAGGACTGCAATACTGGTGGCGATAGGTGGGACCAAAGCAAGAAGTAGGTGGGTGTGGGACACTCCCTCTCATCCATGCCCCCTACACACACACACACACACACACACACACACACACACAAACATCCATTCACACAAACACACAAGCACCATCTCTTCCCTTCATTCATCCTCACCCTGGGTGTGGGCTAGAGGCTGCAACAAAAAAGGATGTGTGTGGCTATATACATTGCTTATACACCACAACGGATGAAGTAAAGAAGCAGCACCTCTCTACTAAAGAATATGCTTTCATTCAGCTCAGAAGCTGCAGTGCGCAGGAGTGTTACTTCACAGCAGAGATGGGAATGTGTGTTCTCCAGATGTTGTGAGACTCCAGCTCTCATCAGCCCCAGTCAACTACTGTCAACAGATTTTTTTTTTAATGATACCATCCATGGGATATGGAATGAAAAATCGAACAGCCTAGGCACCAGAGTCTTCATTATACAGTGGATGCTTGGGTTGCGAACGTGATCCGTGTGGGAGGCACGTTCGCAACCTGCAGCACCACATCTGCGCACGCACGGGTTGCAATTTAGCGCTTCTGCGCAAAGCGTGATCGCCGAAACCCGGAAATAACCCGTTCTGGTACTTCCGGGTTTCGGCGGGTCCATAACCCCCAAAAAACGCAACCTGAAGCGTCTGTAACCCGAGGGATGACTGTACACCTTTAGGTGCTAGTTGAAAAAATGTTCCTCTTCAACCAGGACTTTGGTTGACTAACATCCTAGGTCCTTTTAAATGTGTTTGTGGGAGGTTGGGGTGTGTGTTACTGGTTTGTTTTGTTCTTGTTCTTATTATGTATTCAGTGTTTTTGTAGTGTATTTGTATGCTGTAAATCACCCTGAGATCTACAGATCAAGGGCAGTATACAAATTTAATGAATAATAATTACTTGGGTCAGGTTTGAACTCTCCTGATTCAGAAACCTGGAGCTTTGAGATGGTTTGGAGAATGGTCTCGCTTCTACTTTCTTGAGGCAGAGGCTCACTGGTCAGCTCCATTTCTTTCTTTCAAACACTTTCTTTCTGGAATAAATGAATAAATTAGGAGTAAATGCCCAGGCTTGGGAGATTGTGAGGACCACAGAATAATTACTACTTGCGCCTCATTCAGCCATCAAAAATAAGAGATTCAGAAGCTACAATCTAATCCTCTAAGGTTCTCTTCTTAAGAGGAACATCTCATGCTGATTTTTAATACTACCTACATTTACCTTTATGGGAACGCACAGTGCCAGAAACTTTCAAAGGCCTCTTATATGAAGGGCACCTTCTACACTTTGCCTGATCTTGGCCAGGCTCCAAACAGTTGAGAGGCTTGATTTGAAACAGGAGGCCAAAAAAAAAAAAAAAAAAAAGAGATGCCTGATGTCTACACATACCACTAATCCAACATTTGAAAACAAGCAGATATGCTGTTGGCTACATACATACACATTTCCAGGCAATTGAAAACTTTTACTAACAAGGGCTCAAAATAGGATAAGAGAAAGCAAACTTGGGGGGGGGGTCATCTTGTATACTTTTTTTAAAAAGTTTGCTCTGCCCTGCCTTGGGCTCTGCAGAACAGCACAAACATTCTCTCTTTTTCATAATATTTTTATTGCTTTTCCATTTTTAACGTTATAATAACATCATATCTCCCTTTATAAATTTTTAGCTCTACCGAGTCATCGACTTCCCTCCGTTCTGTCATCTGGTTTTTATAAAACACATCCTAAATCCAGAACAGCACAAACATTCTCAGTGTGACAGGGCCCGGCGCAAAATCTTATGAGGTTCCATAGTTTTGCTTTCCTCCATTGTGTTATGGTAGCAACAAATCCTTTGGCAAGTCTTCCCTGCAACATAATGACATTTATTTTGTATGTTTTTAACCTGCGCTTTCCCCAAGAAGCTCAAGGCAGCACACTCCTTGCACTCAACTCTCATTGGGGGTTCCTAGAAGCTGTCAGCATGCAACAGTGGCCACACAACGGCTCTCAAACCCTTGTTGAGTTAGGGACTTCCCCTGCATGTGAAGACAGGCTCTGACAGATTGAGAGGACAAGACCGCTACTGGGCCCAACAGTCAACAAGGTGGTTTCGGCACATGCTGTAGAGAGGGAAGTGATGGGCATGTGAGACTTGTCAACCTGGGAATCTAGAAGAAAGAAAACTCTAATCCTGAACCTCCACTGCCCTGTGGGATATCTTTGGGAGAAGAAAAGGCTCAGGAGTAAACCCTATACAATTCCAGTGTGGAGTCCCTAAGACTGCTGGATAGCATCTTGTACACCTCCTGGCAACTCCTGCAGCCAACCTGGTTCCACAAATGCCTTTAACAGCCTTTGTTTGGACCACATCAGCAAGGCCGAGAGTGGGGCAGGGGTCTTACCATCTGGACATCCCAGGTAAAGGTAAAGGACCCCTGGATGGTTAAGTCCAGTCAGAGGCAACCATGGGGTTGCAGTGCTCATCTTGCTTTCAGGCCGAGGGAGCCAGAGTTTGTCTGCAGACAGCTTTCCGGGTCATGTGGCCAGCACGACTAAACCGCTTTCGGCGCAACAGAACACCGTGACGGAAAACAGTGCACGGAAACACCACTTACCTTCCCGCCGCAGATACCTATGTATATAGCATGCTTTCGAACTGCTAGGTTGGCAGGAGCTGGGACAGAGCAACAGGACTTCACCCCGTAGTGGGGATTCGAACTGCCGACCTTCTGATCGACAAGCCCAAGAGGCTCAGTGGTTTAGACCACAGTGCCACCCACATCCAGGACCTCCATACACACTGCCCAGACTTGCGCCCTGGGGGCGTCACTTCAGTCCTAACGCAGCCGTTTGACTTCACCCCCGGAGGCGCACTCCATTGTCTCTCGAGACAGACAAAGGCCAACAAGAAGCGCCTAAAACTTACTCCAATATCAATCTGTGCCAACAGTCTGTTGCCAGGATCCTAGCAAAGAGTCCTGCTAAGGTCAAAAGGACTTTCCTGACCCTATTACTGTGGAAATAAATGCCTTGTTCACAGACCAAAAGGGATTAACCTCTAAGTCTGGAGAAACGTTTTGTTTACAAGGGGAGATTCTCACACATGTAGGACATGAAGAAGAAAAACTAGGCGCACTGGTGACTTATCCTGTGTTTTAGAAGGTCCCCGATCCTGAGTGAACTTCCTCATCACTATATGGACCCTCTCAGCTTATTATGATGGTGGTCAGTGATGTGATGATGATGATGATGACGACGATTCTGTGACCATGGCTGCCTCTCGCCCCTCCTTCGGAAATCTGGAGGGCGAGGGTGTCCCTTTCCTTCCCCACGTCTCGTCGGAGGAATTGCCCCCAACAGCTGAGCGAAACAGGGAAAGGCGGGTGTGTCTTAATTCGAACCGGAGCTTCTAGAGCTCAGAACACTTTCCGTGCCAGGGGATGGTGCTCAGGTGGTCGCCGAGACTGCGGTGTGCCCTCTGACCATGCGCAGAGTGCACTAGCGCCACCAAAATTAACCCGTGCACCTGTGATTTAGCCGCGGGCTCTGATGCGTGTGTGACTTCAAGTGGCGTTCGAAACCCAGTACTTAAAAATATACCACTGTAACATTTGCGAGGGGGCAAAACCAGGCGCTTTCTTGTGTGCGGGGGGGGGGGGCGGGAGAGAGAAAGAGGGAGAGAAGTGCATGGAAAGAGAAAATGAACCCGCCCGATTCGGTTCCCCCGCGCGCGCGACTCACTGAATTGACCACCGGTTCCCATGGCGAACTGCGCGCGCGCGCGCGCGCTCACTCTCTCTCCCGCTTCTCAGCGTCCGCCTCCTGCCAGCTTCGCGTTGCTTGGCAACGCCGCCTATGAGCCCCCCAGGAAGACCCGCCCTCTCCCAGTGCCCCGCCTCTTCGAGTGCTGCGGCGGGCGCGAGCGCTTGGCGGGGAGCGGATTGTGGGAAGGAGGCGCTGAGGGAGCGGGAATCCTTTGTTCGCTCTGCTGAGGGCGGGGCAAACGAGGGGCGCGCGCGCGCGGTCGGGTCACAGACAGCCCCGCCCCGCTTCTCCTCATCCTCCTCAGTGCCGGTAAGGAGGCGGGATGACAGGGTAATGTGCGCGCACTCCAGAAGCTGCCTGCGACGAGGGAGCATTTCGTTGTCTCCTCAGCAGCAAAACAGGGCAGTCCATCACAATAAACAAACAAATAAATACATAATTTACAACATTGCAACCTAGCCAAAGTCAAGAGGGGCTTCTGGGAAAGTGATGATAAAAAGAAGAGTGCCTCTGAGCATATGCAAGCACGTGAGGCAGGAAGCTACTGGAATAATCTGGCTTGTAATAGCTAATTCCAATTGATATATATGCCTTATGGTTTGCTCACAGTACCAGCTCTCCTGAAGCATTTCGCTGCATGGCTTTGACTGCGGGAGTTTTGTTGTTACCGAAGTAATTTTATTCTGTTATGTTGCTGTGCTTGTGGCTAATGCTAATTTACCCCAAATTGCATCTCCGGAGGGAGGTGCACAAATTTGATGTTTTAATTCTGTCCTTCCTGTCTAGGTGGGACACTGCAGTGATTCCGTGCAAGATGGTCAATTTGAGAGGAAATGCAGCGGTATGCAAACTGCATCCTTCCATGTCTGTGACAGTTAAGACTTCTAGTTTAAAATTACAACTATAGTGTTTTACAGAAAAGCGCTACCTACTCATAAAAGGTAGAGAGTGTCAGGTGCTGGGAAACCTGAGTTACAGATATGTGCTAAAATATTTAGGACTCACTGCTGGTGGCACAGCGGCAGTGACAAAGTGTAAATTGTTCTCTCTTACATTTCTAGCTGTTCTGTAAATTGGCAGCGGGGAGATGCACGCATCTTTCCCTTTACACAAGACCCAGACAAGAGAAGAAGCAAGATTCAAAGCTTTCTTCTTGCTTCATTATGTAGCATCTTAACGATTCTGTCGAAAAATCAGGATTAAAACCAGACTGAATTAGCTCTTGATTCTGTTTCATCAAGAAGCCGTCAAACTAAGATGCTGCATGTGTGCATGGGACAGGAAATATTTCTGAGGACAAACAACTTTAGTGAATGTATTTGCTAGGTTTAGAATTAGTTTTTATCATAGGCCAGATAAACTTTTATAAATTTAAAAAACTAAGTCCTGTGGGCAGTCTACATGAATCTATTCTCTTAACTTAATGTGTTGATTATACTACAGTGGTCCCTGCAGGAGATTGGCACACACACCCATAATAAAATGTGAGGGATTGTGATGTAAGAATAATCTCCGTTTACTATCTTAGTTGCTAATTGTTAGATATTTCTTTGCTTAACTCCCTTATCTGAATAAACTCTTTATGCCTTCTATTGCCTTTAAGTCAGTACAGTGTGCTAGATGGTTTCCATTTAGATGGTATGTGGTTCTAGATGTTTCCAGTTCTATTGTTTACTTGTATGGAGATATATAATAACATACTTTAGCCAAGTCCGGCATAAGAAACACAAAGGGTACCAAGAGCAACTATTATCCCAAACTAATGAGTTGGCTTGCGTGGATGAAAGATCCTGTGCTTGGCAACCATTGACTGTCTCTGGGGGTCAGGAAGCCCTCCCCCTTACTAATTCAGAATGAACCTATGTATGCATTTCCTCCACATGGGACACAAATAGTAACTTGAGGAAGCAGTAATTTAAAACCAGGAAAATGATGGGGGTGAAGAAAACCCCAGCTTCTCAGCCGACTGAGTTCCTGTTTACTGATCTTAGCCACATCTATAGTTTGGTTCTTAGCCATTAACCAGTTTGCAGCCTTAGGCAAGCCACTATTTCTTTGTTTCCTATATGTACTATGAAAATAACAGCACTCAACTATGTCACTGGGCTGTTGTAAGGATTACTAGAGATAACATATATGAAGCAATTAGTTTTTAATTATTATTTTCCTGGAACATGGACAAATATCAATCCAAATTATTTTCTTGCTCATTACTTCCACCTAGATCCTCTCAAATATTTAAGACACCAGTGCTGAAGTAGTGAACCACTTTAGTATCTGCTGCATATGGAATTCTTTGGTTCAAGTGTTTTCATGACCAATCACATTGTAAGACTTCTTGCTTCACCTATTATAGAAACAGGCTGCAGTTTAAAGGCATTTAAATATAGAGCCTGTGGCTGATCATAGAACTTAAGATTCCCATTAGGCTGCCCAGCATAGCTTTATCCTTGGCTAACTGGTTCTAGCAGGTATAACTCCCAGCTCTCAAACCATTGAACTGCTTACTATGAGGTCCTGAGTCCAATTCAGTATTAATCTTTAACCTTTGATGCTGCAATCCTAAACACACTTGCTAATAAATGCTAAGCCCCACTGAACGCTCTTTAAAGAAACATGCCTATAACATTGAGCTATGAAGGCTGAAATGATCTGGGTCCAGGATATCTGAAGAAGCACTACCCAATAGGCTTTCTCATACCTTAAATAAGAGAGGAACTGCTATGGATGCCCCTTCATTCCGAGCTTTTGTGAGCAGTGACAGCCAGCCAGCCAGACTTCTTTGTGATAGCATCCACTCTTTTGAAGCACCTTGCTAAGAGAGGCTCAGCTGGCTACCTCCTTCCCTATATCCAGGTGAGCGATTATGGTGCTGCTTATTAATTTTTTTAGTGCCTTTATGGGTAGTTGACTGTTTTAATGCTTTGCAGCATTATCTTTTCTGGTTTCTGGCCTTATTTCTTTGCTTAAGTATCTCAAATGCATTTTGTCCAAGACCCACTTCAGAAGGAAATGTCAATGCTTATTACAGAGGGATTGTTTTGCTTCCTGCCTTCTTCTCTGGAGGATGCTGCAAGGGGAGGGGGGCAGACTGCGGGTGGCTGAGTGTGTGGGTGTGTGATACGTGTCCAGCTGTACTGTGCTCCATGGCTGCCCCACCTGCCATACGTCTTTCCTGTTCCCTCCCATCTCATAAGCATAGCAAACACAGGATGCATGGGGAAAGCAACAGCAGGAGCCAATCAGGACACAGCAAGGCGGGTCGAGTGGCATGTGCTCTTGTTTGTGTACGTGCAAAAGACAGCTCCCAGCAGAGAGGGCGGGATTGCAGCCAGAGTGTGTCTCTGTTCTTTAGCTGGCACTGCCAGTCTTGGGTTAGATTCACTGGATAGAGTAAAGCTGTGCTGGAAGTCAACCAATCCAGCCACAACTTTTGCCACAAGTGTACTGGAGGCAAGAAGGCAAGAAGAAATAATGTTACTGTTGGATTGCAACACAGAGGTAATGCTTGGAAAGCCTTTCTTTTTAATGTGTTTTTAGATTTCTAGATGTTAACATTGCTGGTTAAACGCAGACTTTTAAGATCAATGAGAAGTCATACTTCTGCAATGCAGCAAATGCTTCATCATTTTCATCATAATTTATTGGGAAACTTGGCTTTTGCTACTGAGGGGGTGGTAAATCACATTTAGGAACAATAAATGTTTCAAACATTTATCTGACTTGTAGGCTGATGGGCAGAGCCACCTTCTGGAAGCTGGGACTGAAGTGAATTTAGCTGCTGATGGATTTTGTCAGTCCCCAGCTCATCTGGCTGCTTGTGGAGGACATGCTTTCTTCCTACTTTGGCAACAGCAGACAGGAGCCAATCTGAACCAACAGGTATAAATTATGTTTTCTATTTTTCAGGAAGGCAGTCCGGTTCTAACAGACCCCATCCTCTTAAACAATAGCTGTCCATTCTAGTGTAACACTTAACACTACGAACAAGGTTGATGCAAAGCTAGATATGCTAGAATAGTTTTGATAGTACTCCGGTTTAGCATATACTAGGTGCCATTGTATAGCAAAATGTAAAAAATCACTATTTGGGGAGAGAGTAAGTTTGGTTACAATGCACATATTTTCCCAGTGGGGCCCAATCCAGAGAACTGTGGGCTGTATGTCTAATTCTGTTGCAGGAGTTGGTCTTGGTTTGTGAATTGTGCCCTTAAAGATAAGGATTTTTGGATTGGAGATTGTGGCAATTTTAAGTAGTACAGCACTACGCTAGAGATCCCCACCACTTTTATAGTAACTGATTACAAACATTATGTATGGCTGTGCTTACAAAAGGAAACCTCTCTATTTATTCAGGACTGGATTGGGGAAGCTCCAATTCACAAGGCAGCTAAAGTTGGGAGTTTGGAGTGTCTCACTTTGCTGGTTGCCAGTCATGCTGACATTGAGTAAGTGTACAAATTCAATTACTAATCACATAATGTATCCAAACAAAGCTATGGTGTTTATATTGAGGAAATGTGAATGGAGATTTGAATATGAATCCTAAAGTTAGCAACAACAACAAAAATAGCTATTACTGATCTCTTTAGTTTTGGGAAACAATGCAAGGGGAGGGGGATTATTACAGTGGAGTTATTTTGATTAAATAAAATATGCTGTACAAGTTTGAATTGCAGTTTAATTTACGAATAATCACTTGCACACAACTTTTACAATGGCCTTTGAGGCAAGTTTGGTAAAGGATGGAAATTTAGGTCCCGATATACTTTAGTTAGATATACTTAAGTTTTACTGAAATCAAGGGGGCTTAAAATTAGCTATGCCTAAATTGTCATGTTGATTTCAACATAACAATCATGACCCTTAGTTAGATCAGAGCCATGTAGCTCTATCTTACACATTTAGCCAGAAGTAGGTCCTATTGGATTCAATGTAATTTATTCCCCCCAAAACAATGCAAAGGATTCCCAACTAAACTTATTGAGACCCACTTTTGGGTATTTAGAGAATTGCACTCTTAAAAGTGTTTTTAAAATTCATAATAGTTCACTTAACACTTGTTATTTCACTTTACTTTATCAATAATAATCATTCAGTCAAATGTATTGATTTTGTTTTAATTCTCTTTTCTTAGCTTGTGCAATAAGAATGGTGAAACAGCAGAAGACCTTGCATGGGCTTTTGGATTTTTGGACTGTGCACAGTTCCTCAGGAAAATGAAACACATTCAAAACAGGAAAGCAATAACACAGCTTAGTTACTCTCTGCATGGTGACAGCTTGCTTAAAGACACAGAGGCAAGACAGAAACGAGCATATGAAAGCAAGGGATCCATAAGCAAGAAGAGAAGGAGATCAAATGGTATGGCATTTAGCTTTCACTAGACAACAGATACAAGGCAGCTTCTTCAAAGCACAATGTTTTATCTGACACAACTTCTATCTGATAAAAGATGTATCAAACAGGTACAGTGAAAATGGACATATTCATTTGTATAGTAGGCTAGCTTACACACCCACACCCCTCTAACCTGGCAAGCAAGAAACCAGAGTTCAAGGGCATGTTCCAGCCATGCAAAAACACTCAGGTGGAGGGTGGGGTGGAGATGAAGCACAACTGGTGTGATGTGTGGCCTGGAGAGAGCCCCAGGACCAGACGGGAAGGCCTGGAAAGCCACATTTGACCCCTGAGCCCAAGGTTTCTCACCCCTGCCCTAGGACACTTCAATCACAGTAGTGCAAGTACAAAATATACAGTGGTGCCCCGCAAGACGAACGCCTCGCAAGACGAAAAACCCGCTAGACGAAAGGGTTTTCCATTTTGGAGGCGCTTCGCAAAACGAATTACCTTATGGGGTTGCTTCGCAAGGCGAAAAAAATATTGCATCCCCCCGTGGGTTTTTTTCGCTTTTTTCACCCTTTTCTTAAGCCGCTAAGCCGCTTATCAGCTGTTCCGCTGATAAGCCGCTTAACAGCTGATCGCTGGAAGCCGCTTGACAGCTGTAGCGCTAATCCGCTAAGCTGTCAATGGGCTTGCTTCGCAAGACGAAAAAACCGCTAGACGAAGAGAATCGCGGAACGAATTCTTTTCGTCTAGCGAGGCACCACTGTATTTCAGATACTGTTAGTTATGCAACCTAATCCTGAACAGGCTTACTCAGAAGTAAGCCCACTCGATTTTAGTGGAAATTCCTAGTAAGAGTGTTTAGTATTACTGTCCCAGTCTAGGAACCCTATCCGTCCTCCTTAATCAGCACCCATTTAATATTACCTCCTCCAATGTGAGGAATACAGATTGCACACTTATATAACATTATATACCAAGTGTCATTTCCTCACCACACAGCAATATGCACTTAGAATTAAGGATAAGGGCTCCTTCCAGGACAGGTAACAGGTATTTCATGTATCTGCCTAGGCCTTCTCAAAAGGTAAAGGTAAAGGTAAAGGTACCCCTGCCCATACCTTCTCAACTCTTTTAAAGGCTACCGCAGCCTCTCTTGACATTTTGAGAACACAGCCCCAAACAATTTTTAAAAATGTTTACAGTTCATAGCCATATTATTGTGTTCTTATGCTGCTACTGTATAGCTGGTCATCTCCACTCATTTTAATTGGATGATTTGTTCTGTGTGTTCAACCGTTGCTTTTGTTTTGTTTTGTTAAAGTTCTAAAGGGGTTTTTTTTGTTTAAAAACTCTCTATGGTCATTATGCTGCTTATATAAGTTGGAAAAATGACATAAAATGTTCTAAACAGAAAAGAAAGCTGTAACAACCTTGCCATGGTGAATCTGTATGCAAGGGGTGGGGGGAGAGCATCTAAGCTGCCAAAGGGAGTGGGAGTAAGCAACTACCTCCCACAAAACTGATTTCTAAGACTGATATATGCCAAGATGAAACCGAATGCTATGTATAGGTTAGCAAATGCTTAATTCAGATGCACGATTTATATATGAAATACAAATATTCTCTTTGCATTTAAATAGAATAAAGATGAAGTCTTCAATGTCACTTGAAAGCCAATTACTGCAAGAAGACGTGTGAACACCAAGAACTTTACAAAGAAATAAGTCTGCATCTCAGAACCAAATATTTTGAACAGTGCCTTCTAAGAAGGAGAATGGGTTGCTTCTTGAAGAAGATTTTAAAAAATATTAATTCCTGTATTCACACAATAAAATATATATATGTATAAACTGTGCCCTCTCTTTCTACCATCTATGCCCCAAGTAACTATGTGACATCTAGCACTGATTTTGTGATTGGTATTTTGTTCCTTCCACAACAAATGCTCCACATATATACACACAAACACACTCAAGGAGTGCAGAGGAACAAAGATGGTCTATTAAAAATTAGCATTGTTATGAGGTCCCAAGATCCACTTTACAATCACCTTTAACCAGTGTTCAAACAGAGGATTAAAATGTACATGATTTTGTTGAACAGTGTATACTCTGAACAGATATGTATAGGATTGCACTGTTAGGATCAGATTATAAATGCAGGAAAGCCAGCTATTAGGAAATAACAATGTTTAATAGTCAGGTTTTATTTGAACCCCCCTCCCATTATTTGGACTCTAATATATTGGATTAGGGACACAGGTGGCGCTGTGGGTTAAAGCCTCAGCGCCTAGGACTTGCTGATCGAAAGGTCGGCGGTTCGAATCCCTGCTGCGGGGTGCGCTCCCGCTGCTCGGTCCCAGCGCCTGCCAACCTAGCAGTTCGAAAGCACCTCCGGGTGCAAGTAGATAAATAGGGACCGCTTACCAGCGGGAAGGTAAACGGCGTTTCCGTGTGCAGCTCTGGCTCGCCAGAGCAGCGATGTCACACTGGCCATGTGACCCGGAAGTGTCTCCGGACAGCGCTGGCCCCTGGCCTCTTAAGTGAGATGGGCGCACAACCCCAGAGTCTGTCAAGACTGGCCCGTACGGGCAGGGGTACCTTTACCTTTACCTTTATATTGGATTAGCATATTTATTTTAACAGGTGGAGCAACATAATACTATGTTAAGGTAAAATAAATAATCACTGCTTAAGTGTGTTTGTGTACCTATATGTATTTACAGAACTTCCGGTAGTTCACCCTGATCATCTAAATAGCCATTTAAATAGTTTTTGGTCGTTGAGGAAGACACAGGTTATAATAAGCATCTTTGTTCCAGAAATCTGGACCCTTCCATCCACACCAGCCCTGTACAGAAGAAAAACAATACACTATTAAGTCTGTTGCTTCTAATAAAATAGCTGGCATTTTAGTAAAATTGATATGAATGCCAGAGGTTTTGTTCTACTAATTCATACACACAAAGGATAACGAAACACCTCTTGGTTTATTCAGCTCTGTTGGGAATGTGCAGCAGGAAACCTAGGCTTGCAATTCCTCTTCTCTCCCCATCATGGCCAGATTGGAAACTTTTGCACCCACTTTTGATTAACTATTGTTTAAAATTATGTCTGAAGCCTAAATTGTAATTAATCTTAAGCATGGCTTATTGCAACAAACCAGCTTCATAAACAATGGTTTGAAGATAGCTTGTTTCCAAACAAGATACAGTTACATCACCATTTGTCAGGTAAAGATTAAGAAAAAAGTCATGGTTAATGATAGAGAAGTGAATCACAGACTTTTTAAAACATGTCACAAAATATTTGCTTTCAGTATTAACATATGCATTTGGAATGTGAAGGCAGAGTCTCACCTTTTCTAATATAATATGCAGATCCTCTGCTCCGGTATAATGTGGGTCCAGGATCAGAAATCTTATGTGCCCTGTGATCTCATTCCATGCTACTCCTAATATTGTGTGAGCCAAGACTCCACCACCTGAATAGAGAAGAGGAGAGAAAGAAGATGGAGAGGTAAGACAGTACATTCAAAGACAAAATTATCATTTGCTAATCATACTTTTAAATGATCCTCTGAAGTCAAGCAGGGAATTTTCATTTCTGAACATCTAAAAGTCAATTCTAAAAGCCTTTCGTGGAAATGCATGGTAGAAGAAAACTGGACAAAGGCTGAAAGAAGCCAAAATGGAACTGTGCAGGAAATAAGCTATTATAGAGAAACATGCACAGGACTGAAAATAAAATAAGTTAACTGAGAAGGAATTCCAATTGTGTTCAATGGGGCTTACTCCTTAGTAAGTATATTTAGAATTGCACTCTGTTTTGTTTTCAGCAATATAACCACTCAAAACAACTGATAAGAAAACATCATGTATGATCCTTTAAAAAAAGTCTTTTCTAGAGGTTAGGAAGTCTAAAAAAAAATGCCCAAACAGTATGAAACATCTGCATAAAACAGGGTGTTTTTTTTAGTGTCAACAGCAAGTTGAGAACAATGTGCTGAACAGATGAAAAAAGGAACAAGTGAACACTGCATTTTCTGTCTCTGGAGGTTGACATAAGAGCACATCAAGTGGGCAAACATAGGCTAAAGCATAAAATTGTAAAAGTAGGTCCTTTATCTTATTGGATGTTGACGTACACTATCCAGCTCATAAGTTGTGTTATCCCATTAGTGGGAATGGAAGTTGTGTTGTTCCACCATGTGAAGAGCACCACTCTTGTGATGTTCAAATTGGGGCTGAGATAACTGAATCATTTTGCTCCCACTCCCTCTTCTACAAACTTGGACCTTGGAAACTGAATAGAATGTCTAAAATTACAGGAGACACCTTTGGCAGTTGATGTGGAAATCATCTGAAAACATGCCTGGGTGCAGTACATCTTTGCCACAGGTGCCATTTGTGAAAACAGAGGGCAAGGAAGACATTCAAATTGTATGGATAATTACAAGGTCTCTTGAAAAGTAAGTTTAATTAAGCCCCATCTTATTTCTTAAGGTGGGACTTAATTAGACTTACTTTCCAAAGTAAGATGGGACAGAAACAACTAGTGGATGAAGGTCAGCTTAGATGTTCTTTGGAAATGGACCATTGAACTAATAGACTCAACATTGTCAGTAGTGAAAAAAGTTGCCACAGACATAGCTTTACATTCTGAGCCGTGTGTTCCAAATTCTCACATGATACAGCTCTTCCCAAGACTGCATCACCTCCAAATGCAAATAGAGGATCACATGACTGAAAGGTGTCCATTTATAAAAAGGAAAATGTTGGTAGAAGCAGCTTTTCCTGGATGTGCTATTTTCTCCCAGGAAAAATAGTTGCAGAACGTTCAAACATTTAACAAGCAATCCCTTATCTGTGTGCTAAAGTAGCACAGTCCCAAGATAGGGGTTAAGAAAGTAACCTGAATCTCCAAAGCCAACACACTACTTTTAAAGGGTCAGTAGCATATTTAGAATAGAAAAGTTGGGATAATGTGGATTGGGTGGTATTTAAAATCTTACCAATCATCACTGGTGTTCCCTCAGTCTTGAAATGATTAGCAAGTTCTCTTCCCTGAGAAGCCAGCTCAGACCCTTGGCTAGAAGAAAAAAATGTCATCGTTTTCAACTAGTGCTTAAATTGTGGGTGGGGGGTTCATAAAAGCCCAAGTTCCAGTCCATTATATTCCTCACAATCATGCACACAACAGCCTGCTAAAAGCAGTAACATCACAAAAGACTGAGCCCCCTCTGCCTCCCCCCTGACCTGTGTTTTGAGCATTGCTTTCAGCAGTACCCACCTAAGGTGTGTTGCAATGCATTCCCCTGAAAACACGGTAGTCAGAACTACTGGTAATGTGTAAGTTGTAGTATTCTCGGTTGAAAAAAAACACCTCACTTTAAGTACTTCAACAGATAAATGGTATACTGGACTTTCCTATTTTCATTAGAGAAATATTGGAAGGAATGATATTGGCATTGCCACCTATGACAAATAGTTTGTTGTTGTTGTTTAGTCGTGTCCAACTCTTCGTGACCCCATGGACCAGAGCACGCTAGGCACTTCTGTCTTCCACTGCCTCCCGCAGTTTGGTCAGACTCATGTTGGTAGCTTCGAAAACACTGTCCAACCATCTTGTCCTCTGTCGTCCTCTTCTCCTTGTGCCCTCCATCTTTCCCAACATCAGGGTATTTTCCAGGGAGTCTTCTCTTCTCATGAGGTGGCCATTAGAGCCTCAGCTTCACGATTAGGATATAACATTAGGATATTTTTTTACCTCGAAACTGGAATCAATTTTACAAAGGTTATAGTATTATATCAGTGGTAAAAATGTTGTGTTTGGTCCAGAATGAAATTACTATTGAATAATATGTCCTGTCTTTAATTCCATTTTAGAGTTGACCACCATAAACAAAATAATCCAGAATCAATATATTTTTACAGTCTCTTGATAATGAACATAATGGTCATTAAATGACAAAATATCCAATCGCTATCCACTCAGGTGCTGACTGTTCTTTTTGTTAACATGTAATCTGGTGCCTTATCTGTCATTGAATGGTGTATTCTATGATTTGTGCTTTGGTATTGTGCTTTGGTATTGTGGCTCATCCTCTGAGGCACTTGTTTCTTCACCCAATTCTTGAGCCATCTTGGTTTTGTTAGAAATTAGGAACAGAGGAAGCTACCATACACTGAGTCAGACCACTGATCCATCCAGTTCAGTATTGTTTACACTTCCTGGTAGCAGCTCTTCAGGGTTTCAAGAAGCAGTTAATTCCCAGCTTTACCAAGAGATGCTGGGGATTAAAGCTGGAACATTTTGCATGCAAATCATGTGTTCTGCCACTAAGCTGCAGCCCTTCCTCAGTTTTCCCCATGAGCATTCTTACCTGACAAAGAGTATTTTTGAAGTTATCCCTAGGAGTTGATTCAGTACAAGCTGCACTTCGATAGAACCAATCCATTGGCGTGATCCAACAAATCCTGGTTGCTTGTCTCCAACATCAACTAGAGCCTTTGGAACCACCACAAACGAAAATACAAAAGTAACAAGTCATTTGTACCATAACTGTAATAATAATAATAATAATAATAATAATAATAATAATATTTACCTGTCTACTACTATTTTAAATCTGGTTTATTAGAAACGGGGTAAGGAGGGGGAAATATCTTTACAAAATTAAATAATTATTCATCACAATTGATATGCAATTTTATTAACATAAGGTGTGCTGTGGAAAAGCTTCTTAGGCTAAAATTGACTTAAGATGTTACATCTGACACCAAAACTGTCCCTGCCATAATAAAGTTTGCTTTTAGCCAGTATATGATAAATATCAAAATAGAAAATGTATATAACTGTAATTTTAGGCTAGGATCCTTCTGCCCAACATGGTGTATGCAGGAGCCTTTTATCACGCGAGTGTCCATTTCCAACCTAAAGTGGAATGCAGACACAGGTTTGCCAGCTCAGTGCTGCAGTGATGGGGCACAAACAAAAAGTGGAGCACCCAATCATTCAAAATGAAAGCTTCAGAAATGTCAAACTGCATACAGTCTGGTAAGTGTAGGTGAGCTATCCCAAACATACAATTCCACTGTGAGCTGTTGTTTTTCAAGGAACCCAAACCTGGAAGTCTTCAGTACCTGTTGGATTTCCTTGTGTGTTGGTATTGATCGGTCCATGTATCCCTGATGCCTGAACCATGAGCATATAGTCTGTAGAGACCGATAGGCACAGCCCCAGCCATTATCATCAATACGATCCTGCATGTAATGATGGTAACTATATGTGCCATATACCACATACACCTGGGTAGGAAAGAAAAAGCACATTGTAGTCCTGCATGTCAGGTTCAGAATATTATTATGATAGTAATTTTGTATTTCAAATTGGTATTTTTATTACTGCTGTTACTAATTTTATTAAAAGTATTTTTATTAAAGATTTCTGGGGGCCATAAAAACCAACAACAATATGCTACTAAAGGGAAAAAAGGATGGAGAGCCAACAGGAAAGCAAGCAGAATCAGGTAGTAATTCTTCATAATTTGTCATAAAGTGTTTAATAACCATGTGGAACAGTCATTGAGAAAGAAGTCCAGGGAGAGCTGTCTAAGAGCAGCTAGTCCCATCGTGTGTTCTGTGCTGTCTCCCCTCTCCTTTCAATACTGCCAGTATATTTCCCAGTAGAAGACAGTCAATTTGTTTGCAAATTAGGGGACAGGAACTAGGATACCGC
Organism: Podarcis melisellensis; assembly: GCF_964234715.1. NCBI lineage: Eukaryota > Metazoa > Chordata > Lepidosauria > Squamata > Lacertidae > Podarcis > Podarcis melisellensis. Next base: position 50,500,587 of record NC_138541.1, read on the forward strand.
TAAGTATGCATGCACTAGGAAGAACCATCAATGACAAAATGTTAACTGAAATTCCCAAGAAGAGCCTCCCAGTTCTCTTGCAATGAGGTCAGCATATGTACCTGTTTCCTTATTGGGCCATTAGATGAGAGCAAGTACAAATGAAACTCACCATCCCAGACTCTATACCAGGTGGGTTGAGATGTACATGTGGGTTCCTGAGATACCCATCTTTGAATGGTTCATCTGGAAAATGATAGGCATTAGCCCTTCGGAAATAAGGTCTGTCAAACGGTAGATTAAACCGTCTATGTAATTCCTAAAAGCAAGGTAAAAATGAGTGAGAGTGTATCCATAGGGAACAGAAAAGCCTTTGCAGATTTCAAGCCACCCAGATTCTCTGAAGGAAGAATCAGATGGTGTGAGAGATGTGCGGACGACACGGAATCCAGTAACCTAGCATTTCTTCTTTCTCTTTGCCTGGATAATATGTAGAGGAAAAAACATGTGGCAGCATCACGCTCCAACTTTCTCTCACCCCCCAAAAGCAACCCATGAAATAGCGCAGGAAAAGGGAAAGCTTGGAATTTGATGACATCACATTACATCCTTCATTTCTGTGCATGTTACCAGAGGAGGGAGCAATGCTGCACTACAGCTTTTGGCAGTAGCCACACACATATATTGCAATGTCTGCCTTTATTTGTACTGAGTGTCCAGCACACACTATAAGGAATCCCTGTGCAAATACAGAGCACTTTGTATATAGAAAAGACACACCCACTCTCCTCAGGCCACACCCCCACCAGATGTGCTCCATACATTTCTTGAAGACTTTTGCCTGGCTGGAAGGTCTCCTGCATAATTCCTCTTGCTTAACTGGATGGAGGTTGGAGAAGCAAAAGTGAATGAAGAAAACTGATTTCTGCATGGCTGTGAGGTAGCCTATTTTACAAAGGTAAGCACCTGAGTTATATCCACTTGATCCACTCACTTTGGACACACCCAGCATCAACATGCAGCCCAAGGAAGGTTTCCTATGGAGGGATGTGACCTTCAAGCTGAAAACAGTCCCCCATTCTTGTGCTATTTTAAAAATATCATAGTCGGAAAAACAGTATACATCATAATCTGTATGGCAGTACATAGGCCACTTGATAGTAATGAACTTCAGTACATAGAACCTAACATAACTTTTTAAAGGCCAGTTTAAACTAAACCTTTATTAAACTAATAAAGAGAACTATAGATTACTTTTATTAATAATTATATAAAGTAAAACTATTAACTATGCCGTGTTTTGGTCATCACCATCCAAACAATCTTTCAACATAAGGTACCTGTCTGTAAGTCTCCAATTGCTGATCAGAAATGCCTGTAGGATATGAGACTGTTACAAGGTGTTTTTTTCCTGGTAGCATGAAATGAAATTGTTCAGGCACCACAACAGTTGTTCCTCTCATATATTTCAAAATGCACTTTTCCATATCAGTTAGCTGTGTATGAATCGCATTCACCAGGAGACTTCGTACACTGCAAGATATTGATGAAACTATTTAAGAACACCAGAAAATCAGAATTACTTTCTTACTCTCAAACTATGTGTATTCTTCAAGAGATGGAGAGAAAGTCCTTTAATAAGCTGCTTTGCTACACTTTATACATAAATACTGGGGTTAATAAGAATTGACCAGTGAGTGTGCATATGCGAAAGAAGGCATGGAGCATGTGCTCAAGATGACAGAATTGACAGGGGATTTTGCACATTGGTCAATGTTTTAGATTAGAGAGTCTAATAAAAAACTTAGGATACATCTAAACAGCTTTTTGTAGCCTTTTTAGATTTATCAGCAGCTTTTGATATGGCAGACAGAGACCGTATCAGGAATCAACTGAAAGAAACCAATACAGATTGAGGACTACTCGTTTTAATTCAATAATGACATACTGGCACATATATAAGAGTAAAATGAGCCTGCTTATTGGCACCTAGTCAGTTTAATATTTCTATAAATGGCAGTCTATATATTGAAAACAGAGGATGCATGCTCCATTGCAATACATGGCAGGATTACATTGTACTGCATACTATCTCTTCCTTGCTTAGGCTTGAAGAAACTTTTTAAAGGGTTTATAACATTTTGTATGCATAAATATAAAGTAGCACTACCCAAAGTTTACCAACACTGTGCCTTTTTCTTCTCGTATCATGGTGTAGCTGAAATAATACTTCTCTCAAGCCCAATGAAGATAACTATTCCCTGCCAGAAGATTTTAATTTATTTCCAAGTGCATAACCTCTAGTTATAACATTGGGTTATGTAATGCACACCTTTAGGTATTTCAGTCTTTCTGAACAATCTGCTTCTTGGGCATCTACTTTTCTGAGTAACAAGATAACAATTCAGCACACTTCTTTTCGCCCTAATTATTACAACTGTAGATTTAAGGATGTTATAAGATTCAGCAGAGATATATCCACCTTCGCATGATAAATATGCAAAGATCATACAATAGAAAAACTCAAGCACATCATTTATACATAATCTACTTACTTCCGCCACACTTCTTCTGGAGACACGGAGACAACAGCATCAACTGGCAAGGTCATGCTTATGTAGTGATGCCCCCTGCTCTCCTTTTCAATGATTGGAGAAAGAGGATCTAACGAAGTTGTCATTTCCAGCATAAGATCTATATTTACTATAGGTTGCTGTAAATAATAAAAATTTAAATGTGCAAGCTGTGCAGTTTACTGCCCTTGTTTTCCTTAACAAAGCACAAAATATTTTTTGTGGAGGAAAATATCATTCTTAAAATTGACCATGTTAAAAGGGTTAAACACCTTTTTCCTCCAAGCATCACAGTTCCAATCCAAATTAGGTGCCCTGTAACTGCATTTAAAAGAAATTAAGAGACAAAGATATCTACCATCTCCTCTAATTTGGCCCACAGACTTGCAAGGAGGTGGGGTAGGGGGTTGAGTTGACTGATCAATCCACTAGTGCAGTATTATATCAAAACAGCAGGACTGCTATGATCTGTTGCAGGCAGATCTGCTGGGAACATGTTAGGATCTGCAAGTCAACAATCACAGATGTGATTTTAAAATTTTATCTGAATGTGTAAACTTCTGCATTTACACCAAATGCATGATTTGGCTATAAAAATGTCACAGTGGTTTCACTCACTCAGTTCTACAAAGCCATAGCAAGGAAAGGTAAACATACCAGTTCTTGTAACTTTTTATCTTTCTTTTTTGAAAACCTGCGTTTGTTATCATCTTCCTGCTCAAATCTGAAAAACAGTAATAAAATCAACTTATACTGAGAAATGAATATACTATCAGAACCCTCAAAAATCATTCTTATTTTTGTTGAGCTATACTCACTGAATAAATCGTAGTATCTCCTTACATGCGGAATCATCTGTAAGCTCTGTTGCAACTGAATTTTTCCCACTATTTGGCCACAGATACACCGAGCTGTGACAGATTCTGAATACCAGCACATCTGAAGCCAGTTTGGCTGAAAGATCACTGAAAACAAACTTCAGTGCCTCTTTTGTTGACGAATCTAAAACACACAGAGAAAACAAAGAAGATGAAAGGAATTGGGGAGATAGTTGCACACTTTAAATATTCTGAAGCATGATGGAACAAAAAGAAATAGTAATTCTTCACTCTCTCACTGTGTATGACAAGAAGCTGTGATTTTTCAATAAAAGTAAAGGTTTAAAATTAAAGAACTTCCTCACAAAAGGAGCAAAAAAACAATGGCGTAAGCTGCTTGGGGAACTTTGGAAACCTGCCCCTTTTGGCATACATGTGACCTAACTTTTATATATGATTTTCATTAATACATCTGATGTCATGCCAAAGAATGTTGCACTTATTCTACAATTCTCCTACAGGACAATTCCATCCCCAGTCATATAGCAGCAAAGCATAGAGCAGAGGAGTCACTGTCACTTCTGCAGCCTAGTCACTCATGTTGGCCTGTCCAACACACACACACACACACACACGACTTATAAGAAGTTTTTTTTTAATGTAGATTTTTTACACAAGCAGTACAAATTGAAATATAGGCTTATGACCAACTAACAACAGCCCATATGCTTCCTAAAAGTGACTCAGGAATCACTTGCTATTATTGAGCAATATGTTGCAAACTTTTGCTTGATGTATACAAAACAGGATAAACATTTCAATTCTGCTTTTAAAATTAGCAGTGCACAGTAATGAAATGAGCCCAGTAAACTAGTATATGAAAAGTACCCTATAGACAGCCACTTCAGCTTTAGCCATCATATTCTTAAAACACATTCATTTGAAGCTTCATTATTTCCACAGAAATTCAATCTCCTTTAGTTGTCAAAACTATTTGCTAAAGTGAAAGCATAAAACTGCCTCAGACCTACTTGCCCATCTACCTCATTATTGTCTGACTGGTAATCACTCTCCAGTATCTTAGGTAGAAGTTTTCCCCATCATCTGCTATCTCACCTTTTTAAAGGGAAATAGTCCAGGGACTGAATGTGGAACCTCTGGCATGCAAAGCATGTGCTCTGCCTTCTGTTCTGAAGGAGGATGGAATCACTCAGCTTCAACTAATTTTTCAAGCAAACCACTTAACAAATCAGAGGCACAAGTGCTTGTGCTGATTTTCTGGTTTATGTCTTACAGAAGCAACTTTGGATGCTGCCCATAAAACCAACATTGGCTCATTCACTTTCTGCTGCTTTGTATTATGTTTATATGCTGATGCAAAACCAGAGAAAGTTATAGTGCAAAACGACCCACTGCTGCTGTTGTGCTAACAAAGCATTGCAACTGTATCTGGATCCTTAAAAAATATTCCTACCTAGACCCACCAAAAACTTATTGCCCATGCCAATCTGGTTAAAATGAAATATTTTCCTTACATTGGTTTCAGTAATAATATTGTAACACAGTGTTTGATATGAAGACTCACCATCAGTAGTGGCAAGTTGAAATGCCAGATCAAGACCTCCTCTTATTCTAAAAAGTATGTCCATAGTCTCTAAGATGACCTATTTGGAGGGTAAGAAAAAGTTGAATTAGTATTAAGTGCTGCTGCTTTGGTTGTAAATTTTCACAAGTTGTGATTGGAGTGTGGCCCATGCCTAACACTCAATTCTACTCTCCATGCATCAAAACGGTATGTTGTTAATGTGCTGAACCTCATTTGTAAGATGAAACTAATACAGTACACCTCTACTTCACAATGGAATTGAAATATGATGCAGGACTGGACTCAAACTGAGATTTGAGTGCTCAGGAATGCTCAGATCCAGTCTCATGAGAAGGCCATGACAGCAATCACAAAAAGCCAGTTGACATTTTGTTAATCTTAAGACTGAATAAAAAAAGGTGCAACTGTGCTCAAGGAAAATTGTGCTAGACACCATGTTTATATATTAATGTCCAAATTCTCCAGTTTCCCATCTGCTAAGGGAAGCTCATTTAGTATCTATGTGCGGGAAGTGGGCAACAAATGCTGGCCATAGCCACAACAGGCCTCTTCTGTTGGCTCCTATTAACATGTAATCCATAACTGCTTTATTTGATCATTATTTAAGTTTGCATCTTATATGTATTACATGCCATCTTGTTTATTGCAACCCGAGTAAAAAGTAAAGGACCCCTGACAGTTAAGTCCAATCGCGAACGGCTCTGGGGTTCTGGCACTCATCTCACTTTACTGACCAAGGGAGCCAACGTTTGTCCGCAGACAGGTTTTCCAAGTCATGTGGCCAGCATGACTAAGCCGCTTCTGGCGAAACCAGAGCAGTGCACGGAAGCACCGTTTACCTTCCCGCCAGAGTGGTACCTACTCTGTACCTACTTTAGGGCTGGTGTTCTTTTTGTATTACCCCAGCTCAGAACTGGGCGTGGACAGGCTGGATTTTTTCTTCACCATCACGTTTATATCCCACCCCACGAATCCCCAAAGGAGGAAAAAAGAAAAATGGCAGTCACGGTTTCTCATTTCATCCTCACAACGACCCTGTGAGGTAGGTTAGGTTGGAAGACGATGCCTGGCCCAATATGAACTTTATGGCCCTGTAGGCATTTGAACTTTTGTCTTCCAGGTCTTGGTTCACTTATTACATTCCTCCGCCTTACTCCATATTCTTGGTGGTGGGGGAGATGGAGGGGTTAATAAACTAGGGGGAATCCTCTCATTGGCCACGCCAACACCAGTGCCCACCGGCTTCAGGGCAGAGTTAAATTTATGCCCCAGGAAGGGGGCACTGTTTTGTTGGCAGAGGAGCCCCATGGCAGCATCGCGACCGTCCCCCAGCCCCCTCTCCTCCTCTTGCTTCTCCCCTCACAGCGACCCCTTCCTCGCGCGGGGAGAGTGGCGGTTACCCGCGTCACTTACCACGTCCGTCAACGGCACGCTCAGGGGCGGCTGCATGGCTCCTCCCACTCAACCTGAGGCAAGGTTAGAGCTGCTCCTCTGCACACGCCCCTAACGAGCTGACACGTCACCCTCTCGCTGCCTCTCCAGGGCAAAGCAAAGACACCCCTCTGCGTTGTTGTTTTTTAAAAAGCCACCGACGGGCTTGCGTATGCCGTCATCCGGGCTCTTGAACTACATTTCCCGTCATCCTTTCGGGTTGTGCCATACGAGAGCTGCGGGCGGGGGGGGGGAAGGAAGGAAGTGAAATATTTAATGATGGTGCTTACCCGAATCCATGGCAACCGCGCATCAACAAAGGGACGCTTCTGCGCAAAGGAGAAATTGGCGCTCATTGTGGATGGAAGAGGGAGACCGAGGAAGTTTCTGCTGCTGAGCCAGAGTAGCCCATCTTGGTGGGGGGAAAGGGAGGGAGAGAGAGAAAGAAGGTGGGTGACGACAGTTTTTAAAAATCTTTTTCGTATCCTTAAATTTGTATTTTTTTCTGTTGCGAACCAACCTGGTATTTTCGGATGAGGAGCGGTATACAAATTTAATAAACAACAAAAAGTCAAGGGCTCCAAGCCCTGTTTCCGACAGCTGTGTGGCATAAATGGTGCAAACTGAAGGAATAATTAGCCTAAATGTAATGCAGTTTCCTCCCTAATAGTGTGTGTGTGCCTTGTGAAGAGAAACTTTAACGTGCAACGATAAATGCGTGTCATGTGTATGGATACAGCATTACACGTGTGCGCTTAAGCCTTTCCCGGGGCACCAGGTGGACTGCAGTCATTTTGCCATTTTGCCCTTGCTATTCTTCCAAGGGCTCACAATTGAATTTGTGCTTCTTTTTTTTACATGTTGCTTTTATTGCTTTATGCCTAATAAGGTACGACTAGTATTTTATCCATAGGCATTTAGGATTGTGGCAGACGTTCTTTTTCTTCTACAGTTCTTTCTCAGCAGGTGGTGCAATTCTTTGCAAGCTTAAGTTTTCCTAAGCCTGGAGGTTCCCTAAGGATTCCGTTCTCCTATGCTTTATTAATGATCTATATAAACCTGCTGGGAGGTTTGGGTAGAAGTGTCATCAATATGCAGATGTATTGCTCTCCCATACTTTTCCATCTGCTTATTGCAAAGAGGCTGTTGAACTTTTGATTTGGTGTCTCAAGACTGCACTGCTTTTAGCAGATGCTTGTCTGCATGGTTTTTTAAAAGTCTGCATTGCTGAGGTGCTACAAAGTGCTTCAGTGGTCCCTATTTTGATTTGTGTTGCCTCATCCAGATCCTACCAGATTTCTGAATATGATGCACATCCCTAGTAGCTTGTTGCTGATCAATATTTGGAAGACTTTTATATCCACAACATAAAAATCAACAATTTTTATCTGCTTAAACTGCCAGCATAATGAAACAGATCATAATAAATGGGTTTTTGAAATCCAGTACTGTATTAACGCTCATAAATCACATAAAAATACTAATATTTGCACATATTAATATATAAGATGGATTAAAAAACAACAATGAATGGGGTGGGGGGAGAGGAAAGCAAGCATTGGAACAGCCTAAGGCTATGCAGTGAATTTGTGTTTGAGGTGAGGCTTGAGCCATTTCTGTACTTCAATTTGCCCAATCCGAGCTTGGTATATTTCCTGAATTACTTATTGAGACAAAAAGTACGATCAGCTATGTACATGCCAGATTGGTGGTATAATTCTAGGTGTGTGAGCCTGAGGGAGAGCAATACATCAGTTGGATCAGAGAGTCTGATAAAATAGGTTCAAATGAATTTACTGCTGCTTCATCCGCTGTGCCAAAGAGAAACTAAAAATTCTGTATCTTAATTTTAAATTTGCTACTGAGTTCTGCTGTCTGTTTAAACCAGTATTTTCAGCAGTAAATTGACAGTGATTGTTTTGTAAATGTCTTGAAAACTGACATGTATGAATCCATCTCTTTTTCTCTAGGCATTGTAAGGCATCTGCACATATTCTAGAGTAGTGGGGTTATCACACAAAAGTAAACATGCCTTCAGAAACAGGAAAATCAGACATGGAGAGGATTGGCCTCTTTAGTGAAATGGAATATGTTACTATTGGGGATAAATATGTCTCACCATTTAACCGTAAGTATATTTTTTCTCATTTTACAATACTGTGGTTTTTCTTTCTGGGGAAAAAAACTTCAAAACTATGAACGGGTTATAGCAAGGAAAATAAAACAGGTATGTTTGAAATTAACTCCTCATTAAACATGAGAAATGTTTAAAAATTGCTTTGATGAATCTTTCACTGTGTAAGCCTCAAATTAATAAAGGCAACATAATTTTTAAAATTGTGCCAATGTTTCCAGGACACTGCATATGTATAGCAGCATGAGTTGGAAGCACTGCTTTGGTAGTAGCTAGTAGTATTTGTTAGTTTATTTGCTTTATTTAACCAATCCAGTTTGCAGCATGGGAACTTGGGTAAAACTGCAGTGAAGAAGGCACTGTTGGCCAATTACATCGTGCTGTTGGCCAATTACATTAGTGCAGCCTATATGCTGAAGAATAGATGCTTTTGAATTATGGTGGTGAGGAGACTCTTGAGAGTCCCATGGACTGCAAGAAGATCAAACATATCCATTCTGAAGGAAATCAGCCCTGAGTGCTCACTAGAAGGACAGATCCTGAAGCTGAGGCTCTAATTCTTTGGCCACCTCATGAGAAGAGAAGACTCCCTGGAAAGGACCCTGATGTTGGGAAAGATGGAGGGTACAAGGAGAAGGGGACGGCAGAGGATGAGATGGCTGGACAGTGTTCTCGAAGCTACCAGCATGAGTCTGACCAAACTGCGGGAAGCAGTGGAAGACAGGAGTGCCTGGCGTGCTCTGGTCCATGGGGTCATGAAGAGTTGGACACGACTAAACAACAACAGCAACATATGTCTATATATTGTAATAGGAAATGGCAGTGGGTTTGTGGCTATTAGGCAGGATAGAGATGTCCCAATGCTTTACAAAGGGTGCCACTCGAGTTCTGCACTGTATGCCACCACATAGAATTGAGAAAGTAGCCTCTCTAAACTTCACCCACAACAATTGGGGACTTTTCTTACAAAAGTACTTGGATTGAAAGCAATTCACGCATACTTCTTTGCAATTAGAATATTTCATAAAACAATAATAACTTCCATCAGGGTCCTGATTATCGGAGAGGAACTTTTCTTTCTTTACCAGTTCCTGGGCAGTTTAATCCCCAATTCTTTTAGCCCTACATGATGTTATTCTCCCATGTAATTAAAATTATTTTATATATACTGGGAAATGTGTTTTGAAGACAGTCTTTTTCTGCTATTGCTTGGAGAAACGCCCTGTTCAAATGGAACCAGGACACAGTTGACCTTTCTCACTTCCTAGTTTGTGATAATTATGGTTTCTTGTTATGTCTGAATGAGGCAATCTGTGGTTTTGTCCAGATCTGACTGGACTTTCTGCCCCATCATCCTTCAGTTAAACTTCTGTATGGTTAACCAAATTCTAGGCTCAATAATTGTCAAACTAAGGGGCCCTGAGAATATTTTTGCAACAGCATTCATTATTTTGGTGTAGTAGTAGATCTTTAGATTGTGTTAAAATCTATTCCTGGCGTCTATTCCTCAGAAACAAATTATGTTCTTACAGGGGAAAAGGGCCAAAAATCTCTAACTAGAGATTCCGTATGGTCATATTACTACCCTCTACTTGGAGGCAGGGTCAGGGTCTTTAGTTTAGAACAAATGTTCACGGTTATTACTTTTCAGCGCATCTTGAAGATATATAGCTTATTGTAATGCCATATTGGCATAGATGTAGTAGCAGTTCATGCCCTAGATTGCTTCTACATAGTTCAAGAGTCTGAAAATCTGGCACAAGATGTAAATATCTAAAAATTAAAACTAAGTAAAGCCACACCCATTAAACCAAAACTGACAGCACTAACTTGTTTTAAAGGCCCCTTTAATGAAGCTGCAAGCAAGAACAAGCAAATGTTACCAGGGGGTAACAAAGAGAAGGCAGCTACGCAGGCAGGTTACTTTGACCCTGTATATGCAAGAATTTTTGAAGGTGAAAGCTATTTGAATCCTGTTCAGCTAAGGAGAAGATACCGAATGGCAGAGTCAAAGAAAAACCTGAGCAAACCCTTCCTTCCTAGTAATGGAGAGAAATATCCGTAAGTGCTGGGGAAAGGCGTTAATTTTGGTCCTCATATGGGTTCTATTTATTTTTACATGTTAAATTAAAGTAACTTTAGAAACCTTGAAAGATTCTTTCATTAGGCTTTTATTTCTTGCTAAAATAAATGTATTTACTTCTGAATTTTATACAGTGGTACCTCAGGTTAAGTATTTAATTCGTTCCGGAGGTCTGTTCTTAACCTGAAACTGTTCTTAACCTGAAGCACCACTTTAGCTAATGGGGCCTCCTGCTGCTGCCGCACTGCTGGAGCCCGATTTCTGTTCTTATCCTGAAGCAAAGTTCTTAGCCTGAAGCACTATTTCTGGGTTAGCGGAGTGTGTAACCTGAAGCGTATGTAACCTGAAGCATATGTAACCTGAGGTACCACTGTATATACCTATAGTCCCACAGTTTCTATGTCACCCACCACCACTGTGCATCACAATTTTTTCTTTTCTATGAAAGGAGAATAAACAGCTAGTGGAATGGAAAATGTTCAGTGTTCATGAGCACACAGATTAGTTATTTCTCATAGAGGAACCAGGGAAGCTTGCATGCCTTGGGCTCTAAATTACAGGCCAGGGTCTTGTGGGAAGACCTTAGGTCTTTCATTTAGTGACCCTGAAAATGAAGCAGTTCTCGACAGAGTTGGTAATCAGTGGATTAATGTGGCTTGGAGAGGAATATAGAAGAAGAAATGACCAATGTCTTTTACTCCACTGACACATGTGCCACAAATGCCTTCCCCCCTCTGGGGCTGCTTATTTTAATTTCTACAAACTTTCTCAAACTTCCCAGGAGCCATTTCTAGGATACAATATGAGAATGCAGCTATGGCAGCCGAAGGCACGTGCAGAGAGATGAAGGGGAATCATTTGGAGATGGCTGTCTGTTGTCCTCTATTCCCACAGGATAACCCAGGCATTAGCCCTTGTCAGGGGGAAAAAGGGATTCTGAGCATGATGGGGCTTCTGGTCTGATATAGTACGTTAATTCTTTCATTGCTAACCAAACCAAATATTAATATTAAAATGCAGCACTAAATAAAAATAAGCAGCCAACCACTGGCAAATACAGATGTTTGAATAAGGTTTTGAGCATCCAGTGCTATCCTATACTACTCAGAAAGTCCAGCTGAGTTCAGTCGTGGTCACTGGGGAAGAAAGACAGCTTATGTATGCTCATTTTCTTACCCTGAAACTCCCATCACCTCCCCAGTTGCTCTAGAGGATTGAGGGACCCTTTAGATCAGCACAGGAGGTGGCACAGAGTGCTTGCCTCTGTGTGTGTGTGTGTGGGTGGGTGTGTTTCATTGAAAATAGCATCCCACTCCACTGATGAGAGCCGCTACTGAATCAAAGAACCTTTTGTCCCTGGAGGGAAAACCCTGGAGGGACACAATACTTAAGGCAATATTAAAGTTAGCAGTGTTTCACTCCAACAACATTTGGAGGGCCACAGGTTCCTAAGTTGCAAATTTAATGGATAAATATTTGCTTATTTGTTTTTTTTACTTATTATTTCAGTTGTGGTATCGGAACCTACTATGGAACAATCGGTGGCCCATGTGCTTACTTCAGTGCGCAAGCAAAAGACAAAGTGCCATATGTTGCACCTGGGAAGAATCTGTATACCAATCCAGGGAAGAAGGGGACTGGCTACGGGTAAAACATGACATCAACTTTCTAGAGTTGTAATAGTCTCTGATATGTTTTCTTGAATTTTAGAGGCTTTTGAATGTTGGTGTCACCATTCTTTTCTTTTCTTTACCCAGGTATGCAAATCTTACCATAGGTAAACCATACCCACACTCAGTGGAATTGTATGACACAGGAAGGATAAACTTTAAGGTAAATTTCTGTTGGATTTCCATTTAATTAATGTCTGTGAATAGAGAACATTACCCTGTTTGACATGACCAGATCTTAGTTTGCTCTGTTCTAATGAGACTGTACCTAATTCATATTTCTTTTGTAAAATGAACTAGTTAAGACTGTTAGCTCTTTGTTGTTTCAGCTTGCTGATTAAAAAAATGGGAATTGTTCCACTGTAGCATTCTTTCTGTTTTATAAGAATTTTTATTAGTACTTTCTAAATGTGCATAGTTTATTATTTAGTATCAGCAATGTGCTAGGTAGCAAGGTATACAGCCCTCTCTGCCCCGTACTGAGACTGACCTGATCATTTTGCTGGATTACTGTCTTGGGGGGGGTGTTTGGGGGGGATACACCCCATTAGAGCCCTCTTAGACCTAACATTGTAACTTGAACTCATAGTCTGAGCCAACCACAATATGTTTGAAATTAGTCTACTATGAACGAAAAAATCGCAAGATGAAGCAACTCGCGGAACGAATTAATTTCGTCTTGCGAGGCACCTCTGTATCTAGTTTGCATGGTACCTGTGTGAAGCTTTTGAGGAATATGATACTGTTCCAGCAACCCCAATGATTAACCCCAATGATTAATCTGAGGCAGTCCAAAGCTAGGCTGATTATTCTTTTTCCTATAAGCATTCATTATTTGGATCAAGAAGGAAAGATATCATTTCCTCCATTCTGCAGCTCTGCCACGGTACACATTTGGTACAAATCATGTGTTAGCCTTCCGATATAAGCCTTTGACATATACCATGGATTGGGACTCTACCCCTCCAGAGGTCTTACCTGGGCTTATTTTGTTCTGGGCTTATTCTGTATACCACCTTGATATCTGATTGATGAAGGGTGGCTTTAAAATCAATGGATGGATGGATGGATGTTGTTGGCTAGTGGTTTGGGATGGTGAACTACAGGTGTCCCACTCCTGGCATGTTCAGATCGCTAATGTTGTTACACATCTGCATCTACTTTGTAGCATTTATTGCATTATCATCTCAAACAGTGCAGTCCTGTGCATGCGTTTGTTCAGTTTAGTAAGGCTTACTATCAGATAAGTAAACATAGGATTCCAGCCATAAATTATTTCCTAGTCATTCCCTATTGAAAATAATCTTAACTAGAAGTACTCAATGTGATATCTTTCCTCTCTGGTTTACACAGAAAATGAGTGAAGAACACCACCGTTTGATGAAAGGTGGAGCTTTCAAGTTGAATCTTTACCCACGAGAATATTTTGATGTAAATCCTTACCATGATGACAAACCATTGCCACCACCAAAGAAACAACCCCCGCCAGCACCAGTTACCCATCCATTTAAGCCAACTTCTCCTGCAAAGAAGGTGCAGTTGTTCTCTAAAAACATTTCTTCTTTGTCTTTTAATTTTTATTGCAGACATTTTCATTTAGCTACAAAGAGAAGATGGGTGTGATTACTTTTGTTGCAGTTTAGAGAGCTATTTTGAATGGTGGAAACATAAATAAGTTTGAAAAATGGATTTTACAATTATTTAATCAAATAGCATTTTGTTTAGAGCCAGTGTGGTGTAATGGTTAAGAGCGGTAGTCTCGTAATATGGGGAACCGGGTTCGCGTCTCCGCTCCTCCACATGCAGCTGCTGGGTGACCTTGGGCCAGTCACACTTCTCTGAAGTCTCTCAGCCCCACTCACCTCACAGAGTGTTTGTTGTGGGGGAGGAAGGGAAAGGAGAATGTTAGCCGCTTTGAGACTCCTTAAAGGGAGTGGAAGGCGGGATATCAAATCCAAAATCATCATCTTCTTCTTCTTCTTCTTCTTCTTCTTCTTCTTCTTCTTCTTCTTCTTCTTCTTCTTCTTCTTTGTTTAAAGATAGTGCTAAAAGTAAGTGGGAAATATCTACAAGTCCTGAAGTGATTTGTTGTTATTCTTAGGTCTTATCTGACATGTTTCTAATTTCTTCAGCTCTTTCTTGAAGGTGCTAATATACAAAGTAAACTTATTAGGGCTCCAAAGTTTGATACATTAATCAATGGAAATTGATTGAAATTGATTAAAATGGTGCTCCCAGTAAATTGAATAACTATTTAAAAAAAAGATACCAATGCTAATTTTTTAAACAGAATAGTTTTTTTTAAAAAAATGCCGCATAATTTTATGAGGCATTCCTCCTTATCTCTTACATTGGTTGTAATGCCTTTTCTAAGATGCCATAATGACACACTTGTGCATCAGTGTAAAAAAAAGTATTTTCTTGCTTCATAACTATTTGTTTTACTTATGTGCTAATTTAATTAATCAACTAAAAGTTACACAATTGACTAAGATTTTTTTGGTGACACCTGTAAAATGTAGTGGAGTTCATTGTAGTGGAGTAAAGATGCAATTAAATGTACACTTCCCCAGGAGTTAGCTCCACCTAACAGAATGGGACCTACTTCTAGGTAGCCATTACACCTGCTGAAATTCACTCTTGTGCACAACTTTTGTGGATGAAATAGCATAAATGTACATCATTCTGTGCTGCTTGGGGCTGTGATAAGTAAGTTTCCTGTGTAAGCATTTGGGTTTTGGCTGCCTGGTTATTTACATAATACACTGTGTTTCGTGAAATAATATTTCTGAACTGCTGCTTCAGTCTCTGTATTTTTGTGTGAAGTACTTTTGTTACCAACTTATCAAAATTCTTTATCCTTGCTTTCCAGCCTGGGGGCATGAAAGCAGGCACATTTGATCCTTATCCAACCCATTCCGTAGACCCTTACATCGTTAAACAGGCAAAGCCTGTCACAACCAATAAACAAGGGCGGGTATTTCATCCTTCTCCTGGACCGAAGAGCAGACCAGTAAGAAGTATTATGTCATTAAATGTTGAAAAGTAAGTATGACATACCTTTAATTACTTAATATTTGCGATAAGATTTGCTGGGGCTTCTTTGAGAGGTGGAGCAAGGTGGGGGTGGTCTGCCTCGAGTATCATCCCTGAGGGGGGGTGACATCACCATGGGCAGCACCCCCTGCAACGCGCTCTGCCGTGGCGTACCCCCTAATGTTGTATTTTAATCTTGTTTTTAAGCTGTATTCATTCAACTTGTTTTTATTATTGCTTGTTAGCTGCCCTGAGCCCAGCCTTGGCTGGGGAGGGCGGGGTATAAATAAAAATAAAAATAACAATTATTATTATTATGCACCATCCCTGGAATGCACGCTGCCGCCACATGCTCCACCTCTGCCTGTCCCTATGGGCACCGTGTGGTGCGGTGCCCCTCGCCCCTATGGGTATTTGCCCGTCCCTGTGCGCACCACCCCAGGTGCCCAAGAGGCTTTTTCTGCCACTGGCTTCCTTCTGTCGGGACATAACTGTTATGTATTGAGTTGAATAGGATTCAGAATGCAGCTGTCTGATTGGTCCTAGAACAATAGGACCCAGAATGCAGCAGTCTGATTGGTCCACAGGAGCCACCCAATCCAGCTCCAGGTGGAAGTGAATCCTCAACCTGATTGGCCTACAGGAGAATCCCGGAATTAGCCAATCACGTGGGGCCCGTTGTGTAATTAATGTATATAAAGTAGACATTCTGGGGGAACCATTCCTCCTCACCACTATGAGCTGAATAAAGAGCATGAAATCCACTCTCAACTCCGAGTATATTTCAACAACATTCTCTGGTCTGGAATCCATTCTTCATATTTGTGGGAATTTTCTTACTACTTACTCATTGCTGTGGGTAATATACTCCAAACATACTCATGGACACTTTGATCTATTTTCTCTCCTTACATTCTAGATCAGGAATGGGGAGCCTCAATCTCTTAAAGCTGAATGCACCCCTGTAGGTTTCTCTGTCTGGCTCCCAGGAGTCATAGAATCATAGAATCCTAACAATTGGAAGGCATCACCAGATGCCTGCACATTAATGATTTGCTTCATAAAATATGGCTTGATTTAAACTGATTTTAATATATTGGCTGTAATATGAAGAGTGGTTGTGATGATTCCTTTAGGTCTGTTTGCCAGATATGCCACTTCATGTGTTTTGGAGCCCAACGTCCATATAGGCCTTAAAAAGTGGGATACAAATCTAATGAATTTGTGCCCCTAGTACTGCAAGGAATATGATGACCCTTTTTAGGTGGGGTGGAGGAATGAGCAGGTTGCCAGTTTACCTTCTCAACAGATAAATGTAAGTGAAAGGAAGGTATTATTAGCATTGTATAAAGAGCATGAAAATCCACTCTCAACTCCGAGTATATTTCAACAACATTCTCTGGTCTGGAATCCATTCTTCATATTTGTGGGAATTTTCTTACTACTTACTCATTGCTGTGGGTAATATACTCCAAACATACTCATGGACACTTTGATCTATTTTCTCTCCTTACATTCTAGATCAGGAATGGGGAGCCTCAATCTCTTAAAGCTGAATGCACCCCTGTAGGTTTCTCTGTCTGGCTCCCAGGAGTCATAGAATCATAGAATCCTAACAATTGGAAGGCATCACCAGATGCCTGCACATTAATGATTTGCTTCATAAAATATGGCTTGATTTAAACTGATTTTAATATATTGGCTGTAATATGAAGAGTGGTTGTGATGATTCCTTTAGGTCTGTTTGCCAGATATGCCACTTCATGTGTTTTGGAGCCCAACGTCCATATAGGCCTTAAAAAGTGGGATACAAATCTAATGAATTTGTGCCCCTAGTACTGCAAGGAATATGATGACCCTTTTTAGGTGGGGTGGAGGAATGAGCAGGTTGCCAGTTTACCTTCTCAACAGATAAATGTAAGTGAAAGGAAGGTATTATTAGCATTGTGCAACTGGCTGAAACTGTAGTTTCCTTCCCTCCTTCCTTCCTTCCTTCCTTCCTTCCTTCCCATCCATCCATCCATCCATCCATCCATTAATTCACCTCTAATCCAGGGTTTATTTCAGTGGCCTGGAATACAGCTATGGAGAGGTTCATTGTTTAAGACAATTTCACCAACTATGGGAAAATAGTATTATATCAAAAGTTGCATATAATTATATTATTATTAGTATAATAATATAGAGTATTATGCAACTTTTGATATAATACTATTTTCCCATAGTATTATTATTTTAAAAAACTCCATAGGTTTTAAAATGAAGAATAGAATATGTTACTGACTACTGTATAAGCTCTAGTTTGATGGGTTAAGATCTTGTTTGACAATGAAGAGCTTATGTGGGAAAGCCAGGGTGAAGAAATGGCTATTTATCTTAGCAAAAAGTCACAATTCAGTTAAATGCTCTGACACTTTTCTTTCAAATTTGAATTTCAGATCATTAAATGCAACCAACTACACAAATCCGCAAGTGATGTCATATTAGCTGCACCCAAAGCAAGGTGAATGAACTTTTTAGATTCTGCAAACAGTAGCATTTTAACAGCTCAAGGGTATCTGAAGCAAATAAAAAAAATGTGGGAAATATGTCAAATATGGCTATCTTTTGCCAAAACTGTTTACCACACAGGACGATGTTTTATGAATATATTCTTTATACATATAAAGAAATAGATAATATATTTACAAATAATGTATATAAAATGTGAAGTATATTTTGGTATAAATGTTATTTTGATTGTATGTAGCACTAGCAAAAATAAATACTTGCACTTGATGAACCTCAAGCTTATGTCCAACCATTTACAAAATCTTGTTATGGACATCTAGTCTGGTCCTAGTTAATAGACATTGATCTACTAAAAGCTATTTCGCTGGGTTCCTAAACACTCTAGTATGGCTACAAGAATGGAATCTAGGGTATAGGCATGCAGATAAGGGCTGGTTCTGTGCTGTGAGACAAAGGGTGATATCCACTGTGAGTCATTCTCAGAGTAGACCAATTGAAAACAATGAACACAAGTTAATTGATTTTAGTGGGTCTACTCTGAGTGTGTCTAACACTAGATATCACGTTCTCATTTTTTTCCAAAAAATTAAGAGTTTCTAAAATGAAAGTTGAAGATTTAAGGAATATCTGGGAATCCAGATCCCCAAAGCCCCCTTCCCATGGTTGCAACTCCAAAAGCTCCATGGTGAGAGACTATTCCAAGTGTTCCATTTCCTCCCTTCTTTTGCTATCATGGTGAACCTTTAAAGTCTGCAGATCTCTCTTCCTTACCCCCTATTCCAATCTAGACTAAGGTTACCAGATTTTTTCAAAGAATCCAGTAACACTTTTTTTAAAAAAAGAGAAAAGTTATTAAAAAGTTATTTTTAAAGAAAATTAAGTAGTAATATCTTCTCTTCTGTGGTCTCCTCTGTCACGCAGCCTTCCTCTGGGCCCTGGCCTGCTCTCTTGAAGCGCTAGCTGCCGTTCTAGAGTAGGCTTGGCTTGGGCTTGGGCTTGGCGATGTGTCCTTGTCCTCCCGGTGCTCTCCTACCTCTATTCCTCAGCAGTGGCAGCGGTGTGGCAAGGTCAGGGCTCCTCTCTTTTTTCCTCCTTCCTCTTTTTCTCTTCCCTCTCCTCCTCCTCCCTGCGTTGGCTCCGGGGTTTTCCTGGCCCCGGAGCGCTGCTGGGCAGTCGGACGGGTGTTCTTGCTCCCAGCTCAATTTGGGTCATGGTGTGTGTGTGAGCGGTTCCCCGTTGATGCGCTGGGCGTCCCCGGTTCCCCCTCAACAGTGGCGGTGGTGGCAGCAGCAGTCTCAGCAGCCCAGAGCCAGCCTGGTAGTGCAGTTGGCTTAGGCTGTCTTCAGGAGCTGCTCGCTGCTGTGGTGCCCGCCATTTTGCCTCGCCAGAAGTCCCTATATGATGTGTCTTGTGCCGTTGAACCAACCACGTAACATTCATTCTCTACTAATAAATCTACAACACTTAAAATATAAATCCCGGGACATTAAATGAAATCCGGGGACATTCCGGGGAAAGATTTTGTCCGGGGACAGATTTGTAAATCTGAGAACTGTCCCTGGGAAATGGGGACATCTGGTAACCATAATCTAGACACAATGCTATTATTGCTTTGATAGGAATGCAGTGGGTGATTAATCAACAGATCCGTTTAAAATGCTTTTGGTCAACTTTAAAATATGATTCTGCTACTCTGGGTAGCAGGGTTTTTATTATTATTATTTAAAAACATTATTGGTTTACTGGAAGAACTATAAATGGCAGACACTATCTTAGAAGGAGCATTTGTTCCTATGAAAAAGAGAAGAGGAAATGAATTTTCTAAGTAGTCCATTTCCTAAATGCATGATCTAAAAAAAAAAGTGTTTGCCTCTTTTATTATGTTCAATAACTCATATGAATAATTAGCTAAGATGTCCTTAATGGGATGACCTAGTATTATGGTTTCCTGCAAGGTATCCTTAACTTCTACTTTAGTTTTGTTTTTCTCTACCAACTACAAATAGTGTACAAAGAAACACTGATATAAAGCACAGCAATAATAAAACTCTTTCAAGTGTTTTAAATGCAAAGATTTTTAAATGAAGACTGGTTTGGGTACAATACTCAGATTTTACATTTCACCAGAAATTGTCTTTATTTCCAGTTTGCCTCCTTTTATATTCAGTGAACAATTATGACAAAGCTCAGATGATTACCTCCTTTCTTGGAATTGAAATAGCATAAAATATCATTCAAAACATTGTCAGGTGTTTCATTCTTTGAGGAAAAAGCTCCAGCTGAAACGAATGGGAATAGTATAAAAGTAACCATAAATATGTATTATGTGTGTGCAGCTCAAATCTCTTTCTCATCTACAACCTCAAGTTTGTTTCTTTCATAGTACTTGGATTTCTGATTGCTCTGCTCTTTGTTATGCTTCTCAGGCACAACAATTAGAAAATAGAGTAGTGCTTAACTTCTGTGGGCATAACCCTTAAAGCACTAAGTAGCAGAGCAAATAGTGCTATATTTCTTCCGCACAGCAGTTGGAAAACCTGACTCTTTTATGACGGATGTGGTGCAGCTGACTGAAAAAGCACTGTAGAGCTTCTTGGTGGTGTTGCGCTTCTTTTCTGTATACAGTTCCTCCTCTTCCAGTTTCTTTCGGATTTCAGAAATCTTTCCACACTCTACCAAATTGGAAATGTTAGGAAAGAAGACAAGATAGCTTTAAGATCTAATGAACTAACCAACTTAATTATTTGCAGTGGAATTCCCACAGCTGATAGGACGTAAAACAAACTTTCCTTCCCTGTTTGATAAGTATATATCTCTCCCTTAGATGTTTAGGAACAAATAATATACTATGCAGTCTTGAGAGAGGGTAGTTTAACCTTCTCTTCTTCCTAGGTGAGTTAGTGGGGCGCTCAATGTACTCAAACGTTAGCCTTACAGGAGCTCAATGATTCTGCCAAAGATGAGGACAGAGGGTGTAATCTGTTGACAAACAACATCCCTGCCTTTGCAAGACCTTTTAAACCTTGACCTATGCCCTTAGTGTATAGGAAAGTTCTGTGGA
Organism: Podarcis melisellensis; assembly: GCF_964234715.1. NCBI lineage: Eukaryota > Metazoa > Chordata > Lepidosauria > Squamata > Lacertidae > Podarcis > Podarcis melisellensis. The sequence continues at coordinate 50,521,489 of NC_138541.1, forward strand.
GATAGTAGATGTCTAGGAAAGAGATATTTCAGCAACAGCTATCATCTTCCAGTAAAGGACAACATGGTAAGTGCATGTTACACAAGCAAGTTTATATACTTAATCTGTTTCACATTTAAATGTGGAATAATCATCCTGATTATTGCAGTAATTGTAACCACAACTGAAAGCTTTCTTCTTGTATGATTTTTTTCATGTGGATTTTTCTCTGTATTCATAAATGCAGAGCAACTAAATTACCTAAGTCTGTTAATCTACCTAAGCAGAGGCTTGCTCCATTTCAGTTACAAAAGGATGGAACAGAGTTGTTTGGCTACAATTTACTTGGCATGAAAGTCCCTACCTTTGAACCCTACAGTGAGATTGTTGCCACCCTCTGTAACCCCTAAAGATTTGGAAGACTCAGAATGTTCTGTGAAGGGACTAGAGGATGCTGTCACTGTCACACTTCACTTTTATGCCATGGCAGTAGGCAGGGGGAACCACCTGTACTACATAGGGACTTACTTGTGCTCTTACATTGGAGTTGGGAAGGTGATGCCCAATCCTGTGTGCACAGAGCACAGGAAATTGCATTAGGTAAAATTACAATTAGAGGGAAGCTTGTTTTAGGTGTGTTCTGACACCATCAAGATATTAATTCAATTTTCAAAAAGCAAATGAATGAAATTAGAATTCACATTGTAAACAGAAAGGCCCTAAAATATTCATGCTCTTATACTTTTATGACAGACATAAATCCACCCTCCGCAAGATTTGCAAATATAGACATGAATTGATTGCTTATCTGCAATATAATGCAATTGTCAGAATACAGATATATACACCGTTGCATAAAAAAATGAAATTGTTGCATTGTGTCAGAAGAGGTGTAATGGGTTCACATATTAATTCTTATGGGCAGACACCAAAGGGTATGAATTTTTTACAAGCTATCACTCTTTCTACTGAAGTAACATTAATATTCAGTCACTCATAAACTTTTATGGCCTTTTTGTTTATATGTAAATACTGCAGAGGCTATTTCAGCAGTCTGTCTGAAATAGTATCTCTGTATTTTGCAGTGGGTATGTTTATGACCCCCTGGCATGGACACTATTTGCACAGATGTGGCATTCAGTCTGAACATAATGTGTGGTAAAATAGTTTATATGGACTCCACATAGCAGCAGGTCTATTGAAGAGACTGGTGCCACTGACAGTGACTGCATATATTTGGTTGATGTGCCATTCTATGGAAAAAATAGCATATCAAATGCTTGGTGTAACTATGTAGAAAGTCCTAGACACCAGTGGTTTGGATTTGCTTCAGCTTCAGTACCAATTATACTATACATGCATATAAGGTTGGCCAAACCTGAAGGTGTGGCCAACAAATCACAAAAGAAACACAAGGAACAGCCCAAAGATTTGCAGTTTTTCAAAATCTGACTACTGCTGTCAAAGGAACATGCTGGGTTGTATACCATGCTTCATAGAAATAGACTATAGAAATATATTCACAACATTTGGAGGGTAACAGGTTGTCCTAGAAATGATTAAGTAAGTCAATACAGTCATACCTCATGTTATGTCCGCTTCATGTTACATTCTTTCAGGTTACGTCCTGCGGCGACCCAGAAGTACCGGAAAGGGTTACTTGCAGGTTTTGCCGCTCGTGCATGCACAGAAGTGGCAAATCACAACCCGCACATGCGCAGACATGCCACTGCGGGTTGCTCTCTTTTCATGTTGCGAACGGGCCTCTGGAACGGATTCCGTTCGCAACCAGAGGTACCACTGTATTAGTGCAACTTCACTATGGCGTTCATATAGAAATATATAAGATTGTGTTTTACATACATTTCATCTTACTTCTGAGCAGGCAGGCATAGGCTTGTGGTGTAAAGCATTTTAAAATGTGTGTATATTGTGCATAGCTACTACCAACATTTACAATGATTAACTGGATTGAGCTAACAGGATTTAATGTCAAAAGGAAATATTTTTATCTTCTCATATGGCCGGCTCTTTGGAAGCAATACAAACTACTTTGATGCGTGTAGGATATGAAACATATTTGACTGATGCACTCTTCCCTATATAGTTGTCTCAATGTAGTGGTTTTGTTTCCAGGTATTGTTAGAACTTGATGTTATAATTCTGTAGCTTCTGCTACAGGCTACATTATTGCTTGTTTAGCCATCAGGTATGTATATACTATACTGGATTAGGCAACAATATGTGAAAAAAGAGATATAAAACTTCATTATCATTGGTTACCTGTAAAACATCATCCCAATTTTTTATTCAAAGACTTAAGGGGAAATGGTAGTAAATGGATAGGAGAGTTTAAAAACAGGTTTCAAAGAAGAAAATTTTATTATGCTTTCTTTGAAGGACAGATTGTTGGAGTTTGTCTGGAACTGCCTGGAAAAAAAGACAGCTTTCTTTAAGAAAAAACCCCCTGAGCAATTCACTGTTGGAGACTGTGGTATCTACAAACCTATATAACCATGATGTCTCAGGAATCAATCAAATAAGTCACTGAAGTTCATGCTAATATTTCACTGATGGTAGGTTAGTTTAAACCAATTCCAAAAGCAATCAAAGCTAATAATTCTTATGATCAGCTCTTTATCAACATTAAATAAATTTCTCCCAGTTTGTTTATTACTTAAATGAGTAAAAAGCATCTGTCAGGATCATATTCTACACACATTTCAGAGGAAAAGTCACTTTAAAAACTCTTATCTTGCCAGAACTATAAATTTATAAAAAGCTGAATTCATTGAATTTTTTTATATGTAACACAGACAAAATCAAATGTGTTTTAAAAATCAGCTATACCTAGCAATTTCTCTCAGTACTGATTGTGGCTGAAAATATCTATAGATTGAGTGCACAATATTTCTCCCACACAAGTCCAGCTGTGTCCAGACCTCATGCTCAGGACTGTAATACTTCTGGGCCAAGGGCATATTGAGAAGGGGGACCACTAATGACTATATGAGTTATATACCTGGGTGCACTTCAAGAAATGACTGGCTTGCACATGCCCAAGGGTCTTGCCTGAGAGGGAGGGGAAAGGCCTGATGAATTGCACCCTAAAATTTCAGGCATTGCCAGTGATTTCTTGTTGTTTTTAATCTAAGCATTTATTCCTTTATTTTACATTAACCCTAAGGATGATACCAACTGTCATTTTCCTCAGAATAATAAAGACTTAGAACTGAGTTGAATTTCACATATCAGAAAGCAAAACATACCTGGTGAGTTATGTATTAAAGAAATATGCTGATAGCTAGATATTTCTTCACAGATTTCACTGGGATCTGCAAATTGGTCGTTTTGCTTTTGGCTTCTGGAATTATGCCTTTGCTTAAATTGTTGATCGACCAAAGCCGTAACTTGGTCCCTGAGGCTAGCATTATTCTTTTGGAGACGGCGTGCTTCAAACTGCAACACATCTCTCTCGTTTTCTGTAGAGCGTATTTCATTTTCCATCAGCAGGAGCTGCTCGCTCAGTAGTCTTGTTTTATTTCTGCAATCAGAAGCCTCCTGTTTATATGCATTCAGCTCCTTTTTAAGAACGTGGTTTTCGTCTGTCATGTCTGCTACGACCATTCTCATCCTCTCACACTCTCGTTCCATGTTTGACAAGTTAGTTTTCAAAACTCCAATTTCTATTTTTGTACTTTTACGTTCCATCAGAAGTTTTTCCTCAGTATTAGTTCTGCCTGACTGGGCCTCTTCAAGCCCCTTCTGCAGGACTTCTTTCACAGTGAGCACCTCCTGCAAAGCCTTTTCAAGACTCTGTTTTTCATCTTTAAGCGACTGTGTCATCCTAATAAGAGCCTCCAGATTCGATAGTGTAGTTTTCTCATTTATCTTCAGTTGTTGCATTTCATTCTGGTTTTCTCCAACCACCTTTTCTAACAAACCCTTGTTGTCTGTTAGCTGAAGTACTTCCCCACCTAGCTTCTTATTTTCTTCTTGAAGAGTTGAAACTTGTTTTTCCAAATTTTTTAAGGACACAATCAGATCGCTTTTTTCATGTGTGGAAAAAGCCAAGGTTTCCTGTGTTTTCTGGTCTTTTTGTTGTAAATCATTTATCTCAGACATCATACGTTGATTCTCAGAATAAAGCTGCTCCTGCTTTTCTTCCAGAGCTGACTTTTGCTGTTGAAACTCCTTGCATTTCTTCAGGAGTCTTTTCACTTCTTTAAGGCATTCCTTGCAATCTTCTTCAGATTTAACTAGCCTTTCTTGAAGGCTATTCTTCTCATCATGCAAATCCTTGATTTGCTTCTGATATTTTGAATTTTGCTCTGTCAGTGACTGTATAACGTCAGTAAGAGGTTTCAATTCATTTTCATCTTCATGGCTCATCACCTTATTACAGACATGTTCAGATTCTCTGTCAGATGTCTCTAACCATCTAACTTTTTTAGCATATTCACCAGACACAGCACCACAGAATTCCTGATGCTTTCTGAGCTCTTGGTTTGTGCTAAGCTGCTGCCTTGGTTGGTCTATCTTTGTTGGTCTGTATTTGGACAGGAAATTCATCTGCTGCTTTCTATCATATGCTGCTTGTGAAATATTTTCTTTAATATGCAACTCATCGGAATCCTCTAGTTCTGAAATCCCCCTAGATTTAAAATCCTCATATGACATTCCCTTTTCTATTAGATCCTGTTCTGACAGATAACCAGAATCATTATCTTTACCACTCATAACATTAGGAGAGTTTTGACGTTCAAAATGCTTACAAGTCTTTTTGCCGTCCTCTTTCGTAACCTTGAAAGAAGAACTCACACTCTCAGTCAAGGACTCCTCTTCCTCTTCCTCCTCATACTTACGAAATGCCACACACACTTTAGGTTCATCCTGATTTTTCTTCTCCCTTCGAAGAGTCCTCTCTTCTGCTTCCAAACCAACAAAAGATGGGGAGGAAAAGTTGTTGGCAGACCTCTTCAATATTTGGTCAGTATTCCAAGGCAGAATACCTTTATTTCTACACGTTGGGGCATGGTTTTCAACTTCTATATATTTTGATAGAACCTGATCTGGAATGCATTCACCTGTGACCGGCTTTCCAAATACAGTGTTGAAATTGGTTTGTAGACAATTACTGGCACCTGGTCTGTTACCAAGATGAAGTTTTTTCTTCAACGGAAGCGCTTCTTGATGCCCTCTTGGCTGAGAGAGGGAGAAGGGGATAACAGTCAGATCAGTATTTAACAGTATTTAACAACCGAGTATTTAACAGTATTTAACAACCGAGGAAACATAGCTAGGAACCACCAATGAGTTGCATAGAGTGGCTGTTTTCAAAAGGGAATATAGGTTTTGATACAGAATCACTGCCTCCTGACACCTGCACCTTTCTCTCTTTGCAACTGTCTGGACAGCATTTGAAAGTATGCTAGTCCTCCCCAATTTATGACCTCCAGTTACTGCCTCCCCTTCCTTTTGTGTCCCTTCTCCTCTCCTTTCCATCTTGAGTTCTTGTGTGTGGGTGCTTGTTTTTAAGATGGTAGGGCTGTGGGCAGGGTTGGTTTGTTTGAATATAATAATTGTACACTAGCTTTTAAGGCATTTTAAAAATCATTAATAGTAGGGAGAAGCAAAGAGTGATTCAACAAGGAATTGGGTTGTGCACAGATGCAGTTTGCGACTGCTTGGGAAAGACCCTGGAGAGAAGGAGCCATAGAGAGTGGTGGGAAGATGGGGACCTTCAGTCCTTGCAACTGTTTCATTGGGGCAAGACCTACTGGGAAGAGTTGCTTGGATACTAGGCCTGTTTGGTTTCTTTGAATGAAAAGCTATCTTCATTGTCACCATGTTTTTGTTTTATTGCTGACCTACGCCTGACTCCAGCTCCTGACCTCAGAAAACTGGGGCATTTATGTCCAAGATTATAATGTCACAAAGTCAAGGAGAATTAATTACATCCTAAGTGGCGGTACACTTGCTCTCTACTTTATGGAGCGCTGTGGTGCCTATTACATGGACTGCTCTCTGGATCAGAAATGATGGTAAATTCAGCTAAGGGATTAGTTCCTTTGAACCGTAAAATGCCATTATATAATTAATGTCAGCAAAACAAACAAAGCAAAACAACCCCACATACCATAGTAGTGTTGATAGGTGAGCTGGTCAAAAGTAAATTGTCTGGAATAAATTCTGGACTCTTCATATCAGTTATATTTTTATTAAGTATATGGTTGATTTCAGACTGAACCTGAAGAAACAGGAAATGAGTTAGTTATCCTTCTCCTGCTTTCATCCTTTTTATATTGGTTTAAAGGCAGAGGTGGGAAGCTGTGGCCCTCAAGACATTTTTGGACTCCAGTTTGTATCATCTCCAAGAAGCATGGCCAATAGTCAAGGATGGTGGGAATTGTATTAGCCCGCTAATAATGGGAGAACCACACCGATGTTTTAAGCCTGGTAGCAACTTATTATTATTCTTAAAAATACTTGAGTACAACTGCATGCATGTCACTTACTCAGAAGTAAGTTCCACTGAGTTCAGTGGGAATTACCACCACCACCCCACCCTACAGCATTTGCAGAATTTAAATATTTAGTATTACTTATTATCGGATGTGTTGCTGGATAGCAAACCATGGTATCTTTGACTATACTATTTACTGTGGAACCTCTGAAAAAAACTTAACAATAATATTTATATATGCATATATTGTTGGCAAGCATGACCAGTCCCTTCTTGCTTCCACAATGGGAACACCCCAAAGTTTATCAGAACTTTGATATATACGTATAACCATATCTTGTAGGAGTGGGAATTGTTGGAAAAAGTAAAGGGAAGGTGATTTGACACTTGAAATGGCCTTCTTCACCACAGGCATTTATACAAAGTGTACAGTAGCCAGCCAGCTGCAGTTTATCTACTATCTGGAATTGGGGAACCAAGTGGCAGATGATCATTGCAAGGAATTTTGAGAGGATGAGGTGATCCAGAGCAGGAGAACAACAAGAAAAAGTTGACATGTAAAAGCAACATGAGAATATTAGAGGCCTTTAGAAAGGTTGTGCATTGAATGAGGAATTAAACCTTGTTTAGGGCTTGGTCTTACCATGCTGACATTCTGCAAAGTTTGTTGTCGAAGGGCTTGAAATGAATCCAACTGCTGTTGTAAGATCTATATTGTAAAATTAATTAATTAGACATATTCTATATATTCTGCAATAGTCTGCACTTTTTCTTCCTATGCCTAGATTGTGATCTTTACTTGCTATTTATTATCTTACCAGATATAAACTGCATACCATAGTAGCAGGAGGAAATTGTTGAAGGTATGGCAAGGCATAATGGCAGAGCCAAATCCAGGCCTGATCACTGATCTAACTCCAAGCTGGCGCAGCCATCAGGCCCAGATCAGGTCTCATGCCACTTCACAACAGTACTGAGAGCTGCTCAGAATCCTATCGATCCCATGCCAGCTCATCTCTGCCCCCAGAACACATTTTGAGTTTTTCCACTGACTCCTGCTGGTGGGAATCCTCTTTGCTGGCTGGCTAAACTGGACAGAGAAGGAATTCGATTGCTCTGCTAGACAGTGATCTCTCTTTAGGCCATGTACAGTTTTGAAAACAGTTGATCTAGGTATATTTGATATCTGTATTGTGCATGTTGAATTCTGTACTATGTTCACAACATTGCTGCCAAAAGAAAAGTCTTATCTTTGGATCAGGTTATTCAAATGTTTCAGGATAATGAGGCAAGCCCCTGTTCTCTCTTTATCTTAAAGAAACGCAAACATTAAAAACCTACCTGTACAGGGCTGCCTTCAGATGTCTTCGAAAAGTCAGATAAATATTTAATTCCTTGACATCTGATGGAAGGATGTTCCACAGGGCGGGCACCACTACTGAGAAGGCCCTCTGCCTTGTTCCCTGTAACCTTGCAATGAGGAAACCCCCAGAAGGCCCTTGGACTGGATCTCAGTGTCCAGACTGAACAATGGGGGTAGAGACGCTCCTTCAGGTATACAGGGCCAAAGCCATTTAGGGCTTTAAAAGTTAGCACCAATACTTTTAATTGTGCTCAGAAATGTACTGGGAGCCAATGTAGATCTTTTAGGACTGATGTTATATTGTCCAGGCGGCTACACCCTGTCACCAGTGTGGCAGCCGCATTCTGGATTAGTTGTAGTTTCTGAGTCACCTTCAAAGGTAGCCCCATGTAGAGTGCATTGTAGTAGTCCAAGCGGGAGGTAACCAGAGCATGTAAAATTATGGCGATCCAGTGTGCAGGCAAGTAGGGTCCCAGCTGGTGTACCTGATGGAGCTGGTAGACAGCTGCAGGAGCACAGGTTGGACAATCCTAACAACATATTATGTAAGAACAAGGGAACAGCCTAAAGAACTTTAGTATGGTTAAAATCCATACTGAACCACCACCTCTTCTAGCCATTATGTATGTATTTTAGCAAGGATATTATCCCTCAGCCTGCCCCCCAAAATCCAAAACAGATAAACTTACTTTTAATGCTGATGGTGGCTGGACTTGCCCATCTCTTCCTGAAGCAGATTTATCTGAAAAATCAGTGCAATAAGCCCTGAAGAATATAATGTTGGAACGTCTGGAGGCTTTAAACTTTAATACTTTGACCAGGAGTGGAGAATCTATGACCCCTAAGATGCTATTGGACTCCAACCCCATCAGCCCCAGCTAGCATGGTCAGTGGTCAGCAATGGTAGGAGCTCAACAGCTTTTGGAAGATGACGTAATCACTATTCCTGACCTACACCAAGAGTGTGTTCCCTAAATCAAGAACATCTTAATGCATATTTACACTTGTTCCTTCCGACATTCTGTATTTTTATGTGCCTGTTTCGTTCTTAGTAAGCATATTCAGTATTCATGCCAAAGTGGGAACAAATATGTTACTTTTTTGTTACCTCCATAAAAGTCATAATTTCTAAGGCTTGGAAATTTACATATTAAAGGTCCTAAGCCTGTTTGAAACACTATATCCAGCAGTAAATTTGCCATCGTATAATCTGGTTGATACTAGAAGATATGCCAGAATATTTTATTCCTGAGAAATAAGAGAAAAATATATGAACAGACCTGCCACTGGATAGCTCAGGCAGTAGAGCTTGAGACTCTTAATCTCAGGGTTGTGGGTTCCAGCCCCACATTGGGCAAAAAGATTCCTGCTGTGCTGGGGCTTGTAACTCTACAATTCTATGATTCTCTCAACTGAGTCCATGTGCCTATATGTCAAATGTTCCACAGCCATAAGGAATCATTTATGGTGCACAGCTTGTTGCTTTTGTTTAATAGTATTCAACAGGGTCAAAGAAGATGTGTTCTCCTGCCAGTTTAGCCTTTGTTGCTGTGGCTGACTTAAACCCTCCTCCCCCACTTGGCTTTTGCCCATGGAGGGTGAAACCGACAGCCCTCTCCCTCCCTCCCATTCATTTCTCCCCATGTGTCATGTCTTTGTGGGCCATCTTAGTAATGATTTTGGTAAGCCCCTCCAACAGCCTTTTAAACCAGTGTTTCCCAAACTTGGATCTCCAGCTGGTTTTTTGCACCACAACTCCCATCATCCCTATAGCTAGCAGGACCCCTGGCCAGGAATGATGGGAATTGTAGTCCCCAAACCACTGGAGACCCACATTTGGGAGACACTGTTTTAACCTAAAGTGTAGGGGTATAAATAAATAAGTGACATTGCCCTGCTGACCACAGGAAAAAGAAAATTGGCACTCAGTAGCACCTTAGCTCTGGAGGTTAGGAACAGCTGCGGAAGTGAAGTACTTTACCGCTGAAGTTACTGCTGGAGTAAGCAGTTTGGGGAGAGAAGTGCAACGGCGCATCCGGGTGCTGAAGTCTGTTAGTAATGATTATTTTTAAAACTGTTATTTTCACATTATGATGGAGGGAGGGTGCAGGGAAACATCTCACAGAGGGTGGGTACAATAACCCACCACGGCGCTGTGCTGTTGCAGGAAATTACATCATTGCCCATCGCAGCATTGCTACACCAACCAGGGAGGAGGACAGGGCAGCATTTTCAACAATAATAAAAGTGTCATCATAGGCCTGTCGACGTTCAGGTGAGAGGAGTCGGCTCACCTGCAGCTGAGGCGTCTTGGCGCCCCAGGGGAGAGCCTTTCTCTTCCTCCCGCAGCCTCCCGAAACTGGGGGCGCCCGTCCTGCCGCACTCCTGGGTTCCTGCAACGCAGTTTGCGTTAATACTGTTAATATAGATGTCTCCTGCCGGAAACTTTCCCCGCCCGCCTGGCTAACTTTAAACCCCTCCCCTCTCCCGCCTGACTCACTATAGCCAACACCGGCTCTCATCATTCCTCCTCGCGTGCGCTTCGTCCCATTCAAACTGAGCCTCTCAGGCTTTCTAACCGCCACTCGGCTACCTGGGGTTGCTAAGGAACGTGTTTCCATAGAGACGGGGGGGGGCGCGCGCGCGAGGGAAGGTTGCTTGTGCAGCGTTCTCTACGTCACGCGTCGTTTCGCTACGCCCCCTGGAGGCCGCGCGCTACCCCTGCATGATTCTGAGGTAAATTCTGAGGTAGATTCGAAAAGTTGAAATAACCGTCATTTTAGAAGTTCGTTAAACGGATTCTGTCACCTGGGGAGTTGTAGAGCAAAGCACCTGAGCACCCAGGGGGGAAGGACACACAGTATTATGAGTTTCTACGGTAGGTTAATTGTGCCAGATTCATTTGTCCGAAAAGGTGGTTCTTATTCTTGTTTTATTTTGCCTTTTAAGATCCAAGTCTTCTCATGGCTGGTGGCACTGCAAAATAAGAAATCGCAGATTGAAACATTAATGCAATAAGTATAGAAGAATCCGTAGAACAGAATCAGATTGAAATTCTGCCAGCCATTAAACCAGTATGTAATAATAATAATAATAATGGCTTTTTTTTTTTAGTCAGAACTTGATGGAGCTCAGATCTGGCACCTCTCAGGTGGGTGTCATTGCCATTATAAGAGAACGAGGGAGAAGTTCATGGTGAGTTCCGGCACCTTTTTTTCTAGAAAAATAGTAATAATAATAATAATAATAATAATAAAGTTTTATCTCAAAAAAAATTCCTTCCAGTAGCACCTTAAAGACCAACTAAGTTAGGTGTATCTGAAGAAGTGTGCATGCACACGAAAGCTCATACCAAGAACTAACTTAGTTGGTCTTTAAGGTGCTACTGGAAGGAATTTTTTTAAAAGTTTTATCTGTTTGAAAACTTCAAAAAAAGGAAACCAAAGCTGAGGGGGTGGTGAGAGAGTTCCTAAAATTATAAAGATCTGAAAACTAGGGACACTATTTCTTGGTTGTTTTAAGTTCAGGTCTCTTAAACTACAGGAAATATTGTGATGTAGCCCCACTATTAAGGGTCTCCAAATAGTTCTAGCATTTAGAACACGGTTAGCAAAACCCTTCCTACACCTGTTCCACAGCAGCTGAGAAGTCCAACCAACTGGGCTCGATCCCAACAATATTATACAACAGCGAATATGTTACTGCTATATTTAAAAGTTTAATCTGCATTGTGATTTTGCTGGTACCTTTGTTTGTTATAATGGTTTTGACTAGCATATAAAATTAGACCTGGCATGATGTCGCCATTGTCGTGTGGTAGCAGCAGCAACACATTGTCGTGTGGTAGCAGCAGCAACACTTCTCCTTTCCATTCCAGTAGATTCTTATAGAGAACAAAAAGATTCTGTCTCATTTATTTTAATATAGCAGGATTTGAGTCTTATATGTCAGTGTTTTGTGACTGCAGGCTCAATATCTACTGTATTTCATTGGAGAAGAAAGATTTTCTGTGTTCACAGTGAGACCTATCCCTCCTGTAACCCATGGGTGAAAGCAAATTTTATAACTTGCTTTGCTTACAGAAGGTTCCAGGATGAACCCCAAGCCATCTCCAGATAGGGCTGGGAAAGGTCCCTGGTTGAAACCCTGGTGAGCTGTTGCCAGTCAGTGTAGACAATACTGAGGTAGATGGATTGATGGGCTGACTTAATATAAGGCAGTTTCTTATGTTTCTATGTGCACTCCCTACTGCTTAAGCCTCCAGCTGAAGAAATGGTACATTGACATGGTAGGGCCTGTCTTAGGAAATTTATTAGTTGCTGTGGCAACTGTGCTTTTATTTTTCCCCACATAGCATAAGGGAGCTGATGGACGTAGTTTGGCCCAGATAGCAGCAACTTTTCAGTTGACCACTGCAGTTGGCAGGTTGACAGTTGTACAATTCAGTCATTTTAGACTTTGGATTTAAGGCAGGGAGGCATCTATAGATGATAATGTTTTACTTCACTGACTTCAAAATATAGTAAGCCATTGCTGTTGCCTTTGGGGCCCTGGACTCCACTGCAGGTTGATACAGATAACCAAGGTACCATAGGATAGTTTGGTCATCTGTGTGGGCTCTCTTTGTGAGGATTGCCACCCTGACAATGTAGATTTTTTATTATTGGGAAGACCAAACACCTGTCCTTGTAAGGTAACTCACCAGAGTTAATCTCTCCCCCAACATCTACAGCTAGCCTGTATTTAACTTGCCGAATGACCCCACAGTAAGTGCCGTGTGCTGGCAGAAACCTCTGGCACACAACCAAACATGGTTCACATATCTTATGCTACTTGTGTCTCTGTTGGGAAAACGATATGCATCGTGCCCTCTGATAGCTTTATTCTCCAGCTCTTTCCTTTCCTCTGAGAACTCAATTCACAACTACTTTTTGGAATCTCTTCTCATGTATTTGTTTTCAATGTACTCCCAACTACTACTCTTTCCCCAACAAAAATCATTTTGGTGTCTCCCAGACAAGGGGCATATTTTCAGGTGGGGGATGTGGCCTGGGGATAGCGCCAGAGGCTAGATGGGGGCCTGGATTAGGAAGTTTAGAAAGGGTCTGAGGACTGATGTTTTTCCTTCAGGTGAAGATATAGGTTACATCAGAACATTGCAATAACAATGCCTTAGGGAGATAAAGTAGGCTACAGTCTTAACATTAAGGTATATATACAATTTTCATACTAGCCATCACCTGTCAACAGTCTTGCACTTGACTTCTCTAGACACGAGCTTAAATTTATTTTATCACAGAGTTTTCTTCCAAAAATGTATGAGGTTGAAGTTATTTTGCCCTATGCAGATGCAACAACTGCTAATTTGAGACATCTGCCTCTGTTTCATTCCTCTTTAAAAACTTGTGATATTTGCCACCACTGCTTCTACCACCACAAGTCATATTTCTTCAGACATTATATTCCTGAATGTGTCTTCCCACTTCCACTGGATATGAAGGTAACAAACACCTGGGGAGTAAATGCTGCTGCAGAACATGTATTTTTTTAAAAAGCCATTTAATTGCACTTGTACAGAGAAACAGAGGTACATTTTAAAAATACAGTATGGTTCTCTCACTGCAGATTACTCATAGTATTATACATGAACTCAATTTGCAAAGAATCTTAATATAGCATGTCAGATTTATAACTCATTGGATTACACTGGCAGCCATAGTGATAATGTTTTGGGAAATAATCCCATAGATACCAACATGGGCTACAAGAGTGATCATCCTTCTCTCAACTTCTCCATCCTGTCTCCCTCCCTGTTTTAAAAAGCAGAATGCTGGATTGCCTTCAGTCGTATTGCTGCTGTAAGCGGATAGTGCCTTATGTGAGCATGCAGGTATTTGTGTCTCTCCGGACAGCTAAGCCTTGGGATAAACAGTGACGGCTTCATATCCCTCTGGGGGCCTCATACGAGCTCGTGCATGAGCTTCACAGTATAATTGCCCCTCCACAAAGAAGTAGCCTTTCTGCTTCAGGTTGAGGTTGCAGTCAGAGCACACGAAACATTCAGGATGCCTGTACTTATCACGTGCCTTCACCACTGTGCCACTGTAGATCAAAGAAGGGGGGGGGGTAAAAATAAAAGAAGTTAAAGTTCAATTATGAATATACAAAATCAGGTTTCTTAAAAATAAAAAATAAAAATAAAATATACCTAGATGCCTGCAAGCCAAAATTTGACTGATGAAAACCACTAAGTAAATTTCAGATACCCTCACCTCTGCAGCTCCTGATCATATGCTGTTATAGCCAATCTGTACAGCATCTGTTAAGCACCCTGCTGAGGTTGAATTTCAGTGGGAGCTAAGAAGAGCATGTAAAATCAAGAAGCTTCGCCAACATTTCTTTTAGAGCAACACAGGCTATGCAGACTTTATTTATAGCATTGTCCCAAACCTTATGTAACCTTTTAAAAATATATGCTGCACCAACAAAATAAAACAAAATGCATAAAAATGTGTAATAAAAAAATTAGCTCTATAAAGAGGTATGAATGCCTTGAATTTTGTTTAACTTCATGAAAGAGAAATCACAGATACCCACCCAACACTAGATTGATGTGAACTTTTCCAAAGACCTATGCCATGAATCAATTAGAACTAAAATAAAATATCTTACACAATTCCATTTCCACACTTGTCACACAAGGGCACCTTTGGCACACTTCCCCCAGCAGCAGGTACCTTCGTTACTGGTGCTTTCACACTCCTTATAGCAGGGGCCCGACCATCTGGAGAAAAAGAAAAAGATGCCACTTTTGTTTACAGGACAGGACAGAGCTCAAGGCTTCTTCTAAGTGTCTTGGGTTAAATGCAATTTAGACGGAGAAAATGGCATAGGAGAAAAATTATTAAAAATACTCCCTTAGTGTCACATTCTCATCTGCAAAGTTACTAGATGAGATTGCTAATTAGTATTAAAACAAAAAATAAACCAAAAAACCCCCAAGGGATTGCCTAACAAAACACATGAAGCTTGATTATTATTTTAACCACCCAAATTCTCTGGCATAATATTGGTGATTTCCTCAATTTTTAAGCTGTTTCTAAAAAAGAAGTTCACTAATTATATGCAGGTGCCATGTCTATAGCCTCTCTCCCTTAGGCACATTCCAATAAACACTAGGGGGCAATCCTCATTCAACACAATTGGATTTACTTCTGAGTTATGGGACTGCTCAGTAAGTTAGGGGATTCCATTTAATTAAGCAATAGATATATGCTGCTACTTTTATCTCCCTCTCATTTTTACTGTGAACACATGGTCTGCATATGTTTAACTCTCTTGGTTAACATTTGATATTGGTATTACTGTGCATGTTTCAGTTAGGCTTTACTTTATTTAGTGCCTTTCTTCCATTATGGAACTCAAGGTTTACAGTTCTCTATTTGAATGGCTATCAGGGGATAGCCCACTCATTGAAGGAATATTTTATTTGAAGTGCACTCCAATCCAAGTCTCCCATCTCTGTAAGAAGAGAGAACAGCAACCTTGAAGTTTCCTATCAACAGGTTGAGTAGGCACACAGGTCACCTGGTCACAGTGTTCCCCACAATAATGAGAAGTATCTTACGTCTAGCTAAATTATTGTAATTCTTTCTTAATTCACATCTGTATATGTTAATCATGGCACGCACATTTTATGCAAGCTTGTGCCCTTTTTTGGTGATGTCTTCCTTCTTTTTTGACAATGTGTAAGTGATGTCCTGAGTTGCCTCCTGTTAAGTAATTAACAAGCCCAAAACCTGCTTAGCTTCAGCACAGTGGCTGCATCCAGAGGCGCTGTCTTGCATGCAAGATTGGGGGCTGGCATACATCATGTGTGAGTGATGTCATGTCCCTGGCACATGATGCATGTGCAATGTTGCACCAGCAGGAGGAGGCCGAGTGCAGCACAGTTTAGTGCTTGGCTCCTCCTGAGCATAGGAGAGGTAGTTGCATCGTGCAGCTTCCTTTCTCAAGCTCAGGAGGAGGCAGGGACTGAACTGTGTCGTGCTCAGCCTCCTCCGCCCTCTCAATATCGAGGGGGCCTGGCCCCCTGCCAGCATATATTAAGGCGGCCGAAGAAACCTCTGCCCCTAGGAGGTGACGTGCCTGGCTGCATCATAGAAAGGTAATGAAATGTAAGTGAAGAGAGATGCCAAAAATGGCAACTAACCAGATTCATCAGAGACCATGTCTTGGAGAATCTTAAAGGAACCGGACTGACGTGGCTTACTCGATCCTTGCTGATCATCATGTAGCAGCCTATACACATCAGACTGGGGCACTGCAGCTGGTACTGGGTCACTGAAAAATCAATGAGCTGTATGAGATAGTTAACCAGTAAATGTTCACTATAATTGCATTGTTTAAAACAAAAGTGGAAGGCACAGAACTGAACGAAGTCAGATAATGTTCCATTCTAGCAATGTGCAAAATAAAATCTACACAGAGAACAAATATAAAGCTCAGAAAATGAAGTTTACCAGTTTCCAAAGGAAATTAAAGCTTAATCACTTTAGATTTAACTCTTGATTTTTAATAATCATCTTATAGGCAACTAGAGCATCCCACAAGAAGGGTTAAAGCTTCTATTAGTTACCCCTAGGGAATAATATGGCATTTCCAAGTTCATACTTGGTGAAAATGAACCCCATCAACAAAAACAACTCAAAGCTTTTTTTTTACTGGAATGGTTCCCAAAAGCATGCTTGCCACTACTTGTAATATGATAAATAAATATTTAGTCCAGGAGTGCAGTATGGGTAAAGTCAGTTCACTTAATGAACACCCCAGGGAATCACTGTCCAGAAAATGTAGCTACTTTGTGAGTGCACACAAAATTCTAAAAGTTTAGAGATGCCCAGTTTCCAGCAGATTAGCAGGACAATTGCTTATATACTTTAATGTAAATGTAATTTATACATAGGGCAATTTATCTGAATGTCTCATTTCCTGTTGACATCAATTATGGGACTCTTGTGACTGTTTACAAGCTGAGTGCATATAGATTGAGATTTGTTATCAAGTCTCTAGTTGTCAAACTATCACAAAGTAGGAGCTGGACACATAAGGGGAGCTACATACCCATATCAAAGTAACATTTACACAAATTGCATACAGTTATATAAAAACTTAACCAAACTTAAAACTCTTCATTTCCCTAGGATGTCACAATCTTTTCTTTCAAGCATTTGTCCCTAATTTAAACACAAGTTAGAATGCATAAAATTTTCACAAACCTAAAAACATTTATATGAAACCTAACCAAACTTCATTTTTAATCTCCCTGGCATGACAGTGGTTCTAATAATTCTCAATTTAGGCTACATTTTGTCCATCTGCACATCTTCCATAGAACATTTTCACCAAGGTGGCAGTCTTTATCCCACTGAAATTGATGACTAAATAGGCATTGACTTTCAGAATTTCACATTGACTTTCAAATTGGCATGGTTTCGATATATTTAAAAGCCTTAACGACTAATGAAGCAACAATAATGGCAGCACTATTCATGCCTTAGAAATAAGCTAACCATACATTGTGGCTTGGATTACCTTATCGGGGTGGCTTCCCCCAGTGCTGTAGAAACCTGCCCCTGCAGTGTTTCCATAATATTGTCATCTGAATACAATTGCATAGGTGTGTTAAACTGAGCATGTACAATCTTGACACCAGGCAGTTCCATTTCTAAAGGAATGTTGGGGGCCATCTTAGCTGCAGCTTTCAATTCGGTGGGACAGATAGTGCTAACAGTGCTAACTGAAGAGGGTGTGCTACGTCCGCTGCCGCCGTCAATACCGGAAGGAGTACTGCAAACACTGTGCCAAAAACCAGTACACAAAAATACGTGATGCAAACCAGAGAGGAAAAGAAGATGAATAACAGGGAGCAGAAGTATTCTCCAGAGTGACAAAAGCACCCAGAATAATCAAATGCAAGAAAAACACATTTTATGAAACACAACTTTTGTGTGTTTTTCAACTGAGTATAATCTGCCATAATTTTAAAGAGATCACAACTATTATGCAAAACTTAGAAGTTTTATAGTTCATCAAATGTTTGTTTGTCTCATACTACCTCCTTCAGCACATAATTACATCAAGGATGGCACAGGTTAATGGCCAGATTCGAACAGCAAATCAGAATCAGAAGAAATTTTGGAAGTTAAAACTTCTCTTGCCAATCGTATGTATAAAATAACAACTTTGTGAGATAATACTGATATTTCCAGTACTGTGCCAATGCATAACTATGATGCTTTCACAGCATTGCGACAGCACTAGTGGAATCTGTTTCCTAAGAACACATTGAGGTAATGGCACCACAAGTCATCCCAAGTACCAGTATGCTAATACAGCAGGTCTGAAGATCTGTTAATTATTTAGTCTTTGATGCCACAGAAATAATCAGATGTGTCAGATTTTCTTCTTGCATTCGTTTTGGATTACAAAAGCATGCATTCTTTGTCAGTTTTTAATTTAGAGTCCTCAATTTTAAATATTCAATGGTCCAAGACACAAACTACATAGACTAGGACTGTATTAGCAGTTGACCACATATTTTTTTCTTGGTTCAGAATTGCTATGTGACACAAATCTCACTGTGGTAGGAAAAGCTGTGCCTTCTTTACCCATTTAAAAGCCATTGGAACATTACCAATAGAATCAACAAATGAGAATCTGAGGCAAAACACAATCATGGGACTGAAACTGCCTTGGTCGCACTGGTTGATGATCTCCGGCGGGCTAAGGACAAAGGTTAGAGCTGTTTCCTAGTTCTGCTGGATCTCTCAGCGGCGTTTGATACCATCGACCATAACATCCTTCTGGACCGTCTTGAGGGGCTGGGAGCTGGGGGCACTGTCCTACAGTGGTTCCGCTCCTTCCTCCTGGGCCGTGTTCAGAAAGTGGTGGTGGGGGATGAGTGTTCAGACCCCGGGGCTCTCACTTGTGGGGTGCCTCAGGGTTCTGTCCTCTCCCCCATGCTTTTCAATATTTACATGCAGCCGCTGGGAGAGATCATCAGGAGGTTTGGGCTGGGTGTTCATCAGTATGCGGATGATACCCAGCTCTACCTCTCTTTTAAATCAGAACCAGTGAGGGCAGTGAAGGTCCTGTGTGAGTGTCTGGAGGCGGTTGGAGGATGGATGGCGGCTAACAGATTGAGGTTGAATCCTGACAAGACAGAAGTACTGTTTCTGGGGGACAGGAGGCGGGCAGGTGTGGAGGATTCCCTGGTCCTGAATGGGGTAACTGTGCCCCTGAAGGACCAGGTGCGCAGCCTGGGAGTCATTTTGGACTCACAGCTGTCCATGGAGGCACAGGTCAAATCTGTGTCCAGGACAGCTGTTTACCAGCTCCATCTGGTACGTAGGCTGAGACCCTATCTGCCTGCAGACTGTCTCGCCAGAGTGGTGCATGCTCTGGTTATCTCCCGCTTGGACTACTGCAATGCACTCTACGTGGGGCTACCTTTGAAGGTGACTCGGAAACTACAACTAATCCAGAATGCGGCAGCTAGACTGGTGACTGGGAGCGGCCGCCGAGACCATATAACACCGGTCTTGAAAGACCTACATTGGCTCCCAGTATGTTTCCGAGCACAATTCAAAGTGTTGGTGCTGACCTTTAAAGCCCTAAACAGCCTCGGTCCAGTTTACCTGAAGGAGCGTCTCCACCCCCATCATTCTGCCCGGACGCTGAGGTCCAGCGCCGAGGGCCTTCTGGCAGTTCCCTCATTGCGAGAAGCGAAGCTACAGGGAACCAGGCAGAGGGCCTTCTCGGTAGTGGCGCCCACCCTGTGGAACGCCCTTCCAGCAGATGTCAAAGCGATAAACAACTACCTGACATTCAGAAGACATCTTAAGGCAGCCCTGTTCAGGGAAGTTTTTAACGTGTGATATTTTACTGTATTTTTGGTTTTTAAGGAAGCCGCCCAGAGTGGCTGGGGAGGCCCAGCCAGATGGGCGGGGTATAAATAATAAATTATTATTATTATTATTATAAGGGAATGCCTAGTAGTATGAACAGGAAAGACTCAAGTTGCTCCTAATGTATTTATTATATATTATTATTTTATAAATTTCTATGCACAAATTCAGATATATGTGGGGTGGACTACTTGAGTCTAATTCGAATGGGATGGGGAGTGGATTACTAGCTAAATACCCGGTAATGCTCAGTTGTGGACAAGACCTATAATAGTTATATGGCATGATCTGCCTCCTAAGCATGGTTTACTAAGACAGATAGAAACCCCCCTTGATCACCTACAGTTAATTTAAAATGGGAGCTTAGGGGTAACTTTGAATATTGCAGGAGGCAATTGGCAAGAAATAAATGGGCAACTTGTACATTTCTCCCATGGTGAGATGCCCATGGGGTGTCCATAGTAGGGAACGAGAGGTGTGTAAGTTCCCTTTTTAGTTGTTAGACGGAAACTGTGGGGAGTAAACAAACAGTTCACCTGCACATCCTCTATTGCCAACACTAACGTTTCTTAAGATATGTGAAACTACTCTAAGGATGTGGACTTATTTAGCAGAAATATAACAAAAATAATAAAGTTTTAATTCTGGATAAACATGCTGTAGGACTAATATGTAAATACTACAGCAGCATAATCCTACTAAACATACTACGTCAGAAAGAAATTATACTCTGCATGTGTGCAAGACTGCAGCCTTACAGAACAATCCCATGCCTCTTTCAAAAGTAAGCCCCACTGATTTCAGTGCATATGACTGCCTTCCAGACTGTTAGGGTGTAAAATTATTGGACTGGAACCTTAATGTCCCAAATTTGGTGAACATTCACAATGCCAAATTTTGGGAACATTGAAACCAGATTTCTGATTCACCACTTTTAGTGACTGATGGCAATCACATGTAGATTATTTGCTGCATCTACTGATAGCTCTTTGAGTTTTCAGACATTCACGATATTCATTATTTGTCATCTTTCACTGAATTTCAGGTGTTTACTGTCACAAATATTTTAAAGAGGGAAATATCACCCACAGCTAAATGGCAGCTTTGTCTACATCATGGATCCTTTTTCATTGAACTAACTTCCCTCAGGGATGCCATGTGGAATTTAAGTAGGACCATGTTGTCAACTGCCTTAAGAAAAGTGCATTCCTTACCATCAAAGGCAAGACAAAGAATTCCAGAAGAGCTGCACATGTGCCAAAGCAAGTAAGAAACTTTACAATTGCCAGATCACTCAAGCTAAATATCCATACAAGGGGATAGCCATACAGCCACACATCGTTACTCAGAAATAAAACCAGGATCCATGTTTGGAAAGCATGAGCAAAGCTTGTCAATAATGATGCTGTTAACTCCAGAAGCTGAAGTGCATTGTTAACAGCCAGGTATTGTTAGAAGCAATAGGGCACTGCTCACGAGTGCTGCAGAAAGAGGAGGAGTGCATTTAGCAAAGTATTTCAGATGACCACCAGCTGATATTTTATGTTGCTATGTAAACTCAGAAATTATGCTCAGCATGGAACTATACTCTGCAACACAACACAACTTATTCTTACAACACAACTCGGGAGATTGGCGAGGGAGGCCTTAGCTATTGCCTGTTGGCGCTGGTCCTAGGGCATACGAGGTACTGCCCCAACAACCTCAGACTGATCTGCCTGCCTTGATAATAAATTTTATTAGTTTTCAATTACAATCCAATAATAGCCTCATTATAACAATACCAATTTATACTACACTTACCAATACCAATCGTTCAAATACCGAATTATATAATTGAGATAAGGTGGCCCCCCGCATGCTAGAATTGATGGTTTGATGATTTTCTTTATTTCTGCATTCCAAAATCTTATTAATTTCAATTACATTCTGGTCATAATAATAATCCCTTATACAGCAACTGCAATATTAATAACTTCTATTCATGTTGACACATTAAATGTTTTATAAAACTGTAAGTGAGGCACTCTGCCTGCCTTCTTGCCTACAAAAAGTCAGAAGGTGGTTCCACCTGTCGTCATATCTCGCTCCACCTGATGTTGGTCTTCTGGACTTCTGCCCAGCAGTCCAATTGTGCACCAGCCCCTGCCCCGCAATTAGTGCTTCAGCACTAGGAGTGGTGATGTGCATGCCAGCTTCTGTGGTGGCACCCTGGCTTTGAAACTCCCTGTCTCTTGAAATTCAGTTGGCACTTACTCTAAAAAGCTCAAAACGTAGCTTTTTTATCTAGACTTGGGGGAATGGTCACTGACATTTAGTAACTTATTTTGCTTTTATTGTGTTTTTAATGGTATGTATGGATGTGAACTGTATTTTACTGAATTTAACTGCTACCCACCCCTAAGATTTTCAGATGAAAGGCTATGTGTGAAACAGTTTAACCAAATAAACAAAATAGTATAATTTGCCTATGAAATAGAAAATGAGAGTATCGATGTGTAATTTGTTAATGACACATTAGCTGCAGAATGGTCAGCTCCCTGCAGGACATAAACATATGTAGCTCTCCATTTCCAACCCTCAAGTCACATCCTCCATTGAAGAATTGTATAAGAATCATCATTAAGCATTCCATAAAGGACAGAAACATCCCTATCAAACTATCCCTGCTCTGTTTCATCAGAGTGCCATCTTGTTCTTATCCACTGGCGTCCTTGGATGTACACTGGGTAGCCTTAGCCTGTGGAGGTTCCATACGAGGTCCTTCCCTCCTTTCTCATTCCCCCTTCTAGCCCAACATCATAGTGTTGTTGTAGTATGTTTGTATGTATGTTACTAAATATTTTAAAGCCCTGTAAGTAATGTTACGTGTGATATTTCAGTTTTGATCTCTGTAATGAACCAAACAATTCTCTGATGTAGGTTCAGCTGAAATTAACCTGATTGCAGGCACATTACTGCTTGGCAGATTGTTGTGACTTTGATCAATAATTGCACAAAAAATGTGCCCTTTCACTACTATTCTCCATGACAAATGAAACAGGCGTTTCTTTTGGCATTTGATGGCATTTGATCTCAGATTTATAGGTGCTGCAAAGCAAGCGTTTATTCATTAGAAGGCTTTACAACATACTGAAATAGCATTGTTACTGTTTTCATTAAAAAACAAAACACCATGCACCCAGTTACAGATTACACAGAGAAGTTATAACCTGCTCGGGCCTGAGACTATGAAAGGTTTGGGCCGAATGTTATGCTTGTGTTCAAAGTAGCCCAAGTCCTGGAGAAGAAGAAGAAGAAAAGGAAATACAGGGTTGTTGTTTTTAACTTAAGCAAGCATATTTGCTTCCAGAAAAGATTAGTTAACATACATGTTGTAAATTATTGAGTTGTAAGTTATATAGTAGTAACATTAATACATCTGATGTTATTGTGAGAAAAAGAGAACAATAGGAACAATCAAGCCAAAGTTAACTTTTTAGGCTACAAGCCTTAGCTCACGTACTTTGGAATATGTCCCATTGAACACAGTGGGACTTACATACGTGTACACATAGGATGAGACTGCACACCATTTTTATATATATTGCCTGTTGCAATCAATAAGACTTGCAGCCTGATCCTATCCATCTTTACTCAGAAGTAAGTCAAACCAATGGGGCTTGCCCCTGTGTGCATCTTGTGTGTGCATGCACATAGGATGTGCCTTCAGTATTTAGCTTTGGCTGGAATGTGCATAATAATAATAATGTCTTGTGTAGCCAACCCCCTGAAAGAGAAATGTCTATAATATTGGTCTTGCTTATTTGAAGATTCATTTTAGAGGTAAATTTTTGAATAACATTTTGTATATTTTGAGCATCAGGAAAGAAAGAAAAAAGAATAGCAAGAGCTGGACTTGAGACCATGAAGCCAGTTAAAAAGATGTTGCAGCAAAAGACCATCTTAGAGTATCTTACTTACTTTGCAGGTGAATTAGGGATAAGGCCCCGCAGCTGTCCATGAAGAGCATCATGTATATTGCCAGATGAATACAGCCCAATGGGAGAGTTATAGGCAGAGCTCACCACCTGTCTTTTGTTATCGAGATTTGCTGCTGCAACAAAAGGCTGGGCCCTTCTGTTGTGAGCTGTACCAATGGGCTTGAATTCCTGTGCACAACAGGCAGACAAAATACACAAAGCTACAATGCACATTAAAGCCAATAACAAGCACAATTGGCAATGCTGCTACTTATTAATAAAATGCACTCGCTGCAAACCACTAAGCAAGCATCCTGTGTTTCACCATAGGAAATATATGGAGGAGTATAGGGAGGATATATACTTATAGACAATAACATGTCATTGCTAATTTCTGTAGAAGAAACTGTAAATTTGGCTGTGCAGCTAAGTATGGCTGTAATTAGATATTACATAAGAGGTGCAGTCAGTATTAGCAGCCACTGTGCCCTCTGTCTTCCCCAGTAACTTCTAGTAATCCCAATATGAGTCAACTCACATTGTCATTGAAGTTTATTTGTCCCTGCAAATTGCATCCAATAAAGGGACATGGTATTGGCAAAACTCTGCATTACACATGTAATGACATAGTTTGGATTGCTAGACGTTATCAGGGATTGGGGAGGGGGTTCTCTGTCTCAGATTAAATAACAGAAACCTGCAATCCTATGCATATTTAATTTGGGAGTCGGTCCCCTTTAAATCAGTAGGATTTATGTCAGAGTAAACATGTTTCAGATTAAACTGTGAAATACTTTCAGTCAGTCTTGGACATGGATAGCTTGCCCTGGCCACAAGGCATTGGTAACTTTAAGACTTCGATTATTGCAATGCTCTCTGTGGAGTCAACATTGGGCCCAGTCTGGAAGCTCCATGTCAGGGAACTGACATCTAAAGCGCCGCAGGTGCAAAGGCTCCCTGAGGTTGAGAGAGCAGTAGCAGCGGAAGAGGGAACCAGTAGAGGGCAAGCAAGAACTCCAAGGGAAAGTGAGTCGGAGGGATGGCTCAGAGACGCTTCAAGCGAAACCAGTGGGGAGGTCTCAGGACCTCCTATAGGGACACCCACACCTCGACGGAAACTGTCACGCCGAGAGGCCAGACGACGTGTTTCCGTTAAGGAGCTTTTATGTTGGAAACGTTTCCGAAAGCAGCCACTTTCGGATTCTACTAGTGATTGACGCAGCCATGCTGGAGGGGCTCCGTCACAGGCAGAGGTTTGAAAACCTGATCAAACTCTGAGGGACTTGCATTTTACGCACAAGCAGCTCATCGTCCCATCACAGCAATCCGAAAGTCACCGAAAGCCAGCTTGTGCAGAGAGAAGCATCATGAGCAACCCAGCCGGAACCGGGGGTGCAGGAGCAGCTGGAGGGGGTCCAAGCCTGGAAGAAAGGTACAGAGCGTTGGAGATCCAGTTGGCGCTGCAAACGGCGAGGCTTGAGGAGAGGAGGGCTCAGGATGCAGAAAAGGGAAAGGAGAAAACCACCCCGCTCGCCAGAAAGGTACCAGGATTGGTGCAGAAATTCGGGGGGGATCCCAGGAACTATCATGCCTTTAGAACAGAGATGCAATACGCTCTAAACTTGCAGTTTGATGACTTCCCCGACGAGGAATCGCGAGTGGCGTATGTGATTGGCCATCTCGAATCCGGGGCGAAAGATTGGGTTAGACCCCTGATGGCAGCGAATAATGAGATCTTAAAGGACACGAGGAAGTTTTTTCGTGCCATGGACCTGATGTTTTCCAGCGATATTGAGCAGGGGGTGGTGCGAAGGCAGTTAATGGCTTGCCAGCAAGGAAGCAGATCTGTCCGTGAGTACTGGACTGAATTTACTATGCTGATTCATAAATTGGGGTGGGACCTATCGGCGGAGCCCATCCAAATGCTTTTCGAAGAGGGGCTTTCTTCAACCGTCAAAGATGAGCTTTCCCGGGGGCCCAGGGCGGAGTCTATGGACCAATTAACCAAATCTGCGCTGGCCATAGGAGCGCGCCAGGAGGCGAGGGCTTTGGAAAGGCGGGAAGGGAAAGGAGACCGTTGGAGGGAGTTCCGCATTCCAGACATTCCAGAGCCATCTTTCCCGCCGGCAGAGCCGATGGAAGTTGGAACAGCGCGGGCGCGCGCAGTTTCAAATCCCAGTGAAGGGCGGAAGAAGGAGGGAAAGAGCGCCAAGAGATGTTATCTCTGCCAACAGCCAGGGCACTTTGCCAGAGTCTGCCCACAAAGAAAGGAATGGCAAGGGATGGCAGGAGCTGTTGGGGGAAAGGAAGAGGAAAGCAAGGAGCAAGTAAAAGCCAACGCCTGGCTGCCACCATCGGGGCACAGCAGCCAGGCCAAAGAGCAATGAAAGTGCCCATGCCAGAACCTCCCAGACCTGCTTTAGTGATAGAGGTGTTACTAGAACTGCCAAACGGACACCCACTAAAGGTCAAGGCGCTTTTGGATTCAGGCAGCTCCTGTAATTTCATGAGTAAGGAGTTTGCAGCTGAGCACCAGATACAGACCATCCCTTTAAGTAACCCCTTGCAGGTGACTACGATTGACGGCAGAGAGCTGTTGGGGGGAGAAGTTAGCCAACAGACTGTCCCGATGATAATGAGAGTGGCAAGGCACACCGAACAGATAGCGTTTAATGTGGCCATCCTGGGAGGAGCGCCCATCATTTTGGGGATGAGCTGGCTGGCGCTACACGATCCGCTAGTGGGCTGGCATCAGAGGGTGGTCTCCTTTGGGTCAGCGCATTGCCTAGAACACTGCAAGGAGGGGAAGGTCTCGGGAGGAGACAGAGTCACCCTAGCGGGGATGGAAGTGATGGGCAAAGGGAAGGTGCCCCCGCAATACGCAGATCTGAGCAACGTATTCAGCGAAAGGGAAGCAGACAAACTGCCACCGCATAGACCCTTTGACTGTCAAATCAACCTACTCCCAGGGGCCCAACTCCCAGTAGGCAAGCTGTACGCCATGTCAGACAGGGAGATGCAGGAGCTGAGGGAGTTCATTGACAAAAACTTGAAGCGAGGTTTCATCAGAGAGTCCCGAGCGGTGGGGGGCAGCCCAGTGTTTTTTGTGGACAAAAAGAACACAGACAAACCGAGACTGGTGTGTGACTTCAGGGCCCTCAATGCAGTGTCGGAGCCCCTGGCTTTCCCTATGCCCCGAATTGACGACATTTTGACCAGAGTAAGGAAGGGAAAGATTTTTACAAAACTGGACCTGCGGGGGGCGTACAATCTGATACGCATAAGGAAGGGAGATGAATGGAAGACCACCATGTTTACCCCTTTGGGAGCCTTTGAATACCTCGTTATGCCCTTCGGTCTACAAGGGGGCTCCGCCTGTTTTCAAGCTTTTATAAACCACGTTCTGGGACCTTTGCTCTACAAGAACTGTGTGGCCTTTTTAGACGACGTGTTGGTGTATTCGGAAGATGAGGAACAGCATGTGAGGGACGTTCGAGAAGTGTTGGGCAGGCTGCAAGCCAACCAGCTGTGGGTGAAACTGGAGAAGTGCCAGTTTCATACCAAGGAGGTGGAATTCCTGGGGTACCGCTTGTCAGACAAGGGATTGGCCATGGATCCAGGCAAGGTTCAAGCGGTACTGGAATGGAAGACACCGAAGACCAAGAAGGACGTGCAAAGATTCTTGGGGTTTGGGAACTTTTATCGGAAGTTCATCAAGAACTTTGCCCACTTGACGGCGCCCATCACCGACTGCCTCAGCAGCAAGAAGAAATTTGTTTGGACGGTGGAGGCGGATCGAGCCTTTGAAGAACTGAAAAGGGCTTTCGCCTCGGAAGAACAACTTCTGCATGTGGATTTACAAAAACCCATGAGAGTGGAAACAGATGCATCCGACCGGGCTATAGGGGCGGTCCTTCTTCAACCGGGGAGGAGTGCGTCGGAGTGGAGACCGTGTGCATTCTTCTCGCGGAAACTGAATAAGTCCGAGAGGAATTACACGGTGTATGACAGGGAACTACTTGCCATTCACGAAGCATTCCGGAGGTGGAGACATTTATTAATTGGGGCACAACACAAGGTGCAAGTGTGCACCGACCACAAAAATTTAGAGTATTGGAGAACAGCTCGAGTGCTCAACCAACGACAAGTGAGATGGGCACAGGAATTCTCCAAATTTAACTTTGAGATTTGTTATGTGCCAGGCCCAGAAAACGTCAGGGCGGATGCGCTCTCACGCAAACCAGAATATTGGGAAGGGGAGGAGGTGATCGAAGAGAGACATGTCATCCCGGAGGACCGCTGGGTGTGTGGGGCGGCGCTGGTGGGGCAACGGGAACTGGTGGAGGAAACGGAAAATGATGAATATGCCCAGGATAAGCTCAGAGGTCTCAGGGGGGAGGGCGAGAGCCCCGGAGGTTTTGAGGAAAGAAATGGGGCATTGTATTACAAAGGGGCACTGTATATACCCGAAGGTGAATTGAGGGGGAGAGTACTCAAGCAGTTGCATGATAGCCCCACGGCGGGACATTTTGGGCAACACAAAACCATGTGGTTGGTTACCAGGGAATTTTGGTGGCCTAAGGTGAGGGAAGATGTAAGGGAGTATGTAAGAGGGTGTGACCAATGTCAGCGAGCCAAAGGGGAAAGAAGGGCGCCGGCAGGGTTATTAGAACCTTTACCCACACCAGAACGGCCTTGGGAAGCGATATCAATAGATTTTATGACGGATCTGCCAAGGTCCAAGGGGAAAACAGCCATCATGGTAGTAGTAGACCTGTTAACTAAGATGTGCCATTTTGTAGCATGCTCACATGCAGTCACAGCGGAAGAAACGGCGAAGTTGTTTGTGGAACATATCTTTAGGTTGCACGGGGCTCCCTCGAGGGTGATCTCAGATCGAGGCAAACAATTTACTTCCAGGTTCTGGAGGAAGCTCATGAGCTTGCTACACGTGGAAGTTAATTTTTCAACTGCCCGGCACCCTGAAACCAACGGGCAGGCGGAAAGGGCAAATGGCATTCTTCAACAATATCTTAGGTGTTATGTCAATGACAGAGAGAACGATTGGGTCGAAAAGTTGGCGTTGGCAGAATTTGCCTACAATAATGCGGAGAATGTGTCCACAGGGATGAGTCCCTTTTTGGCTAATTACGGGTGTCACCCCAGGGCATTTCCAGGGGAAGGAGGGGAGAGATGGAGCGTTCCAGCGGCTGAACATTTTGTAGAAGAGATGGAAGCCATCCATCAGCAGCTCCAGCTCAACTTAGAAAGGGCCAAGGCACAATATAAGAAGCAGGCAGACAAGAACAGAAGGGAAGGTGAAACCATAAGGGTGGGGAATCAAGTGTGGTTGTCAACCCAAGGGTTGCCGTTCAAAGGGGGTTGTAAGAAACTGAGGCCCAGAAGATTGGGACCCTTTGAGGTGATTCAGCAGGTCAACCCGGTAGCTTTCAAACTCCGATTACCCAACCACATGAAATTGCACCCAGTGTTCCACAGGTCGTTACTGTCACCATACAGGGGGGGACGTGAAGGGGAGCACGTCAGGGGACCAGCCTTGGAAGAGAGGGAACGCCGCAACCATGTAGCGGAAATCCTCGATTCCAGGTGGAAGGGTAATCAGGTGGAGTATTTGGTGGCGTGGGAAGGGGAACCGGAGTCAGAAAACACCTGGGTAAGTGCAGAGGAAGTCAATGACGAGGTTTTAACAGAAACGTTCCACCAAAGGTTCCCGAGGAAACCTCAGCCTATAGCAAGGTTTAGGAGGGAGTATTTCGGCACCACCGATGAGGAAGAGGAAATGGAAGGGTTCGCGGAGTCGGAGTTGGAAGATGGAGGGGACTCTGATGACGAAGAGTACCTAGAGAGTAGGAACAGCAACAAGTGGAAGGAAGTGTTCGCGACGTCGGAAGATGAGGGAGGTTCTTTCAGGGGTTTTACCTCCTCACCGCCAGTAGGAGAGGAGACGGGAGGGGGTGAAGGGGGCCCTGGAGGGGAGGTGGATGTCAGGGAACTGACATCTAAAGCGCCGCAGGTGCAAAGGCTCCCTGAGGTTGAGAGAGCAGTAGCAGCGGAAGAGGGAACCAGTAGAGGGCGAGCAAGAACTCCAAGGGAAAGTGAGTCGGAGGGATGGCTCAGAGACGCTTCAAGCGAAACCAGTGGGGAGGTCTCAGGACCTCCTATAGGGACACCCACACCTCGACGGAAACTGTCACGCCGAGAGGCCAGACGACGTGTTTCCGTTAAGGAGCTTTTATGTTGGAAACGTTTCCGAAAGCAGCCACTTTCGGATTCTACTAGTGATTGACGCAGCCATGCTGGAGGGGCTCCGTCACAGGCAGAGGTTTGAAAACCTGATCAAACTCTGAGGGACTTGCATTTTACGCACAAGCAGCTCATCGTCCCATCACACTCCAGCTGGTGCAAAATGCTGCAGCTGGATTGCTAGTAGGGCCAAACTACCACCAGCACATGACTCTAGTGCTTAAAAGCTTGCACTGGCTATCCATATATTACTGGGCCAGGTTCAAGGTTCTTGTATTAATTACTGCAGGATATTTATAGCTGTCAAATCAAAAAATCATGTTTTTCTAGCTAGGCACATAATAGGGGCTGAAGCTCATAGAGTTTTCCTTCGGTTCTTACTAGAGAGGACTGTGATATCCCTTCCCTTTTGTGTCCTGACAGGAAGAGGTATAACATAGTATGCTCCTCCCTTCCTGGGCACACCTTTTTTTCTTATAATACCTGTAACCTCCAGCTCAGACTCTATCTCTAAGCTAGACTTTAATGTCTCTTAGTAACTTAAATAGCATTTTAAGCCTGCCTACATTTTGCTGCTGTAACTGCTGTTCTTGAAGATGTAGACTGAGTGAGTAAATGTTATTTTAACTTTTCCAGTAAACCTATTGTGTGGTTATTATTTGAGGGGGAGGAAAAGGTGGGTAATATCAGGAAAATCCAGCCTGCCTTAAAGCACCCTGGTTTATTAATGTTATAAGGCTAAAACTAGCTTATACAAGCTCCCTTTTAAGTGGCAAAGGAATGGCACTCTGCTGAACTCAACAATGTGAGGAAGGATAAAATCTACTAAACATATCCTCTCCTAGCCTCAAATCAAATCTCAACAATTGCAAGACAACAATTGGGGTCAGATATTTTAAGGACCACTGATTCCTTATATCCCTGCCTAATTGCTGAGATATTTGGGGGAGTCACTGTTAGTGATCCCCCATAGCTCACATGCCCAGTTCATAGCTATGCATTCAGTATTGTGGGTCCAATTCTTTGGAATATGCTCCTCGCTGGGATCAAACAGTCCGCCTCTGTTTAACTTCTGGTACTTCTTATTTTAGCAGGCATTTTAATGCTAAGATTTTCTGATTTTATGTTTTAACCAGATTTGTGCTTATTGAATTTTTTGTAACCTTATTGTTTACCACTTAGAGGCTACTGTTGAGACAATCCTAATAATAATTTGCAGGTGGGATTCAAGCACATTTCAGGAAATTTAGGTTTGTGCAATTAGTGTGGATCAAAGTACTCTAGCACAACATAGCCATTAAAAAAAAATCTGACTTTTTCAGTTTGGAAAGTGATAGGTAAATAGCATGGAATAAGCAAATGATTCACAGGAAGATGTATAAACACACTGTAAGCAAATCAAGATGAATTCTCCTTGTTGTATATCGTGGGTAGGCAAACTTAGGTCTGGGTCCGGATCTGGCTCAACCGCCTTCTAAATCTGGCCCGCAGACGGTCTGGGAATCAGCGTGTTTTTACATGGGTAGAATGTGTCCTTTTATTTAAAATGCATCTCTGGGTTATTTGTGGGGCATTGGAATTCATATGTTTTCCCCCAAAATATAATCCATCCCCCCCACAAGCGCTGAGGGACAGTGGACCGGCCTCCTGCTGAAAAAGTTTGCTGACCCCTGTTGTATATCCTCCCACAAACGCATCAGAACAAATGCTCTATAAAGACCAGAAATAATCTAATTTCTGCATAAGCTTTGTGCAAGCAAATCAAGATTTATGCTAAATAAATAAGCTGTCTGGCAGAGCCCACAGCAATTTTTGAAATGAAAAGGCTAAATAACCATTTAAATTTTTTTAAATGCATCTATTTTCCACATGTACTAACGTCTAGGCATAT
The DNA here is from genome assembly GCF_964234715.1 of Podarcis melisellensis. NCBI lineage: Eukaryota > Metazoa > Chordata > Lepidosauria > Squamata > Lacertidae > Podarcis > Podarcis melisellensis. The sequence continues at coordinate 50,553,383 of NC_138541.1, forward strand.
TTGCTTGAAAAGTCTCACAGCCACAAATCAGCTTAACCTTCAGTAAAAAAGACATGGACACATAATAGGTATATATATATATATATATATGCAGGTTTTGGTGTCCTCGGGTGTCTTCCCGTGTAAAAGTTGGGGTGTCTAGGCGACGTTTCGACGAGGTCTCACTCGTCATCTTCAGGCTGGTGCTTTCGGCTTCTTGTAACAAGAAGCCGAAAGCACCAGCCTGAAGATGACGAGTGAGACCTCGTCGAAACGTCGCCTAGACACCCCAACTTTTACACGGGAAGACACCCGAGGACACCAAAACCTGCATTCCTGTACCCGTGAAAATCTACGAAAACATATATATATATATATATATATATATATATATATATATATACCAGATCCAGAGGCACACAGAACGCCATCACCAATCAACCACACCAGACCCAAACCCAGACCCTCTCCACAGATAAATTACAGACACCATCCAGTAGCCAAACCATGGAGGCACCTCCGGATGCTGCACCCCCCTGCAATCCCTACACAGATCTGGCTGACACAAGCCACAAAACCACAGCTCGCCCCTATACACGAAGCCAAGCCAGAGCACAACTAAGTGCAGTACAGCCATCTTCTCAGAAAAACTCTTCACAAAGTTCAAGAGGTCAAGACACAAAGACTTTAGCAACTAATCCACACCTAATGACCCACCTAAGTGGTACTCAGGATATCACTCAAGAAATCACTCAGGATATCCCTCAAGTAATTAAGGAACAAAAGAAGAAAAGGCACACTAGCCTGGGAACTTCCTCTCTGCCCAGAACATTGGAGGCTATACACCACACCCCCTCAACAGTATTTATAGGAACTCAAACACTGAGATCCTGCTCTGTTCCAGTAACAAGAAGCCGAAAGCACCAGCCTGAAGATGACGAGTGAGACCTCGTCGAAACGTCGCCTAGACACCCCAACTTTTACACGGGAAGACACCCGAGGACACCAAAACCTGCATTCCTGTACCCGTGAAAATCTACGAAAGCATATATATATATATATATATATATGTATGTATGTATGTGTGCGCGTGCTAGATCAGTGTTCTAAAAGTAGACAAGACTAAGCTGAAAAAGACCCAGCATATAAGCAAACACCCTAGTGTGGAGTTCTAAATAGAAGTATTCCAATATCACTGAAGTCAAAGGACAAAAGTGCCACTGAAACCAAAAACCCAGATCTAAAGCCTACTTAAGTGAGGCTATTCACTTGCTTGAGTCATTTTGGTTGATTTAGTAAACTAATCTTTAAATAGTGTGGGCACACCTGGCATTGAAATATATTGTAAACTCAGCCACGTGTTTCAGCTGTGCACATTCTGTAGCTAGAAGCAAATGCAGCAAACCCATAGCATGCCATATTTAGCACAACAGCATCCTAACAATAACATCTGCAGTTGTATTTTTTTATCCAAACACCCACCCTTTGTCCATATAGCTGAGAAAATATGCTTAAAAATATGTGGGAAATACTTGTTAATATCTCAAAAGCCAGACAGGTTGAGCAAGATTTCCACTTGTTTGGTATATCAACCTAATGGGATGGTTGATAAATGCAAAGGTTTATACTATCAGTGGGGCTTACTTCCAAGTAAATGTGCTTGTGGAATCAAGGTGCATTTCTAAGAATGCAAGTAAATCCAATATAGTCAGAAACCATGTTACTGTATATGTAAATTAGCTTTGATAAATATATCATCAACTAGTTTTTGACTGGGATTAGTTTACAGATGGAAGTGCATAAAGAGTACATATTATAACAACATCATGTTTGTAATGTCTTACTGTAAAAGTATATCATTGCAGCAATGAGTTTGAGTTAATTTTAGTTTCTAGAAATATCACCATGTGCACAAAGTGTAAATGGCAAAGCAAGCAACAGAAAAAATAACAGTCCAGCTTTTGCATTTGTCATATGAATAAACCTCTAAAATTTGTCTGATTTGTCTGATAAATTCACTGAGAATTCAAGACCAAATTTAAATAGTAATCACTGCACATAATTTATGAGTCCCAACAAAGCTGTTAGGGGCATAATCACACAGATAGCTCTAAATGGTGGACATCTTTTGAATTTTACAAGCATCAGAAGAGTATTTTCAAACAAACCAGTTGGCCTATTTATCAGGATGGCATTGTATAGGTTAAAATGTGTGGTTTGAAAAGACCATTTTCAGCATTGTAAAATGAATTCAGTATTTTTGATTTTGACATATTATTTTTTTACTGAGATTTCAAACAATGCAGTATTTCTATTATGTGTGCTTTAGTTTCCAAATATTATTACTATTCAAGCTCACAGTGTGGTGTGCCCCTAACATATATCACAAGTTACTTCAGATCAGTTCATCTAGAATAATGGCTACCCGAATGGGTAATCCGTTTAGTGTCACACACTAACTAACCATAAGCATGCATTGTTAAGAAAGTTACACCAGTGTTACATCCAGGATGGCTGTAAATCAACTAGGCTGAGAATACAGTAGAGGGTTTCTGCCTGACCAAGGAAGATAAGACTCCCTCAGAATTCTGAGACTTAAAAATTTCAATTTGGGGACACACCCACATTATACATTTAAAGTACTGCTATACCACTAACAGTCATGGCTTCTCCCAAATAATTCTGGCAATTGTAGCTTGTTAAGGCTGCGGAGAATTGCTAGGAGACCCCTGTTCTCCCCACAGAGCTACAATTCCCAGTGTGGTTTAACAATAAGTCCCTCTTCCCAGGAAACTCTGGGAATTGTAGCCCTGTGAGGGCAGGGGCTCACCAAACAATTCTCAGCTCCCTTAACAAACTACAATTCATAGAATTCTCTGGGAGAAGCCATGGCTGTTCAAGTGATATACAGTAATAGTGCTTTAAATATATGGTGCGGATGTGGCCTGGGTTAAGACAGTAGACTTATTTGGATTAGGTGTGATACTCAGGTGAGTGAGGATGGGTAAATTTAACCAGGAGTCCTTGGGGCCTTTCCCTAGAAGCTGTTTTCAGTGTCAGGACTTGGCTCTGGAACATCTGAGGTATTAAGAATTGAATGGCTCAAGATCATGTCCAGAACAGATGTAAGAATCTTACAGCTTCCAATGGTTTTTCATACAAAAGTATAGGGATGTACTGCTTTAAGATATCTTATGTTTAACAGGAGGTTAACTAGACGTTGGGAAACATAATAAAGATGTAAGTAAGCTGCTGCAAAATACAATGGGAATGCTGCTGATTTAAAGTGATTTGCTACCTGTGGTTCAGCTTCCAAGTTTACTTTGAATGGATGTGGACTACCATCTTCTGTTATTTGTGGAGACCACATTCTTGTTTCTGCCCTGTAGGGTGAAAAATGAAGAATCCTTAATATAGCACATCTGCATTCAATGTGCTATGCAATCCCAAAGCCCCCAAAGCTTTTGTCTCCCTTTTATCACAACATGAAAACCTATCTTTTAAATAAGTTAACTGTTTATTTGTATATTAAATATTACATGAAAAGTAGACAATACTGAATTGGTAACTAAAGAAAAATAGGACAGTGGTCCTTTAGTTTTTGTTGAGTAGGGAAAATTTCAGATAATGCTTGTAAGCTTACTTGTGGCAAAAGAAAGATAAGAGGAATTGTGAAAGTCTAAGGATGCTTCCAAATGGCGGTTTAATACAGTGGTACCTCGGGTTAAATACGTAATTCGTTCCAGAGGTCCGTACTTAACCTGAAACTGTTCTTAACCTGAAGCACCACTTTAGCTAATGGGGCCTCCTGCTGCTGCTGTGCCGTTGGAGCACAATTTCTGTTCTCATGCTGAAGCAAAGTTCTTAACCCGAGGTACTATTTCTGGGTTAGTGGAGTCTGTAACCTGAAGCGTATGTAACTCGAGGTACCACTGTATTGCAAATGCGTCATTGGCAACAAGTTATGTCAACTTAACCGAATTATCTCAGACAGGGTAAATCTAAATTAAATGTGGGTGGGATGCAAGCTGGCATTTTGAAGTCAATGTGCATGGATGCTGTGAAAAACTTTGCCTAAGCGGCACTGATCCCCCAATAAATACCTATCTGGGAGCACCCCATAGCAATACAGGCAGGAGTGACTTTCTGGGTGGGGTGGAGCCACTATACCAGCTTCCTAGCAGATGGACTGCTGTTGCTTACTCAGAGGGAGAGGAGGGGAGAGGCAGTGGGGATGTTGGCACTAATCTGCTGGTGTGTTTGCACCACACCAACCTCCCCACTTCCTTGTCCCTCCCAGTAAGCAACAGCAACACACCTACCAGGAAGCTAGCAAAGTGGCTGCGTCCCAACTGGCGAGCCACTTCTGAATCCAAAGTGTTTGGTTTTAAACAAAACATAAAATGGATACAATCAACCTGTTTTGGTTTTTTTTTAAAAAAAGAAAAGGTTGTGCTTGGTAAGAATGTGTACAGTGGAAAAGCTGAAGCATGTAAGGACAATGGTAACACCAAGAATAGAATGGGTGGGCTATATCTTACAATGCAATTAGGTGAAATGCAAACTTTTGCCCTTTACTTCAAATTGAGCTGGGATTTAGAATTTGGTTGTTTTGGTGTCTGTGAGAAAGCCATTTCCGACCCTTGGAGAGGAGAGGGGGTTGCGGTCTAGCCCCTCCCCCCAAGCGCGGGGGCTGACCTTGGCCCCCGCGAGAATTGGGGGAATCCCTGGGCGTGCTCGCGACCCTGCCCGCCTATCGGCGGGCCGGGGGAAGGCATGGCTTAAGGTATTTTAAGCCGGGCACGCCCAGGGTCCGCCCTCTTCACTCCCGACCAGCTGAGAGGTTTTCCCATCCCACCCACCCTTAGACGCTTAGGCAGCCGTAGGTCGTCATGACCTTGCTATGGACTTCGGTTGGTCGCCGCAAGGGGCCTGGTAGGAATTTTTCCAAGTTGCCAATCTTCGGCCAGTTGGTTTTTTCGCCTACCTCATAGCAAACGTCACAACTTTCCCTGTATTGGCGGTTAGGCATTGGCTGGGGTTCTATTGTTATGCAAATGGATGGGGGGGAAGGAACGCCATCACCTTCCCCCAGGAAATTGGGTAGTCCGGTAGAGGACTCCGAGGGGCGTTGTCTTGTCCGAAACCTAGCTAGGTAAGGGCCCCCGGCACGCCCCAAGCGGTGACACCCGTGGGATCCTAGTTGGCGTACTTCAACAGGGGCCTCCCACGGTTTGTGTTAAGCCTTCTCGGACATCATGCCGGGTAGCGGATAGGAGCCAATGCCTAGGGCCAATACCTTCAATTCTCTAATCAATAAAGTTGTGGCCATTTCATGCCCATTAAACTTAAACATCGTGTCCTGTGTCTTTCTTTCTGGTGGGAGGGGTTTTGACACGCAAGAAGCAATGCCCCAAGTTTTCATGGACAATAGCATACTGGAATTTGAACCAGCAGCCTTGGGCCTGGAGACAACTTTCCTTATACCTCAGAGTCATACTCCTTTGCTGAATTCCTTGTTATCTTATCCAGCTACTGTCTCCAGCTTCTGCAGTCTCACACTCCTCTTGTTGAGTCCTGCAGGGCCCTGACTGACTAAACATTGCCCAATCCAATTCCAGCTCACTCTTGAGCAGCAGGTTATTCTGTGCTCATGCTTTCTCCCTGTCCTTACTTTGCTTGCTTCTGCCTGATTGGCCCCTTGACTAGCATTTATTGCTCTCAAATCACCCACTGATGGGTGGCCTGGGAGGCAGCCTCATTCCATTGTGTGCCTTCCCTTCAAGGCCAAACTAAGTACTATTTTGTTTCGAACCTGTAAGGAGCAGTGCTGTTTATCAGTGGGACTATTTAGTTAGAAATAGTCTGAGAAGCTGCATAAGATATATTACACCAAGGTAAACAGGACTAGGAATTGTCATGGCAATCTTGCCACATTATCATGCCAAGAACATCTAAATCTAGGATGTTGGGCCCAGAAATCTATTGGATCCATGGCTATAAATGTTTGTAATCATCAGATAATGGCAAACTTTAATTTAGATGGGAAACATTGAATCCATTACAGTGGTACCTCGGGTTAAGAACTTAATTCGTTCTGGAGGTCCGTTCTTAACCTGAAACTGTTCTTAACCTGAGGTACCACTTTAGCTAATGGGGCCTTCCACTGCCGCTGCGCCACCACTGCATGATTTCTGTTCTCATCCTGAAGCAAAGTTCTTAACCCGAGGTACTATTTCTGGGTTAGTGGAGTCCGTAAGCTGAAGTGTCTGTAACCCAAGGTACCACTGTATTGTACTCCAAGCTTATGGCGAAATCTTACCTCTCAATTTTCAGACAGAGCTGGTGTGACGCTGCTTTAATTCTCTCTTGTGCATCATTGTGAGTCATGTTCTCTGTGCCATAGCCATCAATAGCTATAATGATGTCACCAGGGCACAAATTGGCTTGTGAAGCTTTGCTTCCTGGAGTGATCTGAAAGAAACACAAGATGTTTCTTTTAAATGATAAGTAGACCTGTTTCCACCTAAGAAGTTGTATTGATTTCAGCGCAACTTATTTTGACACAAATAAGGGAGGTGGTGGAACTTCACTTAATTTCAAGTATGAGCTGTAGTTGATTGTGACAGGCATGTAAGCATTAGCTTCTATTTTTTATTATTATTTTGGTGCTAGCTGATATTTTAGCATTTATTTATTTATTTCATAAAATTTATACACTGTTGACTATAGAAAAAACAAAGCTGTTTACAAAAAAAACTCAATAAAATTATATGGCAATAGTTTAAAACATGTCAAGAGTTAAAATACTAAAAAAAGCTTATGTTCAGAAGAGTTTTGGCGCTGCCAGTGAGGACAGACAACTGTCATCTACATTATGTTGCATGACATGGAATGTGCAGCAAGGGACCATGAGTCAACAAGTCTATCTTCAATGGTAATATACGGTAGATTTCTCATAGGAATTATAATGCCATTGTTTAGCAGTATGGCTGTATAAAACAGAAACTTGCTCTCTAATATTTTCATTATTTGCTTTGCATATGGATGGGGTGATGATGGTTGGCACACAGGTTATATAATTTGTTATGCTTTATCCAGTTTTATGCATGTAACAGGTTTTGTGGTTGGCTTAATACTTTTGAAATTTGTCATAATTACAAAATAGAGGAAATAGCAAACTTTGCTCACTCAAGTCTGGTGTGGGTGATGGTTGCGGCCTGGCAATCTTGGGACTAGTTTCTTCCATGAACCACTCCTTCCTATTGGTTTCTACACCTCTCCTTGTGAAAGAGAATGTTAAACTGCACAAGCCTTTTCTAGAAGGCTGAAGAATTCCAGAAATATTTCTCTCTTCAAAAAATACCAGACATGAAGTATGTCTGATACAGAGTTTAGCAAGTGATATATTGGCTTGAGCAAATGCTAAGGGTTTTGGAAGTTCCAGACCTGATCTCCTCCTCAGCACATTCCAGTGTTGCACAGTGGTAAGAATGTCAGGCTAGAAGCTGGGAGTCCAGGATTTAAATCTCCACTTAGCCATGGAGTCCACTGGGTGACCTTGAGCCAATCACTATTTCTCAGTCTTACCTACCACACAGGGCTGTTGTGAGGATAAAATGGAGAGGAGGAGAAGCATGTACACCACCTTGAACTCCTTGGTGGAAAGGTGGGATTCTAATTGTAGCAAGAAATAAAGATTTCAGACAACTGAAATGGTTTCCAAACTTTTGTTGCATTGTCACAAAGTGACCAAACAGAGAATATAGTCTCACTTTGGGGATTTATTTTTTTAAATTATAATTTTGCCATTGAGAACACTTAGGGGTAATTTCTGGTATGTTGCAGTTTCATTACAATGCCGTGCACAGCACAGCATTTAGAAATCTCATCTGGTGCAGCCTTCCCTTTAATGTACCAGTTAACACTTCAGATAGGAGATTCCTTGTCTACATAATTCGCCCCTCGTATGTGAAAAGCTAGTGTGACTGAAAAAGCTTCTGATGTGCTAAAATTTTTTATGCATACCCATGTTGGATTTCTACCTGTCATGCCATTAGTGCTCACCAGCCCTACTAGGGAATAAAAGTTGTCTGCCTTACTAATGTGTGGTTCTTACTGGTGTGTGTATCCTGGTTCTCAAAAGAGAGAGAGAGAGAGCTATTGCTTAGAAGCATCATTGCTTGATAAAGTTTTTTGTGTGAAACATGACAATATTGTAATCTACTTGTCAATTGCCTAATCTGTAAATCCAGCTTCTCACAGTTATTAGACAAGGAAATATTTTGCTTCTTGCATTGATGTGCTTAAGTGTCTCTTAGCATGCTTTGATTAATCCACAAGCTGCTCTTTTTGCCTTAGTTGCATTTATTTTGGTGGCCTTCAAGCAAGCAGTGCAGTATGTTGACGATTGGGCTGCAGTTCAATCCACTTCTATACTTAGCTTGTCTGGATTATCTGCCCTGAGGTTTTACATTTGCTTGAAACCTTCCAGAGGGTTGTCTTACTGTATTTGGTTTGGGTAACCACAGATAGCTTTTTGATTATGACATCACTTCTCTAGATAAACAGGTGGTAGTAGCCCCTTCTGTCTCTCCCTTGTGAAGTCTTTACCTGATTGACTAGGCTACTCTGTTTTGCTATGGTCCGTTTAAAACTCTACGCTACTAGAAAATCAATTCCAAAAAGATTTATTGCTTAATTTGAAAGCTATTTTTGAATGATCATGCTGTCTTGTCACAAATTGATGGGAAATTGGCATAGCTAAAGATTTTTTTAAAAAAAATATGTACATCTTCATCATGAAAAACATAGATTTGTCCTGTATCATTTTCCTAAGGATTCAGTACAATTCTCTTAAAATGATAGCCTGAGCCATTAGGAAATAAGTCCCTCATCCGTAAATACCTTTACTTAGAAAAGTCCAAAAAGTTGTCATTAAAAGCTCCCGATAGTGAAAAGTTAAAACTATACAATGTATGGTAGACACTATTGCCTTGATGCAATTATTCTTTGAAGGTGTGGCTCCCTTTAATGTGTACAACATGGGGAACCTGCAGCCCTCCAGATGTTGTTGAGCTATAACTTCAGTCAGTCCCACCATGTAGCCAAAGACCTGGAATGACAGGAACTGCATCTTCTGAAGGGCTGCAGGTTCCTTGTCCATGGTATACATGGATCCCACTCAATCTTCAGGTGTTCCAGCACTCACTTCAAATAAGGGTTCAGTTCTGGATGTGCAAAGGGATGCTCACACAGAGCTTGTTCCTTCCATTGAAGTGTATAGGGAAAGTCTGATTATCCAGGAGCTCAACTTCATTTACCGGTATTTGGAGTGCATGCAGACATTCAACCTGAGATAAATGTATTCTTAAAACTGTAACTGTGGCTGTGTTCACACTTCCATTTACTGTGCACTTACTGTGTTTCCACTGTTCAGATTTAAATTTGTGTTCACACAGTGTTATCAAAAATGCATATGTATCCTGTACTTTGTTATAAAATGCTACGGTTTGGTGTTTTGTTTCTCAAACAAAATAATTTGACTCCCATGTATATTTCCTATGGTTTGCACGTGGATAGTTCAAGATACCCTCAAGCCAGTTACCTTAAAAATGGTTAACCTAAGCTGCTTTAGGGCCATTGATTTTAGAACTTGCTCTGATAAATCCATATCTTTTGGATCAAGGAGTTAATGTTTTATTGAACTGATTTAAAGTATTCCGGGGCTTGGGCCCGCACTTTAGAGACCCATTTCTAAATACTGAACTGTTACATATAAATGAGAAAAAGAATCAAAGTAGTTGACATATGTTAACATCAAACAGATGTACCAGTAAAACTCAAGGCATCCGTCTTCACATTTGTCTTTTTATGTAAACACGCCTTGCAGTGCAGAGCAGTAGGCCTTGAAACAGACAGTTAATGAGTCTTGTTCAGCAGCTCCCAAAGCTACTTGTCTCATAGTGACTCAGATAATACCAAACAATTTACTTCTCAGTAATTAGGTATAAATGCAGCTCCTCTTTTGTTAATAGAACTTTAAACTTGACTGAGCTTATTGTAAACAAATGCAGGCAAGAAGCCTAGCGTTACTAAAATACTTTTCTTGAGAGATAATGGAAAGTCCTTCCCTCTTATAATGCCATAAAAGGCAATAGGAGTCCAAAAACTCCACAGTGTCTTCTATTGTTTTTAAGCTCAGACATTGTTTCCCTTTCTCCAGTGTGTCCATGTCAGATGCCATAAGCATGCACCACGTCAGCTTACATGTGCTTTGTGCATTTTAGGAAGGTTAAACACTCAGAGTGCATGGAGTTTTGGTGAAACAAACTACTCTTTGTTTACGGTACTAGCTAGCTGTGTTGGTTTTTCTTTAAGTGCCTAAATTTAGTACCTTAACTCTAACAAGAGTTCTCATTTGAAATACTGTTAAGTCAGCAATAATTCTTCAACTCCTTACACTGGCATTTTTTATTTGTGTAGTTGTACTTTTTCAATCAGACAACAAATTTGAGATGATAATACGTTTAGATATTCTCATTCTGCAAGGAATACTAGCTGTATCTGTAGCATCTAGTGAAACTGAAGTTGTTTGTAAAATAGTGATATTGAAAGTATATATCATGGAATTTTTAACACTTAAAGGGCACGATCTGCTCTGTAAGGCTACGATCCAGTGCGTAGTTATTTGTGAGTAATCACCACTGAATGCAATGGGAATCTATTATGAGTAAGCCAACAAAGGGCTGTACTGTTAATCACTTTTCAAAGATCTATTGATGTCAGTTAAGGATGTGCCTGTCATTTCAATTGACCTCAGTGAGATTTAAACTACTTTGTTTTAGCAGGAGCATTTTTATTTTTGTTATTTATTTCAAATATTTATCCTATCTTTCAGTCCGTAGAGGTCGTCAAGGTTGTGGCCAATTAATTCTACTTGCGCATGCAGTAAAATGCATGCAGTAAAATGAAATAAATGAGAGAGGTGTTGAAATCACAGTTCTTGCATAAGGCATTGGCACTGACTTTATTTGATCAGCATTATAAAGTAATGGAAAATGCAGAAATGTGAATTCCAAAATTAGGTCTCACAGTTTTTGTCCACAATGGCAACATTCCACATCCTTGTGCATGCTGCCTCAGGATAAATATATGGAGTGGCTGTGCATGTTTGGGCAAAAATGTATATCAGTCTGGATGGCTCAACAAGGATTTATGCTCCTGTAAAGGACGTTGTGTACAGATGGCATGGCCTTGAAATAGTTTGTTGCTAATGAATCAATCCTAAAACTATATCACCTCTTTGCTGATTTTTGAGGTCAGCAAAGTAACCTCAACTGATTCAGTATGAAGACTCTCTGAGTTAGCATTCTAATATACATGTTAAGTTGCTCCTAGATGAACTCAATAAAATTACTAACCTGATTTGCTTTAGGGAAGTATATCCCACTTGTCAACAAGTTCCCAGTTACAAACCAACAGGGTGAGTGTGTAATCATTTTGAAAATATCTGAAGTTAGCACTCAGAAATGTCTACATTTGATCCTTCAGTTGTCCCCTTATTAGGCACAACTAATTACATCATTACCCCACTCTCCCCGTGAACTCTCATTATGCTGATTTTGTGTGAACTTACCCTAAATGTGAAAATGAATATGTATAGCTCCTTTCCCCAAGAAGGTATCCTGCAAATTCCTTTTGTACAACTTAGTTAAACTAGTTAACTGACACCCAGCTGTGTTGTTGTATGGAGAGGCACATCGGGAGTGGCTTGAGGAGGTGATGAAATGGAAAAGCAGTGGGCTAGAAAAGGATTCTGCCCCCTTGCTTCTCTACCTCAAATTTCTGACTCCTTGAGTTTCTTTTCACTAGAATAAGTAGCATAAGGGTTTCAGTCGAAGAGTTTGCATGATGTTCCGTTCTTTATATATGCCATCTTAGTGCTTGAACAGGGAAGACAACATCCTTTTTAATTTTCAAGTTATCATATGCACATTAGAGTTCCAGTTAGGTGAAGTGAAGTGGGTGGCTGTGTACCTCTCAGTTTGAAAGCAAAACAGCACAACCAAAAATAAGGAGGTGGTTTCTATAAACTTGAGGGAGCCCTGGGTAGATTGAAGTATGCAAGTTTGTAAATTAAAAGAAACCCCCCCAAAATGGTCCAAGAAGAACCTGTGAGTTTCCAGGACATACAGAATATAATACTAGTTGAGCCTATATGGAGAAAACAAGAACAGACACATCTTATTTCATCAGAGATGGAAGTTCTAGGTTCACATTAATGCTATGGTTAGGAACTCCTGTATTTGCTGCTACATTTTGCTTTTTTTGAGGAGGAAATTCAAGTATGCAAAAAATTGAATTTATCCATTGCTTTCTACAGGTTTCTCTCATTTCTGTCCACAGGGGAGGTGGGAGGAAGGCTCTGAAAGCAGTGGAGGGGTGAATAATCAAGATATTACAGGAGGAAGCAAAGGAAAAGAAGACACATTCTCCAGTTTCTTAGTCTCCAAACCCTGACTCCCCTTCATGTAGAAACAAAATGCTCAAGTTTGGGGCTGGCAGTGAGACCCAAGCTTAAGCTCTCTAGCAGAATTTATGGGGAGGGGGCAGGGGTGGAAAAGGTGTACTCCCACCTTCTCCTAAGCAGTTCTATAAATGCCCTGTTCCAGGTTGTCTGAAGCTAAGCGGTGGGGGGTGGGGTCACTGCACTGCAAAATTGTGTTGCAAATTTGGCCCTATTCCAAATCCCACTGGATTCAATGGGGTCACAGGTAAGTGGATTACAGGACTGCAGTCCAGTATATCCTGTGTCCCCTTACCTGAGAGTGATTCCATTGAATTGAGTGGTTTTCTTCTTCTAAAGAGACATATCTAGGATTGCACTGGTAACCATTCATGTGGTTGGGTAGATGAATACTACATCAGAGTAAGGGGTGCATGGGAAGAAATAGCAGTGTCAAGTCTGCTCACTCTTCTTGACAAGCATATTAAAAGAAACCCTTCAACCATTGATTGCACAGTGCAAAATTAACAACCACCTGTGTTGTGTTCTTTAAAAATACAAAGCATTCAGCAAAGCATGTCTTGTCTGAGGATGAGCAAGACACCATCACCTCCTGCAGACTCCACACTTCTACAACTTCAAGGATGCCATTGTAAGAAAAAGAAAAGAAAAGGGAAAAGGACATACCCTGGATATGATTAACGGCTGCTTAAAATCTATCCCTCCTGTCAGCCTGAAGCCCCAAGGCGCCGGTCCTGGGAGGACAACGTTCTGTGGCATTTTTCAGCAATTTTCTGAGGGTATCTTTAATGGTTCCCTTTTCTTCTTCCTCCTCCCTAGATCTCTGTAAGAAAGGGTTCCTGTCAGCTTAGCGGTGGTTCCCTGGACTGAGCAGTAGAGCCTCTCTCCAGCACGCCTCAGAAGTTTTTGCTTTCCAGCTGCTGTATATCACCCCTTTATCTCTGCTCCTCAGTGACGTCAGCAGTCCCAGGCTGCCTCCACTCAGAGGGGGGAGCAGTACCAACTTTGGTAAACTAAAACCTGGACACTGCTCTGTGGACTTTACAACTCCCAAGCAGCTTATTAGCTGTTTCCCAGGAGTCTCCCAAGCCTGCACTCAGTGGCGCTTCGGGTTACAGCCTCCCGTTGGCCTCTTAAAACTGGCCGGCTTCCTTTTTGATGATGTGGTGATTGAATTGTGCATCTCTTGACCACCGAATCTGTGCTCTCTAACTCTCTGGCTGTCCTGCCGGTCAATTAATACGCACCTCAGAATAAATAAATACATAGTCTTCCTTAGTTTGTCTCTGCCTCTGCCTCCCCTCCACTCTTCTCCCTTGATTCCTATGTGCTGCATTTTGGTTAAGTTATTCAGGAAAAGTTCCTGTTCCCTTGTAAATTCATCATGCATATTGATGGCACTTTATAATAATTTAAAATGGCAATATATTTATTTTATATAAATAATTGGTTTGCAAAAGAGACAGTTTGCCAAGCACTCATTTCCCTTCTATTCACTTCCCACATCATCTCTTTTCTTCATATTAATATTTAAAATTGCTACTATAAGATTTATTCATGAATTCATTTTATTTCTTAGTGTGTTTGTCCTGCCTTTTGGCCAAGAGAAAAGGCTGAATTTCACACAGTTTGCATTCTGTTTTTCCCCCAAAGAACTCAGGGTATCATATTCTGTTTTCACAACAACCCTGTGAGGTGGATTGTATGACAAGAGTGCCCAAGGCCATGCAGTGACCTTCAGAGCTGCAAAGGGATTTGAATTCAGGCGTCCCCAATTCATGCTCTAGATGCTGTTGACGTGATTTGTGTAATGTAAAGGTTTGATTCCCCCCCCCCCTTCATGATGAAGGTTTTTTTTTGCCAACATGGTTACCATCACAGAACAAAATTGCAAAGCAGGTGAGGAAGGCATTTACAATGAAGCACTCATGGCCTGCTCAAGACATTTTGCAGCCCAAGGCAGAATAGCAAATAATGCTCTCCCTAAGGGTATGTTCACATTAGCAGTTTTAAATGTAGCAAATATATTCCGCCCCCCTGTGTTTCAAGCCATATTTGCATGGTGTTCGCATCAGAGATGGGGCAGGAATGTCTTCACCAAGCATGCACAATCTTTTAAGTTTTCCCTTGCAACCTGCTTGAATTCCCAATTAATGAAGCTGTTCACACCATTCTGAAGTACTAAGTGAATGCTGTTAGTTTTCTGCTTGGATGGAAGGTGGTCTCTTAGAAGTAACACATGAATCAGCAGTATTTGACAGGAAACCACAGGATTGATATGGATTGTGGCTAACATGGCTTCAAAAACTAGCAGTAGGAGCATCCTGGATGTGGAATATGTAGTGATGCAGACATACCCTAAATCAAGGTGCAGAATATTATTATTTATTATTGATTACATTTGTTGGTGTCTTTATCTTGCCCAGGGCAACCCGAATCATATCCAAGGCTGGCCAGGTTATTTTGGCACTTGAAACAGAAAATCCCACATGTGCTTCTTGATGGAAATAAAAATACAACAATAATAGATGAAATAACTAACAATATGCTATCCTTCCATGACATCCAAGATGAGCTGCCTGAAGCACTTGATGAGGATCTGTTACTTTTGGGAGTTAATGAATTACAGTTCATGATGGGTAGGGCTGTAAATTAGTAGTTAATTACTTGTGTTACTTGGAGGGAGGTATCACGTTTAATCCCTGAAGTGAGACATGATCATATGACTTTGGAATTAGGCTTGATGGTACCTATAGAAACTATTGGGCTAAACGATTGCTTGGTTTGATTTGATTATAATTTACCTTCCCAGCACATAGCATCAGAATCTGTGTGCAGACAGACCAGAGTTTGGTTTCTCAAAAGTATTTTGAATCCATTTTTAAAATTTACATAGTTGTTTGTTGCAAGGCTCCTCCAGATTACCTCTTTGAGCTTTCAGCCTGATTTACTTGCATGGAGGTTAGAATATAGCTGTATACACCTTTAAAGCACATGACTTTCCCCAAAGAATCCTGGGAACTGTGGTTTGTTAAGGCTGCTGGGAATTGTAGCTCTGTGAGGTGTAAACTGTGGCTCCCGGGATTCTTTGGAGGAAATATAGGGTGAGTGTTCAGCCTTAGGCGAGTCTTTATTGAATATTCATTCGTTGTTTGCTTTACGCTGCTCAGATTTGTTTGCTATGACATTGAGCATTTAGTCTAAATTGCTGCTTCAACGTTTGTATGCCTTCCTGTTAATCGTTCGTTCATCCCATTCATTGTTAGTGCATTTCCCTGTCACTGTCCTAAGCACAAAACCCCCACTTTTACAAAAATGCCTTTGTTGTGTTGGGGTGACAGACTGCTTTAATCCACTTTAATTGAGCAAATCTAAATTTCCTGGTATGTATTTGAATCCAGTACTGGCGCTGTGGTCTAAATCACAGAACCTAGGGCTTGCCGATCAGAAGGTCAGCGGTTCAAATCCCCACCACAGGGTGAGCTCCCGTTGCTCGGTCCCAGCTCCTGCCCACCTAGCAGTTTGAAAGCACGTCAAAGTGCAAGTAGATGAATAGGTACCGCTCCGGTGGGAAGGTAAACGGCATTTCCATGCGCTGCTCTGATTCGCCAGAAGCAGCTTAGTCATGCTGGCCACATGACCCAGAAGCTGCACGCCGGCTCCCTCAGCCAATAAAGCGAGATGAGTGCCGCAACCCCAGAGTCAGCCACAACTGGACCTAACGGTCAGGGGTACCTTTACCTTTACCTTTTACTGACAGTTTGGAGATGATCTGAATGAAATTGGTTGAGCCAGTTTGTTAATATCTGCTTTCTTCATAACTGAAAATCTTAAGGAGACATTTTCCAATTTTTTTGTTTATGTTTTTGTTAAGTGGTATTAAATATAAAAATTCTTTTGAAACTAACACCAGCCTGCTGAAGTGCCAGTGTGTGTTCTGGAACCTACTATGACAGCTTAGTATTGTGACACCTGAGGCAGTAGGACTGACTCTGGTCAGTAGGGATGTAGGTTCTCTTACATTTTTACAGCTGGGATAAATCAGTTGATAACATTTGAGTCTTGGTGACATTTTTTCACAGCTTTGATTGGGGACATGGCTAATGTTTTAGCCATGGTTGCCATAGAAAAATTGGCCTTGTTTATTGGCTTTTAACAAACAGCAACAGCTGCAAGACAAATATGGTGACATGTTTTCAGTCTGGGGATGGGACACAAGCCAGCAGTTTGGCAGATACAGAATCTAGTTAGTCATACTCAGGCTTTTCAGTGAGTTGACATATGTAGTCATTCAGAGATTGCTGTAGATAAGATATAAGGTTCCACCCCTCTCTTCTTTCAACATAGTGTTGTATGAGGCTAACCAGGGATCTGCATCAGTCCTTCCTCTCCTCTCCTCTCCTCTCTTCTCGTTGTTTCATTGCCTCTTGTCTGTCCCTGCGCCATCTTTCATGAGATTGTGAGCATACTATGTACATGTAGGAAGCGGTCACAGGGCAAAGACGAACAAGGAAAACAAACATGGACCTTGAAAAGGCCACCTGGTGCACCCACTTGTGAGTAAATAGAGGGAGCTGCTCCAGCTTGTTGCTTGAAATCATAAGCAAACATGCCCACTCACACAAGGCAGAATGTAACTTGAATCTTAGGGTAGGGGGTCTGTGTGTTTCATAAATAGAGTTGCCAGATAAAATAGTTTCTAGAGTAAACAGGGATTGGCTCTACAGATGAACTACTTTGGAGAAGTACATGTGAGAAATATAGGCAGGACCAATTCAAAAAATATGAGATGGTAAGAAGAGGACAAAATCCTAATGTGTCTTGCCTAGTGTCTTTAGTTGTTGTTCTCAAAGTTCAGTCTTTAGAAATTGAGAAGGCTGTTGCCACATCACGAAAAATGCAGTAAAATAGGAGGAGGAATTCACACTGTGCTTGAACTTGTCTGTGTGATATTACCTTTGCAAACACTTATGGCACATTCTCGCCAAAGTTAAGCACTTCTTCTTAACCCTCCAAATGAAGTTAATGGGATGTACAAGAGCTCAGTTTTCATGATTGTATTGGGTTTTGCATGCTAAACCCTCCAGGAATGCAAAATTACCTTATTGCTTTCTGATCTTTGACTGTTTTTGGAGACACCTGTCATTACTGTACTAAAGATGGTTAGTTTATCCACATCCTTGGCGAACTAAAATCATGTACAGTTCCATAAGCTACCTGGATCAATACTACAGTCTCTGTTTGCACTGTCAGAATTTTGAGAGAATGTAGAATGCATAAAGTCCACAGAGTTCTTAAATAGCTGTTATTCGTGTCTTGTGGCATTTAACAGAGGTGTGAGAATGTGAGAAGAGGCTAAATTTACCTGCTCAAAGATATCAAACTTTGTCAGTTTGAAAGTCAGAAGAAGAAGACAACAAATGAATCAGTGTCAATGAAACAAACTGGCAAAATAAGTCCTTAATAAGTCTTATAGTACCTGGAATCCTGAAGCGTCTTGGGGCACTTCATGTATTCTTTTCTGTTTCACATTACAGCCTCCTGTTCTTGGGACATAGCCTATCCCTGGAAGGAAATTCTAGTTTGAATGATGGAGCATTTGCTCTGGATTCTTTTAGTGAGTCATATTAACTGACTGAAAAGCAAGTAAGCTCCAGATTCTGTTGGCCACACCTTTGACCCACTGGATTCTTCCAGGCTGGGCTCATAACCAAGTGTAGATCAATGTGCAGCATTCTTGACAGGGCCAACCCACCCATGAGGCAAGGTGAGGTGACCACCTCAGGTGGCTGGATCTGCAGGGGGACAAGTGCATTGCCCGCTGCTGCTCTTGGCAAATAGGAGGCACTGCTGGTCTCCTCCCACCCTTGTTTCTGAAGTAGGTATTTATTCTCCCATTGTTCCTTCAGTCCTTATTGCCTGGGGTGGGAAACCATTTTATGGTTTGCCTCAGGTGCCAAAATGCCTTAGGCCAGCCCTGATTCTTGGGCAGCCCCACAGAGCCTTCAAAGGGCACACCACAGATGCTAGCCCTGGCCCCCCTTTAAACAATGCTCCAATAAGCAACTGTGTTTGGTTGCTGTCATTTTAATTTACCACAATATCTCTGATATGAAATTATTCTGGGGCAAGGGCAGCCAAAAATAGGTGACTAATAGCTAACATAGAAGGCAATCCGTATTTTAACCAAGAAAATGAAAAATGAAAACCAGCTGGCAAAAAAACAATGTTTGACTTTAATGGAGCAAGACTGCTGCACCCCCTGTGATCTTCCTGAAATTGCCACAGTTGTTATTTGTCCAGTCACCCAAATAACCACCTTCATTAATCTGTCTCAGTGAAATCTGTGCAGTTTAAAAGCAGGGCTATAGATTTATAATGAGCAATAATGGTACATCCTCAGGAAAGTACTCAAAGCCATCTGCTTTGCAGAAAAGCAAATTAACACAGGAACTAGGCCCAGTAAATGGTCTGAGAACACCTAATGCTGTAGCATTCTTGAAGCTAAGCAGCTGCCCAGATGTGGATTAGAAGCCCATAGAAACCTCTGTTAGCTTCTCTGAAATTTCAAATAAGACCAGGGCAGAACATTTTTCATTCACTTAGGCTTTATTAACAAGAAACAGGCCTGCAGCACCTTAAATAATAACACATTTATGATGGCATAAGCTTTTGTAGACACTAGTGTCCACTTCATCAGATCATAGAATCCTGGATTTGGGTCAGTGAAGGTCATTTAGTCCAATCCCCTTACAGTTCAACAAACCTACCTCTACAGCATGCCTGAGAGGTGGCTCCCAAGCCACTGCTTAAACTCCTCTAATGGAGAGTCCTCCACCTTCTGAGTCAGTCTGTTCCAAGGTCAAACAGTTCACACCTCATCAGTAAGTTTTTTCTAAAGTTTAGTCTAAATCCTTATTCTTGTAATTTGAATCCATTGGTTTGGGTTGTATGTGCTGGAGCAGAAGAAAATACATTTGGACTATTATGTGATAGCCCTTTTCAAAGACCTTATCGGCACTATATATTTAAAGCAGTATTATATTCCTTTCAACAGTTATGGTTTCCCCCTAAGAATTGTCCTAAAATGTTTGAAGATATATCCTTGGATTGTCTTGTATTTCCCCAATCCTGTAAAGCTGGTCAGTATTATTAGCCCCCTATTTAAGATGGGAGACAATGGGTGAGGATTGGGTTTGCTTTACTTAAACCACTTAGTGATTTTGTGACAGAGATTCAAAGCAGACCTTTACTGGTTTGTACCTCAGTCTCATAACTACAGTGGTACCTTGGGTTAAGTACTTAATTCGTTCCGGAGGTCTGTTCTTAACCTGAAACTGTTCTTAACCTGAAGCACCACTTTAGCTAATGGAGCCTCCTGCTGTTGCCATGCCGCTGGAGCCCGATTTCTGTTCTCATCCTGAACCAAAGTTCTTAACCTGAGGTACTATTTCTGGGTTAGCAGAGTCTGTAACATGAAGCGTCTGTAACCTGAAGCGTATGTAACCCGAAGTACCACTGTGCTACAATCACAACAGCTCTCTTGTTGTAGTTCTTTTTTCTTTTCTTTTTTAAGAGAGGATTTTTGGGAGTCCAGAAAAGGAACCAATAGTTGGCATCTGTGTCACCATGTAACTATTCTGGGACAAAATGTACTGCTGAGCTGACCAACGAAGTGTGCAGAGCAAAAAAGAAACTTAACACGTTCCACGTTGTCACTCAGGAGCAGTTCTGCAGTGCCACTCAGCAAGTGAATGCTATTTTGCTCCAGGGGAAACCTCTGTGTACCAGAACCTAGATTAGATATGACATCACCCAACCATGGATTATCACAGACTACATTCCCAGAATTCCACATTGTACACAAGATCCCGGAATCAGCGCTTGCTACAGAGCTAAGTTGTGCAGAACTGCAGAGCATAAATAGCCCTTTCCTGGAGCTGCCTATGTGCTTTGGCACTGCAGTTTCATTTTCTCTCCTTGAGTTTCTTATTGGTTTCAAACATTTTGCATGACATGTAGGGTGGGCAGACACACACACACACACAGAGATTCAGCAATTGCATTTTATAAAAGTATTTTATTTATGTATTTAGACCTTTTACCTCACCTCATTCTTGAAGACTCAAAGTAGGAAACACTATCATTTCCAAACACAATTAACCAGCAGCAAATCTTTATCTTATTTCTTCTCCACTGATATAAAGTGAGTTTTATTGTCTTTAAGGATAGAGTTTTGTAGGCTTTAAAGATAGAGTGAGAAGACTGAAAACATGACAGCAATGCTTGGTGAACTCTCAGAAGCTGTGTAGGTTTCTTTTTTTTTTTAAAAAAAATGTTTTTATTAAATATTTTATTGGGTTAGGAAAGTACATACAGCGTCTCTGCTTTCTGTTCATATAATCCTTTATACAGATCAGTTATATTCAGTGTGAGGCACTAATGTTACAGACAGTATAAGGTTGGGAGAGAAGAGAGGTGGGGAGTGAGGGGGGAAAGAGAAGGGGGGTAGTGAACTTTCATTCTTTTACATAGCGTATGTGCAAGGTTTTTATGTCAGCGTCACATGAGTAGGTTCTCTTTCTATTAATTTATTAGTTTTCATTGGTGGTGAAAGAGGTTGGAGGGCCCAGGGCATGGTTGGTTGCCTTCAGGTGACTACAGTGTGTTTTGTTTGCATGTGTGAGGCAGAGGGTTGTTGGGTCAAGTTAGCCATATTGATGGGTATGCTGTCGGTGGGTTCTTGTTGTTTTGTAGGGTTTGTGTATGTAATGAAGGGGAGCCAGACCAGGAAGCTGTGTGTGTTTCTCTGAAGGGGAGTTAGGTTAAATGGTAGCATTAAGTAGTGACACTTGTGTTTAGCTTGAGATAGTATAATTGAAATGAATATCCATTTCCCCCCAGTGAATACCTCAAATAGAGCTTCAGCATAGCTCCCCGCTTCCCTGATACATTGTCAAAGATGGGCAACTGCTTTCTGTTGCGCTGACAGTATCTTGTTAGTGCAAAGTGTCATCCTTTCGAAGAGACTCTCCATCCCTACTACTACAACAACAACAACAAAAGTGAGGTAAGAGTGTTGTCAGTAGAGCAGCCTTTCCTAGACTTGGGTCTCCAGTTGGACTACAGCTCCTGTTATCCACAGCCAGCATGGCAAATGATGAGAGACGATGGGGCTGTAGTGCAACAGCATGTGGGGACCTGAGGTTGAGGAAGGCTGTCAACCATGCAACATAATCTCCAGATTTCACTGCTGCAATGCAGGAGTGACCAAAGACATTTTGCTGACTCAGGAGAAGCGCAAGATGGTGGTGCCTCACCATATTCCAGCCAGAGTGGTAGTCAAATTTTTTTTGGCACTAGCAATGAGACAACATCCTCCATTGTACCTGAATGCAACAGGCTAGCTTTGGTGGCACAGAGCAGGCCATGTGGGGCACACACTGCTCTGTCATTCCCTGGCCCTCAGCACTTGACCTAATGATGTCTGTCTCAATCTGCCTAATGGTAGAGCTGGCTTTTGTAATGTGTTGTATGCATGGCTGCCCTTGTAGACTATTTAGAAACTGTTGTTAATACAAAATACAGCTATTAGCCTGTGCTTTTCCAATGCCCAAAACAACTGTGCTGACTCCTGGTATGTTTCCAAGAACAATTCAAGTGCTGGTGCTTGCATTTAAAGCCCCAAATGGATTGATGTCTGGATACCTGAAGGATTACGTTAGCCTGCCTGTACACAAAGATCAAAATCAGAGTCTTTTATCTGGGTGCCCCTGCCATTTGAAGTGATTAGGGAGTGGGAAAAACATTCTTTTGGTAGGCACCAGGCAAAACTCTTTTTATCTTGTTTTCTAGAGCTTTTTAACCATTTTTAACAACTGTACCTTTACACTTTACTGCTTTTATCCGCAGTTTAGATTTTATTGTTTGACACGGTGCAGTGTTTTCATTTTGTATGTATTTGTGGATTGTGGAAGGGTGGCAAATCACATGTTTGGAAATAATTATGCACACCTCCAAATATCTTACAACCTTTCTCTCTTGGTGGAAATAAGAGGTTGCCAATAATGTGGTTGTGCATTGTGCCAGTGGACAGCAGCTAGTGGCTTACAGGCCAAATTACAGCTTTGGGGTAATTGCCTCCAGATGACCCATGTTTACCTCATTAACCATCTGCCTATCTGTTGATTTAAACTGGCTTAAGAGTATTCCAAAAGCCACTTAAATTTGATTTTAAACAGATAAAAATTTATGGCAGCTGTGAAAAAAAATCCCTAAGAACAAAAAGAATAGTTCTGTTGGCTCAAACCAAGGACATATCTAGTCCCGCATCCTGTTCTCACAGTGGCCAACCAGATGTCGGTGTGAAGCCCAGAAACAGGACATGAGTTCAACAGCACTCTCCCCACTTGTGTTCCTCAGCAACTAGTGTTCAGGTGTAATGCATTTGATACTGGAAGTAGTACTCAGCCATCATGACTAGTAGTCATTGATAGATTTATCCTTTTAAAGCCACACAAGTTGGTGACCACTACATTTTCTGAAGGTGAATTCCATACTATTAACTATGCACTGAGTGAAGAAGTACTTCCTTTTATCTGGCCTGAGTCTTCCAACATTCAGCTTTGTTAGATGACCTTGGAGAGAGGAAGGCAAAACTTCACTGTATCCGCTTTCTGCACACGAGGCATAGTTTTGTACACCTCTGTCATGCCCTCCCCTTTCTTGCCTTTTTTCCAAAATCAAAAAGCTTCTTTGGGTATATGTGATTTGATTCTTTTGGTTGGCTTTTTCTGGCTCTAAATTATCATTTTGAGGAGAGGTGACTTTTCCTTAAGGCAATTGTACAGTGCTTCCCTGTAAGAGGAGTGTTTTGCATCTTAGTTCCTTTTGTCCACTTAATTTGTTCATATTAGATGATGAGCTTGTCACAAGTTTTATAGCTATATTATTATAAAAATACAAGAATAAATTTGAACTGGTTCTCACTTTGAGAGGCTTTGCAGCATTTTAGTGTTACTTTGAATGTATTTAAACCACATGTAGTTGACGGTTAGTTTGGCAGGAACTTGAAACAGACTTAGTATTTCAAGGAGTTTGAATTGATGTTTTTGGGGGTATTGCCAAATGATCACATTTTGCCTTGCACATTTAAGAATAAGGCATTGTCTGAAGGACAGTTCAGTAGCTAAATGCTTATATTTTGTCTGTTGACACAACTCTGCCAGTTTCAAGGCTACCCCACTAACATACCTGCAGCTCTTCCAAGGGAATAAAAATAGCAGTGACCTAAAACCCTGTTGGAAAGATGCTTACTTAATGCTTCTTCAGATAGCTCTGTGCTATTTCATGTTTGGTGACAGATCATTTTGTTTTTTAAATGTGCACCCCATGTTCCTGTTAACCCATTGCAGGCATTAAAGAATTCCCACTGCATTATATAAGAACTGTAAAAACTTCCCACCAACTTTTGTGTAGTGAATGGAGACACTGCCAGGCTGTTGAGGGTTATTGGAGGAATCTATAGCCAACAAGGATATGTCTCTGATTTGCAGAGATTACTGTACAAACTTGGCCAGAAAAGGTTATACAGTATAAGGAGTTATTACTCCAGTTTCTTTGGCCTATTGATGTATTCTTGGCTGGTGTGATTTCTCTGCAGTTCCTTCCCTTTGTTGAAGCCAGTGTAGTATAATGGTTAATGTGTTAGACTGCTGTTAGGTAGACTG
Source organism: Podarcis melisellensis (assembly GCF_964234715.1). Lineage (NCBI taxonomy): Eukaryota > Metazoa > Chordata > Lepidosauria > Squamata > Lacertidae > Podarcis > Podarcis melisellensis. The sequence goes on from NC_138541.1 coordinate 50,577,620, forward strand.
AAGTTCAAATTCCTCATCCATTCATGAAATTCACTGGCTGACCTTGGAGTAGTCACTTTCCCCATGCTTAACCTACCTCACAAGGTTGTTAGTAAGGAACATATTGCAGGTGGAGGAGAGAACAATGCAAACTTTAGAACATATTATTTGTCTCAGAGGATCCTGGGAGCTAGAGCTTACCCCTCGCAGAGCTACAGTTCCCAGCACCTGTAGCAAACTACAGTTATGAGGATTCTTCGGGGCAAAAGAGGTGCTTTAAATGTGTGGAGTGTAGGCACAATACATGAATTTAAAAATTATTTCTAGATAAAGATAGGGTCTAGATTGTGGAATGAAGGATAAAACATACAAACAAGGACAGCATAATGCTCCAGCTGGTGCTTTCCTCCACTCTTTTGTGAAATATCAGATTGTTTTTAAATTGTCATTGCTGAGATACAGGTTTTGCTTGCCTTGACATCTTCCCACACTATTGCTTAAATTGTAATACTTACACCATAATAACTGATTTCCCACCAAATAACTAAACCGTATTTATTTGCAGGCATTGCTTGGGATGTAACAAAAGCTGAGGGGTCAAATAAAAATTAGATTTTTAAGCCAAGTAAAATAGTTTAATCATAGAATTACAGAGTTGGAAGAGATCCCCAAAGCTTATCTAGTCCAGCCCCCTGCAATGCAGCTCTTCTGTATGGGGATTAAACCCTTATCAGCATCACACTCTAACCAACTGAGCTAATTTGAAGGTCTCAAATGTTGTACCTTGTATGCCATCATACTTAAGAGTCCCGAAGAATTTTTTTATTTAGAATCTAGCCATTTCCAGGATTTAAATTATTCACTTTACTTTAACCTGCAACCTTGGTGTTAATAGCACCATGCTCTAACTAACACAGACTGTATAGTGGAGGGAGAATGGAGGGGAGCACAGCTCCAGGACCTTTTTTAAAGGAGCAACAATTAGGAAACCTGCTGATGCATCACAGTAATTGGCAAACCTTACTTGCTCTGCAGGTAAGAGGTGATAATGAAGCGGTTAACAGATTAGCATTGTTTGTGACAGATTAGCATAGGGAAAGTCAGAAAATGTGCAAAAGAATTAAGAAGAGGCTAGAGTGGTGGAGGACTATTTTGACAGGTGGGCAAGCCTGACTTAAAGCTCCACTTTCTACAGGGACTTTCTAGCACTTTAAAAGCCAGACAGTAGCACTTTGTGCACAAAATTAATTATTGTGGAGTGGTCATTTTAGGAATAAACCTTTTAGCAAAGTATGCATGATGCTCCTTTGAATGCTATGCAGGGCTGTTGGGACATGCCAATATTAAAATGTGGGACACAGATTCGCTGCAATGCTTCAGAGTCCAGGATTCTATGGCCAAGAAAATATACTGTATTTGTAGAGCAGCTTAACACTTTGTTGTTTATTATTACTCCCTTTCTTATTCCCCATGCTTGAAGATGAGTCATGTTTAATGGATGGGAAACAATTGCTGCATACAGTATGGCTATCATCAGCATTTGCCATTCAACACTTTTGTATGACACAATGATGCCATATACTATCTCCACCCATTTTTCTCTCTGTGATTATTCCTGATAAAAATGAATGAAACATTTGCTGTAGGTTTCTTTCTTTGCATTTAAAATACTCTGAGCTTTGTAGACTGATGTGTGGTATAAGAACTATACTTTGTTTTTCCTGAACACACAGATCAACCATAAAGTGTGACCGTTTTCCTGCTAGCTGTGCATGTGTGCTGTGCTTAGCTTCAGCATAATGCCTATATTCTTACAGTCTCTTTATTTCCCCAGATTAAATCATTGCCTGGGGTCATGATATCCTAGTTTTTAAAATTTGTTTTTAATTAAAGTTTTTCTTGTGTTACAAAACAGGCAAATAAACAGAGAAAATTACAGTTGGGGGAAATGAGAAGGGGAGAAATAAGAAAGGAGAAAGATGGGGGTGTTGCTCTTTCATTCTGTTGCCTAGTGTGACACGTGGATAGGTCCTTTGTTTAGATATTGCCATTGTGAGAGGTTGGAGGGTTCAGAATTCGGTTGGTTGCGTTCAGTTGGTTGCAGTGTGACTTGTTTGCATGTTTGTGCGGTGGGATAGGTTTTTGGGTCAAGTTAGGCATATTTATTTGTATGCTGTTGGTGGATATAGGCCATTGTCCTGTTTATGTGATAAAGAGGAACCACACTGGGTAAATGATATCCTATTTGTTGTAGAAGCAGCAGCAGCAGCAGCAGCAGAAGCAGAAAAGGCACTGTGTCGTTGCTTTCTCTGGTGCCTCTGTTGTTTATAGGATAATGAACCTTGCTGTTCAGGATTTTAATTCCAGCATATTCAACTTAAATGTGTGATGCTTTTCAGTAAGGATGCTAATCAAAAAGGCATACCAGTGTACTCCAAGCAAATTTTATTAGAAGTCTATTCAAGGGAAAAAACACAGAGACCCTTTGCATGTAATAATTCAAAGTCAATTACCTGAAAGCCAGGTATGAAAAATGTTCTATTAAAATCAGATAGAGAATAGAAACAGTGCTTTTTTAAAATATCACAGGCAACAGACATTTAAGTCTTCCATCATAAATGGCATCAAAGATAGGTATTGATTTCACAGCAAAGCTGCATGCACATCTAGTTTATAATGGAAAGCCTTTGAAATATAAAGCTTTTGCCATGAAATTTGCAGTAATAAAGGTATGCTGCACAAATATGATTTATTGTCTGTCTTACTGACATTTCTCCATAATAAAGACATATGTACATTTTTTAAAGATTTGGCTGGTAAAACCATATTATACTTCATAAAACTTTTGCAGCAAATGCTATTTTACAGAATTGCACTATCCAAATGTGCTTATACTTTGGGAGGAGGAACAGGGTAAAGAAGACGAGGAAATGTTGATATTTATTAGTGGAAGGGGGTAGGTTTTCTTCTTCTTCAAAAAAACCCCAACAATAAAATGGCTCTGTACAAAAAAACCAAACATATGTACAAAATGCTACAAGACTACAAATATTTGTGAGAAGATCTGTCCTTTACCCAGAAAAGGATTTTGTTTTGTTTTTGCCTTCTATATGGTGCCAGCAAAACCAAATCTGGACTCTTACATAAAGCCATTGATGCGGGAAATCATGTGTTTTCCTTCATACACTATTGATGCCTCTCTTTGCATAAGGAAAACAAATACTAAATTCAAATATTTGATACTATTTCATTACATCCACCCAAATGTACCTGTGTTCATTTTTGTGCCTTTCTGTTTCTTTCTTTTAATGCTGGAGGGCCAGGAAGGAAATATTGTTCAGGTTTATTAATGTATGTGTATACGTATGTAGGAAAAAATAAAAGCATTGTGTGATACTTTCTGCAGAATTCCCCCAACTCGGTGTTGCAGTATAATTGTGACTGGATATTGGTTTTTTTGTTGTAGAAACTTTGTATGATAAATGAATGTTGAATACTGTACTAGACTTTCAGATATTCTGTTGAACTCAGGTTATTTTTGATGTAGTAGAGAAGCATACAACATCAACAATTTCATTATTAGTTTGCTTAATTGTTTCCCAGTATTTTTGTTTTGTACACTTCTTTAATATTAAGCAGTAAACATGGATTCCTTTGGGATAAGTTTGCCCATATAGCTGATGTTGGAAGTGGGGCCTTTAAACATTTTCCCTGTAGAGAGAGACAGAGGTGTATGCTGCACTTGCAATAGGAAGATCTACTTCTTCTTGCAAAGACATGCATACTTCTCTCCTGACTTAGGGTATTAACATATGCAAATACAGAAGATGTATAACTCACATATTTTCTCTATGGAGAGAGAACACTGCTTTAGGAACATCTGCATGCCCTCCCGGACATTAATGTGTACAGATGCAGGAAGTGCAAGTTGTGCTTACTGTATTTGCAAATAGCTTCATGCATGAAGCTGCTCTTAGCTGTGGAAACGGGGGATTTAACCAATGTATGACCTCCATTCACTCAAGCCTCATGAAATCTTTGAGATCCAACCAGAAGTCATGGCTTGTCAACTATTAAGAGCAATTCCCCTTTTGAATTATTCCTGCTCAAAATTTTATAACCACTCTGCATATGTTGCAACATACAAGGCCATGGAAGCTATATGTCTGAGTGATTATTCTATATTGCAAATGAGTTAAAAACAGGCAAATGTGTGACACAGCAACGTAAAAGCAACATATGCTGCTGAGCTTAAAAAGAATGTGAAAATTCAAAACAATGGTTGAAAAGTAGTAAACCACAACCTGTTCTATATATGAGGTGAAAGAAGATAAAACATTTTTCTTAAGGACAGTACTGCAATTTCCCTCAAATGATATGGATAACCACTTGGAGTGTCACAAAGTACCTTCCATTAAGCTTTTTCTTCTTGGCATATTTCAGATTGGTAGGGGCAGGCAAATATTTAATGCACACAGAAAAAGATGTACTAAAGGTTGAACTAATTCTTCTTGTTTCATAAAAGCTGTGTTATCCCATTGTAGCTGTTAACGGTAATACTGCTGGCTGGCGGATGAGGATGGGAATGGTGAGGATGAACTAGATGACTTCTACCTGGAATTGCAAAGCAGCATAACAGAAGACTGGTGGAGCATGTTTTCTAGCAGCTTTATATGCAGATGTGTTGCAGAAATGCAGCATAAATAAGTAGGAAAAAAATAAGCAACATTTCACAGCCTCTTGACATAGTTTCCAGGGAAAGTACCAAAGAATTTTGTTCTTCTGGAGGTTCCTGAAAGTAGAAGTAATAAGTGAAACATGGCAGTAGTGGTAACTTATTGTTCTCTAGAGAAAATAGTTACGTTTCATTTTAGCATCCTTCATTAGTATATTCAGCTATGTAATTTGGAAAACATGGAATAATACATTGCAAAAGGGAATTAAATATCACATTCAATAAAGCCATGGTAGGTTTGGGGAACCTTTAGCCCTCCAGGTGTCACTGAGCTACAATTCCCTTCAACCCCAGCCAGCATGGCTAGTGGTAAGAGATAATGGGAGCTGTAGTTCAGCAATATCTGGAGAGTCAAAGTTGCCTACACCTAAGCTGCAGGTGCAAAACAGGAAAAACATAGAACTCTTGGAAGTTTTAATTACAGCAGCTCACATTGATGAGGAGGCAAGATGTTTTTAAAATGCAGCTTGACTCTTCAGCAGTACAGGTAGATGCAGTTGAAACTTCGAAGAAACCTCTGATATCATCCATGGTTCTTCCCAAGTCCTATATTCAGTTTTGTTGGACAGTGCTTTCTTAACAGGGAACAAGTGTTACTCAAATGCTTATTCCATCAAAGTTGATGGGGAAGTCTTCTATGACCAATGCTTAGCATGTGTCAATGCCAGGCATTTGCTGAGGTGTAAATGGAGGGAGCCACTGAGCTCTGAATATTGCAATCTCAGTGGTGCAAGAGAATTCTGAGGGTGTGCTCTCATGTCAAGCAAGCAATCCCGCCAGTTAGAAGCAGGAAGATGAATACACACTGCCTCTGACTTGGCCAGGTCTCATATAGTGGTCATCTGTAAACCTTGCCAGTCAACAGCTCATGCTTGGGATGCAAGAGCCCAAACATCCTACACTGGTTGGCATACTGCTTTATTATCAGTGACTCAGATACAAACGGTTATGGGATTTGGGAAGCTCAAAACATTTTTTGGAGCTGGCCCTTTGTGCAAGCTCCATGCGTGCTTTACAGCATCTGCAGAACTCTGGGTAAGGGGATGATATGCATTGTGTGTGTGAAGGAATTAATGCTTGCCACATTCTTTCTAAACAGTGTAATACAATTCATACCAAAGGTTTTTGAAAAGATTCTAACAGGTTTAGTGTCACTGCAGGTATCTCATGAAGTCTGATTTGCCAGCCACAAAGTACTGAGAGTATCCTGCTATGCAATCTCTGAGGTAGCACATATATCCTAGAGCACTACTAAATTTAAAATTAACATACCCACAAACCATCCATCATCACATTTTTCCATCACATCAATGACATCTCCCTCTCTGAGCTCCAATTCATCTTCGTTCCTAGGAGTATAGTTATACAGAACCTGAAACCTTAAACAGGACAAATGGATGCATTTAAAGAAAAAAAATTGAGCAGCTTTCATTTTTACTTAGCTGGAAAAGCTTGTTAAATAATAGTCCTTTGAAGTTATAAATAGGTTGCTTACAGGTTGATGTAGAGACTACAACTCATTATGCATATGGAGTACTTTGAGCACTTGAATATTCTATAGAAATGCAAATTATTCTAACTTACTATTTATTTGGTTAGCTTGTCAATCAGCTACAGTTAAGCTCTGATCATTTCCCTATATCTTCCTTCCCATTCTCTTCTACATGACTGTATTTTCATATAATAACCAGGCAGTTGTTTACTAATTTGCCAAAGGAATCTAGACATCTTTCCACAGAGGTTGGATCCTAAGGTAAGTTAACTTCACCAAGGTCACAGAAGTTCCCTGTCCCTTAATCTCTGTGACTACCTGCACCCACCAAAGTCTATCTGGAGAATCAGGGGACTCTCTTGAACAATGTGGGACGAGTAGTTTGTATATGTGTGTGTGTGGGGGGGGAGGCCTACCGAAGGAGGAAGAGTTATCCAAAACTAGTCTTGGATTTGAATATAAGTTAGTTCATGGAAGGGATGCTTCCCACCCCTCCCCCAGTAGCTCCCTCTCATGGACTGGCTGGATGCAGAGGAGTGGTGGGAGGCACCACCTGGGGAACCCCCAGAGCCAGGGGATTGGTGGTGGGACAACAATGAATGGTCCAAGGGAGGAGGAGGAGCAGACTGGGGGGAGGTGGTGTTCGAAGCAGAAAACAGAGTTTAGTGAGCAGGAAGAGGCTGTGGCAGAGAGAAGTTCTGACTCTGAGGCTGGAGAAGAGGTTGGGCAAGAGGCAGAGTTGAGGGAGACACCTCTCCTCTTGTGACCAGCTCCCCTCCCCCTAGTATCCTAGAACATGCAGAGAAATGAAAAGAACGGAGATTGGTTTTGTGCAGACACAGTTTGCGACTGCTTGGGGAAGACCCTGCAGAGGTGGAGCCTTAGAAAGTGGTGGAAAGGTGGGGACCTTCAGTCCTCATAGCTGTTTGATTGGGGCAAGACTAGGGCTGGGCAGTATTAGATTTTCAACATTGCACTGTATCACCAGCCAAACATCACTGTTTGGTGATATATCGCTATGTTGAAAGAGCTGCGTTTGCCCCAGCCTGTGAGACCCTGGGTGAAACCGCTTCAGCTCTCACTGTGCAGGGACTAAGCTGCTTTTACCCCAGGGCTTTGCAGGCTGGGGCGAATGCAGCTGGCCCCAGCCCGCTGCTTGGCACGAAGGCTCCCACCCCCCAGCTGAGCTAGCCCTCAACTCCCCAAGATGGAGAGAGCCCTGCAAACACAGCCTGACAGGCTCCGTTTGCAGGGCTCCTTCAGCTTTGCTGGCAAGGAGTGGGGGGGGGGAAGGGAAGTGGCTTCCTTTTCCTCAGAGAAAGAGGCTGCTTGCTCTCCCCCTTCCTTGCCTGAAGATGGAAGGAGTGCTGAGACTGAACCTGACAGGCTCCGTCATCAGGGCTCCCTTTGCCTTTGCTGGCACAGCCCTTTCAGCCAGGCAGCATGAAGCAGAATCTCTGTTCATCCAGCGCATGCACATGCTAGAATGATGGGGTCTTATTTGCACACATCAGCCTGAGATCCCTAATCCTCCTACTTGTGTGCAAGTAGAAGAATGCTTCCTCAGCTGGGGAGCAGGAGCAGTTTAACGGAGCCCCCACCCCACCACTGGCTCGTGCCAGCTGGTGGCTGGTTGGGGGCTCCATAAAACTGCTTGGCTGAGGTGAGGGCAGCCATGTGCTCCTCAGCCAAGCAGTTTAAAGAAAAGGAGGGAGGAACAAGCTGTCCTGCCTGCTACCTTGCTGTGCTGGTAGCAGAGGGACTCAGGAACTGTGGTGGTTTCACTAGCAATATACCGCTGAGTGAAACCACCATCACAGTCTTACCCTCATATCGGTCCTGGGTCATATATTGCCCAAGCCTAGGGAAGAGTTGCTGGGATCATTAGGCCTGCACTGTTTTGGTTCCTTTGAATAAAGACTTAACTGCACTGACACCATGTTTTTTATTGCTGACCTGCGCTTAATTCTGACTCCTGACACTCCCTAGCCCATCCTTTCAGGGGGCATAATTGACTGCATGGCGAAAATGAGGATAGGGAATGTTTCCTTCCATGAAGTTACTTAAATTAACTTCCTTAGGGCCAAGCCATAGTATCTATTGTGTGGATACTACATTTCTTAAAGATAAACTCGTAATACTTTGTTCCTTAGGGAAAACAAATGTATTCTCCCTACCACCTCCTCCTTAGTTCATCTCAGCAATCTGCCAATGCCAGATGAAATGTGAACTGGGCAAGGCACCTATTGGTTTGTGCCTGTGACAGCACCAGACCTATGTCCACTGAGTCCTCTCTTGCTGCATCACACAAGTGATGGAGAGCTCATGCAGTCCTTAAAAGATAAAGGTGCATGTGTATATAGGAAGGAGCCCTAGTAAGGCTGTCCCATCCTGGGATTCTGGATAATTTAAATTTTAATGGACTGAAATGTGCCCAACTGTGATGGATTGTGCACTGGCATTCTTTTTATTGTCTGCTGTTATTACTATGCTGTAAGAAGAGTTACAGGGTTGTGCAGTAACTAAGTAAAATAGATCTAATATACTGAGTGTTCAGATCTTTTGCTTCACTGTTAGAAATTATTGACTGACTAGCGAGAATGTTGAACAGGAACAACCAGTCATGTCTTCTTTCCAGAATATAAGAAGAGCCCTGCCAAGTCAGAACAAAGGCTCATTCTGTTCTCACAGTGGTCAACCAGAAACCTATAGGGAGCCTGCAAGAAGCATCTGAGTGCAACAGCACTCTCCCCATTTGTGGTTCTAAGCAGTTGGTATACAAAAGCTTCCCCTCTCTACACCATTTGCAGACTTACTCTTGACTTTTTCCTACTTTAAGTACTATGGTCCAACACATTAACAAAGGAGGTATTTATGTATAAATCTCATAACCTAATTCACTTCCCATCATAATTGGAAATATAACTCATTTCTGAGATTAAAATTGCATTAAGTGCCAAAAGTGAATTTGATCAGTAATTTGTAAGTTGCCTGTCACCACTAAGAGGTGCCAGAATATTCAGTGTAACAACTTAATTAGCATGACATTTACTTGTGTGTGCTTGAATTTCAACTACAACTGTTAAATTGTTTTCAGTAATGGTGATACATGTTCAGATTTTAACACTCCAAAGGAGCTATAAAAGGAAAGCTTTCGGCAACTGAATAAAATGATGCAATACACCAGCTACACAACTTGCACAACTTCCACTGGCATTGTTATGTGCAAATGAAGTCTGTCTAGATTTTCACAAAAAATGAAGTTGCCTTCTACTTAGCTGGACCAATGGGCCATCTAGCCAGTACAGTTTCTCCTGACTGGCAGAGCAGCTTTCCAAGGTCTCATTCAGAGAGTTTTTCCAACCCTGCTAACAGTACTAGTGAGGTGGTGCATTGCTCACCTAGGTTCCCAGTGCCAGGTGTTGCTGCTGGTTATTGAGATGGGGAGGGCAGGGGAAGCTCAGTGTGGTGTAGATGCAGTGGCAGATTGGCTTTGCCATTGTGCTCACACTGCACTGAGCAGCCTGTACTTCATCCCTTTGCCTCTCAGTAACCAGCAGCGATGCTCCCCACTTCTGCCTAATACCCAATATCACTTTGACTGAAGATAACAACATAGAGTTGTTCCTTGCCATAGAGTTTTGAAAAATCTCTCTAATATGTTCATGACCAACGTGCACAACCCAACTTCAACTCACTTTGAAAGGGATGCTCCTGATGTTATGCCTCTTGTGCATGAACAGGAGCTCTTGAGTTTTAGGAGCATTTAATGAATGGCAGTATGGGTCATGGGTCTATGTATGAGTCAATGGTGAGAGTCAGAGGCAGATAGCATGTTTTGAAGGGACAGCCAACACCGCCCATATCATTACACATATGTTGTCCATGCACTGCTGTGCCATGGGATGCAAGCTGCCTCAGTAGACAGCTTCTGGGATGGCAAATACTCCCTACTCAACCACACTAGAAATTTACCAATGTCATTTAGATAAAAATTTTAGTAGATTAAAATACTTACGGTTCCCCCCCACTGTGTATATTTTCATGAGCAAACACAGGGCGCTGTGGCTGAAATGAAATGAGTTGAAATGTAATAAGAGTATAAATGGTTACAAATCCAGGTATAGCTTTCCACAGTCCTATATAATTTGCACCCCTAGGACCACCATGCACAGCTCACCAAGTGCTCAACAACAACAATGCTCCCCATATTACTGGTCCTGAGGCTGCATATAAAAACAGTTTAACAAATAGCTAAAGGTCACAATGCAGAAGCACATAGAGCCAAGTAGGATATTTTTGATGCAGGCCTCATTTACTGGCTGTCTGCTTCACAAATAAATTAAACAACTAAAAGCAAAGCAAACCAACCCCCAAAGCGTAAAAGAAAAGAGGAGATGCTAGGATTTCTTTAACACCTTTTGCAACCCTAATTATCATCAGCATAAATATCACCATGCCAAAGAAAGCTGTTAAGTGTCATATATACTGCTAGTCTATAAAATGCACAAATGAATATACAATTTTAATCCAAACAAGGAGCCTCAGACAAGCAGAAAGCAAATCAGTGTGAATAACACTGACCGAACAAGCAGCCATTCCTTATGATTGCTCAATACCACATTCTTGCAAAAGTACTCTCAGATATCTAATTGGCAACTACCACATGCTATGTTTGTTAATGATACTGCCTAGTTCTGAGAGGACTGTGGAAGGTTTTTTTTTTAAAAAAACAAAAATAAACTATCCCATAGGAAATGAGAAAAGAGAAAAACAAATTATTAAAAGAATGCAGATAAATTATCAACATGTAGCCTTTTAAGGGGAAAATGGTAACCAATGCCAGTATAAAAAGCTGAAAAGCAATTTTCATTTCCCACCACGGATTGGCATTAATTTAAGTTCTGAAAAACAAACTGAATATTTTTAACATAAAAGAAACTGCCTTTATTGAACAGAAAGGTAAGTAAACATACATAAATACCCAGCAGACTTAGTGTAACAAAATAAATATGGATGTTTTCAAAATATAAAAGGGAATCCATGGTTTAGGATTCATGACTTGAAGTTCACAGTTCAAAAGAACAGCTATTAGGGTATATTTATGTAACTGTCTCATAGTTTGATTTTATGTTGATCCTGATTTTATGAATGGACCACAAATGATGGACATGAAGTGAACAATGTAGTCTGAGCTTTTTCAGATCAGTATAACCCAATTCCATCTTAAATGTGAGAGAAAGGTAGTCCTTGGACTTGCAGGACTGGACTTGCAATGATTTGTACCAATTATAGACGCTAACTAGTCTTCAAGATGGGTCTATCAAGAGTACAGTAAAGTAATCAAGTCTCGGGATCATATGGTCAACAAATGGTTGATGAGAAAAGAATATAGCTTTCTTGGTAAAAGGCCCTTGCTACTTACAATTAAGCCTCATAAATAAGTATCCAATAGTTTTTCCGTGTAACTGTACATGATTGTAACACTATAAGAACACTTACATTTTTTCAAACATAAACTTCTTAATGCAAACATCATCATCCCTGACTCCTTCTCTTGTAGTTCAGATAAATGAAGTTTGTAATGTATACAAAAACGATTAGATTCAAATATGTATAACATTTGGTTTGTACATAAAATGCAGAAATCACACACATTACTTTCAAAGACAGAGTATGGGAAATTATAATAAGAGATTGTACTGTATAGAGGATGCAGCTTAATGTGAATAAGCAAGAAAAAGCTGATGCAGATGGCAGCTCAGAGAATCAGTGCGATGAAAAGGCATGGCGTCAAGTGAGTGCAACACATGTTGCCATAGCAGCAAAATATTTTGGTGTGTGTGTGTGCGATCATGCATTTGGAAACAACAAGGAACAGCAACACAGACATTACGAATGAGGTCTTCTTATTTAGCCTTTGCAAATGGTCTCATAAGTAAGATACTTAGAAATGAGAGGAACTACTTAAGAAGGAAGGGAGAGTTAAACACAGATTGGTTAGAGAAATTGCTTCTTTTTAGGGCTGTTTCACACATACTTGCAATTTACAATTCCCCAGCAGAACGGTCCAAATCAAGCACAGCTTCCTGTGGCCTCCACACTTTTATCACTCAAGCTTTTTCCATTTTAAAGAGAATTTTTTCCATTTTCCATTTTAAGCTTTTTCCATTTTAAAGAGAATTTACTTAAGCATGTGAGCCCCAGACTTCACAATGAGAAACCAAATTCCTTATGCTAGGGGAAACCTGGCAATATCAGGGCCATATGGTACCATACCCTATGTAAATAGCTGTGCCCTCTGACTGGCGAGCTGCAAGATCTCCTTGTCATTACAGGGCTACGAGGAGGTTTGCCGGTGACAAATATCTCTCTTTTTAAATCGGCCTGGAAAAACCATAAACATGGGGGTCAATTCATCTAAAAGTCTAGACGGGCAATTTTACTGTTGTCATATCATTCTCACTTGCAAGCTGCACAAACCAGCTTTCAAATCTCCAAAATGCCCTTGTGCAAAAAGACATGCACATCTGTTAATCCACTGTGTCGCAAAGCTATGATGATCATTTTCCTTAATGCCACACTCCCCCCACCCCACCCCCGTCCTCAAGCACTTAAAAATTGCAATGCCTACCAGTCTACCTGGGGCAGAAGATCCTATCACAAAATGCAGCACTGTACATTTTCAAGTTTAATAATGGAGCAACCTCAAAAGCAAACAGCACTCATAGCTAGGAGGAAAATATTAGTAGCTGAGGCATTATAACTCTCGAGAGATTAAAAGGAGCTCATTGCGAAAATCTGACCTGCATTCTAAGCATCTCAATGTGTCTTTTGCATGAGTGAATGTAAGTAGAGAGGAAGTGATATATGAAAGGGAGAGGAAGCTGATGCCTCCTTAAATTACTGTAGATTCCAAAGCTTGACTGAGAAGATGGGTGTGGAAAAAAAAACAATTACAGGATTCTAAGAGTGCCTTTGCACATTCCAATAAGTGTTGAAGCAGACAGTGTGGGTCACATACTCCTGCAAAATTCAAAAGCACTCTTACAAAGTAATTTTTTTTTGTTGAGTCAAAAAGCAATGATTTATTATTTCTCAGTGCCATTACACTAGTTCTTGTTTCAGTTGTAGTACCTGCTAATGATAGAACAGGCTAAAATGCTAACTGGATTCGTAGCAGCATAAGCAGTGCATGAATAATATTCTCTTGCAGGAATTCCTGGAATGGTGGATTGGATATCTGTGAATAGACTGTGCTACTGTGAGTGGCTGACCAGTGTTGGTAGGAATAGCATAATTCAATGAAAGGGAATAATGAGATTTCAGTTCAGATTGGCTACACCTTCCCCCCCACATGATTCCAGATGTGTGGTATGCTTTTGATCTAAAATGTCTGTATGTGATTTCAGAAGGGTTGCTATGCATGCTTTATAACTGAGCAATATGGAAGTGGTATCAACCTAGGCCGGGTCTAACCAGGTGCTCCATGATGAGACACAACACCAACCTGGCAAGAAGCCCTGGGCCTCCTGAGTCCTTTCCTATGAGACTAGGTGTGTTATCAAAAAGAGAGCCGTCTAATTATCTGTTTGCTGGTAGGAATGGTAAGGTATCTGAGGCCTGTGATAGCCTCTTCCACTTGTCCATTCCCATTGGGACTTCCAAGACCATGGTTCTCCCTAGTTAGTAAGTTGTCATGTGTATGGGGATCCCAGCTATGCTGGTGTCTCAATTCTAGCCTGGCTTTGTGTACTCCTAGAACTGGCTGGGAAGCCAGGCAGGCAAGTGTAATTTGGCTCTCAAGAATAGGAATGAATATGCTTGCTATAAGAATAAGAAATACATATGCATGCTAGGTAGCTTGTTCAGGATTTTAATGAGTTATTTATGTTCATACCAGCTGAGTAGATAAAAGTCCACACCATAAAAGTCAATAGTGATTTTCCAGCAGATTGGATGAAGGGCTTTGGATGAAGTCCTTACTGATAAAAGTTTGTATAGCAAATGTCTTAATAGTATTAAGGAGGAATAAATCTAGATATATACAAGAAAAAATGTAGGAAGTAAGGACTATGAATGATTCTGTGTGCCAAAATTTTATCTCTGCTGATTTATATATATATTGTTTGGCATGTCATAATTCTGATGCACTGGTTTCAGTAGTGACATAACTTTTGCTCAGTTGCACCAGTGTATTGAAGATTGGAGTATTTGGTGAATGGTGTACATTTAAATACTTGGTGCTGCAACGTTTTGATCTGACTGCATGCTTATGCCATTAAATGTTAGTCACCATCAAATCTGATTTTAAATTATTAGGTTAACCTCCAGGCTTCTCGAATGTCAGGCATTTGAGAAGGCATGCAGCATTTCATATTATAACAGATATTGTTGTTACCTTTAATTTTGGCGAATGTTTCTCCTGTCTGTATGACAGTTTGGAAAGGAGAGGGGGTGAGTGGGTGACAGCAGGCTTGGAAGATGTAGAAACGCATTCAGAGAAAGATGTTTTGGCTGAGTGAAATGGAGGACTGGAAGCAAGGCAAGAAGGAGAGGTAGAAGGTGCTTGCGTCTCATAGGGAAGTGAAGCTGGCTTAAACATTTAAAGAAAGACAGTAATTGAGCAGAAGAGCAATTACAAAGGGAGCAATAAAGCAGAGAGAGGAATACTGCACCACCCCCAGTGAAAGGAAATGAGACACCCCCAACCTTCCCACCCATTGCTGTGTTCAGTAGGGTTAATTGAGTACATATAGGACAATGCAATTATTGGAAATACATGGATCGATCTCTGTGCTCAGCAGGACTGTTTCCTATCTGCTTACTTGAATAGCAGCTCCCTGTTCCTGGCATAGTGGGTCCCTGCTCCTGCACCTCACAGTGCAGCAAGCTGCTTCTTAAATGCTCCCACATTTAGAAAGCATTCTACAGTGAAGGTCAGGGAGGAAAAGAAAAGACTTGTGCATGTAGAGTTAACAAGTATGCCTGGAAAATGTTTGCTGGATTGCAGCCCTTGTCTCTCTTGGACAAGGATAGCCAATGCTTGTATTCTTTCAGGTGGTGAAGGCATATTCTGCTTCTCAGAAAAGGGCCTGAAGCATGTTTTGTCAGCAAACTGATCACTCCATGCAGGTTCAGGCTTTAACACCGTTGGGAGCAAGTCTAAACCTTCAAGCGGAATGCAAGTGACCAGGGACCACAACAGACACACTATTTTTGCTGCTTGTGTGTGCGCACAGTGGTGATGCTGGAAAACAAACACTGGACAGGCCATTATAAATGGCTAGTTCCACAGCTGGGATGCTACATACAAATTCTTGAGAGAGATGTAACATTAGATGGAAGACAATCTTACAAGCCAAAAATCCTCCCCCCTTTTCTTATGAGTAAAACTGTAGGAAACATTTTATGACAACTTGATTAAAATTCAGTAGAACCACCAGGGACTAATTAAAATGGCGCTGGGGCCAGACTCAACCGCTGCCAGTTGGCAGTTTTTAAAGCTAGATGGTTCTTTTTTTGTTATCAAGCAAAGCTCTGTGCTCAATGATTGTGTAAACTGGCTACCCTCACCCTTCATGTGGTGGGGTAAGCAGAAGTTGTTTGTGGCTTGCTCACATTTCAAGGAATTCAGTGTTATACACACCATGTGTAGGTATAAAGTATAAAACAGCATTAACTTTAATGGGTATTCTGGGTAATGCTTCCTTTATATCAGAAACCTATGGGGAATTGTTCAAGTTAACTAGATCAGGGTAGCCAATGCAGTACCTTCCAAATGCTGTTGGATTACTGTTACCTGACTACTGGCAATGCTTGCTGAGGCTGTCAGGAATTTTAGTTCAATGACATCCGGAGGACATGTTGGTCACTTCTGAACAAGAGAGTGACCTATAAATAAATGGGTATTTCCTGAATGACTTACTGTAAAGTTTTCGAGACAAAACTAGATGGCATGTTAAAGGTGTGTGTCTGAATAAGTAGCATCCCACGGTGGTGGGACTTGAATCAGTGCCGTGTGTAGAAGGAGAGGTGTTAATTATCTATTAAAAGCCAGAAGTTTCTGTTTGCCATAGGAGAAGAGATGGTATAGCTACAAATAGCATCTCCCCTTCTGGGGCAAATTGGCCGCTGTGGTCTGGTGGTGGAGCATTTGTATTGGGGAAATTGCATGGGGGTGACAGATTTTACACTCCTTCCTCCCTAGGAAAGTATGATCACATTGGCATGTCTTCTAGTTTGACCAGGAGTTGTGCCAAACTACTTAGTGCCCATCAAAGCAACCAATGGTTTTTCATTCCTGATGACAGCCGCAACTAATGGCGGCTAGCTCCAGAAGGAAGGAAGGAGAGACTTTATTCAGCTAGGGTAAACTAAATTACAATGTGACATTTCTTCCCATCTCCAAAATAAAAGAACTGGAGAGAGGGCTTGTGTGTTAATGTGCATTCTACTGTTCTCAAAATATTGCAGTTTATACTAGAAAGGCACATGCAGGCAGAAACACACACAACGGAAAGTTAAGACTTGAATTCATGATGAGAATGTAGGAGTTTATCTTAAGAAGTTTAAATACCTCTTTTTTAGTATCTGGTGAACTGTCCCCTTCGCAAGGTATCATAGGTTCTCTCTTAACTGATATGACTGACTCTAAATTGTCATGGCTCAGCTCTTCCTCTATGTGAAGCCTTGCCAGTTGTTCTGTTACATCAGGGGCACGCCTGTAGAAACCTGAATCTTTACATTTTGACCGGCCCCCTTGGATTATCGCTAGCAGCTCTTCACAGATTTCTTCTTCTGGTTCGTCAGTCTCCGTCAGGGTTCTGAATAATGGGTCTTCTTTGGAGAGAACAAGAGCAGGGCCTGCTATTCCTTGAACTTCCGGAGTTGTTTGTGAGAAATTTTTCCTTTCCTTGGTGGTGGGGCTTCCTCTCAGCTCTCTGAAATTGCTACATTTACTTTCGCGCAGATTTACACTATTGGTAACAGGCTTACACACGCTGTCATGAAACCAGGTTGCTGGAGGAGGTGATTTACAGGCAGATGAAGAAAATGGCTGAGGTGAAGTTGGAGATTCAGGGAAGGAGTGGGAAGCCTTTGGTGAGGTAATTGGAACAAAATGGTCATGCTTTACTTGAGGAGTGATATGATCTGAATGCCCCAGCACGCTCTGCGGACCTGTCAAAGCTAGAGCGCCAAGTTCCTCTAAATCAGAAAGAAAGAGTTTGGGAAAAGGTGGAGGAGTTGGGGAAGGTGTACTTGAAGGTGTGACGGCAAGAGTCAGTGACAACCATTCATCGGTGACAGCCTGAAGATTCCCTTTATTAGAATCTGGACAAGGAGAGGATCGGTACCTGAGAGGAGGGGATGATGCTTTGGAATCCAACTTGAGAAATAAGGGAAAGCATAGAAATTAAAACAAAGTAAAAAAAAGGCAATGGGCTCAGGTGTGTGTGTGTACACACACACACACACACACACACACACACACTCACACACTCACACAACCTATGACATCTCCTGGCCATAGGATATTATTTCATTGAGCATAAATGTCTGAAATCATTATCACATGAATCAGAAGAGCAGAAAGCATATCTGAAAAGTGAAACTGTATCAGGTTCATGCCCAGAGCTTAAATGTCAAACATCAAGACAGATCTGAATCACTGAGTTCATGAAGTGAATTTGATCCATGAGAGTTATGTTCTCTCTACTGTCCTTTAGTAAGCCTATGACTAACGGTCCAAATGTTATTGCCAGAATTCCCCAAACCATGGCTATTCTTATTTTTAGAGCAGAGTGGTGCTGTCAAAAAAACATTAATGCAGCTCAGATTGGGGTACTATTAAATACTAGTGAATATTAACACCAACTGGGCAATCTCAGGTTGTGCAAGCATTAAAAGAAAATCATCACTTGACATGGAAACTTTGCAGAAACATTTTAAATACAACTGCATACTGCATTTGACGTATAATTACATGTCTTTCGAAAGTATACAGCATTCCGATGCTACTTATTGCACATCATAGACAATTATTGTAAACACACACAGCCATATATTTTGAATATCCTTATTGGCTGAATCATATTGTAAAATTAAATATTGATTGAAGTTTCCTTCTGGCAAAATAAAGGTCCTTTTTGTAACAACGGGAAGAGTTGGGATTCATACGTATATTGCATCGGTAGATATCCATTGCTTCAGTAAATACTGAAAATGTAGTTTTTGTTATTAAAACTCAAAATTAATCCTTCATTTGAAAAGAAAAGAAAAACTTTTGAGATAATTCTTGGAATGATTGAAATCAACTCTAGGGGTAAAGGGTGGCACCTTATACAGCATCAGACCACTGGTCTATCTAGCGTGGTATTTTCCATACTGATAGGCAGCAGCTCTCTAGGGTTTTATCTACCTCACACTAGCCTTTCCCCCTCCCTCTCCCTCTCTGCACAGCAAGAGAGAGACAGAGCTCCTTGCGATAGCTGGTAGCCAACTGCCATTCTTTTCAACCCTGCTGCCACAGCTGGGGTGACACAGTATCAGGATGCCACTCTGAGGAACAGTCTTGCAGGGAAGAGGATTCAGCGACCCTTGATTCAGCGACCCTTGAGCAGGAGCCTTGACAGAGATCTTTATTCTCTTTTTCTCTTCCAGGCTTGCTCTCAGCCAGGTCTCAGTGAAAAATACCCAGCCACTATGGGCACCAGCCATATATAGATCCCATAGGCCCACTCTTCTCTTTCCATGATACAGGCTACTCCTGCTTGGACCAGTTGGTATGTATGGTTGTGGGGACAAGTAGGGCATTTGGATCTATGGGAGGGTGTGTGCAGGCCTGTGCACACTTCTCTGTGCTCTTCTGACAAAGGGCAAGTGAGCAAGGAGAGGAAATAGTTTCATAATTTTCTCAGTTAGAGCAATTGGTCCTCAATTTTATCATTATTAGGGACCACTTGATTGCTGGGGGCCTCAGACGACTACTTACTACAACCTTTTAGCTCTTCAGCACCACCAGTGCAGTATTGTGGAAATGAGGTGTCTGAGGTTGAGAAAAGTCCTTTTAACTGGTAATTTTTAGGGGAAAATAAGTAAACAGCATTTAAAAAAAATGAAGGTCATGAGTCATAGGCCAGAGCCTTGCTATTTTGAGACATCTGTCCCTGGTCAAAAGAGACTTGACCTCAGTCATTAGGAAAAATCAGGTGCAGGGCCAAGTACAGGCGATCTCTACTGAAATATAACCTTTGTGTAGACCACACAAATGGAGCTTGCTGACCACTAGTGATCTGTAGGCCACAATATGAGAACCTCTGGGTTTGAGGATGATTTGAACTGATTACATGGTAAACATTAAAAGAGTTCATCAACTACATTTTTGGTGCTCAGAAGAGAAGAAGAGAAGTGGGGATGGAAAGAGCTCAACTGCTAGTCGACATATGTTTTGGACACATAGAGAGGGAGAAAATGAATTCTGTTTGCAAATTGTTAAAGCTTTTTCAATTAGCACCCCTCTAGTAATCATCTATACATAGAAAATATTATGAACAATGAGACATAAAGTGATAGTTCTCCACTAAAATCCAATATATTCATGGATTGAAGAGATTTTATGGTGGGTGGTGGTGGTAGTAGTAAGAGAGTCTATTCTCTCTTTTGTTATGAAACATTTAGGTCCATCAATTGCTAGCTGCAACTGTATACTAGCAAAATACCCTACTGACACCTGCACATATTAAAATGTTGGAGAAACTGCAATTAATAGTACATCACAATGACAGTAACACCTTACATTCAAATAGTTTATCATAGTGTTAATCCTCTTTTGTTCAACATCTGACATTACAAGAGCTGGAGATTTGAGATATGATTTTAGGACAGAAACATAGCTTGATGGACAGGATGTAGATTGTGATCCATCAGTGGACTGCAGAATAATTTCTGATGAACTGTTGCTGCTGCCCATGCAGGTCCTCAACAAAAAGGACAGTGAAATGCACACAGCACTGGCACCATACATTTCTGTATAAGGATGCCCATGCCTCTGTAGCACCAAGGCAGTCTATTCAAAGCTACCTGTGGGTTGCTGCCACTTCTACTAAGCGATAGTATAATTATTGCCTGTTGCATTACTACGCACATCTCCTCCCGTTATACATATTTTTATACACATCAGTTGGTTGGCAAACTAGAAGGCAAAATTCAGAGAAGTGTGAATTTTGAAGGATAGCTTCATTTTAGTTTTTGTTTAGGCATTGTTTTGGGAAGTGCAAATTAAGTACCGGTAAGTTCACCTTAACCTGAAAACTCAATCAAACTTCTTTCCCATCACAGGTTTATACACGTGAAAAGAGGAACCTTCAATTTGACCAATCCACATTGCATTTACGGGAGCAAGAAACTGGACGAAGTGGAAGCAGCTTACAATAAACGGTAGCAAATGAAGTGGATTTCCATTGGCTTTAATACGGTTAGTGCTAACAAACTCTGAGAATCATTTTTTAAAAAAACAAAAAGGAAACATTTTTTAAAACATAAAGGTAACACAACAGGGAGAACTTTTTTTGATATAAATACTGCAAACAAAAAACTATGCATTTGTGTTTTCATAGAGGAAAGTGTTGTAAGTGTAGTAGTGCTGTGTGCTTGATCGTTTCAATAAATATGTACCGATTCCTCTGGTTAATTTGGCTCGAGGTCTGTGCATAGGAATATTCTAGACAGGTTTGAAAAGATCAAAGTTCTCCTTACCTTAGTTGAACTTAAATGATGTATTCTGTCGCTGGAATAACTCTGGGGTATTGGAGGAACAGGAGAAACATCTGCTCCTTTGGTGGCATTCTTTTTTATGATTTCCACATAGGACACAGGGAAGATTCCTTGTCGGTTGGTTCCTGGTAGTTTGCCTTCATACCAATTTTGATCAACCCGTCTAAGGAGAATTACTCTGTCTCCCTGGAAAGCAAAACTTGGAAGCTTAGATGTGATAATCCTCTACAATGCATCACATGTTCATTACCACCCAATCTTTCAGGTCTTTCAGGGTAGTGTAGTAACAAAGAGCGAGAGTTGCGAGCCTGAAAACTCCAACCCCAAAGCTCACCTCAACCAGGTGGGTTTTGGTACTTTCAGAATGGCCCACAACCACAAAATGAGAATAATGTGGAATTGAGGAATTGTTCCTCCTGATTTTTATTCCAGAAGGATAATTTTAAAAATGATTCCTTTCCCCCCCATTGCTCTCTATAGCAACTTTTCTTACTAGTGGAGACAGTTTCTAGTTATTTATTTCATTCAATTTATATGATTGTATTTTTAATTTTCCACTGTTGCTGTAACACACTGGAAAAGTGAGACACATGTAAAAACATAAGAAGAGTCTGCTAGATAAGGCCAAAGGCCTATTTAGTCCAGAGTCCTGTTCTCATATTGGCCAACCAGGCGCCTATGAAAGGTCTCCAAGCAGGAAGGACCTGAGCACAACAGCACTTATTTCAAACAATATATTGTCTTAACTTATAGGACCCTTTTAAAGAGATTAGCAAGACAGCGTATGTGAATTATTTCGAACACTTCAAATATGTGTGAAACACTAGGTACTATTAAAAGTTGGCTAGTCTCTTGTTTTTCACCTGTTTCCTTATTCAACGAGCCACAAATCTCACCAGCCACAGCGTGAAACAGTAGCGTTCCGTTCCATCACTTCAGGTAATTTTAGTTCTGAATAACAATACTGTTTAAATGCTTACTTGACAAAGAAGCTGTTAGTCATTGCTTACCTTTCTCAGTGACAGTTCCACATTTGTATCTGCATTGAAATTGTATTTTGCAACAGCTTCTCCAATCTCTGCAATGTGTGCTGGGGGTGGTGGCCTTGCTGGCTGTGCTTTTTCGGGGGGAAGAAGTTTCTGGAAAGAGAATGGTGGTTGCTTTAAATCAGTCTATTCAGTTTGTGCAAGCACTCTGTAAAGCTAACACAGAAGGGGGGGGAAAGATGGCAATACACACAAACCTCAACGTAAGAAATTGGAAAAATCCCAACTCTTCCATAGTGTTCGCCCTCATACCAGTTTTGATCCACTTTCCTGAGGATATAGACAGTATCGCCTTTCTTAAAGGATAACTCCCTGTAACAGATATTTATAAACAGTAATGTTAAGCTAGCTGTTTGGATTTGTTGTACTTCAAATGATCTTTATATTGAGATCTAATTTGAATGTTTATTATTATTATTATTATTATTATTATTACTCCTCCTCCTCCATGTCTGTGGAAGGAGAGTCATGAGCACATAAACCCTACTTGATGTTATTGGCCTAGTGCAAACATAAAAACAATTATGATGCTTTTTTCTGTGAGAACTTGCTTTAAGTTCTCAAACATGGTTTAGTTTGCAAGGCATGTTTAGCGAATAACCAGCAAGACATGCTCAACCCTTGCAAGGAAGGAGATATAGAAACAGCTTTAACTATGGTTTGCATGGTGTATATACAACATCTAACTATGGTTAACTCAAGTCATGTTTTGAATAATTAACAGAGCCTAAATTCAAAACGTTTTGTACAAATATTCAGCAGGAAACTTTTTGCTTTGAATCCTGGTACTGTGCTATTGAAAACGTCAGCCTTTAAAAAACAAACAAAAACCACAAATTTTCTTATGCAACAGAAATACCCTTCTATTATGAAAAGGCAAGTCATTCTTTAGTTCTGGTTCCCTCCTCAATTTTTGTATTTCTCTTGCTGAACAGGAATGTAAAAGAACAATATTGGTTACAATGTACAAGCAAGCAGGAAAACACACCATACAGTGGTACCTCGGTCTACTAACTTAATTCGTTCTGGAAGTCCATTCTTAAACCAAAGTGTTCTTAAACCAAGGCACGCTTTCCCTCCCACCGCCGGTGCCCTTCCACCGTTCGTCTTCCAGGGCAAAGTTCGTTAATCGCAACACCTGCTTCCGGTTTTGCGGAGTTCATTGTGTGAATAGTTTGTTAAAAGGACTGTTCGTAGAACGAGGTACCACTGTATTTGCATTAGCAGCATCCATTCATAGTTCACTTTAAAACTGTTTCCTGTATTGTGACGGAGAGTTATCAGTTGCTATCCAACTAAGAGTTTTCCATTGAAATTAATGACTTTTAAGTTACTAACAATATATATCACCCTTCAGCTTTAAAAACCAGTAACATTTTATGTTTCCTAAAATTTATTATGCCTTTGATATAGCTGAATACTTCATGAGAATGATTCCATGCATTATTTTGCAGTTAAACTCTGCAGAGACTCATTCAAGTTAAATGACTGAACATTTGCATATTGTAGAATGCTTAAATATCCCACAATTAGCCCACAATAGTTTAACTACATCTAATATACAGACTCATCTAGAGCAATTAAAAGTCCTACATATAGCTCTTGTTTTCTCTGCAAACAGCTCCAACATACATAATATTTTTTAAAGGAAAAACAGCAGTCACTAATACTTACTTAGGGGTTTGAGCCTTAAAATCATATACTGCTCTCGCTGGCAGTCTCTGAAATGGAGGGAAAGAATTGAGTCTACATTAATATAAATATTTAAATGTTATGTCGAAAACTTTGCAAAGAAGGAAACCATTTAAAAATCTTTTTTATGTAAACCCTTAAGTAAAAGGCCTAACATTTTAAAATAATAGTGTCTCCAATGTCTCTTATTAGCATTTATGCTATAAATGATCTGTCTATTATTCAGTTAACTTATTTAAGCGACTTTTATATTGCTTTTTAACTGCATGGCATACTTTCCAACATCTGGGGGATGAAAATCAGGATGAACTTTTTTTTAACAGGATGATTAAAGAGTGTTAAGGAATCAGGAGTCACAGATAGGCCTGAGTCCGATGATTGTGGCCTATATATACGCCAGATTAGAAGATCCCCCCAATTGTCAATCTCTGGACCACGTGTCAATCCTTTTTAGTCTTTCTCGCCCCACCAATCCATTCTCCATTGTCTGCCTCTCCTTTCACACCTGCCTGCCCTTGCCCACCTCCCTTCCAAAGCTTCCCAATTTGAACTGCCCTGCTCAAATTGGGATGTTTGGCAACATGGTATGGCACCTATTTAATTTGGTACCTGTGAGTATCAAATGTGCAATGGGAACCTGAGGGTGAGCCTTACTCCATAAATGCTAGCGTGCCATGCCAGCCACTGTTGAGATTGACAAATAATCATCAATCTCACATATATGTATATATCAATGGAGCCCCCTCAATGGAGACACAATTCATTATAGGTTGTTAGGCCTTCAGAGACAACATCAAGACTGCTGGGGACCAGAATCTCGCTATCTTCTAGCTTTCCTTTTTCCATCCTAGTTCCATTGTGTTGGCAAATAAATTACCATGTACACTCGAGTATAAGCCAACTTTTTTAGCACATTTTTTATGCGGAAAAAGCCCCCCTTGGCTTATACTCGAGTGAGGGTCCTTTTGGGCTGCTCCTTCCTCCTCCTCCGCCTTTGTCGCTGTTGTCATCAGCGGAACGAGCAGCCTGAAAGCAGGCTTATTCGGGTCGGCTTATACATGAGTATATATGGTACCTGTTTTGTAGCACCTGGGCAAGAAAAGGTACCATTGATAAACAGTGGACTTTTATAAATGTCAGTGACAACTACAGAGAATGCCTTTTTTGGCTTCAAACTCTTTTAAATTATTCATTTTCTTTTAAATACCTCTCTCTCTGGAGTTCCTCTTCTTTCCTTTGGAGCACATCGACCCACATCCGTGAAAGCAGAATAGTTCCCAGGAGACTCCTGGTCTACTGAAAATAAGATGCCACTTTGTGAAATTCAGTTTAATTAAAAATAAAGCCGTTGGGCTCTATTTGAAGGGGCACTACATCTAAATTATATGCAAAATGCAAGTTGGGGCTAAAAAAATAGAAACCAACAAATGACAAGGACAAACAGAAGCTAAAAACTGAACTGTGGGAAATTCTTCCACTAATACTTTATGCTTTAAAACTGAACTTGAGCAATTAAAGAGCAAAAGCAGAACCAGAGCACCCTAATTCTAACTTGTACAACAGCGATTTGAGCAACTAAAGGAACAGAAGTATGAGATATTAAGGATGCGAAGGGTAAGAAAAGCATAGCAATGAATCATAAGATTTTAAATATGGAACCACATGCAAGGGAATGTATCGGATACATGCCACAATCACAGAAAGGTGAACTACATGACATTTTTCAGATTATCAATAAGTATGCATTCCTCTTTTATATAAGTCCAGAACTAGACAACTAGGATCGCAACTGCAACATCTATCTCTGAGCAACTTTCTCACTGAAAATCACTCCCACAGCTCCTGTTCCCCGAGGAAGGTGCCATTTCCCAAAAGAGCATATTTGGGGGCAATTTACAGTGGTAGAACAGATGAGGAAGAGTAAAAGGTAGGGTAAAAGGTAAAGGCCTCTGGATGGTTAAGTCCAGTCAAAGGCGACTGTGGGGTGTGGAACTCATCTTGCTTTCAGGCCAAGGGAGCCGGTGTTTGTCCACAGACAGCTTTCCGGGTCATTTGGCCAGCATGACTAAACCGCTTCTGGCACAACGGAAACACCGGGACGGAAACCAGAGCGCACGGAAATGCCATTTACCTTCCCACCGCAGCGGTACCTATTTATCTACTTGCACTGGTATGCTTTCAAACTGCTAGGTTGGCAGAAGCTAGGACAGAGCAAAGGGAGCTCACCCAATCGTGTGGATTCAAGCTGCCAACCTTCTGATCAGCAAGCCCAAGAGGCTCAGTGGTTTAGACCAAAGCGCCACCCACGTCCCTATGAGGAGGAGTAAAAGTCCTCCCTGAACTGCACAATTAAAACTCAGATCATCCCTACCCTTACTTTTATTTCTAGAAAGAAAACCCCCAGGATAGATGCTTACGGAATGAATATGCACATAAGTGGAGAGCACTCGGAAAGTCCTAGTGGCTTGTGAGGAGACCCTGCCCACAGCCTAAAGAGGGTGTGCTCTTTGGGCTCCAGGGAGGGTCTTCTTGTGATCTGGAGGGGCAGTGGAGCTCTGTTGAGGCTGCTCAGCCTCCTCACCTAACAGCTTACAGTTGTTTCAGCAACCCGTAGTTTAAACTAACCAGAGCACACACTGAGTGTGGATCCAAGAGAAAACTAGTTAGTTAAAAATGGATGTTTCCAAATTCTTCCTTGGAGAAAGGGAGGGCGAGTGCACAAGCCTGAGGCTTGCTGCTGCTTGTGCACATAGTGTTAAATTATAGATTAGTGTTATGTGTAAAACAGGCCATTGCAGAGTTGAATGTCTCAGAATAGTATTCTGTGTAATTAATATATAAAGGTAAAGGTAAAAGTACCCCTGCCTGTACGGGCCAGTCGTGTCCGACTCTGGGGTTGCACGCCCATCTCGCTTAAGAGGCCGGGGGCCAGCGCTGTCCGAAGACACTTCCGGGTCACGTGGCCAGCGTGACAAGCTGCATCTGGCGAGCCAGCGCAGCACACGGAAATGCCGTTTACCTTCCTGCTAGTAAGCGGTCCCTATTTATCTACTTGCACCCAGGGGTGCTTTCGAACTGCTAGGTTGGCAGGCGCTGGGACTGAGCAACGGGAACGCACCCCGCCGCGGGGATTTGAACCGCTGACCTGACGATCGGCAAGTCCTAGGCGCTGAGGTTTTACCCACAGTGCCACCCGCGTCCCTCAATTAATATATACCAACATCTTTTTGTTGTTGTTAAAATGGGAAGTTAAGCTAAGTTATGCAAGATGGAACTGTTAGAAATGGCTATCAATACTCCTTGTCTTCTGGCCTTTGTGCCTCTCAAATCTGAATGGAGGCATTTAAAATAGTTAAAGAGATCTAGTTTTGCCACCCTCAGAAATGAATAGTTGTACAATGGACACTTCTCTTAAAGGGTCTAACATTCTATTTACCTAAAAAGGGAGGGTTAACTGAGCAACGTAAAAATACGTTTCAGCTATAACTGTGCATACTCTTTGTGAGCCTAGTTAGAACCAATTAAAAAAGCAGCTTTTCTTGCATTGTTTAATGCTATTATTGCACAACATACCGTATTTTTCGCACCATAGGACGCACTTTTTCCCCTCCAAAAATGAAGGGGAAATGTGTGTGCGTCCTATGGTGCAAATGCAGGCTTTCGCTGAAGCCTGGAGAGTGAGAGGGGTCGGTGCGCACCGACCCCTCACGCTCTCCAGGCTTCGCGGACCTCTTCGCAAGGAGCGGGAGCGCTCCGGCTCCTTGCGGAGAGTTGCCAGCATGCGCGTGCTGAGCTCAGCGCGCCCAGGCTTCGCGGACCTCTCCGCAAGGAGCCGGAGCGCTCCGGCTCCTTGCGGGGAGTTGCCAGCATGCCGAAGCCTGCGCGCGCTGAGCTCAGCGCGCCCAGGCTTCGCGGACCTCTCCGCAAGGAGCCGGAGCGCTCCGGCTCCTTGCGGGGAGTTGCCAGCATGCCGAAGCCTGCGCGCGCTGAGCTCAGCGCGCCCAGGCTTCGCGGACCTCTCCACAAGCAGCGGGAGTGCTCCCACGGCTTGCAGAGAGCTGCCTGTTTGCGGGCTGGGGTCGGGGGAAGCTCGAGCTTCCCCCGCCCCAGCCCCACGCCTGGGGGGGGAAAATAATTTTTTTCCCTTTATTTCCCCCCCCAAAAATGGGTGCGCCCTATGGTCCGGTGCGCCCTATGGTGCGAAAAATACGGTAGCTTCTCTAATAGCTTCCCATGGTCTACTGCTTATGCATTTTATTGGGATATTTTTGTCCTGATCATAGGCATCTTCCTACCTTTAAAAACTCTGGGTGAGGAAATTACATCACTTCCTTGGGAGCAGATTTTCAAGGGTGTGACCTTCATTTCCATTATAAACCACAACTTTACTATTTTAGAAGCTTATGAAGATCTGATAATTGCATCTCTATGCACAGGTAGCTTTAATTTTACACTCAGCAATGAGCCTTTCACTCCTACGACTTTTTGCACAACAATCAATTTGTTTCTAAAAACACAATATAAACGCAATGACAATGGGCTGGAAGTGAAAGGATAGGGGGTGGATGACTCAATCACAAGCATAAAGAAAAGGAGATAATCAACCTTGGAAACATAGTGCACTATCATTTTCTTGGCTGCTGCTGTTGGTTGTTTCCATGTCTTGGTAAGAGGCACTAAGTGGTAATCTTCCACATTCGTTCTGGTACAAAGGGCAATGAATAGCACCATCTTGAGGCAGTGGATGAAAAGGCTGGAGCATGGGACTCTTCCTAAGAGCTTTAAGGGAGGAATTCCTCTCGGGAATGTCTGGAAGCAGCTCAGAAATAAGTCTGTGCAAGATGCTGTTGTCAGGCAAGCTTCCCCTTCTTCTTTCTGCTTTGATTTGGTCACAGATATCTTTAAGCGCAGAGTCCAGAGCGTCAAAGACAGCTGATTTGCATTTAGTCTTTTCAGCCTGCTTTTTGGGGGCTGCCGTTTTTTTCCTCCGGAAAGGCACTGGGCTGACTAGGAATGCTATCTTAGAGAGGCCAGAGTCCGAGTCTTGTCTTCTAGGGTCTTCTGGGGTAGTTTCCTGTTTAGCCCTTTCATGCTTTCGCATGGTGGTGAAGCGGGTGTACGATGCTGGGCACCTCCCTTTGCAGGAGCTGATGAGATGCTTGTGATGGTGGTGGTGGTGGTGGCCCGATCCATAAAAGCTTTCCGACGACGTAAAGGAAAAGTGGTCAAAATCACTTTCACTACAAAAGGAAGAGCCTTCTATCTGTATAAAGTCACTGAGGTCAGAGACCACCCCATCTTGGTCACTGTCTGAAAAGTCCAGATTAGATCTTTGCGGTTCCTCACTAGTCACTTCAATGTGAATTGGCACCAGAGTTTTAGATTTGTAATTCCGTTGTACCTGAGTAGCATGTCTGCCTTGGTTTTCCTCCTCCAGCAAGGACTCGATGGAAAACCGTCTCTTTGTACAGAAGCCATTTTTAGGGGGTTCGAGGAGGGTTACTGCTGACAGTGCTTCTTCAGCTAAGTTTGGCATTGATTTTGACTTCTGAATCAGCTTTTCAAATTCAGATATTCTATTGGGCACCATGTCTCTGGGCACTTCCTCAGCAGAGGAGTCTTTCCAGCCCTGCAGCAGGTCTTTATGCTGTTCCTTTTCATACTGCAATACCCTGGACTTTACAGAACAGATTACCTCAGAATTCAGCAAGTCTTTCCGATTGATACGGTGCATCCTCTTATACATTTTCAGGAAGCCAGGAGCATCATGTGCTGATCTATGACGTGCCCGTGAGTGACTGGAGCCACGGCTTTCAGAAGCGTATGGGGAAGCCCAGGTAAGTGTGGAGCCACCTTTCAAATCTTCCTCACATAACAGAGACACCATGCTTTCCGATTTATTCTGTGGGTCAGGAAAGCTACAACGATCATCTGCTAGCAGGTCATCACAACTGCGAGATTTCCGCTTGGGAGAGGAAGTCTCTTCCGTGCTGCTCCAGATTTCTGCATTCTGACGGGACATTTGCCAGCCATTCTTGTAGCTGATTGCCCTTCTTGAGTCACTTGGCACAGCCAAGCGTTGTCCATAGGTTCTACAGTAATCTAATTCATTTGAGCTGCTGTAGTTGGGCACTGAGTAACTGGAAAGGGGTGAACACACTTTGCTAATATCCCCACCTTTATAATCCACAGAGCAGCATGGTGAAAAAGAGACATTGCCAGAAATTAACAGATTCAAAAGCAGATAGGAAATAAGACAATCAGCACATGCCAGAAAGAACAGAGAGAAGGCAGTTAGTCTTCCTAACCTAGCATTAAGCACTAATGTAAGATACACATTACCAAAGCATAGGGGATGAAAAACAGATCTAAGCATTTATTAGACCCTGGGCTGCAATCCTTTACACACTTACTGGGTGTAAGCCTCATTGAAATCAATGGTACTTACTTTTGATTGAGTAGACAGGTATAGGATTGCACTGTTAAAATCTAAAGGTTCAGCAAATAGAATCTCATGCTTCTAATAACAGTTAAATATTTTTATAGGTTGCGGTGGGAGGACAGAGCACCTGTTTCCAGCATGTCTACCATGACTGTCTCATTTCTGACCGTATGGAAATCCATGGGTTTATACGCAGTGATCATGTCACCTCTTTAGGGCAATCAAAGCAGACAAGTCGAACCACACATCCTGTTCAGAAACTGATAGCAAGGCATAGCAAGAAATGTAGAGACGACTTCTAACCTAGACACATCTAAACTATCTTTCCCTTTCCTTAAGAGGCTGCACCCTTGGTAAGATTTATGATGGATTCAGTTTAACAGTTAACAAATGAGAGTTGGTTGTTATAATGCTCTAGTAGCCACAGCCATAGCCTACTAGGAGGTTTCTATTGTATGTAGGGGGGGAATGTGTGCCCCCATTTATTTTTGAGATCCATATCCTCATTCAAACTCTTGTGTATGACAGAAGGTATAACATTCTTTATATCTTCAAAAATAGAACATTCTTTTCTGTCCAGACAACAGAAGAAATGCAATTAAATGGCATGTCATACATTACAGTCACAAATGCTGACTGCATTTTAAAAAAACAAAAAACACAATAATCTTCATATAGAGAACTTTTTAAAATACCCAAATCCCAGAGGATGAATATAAATATAAGCACAGAATTTTGACTTCTTGCTTGTAGACATTTGAGAGATCAGTGAATGCTTAACCATCTAATAGCATTCAGCATCCATCAACAGCTCAACAATATTTTGCAGTTTATAAGGAATGTTTGTATAATTACATCGTAGCCTGTTTACAACTGTGCTAATTTCTTACCTTTTGCTTTTGATGGAGACGATGGAGAAGAGGTTGTAACAGGCTTCCTAAGTGTAGAATATGTGCTCTGCGTATTTGTATGGCCCACACTAGCCCGATTTGCATTTTGATCACTCTGTGCCTTCTGATGAGGTACTGCTGGCTCAGACTTCCTTCTTTTCCTGTAGTCACTTGCCGTACTTGTTGAACTAAGGAAATAAGCAGTATGAGTGTCACTGCACAGGACGTGTTAAAAAAACTTAAGTGATGTACTCATCAGCCAGTGCTGACTTAATTACGTACTACTAATAAAAACCAAACAACAAGATGATTAGCCCAAATAGTGTGACAACAATCTCATTTTGATCCCGATTTATTTGTTTACATGTCTCAAGCTCTTTTAAGTTGGCAAGAATCAGAGCTGGGGTCTGTTGGTTGACAACTCTGTGGCCTTGACTCTTCTTTTTGACAGAACACAAAACAATACAACACAAGTTCCAGTTCCCTACAGCATCTCTTTTGCAGTTTAGCAACTGAATGGAAAATGTGAAACATAATGACCAAACTATGATTTTGTTGAAGAACAGAATGCTTCCTGAAGCACTGCATGACACTAACAGCAACAAGTCCAGTGATAGTGACAGTGTAACCTGACTGTTTTTCACTTCCAATTAGGGGGTACCTTAATAAATTCAAAGCATTTTCCAAAACCATGGTTTCCAGGGAAGAAGGAAGGCTTCTACTGCTGCTATATAATTTACAGACATAAGCCTAATGGAGAGCTGGTGATTACATTATTCTTAATCTGAAAGCACGATAAACATGGCTAGCAGCAACATACATCCTTTCACTTCATGGGTTTGGCACTTGAAAAACAACACAAAATGAGAATGCAAACAATGGAGATGCTGAAAACAGAGAGGAGGAAAATTTGATGGTGTGTGGAGCATCAGGACAAATTATGCTTCATATTCAAACAGAAAGGGACAAGAACAGATTATTAGATTTGTACTGAGGTAAGGAGTCCCAGCCAGAAACATGCATATCAGTCTGGGCATAGCAAAAATAGGGAGGGGTGGAGTCTGTGCTTTACCCCAAAAGGCTATATGGAAATGTCTTCCTGTAGGAGGAAGACCAAGTCCAGTTACTTTCAAATGCAAGCTGCTCTATAGATGAGCTTGAAGTCTCTGTACAGCCCCCCCCTACTTTCATTGATCAAAGTTATTCTTACCTAGAAGGTCTGCCCAAGCCTCTATCTGTTGGACTGTAATATAAGGAAGTCTGGAGGCACAAACAAGCAAGACAGTTAGCCTTTTATATGGGGTTTCACTGGTATAATTCATAAGAAATCACTATGCAATGACTATAGGAACACCATAATTTATCACACCAAGAGAAGCTTGAAAAATTAGAAGTGAGGCAGCTTTCAAAGTTAATTTTATGTCCCTCATTTAATACTTGAAAGGTCAAGCAGCAAACTGTTCCTTTTTAAGCTTGTTCCCAAAATGATAGGTGCTATGATTTACATTGGCTAAAAGGTGGAAGCTATAAAACCTCAGATAAATACATCAATCAATCAATCAATCAATCAGTAAATGAGAGACTTGAGATATCCTATAATTACTTACCAAAGTATTAATGTCAAAGAAAGCTTGAAATTCTCTGTATACATAGCTTACACATCTATAACTTGCACGGCCACTTGGTGACCTTCTTAACTTCATGTTAAGAGCAGAGTTGGTCCCACCAACCTAAAGACTTTTTCCGTTGCTTAAGAAGTGACAGCCGAATGACCTTTGGGAATGCAAATACTTAAAACTTGTCAATATATGTTCAGTCCTTAGTGACACACTATTTTTAATCTAGTCACTTAACTGGTGTGAAAGCTTGCGCTGGAATTAGACACACATCGTACTACAGTTTGTGGGAGCTAGAAAAAGAATCATGTTATCCCAGGGACATCTTTTCATGGGCACAAAACTATGCATTCACATATTAAGCATATTTTACATTCAGGCTATGTAATTTCAGAGATGACCCAAGGAACTGAAAATAGAATTTTCACACTGTGTGCTACTGTTCTTTGTGGAAAAGCAGGAGGTCAGGCTGAAATCACACACAAAATGTATTATAGGAAGCAATCTGCTATTGCATTGCATCTGGGTGAACTCATTTACTTTCGGCGAATGACAGCAGAGCTTGTATTCGTATTTACGTTTTAATTTTCTTATATATCACTTCGGTAATTTCTTTTTTTGCTGTGCCGAGAGAGACGGCAAAAGAGATTTTGCATCACCACCCACCCAGAATGAACTCCAGAATTTATTGAGCCTGAGCACCAGACTATTCCTGTGTTCCGTCCTCCTCCTTGTTGCTGTGCACCACCCTAACAGTGGGGACTGGGAGCCCAGCAGGACACAAGGCCAGTGGACTGCTGAATCTGCTCTGCCTCTTATAGTGTTAGTAGCTATTCTGGGGGATCCAGTCAGCAGTGAGCCTCTGCCAATCTGCAGGCACTTGCCAGATCCCTAAACATGCTGACTACCGACATCAAGGTCTTTTACCACAACTGTCATTCATTACAAATGCATTGTATAGTAGAACACAGAAACAAAGGAAGTTGTTATGTGCTAGCTGCCACCTAACCCAGTTTTGTCCATTCTGACAGACAATGGACCTCCAGGGTATCAGGCCTTTCCCATCACCTGCTACCTGGAGAAGCTAGGAATTAAACCTGGCACCTTCTGAATGTGGAGCATGAGCTCCACTACTGAGCTACAGCCCCTCCTCAGTAACAAGACATAAAAGTAATCTGTTACCCGAGAACAAGATCTATCAGAGATATTTAAGTACATAAGAAGAGACTGCTGGATCAGGCCAGTGACCCATCTAGTCCAGCATCCATTTTTCACAGAGGTCTGTGGGAAGCCCACAAGCAAGACCTAAGTGTACCTCCTCTCCTTCAGATCTCAGAAACTGGTATTCAGAGACCTACTGCCTCCAACTGTGGAGGTAGACCATAGTCACTGTGACTAGTAGCCATCAATAGCCATTTCCTCCACGAATTTCCCTGTTTAGGGAAGTTTTTAATGTTTGAAGTCTTATTCTGTTTTTAGTGTTCTCTTGGTAGCCGCCCAGAGTGACTGGGGAAACCCAGCCAGATAGGCGGGGTATAAATAATAAAATTATTATTATTATAACCCTCTTTTAAAGCCATCCAAGTTGGTGGCCATCACTGCCTCCTGTGGGAGCTAAAATACCAAAGCAGCATACACATTTTCAACATCTCAAAATTTTTCCCTTGGAAACCAAGTTATGCAGAAGTCGTTATCAACAAGTATCCAAGATCATATTTTAAAGGCAGAGAAGTAGTATCTTTGAACATAATAGAAATGCAGTTGAAACCTAGAAAATGATCAACATTAATTTAGTATGCACTTTAAAAGTGTAACATTTTAAGAAAGTTCACACACAGCAATTTGAGCAGGAAATAGATGCTGATGAGACGAGACACTATGTGTATTATTATTATTATTTATTATTAGCGTATTTACTCAAATCTAATGATCACCTTTTTCTGCCAAATTATGTTGCAAAAATTAAGGTTTGCATTGGATTCAATAGCACATTTACATTTGTCAGCAAATACTTTTTTTGGTTTCAAGGTTCTGAAAATTGAGGTGTGCATTTGATTCGATGGCACATTAGACTCTAGTAAATATGGTATTTAGATTTCTTACCCACCCTCCACCATATGGTCCCAGGGCAAGTTTTAAAAAATATAAAAACATAATATTAAAATCAGTTTAAGCAAATGTCTATCAAAAAAGAATAGGGTAAGTCCTAAAACATCTCTCAGGTATCAAAGACCAAGGTAAAGAAATGTGTCTTCAGCATATGATGAAATGAGAATTATTCCAGTGGAGTTTGCAGGGAAAAAAGCTTTAGAATTGGAGATGTGAAAAACTTATTTGAGTTTAGTCACCAATTTCATTGCTTCATGGAAATGAATAAACAAATAATGAAGGTGATAGCTTACTTAACAATATAGAATAGTGGTTTGTTTCTCCCTAACAAGCCAGGATTCATAAACCAAGAACAAACCTTGATTTAAGGTTGATTTGTTAAGAGAAATAAACCATCCTTCTGGGTTTAAATGAATATTAAGTGATACCTTTCCTGTTTTGTTTAACTGCTTGTGCATCAGCATGCAGCCAGGGCTGACCAATTCCATTTTACTGCTGGGAGTGAAGGCTAAGATTCTATCTCCTGAAGCTCATTTGACAGGCAGCTGAATCTTACGTTAACACTTGCAGTAGGACAGTATGGTCTACCCCACCTGGGGGAAATGGCAAGCTGTATGGTATGCACTGCTCTATTCTTTAGAACCTTGTGGCTATTCCCTATGCCTCACTCTGCCTAAAGGTAGGGCCAGCCTGCATCCATCTCATGCACAAAACATTTCCTTAAGCCAAGATTCTTGCCTGAATTGCCTACATACGACCGCCCAAATAATTTCAAATGATGCTTATACTGCATTTCATGAACAATGAAGAGATATGTAAACCACACATCTCCAAGAAATTTGGCTAATCATAGAATTGCAGAGCTCGAGGGTCATCTAGTCCAACTTTCTGCAATGCAGGGTACTAAGTTTCCCTCAATATTTCCTCAGACATACAGAAACCTCCATATCTGTCTTGTATTTTGATAGGGGCAAAATATGGTGGCTACTCTATTTAGAATCACTTCAGGAAATGATTCAGCATTTTAAATGTTTCTTCAAATTGCTTCCCATTCCACCCCCTCGATGCTGTCCCTATCTTTTCTTGCTGTCTCATGGAAATCTTAAACCACTGCCTTGTTTTAAACTGACAACAAAAGAGAGAGAAAACGTCAGAACTGTTTAACTTTGCATTTTCTAAAATAAATAGGCCTCGTTTTCCTTTAAGCAAGGTGGAAATACATTTCCTGCTGAATTTAATGTCTCAAGGGAAAACTGTTTTCACAATCTTTGTGACATTGAGCAAACTAATTTACTCATAAATTGCCTGTTCGGGGGCAGGTACTAACTGATTTGCAGCTGTCATTTGCAGCTGCAAAATGCATCACCAAATCATCACCAAATTTTATTTTTAAAAGTGAAAAGGAGATATACAATAGTGCAAGTTAACGGTACCTGGAGAACATCATCGAGGTATTTGAATATTACCAAAACAGTCCTGTTTGTTTCATTTTGAAGGCTCGTTTTCTGGTCCTGCTAAACTCTAAAATATTCATACTGCTACACTCTGTTACATTCTGATACACGAAGGATACCAAGGCTCTCAAATTGGAGGATGTGCATATTGTCTACTCTAGATGACAAGAACTGCCTTCTACTTTCTATGCTGCTGGATTAGAGAGAGGGGCCACTGCCAAGTTGCCTAGTCTCTGCTTTTCCTTGTCTTGATTCCTCCAATCCATTCCTCTCACATGTGCCACTGGTCTGCTGAGAGATGCCAGCTACCAACCTCTCCCTCTCTTGCTGCTGCCTAGCTGTACTCTTAGGCAACATGACTTGCTGGGAGCAGCCACCAGCAACAACATTCCACCAAAACTCCAACCCCTGTGTCCTGATTTGTGTCCACTGTGCAAATCCCAGAAATTCCAGGGTAAATAAGCAGAGCACTGGACTTGGACATCCTGCTTAAGGCAATTTCACACTGAAGAACAACACCACCTAGTTCTTTCCCTTGAGAGAAAGAGGGGAAGGCACAGAGGCGGCGGCAAGACACAGAACAGGTCAGAAGAAGAGCAATGAGCATGTGCAGCAGTCAGAATGGACCTTTGTGGAGAAGCAAGTATGTCTTGTATGCACAAGTCAGGACAAGAGAGTGCAGTGTGCTGCCCCATTGCCCGTATGAGGGACCCTCCACTGATGCTAGAAAGAAACCGAGTTATAATTGTACTTAATTAGAAGGGCTGTTTATAGGGTGTTGTGTCTGTGAGCACTACATAGAAACCAAGCGAAAGAGAACTCATGATGTATGCCGTTCCCGAGTTTTAATCATTGAAAGAAGAAACATGCTTAATTTACCTCATTGGAAAGACCTTGAGGATTGTCTTGAACATAATCCAAAAGCTTTTTAGGAGGCTGCATCATTTTAGCAGAATTGCGAGATGAAATGGAGGAGAATCAATGGCAGCAAGGAATGGAACATGTGGAGAAGGTGAACATAGTTAGAAACTGAGTGTGGACAGATTACAAGAGTGGCACAAACATAACAAAAATGTGGGGAATAGTGAATGTGGAGAATGTGCAACAGAAAGTATACAACCATCTTATTAAACCCTTGCCTAGTTTAAAATCAGCCGCCTTAATTCTTACAAGACAAACAAATGTCAAGAAAAACCATTCAAATATATCACCAGCTCCTATTTAGATCTCTGCTGATTTTTAGGGTGAGGAAAAAGTGTTCTGGAGTGCAAAGTTCTGCTTCTCTCCCTTCCACCTTCATTCATTTTGTTGGACTTGAATGAACAGCTAGGGATGCTTCGGTAATTTGCTCTTTGAATTCTGATACAAACTACACTGATCATCACCTACCAGACTAAGGTACAGACCCAGACATACTCATCCTCTGTATTTGGCATTTCTGTTAACATTGTGGTGCAGTGTGGAAGATGGTGGTCTCTTTCTCTACTTATTTCATTATCACTGATTTTGTGTTTCTGCAACTATGACAGAAGATCTCTTAGGGTCTAATTAGAGTAATGATCAATTTCATTATTAAATCTAAACAAGCATAGTAAAACTTTAATAAAAAGTGTAACATACTATGTTTTTCTTGTCATCTAGATATTAGTCTCAGGAATCAGTACTCCAAATTAGTGATCATCTCTGTTTTCAATAGTAAAGGGCTCAGGAAAAACTATTAAAGGAAGTTCAGTTTGGTGAGCCATTATTATGAAACATTCTCTGAGCTTTAGTGGATTTTCTTCAAACATTCCAAATGTATATACCACAACCACAATATCTAACACACGAGACCTTTGACGGTGTGCATCAATTATTCCTTTTTTAAGTCACTGAAGCATGTCTGGAATCTAGGCAATTTGATCTAGAAAAGTATAAACTGCATCTTATTTCCTAAAGTTTATCTATTAATATTCTAGCCTCACTTACCGGGCGTCCAAACTCCAGCTCAGAAAAGAATTTATACCAGGGTTCATTTTCTAAATCTATGTCATCTGGGTTTATGCGACCCGTCTGGAAGAATTGTGAAGGGGAAAGGGGAGGAAAAGGCACATACTGATCAAAGTGTTGGAAATGACATGGCACACTGATGACACACAGACATTAACACAAATAATAGGAAAGAAAGAGTGAAACAAAAACAAAGGGATGGAGGGGACTTCATGGTGAAGTGAGATTTGATTTGAGAGTTGTCACACTGTGGTTGTTTGAACTCCTCCTTTTCAGCTTGTCCTCCAAAGGATTGTTGTGTACACACAATACAGAAAATATGATGGGTTTTTAAGAAGATTACATCAGATTACTTTGTGCTGCTGTTTCTTTTTTTAAAAAGCACTATTATACAACAAATAGAAGCATGTTTGGTTGCATTCGGGGATGCAGTATATATGCTTTCTTTTTCAGGATCTATGTAACTCTCAATGATAGGTAAATGCACGATTTGGGGCAGAATTTGGACCACCCAAGGAAAGCATGTTAATTTTGCATTTTGAAGTCAAGCATTCTGAAGTAGTATGCAGGATGATGACAGCCCAACCACCTCCTTCAGCCATTATAAAATAAGCTACTCATATAGTACTGACAGGTGCATCTCTCTGTGTGAAAAGTTCTGCATCACTACCTGACACTTGAAGAAAAATGTTATTTGGAGAGATGGGAGCCATATACAGCATCTAGGGTGAGTTCATGGTACTTGGCCAGACAGGCAGCTAGTGCTGTCAATTTTGGACAGCATGTATGACTTTTCAGGGATGGAAGAATAAATGTAGCCACCCATTCCCATGTCCCCTTTCAATAAATAATCAGGTGTCTGAATAATCATGATGAAGTAGTTAGAGAGTGTTGAATTTGGAGTGAGATGACCTAGTTCAAACCCCCTTTAACCCATAAAGTTCACCGAGTGACCTTCAATCACTTCCTTTCAACTAATTTCCTATGTTGTTGTTTTGAGAATAAAAAAATTAAAGGAAGGATGGACTGCTCTAGCTCCTTGGAGGAAGGGCAGTACATGAATGAAATAATAAAATATATGTTACTCATATTTATTTTTCTGGCAATTTGATATTCATTCAGCACACTGATTTACCCCCAGTGGTGATGGTTTGTGAAGAAGGCAGCTACAGCTGATTGGGTGCTTCCACTGAGGGTCTGTCTTTAGTGTGCAACTCTTTAAAGTGATGAACAACTTTTTAGAGCATCATCAATACATAGTCAAATAAAGCAGCCCTTTCCCCACAGTCATCATGGGACACATCCTTTTGATTCACTTATTGTGCTGTAGAGGGCAGCAACAAACAAGAATTTCTGCTCAGAGCTTTTTGCAATTGTACACCCCCAGCTTCACCTTTCAGGACAAGTTTCTAGCAAAATTATTCTCATCAGAAGCGGCAGGAGTCTCAAATAACATCTTACATCCCATATTCCAAGTGGAATTAGGTGAACACTAGAAGAACAAGTGATTTTCCATTTGACACCACTGCTGAGCATCTTCCTTTTTGCCATGGCACAATTCTTTTTATCTTCTACTTTGGTAGCTGCTGTTTTTTGTTAGTTATAATTTCTTTATGAGTTACATTTTTAAATTAGTCACCATGAGACAGTATGGAATCAAAGATGAGATAAAATATTTAAAATAAATTTCTTACACACAAATTCAGAAATTGCCATTCCTGACATTGCTTTAGGTATTTTTCAGATCCACAGAACAAATGCCCTGAACTTACATACTGCTCAGAGTGCCAGCTTGTAAGCTCAGATGCTATCAGTTTCCACCAGCTGAACATCACAATTTGTGTTAACTGTGCAACAGTAAATGCATTAGTGTTAGAGTAAGCATCCCCATGATTCCCCTCTTTCATTCACCATACCATACCATCCACTTCAGTAGTCAAATGCTAACATTTCTGGCTTTGTAGCACTTTTCTGTGTTTATTTTTTCTGTGTTTACTCATAAAGATGATGGATAACAACCATGCACAAAGCTTATTACTTTCTGTCTCCAATTTTTGTTCCATGATTAATTGAAAAGCTTGGTTCAAGTACAATATTCTTGGTCAGATAAAATGTGGTTTATCAGTCTGAGAAAGAGAAGTGTCCTTCCTTCCTTCCTTCCTTCCTTCCTTCCTTCCTTCCTCCCTTCCTTCCTCCCTCCCTCCCTCCC
The DNA here is from genome assembly GCF_964234715.1 of Podarcis melisellensis. Taxonomy (NCBI): domain Eukaryota; kingdom Metazoa; phylum Chordata; class Lepidosauria; order Squamata; family Lacertidae; genus Podarcis; species Podarcis melisellensis. Next base: position 50,618,048 of record NC_138541.1, read on the forward strand.
TCCCTCCCTCCCTCCCTCCCTCCCTCCCTCCCTCTCTCTCTCTCTCTCTCTCTCTCTCTCTCTCTCTCTCTCTCTCTCTCTCTCTCTCTCTCCTGAATGATTTGATGCAAGGTTTCCAGAACTCCTTACATAAAAATCAGAGAACTGTGGTTAAGGCTAGCAAAAATTGCTAACCACAGATTGCACCAGTTCACAAACAAGAGGACTGCAGCCTGTGTATAAAGCACTGTTTATATGCATATAGGAAACTGGATATAACAGGAAACTCTGGAAGTCTTGCACTAAGGTAGGAAGGAAGCACTGTGGTATAACCCTCATTTTTAGTTCAACAAACCATAATTTATCAGATTGAGATCATTCCATCTGAATTGAGTCAAATGTATTTTTTTTGGGGGGGGGGAGAGGGCATGGATGTAGGAAGGCATCTAGCTCAAAGGTGTCTCTGAATATGGAGACTCCATTTAGTTATTATGACTAAAAGGAACTGCTACAGAAATTTGTGGAGAATGTCCTATGTCTAGACTTACATGTATATAAGCTTTTGACACAATCTAACATTGTGTACAGGGACGCAGGTGGCGCTGTGGGTTAAAGCCTCAGCGCCTAGGACTTGCCGATCGAAAGGTCGGCAGTTCGAATCCCTGCGGCGGGGTGCGCTCCCGCTGCTCGGTCCCAGCGCCTGCCAACCTAGCAGTTCGAAAGCACCTCCGGGTGCAAGTAGATAAATAGGGACCGCTTACCAGCGGGAAGGTAAACGGCGTTTCCGTGTGCAGCTCTGGCTCGCCAGAGCAGCGATGTCACGCTGGCCACGTGACCCAGAAGTGTCTCCGGACAGCGCTGGCCCCTGGCCTCTTAAGTGAGATGGGCGCACAACCCCAGAGTCTGTCAAGACTGGCCCGTACAGGCAGGGGTACCTTTACCTTTACCTTAACATTGTGTACAACTGCAGCTGGTTGACTGATGGAACCCAAAGGGACTGAAGAAGAGATGACTGCGATGTGATATGATAGCCATCTTCAAATATATCTGAATGGCCATCATATGGATGATGGAGCAAGCTTGTTTCTGCTGCTCCAGAGCATAGAATCTGGATCACTGAATTCAAATTAGAAGAATGGAGATTCTGACTAAACATTAAGGAATAACTTTGACAGTAAGAGCTGTTTGACAGGGGAATGGACTACTTCAAAAGGTGGGGGACTCTCCATTGGAGGTTTTTAAATAGAGGTTGGATGGTCATCTGTCAGGGATTCCTTAGCTGCTGTTGATGCACTGCAGGGGGTTGAACTAGATGCCATTGGGATCCCTTCCAACTCTATAATTCTGATTCTGTGAAACAGGTTCGTTCAACTAGTTTGTTAACTTGCCAACTGGCACAACATCTGTGCAGAATCCTGGTAACCCACCAGAGCCTGATAACAGGCTGGTGAGCCAATGTTGCCTTTCTGATTTTTGTAATAAGGTAAGCCCATACACTAGGGGTCAGCAACCTTTTTCAGCTGTGGGCTGGTCCACCTTCCCTCTGACCATGTGGTGGGCCGGACTATATTTTGAAAAAAAAAAAATGAACAAATTCCTATGCCCCCCAAATAACCCAGAGATGCATTTTAAATAAAAGGACATATTCTATTCATGTAAAAACATGCTGATTCCCGGACTGTACGCAGGCCGGATTTAGAAGGCGATTGGGCCGCATCCGGCCCACGGACCTTAGGTTGCCCACCCCTGCTATACACGATACATATTTTAAAAGCTGTCCCCCCAAAAAGTAATACAGCAACTCCATACAGCTATGTGTGTAAGCAGGACAGTAAAAAATTGTGTTACTTGATCTGCACTGTCAAAATGTAATAGGTTGTGTGTGCATAAATAAAGAGGCAACTGAGGTCTCAATCAAAAATAGAACCCTGGATACATATCTCCACTTTTTGTCCTGGTACTAATTTACACATGCCTCCTCTCTTTATATGCTTTTGGGGGAGGACTACAAACTGTCAGCTGAAGGTATGGGGGTTTCTTCTTTAAAAACACAGAATTTGCGCAACTGTACTCATGCATGCAACATGCATACAAACAGATGTTGGGAAAAATCATAATTTGTTTTAAAGGAAAAAGTGTTCTAAATATATTTCAGGGATGGACATGTATGAGCTAACATTCATTACTGAAATTTAGAGTTGTTTTTGATGCAGCACTCATGTTGCTCAGCTGTTTCAGTGATGTCTCATTTTAGATTTTATTTTTTCTTGCAGAATTTCATAAAACTGCACTAGTTGTAAGCCTTACTGAGAGTTATTTTGACAGAGAACATGGAATATAATCACCTTGAGAGCCAAAAACAGACTCAGAAATAACTGAAAGGGCTCAACAAAACAAGGGGTGCCCCCCAAAACAGCTCTATTTCCCCTCCAAGTAATTGATACTTTTCAATCAATGATGTGACAAACCCAACATAGAAAAATGTCTGTCAATTATGAATTGCACACCCAACCCTGTGCAATATGGGCCTCTTGGGTGGGCAGTTCCTTGTAACAAGCAACATTTGATAGCCTTCCTTTGATGAAATGACAGATATCCATGCTGCTTTCTGACATACTGAATAAAGCAAAGCTGTAATGCTAATTGAGGAATAGCACTTTGTCAAGGTATCAATATGACATCTTTAAAAATGTATTTGCTCCTCTTTTTTACCCTGGACTTGGGGCCAAACTAGACTGGGCACTGAGAGAGGTCCTCAACTGGATCTCCCACATATTATTTAAAGTTAAAAGCAAGCATTGGGGAGTACCATCAATATGGTTATGTGGTAAATAGCAGCTTCAGCTTGTTCTGGTGAGCAGTGCACCTATCTATGTTTGCAGACTGCTTGCCTGGAATCTCTGGTCAACTGAGGCCAAGCCACATGTGATAAGGCCTTATATAGGCCTCCCTGTATTTTCGCCTCCAAATCTCACAAGATACAGGGGATCCCGAGTAAAGAGATTCTGTGCCTCTCTACTCTCAAAGTGGCTCTCCCATGACTTCCCATCTTGTTGTGGTGTTCCAGTTTCCCAGGCATCATGCACTGCTGTTGACAGTAGCTAGGAAGTAGAGAGGAAGGCAGTTGGTGTTGCCTCTTCTTCCTGTGCCACAACCCCAGCACGGATGGCTGCAGGGTTTGTTTGTTTTGGAGGGGAGGGGCTTTCTATAATAGTCAAACTCTGAGTTGGCTTAAGAGCTTCTAACTCAAGATGAAGGATAAGCATCATCATACCTATGCTGCCTGGTAAAAGCATTCTTGTCTAGGCAAGCCTTAAATATGTTGGTGTGAGTTTTAAACCTGTTTTGGTATTTTACTTTTTATATGTTTTAAAGTATTGTATTTTTTATTTGATGTTATTTGGTAAACTGCTTTGAGGTCACTGTTGGTTTTACAAACAGGCAATGTATAAATTTTGCAAAATAAATACCTATAGATTTTGACACATGGCATACTAAAATGTAGAACGTTCAACTTCTGTTTTGAGACGTTTGAAATAGCACACCTGTTTGATACAAAGCGCCTTTTAGGATCAAATACATATTTTTTGGTATTATTTCTAAGTACAGATTTCTAAAGCTACTGCTAAAAATAATATACATTCTGAAGAGTAAAAACATATGAGCACAAGGAATTCTGTGTACCTCCTGGCTTTGACTGCTAACTTCTTTACATTTTTCTCCATAAACAGAGGAAAGCAGCAGAGCTCTTGGAAAGTGGAGGAATTGGGGTTTAGCTTGCTAGAGGAATGATAAGGCAGGAGCTCTCAAAAGCTGTGCAGAAGATAATTTATTACCCAACACATTTTTAGTATAACTATTCTTTCTCAGGGTCAACCCTGATTTCAAACTATTCCACACCATGCCTTCCCCTGCTTTTTGAGATACTTCAAAATGCAGTTTTGGTCCCTTTCTGAAAGAGAGGAATAAATGCATTGAGCACCGCACTATTTTCTGTATGCTTTTGAAGTCTCCTCCCCTTTTGATCCTGTGTTTGGTGCCTTTCTTTCCCTCTTCTGTTATCTTTTTGGAGGAACTCAGCAATTGAAAAAGCAAGTCTGTGATGCATTTAAGTATCCAGGGCTGCTAATGTTACATTGGCATCATGGGCAGTTATGTGGTTTCCAAATAGCTAGCATTCAACAGGCCCTTGAAGCAAAACCTCTATAACCTGTGCCTACAGGGGCCATGTGTTTTGCAGAAAGCACTGATATTTGATGTAGCAAAATGGTGAAACTGGTGAAAATCGGCCCTTATGAGAATGAATGTGGCCTCCCTCTGGCTTGTGCTCTCCTCCTCCTCCTCCCTCCCCCACTTAACCACAGTTTAGCATGTTGTCTGAATCCTAAACATGCTTAAATTTGACTATGGTTAGTGAAAACAAGCCATCTTCACAAATGATTGCTTGAAGTTGGCTTGTTGTTACTAATCATAGCTAAGAACAACTGCATTTTTTTCCTCTAGTCAACATTATTAGTACTTATTATTATTACCACCAAAAAGCAGGGTATGCTCCCATTTTCTTTTCTAGCAAGGTTCGGGCAACTTTAACAGCTGTGTGACCAAAAGAATTCAACACACAAAACTTCTGCTATGCTAGAAGTTGCACCAGCTAAATGTCTTCCTGTCATAAGCAGTTAAAAGCACAGGAGGCTTTCTAGAGAAAGAGGTGCCTACCATACACCAAGGAATCAAATCTGGAACCTTTAACGCTATGATTCTAAGATCCAGTTGTGAAAGCAATGTGGGTGAATTCATGATGCAAACACAAGTGATATCCCTAAAGTGCAAAACCACATTCTTTTGCTTTCTAGGCCAGAAAATAGTGTCTGTCTGTCTGTCTGTCTGTCTGTCTGTCTCTCTCTCTCTCTCTCTCTCTCTCTCTCTCTCTCTCTGTATACACACACACACACACACACATACACATATATATATTTATGCCCATTCTCTCCATATTAGATTTCAATTCGCGTTACAGCCTCAGGTAATGGGAATTAATTTCCCACTTCATGAACATGCTATAAAAAGGCAAAGTCCCAATTATAGTGCACTCTGTAGATTGCATTTCTTTTGTCCACAAATTTTGCAGCTCTGACACAAAAAGGCATTGCCTATTACTTTATGCAAATGAACTGTTTTACAATTAACATCAGTTGTACAGTGAAGACTTCAAAATTAATGTTACATTAACAACTTGGCTCTGTGCTAATTGATTTAGAGTCTGTTCAAAAGGAAGCGATTGTCAGAACACCACAGCTACCGTTTAAGATCCAGACCTCCAAAGTTCTTTGAAACATTTAGCGTTTTACAGCTCCCTTTGAACATTTAGAAACAAACTTACTCAATTTGTCACAATGTGAAATGGAGTCCTCGGCAATCAGTGCCAGCTACAAGTGCAAGCAGGGTTTGGGGAGATGGTTATATTTAGATTACATCAATGATGAATCTCACATAACTAAAGCTTTATTCCAAGGGGGAAATCTGGTAAAAAATAAAGTGAATTAATTTAGGATTTGCTAGGCATTACAGTGAAACCTTGGTTCCCGAACTTAATCTGTTCTGGGAGTCTGTTCGATTCCCAAAACAGTTCAGGGACCAAGGCACGGCTTCTGGTTGGCTGCAGCAGCTTCCTTCTGCAATATTTCTATTGCAGAAGTTGAATACCAGACGAGGATAGTAATTTGAGAATGTTTTAATTATAAATGTTTCTGAAGTGGTGCAGAGGAGAGGAATCCAAACCCCCAATCTGCTGTCCTAGAGAGGATTTGGATAGGGCAGAAGGCTCCCTTCACTCAGCTCTGCCAGTGGGGGAGCTCTGCCATTACCAGCAGAAACTCCCCAAATGGGCTGTTTGGGGTGCAGGGATTAATGCAGAAATGGAACTTATGAATGCGCACATGTAATACTGACACAGACTAGAAATTGACTGATTTCTCCATGTTACTGTAGAGAGCAGAAGTATGGTAATTTTCAGCAGCGATCTTGTATTTCTCATAACATATATTTTCACCCCAACTTCCTTCAGATTGCACAATGTGCCTGTCCTTGATAGGAGGCAAAGCACAGACATTTTCTTAAATCAATATAGGGTCAGGTTTTTATGCTTGGCCTTCAGAAGTTTCCATAGATGTGATGATTACAGTTAATTCATCACTTAAAAAAAAAAAGAATGGCACACTATTATTGTGAACATTGGCTGGTCGGAATTGGCCAATGTTAACTTTAATTATTCCCAAATATTAAGTTACACTTATCCCGCATGTAGATAAAATTTCATCATGCATGATATGCTGATACAAGTTATCGCATTTGTGACAAATAATCTACATTCCCACTGAAACCTTCATTATTAATCATACTTGAGAAATAAAAACTGGAAACTACCCCCTAACTGGTTTAACCGATAAGACAGGGAAATATTGACATACCCATTCACTGCAGTTTATATACTATATAACTGCTATGGTAAAATTTGGCTTCAAAAGCAATGGCCACAAAGTAACATGTCATAAGTAAAATTCAGCATTTGGGTGCCTACATCAATCAGTATTTTAATTCCTGAACAGTGGAAATATAAAATCATTTACAGCTTCTAAAATGATATATTAGAATGCTAAAGATCAACCCTAAAAATGCTGAGTATTTAAAGACAATGGCTGTATCCAAGTTAGGCAACATAAATTGTACTGGTCTGGTTAAAGCCAGCTCAGCTAGACCACCTTCTGGGTAATGAAGAAAGATACTGCTTTTGTGTCCACTAAAGGTATAAAAGATGTTACTTTTGCAAGGACAGTATTGTGTTTTAGTACGTTTGAGCAAAGCACACTTCCCCCAAGACTACGCATATGTAATAAAAGTCAATGAGCAGAGTTACTAGGAACATTAGTGGTAATTTTGCAAGTATCAGCCTTATTAAACATGCTTTTAAAAATAATTTTATATGAACCCTAGCTTAAAAAATGCAACAGAGACATTTAGCCACAAGTTAGTGTGCATTGAGCCATCATTTGTGAAGACCTCATTAAGCATAAATAATGAAAACACATTTGTGGATTCAATTTTTCTGGAGTGCCTAGGAACAAGGATCCCCCCCCCCCAATGTGTAACAACTTTCGTGTTATACATGTGCTGGTAAAATTGCTACAAAGGTGACTAACTCCCCACTGCTTACCTATGTGACAAGTTAAACGAGAACATTTTTCAGATTGAGTCCAACATTTAAAAAAATCCAAAGTAGTCAAATGTGGCAAGCAAACCAAAATTGCGACATTTCAGCCAAAAAACGTGAACCCTTCAACCACCACAACAAATCTCTTTAAGAAGAGTTCAGTACTTTTCATTTCTTTTCAAAGCATCTAATGATATCCGTTAAAACTATGTCAGCTTTTATGACTAGAAATGAACTCATTAAACTATTTGTCATGTTTAAATACAAACCGACTTCACTTACCGGTCTCTCGTGTTCGAGGATAGAAGACTTCCCTGGCTCGTATTCAAAAATACTCCTTGGTTCTGAACGGAATTTGCGTGTGTCTACTTTTCTATCCGGAGGGTCCCACTCATTTCTAAGATAAAATAAAATTGACAACTGAATTAAATCATCTTTCCCACCAAGCTCTATTCATATATAAAAAATGTCTTGTGGGTACTGCAAGCCTACTTTCTCCATGTGCCATTTGTAAAATCACAATAAAACTGACACTAAAAGCAGAGATTTCATAGAAAGGAAAACCATGCTTCGCAATAGCATAATTAGTGACATTATGGTATTTGAAAGTCAAGAGGCAATGCAGCAGTTTAGATATTTTTTTTAAACTGGCTTTTATAAACATGAAAAATGTTATACAAACAAGTATACCAAGTTTCCTCATGTTGTTTGTGTATCACAAAAATAGCGTAATAAATGTGGAAAAATATCTACAGCATATGTTTCATTATTAGTGGTCATTGTATAAATTCTTGGTTTATGAATTGGTTTAAACAATTAGGAAGAAGAAGAAAGGGAGAGGGGAGTGACGAGTGGGGTGGGGTGGTTATGCTTCCATTATTCTACTTAGTGTGTGTGAGGGGTTGTGTCAGCATTACTTGCATGGATTCTCTTACTATTCACTTGTATTTCCTTGGTGGTAAGAGAGGTTGGGTGTGGCGTAGGGTGTAGTTGGTTGTCTTTGGTTGGCTGTAGTGAGAATTGTTTTTATGTGTGAGCCAGGGGTGAGTGTGTATTTTTGAATCATGCTAGCCAGATTGATTTGTATGCTGTCGGGGGATTCTTGTTGTTGTCTTGTTGGGCTGTGTATGTGATAAAGGAGCCATACCGAGGTGAAGGCGGCGTCTTCTATTTGTCCCTGTGTGAGTTTAAGTTTATTGGTTAGTTTTTCCAATAAGGCTGCTTCCCATACTATTTGATACCCTTGGTCCATGCTTACTCCTGACAGGGCTCACCAGTGTCTAGCTATGATGTTTCTGGCTACTGAGAGTAGGTGGGTTATGAGCTCTTTGTGGTGTGAGTGGAGCAGTTTAGATTGTTAAGTTATTTATGGTGAAGCAAGGCACACTCTATGTAAAAGCACTTGCAGCGAGTATAAAAATACTTCTTATGTGCTTTAAACATTAAAAGAGCCTGAAATAATGCCTCTCAAATTATGCCTCATGGAATTTGCTGCTTCTAGATTGACTGCTACAAAACGGTTGCAAGGCTTACTTCTCTGGTGCAGATCGTTGCCGTGGGCGAATTGGTGGTGCTGGGGGTGGTGGAGGTACAGGGGACGAGACCTTAAAGGCCTCCGTGCCATTGTCAGAAGTACTTTTCGTCAGCGGTCTGTATGTCTGTGTTCTTGCAGCAGGGTGTGCTTGAGCAGAAAAGGATGGGCTAAAGTTACCTAATAAAATGACAAAACAGAAAAAAGCCATAATATAACTATTAACATCACTTGATACAATACATACATGCCACATTCAATTATGGGTTTTAAAAAATTAATGTGAATTTAATGGTAGTTCTTCTTGGCTTATATCCTCAGTTCCATGAATGGCATAGAGTTTACAGAATGGAATTTTCCTGCTTCTTCTTTTCCTCGGCAGCAGCCTGTGCCCCTAAACATCGGCTCCTAGAGACTAGGGCCTCCTCTAGAACAGACTAGCATGTGGTGTGGAAGGCTGCAGCAAGAAGGGCAGATTTCCAAAGACCATGGCTCCCAGGATGAGAACAAAAGAGTCATCCACTTGTACGCTGTCACCTTGGATTCCACATCATATCCCCAACACAGAGGATACTTGTGGACCTATCTTTGAGAAGGGTATGTAACGATACACATTTCAGTCCCTAAACACATTTATTGGAAGTAGATCCCACTAAATTCAATGGAACTTGCAATGACTGGTCTTGACTGGAGTGGGCAGACTTCAGGCTTGACGGATCTACTTTGATTTTTACTAGAACCCTGAGCTCTATCAACTGGAGCCAGGTTCAAAAGAGTAGATCAAGTTGAGGCAAACAACATACTCCTAAAATTTAAGAAAAAGGGTGCCTCTGGGCAATTGTTCAATCAAAAGAAGTGTTTTTGGTACCAGAAGTCCCATATTGATTCATGGTAAGCATGGCTTGCACAACTTGTAAACCATCAAGTGAAATGCAGCACACCACCTGGGTATAGGGCCATATCAATGGCTTGACAGGACCCCTATTTCTGCAGTCCAAAGCAAGTGGTTTATCATGCCTTAGGTGGACTTGATACATGGATAAAGGGTTCTGTTCCCATTTCTCTAAAATCTGGAAGTGCCTTGAGGCATAGCCACAGTTGGGATAATTTACTGCTGGCTGCCATTGTTATCTTGGTGGTTGTTTGCTAGCAGAAAACTGAAAAAGAAATACACACATGCTTGAATTTAAGCAAGCCTTTGTTAATTTTGTAACAATGCCTTTCTGGTTAGCAATATAATATTTATCAGCATTAGTTCTGGACAGTCACCCAAGCAGATCACATAAATGTAGTTTTTTTGCAAGTGAAGATTGAATCTATGCAGATTGTGATGTGAACTTAAATTGGAAGTTGCATTTTTAAAAATGCATTTTTTCCTATGGTGCATTACCATTTTGCATATTTTTGCAAATATGTATAACACATTTTTAAAGGGCTTTTCTAATCAATAAGTACATCTGATATATTTTCACAATTATTTGGCTTGATGTACATTTTTACAGAAATTTGCAGCCTTCGACCGCTGTTCTGTCACTTTCTATGTTATATTGACAATTTCATTTTAATTTCCAGCAGTTGCAAAAGCAACGTGCTGACAGCTTTAATGGAATGCACAGTGTGGAAGCTTGAGTTTTGGATTCATGTTTTGTCCCATGGTAAAGGGGATGATCTAGTGAAAATTAAACGAAACAGAGAGCCAAACTACACATTACACTTAATGAAGAGCATGCAGATACAGCTCTGGATTTATTTTAATTAATTACAGGTGCAGGGGGCTTTTCCTATGCTTCCCAGCTACATGGCCAGAAAGCAGGCAATTTTTGTCCCAAATGTGACAGTGTGTTGTTATATAACAATTGCCCAAATAACAATTGCCCACCTGCTCCTTTAGCATAATGTATAGTTTAGCCCTGAGCAGAATTTATTTATTTCAGTGTTAACTCTCTCATATTAAAATTAATGAGACACAAAAATATATGACTTTGGATTGTTCCCATGTTTTATGCATACAATGCAGTATTCTACTCAGCTACTACCTTTATCATCCCCAATGCATGTTGATGGAGGTTATGCTAGTAATCAAGCTCTGCTTTGAAACTGTTCACAAAGCCAGAATCTGTCCAAATTAGTACAAAATCAAAGCACTGGAAGGTCACCATTGAAAATACATTTTGGGTTATTTGGCTGGAAAAAGAATTCACACGCAATCATTCAGGTGTCAGGAAAATATCGAAATGACAACAATACACTGAGATCCCACAACACAACAATAAAAACTGCAGTTACACAAGCACAAGAAGGATGGGCTACAAGGTTAGGTAATTGCCAAAATTAACGAGAACAGACTCATGAAGGGAAGGAATAATTCCTACCAGTATTATATGCATAGGCAGTATTATACATGTCTGTGTCATCATCTACAAAAAGAAAGATAAATGTTATAGTGGTGCAACACTGGTCCGCTTAGAACAGCAAGGCAGCTCTACTATCCCAAATACTGTAAAACAAGCAGCAAATTGTAGCCAGCTTTATACTTCAGGAGTCTATCTCAAATGCTACCAATCCTGGATTGCATACAGCTGTTCTGTCACTTGAGAGGGAAATACAGCAATATGCTCTATCACTGAGCTATGGCCCTTCCAGTTAGGTATGGAATATTTAGCTGATTCGTTAGTTAATCTACAACAAATATTTAATCAACTTAAATACGGCCCTGATTTATTGGCAGTGGGGATTTTATGTTAATTATTTTAAAACAGGAATTTACAAATGCAACAGGTGGCAGCATCACCTTTCAAACACATCCGGAAAGGCTTTTTTGAAGATGGTTCCATTGTAATATATATGTAGATTAAGAGGGCAATCCTGACCTCCTGGTATTGCCTGTTTGCAGAGGGGGTGTAATTAGGAAAAGGCCTAGGTATCTGTCCTTTGCTAGTGGAGATGGATAGACTGAGACTGTGGAGGCTCCCTACTATACCCTCAGAAAGCTTGGTGGATAGAAAGCTACCCCCATTTGGTGTTCTTGCTTGTGATAGCAAACCTATGGCCACAGTGTGTGGAGCATTATGAGAATGGAACAGAATCAACTATGGATCTGCTGGATCCAAGGATGTTTTGTTTCCCTGTGAGGGACTGAATTTAGGCTCTTCATCTATGCTAACCTGGAGCAGATGAAGCTAATTTCTCCAGTGCTTTTGGTGATGGTGGGGAGGGCATAGATACAAAATATAGTGATCCACTGCGCTGAAAAGCCCAGCAAAAGTGCTCCCCTCAGCTTCCATTTTGGCTGCCATGTCCATCATTTAGCTCTCTCTCCCCTTTGCTCCTCCAGGATTGCTCGGTTAATCAATAAATTTATTTGATCAGTTATTTGATCAGTTATTTGATCAGTTCCCTGCTCAGCCATGAAACTCACTTCATAACCCTGGACCAGTCACTGTCTTTTATTCTTGGATTAAATGTTATTCTTAGTACTTACTACGCAAAGCGACTCCTTTTACAATAACTAAACCAAGAGGAGAACCAAATGATTCCATACCTAGGCTAGGATCATTTTGTCATTAACTTTGTCGAATTTATAAAAGAAAGAAAAAAAGGAAGAGCTCTTTATTTGATTTGTTGCCTTGGCAGGATTACAGCAATGAAAATCTTCCCAAGCTAATTCTAAGGGATGAACACAAAACCCCGAGCTACTTCGTTTCCCTAACACACTCATTGTAACCTCTCTTATTTTTCTGTACTTCTTTAAAATGTTAATTTCTGTTAGAGAATTCCTTAAGTTTTCCCCACTGAAAAATGCACCAGCTGTATTGAATATAGTTATTTGGCTTAAAGTGCCCACTGGACCTTGGTATTTTATTATTGAATGGCACATATTATTATCTGACAGCAAAACAGCAAGATGTATGAAAATACAGCAAGGAGAGGAAGTTGGACATACCAGGCTTGTGAACCATGTGTATTTGCTTGAACATCGTCTTATACCAATCCTTCGGCCTGTCAACTGTCTAAAAATGACAAAGTTTAAACAATTAGCAAGAAAACAACAACAAAGATTAAATTGGTTACACAAATTGGTTAAATTGGTTACACAATAGGTTGAATTAATGTACAATAGAGGTAACTAGGAGGGTCGTTTACTCCTTTGATGGGTCCTCATACTTAGCTGATAGGTGTATTAATAATACAAAAATAATAAAGTGATTTTTAAAATCACCTTATTTGTAGAAAAGAACCTCAAAAGCAAGGAACAAACAATAATAAAATCTCAATTCAGTATGTAAACCTATTAAATCATCATTAAACTGCTCCAGAGTTGATAATGACCTTCTCTGCATGCCTTCTAGAATAAAAACCTCTCCAATAGGCACCAAAATTTCAAAAGTACTTGTCTGTTAGCCTCCCGAAGGGAGTTCCATACTAAAAGTCCAGGCCCATGTCACCACCCTGGGGACATGACTCCATAAGACATGGTTCTCCTGGTGACTGCAACGACTTTATCAGCATATAGGGAGCAAGACCAACTCTCAGATTGTGTTTGGCTTAATGGGTCATAGATGATATAGCTCTGTCTTTTACAGTACTGTTTAATGTCTCCTTCATTAGGAATGTTTGGATATGATTGGTATCTCAGTACTTCAAGGCACTGGATTGGATAACCTTCAGAACTGCTCCAAAGAAATAATTCTGTGGAAAATAATGGACTAGAAAACTAGGGATTGAATGAGCATTTGAAGCTGGGTTGCTTGAATACTCAAATGACTGGGAGCATAACATAGCCAACCTTGAGCTGAGTCCAGGATAACCTCTAAACTGTGCACCTGGTTGTGTAGGGGGTGGGTGGGTGGGTGGGAGTACAATCCTATCCAGCATTAGCCATATAACTCTATCCAGATCAGCAGATTTACAGGACTTACAGGACCTTTATGTTCAACTCATTTGCCTTCATTCACCCCCAAACTGACTCCAAACCTCTGTTCAGGATTTCTACAGACTCTCTACAATGAGAGGTCATCAGCATACCAACGACTACTTAACTCTAACCTCCATATGATTTCTCCCCAGGGCTTCATGTCAGTGTGGGACTGAATGGAATCCTGTGGCACCTCGCAGGCCAAAGACCATAGAGTGAAGTCCCCCAGTTCTGCTTTTTGTCCTCATCCCTTTGGAAAGGACTGGCTCTACCATAGCACTGCATCCTCAGGTCTCACTCTGGCCAGATGACCTGAGAAGGAGACTATGGTTGATGAGGACGATGACTGCCAAGAGGTCCAGGAGGACTAGTAGAGTTACATTTCCCCTTTGGCAGAAGTGTAAACAAGGTTGGAAAGGATCCAAATATCCATGTTTCAGGTTCTGAACAGTAATCTACTCCATGGGTTGTTGAGAAAGCAACTCGGCTCACCCCTGCTTTATTCCAAGGAAAGGTTTCTTGTCTTGGGAGAATGGGGAACAGTAATGGCCAAACCAAGCCTTACCAAGTGTTCCAACTGGAAAACGAGTAAGTTCCTCAAGTGCTTTCAGGATCAGCTGGAGGGGGGGGATAACCCATCTTTATAGATAACTGTCTTTGTGAAGCATTAGTCCTTTCCTTTGTTTTCAGCAAGAAGGGCTAAATATAGTACAAATGATCTAGCACAACAGGTCATTGTAGGTGCTATTTCATGTGATTACATAGAGAAGGGTAGGGGGAAGCGCAGGACTGGATGACTGCTCCTACCTCAACATATATCAAGTCAAAATTGGTGCTTATGTGATTATCAGCCTGGTGCTACAGGGATCCCTGATCATCTGGGGATGCATCAGCTGTGAACATGCATGTTCTGAGGGAAGGGTCAGTGGGGTGCTCCAATGGTCAACAGGAATAGTCCTGCCATCCCTCCACACACAGACTAAGCACATGGAGGAATAGCCACCTTTTATTGGGGCTAAATAAAGGAGGGATGGTGAGAATGCTCTACATGAAGATTCATCATTACTACAAAGGCAAGTAATTAAATTAGGCGTTAGCGTTATCCACCAATGCATGCAGTTTCAGTTGCACTGAAATGTATTCAATTGCTGGACATATTCCTTTGATGTAAAAGAATTAAGCACCACAATTATAAAATCAGACTGTAGCAACGATGTAAAAAAAGGTAGAGATGCAAGTATTGTTTGAGAGGCTTGAAGAAATAAATGCCGTGGAGTGATGATCAATGAGGAAATGCACAGCTAACGGAGGCATTTATTCTTCTCAGTGGAGAGTCTCCTCTTTGCCCTACATTCTGTTTAGCCTTTGTAACAATCCATAATCAAGCAATGCTTTGTGCAAACAGGCTTCTAATTTTCTCTGGGCAAAAGCCCACTTAAAAAACAGAAAAGCTAGCTACAGTATTCCAACACTGCTTAAGTCAAACAAATCCGGATGGACCGGATTTAGTTATTCACACATAAATGAAAGGCCTCTTTGTCGTACAAATAATCAGAAGGTTGACCGTGAAGCAATTATAATGGATTGTTGGTTAAAAGTAAAACACACACAATCCAGTAGCTACACAAAACTTCTTGCAGCTCGATTCTTTTCTAGATAAGATCCTTTGTAGTGGTAGTCAAATCCATTGACAGCAAGCATCTTTTATTCTCTTTGTAGGCGCAGCCAATATACTCACCATTTACTCTTTTTTTTTTTTTAAAAAAAAAAAGCATTATAATTGGATACAGTGTAGGGTATTAAAAAAATTCTTATTACCATATCCTGGGAATCTTGTAAATGCTAGGCAGACAACTAAGCTGTGCATGGATGTAAGCTTATTTTGTTCCACTGAAAACAATATGGAAGAAAATAATCTTAAATCCATCAGCTTAAAACGTAGGGAAACAGGCAATGCTTAGAACCAATGTTGAAGCTGGACACAATAGTGGATTCTAGTTTGCCATCAGTATATGTGCATGTGTGGCAATACTGCATTCAATTCTTTATCTTTCCATAGTGCTTAGCATCACATTGTGCTTCTCCCCATCTTAGCACCACGTTACTGGCTGCTGAAGAGGTGGGGTGTTATTTATCACTTGCCAGAATTCCTTCACTGTCAATGCGTCTAAGGGACATGTTGGTAACTTTGACGAACTTCAAATATTAATGGCTTTTCTGTGGAAGTTTCCATGGGGGAAACTGCAGGAAGACCTGTGTGGGATGAGGGCATTAACCTCTCTATTTTGATAAGGTTTGAATGAGCCCTTATATCTGGGGTTCTAGCTGACCTGAGCTCTGCAGTCCTACAAGTAAGTGTTTAACAAGCACCTTTTGCAAACACTCATACCAAGCCCTGGCAAAAGTTAAGTTTATTTTGGAAAGAGAAATTGGGTTGCTCATAAATTGGGTGACAGCATTTAAATATTCAATGGGTCAGTGGGGGAAAATCATAAGACAACAAGAAATGACATCAATTATGTTAACAGTAGCATTCATATTTTTTTTATGTCCACTATGTTCAACTGACAGTAAGCCTTTTCTATTCCTGAAAATTCATCATCTGTCTGTACAAGTAGCATGGACGAAGCAAAATAAGACCTATTTACAAGAAAAACAGTTAATCTTGAAGTCTGCCACCTACAGACACAGCTTTAAGAAATCATACAGTGCAAGCTAGCTACAAAACTGCCCATTTTGGGGAACAAGTGGATTAGAAACTCAGGTTGCATTTCTGCTGCACAAGGACGCTTTTTGCATGGTCATTCATGGCATCCTAAAGGATCACAACTTCTAAAAATACAGAGTAGTGCCAGTAAAAAAATGAAACAGTGCACACCAAAAGCCAGTTGCAAAACCACCTTAAACAGTGACGCATGCAAGCTGCAAAGATTACAAATTTGTACACTCATTCCTTCCCTGTAATGCATAATCCTATGATCTTGATAAAATGTCAGACAACACAGTTCTATTTTGATCTGAAGTCATGTATCCCTCTATTATCCGCACATCATATCCTAATATTTCACATTCAGTGTTCTATACTTTCCAAAGACCTCTACATACAAAAGCTGCTTCTAAATCCGAAATGATTGACTTGCATAAATTTTTGGTTCCCATTATTTTAGTACATTGCAGCTAACTGAACGCTGCAAAGTTTGCTTGTCTATCTTGCTCAATATGCAGAAAACTATCATGTATTACATTAAAATAATTGAGTATCTGTAACTATACTTGGAATACATTTTAATGAGTCGTTGGCCAAAAACTAAAGAAATGACATAATACACATTCTCATATATGATATGGATTTTTTTAAAGAAACGAAACATAAAAATTTACATAGCCAAAATTCTGGAGTCTTTCTAAGATGACTCAGTATCTGAAACTGGGTGTATAACATGAATGTAGATATCTTTATCTTAATTTTCAATTTACTTAGCACTCCAGCTCTTTGGAGTATTGTAAAATGACCAACAGTTAACACAGAGAATAAAAACGACAATGATGTAATGCACTATAGGGCACCGATAGCTGTCTAAGCTGCACCTTGTAGATTTACCTTGAAGAACTAGTTACTCAAGGTTGAAAATTTGGTTTTCTATGTCAGAGGCTGACAGTGAGCTTAATTGCTGTAAGCTCTTGGAAAGTGACCAGGGTTCTTAAATGGGCAGGCATTACATGCTGCAAAAATATGCATTTCCAAACTCTTGGCTGAAAGATATCTTTGTTCAAAAACTGGCTCAGTATACAGTAGACATCTTTACTATACTGCCGAAACCTCCCTTTACTGCAGCTGAGCTTTGCTTTACAAAGAAGCTAGATTTCTCACTTCACACTTTACTACAGAGACAAGCAAGCTTACAATATTTATGTTCCTACAAATGGACAGAATGAAATCTAAGGAAAAGCTTAATATCTGAATAGACACTGTCCTTCCCAATAAAGAGCAAATTCCACATTCTGGTTTTCCTAAGGATACCTTTAAACAATTTTTGGTAGTTGGCATTTTGCATCTGAAGTGTGCACAAGTGCATCTTCTGCAGCTGCCACCTTTAAAATATATGGAAGGAAGACCCATCTCCAGTTTATAGGTTTCCCTTGGCCAAGATGCCTTCCATGGTGCCACCATAGGAGCCAACTCTTAGGGGCTGAGGTCCATTTGGGGCCCCCCTGCAAAGTTGATGGGCTTTACCATTCAAATGGTATCTGTGTGCGCTCCATGACTTGTGATCAATTACGCGGAGTGGGGCTTCCCTGCCCCCCCCCAATATTATATTCAAGTTGACACTCCTGGATGCCACTGAGTAGGAATTGCTTCCTTGCTGCAATCTACACTACCCAACAGCTCGGCTTCTTGGTCTATGCCAATCTGTACTCAGCTTAGAATGAATGAACAGAGACCAATGAATACACTGCCAATGCAAAATTAAAAGGCAGAATAAAAAATTGGGAAAGTCATTTCCCCCCATCAGTGATGCCATGGACACTCTCCAGTAGGAATCTGAGGCTGTTGCAAAACAGTTTTACAAATGGCAATCTTAATGTCAATAAAGGAACAGCTTGATGGTGTTCAAAGCAATCTTCCGCTGTGGTTGGAGTACCGAGTTCTGCCAAATAGGCACACAATCCGCTGGGAAGATCTCTGCATCCCTTCCAACATATTGTGTGCATATGTGTGTTCCTGTTGTAAATCATTTTTTTAAAAAAGAATGTCTACAGAATCTGAAAGTAGTTAATGGATTGCAACCAAATTATTTCTAGTGGGCAATGCATTTGATCCTCCAATTGTTAAGTGTCCACTACTTAAATGTTACCTTATCTACAATACTTTTTTTATAATACGCATATACAGCTGCTGGGAGGGATCATTAGACAATATGGAGTGCAGTGTCAACAATATGCTGAGCACTCTCAGCTTTATTTTTCTTTCAAACTGGATCTGGGAGCTGAAGTTAGGTGCTTGTGCAAATGTTACGGGCTGGATGAAGGAGAACTGCAGATGAATCCAGATAAGACAGAAGCGATTATATCCACTTGAACAGCTAGAAAACTGATCCACCATTGTCAATTATGGGTGGCTTTCAATGCTACTTTGTAAAGGCACATCTGACATCTGTGCACATTGGTATTCTATGATTCATTCAGACACATTGCTGGAATGTTAACAAGCATACCAATTTCCCAGCGAAGGTGCAAGCTCAGCAAACCACTTGAAAAGGAGAAAGTATATCAACTAGACAACTGGTGCCTGATTTAGGGCATATTTACACTGAATAGATGAGCCAAATTGATTAGCCAAATTTCCTTTAAAAATCAAATCCCCTAATTTCCATTCTAATTGACAAGCAAAATATGAAATTTAAGTTAATCACAATAACTAATATGCTCTGCTGGCTTCAATGAAAGCGAGACAGTGACTGGCAGTGTGATCTTATGCACAGCTACAAAGAAGTAAGCTTCAATTGAGATCAGCAGTACTTACTCCTTGGTAAGTGTACCTAGAATTGCAGACTAACTCTGGCTGGATTGGTAACTCAGGCAGAAATGTGGTGTACACTTGATTATTTACCATCCCTCCTAAAAAGATGTGCATGATAATGCACACTTTTCTCTGTACTAAATTACAGAACACAGCAACAACAACAGTACCAAGCCCTGTTGAACTCAGCAAGATGTATGGACAAGTACAGTGATATATGATCCAATACAATTGCATCTGAAACACTTGTGCTGTTTTGCATGGATCTTAAGATGAATATGCAATCAGAAAAATTAAAAAAGTAACTCTAAACAGTCTGATGCTGCAGAGCATTAAGCACTCCACCTTATCTAGTTTGTGTTCCTGTGGTCACTTAACACATGCCTCTTTGTTTATATGACATTCTGAGCAAACTATGTTGCTGCTATTCTATACATGCCTAATTGGGAATAGGTCCTATTGAGGTCAGTAGGACTTACTTCTGAATGAGCATACCTAGGACGGCATTGTGCATGTCTTAAATCACATCAGCTTATAACATTTTATGCAATAATAGTTCTACAAGCTAAAAACATGTTTTTATATAGAAACAGCTATCCAAAAATGGGAGGAATTTCATAGCCAATCTTAAAGAGATCAAGAGAATCTGGAGGCTTAAATATATAGCTGGCAATGGGCCAGGCCCATTAAGTACAGTTGGGAGGATTTTAATTCATGCTCTTATATAACTAATAGCCATCTTATTTGATTAGTCTGTGATTCTTTTAAAAAGACACACACAGAGGGATCTGCCTCTGTGAAATGGGATGGAAATATCTTCAGAATTGTTATAGTGAGAGTTAGTCATTAAAAAAAAAAAAACTTTACATGACTTAGCTAGATCTCAACCATAGTAAAAGGAAGCAAGAACTGATTGAGCTTCTCCCCTCCCTTTTTTTTAAAAAAAAGCCACAGTCTTACCACTTAGTCAGAGCAAAATCTTTCCCTATCACTTTTTCTCCATCAATTCCATTTCTCTCTCTCACCCCACCCTGTTCCCCTCTCCACTGAATCTGTTCCTGGCAACACCACATCCCCGTATGTTGGTCTTGGCTGGCAAAGTATACCCACAGCTGCTATATCCTTGCACCTCCCAAAGAGTTCACCTGCAAGGGCTCTGCTGCCTTCATCCTGGCTCCTAGTCGTTTCATTCAGCCAGAGCAGCAGCAGCAGCAAGAACTCCTTCAGACCGGCAAACAGTTCCTTCCCTACAAGAGCTGCAGCTGCTACTGCTGCCGCCTGGACCGGCCAGAAGGGGATGCCGGGGCAGCAGCGTGGAAAGAATGCTTCAGCATAGCTAAAAACAAAACACTTCAGTGTGGCATCCTGAAAGCACTCAAGCACTAACTAGTGGCAAGCTGTCAAAGCTGACCCAAGAGCTTTTTCCACCCGCTCAGTAAAGGAGAGCTAGTTCTGCACTAGGCTTCCTGGTGATAATGGTTAAATAAATGATGTGTGTGTGTGTGTGTGTGTGTGTGTGTGTGTACGTGTACATTAATTCATTCATCTTATAACTGTTAACTCATGAATTCAAGGAAGGATTAGGCATGCATGGACATCTTGATAAAAGTTACAAAATGCACCAAACTTTAGGAAACTTTTCAAAGGCAAAATAAACAAAAGAAGGAAAGGTGGAGCAAAGGAAAGGAAAACAAAACACAGAGAAAGCGGCAGATCTTCTGACAACTTTACAATGAAAAGTAAAAAAAAAGTCAAGGCTCTCCAATTATACACCACCAGCCTCCCCCTTTCCCCACTACTCACAGAATTATAATCACGAGTCCCCTGATTATGCACATTCTATTACACATTATATAAGCCTAGAAGAATGTGAAAAAGCCATTACCAACAATCAATTCATTGTACGACGTGTTCATGCACTCACACACACAGAGCCACACTCACTCAACATTTCCTACCGTTCTAATTGCAGTTGGGATTCCTGATTCATCGACTGGGCCAATCCCTGCATAATGTGGTGCTTTAATGACTGTGACTTTCTTCTCTTCCTCCGAAGTTCTGCAGATTGGTATTGTGCTGGTGGTACTGCTGCCGCCAACAGAATGAGCATGCTGTGAGTATGTCTCTGCGGATTCTACAAAGATAATGTTAACACAGCGCTGTATAACCATTTAATTAACATGCTTCACCTCCATTATCAGACTAGGCACTTTAAATGTGGCAAACTGACACAGGATTAGGAAGATGTTTCATGATACTAGATATTGGATGAATTGGAGTTGGGCCTCTGTGCTCAGGGGGACTCAAACTCTGTAGCACACCACACACTCTATTTCTTTCTAGAAGGTTCCAGCTGTGTAGTGCCTAGTTATTTTTTTAGAATCTTTAGAAACAAATTACTTTTTGACCAACCTCATTCCACCCTTTCCTTTCCCCTGCTATTTTAAAAGGGGCAAACATTTATTTCTGCTATATTATGAGTTCAATTATTGGGAACTTATTGTTCAGATGATAACAAGAGGCAGCACCTATATTTTTGCAGTGTCCCTCACATGCCCCCATAAAATGCCCTGGGATGACAATGATTCTGGGTAATTTAGGGGTTAAGAAAATGGTGGCTGGGTCACTGACAGCCACTGGCACCAACTCCAGGGGGCCCTGGGTGCCTGGACACCTGCAAACTTTTCACTGTGGGTGCCTGGCCTGCGGCACTGACAGGGCCAGGGTCTCGCCCTCTGTTGCAGGGCTTCTGTCGGGGCCTGCTGTGGGCGTGGACATGCACACGCTCTGCCGCCACTGCGGAAGCACAGAAGCGGCACCAGAAGGCAGCTGTGGCACACAGAGCAATGTGACAGCTTCACGTTGCGGCACACAGTGCTAAGTACCCACGGGCTGGGACCCAAATCAGCACCTCTGCTGCCAGCAAAGCTATGATGCTTCTACTGCTGCTGCCAGCAATATAAAAGTGACACATACACACACACACCCCTGCCACCATAGCTTAAGAAAATGTTTTTATGTTGCACACTTTATCCCCTGCAGAAATCAGAGCAATATCCTCCAGATTCATGGCTTACAAAGGGAGCAGTGTCATTCAGAGGGACATTTCATTATTCAGTGTACACCATTTAATTTTTTAAAATAAATGCATGTTGTTTGTTTATGTGGGAACTCACCCATTGTTCTGCTCTGTTGCAGGAGAACCAGGCTTGAATTGAGCGAGACTGGTGGGGAATATCCTGAAGGGGAAAAAGGCCTTTGAAAGTGGCTCATGGGACTGGTTGCTGAACTAGAGTTCCCATTCACTGTTATCTGAGCCTGAGAGGTAGAAAAGAAACAAAGCAAAAATCAGATCCCAGTAAACTATTCGTAGAACTGTCCAAATCCTACCATCCATGTACAAAAGGTGAAGAATGAATTGCTATCCCTCTAGCAAAGATACAGCTGTCAGATTCTTAGCTATAACAGTCTGTGTTCAGGATTATGTTCCCTATGCAACCCTGTTCTATTCCCCCTACAAAAAACAGCATGCTGGAATTATGGGAAGGCATCAAGAAAGTCCTAGGTCAAAGCAGTACAAAATGAAAGAGACAGTAAAACTTGCACTTCCAATTTTCTCTTGAAGGCAATTTTCTCTTCCATTTCCAAGTGCTTAAATCTTATTGCCATTCACTTGAAGACAAAGAAAAAAGATGCCAGCAAGAAGAGCTGAAATCTCCTTCAAATATTGTGGCCAGAATCTGGATGCAAACTAGATGTGATGGTCAAGTTTAACCCACAGCATGTTCTAAAAATATAATACATGGCCAAAGTTATCCATTGTTATGTGGTTAACATTCTAGGCAATGAATTTTGTCACACATCTTGCCTTTTTTTTGGGGGGGGGGATAAGTCACTGCCAATATTGAGGCATGCTTTGATTTATTAAGATCACACAGGTGCTGTATTTTAAACCACTTAACATGCTGCTTTATATAATCAGAATAATGAGTAGCACTGAAGCTTTTTTTCAGTGCATGTCTACTCAGAAATCAATGGGGTTTGACTCATGTGTAAGTGTGTAGGGGATTGCAGCTTTAGAAACCAATGGCTATAGATGAAGAAACCTTACTTTGTGTGATGCATCAACTTTCTTTTCCTTAGCACTTCTGGTTGACTTGTAACCTTACGTATAGCAAGGAGGTCACATGCCTGAAGTCATGCAAGCTTTCTAACCTTGTACCCATTTTCTTGGATTAAAATCCCACTGAGTTCAAGCATTCTGGTTAAGTATACCAAAGATTCCATTTACATTTGTCAAGTTAACCCTTACGGCATGATACTAGATTATAACGGCTTTTCATTCAGAAAAGTCTTTTAGAATCTACTGTTTTATTATCTTGCAATACAGTGACCTATAAAATATTAGGCATGTTCCAGCTTGTTTTAAGAGTGTGACCTGTATCTATAGGATGCTTCATTTGAAATTAACTAAGCAAGTTGCTGATTTTAACTGATGTATGTATATATCACATGTATTAGACTTTTGAGTTATACATAAGGACATGTGTATTTAAACAGTTGGAGGGAAGTGACTTAAGAATAAAGAAAATGCATTCCTGGAAAAGAAAAGAAACAATACATTTTGTAGCAAGTGAATGTCAGAATATCCATAGTTTTATTCCTGGAAGACAAGAATGCTTAAGAGGGGAAATGTTAGTTGGAGAAAAAGCGAAAATCAGAAGCAAACTCATGCAGTCAGTGATCACTGCTAATGGAAGATAAGGTTGGGTTAAGTGCTGTACTAATCAAACACCTTAAAATCCATTTTTGAGGCATACATCATACATCATATTGGTCGCTCAGTAGTTTCTGACAGGTTTGTAGTCATACTAACATTCTGTTTGAGCATTCTATCTGCATGTGCATTTATCTAACATCTTAAGATAGTTCTGCCTATATTCCAAATGTCACTTCCTTTTTAGCACAGTGAGACTGAAGAATAACCATTACAAGATTTGTTCAGGGCTTAATTTGAGCAAGAGTTTTCCAGAGCAAATCCCCAAAGAGAAGAGTCTGTTGCACTGCCAATGCTTGGCACTGGAACATAAGGAGCAGAGATAAATGAGACAGCATCTCCAAGAATGTGCAAAGTACTTTCCCCTCGCTACTATGAGCTGCTTTGACTGTGGCACTGTTCCAACATGAACTGTGTGTGTCTTGTGCTTCTTGTTTCATTGCACCACCATTACAACCAAAAGACAACTTCTACAATTCTCACACTTCAGTGGGATCCATGCTCCCCGATAGACTGCATGTGCATTTCTTAGGTAGGAAAGATCCAAATGGGGTGAGAGGATGTTGTGGAGAAACAAGGAACACAGGTGACTTGTGCTTCTTGTTCACCACACCACCACGCACAAACCTACCTGTCTCCACAACATGCCTCTAAATTGATGGATCAGAACTTCTAGATAGAAGGTTAAAATTAAAACAGGTATCGTAAAAAATACTATTATACCTCAACCTTAACTATGAATACTTTAATTATCTGTACTGTTACAAATTTTAAAAAATAAAATAATACTGTCATGTATTTTTAAAAATCCAGAATAAAACTATAATTATTAAACACAATATAATTAAAAAGCAGTGCAGCAGATAAAATAAAGTTCAGCTTTTTTAAGGCCTGGGAAAATGAGGATAATAAATATTTATCTAAGAGCTGATACGTCCCTGGGGAAGAGTATTCCAAATACTACTTTATATGTAGCGAGTGATTCGGGAGCACTTCAGGCTTCTGACTAATTATCCAAGGAAGCTACCATCACATCTATCACAGGAAGCATCACTCCTCCAGAGTATTGGGATTATTGACCAGCAAATTTAGATTGGGTTCCCATTAAGGAACGTTATAGAACCTGAGTAGGCCATTTCTAGCATGCTCATCGAGTAAAAGGGACAAGAACAAGGATTATCTCTTTTCCACTTTGACAGCCTGGTTGAACAAAATGGGAGGAGGAAAGAGGAAGGATAATTACATGAGCTCTGGCAGCAGTGGTGGTTAAGGTGGTGGCATCTGACACAGCAGACATCTGGCTCAAGGTTGGGGAAGGTGTTTCAGAACAGTCAGTAGTATCATAGTTACAGCTCTGGAGATCATCTAGAATGGCAGTGGAGGACTCGCTCACCGGGCGAGAGGAGTACTCACTCATGGCTGAGTCGGTCATAACAGAGGCCGTTTCAGTCCTGTGGATAGTACTGTCAGGAGCTAGGAAAGGGTATGCGTATGAAAAACGTGAAAGGGCCAGGGTTCTATACAAGCGTGACGGCCAAAAATCATCCCGTGTTGGCAAAATATATGATGTTACGGGGTGGGTGCCACTGTCGGGTGAGAGAGAGGGTCTGTTAATCGATACCAATGAAGGAGGTGGTGAAGGAGGCAGTGGCGAAGCTTCTGCTGAAGTTTGTCTGTGTGTCTGTGAAGCATTTACCTCCATCACATTGGCAGTTACTTTCTGGTTTCCAAGCTGAGTTTTGAGAAACAAAAGAACAAATAAACATATTACTAAATTTATTTATTTTTTACTCTTTTCCTTACCCTTTTGTTGTGTACAAGAGTTCTCAGAAATCAAAAAACCCCACACACCATGTGTTTTCTAGCAGTCTTAGGAAGTACACAGTCAAATAGATTAGGAAATAAACAAACTCTGTATTACAAAAGAAAACACAGTAAGTGAATTTGTCAAGTATTAATGGGAAGCAATGCCAGAAACTACAGTGTGTTGGAGTAAGCCTGATGTTCATTTCCAAGATTTTAATTGTTTGACGTTTAATTCAAATAGTGTTCCGCCTGTTTATCTGCCACAAACCTTAAAAGGTTTTTCTTCCCATATACAAAATTGGAATTTCCCTTTGGACCAATAGTAAGCTTGATTCTCAGCCATATCACTAATTCCATAGTAGTAACCAAAGTGTCTCATTTTAGGACTAGGCAGCTGACCTTCTCAGCCAATGGTAAAATGTATCACAATAATAGCCGCTTTCACACACTATGCATAAGAAGGGGGCTCTACACAATGAAGCTAAAGCAGGACTGAATCCTGGTTATGCCCCATTTCATAAGTATCCCTGCCCACCTGCTCAAATATCCATGCACCACGTGCAACAAACCCATTTTACGTCAAAGTCTGACTTTTTCCAATAAGGGAAGTGATAGAGAAATGCACTTGAAAGTGTGGGGTAACGTTTGCTTAAGGCAACAATATGTAGCCCTCCCCCCCCAAAAAAAAACAAATTAGAAAGCATAGATAGGCAGCATTCTTTGTTTTCCCTATAAACAAATTGGGATCATCACTCAGTAGCACTCAATAAACCAATCATCTGAATTGACCTAAAACCTGGACCTCAGTACACTTTAACAGAAAGTTCTCTTGTACAAAGTAAGTTTTTGTAAAAAAATTTTACAATTAAAAGAAATCAAAACTTCAAATTTGCAAATGTCTGTGCTGCAGGTTGAACTTTTTTTTTTTAAATGTAAAGTCTAAAATTCACAAGTCAGTAGACTGACCCTGAACTGGTTGACTAAAAATGAGGAAACTTCTTTTTAAGAATGAAGGCAAAATAATGGTTCTTAAATAGCACAGATAGTCCTAGAAAACAAAAAGAGTGAGTGGGGTTGGGAAGTGAAGCTACCATGGAAAATGCTCACTAGGTAAAAACCCAAGACTGATGTAATCACCATTGCTACTCAAAAGGTACACAGAAAGTTAATATACAACCTTGAAGGCAGCAGGGTAGACAATTAAGAGGAAACTTGATGTTCCTAAGCAGTTAATATAGCAAAATATTTTATAAATAAATAAATATGTATGTATGTATGTATATATGTATGTAACTTCCAGGTCTAATTTATAAAATCTGTAACAGTGTCAACAGGAACATAATGGGAGGGGTGTTTCCAGCTTCCCCACTATAAGAAGCTTCTGCAGGGAAGGGGCTGAAGAACATCATGGGAATGGTGTTTCTTGGATTAAGGTGAAACTGTTATTTATTTTTTATTTTGGATGCTGCATGTTGTTTAAGTAATCTTGTTATATTTATAGCTCTGAATTTGGGGGGGTATGTTATAATAGTTGCTATTGTTTCGCTGTGCTATTACGAAACAGTTTTTGTAGTGTTTGAAATACATCCCTGTTTACTTTGTTGCAAGCCACTTTGAGCATGGCTTGTGTGTGTGTGTGTGTGTGTGTGTGTGTGTGTGTGAAAAAGCAGCATAGAAATAAAATGAGTGAGTGAATGAATGAACAGTGAGCATGACCTAAAGCCATGGTTCCTCTATGAAGTGAAATTTATTTTTCAAGCTGAGAAATTGTCCACTGAATATGCAGAGTTTAGAAAACAACAGCACATTCACTTGTGAGTATGAGGCCCGGGAACTGAGAGCAATGTATATGGAAGTCATGGAATTCCAGATAGCACACTCTCAAATTAGAAATATCTTACAATGGAAACAGGTAAATGTGAAGTTGACAAATATTGAGGGTTTGCAGGGACAGTAGGGGGGATGAGAGGGGGGAACAGTTCTGCTTGTGGAACAGTAGTATTGGATACAACACATAAGCTTAGGTTTCTTCATACTTCCTTTTCTTTTAATGTACTATAGGCAGGCTGGCAAACATATAAGTGATAAAAGAATATGATTAAAACCATATCATTGCACTCCCATGGCCAAGGACCCATGACTGGAGGCTGCAATTGGTGGAAGACAACTGGTCCAACACACTGGCCCCATGCAAGGCAAGACTGATTTTGCCCCAATCTTCCTTTCTAGATATTCATTGCTCAGACTTTGACCTGACCTTGACCTGCTGCTGATCCTTCCCAGAAAGGTCTTTCATGCCTTATTATAGGCTGTTTCCTACCATCACTTGTTTAAACGTCTTCTGCATGCACCTGAATTCCACAGGAAGTATATATACACTGTGTATTGATTTGTAATCATTCTCCAATAAAAAATATTAGTCTGATAAGAAGTGTTCCCTCACATGCTACATTTTTTTAGAAAAGTAGTTGTAAAGCACCACAAGAATTTATCTGTTGTAAAAATTCATTCTCAATTCCTCATAACATGGTGAAAACTGATACCCTACACCTCTTTAACGTTTTCTAGGATATAGGGAACGAGGGGCATATTCATAAGGAATTATCACCATGTAAGTATGGAAGATAAAAGTCACTTTGCTGTGATTTTTCCATGTCAAAAAACATGTTCATGAGGCCACTATTTGTGAAATGGAAATTCCCCCCAAAAAACTTGAATCCAAACATGTTGTGACTTGGCTACCCTTAGTCTTTTGGACAGTGGCCTTGGATAAGCACAGTATGCTTATTACAAATCTCTGCACCGAGATATTTTCCCAGATTGCTTATATAGGCAATTAACATTAAGTATGTAGATACAGGTATATTATAAGCACTGTGGACAATTTCAGATTTTAATAAGAGGTTTGTGAATGGGTGCATGATAATGACACCAAATTGCTGGCCTTGCTTCAAAGGAACAAGACACGATTAAGATTCTAAGATGAAAAAGTGAACTGATTGTTGTTAATTAACACATAAGAAAGGATAGCACACAAAACTCAGATTTTAACACACACACACACAAACACACACACTTGGGTAAAAATACCTCTTGCTTTAATTGTTAAGAGGGTCATGCTCAATATTTTAAAATTTGATTGCTTAAAGTTAGGTGTAAAAGTTTTTTCCAATTTTCAGTCTTCAATTCACAGAACTAGTCTAGTTTTATGAACACCTGTATTCCTTTGGGTCCCTTGTTTATGTCTGTAAACTTCTGATAATACAAAAGAACAGCACCAACAGCTGCATGAAAATATGCTGTGTTTTGAAAAACCAAGCCCCCCTTTTCTTTTTAAAAAATATTCAATCTTCTGCGCTTTCCCAAGCACATCCTCTTTTGGACATGTAGGGCAATCATCCATGATCTAGTAATTGGTAACACAGAATTTCACAATAATCTTTAACTATGGAATGTTTACATCTTAATGCTAATACGAACCTACTTGGCTCATCTTTCCAATACATTGCACTACAATATTGGTGGCTATGGTGAGCTCTTCCTACGCACTGTGAAGATTATGTGTATTTTCCACCCTCCCACAGATGAGAAAGGGATCTAGTTTCCAAAATACATAAATACAAATCCAGGCATCTTGCGTCAAAACAACAATACATGTTTTATAATCTAAAAGAAACAACACTTGTCTCAACTGCACACCTCTACATGCAAGTATACTGCAGCATCTGCACTAGTGGTTTCCCTTAAACATAAGCACACCTTAAATTCTTGTGGATAGTTACAATGGCACTCTAACATATGCATATTCACCAGGAATCTTCATGCTGTTCACACACTTCTTAGTGCAGCAGTAAGCACACATTCTTAGTGCAGGAATGACTACACAGGGCCCTTTCCACATGCTCTCTCACCTTTGTCTGGGCACTCACCTAGAACCATGAACATACTTGTCATTAGGATTCAGTTTACATGTCCTATAACTTCTCTCAAAACTTCAAAACTGGAAGTTTGAAATACATTTTGCTTTTTACTGAGACGTATACAACAGGTCTTATATCCGCCCTTTCCCTATAAGGAAACTAATTAATTCAATTCCATATTTTTCTTCTACTGAACACTTCAAACTTTCTGTAAAGTGTCTAACCTCGTTGCTGAAATAAATCCACATTTCCCTATCCAATTATTGCATACCTACTCATAACACCTGTGAACATTTCTGTGCCTGAGGCAGTACAGAAAATGGCAACCCACTCTCAGTCAGGGTGCACTATATTCAAGACTAGTCAGATCATAGAGACAGGAATTGCCACAGTACCTTACGTTTTCAGTAACAATACAATAATAAATGAAAATAACAAATTGCTTCCCTTTCATGACACCCCAAACCAGTTGCCTTGGGCAGATGTTTCACTCTTCCTAACAGTAGGACTGGCCCTGACTGCCATTACAATAACTTTGACCCAAACCAATATGTAAAAATTCCAGATACCTGGTAGATATTATGATCTGCATGCCAATGAGAGCTTTAAATGGGATACCTAAGGTTTAATTGTGGCAAAGTAAATGATTGGACGGATGAACCTGACAGACTCATTTTATTTTACTGATATGGAATTCACTAGTAATTTCTCCTATGAGCTCCCCACCAAAATAAGTGAGAGCTTTACTAAGAATTCCTTAGTGGATTTTGCCCTTAATGTACTACTAAAACCATATTTTTTATCAGAAATTGCAAGGTGCCTTTATTTCATGAAGACGTGATATATATATGATATGCATTTCCTGAACGCTTTGGCTCAGTGTTGAAAATCCCAACCCAGCTTTCTACCAAAAAGGCGGATTCATACTAAAAATGGAAGAAATAAATGTGAGTGGCTCATACCGCTTCCATAAAGAGAGCCCGCAGTGAAATCCACAGGCCATCCACCACATAATAAAAGCAGGAAAGCAAAAAAGCCCCCCTTCCCCAGTCACAAGTGCTTCTTTCCCGGTTTCCTGGAGAAACGTAAGCTGGGCCTTGGTTTATGTTTTACCAAGAGATTGCCAAAAGAAATGTTTTTACAAAAGCTGGTAACATTTGGAGGCTACTAAAAGTAGCTCCTTACTGGAATGCAAGTCTCCAGGCGATTCAAGTAATAACATCCCCGCTTGCTTTTTCAATTGTGTGGGCCCCCCAATGTGCCATTTTTACTCATTCCAGTTTCTCAGAGCAGAGGCAGAATGGCAAAGAATGCTCAGCTCTGTCTGCTGCCCAAACTAATCACCCTCTTGCTCGTTTAAAAGCCCCTCTTCAGATTGGCACATATGTTTTGCTTGCCTCCATCTTCCATCTTGGCTGGGGTCCAAACTGTCCTATGGGATTTGGAGTTTATTTTTGAAACTGGTCAGCTTCAAAAGTTGTTTCCCATGTTGAGCCAGGTCTCCCCCCCTCCTTGGGCAAATGCCAGTTTTATGCTCCCCGCACCATGGCACACAAAATTAGTTGGGACCATTTTGGATCCTGGGCTTTCACATTTTGATTCTAGGGATTCAGGACACGAACATCATGACAACCAAACTATCCGCTTTTATTCTGATTAATAAAAGCAACATCTGTACTAATATTAATACAGTTGTAACAATGGTTTAGCTTTCCCATAGCTCTGTCTGTATAATGATTTATGGTAACTCATTTTTAAAATATATAAATAAAACAGTTCTATAGCAACCTTGATAAGATCAGATTCCAGCATTTGCAGATCCTAATGCAATTATATTATGAATCCTCATATCGGCTCTGAGGCAGTTGCATTTCCTGGCTCAAACATTAAATAGCACCCTCTCCATATCATCACAATCGAGCACTGCCATATGGCAAGTCATTAGACCAGAAAGAAACAACAACACCACACTGTTACTCCTCCTCCTCTGATGTCAGAGTATTTTATCCTTTTGGAACTGGACTCTTTATGAAATACTTTTCTGTTAGCTATACCGTTCCGTTGCTTGCATTTAGTATACCAAAGAGTGCTCTCAAAAATAATAATAATTGCTGAAGACATCAGAACGGTTGGCCTTGTTCAATGATCCTGTTTCTAGTGAGGCGTATCTTATGGGTGACTGGGGTGTGTGTGCAGGGGCAGAGATAACCCCTCTGATTAACATAGGGGTGCTTTTTTCAAACATGTGCTTTAAACAGCAGAGCCTCTAAGGAGCATGGCCATCAGAGCAGCCTTGTGTGAAGTGTGAACACACTCACTCACAATGTAATTAATGCCAATATCCCTAGCAATTCAAGCACCTACATAAATTAACAGCTCAGTCTTCTGCCT
The DNA here is from genome assembly GCF_964234715.1 of Podarcis melisellensis. Taxonomy (NCBI): domain Eukaryota; kingdom Metazoa; phylum Chordata; class Lepidosauria; order Squamata; family Lacertidae; genus Podarcis; species Podarcis melisellensis. The sequence goes on from NC_138541.1 coordinate 50,650,095, forward strand.
TTGTTGTGGAAGCCTTGTAATCTGTGCAGCACTAAGGGCTGGATTTAGATGCATCTTGTACAGCCACTTTATGCGCTTTTGGTGTAATTAAAGAAGAATTTCATCTGTGAAGAACGACCACAGAATTCTCACCATGGCAAAACAAGCACAACAGCTGGAATCCAGGTAGATGTGCAAAGGACTTTTGTGTGCACAGAGGTGGGCAGGGTTGAAGGGTTTCCTGATTTATTTATTTTTTTGTTCAGCCCCTTGTACTTAATGGAATGCTATGCTGGTGTGTTTCCTAACCTTTGGAGACAGGTTTTTTGTTTTTTTTAAGGATGTGTGGGTCTGTAGGAGGAAGGCGGGGGTAAGTGGGGAGAAAAGCCATGCACGCATAGAAGAGAAAACATGCCCCTCTGGATCCCAGACACTTCCTTTTAGGATTTCAATACCTCCAAGCAGTGTCATTCAGGTGTCACTCAGACTGCCTTCCCTACAGAACTGAATTTTGCAATACCTAGGATACAGGCAATAAGGTGCGCACTTAGCAGGTACCTAAACATCACTTGTTCCTTCCCTCTCTCCGTGTACTAAGGCAGCCCATAAACATCTTTCAAAACCAATAAAAAATAAACAAACAGCAACACTGTTTTCAATACGGTGTCTCAGGTAGTTTTACCCAGGAAGTGTAAACCACTACTCAGAGCCAGGTGAGTAGACTAAAGAGAAAAAGGTTAGGTGACACAGGAAAGATCTAAAATAAACAAGAGAGAAACATAATATACCACATTGCATTCTGTGGACTGTGCGGAAGGAACTGTAGACATTTGTTGCATATTGTTTGGAGGCGTCTCTGAAGTGTCTGGAGAAAGCCTAGGTGGATGTTGTTGGCTTTCAGGCGCCGCTTTATTATCAGGGATGGGAGCTATCTGAATGGAAAGAGATGCTTTGTGTATCTCAGGTACTGGGTTACAAGCAGGTGAGACAGGCCTCCGTGGAGTTGCTGGTGCTTCAACAGGCACAGGCTGCTGCTGTACACAAGAAGGAATACTACTAGATGCATTTCGTGCCCTAGTTAATTTCAGGGCAGAAACTCTACGTTTTTGACCTGGTTGTTTGTGGCCTTGGCGGAAACTTGTTCTAATTCCAGCTATTGTTTTTGTGCTGTAAACAGAGGCCAGTGGCTTAGTGGTTTTGTGTGTGTAGGACACACTGCTGTTAGATTTTTTAGAATAAACTGCCCTCCGTATAAACTCCTTGTTAGTACAGTGGTCAGCATCAGGAGATTTCTTAGTTTGTTTGGTTGTTACGGACCAGGAGTTAATTTTGCTCTTCTTGTGGCTAGTTATTCCAGATCTACTCAAACTTTCTTTCCTAGGAGGAAGTGGAGGGGCCTTGTGTGCCAAAAGCATCCACGCAACAAAATAAATATTACAGGAGAAAGAGAGAAAGCAAAACATTAGCAGGAAAGTAAACAGAGATAAAACGTGTCACTTCTTAAACAGAGATACCGACACAAATCCAGCCAATGGTTTTGAATCAGGCCTCCACATTCTTCATCATTCCAGATTGTAAACATTTTATTTTGATGTTTGGAAAGCCAGGATGCATATATTAATTGCAAATTCATTGTGATGTCAATACTGACCCATTAATATGAAGCATCCCCCTCTTGGGATCAATATTGCTAGTTATCACCTTTAAATTATAAGAGATGAAAATTAACAAGATAGATCACTGGAACCAACAGACTGTTCTGATGGAAATTGATGTATAGCCCCTTAAATTTTCTGGTCTACAGTAATAGAAACAGTGTGTGTGTGTGTGTGCGCGCGCGCATGCGTGCATGTGTGGGTGAGTGGGGGGGGGAGTATCTTAAGTAATTTGTAGAATGGGTGAATGTTTCAAATTTATGTCAAACTCTATACTTTGGGCTACAAAAAAATAACTGTGCTGTTGTTCCAACACCAGGCATATGTTTCAACCTGATGAACACTGCATAGCTGTGCTTTACTCCTTGAAAGGAATTCAGTGCATGAGTGAAGCAGCAGCTGTGCATCCAAACCAGTATTTGTATGCACAGCCAAAACAGAGATCATAGTACAAACCAATGCAATAATGTCAGGAGAGCACCCCAAAAGCAATAATCAAATGGAAACTGCCTCTCCTTACTTCATGAAATCACAGTATTAAACTTTAGAATTTCACATAATCTCAGAGTGTGAGACTGCATATCTGCCATTTTACCTGAACTGGCGATCTCTTTTCTTGTAGGTTTGGCCGGACACTTCGAAAGCCTTTTGCTGCAAGAGAGGAGCTGCTAGTGTCGCCATTCAGTGTTTCTCTACTCCCACTGTTAAATGATCTCCAAGCTTTTATATGAAAAGAAATCCAAGCAAATTTATTTCTGACAAAAGATTTGCTTTGATTATGTCAAGTAACTGAAATGAGCTCTACAATGACTGGAATCAACATAATATAGATGATGTGGCACAAACGTGAAATAAATCTAAGGGATATAATGCAAATACGTCAATAACAAAGGGTACATTCTTACTATTTGCAGCCAGTCTGCCAGATTACAGTAGAGGAAGATGGCAGACAAGTGCTGGTCCATTCCATTGGCTCAGTTGGAACCAATTGCCATTTGGATCTTCCTCTCCTATAACTATCTTCCTAAGTGGTTAGGCAGTATGGTCATTAATGTGACTTTATGGGGGGAAAGTGCCTGTTTTTGCTTGTTTTGCTGTTCCCTCTCTATCCTGTCCTGCTTTAAATGATGCCCTGTGCTATTTTTCTAGAAAAAGAGGTCCCAGAACTCCCCTCCCTTGTTCATTTTTAATTGCAATGGCACCCACCTGTGAGGTGCTGGAACTGAGTTCTGGTGCATTATGGCTGGGGGGAAAAACCCCTAATAGGACTATAGGCCTACAGGCACAGGCTATGTTGTTTTTATAATGAATATGTATAAAATGCCTAGAAAATACTAGACATGACAACATCATGGGAAGCCAGAAGCAGTTCTGCTGAGCTCCTGACTAGGTCAGGATTTCATGATGGTGTTGCTTTCTATTGTTTTTCTTTATATCAGTCTCTTAACCCCAAAGTCTTTTACCCAATTTACCTACTGAATTCAAGGGGACTTGAAATGAGGATCTATGTATGGGATTGCACCGTAAATATAGTGTAGCTGTATATGCCTGGCAGGTGAGGAGTCTAGGTTGCAATTGCCTCTGGATTATGAAGCTTAACTAGGGGGACCTGGGCAAATCAGTACCCTTCAGCCAAATCTATGCCTTAAAGTAGCTATGTGGATAAAATGAGATAAATCCCAGACATGGATTATAACTGTTGGGAGAGGAAAGGCTAGTTCTTGATTATTCAGATAACACTAAAAAACAAATGAAAGCTCAAATCAGAACAGCATTCCCAGATGCTCCAATCCTTCAGCTTTTGCTTATGTCGTTTACTTATTTGCCACACTTGGTCTGGTTTTTACATGCATCTGCCCTCAGTCACTTCAGGAGAATGCATGGGCACTCCATTTGTACAAGCCTCCTAGATGTAGCTTCCAGCAAAAATGGCTGCCACCATGAACTTGTTTTGCCACTAAATGATACTCAAGAGATCTATGGATTCCTTGTGTTGCAGAAGCAGCAGTCAGTGGCATGGAGGGGTTGAGGAAAACTTGCAGCATAATGATATGTCATATGTTGAACATTCCTAGGTAAAAGTCATGGGGCTGGTATTTTTCATGGCATTCATGACGCTCAGTCCTGTCCTTGAACAACAGGTATAAGCTGGAGCAAAGCTTTTATTTCTAAATTTAATTTTTGTCATAGGAAGGTGCTTTCTGCTGAATCAAAGCATTAGTCCACCCAGCTCAGCAGTGGGCATACCAACTGGCAGCAGCAATCCAGGGTGTCAGACAGGAATCTTCCCCAGTCATATTTGTAGTGCTTTAAGTTTGAATTTAGGACCTTTTGCATGCAGAGCCTGTGTTCTACCTCCAAACAGTGATTTGGGTGTAAGGGTATAGTTTGCCTTTGACTCAGATGCTTGGCAAACACTGACTTGGAGAGGTGAAGAAATGCAAAGCGTATACGCAGTAGAAGGCTTCGTTTAGGAAGATGGAAAAATTCAGAACTATAAGCTACCCAAAAGAGATGCTGTAGGATTAGATTGATCGCTGCAGCTAGCAGCTTTATTGTTGGCTAAAAGGACCAGTAAAGCCCTTATTAACTGAAAGCTGTTCCAAATTATATCTCATGCAGCAGTACAGTCTTTCTGGTGTAAGGTTACAGAATTACCCATTCTATGCCCACTGGCACCTTAAAAACATCCAGTTATACACCTGCAAGAACAGATTTCTTCTGTTTCGCTACCACTTCGTAATTGAAGATAATGAGTGCTTTCTGCTCTAAATTACATAGAAATGTTGGTATGTAATGTAGGGTCTTTTTGGATGAGTGGTCTGCATTTAAAAAAGCCATTAAGAAAGCAAAAAATTAGGTTATCATCCGTTATATAAAGGCCAGCAAATGTAAAAGAAAGCCTTTCACACGTATCAAAAGTCTTTAGTTCAAGATTTAGAATCTCAAAATTAGTACAGTTTGGCTAGAGAAACAGTGGGGAGGTGGTTTAAATGCATGCCTTATTTATTCCACTCACAGTGTTGTTATATTCAGCTTAAAATAACAGCAACCCATTTACCTGAATCTGGTGACTGAGAATCAAGTCCTAAAGAAAGAGAACGTCAAAGTTAATATGTGGAAAGTACAGTTAGCATTCCTACTTTATGCTTTGATACCACTGTGGTAGACAAGGGGTAATTCACTTACCGAAAATTATTGGCACACATACTTTAATGACTCTTACTATACCGGCATATGTAGCCAAGGATCTTTTTTTTCTAAAGACCACAATCTTAAGCATATTTAAGTTGGGCATAAGCACTGCTGAGCTCTGAAGTAAATTTTGCCAAGTAAATATGCACAGCATCAGACTGAATGGCTCATTATGCCATTTTTGCTTGGTCAAAGAGCCCTCTAACCTTCATTAAAGTTATGTGGCCCAAAACAAGAGTGAACAAGCATAACACAACAGCACTTTTGCTTCAATTTCACACTGGTTCAGTTTGGATGAGACATTAAACCATAGTTTAGCACTACACAAGTGAGCATCAAACACATATACTCCTTTCTCCTCTATGTTCAGAAGCATATAATGAGCACAGTGCCTCCTTAACCTAGCATAACCTATTATGCTATTATTAACAATCCAATATCATAAACCTATGTGCAGGCCAGGGGAATTGGACCCATTTGACCTTGCCAGGTCAATTTGTTTTAAGAGATGCCAGCAATAGAAAAACCATTCAAATCTCAAGGTAGCTAAAAGCATTTTGGGACAAGATAGGGGGAAACTAAACTAAGGCAGGGCATTCTAACGTTACTATTGTCAGCAACATTGTCTGTGATAGACAATGTATGAACCTCTGCCATGGTGCCCTTCTTCATAGAAACTGATTGAAATCCCTGCTCCATTGTTAGTCTTTGATTAATTATGTGAGGGTGCTTTAAGATGCATTAGAGAAAATTTTATAGACAATTGCAGAGGATTTGCTCTATGGCAGGCATAGACAACCTTGGCTCTCTAGATGTTTTGGGGCTACAACTCCCATGATCCCTAGCTAACAGGACCAGTGGTCAGGGATGATAGGAATTGTAGTCCAGAAACATCTGGAGGGCTGAGGTTGCCTATGCCTGCTCTATGGAATCAATCTCTTTAAAACAGCTATATGACAATAGTTGTAGGCTGAAAAGGGCATGTTCTTCATGTCCAATTTACCCTTTGCAAATTTCCTTATGTCAGCTTAGTAAGGATCTACAAAACATGCATTGATTAACTGAAATTCCACTTCTCTTCTGAACCTATGCACAACTTGGGCGAGTGGAACACAGGTAAATAAATCAGTGCTTATGGCTCCATTAATTCACACTTTCTGAAGGCTACACTTCAGGGCTACTGTGGTTCTGCTTTATTTTGTATTAGTTTTATTGCTGTTTTATTAGATAGAAATTAAATGATACTATTCTTCTTTTTCAGTCCATGTCATTCTCTAGTTGCTTTCCAGAGCTATTGTAATTAATATAAAATTGTAAGAAGACTTTTCTCAACTTTACAATTAAAGTGACTATTAACAACACTAATGATTTGTAGCTGGAAATTTTACTGAGATCTGTTTCTGTTGATGAATATTCGTCTAGGTATGTTACATTATATTGCATAATTAATCTGTTTACGATGAAAGGCCAGGACAATGAAGCTAGAGTTGTCACTTTAACATTCTTCATTTTCTTGGGCTACTGCCAAATGCAAATCTTTAAAAAGCTGCTCTTAAATGTTTATAGCAAAATGGCCACAAACCTTTAAGTCCAACATGGTTTCTATTACTTTGGCATTGGAAACCTTTAAAAACTGTAAGCTGCACTGATTTAGCAAAACTTATCCAAGGGTAAAATTCAATGGCCAAACTCACATTAATTTCTGAAACCTGGTTTATGGTTTCTAACAGCCAAAGGGAAGGATTTCAACCCAGTATTCTGAAGAGTACTGAGAATATTGTAAATGCTACATTGCTTCCAATTTGGCGATGATGCATGAAAACGTCTTCCTATAAAAATTTGGCCTGGCATTCATATATCTTGTAATATATACTGACTGGCGTTACAGGACACTTGCGCTGTCATTTTATAGAGAATATTATGGTACTTTCCTTCTTCCATCCCCAAGGGATTTCAATCAGTTTCTAGCTAAGCAACCACAGAGATAAAATAGGGAAAAAATGAATTAGTACTACTAACTTAGTCCCACTTAAAAAATTATGTGCCATTGGTCGTCCACTGCCAGAGACATCAGTGCATAGAAGTGTGGATGGATACCCCATATCTCCCCTCTGTTCTTTAAAGAACACCTCTGCTTGATTATGGCTCCAGCTCACATGATCACTCTCCCTCAAATGGGAGTGGGGGAGGGAAGCCCATTGATTCCAATGGGTCTACTCTGACTTGGTTGCACACTACTCAAAAGCTATTATTTCATATGAGCTCTGGTGTGGAAAATAAGTTCTGGGGCTGAGGCCAGATAAGCTCTCGTTCAAATTAAGGCATGTGCACTGCTGGTCTAGTTCTCAGTGGACACAGCCCAGAATGCCTGAGAAGTTCCCACAAGGACATAGCTTAAGATTACATCAGCAGGACAGAAACATTTCGTAATAACGGTTGTGAGCAGCAGCTGCAGCCACATTCATTATCAACCATGATATTCAGCTCCAACACTGTACAGAAACCATGCCACAATGGCACCCAAGTGGGACATTCCATGGTTAATATTTAATACCTGCTGTCAATAGGTTTGGAGAACTCTGAACTCTCTTCACGGCTGTTAATTTGACAGACATGGCAGCACGTTTGCGAGCACACCCACCACTATCTGAAAGCACAAAATGACACAGGCCCACAACATAGAGAGAGCAAGCACATGCAACACAGATCAAGTGGAGTTAAGTGAACTATGTAAATGTGGACATAGAACTCATGCGGTTAGAAATTGCTGTTGATCTTCTGGGTTTTGTACATACATACCGAAGGGCTGGGGAAGCTGTAGTTAATTATTACTGCCATTCCAAAGAATACCCAAGCCAAGATAGATTTATCATGTGCTTTCCAGTACTGGAAAGACCACTTGTTGTGTGTACCTAACTCACCACAAAAAGACTAAAACGGAAGATTAAAATTGACACAACATTACTATTTCAATAAAGAACACACTGTGTGGCCCTAAAAAAGATCTGAGTCATAAAGTAGGATTTGTTGTGTGATTTGGTATGTTCATTCATGGAATACTTTGATACAGATTGCTAAAATGGGTGTCTTCCCCCTATGTGTAACAGGAGATATCTAGGAAGAAACTAAATTATGTTGTTACAGGACCCTCTCCTTCTAAGTGCCTTCCAGATAAGCTAGATAGATAAAGGAGAACATTTATAGTTCATTTAAAGGTAGTACAGAATGGGGAGAAGACTCCAATCCTCTAGAATGCCGCATTTTTAATGTCTGGCAGTTCTTTGTATCTTCCCATTTATATCTGTGGCTATACCCTGGATGGACAATGATGAATACAAAGATCTTGAATTCATTTTGTTCTCTGAAATACTGGGGGCATCATGAGCTGCAAAGTTGCCTGCATGCTCTCTTCCCCCAAGGTATATGCACATTGCTGAAACAGGCAATCCTGGGTAAGTTTGCTCCTAAGGTTGGATGGTCCTTGCAAAGCAGAATATAGCTGAAGGGATGGCAGAAAACTCAACCATCCTTTGGGTGCATTGGATCCAATCAAAATCCCATCTCAGCAATTTCTAGCTGCTCAATCAGGTGTAATTTATGTGGCCCGTTCTTTGCAAGGGAACAGCCAAGTCAGCATCATGATGTTGGGCCACGTTTAAAATTGCCAGCTCGGGGAATGTATGCTCTTTGTAGTCAGCTGAAGGAGAGCATCTATTGTGAGCCCAAATTTAGAATAAAGCTGCCACTAACAGGAAGATCATATTGGGTGTCTTAAACACATGGCTACTATACATCCCACATACTACATGGCACAATCTCTCACTGCATAATTATACGAAGTTTAAGAGTTGTGGTGATCAATCCTAATCCTATGCGAGGACAAGGAACCTGTCTACACAGAGCATGTCTGCTAAAGCTAAAGGGAAACTCAGTTTCATTCGATCACAAATTCTCAGCAGCTGCAAGCCAACGTTTCTTCAGCATCAAAGTTTCTTCAGCAGGTAACTTTAAAGGGGAAAGAATCCATGCAAATTCATTAATATGATTATTCAGTGCATTGAAGAGTGGGCTTCCTATCGAAAGTAGCTGGAATATGGAGCAGTGATGGTGGCAGAAGGAAGCCTCTAGAGTGCATGCTATTTTTAAGTTTAGAAAATGCTCTTCAAAACTGTGGGTGGTCTTCCTTTGCCTGCTGCTGCGTTACAGAAACATATTGGATAAATTGCAAGAAGTTTGCATCATCATAGTTTAACAGTAACAAAGTTAAGCCTCACAGATTTTTGCAATCTCTGAGGGCTGTGTGAGTTTGCTGTGGTTTGTATTTATGTCTTTCATTTATTATATAACAGTTGGCTTCTTTAATCATTTTTAAATTAGATGCATTTATCACACATATTATCCTCGTACATTCCTGCCTAAAATATTTATTGGAGGACACTAAAGATATAGTTTAGCAAATTAAGTTTGACCCATTCATTATCCATCTGTGGGGGGAAAAGGCAGTGAGTCTGCAGATTGCCCAGACATTTTGTGGTGAACAGTCCTACCACTATATAAATTCTTTGAAATTTTGTCTGCTTAGAAGCCACCAGGATTTACGCACAGCTTGGACAACAACCCACTTTAAGTTTAAATGCTTGGATTTTAGCCAATTTTGGGTGCAACACTAACCCCACTTACCTGGGAGTAAGCCCCATTGAGTAAGGCACATTGGATTCAATGGGACTTACCTCTAAATAGACATGGTTAGAATTGTGCTGTTAGTCACACTGGAGATAGCAGCACCACTAATAGAAGCAATTCGTCAGTGTTAAGGATATACTTAGATTCTGTCATTGAAATTAATAGGATTTGGGCCAGTTCTTATGTTACAGCTACAACATGGTTGCCACTCCCCACGTGATGTAGGATTGCAGAAACTGCACCATTGTGTGTGTGTGTGTGTGTGTGTGATGTAGGACAGGCTTTCTCAACCTTGGTTCCTCAGGTGTTTGTTGTTGGGCTACAACTCCCATCATCCCTGACCACTGGTCCTGTTAGTTAGGGATAGTGGAAGTTGTACTCCAACAAACATGTGGAGACCCAAGGTTGAGTAAGGCTGATGTAGAAAGAAGAAAACATGCTGTTCAATATTTGAGGCCTTGTTTCCAGTTCACTGCTGACTTAAGTTCAGAGGAAGGGTAGAAGGAACACAAGCTTTTTGGTTAAGGTGCCAATGCTCTGAAATACTCCATCAACACTGAAATACTCCATCAATGGCTTCCGGAATCTGCTGAAAATTTGGCTCTATAAAAAGCCCCCCCCCCAAGAAGCTTAACTGGTAACCTGTTATCTAGGATGATTCTATCATAATTTTATTTTATCATGTCCTTTGATAGTGTCTTGATTATTTCTATCACCCTATTGTTAGTTGATTTGAGTTCCCACCCAGTGGGGGGGGGGGGGAGCAACACAGTATATTTTTTCTAAATACATATGGTAATCCAAACAGGATTCATGACCATCGCTAACTACCACATTTTCTGACCCATGATTAACGTTAAACATAGTGGTCTCAAAAGGCAAGTATGCAATGTATCCTAAACTGAATTTTAGGAATATGAATAGGTGTTTAGAAATGCACCAATAAAAACACGAATTTTCAGCAAAGTATGACTGTGATCCTATACAAACTTGCCTGAGAGTAAGTCCCATTTAATTCAATGGAGCTTACTTCTGATGTCTGGGATTGCACTGTAAGTAAGTCACAGCGCAATCATTTTAGAATTAAACAGCACACCATAAACACAAGTGTCTTGATTTATGCCACTGTGTTGAACTATGTACATGTGCATTGTGCCCCAATATATTTTACTAAATACCAGAAAATATATTGAAATGGAACACACATGCATATGCATGTATAAATCCATATATTTATACATAGCAGGACATATAAGTAGATACACATAGATAAGTCATCTATATTTTTTACAGTTATTATTTGAAGCAAATTAGGATAGTTCTACTTGCATTTGAACAATATGCTTAATGAAAGAGTTTAAACTTAATATCCCCTGCCCCACTATAGGAATTGCATACCTGTATTCATTTTGACTCTGGATGATTTGCTGTTGAATTCTTCAGTTTTCCTGTCAAACACAAAAGCAATCTATTAATTTATCACAAGGGCATAAAATGTTTTTGAGGTGGTGGTGGAGGTGATAAAGGAGAGTTACTGGTAAGTCTACATCTTGTCAATGATTGCTGTATTTGGCTTTCATTGTGTGGTGGTAGGCCCCCAATATGCTTCTATACAAATGTAATTGTGATGTTTCATCCTCTGTTGGGTTCTAATCACATGCGTATTAATTGATTACAAACTTTGTCCGGAACTGGAAAGGATACCCTATTTGGGCTGCAATCCCAAAAGGAGAATATTCCCTAGAACATAGCGTGGCATTTATGAGGAAACATTCCTAGAACGGCACTGCATGTTGTCTAAATTCACACTTCCAAAATTGTCCGTAACTTAAAGATATTTATTTATTAGAACAGTTTTTACTTAATTTTTAATATATGCAATGCTTCAGCCTGGGTGGCATAACATAAAAGACCAAAACCACCATTGCAACATGTAAGTATCAACTAAAACCCAAAGAATTTTGATAAAATGAACAACAGCAACACCAACCCCCGTAGTCACTCCAACAAAACAGTACAGCTTTCATGATCCAAATGCCTGGACGAATAGGAAAGTCTTCACTTACACTTAAAAATGTCAACTGTAAGGGAAGATGTGGTGCCCCCCACCAGGAGAAAGTTCCATAACTAGGGTGCCCCACCAGTAAGGCCCTCTCTCAAGTTACCACCCTCCTAGCTTCTGCTGCGGGTGGGACAATCAGCAGGGTCTTTGTTGCTCACTGCAGCCCTCAATCAGGTGACTGTATTGAGGGGAGAAACAGCAGAGACCAAGGCTCTGTTTTGTACTTTTGTAAAAAGGACCATGAGGTCATATGTTGGTTTTTACAAGGTGTACATTGCGTTTCAAGCGCTAATGTTGCATTTTGAATGTGGTTAGTCTGAGGCAGTTCTTTCTATTGGCTGTGTATGAATTACTGCTTCTGAAGACATTGATTCAACACAGTAAAAATCACTGAGTGCAAGGAATGCTGAATCAGGTCCTAACCGAGCCTGCCAGATACTTAACATGCACTGAAAGCAAATTATAAATACATTAATCCAAGAAGTTGGAAGGGTTTCAGCAGCTGTGGTATTCCGTTTGGGGACTTGATGCTCCATGGCATTCAAAACACAAACGAATACACAAACAAACAGGAAACAAGACATAAAATAGCAACTAAAAAGGAGCCAGAGCAATGTTATCTAAAGGCTGATAAAATTGCTTTTAACTACGGGTGATGTTGTGACTCTGTTTATTGCATATAGTGCTGAAGTAAGCAAAACTGTGTCAGGAACACAGGTAGGTGCTACCGGTGATGTTACATCCATCAAAGATTCTCCCCCATCCCCTTGAATAGAATTTTGGGATTTGTAAGAAACATGTTGCTTTTGGGTTACCACAGCCTATTAGCATCCAGGCACTTAGGGACAGGTGGAGCCAGGACCAGTGATGGCTGGAACCAACTAATTGTAGTTTTGTTCCCATTTCTCCCTTTGATGAGTTCTACAAGGGCAACACTGAGTTGCCCTTGAGGAGGAGGAGGCTGACAGTCAGTACCACCCTCTGAACTTGTAGGTAAGAAGCCAGCAAAGGACTTATGGTGGCTAAGATTGAGGTGGTTGGGTGCAGTGCTTCGAATGGACTGGCCTCCACTGAACTATTATACATGACCACTGGACCGTTTCTATCTGTGCAACTGGAACTTTTATAGATGCTACCTAGGCTGGATCTAGACACATCCAAGAAGTGATTCAGTTAAATGTGTTGTAAACATTATACAGGGGAATCCCGTTGGCAAAAGACTGGACTCCACAGTGCCATCTGGTGTCACAGTGTTATAACACATATAAAGTGTTTTATCTTTACAAATGTAGCTGAGTCCCTAGTGTTCATTTTGAACCTGTTGATTGATATTAGGCAGGGCCTCTTCATTGTTCTGTTTTCAATGCCTATTACAAAAAAGAGGGAATTGGTTCAGGCCTATCTAGCCATGTAGATCTGACATGCAATTCTATGTTATTTATTTTGAATGTGTGTTTTAAAAACTGATTTCATTTCCATTTTCAAAAAACAAAGAAGGTTAACTTCTTTTTAATATCTGATTTTCACAGTAATTTTAATGTATGTTTTATGCAAGCCACTTTGAGGCTTTGATGATTAAGCAGTTTATAAATTTGATTAAGTAAATAAAAATGAATAACAGGAAAGAAGCACTCCATTCTAGAAACCTACGACTCTGCAGAATGCCAGCTGACATGAACAGGGATTCTGGTAGTAAACTCCTTGGGTTGTCAGCCTGCAAAATGCACACTGGATGCAGCCCTTTGAATCTCTCCCTAATGCAGGCAAAAAGGCAGGGTTGCATCATCTTGCCATGGTCCTGCTGCCCGCCTCCTTCCACACCAACTGTTCTTTACTGAAGAAGTAAAAACAACAGCAGATGAGGTGAGGTAGATGGCAAGTCTGGGAAGAGAATGGTTGGGAAGAGCAGCAGCAGACATGTCTCTTTCTCTGAGGTTCAGGAGATCTGGGCTGCAGCCCCATACTCATTTGCTTCTGGAAGACATGTATTAGGACTGCACTTTTAAAGGACTGTGTCCAGTGCTCAGTTTTTTAGATGGTGGAAACTCCACAACTTCCACTGAACTGCCAATCACTTGGTTTTTCTACAGTAACACTCATGTAAGAAATGCTGAATATATTTAAAATAAAATAAATCAATTTGTCTAACAAATAGGGAAATCTGACAATTCAAATCATTTCTCAATGGCCATGAAAAATATTGTCCACAACAAGACAAAAAGCATAATCTCCTTCATCATATTTAGAGTAAAATAGCTGCCATCTATATAAAAGCTTTAGCGCAGACCGAGGTGAATAATAAAGAAAAGGACAATTGCAGGAATTCATGGAATGTCTAATAAAATTTCTTGTCATTCAATTTGGAGAGAAACGAGACTCAAGTTAGCCCATCAAATTCTCTCCAATTATTCAAAGATTAAAATGAGAGTCCAGCCTGTTTTGTTCTATTTCAATCAACAGTCTTTGATTGCAATGCTGGTTTCCTTAACAGCCACAAATTATTCCTGAAAGCATCAGATTCCTGGAGTGTTTCCTCGCTGCTGGGGAGACAGCATTTTAAAATGTCCTGTTAGCTGGGAACTGAACAAACAGTAGCACCATGAAAACAGGCTATAAAATGCAATGCTACACACCAAGCTTCAGCAAAGACACACTGAGTACAGAACTCTTTGTACAGGAGGATGTCAACATGATTTTTACTGAGAGCTTTGATTCGTTTACATAAACTGTATTTAGCTCAGCTGAAGTTATATACATTTTCGCTATTTAGCATTATTATAGTGCAAAAATGTATAGTGGACATGTTGTGTTCTGTGGTGAAGATGATGCTGTCTTGTCTTGCCTCAGTAATCGACTGGATGAGAGCCAACAAACGGAAGCTGAATCCAGATAAAACTGGATGGATGGGAGGTTGCCTGCTCTTGATGAGCTTACATTTCCTCTGAAGGAGCAGCTACACAGCTTGGGGGTAATTCTGGATCTATTGCTGTGGCTTGAGGCTCAGGTGGCCTTGGTGGCACAGAGTGCCTTCCATCAGCTTTGGCTGGTAGCCTAGCTGTGCACCTATCTGAACAGAGATAGCCTAACATGCTCTGGTAACCTCTAAGTTAGATTTCTGCACCTCAATATAGGTCTGACTGCTTCTGAATATGATTCAGAAAGTTCAGCTGGTGCAGAATTCAGCGGCCAGGTGGCTCATCAGGGCATGATGGTTTCAGAATATAACTTATGGTTACCAGATTTTTTGCAATGAATCCGGGGGCACTTTTTTTTTTTTTGAAGCTGAGTAGCAACAGGGAGTCAGTAGTGGGGATGGTGAGGCAAAAGACCCTGGGCCCAAGTATCATGCATATTGTATAAAGGTGCAAAGCCCTTCTTTCGCACCCTGTGAAACATAAATGCACAGAGTTTTTTTTAAAAAAACTGGGCAACGGCTGGCCGGCCGCAACTCCCGAGCCTGTCCTTTTAAACTGTGTGTAGGCAGAGCCTTCTTTTTGTTCATTATTGTTATTCGTTCTTTATATAATGTTTAATGCTGTATTGTGTTTTAATATTCAGCTGGGAGCTGCCCAGAGTGGCTGGGGAAACCCAGCCAGATGGGTGGGTTATAAATAATTTAAAAAATAAAAAGAAAGAAAGAAAAAGTTATTATGGTATGCATTTTTGTTTTTTTAATATTCTAAGGCGCCCTGTGTTCTTCAGACAAAGGGCAGTTTGGAAACAACAACAACAACAACAACAACAACAAACAACAACAACAACAGGCAAATATAAACTAAGGGGGGAATCTATTAACTGTGGTAATTTATATACTGCCTCACAGTTTAGAAAAACAGTTCTAAGCAGCTTACAAGCATTTCAGACATGACACACGGTCTCTATATGGGCACTGGAGGAGATGGGACATCACGAAATATCAGATGTGCCCTGCATCTGAGACATACCGTTATATTTATTACTCTACATAAACATCCAGAATTTTGCGCACTGAATGAAGAAACAAGTCTGCCACCCATACCACCATCGAGTGACACCAGGTGATCTGATGGAAAGAATTCAAGGTAAGACAGACTGTTGTACTTAAAGGATGTGTTTGTGTTCACTGAGTATGCCTCAAGCCACTGGACTGAGTAGCAATGCTGGGCAGACTTTGCGCCATTACACTATCCCTTTTAAGTGAAAACAAAGCAACAGAGCATAAAGGCATTTGACAAGCTGTGTGCTGAAAGGTGGCAATTTGATCCTTGACCTTTAGTGCTGAAATGTGCTAAGTCCTGTCTCTTTATATGGATTCCCCACCACTCATGCCCAAGATATTTAAGCCGTTTTTCTGAAAACCAAACCATGTGTGTCAGACCAAAAATGTCAAGGAAGTGACACAAATTGACAGCACAATATGCACATTTCATGGGTGGTTTTTATAGCTGCAAAAATAGGTCTTTACAGTGAAGCAAATAATAAAGAGTTCTTTTTAGATTCTAAGTATCTCCAACAAATTAGGGTTTATTTAGCCATTCAGATGGTGCATGCAATTTTTTTGGCTTCAAAATTAAACAGGAAGAAAACAACTTTTGAATAAACACCTACTTCACATTCACAGCCTGAAATTTGCTTTATATTATCTGGCTTCTTCATGCTCCCATGCATTCTTTCATTACCCAAAATTAATTGGACAGTGGTAATCCTTGGGCATTGCTTCTTCTTTTTTTTGTCTACATTATGTCAAAAGGTTCTGGCACATATAGATGTGCACTGTCAATTAAAAAGTGGCCAGGCACAAGCTCTCTAAAACATGGGGAACAGACTGAGAGTCCTTTCTGGTTTCATGCGTTTATTTAGACATTTTTCTTCTTTCTCCCCCATCAAAATATCAAAGAATCAAGTAGCTGCTTCTCAGACATTAGACACTGCCTTCCCTAGACATTACAAATAGTTAGCTTAAAGTCCAATCCACAGATGCTCCTGCAGCAAAAATGAATTTAATAACAGCCATAACAGCTTGTAATCTGTACCATCATGCCAGATTTGAAAGCCAACTCAGGAAGATGAATTGGTGCACTAACATGGCTTGGTCCTGCTACTCTGGTGATTGCCAGAAGGTTTGGAGCAGGAGACCAGGTGCTCATTTTCTACTCACTGGAGTGTAAAGGCAGCTGGTGTCTTCTGCAAGGAAGAAATGAACCATGCAAAGCCAATGAGTTATTAAGAGAAAGCTCGTGGAAATCAAGGATTGACTCTTTGCTCTCAATACTGTCAACCGGCAGAGATGGGGAAAACATAGCCAGTCATTTCCTATAGTTGGGAAGTGGGACTGACTCTGGTTCTCCACTTGTTGATCTATTTTGTGGATGTGTCCAAGAGGAACAATTCCCTCCCCTCCCCAGCACTTTCCCTTAGGAAAGTCTACATCTCACTCTGAATATTTAAGTGATGAAATTTTTAAGATCCAACTTAGAACGCTTGCCAAGTAAGAATGGTCAAGTTCACTTTTAGAATGGGGTGGTGACCTCTTGGCCATTCAGATGTTGTTGGGCTCCTACTCCCGCCAGCATACTCAGCACAGCTGGTGGTCAGGATGATGCTAGACAGCATCTTCTGGTTCCCCACCCTGGTTTAGAAAAGTTAGCTCCTTTACCCTGCTGTGCTTGAAACAAAAAGAAAGCAGATTGTATAATCAGCTGTTTAAAGAGTAATTCAAGCATGCCAGCCTCTTTCAGTCTCTGAATTAGACACAAGCAATTCCACAAAATGTTGCTTTGCCCTAGTGAGGCTCTCAAACCAAGTTTGTTGTCCCGACTTTGAAGAATCTAGTGGTTTAGCAAAATGATTGTGGCAGTGGCACTCAACTTATGTGAGGTCACCTTAAGTGCTGCCTGAAAAAAACCCTCAAGAATTTAGAAGCAGTAACACAATACTGTCTATGTTGTGGACACAGTGTGTGCGTGTGACCCTCAAGATGGAGCTAGGCCTATTTATGCTATCAAAAACTAAAAGCTGCATGCATTATTATTAGAATCACACAAGATGTCAGGGCAGTCTGTCCTCCCAAGTATGACTGCAGTGCCCTCACACACTTGCAGCACTGACCATATCAATCCAATGGCAATTTTGACAGCACTTGCAATTTTCAGCTACATGAAGACCCCCAAAACTTACAGACCTTACTTCTACTGTTAACTCAACTTGTACATACAATGCTGCCTCCTGTTTTATACCTAATATAGTCCTGCAAGTCTTGTCACTATTAAAAGCAAAATATCTGCTATTCTGCCCCCCTATAAATAGCCAAAGTAAACATGACCACGAAAATTAAACTTGGCAGGGCTGAAAAACTCACATGATTGTGAACAGTTAAAATAACTGCTTGGCTTTAACAATTGCTAGCAGTTAAGCCTAAAAACCTTGGAGATTTACTTCATTTCGAGCCTGAACTGAACCAGTTATCTACTTGTTTCTTCTACCATTGTTCAGATTCAACATTTATCCATAGCTACCCTTTCAATTTTCTTCTAATTAATTAATGATCAGGAATGTTGTAAAGATTTTATTCCAGTTAACATCTTAATTAGTGACCAGGAATAAGTTGCATCAGCATTTAGTTGCTGAAAAAGCAGAATGAATTAAAACAAAGGAAATCTGCTAATACTGTTAAGAACACTAATTCATAGAGATCTGTTGAGATAGAAAGCCTTCAATAAAATGTGATTTACCAGCCGAATTAGGTCTGGAGCTAGAAGCCATGTGTGAAAAATTAAAGAAGGCATCATTCTGAAAGAGGTCTTCAGGAGAATGGAAATTTATCTGGAGAAGTTAGTAGAAAAAAAAGAGAGAGAAGCAGAATGGGAGTTGGAGGTTGAAGGCAATTAATAATGTTTCCCATTAATATGACTCTGGAGAAATTCTGTCTGCGCTATTACATTTATTAATGCCTTTTATCCCAGATGATAGAAGCTATTACCACAGTGTGTATGCTAACTACTGACTGACCTCTATTGCATTCATATGCAAGGCTGCTTCTATCTTTAATTTGTTTAGATTATTGTCTTGTCCTGCCTAGAAGACTCTGCATAGGGCATTATGCATTTGAAACAAAGCCCAACAATAATAGCATGCATTAATATAATAATACATGCCCAAAACACCAGCAGTTAAAACTGTTGAAAAGGAGAGTGCAATCCTCTCCACAGCATCCAGTACCAGCTTCATCCTAGTCCCCAGAAACCAGCTTGAATAGGATGATATTGCAACTTTCTCTCTCTCTTTTTGAAGATATGAAAGTTCCTGCAGGGAATTAAGAGTTCCACAATGGTGGAAAAGCTGCCAATTTTCCAAGCACACTTTTCATTTGACTTTTGCATGCATGGCTTTGCAAATAAGGCTCACACGAGCAGATGCTCAGGCCTGAGAGCAGACCATTTTTCAGGTGGGCAAACCAAATGCATGTTTCAGGCAGGTAGGGTGGAGATAAGATGGATGAAGGCCCATAGCCTGATGTGGAGAGAGAAAATGTGAGCATCCCAGTTCAGTTTTCTGCATTTCCATATCAGTTTGCGGTTTGTTTGTTTTTAAAGTCCTCCTGAATTTTTTAAAGTCCACTAGCATTTTTGTGCAAACCTTCTTTAATACTTTTGCAAAGCAATCTCTCCTAATAGAATGCATTCTTGTATATTATTTTGAGTAATATATGCATGAACACACACACACACAAACACGCAAACACACTTCACCATAGTATATGCTTTTTTGTACACTTTTCTTGGCTGGAGAAGTGTGAATCTTGAAGGATGGCTGTGTTTTGGTTGACCAGGCCTGATAAACATACCAGAATCCTGGCCTTTTGCCACTGCCTAGTCAACAAGGCAATGTGTTCTGTTCGCTGAACTTCAGGCTCTATATTTGCCACTTTCCAATTCAAGGCGGTCACTGAACTCAAGGGCCTCCAAGCCTATATTTGGATATGGCTACCCACAGCCTTGGCTTGGCCCTGACAGCCAGATACCTTTCCATACCCCAGCCTTCTTTGACATTCGGACAGCTCAGCCAGTTATTGCGAGAGGCTTTAACAAAACCACTGTAAAAGCCCTTAGTGTGTTACAGGTATAAAAAATGATACGTTTTTTAAAGGCATACTTCCTTCTAGTGCTGATCAGTATCTCCTTTATATCTCGTTTAATCTGGTACAAACTAAATGACATGGCTGCCTACTAAGGGAAGCAAAAATGAACAAGAAATATAAATTGCCTTTTTATATGATTATGTCGTTCTTTTCTATTGCGTACATTTGTGCACAGTGGCATGCATTTTAAGAAATCCACTTTCATTTTTTTCTCTGGACTTAATAGTTTTGTTAGGTAAGTAAAACTACATCTCTAACACAATTTTATGACACCATTTAGTGGATGCCTCCCTCTAAACATGCATTTTAACAGCAGGTTATGAAACGGGTAGGGCAGCAATATCTATATCTATAATCATTATGGGCATGAAACAAGAGATTAATTCTAATTCTGAGCTTTAAATTGCTGTCCCTGCTCAACCTGCTTCAGTTGTATTTCTCTGTTCTGCTATCTAAAAACAAGGACATTCAGTCTGCATCTATTTCTAATACCTGATGATTATTAAAAGTCATATATATTTTGGTACTGGACCAATCTGGAAAACCTCTTCATTTCCCTTTTGTAGCATCCAGTATAGACAGATTCTGGAGCTGGCTGTCAGAATCGATGACAAACAATCACAGACTCTTATTTCCCACTTTCTACTTAGCAACATGACTATATGGAAGAACTAGAGCTACTGTCTGAAAGTTAAAAACCCACCAATCCTCATTATCAGCTTATATTACAGCACTTTCAAATGTGTGATGAACTTTACAACAGTTGTGATTTAGCCTAATGTGGCTAACTCAAAAATACAAACAAGGAAGGGTTCAGCAAATAGTTGCATAACTAGAGTGGTGTGAGGAATGTCCCAAACTATGTGCAAGATGCAGGATAATCAGTCTCATATAACCAACATGCTTAAGTCTAATTAATGCACGAAGGGGTTAATACTATAGAGCAAGCTGTCCTGTCAGGTTTAGTATGTCCAGTTCCTCTCACCTTGGAAGGAACTAGGTACCTGAGTAACTCACTGTGTGAAGAGGTTAGAACTGATTGCTCCAGCGCAGACTGCATGGCTCAAAATTATCCACATGGAATTCGTAAAATTGTCATAAACTGTAAGTAATAGTTTTATTAATGTCACATGGGCATTATTTTGAAATATTAAAAACATTTATATGTGTAAAATATATTTAGTTAAAATAATTTTGGCTCAAATTTACCTGTTAATAAATTGTTCTTATGTCATTTTGTTAAATTGGGATGTTTATTAGAGCCTCAATTTAATTTGAATGAGCTAACTTGCCTTTATAAAACAATAGTTGGATAATGTTTGTAATTTTTCTTATTTAAGTCTAATTCTAAATATCTAGGTAAAGGTAAAGGTACCCCTGCCCGTACGGGCCAGTCTTGACAGACTCTAGGGTTGTGCACTCATCTCACTCTATAGGCCGGGAGCCAGCGCTGTCCGCGGACACTTCCGGGTCACGTGGCCAGCGTGACAAAGCTGCATCTGGTGAGCCAGCGCAGCACACGGAAACGCCGTTTACCTTCCTGCCAGTAAGCGGTCCCTATTTATCTACTTGCACCTGGGGGTGCTTTCGAACTGCTAGGTTGGCAGGCGCTGGGACTGAGCAACGGGAGCGCATCCCGCCGCGGGGATTCGAACCACCGACCTTTCGATCGGCAAGCCCTAGGCGCTGAGGCTTTAACCCACAGCGCCACCCGCGTCCTTCTAAATATCTAGATATTATTTATCAGTCTATTCCTTTGTGGGGAAAAAATAAACAAACATATGCTCAAAGTGACTGTCTGGTGCTGGATATAAGCAGGAAAGAAAATACATTTTGGTGTTTGTTTGTTTTTTACAGTTTATACTGCTGTCACTTCACTCATTTGAAAATCTTCATAACAAAGATGATAGCTCATTACTGTTACTGTTAATTAAATATATATGTTAACCTACTGCAAAATGCCTCTAGGCGACTAACAGTTAAAACAGAGCATACAACCCTACAAGCTACTAATTTTCAAAATACATGTAATCAACTTCACTGACAAAATTCCAACTTAAACAGAAAACTAAACAAACACAAAATCCCTGTTTGGAATATTAAAGCCAACGGCTGAGAAAGATGGTACTTCAAAACACCAAATACTCGCTACTGTAGCTTAAACTATCAAAATACTAAAAGGGTGGGGGAGTCTTGCAAGGGGGAAAGAAGGATTGCAAATGGCTAGAAGGTGTACATCTCTTGGGGTGAGCATTCCAAGGGTAGGGGGCCACTGCCAAGAAGGCCCACTCTTTCTTGTTCCCATTCTGCCCATTTTAGCAGGAGGGCACTCTGATAAAGCAGGAAAGGAATTAATATTAGGATAGCTTTGCTGTCTCAGTGATATGAAAACCAGCCCAGAACCATTTGCAAGTCTACTAGAATCTATAGCAAGGTTTCCACCAAATCCACTGGTTTGCATCAGGGAGGTCTCTTTTTTTAAAAAAAGATACGATTGCAGTCACACAAACACACACAGAGCAAGAGAGCACAAAAGACCTAAGAGTTGTTCATGGCCCTGCTGTTTTTCAAGGGGGAAAAATCTATCTAGGAAAGAGCTGCTAAACATAGCAAAGCAATAAGGTAGCACTTGTATTTGCCATGAGGTAAAAGCTATTTTAGGGACGCGGGTGGCGCTGTGGGTTAAACCACAGAGCCTAGGGCTTGCAGATCAGAAGGTCGGCGGTACGAATCCCCGCGACGGGGTGAGCTCCCGTTGCTCAGTCCCTGCTCCTGCCAACCTAGCAATTTGAAAGCATGTCAAAGTGCAAGTAGATAAATAGGTACCGCTCCGGCGGGAAGGTAAACGGCGTTTCCGTGTGCTGCTCTGGTTTGCCAGAAGCGGCTTAGTCATGCTGGCCACATGACCCAGAAGCTGTACACCGGCTCCCTCGGCCAATAAAGCGAGATGAGCGCAGCAACCCCAGAGTTGGTCATGACTGGACCTAATGGTATTAATGTATTTCTTAAAAACCCAAACCAGAAAAAACCTACAAAGAATTTCATTTCAAGAGTTGAACATTATTTATATATATATTAATGGCAAGAGTGCCTAAACTATGGCCATCCAGAAGTTATTGGACTACAACTCCCATCAGCTCCCACCAGCAAGGGGTTATGGGAGTTGGAGTCCAGCAACATTTGGAGGCCCACAGGTTAGCCAAGCTTGCTTTATAGAAATGAGCAACAGAACACAGATGGATGAAGAGCATCCTTTTCAAAGGCCAGTTCCCCATGAATGGACCACTGCAGGTGTGAGAGAACCTTGAGGAACTGGCACCCTTTCTTCTGCTTTTGGATTCTGAAATGAGCAAGCAGCTACCTTGAAAGAGATGCTGACTATTTATGGCTCCTAATAGACTCAAGGCCACAGAGAATCAATGGAGGCTGTTAAATGCTTAGCACTTCTGAATCTCAGGCCAATTATTTAGGTGCCAATCTTGCGTAGCAGAGTTGTTTTTTTCTAAACCTGGAGTGGCTTGCCAAGGTCACACAGGAGGGCCATGGCAAAACAGAAATAGAACCCCATATCATCGCCATAGCTGTAAGACCATCTTTCATCCAAAGTTGTCTACTTATTGCAATGTCTGTGTTTAAATTAGTGTTGGGTAGATCTGGAACTCAGGCTTTGCTTCCAGCTCTGTTACAAAAAGATAGAGAGAGAAAGCTGCAATTCTGAAAGTTCATTTTTCATCTGAAAGTCATGGCAAATTTTATTCTATGGGGATATATTGCAGCAATGCTCACATTTGAATACAGGTGCTTGGAACAACTGGAGTACCCTCTCCTTGCCAGAAATAATACAAATTCCTGCTGGTATGCTGGGACTGGTAGGCATCTTTGCTGCTGCTGCCCAAATCTCTTTACTCATTTGAAAGGGGAGTTGCAATTAGGAAAAAAACACTGTTATGGACCCTTGCTCCACAGGCTCTGGGGACTAAGAAGTTGGGGAAGTATCCCACCCCCCAGCAGTCTTCCCAATTGGGTCCATCCAAAAATTCAAGCCAATGATACAATCCCACAAATGCCTAGCTGCGTTATATGTGCTGTTCCACGGAATTTGAACATTGTTACAACCTGCTTACAAATACATGTGTTCTTCCTAAATTGCTGCTTCAAAAAATATTTCTGCGGCAACTTATTGTTGGATTATACCAAATCATAAATAAATTCCACATCAATATGAAATCATCTCTCTTGATAAAATGTTAAGCAGCATTTTCAGAATGAATACTAATATTCAGCATATCCATGTACTTCATAGCCTCTTTTTGAAATTGCTGTGCATTGAAGGGGCTTAGTTTCTAAACCATAAAAACAAACTATTCCCCCTCCATTTGATAGCAACATACTTGGGCCATGGAGGATTCTGTCTTAGGTGCATGTACTGTAATTCTGCCCCAGAACAGAAGCAAGAATGGAGACTGTCTTCTTATGATGGAATAATCACAGTGTAGTTTGTCTAAGGGGTAGATGTGAGCTCCATAATTAGAGAGATGTCTCATACAGCCTACATTGAACTAGAAAACAAAATGTCCATAAAACTGGGGGGGGGGAATTGGGCAGCACTGCAGGTATTTGAAACTCTTTGGCAGGTGGGCAGGACACAATGATATCAGGTGAGCCATTTTCCTTTGCGCCCATGCTTTGCAGGCTCTGAAAATCCGCTTTGCAGGAACCAATGATCAGCAAATTATATTTGCCCAGTGAGACAATGTTGTGCTTTCGAGTGCTGGGGAAATGGGTTATCTGCAAGACAAATCTAGCAATCAGGAAAAACACCTGGACCTTGTACATGTAACAATTGCACAACTGCCATACTAAAAATTCTATGGGAAGGCTCTACGCAAGAGGTATGTGGAATTATTTATATGCAGTTAAAACAACCCTGAAGCTTTTCCATTTGATTCAGTTTCCTACCACAAAAGAATGAAAACATACATTTTCTATGCTTATATACTAAAAGAAGCAAAACTATCTCTTCTAAAAAGAAACCAGACCCTAGATTGTTGGCATTCCTGAATGAACACCTGGAAATTTAAATTTTGATTTACCCTTTAAAAAAATGTTTTAAAGCATTTACATGAACCACATGTGCAATTTTATGGTATTGTCCCCCTAAAAACCATTCTGGAGGATAGTGTGTTGGATGGTTAGCATGTATCATAATGGACATGTACTTACACAGCTAAGCTGATAGGCATGCCATCAAAGGTATTAAGTGAGCCAGCTTGCTTTTACTCATTTCTGTAGTAACTGAACAAAATTTGCAACCATGTCACTTTGACACTGGCAGCCTATTGTGGTGGCAAGACCAAGCTACCAGTTTATAATTACCTCTGACTGGCCTTCAAAAAATGTTCTCTCTTTTATATAAAGATCAGCCTCAAGCAACTAATCAAGCAGGTGACATGTTCTCCCTATTGGTTTTGAAACAGAAGGCAATTCAGAACCATTTTCAATATAGTCATTAAAATGAAAACTGAAACCTACTGATTGGTAAATGTCCTATGTCTTTCTTCTGACTGTTCAGTAATTATTGTCCAGCCCCACACAACTCCTGCTACTTTTCTGCCTTCCCCCCACTTTTTGTTTTGTCCTTGCTACCCACTCATGAAGAGTTTATTTCAGCTTCCTGAAATGTCTCTTCAGTACCTTTCTGGATCAGCATACAGTTCACAAAAACGATCTCATTCTCCTTTGTAGTAAACCTCCAAGAGGTTTTCATGTTTTTCTCCCTACAATGAAGTATAGGGAATCAGTCGCCTTTGAAGTTGTTCTCTCTTTTCTCCTTTGCTGCAGCTCAAAGGAGGATACCTGAAGCCTCTGCTTCTGTTTTAGATTAATTGCAGTTCAGCATGTTGTCTGAACCCTAAACTGTTGTAAATTTTAACTACGGTTAACAAAAACAAGCCAGTTTCATAAACTATGGCTTGTGAAGTTTGGGTGACACCGCTAGCCAGGAGTAATAGAAAACTGGAAGAAAAAGCCTGAAGGGGTGGGCAGCATGTGAGGTTAAGTTCAGCCCCATCACAATAAGCCATGGTCTACCATGACATTTGTACGCACCCAATAAACTGAAAATAGAACGCCTTCCTCACAAAGAAACTGCATTCACACACTGAAAACTCCAGTTTAGTTCTTCAGAGAATATAAAGGTTCACCACTTTTGGAATATATAAATTATAGTAAATCATAGAAAACAATTACATATACCAAAATAGATTGTTTTAAAGGTTCTCAGTTACTTAAAGGCAAGATGCAATGCCCAATCAATATTCCAATTAGCCTTGAGAAAACTAAATCGGATTAAATTCAAGTATGCTAGAATAGCCAACTTTTGAAGGGGCCTTTAAGCATTTCTCTGTTAAATATTGCATACAGTGAGATTAATATTATATGAACTACAGTGCGCTACATCAATTTGCAAATGAAGACATCTTGACACCTTTAGAACATGAATTCTAGCAACAAAGATGTACATCCTGCTTTCTGCACTTTTTTATGCCCTCTAAGTGATCACTTGCCCAAGAGTTTGTTAATTCTTCTCCAAGGCCATGCTGGTACTTTGGGGGAAGCTAGCAAATCAGTGCTCTACTTTTTCATTTTAAAAATCAGTGTTCTGTTACATGATTTTGAACACATGAAACGTAGGGCCTCATTGAATAAAGCTGTTTCTAAGTCCCACCTGTACAGTGGTACCTCGGTTTACATACGCTTCAGGTTACAGACTCCACTAACCCAGAAATAGTGCTTCAGGTTAAGAACTTTGCTTCAGGATGAGAACAGAAATCGGGCTCTAGCGGTGCGGTGGCAGCAGGAGCCCCATTAGCTAAAGTAGTGCTTCAGGTTAGGAACAGTTTCAGGTAAAGAACGGACCTCCGGAACGAATTAAGTACTTAACCTGAGGTACCACTGTATTTGTCTCTAAAGGTATTTTCATGGGGTAGGGTTGGCTCAATATAAGAGTACTTAATCATTACATCCCAGAATAGGCACTTGGACATGTTTGCTCCACTGAATCTTGTCACACGCTTGCTGTGGGCTTGCCAAAAGTGGCTACAGAACAGCCTTCTGCTGGGCTTACAGACAATTTCCATGGTCTCTGAAGTCTGTAAATACTTCTGCCCTGACCATTTTTTCTTCCCTCATATGTGCAGACCCTCCAAGTGTCTCTATTTTCCAAGGACGTCCATGATTTAGAGAAGCCATCCTGGTTTCTAATTTGATCCTGGAATGTCCCACTTTTCCTTGGGATGTCCCTATTTTCATTAGAGAAAGGTTGGAGGGTATGGAGTTATCCTATCCCTGAGCCATCAGAAGCCAATCCTATGTAGGGATTTTTTTTAATGTTTAATGTTTTATTGTGTTTTTATATATGTTGGAAGCTGCCCAGAATGGCTGGGGCAAGCCAGTTAGATGGGTGGGGTATAAATAGTAAAATTATTGTTATGCAATGGAATGTCCCTATTTTCATCGGATAAATGTTGGAGAGTATGTATGTGTATCTTGCCACTCACATATACAGTGGTACCTCAGGTTACATACGCTTCAGGTTACATATGCTTCAGGTTACAGACTCCACTAACCCAGAAATAGTACCTCGGGTTAAGAACTTTGCTTCAGGATGAGAACAGAAATCGTGCTCTGGCGGTGCAGCGGCAGCAGGAGGCCCCGTTAGCTAAAGTGGTGCTTCAGATTAAGAACAGTTTCAGGTTAAGAACAGACCTCCAGAATGAATTAAGTTCTTAACCCGGGGTACCACTGTACACTCTCTGTACACTGCTATAGCTCAGCTATTTGGCCAACCAAGAAAGCCCACATTGTGCTACATGGCTATTCTTGAATCTCTCCTCTTTCCCTTTTCTTCTGTCACCACAGCACAGTGGGGTTTGTTTGTTTGTTTAGTGGTGCTGTTCTTAACCTCAGCATTGCACTGCCTGAAGCAATGGACCTCTAGACAACATTGAGAGTGAAGCCAATGAGTGACCCATTTCATTGAAAGGATTGCAGTGAATCTCACTGCCCATTCCCCCACCCGATCCCCACCCTGGAGGTGATGGGCAGGAAACCAAAAGTCTTCTGAGGTCAAAGAAAACTTGGCCTAGCCCTGCTACCAAAGTCTTATAGCGCAGGAGGATGGAAAAGCTCATTGGGCAGCCTCTCTCACCCCTGCCCACTGCATGCAGTAGAGCTACAGAGATAAAATGAGAGGGATATCAAGCGGTGACAGCTTAAGAAACATAACAGTGGTTGAATGGGTTGGATAATGGTTCCCATCAGCACCTCAGTGACAAGGAAGGAATATACATTTCAGCACGTCAAATCAGATGCAATGAAAGAAAGAAAAACAACAACGGTGAAAGGTTATGGTAAGGTGTGACAAATGAAAATTAAGTAGGACTAAGTTTCGAAAACCATGTAAGTTGTTTTTGACAATTATTTTCACAAATTATTTGGTGTGGAAGAAAACCATGAATGTTCGTAAAAAGATTGACCACCTAATTTGGGCAGTGTAGAAACTAATGATGGATTAGTTTTTTATTTTGTTTCTCTGCCATCCCTATTCTTGAGTGCTGCTTTTTGATGACATTATTGAACAAAAGGAGTGTATAATTTGAGGGGAAAGGAACACAGAGCCTTTGTCTTCCTTACTTCAGCAGAGACATTCAACCAAACAGACAGAGCAAAAACTCCCTCAGAACAGCACAACAAGTAAACATCACAGCAGTCTGCCTGGCTGGTAAGCACTGCCAGCACCATAGGTGCCAACTTCCTGGGGCCCTGGGTGCCCGAGCACCCACAAAATTCCCCATGAAGGGGTCGGGCACCCACAAATTTCAGTGCCAGGGCCATGCACACTGCATAGCACCCACAGTCCTGGGCACCCATGGTTGTGGGGCCAAGTTGGCAGCCCCAGCCAGCCCCAGCAGCACTACCACACCCTCTTGGTTAGCTGCCTTTAACATGGACAGAATTAACTCTTAAGTGACAAACTGAATGATCACTGCTGTTGCACTTCCAACAGGTGTGTGGCCCCAAAAGTATGGATGTAGATCTGCAGTGGGCTCATCTCTCCATCTATGCTCCTCTAGCTGCACTCTTTCAAAAGCAGTACATATATTGGCATTGAATGATTAGCCAAAATAGAAATGCTCTTCCATTTCAAGGACCATGCTATTTGTGATCCTTAGCATAATTAGAGTGAGGGTTTCTTCTGTTTGAGGCAATATTGTCAAGAAAAGGTATTTTGCTAAATGATCTTCTCATGCTTCTTAATAGCTTAATCTGCGTCTTAAGTACATGGATTTGAAAAATAAATTGATTCTCTGCAGAGTGTGACAGCCCAATCTCCAAACAGAATCCTGTAAACCAGTGGAGCCTAACTGTGAATTAATGCACTGGAAAACTGCTGAGAGACAAAAAAGAATACTAAAAGCAGAGAACCGAGGCACCTAATAGATCCTGCAAGTGGCAACATTGCTTCAGAATTTATCACAAGGCAGAAAAATGTGACATCATAGCTAACACCTCATTAAAAGCAGCGGTCAATAAAAGTGGGGCAGATATTCATAAAGCATGGTGGACACTCATAATCTAAGGACACTTCCAGATGAAGGCCTTGGTGAGCGTTGAGCATTGAGCATTGAGCGTTGAGTCGATACCTGAAAGACCTACAGTGGTGACTGTGCCGATCCCCACGCTGGTTACTGCACTTTGGAAAATCACAGAACATGAGCGTAGTATCACACCAACAAGTGTAGTAAGAACCTAAGAACAGCCTTCTGGACCAGGCCAGTGACCCATCTAGTGCAGTATCCTTTTCTCACAGTGGCCAACCAGATGCAAATGGGAAGCCTGCGAGCAAGACCTCAGCACAACAACACTCTCCCCACCTGAGGCTTCCAGCAACTAGTATTTAGAAGTATTATCACCTCCTACTGGGGAGGTAGAACATAGCCATCAGGTACAGATAGGTAGCCGTGTTGGTCTGCCATAGTCAAAACAAAAAAAATTCCTTCCAGTAGCACCTTAAAGACCAACTAAGTTAGTTCTTGGTATGAGCTTTCGTGTGCATGCACATCCTCTATGAATTTGTCTATTCGTCTTTTTAAAGCTATCCAAGTTGGTAGCCATCACGGCCTCTTCTGGAAGCAAATTCCAGAGTTTAACTATGCGCTGTGTGAACAAGCATTTTCTTTGGTCAGCCTTGAATCTGCCAACATTCAGCATCACTGGACGCCCACAAGTTCTAAGGTTATAAGAGAGGAAGAAAAAGATTTCTCTAACCACTTTCTCCACAAAATGCATAACGTTATACACTTCTCTCACGTTGCCTCTTATGCACATTTTCCAAACTCCCACATCATCATCATAATATAATTTATATGCTACCCATCTCACTGAGCTGCCCCAGCCACTCTGGGTGGCTTACAGCAAATTAAAACATCAAACACAGTAAAACGACCCTATACAGGGCTTTCTTCAGATGTCTTCTAAAAGTCAGGTAGTTGTTTATTTTCTTGACAGAAGGGTGTTCCAGAGGGAGGGCACCACTACCAAGAAGACCTTGGTTCCCTGTAACCTCACTTCTTGTGATGAGGGAACTGCCAGAAGGCCCTCAGAGCTAGATCTCAGTGTCCAGGCTGAATGATGGGGGTGGAGACTCTCTTTCAGGTATACAGGGCAAAAGCCATTTAGGAAGGCCCATTTTTATATACTCCCTGTTCCACTTTCTATGTTGGTGCTACTGTGGCAGAAGAAGCTCAAAGCACCATTAGCATTAAAGGAAAAAACACAGAGAGGGGGAATCTTCTGAGGGAAAATAAGGGGAAAGGACAAGAAGGAGCTGTCCAAGATGAAAACAGCAATCCAATCAGCAAGAAGAACTGAACCACAACCTCCAGAGATTTTGATAACTGCTTATTCAATGGCATGTTATTTAAAAGAACAGAGAGCAATCTGAAACTGAAAATGCCCACAAGAAGTTGGGGTCCCTATAGAAATGCAGAGTTAAGCAGTATAGATGAAATATTTGGCTGAATCAGAACAGGGAAAGAATGCAGTCAGACACGCAAGAGGAAACGCTTGTCTATTCTTAATGCTCTCTACTTCCTCAATAAGGGGAAGTCTGTGGGCAGTGCTACGGCATTCAGCCACCAAAGGATAAGAGAACACATGCAATAGAGACTTACAGTGTCTTTTATTACTTTTGTTATGTTTTATTCACAAATATATACAGGAGGACCATAGCTGAGGTATACAAAGTCCCTCATCACACAGCACAGCCACAAGTCCTACACTAGATCCCCAAACAGCAACTGTATCCAAAAGAGCCTTCAGCTTGGACCAATGTACAGCTCTCTCTCTTCTCTGTCTAATCATCTCAAAAACTGCATGTTTCCTTCATCAGCCGGGAAAAGGCTGTTTTCTCATATACACCCTTAAAAAGCACCAGTCTCAGACTCCATCCTGCAGATAAATAGTCCATTCAGGAAAGCATCTTCACTAATTAAGAAAACTGTTGTATTTAATCCCCGTCTCTTAGGCTGTGTACACACAGTGTTTTATTCTAGAAACAATTGAGACTGAGTGTTTGTTTTTTCTACACAGTCCACATATAATCTAGTTCTGCTGCATATTTTATTGCACCCAAAAAGCACTTCTGGAGAAAGTGGTTCATTCCCAAAACAAAAGCTTGTTGCATTGCAGATTGATTCTTTTTTACCCTGCATCTAATGACATAGTAACAAACAGAGTTGACACTTGGGCTGCACCTGTATGGAAGAGGGGCTGGCTTGGGCAGGAGGCGGCTACACAGTCAAGCCTGGTGTGGTAAGATGGGTTGGAAGGCAAGTTGCTGATGGGGCCAGCCAGCAGCTGGAAACACAGGGAGGGGCAAGCCAAAAACAAGGAGCACAGGTATGGCTGGGAGCAGACAGAGCCCTGGCAATGGGCAGTCACAGTAATGGTCTGTCTGTGGGTCTCCACACCTGCCCAACGAAGTTGTGGGTAAGCATTTACCAATATTGCAATCACCACTTCCTTCTTCATCCAAGTGGTGGGTTTTCAAATGTGCAGCAAGTAACCATAGCTACCCTTTGGCATGGCAGGATCTGGAATCAGCATGTTGAGGATGAGTGTGAATGATTCTGGACTGAGAAAAAACACAACCCTACATTTTTTGTGCTACACATACAAAGATCACCAGTGTTGAAGCTATGATTCTTCAACATCAACTTCATTGGACTGGTCATGTTGTGCGGATGCCTGATGATCGTCTTCCAAAGCAACTACTCTATTCCGAACTTAAAAAAGGAAAGCGTAATGCTGGTGGTCAATAAAAGAGGTTTAAAGACTGTCTCAAGGCAAATCTAAAAAAATGTAGTATAAACACTGACAACTGGGAAACACTGGCCTGCGAGCGCTCCAGTTGGAGAACAGCCTTTACCAAAGGTGTCATGGACTTTTAAGACACTCGAACTCAGGACGCATGGGAGAAACATGCTAAGAGGAAGGCACACTTGGCAAATCCACACCATGATCAACTCCTGCCCAGAAACCAACGTTCCTCCCCACTGTGGAAGGATGTGTGGATCCAGAATTGGCCTCCACAGTCACGGACTCATTGCTAAAACCGTGTTTATGGAAGACAATCTTACTAGGCTACAAGTGATTGCCAGAGAAGAAGAAAGACATTACTTTGTATGCAGTCACAGGCAAAACCATACTGAGCATCTGACAGTCAAACTAGATGTGAAATACATAGCATTTCTTCTTCTTCTAAACTAATTATGGGGAAAGCAGGAACCAGTTAGCACTATGAAGTCACCAATCGGGACTTTCCCTGCTAAAGGTTTCCCTCCCTCCCTCCCTCTCTCTCTCTCTCTCTCTCTCTGTGTGTGTGTGTGTGCATGCAGACTTATCCTGAAAAATACAACTTATGTGTTTATTACAGTAAACCATAAAATAGTCATTAACACTGGAATATCAGTAATCAACCATGTCAATACGATATCTTTTTCAAGTTCATATGCAGGTAGTTTTTAATTTCTTGAGGAAAGCGTTTGGTGTTGGAGTTTTTTCCTGTTTTAATAATAGTATATGCTCATATTTGTGAGTACAATATAGAACTAATGTATATGTATTGGAGTTTTGTGTCTGTGTTGTGTTTATTGATCTCTGTCAGAAACCAGGTCACAAAATAATGTCACATTACAAAAGACGTATCTACCTACTTGCACTTCTTGCCCTGTAAAGTGTTACACCACGCACTGACAGAGCCATGGATCTAATACCCTTAAAATGTCAGTGACACCTGCACAACCTCAATCCATTCTGAAATTACAAAACCTATTGATGCATTCTGGATTTTCCCAGATGCGTGATATAGCCTTTGTTTAGATTACATGAAAACAATCCCGTGAAAAAGGCACTGCTAGGGCAAAATATGCGAAAGTTGTTTACAAGAATTGGGAAATAAGGATGCAATGCTCTGTGAGAGCAACTAAGCTGACAGAGCTTTGGATTTTGCTCAATGGATACAAACCAGAATACAGTTAATATGCTTAAAACCCCACTGAAATCAGTAGAACTTAAGTATACTTCCTTACCTCTGTACATGGCTAAATGCCATGAAAGACACAGCCTTCCTTTGATATTCTTCAAGGATCTGTAGGTCATCAGGACATTTTTTGCAAGTGATCAAATATCCCTTCCTGTGATATAAGCATTTCCCCCTCTAAACAGTAGAGATCTTTTTTCCTTATAGCTCAGAAAGGTGGGTATAAAGGGAAGAGGGCCCGGTTCTCCGCAGGTAGTAATTCAAAAAACTTAAGTGACTATGTAAATAGAAATGACTACTATCTGATAATAAATCATATGCAGGCACCCACAGCATAACATGGTTATGGTTAATATGCTTGGGTAAATCACGAACTGTAATGGCCTGTCAGCATTAAAATGAAGGGGGTGAGGAGATTATACTATTACATTACAGGGTGGCAGACGGGAGGCGACAGAACAGCTGTGATTGTGTAGAAGTTATATCTTTGTACCCAGAGAAGGCTGAGGCAGGACATTTGTATTACAGTCTGAAGGCTGGTGGAATACGAGAACTTTGCTTGATTAATCAAGTTAAGTACTAAGATATGGAGGACTTGCTATTCATTGGCTCAGAAGCAATTCTTTGATCTCGTCAGCCCAATAAATGTACCATTTTGATTTGTGCAGCAGGGGCAGTTAATGAAAGACTGGCATGCTTCTTCATTCCTTTTCTGGGGAGCAGATTTAATGATTTATGGGGTGATCAGAATGCTCTGTTTATGAAGTGTATGTCTGGCGCTCTCAAACATATCAACCAACAACAACTGTCAAAGACCAGTATTTCCTTAAGTATGTCAGAGTGATATATGCTACTTTCTGTAGCACTGGTGAAAATGGCAGCATTTCCCAAGAACTGCTTAATATTATGATGCTGTAGCTTACAGGGTGGTGGAAGTCTGTTGTATAAATTTGGAATTATCATTTGGATAAGCCATTGAAGCTGCAATCCTATGCACACTTACTTTGGAGTAAACTTCATTGGAATCAGTGGGGCTTGCTACTTATGCATAGGATTTGGATTCAGCTGAATACCCACTGCTATGGCCTTTTCCCAGTTATGCCACAACAAATTATTTTGGTAAAAAGCAAGCCAGTGATACATAGTGAATTTTGAACTGCATATCTTTAATGTGTTCTAATTGTGAGAAACTAAAGACTTCAGTCCACACAGCTTTAAAATACAACTGTACAGCAAAGACTGCATTCATAAAGATGCAATAAATCCTGCTTTTTGCGGGGAGGGGGACTGCACTCTCCATTTCAGGACAACTGTGTTTTATTATATTCCAGGCACTCAATGTGGCGATACATATAGCCACCTGAAAAAACAGACTGACCATTATATTTTGATAATTCCATCACCAGCCTTCAGAACTGCAAAAATCCTATGGTGGTGTTCCTACCAGAATCTTTGCCTGCCCTATTTTGCAGTACTGTATTCAAAAATAAACATGAATCTCCTTTAATCACATCTAAATGAAGATTGAGGAATATGAACTATAGTTCTAAATAATTGTGGATTTACATCTGCATATATTTGACTATGCTACTCAAGTAATCAACATTACAGATCTTCATATGAAACAGAGAAAGAAAATTATAAACCTGAACAGACCCTTTTTAAAAAGGCAGGTATGGGGGAAAGAGTAGTAAAACGAAGGAAGCACAAAACATAAACAAGTCACGGCTGCATCGCTATGCAGTACTCACCCATAACAATCTAGGTGCACAGGTTATCATAGAAAAGCCACCGTGTCCATATAAATCATCACTGCCAAACTCTTGCAAAGACGGCACCACATCATTTTCCGTCTATGTTCCAGAATCAAAGTACTGAAAAACTCCACGGAAGCGTTTGCTTTCACTTTGACGAATGTAGCAGTAGAGGCAACACAAACTGAACTATATTGATCCACAGCAGCAGTCAGTTGCCTCTTGGCTCAGTATGTTTAGTAACTATTTGGTTTCACACTGTTTTGTTTGGATGACTCACACACAAGATGCATCTCCCTTTAATATTTCAACTTGTGATGCTTTCAGATGTCTGGCTGCTAGCCTCTTTGCAAGGGGAGATTTTACGTTTTGTGTCTCAAGTGTGACTACAGGAAACCACCCTGGGTGTAGCAAGAAGCTTTCCATTGTTTCCAGCTTCCACAGGATGCAGGATTTTTGAACAGGTTAAGTGCCACCATCCTTCATCTCATTCCCAGAGATATAAATGCAGAGATATGTGGCTATGAAATAAGGTGAAAATGGTTTGCTACATGCTAAGAATGAATGTCAAAAAGCATTTTCCAAAAGTAACAATGGAATGTTGCCAAAACTATGGAATTGTCTTTGGGGGGTTGGAAATGTTGTTGCCCTGAGAGTTTTGGCTAACAACCCTTGCTGCACCTTTGAACTCTAATTGACTATCAAACTGTAATCCATAATTACCTTTGTGTGCTGGGTACTTGCAGGAAAGAAACTAAAAGTACCCATTCCACCCTTGTCACATTTTGAAAAAAATAAGGCTATCAGCTCTTTGACTGGCCCTGCTGCCTTGCAGTGGCGTAGCGTGGGGGGTGCAGGGGGGGGCCGGCCGCACCGGGCGCAACATCTGGGGGTTAGGGTTAGGGGGCGCAAATCCACGGGTTAGGGGGCGCAAATTACTTGCCTTGCCCCGGGTGCTGACAACCCACGCTACGCCACTGCTGCCTTGCACCCATTCCAAACCTGACAGTCCTGTGCTCCTACTATGAATGAAAGCAGGTACAGAAATAAAGCATACAGGTCATTAAAGCAATTAAAATCAGATAGATATAAACACACATTTCGTCCTTCTCTCTCTCTTTCTCTCTCTCTCTCTCTCTCTCTCTCTCTCTCTCTCTCTCTCTCTCTCTCTGTCCCTCAAGCCTATAGAAATTTTATCCTGATCTGCACTGAAGTCAGTTTTTGTTTTTTCTGCAACCCCCTCAACTAATGTCGAAGGAAGCATTTGTGAAGCAGTGCCATTCAGAATCGTCAGGTGATCTTCCCAAGAGAATTCTTAGAAAGATAATCAACTGTTTTCTGTACTCACTGTACAGGTTACAGTACAGGAGAACATGGTCAAGAGATTTTATTGCTCCAGTTCCACACACACACACACCAACAACCATTCATTAGCCAAAGTTCCACTGAATCATCCACTCAATGGTGCAGATTGAAAAAGCAAGAATAAATGTTCTATGCTTCATGTGCTCATACTACGGAACTCATTACCACTCGTATAGCCTAAAAAGGGAATTAGGAAAATTTGGAGAGGGCAGGGCTATTGATACCTACTATTCATTGCTTAC
Organism: Podarcis melisellensis; assembly: GCF_964234715.1. Classification (NCBI taxonomy): domain Eukaryota; kingdom Metazoa; phylum Chordata; class Lepidosauria; order Squamata; family Lacertidae; genus Podarcis; species Podarcis melisellensis. The sequence goes on from NC_138541.1 coordinate 50,686,749, forward strand.
TAGTGCCAGAGGCAGTGTGAATCTGCATACCAGCTGCTGAGCATAGGAGCCAATTCATAGGAGCCAAGGGATCTTCACCCCCCCAATAAAATATTTGAGGGGACCGTCCCCCAAAGTTCATGGGCATTGCCATTCAAATGGTGTGCGTGCAGAACTTATGTCCAGAACTTACTGCTTTTCTGCCTCACTGAAACTTAATCAAGAAATCATTCCTTCTTTATCTTTCTTGCCTCCTACAGGGGCAAGACATCCATTACATTATTTTGTGGGGCAACAACTAAAACTGAGTGCAAATATTCTTGCAATCACACAATCATATTCACCAATTTTCCTCGTAGCACAAACATACAGCCATGAAATGTATCATGTGAATTGCTATGGTTCCCAATTTATTACTGAGACTACTCAGGCTTAAAGGCAGGGGATAGCTTTTTCAGTTTATTAGCATAATGTCTAAATAGTCTAAATTGTGTATGCTGGCTATTTTGCAGAAGAGCAAATGGCACGTGGCCACAGTATGTAGTCTAAACTCTCTTAGATTCTGCATTCCTCAGAACAAGGAACCATCTTATTTCTGTGTTTTTGCATAGCAGCTCTGACTGCATTTTCCTTGTTTAATGAATAAATAATAGCGCGTGTTATTAAACCAGAGGATAGCCAGCTTTAGCAAGAATATTTATTTTGGAAAGAGTGGTTAGGGTACAGGAAAACTGCTAAACTCACTTTTGATTTTAAAGTACCGTAATTCCTTCAGAATTCATCATATCCATACATTTAAATAACTTCCTTTAAAAAAGACCTTAGCAGATCATGTTAAGCTTCAGCTCAAGATGAATGTTCTGATTATTCTAGGGTGTAGTTTTGGCCATCTTCCAATTTCCTAACAGGAGTTTATTAAAGTAGCTTGGTAAGCCTTCATTTTGGTCATAACTGTTCTGGGGAAAAACATCTCTTCCAGAACAGCCTCTGTTCTGGGGAAAAACATCTATTTGGGTCAAGCACCAATAGCTAGCAAAATCAGCTTATTCCTCAACAGACAAAGGATTTGGTTCCAGCTGACCTTGAACAATAAAGATTTTGTCCCTCACCCTGCTGAAATAATGCATTCCTAGAGATCTGCAGCAAACATTTGCTTAGCAAGTTCAATCAATATATGAAATTCATCTGCAATCTCCATTGCCTGTTTGGCCTCTCTGGCTAAAAGCCCTTAAGGGCTCCCCTTGCCTGCCTACACACTGACAAGCACACACTCCCCATCCTGTCTTTATGGGATTTTGATACTCTCTTCCTAGCCACTCTCTCTTGCTTCCTCAATCTCTTTCCTCATCCATTTCCTACTTTTCAGCCCAACGTCAATTCTGTCCTGCTTCCTTTGGCCACCTGAATTATTGGATCTGTTCTCACTTGGCCTTCCAGCATGCCACCTATTTTTCTATGCTAAACAATGTTGCCCGCAGCATAAATCACTACTGCCCCTAGTTTCTGTATAATTTTTTTCTCGGGCCTTCTACCCAGCATTGGAAACTCATTCCCCCTGTTTCACCAGCCCTTCATTTAGAGTTTGGATTTGATATCCCACTTTATCACTACCCGAAGGAGTCTCAAAGCGGCTAACATTCTCCTTTCCCTTCCTCCCCCACAACAAACACTCTGTGAGGTGAGTGGGGCTGAGAGACTTCAGAGAAGTGTGACTAGCCCAAGGTCACCCAGCAGCTGCATGTGGAGGAGCTGAGACGCGAACTCGGTTCACCAAATTACGAGTCTACCGTTCTTAACCACTACACCACACTGGCTCTCTAACTATTCTAACTATGTTCTAACTATTTACACTGTGCAATGATCCCAATGCTTGGCGGAAGCCTTGAATGAGGCTAAGTTTCAGGACACTTCCTTGGTGGTGGTAAGGGGAGAACTGTTGGGGCTTCATTCAAGGTCCTCCAAACAGTTCAGTCATCATCACTAATCAAAATAAGAGTCCTTTAACATGTTATATTGTGGAGCCTACCATGCTTCAAGCCTGGGCATCCTACATAAGACTTCAGGTAGCTCTCACTCCCTGCCAATACAACTTCTCTTGTAGCTGTTCAAGGTGCTGTAAGCTGGTCTCTGCCTGCTTCCCTGTGAACTTTAAGCTTCAAGGTTTCCAGTAATCCTGTCTCAAGGGTGGAATTTTAATCCAGGAAGAAGGTAGGTCTCCACAGATCATATGAGACACTAAGCACATTATGTCAAATTGTGACCATCATTCAGCTTTAAGCACCCAGGACAACCAAACATATGCCAAAAAAGGAAGGGGCTTTCTGGAGCCATAATATGGTTAATAGTGTGCGTAAATCTTTTGATGAAAAGAAAAATTAACATATAATTTTAAAGTTAATTTTCCAAATATCTGTTTTCTGTGGACCAAACACAAGTTAAATACTTATTTCCAGTCTTCAGCCACTATATTTTTTTCTGTCAGGGATCTTAAGAGATGTTTTCCCAGCTAAATTGACACCTAAAAACCTCATATCTTGTGAACCAACAAACTGCTGGTCTCGCCTGACATTGTAGCCCCATGCAGACCATGTGGCAAAGCTTAAATAGCTGTTTACATAAAATGGATAGTCAGTTTGTGGAGGGGGAGCTGAGTGTTAGGTTTGGGGACAACTTAATTGGCGAGTTAACTGAACGACATTTGTTAAACTGATACATTGGTACCTGGATGCTATGAGCTTCCAAATGACCCTTTGTTGCTGATGTAGGTTTGCTGATGATACAGATAGATGTTTATGAGTTGAATCAAGACTTCTAAAAAAAACCCTAAGGTGCAAGAAAATAGGGAACAATCAGGGATACATTTGACATGAAACCTCATTTGACAGCTGTGGCAACAGAAATCTAAAATGGCACACAAACTTTGCAAATTTAGCTGTTTTGGAATGCTAATGGAAATATGTAGTCAGCCTTGCAAAAGTCTTGTTCAAATCTGCTAGCTCAGAAAATCACCAGTTTGCCAGTTTTATGTCATTAAGATGGATGGTGACAGAAGTCTACTACTGTACTGAACTACTAGAGAATATAGATGGCACAAAGGGAACTGGTGACAGTCTTGCCAGAATCCTGATGACCCTCATGGTCCCTTCCAGCTCTACAATTCTATGATTCTCAAAACAGTGCATTTGGTACAATGGCTGCCCCTAGAGCTTTTGCAATCATCACAATATCACCAAGGCAACTATCTGTAAATAAACAATAAATGTCCATAAAAATGGCAAAAGTAGTTTCTTTCCAAAAAAGGTTTTAAACAATTGCAACACAATCTTGTGTCAATTGCAGTAGTCATTGTATCACACCCTCTTCATTGTCTTGTTCTTCCCCACAACTTCTAGCACCACTTATGACTGGTCCACTAAGCCAAATCCTTTATCGTAGTCTAGGATTACCATACTTCTGGACATATTTGGAATACCGCATTCATCAGCAGTGCCCGGTGTGGTCTTGCTCCGAAAAAAGCTCATCAACTTCAGGCAAAAGAAGTGCAACAACCTTTCTGTTCGGATTTTCACTGCTTGAAATATGGCAACCCTAACGTAGTCCACAATAGAGCTTGAGAAATCTCCTGTTTTTTGGTGCTGGCCAGAGACACTGAAACCAAGGGTATTCCAGGTTAGAAATACAAAGGATGGAGGGCTGAGTTCAGTTTCGCAGGTCACAAGTTGTGAAGAACTGTGATAGAACGATCATTACTAGGGGTGCCGCAAGGATTCAATAAAGCAAATTTGAGGCAAAAGGGCTTTATAAGTCTTCAAGATGAGAACAATCACATTCCTCTATACCAAGGACCCAGTTCAACCGTTATCCCTGCCCCAGTTTGGGAATCATTTCTAAGGAACTATTTTGCCTTACCAGACCTTAATATTAATACAATCGATGGATTCTATGAGCAGCTCCCTCTTTGGCCACCCACTGACCCGGAAGAAATCCACGGACTCATTTCCAATCTCAAAGTTGGAAAAGCCCCCGGTCCTGACCTAGTCCCGGCGGAAGCTATAAAACTTCATGCACACTGGTGGGCGAAAATCCTGGCCGTTACTTTTGATGCCGTAAACAACAGTGGGAAGGTTCCAAGAATATGGAAGGATGCGATTATTATTCCAATCCATAAAAAGGGCTCAACAGATGACCCGGGAAATTACAGGAATATCAGCTTATTGTCAATAATTGGGAAAATATATGCACGGTTCTTGTTAACTAAGCTTACTAAGTGGGCCGAAGAGAACAACCTGATTGGGCCTGAACAGGCTGGTTTTAGACCCAATCAGTCAGCGGTTGAGCATGTCTTAGTTTTATACCACCTTGCCCGGAAATATTCCGCCCCAAATAGAGGCCAACTTTGTGCAGCCTTTATTGATTTAAAGGCCGCTTTTGACAGCATCCCCAGGGGATTACTTTGGGGAAAATTAGCACGATGGGGAATAGACAAAAGACTTTTGTGGCTAATAACTAAATTGCATGACGGATCAGCCGCAAGGGTGAGAATCACTCCGGCCGGTGACCTCTCAAATTCAGTAACCATCAATAGAGGTGTCCGTCAAGGATGTATCCTTGCTCCGACCCTTTTTAATTTATTTATAAGTGATATGAGGGCGCCTCTGATAGATTCTCAAGAAACGATCCATGCCCCTCGCCTTGCCCAATATCGTTGCCCCCTTCTACTCTACGCAGACGACGCAGTGATCCTATCTTTCTCAAGAGTAGGCCTTAGGAGGGCACTGAAAATTTTTGATGCTTACTGCAAATCAAATTTTCTTACAATTAATCATGCCAAGTCCAAAGTTTTAATTTTCACCAAGAGTCGAAAAACCTATAATTGGAGAATAGACGGAAAAGCCATCGACCAAGTCTTTAAATTTCAATACTTGGGAGTCCTTCTCCAACACAACATGGGCTGGAAGGTCCATCTGGCATATGTAGTAAATAGAGCTAAAGCCCTTTCCTTTGCGCTACTGCGTTTTTTCTTTTCAGATGGGGCTTTCCATATTCCATCAGTGTTAAAAGTTTTCAAGGCAAAGGTGATTGCAACAATAGCATATGCAATCCCAATATGGGGGTCCTTTGTTAATCTAACCCAATTGGAGGTAATCCAAAACCAGCTGCTAAGAAGGTTGCTAAAATTACCCAGGTGTGTAGGCAATACTGCTATACGCCTCGAACTAAATGTTACATCTCTAGAAACCTCATTATGGAAATGCATCCTCTGTTACTGGTTGGCATTATGGCACAAACTTCCAAATCTCCACTTGATACAGTGTCTCTGGAGAGACGACTTCCCTAGCCCTTGGGCAAAAATAATACATGGGAAACTTGTGTCCTTAGGGCTATCTCCATCTGAACTACTAAAATTGGATTTAATTTCTGCCAAGAGAATTATAACTCACAAATTAGAGGAGATTGATTTACAATTTAATATTGCGACAGGTGGTGGCACCTGTTCGCCGATAAACCTTGGCTTAACACCACCAACGAAGCTTCCATCTTATTTAACTACCTTATCTGTGGTGATGCACAGGTACGCCTTTATAAAGGCTAGATTCAATGTTTTCCCATCAAATGTGTTGGGTAACAGACTCTCCAACGGACAGATCTCACTCCTCTGTGACTGTAAAAGTGGATCTACAGAATCGTTATATCATATAATCTTCTGTTGTCCTATACATTCGGCTTCACGGTCCAAGTTTCTGGCCCCATATTTATCGAGAATAGCTGACAGACCTCAGGAAGCCCAAATAATATACTTATTAAACGACGAAGACTCAAGTAGATCCCTTGCAGTCGCTAGATACCTGATTAATGTCTTATTTCATAAGAGGAGAAATGGATCACTGTATGACTCTGACAGCTTAGCCAAACTTAAGAACCATCAATAAGTGTCAGAACTAAGACGCATATCCCCCAAAATCTGAGGGATTTGAATTGCGGTCGACATAGAGGGAGCTTATTGTGTATAGTTTACTTAATTGAAGTAAAATTGGTTTTATAGGGGTGTTTTAACTTGGAACTGTTTAAATTGTATTGTTTATGGATAAATTTTGATGTATTGTTTTTAGATATGGGCCAATGGCCGTAATAAACCAATCAATCAATCAAGGACCCAGTTGTTCAACCTAGGCTAGGGGAAGGTGGCAGCAAGCAATCAGGGGCCACAACAGTGCTTGTGCTCATCCCACCAGGGAATCCACATTGGGAAACTAACACTACTGGCATCATTTCTACAAGGTAGAAGAGCTTCCTCTTTGATGTAAATAGTTCCCCCAATAGGAATTATGGAAGTGACAATCTCAGTCCCATACCTGGCACAAAACCAAAGTCTACTGAAGCTTCCATACCACTTGCCACTACTGCCTTCCCTTACTCCAAAAGAAAGGGACTGGAGCAGGAAACAGTGAAGGGGGAGCTAAATGAGCGAGTGCTCAAATGAAGTACTCACAAAATCTCACAGAATTCATGCTTTTATTCCACACCAGTCTATCTCATCAAAAAGGTTTTATAATTTTGTAAAATCTGCAGAATCTGTTTGACCAGGGACTGTGGGTGCCTGCAGACAATCTGGCTATTTAGCATTCATTCTGATGTGTTTGCAGGGCGGTTACATGATGTTGTGTCAAAGCAACTCCATACTTTCCAGTCACTTTCCTTTTTAGCAAAAAGTCAGATCTTTTGAGGAAACAGGTTTGTTCCGCCAGATCTCCCAATAAACTATAATTGTGCTGCCTGAATTTGCCAGTATGCAACTGAATCCTGAAAACAGCAACAGTCCAGGAGCACCCTGGGTGAAGCGGGAAGGGAATTGAATAGATGTACCACAAGCAATGATAGCTCCCTATCACAGCACCTTCCAGTCTGTGAAAAACGTGTGCTGCAGATGATCTTTTTCTTTTTCTTTTTTACATCACAAGGTAATTTTAATGTAAACAAGCAGATTTTGGCAGGAACTCCCAGTCTGCTGTGGGCAAAACGAACCAAGATCCCTAAACAGAAGCTTCTTTGAATCCAACCAGACCTCCTTAGGGCCTCTAATTATGGCTAAAAGGACTGCAAAAAAAGAAGAAGTAGCAGGTGACTGCCAGTGCACTACTCTGAAGTCAGTGGTTTGAGGACCTCAGCCAAAGCTCATACCCATCTACTAGTAGAAGAGTTATGTATGTGGCCTTAAAGTCCTTAAAGGGCCATCATTCACCAGGAGTTGCTCCAGCATTCAGTTTGAAGTGTGATCCTATCTGAGCAGCTGTTAAGCCTGGAATTCAGGCTGTTCACTTGATTGGCTGCTGTTTAAATCACACAGTCACGTCTGCGGTGTCTTCACAAATTATCGGTGCATTGATGCTCTCAGGTGTTTATACTAGAATTACTGTATGAGAGCAGATAACCCAATGCAGATGTATATGCACAACCTACTGATGAAGATTGTGAGGTAAAAGCATATCCAGCCAACAGAGAGGTAGATTTTATTACTGGATAATACAGTGGTACCTCGGATTAAGTACTTAATTCGTTCCAGAGGTCCGTACTTAACCTGAAACTGTTCTTAACCTGAAGCACCACTTTAGCTAAGGGGGCCTCCTGCTGCTGCTGAGCCGCCAGAGCACGATTTCTGTTCTCATCCTGAAGCAAAGTTCTTAACCCGAGGTACTATTTCTGGGCTAGCAGAGTCTGTAACCTGAAGCGTATGTAACCCGAGGTACCACTGTATAAGAAAAAGTTAGCATCCCTTAAATATGCTTAGTCTCAAATGTGCTATGCTTAAAGGAAAAAAGCAAAGTTGAAGGCATTTTTCCCAGCTGTTAGCTGGAGTCAAACAACATGGATGCAGTTCAGCCAAGGAAAAGAAGAGTTCTGACCCTAATAGGATCATACTTTAGCCTTTGAAAAACCTCTACTGTACTGGAAGCCTGCTTCCCATTTTCATTAGAGAACAACAGCTCCTTTTACTACAGTATCACTAACATTAAAAAAATCACAGCCAAAACCTTTTGAATGCTAAGCTGATGAGAAAAAAAACCCTGAACAGTGAACACTCATGAAGTTGCCCCTTTCAGGTCATGTTGAAAAATCAAAAGAAAGATTGTACAATAGGTTTTATTTTGATTCAGTCCTTTGGCTAGAGATAATTAACTTGACACTTTTCTGGTGTTATTCTGTTGTCATACTTTGAAAGCAGCTATTGGGTTGTCTTTTAGAGCTTCTCCAAGGGTATGTGTGAGCATGCAGGTCAGGGAACACATTCTGATATTGATGTAACAAGCTAGAGCAATTGGATGCTCTTTTGGCACATATCATCACAACAATGGTATACAGCGCACTAATGAAAAAAAAATTGATTGTTTAACATTGATTTGAAAGGTTTTTTTGTTTCTTTTTTAAAGAAACACATTGGGCCATAGCCAAGGCCTCATGTGAATAATTATACCTTCCTTTATCCTGTGCTTTGTAAACATGCAGGCATAGATAAAAGCAGGAGCTCCAATTCCTTAACATTCTCCTAGATCTTCCAGTACTTGACAAAGGTAAATATACCTAGCTTTTATACTGAAGGCTGCTCTCCAAGTTACAATTAATTCTTAGCCAGAGGATTACTATTACAAGTCATTAAAATGACTAAAATTGTAACCTGGGAAGGCTTCATATAAACATGCTGAAGGTCACAGAGAGAGCAGCTCAGAACAACTGCAAGGAAGTAAAAGTAGAGTGGATAGAGAACAGCCCAGAGGGGTGTCCTTTATATTAAGATATTCTTTCTCCCATCCCTAAGGAAAAGCTTTCAAGCTTAGTACCTAATCAGAACCATATACAGAGAATCCAAAAGCATACTTACTTACTTACTTACTTACTTACACACACACACACACACACACACACACACACACACACAGTGCAGGCTGGCCCATTATGGAGGACTGCCCCATCAACCACGAGAATGTAAGAACAGCCTGCTGGGTCAGACAAATGGCCCATCTAGTCCAGTTTTCTATACTCTCAGTGGACAACCAGATGCCTGTGAGAAGCCCACAAGCAGGACCAGATCACACTCCCTTCCTGCGGTTTGCAGCAACTGGTAATCACCCCCAGCCAGGGAGAAAGAGCATGGCCTCCATGGGTCCATCCATTTGCCCTCAGCCATCCCTTGCCTTGCCTGCCTTCTTACTTGCAACCAGTCCAGGGGGTGGCAGTGCTGCCTTTCAACTTCCTTTTCTTTAGTCTCTTGGTGTTGCTTTTGTAAAACTCAAGCTGATGTGCCTTTTGTTTTTGTTGAGGGGTATATCAGGGAGGGATGTACCAAACACCCCTTGGTCCATTGGTTTCAAGATATAATGAACAAAGGAATCAGACAAAGCAGTATTATTTATTGCTGGTTAATATTAAGGAAATGTCCCTTCATGGGGGGGGGGGGAAGTGTTACCATAAAGCACCAATGCAGCAGCAAGCAAAGGCTCTAGCAGCTTCGTCAGCTGCTTGTGGCTGGAAAGCCAAACAGGATGTTTGTGACTGTTGCCATGGGAACATAGGGGTAGTCCATTCTGTACTGAGCACCGGATGTTAGCTCAGTGTGTGTATGTCATGTGACCCGTACTGGAAGTACATGGGTGGAGTTTATTCTTACTGCTGTTGAGTGCAGTAATGTTTCTCTGTACTGATGTAAGAGACAGAAATAAAGGATGTAAATAGATTTCTGTCTGCTTCTTTCCCCTCCCTGGGGATACCAAAGGGGAGAGAGAAGAAATGGTGTGTTCTTCTCACACATCTGGGAACAATCCCCTAGACCTCGCCTGCTTATCTGCCGGGAGTAGCAGCGGGGAGGTCGACAAGGAATATCTGCCAGTGCCTACGTTGTGGCACATTCCTCTGACCCAGGCAGAATTCCAACAGGAAGAGCTGCCTGTTGAATCCTCAGTTAAGACAGGTCCATCTTCAACTTCAAAGATCCTGTATGTGCTTGGAATGGTAAGGGGTGGGGTGCTACCTCTACCCCTGAGACTCTGACCTCTCTCTGTAATTTCTCAGAAATCTACCTCTCTTTCCCTTCTATTTGTGTTCTATCTTCCTGCCTTTCTCCCAGGACCTCTTCTCCATTATCATGTCCATGTATCCAACTCTCAATGTCTCCTAAGCTTTCTACCTGCTACATCTTGCCTTGCTGGGGTTTATGAACAGCTACATTTCCTCCCAACATGTGGGGCAACTGGAAAGGGAGACTGTGGTGTGTAGATCTCCAGCTTGTTGAGCTGATGTGGGAAGAAGAAGAGTTTGGATTTGATATCCTACTTTATCACTACCCGAAGGAGTCTCAAAGCGGCTAACATTCTCCTTTCCCTTCCTCCCCCACAACAAACACTGTGAGGTGAGTGGGGCTGAGAGACTTCAGAGAAGTGTGACTAGCCCAAGGTCACCCAGCAGCTGCATCTGGAGGAGCGGAGACGCGAACCCGGCTCACCAGATTACGAGACTACCGCTCTTAACCACTACACCACACTAGGAGACAGCCACACAGCACACACTCTCTCTTCAGTTGGGTATAGCCTCTTGATGACATCTTGGTGCGTTCTCAGAAGGGTACAGTGCCTGGCACCACTTATCACCCAAGCCTTCAGTTTCAGTGGTGTCCCCACAAGTAAAGGTCATGATGATGCTAGCAGTGTTGGCAGGGCAGACCCCAGCAGTCTTCTGATATTTGTATCCTGCCCTTTTCTGTCATGGAACCTAAGGAAATACACATGTGGTTACCAGGTGGTCACTCATCCACGAACTGACCAGACCCAGACCTCCTTAGCTTCAGAAGATGGTGACCTCCTGTGCCTTTAGGTTACATTCTGAGACAGTGGCAGACTAGTATGTGTTGACATTTGACATGCTCAAATGTATGCATGATATTGCTTGTCACACTATAGTTTTCATTCATTTTTGCTGCCCTGCCTTGATGCCCTAACACAACTTGAGAAGGTAAGTGGAGCCAAATTTAATCTGGAAAGTGTTCAACATTCTTTTGTTTAGATAGCACTTTAGGCTCTGCCAATGTACACCCTAATACAGCTTTGGCCATGCATAGTTATGCATTAAGAGCGCCATTGAAACAAAGGCACATCAGTGAGAATAAGGCAGTACTGACAGACATTGGATGTGCATTCTGATACATTTTCACTTTCTCTCTCATCCTAGTTCCCTGTGCAGTTTGCCAACAGTTTGTACATCAGCCAGCATTCCCCTCTCTGTGCATGTAGTAGAAAGCAAATTAGAGTGCATCAGATGTAAAGAAGGTGAGGGGTAATTGTTTGTACAAGCAGGACAGCAATATCTATGTCAGAAATTTAACTTAGTTATTTATTGTGGAATTCCTAGCATGAACAGCCCTAGGAGTGAAATTTATACTGTGCGAAGCTGCCACTAGCAAAGTCTTTATAACATGGAAGTAAGCAAGTTATGAACAAGACCATTCTATGAGGTCTGATAGAATACTGCACTTGAAGGGTGTATAAAAGCAGGCAGAACTCAGCTTTAAGCAGTAGTAGCAGCGGGTATGACATCAGAACACTCAAGCAGCTAGTAGACACAGAGGGAAAATAGATACCGCTGAACCTATTAAATATCTATTATTAAGCATTCCAGTTAAGCTCTCCCCACGCCTGCAATATCTGTCAAAGTTCCATGCTTCCAGCCTATTCGCCTGTAATTTCATCTCAGAATACTGAACACCACAAGGCACTCATTTTCTTTGAAGCTATACTGCTTCAAGAGGCCTCTCATTACCAGGCATGCTTAAAACCTCTCTTTCTCTCTCAACCATTCCCATTCATCACACAGAGACCTGTAATCTATGGAATATTTCTGACTGTACTCTCTCGCATAGATAGGCTTTATCCAAATCTTGTTTTCCATTATCTGATAATATTTCAAAACCAATTCTCCTCTCCTTCATGCATGTGTACACACACATACTGAAATTGATTCATGGACTCATACAGATGGACCTAAAAAATCATCAGAACCCTGCTGATGCAGAAAACCTACTGCTACAGTATCCCTGATAGGTTACCATCCAACTGCTGCTTAGAAACCCCTTGTGATGGAGAGTTAAGCATTATCCAAAGAAGGCAGTCTGTTCCATTATGGCACAAGGTGTGCCACCAGAAAGTTCTTCCCAATGTTTAGTCAAAATCACCCTCTTTGTAATTTGAACATGTTGGTTCAGATACCACCCTCTGCAGCATCAGAAAACAACTTTGTCCCATCATCTATGTAATAGCACTTCACATATTTGAGAATTGCTAGTACATTGCCTCTTAACAATCTTCTCTCTTCCAGGATAAATACACACTTGCTTCTTCCATCTTTCCTTCATGAGATTAGTTATCCAGGCCCTTCATCATCATCATTCCTTTGGATGGTCCCAGTTTGTGAATATCCTTTTTAAACTCTGGCACCCAGAACTGGACCCAGTTCTGCAGGTGAGGTCTGACCAAAGCAGTACAGAGTGGTATCATTTATTATTGTGAAATCAACATTTTATTTATTCACTTCCTCACCTTTTGGTCCCAGAACCGATAAGGCAGCTCACATATAAATTCATACGGAAAATACTGAACTGTTACCAGAGTCCAGATATCCTCTACACACAATTGTGCTTCTGGTTGCACTTCAAGCACTGGATGCACAATAGCCTACATCTGGGAGATTCAGTGATTCATTAAACTAGAATGTCCATTGCTATAATAGTTGCTATGTGGTCCTTGGTTGTGGAGGCATTTTCTGAGATATTGCCAAGCCTAATTCAAAACTAGGTTTTAATCTAGGCTTTGAGAAGTATGAAAAGCAGACACTACCACTCTCTCATACATTACTATGGCATTTTGGGGATTTGAACTTAGAGTTGTTTGGGTGTTGTTTTTAAATTTCCCTACCTGGCTGTTTCTCCTGTGCAAAGGCAGGGTTGGAGTTCTCACACCACCAACTCATACTTTGCTTCATGCCCCATAGCAAGGCTTACTCCCCCCTTCCAAACAAGTTCCCCCCTAAATCATTAAGGCAATAAGATATTTAAATGGTGGCACTGCATCGGGGCTAGCACAGAACACACAGTGATTAAATGTATGTGTTTTTCCATCCAAGAATCTGGAATGGGCCTTCGTGTTCAGGGAAGAAAGCTTGAGGTATGATCAGCCAAAGCCAAAACACTTTCAAGCACCATCGGTCTCAAAGGGACAGATTAAGAATATATTTATAACTCTCCAATTTAAGCTGTTAGTTCTGAAAAGTATTTTACTTTCTTTGAACTGCACTTTCCCCTTTTTTAAAACTCTCTCCAAAAGCAGTTTTAGGAAAGGCTTTGAGAAAAGGCTTTACTATGCATTTCAAAACCCGAAAACAATCCAAAATAATTGCACAGCCTTTTAAACCTGTTATCCCTTTTCCTGGTTTTGCAATAATCACTACTGCTATCTCAATGTCACATGCCTATTTAGATGGTCTGGCCCCATTTATAAACTTTTCTAATCTGCTTCTTTACAAAAGTTTTTATGTACAGTGGTACCTCTGGTTAAGTACTTAATTCATTCTGGAGGTCTGTTCTTAACCTGAAACTGTTCTTAACCTGAAGTATCACTTAAGCTAATGGGGTCTCTTGTTGCTGCCGCATGGCTGCGCGATTTTTGTTCTCATCCTGAAGCAAAGTTCTTAACCCGAGGTACTATTTCAGGGTTAGCTGAGTCTGTAACCTGAAGCGTATGTAACCTGAAGCGTATGTAACCTGGGGTATCACTGTAACTATTTATTTATGAATGAATGAATGAAAAAAATCAATAAGGTTCTCAAACTGCTTTACAGATCTATGAAAATTAATGTCTCAGGACTACCATCCAAAATTACAAAAACTATGTTGCTGTAAGATTAAACTCTATTAACTAAAAGAAAAAATCCCTTAATTGATGAGATATCCAACTATATTTTTACAGACAGAAAACTTAAGGGCCCATTCAGACTTGTTTCTTCCAATACTCATCCTGCTTTGCTTGCACAAAACGTACGCAGATGCTAGACTATATCCTGTCTTTAATGAGCATTTATTCTGATTTGTTCATGGGGAGGTTATATGACAATGAACATTTGTCCTAAATTTATCCTAATTCCCTTGTGTTGTGCTTACATGTCTTTCCACTTATTTCTCTGTCACTTCCTAACCACAAAATTCTGAGCATGTTTTTTTTTAAGTGTTTTTTTTTGGGGGGGGGGCAAGCAACAGAACACTTTATAAACCTAAAGTTCTGGTATACACTCGAATCCCTCCCACAAAATACTGACAGCCTTGGAGGCAACCTTTGTTTCTTAAAGCACATTTATTGGGTCACTTATAACTCATATATCAGGGATAAGACACCTGAAGATTTCCCAGTGCTATAGCTCTCATTATTCTACGAACTGCCTTGATATTTTATGATGAAGGGTGGTGTATAAATTTAATAAAGAAAGAAATTTAATAAAGAAAACCATGACTGTTGGCCATGCTGCCTGGAACTAAGGAAGGTGGAGTCCAATAACTGGAAGGTTCTCCATCCCTGACCGATAGCTTTTATACATTATAAGGAAAAGACAAGTTAAACAGTGCAAGAATTCTACATTTGAGTATGTTCTAAATATGTTTTAAGAGAGACCAGCCAAGGTTTTGTTTTTGAAGTTCCACTTTTAGGAGGATGGGAAGCTGCCTTATACTGAGTCAGGCTGTTGGTTCATCCCGGTGTGTACTACCTACACGGACTGGCAGCAACTCTCCAGGGTTTCAGGAAAGGGTACATTCCTAGAGTTTACCTAAAGATGCAGGAGATTGAAACCTTTTCCATGCAAAGCAGATGCTCTATCACTGAGCTATGGCCCTCCCCCCCAACAAAAAAACCTGTAACATTTATATATATATAAGAATAGATGAGTCAAACTACTGAGCAAGAAAGGGCAAAAGCAGCCAGCTGGCAAGACAAGCTGTAATAAAACTGCTGAGGTTTATGTGCACATTCATTTCCCTATTTAATTACACACACACTACTCTTCTCATCACCACAGTGGTACACTGTGGTTGCATTTCATATGGAGAGAATACCCGGAAACAGGCATCCATTCTGTCTGCTGTACCTGCTGATCCTTATAGCAACTTGGGGAAGCAAATTCTGAGGGAAGAAATGCAACTGTAAATGGGGGGGGGGGTTAATTTTAATCTGTTTCAGTATTTCAACTTTTGTATGTTTTGTTTCGTTATGAGATTTTTATTAAAGTTCTTCACAACAGAGTAAGATAACAACTGAAAAAATACAGAGTACGGAAACCTCTCCTAAAAGCAATTCTCAGCCCCTGGCACCCTCAGAAGGTAGCAGCAGCCCGTCCCAGCTCTCAGCTGAAATCCTTCCTTTCTCCTTCCAGCCGCTCACTCTGGGGAGACTGGCCTTACCCTGTCTCTGATCCAGGGCCTACGCAATCCCTGGATCTTAACCCAGGCCCCAAACATAGGATTCCAAAAGAAGAAGAAGAAGAAGTGACAAAAGAAACAAGGACAAGAGAGAGAGAGAGAGAGAGAGAGAGAGAGAGAGAGAGAAAGAGAGAGATTAAGAGAGAGAAAGAAGCAACAGAAAATGAAAGACAAAAGGAAAAGAAACAGAGAAAAATCTCCAATTTTCCATCTGCTGGCTACATTTTAAAAGGGGGGGCAGAGCTAGGGGAGATTATTTAAGATATTCAGTCCATGATAACATCCATCTTTCCCACTTTCTGTTGAAGAGTTTTTCTTTTAGGTCAAAGTTTCTCAGAATCATTCATTTCTTTCCCCCCACAAAAAGTATGTTTTTAAAGCTTAATTGTGAATTTCCCCTTGGTTTTCTTGTTTCATCTTTTTATAAACCACTCTGAGTTGTTGTTTTTTACAACTGAGCATATAAATAAATAAATAAATAAATAAATAAATAAATAAATAAATAAATAAATAAATAAATAAATAAATATTCCTTCCTGCAAACGTTTAAGAATAAATTTCATGACATTCCATACACCTACATTAATAATGGTATCAGGTTGGCAGACATACAACTTCACAAGATACTAGAAGTGTGTGTGTGTGTGTGTGTGTGTGTGTGTGTACGAATGCTGAGCCCTTTAAAGTAATTCTGAGCTTAACATTTATTATGGGCTGGTTTTTGTTTGGTGTCTTTCAGATTTTCCTTGATTCTCCAATACACCAAACTCTTAAATCACGTCAGCACAAAAAGGCTTTTTTCAACCTGTGCTTCAGCATGCTCTTTGTAGAGAAGGGGAACCCTTTTTCAAGCCCAGGGTTGCAATCAGCCCAAGGGAAAATTGCTGGGCAGAATAGGGGAACCTCTCATCAGACTGATAGACAGACCTACACACCTGAGTGGGATTGCCACCTTTTTGCAAGCACAAAAAGATAGCAACTTACTCAAGGTTGTTTGGAGTTCATAATGAGCTGGGGTTTGATCCCTGTTTGATAGGCTTAAGTATTTTTCCTGCAGGATTAAACAGGCTACCAGTTATGATAAATACACACTTTGACTTCCTAAAATATTAGAACTAATTTGGCAAAGAATTTGGACACTTAGTTAATGGGTTAGAAATGTATATCGTCAATTGACTCTAAGTGGAACCTGCAAGCCTATATTTATCCAATTGTTTTTAATTCATATGAGTCACACTCTCTGCTGGTAGCAGCACTGGAGGCAACACATTGCATCCAGTTAATAGATACATTTATCTGAATTATTTCAACAGAGTAGAATTACAATAGGTTTTTAGTTTCCATTGCCCCAGACCAACATACAGATGACAATAGGCTCCTCTGTGTGCAGTCGATGCAGATATGTATCCAGATGTTTCATCTGTACCATATCTTCATCCAAAACCCATGAAGCTGGTGAGATGGCCATTGATATAAATGGTACTGCACTTTCCCAATGAGGACCATTCATTTTTACATGTGCACAACTAAAGCAAACAGAGCTGTTTGGTTACCCTCTCCATGTGCCATACAGAACATATGTGAAGCATTTCAAAAAGAAGTTTAGGAAATTCAGCCTTTCATGTTGCACAAACACACGCACGCTATGCTTCTTATTTCAGAACCATATGAAGACATCTCACTCATGGCAAACTCCTACTATATTATTAGTAGATTAAAGACAAATATCTCAATGCCTAGTTTGACTACATTAGTGGTGACATTGAAAGCTACAGTATATGTTACCACTGATAAAACACAAGTGATATTCTGCCACACTACAGAAGTGCATTTCAGATGCAACTTGACTTTTTCTTCTTTCTTGACCACAAAATATGATACAGAGTTACAGTTCATCTGACAAGGCTTGACTCCGCACAATTTCACTAACTGTTCCACAAAGTGTAAAGGACACTTCAATCCCAGCAATTTGCAACTGGGCACATTTGTAGATATTTTTACTTCTTTATGTTTTGCCAGACTGTTACTGTTTTATTTTTCCTAAAGCCTCTCTAAGATGCCCATTCCAGATATTTTTCCCATGCCTAACGTTATTCTGGTGTTCTCCCCCGCCCCATCCTAAACTAAAACAAATTATTCGGCTTACCAAAATGTCAGTCACCCAACATGAACTGAACATATCTTTATATAGTAAAAGCATCCAAAGCAATTGCTCAAGTCGGTGTTATAGAAAGGGACCAGCTTATAGTGATAGACTTATTTACAGCACAATCCTATGCACATTTACTCATAAGGAAGTCCCACTGTATTCAGTGTCTTTTTTTTATTACAGTGGTACCTTGGGTTACAGACGCTTCAGGTTACAGACTCTGCTAACCCAGAAATAGTACCTCAGGTTAAGAACTTTGCTTCAGGATGAGAACAGAAATCGTGCGGCAGCAACGGAAGGCCCCATTAGCTAAAGCGGTACCTCAGGTTAAGAACAGTTTCAGTTAAGAACGGACCTCCAGAACAAATTAAGTTCTTAACCCGAGGTACCACTGTAATTGTAGGTTCCTATTTGTCCTTTTGTTTTTGACATAGATGTAGTTCTGTCAGGGTTCACCTGGGAGGAAAGGAGCTGTTTCATTCATTCTAAGGCAGGCTCCGATCAAGCTACCTCTACTAGGGCCTGTGAGAAGAAGCAAGAAGCCTCCTGTTATTAAGAGACAATAACAATTCTGAAGCTTGACTTGGCCATAAATCCAGAAGATTATTTCCCCAACCAGAACAATCCTGAAGGAGCACACACCCTTGGACTGTGGCAGTTCATTCTGCTGTCTACTTGGACCAGGCCTTTGTGATATGACCGTCAGGGCACAAAACAAAGTCCTGCACACTGTCAGATGCAGAGAGCTTCCACTGTTGCTGGAGGAGACAGAGCCTCTCCATCCTGGGCAGTTCCTGCAGTGAGTAAATCTTCCGCCTCGCTTCCTCTTAGAAGAAGTGGGCTGGAATCAATGTTAGCCTGCCATGGTAATTGGAAGAGGGAAATGCCTGTCAATTCTTGACAAATACCAGCACATAGTGTTTCATATATTAGTGGGGCTGAAAGGCTTCCATAACGATGCACAATCATTCTTCTACTTGGGCCATGTAGTATTGAGGTTAGAGTGTGGGACAAGGGTTAAAATCAACACTCAGCCATAAAGCTCACTACCTTCTCAAGGTTGTTGCAAGGATAAAATAAGGATAGGGAGAACCACACATGCCATTTTGAGCTCCTGGGAGGAAAGGCAGGATATATATGTAAAAAAATGTGTGGGGGGGGGGGAATCTAATCTTCTTTCCTCACTGCACGGAACATAAAGAGAACAAACTTATGGTAATTAGAAACGTCCTGCATATGTAGATGAAGTGACTTGCTAGACCTCCTGAGAAAGAGCTGACATGTGCAGAACATAATTCGTTTCACAAACAAAATGTTAAACGTTTCCAAGCAGCTACCAAAAACCCCCACAAAAACACCCACCACTCTTAGCATCAGCAATATCAGTGATAATAAACTTTTTTCAGATTTCTAGTAATTATGCACATCAAGCAATTTTAAAGCCCCATCTGTGAGCACATGGTGTGCAAATATTTTCTGCATGTTGGATGTAATCAAAAGTAGTTTTTTTGTTTTTTTAGTAGAATCCATTTTCTAACGTAAGACTGATAAGCATGAAGGCCATGATGATGTGGGGGTGGGGGGGCAGAGGGAAGGGGGGGGGGAGCAAAAGTTAGCCCTTGCAAAAAAACAAACAAACCATCAAATAGATGAAATGGAAAACAAAACGTTTAATTTAGTGACAAAACCAAAGAGGAGTTGGAGATCCAGGATCAATCTCCCAGTGTTTTCATTCTTACCTAAAAAGCTGGCGCTTTTTAGGGGTGCGGGCATGAGCACCCCAATTTTCACCAGGCTAGGTAAAGGTAAGATTAGATCCAGTCATGGCTGACTCTGGGGTTGCGGTGCTCATCTCGCTTTATTGGCCGAGGGAGCCGGTGTACAGCTTCCGGGTCATGTGGCCAGCATGACTAAGCCGCTTCTGGTGAACCAGAGCAGCACACGGAAATGCCGTTTACTTTCCTGCCGGAGTGGTACCTATTTATCTACTTGCACTTTGATGTGCTTTTGAACTGCTAGGTTGGCAGGAGCAGGGACCGAGTAACCGGAGCTCACCCCATTGCGGGGATTCGAACCGCCGACCTTCTGATCAGCAAGTCCTAGGCTCTGTGGTTTAACCTACAGCGCCACCTGCATCCCTTCACCAGGCTACTGATGTGGAAAAAGAGGGAAACCTTTCTCCCTGGAAGGTTTTCCAAAAACCATTTTGAGGTTCCATTCTACAATCAAGCCCCACCACTGCCCAAAGTTGCTATGAGTTTTACAGTCAAAAGTACTTAATGTCGAGAAAGGGTTGTGTATGTGAGTGTGAATGTGCATGCATGTAAGGATTAATTCCCTCCTTCTAGTGAACCTAATGAAGCTCTTCATCATACCATCTGGTTAGGGAGCGGGTGAAACTATTAGAAATGTGACATTGGCCCCAAGAGTCAACAGTGCTTGCAACCGAGAAAACATTAATATGTCTCAAAATCTCTGGTGCGTTCCTGCCAAGGCCAATTTTCCCCTCCTGCTATAGAGACAGGCAAATGTGTCCATTTTGGTTTGTATCAGTTCCTCGTCTTTCCAGGCTTAAATTTAGTTCTCCGCCTTCCTACATCAAACGGCACATTTCTCCTTATACATCCTTGTATGTAATTGCACATAAAAATGTGTACATTAGGATAAATTCACACTAAAGTACTGGTGGGTTTTCATTTTCAAAGTAAACAAATAATCAAACCACAAACCGATATGCAATTGTAGAGAACTGAACTTAAAATTGGGGGGAAAGTTGATGAACTGCGAAAAGCTGAAAAATGGAGAGATTTTTCAATTTCTGTTCAAAACAATTCTTGGTAATGGAGCACCTTCCCTGAGAGGAAAGGCAAAAATGTTGTGGGTTTTTTTTTGGGGGGGGGTGTTAAGAAAGAAGATGGCTAGAGGGATGATGTGACAGAAAATTATAAAGTTATGCCTGGTGTGAAGAAAGTGGCTAGAGAGTCAATTCTTCCCAGCTAGGCCTGTTCACTGTGAGAGGAAGAAGACACCTAGAACCTTTTTGAAAACAGCAAAACCTTCCCTGATCATGTACAGCTCAAAGTGCTACTGCCTTCTCTATTCATAGGGCTAGCAGGAGACTATTACTGACATAGAGGAAAAACAACTAGCACTACATGGGGCTTTTCTTTTATTGCTCCAAAGCGAATATAGAGTACATGCATCCACAAGTGGTGAATTAGTTTTCATGACACATTTCAGCTCCTCTCACTACACACTGGTCTGTCCTGGCCAACAGTTTGGGAATAAATGGGTTACAGGGCCAAATTTGGTGCAGATGACCCAATCTGGGGTGTCAGGCTTGAGGGTTACTGGACAATCTACTGGTCCAGGTTTTGTTTTACTTTTTACAGCAGGACAATTTATAACACTGAATCATGACTGTGGTCATTATCATGAACATATCCATCCATCCGCATACACCCATGAGAGAGAGAGAGGAATCATGCAGGCAAATAAAGAATCAAAATCTTGAAATTGACTACAAAGGCAACTGAAAAATAGAACAAATGGATGGTTAGATGTGCCTGGTCAGGAATTTTATGTAGCACAGAGCCACCCCCAACTGGTTCACTTCCACTGGCAGTGGCTCTCTAAGGCAACAAGCAAAGGTCTTGGGTCTACCTAAGAACCATTTTTTAATCACTGATGCAAGGGACCATCTTCCTGCTACACAGCCAATAATCCAATAATAATGATATTGTTTAGGGAAGTTTTTAATGTTTGATGTTGTCGCTTTTTATTATTAATATTCTGTTGGGAGCTGCCCAGAGCCAGGGGCGGAGGAAGGGGGTGCGGTGGCTGTGGTCCGCCCCATGTGTCACCACCGGGGTGTGTGTGACAAAACGCTGGGTGGCACTCATTGCGGGGCCTGCAGCGTGCCTGAGCCACACATCTCTCCTGGGAAAGACGTGGTGGCTGGGGCGTCCGCAGGCTTGACGCTGCCCAAACGGTCCGCCCGCTGCCTCGACATCCAGCTGTAGGGTGGCTGTGTGTGAGGAGACAGGCAAATCCCTATAGATGGTTTGCTCCGCCCTCACCCCACCCCTATGGGTGGCTTGCCCTGCCCCTGGTGCCCTGCCCCAGGCGCCTGAGCAGCTTCCTCCGTTGCTGCCCAGAGTAGCTGGGGAAACCCAGCGAGATGGGTGGGGTATAAATAAATAAATTATTATTATTATTATTATTATTATTATTACATGGAAATCTATTTTCTAGATTTCATGTATAACACCACATTCAGCTATAAGGTTCCCTATGTGCTGGCAGGATATCAGGTTGAGTTATTTCACTGTGTGGAATTTATTACAATTGAGAAATGTAACTGATATGTTGTTTACAGCCAGTAGAAGCTGAGCACCGTACAAAAATCTTGGTCCCCCCCCCCCTCAAACTAACTACATTTCTTGTGATATAATCTTTTAACAGAAGGGTAGCGTAAAGTGCCGATTGATTCTAACATGCTGTTTTTATAGCTAGGCAAGTGTTAATATTTATTAGATCCATCACCTTTAGTTGCCCAAAGAGGAACATTACTCTTGTTAGATACGGTTATGAGCGAGAAAGAAGCCTGCAGAATACATATTAAGGAATACATGGCTGAGAATTTTCTACAGCTGTTAGTAGGCAGGCACTATAAAGTAACACTATGATGCCAATGATTCTTTGGAAAGCTGTATGCGATTATATATTGTGGCCTATTCATACACTTGGAAAACTTTGTGCATTCAAATCCTGGATCTGCCTGTCATGCTTCCAGATTCCTCAACAAACATAGCATTAAATGCATATAAACAGTCATATCCATGCCCAATACATATAATATTTTATTCTCTCTCCCTCTCTATGGGTCCCACTCTAACACACATAAAGACCTTTAAAATCTATCATTTCTCTATTTGCATGCTGCCTTTCCACACAAAAATATGCCCAAAAAGCAATTTACACGTGTAGGAATAATTTCATAGTAATAGCAGTAATAAACAGCAGCGTATAGCTAACAGTATACTAAAGGCAACATTTCCAAATAAGTTTAGCAACTTTGTACCTCTTGACAGCAACAAAAATAACAAGGGAGTTTGAACAGTTTCAACTTGGTCCTAGGCTTCACTGCATTAAATCCTTCTGTATCCTTATATATATTGCAACACAGTGATACCTCGGAAGTTGAATGGAATCCATTCTGGAAGTCTGCTTGACTTCCAAAGCATTCGGAAACCAAGTCATGGCTTCTGCCTGGCTTCAGGAAGCTCCTGCAGCCAATCAGAAGCCATGTCAGACATTCAGATTCCAAAGAATGTTCGCAAACTGGAACACTCACTTTCAGGTCTGCGGCATTCGGGAGCCAAAACGTTCAACTTGCAAGGTGTTCAGGATCCAAGGTACAACTGTAGCAGTATAGAAGCTTGGCTTTCTCCTTGATTTCACTCTCTCATTCCCTTGCCACCCAGTCTGTCACCAAACCAGTTTTACAACTTTCCAGCCTCCCTGCCAGTCCCCTTGGCAAAAAATAATAAGAATAAGAATTCCTCCATCACCTCTTGCCTTGACTACTGCAATCTTCTCTCTAGCCTTGGTCCACCCACTCTTTCTTACCGCCTTCCAAGCAGCTCTTGCATGTCTACCTTGGGTAACATTTTGGATCACTGAAACTTTCACAAGATGAAAACAGCTCCTAGATTAGCTTTCAACAGCAAATAGATAGGGATCCCTTAAGAAATGCAATATTTGCAAATTCTGATTGGACCAGAACTAACAACCCCACTTTGTATCGGGCTGGGGAGGGGGGACTGTCAATTCGGCAGAGGTGTTTCTCTGCTGAGACCTGCTATACCCTATAACTGAGTGACACTAGAATAATTTTCTGTCAGTACAGAGCTCTGCCGTATTCTACCCGCCGAACATGCGGGCAACTGAAAGTGCTTCTGCCCAGATATCTACAGAAGAAGAAGAAGAGTTTGGATTTGATATCCCACTTTATCACTACCTGAAGGAGTCTCAAAGTGGCTAACATTCTCCTTTCCCTTCCTCCTCCACAACAAACACTCTGTGAGGTGAGTGAGGCTGAGAGACTTCAAAGAAGTGTGACTAGCCCAAGGTCACCCAGCAGCTGCATGTAGAGGAGTGGAGACGTGAACCCAGTTCACTAGATTACGAGTCCACTGCTCTTAACCACTACACCACACTGGCTCTCACAGAACAATTGGTGCAAAGCTCCAAGATGAGGACTTTGGGGGTGGTGAAGTGCTAAGTCATTGGATCCTGGTCCAGGCACTGCTACCATGTGATGGCATCAGCCCAGATTTGGGCTTGATTGCTGCACCAGTTCCAGGCTGCTACAGCAGTTTGCCTGCATGCCACCTTCCCCCCTGATCTGTGTGGACTGCAGGACTGCAGTTGCAGCAGTGGGCCCACTGCTCCATTAGCCGCTGCAGGCAGTGGCCATGGTTAGGATTTGGTATTTACTGGCTTTCATACTTTCCAATTTACTTTCACAATTCGTGGTTCCAAAAAGTATAAATAATTTTCTTTAGCATGTGCCTTTTAGGAGAGAATGCACTTTGAAATGCATAGCTGGAGGCAAAATGCTTTAGAATGATTAATTTAAGTATCTATTTAAATGTGATTTGGGGAAAGCATTTGCATTTATTGATCCAATCATTGAATATTATGGGTAACCATTTCTTTTGCAAAAAATAAATTTAGTATGAATATAAACAACAACAACATGAAACCAAGTATGGTCATTAATGCCATGCTCTTATTTTGCTTTCAAGGATCAATTAATAACATTCTTTTGTAAAGTAGTGCAGAAGCAGAGTGGAATGGGCTTAAGGATGAACACATGTAGAAATGATGTGAACAGAGTGATTCATCCATCTCTGGAAATAAGATAGAAACTGGTTGGTGAAGGCTACGCCTGTTCTCCAGTGACACAAATCACTGAGATTCAAGCATGCACCTATCCATATTTTCCTATTCTGAATTCTGTTTCTGAACATCATCAGTTTGTTTTATAAGGACTGGATGCTCTCTTTACACACACACCCATCTGAGAGGCACTAGCGAACAATGGCTTTGCTTGCATTAGCATTAATTAACTGCAATGCTAGCTATTAGCTTAATACAAGATAGGCATCTGCTTTATGTTCTTCATACTGCCCCCTTCATCTTGTTCCACCTCATCACATCGATGATAAGTGATTTATGTTACTCCTCATTGCCTCTTTAATGACAATTAGCAGTGCAATGTTGAGCAGCATTGAGCAAAAGACCCAGTCCATTAACATTCTCTCAATCCACATCTAACAGTATGTGTTCAATTCTCATAGTATTTCCCCCTTTTCCCAGTGTTCAGGCATGAGTGTTGTTACTTATGTAGTCAAAATGGCATCACTCATGCACAAGGTCTCATTTTTGCAAACCTTATCCTCAGTTTGCCACACAAGTCTTCAGAAATGTTCACCAGGATCTAAGCGTGCATTTCTCCTAACATACTTTTTTTTTTTGCAACTCCCTCCAATATACTCATTTTTGCAAGCAATTCCACCTAATATAGGAGTGGGGAACCTCCCCCCCCAGATGTTGCTGAACTACAACTCCCATTTGCCTTGACTATCAGCCACACAGGCTGGGTTGTAGTGTCAGCAACATCTGAAAAGCTGAAAGTCCCCAACCCCTGCCTTAATATAATTCATCTTTGTGTATTACTTTCACCAATATGTACATTTTCACACACACTTCAGAGAAGTGTGGATTTTAAAGGACAGCTGTGTTTTGGTTTGCACATTGCTTTGGGAAGTGCAAGGTGAGCTAGCCTCACCTTAAAATACCAAGCAAACCAAATTCTGCCTTCATCACCAATGCACAAGAGGGAGATATCTTTGTGACTTCAGGTTAAGAAGAAGAAAACACTAAGGAAGGAGAAGAGAACCCTCAAAACTTTGCAAGGAGGACAGAGCATACTTGGTGGCCCCATGAAATGCTGCTTGATTCTTTTAGTTTGGGAGGGGGGAGAGACCAGGCTAGATGGATTAGACAAGTACTGTGGAGAATCATAGAACTGCAGAATTGGAAGGGACCACAAGGGCCATTTAATCAAACCTTCTGCAGTGCAGGAATCTTTTTGCCCAACATGGGGCTAAAAGCCATGACCATGAGATTAAGAGTCTCATGTTCTACCAGCTGAGCTTTACAGCTGACTGATCGGAACAGAAGCACTTAGTGATACAGCACACATTATGGGCAGGGGCGGAGGAAGCGGGGCGGTGGGGGCGGTCTGCCCCGGGTGTCACCTCTGAGGGGGGTGACAAAATGCCAGGTGGCACCCACTGTGGGGCCTGCAGCACACCCGAGCCACGCATCTCTCCTGGGAGTGACGCGGTGGCTTGGGCGCCCATAGGCTCCTTGCTGCCCCAAACGGTCTGCCCGCTGCCTCCCCCTCAGCTGTAAGGCGGCTGAGAGGGACGAGGCAAGCAGACTCCTCGGAAGTCCCGTGGAGTGTCCTGCCCTGGCTGACTCCACCCCTGCAGGTGGCTGGCCCCGCCCCTGGGCGCAGGACATGCATGTAGCCCCAGGCGCCTGATCAGTTTGCTCTGTCGCTGGTTATAGGGTCCCCTTGTTCTGTTTCTGTGGCTCAATTTCTGCCATGTACTTATTTAAAGCGCCTTTACCCCACTCATCATCCAAAACAGCTCTGAGAGTGCTCACGGTTCTCCAAGCTGTATGAATTACCTCCAGACTCCCCCCCCCCGTTTTAGTTTAAAGGATAGTTAGAGAAAATCGCTGACCTACTTCCACCCCATATAATTTACATTCAAGCATCTCAAGTGGATGCCGCTGGCTCAGCTGCTAAATTTTATCATCATTAGGTTGCAAAGATAATTTCTTTTGTGGTTTGGGGATTTGATCATGTCATGGAAGTCGACTCCCTTTGAGCCCAATTTTAGATGCAATTTGGGGAAGATGTAGATCCCCGATTCTCAAACTTTGTGCGCTTCTCTCTCTCTCTCTCTCTCTCTCTCTCTCTCTCTCTCTCTCTCTCTCCCCCTTTCACCCTGAGAGGTTTGCTTGCTCAGTGACATTGATCTTAAAAACCCAGTAGCTGAGAGGCTTACAGAGGCAGCCTGGGCCAATATTCTTTATTATATCTGGAAGAGTGTCAAATAGATTTGGTTTCCTTTTTTATTTTTTTGTCCCTTTTAGTATTCTGCTTTGTCTGGACTGCTGATTATATATTTAACATTCAGTTCCAGCTGCCAGCTGCTTATATTGAATATACATAAGCGAGTCAGAACACCACACAACAAAGTCTAGAAGAATCAATATCAGAATCTAAGAACTGATTCATACTTCCGTAAAAGAAGAAACTTGATAAGTTTAATATTCTTCTCCCTCCCCTACTACTTGTGACAAGTTGAACTCATGGCATTCCCCTGTAGAGAACATCAGTGGCTTCTAGTAGTCCTGAAGGAAACCCATGAATTCTACTTCTTGTGAGATACCAAAAGCCATTCCTCCTTTCACAGTTTCTTTGAAGGTATGAACAGTGTCAGCTGAGTTCAGGGAAAACTAGAACACTGATTGCTAAACTTTGCTGTACTGCAGAACACCGTGTTTCTTTGCTTGTTCTCTGTTAATCACCATATTCTCTTATTATGTGGCTGACAATGAATCAGAATCACAGAATTGTAGAGGTGGAATACAGGGATATGCAGCTATCTCATCGCAGTGTTTCAAGAAACATCCAATTGTTGGACAGGAGTAGCAACACTTTACTTTTCCAGGTGCTCTTGTGTTCAGTAGAACTTAATCTGAGTGAATTGATGTCGAAATCTTTCACAGTTCTCCCAGTGCTGATGCAGACATAGCAATGGAACTCTTAACTAGGGATAACCAACATGGTGATGCCCTCCAGATTTCTGGACTAGAAATCTCATTGCACCTAACTATTTAACATCATGGCTAGGGCTGCTGAGAAATCTAGTCCAAAATACCTGGAGGACCCTCTCTACCAATCCCTGGCTTAGTTATTTAGCATTGGCTGGGATAACTGCTGAGACAACACTTAAACATGGGTTATGCTGATGAGAGAAGGAACACAAAATTCCATCCTCTCTTTCTTAACACCCCAGCCCCTATGTGGCAGACATATAATAAGAAAACACAATAGGCTGCCAAAACATACAGACCAGACTAATAGCCCACAAAGCAATCAATTATAGGTAAAAAGGTAAAGGTAAAGGACCCCTGGATGGTTAAGTCCAGTCAAAGGTGACTCTGGGGTGCGGCATTCATCTCGCTTTCAGGCCGAAGGAACCAGCATTTGTCTGCAGACAGCTTTCTGGGTTATGTGACCAGCATGACTAAACCACTTCGGGCATAACGGGACACCATGAGGCAAGCCAGATAGCATGGAAATGCCATTTACCACTGCAGCAGTACCTATTTATCTACTTGCACTGGCATGCTTTCGAACTGCTAGGTCGGTAGAAGCTGGGTCAGAGCAATGGGAAGATCACTCCTTCACAGCGACTTGAACTGCTAACCTTCTGATCAGCAAGCCCAAGAGGCTCAGTGGTTACACCACAGCGCCACCTGGGTACCATCAATCAATTATGACCTTATAACAATGCAGTGTTTGAAGGACTAATATGTAGAAACTATTACTGTTTGAGTCTCATTCAAATAAATTATTTGTAGTTTTGGTACATCATTACCTGCATCAACTCTTTAAACAAAATAAACTGCTTTTTTGTAGTTCACTTTACATACGGGAAGAGGGGCAGTGAAGGTACTGCAGTTTAACAACAACAACAACAACAAAACCCTATGCATTGTCCCAAAGAGGCATTAATTTCAAGTACATTTGTTGGACCCAAGACCATGCTTTCACAAAACTAATTTAAAGTTCCAGAGATTTTTGCAATTCCAGATGAGCCCAAATTAGTTTAGCACTTGGCTGTTTTGTGTATCAGCCCAGCTCTTGTCCCATGTCACATAAATTACATATAAGCAGGGAGATACTAATTTTTGCATGTGTGAGTAATTATTTTAAATTCTTTACCACTTTTATGCAGCTTGATGAAAATGAACATTTTAAAGGAAAAATGTAAGTAGTAATTATTTAATTTTCCTGTTTTCTGACATTTGGGGTGGCTATATACTTATACTTACAAACGACAACAGAATCCACACTTTCTTCTGTATGTATTTATATTGCAAATGCATTTTGATGTAGATAGTCAAGAACGGTGGGAAAGTAATATATTGAGTCTGAAAAAATTCTAGTTAGCTAAAAGACATTCCGCAAGGGGTGAAAAATCTCTGAAGAGGTTTATTCAACCATGCATACTTCAGTTGTTACTTCTACAGCACATTACCCCCAAACAATTTCTCAGCCTCCGTGAGTACATGAGGTTCAGCTACCAGAGCTTACTAAATATTTGATCCTAATTAGACCTAATGATCATGTTTGTTTCTCTCCGCCTGTGATTTTGCAGAGGCAACCTTTGAGTTAATCCTGAGGACCTGATGTGGGGTGTAAGCATTGTTGAATGGGTCAGGAACAGTGACCAGACTGCAGTGAAATTCAACATGTAAGTAAGAAGAAAGTCTGACACGCTCACAATTACTTGAAAGAAGAAGAAGAGAGAACCTCAAAAATGAAGAAATGAGTTAAGCAGGAAAGTTATAAGGGCCAAGCTCCTTTAGGACATTTGGAAGTTACGTAAAATCATTTTGAAAGAAGTTCAGATAAATCGTGTACCGCAGATCAGGAAAGTTACACACCAAGTACAAGAAGATGCCAGAATGGTAAATGAGCGAAGTCAAGGAAGGAATGTTATTGCTGTTAATGTGTTTTGTAAGCTTCTTTGAGTAACTCATTTTTGGAGGGGAAAAGTGGACTGTAATTTTTGTGTGTAAGTGGTATAAAATAACAATAGCAAGAATTATTCCTTTAAAAAGTATATTGCTAAAAAAAAACACCCCACTGGCTTCTGAGAAACATCTGGCTGGTTATTATGGGGCTGAAAAAGATATCAGACTAGATGATGCTTGGTCTGCTACAGCAAAGCTCATCTTATGTTCTGGTGGAAATCAATTAGTAAGAAGAAGTTAGTTACCAGCTAATCTTTTGATAATTCAAATACCCACATAATACTTGAATATTTTTGACAACATGACAAATAGAAGTTCTTTTGGGTGGCATGAGAATTTAACCAGAAATACAGCACAGGCAAAGAGGTTAAAATTCACTTCCACCAGCACTTCAGTCCTGATGTAAGTATCACACACTGTAGCAGCAACAACAATATGGAACATCCTATTAACAAATCCTGCATTACATCCATTTTGGCTCTTGGCCTCACATATCTGCACAGAAGGAAAAACCACTGTTTTGCAATGTGCCAGAAAGAAGCATTTAGGAAAAGAGGAGGAGAAGTAACACTTGCATGATTTGAAAAGCAAGAGTTAGCTGTGGCCTTGTGAAGATTGATTAATTTTCATCAGAAACAAAAAGATTACTAGATAAGACAAGGAAACCCATCAGGCAAAGAGAACACGAGCAATTTGCTTCTAGCTTGGCTTAGTCAGCACTATAAAATATTGATGAATACTGCTGCTTGAAACAGCATCTTGTAGTGAGGATAGTGCTATTACTTTGAACTTTATCCACTGGTGACTTTAGTAATATAAAGTAGGAAAGATGGTTTTATAGAAGTAATGCACTTTTTTCCCAAGGAGAGTATATTTACTTAATATCAAAGGAACATGAAGGCATGCCCTTTCAACATCCAATTTTTTCCATGATCTTTACTGTGCAACTTGAAATCTACACCAGTCAAATTTAAAATTTACAGCATTTGATTTGAGGAATTTGTGGGCCTCCTACATTCTATAAGTGAAATAAACTTAGTAATACCATATAAAATTATCACTATTACATCTGATGACCTAAAACTCAGAGCTATAGCTCAGAATTGAAAAAACGCATGTCTTTGCACGGAAAAGGTCCCATGTTCCCTGAATCTCAAGGTAAAGGATGTTGGGAAACAGAGCTCAGAATCAGCAATGCCTAATACCCTAAAGCAGGTCCCCTCAACCTGGTGCCCTTCAAATGTTTAAAACTAAAACTCCCATCGATGCCTACCAGCATTGGCAATGGTCAGGGATGATGGGATTTATAAGCTGGATCTACACTGATCTGTAAAAACGCTGTAAAAATGTAATATAGCACTCAATGCAGTCTTCCGTTGCTGACAGATTGCTGCTGTACAGTGCCCTCTGGTGTACAGTGCCCTCTGGTGTCACATTTTAATAACACATTTTAACATTATAACCAATCAGTGTAGATTCGTCCATAGTCCAAAAGATGTGGAGGGCACTAAACTGGGAAAGGTTGCTATGGAGAGCCTGACAGTTGAAGTAAACAGTTCTCAACTTGATGAACCAGTGATCAAGCTTCATAAAGCCAGCTTCAAACTCACAAAATTAAAACCACGTGCTTCTCAGAGAATAGTAGTGCTCTTGTAGTGTCTCAATTAATTGTACACATCAGCCTTCCTCAACTTGATGCCCTTCAACCTAGTGCTGCACTCCCTTTCAGTATAAGATCTCCATATAATTATTTCATATTTTTATGCTGGATGTCTCTGCATTGTTCTTTCTGTTGTGGGCCTCCCACTTTCAAGTTATGCCTATTTTGACAAGCCAGTGTTGCTTCTGCATTTGTAGGTCCATGATCACCAGCTGCCATGGACCAAGGGGTGCCTATGGTTGAAGTTAAACAATATGGTTGTTCATGGCTACAGACAGAGATTTGCCAGGCCATAAATTGCACAACCTGCTATCATTTACAATGTTATGTCGATAGACAAGAAGTGGCTTAGCTGCCAACAGACTTTCGGAACATCTGTTTGCCCTTAGGTAAATGAAATGCAATGACTGGATGCGCATGGGGTCACGTACCAATATAATACAAACCCAGCATAAGGTACTAAAAATACTGCTTGAATATTCTACTTTCACTCCCTCTTGTCAGTTTCAGTCACCAAGCTGTGAGGCTTATCACTGGGAAGAGCTCTCTACAGCACAGCATGCATTTTAGCTAAATGAGAAGAAACTGCCACACTTTGTCAGATCTGAAAGTACTGAGTTGTATAATTGTTAAGTACACATTCTTCTACTTTAAGGCTAACAGAAACCTATGGCTGTCACAAGAAGAGGCTTACTTTCCTAACAGACTGAATGTTTATTAAATATCAGGAACAGATGAGGCTTTTTATATATACAACTGCATTAAGTCAATTCCTTAAAAGTTTACACTGCATTGATGCAGCAGGTACAACCGTTTCAGATCTTTAGGTATTTGACAGCAAATCATGCACAGGGCTTACATAGTGCTTTTCAACATTCACACATACACATATCAGTAATTCTTACAATACATCTGTGAGATAGATTAATAAGTTTATCTCAATACTGTATCTGTGTGTTTGTGTGTGCGCAGGGTGGCAATTAAGAATGAAAGTTCATGGATGAGCCATTAGGCTGGATTCAACTAAGTTGTTGTACAAGTGGAACAAGGGCCACTTGTGCAATGAGATTCCCCTCTCTCCTCTCCTTGTGCCCTCTAAGCCTGCTATGGAGGTGTAATGGTTCTAGGGGTTGCTTGTGCGTATGTTGTCACCACACCTGGCTGGGTTACCTGGGTGAACCCTTTCTGTCTGGACAGCCACCCATCCGTGGCTGTCTCAATCGCTGGCAGAATCCGTCAGTGGGCGTTTCTTGAACTTCTTCCAGCAAAGAAGTTATTTGACGCCGAGTCTCCTCCTACTCTCCCTGCGCGGAAGTCTTCTGCGCAGGGAGGGTGTGGGCAGCGGAGGACCAGTGCTCTCCCCACTGGTCTCTGGTGAGGAGTCCTGGAGCCCCCTCGCCGATTCCCCCATCTGCCCCCCTTCTCCACTGGTGCTACGCTGATTTCCTTCCCCAGCAGATGGGCTGCCTCTCTCCCTACTGGGACCCTCTCCGGCATCCCTCTGGAGCCTTCCCTCCGCCTCTGGCTCCGATGGCAGTTCCCTGACAGGAGGGTTGGGGGAAAACCCAGGTTTGGGGGCATGGTGTGTGTATGGGGGGGGGGAGGATGGGGAAAACTCCATTGTGCAAGTAGACCTCATTTCACCTGTGCATATCCCACTTAATACTCCATTTAATTATTTAAAAATAATAATAGCAGCAGGAACTGAAGTTGGATCAGGGCTTGGTGAGAGCTTTAACTCTTAGTCTACACCCTTACCTACCCTCTAGACAACTACACCAGTCACACCCCCTGACCGACATGCTGTCACAGTCAGTCTTAGGAGGGTCTATGTGCATGCAGATGTAAGCAGGGCTCACTCCATGAGGAAAGAAACCCACGCTGATCAGCATTCATGGCCCTGTGTAAGGGGCATTGCCCTCATACATCCACACAGTCAGACACAAATTTCCCCTTTGGCTGGTGGGGGGCATAGCCAATGTGCACACAGGTGTCTGTGGGACGGGGCTTGGTTGCTTTTACATACGAGGTCCCCTCTTGCATTCACCCTGAATGCCTGAAGGCAGCTACGATAAGGTGTGGGAAGCTGAAGATCCTTTAGATGACAAGTGGGTTTCATATTTTGAATTTTGTGGCTCCCACTGTTAAGTGGTGCAAACAACTCAGCTAAGTCCTATCCGTATCTTAGAAAGAAACTATCCAGTGCTGACCAGACAGCAGCACTAACATTGTACTATGTAGGTGCTGCTAAAAGTAGTGCCAGTGTTGCCGAAAGCACACACAGTATTGAACAGGGTGATTTAGATGCAGTATGGATCATTTTCAACAAGCTTTGCCCATGCTGATGCACACATACCATAATGCAACGCCATGAATAATGGCTCAGAGATTTACCAGCCTTCCCTGACATTCCATTGTTTCTTGTGAGACGTCTATGGTGTGTGTGTGTGTGTGTGTGTGTTTATTAAGGGTTTGCTGTACAAATCTTTCACATGTATGAGAATTAAAAATAAAAAATTTAAAAATCCTGTAAAACTATCTACAAACCACAGCACACTTTGGAGACAGATATTCTGACAAGATTATTAATAATAAAAAAACTGCTTAAGAACTACTGTTGGGTGAGACCTTGTATTTATACGTGTGGAAACAGGATACTTTCAGAGAGTATCTAGGTGGTGTGTTGTTTTTTTTAAATGAACCCAGTTCTGTCATTCTTAATGTCAGCTAAATCAATTGACTCTTTGTGGAATCAGGTGGTAGGCAGTATAAGGAGGTTCAAAGCACAAGGTTCTGTTTTAACAGGTGTGCTTTTACCTATTTTATGATCCCCAGAAAGCGGGGTTTTCCCAATTTTGTATTAACCTTAGAGGGTTCAAAATTATTTATGGGGTTATTCACTGTTTAAGGCGAAATGGCAGCTGTTTCATGAATAAGGAAATATTTAAGGGAAAACAGGGCCATTCAGACAGCTGCGTTAATCATAGGCGCCGACTCCATGGGGCTTGAGGGGGCCCGAGCCCCCTCAAAAATTCGTTTGGGGGGGCTCCGCCCCCCCAATAATCTCCGGCGCCCCTCCAGCAGAGCGCCATCGCCGCCCCTCCCCCAGCCCAAAATGCACAGGGAGGGGCGGGCTGCATGCCTCCTGCCCTCCCTCCCGAGCAAAAGCTCCACCCAATTTCCTTTGGAGCTGATTAATAGGCGCAGCACGCTCTCCCCTATTCGCTCACGAGGAGGCGGCGCCACTTTATTTGCATATTCATGAGCTTATTTATTATTCATGAGCTTTCCCGGGCCCCCCCAATATTTTTTATAAGTCCGCGTCCCTGGCGTTAATGCACCAATAACCACAGTGATGTTTCATGGAGGATAACATGCCCAGCGTGGCCCAGTGGTCGACGATATTGACATAAGGCAATGTGTACAACTCACATTTGTAGGTAATCTAAGGCCCTTTTTTACAATATTGAAGCAGTGCAGGAATCATATCTCCACAGCTCTTTCCCCCACCTTTTTAACATTTGGAAGCTCAGACTCACATAGGGTGTGGGTGTGTTCCAGTTGTGTAAGACTCTTTTGTAAGAGAGGGCAGTGACTAGATGGGAAGGACTGTGTGACTGGCCACACACACTAGTGGTTCTGGCTTCCAAACCAGCATGGAAATGGCATAGAAGGAAGTTTCTGGGAAGAGACTCTTACGGCGTAAGACTTATGCTGGTGTGAGAGATCTCTCGCTCTGTTTAAAGGAGAAACAAATATCATTTTGACCGTATTTAGCAACATGATTTGTCTGCCAGGCAATTTTGTTCATTAAACAAATGAGCACTCCTGTTTCCACAATTCAGCACTTAAAAAAAAGAAATTATATAAAATATTTCCAAATATATGTTATTATATTAATGCATTGCTATGTGTTCACCATCATTTTGCAAGAACAATTGTATGCACCAAATTTAAAGTTAAGTCCATTGGCCAGTCTATGGGAAATTGAAATGGTTCTACCAGAACAAATGTATTTTTAATGCTCAGCTACTTCGTTTAGACAAATATGAATGATAATTTAATGATTTAATGAGAGGCTAACATTTGAAGACCTACAAACCTTGGAGAGACAATTAGCACTGTGCTTTCAGGGAGTGATTTTTAGAAGTGCTGGATATAACCTTTGCACAGTGAGGCATGAACAAGCTTAGCACTTGCTGTGAAACAGCACAACAGCATCCACAGAGAACTACTGTATGTTAACCTTTAAAATGAGTTTTACAGTGCAATCCTTTACATGCCTACTCAATAGTAAACCCCAGTGAATGCAACGGGCTTACTCCCAGAGTAAGGTAAAGATAAAGGACCCCTGATGGTTATGTCTAGTCAAAGGCGACTATGGGGTGTGGCACTCATCTCGCTTTTCAGGCCGAGGGAGTCGGTGTTCGTCCAGAGACAGCTTTCCAGGTCATGTGGCCAGCATGACCAAAACGCTTCTGGTGCAACGGAACACCGGGACGGAAACCAGAGCATAAGGAAACGCCGTTTACCTTCCTGCCACAGCAGTACCTATTTACCTACTTGAACTGGTATGCTTTCAAACTGCTAGGTTGGCAGGAGCTGGGGCAGAGCAACGGGAGCTCACTCCACCATGGGGATTCGAACCGCCGACCTTCCGATCGGCAAGCCCAAGAGGCTCAGTGGTTTAGATCACAGCACCAGCCACATCTCTCTACTAAAGGTAAAGGTACTCCCAGAGTAGTAGGTATAGGCCTGAAGCCTTAAAGATGTCTTCAGGTGTTCACATGAATGTTCAAAGGGTGGACAGGAGAATGCATGCAAAGCTGCTGCCCACATCAATGTGTGTACTGCTTCCCTCTCAGTTCCTGCCTGAGTGCAAGTAGAACCATCTATGTGATCAGGGACCCTGGTAAAGTAAGATCCCTGATAATGTAAGGTGTTCTACCCACTATTTGCAGACCTTCCCCACTCAATGTAGGGAAAGTCCAGGACTGAGGGTGTGGGACAAGAAGCAAGGGGATGTTGGGGGCAGCACCTATGCCCCATCCACAGATATAGCATTCATATGCTGAGGCAAAAGCCTGAACACACCCTTAGTTAAACACACATGGCTTCCTGAAAACAACATTAAGAGAAAAAACAGAGCTCCAACAGAAGGCTTCATCTGAACATCTGTGGACTGGAAACTGTTTTCTTAAGAAGATCCCCCCCCCTTTTTACTTTTGTAACTCAATCTATTTTGCTCCTCATTTACTACAAATATACAGCCTAGCTCTCACAACTATGTAATTTTCACTGCTGTTTAAAAGACTTTGCATAGGAGGTGAATGAGTAGGAATAAACTGTGGGCGCACTCTGGTTTCAAAACGAACTGTAGCTCTGCTACTGATTCAGCGTAGTGTGAATCATACACTTGAGTATCTACTAATGAGGATATGCAAATAAAAATATTTCAGACCTGCTATGCTAGAATCAATGTAGACAAGAGGCGGTTCTGCTCTGTGCAGAGGGGAACTGGGATTATGCTCATGTCTTCTTCTGAACCTGGGTAGGTGGCGAGGCTAAGTCTCAAAAAGTGGGGCCAAAAGTAGGATATGTACAGCAACCGACTACCCAGAAACAAGAAGTCAGAAGCCCAGACAAATAGGGTGTGGTCTAGACATTATTTCCATCACTGAAAACCCAGAGAGTGATTCAGCTGAACACCATCCCTCTGCATTCTTTCTCTCTGTGTTATTTCTAGATATGCCGCAGAAAGAATTAAGAAATGAGGAGGGTGTGCGTGTTGACAAATGTACAAGAAAGTGCCTAACTAATGAGCTGAAAAGCAATTCCTCAATAACCCTAGATGAAGAGAAAAACAATACTCTCTTACAATACGCCTGTCACAATACCAATTCATATTCATTCATTCTCATTCTCATTCTCTCTTCCATACCAGCTGTCAGGGAGTGGCAGGATGATGAGTGTGCACTAGGGGGAGGGAGGCTGGAGTGTGACTTGGGAGAGGGAGTCAGTGATTTGTGAGGAACTGGACTGGCCAGGAGACAAGAGTCAGAGGGTAGGAAGTTTCAGAGCTTGAGCGTGGAACAAAGAATGGGTGAGAAGAAGAGGAGGACGAAGAGGCAAGTCAGGCAAGTGAAAGACCAGGTGCTTCCTCACCTTCTCTTGAACCACTGGTTCCAAGAACCAGGAGGGGATTTAAAAGGGATAAGCAGGGGAAGCTTTCATGTAGGTGTAGTTTCCAGTTATAAACAGCCTGTTGGGGGAAGGTACATAAACTGGTGGAGGGGGAGTGGTCTCCTGCTCCATAGAGCATGGACCTAGGAATTTCTAAACCTGTCCTGGCGACAGAGGGCATTACCCACTCACCCCGATTCTTGAAGGTGGATAAGCTGCCTAAAGGTTTTAAAGGTAGCATGAGGGCTCAAGCAGTCATTTCTTTGTCTTTAGCCCCATTGAACCAAAGAGGAGGATAGAATATATATATTTTTTTAAGGAAGAGATATCCAGGGCTCAATAAAACAACACACAAATTCACTAAATAAATTCATTAATAATAAGGAACTTGTCAGACTAAAAGAAAAACCAGCTGAGGCTGTAGGATGCCTACAAAACTGAAACGCACTCATACCTTGATCCTAAACAAGTGTAATCAGAAGTCAGTCCTATGCAAGCACTTACTCCAAATTACTAAAAACTTCAAGCTCTAAGTAAGTGAATATGTCAATTTTGGCTTCTCTCGGTTTCTCACTTTTCCATTCTTGAGTTCTGTTTTCCAAATTTCCATATCTCACAAAAAATTAACAACAGTTGAGTGCAAATTTCTCCTAATAGACACATTTTGTATACAATTTTGCCAA
Source organism: Podarcis melisellensis (assembly GCF_964234715.1). Classification (NCBI taxonomy): domain Eukaryota; kingdom Metazoa; phylum Chordata; class Lepidosauria; order Squamata; family Lacertidae; genus Podarcis; species Podarcis melisellensis. The sequence goes on from NC_138541.1 coordinate 50,724,821, forward strand.
ATATACATTTATTTTGCCAAGAATTTTCCCCAATACAATGTATGAATGTACGTTATCTTCACCAATATATACATTTTATCCAAGTATATGCATTTTTGTACATGTCATTTGGCTAGAAAAGTGCCTTGCAAAATTTGGAGGTGTGCAGTTTTCTAGGCTGCTTCTGTTTTGGTTCATGTATTGTTTTAGATAGTGCAGATTTGGCTAGCTTAATCTTTAAAGACAAAATGAATCAAACATCTCCCCCATCCCTACTTTGTGATTTATAAAACGCACAGGTGTGAAGCCCCAAGAGGTGTTTCAGATAGATAGGTAGATAGATAAGCAAGCAAGCAAGAAGCAAAGTGAGTGACTATTTTAAATGAAGCACCAGCAAAGAGATGGAGTTGTGTAAACTATTCCCTCACTGCTTACCGGCTCCAAATCCCACAGCTCCAAAACACACAATTGCTTTTCCCTTATGGCACTCCAAACATGTTTCATTAGCTTTGTTTATTAATTCCCAGCTTCTCCATTTCCAAGTTTAGTGCCATTCGTTTAGTTTATTAATTTAATCCATTCTATATAAAAAACACCCAGAGCAGTTTACAATAAATAAAAACAGAAATAATATTTGTTTTCAACTCCAACCCAGCTGGGGAATGTGCTTTCCTTGTATGCATTTTAAGAAAGTCACTCCAGTGAATTCATAACACACATTTGATCTGTAACATATAGCTTACCCCTTAAAACCAAGAGATTTCCCTTCTTTCTACACAATTTTGAACCCTACAATGTATTCCTCAATGTAAGCAAATGCTACTCCTCTCTCTGACATTTATTTTCTCTTCTATTAACTATTAACTTATACAAAGGAATGAGCAGTAAATTTCCAACTATTGATTTGACCTCAATGCTTTATTTGTGTTAATTCCCCCCCCCCTAAGTTTCAAGCTTCCTCAATGTTGCAGCCACTTACATGGGAGCTCTTTTCCCCAAATTATGTGAAAGAAGCTGGTTGTGCTTTCTTAAACTAAGGAAAATGCACTATGCTTGAATTCAAAGACATTTTATCCTTCATTATTCATGCACATGCTCCAGTATTAATCCCCTTAACACTTATATTTCATAACTAAGGGCTTATCCACACTTACCTGTCCTCCATGCTTTCTAGGCATAGCTAGTGCTTTAAGCTCCTTGCCTAAATACATTTTTTTTAGCTCCCTCCCCCACAAACTCTACTCTTTAAAGCTGAATCAGAGCAAATGGCAATTCACGGACCCATGTCTGGAAAGAGTGGGGCAAAAGGTGTGGCAAATCCCTAAGCCTTGTGAGTCCTAGCTACTGTTAGGTTTCATTGGACCTTTATCTATCCTTCCCATGTCCATCCAAACTATCTTATCAATCATGTAGTCCAGGGTTTCCTAAACCTGGGTCTCTAGCTGTAGCTGATGGGCTACAATTCCCATCATCCCTGACCACTGGTCCTGTTAGCTAGGGATGATGGGAGTTGTAGTCAAATAGCAGCTGGAGACCAAAGTTTGGGAAATGCTGACATAGTCCTATGAAACTGGATTCCATCCATGCACCCAAATCCAGAGACCAGGGCAGACTCCACTGTGCACACAAGGCTCTAGTAGCCACAAGCAACTCCATTCATGTCAATGAAAGAAGCAAATCTGCTTGTACCTAATATGTACCTAATATGAACCTGCATTTTCTATTGAAGAGAGCTCCATACGTATGTTAGATGGTTTGGACAGATCAGTGGGGTGGGATTTTCAAGAAGCAGTACATTTTTGAAAGCAATATTTCTACAACGTGCTGTATTAATTTTATACTGGAAACTAAATTCAGAAACATTCCAAGATGAGGTGGCATTTTCATTGTCAATAGCCTAATAAAACACACATGTGTGCATTTTCTCATTTGAATATTTATAAAAACACAGGAGGCAGTTCATTTTACAATCCTCTGCACGGTTACTCAAAAGTACATTCTGTGTTCAGGTTAAGTACATAGCATTGTAGTCTTATTCAGCTAATGGCCCAGTATGGACAATTATTACCAGCTTCATAAAGCCTTAGTTTATTAAGCCAGGAATTGCCTCTTCCCACCCTTCACATCAGATGCCAGTGAAAAGATCCAGCTTGTATTGAGTCAGAGTTCCTTGCTATGGTTGAATCAGGGAAATCTGTCTTAAAGTTGGTTAACAAACCAGAAAAATAAGCCAGGAGTGCTCAACTCAACACTCATTCCTGGCTTAATAAACCGTGGTTTATGAAGCAGAGAATAATTGTCCAAAATGGGTCAAAGTCAATTATGCCAAGTACTCCTTTTACTCATAGCACTGAGCTTTTGAAGGCTTACAGTGTTCCCTGGGAGTGAAACAGGTAAGTTAAACAAAAAATGCAAATGGGGAAATTTCGTATTACTTTTTCACTAACATACTTGACACCACCATTGGAGAGTGAACAAAGAACACACTGTCAAAGACGAAACCTGCACAGAATGTTACCACTTGTTTTCTATGAATGCAGAGGTATATTTACTAAAAGAAAGACATTCCATTCCTCTCCAGAGATTTCTCCTTCATTCAGAAGAACTACAGTGCTGTGTTCATAGTGTTTGGATTCCAGGTTACATCAACATTTCAGCTACAGACCCCTGTTTGCAGGAGCAATATTAGTTTGATATATTTAAAAAATGCAACCTTAGACTTCAATTTGGCATTGCTTGGTTCCAATTGGAGAAGAATTTTAAGTGTATGTAATTTGGCTTTTGTGAACTAAGTGAGGTCACTTAAATATTAAACAGAAAATAATAATGTAGAAGACATTGTTCGGCACATAAATCCTTTAATTCAAATTTTATTTTCAAGAAAACTAATACTCCATGCTTTGGTAACTTCCAGACTGGATTATTGTTATGTACTTTACATGGGCTGCCCATGATGATGACCTAAAAATTTCAGTTTGCTCCAAAATGCAGCAACCAGGTGCTCACATTAGTGTTTAAAGCCCCCCACCCCCACCCTTTGGATATTAAGATCAGCAGCAGAGGCCCACTTAGCAGTTCCACCACCTTCATAAGTTCAGGGGCTTGGATAGGGCATTCTTTGTGGTAGCACCTAAAGTTGTGGAATTCCCTCTCCACAGAGGTTCATCTGGCACCTTCATTATGTGCTTCCTGCCACTTTTTCACTTTGGTCTTTGACACCTGAGATATATGTTTGTAGGACCCACCCTATTCACTTGACTGCAATTTCTTTTAAACTGATTTTAATATCGTATTTTTAAATTGCTGTAACAAGGAGTTTATGGTGGAAAGCAGGTAGGAAATTGAATGAGTAATCAGTGGCGTAGCAAGGTGGTACCCGGTGTGGAAAATTTCTTGTCTCTCTCTCTCCACCCCCCCCCCATTGAAATCTAGTTGGACTCCCAAGAGACTGTGATCTACTCACAGTATAAAAAGACTGGCTGTGATATACCCATCATCATTGCCAGAAGTTGTTGAGGTTTTTAAGGGAAGGATTGACCAAAATTGTTAAGCTTTTTTGGGGGCTGCAGGGTTTGGGCCCTGAGTTGAGAGAGCTTCTGCTTCTCTCCTTCCCTCCACCCTCCTCTTCTTTGTTTGCCTGCCTCCTTCCCATCCTCTGCCTGCCTCCTCCAGCAGCCCGGGAGCGCAGGGCTGTCAAAACGAAGCAGCACAAAGCGGTGCAACTACCCCCTTCCCCTGACGGCTCCAGGTAGGTGGGAGTCACGGGCGGGTGGCACACTGAATATCACCCCCCTTGGTGATGTCACCTGGGGCGGCCTGCCCTCACCTTGCTCTGCCCCTGTAAGTAATAATCATATTTCTGCAGTAGGGTGTGCAAAGCACTTACCAGTTTCTCCTCCCCCTGCCATAGGTCTGTCCAACTGTGAAAGTAACAAAAACAAGAGGAAGTACCTACAAGACTACTACTATTTGTAGGGTGGACACAAGGTATCTTTAAGCCTTTTCAGCTCTTTCTCAATGGTACCTTCTTCTGAAAAACAGTCATCTTCTTTTGAATGGTTTCACTAGAGATCACACCCCTTCTGGATTTGCACGTTATGCCCCTTATCATATAAAATGACCAAAGCCTTAATTAAAATCAACATTAGATTCACCCTCTGGCTTATCATTAGCAACAAGATGAGTCAAAGATTGCAGGGATGAGTGGTGATGTCATTGTTGATATGATGTTCCCTCTCTAAGGGGTGGAGGTTAATAAGCCCACCCTTCCTATTCTTAGATGAATTCGTAAAACATTTTAATTCCATAAAGGGCTTTATGATTGATTTCTGCTGTTTTTATTTCTGTGTTCTGGTTTTTAAATGCTGTTATGCTTTTATCTTCATACTGTGCTTTATTGTTATGCTCTTATTGTGAAGCTCTTTTAGAAAACTAGTTTGAAAAGCAGGATATAAATAACTAGCAACAATTTCCTTCCCTTCATCCACATTTTCCTGGGAATTGGCAGTCTACCCACCAACCTTTCAGCTAAGGTGGGTGCCTTTTTCAAAGCCAACAGAACATTTGCATAAGGAAGCTTTAACCCTTCATTATTGCACCTCATTGCTGGACAGTGGTCAGACCAAGGAATCTGACAGAAAAAAAGGGACAGGTCACAACCGAAGTATTTCAGGAAGGCAAGTGGACCTACTTATATACTTTTGCTATTCAAGAAGCAAGTTGCAAGGCAAAGTTGAGAAGAGATTAATAAACTGAAGGCAGAAGAAGGCGGCGGCAACCCATAGCAAGTATATTTTCAGCAAAATGAAGAGATAAAGCTTTTCCTGTACCCACTTCAGGCTGTCATTGGAAGGCTGGCGATGGCTGTCACTGCAGATACTGAAATGAATTCTGAACATTTACTGTATCAGAATACCAAGGACTAAGGAAATACAGATCAACTCAGAAATATACAATTACATTCCCTTATTTCCCTCCCTTTTTTCCAGGAGAAATGGAGTATGGCAGCAAATTATAGTATTCCGAGTTTCAAGTACTTGAAAGCCAGCAAACAATTTAAAAAGAAAGTCACTGACTAGTTTGCTTCAGACCTTTTCAAAGGCAATTACCAGACCAAAGAAATTAATAGGAAAACTAAATTCTTTTCTTAAAAACAAAATTAGCATTTCATTAAATTTCCTGAATTACTATTTATTTAGCAATACACAGCATAAATCTCACATGCCTCTGCACACCCTTAGTTTGCTGAGATTTCAAAGAGACTCTCTCTCTCTAAGAAATACCAACTCTCTATGGCAGGTTCTTACAGTATGTTAATTAATGACCAAGGAATGCCAGCTATGAATGCAGAATGAAATTGTAAATCCCTAACACACACACACAAGCACACACACAAAGAGAAAATTACCGGTCAGACGAGTCTTCTTGTTTTTCAGATGTAGGAGATTTTAATATTTTTGTTCTTGTACATCAAGATCTTGTTAACTCAGTCCTTTCTTAATGTTTAGCTTCTGTAAAGGTCTAAGTTTAACTGAAGAACAAGAATCTGCAATAGAGAGGAAAAGAGAGGGCGATAAGAGCATGAAAGAATTTCAGCTGCTGGCTGCAGCTACTGTTCTAGGAGCATTTGAGCTATTTTCAGCACCGGACGGGTTTGTCTGCAATAAGAGAAACCAGAAAAGTACACAGGCAGGAAACTCACAACAACTTTGTTCACTGTTCAGATTCCACATCCAAACTTGCAATGCTGAGCAAAATCAGTTTTCAGACAATTTAAAGCAGCATGCTGCACAAGAAATAAACCCTGATTGACTTCATTTTTCTTGGATCGGGTGACCAGCCTGGAAAATACTGTAAATATTGTGCCTCCTTTTAATAGCATCAACCTAGATTCTTTGAATGAGGAGCTTTCTCTTATATGCTTTATTTTGCTTCCAAGGCTTTTAGATCTCACTGGCTCACTTGGCTTCCTAAAAGGGAAACCAGAAGTTTATTTCCTGTTTGCAACAAAATGTTTGGAATCTGCAACCCTTCTATTTTTGAATGCTTAGTGACCTAAGAATGATTGTTGACTCTATAGCGTTTATGTGACAAGGGAAATGAGGAGCCAGTTGGTATTGCAATTGCCCACCTATTCACTACTGCAGAGAAGGAACAACTGCCGAAGGTTTCTTCATGTTGGGATACTATGGTAAGCATTTCAAAGGACTGCTCATCAGGTACATTACAACAAGAACAACTTTAATATCTGCGTCTATATATATCACTTTCAACTGTTCAAAATGGTTAGTGTACATTATCCTGAAAGAACCCTGTAAAAAAAATCAATATTACTTATTTTGTAAATGGGGTGACTGAAGCTGAGGTGGGGGGCAGCTTATGTAAGTTTATGGAAAAGATGAGATTCAAACCCTCAACTTCCTGATTCCAGAGGATCAGTCCAGACACCATTTTCACACTGGGGAATAAAGAACACTAACTTATTAATTAGCCCCCCCCCCCCAAATCTTGCATCATTATAGATGTGGGAGATTTAAAACGGAAAAGGAAGAAGAAATTGCTGCCGTTTGCATGGCCAGGAATGGAAATGAGTCAGGCGAATGCAATCAATATTTTTTTTAAATTACCATTGTGGTTGTTTTTTTAATGTCCACAAATGACATGTAATTAATGAAAAAAAATGGTTTGACATGTCCCTTGCATCAAAATATATGTAAGTTAGGTAAATACTTTGCAACTTACATTAAGTAGAAGATAACAAGATGAATAACGTAGTATTAATCAAACAGCAAGGGACACGGGTGGCGCTGTGGTCTAAACCACAGAGCGTAGGGCTTGCCGATCAGAAGGTCGGCAGTTCGAATTCCTGCGACGGGGTGAGCTCCCGTTGCTCAGTCCCTGCTCCTGCCAATCTAGCAGTTCAAAAGCACATCAAGTACAAGTAGATAAATAGGAACCGCTCCAGCGGGAAGGTAAAAGGCGTTTCTGTGCGCTGCTCTGGTTCGCCAGAAGCGGCTTAGTCATGGAGGCCATATGACCCGGAAGCTGTCTGCGGACAAATGCCAGCTCCCTCGGCCAATAAAGCAAGATGAGCGCCACAACCCCAGAGTCATCTGCGACTGGACTTAACGGTCAGGGGTCCCTTTACCTTCACTCAAACTGCTGTGGAACAGAAACAGCAATGGTTGTGGGGCAAATACAGGTTGGAACAGAAATTGCTGCCTTCTTATATGCCATTGTGCCAGAGAACTTTTCTGGATGTCCTCTACAAGCATCTTTCCTAACTGGGAAACCCTTCATCACCAAGAAACAACCCTCATCTCTAACAGTTTATCTTGCAGTGCCCTTCACAGCACTTTTATTTCCACTAGATTGGAAAATTAGTTCATTGATCCTCGTATCAAGGGATGGGGAGAAATTTACTCGGTCCACATTTTAATGCAAACCCATCAAATTTGCACTTTATGAACCAATGAATGAACCCTTCAAAATTCACACTTCTCCAACATTTGTGATGCAGCTCTCCAACCAAAGAGCGCATACAAAATGTGTATATTAGAGGAAAATGCATGCAAAAAATGCAGATATTGCTGAAAATAATGTGCAAAGCACTGATTGTATTAGGGGAAATAGCTTACAAAAATGTGTGTATTTGGAGAAGTGTGCACAAGAATGCAAATGAAAATTAACTAACATATGTGGGACATACAAAACTTAAGACTGGAAAAATAAAAAACTGGGTGATGAGATTTTTCCCCTGGTTCAGATATTCCTCATCTAATACACTCAGAATGGCAACAGAAGGATCAATATCACCAAGACCACAAATGAAAATCGAATGTTGCCTATTTTGGAGTGGTTCTGCAACATTATTGTTGTTTGCAAAGTGGTGCTCAAAAGCTTTGTTTCAAAAGCAAACACAAACAGCGCTTTATTAAACAACCCATGCAATAATCTTGCAACTTCCTGTCCTCACTTGCTGCATGTGACTGACAACTTCTCTTAAAAGTACAGGCAAACCTTATAGAACAGGGGTAACCAACATAGTGCCCTACAGATGTTTTGGGCTACAGTTCTCATCAGTGCCAACCAGCATGGCCAATAGTGAGGGATGATGGGACTTGCAGTCTGTAACTTCTGGGAGGGCACCATTTTGGCTACATCTGTTCTAGGAAATGCCTCAGGAGCCAGTATTGGTTAGTGTGTCAGACCAAGATCTAGGAGACCAGGATTCAGATCCCTACTCAATCTTGAAACTCACTGGGTGACTCTGGGCCAACCATTTACTCTCAGCTTAACATACCTCACTGGGTTGCTGTGAGGATAAAATGGGGAAAATGAGAAAACGATGTGTCTCCTTGAACTCTAAAAAGGGAAAGGTGGGATATAAATGTAAAAATAAATACTGTACATAAAATAAAAATACAGGACACTATAGGAGAACCTCAGTTGAGCAAAGGATCATTCAAATATATGTGCTTGTTACAGGAGTTGTAAAATCAACATTCATAAAAGATATCCAGTAAAAGAGCTCAGGACTGAATGAGTCCTGGATTAAATACAGTGGTACATCTGATTAAGAACTTAATTTGTTCCGGAGGTCCATTCTTAACCTGAAACTGTTCTTAACCTGAGGTATCACTTTAGATAATGGGGCCTCCCGCTGCTGCGGCAGCGCGATTTCTGTTCTCATCCTGAGGTAAAGTTCTTAACCCAAGGTACTACTTCTGGGTTAGCAGAGTCTGTAACCTGAAGTGTTTGTAACCCAAGGTGTTTGTAGCCCGAGATACCACTGGCACCTGGTTCTTGCCTGGACAAGACAGCAATTCCCTGTTCTATCTTTCACCAAGGAATAAGTTCCAGTTCTAGCTGCTTTTCAAAGAACTACTCCTGTTCATTCCAGCCCTAAATACTACACTGGGCTGCTTGCTCCACTTCTCCTTCAACACTGCTGTTTTGGGGTTTTTCCACACTAAGGAGATACAGCTACACTTGTCCCAGCCAGCAAGATGCAAGAAAAAACAAATGTATGATGCTCTGCAGAGCTGTATTTCTTTCCTTTTCCTGAAACAGTCTCCTCAAGCAGACAGCTTCCATCCACCTTCAGATCCCCTCATTTACCAGCCGCACAAAATTCAATCTTGCAACTTAATTGTTTTGCTGTAAATCTATCTTACCTGTCACTTTGATAGCATTTACTAAGCTTGTTAAGTAGCACCACTTTTGGGGTGAGTTAATCATTTGCAGCAACTGCCCACAATAATTCTTCGTTTTTGCTCGATTTCAAGAAATGTTTTATAGGTCGCAAATATTAGTAAAATTTTTGCAGCCAGCCTGTCTGTCTCCAGGACATGACAGATTTCCATAACTCTGAAAACAGCCATGCCAAAAAAGAAGTCCAGAAACATCACCCTTAAATCTAGACAACTGCTTGCCAAATATTTTGCTACACCCTACATTTTAAAATGGGGATGGGGAACCTTTGGCCCCCTAGATGTTGCTGCTTAACAACTCCCATAAACCCCAGCCAGCATGGTCACTAGTCAGGGCTAGCTGGATTTGTAGTCCAACAACGTTTAAGACCAAAGGTTCTCCACTCCTGTTTTAGGCAATGTTATTGATGTTGCTTGCCATTTTTGATAATACTAATATTTTAGCAAAGATATGAAAGCTTTTGGGAAAGTATTAAGTCAGCCGTACATGCATTTGCCCATCAGCTGTTAGCCATAATAGCAAAATAGAACCATATTCACAGACAACATACCTTGCAATGCCAGATGCTGGGGAGAAACAGGGAGAAGCTATCACCTCCACAGTCTGCTTGAGAACACCGAGATACATCAGGCTGGCCACTTATGGGCAATCATTTTTCCATTAGCTTCTAGATCATGTGTGTGCACCGCATCTTGTGATCGATTATGCAGGGCAGGGCTTACCTGGGTTCCCCAACATTTTATTCAGATTGGTGCCCCTGCTGCTTCTGAACCTAGAGCAGGGTTACCAAAAACTGGGTCTCAAGCTGTATTTGGACTACAGTTCCCATCTTCCTTGACCGCTGGGCCCTGCTAGCTAGGGATGATGGGAGTTGTAGTCTAAAAACAGCTGGAGTCCCAAGTATGGGAAACACTGTTCTAGATCCTCCCACATATTTGCACTCCCTTGTCAGTTTTATACTAAAATTAGACCTTTGGAAAGGCCACTTCCTGAGCTTGCCACACCACAGACCAACTGCTGGTCCTTTGCACTTGTTTCTCTTTCTGTGAAAGCACGTATGACTATGAGTGGAATATGGGCCTCTCCTGCAAGAAGGTAAGAAAGGTGTTTTCAACATGTCCCCTGCCCAAGATCTGGTGGAGATGTCCTTCCCTGTGTTACACATATGGTGGGAGGGTGGCTGCGGTGATCAGAGAAGACTTCCTTGTGGAAGCTGTGTAACACGTCACATCATGAGTTTCAGTGGTCCCCACTTTTGCTGTTCTCCAACAACTAGTGAACTTTTTTTGTATTCCAGCAAGCTTCTGCAATGCTTGGGAGACTACTTTAATCTGTCATGTCTGATCTCTATTGTATTTTAATTATGTTATGGTTTTACTATCAAATTGCAGCTTTTAACTCATCTAAGTCATCTTGAATGGTGTATACATCAGAGGGGTGGTGGTAAATATTCTCTAGTAAATAAAGAAGGGTTGGCTGGACTGTTCTGGGCAACAGACCACTTACTGAAAGGGTGTTATAACTATTCCCATTAACAGTTAAAAGCAAATGGAAAATAAAATTGGAGACATTTGAATGCCAAATTCTAGTCCTTAAGTCCAGTAAAACTGACCTACTTCATGACTGCCTACTGCAGACAACAGCTAAAACAAGCAACTCCTTGCATACTGTCATAAGCAGAAACACATTTGAAAATCCTAGGAGTGAATTGAAATGCTTAAGAGTCAGCAATCAAATTGTTTAGTTTTCTGAATAATCAGGCATTTGGGATCTTCACAGCTCTGCTTCAAAGCAAATGGTAAATAATATGGTTTTTGATCTGCAGCCACACAAGTAGAATTCTGCTTGCTGAAGAAGGCTTTCCTCCCCCCACCCCCAGCTCCCCATAGCACCCAAAAAGCCACTCCAGAGGGACTAAAGAGACTGCAGTGGAATGGGGAAATTAGTGGAAATCAGTGAGGTTGTCTTGCACACATGGAAAGGCCTTTACACCCATAGAAGTCATCTCCGGATCCCATCCATCATTGCAGTGTTTGCCAACATAGTGTCCTTCAAGTTTTGGACTACAATTCTCATCAGCCTCAGCTCTGGTGGCTGGGGCTGATGGAAGCTGCAACTTGAAACATTTGGATGGAATCAGGTTTGTGAAGGCTGTGTTATTGGGTGTGGTCTACAAATTATGAGGCCTGCTTAATCAATAGAACACAGGTTTTAATTTTGTGTTTAAGTCTGCGATAAAACAAAGAAATCCTCTTGAAGTTGCACACTTTTAGGATTGGATTGTAAGTGCTGTGAATTGTCAGTGGGGCTTAGACACACCTGCTTTTCTCTGCAACCACCATTTCCGTAGCGCTACTGAGAAAACAACGTACCAGGAACGGGGAAGCGGTGACCCTTCAGATGTTCTTGAACTGAAACTCCCATCAATCTCAACCAGCAAGGCCAATGGTTATTTATGATGTAAGTGCCTCATCATCTGGAGGGTCACAGGCTCCCCATCCCTATCATATGATGTAATCATGAATAGAAATATAATTTTGTTAGGAACAAGTTCAAAGCCCTTGGTTATATGAATGACACTGGTAGGCTATGACTGTAAAGTTTAACTACCTGAAGGTAGTGTTCCAGAGCAGTAAGAAAGAAACACAGACCTTTTTAAGGCAACCACAGAACTTCTGGATGTACTTGACTATTCCTAAATCACCTGTATGGATAGCATCCATCATATAGCTTAGTCACCTGGTGGCAATGGACTTAGCTATATCTGGATGGTGTCAAGGAGTTTCCTTGTTATCTATTGGGGGTGGGGGGCTAAACTCTACAAATTAATATATGGTAAGATTTTGATTATTTGCAATACTGAAGGGAAGATTGCAGGCCAGTGGAAAAAAATACAGGCTAAGATTCCTTTCTAAGCCAGTGCCTCACGTGGGATAGAGGCATTAACATGACAAAAGGTTTGATGGCCCATCTAGGAAGAATCTTGGGCCTGGGCAGATAGAGGTTGTCATGGTGGTGGGGTGTGTATTTCAAGTGACAGGAAAAAAGAGTCTTTAGAGCAAGGTGTGCTGAGAAGAGAGATGGAAAAAAAGACTGGGATCCATCTTGAGCAGGCTGGCTGAAGGCTGGGAGAGATACCTTTAACTCCAGTGCTGCACTGCTGTGAGGAAGAAGCCCCTCTTGCTGTAAGATTCAGACTCCCTCCATGCAGACTGAAGGTGTAAATATATTAATAAATCATATTTCTTAAAGCTATGATAGTCTCTGCCGTTTCTCCATTCTCCAAAGAAACACAGATTGCTTTGGGTGAGTGCCAGGAGCCCCCTGGAGTCTTGCTACCACTTGGCAGAGAGTTGGGCTGGGACCCAACTTCCGTAACATCCTGATACATTCTTGTTTAAGAAAAATAATAATGTTATTTTCTAGCTTTCAGACTGGTGTCCTCTGAGCCTTCCATGACAACCTTCATTTCTTAATATATTTTCCCCAACACCTTCTCCCCCTTGCATGATATATTAAATTGCATGGAAGCACTGAATTAAAGAATTTGACCAATAATAACTATTTCCCCCTGAGAAAAAAAAATATTGGTGGGTATCCACAGATGCCATGGGAACCGTTTACCAAAGCAGTCATCTATAGCATGTTTTCACTCCTGTAATTTCCTTGAATACATGTCTGAGGGTGGGGTAACAATCAGGGGACCCAATAGATGTTTTCTGTAGGGACAGCTTTGATAGCTGAGATCAGGTTAGCTGGCAGCTGGCCCAATGAACACTTTCATTTCTCTTCTCAGATGGGAAGGTGCTAAGCTGTGGGAAGCTTTGAAGTTGCAGATTAGGTTGCTGACAGGTGGACTGATCCCCACTTTCAAAGGCATCCTTCCTTAGACAGAAGGCTGCCCAACTGATTATGCTGTCATAGTAGAGGATAGCACATAGTAGAGGCACCACAGGTACCCCACCTATAGTTTAGCACTCTGGCTCCCTTTCTCCTGTCCTCTGTCTCTCATCCAGACAAGCACAACAGAGGTTTTCCCTATTAGGAGGGAATGCTGAATGCTCTATTAAGTACCTTCTGCAACCACTTATTTGGCTTCACACTCAAAGCTGTGGGTGATAAGAAAAGGAGCAGATGTCGGGAAATCACAAAAGCTTATTTTACTTAGCAATGGGAAGGGCGATTTGTTTCAAAGGACATATTCAAGGAATCTGGACCTTTGTTACCATACCTAAGGCACAATGAACAATAAGGTGGCCAACCTGATTCTCAAATGCATTACTTCAGACTGCAAATGATAGCTCACAAGATCAAATGCTCCTCTCTATATATAAAATCCTTGCACACAGAAAAGTAGATACCAGGGAGGATTCTAGTGAAGCCATCTGTCTTGACATACCAGTTTTCTATGTGCAGGGAAAACATACCAATCAATAAATAAATTCCCCCATCTAAGTAGAACAGTTCAGAAAACAGGTCAGTTGCATTGTCTACTATTTGTGAGAACTAGGCCTCGGAGTAAAAGGGAGATCATTTTGCCATCCTGCAGAAAAGAATCCATTGTTCCCTCTGAAAAGGAATGTCAAAGTCCGGCTAGAGGATCAGGGCTGTGTAGAATGCCTGGTAATATTGTCTTAAGTCAGTATTTGCACATTTGGATCTTAAATGTGAAATCAGGAAGTCTAGAAAAGTCATCTAACTGCAAGCAACCGTGTTCAGGCTATAAACGTGGCATGGGACACCTAAAAATGAGCCTTTATTATAAACCCTGAAGGCAGCGCCAGGCTAACAATGCCATGTATCATTTAGTCCCCTGGTGGATCCCAGGTCTGCCTTAGAGGCAATTCAGAAAGATGGATCAAAGTAAGAGATGACTGGCTAGTGCTGCTAGTGACCCAAAAAGGACAAAGGAGAGAAGAAAAGATAGGTGCGAGGTGACAAGGATTATATACGAGCCATTCAGAACTACAAAATGTTCTGTGTGCTGCAGTGTGTGCTGCCAATGAAAAGAAATCACCTAGGCTGTCAAATTTCAGAAGGGTAGACATCCAAGTGTGTTCAGGGTGAATTTTAGAAATCAAGCTCTGCTGGGCTACAAACTCATACATCCACGCTGTCCTCATTTTTCTGATACCCATCCCTTCTAAATCACTGCGGCTATTTTACAATTGAGGGGCGGCTTTATGTTGTTTATGTGTGCACATGTGCCCTAGCCACAACCCGCTTAGGGCCAAACTGCACATTACATTATTCACACTGAGCAGAGGAGATCATGCTTAAAATCATGCTTGCAGTCCAGGTAGTCCCCACCAACAGTTTCCTGTAAGTCAAACAGCCCCAAGGTGGCCTGAGACATTTTGAATGCTGAGGCCAAATATCCCACTGACAGCCCTGCAAGGACTTCATCTCAACAACAAATGCTTCAAGCGTATCTGGAACGCCTCCCTCTCACAGGAAGCAGCAGTACATTTTTATCGTCAAGTTCTACATGCTACCATTCGGTTAACAATGCCACTGATATATATGGAGGCACAACACCATTTTTTAAAAAGGTAAAGGACCCCTGACAGTTAAGTCCAGTCGTGACGACTGGGGTTGCGGTGCTCATCTCGCTTTACTGGCCAAGGGAGCCGACGTTTGTCCGCAGACTGTTTTTCCGGGTCATGTGGTCAGCATGACAAAAGCCGCTTCTGGTGAAACCAGAGCAGCGCATGGAAACGCTGTTTATCTCCCCGCCGGAGCAGTACCTATTTATCTACTTGCACTTTGACATGCTTTTGAACCGCTAGGTTGTCGGGAACAACACCATTAGACCAGCACAATTTGCTATATGAGTTCATGAAAACCAGCACTCAGCCAGCCCCTTCCCTTATGCAAAGCCTACCTTGCACAATAACGGGGAGCCTTTGCAGAAAGCCTCCATTCCTCCCTAGAATATTGAACACATCAGCTTCCCAGGTATCTGGAGCCCTGGGAAATGTAACTTGCCAGAACCTCTAAATATTTACAATGGGCATGAGGAGCTCAGTTGCACTGATGGGAAACTACATTGCCCATGGTCCTTGGTGCCTTTCAACACTATTGTTTTGGTGCTCAAGGTAGCAGGTAGAAATGGAGGTTTCACCAAAAGTCCTCTTGCAAAACAACCCTATCAGTGCTTCCAACAACAAATGCTTCAAGCGTATCTGGAACGCCTCCCTCTCACAGGAAGCAGCAGTACATTTTTATCGTTAAGTTCTACATGCTACCATTCGGTTAACAATGCCACTGATATATATGGAGGCATTCTTCATGAGCAGAGTTACTGCTTTCGGGGAGAAATGGGCCAAAACAAAAATTGGACTTCCAGAGCACAGACAAACAATGTGGCGATGGGACTTTTCTTCTTGTAAATTAGATGGAATGAAATTCAAATGAATGCTTTCTTCGTGTTAACGTAAAGTGTTGTAAGTTATCATCTAAACTGGAGAAACTCATCACTCAGAAGCAATACTCTTTCCTGATAAAGGAAAGATGTGTTATCTCTTCTTAATGTATATTCAGCTGTTAAGTCAGTGACCACACCACTGCAAAATTAAGAAAATTCCATACCCTCCAATAGTTCTCTATTAAAATAGGGATGTCCCATTCCATAATGATAATTTTACTATTTACACTCCACACATCCTACTGAGCTGCTCCAGCCACTCTGGGCAGCTTCCAACATATATAAAAACATAATAAAACATTAAGCATTAAAAAAACACTTCCCTATACAAGATTGGCTTCCAATGGCTCAGGGGTCGGATAACTCCATACCCTCCAACATTTCTCCAATTAAAATAGGGACATCCTAAGGAAAAATGGGATCAAATCAGAAACTGGGATGGCTTCGCTAAATCAGGGATAGCCCTGGAAAATAGGAACACTAGGAAGATCTGGAGTTCTACTGGGGGAAAGTCAACAAACTTTCTGTGTTCTCTAGCCTTTAAAAGCCCAAAGCTTTATATATATTTTTAATTGGTATGTATCCACAGATATGCAATTTTATGCAGTTTTACTGTCAGCTAACCTGAGGCTGTAAT
Organism: Podarcis melisellensis; assembly: GCF_964234715.1. Taxonomy (NCBI): domain Eukaryota; kingdom Metazoa; phylum Chordata; class Lepidosauria; order Squamata; family Lacertidae; genus Podarcis; species Podarcis melisellensis. The sequence goes on from NC_138541.1 coordinate 50,741,077, forward strand.
GTCTCCAGTCCAAAGCCAGGCAGGACCGTTGTTATCAGTGGGCTTATAATATGTATAAGGAACTATCATAATGCAGAACCTTAGTTCAAAACAATTTCTCTTCTGGCTAGGTGCTGAATATAGCAGGTGGAATTTTCATGCATGTGGAAGCATGCAAGTCATCTGAAAACAGTCCATAAGGAACATTTAAAGCTCAATGAAGTCAGTGGGACTACTGATGAGTATATCTATACAGTTGTATCTTTATGTTGAAAGGCCTATCAAACTTGGGGCATTCTTCACACATATCTTTCTAAGGAATCTTTGCTGTATAGGCTAGACAAGATCCCATTACTTAGGTCATTATTTTCATAGGATATATTTTAGTAGACCCTTGAAAGTAGTTAATCTTACCTGCACTGCCTGGTCTATGTTGTTTGTGCTTTGCAAACTTCCTGTCAGGGAACTGACATCTAAAGCGCCGGAGGCGCAAAGGCTCACTGAGGGTGAGAGAGCAGTAGCAGCGGAAGAGGGAACCAGTAGAGGGCGAGCAAGAACTCCAAGGGAAAGTGAGTCGGAGGGATGGCTCAGAGACGCTTCAAGCGAAACCAGTGGGGAGGTCTCAGGACCTCCTATAGGGACACCCACACCTCGACGGAAACTGTCACGCCGAAAGGCCAGACGACGTGTTTCCGTTAAGGAGCTTTTATGTTGGAAACGTTTCCGAAAGCAGCCACTTTCGGATACTACTAGTGATTGACGCAGCCATGCTGGAGGGGCTCCGTCACAGGCAGAGGTTTGAAAGCCTGATCAAACTCTGAGGGACTTGCATTTTACGCACAAGCAGCTCATCGTCCCATCACAGCAATCCGAAAGTCACCGAAAGCCAGCTTGTGCAGGGAGAAGCATCATGAGCAATCCAGCCGGAACCGGGGAAGCAGGAGCAGCTGGAGGAGGTCCAAGCCTGGAAGAAAGGTACAGGGCGTTGGAGATCCAGTTGGCGCTGCAAACGGCGAGGCTTGAGGAGAGGAGGGCTCAGGATGCAGAAAAGGGAAAGGAGAAAACCACCCCGCTCGCCAGAAAGGTGCCAGGATTGGTGCAGAAATTCGGGGGGGATCCCAGGAACTATCATGCCTTTAGAACAGAGATGCAATACGCTCTAAACTTGCAGTTTGATGACTTCCCCGATGAGGAATCGCGAGTGGCGTATGTGATTGGCCATCTCGAATCCGGGGCGAAAGATTGGGTTAGACCCCTGATGGCAGCGAATAATGAGATCTTAAAGGACACGAGGAAGTTTTTTCGTGCCATGGACCTGATGTTTTCCAGCGATATTGAGCAGGGGGTGGTGCGAAGGCAGTTAATGGCTTGCCAGCAAGGAAGCAGATCTGTCCGTGAGTACTGGACTGAATTTACCATGTTGATTCACAAATTGGGGTGGGACCTATCGGCGGAGCCCATCCAAATGCTTTTCGAAGAGGGGCTTTCTTCAACCGTCAAAGATGAGCTTTCCCGGGGCCCCAGGGCGGAGTCTATGGACCAGTTAACCAAATCTGCGCTGGCCATAGGAGCGCGCCAGGAGGCGAGGGCTATGGAAAAGCGGGAAGGGAAAGGAGACCGTTGGAGGGAGTTCCGCATTCCAGACATTCCAGAGCCACCTTTCCCGCCGGCAGAGCCGATGGAAGTTGGAACAGCGCGGGCGCGCGCAGTTTCAAATCCCAGTGAAGGGCGGAAAAAGGAGGGAAAGAGCGCCAAGAGATGTTATCTCTGCCAACAGCCAGGGCACTTTGCCAGAGTTTGCCCACAAAGAAAGGAATGGCAAGGGACGGCAGGAGCTGTTGGGGGAAAGGAAGAGGAAGGCAAGGAGCAAGTAAAAGCCAACGCCTGGCTGCCACCGTTGGGGCACAGCAGCCAGGCCAAAGAGCAATGAAAGTGCCCATGCCAGAACCCCCCAGACCCGCTTTAGTGATAGAGGTGTTACTAGAACTGCCAAACGGACACCCACTAAAGGTCAAGGCGCTTTTGGATTCAGGCAGCTCCTGTAATTTCATGAGTAAGGAGTTTGCAGCTGAGCACCAGATACAGACTATCCCTTTAAGTAACCCCTTGCAGGTGACTACGATTGACGGCAGAGAGCTGTTGGGGGGAGAAGTTAGCCAACAGACTGTCCCGATGATAATGAGAGTGGCAAGGCACACCGAACAGATAGCGTTTAATGTGGCCATCCTGGGAGGAGCGCCCATCATTTTGGGGATGAGCTGGCTGGCGCTACACGATCCGCTAGTGGGCTGGCATCAGAGGGTGGTCTCCTTTGGGTCAGCGCATTGCCTAGAACACTGCAAGGAGGGGAAGGTTTCGGGAGGAGACAGAGTCACCCTAGCGGGGATGGAAGTGATGGACAAAGGGAAGGTGCCCCCGCAATACGCAGATCTGAGCAACGTATTCAGCGAAAGGGAAGCAGACAAACTGCCACCGCATAGACCCTTTGACTGTCAAATCAACCTACTCCCAGGGGCCCAACTCCCAGTAGGCAAGCTGTACGCCATGTCAGACAGGGAGATGCAGGAGCTGAGGGAGTTCATTGACAAAAACTTGAAGCGAGGTTTCATCAGAGAGTCCCGAGCGGTGGGGGGCAGCCCAGTGTTCTTTGTGGACAAAAAGAACACAGACAAACCGAGACTGGTGTGTGACTTCAGGGCCCTCAATGCAGTGTCGGAGCCCCTGGCTTTCCCTATGCCCCGAATTGATGACATTTTGACCAGAGTAAGGAAGGGAAAGATTTTTACAAAACTGGACCTGCGGGGGGCGTACAATCTGATACGCATAAGGAAGGGAGATGAATGGAAAACCACCATGTTTACCCCGTTGGGAGCCTTTGAATACCTCGTTATGCCCTTCGGTCTACAAGGGGGCTCCGCGTGTTTTCAAGCTTTTATAAACCACGTTCTGGGACCTTTGCTCTACAAGAATTGTGTGGCCTTTTTAGACGACGTGTTGGTGTATTCGGAAAATGAGGAACAGCATGTGAGGGACGTTCGAGAAGTGTTGGGCAGGCTGCAAGCCAACCAGCTGTGGGTGAAACTGGAGAAGTGCCAGTTTCATACCAAGGAGGTGGAATTCCTGGGGTACCGCTTGTCAGACAAGGGATTGGCCATGGATCCAGGCAAGGTCCAAGCGGTACTGGAATGGAAGACACCGAAGACCAAGAAGGACGTGCAAAGATTCTTGGGATTTGGGAACTTTTATCGGAAGTTCATCAAGAACTTTGCCCACTTGACGGCGCCCATCACCGACTGTCTCAGCAGCAAGAAGAAATTTGTTTGGACGGCAGAGGCGGATCGAGCCTTTGAAGAACTGAAAAGGGCTTTCGCCTCGGAAGAACAACTTCTGCATGTGGATTTACGAAAACCCATGAGAGTGGAAACAGATGCATCCGACCGGGCGGTAGGGGCGGTCCTTCTTCAACCGGGGAGGAGTGCGTCGGAGTGGAGACCGTGTGCCTTCTTCTCGCGGAAGCTGAATAAGTCCGAGAGGAATTACACGGTGTATGACAGGGAACTACTTGCCATTCACGAAGCATTCCGGAGGTGGAGACATTTATTAATTGGGGCACAACACAAGGTGCAAGTGTGCACCGACCACAAAAATTTAGAGTATTGGAGAACAGCTCGAGTGCTCAACCAACGACAAGTGAGATGGGCACAGGAATTCTCCAAATTTAACTTTGAGATTTATTATGTGCCAGGCCCAGAAAACGTCAGGGCGGACGCGCTCTCACGCAAACCAGAATATTGGGAAGGGGAGGGGGTGATCGAAGAGAGACATGTCATCCCGGAGGACCGCTGGGTGTGTGGGGCGGCGATGGCGGGGCAACGAGAACTGGTGGAGGAAACGGAAAATGATGAATATGCCCAGGATAAGCTCAGAGGTCTCAGGGGGGAGGGCGAGAGCCCCGGAGGTTTTGAGGAAAGAAATGGGGCATTGTATTACAAAGGGGCACTGTATATACCCGAAGGTGAATTGAGGGGGAGAGTACTCAAGCAGTTGCATGATAGCCCCACGGCGGGACATTTTGGGCAACACAAGACCATGTGGTTGGTTACCAGGGAATTTTGGTGGCCTAAGGTGAGGGAAGATGTAAGGGAGTATGTAAGAGGGTGTGACCAATGTCAGCGAGCCAAAGGGGAAAGAAGGGCGCCGGCAGGGTTATTAGAACCTTTACCCACACCAGAACGGCCTTGGGAAGCGATATCAATAGATTTTATGACGGATCTGCCAAGGTCCAAGGGGAAAACAGCCATCATGGTAGTAGTAGACCTGTTAACTAAGATGTGCCACTTTGTAGCATGCTCACATGCAGTCACAGCGGAAGAAACGGCGAAGTTGTTTGTGGAACATATCTTTAGGTTGCACGGGGCTCCCTCGAGGGTGATCTCAGATCGAGGCAAACAATTTACTTCCAGGTTCTGGAGGAAGCTCATGAGCTTGTTACACGTGGAAGTCAATTTTTCAACTGCCTGGCACCCTGAAACCAACGGGCAGGCGGAAAGGGCAAATGGCATTCTTCAACAATATCTTAGGTGTTATGTCAATGACAGAGAGAACGATTGGGTCGAAAAGTTGGCGTTGGCAGAATTTGCCTACAATAATGCGGAGAATGTGTCCACAGGGATGAGTCCCTTTTTGGCTAATTACGGGTGTCACCCCAGGGCATTTCCAGGGGAAGGAGGGGAGAGATGGAGCGTCCCAGCGGCTGAACATTTTGTAGAAGAGATGGAAGCCATCCATCAGCAGCTCCAGCTCAACTTAGAAAGGGCTAAGGCACAATATAAGAAGCAGGCAGACAAGAACAGAAGGGAAGGTGAAACCATAAGGGTGGGGGATCAAGTGTGGTTGTCAACCCAAGGGTTGCCGTTCAAAGGGGGTTGTAAGAAACTGAGGCCCAGAAGATTGGGACCCTTTGAGGTGATTCAGCAGGTCAACCCGGTAGCTTTCAAACTCCGATTACCCAATCACATGAAATTGCACCCAGTGTTCCACAGGTCGTTACTGTCACCATACAGGGGAGGAGGTGAAGGGGAGCACGTCAGGGGACCAGCCTTGGAAGAGAGGGAACGCCGCAACCATGTAGCGGAAATCCTCGATTCCAGGTGGAAGGGAAATCAGGTGGAGTATTTAGTGGCGTGGGAAGGGGAACCGGAGTCAGAAAACACCTGGGTAAGTGCGCAGGAAGTCAATGACGAGGTTTTAACAGAAACGTTCCATCAAAGGTTCCCGAGGAAACCTCAGCCGATAGCAAGGTTTAGGAGGGAGTATTTCGGCACCACCGATGAGGAAGAGGAAATGGAAGGGTTCGCGGAGTCGGAGTTGGAAGAGGGAGTGGACTCTGATGACGAAGAGTACCTAGAGAGTAGGAACAGCAACAAGTGGAAGGAAGTGTTCGCGACGTCGGAAGATGAGGGAGGTTCTTTCAAGGGTTTTACCTCCTCACCGCCAGTAGGAGAGGAGACGGGAGGGGGTGAAGGGGGCCCTGGAGGGGAGGTGGATGTCAGGGAACTGACATCTAAAGCGCCGGAGGCGCAAAGGCTCACTGAGGGTGAGAGAGCAGTAGCAGCGGAAGAGGGAACCAGTAGAGGGCGAGCAAGAACTCCAAGGGAAAGTGAGTCGGAGGGATGGCTCAGAGACGCTTCAAGCGAAACCAGTGGGGAGGTCTCAGGACCTCCTATAGGGACACCCACACCTCGACGGAAACTGTCACGCCGAGAGGCCAGACGACGTGTTTCCGTTAAGGAGCTTTTATGTTGGAAACGTTTCCGAAAGCAGCCACTTTCGGATACTACTAGTGATTGACGCAGCCATGCTGGAGGGGCTCCGTCACAGGCAGAGGTTTGAAAGCCTGATCAAACTCTGAGGGACTTGCATTTTACGCACAAGCAGCTCATCGTCCCATCACACTTCCATATGTATAAACTTCTATCTGCAATAGGTAGTCAACAGAAAGGGGTGAAATATTTTGGTCCTACCTCAATGGCACTGGTTAATCATTAATACACCATTTTGATTAATTCCAAAACAATTACAGCTAACACCAATCTAGCTGCAACTGATTAATTCTGGACAGGAACATGCACAGATCCCATCAAATGTCTTCATTTGAGCATAGCTCCACATATATGCTTCTGGTTTCCTCAGTTAACCCACAGTCAACAATTAATTTTGTAGTATGCTAAGATAATGTGTTCTGTATTCAAGGAGCAACTTTATCCTTAGATTATGCCCTGATTCTAACATTCTCACATATAACCTAAAGGCTGCCATTCATAGTTATGGTGAAATGCTATACTGGGAGATACCAGTCCATCTTAATGGGAACAAATTAGCCTCAGAAACTCCAGGGAAAGCAATTGCAAAAGCAGGCACAGGGAACCTGTGACCCTCCAGATATTTTTCAGCACCCATCACCCCTGACCATTGGGGCCATGCAGACTGATGGGAGTTGTAGTCAAACAACATCTAGAGGGCCAGAGGTTCTCTGCCCCTGCTACAGTTCTGCTATGAGATCACTGCAATAGGCAAACCCTCTCTTTGGCCTTGGGTCATTATAAGAATGCATTCTTAACTTACAGGCCTCAGAACTAGACAGCCAGGAATTACTTTGCTTCATGGCTGACTCAAGAGCATCTTGAAGCATCTGGATGGCTGCTAAGAAATCAGAATACTGGCTGAGTTAGACCTCTGTCTCATCCAGAAAGGCACTGCTTATAGTCTCTCATAAACATAATTTTGCTGTTAACTAAATGGCTCTGCTGGATTTATTCTTTAGAAACCAATAAAGGCCACTAGTAAAACTGCTCCTTTTTCTACAAATAGCCCAACAATTCTGCTAAGGAAAGTTCAGTGTTACTTGCGCATTTCTAATGGATGAATGTGGTCCAGCCAAGTTAAACCTTTTAAAAAAGGGAAGTTTAAAAAAAAAAGTGGGAAGTATCAGTTTGCAAGTATCAGAGATAATGAATCAGGGGGAAAGTCTCAATGCATCATCCAGAGAATTAAACACAAAATGGAAGCCTTTACAATTAAGACCAGGAGAGAAACAGCATTCTTTTAACTAGAAATATCACACACTGCCAGTCTGTTAGAAATTGAACTGGCAACCTGGAAAATGAGCTTAAGCAAAATCAGATTGGAAGAGATCAGGCTGTAGGGATTCCTTAAAGTACCGAGGCAGGAGAACCTGTCACATCTATTCTAATTAGTGGATTAGGAAACAGCAGTGAATTAACTCTATATACCAATCTTCACTAAGGGATGACACAGTTGTCAAAAGAAGGCAATTGCTACAGAATGCATTTGCTGACTATTATGAGGGCTGTTGTGAAGATCCAAAGTAATGAATTATGCTTTGTTATTACACATGGACAATGTGAAGCCTTGCAGATGGTACAACATAAAGATGCTCCAGTCTTGAGGAACTTATGAAGCAGCAAAAGGAATCATAACACACATCACAGTAAGAAGAGCAAGCGATAACAGTATCACAGTATCACTGATATATTCCAAGTGACAGTTTAGGGTGTTGAAACGGCAGAAAATGTATCAGTGCCAAACCTGAGGCTGTTCCTGTCCCACCCTACAGTTCTCGAAAAAACATTCCCCCCTGAATTTTTTGCTGCTCTTTAAAACTTTTCGGTGGGTGGGAAGTTACCACTTTCCTTACTAGGTCTCAATGAGCCCTAACGAGACCTCTCATCAGCAAGCATAGCCAGTGGAAAGCTGAAGAAAACACCCTTGCACTGTTTCCCACCCTCCACACTTCCTCAGGACCTGCAGGATCATGCACAACATGGGAATGCAGGAGGAATTCAGTGAGGCGTGATCTTAGCTCAAGTGGTAAACACATGAGTCTCTTAAGCTTAGGGTCAAGGTTTTGAGCCCCACGTTGGGCAAAAAGATCCCTGCATTGTAAGGGGTTTGAGGACCCTTCCAACTCGACAATTCTATGATTCTACGAAGTGGACACATCTGACCACTCCAGGTTAATGTTGGGGTTGGGGCAGGAGCACACTCTGGAATCGGCAATTTATCCTTTTTCCTATTCCCATCCCATACAGGTATCCCAACATTTGCACACAACCACATATACGCATGGCGCTGGGAAATAAATAGAACCACACCGAGAAATGGCAGGAGAGAGCTAGAGTGTCCTCGTGGCTCACAAGGAGACCTCTCTGGATATGTCAGTGAGGGAGGAAGAAGCCCCAAAGACAGGAGGCACAGCAGGGCTTTTTTTAAGGCTGCTCAGCTTTCCCACCTATCAGCTGATGCATGAGGAGCATCTTCCGACCTCCAGCAGACCCCAGAGTTTCAACTCTAGTTATTTTGCTCTGAACTAGAGAGAGAATGGGAGAGAACACTGGAGAGCAAGGGGAAAAATAAGCATTTAGAGGGTGCTCTCCAAATATGTGGTTTTTGCTTATGCACAGGGCCCCCCAGAATGTAAACCCAATTTTAACAGTGGGGTTAAATACACATCCCTGTATTTCCTGTATTTGTATATGATTTGGTCTGAGGGCTGCCTGCCAGTCTTCTCTTCTTGTTTTTTGGCTTCAGGAAGGTGATTGTATGGCTAACATTTCAGCACAGCTCTAGCCCAGATTTAGAGAACCTGTGGCCCTCCTGTGGTGGTCAGAGTTTATGGGAGTACAACCCTACTTCTACCAAAACTCAACTCCAAATTATTTTGGGCTTTGGGAACTCAGAAAGGACAAGCCATTACATATATTTAAGAAGCTGCACTTGGGATGAAGACAGATGCACCATAAAAAGAAAAGTCAGTGCCTTCTTCAGTCAAGTGGTAAACCTGACTCTGCAACTGAACTAATGGAGCTTATCTGGACTGAGGGGGAGTAAAGACTTATCCCTTGCCTTAGCCAAATACAGACGGTACAGGATGTTCCCGAGCTAACTGACTGCCCAAGAGCCAAGAGCATAAGTTGTTGTTATTTTAAAAAACAAGTCCCCAAAACGCTGAATATTTAAAATAGGAGCATAATTAATCGATGATAATTGTAATCTCTTACCTGGAATTAAATTATCTGTTTCACCACAGCTTTGGATGCCAGCTTTGAGGACTGCCAACCAGACAGACACACGTGTCACATATGAAAATCCCTGCCAGGTGAGCTTTGGTTGATGCCCTCATATTAGGAATATTCAGTCGAATTATAAAAACTTTTGCCCAGGTTTTACGGATTTAGATGAAGCTGGTTGATGAATCCTTTTTTGGTTTTGTTGTTATTTTATGTTTTTAATAGTATTGTTACGTAAATTTTTAAGATATTAGCTGCCATTTGGAGGAAGGATAGGGTATAACAATGATGTAATAAATCCTATACAATAAATATGATATAGAAAGACACACACATATGCAAATTGCAAGTATATAATACACATGTATAAATATGCACAGTATGTATATATGTGTATGTGACACAGAAAAATTTACTCTAAACTGAGCAAGAATTTCAATGAAAGGTACCTTGACTTGAAGTCCAATCAAATACTGCAAGAGGGGGAGGGGGAGGATTGTATTTTGAGTGTTTAATCCAGATTTAGAAAACAGCACATGGTATGGTGAAAGCAAATTATGCAGCTACATAATTAAGAAAGCTGAAAACTGTTGTGTGGGACACGACCCCCCCCCCACTTGACAAGAATAAGGTTGTGTAATTTCACTCTTTGTTTGAACCTAGATTCTCTCATCTGGCACTGAGGTATAGTATATATGAGAGAGACTCATCCATATGCACCTGTACTCACATGTAGCCCTTTAACTTAACAAATAACATGGGAGAGGTGTAAAGAAACAATACAATAATTCAAATGCTGAGGTCGCTTTTTGTTGGCAAATAAACATATTTAATATTTGGTATGTTATCATGTGCTACTTCAGCTTTTTGCAGGCAAAATAGAAAGAGAGGAGATGGATATTGTTTGCCACTGAAGTTCTCCTCAGAGTACCACTAATGGGAGTGCAGGTTGTGTTAGTTTCAAGCATTTGTGGGAAGTATATTGTGCTTTTTTTGTGGCTGAGGAAAGATAAGTGGATGTTGAGACCACAAGAGGAGATTAGCGATTCTATGCTTGTACTGCTAATAAATCACACTCTGTCCACTGATTTGCAAGACCAAATTACTTTTCGGAAACTCTGGGGAGCCAACATTGGGTGGAAGGAGGTGATGACTGCCTGCACGGTCAGTGCTTAGAAAAGTCTAATGTGAATAATCTGGACAGGACATTGGAGCTCTTTTCTGAGTAATTGGGAGTGCAACTGGCAGTTTTTGCCTGCACCATTTGGTACACTGGAAGCCTGTAATCCTGTGGGGAGGTGTCCATTATTAAATTCCTTCCCATATCAGAACAGATATTCTTGGGACACTAGAGCAATGATGGCCAAATCAACAATGAACACCTACTGAACTGGACTTCCAACATTATCGCAATTCATTAGGAGGAGACATACTGCCATGGCTCCCTTTCTGCTAAAGGCAGCATCAGCTAGCACCCTACATTTCCACACATTTCTGAAAGAGTGCAGGTAAACTATGCTAGACTCACTGCATGGCCAGAACTTACAAATAACCTGTTCTCTATATAGCTGGAATTCTGCTACATAGGCAGTAGAAGATGATTTGTTCTTACTAAATATAAGCATTTAAGCAGTGAAAATACAAGTGTCTAGTTCCACCCTTAGAAAGCGTAACAAAATTACTTAGTTAGATACTTGGTGTGATTCAATAAAAGAGAGGAACCTTTTTTGATGACTTGTGAAGATGCTGAATGGCAAATTGTAAGCATAACACCAGAAGTGGATAGCATGATGGGGCAGAGGTGCTTTTCTGATCTCCTGGAAGGCAAGTCAGCATAGTGTAAATGCAGCAGCAGGAAGGCTAAACTGGTGGCCTCTCTGCTGCCTTGCCCGCTTCTTGGTATCAAGCAACAACTCAGTTGCTAGGAAGATAAGCGCCTCCACCCCACAACACCATTTTTTAAAAAGGTAAAGGACCCCTGACAGTTAAGTCCAGTTGTGAACCACTGGGGTTGCGGTGCTCATCTCGCTTTACTGGCCAAGGGAGCCGACGTTTGTCCGCAGACAGTTTTTCCGGGTCATGTGGCCAGCATGACTAAGCCGCTTCTGGTGAAACCAGAGCAGCGCATGGAAACGCTGTTTACCTCCCCGCTGGAGCAGTACCTATTTATCTACTTGCACTTTGACGTGCTTTTGAACCGCTAGGTTGTCGGGAACAACACCATTAGACCAGCACAATTTGCTATATGAGTTCATGAAAACCAGCACTCAGCCAGCCCCTTCCCTTATGCAAAGCCTACCTTGCACAATAACGGGGAGCCTTTGCAGAAAGCCTCCATTCCTCCCTAGAATATTGAACACTGAAACATCAGCTTCCCAGGTATCTGGAGCCCTGGGAAATGTAACTTGCCAGAACCTCTAAATATTTACAATGGGCATGAGGAGCTCAGGTGCACTGATGGGAAACTACATTGCCCATGGTCCTTGGTGCCTTTCAACACTATTGTTTTGGTGCTCAAGGTAGCAGGTAGAAATGGAGGTTTCACCAAAAGTCCTCTTGCAAAACAACCCTATCAGTGCTGCCTGGGTGGCTTTGGAGAAGGGTGGCAGAGAACAGCTCAGCAGAATGGGATTTGGTGTTTTGGCCCTGCTGCACTACACTACATTGTGTGGGTCATGGCAGAGTCTGTATTGTGTTAAAAAATGAAATGAATTATTTCCCATAAATAAGACTAATTAGGCCAGCCCATTCCAAATTCAGCCTGGAGGGGGGAGGTTCACCCATTATTACAAGCACATAATTTTTTTGCCCGTTAAAAAAAAAACCGTTTTATGGCATACGGTGCTTGTCTTTGTTACAGCACCATTTAACAATGGTACTTAGTTGTACAACCAGAGAAGACAATTCTCACCTTAACTAAAGGGAAAGTGTTTTCCTGTTCAAATGTTTCTGATCTACTATTTCAGTCACCCACACCATTTGTTTCAATAGTTTCAATATTGAATTTTAAATTGTTGTAACCTGCCCTGGGACGGGATGTTGAAAGGTGTGAAATGAATTGAATTAACAGCAGCAGCAGCAGCAGCAGCAGCAGCAGCAGCAGCAGCAGCAGCAGCAACAGCAGCAACAACAACAACAACAACAACAACAACAACAACAACAACAACGTGTAAAGGAACAAAACATTAGGAAATGGGCCACCAGTGGGCAGATGCTGTTAGAGCATGTTCTGGCTTATTAAGATAGAATTTTTGGTTTAGTGTTAGCGCAGCGGAAGTCTCTGTTATGGCTAGGGAGAAGAATGGTAAATTGGCAGCATAGATCAGCAGGACAGAGTTACAGAGCATCATCAGACAGGGAAAGAAAACAATCCCTTGGATTTAAAACATTTCACCTGAGTTTAGTGGAGATTATCACTTCCAACCATCTTTTTTTGTATTCCTTCTGGGAATGTGACCTGTCACTGCTTTCCCCCCTAGCAAAATAGGTGCTCTACTCACCATGAAATTGTAACAGTAAATGCCACACTTTTTAACAACAAAAAAGAGGTCTGGGTACTGCATACCTTTGAGTACCTCCTGAAAAAAGCACTGTGACTTGTGTCCTTTCAATGCATCCACACCCCCTCACAACTGGTATGAAATTTAACAGTGAACTGAAACTCTCTTCCCATTTTTTCAGTCTCGTTTGTTATCTCCACACTCCTCTCCACAAGGGGAAGGTTTTCATTTGCTTTTTTGAGAGCCTGAGGAAGAGAGATTTCTGTTAATTTCAGTTTATCTAACTGTAAGGGGACAAGGCTGAGGTTTCTTCCGCTCACTCCCACTTCGTACACTTTAAGAAAAAAGTCTGCATTTTGTCATGTCACTATCACAACTCAGTGTTGCATTTTGCAGGTGCACATATAAGAAGAAACTGATATGTGGCTCTGCTGCAGTTGCCATGGGAGAATTCATATGAAATGACCACACAGCAAATGCTTGCCCAAAACACATGAAATGGTAAATAGGTTAAAATCTGTTGTGTTTTTGTTTAGATGTGCTTTTTTAACCTGGGTTCAGACTTATAATTAACTGAGAATTTTACCTACCAAAGAGCAACACAGCCTGCAGATCTCTTCATTTAAGGAAGAGTTTATCCTACGTAGCAAAGTTCTGAAATAGCACAACTTGAAGATGTTCAAGGATGACTTTCATGACATGTTTATTTACCCCCTCAAAATTTTAACCTGCAATGACAAGCGTGCCCCACCCACTAACAAACAATAAATGGAAACCTGCACTTTTGCTCAGAGATTCAAAACTAGTTTAAATGGCATTGAATCATTTCCAAATCCTCAAGTGACCATTTTAAATAGCTGAAATAAGTTCCAGCCACTGCACTCAATGGCTGGGTCTCCATATTCACTATGGCCAATTTTCTCTCTCTATCTCCCATTGCAAAGGGGCAGAGGATAAGGCAGGCATTTGTTCTTTCTTTGTTGGCCTTTTTGCAATGTTTCAAAGGGTTTTCATGGGTATTTTCATCACTTTGGGGACAAAAATTCTTTAGCTGGGAAATTTCCCCAGAGGTATCAATGGAAATTTTTGACTCATAATGCGAATGCTTGCCTAACAAGTGATTTTCTGGATAAGGCTTTGAGCTCAGCTAGTGAGACCTGCATGCATACCTGTTCCACAACAGTTGCACTGTTGGGGGCACAATTCAGAATGGGTGATTACTTTTTAAGCCTTTAATGCCTTAGATTTGGAATACAGTGGTACCTTGGGTTACATACGCTTCAGGTTACATACGCTTCAGGTTACAGACTCCACTAACCCAGAATAGTACCTCGAGTTAAGAACTTTGCTTCAGGATGAGAACAGAAATTGTGCTCTGGTGGTGCGGCAGCAGCAGGAGGCCCCATTAGCTAAAGTGGTACTTCAGGTGAAGAACAGTTTCTGGTTAAGAACGGAGCTGCGGAACAAATTAAGTACTTAACCCGAGGTACCACTGTAATTGACTGCAATCCCCCTCCTGCTCATGGCTGAGGCACCATTGGTTGGGGGCAAGAGGCTATTTCTGTGGTTTCATCCAGATTATTGAATAGTAGCTAGAGCCCCTTCAGCCTTCTAATTGTTTACCACCCAGTTAAAACTTTCAGCAGGCATTTGTCTGCAGGACAGAAGCTTTTTACAAATTTGGTAGACCCTCATTTTAGAATATTTTTTGCTGCTGAACTTGCATCCACCATATGTTGCTGCTTTATGTATTTTATTTGATTGTTTTATTCACTGCTTTTTTATCTAGAAAAATAGGTGCCAGTACTCACCATGAAGTTGTTACAGTGAGTGCAACACTTTTCAACAACAACAACAACAAGGTGCTGGTACTGCATATTCTTGAGTACCCCCTGGGGGGAAAAGTGCTGGTTTTATTGAAAGCCACATCAATTGAGCAAATGCCACCAAGGGCTGGGGCGTATTTTTAAAAAAGGAAAAAGATCATACTGTGAAGAAAACCAAATGCAAGAAGTATATATGTTAAAAAAGTGAAATATTTAACTACAGTGTCCTATTACCACTGAATTTGACCTGCACATCGATTTAAGAAATAATTCCTGATGGAGGCAACTGTTAAAGCCAACTAGCTGATTTTGTAAACACACACACCAGTCTTTAGATGAGGTATATCAATGCACTCACTTTTTAGGAAACTTTCTAAAATATATTTAAATGGCTTCAAAGCAGCATCTGCTTCATTTAAATCAGGAGTTAATTTTAAGCTCTCTAGACATCCAAGTCTTACTGTCATAAGAATGCAATATTGTATTTTACAGCAGTTAACTTACTATGCTCCCCCCCTATGCTTCACCATACAACTAGACTGTATTTCATGCTGACATGTGCTGCTTGAACAGGTGCAGACTTCAACAGAAATTTCTCCTAGGGCTAGTAGTCCTGAGAATACTGTATGTGTCTTGAATCTTGGAATTGTGTGTAAGCAAAACCATAAATCAGCTACCAGACGTCTCTGTGAATCAGATGTTGTGTCGGTTCGAAACACGTGCAACCGTACAGCTATGCAAAACGGGAATTAAAACTCTCTCTTGTGCTTGTTTAAAGATGGGATAGAAATCTCCATTGCAGGTCAAGTTACATGATACCCTATCTGTAAACTGACTCCTAAAGAAAACAGCTCTTCCAAAGAACTGTGTGCGCCAAAGTATGTCAAAGCTATGGTCTTAGAAGACTGACTTATTTATGCTCAAATTGTCATTCATTCATTTTGTAGGTCAACAGAGGCACACTTCTTTTGGGTGCTTTCCTCCCACTATGCCCCATGAATTCACACAGTTATCATTACACTCTTTTAAAACTGTTATACCATGGATTGACAATAAAATGTAATCATACAGCTGATGAGGGGGAATAGTTTCTGCTATCAGTGGAGAAATGAAAGGTGCAGCCTATACAGTGGTACCTTGAGTTAAGTACTTAATTCGTTCCGGAGGTCCGTTCTTAACCTGAAGCACCACTTTAGCTAATGGGCCTCCTGCTGCCGCCACGCCACCGGAGCACGATTTCTGTTCTCATCCTGAAGCAAAGTTCTTAACCCAAGGTAATATTTCTGGGTTAGCGGAGTCTGTAACCTGAAGCGTATGTAACCTGAAGCGTATGTAACCCGAGGTACCACTGTACAATATTTTTCACTCTTTTGAGGAGGATGGAGACAATTAGCTTTCCTAAAGGCATGTCAGGGCAGCGAGGATGTAGGGCTCCAAAACAGAATACAGCAGCTCAGTCTCAAGACCAAGGAGTGAAGGCCAAGCCAGGTGGGCCATTATTGGCTCATCAGGACACCTAACCCTGTTGGGCTTGAAAGCTGAAGCACACCGCCCAGCCATTTGCAGAAGTTGAACTGTAGAGCAAAAGATTTGGTTCACTATTCCTTTTGCATGCAATTAGCCCAAGTGGTGCAGGGACTGTGGCACACTGGGCCCTAAAGTCCCAGATGTAAGACCCCCGCAAAGGCTTACAAAAGGAGAAATATACACACTATCACAACTTTTGCCAAGACTTCAGCAACCCTTTCAAATGATGAAGGCGGAGAACCAGTCTGTAGACTACATGGCTTCATACTGGGAATTATTCCTCTCTCCTAAAGGGTTCACTTTCCCATCCTATATGTATACTGGGCCTCCCAGTATTTGTTCTGTGATAACCCTAAAACCCAAATCTAACCACAGTGTTTCTATCCTTACCTATTCTTACACATATCCCACTTGAATGATTCTCCACATAAGACCATATTCCTGGAATATTAAAACCAGATAATGATCAACGTAGTCATATGCTGATGCTTCCACCTCAATATATAGTATTTCTTTCAGACTCTGTAAACACACCCTTCCTCTGTTTAGCAAGAATTTAGAATTGTTTTGGATTTTCATTCCTCGAAATATTTAAAACTGATCCCGTTTTAAACTCCAAGGACTCAATCATCTATTCTGACCTTCAGTCATAGCTGTTATTTTCTCATAGCAAGCTATAGCTTCTATAAATTAACAGGCCATCGATTGCTTTTACTGCTTTTATATGCCTGCAGGGCTTTGTTCCATTTCCCCCACTCTAGTATGAGCACTGCTGATATTGATTCTGTTTATTCTCTACAACACACTCTTTTTTTGCTGTCCTCCTTCACTCAAGCATTTTGGTCTTAAGAACTCATTTATAGGGATACAAAATAAATTTTAAGCAGTTGTGATTTAAAGGAATCTTGATAGCAGATTAACAATCACAGGGTTTTTATTGCAATAATAGGGTGAATGCAGTATATCCCACATCTTTGACAACTTGGCCATTGAAGTGTCATATTAACACAATGCTTTTCTTTTAAACCTGAAAGGTAAACGACAACTGTACACATACAAAAATAATTTGTGTTCATAATTTTGCATAAAGTCTTGGGGAAGATCTTTCAGCAAAGCAATACTGAAATAAAAAGAATATGCTCCAGCTTTTTCAAATAGAATTTCTTTTCCTATCAGATGAAACGTCTAACATTTGACTTGAAAACATCAAATCCACAGTTGCACCCAAATCAGTGCTTCTTTCTTGTTAAAAGGTGTACATAAGAACACTGTTCAGAAACAAGTTGTTTTTCAAATGAAAGAAAAAATTCAACAGTAAGAAGTTCAGCATGAACAGGAAAAAACATATTTGTTTTGGGTTTTCTTGATTTGTAGCTTTGTTGAATGTGACATATTACCTGTCAGGGCACAAGCAATTCAATAAGCAGTAGCAGTTCTACGAGAAGGCAGATTCTCCAACTGTCAATCATATCTCCATGGGAGGGAGTTCCATAATTAGGGGACTTCCAGGTGTTACCACCAAACAGGTAAGGCTTATTGGCATCACCACCAAGAGGCCTCCCACGCTGTTCTCAAAGGCCATGTTGGGACATACTGGAAAATGTACTCCATCAAATATTTTGTCTCCCCTCCAAGATATTGGGTTTTGTTTTGTTTATGTATTTGTATTTCTGCAAGCTTTGGAATTCCCCCATTTCCCCCAGCCTGCTGATATCTCATTTGTGGATTGGAAATATGTGCAATTTTTGCTACCTAAGAATCCACATTCAAAGGAGTTTGCTATTAGTATACATAATTACAGTAAGATTTTGCACTATTAGGAGACATTGGTTGATGACAAAAACCCTGAATCATACCCTCGAGTGAATTATGGGAATGTCTCCAACATAAATTTAAAATGCTCATGTTTACAGAGATAATATAGTAGTGTTTAAACATATTTTCCAGTGCTGTTTACTTGATTTCTCAACACACTTTTGTGATTACTGTAAAAATACAGGCAGACTTAGTATGATCCACATGATCCAAAGATATGGCTTTGACACCTGTCTGTCAACAGAGTCAGAATTTGAGCATGGCAATGAGTGGGACATCTTGCATGCCCATATCACAGGGATGGGGAACCTGTGACCCTTCAGGTGTTGATTGACTCCCAACTCTCATTAATCCCAGCCAGCATGGCAAATGGACAGAGATGGCAGGAATTATGCCCCAACAGTATGTGGTGGGTCACAGATTCCCCATCCTTGACTTATTGTATGCATTCCCATAATCAGTTGTATGAGAGTCTGCGCAAATGGCAAATCCACTTAGATGAGCAGGAAAGTCAACAGAGACAGAAAAGAAACCACAACAGTGATAACATAAGCCAACTTCTTCATTTGCATTTGAGACCTGATGGAATGACAAGTCAAGCTGTGTCCCCCACTTCTGCTCTTTCTTCTCACCACGCAGCCAATATTTAGTGAATACAGAACATGCAAAGTAAATGCTTTCACACATTTAATGTCATGTGCAGTTTGGTTCTAAGTACAGAAGCCAAAAGTAAATTTGTAATCATAAATAGAGACAGTGTTCTCTTTCTGTGGCCTGGTAGCAAAACACTAAACATGTTAGCTTTAAATCTGTGTACTTTTTGAACGGGAATATGTTTATGTTTTTATTTCATTCCATTTACTGCCTTAACTTAGAGCACAGCTTGTCTTGCTCATAAACCCTAGCAAAGCAGGAGCACCAAGCGGCAGAACAAAGTATTACAAAACACAACAGCCATCCTCACACAAAAGAGCAATTGGAAAGACTGGCATATAAAGTGGTTCCTAGGCAGCCAATCATTCAGTCACCAACCAGATGATGACCTCATGAGCCTCCAGACCATAGGTGATACCCAACCAAGTCATACTCAAGAGTGAAATCAATGAACATCAGTCAAATCCCTTTCTTTCAATGGATCAATGTTAGTATGACTAACACTGGATCTTACACCATATCCTGAGATCCAAATACTTTCTTTCCTGCACATTGTGTGACTTGAACTTGCTACAAAACAGCGCCATACTGCCAAAGCTGGGATTTTTCACGTGATCATTTGTCTTATTTTTGCTTTCAGAGCTCTGTATATTCAGCTGCTAGAGACACACATCCAGTTTTCACTGCAGGTGGTAAACCTGTGTTACTACTTCAAGATTGCAGGGGTGGAAGGGGGGCTCAACATGATTGAATGCTCCTCCAATGCACATAAATTTCCTCCACCTTGAGAACTGGCATGTCAGGGAGATGTAGAGTTCTAGCATAGCCTTCTCAGCCTTTGCATGTGGGCTCTTTTTAATTTTTTTGCTGTTGTTAGGGAGGTGCATGTGAAGATCCCACCTGCATTCTGATAGCTTACAGCCAAGACAGATTTACAATCTCAGTGAAAAATAGGCCTTAGACAAATGCCTGTAAATTACTGTCCATTAAAATGAGCATATTGACAAACAAATATAGATTATAAGATCCATATACTTGTCAGTAAAGAACAGCTCCTGTAGGTTCTGCCTTTCTGTAACTTACAGGTATACGAAAGCTGGACATGAATGGCATTCCATTAAATGTCAGTTTAATGCCCTCTCACAACAAGTGCTGGACAATAGGGAACATCAAGTGAATTAATTAATGCATATGACTATTTACCAAGAGGCAGTTTACCAAGCTCTCCATGCAGCTGCGTGATAAACTGGTCACCTGTATCATCTTGCTAACACTGCATTAAATATCTTTTGTTTCAGTGCTTTATGGTTGTATTAAAATGTGTTTATTGTTATTTTAAATGCTTCCAGAGAACTTGGTGATTGGGTGGCCTACAAATACAAGCAACGACCGATGGATGTGCGATCGCACACATACGCCCGGCGCCAAACCAAGTAACCCCAAAACATCACTAAAATAGCAGAATGGGGATAGAACGGGGGCAGGGAGGGAAGGGGCAGAATGGGGGTGGGCAAAACACTTTACGTGGACCCCACCAAAATGCATGGGGGTCCAGAAAGTAACCCCTGTGGATTGCCTATAGTGTCATAAATACAGTGGTACCTTGGGTTACGTACGCTTCAGGTTACATACGCTTCAGGTTACAGACTCTGCTAACCTAGAAATAGTGCTTCAGGTTAAGAACTTTGCTTCAGGATAAGAACAGAAATTGGGCTCTGGCGGTGCGGCAGCAGCAGGAGGCCCCATTAGCTAAAGTGGTGCTTCAGGTTAAGAACATTCAGGTTAAGAACATTCAGGTTAAGAATGAACCTCTGGAACGAATTAAGTACATAACCCGAGGTACCACTGTAAAGTCAGAGCTATGGTGAAGGCTGACACAAAGAGTAGCCAAGAGCAAAGAGTGCACCTAGCACAACTTAGATTTCTAGGTACAATCACAAAAACTAAGTACCATAGGGATGGTGAACATGTGGCCCTCCAGATACTATTAGGACTGAAACCCCTATCATTCCTGACTACCAACCAGGCAACATCTGGAGAACCACAGGTTCCCCCACTCCTGAAGTACACTCCTGAGTGCCCAGAGAAACTATTTCCCCCAGATGTGTGAAGGACCTTCCATACTGCCTTGAGCTCCTTCGAAGGAAGACAAAATATAAAAGTAACAATAAGGTGTACTGACCACCATTTTTTTGTCATCTCCAGAATAAGTCTTGATCAGCTTGCCAACATCTGGCCTCCCAAAAACAAGTCTGCCTTTCAATCCAACTGCCTTAAGAAAAGAACTAGATGTGATGAGGCATATATTTATTTAAAGGTTGGTGCACTGGCACAGAAAAGCAGGTAGCACCATCTGTTTTTCTACATGAAACAGAGCAAACAAGGGAATGGAATGAAATCACTGCCTCCCTGCTCTGCCTTGTTGCGCTTGTGCCCCATAAACCTGTGGCTATTTTACTCCAGTCCAGCTTGGATACTACAGCTGAGCTAGACTAAGGGCCTAACCACATTGCTTTTGGTCACCTGTGCCACTGCCCCAAGTTATTTGATGAACAGAGGCTAGAGCTCTATTTTGAGCGGCTAGAGCCCTATTTGGGTGTTCCCGCCACAAGATTAACAATTGTGTGAAGGGATGAGTGGAGCTCTGCCTGCCTGCCGCACCCACCAGCCCTTGAAATCCATGAGTTGGGCAAAAGAAATGTTTGTACAAGGTAAGTCGCCCGTTTGTGCCTAGGCTCCACTCCACAACACAGAACCCTAATTCCACACTATGAGCAGGGGAAGCCTAGGTGCATATAGCAAGCTACCTTCTGCAGACATCTCCCTTTCCAATTCATAAGATGAAGCAACACAGAGTGGGTGCAGCCTCTGGGCACAGTTCTGCTCTCCCCACTATGCAATTAATTACTTGGTTCCTTTTGTGCCATGCTTTTGAAGGCACTCAAAAAAAATGAGCAAGAATGATATTCTCCATTACTTCCAAGTGTCTGTAAATCCAGTGCGAAGTGAAGAAATGACATTACTCTTTCTGAAGCCCTCTGTACATGTTTGAGAATTTAGCAGAGGGGAGTCTCTCCCCCATCTCTCCTGGCATATCTTTCCCTCATTAAACCACATTTGTCTCTGGAGTTGTTAGGGTCCTCCAGGATTATGTGACTAGATTTTTCTGAATGTGCAGACAGCTCTTAAGGCTCCAGTGTATTACTTATGACCGAGGTCAACGTGCTATTAAAAGCAAGAAGAAATCCATGTTTAAATTGAAGGTATGTTTCAATGAGCACAGCTCCATTCAAATACCATTTCTGGAATCCTGTGGGAAAACTCTTTAACACAAGGCACTCCATACATTATGAAGTTGCAAGGAAAAGGGAATTCTATGACAAAATTAAATGTCAACACACCCCAGCACGTGTACACTGTGTACACACACAGAGCAACTTGTGTGTACAAACTTCATTCATTATGATCTGCACAGAATACTTACATTAGTCCCTGTTAAAAATGCCATCCTTAAAAATAAAAAAAGGATTGTGTGAAGCTGCACTCAGTGTTTAACAATGGACTTGACACAGAGCAGAATCAATAAATACCTGTTAAATTGAATCTGTGTGATACTATGAATGAATGACACATCATAGCGAAAGGGATGGGGGGGGCAGTCAGGTCCTATATCTGAAAGATCTTGAAGTGTAACAAAAGACAAGAAATATAAAACAGGCCAGTTCAAGTAACTTAAGTGCTTGGAGATGAAACTAAAAAACAACACAAAACAAAGAAGATGCTTTGCAAAGGACTTGGTAGACAAGCGACTCTAAATGTGCATGTGTAATTCTGTGCACACCTGAGTACAGCATTTCCCAATCGCATTTAATAAATGCTCATATATATATATATATATATATATATATATATATACGGAAAAGACATCTGAAAATGTATTGGACTTTGGCATCTTTATTGCTTCACCAGCACATAATACTTACCTTTGTTACTAATTTACCTATTGACTTCGGCGCAGCCGTCTGCAATGTTTAATCTAGCAGCGATTCTATTATGTTAAGTATATTCTAAAGATTATCCAGTAGTGCTTTGAGAAAGCATGGAATTTTATAAAAACATGAAAGGCACTCTAGGTTTTCAACAACGTTCTAAGCAGCCAAAAATGATGGCATTCTGGCAAAACAACAGCCACCTATTACTAGTAACCTGGAGTGAGTACAATTCTCTCCTTTACCATAATTTAAACATTATCTGCCTTACGCTATGTCAACAGATTGCGGTTTTATTGATCAGTTTTACGAGTTATTTCAAGAAACCAAAAGCCTATACGTTTAGCACCTAGACATATGCCAGAACCACTCTGCTTCAGTAAGGTCTATAGACATTCCATGTGTGTATCTTTCATTTCCTTTGTCCCCAATATTGCTCTTAACATGCAGCTTGCCACCGAGGTTGTGTTTCAAAGGAGTTTTGCTCTCCACCCCAGTATAGCTGCATTTGTGGTCCATGTGGAGAACTGGCTTCCTTTCTATCAAGCCAGCCCCCAACTCAGGCGCACAATGGGTGTGTTGTGCTCCGTGTGTGTGCCTGAGTGTGGGTCTGTGGGAGCTCTTTGAAAAGGAGGTGTGAACTGTTTCTCTCCTACCTTACTTGCCTCTTAACAGCACAGCCATGAGAAACTAATCAAACACAGCAACGGGGCGTGCAGCCCACAAGACGAGTGCAAACGCCTCTTTTCCCTTATGACCTACATACTACAACAATGCAATGCAATGCAAGAGCCGTGGTGGAGAGGGCAAGGGGTGGCCGGTGCTCTTCCAATCTAGTTATATAGCAACATTCACGCCGGGCAGAATGTCAACACCGCAATATGGAGGGGTTTCAAGGGCTTCAGATGGTTATACTTTTAAAAACTCTCCCCAAGTCCTGGGGCATACTGATGATTTCCTAGAGTTGGGACAGTGGTGGTACAAAAGAAGAACCCCCCCCCCCAATGCACATCATCATCTCTGAATGTGGAAACGAAGTGAGAGAGGGGGGAGTTAACACAGATCCCAACAGCAACTGCTCGCTTGCAGCAGCAACCCAAGACTGACAGTTCGATTATCTGTTTTATTGAAAGAAAGGCTCTCTCCACGTTACACATCAAAGTAAATAATTGCCCGGGCAACTGAATGTAAAATCAACATGGACGGCTTTTTTTTTTCTTTTTTGAAGCAACTTAATGCAAGCGAAATATAACACAGAGACATATACCACTAGGGTCTTCAGGGCTACGAACTGGAAGCAGGCGAACAAAAGCTTACCTTTCTCGCCGAGCAGCTCAGGCGCGCGCAAGCAGCAGCAGCAGCAACCTCCTTCCCCGACTAAATCCACAGCCAGATGCTCCCAAGACAGCAATCTGTTAATAGGAAGTGCATACAAACCTGAAAGGGCTTTTTTTTTTACACTTACACACACACACACACACACACACACACACACACCACAAGACAGAGCTCGTCTTGAGCTGCACACCTGCTTGCTTGCTCTCAGCTAGGGGTGTGTGTTTTGCATGAAGCGACGGCAGCAGCAGCAGCAGCAGGCAGGCAGGCAGGCAGCGTGCAGGATCAATGTTGTGAGGAGAGGGCAACACCCTTCTTTTGGGTCACCAGCTCGCGCTCTGAGAGCCCAGCCGGCGAGCTGTGGAGATAACTGCAGAAGAGCCTCGCTTCCCACCCAGCCCCCACCCCAACAAGACGCGCACACGCGCGCGCACGCACACACACACACACAAAAAGCAGCCCCTGCCCGCGCGCGAGACTGAGATATGTACCCTTTATCACGCTGCATTCCACCTTTTCTCAGCTGGGGGTGGTGAGGGGGGGGGGGGGAGGAGAGCAGCGGCGATAGGCAGCTTGTCAAAATGGCAGCTGGGAGGCATTCCCGGCTCTATTAATTAGACCCATAATGGGCTCGTTTCTTCAGTTTCCTCGCAATAAATTACGCCCCCCCCCGCGCTTTGTGTACTCCACGCTAAAGCCCAGCATAATATGCTAACACACTCTTTACTCCCCTCCCCCCCC
This sequence comes from Podarcis melisellensis, assembly GCF_964234715.1. Lineage (NCBI taxonomy): Eukaryota > Metazoa > Chordata > Lepidosauria > Squamata > Lacertidae > Podarcis > Podarcis melisellensis. The sequence continues at coordinate 50,765,532 of NC_138541.1, forward strand.
CCCGCCCGCAAAATGGCTGGTCCTTTCAGCACTGCTGCAGACAGCTCATTGGGTTCCACTAGCTTTCTGTAGCCATGGCAACAACCAACAGACTTATCCACCAAGCATGGTTGATCATGTGCGGATCTCATCCTCTCTCCCCCCCCCCCAACACAGGAGGTTAATTGCTGTTTGTCTTATAAGTACCGGGAAAGGGGGTGGGTGTTCACGCATATATTGCCAATCTCCCATTAATTAGACGCGACGGAGATTTTGGGTCGTTTGCTCCAAACCTAGGTGGAGTTGGGCAATGTTAGAGCCCTATCCTATGGGCAGCATAAAATAATAAATGCCAGTGTTAACACACACTCCGAAACTAGCTTTCTCTCTTTCTCTTTTTGTCTTCCTCGTCCCTTTCTCTTCTTCCTCCCTCCTCTCCTCCCTCTTTCTCTTTCATTATTGTATGAAGTGGCAAGTGTAGAAAATTGGTCTGAGGCTTGTAAAATGTTTATAAGGCGATCACCTGCTTATTCTGAAGCGCCCTCTTTATCTGTTGGAATCCCCTTGCTGATTGAAATGCCTATCTAAATATTATCAACAATAATACTCTTTCCAGAGCAACTTCGCTGTGACCACTCTTTGAATGGTCTTCCATAAATGTGGGGTGGTGGGGCAAGGGGGAGGGAATCAATAGTATCCAGTATTCATCCTAAAAGTGTAAATCTAGAGATCTTAACATTTGTTGCCTTCAATGTGGAATGTAGACAGAATGTTACAAGCACTGTTATTTCAGAGTTCCACCACTGTTTTTCCAGCAAGGCCTTTAATGGCTGGTCTCCAATGCATTCAACAAATGAAGCTTTTTTATCTTGGGACAGAGATGCAGAGATGGAAATGGAACCTTTAGAATTTCTGTGTTAGCTCACATAAGTATTTCTCAAATATTTGGTGAGTTCTGCACAGCTGAGAGATCTGTGGGGATACTGAAGGATATTATGTGAGTTTGCATAAAACTTATTGACATGCCTAGTGGCTATTGCACATCTCTTCTCAGAGCTTACATCCTGCCATATAGTGCCTTATTCTGCAGTTGTACGTACTTTATCTCCCAGTTAGATGTTCCTTCTGACTTGTAGCAGTCTGAAGAGCTGTGGACACTTTCACTTTGTATGGTTGCAGCAATGCTACATTACGACACCACAACATTTTCGTTTTAAAAATGGTAGACACATAGTGCTTTCCTTCTCTTTTTTCGTTTTGGTAAAACGGAGGTGTCAGTGCTCATATATTGATAAAAATGCATTTTTATCAAGAAGTGGCTGCCATAGGCAGCATAGAAAGAGGTGCTGAGTAGACATATTTTTATAGTTGTGTTAAGCATTTGTAGATTTTTCTCAATACAAGCAGTTCATACCCATGCATGGTTACTTGGAAGTTCCACTGGGATGCATTCTCAAAGAAGCATGCACAGGACTGCAACCAAAATAGCCCAAATGACAAGGGTTCCAAGAGGTGGCTTCCCATACCCCTCTGCTAAGGTCAGATTGTCAACTTGAATAAAATATTGGAGGGACCAGGAAAGCCCCACCCTGCATAATGGATCACATGAGGCAACACACACACACACACACACACACACACACACACCATTTGAATGGTAATACATCAACTTGGGAGTGAGCCCCTTCATATATCTTATGGGGGGGTGGTGGTTGAAGGGACCTCGGCCCCTAGGAGTTGGCTCCTATGACTAAGGCTGTGTACACACAATACCTATAAAGCACATTCTTTGTCTCAAATTATTGTGGGTGCTGCAGTTTACCACTTGCAGAATTACAATAACCAGCAAACAAGCCAGGGCCAGCCCAACGTATTTTGGCACCTGAGGCGGACCACAAAATGCTGCACCCCTCCCTTTGAGGGAAGAAGAGATGTGGGAAGATGTTTATCAGGAACAAGGTGTGGCAGGGGGGAGATCAACATTGGGATGTCTTGCCACAGTGGATCCCGTCACCTGAGGCAGTTTCTCCATCTGACTGCATAGGTGGACTGGCCTTCCCTGTATCCCTGTGCTCCTCTGAAAAGCCCCTCTGGAGGGTCGAAGGCCTTCCTGAACAATGAGGAGCTAGGCTTAGAAACTGCTGTGGGAACCCCCAAATCAGGCTTGAAGGAGTGAAGAAGTTCATGGAAGTTAACATGCAGCACCCCACATTGTCCAGGAGGTCTCCCAACCCTCCAGAAAGATTTTCACAGGGTCTTTGTTGGGGAAGGGACTCTTTCCATCCATGAACTTCCTTAAGGTCAATGATATATGTACAGGTACTTGGCAGCAAGTCTCACTGAACACAATAAGGCTTACTTCTGAGTAAATATGCATCAGATTCCTATGCATGTTGTTGTTATGAGCTTGTCTGTTCTGTTCGGGACTTGGGGCTCGGCTGGAACCTAATAGGGAAGCAAGATCTGTTGGGGTGTGAGCTTCTTCACCCTGTGCTCAGCTTGTATATGTGTAGTTAAAACCATATATCCTAAGAACACCATGGTCTCCATTGACCCTCATTCCTAGGAAAGTGAACCCTGGGAAAGTGCAGGAACCCCCGGAGTCTCTTGCTGTTCAGAGACTGGGGTTGCATGTAGCAATATCTTAGGATGCAAGTCTTGGTGTTTTGCTTTTCTTGGGCCTTACTCCAATTGCTTGATTTTCTAATGTGGGATAATTATTATTAGCAGCAAATAATCAAGTATTTTGGGAGGGGAGAGCTAGCTGATTTTAAGAGCCTCAGGAGCTCCAGACAGAGAACACTGCCAGCTACTATGACTCAAATTCTCTTTCCTGAACCATGGCCCATGGGCACTGACCAGTATGGTCGCTTTTTTAGTACCAATTTGCTGATTTTGCTGCTGACTCAAAAGCTGCTGGCAGATGCGCACATAGCAATTTCTACAATTTATTACTGACATGTAATTACTTTGCATCACTTACAAATACCACTTCGCTGCAATTAGTTTAGGAACTCCTCGACTGTAAAGTGTACAGCAAATAGAGAGATGGTACTGCAAATCCCTATTCACCTCTCAGTGGTTTGTACTAACCTTAAGCAGAATTGTACAAAGTTATGGAGCCACCATACACTCAATATCTTGTTAGGCTATCCCTGTCCAAAAAGGGACACAGTTGGGCCGCTAGCTGAAGCTGATGGAAGGCACTCCATGCCTCCGAGGCCACCTGAGCCTCAGTGAATAGCAATGGATCCAGAAGCTGTGTGCACACTCCTTCAGTGGGAGTGTAACTCCATCAAGAGCAGGCAACCTCCCATCCACCTAGTCTAGGGAACCACCCACTAACTTGAGCTTCAGTTTATTGGCTCCCATCCAGTCCCATTACTGAGGCAAGACAAGGCATTATCATCTTTTGCACCTGCTGAAGTTTCTGAACCATCTTCAGAGGCAGCCCCACATAAAACACATTGCAGCAATACAGATGTCTTCCTATTTAGGGAGGCTGTGATTCTGCATCATTGGAGGTGCTTGTTAGCCATTATACTATCAAAATCCTGAGTAGTTTGCAAAATATGCAGGGCAGGGCATTACTCTAACTTCTGCTTTATTTCCTCCACCATTTTTTGGAATCACCTCTGCATTTACAATGCACAGTAACTATAATTTTTCACACTTTGCCAATCTTATCAATTTGGGTTGTGAGCTACACAGAATTGTAGGTTCTGCTCATGATGGCCTATTCAGAAACCCACAGTGTCATAAAAAGGAGACCATGCTGTAGAGAGACAAGGAAAGCAAACCACACACAGAAAGGCTGCCTAGTAAACCTCATGCCTGAATATGTTCTGGGCCTGATTTGGTACACAGCATTTCACACATGTACACATACAAACCCCTTCTCAAAGTTAGCCAGGGCTAAGCAAGACAAAATAATTTCATTACCTTCTATTTGCACTATTTCCACTCTGTGGAAGCTAAGACCCATAATGGACATGTATTTTCTTGCAGGAGTGAATGTATTAAATGAAGTAAAGAGGATGGCAACCACCACAGACTTCTGTTTCTGCATAACTAAAAAATGGTAGATAAGAAAGCTTGAGGAAATTTCTAAGGAACCACGTGATTTCTTTTTCTCTCCATATTAGCCCTGAATAGCCATAGGAATTGGCAGTGACATTCCCACCCAGAGACTATGTTATATTGGTTTGGCCTGCGTAACCCAAACATTATTGCTGCATGTTCACCCCACAAGTTGCAGAGTTTCAAGATCTGGCATGTGTTCACAATCCAGGCTTCAGTTATAGTCAGCTATGTTTAAAATCACCATTTGCCATACTTGCTAGTCTACATTTAAACAGAGAGGCATGGATGTTAGCTTGTTCCATGAACTAATGCTGTCGGTCTCTCTGCTTGGAGCTTTACTCATAATGACAATCATGTCTATCACTCCTCACTTTGAGGACAAGAGTGGCAGACATTCCACACAGCTTGTCTCCAGTCCAGACAGATGCTTTTATCCTCACATCGTGCATGATTACATGTTATTGCTTCCAGTTGCTATTTGCCCCATGCAAGAAGCGTCCAAATTCCACTTCAGTAAAATTGGCAGTACCTTTCAATACCCGCAGAAGGGTTACAGGCGGGTGCACTTTTCAAAACACATTCTTGTGCTATTATTCTCCTACCCTGGGGAAATTGGGGCATGTGAAATTAATAGAAAAATTAGAACAGCTTCTATGAATATTATATATATATATGGAAGCACTGCAAATCGCATTGCTTTTTGATATGACTATCTGCCCTTGCATGCAACTGGCATCGCTACACAACAAATGCCAGAAGAGCAAATCCTCCTAGTGAAGTAGCAATTACAGGAAATAAAATTACCCTTCTAGATATAGGATTGCTATAATTATTCTTGAGGGTAATTGAATATCCAAACTGGGAAGAAAGTTAAAGGCTGATCCAGTTGGTTCCTGGTGTGTGCTATGCGGCAAGCACAGCTAATCTGTTCATGGGAGAGCTGCCAAAGGGGAGGGGGACCTCCCACTGGCAGAAAAGGGTGGGGAGGATGCAGCAGGCAACTGGCTCAGCCCCTTAGTGTTTGACCATGCCTGAACAACATTCACTGAGTTACAGAATTTTTGCCATCCTAATCCAAACTAAAAACCAGGTCCATGAAAAAAATGTGGTTCAGATAATGCAGTCTGAGCTTAGTTTATGGTGGTTCCCCATACTGTACTTTCATTTATTTATCTGAATTCCAAATGGGCCATTCATGAATGCATATTTGTATTCTAGGTTTTTGTAGCAATTTCAAAGAGATTGTGTTTTCAACATCTTTGTAACAGTGGTTTACGGTTGTCAAGCAAGTATCAATCAATGGCTTTAAAAATTAAGTTCCTCTCATGTTTCCATGCCATTTCCCTGATAAAAGGCTCTGCTGCTTAACCTGAAACTAGAGAAAGATGTATGTGGTAATGTGCAAACAGCCACAAACAACTTGAGATGGCATGTCTCAGTCTTGTGTGTCTTTTTACCTGCTGCAAAGACCAGACTGAATCTTCACAAACATTTTAAGAATGCAAGTAGGGGGAAGTACTGTAAGAGGAGGTCTTGAAGATAAGCAGAGCCAAGAATAATGTACTGTGGATGACTTCTCACTCATGCATCCATGAGGATGTTGACAATTGGGAGGACAGCACTGATATCAGTTAAATTCTAAGGGTTGTGGTCCTTAACCTCACTCACACAAAAGCAGAGGCTAAAGCTGAGCCTGAATTACAGTGGTACCTCGGGTTACATACACTTCAGGTTACATACGCTTCAGGTTACAGACTCCGCTAACCCAGAAATAGTGCTTCAGGTTAAGAACTTTGCTTCAGGATGAGAACAGAAATGGGGCTCCGGTGGCGCGACAGCAGCAGGAGGCCCCATTAGCTAAAGTGGTGCTTCAAGTTAAGAACAGTTTCAGGATAAGTATGGACCTCCAGAACGAATTAAGTACTTAACCCGAGGTACCCCTGTACAATCTTATGCCTCCTTGGCATAAGTCAGGCTTCCTTAGACTTGGCCCTCCATATTTTTTGGCCTACAACTCCCATGATCCCTAGCTAGCAGGACCAGTGGTCAGGGATGATGGGAATTATAGTCTCAAAACATCTGGAGGACCAAGTTTGAGGAAGCCTGGCATAAGTCTTTCCTCTGCTACATTAAGGTCCTGCCTGATTCTAAAAGAATAAATCGTAGTCATTTAAGACAACTTAATGATGCTTTACCTGACACATACAAAATGGCTCCCATTTTGGAGAACTGTACTGAGAAGGCAAGTGCACAGCAGCTTTGCTGCTAGCCTGGGTGGCAGACAGTGTTGTTCAGGACAGACTCAGTAGTTTTATGGAGCCTGGTGAAACTATACTGGCTCTTAGTATCACATGACTACTGTTGAACTATTCTCTGCAATTCTACTTCCTGGCCATTCTTTCTAATGCAATTTTACAAAAAAATCCAGAAAATGTATTGTGAATGGAGCTTCTAGATTTTGAATATGAATCTTGGATTTATGCTGTTATTCTCAATTTAAGAGGGCTAATGGCTGATCAATATTTAGTTTTGAATACGTTATCACATAGACAACATAGAGTTGCAATTAGTAAAATACAAGGTGTAAAATGATGGCTATAGATGGCTATAAATTAGTCTTTTTTTATTAATGCCCATCATGCATAATACCTCAAACTACTTAACATAAACCCACATTTTAATTTTTTAAAAAGCAGATTGCAAAAACTAACATGTCAAAATGATTTTAGAGGAAAGGGATCCTTCACTGGTTGTGAATCTTGTTTACAAACTAGGGATTTACTAGGGGAGCTGATCTGTCTTGTCATCGCTGCAGTGAAGTCAATAATCCTAACCAAGTGTCTCATGTTTTATTATATTCCATGCATACCTCGCCAATGAGAGTTGAGTACTAGGTTAGTGTTCCATTTTAAGATTTCTAGGATAGCTTTTCAAAGAGACCCATGAACAAATACGAAGGGATGGACATGTTATCATGGCAAGTGAACTCACCTTGGGCATTTTAAAAATTTTTAATCTGTGGATTTATATGCATAAATAGTTGGGACAAATTCAGTTGGGCTAGGGAAAAGCATTCAACATGCTGTAAAACAGAATGTTCAGAGAGGAGCTGGGAAAGAGCTGTTGGTGAGTCCTGATTCCCCACTGAAGGAAAATCTTGTTTACACATAGTGTCAGGAACCTTGGTCCTCCTTGGAACATCAGGCTATGAGGCTAGGACCTCATCTAGCAGATACTCTGTACTGTGTCTGTTCTGACCTGCAGAGGCAAAAGCGCCTAGAGATCAGCCACTTTCAAATCAGGGCCCTTGGCACACAACCAACCAACACCAAATGAGAGAAAGTGCGGGAATAGACATAAATCCTGATGTGTATGCCAGCTACCTGCCTTCTGTGGCTACTGCAGCTAAGGCTGGGTAAAAGATGATGAAAGAGACAAGGGAAATGCTGATTGCTTCACTAAACGTGACTGAAACAATATATTTCTTAAAGCCCAGGCTTAGGTCGTTGGCTACCAGCCTGAAGCTCATGGACCACAGTTTGGGAACCTCTGTTCTAGAAGGTATTTTTATGAGCTTTTTTCTGACGCTGTAATCAAGTTCTTGTGTAATTTGATAGCAAAAGGTGAAAATTGTGAATTAAGAATTTGGTGTTGTGTATGTACCTGTAGGATAAACTACGGTTACTAACTGGATAAGAATCTCTCCCCCCTCCACATTTTACTAGAATTTTGAGTGTGACAGAAATGACAAGTCATTAGTTATATACAAGTCAGAGAAAGGAATCAAATGTCAGAAAGTGACAGTGAACTACACATCACTGGAACTCCTTTAATGATAATATGCATCCTTATAGCTTGTTTCTCCTATTCTAAATATGGCTCGTGGTTTTAGTTACATATTGAAGCCCTTTGAGGTGTTGTGTAATTTCAAAGGAAGCTAGCCATCTCTCTGAGGTGGTAAGTTTTGACGCGAACCACTGTTTTGATATGGTAGTACCTAAAATAAACACATCTCTACATGAAAACTATGGTAATATGCACGAGAGGGAAATTTACTCCCCTTCATATAATGGCACCTTTCTCCAGTATGCCTCCTTTGCATGTGTGCGGCTTTACAGAGGAAGCCCTGTTCTCTGTGTGTCAACTGGTAATAGAGTTCCTGGCACATTTAGTTATCTGAGGAGAAATAGTTTGGCCATATAAGGTGATTGTATTGCCAGCCTAACCAGTGGGTCATGAGCCTCTGTATAATATAACCATAAGCCATTGGTTCTCAGTGGGTGAGTCTAAAGCGGTCTAAATTAGGGCTCAGCCAGACTTCCTTTTGTGCTGTGTTTCTAAGCACAGGTCTGCAGTTTAAAGCTCTATGCAGGTCCCCCCCCCCAGCACTTTGCCCATGAAAACCCACTATTTACTGCTGAATTGGAGCTAACAGCAATTTGCAGAAACCCCAAATTGCCATTTGTTCCAATTCAATGTTAAAGAGCAAGTTTTCATGGGGAAAGTGCTTTTGGGGGTGGTGGAGCATGTATATAGCTTTAAAATACAGACCTGTGCCTAGAAAGCTTGGGGCAAAAAGGTAAGTGTAGATGAGCCCTTAAACTGGATTGCAACAATGGCACTACAACATTTCCATTAAAAAATGAAAAAGGGGAAAGGCATTGTAGGGGAGAAGGAAGAAGAGGGGCAAAGTACATCTATGCTACAAAAAGGGGTGGGCAAATCTGTCATTTTTTGTTTCTCTCCGTTTTTCATATTTCACAGAGATCAGTTCTCCACGCTTTTCCATTGGTCTGATTTTTTTTAATTAAAAAAGCCCTCATGAAAATTCACGTGCATTTTAAGTTAACGTATTTCTGTATGCAATATTGCCTAATATACACAACTTTGCAAATGTATTTCCCCTCAATATAATGCGTTTTAATGTTATTTTCACCAACACAAGCATTTTTTATGCATATATTCCCCTACTGTACACGGCTATTTTGGTACACATTACTTGGGCAGCAGGGGTGGGGGTGGGGAGAACTGCATTTCAAAATCTGGAGAAGTGCAAATTTGGCACCATGTTTTGGAAAGGTAAGTTTGCATTAAAATCCAGTCGCTTACTACATCTGCCAGTTCTATCTATGCTAATTAAGCTGTCATTGTTTCCCCACAAAAGATAATAGTTTAGTACAAATGCTAATAAAGCTGTAAGAGATCTCTTAATCTGCTCCATGCAAGTGTATTAGTATGTACGGTGCACAAATCCCAAGGTTCCTTTGGCATAAGGAAAGTCTGTCAAGCCAGTATGTCACTGATTTAATGATTTGTGCGAGGTAGAGAGATTTTAAAAAGGGGAAAGAGAGGCACAAAGATTTTTTCCCCTTAAAACACACACACACAAACTGGATCCCATTGTCCAGATTAGGGTTAAAACAGGTAGATGAGCTGTCTTCACCTATTTAAGATTCTGTCCATATTTGCATTTCAAATACAGTGATACCTCGGTTTACGAACTTCATTTGTTCCAGAAGTCCATTATTAAACCAAAGATTTTTTAAACTGAGGTACGCTTTCCCTACTGAGGCCTCCCGCCACCAGTGCCCTTCTACCATTCGGCTTCCATTCGTTTTCCGGGGCAAAGTTTGCTAACCAGAACACCTACTTCTGGTTTTGCAGAATTTGTTCACTGAATAGTTGGTTAACAGGACTGTTCGTAGACCTAGTTACCACTGTATAGCATATTCAGTTCATTTGCTGCAGTGCCGCAGCTGTGCATTGCTACAGAATTTCATATGTTGTTTCAGCAATGAAAATCAGTGCCAGGCACAGAAATATTTGATAGCTTTGTTAATTCCTAGAGTCCGGCATATATAATATGCCCAAGAAGATATGGGTCGCTCAGGAAAGATGACCCACTCTTAAGTTTCCCCAATGTCCTCTGTGAAAGTGAGAACTATTGTATGTAATACGTTACTTCTAGCTCACAGACATTATACTTTTGAAAAGTCCTGTGAAGAAGGATCATGGGTAAAGCTCTCCGGGAAGCTGTGCTGTGCAAGTTCCAGTTAAATGAATGGTAAGAGCTTATTATTTAAGAGGTACCCTGCATTTCCCTCCAGTGATTTCACAGTGGCTTAAATATGGCCTCCAAGGGGACCTTCATTCAAGCTGACAGGGTTAGGCCTGCATAGCTTGCTTCAGTAATAGACAGTCCTCTTGAGTGGTTCCTAAGCATTTCAGTGCCAGGGCTTTCACAACATAGCTTCCCAGAGGATTGTGTCCATGTGTCAACTGAAGTCTGTGCAACAATTTATTAAGCATGCTATTCTTTCTCAAATATTTATATACCAGTTTGGTTGTGGTGTTTTGCTCAATAATGCCCGCACAGCTAAGAGCAATTTAATCAATACAATCATGCGTAAAATAATTTAAGCAATTAAATACCGCAAAGGAGAAAGCCCAGTATCTTAGCAAATCCATCCAAGTTTCCTAAAGGCCTGGGTAGGATGGGTATTGGCAGGCTTTTGTTGCGGCGGAAAGGTTGTAACCTTGGGACCGTGATGTAAAAAGACGGATCCACAAAGAATGAGGAAAGTGTTATTTACTTCTGAAGACACACACATACCTTTATATGTTTTATTCATCACCAGATTTCTTTAATGCCACACTGTTCAGCATTCAGGATAAATATTGTACGCCCAGAGGTAAACCCCACTGAAAACAAATTGCATTTTCAAGCCTGCTCTCAGACATGCTCCAAGTATGTAGGCTCCATACAGGGGCGCCATCTCTGTGGGGCTGTGGAGGATGGACCCTCCCTTTGAAATTTTCAGTGAAGGAGCTGGGCCCCCTATGAGCCACATTCCTATGAGTGTGTCCAGGGCTGTCGTTAGCATATGTCCCACACCCCTTGCAACCCCGGGTAAAGTTGGCCCTGAGTTTGTCCCTCTTATGAGTCACACCCAGCTAGTTATGCCAGGCTGGGCTGGCTTGTTAGCATAAGTTGAATCCAACAGTGTTTGATACTTTGATTCAGTCTGATGTTTTACTAAATAAAGGAATTCTGGAGGGGATATAGCAATCAGGAGCTTAGTGGATTATTTCCTTCTGGCAAAAAAACCTGTAACACTATGTTCATAGTTGTATTCTTGCCTATCTTCCTATTTCACTCATGTAAATTCAGAGGGAGATGTGGAGAATCAACAAAGAGCAAAGCTGAAGGAACGTCTCCAACCCCATCGTTCAGCCCGGACACTGAGGTCCAGCTCCAAGGGCCTTCTGGCAGTTCCTTCACTGCGAGAAGTGAGGTTACAGGGAACCAGGCAGAGGGCCTTCTTGGTAGTGGTGCCCGTCCTGTGGAACGCCCTCCCACCAGATATCAAGCATGTAAACAGCTATCTGACTTTTAGAAGACATCTGAAGGCAGCCCTGTTTATGGAAGCTTTTAATGTTTGATGTTTTATTCTGTTTTTAGTGTTCTTTTGGGAGCCACCCATAGTGGCTGGGGAAACCTGGCCAGATGGGTGGCGTATACATAAAATAATAAAATAATAATAATAATAATAATAATAATAATAATAATAATAATTATAATAGAGCATCATGCTTACTTTTTTCTATTTTCTTCAAACTCATGAGCCAGGAAAACCAGAGAAAAGAGTGCATTAACACATTATGGAGTGTATTTCACTGTCTCCACACTTTCATTGGCTTGTAAACCTGGATTTCCTAATGAAACAGCAGGTGTCTTTCTGGGTTACTTCCACCACCCTCTTTCAGCCATTTGTGAGTGAATTTGAGGGCACTTTAATTATTTACAACTTAAAAGATTGGCCCACCGCAGTTTTACCTAGCAGTGAGAACAAGTTTTGTTCAGACTTCCAAGGTAGCATTTTTGGAAAATATTAACCAACGCTTCATACCAAAGTTCAAAAGCACTGTGAAAATAGTATCAACTTGGATGGATCTCACTATTAATCATTAGCTTGCCCAAAATGAATGTAAGCAGAGGAGGAGGAGGAATGGAGAGAGAAATATTTAAAAGGTATATAAAACATATTCATTACGTATCTTTCTCTTAAAGTAGAAAAGTAACATGATTATGAGAGCTTTCAAGTCTAATCCTGACATCAAACCTTATTTCATGGTTCAGACATTCTAAAACATGGAAACTTTGTTTGTGGGCGTTAGAATATAATGGTCAGTTTTGAGAAGAGGCAGTGTTTAACTTCAGTCATTCTTGGTAAGGTATAAATACTATTGGACATCATGCTTGAGTAATGTTAAAATGTCTGGTTGACAACACGGCTCTAACAGCCAACTTGATAAGGAGCAGATCAGCTTATCGGTAACATTCTTTTCACAAAGAGGTCGGTGTTCTTTTAGGTCCCTGAAGTGCAACAATTCACAATCATTCCAAAAATGTCTTAATCAAAATATTTATAGAACCACTGACCTTGCTCTTTTTTCTTTTTTGGTACCTTGTGCTTTTGTGGCACTTTGTGATTTTTGAAGCAGCACTGCACAGCACACAGGTATAAGGTCCATCTGACCACAGCTACAGAATGGGATGGAGTAGCATTGCTAGAGAGGCTCTTTATATGCCTGTCTGTCTGTTTCCCTGTCCCACAGTACAATGATGGCATTTTGAAGACAGATTTTTTTCCCCTGCACCAGAGTTTGAGAAACAGAGACAAAGCTAACTTTAGAGAAACACCTGGACCTATTGCAGATTAAAGCTAGACAATTCTGGCTTTAATTAATACAAGCTGAAATTAACAGCATGGGTTCTGTTCTGCTCTGCTATATAGACTACAAACCAATGAGAACCTAGTTTCAAATACAGTGGTACCTCGGGTTAAGTACTTAATTCGTTCTGGAGGTCCGTTCTTAACCTGAAGCACCACTTTAGCTAATGGGGCCTCCTGCTGCTGCTGTGCCGCCGGAGCACAATTTCTGATCTCATCCTGAAGCAAAGTTCTTAACCTGAAGCACTATTTCTGGGTTAGCGGAGTCTGTAACCTGAAGCGTATGCAACCTGAGGTACCACTGTATACAGAAGAGAAAATCAGCCACCCTATTGCTTTCTCATCTTTCTTGGCTCTTCAGTGGCTAAATCTGCCCCATCTCTACAAACACTAGCTATTTGGGGGATGGAGGGAGTATTATGAAGAGGCGTTTTGTAATAAGTTATGTTCTTGTTCTGCTGTGGCCTCTTGGAGATTTTTGCATGCCTGCCCTTAAACAAATCTGCAAAACCTTAACTACAGAACATGAGACATTGTATCTCCTAAACTACTCAACAATATTACTTGAAAATTGTGCTTTGCATTGTAAAATGAGAAGTGCAATTGTCATCGTCATATATGAGTCTGGTTAAAAGGAGAGACAGAGGCCTGAATTCACCAGTGACAGCTGAAAACTGGTGCATGTTGGACTCTTCCCACCCCATCTATTTCCAGACAATGCTTAATTGACAACTCTCATGGCTCAACCTGGGAGGAATTGAGGGCTCCCAACCCAGATGTTATCAAGTGAGTGGTTAAGTGTTGCAGCTGGGGCTTAATGAAATATGAGGAGGCGGCGGCCAGGTTCTCTACATAGAGGCACATATCAAAAACAACTTGACTATGCACACAAAGCTTAAAGTAAGTCCCATCGGTCTAAATGGGGCATATGTATGAGTGGACAAGCATAGAATCCCACCCTCAGTGACACAGGGGGCCATGGCTCCTCTTCTATCATATAGTTCCACATACAAAGCAGACATTTGTGGATCTTCTCTGGAAGGATGCGTAAATCTGGAGTGCAAGTTGGGGTTTTTTTCCGCATTACAAGAAGCAATAGAGGGCAGACGTGTCTGTTTTGTTTAATAAGCATTCTACCAAGCCTGGTCAGATGTGGGATCACATTAGTATATGGAAACAACATCTACTCTACAGGAGGCATGTTCCCCTAGGATTTAACTAAATGGCAAGGCTGGTTATTGAGCATCTGAGAGTGCTCACTGGTGTTGTTTAAGGGAATTTCTTTCTTCCTTCCCTCCCCCCTTTTTTAAAAGACCCCACTAAATGTAAAATCATTTCACTTTTTCTTTTTTATACACCTTGAGCACTGGCTGATGGACTCAGCACTCAGAAGGGCCTCTTACCAGCTCAGTCTGCTGTCCATTCACTCCCTACTGGGCCCAGCTCTCAGCTATACTAGCTGGCTGCCTCCCTCCACTGCCCTGCCTTGTCCGGGCTTTGAGAAAGGACCATGGGGGTCCTTCATATCCCCTGGCATTCTGAGCAAGGTGAAGAGGCATTGGCTGTGCCACCTCTGCAGTGTGCCACAGCAACTAGAAAGACTTGGAGAGCTATATATGTCTTTCTAGCTGCTGTGACAAACTGCAATAGCAGCACAGGCATTCTTCTGGCCTCCTTGTCTCTGAAGATGCCCTTTCTCAAAGTCCAGGTGCCAAGGGAGGTGGCAGAGAAGCCTCCAGTGTAGGTGCGATTACTATTACAGTGGTACCTTGGATTAAGTACTTAATTCGTTCCGGAGGTCTGTTCTTAACCTGAAACTGTTCTTAACCTGAAGCACCACTTTAGCTAATGGGGCCTCCTGCTGCCGCTGCACCGCTAGAGCACGATTTCTGATCTCATCCTGAAGCAAAGTTCTTAACCTGAAGCACTATTTCTGGGTTAGCGGAGTCTGTAACCTGAAGCGTATGTAACCTGAAGCATATGTAACCTGAGGAACCACTTTATTATATAGCTATACCCCACCTTTCCCCCCGACGAGACTCAAGGCGGCTATCACAGCAGCAAAGAATATTTTAAAACAAAAGTAAGGGTGGCAGAAAGTGTGTGTGTGGGGGGGTCATGGTGAGGCCATTGATCAGGACATGACTATGTCCTCCCTGAAGTTTAGCAGCAGCCCTGAAGCTGGGTGGGCAGCTGGGAGGCTGCAGAATGCAGATTACTTGGAGAGATGACTTATAGAATGAAAGAAAGGATACCCAACAAAATCTATTGGCCACTGCTAAAGAAAGGTCAGTGCATTCTTTTCATGAGTATTTCTCTCCCTTTTGATAATAAATTGATGGGGAATATTTGAAAGAAGAAGAAAAAAGAGTGGAATATTTTTTCAGCAAGGCACTATGGGAAGCTGTCTCCAGGACAACTTGTCTTCTTCCCCTTGCCAGTGTGTTGCATTATGTGTGAGAACATACCTGGAGGCAGTTCCTCTTACATTCTTTATATAAAGCACCTATAGTGAAGAAATCTACTGTATAATGAAAACGAATATCTTAAAAATCTGTTCTAACAGCATGCAGGCAAAATGTGGTCTATGAATACTACACCATCGAATGGACTATTTAAGCAACAGTTTCAGTCTGACAGCATTTCATCAATATTGCTGATTTCTTTTCACTACAGAACATTCGGGGTGATGTTATATCCTGGGTTTTGAAGAGCTGCTTAGTATCTCCATTTCACAAAGCTGTATTTCTTGGAAACAGCTTTGACAAAAAAATAAAATGGTAAACTGCCTAATGGGAAGTAGATCCCTATCTTTTTTTATTAATCTGTGCAAAGATCTGAAAGCAGCTTGATCCTCACTCCCATCCTGGAATCAATTTGCTATAAAACAGCAGTAGTGTATGTATGTCCTTTCCCCACCAGAAATCAAGTTTGCAAAAGGTCTTTTTTTCCACTCCCTTGTGAGTGTCAAGCAAGGTTTTTGGCTATTTCACCATGATGCAAATGCAAATGTTCTCCGAACCACTAATAGGGCAAGTAACTCATGTGGAATAGCTTGATATTTATAAGGCTGTCTCTATTTTAGTTGGGATTCCGTCACATCCATCAAATTCAGATTCCATGATGGAAGATGTTTTGGTGTTCTTGCACCATAAATTTGCATCTTCCCCACATTTCCTGAATAAGGAAAGCACACTGGAAAAGTGTGGGACGAGAATGGCTTCATTCTCATATAACCTTCCTGCAAACAACACAGAATGATTCCTCAATAATTAGGTGGCGTCATCAAACCTCCCCTTAAACTTTGCGTAAACAAATTAGAATGAATGTTCAAGAAACAGATAATTAGGAAGCAGCCTAAGAACCTCAATTTTATGCTGTTTCTACACACTATAAGGCACATTCAAACACATTATTTCCCTCAAAGAATTCTAGGCACTGTAGTTTACCCCTCACAGAGTTACAATTCCAAGGAACCTTTACCAAACCATAGTGCCCATAATTATTTGAGAGGGTGGGGAATGTGCTATGAATGTGCTTTAAAAGTACAGGGTATACACAGCCTTGGTGACAACAGGTCTGGCTTACTGGTATTACTATGTTGCTCAGCCTACTGGATTTGCCACTCCATACAAGGAGGGAGGAAGAAGGCTAGGTGGGATGGTGGCCAGCCCCCTTCAAAGGTCCCATGAGATGAAATACCCACTGACATCTTATGAGAAGGCCACTCCTCCCCTCCAAGTATGGCAGCTGCTTTGCTAGCCAATGGTTTTAACTAGCTTTCCAAGCTGTAAGTGGTGACTCCACAAATACACTTCAAACCATAGTTTCAAGGCAAGATTCTAACCAAAGTTTCCAAGTTTAAATGGCATGATAAAGTATGGTTAGTAAAAACCAGAAATGGAGGGAGAAACGTGCAACAGGTGTGGAGGGATGAAGTTGGGGAGTACATGGGTCTGTGAGATCACTATGATTTGGTATTAATCTGAATTGAATTAGATTACAGTTCCTTTTCCTGCTTAACCTTGAATCTCAAAAATCCACTCAAAGATCATATTGATCAAACACTTGAGAAAACCAAACCACCCAAATTGCAGGACTTGTAGAACAAGAAACAGGAGCATACAAAGAAGGGTGGGGGGGTTGCACTGCAGACCTTTTTCGCTTTTCAATCTCAGGTCCCATATTAAGCACCATTTAGCACATGAAGACAGAAGTGCCTGGCGTGCGCTGGTCCATGGGGTCACGAAGAGTCGGACACGACTAAACGACTAAACAACAACAACAAGCACATGAAAACTTTTGCAACTCAAGCAAATAACAGTGTGTGTTTCTGTTTTTGGTGGAGAAGATGAAATGGGGTATAGGTAAGGTTGCAATGCAATACTAGTTTCCCTCCCTGCAGCAAGTATTTCAACAGATTCTTCACAAATGCAGAGCTGGTGGCATAAGCATAAACCCCGAAGCAATTTCTAGTAAAAATATTTAGCTATTAATCTTCTTCCTCCAAAATACTCCCACATTCCTCCTGCTCTGTGCCATCTTGTAACTATTCTGTCAACAAGCCCAAATACATGTAAGCCAAGTGGCATAGGCATTGTAGTTTTTTCATGCACATGCCAGTTGTTACATATTGGATGCATCCAAGGTAAAGGCACATAATAGATGAACAGGATTGCAGTGGCCCCCAAGTGCTGCTGGTAACATGGCCTGATTCAATTTTGGATGTGGTGAAGTAAGGCATGCCAAGTGCTCATAGGGGTATCAGCACTCCTAAATGAGCATTTCAAAATGTTAAGAGTTTTTTTAAAAAAATATATTAAAAATAGTGAGGAAATTAAAGAACAAAGTTACAGGACAGAAGGGGCTGTCCTTTACAAAACTCATAATTAACCTGTAGAATTCTTTGCTCCCAGCAGTGGACCATGTGATAGAATTGCACCATGCACCTGATCTCCCTCCGGCCACATTGCTGCTGAATATAGGGATAGAGAGGGGACAAGGGGAAGTCAGCATGGTGCAAAAGCCCTGGAAGAGCCATTCTGCTGCTCCTGCTGGCATGTTTGCACTGCACTGATCTTTCCTCTACCTCCTCCTCTGTCCATCCCAGTGACCAGCAGTGATACAGCCAGAGGGAGGTCAAATGAGCAGTGCAGCAGCACTATGCTGTCTGCTGCTGATGGCCACAGGATGTTGTTGCAATGATGGCCACCAACGTACAGGTAGCTTCCATTAATTTGTCTGCTAAGAGCTATTAAGCATGAGAACTACAACTCAGTAGTTAGAGCATCTGCAAAAAGTCCTTTGGTTTACTTCAGTAGGGTTTTACCTGAGCTTTTGAGGAACCCAACCCATCTTCCATAGTAGCAACCTCTGTAAACAGAGGCAGAAGTGAATGTTCTGGATGGATATGGCTGCTCTGGTTAAAATCCCACTGAGTTCAATGAAACTTGCTTCCAAGTATGTGGGTTCCATGGCCTAAATTGGTATACTGAAGTCTGCAGTAAGTTGTTTTCCTCTCTTAACAATCAAAGTTACAGCTATTTGTACTTGGCCTTCAGCTACGCCTTCCTACTGTAATACATTTACCCACAACAAGCAACCGAGACAGAGCATTGCTTTTAATCTAAACTCAATTACAGAAGAAAGTGGAGGTATTTGGGTGTGGGGAGGAGAGGGAGTTGTGTACCTTTGTAGTAAATGTGAAGGCATATATGAAAGAAACTGGAATAGTCACATCACCAAACGGTAATAAGAGATGAACAGCATGACTCACAATCCAGAGAGCTAATTTTCAAAATGTTTGATAATAACTGAATTTCCGTCCTTTCAAAGCTGTGTGGGGGAGGTAAGGATTCTATGTTCTGATCTGAAAGTTTAAACTGATAGATTATCACATCCAAAGAAAGGGGACAGTTAGTTACATAACAAGCAGCTGTAGGTGCATCAGATACAATGTGTGGGCAGTCTGAGGCATTTCTAAGAAGTATGTTTCTGTAGGTGTCAGAAAGTAATTTATTTTCCATCCTTCATCAGCATCTAATGTAAGTGCAGCATCTTTGTTATTTGCCTGATAGTTGAGGATTTCGGATTCTTAAAAACCACACGGATACATTACAGATTCTTTCAGAAAAAGAAAGGAAACTAAAATTGATTCATTTAGGAAACCTCTCAAAGTGCTGTATTGGACAGATCCATTGGACACATAAAGGCTGCATGCTGCTTTTAAGGTCTGGGAGTTGCAGCTGGTGCAGAATGCTGTGGCTAGACTGGTAATGAGAACAGACCACCAACATGAGATATGACATGTGTTAAGAGAAAGAAAAAAAAAAGCCCTGCACTGGCTTCCCATTTACTACTGCACTAGGTTCGAGATTATTAGACCAATGCACAAAGCCCTGAATAACTTAGGTCTAGAATACCTTAAGGACCACCTTACTCTGTATGGCCCAAGTCAATTGCTGAGATTGTCTGGGGGAAGCACTATTAGTGGTCCCCCATGGACTTAAAAGCATGACTCATGCCAACATGAAGTCATGCCTTCAGTGTTGTGGGTGCAACTCTATGGAACTTCCTCCTGTCAAATAGGCATAATCTTTGCAGAGCTTCAGATGCCTTGTTAAAAGAGTTTCATTTCAGGAGGGCCTTGGATAATGAATGCTTCTCTGATGTGTTAGCAGTTTCCCAATGCTCTTTCTAAAATTTCTGAGATTTTAAATATCTGAAGTTTAATTTATATTTTAAATTTTGTTATTTTGGATATTTTTCTTGTTGCAAGCTGCTTTGAGAACTCAGTGGTGAAAAGTGGGATCTATCTATCTATCTATCTATCTATCTATCTATCTATCTATCTAATCTATCTATCATCTATCTATCTATCATAAATA
This sequence comes from Podarcis melisellensis, assembly GCF_964234715.1. Lineage (NCBI taxonomy): Eukaryota > Metazoa > Chordata > Lepidosauria > Squamata > Lacertidae > Podarcis > Podarcis melisellensis. The sequence goes on from NC_138541.1 coordinate 50,785,216, forward strand.
AGAACACTGCATTCAGTTGCAGAAATAGCCCAAGGCATTTGGGGGTGCCATTGGAAGAAAATTCCAATGGCACCCCCAGGGTGATAAAATCTTAAACAAACAAACAAACAAACAAACAAACAATAATGCCCGCTAATGGCAACCTGAGGTCTGCCACTATGAACAAGGTGGTTCATGATGCCTAATGGTAGACGTAGCTATGCTACGGTGCCCCCCCATTGGTTATATGAGCATTGGCATATGAGTATTTAGTTTTTCATTCCGCAGGAGAAATAACTCTTTCTAAGATTTCCTCTGGTCGGGGTTATGCTGCACCAAGCATATCTTGCCAGTTAAGTGCTGGTTGTGTAGAGAACACCACAAAGGATACATGAGTATACATCTGAGGCTCTTTCTTGGTTGCCTCTGTGACATACTGCAGGAATGTGGAAAATGTTTCAGCCTGAGGCAACCTTCTGGAGGTTACATGGTGGGCAGTGCCAGAGGCAAAGCAACAAATGTAAATTTTACCACTGTTCACTAAGCTCCTTGCTATACACACACCAACCCTGCCTAGCTTGTATCTAGACAAGCAAAATACATTGTCAGATTTCCAGGAGACACTCCAGCCAGGCAAAAATAATTTGGATGCAAACACGGCCCAGTGAGGGATTTGACCTAGAGAGAGAGGCCTGGGGTGTGGTGCAGGAGACAGATTTAGTCCCTGGTCTAAGATTCTCCACTCCTGCCATACTGCGTACTGTAACTGAAAAGACTTCCTGTGTACTTGTGTACCAGTGGTAGGAAAGGTCTATAAATGAAATAATGATGCAATGAAGAATCCCCTTCCTTGGAACTTTCCTTTCACCTCTTGCTCTTTCCTTCTGCCTCCTTCTCCTATCCAATTTATCAGATTGCATTCTTCAACTCTTTTCACTCTAAATTGTCCTCCTATCACTTCAAGAGACAAAACATCCATTTCCTTTTGATATAATGTCTCAAAATTTATTTCATGTTAGTTCAATCTCATTCTATTCATGGTGTCAGGGTTCTGGGGATAAGTTGAGCTTTTCAAAAGTCACCATCCAAGTGTCAAGAAACATTGCTTGCTCAGCTTGAGAAGATGGATGGAAGGTAATAAAAATATATTGAAAGCAATGCAGAATAATGCTGGAGAGTTTACAAAACAGTTATGTACTGCAAGGGAAAAAAGACTGAAAGTTTATAATAGGAACTCCAGGGCACTCTAAAACAATAAGTGGACTCTTAATCATCTCTACTCTTAGGATTGTCCTAAGGATAAGTACTCTTGGCCAGAGTAGGAACACAGACTGAGGTTTCTCTAAAAGAATGCATAGTAGTCTGGACATTATTGGGTTATATACAGTAGTACCTCAGGTTACATACGCTTCAGGTTACATACACTTCAGGTTACAGACTCCGCTAACCCAGAAATATTACCTCGGGTTAAGAACTTTGCTTCAGGATGAGAACAGAAATCGCACGGCAGAGGGAGGCCCCATTAGCTAAAGTGGTGCTTCAGGTTAAGAACAGTTTCAGGTTAAGAACGGACCTCCGGAATGAATTAAGTTCTTAACCCGAGGTACCACTGTATTAGTATTATAGCTTGGAGCAAGATTCCACTCTTAGACCTTTCTAGTTTCTCCCAGTTTCTGTCCAATGCAAGTCCAGCCATAAAACATGGTGTTGGGGTTGGAGTGATCCTACACAAAAGTACTTATGTTAATCTACATAGGGCACATGGAGGCAGCACTTACCTAAGAACAGCCTACTGGATCAGGCCAATGGCCCATCTAGTCCAGCATCCTGTTCTCAGTGGCCAGCCAAATGCATGCAGGAAACCTGCAAGCAGTACTGAAAAGTTACATCTCTAACAACTCTGAGACATCAGTTTGAGTTAGACATATGCATATGCAAGGGTGCAATTTTTCCCTGGGTACATATTAAGATCCTAACACTAGGTCCTGCAGACTACAGCCTCAACCAATGTATATAGATGAAAACCAAGAACTTTTCTAGATGTTTCAATGTTTTAATCCATATTTGTTGCCTAGGTTTTATTTCACTATGTTTTCATCTTGGATAGCAGATATAAGGCTGCTTCTCTCATTAGATGTTATTTTGGCAACAGTGGGGTGCTCCTGTATCAGGTCAAAGCAAATGGGATGTTAGGAGATCTGTGGGAGGGGACTAATCCATTGAGGGCTGTGGTGCTGGTGGGGTGTGTGTGGTTTAACCCAATTAAAATCACCCCTGCAAGCTCCTAATTGCCCTCTGAGGAAAGCACATGAGCATGCTCTTGTGTCTTGAATAATTACAACTAGTGCTGTGTTAAAAACTGTTCTCCAATTTCTTGAAAGTTTTCTTCAGCTGCAAAAGAAGTTTCCACCTTTCTGCCTCTTTTGCAGGGCACGTTAGAACTCCTTTATGCTTTCAGTGGGTGCAAGGCTGGGGTAATATTACAAGGTGGTCATGGAGGGTATGTGTGTTTTTCTTCCCATTAAACATTTGCCCTGCACTCTGCAGCTTCCCCACTGCCTGTGGTTGCTGATCTCAGAAAGCCCCAGGGGAGGAGTTTCTTTATAACACCTTCCCCTGGATTTTAAATGAAGTGTGGGAAGTATTTTAACTTTTGTAATTTTTAGTATTTCAAACTTTTGTATGTTTTAAAGTATAGTTGTGGGTTCCCCCCTTGATTTCCATATCTTTTTGTAAACTCTCTCTCTTTCTTTTTGTAAACGTGTGTGTGTGTGTGTGTGTTTCACAATCAAGTAGTATATACATTTAAATAAATAAAGAAAGATAGATGATAGATAGTTGGGGAGAGTTGATATTGAGAACCTGAAACCAGCACACTGGCTATGCTTGTTTTTAAGGGAGGTTTTTCCTTTTTAAAATAAGGGAATTAGTGCAGAAAGGTGATTTTCTTTATCACTTAAAATAATAATAATGAACAGCAGCCAGCCACAGAGTAGAGATCACACCTGCCCTCTGCACTTAGAGGAGAGCCTGGCCAATGGCATCATGGGATTTTCAGGAAGGCTTCAGAGTACAGATCAGAAAAGAGGTGATTTGCAGAACGAAAGAAAGGGTAGTCACAAAAAACCATTTGGCCTCCTTGAAAGCATACTGAGCACAAGAGCTCTGTACCCCACTCATTTCCCTCCCCTCTGATAACCTTTATGTTCAGTTTCTTTCCTCATTAATTGATGGAGAAAATGTAACTTTCAGGACACTACCAGTACATGAATAAGGTGAATGGTTCAGCCCAATGTATTCTGATATACTACAAGCAGATTAGTATAATAACCAGTTTTCAAAAGTTGCACAGTCTAGGGGTGGAATGGCAGTTAGAGGAGAAGCAAGCAGCATATTTTTTATGGTTTTTTGTGGTGCAATGGATTCTGTATAAATATTAGCCTCCAGTAATTCACTGAGTGCCATTTGCTGTGCAAAGCACTCATTCTCAGCAGCTCATCTGATCCCTCCCAGTGCTAGGTATTAACAGGATTTTGTATTAGGGAAGGTGATATGGGAACATTCAAGTCCTGGGAAGCAGCTCTTTGAATACGAAAGCACAGACAGTTAAGACTAACTTTTGTTATTGAGTCACTTATCAGTATTCACTTTCAAAGCTTCAGTTGTGCACAGGAATTTGAGGAATGGTAATACACTTGTTCACCTGCACATCTTTCTCTCCAGGAGAGGCAGTCTATTAATCCTTCTTGATGAAGATCCATAACCAGCATTCACTTTACATAATTGCCCATCAACTTTAGTGGCTCAGAGTCTGAGCTTGTCTAGATTTTATCCTTGCCATGGAGACAGCACACATCCTGGCCACATGGCTCAGAGCAACTCACAGTATGAGTCAGCCTGCTCATAAAATTTGCCATGATTGGTGGATAGGGGGGGAAACACTCTCAATGTGATAGTCCCAACTCGTCACAGCAGCTTCTAAATGTTATAGCTCTCTCATTGCAATTCAGAATTAGGACGCAGATCCCAGGGCGAGTATATTCAGGGAACATCATCATTTGTCCTTGTGTGAAGATGGCAGTGATTATTACGCTGTGTGCGCAAATGGTAGCTATCTGAGCAACTCTACTGAAGAGCAACAACACAGGTAGGAAGACATAGATCTACAACACATCACTTTTGTACACCAAAAATGACAAGGAGAAGGTAAGAAAAAGCAACACCTACAAATAATATTGCCACCACTTTCCTGACTGAAGGAGAAACTTGGCAAGTGTACAAATACTTTCCCCCACTACTGTCTAAATTGTCAACTAAATAAAAAAATCACTAGTATTTGCTAGCCAATTACAACAACAATTTGGCAAGGTCATCACACCACCATCATCCCTTTGATGACATTGTGTGAACCAGAACCATTTTTAACATCCATAGCACACAGTTTTCATATCTTGAGCAAATAAGATTAAATAACTGTAAAGGGTTTGGCATTGATATAATTTGTTGAGCACCATCAGCTCATTGTCAAAGGAGTCATACATGTTTTTGCCCACACTGGAGAGGAGTGGGGAGGCCAATGAATGAAAATATACAACTAAACAGAAACCAGCATCAGAATCCTAGACGTGTCTACTTATATGTAAGCCCCATTGAATACAGTAAGATTTACTCCTAGATAAGCATGTATAGGACTGCAGCCTTAAAGTGGAAGAAATGCCTCATTTTCAGTCTTCCAAAATTGGCAAATACAGTTACCTTATCTAAGGAGAAAACCAGAATTTGAAGCAAAGTATTTTAGCAGGGGGTAGAATTTCAGACTGAAAATTAAAATGACTGCCATTTTTAATTTGATTGCATCAACTTGGGAGGCCTAAGAGCCACAGATCCCTTCTGTTTCCACTGTTAATTGCATTTACCAGCTCTTATTGTGTCTTATTTAACAGAGAACTCTACCTAATTGGTGGAGCTCCATTAACCTCATATATAATTTCTCTCTCTCAGCACTGGATGAACAGTACCAATCAATGATCTAATTTTACTTTTACCTTTAAGTTCTCCTATTAACTTTCTCCCCTTAACAATTCTGGAACATGTGTTTTTTCTACTCAAACAGTATAGTCATTATGAGTGCAATGAATAATCCTGGAGAATTGTGATTATTTAACTGGATATAGAAACATTTTGCTTCAGAATGCACTGCTTATTCCTGTATTCTCAAATTTCATAAGGAGTTCTTAAAATAAAAGTATTAGTTTTTAGACACCAGGCAAAAAAGTTTCTATTGACCCAAGTTTTTGGTTCTTAATCTATGGGATATTAGATATATTTGTGACCTCTTTTCTGCTCATCTGTTTAGTGGGTTGGGGGTTAGATCTCCCCTTTTATATATATTATAGATGTACTTTTTATTTATTTTATCTATTGGTTTTATACTTGGTTTTAATCTTTGTTTCACTTTGCAAGTGACTCTGGGTCACTTTTTTGTGAAAAATACTGACATGGTATTTGAAAGCAAGTTTTGGGAAAATCACTGGGTCTTTCATTTAACCACAGAAGTTTGGGATTGGGAAGAAGAGTGCAATGTGGGTGAACCTATTTAAGAAAGCCTATTTAGTATAGAGAGACTTCAAAGGAAAACTTCATCAACTATTGGCTTATGTAACATAGTTATATTGCCCCAAAGAGAGCTGTTCCAAAGGAGGTTACAGCAATAAACCTGAGCCTCTTAGATAACTGCACAGGCTGAGGTGTGGATCAGGCCATAGCCCACTGCGAACCATGAGGCCATGGTTAAACACTTTTAATGTCCTGTTGATTTTAATAGGTGATACCGAAGCACAACCTTATGTCTCTTCTGTTGACATTAGTGGGATCTTAACGTCCCTCCCTTTGGTGAGATTGTGTGCCATGGGCTCTCTCTAAGTTTGCTTCTGAACTGATTTTAATAACAGCACAAGTGAACTAGCTCGGGGAGTGTTAAATAGAATCATATAAAGAAATTGGCTTCTATTGTTCTGTGGCATTGCATTTGATAGTGTGAGCCTGAAGGCACAAGCCAATGTAATTGTTTGACAGCCTGTATGCCTACTGGAAGCAAAGTGAAAAGAGCCTAGTATTTTCTATACCTTAGTGGAGCAGGCCATATGTTTGTATGTGCCCAATGAAATTTAACAACAAACTTAACAGTATTCTTTTCTATCCATTTCCTAATGATCCCGTGCATGAATTTCACATCTTTCACAGTTGCTGACACTGGGTCTTTTCTCCCTTCGATTGGGAGGCATCACTTGACCTCCTCTTGCCTTTTGGTGCAAGAAGAAAGCTTTGGTGGAAGAAAGCTTCCATGGCTAATGTACAGTTTTCTTTCCTTACAGAGCTTGTTGAAAATTCTCTGGCCTGACATCCTTCAGACCAATGGTTTGGAGCCCAAGTCTTGATACTAAAGGCTTGCATGCACAGCTAAGAAATTGCCATACTTGGAAGCTCACTGTAGTGACCCTACTGCAAGGCAATGCAGATCAGCTACCTGAAACTTACAATGTCAGTTCAGACAGATGACCTTATGCAATAACAAAACCTTGCAGAGTTTCCATTCTATTCCATTTATTTGGTTCTACAAGATAAGCTGGGTGACAACCTCTAGTGTGACAGTTAATTTTAACCTCCCTATCAATACACTGCTGCAAAAAGTATTCCATTGTTATCATGAAGCAAGGCGGCTTGATATCATTTGTACTAGTACAGCTATAAAAAGGGAAGGCATAGCTGGAAACTGACGCAAGCTTGAAAAACCCAGGAATGACGTTATCACTGTACAGGCAGGCAGATTAGAAGTAGAGGCTCTTCAAATATTAAGAATCCAGTTGAAGAAATCCAGCATGCTGTTGTTAGTCATGTCTTCTCCCTTACTGAAGAATTTTTCTGTCATGCGGAGGAGTATATAGAAGAAATGAAGTCACTTTGGCACAGGAAAGAGTGTCCACACACACAGTAGACAACATGATTTGGGACAGACTGTTACTGTTTCCATAAATCTGCATGAGGGTCATTACTCACTATGACTCTTCTTCTTCCATTCTGTCCCTTTTTACTGCCTGGCCAGACGGGTAACAGGCAAATTACTGATGTTTCCCTAGCTATATTCTTATAGGCCTTGCTCTTAATACTCTCTGTACATATGAGTTGCATTATACTTAATTTGGCCATATGTCCAATTTACTCCAGCAAGCAGTTGTTCTCCATGGTAGCTCAGTGGTACAGTACAAGCTTTGCATGCAGATTGAGGTGGGGTATCTGGCATCTCCAGGTGAAGCTTGAAAAGCCCCTTGTCTGAAATTCTGGAGAATCATTGTCAAATATATAGACCACAGGTAAGGAATCTGTGTTCCTCCAGATATTGTTGGAGTCTAATTCTAGTTCCCATCAGCACCAGCCATCATGTGCAATGGTCAAAGATTATGGGAACTGGAGCCCAAGAACATCTAGAAGGCCACATGTTCCTCAGTCATGTGGGGGTGGTGAGGTTGGCTTGTCTCTCTGTAGACAGTACAGAGTGAGATGGACCAATTGTTTGCTTCAGTATAAGGCAACTTCCTAAGATATCAAGTCAAGGTCCTTCCCACCTGCACCACATGAGATCCTTTAAGTGAAGATACTAAGTCTTTAACCTGCAACCTTCTACAAATAATTATGTGCGTCATCACTATTTCCTTCTCCAATGGATGAATACCTGTGTTTGTTTGCCTGGGCACACTATTTGGCCACGGCTCGGAACTGACACTTGAGCTCTTCTTCACTGGAGGTATTTAAGCAGAGACTAGATAAATATGTTGTCAGAAATCTTGCTACTGGGTTGGGTGAGGTGACCTCCAAAGTCCCTTCCACCTCCACCATTCTGTGATTTTCATATTCACTGAAACTATTTTTCTTTTGATAAATGCAGGGTGTGTCAAGTATAGGCAGCAGCAAAGGGAAGATTCCCACCATTCTTGATTTTCTAAATTGATTCAGACATGCCTGTTCGCCTACCCAAATGTTAATGCACGACAGAGGAAGGCTTCAAACACTGAAAAGGTCACCATAAAGCAGAAGGGGAGGGGCAGGAATGACGGATTGCATTACTAATGAACCTACCTTGCTGAAGAATAGGTGCAGGCTAAACTTTGCATCTTTAAACAGAGTTGGGGCTATGGAAGAAATTTGCTTAAGGATGTTACTCCATCAGGGATGTCTGTAGATATAGGAAGAACTTATGACTGAAGGTACAGTGATGCTAAGAAACTGTGTGTGTATATACAAATATGTATATTCTCTCTCTCTCTCTCTCTCTCTCTCACACACACACACACACACAGAGAGAGAGAGAGAGAGAGAGAGAGAGAGAGAGAGAGAGAAATGGTGCTAGGATATTATTTACATGCAGTCATCTGCTGGCATCTCCAGGTCTCCCCATACCAACATTGTTTTAAAAGACCACAATCTGAAGGTGTTTTACTCTGTGGTAATTCCTGACAGAATTTCAGAGACTGTTCACAACTTAGGGGGCCAAACCAATTGCACTGGTGGATAGGTTCAGAAGCAGCCATAATAAGAAAAGAACAAGTTAAGAACCAAGCCATATTTCACAGCATGGGTTTGCTGACTCAGGCAGTGAAGAAAGCACATCCATCCTTAAAAATGTGCACTTCTCAAATTTTCCAATGCAGTTCTCCAGCCAAGTAATGTGTGCAAAATCCATATACTATAGTAAAGTGCATAAGAAACACATGCATTAAGGAATACACCAAACAAAATTGAATTATTAGGGGAAATTGTTTTGCAGTAATGTATTGGGTAAAATGACATATGTACAGTATTAGTAGAAATTAACACCAAAAAGCTGCTGAATTTTCATGAGGACATAAGAAAAATAGCAAACTGATGTGGAAATGTGGAGAACTGAAGTAAGTTTGGAAAAATTAGAAACTGAGAAAACCCAGAATTGACCAATTCACCCATACCTAGTTTCAAATCATGCTCTCTACTAAGCATTTTTAAAGGTACAAAAGCTAAGCATAAGTATGACATGTGAACTTATTCATTAGCTGATCGGTCTTTTCTGAAAAGATGATGATGTTGCCTTCACAGGGCAAGACTTTCCACATACCTTTCAACCTGGATAGTCAGGTATGCAGGATTATGACCATCAGTTTCGAGGCCAGGGCAATCTAATTTATGACCCATCCAGGATCGTTTCGGGCTTTTTTATATGAAAATGAGAAGTTGCACAAAATGCTGCAAAAACCTAGCTAGCTATTAATCTATCACTTTGAAAGGTGGGATATACATATTTTAAATAAAGGGACAGAAAATATTGCTTTTGTTAATTGGCAGCCTCCAAGAGCAAGTATTTAAAGCCTACCTTATAAAGCATGGTTAAATGTATTGTCACTTCATAGGACTTTTATTGCTATTGCTAATATGCCCGAGCTCCCAGTTTCATTAAATACATCACCCTGCATTGACAAGATCTGCTCCTAATAGCATGAAGCGGCCCACTGCCAGCATTTAATTTATTGGACATCATTTATATGACCAAGCCTTACAATAATTAAAATGCAGGCATGACTGCTGCTAAATGATATTGCTTTCAGTAGCTCGTTGCCCATGATATGTCTTCGTATGTTAATGCATTTCAGAAATTCAAGTGACAAGTGAGGCTCTGCGGAAAATGACAACGTAGGGTGTGTTTCTGGGAAGGAAGGTCTTTAAAACACTCCCTTCTCAAGCAGGCACCTTCCCAGATTGTGCAGGTGAGAGAATGAGGGACTAGGAAGATGCCTCTATATCTATTTCTGTGTATCTTTACAAGTATTTAAGTGGGGCCCCACAACAAAATGGTGTGTGTGTGTGCATCTGGGAAAGGGACTGAGGAGATTGAGCAGGTGAAAGAGTAAGGGAATGGGAGCAGATTTCAAAAATCTTTAACACTAGATAGGCACTCAGTTTACAACACGTGATGAAAACCACACAAAGGAGAGAGGTGGCACACTGCCAGGCCATGCCTCTGTCAGTGCATCGCTTTGCCTTCTTTACAACCCTTCATGCATTAGAGGATAAAGATCCGAAGTTGCAAGTCTCCTGCACTCATGGAAGCTCTCCATACTATTTGGATTCCTGCATAATCAAGGTTCTAACTAGGGATGTGTGAAACTGTTCCTTTTGGGTTTTTCCAGTTTCTCACTTTTCTGGTCTGAAGTTGACTTCTCTATATTTCTCTGCATTTCTACATTTCTCTATATTTCTACATTGTATATAAAAAAAGTCCTCAAGAAACTTCTACAGGATTTCAGTGTGAATCTCTCCTAATATATACATGCAAATATACAGTATATATTCTTGCAAACCAATTTCCCCAAATATAATGCATTTTTGTATATTATCTTCACTAATATATGCATTTAGTATATGCACACTTTACCCAGGTGCATGCATTTTGTACATATCCTTTCACAAAACTCAGAAGAAAATGCTGGACTAGATGGGCCTTTAGTCCAATCCAAGTCCAGTCCAGTCCAGTCCAGCAGGGCTGTTCTTGCATTATTCTAAAAGAAGCAGAACTTGTGTTAGAACATTGCCATGCCTGCTGACATTTATATCTTTACACCTTTGCATTGCTGTTAACAAAAGAGGTTGGAGGTAAAGCCAACAGATGTGAATGAACTTATTATGTAACACGGTAGTCCCAACAAATTTGAATCACACCAGGTTCTTTCTCAGGGGAAATCTGACAAACCCAGTAAGCTGGAAACTGCTTCCTTCCCTTTATACTTGCTTGCAGCAGTCAATCTTTCCCCAAAAGAGTGCAAGGTGAAAATGCAGCCATTTCCAGCTTACTAGTATTTTATATTTCCCTTGAGGAAGAACCTGGTGGGATTTGCGACATATTTGGACTACAAATTCACTGAACACATTGTTCAGTTTTACATCTGTTTTCTCCAAGGGAGTGATACACATCTCCTTGCTCCAGACAAGACCTGGAAGCGTAGGGGAGAAATAGCTCTGTGTCCTTTGTAGTTACATCCACAAAAAAAGAGAACATTAAATATATATATAGATTTACATAAATTAGCATGTGCTGGTTTGAATATTGTGATTCAAACTTAATTACTATTATTTTAATGGAAATACTATTTATCCCTTCTCGTTGTGCTCTCTCTTTAAACTGGACTTGGACTCTGGCCACATCCCTCCAAATTTCCTTTCCTCTGTAAAACTGAATACATTTCATATGTTCATCCTACTTGCATGCCTGCTTTCCCTGCTTCTTTTGAAAGCTGTGGTCCCTCACATTTCAGTGGAGAGACTTCCTTCTGAGGAAACAAGCATAGCATTGCATTATCATTTCACCCTGACGGGACAGATTTTGCTAGTAAAGGAAAATAGCACCCTGTTTACTAGAATCTGAGCCGGGTCTGTAAGGCAATCAAGACTTGCTGTCAACAAGTATTAGCAATGCAGAGAGTTTACCAGCAAACTGTAGTCAACAGGTTTATGTACACATCATGCCATCTTCACAAGCATTTCCTACCTCCGTAGATAAAATTGAAGCCCTACTTTGACCTGGAGGTTGATTCAGTTGAAATTGACTTTGGGAGAAGCCTTAGCTCAGTGGTACAGCAGACAGTCTCTTTGCCAATTATTTTTTATTGATTTTCCCATTTTAACCCAATTAATACCAATTATTTCCAAATTAATACAGTTTTGTTTATGTACTGCAGACAGTCTCAATTTAACCCCTGGCATTTCTTTTGAAAAGGATCTCAGACCGACCTTTGGAAATCCCTGCAAACGAGAGCAGATTGAATAGGCAAACCAATAGTCTTACTCAGTATAAGTGGGATTCATACACTTCTAGGCCACATAGATAATATCTACAAGTGGCACACTCCAGTCAAAAGGTATGCAGAGGGTCACTTGGGAAAAAATCCCTTAGAGACATCCTCGGAACAAGTTCAGCGGTTCAGCAATTGCATCATATTCATTACAGCAGGCAGAAACCAGGAATATCATACTCGTGCAAGCATTGCACTTGTCTGTAATTGCAGTGCAGAGAGGGAGGGAGGGAATCGTGGAAGTTGATCTGACATAGCCCTATTCCAAATCTAACTTGCATGACTCTCCAGTGGAAGAATGCAATCTGCTGGACTAATGTAGTCTAGCTATTCCATTTTTATTTCCTCCCTCCCTCCTCGTGCTTCTGCAGTATGTTTACAAGCAACCAACAGCTGCTAGGATGCCAGCAATTGCTCCCAAGGGATTACGATTAATAGTAAATCTGTATCGTAGCTGGCTCTCCAGGAGAACCTCCTCCCTTCTCGAGCATGCTTAAGGATGGCAGCTAAACCACACTGGTGACTCAGCTACTCAAGAGATTTGGTCTAATTACTGTAAACTAGCCTATTAAGGTAAAAGTGTTGTCTTTTACCTAACAACATACCAGAAAGGAAATAGTGTGTTGCAGAGGGAGAACAGGACATTTAACATTGTAACAATACTCCCTAGGAAAAAAGTGGTTTCATTTGGTAGAAGGGGATGGGAAGATCAGGATACTGATTTATGAATGGGACATACCACAATGTTATTGACATTCGAGAAATATACAGTAATTGCAATTTACAGTAAGAATCCTAAGTCTGATTGATATAACTCTAGAATTGCATTGTAGGATGTCTGTAGTGGAAGAGAGTCTACAGTAGCCATCTCCAGACAGTCACCTGGAACATGAAAAGGTTTAACTAGCTGTAGGCAGGGGCAGACTGAGGACAAAATTTGGCGTCCCTCCCCTGTTTTCTGTTCTGTGCATGCTCTCAAGTGGCACCCTGTGTAGGGGAATTGCCTGCACTGCCCTAAATCTAGTGCTGCTGTAGAAGCATGTCCCAAAGCCCCACCTCGCTGGCCTCAGGCATTCTGCCTCTCAGACCTTCAAGCATTTATGTGTGTTCTGCTGAAGGTATTTATATGTTGTTGTTGTTGTTTAGTCGTGTCCGACTCTTCGTGACCCCATGGACCAGAGCACTCCAGGCACTCCTGTCTTCCATTGCCTCCCGCGGTTTAGTCAAACTCATGTTCATAGCTTCAAGAACACTGTCCAACCATCTCATCCTCTGTCGTCCCCTTCTCCTTGTGCCCTCAATCTTTCCCAACATCAGGGTCTTTTCCAGGGAGTCTTCTCTTCTCATGAGGTGGCCAAAGTATTGGAGTCTCAGCTTCAGGATCTGTCCTTCCTGTGAGCACTCAGGGCTGGTTTCCTTCAGAATGGATAGGTTTGATCTTCTTGAAGTCCATGGGACTCTCAAGAGTCTCCTCCAGCACCATAATTCAAAAGCATCAATTCTTCGGCGATCAGCCTTCTTTAGGTATTTATATATCACCATGCAATTGGGAACCTCAATAAGGCTTGATAACCTTGATAAACATGGAAGCCTGAACACAGATACAAGACCATTTCAGATCTTTGTACAATGGTCTAAGAGGAGCCTGTGTGGACACTGGGTATGGGGCTTGTGCCTATGTATCTGCCCCTCTACCCTCCCAAGACCCTCATGAATTCAGGCAAGTGTATGAAGAGGGATTATATAAATAACACAATTGCCTTCACTTGCAATACTGATATAAAGCCTGAATATGGATTCATATTCATAATGCCTTGTAAACCACTCACAAGTCTATTCTGGCATTAAGTGGTTCAGTATATATATAAATACCTAATAATGATGATGTTTTGCATTACTGTACTTTGTATACATTGCAGAGGTTTGGACTAGATGGCCCTTCCAACTATAATTTTATGGTGGTTTGTTTTTTTTTAAAGTATAGCAACTACTTAAATTATATCTATCTATCTATCTATCTATCTATCATCTATCTATCTATCTATCTATCTATCTATCTATCTATCTATCTATCTATCTATCTCTATCTATCTATCATCTATCTATCTATCTATCTCTGTAGCCTATCCATAAACAGATGCCTCAATTAAATTTTTCTGAGGAAGCATGTGTTAAATGAATGTAAATCATTTTTGTGCACTGTTATCAGATCAAGGTGCGATTTTCACTTAAGAGTGTGTGTAAATCATTTAAAAGTATAATTTTGTTTCGAAAAGAGGGAGAGTTGCTAACAGTTCTAAGCAAAGACTCATGTCTGGCAGTTTAAAAATATGTGCAAAACCCCTTTGATTTACTCCTCATAAAGATGCAGGCAAATTTCTCTAACCCTCTGCCTGCTTTTTTTTCTTTTAGCATGTTTTGAAACAACAGCTGTACAAATTTGCTATGGATTAAAGCATTTTGGCTTGCTAAATGGCTTGACGACTATTGTTACAGGATTGCATGAAGGAAAGGAAAACTAACTGATCCACATGCTATCTCATAAAGACAAGTAAGCTCAATATTTTATATTTGTAGAGTGCTCTGGGGGAAAGAATATCCCTTTTGTAGCTTTTGCAGTTGTGCCAGACTTCCTGTGATGAATGAGACCAAATGCATGAGCAAAACTGTATCAAGGGGCTTGGAATAAAGAAAGTGTTCCTCATTGGACTTTAGAAATAGGATGACTTTGGCCTCTCTCATCTATAAAAATGTAAAATATATGAAGAAATTCTTCAGCATTTTCCTCCTCTTTACACATTAGGATAATGAAAAACCTGTTTAATTGACCGTTAACCAGTGACTGTGCTTTAGCAATTATAATTACCCCAGCTAGTATCTATAGGGGTGTGAGTTCTCCCATGATAGGAGCCAGCAGAGACTATCACACAGTGGCAGAGCATCTCCAGTTAAAATGGTAGCCAGCCCTTATGTCAGCACCCAGCAAACCTGGGTTTCTGCTGGGACCCATATGTCCTGGCTGAGTCCACGAGGTCTGATGCCTTGTCTCCTTGAAACCCCCAATCATTAAACCCAACCCCTGTCAACTGTGGAGGTCAGGCTGTGGCGGCCTTTTTGGAGGGGTGCCAATTGGCTGATTGGCTCCAACTGGCCCTGAGTGGCCACCATCTTGATTTTTAAAATGCAGTGCCCAATGTCTGCCACAATTTACAGTGTCAGAGGATTTTTTTCTGCTAGCAAGCAACATAGAAAGTTGTGCAGCGCAGCTCCGCCTAGCTCCGGTGGCGGCAGCAGCTTGCTTGTCCCGGGTGCCAGCAACTCACGTTACGCCACTGCCAGTAGTAGCTTTTACACTGTGTGAAAGATCGAACAAAATGTGGAAATTAACAGGTAGGGAAATGTTGGGAAGCTGGAATAAACTGCCATGTGAATGCAACCTGAAAGAGAATTCTTCATCTCATATCACAGGCTCATGAATGAGCTTTTCAAAAAGGGCCAGTGCCAGACAGTGGACCAGATAGAGGATTCATTGTGAGGACTGATTATTTTTTATTAAATCCTAGAGAGCATGAATTTTGTATTGACTTCTGCAATGGTACTCTCCTATGTATGGACTGTTTTATGTACTCACCCACTTTATAATTATTTCTTTCATACTCTGTGTTTAAATATTTGTAGCACATTTCCTCTCTTGCATAATGTTTGGATTTTGTAGTATTTTTTCAAATACTTACCAAATTTGTTTTTGAATGCTTGCTACTCTACAAGTTTGGGGAACTGGTGTGTTATGATTCTTTGCCCATTAACATCAGTAAATAAAGCCACAGTCTGATCAGCAAGTATAAACTCAAAGAGCTAAATGCCTCAAACTTTTAATATGATGATGCACTTAATTAAGCATCCTTGGGAATAATTAAGTATGAATGAGTCCATGTATAATTAAGGAGACAACTTTTATGATTGATGTACACAGAACTAATTTACCACCTCTGAATTGCTCCAGCACATAGGTATGATTATGCTCCTATGCCTAATTGCTTATACACTCGTTTTATTTTTCAGCATTTCTCTGTGTTTAAATGATTGCTATGTTTTGTCTTCTCACAAAAGTAGGACTCTAATGGAAAAATTCATATACAGTCAGCATTTCTGTTACTAACTTTGAGAAAATGCTAAAGTAAAGTGTTCTAAGGGCTGCTTATAATAACAGTCTGTTTCTGTACATGCCAGCAGTCTGGGTACATTTTCATGTTGCAAAATGTAACTTGTGAACTGGCTGATGACTAATATAGTGAGTAGTAATTAATGTCCATGATCAAAGTAGCAGTTTCACACCCAGTCACTACAATCTTGGTATATTCGTGTGTGCATCACTTTGCACGCAAGTTGTTGACATCCATCTGTCTCAAGAGACAGTGTGTATGGAGGTCCTGGGCCACCTAGATGACAAGACCCCACTACTGGTCTCACAGATGTAGTCTAAAGGAAAGCAGAACACTATGTTTGACACCAGCTTGGCTGAAGGAAGGAGGCATACAAGGCTCCATGCAACCCTCTTAGGGACTTCACTCCGGATATGTGTAGGATTTATTCCTTAGCCTTTCCGTCTCCCAAAGGTGTCCCACAAGGCAGCAGAGGTTTAGGTTCAGGTTCAGAGTTTTCCTTCTCCTAGATGGGCTACCTTCCCAGGTTGACAAGCCCCATCTGCCCCTCACTTTCCTAAACAGCACACACAGAAACTGCCTTCTTGACCTTTGAACCCACTATTGGTCTCCTCTGCTCCATGCACTAGAGCCTGTCTTCACATGCAGGGGAAGTCCCTAACTCACTGAAGGTTTGAGACCTCTCAGCCAGCCTCACCTGGTTCAGTCATCCAGTCAAAGCCGTTCCTAGGGTGTGGTCACTGTCATATGCTGACAGCATCTAGGAGCCACAGGTGAGAGTTGAGTGCAGGGTGGGGACCAAAGGTGGACAAACTACCCCAGGAGGAGCACAATGTGTCCTCCACCAGAAGTACTACCCCTCCCCTAACACCCCATATGCACATAAGAACATTCCTGATAATAGCTAGGAATGCTCACATAAGAACATAAGAAAAATCTGATGGATCAGGGCCTATCTAGTCCAGCATCCTGTTCTCACAGAAGCCAACCAGATGCCTGTGGGAAACTGACAAGCAGGATTCAAACACAAGATAACTCTTCGCTCCTGTGGTTTCCAACAACTGGTATTCAGATGCATTGCTGCTTTGAACTGTGTGTTGTACTCTATGAAGTAGCCCTAGTCCTAGCATTTTAGTGGTGTCAACAACATGTCTACATATAATGGCTATGCCCTATCTTTTCATTCAGAGGACCACGAAACCAACTGTTCAGTTTTGTGGTCCATCAAGTTGAGGAACCTCTGTTCCCACAACCACCATTCCACGGTTGTAGAAGAGGCATAGTGGAAATGGAGGGAGGGTGTGATGGGCCCTAAATCAACTTGAAAGAGGGCTGCATTTGTACAATCCTGCACATCTATCCCCTCCCCTTCACAACCAATTGCATAGGTGGAACTGGCTGGAAAAATCACTTTAGATCATGTAGTCCAAGTTCATTGCAGGACAGTTTCAATGAGAAGGCTGCTGTTTCTTTAGGAAATTATTCAACATTAATTCAACTCCATTGAGTGTCAGATTAACTTGGTATATTAAGTTTAATGGCTGAAAACAGCTCCCTTTTTAAAATCCTGCTGTTTTGACAGAGCTGGAGAATGAAACTAGGCCTGAGGTTTTAAAAGCCCCAGAAAAGAACAAGAAAGGAAATACATGCTTTACACTCTTTAAAAACCTCTTTTGACTAACTGCTCCCTCTAAAACCTATGTTCATGGCATCAAATATTTACCAAATGGAGGTTTAAACTGCTACAAAGGGAGTCTTGTCTCGAATGTGGGTACTGTACAGGAAAAGTGAGTTGGGGGAAAAAGAACAGCTAACATGCTTGATTTACAGCTTTTTGCAAACTCGGCTTCTAAGCACATCATAGCCTGGAATGGCATAAACAAAGTCGGCTGGTCTCAAATAATTCTGCAGGGTGAGCCTCATTGAAATTATGTGATGAAACACTTTGAGGAGTGGAAGTTTTAAAAATAGAAATCTTTAAAACAAGGCCTCTGTTTTGTGGTTTCTCAAACAATTGGTTTTAAACTGATGGTTTGTCGAAAGCTTTCCCCCTTTCAACATTTATCCTGGCTTCTTCTCTGGAGGCTTTCCCAAACAGTAAACAAGCCAACCAACCACACTTTACTTTTTGGAGTCACATTGCAGATGTATTTACTTTAGAATCTTAAACTCATTTAACAGTCATTCCCTCTGCTCTGACCAAGGAATTCTATTTCTTTGAATAAGACTAGAGATATAGCCTCTACACTCTCACTCTGCACTCAGTCAGACTGGCCGTCTAAGCTCTGTGATTGAAGGAAACCCTCTAGGCCGCTAAACCGATCTGAGTTTGGTCAGCTGACTCACCTGGAAATGGTCAGCTGACTTCACAAGCTAATGAAGACACACCAGCATCTAAAGAAACTATCCTCCCAAGTCGGCTTCTCAGTCTTCTGGCTACCTCATTGCTTCAGCAACAGCACCATCCACTGTGTCATGTGTTACCCACTATCGACCTCCAGCCAATCCATCTGGCCTATCTGACTATTTCTGTCAGGCTCAAAGGCCTAACACTATTAACCTACCTCCTGATGGAGATTCAGTTGTAGACTTTCTTCCTTCAAACACACACACACACACACACACACACACACACACACACACACTGCAAAATGCATCTGTTCAAAGAAGGAACACTAGCTAAAGTTGCTATTTCCTGCTGCTGAGTCAGATACCAGTTTTTGCATATTATTTTCTGGTATACATTTTTCTTCTTCAAAATTGAGTCATCTTGAGCATATGGAGAAGGCAGGATGTAAAAATTAAAATAATAAAATAAACATTGCTGACAAGGATGCACACGTTCCCACCTGTATGGCAAGGCTCATTTCCAACACTGTTATCACACTGCTCGAAAAAAATAATGGAGGATATGGTTATCAACAGTTACTAGTCATGGTGGCTAAAATCTCCCATATCAAAACCAGTATGCCTTTGAATAGGAATTGCTAGGAAGGGCGGGGTTGCTATTCCACTCATGCCCTTCTTGGAGGCTTCCCATAAGCATCTAGATGGCCACTATGGGAACATTATACTGAAGACTAGATGGGCATTTGGTATAGTTAAGAGAAGCCTTATAGCTTACTATCTAAATGCACCATGGCTATACCTGGATGGGGGGGGGCAGTAAGCTTAAATAACAGAAAGGTCCAATTCACCAACTTACACATAGAGACCGTGCCTCCCTAGCCTAATTGCTTTTCTGCCAAATACAATATTGCTCATAAACATGCCTTAGGCACAAAACATTTGAAATCAGTCCAATCCAGTATGTTGTTTTTGTTTAGCCCTGTGCCTAATGGGTAAGGTCCAGTGCGGCTTTTGTTCATAAATCTATATAGCATCTCCATACTACAAGTGAAGAAAACAAAAGCTGTCACTATGCCTCAGAGAGCGCTCATTTTCATTCTTTTGTTATAGCTTCTGCATTCCTAGTTTTCCATAGAACTCCTAGCTTTTTTTTGGGCGGGGGAATTTGATCCCCAACAGATAATTTGTGCATTCCCCTGTAGTTTTTTGATGGACATACCCAAGTAATTGGCAAGTAACCGGTTAGACTTCTGCATAAAAGCTGCCACCAGGATTTGTTGAAAGTGAATCATCCTGAATGAACATTTGCATGAGGCTTCTTTGTGTGTTATGAAAAGAGGACAACTATTCTGAACTCATTGCTTCCCCAGCCTGACTTTGCCAAGGTAATGCAAATGCAGAATCAGGAGAAAATAGGTAGGCCTTATCTGACAGTGTATTTATGGTATCATAGTAACTCTCTACATGAGAAAATTAGGAGGGACGCGGGTGGTGCTGTGGTCTAGACCACTCAGTCTCTTGGGCTTGCCGATCTGAAGGTTGGTGGTTCGAATCCCCGCAACAGGGTGAGCTCCTGTTGCTCGGTCCCTGCTCCTGCCAACCTAGCAGCTCGAAAGCACATCAAAGTGCAAGTAGATAAATAGGTACTGCTTCCGGCAGGAAGGTAAACGGCGTTTCCATGCACTGCTCTGGTTCGCCAGAAGCGGCTTAGTCATGCTGGCCACATGACCCAGAAGCTGTACGCTGCCTTCCTCGGCCAATAAAATGAGATGAGCGCCGCAACCCAAGAGTCGGCCACAACTGGACCTAATGCTCAGGGGTCCCTTTACCTTTACATGAGAAAATAAAAAAATTATCCAGTAGCACCTTAGAGACCGACTAAATTTGTTCTCGGTATAAGCTTTTGTGTGCATGCACACTTCTTCAGATACACTGAAACAGAAGTCACCAGACCCTTATATATAGTGGGAGGGTGGGGTTTTTCTCAGAAGAGTAGTGGGAGATGGGTGATTGGCTCAACGGGTATGGTAAACTGGCGACTGTCAATGATTGCAAATAGTCCTACAGGAAAAAGCAAGGGATAGTATGCAGATGACCAAAAATAGCTTTAGCATATGTAATGAGACAAGAATCCAATATCTCTGTTCAGACCAGGTCTCTCCATACTTTTCAGTTTAGTAATAAGTTGTAATTCAGCAACTCCTCTTTCAAGTCTATTTCTGATTTATTTGTTTTTTTGTAATAAGACAGCTGCTTTGAGATCCTGTATTGAATATCCTGGGAGATTGAAGTTTTCCCCTACTGGCTTCTCTGTCTTGTGATTCCTGATGTCAGATTTAGGTCCATTTATCCTTTGGCGTAGGGTTTGGCCTGTTTGTCCAGTACAGAGAGCTGAAGGGCACTGCTGGCAGATCTACAGCAAACCTTTTTGGAACTAAAACTAAGATATTGGATTCTTGTCTCATTACATATGCTAAAGCTATTTTTGGTCATCTGCATACTATCCCTTGCTTTTTGCAGGAGGCAGGGGAGAGCTGAGCCAGCAGAGAAATAAGAAATAATGATAAATAAGCCCTATTGAATTCAATGGGACCTACTCTTGGATAGGTAGGTTTTTGTCCCCTTTGTCATGTTTAGAGTAAGCCAGATGAAGTCACTGGGATTCAAGTTAGGACTAACTTAAATCCAATTAATTTCAGTGGGTCCACTCTTTCTGGATTCAGTTCAGGGCAGGGAACACCATGTTTGCCTAGTTACATTTAATTTCTCCCTGTGACATAACCATGCCAGTTAAAACATAATAAAAACACAATAACTCTCTTCGCAAAAAAACACTGTTTATGTCCCATTGCCATAAAAGTCCCCAAATAAAGATTAACAGTGTGCCATGAAGGTCAACAAATCTAGAGCATTTTGCATCAAACAAGGAGTATACTTTCAAGATGACAGTTCCCCAAAGGCAGTTTTCTCTCACTAGATCCCTCTCCGTGACAAGGTCAGATGATGGTGAATCAATAAGCAACTACCACAGATGAGCAGCTATCCTCTTGCTTTATATCCAGCATATGAAAGCAAATTGCAGCCTTCTCCATTGAACTCCAGTGCCATCACCAGCTCCATATGGAAAACAGTGCAGAACTGCAGACATATTCCAAGAACAAAGCAGCAGAGAAGAAACCTATATTGTCAGCTTTTTGCCCTGGAGCTTCTGTTACTGAAGCAGAAACCAGGGGATGCACCCTGACCTTCTTGTTTACTGTTAAGTCCATATGTCCTTAAGAACTCATCTCAGCACTAAGAAAAATGGGGCAGGCATTTCATTGGGAAGGGAGTATGGACATACAACAATAACCGAGTGCTGTTGATTTTTACACAGTGGAAAACAAAGGACTTAAACAAGACCGGGGATGAATAAATCACTTTGGCAGGTGCTGAATTACAGTCCACCAGGGCCTTACCTGAGGAGCATAGTTTATGAAATCCTATATTAATCAAAGAGTTTTATGGTGGTGTTTACACCATGCTTTTTACTGTAAATGCATTTGGCACACTTTCAGAATAAAGTGCAAATGCACTGATGTGCCATGGTTAGGTTGTCTGCACCACCTTATTTTCATAAAACCCATCACTGAAAATAAGATTCAGGAGAGTGCTAAGTCTGTGCCTCTCACCATTTGCCTCTATTTCTTCTCATCCACATTCAAGAGGTAATAACTTTTCCATTCTTGCTTTGCTCATGTTTAGACAAATGTCTAATCCTTTCCTATTGTGCTTTCCTTCAACCATCACCATTAGAACCGTCTCCCTTTTAGATGAATAATTGCAAATTCAGCTGTTAATTGGACTGTTTTTTAAAAAAATAAACTGAATTTGTCTTTGTATTCCAAACATTCTTCATCTCCGATGTTGAAGCCTTTCTCCTGTTTGCAAAATGTTAGAAGCAGTTTTGTTGTTCATATGCCACTAGGCACACTTATTTCTTGAATTGGATTAATTTCTAATCTCATTCTTATACTGTCCATGTGCACAACTGCACCATCTGTTGGAAGTATGACAGACTTCCAACAATTATGTATTCTGTCTAATGATCGGAACTGATTCATATCTCTTACTAAGCATGTGGATCTTATGCTTATACTTTTCATAAAATATCTGAACATCACAGAAGAATTTTCAAAATATACACACACTTTTGTAATAGTGCTTGGTTTCTGAGTGGTTTAACTAAAGTTTTAATAAATTAACTACTGTAATAGTAAATGCATGCAAATTCTACAGATTTCATTGAACAGAAACTTGTACTATTTGAAACTCACAGTAAAAATTAGTTCTTGAAAGCATTGTCTTTTAATAGCATAGTTTTTAAAGGCAGATCTGTAATCCATGCCTTCTACAAATGTGTTAAAGGGGAAAGGTGCAACTTAGTGGAGCTTTGGCGCAGAGGATTTTGTGTAGCTCACAAGAATGAGAAGAGTTTATAGACTGTGGCTTCATTGAGGAGTCTTTCATTTTCCACTGAGATCATTTTATCTACTGTACTTTTCCATGTATAACACACCCCCTATTTTGGAGGACTCCAATTTCATAAAATGGCGGGGTGAGCTTTTTTTGGGGGGGGAAATGCATTAAATCACTAACCCGATGGTTGCAATTGCTCGCCCCGCTTGCTAACAATTGCTCACATCTGCTACAAGTGTCTGCCCAATCGCCTACAGCAGAAGTAAATAGCAAGCACAATTGCCGCAGCAGCAGCCAATCCTCAGCAGCACTTGATACAGCAAACAATCACACACCCATTTCCCACAGCCGCCAATCACACTACAAATCACCAATGACAGTCTGCAGTTCACAGCTGCAACCAATCACCCGTCTACCATACCCACTACCCGTGTATAAGACACCCCCAGTTTTTAAACCTTCTTTTTCAGTAAAAAAACAAACCCTAGTCTTATACATGGAAAAGTACGGTACTTGCTTTTACAATAGGTATAGAGAACCTGTACCTTTTCAGATGTTGTAGGACTATAACTCACATCATCCCTGATGATTGAACAAGCTAGCTGGGGCAGATGGGAATGGGAGTTCTACAACATCCGGGCCAGCAATATATTCCCCATATATGATTTAGTGTGACAGCTCAGCAGGAAAGACACAGAGCCATCATACACTGAGCATCACCAGAAAGATGTGGACAAAGGCTTGTCAAGTTAATTCAGACTAACAATTTACATATCTCATTGCAGTTCTTCTTGCCTTGCTTCTACCCTTGACTCTTAGTCTCCCAGCCAGCAGCAGTCCTTAGCCTGTCTACTCCTTTCCTGCCAAGAGAACCAAGTTTCCTTAAAAATTTATTTTCTCCCATCCAAACTGACCTTCACAAGATTTTGCCAACTTTCTGACATCTACATTTGTGGCCTTCCATAGAAGATTTAAGATCACATATTTTTCTTACATAAAAATATGTAAATGCAGGCCTACAGTGCTGATATCATGATATATTTACAACATGAATCAATTTATAACTCAAAATACATCCTTCTCTTGATGAAAAGAGACATTTGATCAGCATTAAAAAGCCCATATTTTATAGTGATGACAGGAAGCAAGCTATAAATTATCCATAATAGTGGGCAATCCTATGCAAATGTTACCCTCCAGGTTAGAGTGGTGTTAAAGATAAGGGCTAGTCTTGCAATCTTATTATTTTCATTGGACTGGAAAGGACCAGGGATGCAGTACAGCATTCAATAGTCTACCTACTGATGTTTTGGTATAATTAAAAGAGTTTCCAGATTACCTTTGTCCTAGGAGGCAAAAGCAGCTGTTCCAAGACTGAGCAATACTGTGTTGCATGATTTCCAAAGAGCCAGGTGCTATGGCTGTCAGCCAGAACAGAATGACAATTGGGTAATCTGTGCAAGAAAGAGCAGTTTCTGCTCCTCCTCCTTACTGGCTGAGAGAGTTAAGTAAGTCAGCCGATCCCCGAGAGTCTTTCCCTCCATTTACACTTGCGCTGAACCTGGCAGAAGGCTCTTTGATTCGCCTTCCACAGGATACCAACATAATCAGATGGGAACTCAGGTGCACATGGTGGCATCTACATGTAAATAACCACAACGGCAGAGTAATAACTGTGGGACAATGTGGCTAACCCACTGGTTTTATTAATGCCAAATAGTATTCATCAGTACAGTGGTACCTTGGGTTACAGACGCTTCGGGTTACAAACTTTGCTAACCAGGAAGTGGTTAGGATAAGATTGGAAATCGTGTGCCAGCGGCGCAGCGACAGCAGGAGGCCCCATTAGTGAAAGCACGCTTCAGGTTAAGAACTGTTTCAGGTTAAGAATGGAGCTCTGGGATGAATTAAGTTCTTAACCCGAGGTACCACTGTAACTGTCCACGCAAAACCTGAACACTTTGACTCAGAATTGCTACAGACAAGGTGCTAAATGGAGTGAAAGTAGATGCAATCCTTTTGAACAAAGGAGAAAGCTGTATGACATTTCACAACTTCCATAGGCATCTAGTTGGCCACTGTGAGAACAGAATGCTGGAATGGGTAATGCCAGTTAACAATGAGCTAATTTTCTGAGCTCAAAGGCAAATAGATGACAGGCTGATTGGTTGGTTTTTTGCTTTAAAAACCTCCATCTTTCTGTCAGACAACTATCTAGTCTCAGGGAATAAAAGCTATATTATAGGAGATGGATGTTGGCTATACAGAAATGTTAGGGTTCAACACCAATGCCTTGCAATACATACATACATCTGGACTGAAAGCAAAACTACAAAATGTACGAGTCTCAAGCACATTGATGGTCCACGTGGAAGAGTACAGCAGAACATGTTATGGTGGAACATAGGCTTCAGAATTCACCCGTCATTTATTTAAAATATCCCTACGCCATAAGGTTGGGTAACCAGTCATTCACCAGAGGTTGGTGGAACACTACTAGATGAGAAGGAATCATGCGACACAAGCAAGTGTTACCTAGTCTTATGAGGATGCTTACTCTGGTCTCTGCTCAGTCAAAGTTGCTCTTGAATTGCTGGTCTGTTAGTTTGCTTCCAGACCTGATCTGTTTCATGCATTCAAAGATTATTAACTATAGCTGTATACCTGCTTGTGTCCTATATATGCCACTAAATGAAATGCCATAACTCAGAAACATCATGGACAGTTAAACTCTCTAGGTGGTATTGTTTTAGTCAGAGTAGACCAATTGAAATTAATGGTACGAACTTAGTCATGTAATGAATCATAGAATTATAGAGTTGGAAGGGACCATAAGGGTCATCTAGTCCAACCCCCTGCAATCTTTTGCCCAATGTGGGGCTCAAACCCAGAACCCTGAGATTGAGTCTCATGCTCTATCGACTGTGCTATCCCAGTTCATTAATTTCAGTGGGTCTTCTCTGAGTAAATCTTAGTTGAATACCACCCTCTGTTTTCCAACTATGCTCTAATTATAATTTACTCAAACCTGAGGGTGGGTCCTGGTGCTAAATGAGGAAGGACTCAGAAGTTAAAAGATTAGTCAACGCTGTGTTTTGATCAGTTAGAAAAACAGAGATATTGTGAAAATGATATCACAAACTGCTCAACTCAATAGTAAGTAATTTATTTTCAAATACAAGGAAGGATTCTGCCCACAACTATTATTTGAAGTGTTCATTTGCAAACAACAGAAGCTAAGCCTTTATGATGAATGCATTTCAGTTCAGACTCATCTAGGGAAAATATGGGGGCTTTGATTGCCAAAACACAGAGAAGACTGAGAACAGCCCAGCTGAGCTGGAATTAGTCATGTTTTAATAAAGTCCAAAGCTACAGTACTGTTGTATTAACCAACATGTGCCAGTACATTTCCCTTAGAATGTGCTTTCACCCCAAAACCATGTTCAATTATAGCAGCATTTCATCTTAGTTTTATCTAACACTGTCTAAGAACAAAGATGTGTGTTTCCCATTCAAATACCCCCCCCCCCGAACTGTTGGCTTTCATGTATTCTCATCCTCTCTCACTATGCTGAATTTGCACAACTGTATCTACAGGGTAACTTAAATCCATTTTGATCCTGCAGGAGTCCTGAGACAGAACAACAAAACATCCAGATTTAGTTTCTGCCATCTATAACTTTATGAACAAATGAAATCAACAAGGTCCTTAAGGAAAGCAGGGCAGATGCATGTAACAAAAATGGACTGGGGTAGCAAAATGCTCCCATTGTTAATGAAAAGGGGAATTAGACATGGTGAGGGACATCACAAGACTTTAGGCTAATCAAACAAAAGCTTGTACCTCTTTAATGAGAAAGAGGATTTTGCAGAGGAAAACAGTTATTGTTTGTAAGTGAATCACAGCTATTGAAATCCAAAGCAGCAGTTGAGGTGGATTTCTTCTTTTGTAGTGAATATATTAGCAACAGACTATCTTTCTTGCCACACCACAGGGGAGCCTCACAGCCCTCCACATGTTCAAAGAATATGTGAGGTAGGTTGCATGAGCTAACCACTTGCCACTACTAATACACCCAACAACCATGATCAACCCTATTCTGCATGTTTTGGACTCTATGTGCCTAGCAGTAGAACAACAGCCCTTTTCCAAGTATAGTTAGTCATGGGTGGGGTATAAATAATAGATGATGATGATGATCTTATTGACATCCTTTGGTTGATCTTATTGACATCCAACACCCTATTAGAATGTGGTTCTTTTGTGTGTGTGTGTTTTGGGGGTTATTGTTTTTAGTTTGATTTTATATGTTGTGCTCTTGTTTGTGAACCACCCTGAGACCTCCAGGTATAGGGAGGTGTATAAATTGAATAAATGATGATGATGACTGGACCAGGATCCCACCCCTTGCATAAAGGAGTGGGTTCATCAGTGCTGAAGGAAATTGTTCTCCTTGGACTGCAGTGCTTCATCTCCTGAATACGAGAGTCTGACTCTGAGCAATGCCAGGAGGGAACCTTCCATTGGTGCAAATGGAAGTTTCACTTCTGAGGATGACAGCAGCAATGGGATGATTTTTGGTGGTACCATGGCGAGAGGAGGAAAGGGCTAACCTTGCCACAAGTATCACAGTCCTAGTGGAAAACGGCTCCACCTTCAATCAATTCTTTAATAAAATACACAGCAGCAATTGCCTTTCACAGACAAAGAGAAGGCATTTTTTAACTGTCATATTTTTCAGTAATTGCTCCCTTTCCCTCTCTGACCTGAGTCATGGCATTGGGAAGCATATTAAGGATGGTCATGGCTTTTTTTCTTCAGCTGGAACTCGCCAGAACTCAGTTTTCTCTCAATTTTGCAGGGCAATTCTCCAGCCAAGTGATGTGTATACAAAATGCATATACCAGGGATTGTGTGCATGAAAATGCACATAGCAGTGAAAATATACACGTATTGTATTTGGCAAAATTCTTTTGCAAGGATGTGTATATTTGGCAACACTGCATTTTAAAATGTACACTAAAATGCTGATGGATTTTCATAGGGGTGGAGGGAAATCACACACTGGTGTGGAAATAGGGAGAACTCAACTTAAGGCTGGAAAAATGAGATATGGAATGAAACCAAAATTGACAGATTTGGCTATCCCTCATTGAGTTACAGTTGGTTTCTCCCAGCCCGGATGTATCTAGTGCCATCTCCCATCTGCTATGCTTCCTCTCCTCCATCTATCTACCTCCTTTTCTTTGCCATCCCTGCCTCCGAGGCCTTGATATCAGTTGGTTTACCTACTGCTTCTGCAGCAGCAACATCTCTGGTTACTCTGGCAACCCAGCAGGCAGGCTGAAACTCCACACAGTCAGCATCCTCCCCACCTGCCATGACTTATTTTAGCTTCTCAAGCAAATGTCCCCTTTTCACCCCAGTCCAGTCCAGGTCTCAACTGCTTCGCAGACTGAGATAGCAGGATGGTTATTCTGGAAGGAAATGAAGTAAACTAGCTTAGCACACAAATGGTAAGTAAGTCATATTTGAAGGGGTCCTAGATAAAAAGTCCTCTTTTTTTGAGGAGTCTTTCACCCTTATTCAGAAGGTAGAAGAAAGGAGGTAGTGCTAAACATAATAGGCTGGAATGTCATCAGGGAATGAATACGAAGATGACATTTGAGCAAAATAGTAAATTGGTCCATTTCCACTCCCCCACAATTAATGTTTCCAAAGCAAAGGCCGGAATGGGGTTGGGGTGATGGCCCATTTCCTGGGAGAAGTAAAGGTAGTGATATGGTGGATGTGTTGACTAACCAATTATCTAGCAGAATGACACCCCAACTTGGAAAATGTCTGCTCCATGCAAACTGCCTATGCAAACAAACCATGATGTTAAGCCAGTGTTTATTCTTGTGAAACAAAACAAACCACAAACTCTGGTTCAGCTGCAATGCTGAGCCAGGGATCCTAATTTCTGGCTCTCACTTCTACTAGGGCAAGAATCAAGTGGGAGCAATCTCCACATTCATAGTAAACTACTGGCAATGGTTTACTACGTGAAGTGGGCAGGATGTCTTCAGCCCTTTACTTATTTTCTATCCACGTTAAAGTGGAATTTTTCTTTTCTGCCCCACAAGGTTCTCTGCTTCTTCCTGGTCATGTGGACGCCGCACCTCCACTACGAGACTATGCCTTCTACCTTGACATTCTTGTGGCTCGATCTTCAAAAACTTCAAAAACTTGCTTCTTTGTTCTTTGGATCTTCAAAAAACTTGCTTCCTTTTTGTCCTTCGGTCCACTGCAATCCTGAACTTGAGCGCAGCAGGCCTATATAGGTGGGTAGTGGATCAGAGTGAAGACTACTGCACTCTGGTCCATCACCGAAGCACCCCCCCCCCTCTGGCCACCTAATTGGCCAATTTAAATATTGAGGATAGTGGGCCATCTCATCCTCCCTTGCAGAGGGGGGCAGAGAAAATTCCTCAACAGTCAGGCTCCAATGGTGAGGACTTTTATCCATGGAGCCGGAGGCCTGCTATGATGGGCCACAAATGCTGCCCACCTGGAGACTGGGTAACCAGTCATTTTCTATCCCAGTTAAATACAAATGATTCTGCATTCGAGACAGGATTTTGAAAAAAAGAGTCCCTCCTATCTCTCTCAGTGGTCCCCCCCCCCCCATCAGCATATTTTAAAAATACAAAGCGGGTCAGATAAAAATCTGAAGTCAAGCCAGTTCCCACCATTTGTGAGGAGAATCAAATCCTGTTCATTGGTGGAGTTAATGGAAGCAAAGGAAGATCAATTTACTGCAGCACAGAGGCACTACTATCCCTGAACCCTGGGTAACTTCCCCAGGACAAAAACTTTTGCCATACCTTACACACCTCTTTGGGATGTAATTGGAGTCAAATGGTGCACAATTGCTGTGAAAGGAGTGTACTATTCAGTCAATGAGCTTTGTAACTGATCCAACGTTGTTCAATGGGCTTTTTTAAAAAAAGAAACGAAAAACCACACACACCTCCATTCAAAATATTGCCATTTCTACCTTTGTAAAGTATCCCAGGTATTCCATGGCAAGGAAGCAAACGTGAAGCAGCATGTGTTCTGAAAGGATACACTCAGTAAAACAGTTACACAATAGTTAGGGTCAAAGAGGCTCTCACAGCCTGAGTGCTTTTGCGGATCACAGAGAGTTCTTTGCCATCAGAAGTGCACCCTGTTCAGGGATCACTGTGTGTCATCTACTGTTTTGCATTGATTCACTGAACTCCCAGACCTTTCAGCTCATCTTCTTTCGATGAGACACAGCTAATTTCAAGTACAGCTGCACTGAAAGTCCTCAGGAAACTCTTTCAGTATGCAAAGGAGGTTTTTTTGGGGGAAGTTACGTATACATTTTCTCCAAAGACTGCCAAATGCTTATCTTGTGTATGCCAGTTGGCTGTTGCTTGCACCAGTCACTTCTTCCTATCACTGGGGATCTCCTTCCTCACAACACAATCACAGCCAATTGGGGATCATACTCTGAATGTAAAGATTTCAGATGGCCATGTAGCCAATCAGGCTTGGCATCCTGACGACATAATGGAAAATGCCATAGTGGAGGATAAAGAAAGCCAATACAGAGTGAGAACATGGCTTTCTAGCTGGGTTGGGGGAGCACATCTGGTCTTGAATACATTTTGTGGAGGAAAGGGATAAGCTGCCCACACTATCATAAGGAACAGACAGTGCAGGTACTTCCCTACCCAAAACTTCTTTCTTGTCTCATTGTTCTCCAGATTCTTCTCATTTGTCCACCCAAGCTGTCAAAAGGGATCCCCTTTCATCGCCTCTGAACAGGGCTGCAAATCAAGGGGTCAAAGTTAGCTAAGCCAGAATTTTACACTTTCCCAGTTTGAAGAAGGGGTTCTCTTATAATTCTGCTCACTTTCACTGTGGTTTCCTAGGCTAGGGTTTCTGAAGACCAGCATCTTGTGTGCTCTACAACAGAAAATTAGAATCCCAATATTATTTCCAACATAATGCTAAGGTAAACCTTCTGTCAATGCAATGATTTCCTGCCCTGCAGGATAGAACATTCTCCCTACCTCCCCATCTGTGCTCCTTAAACTTGTTCAGGATTTCCTCCCCAACCCTATGGAACAGGTCTGGGGATAGTGTAGGGGCACTAATCCTTGCAAAGAATCCTTGCACTAGCACTAACCTTGTAAAAAGTTCACTGAATACAGTAGTAGTCCACTGATGTCTTTTACATTTATAAAATAATGGTGCTTATTCAGGATGTCCTCAGGGCACAACTAATAAATTTTAAGGGATCCAGAGTATGCCATTTTGCTTAAGGATTGGATTAAGTTCCTGGCTAGATCTGATCAAAATCTACATTGTTTAGCGTTCGTCTCAGCAATCCTAGCAAGTAGCAAGAATTCAGTGGTCTATCCAAAATCACAATAGTCATGCAAAAATTCTAGGGCTGTGCACAACCATCCAATCCTATATCAGAGCAGATCCAGTGCTTCAGAGTGGCTCTGATCTAACCTGAGCTGATTCAACCCAGATCTGTGCTCTGAGCAGATTCAGGGGCCTTCCACGGTGTTTAATTAGGGTTCAAAACCTTAATTAAAGATGTAGTCCAGGGAGGGGGGAGAGGAGGCACACAGAGACTGTTGTGTACATCTCATTCTTCCCCCTCCCAACCTCATGTTTAATTGGATTTTAAACCCTAATTAAAATGCAGTTAGGAGAAAGGAAGGAGATGTCTGTGCATCTCCCCCATCTTCTCTGTTATATCACCTCCCCTTCTGCTTTTGACACCCACAGATTGCTTTGGGTGGACCCCATCCAACTTGGGGTAATCCAGGGTTGCCACAATCCTATCTGACTAAATACCAGGTCAACCCAAATCAGCTAGATTCAGTTCAGGATCTGACCAGGTTTGGTACACAGCTATAACTAGCAGTAGCCTGAAGCCAGTTTCTCTCTCTTTGTTTATTCAGTGTCTCTACCACCAGAAGTTGACCAGTGCTCACAAGTAAAAAGCTCAGTCCCATTTTTGGATTGATTTCATCCATGTAGAAGTATCCACATTTTACTGAAAATTAAAATTTTGCCTTCTCACCAATTTCTTTTTATTTAAATAGATGATGATAATAACAGATTAGGCAGTTTATATAATAGTATATCATTTATTTTATAGAGAGTCTCTGCTCATTATTTTTCACATTTCCTTGTCGGAGTACAACAGTAATTAAGGAAAAACAATGCAAATGAATACCATTCCCATCAAGTGAACAGCTCCCCCTTGACATTTTTTAAATGTCATGAAAATGTTGCTACAGTCAGTTACACTTGGATGTTTAATTCACAGAGAAAAACTATAACTAGGGATGCAATGGCCCTATCAGCTTTGAGCAAATAAAGACGTAATTGAAATGGCAGACGTGCAGGGAGTTCCTCTGCTACAGAGGGGGGTTGGCAGAAGACTACATACTTAAGTCAATTGATACATCTTCTTTCTATTGGTCTTGCCACTGGCTGTCATGACCATACCTGTCGACCTTGCAGATTGTGGTGAAGGACCGAAGAGGAGGAGGTTCATACTACTTCCAAGGGGGAATAACCACCAGTACCTTATTCAGTGCCTTCCCAGCTAAAGGACACAGCTTTTTCACCATCCAGACTTGGAGGATGATTCTTCTGCAAAAATCTCTGTCTCCCCAGCTTCACAGAAATCAAAGGCTACCAAATAAGGCAAGTGCCTTAAGCAGCCAGCCAGATGGAGCATACCATATTTTAGGCTTGGTCAGCCTCCATAAGGCTTCCATTGACTCTAGCTCCCTGCACAGAGAACATCTGCTATATCTGCCTTAGCATGACCCCTTGGAGCTGTCCTAGGTCCTGTCCATATGTTTTTCTCTTGACCAGACTCCCATATGAGACAGGTTCACTGTTTTGGTGTCTGCACGCACATGTGTGCACATGTACCATAGAAACATTCACAAGTTTCATTTATTGCAGTGATGGGGATCTGTAGCTCTCCAAATGTTGCTGGCCTAAAATTCCCATCGTTTCATAACTCCGGGATCTGAAGAGGGGGTATCTGAGCATGAGGGCTGGGCATTCAGAGTGGGAAAGAGAATTGCCCTCAGGGCCAGCACCAGATGTACTTAATCAACCAGAAGCACATGTGCAAGAGAATTCCATTATGCCACTACTGCTCTGGTCTGAAGTTGTCACGTTGCCCTCCTCTAACTCAGAAGCCGTAGTGGACCCATAGTGGACCCCACTCTGTTGGAGTCAATGACTGCCAAACAAGCTGGAGTCCTTAAGTAAAAATGAACCACTTGCCAAAGACAGAGCCAGCAACTTAGATACAAACCCATCCTTTATGAAAAAAATAAAATAAAATAAAATTAATTACAATTATTTCTACCACTACCTACTCACTTTTATTTCAGCTCACTTAGCATAGATACAGGCAGCATTACATTTTGAAGGCAGTTAATACAACATACCTATATTTTTGCACTTCCTCCAGCTCACATGGGCTTGATGTGATTACTGGCCACAAGACTTCCATAAAGTGATCTAATATCTGCCTCCTTCATTAAGTCTGAATTTGCAGCATCCACTTTCATTATTAATAAGCTCAGAACATGTTAAACCAAGTCATCTTTGGCAGGTGTTTCAATAGCATAAAAATGGAAAACTATCACTAAACAGGCAGCTGGTAACAAACTCTGAATTAATTTCTAACCGATGTATTCTATAAAAGTGTATTCATCTATGAGCCAACAACATAGTGAAGGGGATAAAAAATTAATTTGTATTTCATAATTTTCCCAATACCATCTTGCTGGCCTGACCTTAACAAGAAACCTACAGTGGATCGTTGGGCAAGGCAGCCCACTAGCTTCAGCACCATGGAAAGCTCCGGGTGAACAACTTGCTCCAAAAAGAAAGTCTAAGGGTGAAATGAAGCCTTTTATACATCTGCAGCCTGATTAGCCATTTCATCCTTGAGCAGCGGAAGACCTTAAAGGGGCAAGTCTCTGCCTTGGATGTTAGCACTCCTCCTCCTGACTTGACAATTCCCTGCAGTCTTATTGCCTAGGCTGATGGGTTGAAATGGGGATTTCAACCCTGGTGCAAAGGGGTCTGTTCCTTGAGTAGTGTAGGCTCTTTGGACAACAGAGGTCCTAGTTCAAGTACCCAGTTATTTAAAAATACTCTATCCCTGTCATTTTCCACATCAGTTTCAACGCTCCTCTAATTCCACTTAAGGATCTCCAGTTTACCTTCTGACTATGTAAATTTCTTCCTCACTTTCTGCTTCCCAACAATAATTTATTTTCCTCTATCCCCTTCAGTTGAATCTGCCATTCCCTTCACCATTTCTTCTCCAGTCTTCTAGCATTCCACTTCTCATTTCTACATAGCCTCCCCTCCTCTGTCCACTTTCCTCTCTGCCTGCCAACCCATTATCATAGTCAACTTCCTCTTAAACCTTTTATTGACCCACTCACTTTAGATTTACTTTCTCTGCAATTTGTTAGCACTTAATCCTTGCACATCCAATTTGTGTAATACTTCCATCTGGCCATATTGTCTCTTCCCATCTTTGTTGTCCCTGCCTTAGACTGTAACCCTTCTGGAAAGAACCTTGTTATTTGGGTAACCTATAAATTGTGCACTAAAACGTACTAAAGGCAAGATGGGAATTTTCAAAAAAGAAATTAGCTTAGAGTGTGGAATAAAACAAATTAATAGTGGTGTAGAAATTAATGCTCAAGTTGCTACAATAACTTACTCTTTTTTGCTATGATAAGTGGCTGAATACAGAGCTATATGCTACCTTACACAGAAAGGACAGAGACCAAAAGATGCTGATATTTGAGGAAAAGACACCTGTGCAAAAATTAATTTCTCCTCTCTGTGACTACCTTCTCCCATATCTTCTGATTCTCCTTGAGCCTTAGGATATACATTTTATAATTGATTAAAATTCCGAAATCACAGCCCACCCATGTCCTTTTATCTATGCCTTCACTACACCCCACAGGCCTTCCAACATAAATCCCCCACCCCATTCAATTCAATTCCTACATTTTTGTCATTATTTATCCATATGCCTAAACCAAAGTCTGATTCCATGGCTACTGAATTCCCTTTCAACCAACCTAATGATCTAACCCCCACTAATATGTACCCCAAAATGGTCAAATAGTTTATGTGCTACCCTTCTAACCAAGCAGCCAATGATAAGCCAAACCCTGGAAGAGGAGAATTCTGTTATGAGAGGCCTTATTTCCTTTTACCTATGGAAACAAGAGGCACAGCAGCAAGCTTGATGCCACTGTACTGATGGAAGGAGTCTGGTGGCATTGCTTGCAGGAATCTAATAAATGTAAAACTGGTGTTTATCCTCTAGTTTTTGAATGCCTCATTTAAAAATAACATTATTGATCTGGCATTTTGCTGTTTAAATGGGCCCTTAAGACTTCTATTCTTGTGTCATCCAGAATTGATTTTTAAAATCTATAATTTAAAAAATCAGGGTTTTAAGCATTCCTGTATCATTAATGTGCCACGAACTGCTCATTTTTGCTGTAAGAAATCTAAGCATTGATTTTAAAAAATGTCACTTGGAGTTGCACTTCCCACCACAAGAGAAATTCTAGTGCATGACTTACATAGTGATATCAAGTACATTCACATGGAAGTGACTCTAAATGTTCCCATTGTGGACAGCTCACAAGGCTCAGGCTCAGGCTCAGCCTGAGTTCGGGCTTCAATTCCCCATAGTCATTCAAGACAAGCTTTGCCTGAGCTCTGTCCAGCATACTGTACAATATTTGCTGTAGATTGGTTTGGCCACAGGAGAATGTGTTCAGATGACCTCTGCCCTCAAAGGGAAGACTCCTTTTAGCATATCTTCTGCCTGTGAAGTATGTGGCCTGCTATGCACTTAACCTAAACCCATGACAAGATCCTGTGATTGTGTACCAAAGCTTTTCTCCCACTTTTTGTCTTGGCTCCTTGAGTCATATCATGGATCTACATTGTAAATAATTAGTACACCACC
The DNA here is from genome assembly GCF_964234715.1 of Podarcis melisellensis. Taxonomy (NCBI): domain Eukaryota; kingdom Metazoa; phylum Chordata; class Lepidosauria; order Squamata; family Lacertidae; genus Podarcis; species Podarcis melisellensis. The sequence continues at coordinate 50,821,120 of NC_138541.1, forward strand.
CCAATGCAAGTCAGATACTTTGTTAAACTGCTGTGAGGTTCATTGTACAGTTGCTCAACAACTACTGGCTTATGCAGAAACAAGATAATTACTCTTTCTTCTGCAGGTGTTGGGGAAGGTCACCATAATATATTGCTTAGAAATGAATAAGGCCTATTATGCAATAAGCCATCTGTATGCCAATGAAGAACTGATGTCAATAGCTGCAGAAAACCTTCAGATGTATAGTCCTCATAAATATGTTCTGTAAGCCTGTAGCAGTTGTGTATCTACATGTCTGAGCCATCAGATTGCGAGTCAACTTGCACAAGTAGATATATGTCCCTAGCCTTTATATTGGAAGGTGCTTTAAGAAGTCATAGCCTAGCTACAAACTACATCCTTGACCTTTTTAAGGGACAGCTGCATGGTGCTTCTACTCTTCAGCAATATCAGCTGCCTTTTGTAATTCTCATTAGTAAGGCAATTGCACATCTTCCTCCCTTTTGTTTTATTGGCTTGTGTACTCTGAAGACTTCCTTAGTCTTTCCATGATATATAGTAATAGATTGTCTGAGTAGGAGGTACACAAGGCCCTACAGGACTACGGTTCTATGAAATGAGCCACACTACAGATATATTTTAAGCAGCAAACAGGTACCGTGAAACACCTCCTCAGAACATCTACAGGCTAGTTTATAAATGCACATACTCCATTCATTACTCAATACAGTAACTCAACAAGGAATGTGTGTGAACTGATTCTGCTTGAAATTATCATGGTTCAGCTAGTGTAGGATGATATGGAAATTCCATCTCTGGTGTTTGATCTGAGATGGGGAATTCCATCCTTATGAATAAACAACTAATAAATATGTATGTGTCGAAGCAGCTCCATGAAAGCTTCTGCTAATTACTAGGAATATTAAAGAACCAGCTCACACATGGCTTGCAGGAGCTGCAAAAGCTGTTATCTGGTGGGATAGCACAACATGGACCCCTTTCCTTCCTGATTTCCAGAAAAGCAGCATAATAGTCCATACCCGGCAAGGCTGGGCCATACAGATGCTGGAGCAGAGAACCAGGGCAGCAGTCCTGAAGGAAGCTCTTGCAATGGATTAGTGATAGGTTCTAGCGCTAGCGCCAGATGGTGGTGAGGTCCCCCTTCATGCTGTGGGAGGAACTTTACACTGGCATAAAGTGCACAATTTCATAGTGTTTGGGTCATCAGTCTTTGTAAGAAAAGCTGCTAGAGTTTGGCTGGCATGAGCAGCTACCCTCAGGCTCAGTGGCATGTCTTGTGTTAGAAACATGAGTTTCCTCCTCCAATAGGCAATTGATCTAGAGCCTTTCAAGAAAATGTGGTTTTCCTGTAGGGATTGAGCGGTCATGATTGTATGATGTGGATAATATTGCCCTAAGCCCTAAGCAGACATTTTGACTGGATACATTGATTTTAGACCCCACCACAAACACAAACTACCATGCAGATTGTGGCTGTGTGTGTGTGTGTGTGTGTGTGTGTGTGTGTATGTAATATAGGCTTTCTTCCACATACCAGAGCAGCAACACTGGCAATAGGACTGTGTCCTTTGCTGCACCTGAGGACGGCAGACTAGCTTGCAAAGTGCAAGGCAAGTCATTATGGTACATACAGCTCTGTCCTCCAAAACCACACAATTGTTTCCTCTCATAGATTCCCATCACCTGTGCCAGCCACCTTACTTGGCCTAATGGTAGGGGCTGGGCTTACACCTGCCATTTCAGACTCCTCTCCCTGCCTTGGAATGTGCATCTCTCACAGTGCAATTCCTCCCTGCCCTTCTACGTATATCACTTGATGTGCCTGCTGGCATACAGAATGGAGAAAACAAAAGGGCATAGCTGACCCCCCCCCCCATGGCAATGTCTTGGTGGTTGGAATAAGTCCAGGCAGAACTTAGAAACAGAGCTGGCAAAAAGAAAGGGGGGAAGGGGGGGGGAGAGATGAAGTTATAGCAATGGGAGGAAAAAAATAAAATAAATTCAAGGACACGATGACAACTGCTGTGAGGAGCCTCTGACTGTTACAGAGGTATTAGAACGTTGCCATGGTTACAATTTCCCCCCCACAAAGGGATAAGCAGACTTTTAATAGAGGGATTTATTGATGGTTGTGCTGTAGCAAGAGTGTCCAGCAGAAACTGGCAGAATGGGAGAAACTGTGATAAGCAATTAGAGTGTCCTAAGCAGGCAATGAATAAACTTCAGCAGTCCCCTGGGGAAACACGAGAGTGATTATTTGAAAATGTAGCATAGTTTCAAGGAAATCAGAGGCAGCTGGTACCCAGTGGGTCACTGCCATTTGTCTCCAGAAATAATGCAGGGTTACCTCAACTACTAAATACAGTGGTACCGCGGGTTAAGAACTTAATTCGTTCTGGAGGTCCATTCTTAACCTGAAATGGTTCATAGCCTGAGGTACCACTTTAGCTAATGAGGCCTCCCGCTGCCACCGCCACACAATTTATGTTCTCATCCTGAAGCAAAGTTCTTAACCCGAGGTACTAATTCCGGGTTAGCGGAGTCTGTAACCTGAAGCGTCTGTAACCCGAGGTACCACTGTACTGTGCTGTGCAACAGTTCCATATCTTCTTTTTCTCTGTGTCTGCTAACACAGGCCATTTCATCACAAATCCCCTCCAAATTCCTTACTTTGCGGCTGAAAATTATTTTGCTCTGAAAGTAATAGTCTGTAGTCTATCCTGAGAATCACACACTACTCTTTTTCCAGCTTACCACATAAAGACCAGTTTACATAAGCTCTCCCCATGTGCTAGCTCACCCCCCCATGTCCATTTTTTGGAAAGCAACTCTTTGCAGTGGGGAGCCTTGTATATATGGAGGGGATCCCTATGTTTTGGAACCTGGGAAAACCAGAGCTCCAAACACACAGAAGAAGTCACCACAGTTCTGTGTTTTTATGCCTGAAAGGGGCTGTAGACCCAGCAGAATCAAACGATTAGCTGGCCTGTACCACTCCAGGTAGGGGGCCTGCATATTTGAATGGTTTTGTGTGAAAAACCACCCTGAACATACCAAAATGGCATGTCAGGGAGGTCTAGGCTGATACTTTCTCCCTGGCTTGCTAAACTTCTACAGGCAGGAAGTTTTTCACTCAGAGCAACACAGCATATAGGGCTGGATTGAACTAAGCTGTTGCGTGCACAGAAAGAGGTCTGCTCTGCTCATGCAATAGGAACAGAGGTGGATTTAGGGAAGCACGACCAGTTCGCCCACACTGGGTGCCAAGTCGAGAGGGTGCTCCAACAATGACTTAGAATGGGAGGTGATAGGCAGGTGGCACTGAATTTTGGCTTCTCAAGGGGCACTGCTGAAATCTGAAAGTTCAAAGTCCACCGTTGACAGGACTGAACCCCCCCCCCCCACATTTTGTGTAAGCAAACACGGACATGTAGAATGTGGACATGTGTTTTAAAATGATTTTTATTTGCTTACTGGTTGTTTTTTTAATCCTTTCAAATTGTGTGGTTTTTTTTAACTCTTTTTACTGATATTTTTATTGTGTTATTTTTATAAACTGCTTTGAGCTTACACTCCAGCAGTATATGTATCTTGTGAAATAAATAAAAGTGCGGTTATTGTTATGGTGGATATGTCTGAGGAAAATAGGGGCTAGGAACCCTCTATTATTAGTGATAACTGCTCCCTGCCCTAAAATCTTGAATAGCTGCAGGGCTGAATGTGGGGAGGGTAGTAACCTCCAGATATCTGCTTCTCATTTGTCTTTTAAACTGAGGAGCATCAACAAAAAATGTGGCAATACTAGCTGTCATGCGTTGATGGGGAAAACACTACATGTCAAAGGCTTACAAGCTAAGCGTCCACTAAAGGGAGGATAGAAGCAGAAAAAAGTTCCACTGAACACAGTGGGGTATATAGCTACCACTTTTGTTAGTCTATGTATATATGTGTGTAGATAGATAGATATCTGTTCCCAAGCTAGGTGAGAATTGTTACCATGGTTTCGGTTTTACACTACTGAAAACGGGGATGGGGAGAGATAGGGATTTATGTAAGCAAGCGAACCACAAATGCAGCACTGTCGATTTAGAGCGGACATTTACCGACTTGTACAACTTCGCCAGGGAATACTTTCTTTATTAGGAAATGAAACTTGGGGGGGGGGGAGGGAGAGACAACGAATCAAAAGCAAGCTGAAATTCTTCTTCACCTCTGAGCTAGACCACTTGTTCCACAGAAATGTCAAAGCTGGGATTCTGTGCCCACGTTCTTTCATTTATGTGTTATATAAACAAACAGACAACCAGTTTACTTTGGGGTGTGTGTGTCGCAAAATGCACCCCAGAGCAGTTTTCCACTATTGACAATACAAATCCATGAAATCTAGCAATCAAATCATTAACACATATAAAATATTCGTTTCCTTATAAGGTGCGCACACTAACAAACCATCACACACACTATGGGCTGCTACTATGGGCTTGTACAATTTGCTTGCCAACCCCACCTAACCCTTTGCCAACTTGCCCACACCTGACCCACCCCACTCCTTTGACACCGTATCCACCCCTTTGCCTATTCCATGTGGCAGTAGTGGACTTTAGGCTCCCAAATTTCAGTGGTGCCCTGTGCAATGCTAAAATCTTTCTATAACAGGTGTAGCTAATGTGGTACTCTCCAAATGTTACTGGACTCAACTCCCACCATCCCTGACCATTAGCCATGCTTACTGGTGTTGACAGGAGCTGGGGTCCCACAACACCAGGAAGGCACCACATTGGTTACCTATATTCTACAGCAACAATCTCATAGAATAAATAGACTACAGACTGTAAAATATAGCTTATTCTAGAAGTAAGACCAGAAGACCAGAGATTCAGGGCCAAATATATACCTACTTTGAGACATCTGCCGCCTTCATACATTATGCATATGAAGTGTTCCTCATGAGTTGATCAAGGAGTGGGGCCACACCCCTGCATTAGGATGTACCACTGGCTCTGCCTCATGGACACCAGCACAGATGTCTGCTTGGAGGAAACTTACATGTGAGCAGGAAGATCTGTCATATCAGGACTCTAGGAGTAGATCCATAGGTTGGTGCCTACACCATTCAAGGTCTGTGATCCACAGAACCTTTCCAACAATGTCTCGATCTACTTCTCTCCCACACTATGTATATATATCTCCATGCAACTATGAATATCCATTCCCCTGGATAATATAGATGCTAATCTTATATATAATTGTCAATCTAACGATATATAACTAATATAATTGAGTGTGTTGCAGGGTCCATGTCACTGCATTATGTTTATGTCACAAATACCTTAATTTTCCATCTTTTCTTTCTTTCTTGCAACCTCCTTCAGTAGTTTGTTTCTTGTGTATGATAAACACTTATGTATCAATTTTATGCCAATGCACCCAAAGTTTATAGCAGCAGCTTAGAATTCAATAGTGCCATACAACAAGGGAAAGGAACAAGGATGGGAGAAAAAAATAAGCATACCTTGCTTCCATGGCTGCTACATGAGACAGTTCTGGGTTGGAAGGGGAGAAATGTGATCTGGTCCCAGCTGATCTAATGGAGGAGGCCTCACTATATGACCACTTCCACTTTTGCAGTCAGGTGGAATTGTTGCTGATGGTGATTGGTTCCAACAGAGCCAATAGAGGAGGCCGTTTGGCCAACTAGTCTCACCTGTCCCTCTTTTGTATCCAGGTGAAATGGCCACTGAGGGAGATAGTTATCACTTTCTCTCCTTTTACCAATGGCTTTGTATAGTTGTAATATAACATACCAGTTACTTGCAGGGCTTTTTTCAGCCAGAACTCACTGGAACTCAGTTCTGGCATCTCTCAGATGCTCTGTATATGTGAAGGCAAAACACACTGTTTAAGAATCACATGCCTGAAGGAAGTAAACCCCATGGTGCTTAAAGAAGCCTTGTTAAGCCTGTTTAGGACTGCAGCCTTAGGAAGTTTATAAACTGTACTGTAAAATGGTGGGCTTTCAATTAATCCTTGCAAATGCATATAAGGTAATTTACACCCTGGTCCTATGCATATTTATTTTCATCCCCCTGGCATTGGAACTGTTTTTCAGTAGTGTTTTGCACATGGAAACGTTCACATTCAATTCACCAGATCTCTACTCAACACGATCTCAGGTACTGGATTTGGAGAGATCCTTATCTGAGTCCTTGAAAACCTGTTGCCAGCTATTGTTACAAATATATATCTGCACATAGGAAAAAAGGATCTTTGTAAACTGTACCTTTTAGCTATGGCCTGAAAACTCCTTCTGTATGAGAAGCAAGAAATAGTAGCTTAAGTGATGTGTGGATCCTAGACAAATCTGGGAGTGTTAAACACACCACATACCCTGAAGTCCTATGTAACTCGACTCAGAAGTACATCCCATTTGACTGAGTAGGACTTACACACAGGAAAGTGAGCCCAGGATTGCAGCCTTAAGCTGCTGTAGTGATAGTTGGTTTCAGGAGGACTAACATGTTACCTCCTGCATTGCTTATTTCAGGGCTTGTTGCACTCATTGTTAATATATATACATGCTAATGCTTAACCCACCATCCAAGGTTGATAGGAATAAAACTCTGGCTATGCAGTATGCAAGGCTGGTTTCCCATATATATTAAGAAAGGTGCCCAGAATGGAGAAACTACTCAGGTTTTTCCTCCTAGGTACGTGTCCTTGTAGGGACGCAGGTGGCGCTGTGGGTTAAAGCCTCAGTGCCTAGGACTTGCCGATCGAAAGGTCGGCGGTTCGAATCCCTGCGGCAGGGTGCGCTCCCGCTGCTCGGTCCCAGCGCCTGCCAACCTAGCAGTTCGAAAGCACCTCCGGGTGCAAGTAGATAAATAGGGACCGCTTACCAGCGGGAAGGTAAACGGCGTTTCCGTGTGCGGCTCTGGCTCACCAGAGCAGCAATGTCACGCTGGCCACGTGACCCGGAAGTGTCTCCGGACAGCGCTGGCCCCTGGCCTCTTAAGTGAGATGGGCGCACAACCCCAGAGTCTGTCAAGACTGGCCCGTACGGGCAGGGGTACCTTTACCTTTACCTTTTACGTGTCCTTGTTTCAGATGGTGTGTTAAAAGGGCCTGAACCCAGAGTGCAGACCGCTGTCATGCAAATGTGCCCTTCAACACAGTGGCTGTAATTATTTATTGAGAACCCAATGGCATTTTAATTTATGAGACAACATACTATTGAGAACTCATTACATTAATAGCCGAATTGCATCTGGATTCATTAGGCTCAAAACTCTAGAGCAGCCAACAATAGCCCCTGAGGGCACTGGATAAATTCTAACTTGCTGCACTGTTAATTGCTCTTGATGGACAACAGGAGGAAAACAGGGAGCAAAAGAATAAGCACTTTCTACGGTTCACATCCACGGAGCCTTTCTTTTTTGAAAAAAGCAGGGAAAGAGTTTTCATTTTATCAACCTAATCACTATGCCATCTTTTACTATCCTTCGGGAAAACTGAAGGACATTGTTTCATGTTTTACACCAGCTGGTCACATGATTGGATAAAACATTAATGTCCTGGAGGAGCAGCGCTGTACTGATAAACAGAACTGTTTAGTAGCACTATGGCTGTGCTGGATAGGACTGGTGGGAGTTGTAGTCCAAAGCATCTGGAAGGCGTGGGGGGCGTGGGGTGGGGGGCTGGGTTAGTACCATGCCACAACTTTAAGCTTCATTGTTGGAAGAGAGTCCCCAGCACAGCCGTCATTCCCTTCTTCTCATGAAAAGAATTTAGACACACGGCTGGAAGATTAGCTTTTAGTTCTCTCCTTTTTGTTGCTCATCTAACAGTAACAAATACCCATTTCGGTGCAGCAAATAAAACCAAGTTATAACAGAAGCAACAGGAACAATAAACCAAGCTGACGTATGCAACCTATTCTGTATCTGATATGGCTGAAAAGAAGTCTTTCTGCTAATCAACAGAAACAGAATAGTTTGTTTGTGTGTGTGTGTGTTTCTCTTGTTGGACAATCCTACCCTGGCTGTAGCCACAGATGGAAAACAAACCTGTTACAACTTAGCAGTTAGCACAGGAGAAAAAGCATGCTTGGGGAGGGAGTGTGTGATTTCCCCTTTCAGCTTCATGCAGTCTCATATATATATATATATCAAATCAGCCCTTGAATGAGAACAAGGTTTTGGTTTAACAAATAAAAAGGTGCCAGTACCTTGAAATGTCAGCATTCCAGCTGCTGAGAAACGTTGCAGTCAGACAGCTCACTCGATGCTGGCTGGCATGAAACAAGTTAATGTGCCACCTGCTTGTATACAGAGGTTGTACTGCCCCTTCTCGTCTATCTGATCCACCTGTAGCCTCTGCCAGTAGTCAAGGCACTTGCAGCAACATGTATGTTCTATTCATGCGCAGTCAGTTCCATGCTGTACTATTTGTCCAGAGGCATCAGATCTTTAGAGCTTCCTCGAATGTGATTGGCTGCCCCCCGAGCTCATTGTACTTCTCTGGCCTTAACCTTCAGTGTGTTCAACATGCTTCCCGAGGGATATCTGTCTGTCTGTGTCAGAGAGAATTAGCAGCTAAGGGAACGTTGGCAGGTTAGGAGGAGATGGTTAAAAATACCGTTTCCTCCCATCCCCCCCACTCTCCGAAACAGACTTCAGCGGACAAGACTAATATTTAATTTTCCAAGGTTGTGGGGAAACGGAACGGTGACAAACCAACAGTATTGATAACTTCACAATAGAAAGCTTTGTATTTGCATTCTGGAAAATAACTCGACTGAACAGGATTAGCCACACTGCTGAAGTGATCCGTTTTAAGGAGAGTTAGTATAATCACCCTTAAATGAAAAACAGAGAACAGACTATATTAAGAAGGCTATTTTAAAAACACTAGTGGAAACTGTTAAATAAGGGGAGCTAATCCATTTCAGCAGGTGTTGTACAGAGCATTGCTTAAGCAAAAATAGCCTTGCCTATTACTGTATTGGTTTGAGGCATTGTTGTTGTTTTTAAATGAACAAGCCATCATGAAAGAAAATGATTTTTTTTTAGTTTATTTACTAAAAATTGGGAAGCATGATAAAAATAAAAACAATCGGAAAAATAACATGAAAAAAATGCTATCTGCCAACTAGTTAAGAAAACTTTACTGGATCAATCCACTTCCTTCTAACAGATATATTAATTGTAGTTTAAATAAAATATGCTTGTTTTGTTTATCTGAGAAATAAATACTATTAAACCTCAGGATATGACTTTTGAATCTATTTATTTATTTGACAAGATTTATATACTGTTTAATCAGCAAAATCCTGTAAGTGGTTTATATAAAATTTGTAATGTGAGAGGGTATATCAATTAACAAACCCAAGCTGCCACACATTGTTAGAAAGGCTATCTTTCATATTTACCTTCTTGTTTCCTGTTGCAAGAATCAAAATGACTTAAAAGATCCACATCTTTGTCTTTTTGCTGCTTTCTTGGAGGGTGGGGTTGAGAGGATCTCTCGAAAGACATGCATGTTGGTGGCAGAACATCTCACTATCACCCAACACTGGGAAGATGCAGTCGGAGTTACCATCCAACATTTGAATGGAAAGCCCTGGAACCTAGCTGTTACAGGACAACTAAAAACCATCTAACGACCTTAAGAAATCACAAAGCCACAGACTCCTTTCAGAACACTTGGCAAGACTTCGTTTATTTCGATAATGATGATGTAGATGCACAAGGGCCAGACTGGACTGCCCCCTTTTTGGAATCTATAAGCTTTCTGTCTGCCCTTTTGTAACCTAACAAATGAAAGCATACTGTTGGTCCCTGGCAATACGGAGCAATAAGACCTTTATTCTTTGCTGTTCATTACCTAAAATATGCAGTCGTACCCTACAACACACCCACTTGCCTATCTACTTCTTTGTTTCGATAAGCTGAAGGTTGCACTGAATTTTATCATATTTACATGCCGTTGAGTTTATTGTTCATGATATTGAATTACATAATAAAACTATTGAAAACCAAAAAGAAAAAAGCCAAGCAACTTGAATTAATATAAATAAGTGTGCCTTTTTCCTCTTACTGCTCAAAATACAACCCCCCCTTTTTGTTGTTTTCAATGTCTCTTACAAGCCTAAGACCTTTCTGAGCTTAGCCCTTCTGTTGACATTTTCTATACAAGCTCTGGCTATATATTTGTCCTTGCTGGTTTGCTCCTCGTTCCATTTTCTTTAAGCATCCCTTTTAAATCTGAGCTCAGCAGAGAAGTCTTTATTCATCCAACTGAGTTTTTTTAGATAGGGCACTTGGGAGTCACCAGTTGCCACCACACATCTCCTCTTTGGAGCAACTGCATGGTTCCTTCTATTCAGAGTCCTCTGAGTTCTCCTTGGTGCTCTGTGCAGTCTACAGTAACTGTTATTGATCCAGTGGTGCAAAAACATTGTCTATTGGAAGGCCCTGCAATCAGCCACACAGAATCTGGTTATTTTGCTCCTGTGTGGGGTGCTCTTCCCTGTGCTTTCTTCCTTTTCCTTCAAGATTCCCCATGTCCTTCTAAAAACACTGTGCTATATCTAGAAATTCTGCATCTCTGCTGATAGATAGGTGTGTGTTAAGCCCTTGTATATTCTCTTCCAGCTGGGATGTCAGCTTGTACTTGCTGCAGGTTTACTTCTATATGTCCCCAGGCGGAAAAACAAACATAGCACTGATCTTGCAGGTCACCAGTCTCTCAGTAGACCTGTTGGTTGCTTGCTTGTACAGTAGATGTTTCTGTTACCTTCCTGGATCCCTGGCAATACTTCCCCAATAAAATTGCATGTAAAACTCTCTGTTTGCTACCCATCTTCACTTGCTCTGTATCTAATGAAATCTCAACATTTTAAATATGCACATGCTGCAGCTGATTGGATCAACCAGAGGCCCACATCAAGTCCCTAGTTTGTCCAGAAAATTTAATAAACAGCACCTCACATTTTACAAATGAAGATGACTAAAGAGGTAAGAAAATGGCTTTAAAGTTTAAAAACAGTGGGGGAATGATAATACTGGCAGCTGCATGTCTCTTTAATTTTTCCTTCTTATTCATGCTAGATGAGCCTCAAGAAAAAAAGGAAAGATTTCAACATATGTTAGCAAACACGCGTTCCCCTTCCTAGATGGCTTCATCAACCTAACATGTGTTTACTTCCAAATTATCTTAGCTGGCATAATTTTAATTATCAAACATCTGTTTCTTAATTCCCAACAGTAGTGCCTTTTTATTAAAATGTTACAAAAGAGCTTGCCCATTCCTTTAGTAAGAAGCTTTTAGAACAGCCGGAGCTTACCTAGGAACCACATTCACTGGAAGGCAAATTCAGGCATTGGCTAAAGGTAATGTTATCTGGCAGGCCTTGAGACTTACCAGTAAATGTCAGCAATGTATGTCACATGGCCTGATTGGTAAATAATATATTCCAATATCCCATGAGATAAGTCAAAATTTATTAATTAGGCAAAGCAAAAGTGTAAGATAACGTTAGAATGCCCCAAAAAGTCAGCATTTCATTTATTTTGTCACTAGCTTTCTGAAATGTTAATACATACTAGTATATGTGAACACACAAAAGTGGTTGACATAAGTTTAAAATACACTAAGATTTCACTAAGGGTGCAATTTTATGCACAGCAACTTGGGAGCAAGCCCCACTAAAAAGAGTGGTATTTGAGTAAATACACATTGAATCGATTGTTATGTTACTGCAACCTCAAATGCTTTCAATGCAGCAAGAGAACTGCACTGAATATGCCCTATTTCCAATTTGATTAAGATTGCTATCTTCTGGTTGTTGGTCAGGGGCAAGACTTTCTACTGTATTAGTGTATCTGAGCTACAGAAAAAATATTAACTGTTTCTTGTCATGCCAGTGTCTGGTTCTATAAACTCCTAGTATATTTTTCAGTGTTCTGTGTTTTGGATCTTATTTGACTTGTGCTCTAAGTTCTGATATCTCATCTGGAAAATACTATGGTGTTAAACCTTTGATAATAATAGATAATAGCTTATGTTGCACAATAAACACATTGAAGCTATCCTGGCCACCCTGAGTGTGTTGGTTTGCTTTACTAGTATGTAAAGCTTCTGAATACCAGTTGAAGAAAAACATCTAGAACAGGCCTGCGCTGTGATTTTTCCCAAGCCAAATGTAGCTTGCTGTATATGATGGCCTACCAGTGCCTGCGTAAATCTCCTATTTTTGTTGTCTGTTTGGAACTATGAAAACAGAGAACTTAACCACTCACCACAGCACAATACGTGACTGTTGGGCTGTAGCTGACTTAATAGATCACAAATTATGCAGGTCTGTCCAAGACAGATCACACCGGACTAACCTATTTTTTATGTCATCATCTGAGAGACAAATTCTTTTCTGGGCAAGTGCAAATGAGCTGATCTGTTTGGAACAGATTTGTGCAACTTCAGACTCATCAAGCAAAACACAGGTCACCTCCCTGGTGGCTAACAATCCCCCATTTTTGCAGTCCTAGCTAGGCAGACTGTAAAAAGTCAAGATTTACTGAACACCTAGTGGGCCACAATATATGGTTGATAGGCTGTGGTTGGTTAGATGAATCACAATTTACATGTGTCTGAATTGGTTCTTACCAGGATATTTGTTGCAGTATCACACAAGGTAATGTTTTGTGGTACTGCATAAAAAAAGTCATTACTGACATTAGTATAATGTATACAGTAGTACCTCGGGTTACATATGCTTCAGGTTACATATGCTTCAGGTTATAGACTCCGTTAGCCCAGAAATAGTGCTTCAGGTTAAGAACTTTGCTTCAGGATGAGAACAGAAATCGTGCTCCGGTGGCGTGGCAGCAGCAGGAGGCCCCATTAGCTAAAGTGGTGCTTCAGGTTAAGAACAGTTTCAGGTTAAGAACGGACCTCCGGAACGAATTAAGTACCTAACCCGAAGTACCACTGTAGTATAGTATTGTTTAGCAATTCATACATATAGTATAGTATTATAACGTTTATAAGGAAGTGGTATACTATATAGTATAGAGGAAAGAGTTGAATGAGTCAGATGCTATTGTAGGAGAATGGTTGAATTGCATTGTGTCCAAAGAAATATAGAGAGCCAGGATGCAGAGGGACAGTGAGAGAAGGTCAGTGGAGGACTATGAAGTTGGAGGCAGTGCAATTTGAGTCTGGGTGATAGAAAATGACTGGAGGTAAGGAAAGGAAACGGCATGGATCTTAGCAGCTGCATATCTAGCCCTTTCCAATCTGCTCACATACTTAGAACTGGCCTAAATGAAGAGGAACTGAGTTGTGATGTTTGCCGTCAGATTGAAACACCAGCCAACACTAATATGTATTTGCAGATCTGCTGGCTTAGCCCTGGCAGACAGACAGTAGCAGCAAAACAGATTGCCTGCCTGATAAAGTCAATATGCTTGAAATACACCATACATTTGGCTTTTGCTCCTTTAGGAAAGCCTTGGGAAAATGTTAGGCCAGTAATCTAAAGCGTCAGCTCTTTCTGGGTGCACAAATTCTACTCTACCTGACTTCTGCTGCCTCCAGAGTTAAAGGTGGAATATTTGATCATCTTGTGAAATGTTAGAGAAGCAGGATATGGGAGTTTCCTTAGAAACTAGGTTTAAATTCAGTAGTTTTCTTGGTACTGTGGAGGAGTAAGTTCAGACTACTGTACTTAGAAATCTTCCAGGTTTGTCAGTAGAATTTCAATCCTTTTATACAGTTAGCTGATAAAACTTTAAAACACCCACCCACAAGAGGCCTACATCCAGAGATGCTGCTGGTAAAAGGATGGTTTTTAGAAATCTAGCGCCTCCCAACTGTAGCCAGAACTAGCAGTCTTTGGATCCCATATATGGTTGGGGACTGCAGCCACTTTGCAGTGCCTCACAGAGCATAGAATTTGTGCATTTTTCCAAGATGCAATGATCTAGAGTGCTGATGCTTTTATGAAAGAATTCAACACGTCCACAGATACCTCTCAACAGCTACTATGAGCCATGAGAGCTATGCTTCCTGTCAGGGAAGAGTTAGAAGTTTCTAGTTTCTCAGAGGGAGAAAGCATTCCCCAAGGGGGGGAGGAGAGCAGTGAATCTAATAGAAGAGAGCAACAAGAACAACAGGGAGGGACAGGATGTTCCCAGGAAAGGCAAGGGTTCAGTTCTAGCTCAGATTCGGAGGAGGGGAGATACAAGCCAGCTCTAGCCAGGAGGTTAGAAAAAAGAGCGGTAAAGCGAAAGGAAGGGCGTGTTTGACATTTTGAGAGTGGCTGGTCATGGAGAAGCAGAGCTCAGAAGGTATCTGAAGTAAGTGATTCTGAGGAATAATAGTTAAGAGCCGTTTATAAGATTGTTTTGTTAATACGCAATAAAAAGTTATAAAAGAACAAGAAGCGTTTGTGTGGAGATCTGAAGAGGACAACGACCAGTCCTGACAGCTTCTTATGAACATCTCTATCCCACCCTTCAAGATTTGAGATCAAAGATGAATTTCAATTGTTGTGTCCACAAGCTAAAAGCAGTAGTTCTAAAACAGGAAGCATAGACCACAAACCAAAAAGGTGCCATTTAAGTGAGTGTCGGGGGGGCGGGGGAGGGAGAGGGGAAAAGGATATTCACCTCATGCCAAAGATAGGCATCAGGCAAGCCTCTTTGGAGAGAGCATTCCAAAGTTGGGGAACTACCGCTGAAAAGAGCCTCTCTCCAATAGTCACCTATTGGACACACCTCCAATAGCAAAGGGACTAGGAGGAGGAAAACTTAATGTATAGTCACTCACATGGCTATCATGGTTACAAGCTGTGAAAGAGATTTAAAGGTCAAAACTAGCTCTTTGAACTGACCCTGGAAATAAACCAGGAGACAGTGCAGCTGTCAAAGTACTGGTATGATATGGTCAGAGTTAATGACAGTCCCAATTAGTAATCTGCTTTAAACTAAATGGAGTGCCTGAGACATCTTCCAAGGCAGCCCCATATAAAGCACATTACATGAGTCTAGTGAAGTCTCCATGTTCAGAGTAAACCTCTAAGTTCCAGGTGGTGGGAGCAAGCATTAAGTAAAGGCTTGTCTTCCTTGTGGGCATGACACCAGACTGGCCAGTCTTAGAAAAGGGAGTCTAGATTAGGTGAACCTAGCAGGACTCCTCATAAATTCTTACAGATTAAGCTCTTAATAAGAAATTACTTTATATAACTATTCTGCAGCTGAGGGTCAAAGTCATTCCTTTTCTACATGAATCTATTTATGTGAATTGGTAACAGACTTGTGTAATTAATACTCTCATTTGGATTCTTGAATATCACGTGTCACAGAGCAAATTAATGCATTACATTATATACAGGGATGGGGGAGACAAAGACTGCATTTATTGGTGAAATCTACCTAACCCACCCTGTGGTGGGTGGAAATAGGGGTTAGGAATGGGGGTGGGGAGGATTTGATTCAGTTCACATTTAAAGGCAGTCCTGCCACATTCACATTTTCTATAACAATATGGCAACCAAATATGTCAACCAATATGCTTAGCCATTCTTTGGAATTTGCACTTCTCTAAATTTGCAAGGCACTTCTGCAGCCAAGGAATGCGTGCAAAAATGCATGTGCTAAGACAGAGTGCTCATAAACGCATTTGAAAACAGCATACAAAAGACATATGTGGGAAAACTGCTTTGTGAAAATGTGTAAATTTGCAAAATTGCATATGAAGGCAGGAATACTAGAAGAAATTTGCACTAAACTGCTGCTGAGTTTTTGTGAACGGAGGTGGAGAACTGAACTTGAGGATGGGGAAATGAGAAATGGAGAGAACCAAAACTGAAAGAAAGCCAAAAACGACAGATTCACCTATCCCTAATTCTGGATCAGCATTCTTCTTCTCTGACCCAGAGTCTGAACAACCGGTCTTGAGAGTTTGGTTCAGCAGGCCCAGGTCCTGCTCATCTCCTGTCTCTCCAGTACCTGCACACACACACTCAAGTCCTGCTTCTTCTCCCACGGCTGTTTTTCTCCTACTCTGCACCATGTCCCAGCAGCTGAACAAAGAGTTCTGCTGGATCAGACCAAGGGTCCACGCAATGTTTAAGCAATAGCCCTTTCTCCAGCTACTACAGTGGTACCTCAGGTTACAGACGCTTCAGGTTACAGACTCCGCTAACCCAGAAATAGTACCTCGGGTTAAGAACTTTGCTTCAGGATGAGAACAGAAATCGCACAGCAGCGGCGTGGCGACAGTGGGAGGCCCCATTAGCTAAAGTGGTACCTCAGGTTAAGAACCGTTTCAGGTTAAGAACAGACTTCCAGAACGAATTAAGTTCTTAACCCGAGCTACCACTGTAGTATTATTCAGAGGTGTAGCTTTTCTGCTTCAAAAGTTATTTTCCTGATTTAAATAACCTCATTGCATGAATATTGCAAATTGCAAACCATGATTGAGCAAGGTATCCTCTGTCCTTATTTGTCCCCTCTTTTCACCACCACCTCACCCAGGTGCGCCTCCTTTTTTGTGATGAAGGGCAGTATAAATATGCAATAATAAGGTGCAAGCTGGAGTTCCCTCCCGCTATCTTCTTAATCCCAGAGCAGATAGACAAGCAGGGTCAGCAATGATACCTGGATATTGGAGGAGCAGGACAGGAGAAGCTGTGGTTACATATTCTTCTGCAGCTGCTGAGCTGTTAATGAGACAGGCAGGATTTCTAGGTTGTGACCTGGCAGCCTTAGCTGTGGCAGATGCACTTAAACAAGGACATATGCAAATGAGCAATAGCTGGTGATTTTATTCTTCGTCCTGCATAGAATCTGAGCTGCCTTGCACTTGGAAAGCCAGATCAGAATTAAATAGGCTCCAGGCCCTTTAGTGACTCACACGCTCATCCTTCCAAGGGCTTCTCTTTCCTCGTCATCTGGTGCCTGTATACTCATTTTCACATATTTGTTTGTGCAAAAATTGTGTAACCTTGGTTTATGCTGGTAAATGGTCCACATTTGTCTGCCTCAATAGGTTTTCCCTATACTTTTGTGTTTGCACACAATCCATTTAAAATGAAATCGTCATAATATGGCTTTGGTACACCTTAGCATTTCTCTAAGGTGACTGTTTTAAGATCTCCCACAGTCGATCAATGTCTCTCTGCTGAAGTTACCAGACTCCCAGTTTCCACACACACAAAAAAAGCAGAAGTGCACAGGTGTATATGCCTGTGGAAGTGTAGAAATACCCATTGGTTTATATCCTATTCCATGAGTGTGCTGCCACCTAGCAACAATTGAACGGATTCAGTCTTACAAACATGTGACTAGAAAATCAGAATACCATCCATGCCAAAGAAAGTAAGAACCCCATTGGGTTCAATAGGAGTTACTCTGAGGTATGGATAAATTTGGGGAGAAGTTAGAGTCAGATTGCATTCAAAGGTGAACCTACCTCATTCACATTTTCTGAAGCAGTGCACAAACGAAAACATTCACTTCTCTGGTTTTTGCAATGCTGTTTTCCAGGATTGAACCTGAATAGATAAATATATGAAAATTATTTTAATACTGTACACATTTTAAAATCATAGTGATAATTTATTTCCAATTTTTTTCTACCATGTTTTTAGAGTTAAAATAGGGTATTTTTTTTCTAAAGGTTAAATTGTATTGATTTAATGGGGGTTTTGTGGGGGCGGATTGCATTTGCTATTGGAGAACATAAGTTGCTCAAAAAGCATCAGGCATCTAACTAGAGTCTTATAAGTCAAGTCAAGTCTTTTTATTATGGTCATTTACCAGTGTGTTCTGGGTGGACATTTATCTGTCAGAAACAAACAAACAAACAAACAAACAACAACAACAATTTATTGTTATTTATACCCCACCCATCTGGCTGAGTTTCCCCAGCCACTCTGGGTGGCTCCCAATCGAGTGTTAAAAACCATACAGTACAGCATTAAATATTTAAAACTTCAGATGTCTTTTAAAGATAAGATAGCTGCTTATCCTTCTGGCCTAGGAGTGTTTTTATTAATAATTATAACCCCATTATCTCTCTCTCTCTCTCTTTTTCTTTCTCATTATTTTTAAAAATTTTATATTATGCCATCAACATAAAAAGAAACAGTTGTCAACAACCAATGTTGTTGTGGTAACATAAGTCCTGGGTCTTATAAGAAAACTCCACCTTAAAACTAAGTTGAGAACTAGTCCTGAATTAGCAGGCCTATGTACCTTTCTTCTTTCTTCTTCCTCTCCTCTTAGGTGAAGGTTGGCTAAACCAAATAATTGCTGTTCTCTTTACAGATAAGAAATCGAGGTTAACACCAGTTGAAGTGCCTGGTTTGTCACAAGGAGGTGGCAGCCTTCACTTTCAGCAATTCCCTTGATTGATTACAATGATATGATCTGTTCAAAATATTCACTGAGAGCTTAATCTTGCCCTGTGCAATGCTTTCTATTCCACACTTGATAGCGATACCTTTTGTACTGTGGTGATCTAGTCCATTATATTTGAATTGCCTTAATCTGTGGAAATCCAGGTTTAAAAAGCTGGCAGGGTGAGAAGGGATGGAATATGAAAAGCCCAGAAGCCTTGTAAAGTACAGTGGTACCTTGGGTTACAAACACTTTGGGTTACAGCCTCCGTTAACCTGGAAGTAGTATCTTGGGTTAAGAACTTTAATATTTGGGGATTAATATGACAGCTAAAAATGTGAATTTGTTTAAAGACAATTACGAGAAATGTTGGACAGAAGTGAAAAAAGATTTGGAAATTTGGTCAAATTTGAAGCTTTCCTTGTTGGGGCGAATTGCAGTTATAAAGATGAATGTATTGCCTAGAATGCTATTCTTATTCCAAACATTGCAAATAGTTGATAAGATGGACTGTTTCAAGAAGTGGCAGAAAGATATTTCTAGATTTGTCTGGCAGGGCAAGAAGCCCAGAATAAAATTTAAGATATTAACTGACGCAAAGGAAAGGGGTGGATTTGCCCTGCCAGACCTTAAATTATATTATGAATCAGCAGCTTTCTGCTGGTTGAAAGACTGGCTACTTCTGGAGAATACAGACATTTTGGACCTAGAAGGTTTTAATAATACTTTTGGGTGGCATGCATATCTGTGGTACGACAAGGTTAAAGCTCATAAAGCTTTTAAAAACCATATTGTCAGGAAAGCATTGTACAATGTCTGGGTCAAGTATAAAGATTTGCTGGAAAACAAAACTCCAAGGTGGTTGTCCCCAATGGAGGCAAAGGCTGTAAAAAAACTTAATATGGAATCTAAATGGCCGAAATACTGGGAGATTTTGGAACAAGAAGGGGATAAATTGAAATTGCAGAGTTATGAGAAATTGAAAGATAAAGTGCGAGACTGGCTTCATTATTATCAAATAATGGAGATTTATAAGTTAGACAGGAAAATTGGTTTCCAGGTGGAAAAATCAAAATTGGAAACAGAACTGTTAGAACCCAAAACTAAGAATTTGTCAAAAATGTATAACTTGCTGTTGGAATGGAATACACAGGATGAAATAGTTAAATCAGCTATGATCAAGTGGGCACAAGATATTGGTCATAACATTATGGTTGAGGACTGGGAACGGTTGTGGACCACCGGTATTAAATTTACGGCATGTAATGCCCTAAAAGAAAATATTATGAAAATGATTTATAGGTGGTACATGACTCCAGTCAAGCTTGCAAAAATTTACCACTTGTCTGATAATAAGTGCTGGAAATGTAAAGAGAATGAAGGTACATTCTTTCACCTTTGGTGGACATGCCCAAAGATTAAGGCTTTCTGGGAAATGATTTATAACGAAATGAAAAAGGTACTTAAATATACCTTTTTGAAGAAACCAGAGGCCTTTCTCCTCGGTATGGTTGGCCAATTGGTGTTAAAGAAGGATAGAACTTTTTTTATGTATGCTACAACAGCAGCAAGAATACTCATCGCAAAGTATTGGAAGACAGAAGATTTACCCACCGTGGAAGAATGGCAGATGAAGGTTATAGACTATATGGGACTGGCAGAAATGACCGGCAGAATCCGAGACCAGGGAAAAGAGACGGCGGAAGAAGATTGGAAGGAATTTAAGGACTGGCTTAAGAAATATTGTAAGATTATTGAATGTTAGAACGATGTTGATTTAGAAATTAAGGGGTTTCTAGCTGTAATGATTATGTAATTAAGAAAAGAAAGATTAAAAATTAAATAGAAATTAGGGGAAGGATTTGCTGAATTGATTTAATTAGAGCTTGGAATACAGAAAGGGGAGGTATGAGGAGGTCGGAAAAGTAAGTTTTATGAATATAAGGGATTGAAATTATATTTGTTATTGTATGTGTTTTGTATGTATGTCTTATTGCTTTTTCTGTTTTTTTTTCTATTTTATATAATCTTTTGAATACATATCTCTTTTTTAAAAAAAGAACTTTACCTCAGGATGAGAACAGAAATCGTGCACCGGCAGCAGTGGGGCCCCCATTAGCTAAAGTGGTACCTCAGGTTAAGAACGGACCTCCAGAACGAATTAAGTTCGTAACCCGAGGTACCACTTTAAAAAGTGACTGAGAATGATTATGGACTAACTTTTTTTAGAAAGAAGCTTTTCTCCTGGGAATTATACCCAAACAGTATAGAAATTTATTTATGTATGCAACTACAGCTGCAAGAATGTTATTTGCCCAAAAATGGAAAGAAAAGGAAGTCCCGACAAGAGATGAACAGATACATAAACTTATGGATTATGCAGAAATGGCAAAAGTTACCAGAAGAATAAGAAATCAAGATAAAAAACTTTTTATTTAAAAAAAGTGGAAATGGTTTATTGAATATTTACAAACAAATTTTAAACAGATAAAGACATTGGCAGGATTACTGTAATAACCTGCAGTTTCAAAAGAATATATAATCAAAATAGATGAATAAACAAATAAGTTAATTTACACAGGAAACGATAAAATTTAAGGAACCATAGAAAGGGGAGGAAGGAATTTGAGGTTTGAAATGTTAGCACTATTGTTAAACTATTAAAATGAATATAAATGAAAACTATAAATAAAATTATAAAAAAGAGAATGATCATAGCCATCAATTATTACTTTTTAAACCATTAGAAAATTGTTATGCATATACTTATGAGGTAGTTTTGAGTGATTGTGACTACCTTGTGGGAGCAAATTTTGTAGTTTGCTATACACTGTCTGGGGAAATCCCTTATTGTCTGCCCTAAATCTTCCAACATTATGAGTCACTGGATATCACTGAGTTTTGCTTTGTGTGGAGAGAGACAAACTTTTCTGTCTGCTTTCACCACATAATTTTATACACCATTATAACATCCCTTCTTGCTCACCTTTTCTGTAAACAAAAAATCTCCAGATGTTGCCATTTTCCTCACAAGAGAATTGCTTTGATAATTGGTTGTCCTTTTCTCAACATTTCCCACCTTTGCAGTATCTTTTTTGTGGTAGGATGATGAGGGCCACATTCACAGCATACATTTAGAGCACACTGATGCCACTTTAAACAGTCATGGCTTCCCCCAAAGAATTATGGGAATAATATTTTGTTTGAAAGTAGTTTGGAGGCCCCTTTCGCCCTTTCAGAACTACAATTTCCAGAGTTCCCTGTGAAGAGAATCACTCTGAAAACAGCAGCTTTGTGAGGGGAAAAGGGGCCCTGAACAAACCACATTTACCAGAATTCTCTGGGGGATGTTTGAAGTGGTATTATGATGCTTTAAATGTGTGCTGTGAATGTGGTCTACAGCTGTGCACAATATTCCAAGTGTGGTCACACCTTAGATATTATTGATGTTGTATATTATTGTTGATGTTGTTACCTCACATCCTGACATGGGTACTATATTCACCGAGCTACTGTATCCTTACTGGACGAAGTAGCTGTGTTTACATAACTTTTTCTATGTCAAAAAAAATTCTGTGTTCATTTTTTCTGCCTGTATTTATTTCTCTTCTGTTTTTCTCCATCTCTTCTTCGTACATCCTCCCCCCCCCCATTCCCTATCGATTTTCCACTGTAACATACTTTCATCTTTTTTCCTTCTCGGTGCCCAACGCTGGTCTTTCTTTCATACTCTGTCTTTTCTGTCATTGTGTCTCTGGTGGTTGTAAATTATTAGTTGCATTTTTTTCAATTTCAGTTGCCATACATAGTCCCAAAGGCCTAATCTTTCTCTGACATTTCCTATCATCATTTTTCTTTGTATGCATGTTTGGGCATATGCAGTCCAGAAATATGTACAGCTAAGCCATTCACTTCAGTAGATTTATTCACAATTACTCTTGTGTTTGCCCTCACACTTGCAGGCTGTGTTCAGTTTTCACTTGCTGTACCCGTTTCCCCCCATTATGCCACACTGGAACTCACTGCTGTCTCTTTCATTCTGCTTCCTTTTGCACCCAGCACACACACACAGTATATCCACTTGCAAGGAGTGATATATCCAGCTTCAAGAGGTCCGCAACCTAATTTTAGTGCCAATTCTTTGTTCTGGAACAGGTGAAATAATAATGAGAAAGCACCTTTGATGTGTATATGAGGATACTGCATTTCCTCATTGGCATTGCTGAGTAACCGTCTTCCATACATCTGGGACTGTAGGAAGGGCTTTCAAGATCTCACTTCTAAAAATTAACTATTAATTTTTAATCCACCCCCATCGTTCAGCCCGGACACTGAGATCCAGCGCTGAGGGCCTTCTGACGGTTCCCTCAATGCGAGAAGTAAGGTTACAGGGAACCAGACTTCTAGGTAGTGGCACCCACCCTGTGGAACACCCTCCCTTCAGATGTGAAGGAAATAAGTAGCTATCCTATCTTTAAAAGACATCTGAAGGCAGCCCTGTTCAAGGAAGTTTTTAATATTTAACACTGTATTGTTTTTAATACTTGATTGGGAGCCACCCAGAGTGGCTGGGGAAACTCAGCCAGATGGGCGGGGTATAAATAATAAATTATTATTATTATTATATATTACCGCTAAACATTTTGAATATACACATGCTTTAAAAACAACGTGGAATGCTCTCCAGCAATTGCATGTGTTAAATTCTCCACAAATTTGCCCACTTCTGAGCAAACACTCTTGACTGATCACAAGCCAGCAAATCGCTGCTATTGTTTTCTTTTGCATGCTTCTGGTAACTGGTCCTCAATATTAAATAGGCAAATCGTGTACTTTTTCCTTGTTGTCTTTACCCACTTGGGCAATGAGTCATGAAGCTGTTATTCAGTTGAATCTGCTCTGCATTTTATAATTTTGAAGGGAAACTGTTTCTCGTGTTTATCCTTTGATAGGCATTCTGATGACTGTAAAGCAAAACATTTCGCATGGTAGTACATAGATGCTTTTATGTATCTGTAAACCTTTGCACTGTGTTTTATGCATATACACATATTGACTCAAACTGCTTTGGGATGCTGCTGTGCATTCTGGCAGGGAAAAATGTGTAGCTCTGCACTAGATCCATCAAACATCTGCTTTTTCTTCTTGCCTCCCATCTCCACAGTGTACACTCCTGTTCCGTTTATCCCATAGGTCTTTGGAGTCTCAGTTCTCATCTTAACCACGATGCACATGTACAATAACTTAAGCAAAGTTATGGGTGGGCAGACTTTAGATTTGTATAATAATAATAATAATAATAATAATAATAATAATAATAATAATAATAATAATAATTTATTTGTACGCCACCCATCTGGTTGGATTGCCCCAGCCACTCCGGGTGGCTTCCAGAATATACAAAACATTAAATACTTGTGTTTTACTAGAACCTCAAGATCTCCAACCAGAGCCAGGTACAAAAGACACACAGAGCTAAAGTTCTGCGTATAGGAAGTTCCTTGAGTCAGGAACCAGAATCCTCTTCAGGAGATGAAGCAGAAGACTTCAAAGCCGAAGGACATGAAGGGCTCACTTCAGAAGTAGGGCTAGCCAAACACATTTCAGCACCTGAGGTGCGCTACAAAATGACACCTTCACCAGGAAAGAAGGGGTGAGTGAAGATCAGCATCAAGAACCATGGCGGGATCAAGCTGCATCCATCAGCCAAACAGGGAAGCTGCTTTTGGTGATTCCTCCTTCACCCTACAGCACTCCATGGACTCAGCTACATTGGTAAAGAAACAGCGTTTTGAACGTGCTATAAACATGCAACACCAGATGGCGCCAGAGAGCAGGGATTTTTAAAACATGATTTTCCATACAGATTTTTTTCTTTTGTTATAACGATCTAATTTCTGACTTATTTATAGCATCCCCCCCCCCCCATGTTTAGGTCCACCACTTGTCTCCCAAATCTATGCTGGATGGTTCCCTAACCCCCTGGAGCAAATTTAATGGGAGTGTGTGAGGCTGCAGTGAAGAGGGGGGAAATCGCTGAAAATAGCTGAGCATTACCATTAGACACAACCCAAGGGAAACAACAGAGTATGGGAGGAAAATGGAGGATTATGCAATGATTTCAGGTGCATATAATGCAGTTTCATAGGGGATTGTGGCAAAAAGAAATAAAAACCCTCATAGAAAGAATGATGACTCTTTTTTTAACTCTAACCTTTCCTTGGTGAGTGATGTTGATGTGCTTGACTGCTTACTGCACAGCTGTTCATTTCAAAAGATTCCATGTGTTAACTGGATTGGTATGGATTTTATGTTATATTATTTTTGCTAGATCGCAAAGACTTGGCATAGGGCAGAATGAGAGAGTGATGTGTTAAATTAAAATAAACATATTTTCAGGGATGTGGAAGTTGGGTTTGGTCCCCATATACCTTAATGACTCTCCCCGTATCCTACTCTGAACTCTGTGTACTATAGCCAAGAGCAGCTTCTGAATATTATCCTGAGTGTGGCAGACGGACTGGGCACTCAAAAGGCATTCCGGGTGCCTGCTTACCCCTGAAATTATGTAAGATATTTTTATTTGGCTGCATAGTCAGAGACTGGGGACAGATGTGTTTATTTTAGTCTATTTCTCATATACACTGTTTTTAGAACTTGTTTCAGAATTTGACTTCAATGCCTTGGTGGTTTCAGCTGATTTATGGAATGAATTTGCTAAACCCTTTTACCTAATAATAGATTCTCTGCTGTTTCATGCAGCCCTCCATTAGTTGCCTATGTAATGTTCCAGTGTGGGGATACTGGTTAGACAGGCTATGTTGGGGTGGTGCAAATATGACTGGATCTCCTGGGTGGGATGAACTGCTTCTCCCCAGCTCCCAGCCAACCTCGCAAGTCCACAGGCTAAAAGCCCAAGGCAGCCTGTCTCCTTTATGTTCCAAACCACAAGGGCTTGAGTGAGACAGGTGCAGAGAAGGTGGGCCTTATATGGCCAAGTCCATAGAGGGAGCCTGTCACTGGCATGAAGATGGGACTCAAAGTGTAAGACTCCACGGAACCACAGAGCAAAGTGTACAGCTGAGTGAAAGGAGATACCCCAGCTTCATCCTTAGAGAGCTGTCCCTGTCAGAGCCTCTTGCTCATTAACGACGTGTTAATCACCGTTCAGCAGCAGAGATTCAAAAAATGAATCATCGCTGCTTATCTTTTAAACCCGGGATATTAACGTCCAGCAACTTTCTGATCATTCCTTGGGGTGAATTTTGACAACTCTATTTCTGCTGTTTTAGTGCAGATGTTGCAAATGCTCGAGTGTGGCAGGGCTGGGAATGGGGTGAGAAGGCAAGGAAAGTAATAAAGTGTGAGTGGCAGGCTAAACCAAAGCATTCCATGTTTGTACTGTCTAACAAGCTAACAGATGGATTGCAGAGTATGCTTTTGTGGACCAGAGACTACTTTGACAGATAGGCTCCATGACCAGGAAAGCTTATGCTACAATATATTGCTTTAGGCTGGAATCCTATGCATACTTCCCTGGGAATGAGTCCCATCAAAGTCAACAGGGCTGATACCTGGGTATACAGGACTGCATTGTTAGTTTTTCACCTGCCATGAGACTGTTTTTTTAGCTGCATGGCTAACCCGCTAGAACACTACTGGCAAATAGACATATTTTAGTCACTGAAATCAATCTGATCCGGTTTCCACCCAGTGCTTTCCTTTACATTGTCAAGAGTAAAAAGAAGATGATACTGGGAAGTGGGGAGGACGGGAAATTTCTCTATCAATTATCATTTGTGGGTAGCATTCTGTGTCTGCAGTAATTTCCACTGACAATGTACAGAAAGAGCATGGGGGCTGCAGTTCATGGTAGGGATGGTGCACCGTAGCCATTCATTTTAGTGAAGCTTGCACAGGAGAAGTCCCTGGTGGATTGTGCCCTTTGTGTTTTTACAGGTTTATCATGTGTTGCATAATACAAGTGCTCTAGTGATCCTGGCTAAAAAGAAAGAGTGTCCTGAAATAGACCTGTATCACTTTCAGACTGACCTTTTCATGCCACAGTTAAGAGCTCTCTCGCTAAGCTACCTCTCTGATCAAATCTCACTGGGCAACAGTTTTGCTGGTCTAATCTTTCTATGGTTGTTTAGTATATGGTTGTTTAATATATAATATGGTTGTTTAATATATGGTTGTTTAATATATACACACACACACAGAGAGAGAGAGAGAGAGAGAGAGAGAGAGAGAGAGAGAGAGAGAGAGAGAGAGAGAGAGAGAGTGTAACAGACTGGCAATCTTAGATACCTTGACTTGGGACTAGGCCATCTTGTTTTTACTGGGACTCTTTAGAATTGTAGTTGTACTAAAAAGCTTATAAACTCTATTGCTGTTGCAGCAGACATTTCTGTGAGAATTGCTATGCCCCAAAAGTTAATCAACCACAATCCTTTCCCATTATTTATGTGCTGACAATATAGTGGTAACTGTTTTGATTGTACACCCCATTAGGGGGCTCTGCCCCCTAAACTTATGCATGAGCACTGGACTTTATAAAAAGACCTCCTCACTATTGTTTCTATGTTCAATTATACAGGTGGGGGAACTGTTTGTGTGTTAGAGAACCCTGCTTTTCCAGAGTTCTTGAAAGCATGGAGGAGAACTCTCCATGTGTACAGTTGGACATGCAGGGATCATACATGTGCATGAATCAGGGATGGACCATATCTCCAATACAGAGTACTATATGTTAATATAGTGGATAACATACAGAGGGGGTCGTCATCCTTTTTGGCCCAGTGGTATATTTCAAATTTTGAGAGAGTGCTGTGGGTTCACAAACCTCCTTATGTTTACCATGGGAAATTGGCTAAGTCCTGCTGGGCCTAACTATGGAGATCACACGAATGATTTTACACATATACACATACATTCTGGACCCAGCAGTCTAAGTCCTCTGCTAGAGTTAATAAGTCAGGAGGGACAGGTGTCAAGAGGGCATGTGGATAGATCTGTTGCCACCAGCACCACCACCTTGTTAATGTCAGCTGAATGTATAAGCTGGAACTGATCCCATAACGCATCATTGATTCTGGCACTAGCTACTTCAGTCCAAGCTGCAGCCACTGCAGAATCAAGATCAGTCCGAAGCTGAGTGCCTTTATCTTCAAAGCCAGTTGATCACAATGGGCCCTCAGATGCTCCAGAGGGCCCTCCCCCACAGTGGGAGCAGGGCCAGTTCAAGACATTTTGGCGCTTGAGGCAAACCACAAAATGGCACCCCACCCTCCCCACCAGGGAAGGGGTGAGTGAAGATCTACATCAGGAACTAGGGGGGAGTAAATATATGTATTGGGTTTTGCTGCCTCTGTAGATCCTGCTGTCTGACGTGGTCACCTTACTTTGCTTCAGGGGTAGGATGGCACTGGTAGGAATGGGTAACCTCCAGAGCAGGCATAGGCAGACTCGGCCCTCCAGATGTTTTAGGACTACAACTCCTATCATCCCTAGCTAACAGGACCAGTGGTCAGGGATGATGGGAGTTGTAGTCCCCAAACATCTGGAGGACTGAGTTTGCCTATGACTGCTCCAGAGTGTCCAGAATAATTTCGCCAGCTCATCACAAGAGAATGCAACGCAAGCTGCAAAATGGGACTTCCTTGTAGCTCCTGCTGCCGCCACATGCTTTGCTTGATTATGAGCAATAACCAATATTTGGCCAACTTCAATGTGAGACTTACACCATTTTTGCTCATTTTCAGCTTGCTTCAGATGGTTGCCAGAATACCAAGAAGCCACTCAGGCTCCCCAACTCTGGAGAGGACTCTTGGGAGTGACCAAGTTAGCAGCCTGTCTCATTTTGCCATTCAATAGCAAGACCTGGGTTTCAACAGAATCCTCAGCTTTCGCCAATGGAAAATCCCCCAGAGCAGTCAAGAACACCTCATTTTCCATCAGTTTCCAAAGGCAGGCCATTCCAATGGGCCCACCGGGAATTGCTGCTTCCAGTGCAAGGTTCAACAGGTCCAATGAATGCATACCACCAACACCACCTTTGGTCTATCCCTCATATCACTTGGGGTAAATGCTACAAAGGGTGTACCCTGTCCAGTGTGTTGGACTGATGACTATTCAAGAGAAACCCATTTGTGGTAGCCATGGAGTTTTGAGGCAGCCCAGTGACAGCCTCTGCCTAGATATTTAAGTCACCTAGGGCTCCCCCACAATACCTCAACAATCTAGAGTTATCTAATTGGAAATCATACTCATAGTTTCAGTAGGCCTTCTCTGAGTATGACTGATAGTGGGTCTCGCCCACTGTGATTAGATAGCTTTCAAAATATTTCCTACTGCTCTTGTTGGTGCTGACCTTTAAACGACCTCAGCCCAGTATCTCTAAAGGAATGTTTCCACCCCCATCATTCTACCCGGACACTGAGGTCCAGCACTAAGGGCCTTCTGACGGTTCCCTCACTGCGAGATGTGAGGTTACAGGGAACCAGGCAGAGGGCTTTCTCGGTGGTGGTGCTCGCCCTGTGGAACACCCTCCCATCAGACGTCAAGGAAATAAACAACTATCTGACTTTTAGAAGACATCTGAAGGCAGTCCTGTTTAGGGAAGTTTTTAATGTCTAATGTTTTATTTTGTTTTTAATCTATCGGGAGCCGCCTAGAGTAGCTTGGGAAACCCAGCCAAATGGGTGGGGTCTAAATAATATATTATTGTTATTATAAGGGACTCAGCTATATAGCTGTAAATAAAACATTTAAAATGTGTTGTAAAGTGTAATATACAAATGTGACACTAGATAGCGAAAGTGAACTATGGAAAATTCAATGTATTTTTCAAAACACTTTTTAAAAAAGCATTTTCACAGCGTTTTTTATGTGCGTGTAGATTCCACCAAGATGTCAGGGCATCGGGATAACATCTAAACAGGATATTTGACAGCCTTGTTTGCCACTTGACAATATTTGACAGGTTTAATTTTGTTTATTTTTTTAAAAAAGTATCATAGTAATAATTTTATTGGGATTTGTTACTTTTCCATTTCCTTTCTAACGGGCCAACCTGCAATTGTTTTTGAAGGCTAAATAGCTACTTGAAGTCTGTACACTTTTTGAATATGGATGTCTTGGCTGATCTATGTAAGTCATATTCATGGCACTAATTTTAAGAAAACTGAGCTTAGAATAACTAGAATAATTGTGCATAATACTAAATCAATATTTATGCATCGCAAAGAAAAAGAAAGCTTTTACCAAGCAGTACTGCATTATTCAGGAATTTCTTAAGATACCTTTCCCCCATTAATTTCTCTCTCACCCCCCCTCCCTGTGCTTCATACACAGATGCCAGCATAATATAAATCAAGATGTCATTCCTTCAAAAGACCAAGAAGCAACATTTTGTTATTCCAAAATTAATCTCTTTCCCTGGGAACTCTCCTGAACATGGCAGTGTTTTTATTTCCATTTTCTTTTCGTGTAGCTGCCTGTCAGAATGTTAGTGTACATTTCCATTTGCAGTCTTAAGTTTTGGCATGCTTCTTTTTGCCTGCTGCCCATTTCCAAACCTTATTTGTACTGCCTATTTTCTCTCATGCTCTTTTCTCATAAAGATGCATTTGTGATGTTCCCTAACAATGAAAAATAGTTGCACATGAGGTAAGGCCTTGTGGTGGGACAACATGAGTCTGTTGACCTTAGCCTAGCACCTTCTGTGCACAAGCAGCTTTTGTATTATGGGAATGTTGTGTGCAACCACATGTTAAGTGAATTGCAGTCCTCTCACTTGCACTGTTCTGCTTTGCCAGGGACGATGGGGAACCTGCAGCTTTAGAAATATTGTTGGGTTCTAACTCCCATCATCTCTTACCATTGGACGTGGGCGCTGGGCCTGATTGGAACTGGAGCCCAACAATGTCTGGCAGGGCACAGGTTCTCCTGCGTATTCTGTGAGACTGCCCAAACCTAATCACTGGCTTATAGTAGTAAGTAATTATCCAAAGCAAAGAGTAAAAGCAGGTACGCATCTGCATCTGCATCACAAGGATTCTATTCACCGGGTTATTCAACACTGGATGACTCATAGCTGAATAGGAGAGCAGTCTCCATGGAAAAACACAGTGCCTGCTTTTTATTTGTCATTGGTCACTCTCTCAGCCATGTCACTGCTTGCAGTTATCAAATCATTAACTTGCACATGGGAACCAGTTGTGTGTAGTGCGGGAAGCTGCAGTGGCTCTCCCACAATGTACAGAGGGATATGACTTTTCCAAACTGTAATTGCTGAAGACTGAGCCTCTTTAGCCCTGCCTCCATTTCCTTTGTCCTTTTCTGTTTTCCCTCTGTGGAATTTTATAGCGTGAGCTCCTTGGGGCAAAGACTTGCCCTCTTGTACACTGTAAAAGCAGGAAAGCAGGGTTTGGCAACACACAGGAGAGAAAAAACTTGATAAACACAGAGGAGGCTTTTTGGTTCTTCCCCCATCACCAGCTCATTAGCACCTCTTCTTCCATTGTGCTTCACGGGGGGGGGGGGGGGGGGAGCCTTTTCCAACCCAAGGGTTGTATTTCTTCATGGAGAACCTTCCGGGGGCCCAATTCCAGGGGTAAAGTAAAGGTAAAGGGACCCCTGACCATTAGGTCCAATCGTGACTGACTCTGGGGTTGCGGCGCTCATCTCGCTTTATTGGCTGAGGGAGCCGGCGTACAGCTCCTGGGTCATGTGGCCAGCATGACTATGCCACTTCTGGCGAACCAGAGCAGTGCACGGAAACGCTGTTTACCTTCCCACCAGAGCAGTACCTATTTATCTACTTGCACTTTGACGTGCTTTCGAACTGCTAGGTGGGCAGGAGCTAGGACTGAGCAACAGGAGCTCACCCCGTTGCGGGGATTCGAACCGCTGACTTTCTGATCGGCAAGTCCTAGGCTCTGTGGTTTAACCCACAGCGCCACCTGCGTCCCTAATTCCAGGGGTAGACAGGGTCAAAGTCAAGAGTGGTCAGCACAATGGATGTCCCTACATCCCAGCTACCCAAAAGCCTGAGACATTTTCACTCACCCCCGCCCCCATCATTTCATTTTCTATCAAAGAAAGCAAAAGACATTGTCATTCCAGTTGGAGATAGCATCTGAGGAGGGCACAGAGCAGGGCTGCTAAGAGGTGTGGCCTGGGAAGTGGGCACAACAAAGGAAAGTCCTAAGAGTGGAACAGAGAGTCCCGGAAGGCTGCATTTGCCCCTGGGCTTGAGGTTCCCCACCCCTGCTTTACAGCTTATAAGAGAACAAGTCTCTGTCCCAAGGAGATTACATTTTAAATTCCACAGAGGGAAAGCAGAAAAGGAGGAAGGAAATGGAGGCAGGGCTAAACAGGGAAGCAATTCTTTCTAGTACACATGCTAAGTTATAAGCTCAGTTGCAGAAGGGCCTAGGAACAGGGATCTGCGCCAAAAGCCTTGGTGTCAAGGAACAATTTAAAGCTGCTGCAACACTGACAACATAGGTATTAAGATTGTACAGGATGGTGTTGGTGTGAATGTGAGGCACACATCAGCAAACATTTTGTTCATAAATCAAGGAGATATTGCAGTGCAGCTGTTTGGCAGTCTTACTTTCTTACTTCCAGAGTCCTCTATGCAGGTGCATCTGTGGAGGCGGGCAGGGGCGGGGGAGGCCTGGAAAATGTTGTCTCTAAGTTACTGGAGCATAGTTGCTATGCCATGTAAAGGGCTATGCAAAACACCTCAAAGCCAGACACTTTGGGAACAGTATCCAAATTCCATCCTTTTGACATGAATCTTAGCTCAATGGCTTAATTATGCAACGGTAGTTTTGTGTTCCAGCCTGTTACAAAAGGAAGGAATTTTGATTGCATGGCTCAAGGGCAGGTCACAAGCCTTCCACTGTGAGTCTGAGCCTTCAGTTACTGCAAAGCAAGTGTAGGAGGCCATACCATACAGAGCTAATTTTGATGAAAAAAGATGACCAGGTGAGATTTGTTTTCCAGTTTTAGGTATGTTATTCACAAGTGCTGGGTTTCATTTAACCAATAGATGTTATAACTTTTAAACTCTTGTCCTTCAGACTTTTACTTACAGTTTAATGCCAGCTCAGTGATTCTAAGCACCTTTATTTGGAAATTCTGTGGAATTTGACTTGACTTACTGTGAGACATCTGAAGAAAGAAAGAAAGAAAAAAGAAAGAGAAAGAAAGTCATTTAGTTTTTGATTTACTAGCCTGCTGCTACCTCCTGAAGTATTTCCCTATGTTAGCACGTACCCTCAAGTATGCTGGAGTAACCTGGTTGTTGCTGTGGCTCCCAGGAGTGAAGCCAGACCAACTTGTAAAATTTGTTTACTTTGAAAGCAGCTGCATGGGGCCTGAAGACTGACTCAGTGGGAGAGCTGTGAAGCTGGCTGATATTGGCAGAGTTGCCCTTTGAGGTACTTGGGCCCCAAGCCATTCACAGCTTTGTAGGCTAGTATTAACACCTCAAATTGTACTTGGTAGCTCACCGGCAGCCAGTACAAAACTTCCAAGACTGGTGATGGCATGGTCCCATCTCACCAATCCAGCAGCTGCATTCTGTGCTAGCTGCAACCTCTTGAGTTCTGTCAGTTCTCCAGCCAACAGGAATGTTGTGTTTTAAGTCTCTTGTTTTCTCCCTAATTTAACTGTATTCAAATTGCTTTTCTTTTGCCTAATATTCTTGTTCATGCACTAATATTTATAGAATGTGTAAAGCAGGAGTAGGAATCCTTAGGACCAGAGGCCAGATATGACCCACTGTCAATGACCAGGAGTTGGATCCTTCATGGTTGGGTGGTATAGAAGAGGGCTCTGAACCTTAAAGGGAAGAACATCCATGTCCCAAGGAGGTGGCACTGTGATCCACTGACTGTGGACTACACTGTACAAGACCCTCGGAGACCTAAGCTTCCCCTGCTCCATTGCAAGAGGTTACTAGAGAAGGCTGGGTCCTTTTAAGCCAAACTTGCAGTACAGGTGGTGCTAATAATCAGGCTGTAACTGACTCTATCACTATGTAAGTGTTCGGTTTCAGCTTGTTCTTTGCTGAAGCAAATGTAGAGCTCTGTGTTTCACAGCAGCAACACTGCCTTGCCCTGCCCTACATCCTGGCTGAATTTCGCCTTACACTGCAGAGGACGACATCTTCTAGGCTTCTCTTTCTGGCCCTTGGAATTCTTCCCAGGCCACACTCCTTGACCACCACCATCACTGGCCACACACAGTAACTCAAATGTATCTGCCTGGCTGATAAGTGTCCTTGGGCTCTGACAATGCTTCATGTGGGTCTGGATGGAGAATAGAGGGCTGTGTGTAGAAACTGGCCTACTGTATACAAAGGTAAAATTTACATATGTTGCTCCACCCATTTTTGCCTCTGGCTCCACCCACTACTTGTGTGTGATCATCATAAGGTTGTCCAGAAGGGAGTGTGACCCTCAGGCTGAAAAAAAGCTTCCTCAAACCTGATCTAAAGCATTTCCATCAGCGTCAACATGTTTTGGTATCAATGTGCTACATTTAACCTTCTGTCAGGAGAGTCGGCACTAAATCACACTGTTCAAAGTTAGATTTAACTTTTTATTAGCAAGAACACGATCTGCACAGACTTGGTGGAGTGTCGGGCCTAATGAGCACAGCAGCTCATTCCTAGTAGGTCTTGCCCCATGGATCAGTTGCTGAGACTGGATCTGTCTAAGTTCCCTCGTCTTCAGGGTTGTTTCCAAGCAATCAGAAACTGTGCCTGTGTGAACCCAACCTCTCCTCTCCTCTGCTCTGTTCATGCCTCTTCTGGTTCCAGGAGACAAGGGGTGGGGAGGGGAACTTGTCACAACAGGAGGGAGAGACACTTGTGACTCTGCACCAGCCTGACTCATCTCTCTCTCTCTCTTGGCCTCCCTCTTCCCACTCTCCTGCTTCAGCTTCTGCCTCTGCCTCTAATTCTGAACTTCTCTCTGACACAGACTCTCCCAGCTCACTAAGTCCTGTTACTTCTTGAGCTTCCAACACCACCTCCTCCTCCCAGTCTTCTCCCTATGACCACTCATCGTTTTCGCACCACCACCAACCCAGGCTCTGAGCCTTCTTCCCTTGGGGGCTCCCCAGTTGGTTCCTCTCCCATTCATCTGCATCCAACCAGTCCCTGACACCTAGAAGTTTTTGAGAAGCACATAGGAGCTTGCTCACTGATACATATTTCATTATGACATCACACAGCATGATATCATGCCAGCATTTCAACAGTATAATGGTGTAGTTCAGAATGATTAAAAGTCTAATATTCTAAGACTGAACATGTTTCTAAGAGCACTTCAAAGTGATTTCAAATCTACAGACAGTTTTCACAGTAACCGGTGTTCAGCTGGAGGCTGGGTCAGTTTGACTTGAGATGCCATGGATATATTTTTTTTCTGGAAGTATTCCAGAACACTCTTAAAAATATCTTAACTCTAGCTGGGGTATGGTGACACGCTACCCAGGATCTGAGAGTTTAGCAGGGGACATCTGGTCCAACCTCTGCCCAAAGGCAGGCTCACCCAATACAATAGCTGCCCAGCAGGGCAACCTGTGCAACTGCAGTTCAGATTAAGGTTGTCACAAGCAGGAAACTGAACTACTATTAAATAGCTTAAGGTGATTTAAGCAGGAGATCCAAGCCACATCTTGCAGAGAAAGGCAAGAAGACACCAACTCCACAGGGGGGGGGGAGTTAGAGAAAGAATCCTTTCCTGGTCTTATATAGAATTATCATGGAAACCTATTTATAAAAAGTCACAGTACTGTCATTCTCAGTCATTTCAGAAAATCTTGATGCTCAGACATTCTTGATAGTCCCATCAGCTACTATACTGGTGGTCTTTACTTGTGACATTGAAATTCTCATTTTTATGTGACCCGAATGATAAAGTACAGCACTGTGTAACTTACTGGAATGATGCAAATGAAGAAGACTTCACTTCCTTTAGTATTATTTTTCCCTGGTGCATAATTCATCAATCTGTTGAGGTGCACACATTTATGGGTGTCAGAAAATGAAGTGGAAAAAGCAGGGCTGGTTCAAAGAAGCATATTCTATGCATTTTCTCCAACCCCGAAAGTGTTGACAACTCAGAAGAAGAAAACTGGGGATGTCAGGAAAACTGTTTAGCCATGCAACTGAAAATTGCACACCCAGCGCTAGCTCAGCAAATCCACTCCAGTGTTGGTCTTGCTGACCTTGACCATACCATGGGGGTTATTGATTCACACAGAGACATTTCACTTCAGTATTTCTCTAGCAAGCAAGAGATGGCAAGGCTAATGTGCAAAAGGAGGATTCCTTTTCTGTCAGAGGTGCCATTTCAGATTGCCAGGAGGGGCAAAGTGACCCATTCTCAGATAAACTCCAAGAGTGCAAGCCTATGTGCGTTTAAACTGAATTTAATTGGGTTTACTTCTGAGTAGCAGGCCTGGCCCATAATGCACTCATTTGGGAATTAGTCCCATTGGCTTTTAAGTGGGATTTACTTCAAAACAGGATTTGACTGTAGATAATAATAATAAACAAATTAACAACAACAACAACAACAACAATAATAATAATAATAATAAACAAATAAATAACAATGCAGTGTGTTTTATAAGCATTTGCTATGACTACTCTTTATACTTCCTAATACAGTTGTACCTTGGTTTTCGAACAGCTTAGTTCTTGGTTTGGCTCCCAAACGCTGCAGTGACTGTTCCGGTTTGCAAACTATTTTTGGAAGCCGAATGTCTTATGGGGCTTCCGTAGCTTCTGATTGGTTGCAGGAGCTTCCTGCAGCCAATCAGAAGCCATGCTTTGGTTTCCAAACTTTTTGGAAGTTGAATGGACTTTCAGAACGGATTCTGTTCAACTTCCAAGGTACAACTGCAACTCTTGCATTATTGTAAGCACATGACAAATATTTGCTGCTTTTACAGGGGATAAATGCTTTTGTGTTCAACACCTAACTCAATTTAATAGATTATTGTTATAAGCCTTATAGCAACTATCATTAAGTAGAAACATAAGTGATATGGGATGGAGGGGGCGTTGTCTGTCCCCTGCTTTCTGTGACTAATATTTGGGTTTGCTCATATGTTGTGAGGCGGGATAGCATTACTGGGGTTACCATGGACACATGTAGAAAAATGTGGTACCAATACTCAGTTTATAACCATGCTGGAGTGGATGTAGCAAGAAAAAAACCTGCCGATTTAAGTGCATGGTGCCATGCCCATTTACAAAGACACATTTGTTGTGGTTTTGTAGTAAACCAAAGTTCTTCACAGAATAGGAGCTGGGAAGATTCAGGTAGAAATTGTGTTTCTAACTCTAGTATGGCAGTCTAGAAACAATGGCTGCAATGCTTCAACCCCTAACTTGGAAGTAAGCCACATAGAGCCCATTGAGGCTTACCTCTGATGGACATGCATGTGATTGCACTGCAAGGCTGCAACCCTATCAAAATGTTCTTGAGGGAAGGTGTACTGAGCATAGTGGAATTTAGCTTTGAATAAACACCCACAGGCTTCTTATAACATTTTATTTTAGAGTGAGGGCTGAGATTAGTTTCCTCCTGTTTTAATATTCTGGGCATTGACCTTGGCCTGTTCTCTTGGCAATCAGTTTGCTACAGTTTAATTTAGACAGGGGAAAATAGGGTTGTATTAGCAGTAATGGGGAAGGGTGGGGCGGAATGACAACCATAAGAGTGTCAGCAAAAATGGGATGCATTGTGTTGTAAATGGAGGCTTTCGAGGCTTGAAGCTCTCAAATGACTTTGCTCTGACAGCTATTCCATTTGACAGCATGCACAGTGCAACCACACATACACAGAGGCAACATTTCACTTCACTGCTGTATTCATAGATAAGAATGATCTACTTATGTGTGCAGTTCTGATGGCATCTTAGACGAAATAGTCTAGTGTTTTAAATGAATTTATAGACAAGGATTGGGTCCCCCTAGATGTCAAGACTGACACTGAACTTATTCAGAAGTGTGGCTCTTTCTGTTGTTAATAATACACAAAATAATTCACCATTAGAAATTGTACTGTTTTGTGGTTTTGGTGTGGTCTGTTGATAGCAGTTTATTGTGGGCTTTGTGCTGGTTTCAGCAATGTTTAAATTAACAGAAGTATTGTTGTTTTAGTGGTTTTAATATACTGTTATATTTTGTATGCATCTTTTTGCAAAACACTTTGGGAAGGTTTCTGGTTTTTTACTGCTAAATAAAACAAATTTCTATAAATAGATAAATATAAAGCATTGAGACTTTATCAGAATTAGACAAAATGCTCTCCCTCCATGCTCCTATTGGAAACATTTTAAGAGCTTGTGGGGTGTTATAATGGATTGGATGAAGTGATTTATTTACTTTTTTAATATAGTGGACAGATGAAGAATTAGAAGTTCTTTACTTTCTGACTCTTATTTTCTATCTTTCTCTTTAACCTCTTTTCTGTTCTTTATATTTCTTTCTCCCCCCCCCCTTCTTTATTCTCCCCACCTACTGTGTTTTTATTGTATATATCGAAAAGTCTTGGTTTGGTTAAAAAATGGGAAAATATATCAAGTTTTGTATATATTTTTTCTAGAACCCTTAATAAAATTTATTTATTTTTTAAAGGAAACATTTTAAGAGCTTAGATAGCTGCCACTCATTTGTATAGTACACTTGAAGCAGTTAGTGGCTGTATAACATCTGTTGCTTTTTGTGATGCTCTTCATGTGGCTTGAATGTAGTAGTTCATGTTATACCGTTATGTAGATGTTCCTTGGATTTTTAAAATTATTGCATTTCCACCCCAATTTTCCTCCAGAGAGATCAAGGTGGCATACACTGTTCTCCCCTCTCTCCATTTTGCTGTCACAGCAACCATGTAAGATAGGTTAGGCTAAGAGGCAGTGACTGGCCCAGTGAGCTTCATGGCTGAGAAGGGATTGAAATTCTGGTCTCCAAGATCCTAGGGGAACACTCATCTAAACCATTGCAGCACACTGGCTCTCAAGGATACCTTGAGTAGCATCAAATTAAAGGAGTTAAGACTTTATTCTAAGGCCATTAACTTATTTTTACTCCTGAGTGCTGGCACCTTCTAGCTTTGGACCTGGCCACCTTTGCCTCCCAGTCTCTTTGCCCAGCCACCATTTTGTTTTCAAATTAACAACATACAATACAGCGGGCTTTTTAGAGCTAAAGTGCTGCAGTATAGGTGTGTGTGTGTGTGTGTGTGTGTGTGTGTGTGTATGTAAAAGACACAGAAAGATTGAACATTTGGTCCCTTGTTGAGAGACTACTGTTTTTAAGCTCCTGGCTGTCTGAAATATCCTATCTTGTTTCTGAAAAGGGCACCGTGCAAAGGCTTATGCAAACTGACCACATCAGATTCTGGGGCAGAAGGGGTATTTTATCAGTTTCTCCCAGCCATTGGGACCACATTTTCTGGGGATGATGGTGGTTTTAGTCAGAAAGAAAGAAAGAAAGAAAGAAAGAAAGGAAGGAAGGAAGGAAGGAAGGAAGGAAGGAAGAAAAAGATTGCACCTGGTAGGAGAAGGTTGAGGTCAAGAAATCGCTCTCAACAAACTTCATCTGTGGATTATATTTGTGTTGCTACAGTTCTTAAGTATTAGCTCTTCTTCTGGTGAAATTAATGCCAAACTTCCATTCAGTATGACTCTGAACATGGAATTTATTTGGCCTGAAGAATTACTGCTTGTAAAATCGTACCTTAGAAGTCGAACGAAATCTGTTCTGGAAGTCCATTCAACTTCCAAAACATTTGGAAACCAAAGCACGGCTTCTGATCGGCTGCAGAAAGCTCCTGCAGCAAATTGGAAGCCGCAGAAGCCGTGCTGGATGTTTGGCTTCTGAAAATTGTTTGATAAACCGGAACGCTCACTTCTGGGTTTCAATCGTTCCGGAGCAAAGGTGTTCGAGATCCAAGGTACGACTGTATTCACAAAATCCTCAGGTTTGTTTGGGTGTGTGTGTGTGTGTGTGTGCGTGCTAGCATGCTTAAATTCTGTGCAAAGTTAAGGTTGCCATCTAGTGGTTCTAGATTAGAACAGTGGGTTGCAAATTCTTTTGTACCAAGAGCTCAAGGGACAACAAGGAGATGAGATGAAATGAAATACAGCGCAGCAAAGGTGCTTACCTCTGCAGACCCAGAGTTAGTGGGTTCCAGACTGAATACAGATTGAGTTTGTTTTCCCTGTCAATACAGGCTTCTTTATTCCTGAGCTTCAACATTTGTTTGGAGCACAAACCATGCTCTCAAGGCTGCTTCTGTGCATGGAGCTTTTTATATCTGCTCCAGAGGATCTGCACAATTTAGCCCCAAATAAACATGTTTCTATGCATTTTATCCTAAAATGGGCATTTTATATGCATTTTAATCTAAAGCACACACTCTTGCACACATTTTTTGTTATTTTGAGACAAACACTGTATCGCAATACATGGGAGAATTGTGAAATGTGTACGGGAAGTGCAAATCAGGTCACTTTGCTTAAAAATATGGGCAGAAATAAATCCTTGAGCATAGTAATGCACAAGTAGAGTTGGGGCACTTGTACTGTCAATGAGCCTTTAGGCCAATATAGATGTTTACATTCTCCTTTCAAGACTGATTGAAGCAGGAGCCTCTTTAAGCATGTTGTGAAAGTGCCATTAATTTTCCTGTTACCATTTCTCTTTCTTCCTCTGTGAGGCAAAGGCTGGGCTGCATGGTCAGTGAGAAATTAGGTGCACATCTGAAGGCCCTGTGCTTATACTGAATTCCTAGAAATCTATTTGTGGTATGTTTTCTCACTGACAGCACAGAAGCTCATTAGAGTAGATACAATGGTTGTCAGTTTGATTCTATGCAATACCATCAACAACAGTACATTTTTGTTTTTTCCTAAGTTTTTCTTGGGTGTGTGTGTGTTGTTGGTAGCTGTGCTGGTAGTCTGGCCTCCACTTTGCATTTACCACAATGCCCCTGACCTACTATTGTTATCATCCATCTATCCCAAGATATAACGAAAAAGTGTATCTTCAGGGGTGAAGTCAAACTGTTGTAGAGTTACAGCATCTGCTGTGGCTGTAGAGACTGATACGGGAGAGACATATTTTGTTACAGCTGAGGCAGAGGAAGGTGTCCAGTTGTGTGTTTCTTCTTTCTGCACATTCCTCCTCTGGTCGCTGCTGTGGATACACAACTCAACTGTCTGTCTGCAGGGGCTTCCCATACGGAGAGGTTAATGTTGCCCTACTATCATTCCAGGGTATGGAGGGAGGAACAAGTAGGAGGGAGGAAATAGTTCCTTCCACAAAAAAGGTGGCAGATATTTAGAGAATATCATTGTGCAGAACTGCCTTTTTTGAGGGGCAGGGACAAAACAAAACTGCTCAGGAAAACCTCTTCTGAGAAATTTCAGTTAAGCTCTTAAGCAGACATAAACAAGTTTGTACTTGCACAGTAATTGGTTGCTGTTATTTCCACCCATGTAAACATTATGTTGACACATAGCACTGTTTGCAAACCACTAGATGGAGGTATTGCACAGGATTTCAGACAACATCCAGAAGCAACTACCTATGTATATTTACCTACGGTACATTCTATCTACCCCATTTTCTGGTACTCATTCCTGCAAATCTCTTTTCTGTTCTCTCTCTCTCTCCCCCCCCCCCATTTTCAGCAGATTTGGGAGTCACCTTTTAATAATTTGTTTTCTTTTGTACACTTTTCTCACCACAATCAAGAGAATGACACTGACACCACATTAGAATCAGACATATTGGCAAACAGGGCTTTTTTTCTCTCTAGAAGAAAAGGTATCAGAACACACAATGAACAGACTTTTCTACACATAGCACAGGGGATTTCTCATTTATGCAGGGATTACTGTAAAGCCCATTGCTTTTATTGTAAAACTTAAGGAGGCAGAAATAGTGGCTAATCCATTTATGCAATAGCACATCTTTCCTCCTATGCCAAGATGGTTCTGAGAAAAGGTGGGCACTTGCTTGCATAGAAAACCTATCTCTGCCCCCCGCCCCCAAGTAGGGGAATGGGAATGAGGAGAAAGAATTCTGGAGATTTCTCTTGAATTTGAAAGTAATCCTGTACAACTTTCTTTGCACGTACGTTTGGAGCGTTGCATTTGTGTTTGGAGCATTCATTGCAGTACTCAACTATGTTCTTCTCAGAGAAAACCTTTTGAAATTAATGAACCTAAATCAATCATGTCTATTTACTTCAATGGGTCTGCTATGAGTAGGATTGCATATCATACTCTTATGTCAGAATACATGTGTGGGGTGAGGAAAAACTGGTATGGTGGAAGGGAAGAGATAATTCCGGAGGCTTCTGTTGAAATCAGTGTGTGTATGGCTCAATGTTTCCGTTGTTCTCCTGTACTCTTTGCACAATATCCCATTTCCTTCGAAAGAGATGTTTTTTAGCAATATCACATTGGCATCACCATAGTAGTGAAGTTAGAATTGCATCCTAAGAGTGTGTGTGTGTGTGTGTGTGTGTGTGTTCCTAAGTTTTCCATTTACTTTGGAGGAGATGTTTTTAACCAATGTTATCACTGGCATCATTATAGCAGTACTGGGGTTAGGACTGCAGCCTGTGTGCGCTGCTGGATGCTTTTGTTATCTCATTATCATTAGTATTCTGATCACAACACACTATAGGTGGCCTATTGAAATTAATAGTTCTAACTCAGTCATGGTTATTAAAAGCGGGTCTACTCTGAGCAAAATTCATTTGAATACCAAAGTGTGTGCAGACTTGGGGGGGGGGGCATCTCACAGCTTACCAATATAGCATATAGTGTCATGGTCCGGTTCACGGGCGATCAAAGTCCTGGCTGGGGACGTCAGGACTGGGGACAATATGGCGGGGTGGGAGCAGGAACAGGAGTCCAGAAGCCAGGAGTCAGGAAGCAAGGAGTCATGAAGCCAGGGGTCTGAGGATCAAGAAGCAAGGAGCCAAACACAAGGCAGGGAACACATTGCTGTGGTAAAGAGCTGAAGGGAAATGCTGACCTTATATTCCTTCCTGGCTCTTGCCACCAGGTGCTGTGAGTTACCAATCAGCCTCACCTGTGCGGCCGTGCCTTGCCTCTTCAGAACAAACTTAGGAAGGCCCCAGTCCTGCAAAGTCCTACTGGTCACAGGGCCTGGCTCCCGCACACACTCCTGACACATAGTTTAGTAAGGTACTAAGTATTTGTAACAATGCAGTTCTTAAATTTTCACAGTATCTTTGCAAGACAGGGAGAAAACTAGTACACCTTGGCCACGCTCAGTGGCCCCATTGGCAATGCCCTCATGACCTCAGCCAGGTC
Organism: Podarcis melisellensis; assembly: GCF_964234715.1. Classification (NCBI taxonomy): domain Eukaryota; kingdom Metazoa; phylum Chordata; class Lepidosauria; order Squamata; family Lacertidae; genus Podarcis; species Podarcis melisellensis. Next base: position 50,863,920 of record NC_138541.1, read on the forward strand.
TAGTGGGCACTGCTGATACCATATCCCTTCTAATAATATCATTGCAACCTCAAGAAACATGGCCATGGAGGACCCTTCAGCAGTTGAAGACAACTTCTCGACATGAAAGGAAAAACTAGAGGGCTGTATAATTTGAGAGCCTTCTTAGGCACAGTGCTGTCTCAAAGGCATCTCATAGAATCATAGAGTTGGAAGGGACCCTGAAGATCATCTCGTCCAACCGCTTGCAATGCAGGGATATGCAGCCTTGAAATCTCAATTAGATGACAAGTGCCATATATGCCGAATAATTGCCCCTGCTTTCCCCCACCATGAGGTCACTTGCTGGGATAGCCACATTTCCCCCAAGCATGAGATGAATACACTCAGAAAAATGACAGTTAAATGTTGGAACCGATTATGTAGCACTTCATGTGGATCCCAGTGCATGAATACAAACCATTGGTGTACATGCAGCCTCAAATGGGAAGTGATCCTGATACTGTTGTTTAATGCTTTTTAAAAAAGCCCACCGCAAACTGGTAAACCAGACAAAAGTGGGAAGCTCTTTATGAGTGTGTAGGACAACATTCAGACAGTATCATGCATACAAAAAGATACTTCCTTACACATGAAATGCCACTTCTTTCATTTTCTGCCTCGAGTGGCAAGGCAAGGAAACGAAAGAACTTATTCCACTTTATTATTATTATTATTATTAATAGCTTAAAATAACTACAGCTTTTACCTTCTACTGTATATTAAACATTCATATTTTGGAATGAATTATTATTAGTAGCAATAGTAATAGTAGTATACCACCCTATGCCCACAGGTCTCAGGGTGGTTCACAACATAAAATCACAATATAAAATCACAAAAAAGTACATAATATACTCACCCCTGTTACAATTTTAGTCCCAATCAAAATAGCCGTAGTATGTTGTCTCTTAAGGAATAATCATGGCCTAATCATCTCTATCCATTACAGGTATGTGTGGTAGATTAATCAGTTACAGCTTTAGTATCGGAGTAAAATCTCTCTTCCCCCTCCAATTAGCCAGCAAAATTGAGTCAGGCTGGCCAAGAGAACAGAGAGCTGTGATCTCCTGTATTTTCTCATTTTTTGTAATAAACAAACAAACAAACAAACAACCCCCACCTTGGGTGAAGTGATTCAGTTTAGGGCTGCAGAACAGTGTGGGGTGAAGGCCACAGTTATGTGGCACACATTCTAATGGGGAATTCATGGTACAAATACAATTGCATACCGTGCCTCCTAGGTTTTCCTAAACTGGTGTGGAATCAAGGTATCCAGTCAACAACTTGCTTTTCTTATTCCTATCAAGCCATTGTGTGGATTAATATGGATTCTGAGTCCATCCGACAAACCTCACTTTGCTGCAATGGCCCTGCAAAGTCGTAGAAAAAGGAGGAGGAGGAGTTTGGATTTGATATCCCGCTTTATCACTACCTGGAGTCTCAAAGCAGCTAACATTCTCCTTTGCCTTCCTCCCCCACAACAAACACTCTGTGAGGTGAGTGAGGCTCAGAGACTTCAAAGAAGTGTGACTAGCCCAAGGTCACCCAGCAGCTGCATGTGGAGGAGCGGGGACACGAACCCGGTTCACCAGATTACAAGTCTACAGCTCTTAACCACTACACCACATTGGCTCTAGTCTCATTTAAACATGATCCTGGGAAATAAGGAAGAATGGAACCGTGTGGCGCTGCACCTGCCGATTCCTTATTTAAACAGGACACTCCTACAAATGGAATCTTAAGCCTGATATTGTGTATTCTCAACTGCACTATGGATTCCTTGGTGGGCTTCTGCAGCGCACACAGGTGAGGCCACCAGGTTAAATGATAGCCCTGTTCATGTGGTACTTGGCAACTCCTAGGGGCCACTTCAATAAAATATTTGAGGGACCCGGGGTCCCCTAAAATTGATAGGTATAGTACAAAGGTTGTAATGCCTATGCCATAGAACCAAAGACTTGTAGAGCTGGAAAGGACTCCAAGGGTCATCTAGTCCAACCCCGTGCAATGCAAGGATCTCAGCTAAAGCATCCATGGCAGATGGCCATCCAACCTCTGCTTAAAAACCTCCAAAGAAGGGAGACCGTCCCACTGTTGAACAGCTCTTACTGTCTTGATGGGATGGTTGCCTTTCCCTTGGTTTCCCTTGATGTTTTGCCTGCTGGGGTAAGTGCAGATATATTTATATAGTTTGGTATTATTTTCTGGTTTTAATTTTTTTATATATATTTTTACTCTGGAGTTCCACAGTGAGGACATCATGATTAGCATCAGCAGCCCTGTGAAGAAGGTTTTTTTAAAAACCAGTCCTAATTCCATATATCTTCCCATTAAATCCAGGTTACTTTGGGGTGGGGATTGGATGGCATTTTGAGGAGAATGCATGCATGAGCAGCAAAATTAAAAATAAATAAATGCATGCATGAGCAGCAACAAGTCCATTGCCAATTATAGGGCAGTAGAGAACATTCTTCTGTGGCATTCTTCATAGCCTGAGTGGTGCTCTACCCTAAGCAAGGAATGCATATGGTAGAGGGAGAGGTTCCTCCCTGTTATATAAAAGGTAAAGGGACCCCTGACCACTAGGTCCAGTCGTGACTGACTCTGGGGTTGAGGCGCTCATCTCGCTTTATTGGCCGAGGGAGCCGGCGTACAGCTTCCAGGTCATGTGGCCAGCATGACTAAGCCGCTTCTGGTGAACCAGAGCAGCGCATGGAAACACCGTTTACCTTTCCGCTGGAGCGGTACCTATTTATCTACTTGCATTTTGATGTGCTTTCGAACTGCTAGGTTGACAGGAGGAGGGACCGAGCGACGGGAGCTCACCCCGTCGTGGGGATTCGAACCGCTGACCTTCTGATCGGCAAGTCCTAGGCTCTGTGGTTTAACCCACAGTGCCACCCGTGTCCATTCCCTGTTATATAGATCAGGTCAATTCAATGGGCTGAATAAAGCATGATTAAAGATTTGTTTTCTTTGGCTGCATGCAGCATAAAGGAAACTGCTCTCAAACTCCCTAAGTGCTAAAGTAAGGGTATTTTCAATCCTGTTTACCCTGGCCTTTGACAACAGATATATGTATCTTATTCCTGTGGTTGTAATTTGTTTCAAACTGTTTTTAATAATGAATTTTAAATGGCCAGAGCCCAGCGTGGAATCTTGTAGTGAAGGGCAGGTAAGAAATCTAAATAATAATAAGAATCCTCAGCATGCTTTAAAAACATGCTCCATTTGTGTGTGCAAGTGTGTTTTACCAAGAAAAGCAAATCTTCAAGGGTGAAATTTTTGTTGTGGGTCACTTAACATGTGCTATCTGAAAGTTCTAAAGTGCAGAGGAGAACAAGGAAGTGAGCCAAACAGATGGGCTGTGCTTGAAGTTTGCAGTGCAGGAGGTGGGAAAACGAAAGTAGGAGGCTTGCTCCTTTCTTCCTGCTTTTCTTGCCACTGCAGTGTCCTGCCTTCTTTCCTTTGTTCCAGATGAGTCAGATTGTGCAGGCTTCTTTGAGTTCCTGGTATATTTAAGAGAAAGTTTTGGAGATAGTTAGCAAAGAACTGCAGTGCCAGGAATGTGTTGATCAGCTTCTGAAGTTGCTTGAACAGAGTGGAGAACAATCAGGCTGCAAAGAAATATAAAGTAAGTATAATTATCATTGTAGTTATTTTTTGTGGGCCAGCTTTCAGAACAGAATTCCTTCATTCCTTCCAGCCTCCCGCAGGCCCTTCATTCATGCCTGAACTCAGTTTCAGTCTTGCAATTTTTTAAAAAAGCATTGCATTCTAGTTGGAGTGGAAAAACAAACAAAACAAACAAAAAAACCGGCATTCAAAGAGGGATGTTTAGAACGTTGTAGCAATTTTGGCAGACCTCAAATGAAACTAAGCTGGAATAAAAATAGAAGAGGAAGCAATACACTTTTTCTCTGCAGTATCTCCACAGAAAAGAAACAAGTATTTGTTTTGAGAGTTTAGGAAGGTATATTCTGTATAGTCTGGTGTTGCTCAAACTTTCTCCAGTTTGGGCAGCGGTGTGGATATACAGTTTGAGCCCACCCTTGCCAGAAATCAAGGTCTTTTGATTAAAAACAAGAAAAAGAGCTTAAAATCAAGAAGAGGCAGCCCCTTCCCAGGTCCCAAGAAGTAGATCGTTAAAGAAGAGGAGAGTTCCCCCGAAGGTGTAACATGAAAATCCTAGCCACATTGTAATCTGCAATATTTATATTAACCTGTTTCAAGGGTCTTGTTCCCATGATCTGTGGTAGTGAAATCTAGTGTAGTGCATAACTCCTCTTAAAATCAGTGTTTGCTTCTGGGATGTTTACTGCTGAATAAAAACATGCAAAGACTTCAGCTGAGGAGGTTCCAAATTTCAGGGTTCATAGCTGCAGCTGGAGAAGTTCAATCCAGGTTTGTTCACTTGTTAGATCCTTCAGTATTTTGCAGGTGACAAGTGGTATACAGCAGAGACTCCATGGCCATCCTTCCTTCTATTTTCAGTGTAACAAACTGCTGAAAGCACATTTCTGCCTGCTGGTGGAGTGTTGCCAGCTTACTAACCAATCCTTTGCTACTGTGCTTCAGTTGTGGCTTCCTGCAGATCACAATTGTGGTTAAACGGTCCCAAGTGCTTGCTGGAGGCTTGAAAAACTGGTGGCCCCTCTTGTTAAGAGGAATTGTTCAAGGGGAATTGCACACTATTTTGAGGAAGACATTGGAAATTTAGGTTTGCACAACTAAAGTCCTATGTTTGGCCCAGTGCCACAAACCCACTTTTTTATTTAATGGACTTGTTGTTAGGAAAGTGATGGGGGAATTGCACTGAAAAGTGTGGGTTGAGTGAATGATTAGCAGAGACATGTCAACACCCCTCAAGCAAATCTGTACAAATGTGCATTGTTATATAACTGCTCCAATAAGCAAATCAAGGTGAGGGTTCAGTGTAGACTGGTCATAGTCTCCCCAGCTTTGAGCAAGCAAATCAGGGTGAATGCTGAATAAGCAAGGTGCTCTGGATCAGCCTTTAGGTTGCAAAAGCCACTGGCTTCTGAAGCAGGATTGCTAGTCCCAACAGTTTCCTTTTTATGGTCAGCTTACTAACATAGTGGAAGGGTAGTCCTGGGTTGTGGTTGTTTTTTAAAGGCAAATTAGGAACTGTGATTTACCAAAGACAAGCACCAGAAAGCAGGAAGTGTGCCTTACAGACTGATAAGGTACCAATGAAAAGTAGTGGTAGGTCCCACCCTACCCTTCCAGTTTACATAGGATTTGTTTCAATTAGCCCCCTACTTCATTTCTCAGATTTTTATACTAGGGTTTCCAAAATTGTGATCCATGAGCTTCACTCAGGTGGTTTGCATTATATCTGTGGATTTGTGGCTGAAGACAGGAGATAGCACACCCGTCATGTTAAATGTCCATGTTGATTTTTAATGGTATTTTATTGCATATTTTATTTTTATATTGTATATTGTATATTGAATATTATTATTATTATTAAAACCCTGCCCATCTGGCTGGGTTATCCCAGCCACAATTAGATCACAGTTTGAATTCTATGGCAGAAAACCCAAGACCCACAGCAATTTTCAAGTGCTTCATGAGAAAAAGTGTTTGAGAGCCACTGTTCTAAACCATACTGAACAGCCTTTTAGCCTAAGCTCCTGCTATACTTAGATCCTCTTTGCACTCATTAGCTTGCTGCATCTTACTGGATTCATGACAGCTACTCTACCCTTTTGGGGTCCTGTATTCTGCACTTCCTAACCCCTCTCCCCCAGACTGGTCCATGATGTGAATGACAAAAGATTAGTGCAAAACCAGGACCTGTTGCTTCCTCCATTGTGTACAGAAGTGGCCCTGGGGACATGGTCCTGGCTTTCCATGACGAAATGATGAGTGAACATGCTTGGTAGCTTGCAAGCCTGTTTTCCAGTAAGGTGCTGATGGTCTTTTAGAATGACATAAATTCTAATTCAGGTAAGCAGAACTCCATGATCATACCCAATGCAAAGGAAGCCATTTAGGCTCCAAGCTATTAAAATACATTTCCCCCCTCAAATAATTCTGGGCACTGTGGTTTACCTCTCACAGAGCTGGAATTCCCAGCAACGCTTAACAAACTACAGTGCTTTGAGCAGGGAAATTGCTTTGAATGTGCTTCAAAGGTATAAAGTGTACGCAGAAAACAGCATGATAAGCATTTGGGGTATAAGAATATTGCATCAAGGTTAACACTAGGATTTTTTTTTAATAAACAGAACTTTGAAACTTGTGGCCATGAAACAAGGAGAGGAACTTAAAAGCAGATGTCAAACTGTTAAAGGCACTTTTGTATAGAATCCCCCCCCCCTTCTTTCAGTATCAGGCACACATATTCAACACACTCAACCCCTGTAAGCCACACTGGCTATGCCAGTGCCAGTGCTTAAGCCTGCTAGTCAAAATACCCAGCAAGGCACCAGTGGGATCTGGTGTGTGAGAGAGAAAATCAAAGTCAGCAATTGATTTGCTTAAATGTCCTAAGATACTTCCTTTCCTTTTGTTCAGCACTGCAGGTGAACCAAGGCTTTGTACACACAACTGTGGGCCCTGCCAAAAACATTGGCCACTTTCTACCTAGCCAATCTTATTTAATTTGTGCTACCTGAGGGGTAAGAAGAGATACCAAAGAAGTAGGGGGGGGGAGGCCCTTCCTTTGCTTCTTCACAATTTCTCTCTATTTTCCATACATGCTTTCCTAAAAGCTAAACCTAAGTCACCACTTACGTTTCTGTTCTTTGGTACACATCTAGCCAGTGTTTCCTACTGACCTCCTCTAGAAGGCAAACTGCTCAAGGGAGAGAACACATTTCCTTGGTATGGCCTGACCTTACTCAGCTTTCCTACCTGTCATCTCACCTGGAGGAAATGCTTGGGAAGAGACAGATTTGAGCATACCATGGAGATGGATGAGGGAGAGGAAACATTCCTTACCTCTCATTTATATATCCAGTATTCAACTTTCTCCATATGTGATCATTTAAGATACAAAGGATGGTAGTGTTAGGGTTGTCAGCTGTAGGTTAGATGATGTACAGTGGTACCTCGGGTTACATACGCTTCAGGTTACAGACTCCGCTAACCCAGAAATAGTGCTTCAGGTTAAGAACTTTGCTTCAGGATGAGAACAGAAATCGGGCTCCGGCAGCACGGCAGCAGCAGGAGGCCCCATTAGCTAAAGTGGTGCTTCAGGTTAAGAACAGTTTCAGGTTAAGTACGGACCTCCGGAATGAATTAAGTACTTAACCTGAGGTACCACTGTATCTCAGAAATATAAATTATTGAGCCTTACTTGCATTTCTTCAGCCTGTATTTTATTTTATCTATTGAAAAGCAAACATTAATGTTAAATGTGCACCTTCTTTTTCAGGAAAATGAGGAAGCCTATTATTTATTGGATATGCTTGTCTTTCACCTTCTTGACCATCGGGGTTCACTGTGAATCAGCTGGGAGCGTTTGCAAAATTACAGATAGTACAGCAGACTGTAGTCATTTAAAGTTGACTCAGATTCCCTCTGATCTCCCAACCAACATAACAGTTTTGGATCTTTCCCATAACCAGCTAAAAACACTTCCACCTGCAAACCTTACAAAGTATGGACAGCTTGTTTACTTAGATGTAGGATTCAACACCATCTCTAAACTGCACCAAGAACTGTGTTTGAATTTGCCTTTGTTAAAAGTTTTGAAGCTGGGACATAATCAGCTGCATAAATTTCCTGACGATGTTTTTATTCACTGTGGCAATCTGAAAGAACTTAATTTGGGATTCAATATACTGGAAATAAAAAATGAGCCTTTCATCAATCTGAAGGTAAGAAGCAACTTTCACCTGTGATTTTGCACATGAACTTGGATGATGGCCGAGTGATAGCATTGACTGATAAAACTTGATGCAATCTGAAACAGCGTTTCAAACATGCTGTAGTCATCGTTTGACATGTTCTAAGCAGACAGTGTAAAACTGAGTTTAAAAGCTATGCAGTCAGTTGTGAGATGAGGGAAAAGACATAACTTTTTCCTCCTTTGTCTTCCTCAGAAATTGAGTTTGCTCGATGTCTCTCACAATCATTTAAGTACTCCCAGACTAGGCTCCCAGCAACAGCTGGAGAGTCTTCAGGAACTTGTGATGTCTCAGAATAAAATTGCTGATTTGAGGAAAGAAGACCTAGACTTTCTTAGAAACTCTTCATTAAAAAAACTGGACTTGTCATCAAACCCCCCAATGCAGGTAAATGTCATACAACTGGGCTTGTTTTATTGATGTTAGTTGTACAGATGTTAGTTGTATTCAGTTAGGATAACCTTAGCAGGCTATAATACTGGTTTGTGTTATTTAAAAATGAATTTGATAAATGAGTAGTTTAAATACCTTATAGGTAAAAATACTAATATATTTGCTGTTTTCTTTATATGATTGGCAGCTTAAATAATTTTGATTAGCATGTCCTGTTGCATAAGAGGGAACACAGCTTACATAGAGTTGAAACTAAATACAGTGGTACCTCGGGTTAAGTACTTAATTCGTTCTGGAGGTCTGTTCTTAACCTGAAACTGTTCTTAACCTGAAGAACCACTTTAGCTAATAGGGCCTCCTGTTGCCGCTGGAACGCGATTTCTGTTCTCATCCTGAAGCAAAGTTCTTAACCCAAGGTACTATTTCTGGGTTAGCGGAGTCTGTAACCTGAAGCATATGTAACCTGAAGCGTATGTAACCCGAGGTACCACTGTATGAACAGGTTGAAGATAAGCAATGAATTAGAATTACTATGAATTTTTGGACAATGTCTGTAAAGAGCCCTGCCTCCCAGTTTTCTCTTTCATTTTCCTTGTGGCCATGGTGGCTGGACTGTTTTCATCCAGCCCACAGTGATTCAGCTGTTGCTACTGCAAGAGCAAGAGAGAAGACTGGAAGACAGTTAGCTCAGAGGCCCAACCACAGGCCACAATGGCTAGAACATCTTTCCAGAAGAACACCTGTGGTTGTGGTCTTGTGCATGTGCCTGCAAACCTGCTTGTCTCTCTTCATCTGAGGGCTGGGTTCCTGCAGGCTGGATGTGATATGGGAAGAAAGAATGGGGCCCCCAAGGTGGCATGGTGCCTGTAAACTGTGCACCCTTGCAGAAAGGCCCAATGGGAACAATGCTACATTATGACAAATACTGTTTTTCCCCAACAAAATTCTGCCATTAACCAGTCACACACATCCTGAAAAAGAATAAGCTGAATATTTCAGTCCAGGGCTAATTTCATGCAGCCACTGTTTTTGTAACCCCATTGTTTTGTATCTTTCTAGTTTCATCCAGGATGTTTCCGTGCTATTGGTAATCTCTATGGTCTTCTCCTTGACAATGTTCCATTGGGACCTGATCGCACAAAGAATCTTAGTTCCGAATTATCAGGAACAAGAATTCAGAATCTTTCACTGAGCCATGTGCAGCTTTCACAGATTTCCAACTCAACTTTCAGTGGAATGAAAGAAACAAACCTCACAATTTTAGACCTATCTAAAAATGATTTGTCTCACATTGAAAATGGTTCTTTTGTCTATTTTGAAAATTTAGAGAGTTTGAATCTAATGAATAATAATATTAGATATATATATTCTCATTCCCTCTATGGGTTGCACAATGTAAATTATCTGAATTTGAAAAACTCTAATATTAAAAAAATTAATGATTCTGCTTTCCAGTGGTTAAAACATTTACAGTGCCTTATTATGGATGGCAACAAACTTCTGGAAATTACCCCTAATACATTTAAAGGTTTAGAAAATTTGAAAAACTTGAGTTTAAGCGAGTGCAATCTGACTGTAGTAACAGAGAAAACCTTTTCATCTCTTGCTAATTCTTCATTGCAGTTTCTCAACCTAACAAAATGTGGAATCACTTATATGAAGGCTGGGGCCTTTTCTTGGTTGGGACAATTAACATCTCTGGATCTAGGTTTAAATAATATTAAGCAGGACCTCACTGGCCATGAATTTCAAGGTCTCAGTAATATTGAGACTCTCTATCTTTCTTACAATAGTCATCTGAATTTGACAAGTGAATCATTCACTTTCACTCCAACCCTTAGAAAGCTGAGACTCAGAAAGGTTGGTTGCAGTAATCTTGCCATCTCTCCCTCACCATTCCATAAGTTAAGCAATTTGACTATCCTAGATCTTGGTAACAACAACATAGCTAATATGAGAGAGGAGATATTTGATGGACTCCACCAGCTTGAAATTCTGGATTTGCAGCATAATAATCTGGATCGACTGTGGAAGCATGCCAACCCAGATGGCCCTGTTCTGTTCTTAAAAGGTCTTAGAAACCTGCGTTTACTTGATTTAGAATCCAATGGCTTTGATGAGATTCCAGGAAAGGCTTTCAGTGGCTTATCTCAATTAAGAAGCTTGAATTTCGGAAAAAATAACTTTAATTTGTTTCCAAAGTTTGTCTTCGATGAACTGGCATCTCTGAGCTCACTCTTCCTAGAGAAGAACCTTATCACGGCTGTTGACGAAAAAGTGTTTGGGCGAATTTTCACAAATCTGAAGGAAATAAATATGGAGGGCAATCCTTTCGACTGCACTTGTGACAGTATAGCTTGGTTTGTTAATTGGCTCAATGGAAGCATAACATATTTCCAAGGATTAAATAATTATATCTGCAACACCCCTTCTAAATATCATGCTAACAGGATTACACAGTTTGATACCTCACCATGTGATAGTGCACCCTTTAAATTGGTCTACATTGTGAGCACTTCTTTGGTACTGCTCCTCATCTTTGTAGTCCTACTCGTCCACTTTGAAGGGTGGAGAATCAAATTTCTCTGGAGTGTGACTGTAAACAGAGTCTTTGGACACAGAGAATTAAACAGGCCACTGCTACAGTTTGATTATGATGCCTATATCATTCATGCCAAAAAAGACAGGAACTGGGTATCCAAAAACTTTATTCCTCTTGAAGAAAACAGTCGACCAGAAATTAGGTTTTGCTTGGAAGAACGAGATTTTGAAGCTGGGATATCTGAATTCGAAGCAATCATCGACAGTATAAAAAGGAGCAGGAAAATTATATTTGTTGTAACTGAACATCTCTTAAAAGATCCATGGTGCAAAAGGTAAGCTAAAATTATTTTAATAACTGACATTCCATTTGTTTGTTGTTGTTTTTAGAGCATGTCTTCACTACCATCTTAAACTAACTTCCAACCTTTAAATTGGTGTGATTCTCAGTCAAAGAATCTTTGGGGCTGTCTCTTTGGGGGAAACGAGGAATGCAGTGTCAGTTTCCTGCCACAGTTTCTGGGACTTGTAGCTTCTGTCCCAGTCCCCAGGTGGAAAAGATGTTCTGTAAGGGCCCTAAGAGGCTGGGAAAGGAGAAGATAGTGGTGGAAGTCTTATAAGGTGGTGCAAATCTTACAAGGTCTTTGAGCTTTTGGGAAATTTTATTAGGACACTCACAAAGGCTTGACCCCTTCTGGGCTGTACTTTTGCATGCACACTTGTACAGGAAAAAGTGAATTATAAAATTGGAAATAAATGGTTAAATTGTTGCAAACTCAAAACTGGAAGCACGACGATTCAAATAATGATTTGAATTGATGTATTTTCTTGGTGTCTCAAATGCCTTAAATCCATTCTTCCTTTTGTGAGCAGGAATAGATGATAATAACTATTTGCTCTTGCAACTAGGGTTTGAGAGGTCACAAGCTGGGGGTGGGACCACTCTCATATATTTAGGGAAGGTTGCAAACAGAGGTGGCAGTGTTCGTGCATTTAGAGTAAGGGCAATGCTTCTGGCGTTCAGTCCAAATTATTTGATCTTGTCACATAGCCAAAACGTATTAGCTACAGGGCATCATAACATTTGCATGATTGTTGCAAGATCCTTCCTTGACTGGCTGTGGCATGAAGAAGCTGTGGCTTAAAACAAATGTGGCTTCAAAGCAGTTGCAGGTTGTTCCCAAGCTGTCCTTGACTTCTCTTTCATAATTGCTTGCATGCGGTTCATGGCAGAATCTCAACACTTCTGGAAACAGTTTTTATGGAAAAAATGATCACTGCCTCTCAGCCTAACCTCTACCTCACAGGGCTGCAATGGGGTAGAACCATGGGCACCATAAGTAGAGTGCAATTATAATCACACCCTCAGCTAAAAACAAGACCACCTGAATACCCTATTCCAGGGGTCAGCAAACGTTTTCAGCAGGGGGCCAGTCCACTGCCCCTCAGACCTTGTGGAGGGCTGGACTATATTTTAGAGGGGGGGGGAATGAACGGATTCCTATGCCCCACAAATAACCCAGAGATGCATTTTAAATAAAAGGGCACATTCTACTCATGTAAAAACATGCTGATTCCAGGACCGTCCGCGGGCTGGATTTAGAAGCCGATTGGGCCAGGTCCGGCCCCGGGGCCTTAGTTTGCCTACCCATGCCCTATTCTGTGAACATTGATTGTTTTTGTTAGCATTTTGCCATTGACTCAGAGTCACTACATCGTAAGAGAAAATGAACAATTGCATACATTTGTAAGTGAAATATTGTCATGTCCCAAATTAGCTCTCATCCCCTTTGTCTTCTGTCCAGGTTCAAAGTGTATCATGCCATACAGCAAGCCATTGAACAGAGTCGGGATTCCATCATTCTAGTTTTTCGGCATGACATTCCTGATTACAAATTGAAAAACGCACTCTGCTTACGAAGAGCGATGTTCAAATCTCGCTGCATCTTGGAGTGGCCAGTACAGAAAGACCGTCATGGTGCATTTTACCAGCAGTTAAAATTGGCACTTAAAACTAGTAGCAGGGTACTATGACATTTTTAAAAGGATTACAGTAAATTATTTTGTATGCTTGAATTAGCAGTCAAAATGCTACCCAAAATATATAATACGAATGCAGGAAAAAATATAAATTGTTACCTAATGAATGTAGAACTTTCCAAAGTGTTCTAGAGCAGTGTTTCCCAACCTTGGGCCTCCAGCTGTTTTTGAACTACAATTCCCATCATCCCTGACCACTGGTCTTGCTAGCTAGGGATGATGGGAGTTGTAGGCCAAAAACATCTGGAGGCACAAGGTTGGGAAACACTGTTCTAGAGGATAGAGATAGTAGCCTCAACATTCCTCCTCAACACCCCATAGGAGGAGACAGAGACTTGACAGGGAAAATCATTTACCCAGCCAGATGAGAGCTCTGTTTAACGCCCTCTGCTGTGTCTTCTTCCCACAGGAGGAAAGTTGTTCTACAGCAGGCAGTCTTGATACCTCTTGCTGGAAAATACAGGGCTTGGAGGCAGAAAATGTAGATAAGGCTTGATGCCTAGGGTAGATAATGGTATGACAGTTAAATAATATATGGTGGATTGGCTGTCTCTTGTGATAGTTAATAGGCATATAGAGTTAACAGGTTTATAATAATGTTTCTGTATTGTTGAAAAAAAAGTTTGTTTAAAAAAATGTTATGTAGTTTTTCATTCTGAGTTTTCAGTGCTGACTCACCTCATTTCTTCTCATCCCTTCCCCTCCCTATTTTACTCAGAATAGAGCTGAAATTAATGGATCCAACCTCACGTTCATTGGTTTCAGTGGGTCTACTCTGTGTGAAACTTAGTTGTTTACTGCTTATATTCTCTGGGAAATAGGCATGAGTACCTACTCTACATTTTGATTCATGCTTCATCTAGTAAAGCACCTGGAATAGACAAAAGGTGTGAGTGATCAGCTCACTCAACAGAGGAGGGATTTATGACTGTACAGGTTATCAAAGTGTCCGTGTGTGTGTAGGACTAAGGGGATTCCTTCTCAATCTCTTTGGCTTTGGCACATACAAAATAGGGCAACCAAAAAGAAAGAGATAAGTTCAATTACTTTATCACTATGGTCCCTTAGTAAATGCAGTGTAAAATTTTTTGGGGGAAACAGGCACTACCACACAGGGTCTCTTATTTTGTTACTAAAGAAACTCATTTTTGTATATTCATTTCAATATATTTTGTATATTTCTTTCAGTATTAGAAGCCACAATTTTGGGAGCATCTATGGACTCTCATTAGGACAGCGTCAAGTCTATATATTTTCACTATATTTTTCTCCTTTCTGTTCAGATTCAGTGTTAAATATATGCTAATCAAGAAGACATGTGTATGACCTGATTAAGAAGACACATATTTCAAACCATACAGTAACTACATGCACATATATTAAAAATATATAATGTTTTATACTTACTTGAATAAACTCCCCCAGCTTTGGTACATAGTGACAGGTTGTAAATATTCTATTTGAATAAACTTGATTTTTAAAAATATGCAGTTTTGGTAATTAAATTGTTATGAAATTTAGGGGAAAGGGTAAATTTTAAAGAAACAATAATAGTTTTTGTATATATAAAAATTGTGTCTGAAGGGACGCTTTCAGAAGATCTAAAGTTGAAAATAAAGGATCCTGTTTACAGATGAACTGGTATGTGACGATTCCTTAATTACAGTAATTGGATTATCGCCATTGTGATGCGCTCATCTCATCTTTCTGATCCTCTTTTCACTTGAAGTGACAAGTTCTCTTGTCTAGTTTAAGCCATGAAAGCTGAGGAGGCTTCAAGGTGGTAATGCCTGGTTTCTTTCCAGGTAGATTATACTTTCTCCTATTTAAAGAGGAGCTCATAAAGATCTAAATTCCTCTGGTAGAATAAAACAAACAGCATGTACTCAAGAGAATCATGTCACCAGTTTTAGGCACCCAAGTGAAGTACTTGAAAAGAGGCCTCTCTGATGCCACTTAACAAAGCTGTTTTGGGAAACTTAGAGGAGCTTTATGAGCAATATGTGTTAAAACATAGAGATCCACTGAGCAGGGAGAATCTGCTGGGCACCCCAAGGTCAAAAGTAACTGTTTCCAATATTTCCTATGGTTGGGGTGCATTTTTTTAAAATTCCAGCTGGCCAGTAAGGTTGAACTTGCACATTGAGTATAAATTGCAATAAAATAGTTCTATTAGTTAGAAAACAAAAGTAAATGTATCCATGAATTCTGAACACACTGAACTAATGCAGTGAAAAATGTTTTCATAAACATTTGGCTAGTTTAGCCTGATAAATAGAGTATTGTATTTATACGGTTCCTGGGTTTTTGAACTTTAAAGAAATGTGTCAAAAACCTGGACGCTGTCATGTAGAAGGGCTAACTGGCTTATTTTTGTTTCAGGCAGTTAGTTTTAAATATTGATACCATGGTAAATTTCCTACAACTACACTCCCAAACATTCCTTATGGATGTGTGAATTATTGTGAAAACTGCTTGGAGAGTAAAAGTAAATGCTGCCAGCCAGCTAGGGATTTCAGAATGCCACAATGAATGAAATACACCTTCCATCAAAATCAGCAGTAGGAAGAAAGATAGCATCTGAATGCGCAGCCAGCTGCAGCACAGACAATATCTGCATTTGGTTGCACAGAGGCACACAGCTAATGGCCGTGGCTACTAAAGGCAACAATATCTTGAGACTGTGGGAAGGAAAGACAGAAACGGTGGGCTATATCAACCACAAATTCGCAGCGTATTTGTGATCAACTGTGTGGAGTTTTCACATGCCACATTGCAAACATACTGTACGCATGTATGATGGCCAATGCTGCAGTCCTGGGTGTGTATACTTTGAAGTATGTCCACTGAATACTGTGGGACTTATTTCTTAGGAAACATACTTAGAAGTGCACTGTAATTCACACTATCAGTTCACTATTTGCACATTCAGTGGCATACCTAGGCTCCCTTCCGCCATTCTCTGGCAAGGAGCTGTATGTCCCTTGCACTGCTCTGTTGAGGCAGCCACAGCAATGGAGGAGTGGCCCAGAGAGCAGGTGGGCAGACTCCGAGCCACAGCAGAGACATGTGGTTTTTGCATTCCTCTGGGACTATGCCCTTGGCAGGGGCGAACCTAACCAACCCCTAGGTACACTCCTATGCAGCTTTAATACTGAAAGCCAGAAATGGGATGCTCTCTCACATTTACAGAGATCAGTACCACTAGATGCCAGAATGGGAGGTATTTGTGTCTCTAGTTGTCTATCCCCATCTCCTAGTGGCAATTTACAAAGAAACAAATCTTGCATGTTAATTGGTAATAGCACAAATGTCACATCTAACTTTGCCCTGGGCCCACTGAATCTTTATTGCACAATAAACTGATTATACAGATCAGTCAAATCTTGTTTCCCTAATATGTTTCTCTAAGGCGGTTTTTTTCTAAGACCAGACTCCTGCTATTAAAAAAGAAAGAGAAAGCTTTTCTGGGAATTTGAGTTTGCTTTGCTCTCTTCACAGCACAAGAAATAGTTTTCTTGAAAAATAAAGCTTGTTAGATAATGGTAATCACATTTTTTGTGTCACAGTTTAGTTGTCAAGACGTGCTATAAATGCATTATGCAGTTCTTAACAATACTCTGCTGATCATTCTTGCGTATTTTACTCTTTTTAAAAACCAAAATCCAATTACCGGTACGTGTTTTAAGTTTATAAACCAAAAATACATGATCTGGTTCTATTCAGAATTAAGGTGTTGTATTATTATTGTATTATTGTATTATTGTATTATTGTATTATTGTATTGTATTGTATTATTGTATTATTGTATTGTATTGTATTATTGTATTGTATTATTATTGAGTATTATTGTAAATTATAATTTAAGAATGTAAGCACCACCTGAATCAGACCAAAGTCTAACTTGTTCAGCATCCTTTTCAATAATCCAGGCAACCAGTTGGTATTATGTGGTCTAACAGAAATTGCCCACTGGTCCACTCTTAAACCACTGTCTTACCTTTAAATACAGTGGGCCGTACTTCTGAGTAAAAATGCACAGAACTGTGCTATTAAACACATTTCTTAGGGAAATGAATTCTGCTGAACTCAGATTTACTTCTGAGCGAAATGCTTAGCAGTTTTCTATTCCTATGGCACTTAAATACAGCCGGATGTGTTTTAATCTAGGTCGTTGGTTTCACATCATACACAATTATTCACTGATATACTAAATAATATGCAACTTACATAAAAGATTTTTTTTCTTCATAGATATTGAATAAGAATATTATTTTTTAACGTGTAAACAACTCCCGTGGCTTCTTCACACATGATGGGTCAACAAAGTTTGCTACAGATCCATGTACCCAGGGAAGGAAGCTGAAGCAAAAAAAAGTGGGCTTCCTGAAAACTCACACCCAATCCCGAAACGACAGACTTTCAAACCTACTCTTGCCAAATTCATCCGATAAAATATATTTGAAGGGTTGGAAGCTCGTGGCACACTTAGAATGGGAACATCTCACAGATTTAAGCAGTGGATTTAAGCAGATTTAAGCTACAGTGGTAGCTCGGCTTAAGTACTTAATTTGTTCCAGAGGTCCGTACTTAACCTAAAACTGTTCTTAACCTGAAGCACCACTTTAGCTAATGGGGCCTCCTGCTGCTGCCGCGCCGCCGGAGCCCCATTTCTGTTCTCATCCTGAAGCAAAGTTCTTAACCTGAAGCACTATTTCTGGGTTAGCGGAGTCTGTAACCTGAAGCGTATGTAACCTGAAGCGTATGTAACCCGAGGTACCACTGTAAACAGGCAGACTCCACTGTACCGCCTCAGGATGAGGCCTCACATTCTTACAATATTTCTCCAAGCACATTCCTTACAAGTCTGCTAATGAATGAGAAGACTTGGCTGGGATCCTTTGCAGAGGCATATGGCTTTCTAGAGGCAGGGAGTTATTTGTTGTAAAGGGGAAGAACATATTCAGACATCCCAGCCCTTCACCTGCAGTCCGAAGGGAGAAACAGTTGACCCTCGTCACTTGCTTCTTGTGAGACTTAGGCCTTTTACCAAGCTTTACATACTAATAAGGAAATGTCTACACAGCACCGGGCCGAAACTATGTGGAATATACTTTAAAATATATGGGAAGTAGTACCTCCAAAGAAACAATGAAGAGCGGGACCACAGGGCTTCCCGCCCAAGCCTGCAGGTTTCTGTTTGGGCAGAGCTGTGGCGCCGACGTGCGCACGCCCCTTCCCTGCTCGCCCCCTTCCCGACGCCTCGAGCTCTGCCAGGGCGCGCGCGGCTGCAGAAGCAGCTGCTGCTACTCCTAAGTGCCCAATTGCCGGCGCCTCGCTCGCTTTTTTGTTTAGCTTAGCAACGGGCGCTCCCGCCCTCCGTCGGCGGCACCAGCGAGCGAGGCAGGCCCCAGGCAGCCGCAAGACTAGGAGACTCTCCCGCCTTCCGACGGCGGAGTCTCGCGCCTCGTCGCTCGAGCGTGCGGCTGAGTGAAAGAAGGCGCTCCTTCGCTCCCCGAGTCCCTGAGGGAAGCGGCGGCGGCGCTGCTCTTGCCGCGGAGACGCTGAGAAGCTCCTCGGGCCGGGCGGAGGCGGCACCATGAAGGTGGCGGTGCTCGACTTGGGCACCGTGTTTGCCAAACTCTTCAAGCCCTCTTCCTCTTCGTCTCCGCCTTACTCGCCAACCGCCGCCTCCGCCGCCCCTTCCAGCAGCGCGCCTCCGCCCAAGGCGCTGCTGCCCCTTCCTCCGCCTCCGCTGGGGTCTCTGCCCGCTCGCCCCGCCGCCTTGCAACCCGCAGGGGGCTCGTCTAGCATAGCGGCAGCCAGTCGAAGCGCTCCCGGCGGGGCGGCGGCGGCGAAGTCCCCCGGAGGCAACAGCTCTCCGCGCTCGGCGGCGGCGGCGCCGTCCCTGCCGAGGGAGCCCGGGGCTTGGGCAGCGCCCGCGGGCAAGCAGCTGCTCTTCGTCACTCTGCCCGACATCGGCGAGGAGGGCGCGCCCGACGCCGACCCCCCAGAAGAGGCAGCGGAGCCCAGGCAAGTGGGAGTCGTGGGGACCCCGCGAGGTGGGAAATGCAGACCCTTTTACCCTCGGTAACATAATCTCCGGGTGGATGTAGCTACTTGGCCAACTGGTTGCCTTCCCAAGGGATACATTTTCTCCTTAAGGGGCGAGGAGACGCTAACTCCGCTTCCCTGCGTTTCTGATCAGGTACAGACGGTGGTAACTTCTTCATCGTTTGGGAAGAGAATACAGCACTGTATATGCCACGTCGTGAATTAATAATCATAATAAAATTGGTTAATGGTATTAATATTAATATCACAGGTTACAAGGGGGCGGGCGGGCGGGCGCACTTTGCAAAATGCTTTTCTGTGTATATGAGACTGTGTAGACCTTTTTATTTTGAGAGAGACAGCTTTGTATTTCTGGGGTGGTGAGGGATTTGCTAGCTTTGTTAATTGGAGAAAGGTTTTAAGTTATTTCTAAGATTGCAAATGCAAGATCTCATTTTTTCTGGTGGTCCAGTTCATCTTGAATAAACCTCATACTCTAGTTCCCAACTTGCAGGATATTTTCCTACACAGTTCCCATGGATACCATTCTATGTTCACTTACTTGGGAGTAAGGCCTATTTAACTCAATGGGGCTTACTTCCAAGTAAACGTGCAATTGATAGAGCTGTAAAAAAATGTGCTTTGTATGTTCCTGGTTTGGAGTTTTGAATTCCTTTTATATATGTTCAGTGCATTTAAGCTTCTTCCATTTACACATAAATATAGACCCTACCTGCCAGTCATAGCTCTGAAGGTGCTCTACAACATACTGTGAAGCAATATGATATAAAACAATTTTCAGTCTCTCCTGCCCTGTGTCCTGTATGAAAGCTTTTAATGTGGGAGAGAAATTCTGTGTGCTGTTGACCAACATATGAGTGCTAACTGCGCATGTAAAAACATTTCAAAAGTTATTGGCTAGGCTATAAATTCAGAATAAAGAGTTCTCATCCACTTTCTTTCTACTGTTATTAGCATTAACACATGTATATAGATAAAGGCAGTGAAGCTCAAAAGTACTTTTAATTTCATATCTGAAAATGCCCACAGTTACTATTGTCAATTTTCAACAGATTAAAAAAGCCAGTCAATGGACCTTTTCGTAAATTAAAGAATGACCTGCTTCCATTTTGTATTGTTGCATCAATAGCTTCAAAAGTGATACACTAGATACTTTAAAACATTGCTTGTGAAATTGCTCTAGAGGTTGTGCCTGCGTACCCTCGTGTTTGGGTTTCAGGACCAATCTCCATAGAGCTATCACTCTCCCGAGGCACTGTGACTTCTGATTGACATGTCATGGAGCAAATGGGAGAAACTTGTTGCCTTCATGTTCCACTACAGAGCTTCATAGGAGCCTATGACAGGCCAGTGTCAGAAACAGAAGGTGTGTCTAGGTGGGCCCTTTGCTCTGATCTAACAAGATGGTTATTGCGGTATTATGTTCCTCATATGAATTTGGAGGCACCCATTGTCACCAAAGGTGCATGATGACTGTGGCTAATAGGGCTGGGCAATATATCGATATATAGTCCAAAAAAGATTTGAAGTCCATATCATGATATTGGTTTCAGTTTTTTTGACCTGGAGATATATCACAAATTATGATATGTTTGTGTGTGTGCTATGCAAAAATCACAATGTGGGAAAAATCGTGAAGCCAGCCAGTGCTTCTCTTGATTCCTGCAGCCCCTGTTAACTCTGCCGGCTCAGCTCTCCCCTGCCTCCTGCAATGGGCAATGAATCACAAGAGCAGGCACCAGTAAAAATCACAATGCAGGGGAAACTGTGAAGCCAGCCAATGCTGCTACATAGCTCTATCCTTATTTCAGACCTTGTGATATATCAGTATATCACTATGTTTAGCTGTTGATATACATCACGATGCTGAAAACCAGATATCACCCAGCCCTAGTGGCTGGTGCAAAGGAGGCTTAAATGTATGGACACAGGAGACTGATATTGGGTTCAATTAGGCCACAACTTTATTGATTATGGGAAATAGTAGGTTTGGCTAAGGCATTGGGCATGTATCCAGCATCAGGCAGCTTAGGAGCCCCATGAGGAGTCACCCCCAACATGGATTAGGTGTCACAAACCTGCATAGGCCACCATTGGGAGGGGGGTATTGGCCCATTGGTCTCCCTGCGGATTCCCAGACAGCCACCCCTCCAGGACCCCTCTAACAGGCTATTTATCCTTTAAAGTTGTGACAGTTGCTATGAGATAGGTGAAAACCTGCAAGCCAGCTAATTTGCTTGCAGGAGAGAATTTCTCCCTGGCTGCAAATAAGACATCTGAGTAAACCATAGCAAGGTCCATATGCAACTCACCCACTCCTCCACTGGGCGGGCTCCTAACAGACTGGGTGGGTGGATGGATGAATAAGAAAATCCTTCAACAGTTAACCAAGATGGCAGCCTGCACTTGGCCGCTCCCTTAAATAGGCCAGGGGCAGGCTGAGCACAGCTCTCATGCCCTTGCTCCCAATTGGCATTGTGGGTGCTGCCTGCTCATACCTGAAAGGTCCATTGTGGCCAGAGAGGGGGTGTCAGATAGCTATCCCATCCCCTGGCCATGCAGGAGTACGATGGGCTCTCCAGATGAGCCTCAACCATGTCGTACGGCAAATGCCCTCCACTCGGAGCCCTGGAAATATATCTTTGCAGATTTATATAATCTATAAATATATCTAGCAAGTGTTAACAGCTACAACACTAATTAACATTAAAAGTTGGGTCTCCTGATGACAACTATACATGTTTTACCAGACGTTTGCTAAGGTGTATTTAACATCTCCAGACATGCTTCTCTTGATGCTGAGTTTCTTTGCATATGTTTAATAGCAAACCAAATATTTTATTCATATTAGGAAGGTATGTGGTGAACCTGCATTGTCTGCCTTTTAGAAAAGAAAAAGATACATAAGAGGGAATAAGATATGCCTCTTAGAAGAGGAAAGGCTATACCTTCACATTAGCATTTTTTTAATTAGACATTTCCACTTAAGCTTTTAGAAGAAACACCCTAATAAAATATTGATCATTGCAGCCTCCTTACCCTGAGTTCCAATTCAAGTTTACCTAGACTCCAGAATATGCTATTTATTTCAATTGTTATTCAGCCATGTGTGGAATGCATTGCCTCATGAGAATATAAGAGACGCATGGTTGGATCAGGTCAAATGTCCATCTGGTCAGCACCCAGGCCTTACCGCAGCCAAGAGTTGCCGATGAGAAGTCCGCATGCAGGGTTTGGGTTTTCTGGTTAAGAAAACAACTGGAAAGGCCTTTTGCAATTTACTGAAGCTGAAAAAAATAATGTAGCTTGTCAACAGGCACTTCAGTTAAATTTAAGATATATTGTAATTAACCATAAATTCACATGAAAGTTTTGAAAGTATATTGCCAGTTAGTTTCATTTGAATTCGATTTTTTTCAATTACTTGTGGAAATGTGTTTGCCATATGCCCAGATTGATTCTTGGTGTGTCATTGGACAAATGCAAAATTCTAATTGCTGATGTTAATGTATGCAGGTGATCTTGGCGCATGAACCCATTTGCTTGCCCACTCACCGTAGGTTAGTTCAAGATGCAGAAGTAGTTAACCTAGTTTGAAAATATGTACAAAAGCCATTATGTGAATTAATTCTAAATAGCTATTGGAGGCATTGGGCCAGTTCATGCTTGCACATGCATAATCTGAAATCTCAAAGCATCAAGTAATGACTTGTATGTATAAATGACCCTACACAGGTCAAATGCCATAGGTAAAATTTCCATCTTGTGTCACCTCAGATTTAGTGTTTCAGAGTGGAGCCAGTTCAGACAGTCAGCCATCATCAAGGGATCTGCATGCACTTGTGAAGTAGGCCATTAGATGCAGGTGCCTGATGCAAGGGAAGATATAACTTCATGTTAGCCAGATTTATAGGTTGATCACAGACTGCTGCTATCCAATATGTACAAGTTTCCAATATGGATGACCCTATTGGTGAACAAATTCACAGTTTCGTCATATGCATGGAAGGCCTTGTAAAAAAGCACGGGAAACACTGCTGACAAAAGTTATGGAGTACAGTGGTACCTCGCAAGACGAATGCCTCGTAAGACGAAAAACTCGCAAGACGAAAGAGTTTTTCGTTTTTTGAGTTGCTTCGCAAGACGAATTTCCCCATGGGCTTGCTTCGCAAGACAAAAACGTCTTGCAAGTTTGTTTCCTTTTTCTTAAAACCGTTAATACCACGTGGGAATCCGTGCTTCGCAAGACAAAAAATTTGCAAGATGAAAAAACTCGCAGAACGAATTAATTTCGTCTTGCGAGGTACCACTGTACTGTTTTCAGTATTAGGTGTTTATAGGAAAGTGGAATATAAAGTCAAAACAAAACAAAACAAAACAAAGACCACTAGACATGCAGCAAGTTTGGTTTTGATGAGTGAAAGTCAGTTGCAAGCAAATGTTGTGAGCATCATGGGAATAAGCTGATGTGATTACAATGTGCTTGTGTGCATGCATTTTTTCCGGTAATGTTACTCCTGAGGTTTCGTTCCTCTATTCAACAGACATGTTTTGCACAGCTTTTCTGCTTTCAATTGTAAATGCTCCCTGGTAATGAACAAAACAGCTCTGCCTTGTTGATTTGGTTGCTAACAGGGATTCACAGATTTTGGCATGGTTTATTCATTGCCAGCCCTTGTTTGTGGTTGCCATCGACCCAGTCCTCCTGAAGGGTGTGTGATTTCTCTCCTTATGCTGAGCTTTTGCAGATGTCAGCGAGGTAAGATTCTGTCTTCCAAAAAGACCCAGTGATAACAGAAAAACACCTTTCCCCAAGTTCTCTGTGAATTACAGATAAGAGGGAGGAGGGGTAATTCCCTTCTTCCCCTGGCTGTTGAAGACGACATGGCAAACATCTCTCCTACATCCCAAGGCCACAAAGAACTCAGAATCTTTGTGCTGGTCAAGGCCAAGGGTAGTTGCCAGAGAGAGGAAAGGGCAACTCACTGATGCATTTCTGGAGTCTGGTCGCTAAGACTCAAGCATAGCTTAGTAATGAGCACTGGGTTGTAATTCAACTAAGTTATATTCAGAGTATATTGAAACCTATGTTATGCATGTCCATTAACATCAATACATCTAGATGGGCAGGGTATAAATTTATTACTATTATTATTATTATTATTATTATTATTATTATTATTATTATTATTTATTTATTTCTACTATTATTTCTACTCTGAGGGGGGCTAGCACTGAATGAAACCTTTTGTTCAGAAACAAAAACAGCACAATATTCCAAAATATTGCTTCCAAAATATAGGCAAAAACCACATCCTCTTGACAGCAGCAAGAAGATTTAAAATGTATTCTTCTTTTATTAATGATTATAGAGGAGGAGGAAGTGGTGGTGAGATGTACTTGTGCTATTTTGCAAGGGCAGCTTGGAATTCATTGGAAACTGAATAATAAATCCACTTGAGAAAACTCAGCAAGGCCTTTCATTATATCTGCATTATTACAAGAGTGAGCAGCAGATGCATCAGACTCCTCTGTTGAAGTCTCGTGTCTAGCAACCACTTTAATTGTACTTCAAGGTTCTTATGGGGATGAGCACCATATCAGATGCTTCTATATTAGGCAATTAGCCGGGAATAGACAAAATTTGTTCATTCAGGTTTCACAGAGCATCCAGATGATATTGATGCCAACTCACTGTATCCCAGCAATTTTTCTGTCTTTTTTCTGACCTGATATCTGGCATTAATAAAATAAAATAAAATAAAACATAACAGCAGTGTCAGCATTCCAGTATGGATTAGCAGTATGGTAGATGCTCTTTAGGACTGCTGGCAATAACTTCCTCCTTGCCTTTTCTCTTAAAGTAGCTCCAGAATCCCTACATCTCTACATTAGATGTAAAGTGACATAGTTGGACCATAAATAAACAGTTTTAGAAAGATCATCAGCAAACGACATCCTTACTAACACATTTCTAATAAACTTCTTCCAAGGGAAAGCACATATTTCATAAAATAAGACCATGATAAATATTTTCAGTAGCCAAGCCAAGCGTATAAAACTTGTTACTCTGACCAAAATTTACAAGTGCTTAAGAGGGCATTGCTTTGAATCACATAGCTAAAAAGTCATGTTTGGGGAGAAGACAATATCACATCAAGGAAATAGAACTCTCAAATGCAATTTTAAAATAATGAAGAAAAAGTGAGGGTGGTACATTTTTGCATCAGTTAGATTTTATTCAAATGGCACTATAGCAAAAGGATCCTGCTTCTAATTCCAGCCTATCTTACTTCACATAATGGAGGGACCGATGTTTACCAGGTCTTATATAATATAACCAGTAATATGATGGAGAGATTATTGCTATCTGCAGCTTGTGCCTTGTTATAAGATTGTATTCTTACCATCTTACCATTCTTAGAGGCACATGGACCATTTCCAAGATTTTTATTCAACCTTCCATCCCTTCTGTTTCAGGGACACTTGATCTTGTTATAGTAAATGCTTCCTATCTGATCCCAAAGAAATAAAACACCTCTACCAAGACACTAATTAGTCTCCTTTTTGTGACAGTTAATTAAGCTGATTGCATTTTTCTTGACTTATAAATTATTTATATACAAAATACATTGCAGTCATTTTTCCCCATTGACACTGTTCTTTCTTAATACATATGCTGCTGTCAGAACTGAAGTATAGCTAATCATAATTAACTTTTGTTATGAGTTTGAGGTGCGGGATGTATGTAGAGACCTTGCTAACCCTTGGAACCTGCAAGTGTTAAAATATAAGCCAGGCTAGCTTCCTGTTGAGGTGATCACCTGAGTGATGGGCCATTAGGGAGGAACAAAGGAAGTGGATCTGGGTGAGGCTGCCCCTCCATAAACTCAGATGGAGGACAAGGCCTGTTATGTGAGCCAAAAGCTGGAAGAACTGCAAGCTGGAAAGACAGAGAAAGTGTATGTTTGATTTCTGTTGGAATCCAAAGTGGTGGCTTTGGGAGAACTATGATTATCTTGGGGTAATGCTTTGAACCCATCCACATTGCAGTAGCATAATTTAGCATCTCAGCTGAGGGGGGAATGGGGAACAGATGTGAGTAACACACAAGCTTCTGCTTTGCTGATGTTGGGAAAGATTGAGGGCACAAGAAGAAGGGGACGACAGGACAAGATGGTTTGACAGTGTTCTCGAAGCTACTAACATGAGTTTCACCAAACTTCCACTGCGGGAGGCAGTGGAAGACAGGAGTGCCTGGCGTGCTCTGGTCCTTGGGGTCATGAAGAGTCAGACACGACTAAATGACTAAACAACAACAACAAATGCTGAGGAACTCTGAAGGCAGCAACAGAAGATATGGAGTAAATGGGAAGAAGGCTTCCCACCACCACCTAGAATGGTATGCTGGTCCTTCTACTCCATTAAGTCAGTGACGAGGGGTTGGATTGCACACAAGTTCTGATGGATGTGCTAATTAATAAAAGTTTGAGATAGATGAATTTGGATGCTTGAGAACTTGATTCTACTGCTGGGTTTTATTTTAATTGGGGAAGTAGCTACAAGAACTTAAAAATATATTTTAATGACTGATTTATTTGCATGAGTAATGAGTTAGATGACCCTAGTCATAGAACTGATTGAAGCAACATGTTGGAAGTAAAAATTAAAACATCAATGCCACAAATACTTGAATGACTTGTTTTGACCTGAAGGAATCTATCTACATAATTAATGAATATTTATATTCTTTATGAATTCTGGATTTGATTTAGTGGCTTATGATTAATTTTTTTAAATGCATGATATTTATCTGATGAACTTGAATTTGATTGTAGTAGCGTAACTGGATTAAAATCTATAGAATGAATTAAGAATTTGTATATAGTATGTGTTGGTTGGTTTTGTTTAAGTACAAAGGCATCTGGAACTGTGTAATATAAAGGTGTAATTGCATGACTGCATACGGGGGGGTGGGGGTGGGAGTGGAAAGAGATATTACCCTAGGAAGAGAGACAAGAAAGAAATGTGACAGGAACCCTCTCTATAGGTTTCTTATCCGACAGATTGCTTGAATGTCTAAATTGCCCATAATATATGAAAGGCTAACAAATAAGGGACAATGTATGCTCATTTCAATTAGACAGGACAAGGGAAGAAAACTAGAATTACTATAGTATAAACAATCTAATTAATGGCGACATCTAGTGGTGACGTGTAAACTCATCATGACTGCCGAAAAAAAACAAACGTATTTTCAAGGCATGATGGCATGGTTTGGATGTGCATATGTCAGGCATTTATAGTTTAAGTATAGTTTAACTGTAGTTTCCCTTTTGTAGCTCAACCTGCATACTTTGCTTGGAGCAAGCCAAGATCTTAAACCAGTCTGAAGTTTGTTCATGGCTTGTTACAGACTTGGTAACATTCCATTTCTTGGTTCAGATGTACTGGGAAACAGTGGTTAATGGAATACCTCCTGGATTGCAGGGCTGGGGGGAAGGAATGGCACAAGGATGCAACACATGGACGCAAGTAGGCTGAACAAACTTTGCAGTAGAGTTAAACTGTCCTCTGCAGAAGAAATAGAAAATATACCAGCATCACTCCTCATGAAATGGGCTTAAGCACCACCAGGCAAGACAAGTAAAAGTTTTAGTTATTTTTTTTAAAAAAAATTGTTTCTAGCTTTGGGGCATCTAGTAACATTCTCTATTTCATTCTAATAAAAGAGTTAAGATTGGACCTAATTCTTCAGGGGTGATAGTACCACTTGGATGTGCTGCTAACATTTGTTCTATTGTGAAACTAATGGAATGGGGTAAACAATGCATGATGTTGAAGTACTGTGATTTTAAAAGGTAAAGGACCCCTGACAGTCCAGTCACAAACGACTGGGGTTGCGGCGCTCATCTCGCTTTACTGGCCGAGGCAGCCGACGTTTGTCCACAGACTGTTTTTCTGGATCATGTGGCCAGCATGACTAAGCCGCTTCTGGTGAAACCAGAGCAGTGCACGGATTATAGCTCCTTTCAAAAATGAATAAATTTACCGGTAAATGCAGTGGCGGGTGGTGGTGGTGGTAAGACTGCGTGTTTCTTTGGTGTAGCAGCAGAGGGGTGAAGTATTTAATCTTTTCTCCACTGTGCCATTTTGCCAATCAAAAATGTAGATGTGTTTTTCCTTTCATGTGGCAAATAAAAGTCAGAGGAAAAGTTTTGAGTATATTCACATGCCCCACACATCACCAACTACCGTACATGGGCCCCTGCAGAGGTAGCATTCTTTTACACATCTAGAACTCTCTTTTCGATAATGCTATCATCTGCCCTTAGAGTAGCCTAGAATAAGGTTCCCCAGTTTCCCACTGTGATCTTCCACATTTGTCAAAATAGTACCGGTATATAATTCCGTCAGTTGCAAGCAAACTCTGCATATGGTGCCTCCAGACTGTCAGTATGTTGTGGGAGGGATTCAAGAGCATAACAGAACTTGAGGACTGTGCATTTAAAGTGCATCAAATAGCTGTTGCCCTAGTGTAGAGGTTCCTAAATTGTGGCCTAAATTTCATTCAGGTTGTCCACAACATTTCTGTGGATTTGTGATAATACAGTGGTGCTTCGGGTTACATATGCTTCAGGTTACATACGTTTCAGGTTACAGATTCTGCTAACCCAGAAATAGTACCTCGGATTAAGAACTTTGCTTCAGGATGAGAACAGAAATCGTGTGGCAGCAGTGGGAGGCCACATTAGCTAAAGTGGTGCTTCAGGTTAAGAACAGTTTCAGATTAAGAACGGACCTCTGGAACGAATTAAGTACATAACCAGAGGTACCACTGTATGTTCAAAATAGGGTATGTATGTACATTAACATTTTTAGACTATGGTTAGGGAATACTGTACATGAATGCACTAATTATACATGTTTTGATCTCAGGCAAATGCCCATTTTAGGCCCCAGTGATGTGCATCTAAGCTGTATCATTAACATCTAAACTGTAACATCTACCTGCCCTACCTCTCTCCTACCTGCAAGGAATGGAAATATGTATGAACTGCACAATTTTGAAAAGAACCAAATCTCCCCACTTCTGTATTTTCTGATGTGTATGACTGTTCAGATGGAAATCTGGCATTTCAGACACAGGACTTTATAAACCCTTCCCCTCTGTTCCAAT
This sequence comes from Podarcis melisellensis, assembly GCF_964234715.1. Taxonomy (NCBI): domain Eukaryota; kingdom Metazoa; phylum Chordata; class Lepidosauria; order Squamata; family Lacertidae; genus Podarcis; species Podarcis melisellensis. The sequence continues at coordinate 50,893,050 of NC_138541.1, forward strand.
GAAAGGGCTGCAGGAAGATGCATCATGAATCTCCAACCCCCCTTCCCCTTCTCTCTCTCTCCCATGTGTGTCATGGTCCAGATGCTGTCACAATATTTTGGATGAGCAGAAAGGAATGAACACCAGGAGAAATTGCATAATGCTAAATAATGGTATAATGCTAAATAATGTTTTGCTGCCTTTGTTTACTCAAGCTGCCTGCTGACAGATGCAGGATATGATTCCAGCTAGACAGTAGTAGATGATATCCATGTCCTCTCAGCATCAGACAAATGCATTGTGAATTAACACTGTGACAGAAGTACATTATTGTGCAAGTCAGACACACCTTTTCAGATTGCAGACACTGTAGCAAAAAACGTAACTGGTAGATTTTGCTTATCTGTACATAATTGCACTCCACCTTCCCCTTCAATGCAGCTGTTTTGGAACGCTGTTCTCCACAAGATGTGTTTATATCTGGGAAGTGCAGCCCTTTGAAAAGCACTAGGAACAGAGCGTGAGGCAGAAGCAAAGCTGGAACAGCCTCTGGGAGCAGCTTAGTACTGCAAGACCTCCCTTCTTTCTCCTCCCCTCTTACACACACACACACACACACACACCTCTCCTAGAGGGAGATGGAGGACAATGTGCTGAAATGAAACGACACTGTGTGTTTGTGAAAGGGAGCGAGCAAAGCTTGTTGAGGAGGGAGGGACAGAGAGCCTTCTCCGACTGTGCTTTTTCATGCGCTTTGTTAGCGGGGTACGTTGCCCCTGCCATTTGTCTGCGGCTTCCAAACCTCAGCAACGTGAGCAACAACCGGAGCCAGAGCTGGTTATTATAGGGTAAGTCAGAAGGGATGAGGCTTAAGATGGCTATAAATGTATATCCATATTCTCAGCTCATGGGTCTCTGGCCATTTGCTCATCCACCTACTCATATGCAGAGCAGTAAACTGGGCCTTAACATGCACTAGCCTTATGCAGAATTAGGGAAGGGAAGGGGGGGAAAGCATTGTGTGGCCCCTCCTATGTTTCTGTTGTAGTGCCTTGTAAATGCTGCATTTCCAGATAGGGTTGTAAATGCCCTAATACAGTGCAGAAGAAAATGATCACACTGAAAATACTAAAATGTAAATATGATATTTTAATGGTGCAATAGAAAAATAATCTTCCCTCCATTGCATTTGTACAGTATTCTTAATGCTCTGTTTTTAGTATTATTTCAAATTGAATCTAAGGTGGGGCTATGCTACGTTTGGGGAAATGTTTACAGGGTGAGCCATCCCAACCAAGTACTGATTTAAAACCCTGTACGACCTCAGCGTAACAAGTGCAATGTGCTTGCCTATCCGCAGGAGTAATTTTGAATGAAAGAGCTTAGCATGCTTCCTGGTGCTGTATTTCCATACCTTTTTCTGTACTTTAAAATTGTTGGGCTCCCTATATAGTACTACTATCACAAAGTATATTATTACAGGGATATGATTTCAGGATCATTATCCCATCTCCAACAGTATGTGCCTTTTATAAGGAAGTGGCAGGCCCCAGATTTTCCTTTCAGATGTTCATTGGAAGAATTTGTCGATCATTAACTGTATTATGAGTGAATGAATAGTCAAACTTGTACTTCACGGAAGAAAACAGCCTAGATTTTCATCTAAATAGTGACATTGTGAAAACTCATTATGTATTACATTGGACGTTATTGTATTTTAAGAAAAGAGACTTCTTTTTAAACTGTCACAAGATTTTATTTTTCAGAAGTGCGCATGCTAAAAAATAGTGATTCACTGGAAGGGGCATATCTACATGGCTTAAGAAACTGGTGATTGTCTCCCCTATTGCATGGATTTTTTTTCTTTTAAAAAAACCAACCCATGGATTTGTTTCTTATAATATGTGAAGTGACTTCGTAGCAGGAGAGGGGAGGAGAACTTATAATTTTCAACTATTTATTAATTGAGTTTATTAAATTTGTGTACTGTTCTTCATCCGTAGATCTCAGGGAAGTTCGCAACATAAAAATACAAGACAAAAACCAAAATACATAATAAAAACAAGAACAAAAAATAACCAAATAATACCCCCTCTCCTCTACCCTCTCCCACAACACTATTTCCTTTCCCAAGCCCATTTCATTTGGTAAAATCAGGGCTTTTTTCAGCCAGAACTCACTGGCCATAACTATCCCCAGGGCTTTTTTTCAGGAGGAGATACCAGGAACTCAGTTCCGTCACCTCTCAGGTGGATGCCATTGGCATTCTAAGAGAACCAGGAAGGTGTTCATGGTGAGTTCCGGCACCTATTTTTCTAGAAAAATAGCACTGATGACCCCTAGTAATAAATATAAATACAAAAAGAGGTTTTCAGAAAAGTGGCTCTGGCTACAGGAGTTGGCTGGTGTCTTTTCCCCAGTCAGAGGTGATGTAAAGAAATTAAACCTTTGTCAATGCAGAACAACTCCTGCAGTTCAAAAGAGGCATAAACAGAATCTAGCAATCGCAGGACAGCTTCCCTGAAGCCTGCCTCTTTCCTCTCTTTTTGCCAGAGTTCTACTAAGGGCAGTAACATATTAACAGTAAACACAAAGTTTAAGGTGTTCTGAAAATTTCCTTGACAGACTGAATACCTTTCATCCTGGTAGGCCTGTTTAGGGAGTAGAGATGGGGGTTAAGGTGTTGTCTCTCAGCCTCTTGCTCACTTCTCAAAGTGGCCCACCAGAAAAAAACCCTCTTGCTGACTAGGGACATTCCTGCCTAATACAAGTCCTATGTTATAAGTGATTCAGGGCAGGCTATAATACATGGCTTTTCACATGGTCAGCTTCCAAAGAGGCAGTATTAGCAGAACACTCTGTAGCCATGAATACATGGTATGCTAAATGCTTATATATAAGGTCCAATTCAAATGTGAACCCCAGTCTCCTATTACTGCCATAGGTAAGTAAGTACCCAGTGAGACACACGCCTGTGTGGATTTAAGGTGGAACTTGTAGACACCTACGACTATAAATTTTAATGTATTTTGAGATCTGACTCCTGCACAGTGAAGTTGACATTAGGAAGAATGTGTGTTGGCAGAAGGGGACAAGAGCTGAAATCTTAACTACATACGAGAAAATTGAATTAATTTGGCTTCTCTTTCCCCCCCTTCTTTTCTTCCAGAAAAGGACTATCTAAAGGAGACGCAGACCGCTGTTTCCAAGGAAAGAGTGAGGATGGCCTTCCAGCACCTTTTACCAAAAGCGTGCAAGAAGCCATTGATAAATATACATTGTATGTGTTTGTCTGACATTATTTGAATAACAACATAAGTACGTGTTAAAAGAATAATATAAAATTTTGTGTGTGTGTGTGTGTGTGTATATATATATATATATATGAGAATGAATGAATGAAATTGATTTTGGAGATCACAGCATTGTAGCATTTCTGGGGCAGCACCTGTCCTATATACATTATAGCATGGCAATTTGAAACTGGGGGATTTCAAAAGTATTTTGTAGTGTGGCATTCAGCTTTCAGTGGAGGGGGGGGGGGGGAAGGTTGTAAGTTCTTTAGGGATAGCGCAATTTCCTTTTATGAGCCCAAGTAGATGTTTGAATCCTAGTTAGTTTTTGGTATTGTGATTTGCATTTTCTGCTGAAATCATTCTTCTTTAAGATTTTGTGGTGGGGAAAGAATGCTCAAGGTTACTTTAAGGAAGAAGAATGGGCCAGAACAATGGTCTAAAAGGAGAGTAGTGCAAATCTTCTACACATGAAAGTGTTCATTTTGTTAGCAAGGTTTTGCAACAACCCCCCACCACCACCACCTAGGAAACTAAGTGCAGTCAAACCTTGGTTCCCAAATGCCTCCATTTTGAAACGTTTTGGCTCCCAAATGCTGAAAACCCAGAAGTAACTGCTCCGGTTTTTAATGAAGGAAGCTGAACCGGGGAGTTTTCTTCTTCATTGACTTTGCTGACCAACCTTTGATCTTCAGTTGTTGAACGTTTCGGAAGTCGAACAGAATCATAAAGAGTCTTGTGATTGTTGGAATGCAGTTCTTATCATCCCTAATCATTAGCCATTCTGGCTAAGGCTGATGGAAATTGGAAGCTGGTCTGCAGGGCCACAGTTTTTCCATTCATGCCCTAATGCTAAACAGAGCTTCATTTTATACGGGGAATTGCATATTTAAATTTTGCCAGTATATTTGAATGAGATAGTGACCTTTTGCCTACATGTGTCAATCAATGGCATTTTATATTTGCTAGCTACTATTGCTGCTCTTTAGGGCTTTCTGGGGTGGAGTGGGGAGTTAGTCTTTGTGGTGCCACAAAGTCCTTAATGAAACACAATTGCTTTCTTTCTTAATAAGCCATGATGCCGTGACTTACTTTTGAAATTTCTTTTCATCCACAGTGTCTCTGTTTCATCACTTTCATCAAGCAGACGGACAACACCAACAGACTTGAATAATTCTTGGTCTGGGATTCAGAGTTGCACCACTGGCCCATCTACTGAAAGAAGCTCTGTTTACTCCTGGAGAGATGATGTATGTTAGCATTTATTAACAGGTTTTGTGTATCCTCTCCTGAAAAAAAATCTTTATTTGCCTATATTATGTCCTGTCCTCCACTGCACTTAGCTGGAAATCAAGGTCAATTTTTATACTCAGCTACGTTAGAAACTAGTTTTCCGCTTGATGACTTCCTTGACTATACTGAGACTTAACGTTGTTTTGCATGGAATAATCCAGGCTTGCTAAACTATTGTTTACCTTCCTTACTGAACACTGTTTCTGCCTTGCATGCTGCTTTCAGCGCTGTCATCTTGATTAGCTAGGTGCAAATATGGTTGATTTAGATCAGGGGTAGCTAATCTCTGACCCTCCAGATGTTGTTGGACAACCAAAGCCAGCATGGTCAGTGGTCTTAAAAGATGAGAGCTGTAGTCTTGAATACCATGGATCAGCGGCCTGTGATCTAAACCAATATTTTTTAATGCTCAGTCCCAGTACTACTTGTCTAGAAAAAGAGGTGCCGGAAATCACCGTGAACGCCTCCCTTGTTATCTTATAGTGTCAATGGTGCCCACCTGAGAGGTGCCGGAACTGAATTCCAGCATAAAAAAGCCCTGCTCAGTACTCTTCTATATTCTAAATTAAAATATTTTACTGTAGTATACATCATTTATATCAACTTTAACCTCACCCTCTTTGCTGTTTATTTTTTTGCTATGAATCTGTTTTGTTTCTCACATTCTCCTTTACCTTCTCTTTGAAACGTTCTTGTAAACCTTGCTCAGGGCATTTCGAGGAACTTGCTACTATGCAAATTTAAGACCACAGCTTCAAATTCCAAATCTGAGCACCTCTATCCTGAAGCAGATGTTGCTGCCCCAAACCTACCTGAACAGTTGATGTTTCCTTTCCCCATGCTGCTACCTGCCCCCCACACCACGCGTCTCCTCATATGGTCAAAAGCATTTTTGTAGAAGCTGTTTTGCCCATGCAAACTAGTCCTTTTCAACACTGACAGGAAGAATTTAACAGCCCGGGGCAGTGCCAGGTGATTCTTCCTCCCTTTGCAAATAAAGAATGCAGGTTCTGACCATAAGATCATGCTATTTGGAGCCCATTTTCTTTGATAGTGAAGGAGTAACATACTTGCGGGCTCATAGGCCTGTGAGGCCATTTGCGTTATTAACCTGCCAGCCCTCATCTTCCTTCCCATCACAGCAGTGAACTAGGAGAAGTGGTTTATACCACATCATAGGGCCAGGCAGAGAGTAGAGGTTCAAACCTCTCTGGCAAGCCCAGCTCCGTGATGTGTGGGGCATTCAACTAAATTTTAATCAGTGCAGAGCTGCTGAAATGAATGAACGGGACTAAATTAGGTCCATTCATTTCATTGGGTCTTCTCTGAGTAAAACCTAGTTGAATACCAACCAGAGTCATTTCTTCCTCAGCACAGCAGTGTGCTGGGGATAAAGAAGAATAGTTCACCCTTCCTCATCTTTCTTCTTATCACAGTGCTGGGATTGGGGGAGGTGAGTGTGCCTGAGTGTGTGATGTGCATGTGATGTCCATATGAGTATGGTGCGTGTGAGAGGGTGTGCTGTGCACTTGCATTTGTAGTGAGTGAGTGAGTGAGTGTGTGTATGTATGTATGTGTAGTATGTTGCTGTATACGGGGCAGTGTGTGTGAGAGAGTGATGCAGGTAACATGTTTGGTGAAACGTAGCTCTCGGAAAGTTGGCCAACCCCAGACCAAAGGAGGATAGCCTCACCTGTTTTGGTGGAGTTCCAGTCTCTGAATAAAACACACTATTTAAAAGATGTGCGACTTTTCCTAAATAACTATAGTGACAAATATGTAATTTTATTCAGCTTCAAACATGTATAGAAAAATTATTTGAAAATATTAACTTAAAATTCCCCAGGAATTTGATAAAGCTAATACACAAAGAGTTCATCAGCTGTTTTGGGATGTGGATGAAATGTTGTTTGAAGGCAAAGTGAGTTCCCAAACGGAGAGCCTAAAGGCAGAATGCAAGGATTGGACTAACAGATCACTTCACCTAAGGCAAGTCTATGCAGGTGGATTAAATAATTTCTTTCTAGAAGCATTTTCACCCAAATATGCACTTTATTTGCTTCTTATGTGTTGGCTTGAGTAGTGAGCATCTTGTGAGTTGATTAACTGCCCACCCTTTGAATGGAAGAACCTATATAGCTGCCCAGTAGAATGGCCAGATATTAGCTTAATTGCTTCCAGATGGTGTTTCCATGATTACTTCTCATCGATAAGTAATCCTAGATATTTAAATCTGAATACTTGATCAAGGGTGTGACCATCTAGAGTCCACCTGGACTTGGTAGTCCTCTTGCCAAATACAGTGACCTTGGTTTTTATCATAGTTACCAGTAATTTTTTTTTTTACACAGCTGTCCAAATTTAACCAGCATCCTCCTAAGTCCGATTTTATTCTGAGATAATAAAACTCCATCATTGGCATAGAGCAGAATTGACACTTTACTATTCCCAAAGGTGGGGGGAATTAGATTGGCATTAACTTACACTATTTAAAGTTCTGGCTTCCTATACTACAGAGTGCTTTTCGAAAAAAGAATATTGGTTCAGTTGTGTTGCCTGTATCTGCATTTTCTTTTCACTTCATTAGCCAACCCTGTATTTGTTATTTTATTCAGGATTTTGGGAAAACAGCTTATTTTCCCAAAAGATGAGGGCTTTCAGCATTACCAGGGCAGAACTGCCAGCTCTGTTTACTCCAGGTCCTTACCTACCCTGAGTGAAATCACCAGCAGTATGAAAGAGTAAGTTTTTATTTTAATGCAGACATATTCCTATTTCTGTTTGGTTGACATTATTTTCTATTAAAATGCTCTAGTACACATTTTACATATTCCCAGAATATGAATGCAACTGCCTTAGCAAAATGAACAGCCATTATTTCTTAAGCTTTGATCTTTAATGCAAATCTCATACTGTGTATTATGCCATTTTCTTGGTTAAATAATACATTGGACAACTATTGGCAACATGAGACATTTGTCCTGGATATAGGTCTGCAAAGCAGTGCTCAGGCGCCTGTTGTCGGTGATTAGCAAAAGAATCCCATGGCTTCTCACAGTTACAACATCCTCCTGTTTTTCTTCTATCTGGAAAAATTCTGATTTCTTGACTGGGTTAAAGCCACTGGAAGACATCTCTGAAAAATCTGAGATAGTTGCTGTATTTCTAGCCTGTATTTTTTTGCTTCGTGACATTTTAAAAAATGCTTTAATTGCTTACTTTTACTTTCCTATAAAAAGATTACTGTACATTTTATTTTTGCACCTTTTTCCCCTTCTGTGTTTAAATTTCTGTCTTTAGGTTATGCATCTCAGGCTCTAAACTGATTCCTGCAGCTTTTCCAGTGCAGAAGGCATTCAGCTCTGAATTACCAGAAATTTCTTTAGCGAAATCACCTGTATATTCATTCTTGGAAGAAGAAATCTATGATGCAGAAGGAAAAATTGAAGAGTATCTTGCATTCGACAACAAGGAACTGTAAATGTTTGATTTTTAATGGATTATAATGCACTTTAAAAAGAACCAGATTTACCTCTAGGAACTGTTTCATTTATTATAGAATGGCAAATACTATCATGTCAGACTGTGTTTAAACAAGTGTACTTAACCTGCCTGCTGTTTATTTTGGTTACAAAAGAGAAATCCCTAGGTCTCCAATCTGCTGTGGACTTCCAATCCAGATTGTACCATTGCACCAATTTGCAGCTGTAAATGGTCCCTACCAGGCTGCTGTTGAATACAAAGTTGCTGTTTGCAATGAACAACTTTCAGATGCAAAAAAAAAAAAAAAAAAAAAAAGCCAGGAAAGAGCAATTATCAGGAGAAAACCCATGTGGAGCCCCCAGTCTGGATCAGAAGCACATTCCAAATCTGCTTTTTCTCCAAATAAAAACAGTCACATTAATAATAATAATAATAATAATAATAATAATAATAATAATTCTATTATTTATTCCCTTCCCATGTGGCGGGGTTTCCACAGCCACTCTGAGCGGCTTCCAACAGAACACTAAAAACAGAATAAAACTTCAATAATTAAAAACCTCCCTAAACATTAAGCACACATGTGCCTTCTGTCGCAGTGGGTTTGACTAGAATAGATGACCCATGGGAGTCTCTTCCAACTCTACAATTCTATGAATGTATGAGTAGTTTATGATCAAATGATAGGGGGGTTGGGGCTAATCTGTATGACCCAGTGGCTAGAAACACATTTGACATGTGCATAGATTCATGCTTTTTTACATACATGTCGTAGACATGTCGTAGACATTTTTTATACAACGTAGTAAGCATCCCTAAACCCTGTAGAATTTCAATATTACATAATTAATGCTCATTGTTTGGCAGATTTGAAGTAGCACTGTGCCGCCTTTTTTTATATAACAGGATTGTGTAAATAGAAGTAGACTGTTTTTTATTCATAGTTAGTAGTGCTTGGTAATAAAGATTCAATTTGCTTCAATCATTAGTGATGATGAAAAGTTGGAGCAAAAGATATATCAACTTGCCCAAAAGAGGGTTAAACATGGCATTCCTCCTATTTCCCCCAATGCCTGTATCAAAGATGCTGTGCTTGCGGAAGTTTTCGATCACGTCTGGAAGAATGTAATTCAAGTACTGGAAGAATTAATAAGGAAACACTGGGAATCATCTATCATAGGTAACTGAAAAGCCATTTGCGAAAACATTCTTAAAAATGGATGCTTTATATGATCTCTGTGGTTCCAGGACTTCGAACACATTCTAAATATGATTTAGAAATGTATTGTTATGAATTGTGGTGGTGGGAGGGACTGGGGGAGTTGACTGTATGCCGAGACCCTCATAACCCCTGGATGCAGAAAGTGGTAAAATGTAAACCAGGCTAGCTTCTTGTTGAAGTGATACCCTGGGTGATGGGCCATTAAGTGAAGAAAGGAAGCGTTTGAATCCGAAGCTGTGGATATGGGGGAAGCGAGGCTTCTTGGGGATGTTAATGCTGTGAACCCTCCATTGTAGACTCAGGTTGTATATACAGTGGTACCTTGGTTTAAAAACATCTTAGTTTATGAACAACTTGGATTGCAAACCCGGAAGTAGGTGTTTTGGTTTGTGAACTTTGCCTTGGAAGCAGAACGTGTTCCGCTTCCTGTTGAGTGTGTTCCATTTGTAAATTGAGTCCCCCACTGCTATGGGAAAGCACACCTTGGTTTCAGAACGCTTTGGTTTAAGAACAGACTTCCGGAACGGATTAAGTTCATAAACCAAGGTACCACTGTATTTGTAAATAAACCACATAGCAGTCTCCTCTGTGTCTCATTCTCAAGAGAAACAAGAATCCAGGGTAAGCACCTGGAAGTCCTGGAATCTCACACTGCTCAGGTGCTTACCCTGGATTCTTGTTTCTTTTGAGAATGAAACACAGAGGCTGGGGGTGATTTGCAGCAGTAGAGATGGTCTATGCTAACATATCCATATGTATGGTATCATATTTCTGTATTGGTCTTCATGGCCCAGTTCACATACAATACTTGGGGCCATGAAGTGTGTTAACTATGGTTTGTGCACATGTGTGATATGGGCCTATGGTTAGCACTGACTCCTGAGATGAGAGTAAAATGGTAAGAGGAACATGTATTCCCAAGGCTTGCTGTGATTTCCAAACTATGGTTTGGAGGCAGTCAGCATTATCTGTGCATAAAGTTGTTACATATTCACCAGTTTACTATGCTAAAGCAAACGTTTACATTTATGTCTGATTGAAATTTGGGTGCTTTTTTTTTAATGATGAACTAGAGAATGACAAACAGATGGAGAAATTGAAAGCTACTGGAAACAAGTTACCACATCTATCCATTTCCCGTGTTGCAATGGATACATCAAGTGTACCCCCATCAAGAGGGTCAGAGGCTCGAGGCACATCTGTTGGTTTGCATTTTGTCCCACCACAGGTAAACTATCTTCCTACTAGCTGTCATTAGTCAGCATATGAAATCCTATTTTCTTTTTTATCAGCAGCACACAACTTCTCCAGTCCCCAGGCCCTGTGTGAGGTTTTCCTCTCCATTCCTTCTATCCCGGTGGCCAGTGATCATGCCCAGCCAAGGTCTCTAGCACGCCAGCCACACTTCAACACACCTCTCTGCTGTCCTTAAGATGTTGTATGCAGTGCTGCTTTTTTTTTTTTTTAAGGAAAAAGGTGCCACCGCTCACCATGAAGTTGTTACAGTAAGTAACAACTAAGTACCACACTTTAAACATTTGGGGCAGGGGGGAGGGAAGGTGCTGGTACTGTGTACCCAGAAGAAAAGCACTGGTTGTATGACATATACAGTGGTACCTCGGGTTACATACGCTTGAGGTTACATACGCTTGAGGTTACAGACTCCGCTAACCCAGAAATAGTGCTTCAGGTTAAGAACTTTGCTTCAGGATGAGAACAGAAATTGTGCTCCGGTGGCACGGCGGCAGCAGGAGGCCCCATTAGCTAAAGTGGTGCTTCAGGTTAAGAACAGTTTCAGGTTAAGAACGGACCTCCAGAACGAATTAAGTACTTAACCTGAGGTACCACTGTACTGATTTTCAGCATTCCACAACTGGCCTTTTGTTTTTAGCCTTTAGGCTTCCTGATAGGCAGCAGCTGCTTTTTAGATGTGTATGTGCATGTGTTTATTTTGTGTGTATACGTAAACACAATCAAGACAAACCTCTGGTTCTGCTTAGCACTCTTCCTTGACACAATGCATTGCAGTCCTTGAGCCACAGAGCTAAAAAAAAAAAAAAGTGAATTCCTATCATATGTATTTAGTAATGCTGAAGGCTCCAGTTTTCACATTCTCCACGTAGCCTGTACATAGCCTGTGGCCAACTCTCAAGACCATGTATGAAAGAGGCCTATTGCATCTGTTGCTCGTGGCTAGTTCCCATATTTCCATTTAGGGCCACTGATGCTGGCACAGAAAGTACTCATGTAATCGATGCAAGCATGTAAACCTGATGCAAGAATTTTTTTGCAGCAGTTGCTATACAGGTTGATATTTAATTAAACACCCACTCCTGTGCACATCTCTCTTTCTACTAATCATTATTCGTATTATTGATTGCAACATGTGCAAGATAACTCATGCGTTACTTGTGGCCTGTACAGTGGTACCTCTGGTTACGAACTTAATTCGTTCTGGAGGTCCATTCTCAACTTGAAACTGTTCTTATCCTGAGGCGCACTTTCACCAATGGGCCTCCTGCTGTGTGTTCACCTCTGGAGTGTGACTTCCGCTCACATCTCGGGGCAAAGGTTACAACCAGGAGCATCTGCTTCCGGGTTAATGGCACTTGTAACCTGAAGCGTGCATAAGGAGGACGGTTCGTAACCAGAGGTATTACTGTAGATATGTCTCAACAAAATTACACTAATAAGACCTGTCCTGAAGGGTAATTCTGTGTTACTGTGTAAAAAGAGAGGGGGATAAGTATAGAATTGACATCCATTTCTTCATGTTTTCATACATGCTTTTTGCATCGGATGAAATGTTCTTCAGCATCTGCATTAGGTAACTTTGCACATCTTCACCCACAATGTTGCACATGTTTTAGGCCTTCAGACATATTGATAAATTACCTTGGAAACATTAAGTGATTTGCTTCTGTTGCTTTCTTTAGATCCACCGGTTTCCCAGCAATTTACACAGCGATTTAAATGGTGTCATGACAATCCAAGCCAAGCCACTGCAACAGAGGCACTCTGGGCTAACAGAAAAGATACAGTATGTGTTGCAAAGACTGATGAGATCACATTTCACTCTCGCAGTGCATGCTATATTTATTTTTCAATCTATACCTCAACATACGGTTCTATGAAGCCTTTCTGAAGTCAACATTCAATTTTATGTTATGTGTTTTAATTTTGGGCCTTGGTGAAATTATTTTATTTCAAATATAAAGTATAATTAAAGTGCATATTCTCTTCCACGGGCGAAAGGGCTTTTGGGGCAGCCTGCAGACGGGTTGAATCTTATATAAGTGGCAACTACATTTGCTGAAATTGCTCTTTTTCAGGAATGAGCAGGAAGACAAGCCGCAAGTGGGTTCCAGTGTTAACTCAGCACGAAATCGGCTGGGGCGAATTCCTGACAGTAGTGTTCTCTCATGTTCCCGAGTTTTGCTTGGATCCTCTAGAAAAGCAGCAGGCCACCGTAGGCTACCATCAATAGCTACAGATCCTCTGCGCTCAAAGACCCCCAATGTTTACAGCGATGAAGTCCTTAGGGGGACAAAACTGTGAGGCTTCATTTGTATTCTTCACTTTCATGACCTTAGTGACATATTAAGCTCAAGCATGGGCGTTAGTCAGGGTGTGTTTCACCACCCTGTGGTTGCATCTCAGAAACAAGCACTGAGACCAACCCTCTTTTATTTCTGTTCCCTCCTACACATTTTGAGGGTAGCTGTCAACAGTGGCTGGTGAAACCACAGAAACTAGATTCAGGTAGATAGCTGTGTTGGTCTGATGCAGACAAAAAAAAAAAAAAATGCCCAGTAGCACCTTAGAGACCAACTTTTGAAGAAGTGTGCATGCACACGAAAGCTTATACCTAGAACAAACTTAGTTGGTCTCTAAGGTGCTACTGGACAATATATTTTTTTTATTTCCACAGAAACTAGATTCAGGTCTGTCTGAGAGGCAGCATTCAGGTTGCATAATTCAGCCATTCTTGGCACTGAATTTGAATTTGACTTGATGTAGGTTTTAATTTATTTTTAAGCTTGCAGCCCAGTTGCGTGTGCACTAAAAACTAATGGCCAGATCTTTGAAATGGTTCCATTTGACAATTAAGGGGGAAATAGCATGTACAGTCAATGGGAAACGTGAGCAGTGGTATGACTTTGGCATCAACACATTTTTGGAGAACATCATATTTTAAAGGGATGTGTTCTCTCTCACAAAGAACATAATACTATATCTCTCCAATTAACAGGAATTCTGTTGTTGTTGTTGGAATTGTAGAGTTGGAAAGGAACCCAATGGTCTTCTAGTCCAATCCCCTGCAACGCAGGAATCTCAGCTAAAGCATCCATGACAGATGGCCATCCAACCTCTGCTTAAAAACCTCCAAGGAAGGAGAGTCCACAACCCCCTGAGGGAGACTGTTCCACTGTCAAACAGCTCTTACTGTCAGAAAGTTTTTTTATATGTTGAGTCAGAATCTCCTTTCTAGTAACTTGAAGCCATTGGTTCAAGTCCTACCCTCCAGATCAGGAGAAAACAAGCATGCTCCCTCTTCCATGTGACAGCCCTTAAGATATTTGAAGATGGCTATCATATCTCTTCTCAGTCTCCTCTTTTCCAAGCTAAACATACCCAGCTCCTTCAAGCTCTCTTCGTAAGGCTTGGTCTCCAGACCCTTGATCACCCTTGATAATTAAGAATAGTTCCTGCAGTGACGGAAGGAAGTGAAATACGTATAATCTCATGTATCCTTATTGTTGGCCCACAGATGTACTGCCTTAGATCGCTTGTCCTCTCCACTTCTGCCTACAGCCCGGAACAAGCTGCCACCGATTACATCAGATGCCGTTGAGCAATATCTTTCCGTTCCTGGATCGCAGCTAGGCTTTGTAAGAGAGTGTGTGTGTGTGCCATTCTTTGTTTTATACCATTAGCAATTCAGTTGAGAATTTAATAGTATTGTCATTGGAGGACTTTAAATCCTAGAGAAAATCAAGCAAGTACAATTGTTAGTTGCTGGGCTTGCAAATGATAAAATTAGGTTCCATTCTCCTTCCATCTATGAAGGTTGCTGAGTGGCCTTGTAAAAATCATGCTCTCTCATCCTAACTTACAACTTCTACATGAAATCAGCATGACGTAATAACTTTTAATAGTTTCAGCAAAATGTATTTTTCTGTAACTTTTCAAGGATCTTTATTCAATTTGTTGCTCCACTGACACTTATCCATATTGCTTCATTTGTTGCACATAGTTACTGCATGATAGTTTGTTTTGTGTTTTAACTGCTTCACTTTTGCACCATATGCTTGTTCTTTGTTGGCAACTTAGTTAACAGTGTTATTTAAACAGCTACCCATTTTCCTGCTGGGAAATATCTAGCTTGCATTCCCTGAATTGGAACTACATTGCCAAATATTACAATGTGGTTTAAGCACTATGGATATGAATTGTCAAAGTAAGTCATAGCAGCCTTAGCATAAGTCAAGCAAACAGCTGTTCCAACCTTGGGAATGGTAAACTAAGGCCAGAAAAAAGATGGAATGGTTTACTTTTCAACCTCACCACCGATTGAAAAAATAACAAAAACTGCGGGAAGGAGAAGACCCTTGCTACCTTCTCTGGGGCCAGTCACCCCACTTCTGCTTCCAGAGATAGATGCAGACAGGAGCTGCAGATCCTTCCTAGCCTTTTTAATTCTGCTTGTATCTGTCTCTTCTAATCCATTTGAAACCCAATTGAAAAAGCCTGAGTAAATAGTTTTAGAAGCTCTTTTCTCAGTGTTTTGTGACTAATGGAAAATTAGCTTTTGGGAAGACAAGAAATAATCAGTTGAAAAGCAAAAGCATACTTCTGCTAATAATAATTTACACTTTTTCCCAGTGATGGACTTGCTTCTTTTTCTCAACCCTACCCCAAACATTTTCCAGCATAAAGGAAGGTATCCTCATAGCAGAATTTCCAGCGCAGTACCTGATGGTGCAGAACGACGGCCACTTAGAGAGCGAACTGTCATAATAGATCAGTTTTCAAGACCCAATACTACTCACACATTTCGGGTAGGTATTTGAAAGCTTTTGAGACTCTTCATAAGAAACTGGAATTGAAATGGGGGTAGGGGTGGGAATACCACTCTTTTATTCCCTGTTAAACTGTATTAGATTATTCCTATGTGCTTAGTTGTATGCAGTCTTGCAATTCTGGGAGAAATTATTTCCTGCCTTCCAGATAGCATTCCTTAGAAGTCTTCATATTCTCATGCTTTGTAGCCCAAACCATGCTAACCATGCATAACAGAGTTTTTAGCTGACTCGCGGTTACTCTACACTTTGGGACAACCCTGTTTTACAGGTGCTTAATTTTTTTTTAGAAAAAAAGAAAGGACACCCCCCCAAAAAAACACCCCCCCCCCAGCCTCATAAGAAATGACACCAGATGTTGAGAAGCTGTGGTGTGCATGTGTGTGGAATGAACACCCTGTTTTGTGGTGTTGTGGGTGGGAGAATGATCCAAAGCCAGAATATCCCATTTGCAAAGATTTGAATGTTTGCTCACTGTTTAACCACATTATTGCCTTTAGTGCTGAACAGGAAAGTGGAATTAGTATTGGACATTTTTCAATGCTCCTTGTGGAATAGTTACATCTTCATAGCTCTTTTTCATGTCATGGGCTATATGCATGCTATATCTTTAACAGACATTGGAAGCACATTTCCCCTCAAATAATTCTGGGCTCTCTGGTTTGCTAAGGGTTGTTGGGAATTGTTTCTCGGTGCCGGTATACAACAGGGCTCATAATTCTTTGAGGGAAAGAATGTACTCCAAATGAGCTCTAATAAAGCGTGTATGCAGACATAGTCACTGTTTGCCCTTGACTTGTGGCGGGCGGTGGGGTGGCCGAATGCTATAAAGGGTAAAAATCTGTTTTTCTCTTTCAGTCAGATACACCTCATAAAATATCATTGACTCCTATGGATTTTGCTAATCAGATGTGGACAGGTCATGGGGTATTGATAGGTAAGACCTCTGTTTTATTAAAGAAAAGAAGATTGTAGCACAAGATGCCAATCCCCTCAGAACTGTAATTCTCAGTTTCATCATATTAGCATTTGTGGGAGAATGGGGTAAATTGAGCAATAAGCATTGTATTCTACATCACAAGTTGAGCCCAAAAAACAAATGCTGTAAACCATTTTATACTAGTTTGCCTCGGTATGAAAGAGGTGCAGCAGCAGGCAAAATTTAGAGGAGCAGCAAGGATGGAGAACCTGTGGATGTTGCGTGGCTATTCCCTCCCCCCCACAGGTGGAATAAATGAAGACAGCCGACACAGAGTTTTTGGTTAATGGGCGAATATGGCCACAACTTTATTGATTACAGGAAAGAAAGGTATTGGCTTTAGGCATTGGCCCCTAACCGACTATCCGGTCTAACCGGGAAGGGTTAAACACCAACCGGGGGAGCCACCCAAGATGCGTATCCCTAGGCGCTCCCCGAGGGGTTACCGCTCGGGGGCGCGCTTTAGGCCCTAGCCTCCGTAGGTTTCGGACGAGGCGTCGCCCCTCGGAGTCCTTTAACAAACTACCCTTCAAGCATTGGGGGAGGTGATGGCGTTCCTCCCCCCCAACCTCTTCTGCATGACAGTACCCCGGCCAATGCCTACTGCCAAAAACCGAAGGAGTTGTGACGATTTGCTACGAGGTAGGCGAAAAAACCAAGTGGCTCACTAAACCAGCCAATTAGCCAAATGGAAAAACTCCTACCAGGCCCCTTGCGGCGACCAGCCGAAGCCCGTAGCAAGGTCAGGGGCAAACCTAAAGGGCGGGTGGGTGGGAAACCGCGTCGTCTCCGAAGGGAAAAGGGGCAAGCCAAGGGCTGCCCCGACCTTAAGTGGCCTTACAAAGGCCCGCCCCTGCCGCCAGCCAATTGGCTGGCGCCACAGGGGATGCTAATTGAGGGGAATCCTTGTCCCCTGCGAGGTTGACGCCAGCCTCGCGGGAGCGGGTGTGGGCGGGGTCGTGATCCCGCAACCCCCCCTCCTCCTGACGATCGGAAGGGGCATTGCGTGGCTATTCCCTCCCCCCCACAGGTGGAATAAATGAAGACAGCCGACACAGAGTTTTTGGTTAATGGGCGAATATGGCCACAACTTTATTGATTACAGGAAAGAAAGGTATTGGCTTTAGGCATTGGCCCCTAACCGACTATCCGGTCTAACCGGGAAGGGTTAAACACCAACCGGGGGAGCCACCCGAGATGCGTATCCCTAGGCGCTCCCCGAGGGGTTACCGCTCGGGGGCGCGCTTTAGGCCCTAGCCTCCGTAGGTTTCGGACGAGGCGTCGCCCCTCGGAGTCCTTTAACAAACTACCCTTCAAGCATTGGGGGAGGTGATGGCGTTCCTCCCCCCCAACCTCTTCTGCATGACGTCTCCGAAGGGAAAAGGGGCAACCCAAGGGCTGCCCCGACCTTAAGTGGCCTATCAAAGGCTCGCCCCTGCCGCCAGCCGATTGGCTGGCGCCACAGGGGATGCTAATTGAGGGGAATCCTTGCCCCCTGTGAGGCTGACGCCAGCCTCGCGGGAGCGGGTGTGGGCGGGGTCGTGATCCCGCAACCCCCCCCCCTCCTGACGATCGGAAGGGGCATTGTTGGACTACAACTCCCACAATCCTCATCCATTGGCTATGCTGGCTGGGGGTGAATGAGATTCCAAGGAATAGGAGTTAGTATAAATCCAGTAAAGAAAGGACAGGGAACATGTGGTCCCTCCAGATGTTGTTAGACTCTAATAGCATTTGGAAGGACCCAGTCCCTTCTTTACTGGATTTATACTAATTTCTATTCCTTGGTATAATCCAGGATTTTTGATAAATTGGCCATAGACTTTCAATAAATTGGTCAGTTTTTGCAAAGCAGCTATTCACTTAGTGTTCACTACTGCAGCCTGAGTAAACTCCATTATTCAGTTGGAGCCCCAAGTGAAGATGTTTAGGGTGGCTCTTTTCAAGAGTTTGTAGCTATACTTAATTCATCTAAGACTAAGTCACTGGTTCAGCTGTAGTATTAGCAGAGAGCCAGCAGAGGGCTACCTTTCCACTGGAAAGCACCAATGATAAGCAGCCCCTTTCTCCTGCCACAGAAATTGGTTGTTTCTATTTTAAGATCCCATAAACTCATCATGTGTACGTGTAGCATGACTGTTCATACCAGGTTACAATACCTCCTAGCCCAAGCATATTCTCCAGAACTGTTCTGTTTGTGAAATACACAAGAAATGGAGACTCTTCTTCAGTGTAAAAAGTAAATTAACTGAAAAACAATCCTTTAACTTTGATGATGTAGTGAAAGGTGACAATGCTTGCAGAAAAACACACACTTTTTTTTGCTGTATTGAAGTTCGCCATCAGTTCATGTTGTCTACCTATCTATTAAATGTAAACTAATGTTTTTTTTTCCCACTTGTGCAGACTACTTTTAATAACAAAATATCCCCAGAGGTATTCTACTTCCTGCTGCCCATGATTATCCTTGTAGGGTAGTGAGTTTTGATAAAACCTCTCAAGCAAGGTCTAGGGACAGAGGGAACTCAGTGCACAGGCAGAAATTCTGAGAACCAGAAAGGACACTGGGTAAGATGCTAAGAGACAGAAAGTGGGTAGACATAGGCAGCAGGCTCACTAGAACCTGAATTAAGGTACAGCAGAAGCCTGTGAGAAAGGGCAATGGGGGGGGGGAGTCTGGTGAAGTGGGGGACTTGAGACTGCAAGTGGAAGTAGCTGCATGTTGGCAAGAAGCAGAAACAGTGCTCTGGCTAGGCAGGCAGACTGAGTTGAGCTGCAGGTGATGCTAAATTAGAAAAAGGGTTTTAGTGTTAAAAAATAATAACGAGCATGGTTTTAATGGGATCCACAGCACTCAGGAAGACATGATTTAATCCTTCCATTTGCAGTTGCTCCCCTTCCCAGCATTTGTGCTAATGGGGGCTTTTCCTCTAAAATTAAAAGCAGCATGGGGGGGGCGTTGGGTCATATCAGCATGGGGCTGAAGAAATAAACCTGAATAGTCCCCCTCTGTGTATGTTGTCCTGGTGAAAATCAGGATTGCCCATGCCTGCAATTTAAAAAAACAACCTCTGGTGTGCTTTCTCGTGATGCATTGTGAAGTTTGGCCCCTAGGGTTAGAAAGCTAAGGGGGAAGAGGAGAGAGTTGGCCTGGCTGAAAGATCCAGCACCAATTTGACAGTAGACTGAAATGCAATGATGTGAATGAGGCAGAAACTTGAAGGACTGGGGATTGCAGGAGATGTGGAATCGAGAAAACAAGTGGCTTAGGAAGAAGGGCAGTGCCAACACTAGGGAAATCCCTCTGGCAAGGATCAGGAAGGGTGTGGATCAGGTAGATATCATTAGGAAACTGGAATTCGTCAAGGTGATTGAAGTCAACCTGACTGATGAACTCACCTAGGGTATTACTTGTCAGGCTGGCAAGCTCTTCTTTCTCCCCTTTGCAACACTGGACTTATCCCCAATGAGGGTTAATAGAGAGATTGCTCTTGCTACTACCTGAGGCATTCACAAAGTAAAGGAAGGATTGAACTCTGATTAATAAGAATACACACAGAGGCTTGAGCCAGCAAGACTCTGGGAAGGGTACGTATAGTGTTCTCTCTCTGTGTCTTTTTACCCTCGGCCCAGGTCGTTTTATTCACCAAAGAACTTTTTACAGAGTGTTCATAAGAACCAATCAGATTTCTTCTGAGCATTTCAACAGACCCCACGTGGGGACAAAGTTAGATCCAAGGAAATTCTTTTAACTACAAAGACTACTACTCTGGGCATGCATACATAATCTGAGAGTAAATAAAAGAGGACTAGAGAAACTCTGGAGATCACAAACAGGAGTAAACAGGAGAGGATGAAAGGATGGCAAGGAGATAGGCATCTTTATCACCTTCTGTGAAACTTTTTCCAGGCCCTAAGATCAACATCCTGAGGTTAACATATTGGAAAGGCTACTTCAAAGAAACTTGCCCACTATCTTTATGGCCCAGGATGCCTGCCTGGCTAAGCAACTGGCAGTGTACATGACATGAAGAAAGAGAAATGGAACAGGGATGCAGAGGTGTGGATTGATCAAGAATCATATCAAAATAGTTTAAACCCAGTCAACGCAATGCTTTCATTGCTGACACAGATGGCTTACTCTATATTTGTTATAATTCCTCATAGCAACCCCACCTGATCACTACACTACTACCATGCGCAGGGAAAGAAAGGATGCACCCCCAGAAACAGATGACGGGAAATGAAAACTCGCGCACCTCAATCAAGGACTCGTTATCCCAATGGTCCCTAATAGCAAGTTTGGCTTCTCTGCTCACAAGCCTTATATAAGGTTGCAGTCCCTTCCTACCCCTCCTATGCTCTTGCCCCTAATTTGCACAGGACTGGGTGTCAGTTCAAAACCAAAAGCATATCCCTGCTCTGTCTCAAGTAGTTGATCTGTACTTAACATAATATTGGCTTCAACTTGTGTATTTTCCGATCAGCTTCCTGTGACGTAAGATACTACTACAGTGGTAGCTCGGGTTAAGTACTTAATTCGTTCCGGAGGTCCATTCTTAACCTGAAACTGTTCTTAACCTGAAGCATCACTTTAGATAATGGGGCCTCCTGCTGCCTCTGTGCCACCGCTGCATGATTTCTGTTCTCATTCTGAAGCAAAGTTCTTAACCCGAGGTACTATTTCTGGGTTAACGGAGTCTGTAACCTGAAGCGTCTGTAACCCGAGGTACCACTGTATCCCCATTTTACTGATAGGAAAACAAGGCTAGGAGAGATCATTCATCAAAAGAATTTGAGCATGAACCCTTTTGTTTCAAATGCGCTGTATCCACTTGACCCACAATATTACCTACTAATGTTTTTGCTTGCAGGTTCACAGTTCCATGCCAAATCATTCCAGAGAAATCCACCTGTAGCTAGAAGAAGATTTCAAGTTGCTTCATAACATATAGCAGAAGGCAAAAACAACAACCAACCAACCTGATCTGTACTTTATGGAACTCTGCAATACTCCCAACTATTATGAGAAGGGATGGTGTTCCAGTATTGTAGTTTTGTGCCTTAGTGTTCTGTGTCTCTGCATACAGCCTGCTTGAAAATTGTTTCACCAAAAACTCATTAGCAAGACAGTGGCATATATCTGGAAAACAGAATATGAATTGGTGCCAATTTTTTTCTAAAGGCATAAGTCAAGTTTAAAAGAAAGTGCCTTCCTGGTTCTGTTCTGTTTTTGTTTGTTTGTTTGTTTGTTTGTTTGTGGACCAGGTACAAGTAGAGCTGAGCCAAATTGTCATTAGCTTTCCTTTTCTTTTTCTGTTGCGAACAAGGGAAGCTTTCATAAAGCATCTAAACAAATTGCACAAAATTTAAATAGTTTCCCTGTTTTTCATCAAGGTTCTGGGGCTCAGGGAGAACTGTGTAAAAGCCCCCAGAGGCTGGTCTTTAATTATCTGAGCCAGCCTACAGAACTATGAAGCCTTGGGAGGAAGGGTACTCTATTCACAGAGAAGCATGCTAAGGAATTTGAGCTAGACTTTGCTTCGGTTCTTTTGGTCAGATAAGTTTGGTGGGGGAGTGGGGGCGGTTTGCACAGGCATTAAAACAACTTAGAGCCATTAAAACAAACCTTAGCAGGGCTTTCACACATTTCCTTCTAATGAAATTTTGAGGAAGCAAACACTGCAAAAACCAGGAATTGTTTCCACAGGAATGAAAGTGACACCAAAACAGTTGGAGTTGGTTTTAGCTCAGCTGTAGTAATGCAGTCTATAAACCCTTGAATATTATGATAATAAGATTTAATTCCTGGACTCTTTTTGTTATGGTTCCATAAGAAAAATCTATCCCTTCTCTCTGGTTTAGCTTGGGCAATCTCTAAAATTAATTTTGTAAGTGAGGTAGGCATAAGTTGCTGCAGTTTGGGTTCAAATATTATTTTCTTCATGCACAAATTTAGCTAATGCACATTGATTGAACACCATGAAAAAATAAATTTTGATGCAATCCCATCAAGATCCTTTTTGTGCAAATTGCATCAAGAACCTTTGGTGATATATTACTGTTGCATAGACACAATATATTATTCTAAAATCAATGGAGACTTGAGTACTTGTTTGCATATTTTTGCCCCCCCACACAAAAGCACTTTTTGAGAAACTTAGTTTCATTCTGAAAATAGAAGTCATTGTATATTTCTTGCGCATTACTCCACAGTGTGTCCATTTGAAGCCAGATGTACCCACACCTGTCCATTGACATGGTAGGGCATATATACCAAGAGAGCAATAACTTCTTCCTTCTCCATTCACCGGGGGCATGTAAAGGGATGAAAATGTATGGATAACCTAACCAAGAGGAGGGTTTTCAAATGTGTATCAAGTAGCCACTCCCACCCTGGTGGACAGTAGGATATGGAATTAATATTGATCAGGCATCCCCAACCTGCGGCCCTCCAGATGTTTTGGCCTACAACTCCCATGATCCCTAGCTAACAGGACCAGTGGTCAGGGATGATGGGAATTGTAGTCCAAAACATCTGGAGGGCCGAAGGTTGGGGATGCCTGATCTAGATAGAAAGCAGCATGTTGGGGGCAAACATGAATGCTTCTAGATTGAGAAAAACAAATGGGTTAGTGTGCATGCAGCCTATATCACATTGCATAAAGGTACCTTGATTTCGTCTTGCATCATTTTAATAAGTTCCCACAGAGCCCAGGACTTGCTGATCAGAAGGTTGGTGGTTCAAATCCCCGCGACGGGGTGAGCTCCCGTTGCTCGGTCCCTGCTCCTGCCAACCTAGCAGTTTAAAAGCACATCAAAGTGCTAGTAGATAAATAGGTACCGCTCTGGCGGGAAGGTAAATGGCATTTCCGTGCGCTGCTCTGGTTCACCAGAAGCGGCTTAGTCATGCTGGCCACATGACCCGGAAGTTGTCTGCGGACAAACGGTGGCTCCCTCGGCCCATAGAGCGAGATGAGCGCCGCAACCCCAGAGTTGGTCACGACTGGACCTAATGGTTGGGGTACCTTTACCTTTTTTTATACCCTAATTCACATAGTTAATATGTAAAATAATAAAAAATATGAAAATTGGTAAAGTACATTTATTGAGGTGTAAACTAACTGTGGAAATCAAAATGGAAGAATTGCAAAGTTATTTTTATGTAATGTATCTTTATATCTTTACTTTAATCATACGTTATTTGTTGTTGATTACCATTGTTGCATCTTCCTACCTTCTCTTTGTTATTAATTTGGCAGGTCACCCTGTGAAGGCATAATTAGAGATAATTAGAAGGATAATCACTTATTACCAGTAATTAATACATCAAGCACTGTAAAATAGCTCAGATGGATTTGTTCTCAGAAAGAATTAGCAGCAAAATTACCGTATTTTTCGCTCTATAACACACACCCGACCATAACACACACATAGTTTTTAGAGGAGGAAAATCTGTAGGCATGCCACCCGTAGGCATTCCCTCCATAACACGCACAGACATTTCCCCTTACTTTCTAGGAGGAAAAAAGTGAGTGTTATGGTGCAAAAAATACGGTATATCATAGACCCTCATGGACTTAGCCCACTTGCTGGGCTGCAACTGATATTCTGTTTATTGAGTTTTTCCTTCCTGAACTTCTTTGATGTCACCTGCTAATGTAAAATGAATTGATTTATTTAGTACTTCAGCAACCCTATTAAAAATTTGCTTCATGAGCCAATGAATCTGTGGAAATGTACAGAACCCTTTTTGAGGGCTTGCTATTTTCCTTACAGTAGTGATAACTCTTGCCATTTAGCCAAAAGACTAGGCCCACGCATGGGAAGAAACATTGTTTGTTAAAAATGACTGGCCAACTCACCCACGCAAAGTCTTACGTATATGAAATGCATGTGACTAGATCAGAATGCTTCGTTTTTGAGCCCAGGATTAAAATCCAGATTGCATTCAAACTGTGTTAGTGGTCAAGAAAGCTTTTTATAACAGCTTGAGTCACATGATTGAAGGAAAGATTTTTGAGCAGTGGTTTTGTCCTTTCCTGCTACTCTCTCCAAGGTATGAGTTAGAACTTGTCCCTGTAGCAGATGCTGGTTTAAAATAAATGTTTAACTAAGCATATCAGTCTTGTTCTCCAGCACATTTATTTTAAAAATGTTCTTGAAAACAAGAGCCACTTTGGTCAAATACTTTTATCCAGCTCCTCCAATAAGAAGTGATTTAATTTTTAAATTGGCAGGACATAACAGCAGCTCTGTGAATTGCTTCCATTTCTTTTGGTCTGAGAGGACTGTACTGGGCAATAATTCATTAGCTCTGAAGAGTCTTGTAATTCAGTGCTCCATTGAGTGTCTTGCCAAGTGTGCTTTATGAACTCTCCTTGGCTGGCTATGGGAACAGCCAGAAACTGGGAGGAACTTTAGGTATTGATATCCTTACTGGAAATTTTGAAGGGGGCTGAAGTAACTTCCATTCTGTTCCACCTGCAGCGCATGCTTTTTTCAAATGCTGTACAGTGGCACCTCGGGTTACATACGCTTCAGGTTACATACGCTTCAGGTTACCCAGAAATAGTACCTCGGGTTAAGAACTTTGCTTCAGGATGAGAACAGAAATCGTGCTCTGGTGGCACAGCAGCAGCAGGAGGCCCCATTAGCTTAAGTGGTGCTTCAGGTTAAGAACAGTTTCAGGTTAAGAACTGATATCCAGAATGAATTAAGTACTTAACCCAAGGCACCACTGTATTTGAAGAAAAAATAACAACTCCATTAAACTATGTCAGAGATAGAAAGGCAAGGAAATGGATGAGAAATGTATTTGCAGGATGCGGGGCGGGTATTCAAAACGTATTTGTGGCTGTAAAACTGGAGAAGGCAAAGTTTGCCTATCTGCAGACTGTTTTCTTAACTGAGAAAGAAACTAGAAATGCTGATAAGGCAGCTTTATCTCTAAATTCAGGGAGCAGTCTGGTTGCAGCAGCAATAGCCTGTGACTTGCATGTTAGTCATAAAAGGGTAAAGGGACCCCTGACCATTAGGTCCAGCCGTGGCTGACTCTGGGGTTGCGGCGCTCATCTCGCTTTATTGGCTGAGGGAGTCAGTGTACAGCTTCCGGGTCATGTGGCCAGCATGACTAAGCCACTTCTGGAGAACCAGAGCAGCACACGGAAACGCCGTTTACTTTCCTGCCAGAGCTGTACCTATTTATCTACTTGCACTTTGACGTGCTTTCGAGCTGCTAGGTTGACAGGAGAAGGGACCGAGCAATGGGAGCTCCACCCGTCATGGGGATTTGAACCACCAACCTTCTGATCGGCAAGTCCTAGGCTCTGTGGTTTAACCCACAGCGCCACCCGTGTCCCATATGTCCCATACTTTGCCTTTTTTGGGAGGCTCTTGAAAAATGAGGGAAATATCAAATGCACAAAACAGTGAGATGACCAAGGCAGTGTATTAGAGGGGTTCTGCTGCTACTGTGCACAAGAGCCACTCCAACTCTACTCCTTTTTTTTAATTTTCTGTCTCCTAAAATGCAAGGCAAGCTGTCTTGATAATCCCTGGAATAAAGTTACACCAGGGGCAGCCTTCCAAATGTTATTTGGACTAAACATTGGCCATGCTGGCTAGGGATGATGTAAGTTGTAGTCCTACAGGATCTAGAGGCCAACCATGTGGGATACCCATCCTGGTTATACTTACAAGATCTATAGCTGCTTTTCTCCCTCCCATCGTGTGAACACTTAAAAGGGCTCACAGTTTCCCATCTGTATGCAGAGAAATGTATGCAAGGCATTCACTGCCCTTGATAGTTCTGCTTGGTTGCTTGCATCTTTTCCTGGGTTTTCAGAAGAAGCCCTAGTCAGCAGAAGTATGGAAGAAAAGCACCTCATTCACCTTGAAGTTCAGCTGGGAAAAATCAGGAGTCATCTTATTGTTGATAGGATGTCTTGGCTGTCATGAATCATCGGTCTTTCTTCTCTCTCCCCACCCCCATTGATAAAGACTGTCACAACTGAAGATGAAAAGTTCTGCCAACTGCACTAATGCCATGATCTACAACAATAAACCACAGAAAAATTCAGATTTGTCCCCATTGTTACAGGACTAATTATCTGTTAATATCCAATGTCATATGTGCTGGTGTCCATTATGAGTTTGTGAAATTTAATTCCATAGTTTAACTTGGTCATTTTTGGAGTTTTGTTTGTTTGTCCTGAACCCACTACTAATTAATTTCACCAGCTGATCCCAAGTACCAGTGTTATTGGGGAAGAAGGAGTGGGACAGAATAATTTATCCCACCTTGTTCAGTCAATGGAGCATATCAGGCTTTTTTTTTTTTTTTTTTTGGTGAAGCAATGACTCTTCATGCACTGAGCACATCATACATTTTATGTCTGTATACCTTTCATATAGGAGAGACCAGAGTTTGGACGGCACAAGTGTTCTGTGTGCTTTATGTGGAAATTGGACAAGCTAAACTGCCAGAGCTTACCAACCTTTTTTTTTTTTTTGACAAGTGGGATTTCAAATGCTCTGATAGCTGGGGGAAGACAGTCAGAAAATGGCTGCCATGGGTTGCATGGCATAACACAAAAGGTGAGATAGTACAGTTATTACTAGTTCTCTGACCGACCCAACCAAAAACCTCAGGTTTACCGTGGCAAGTCAGCTATAAGTTGCTGTTTCTGATCTTGGAGAGCCAGCTGTTTAAAGCACAAGAACTCTGTTTTCCCCAATGTCAATTCTCAACTGAAGCCTAGGCTGCTAGCCTGTACCCACTTAGCTGAGAATAAACCCCATTAAACACAAAGAGACTTCTGAAGTAGACATGTATACCACAGTTCTGTAGGATAACTATATGGTGAATTCTTAATGAGTGCATGAACATCGGCTGCTGCACAACAGGAGACGTACCTAAGCCTTTGCACTTTACACATTGTAGGAATGAAAATCACGGGAGACGAGTAGTAGGTGTCATGTGAGAGGCGTCTGTCCGGGGCAAGCCCCGGGAACTCTCTTTTATTGATTATTACAAACATTGCCACAGGTGTGCTTGTGGCTGATTGGTTGATACAAACACCAAGCAACTGTTGATACAAACACAAAGCAACTTGTTGCTGATTGGTTAACATAAGTACAAGGCGGGAATTACATATGAACATTAATCACCAATAGATTAAAGGTTGGGAAACGGGCCTGGAACTTAGACAGGAATGAAACCTCCTAATTAAATTATAACTAAAGATTGATATAGCATGACTAAAACAATTACTAATGATTGATCATAACATGAAAGAATATAACAATCGAGTTCCATAGATGTGGTCAGCTATGCATTGAGAACAGGACATCATGAACTTAAAATGAGCTGAGCGAGGAGGGAATGTCTTGGTGTTTGGAACAGGATCGTACAGTGTGTGCAGAAGCAGAGAAAAGCTTATGAGTGAGACTTCCCAGAATGCCAGAGAAAAGAAGCAAGAAGCAAGACTTCCCATAATGCCGCAGTTATGTGCAGGAACAGAATTTCCCTTCAACACATTTCACATTTGTCATTCTGGCACTTGCTGTGTAATAGTGCTTGCAAAGGTTATTGCAGAAAATACCGTATTTTTTGCTCTATAATACGCACTTTTTCCCCTCCAAAAATTAAGGGGGAATGTGTGTGCGTCTAATGGAGCGTATGCAGGCTCCATGGCTTCAGCGAAAGCAACATGAAGCCTCTAAAGTGCAGCGGGAGCACTCCCTCCACGCTCTGGAGGCTTCGCGTTGCTTTTGCTGAAGCCAGGAGAGCCAGAGGGATCAGTGTGCACCGATCCCTCTTGCCCTCCTGGCTTCGCTTCACTGGAGAGGCGCTGCACAGCTTTCCCTCTCTGCACAGCACCCCTTCAGCAAAGCGGCTCCGTTTCTCCTGTCGCTTGCTAAAGGGGTTCTGCGCAGAGAGGGAGAGAATTTTTTTTCTTGTTCTCCCCCTCTAAAACAAGGTGCGTCCTATGGTCAGGTGCGTCCTATAGAGTGAAAAATACGGCAACTTCTATGTCATCTCAGATGAACCAACCACAAGAACAATTCATTCTGGTTGCCAGAAAGGAAGGAAGGACAAACTACAGAAATAATAAGGAAATAATTATTTACTAAAATAATTTTAGAAAATAAGAGAGCAGCAGCAGAAAAAGTGCACTCAAGGGGAGCAGAAAGCAACCGATGGAACATGATATGCTGGTGATCGTCAAGCACAGATAAAGAGATACCAATTGCAACTAGTTGGAATGAGCGTGCTGCTGCTAAAATAGACCATGACATACTTAAAAAACAAACAAATAAAAATGTAAAGCCAAATGATTTGCAATATGGATAAGAGACTGGGTTTTAAATGAAATATTAAAATGTTTAAGGTATGCTTACGCTGCTTTTGAAAAAGAAGATCCTGTGAGTAATAGCTAACTTTTTAATTAGAAAAGGATCTAGGCTGCTACTTAGCTAATACAAATATTGAGTATTTATCTTGGATTATGGCAAATTAAGGCCAAACCAGGTATGTTAGAAATGTATTACGATGTTGAGCATGCCTCTTCAATTAGTTTTTCTGTTTAGTTTGGAGTTGCATAACTGAAGCATTTCTAAATAGTTATTTGGAGAGTTGTCCTTAATCTCCTTCTATTTTACTTCTGGAGTATTAGAAATTGTTGGGACACAATAAAGAAAGAAAGGTTTGCATAGTTTGCGTAGCTTCTGTACTATCTCCTTCTAAGGAAATTAAAAAATGTCCATTTTTCTATACATTTGATTTGAAACAATACTTATTTTCTCGTAAGCTTATACATTGTAGCTACATCTCACCCCCAAAAGATATTCAGACAAGGGTGGAGGGGTTCCTCCCATAGGTTGAGATGCACATTCTAGCTGCAGTTAATACAGATGTAGAAGGGACTATTTTATTATCTACATTTCCTTCCAATTACTTTAAAAGAAGATTTAACTGATTATTTTAGGAATTTCATAACCAGTAATTTGTTTACTATTATCAAAAACATGACTGCATAAACATTTTGTGGCATTTCAAAAATATTTGGTATCTTCAAATGTTTAACAGGGTAAGTAGATTGAACATTTTTTGGTCTCCTGCCTCCCACTCTTGGACCAAAGACCCGAGTTCTCGGCTTGGGAAATTCCCCAAGTTTATTTTATAATTCAGAATGTGATTATTTCATCAGTTCAAGGTACAGGTTACAAAGTTCAACTGGTACATTGGCAGAGACTAGAATACATAGACAGGCATAACGTGTCCCCAAATTTGATATGCCTTGCCTGCTCTACTTTTACGGGTGCAGAGCAGGGTCCATTGTTCATAGAATTGTAGAGCTGGAGGAAACACAGAGGATCAGGGCTTTTTTTTTTTTAAGGATGGAACATGCCAGAACTGAGTTCCAGCACCTCTCAGGTTGGTGCCATTGCCTTTATAAGAGAACAAGGGAGGCATTAATTGTGAGCTCCAGCACCTCTTTTTCTACAGCCGAGAATCATCTAATCCAGCCTCTGCAATGACAGCTCCGGCCCTGCCCTAGATGGTGTCACAGCACGCATGCCACACGGCAGCAGAAACTGGGGGTGATACAATCTTTATAGCTATGTTAATTTTAACACACACACAGGCAGAGAGAAACTTGCCCTTGATTGAGGCCTAAACATATATACTGGTACCTCAGGTTACATACGCTTCAGGTTGCACACTCCGCTAACCCAGAAATAGTGCTTCAGGTTAAGAACTTTGCTTCAGGATGAGAACAGAAATCGTGCTCCGGCAGCGGGAGGCCCCATTAGCTAAAGTGGTGCTTCAGGTTAAGAACAGTTTCAGGTTAAGGACGGACCTCCGCCTCCGGAACAAATTAAGTACTTAACCCGAGGTACCACTGTAGTTCGAACTTACTGATACATTGTTGTTCAGCAAGTTCACACCACAGATTTTTTCCTGGGAGTTATCTTTTTGTAGAATGTGGCTTTCATGTAGGAAACAGAGTGTACTGAAAAACAGGAACATTCAAACACTGGTTTCTGAATGCTACCATTTTTGACATGTTTTCTGTGCATTTATTATTTTTGCATAGAGACTGATGTTTGCTTGGCAGATGTTGTTTTTGAGGATGAGCAGGTGAAACAATTCCTGAAAGTGTGGCTTCATTTGTGTGCTTGCATGACGGAGCTAGCATCTGATTCCTGGTGCAGGAATTAATCACCAGGTTTATATTGAAATCTCAACAATCTGGATGTGCAGCTGTTTTAAATTAGTGGACTGTGTGTGAGGACAAATTTATCACCTGAGTCCCATGCCAGGGTGTATACTTGTCTAGGATTAACGATATATAACCTTGTGACCTCCAAATATTTTGGATTCCAACTCCCATCATTTCTGACCCAATGTTGGGCACGTTGGGTGGGGTTAATGGGAGTTGTGGTTCAAAACAGCCAGGTTGGGGGAGGCTGTGCTAGGCTGTGTGTGGGTATCAGTCTGTAGTCAGCTGCACCTATCAGTTTGGCTTTGTTGATCTCTTTCATTACTTCACTGGCTGGTTTGAAGAACGCATACAACAAATAGTTTAGGCTCCTGTCCAAAGAATAAGGGCAAATGCAACTGCATCATAGGACTTAGCCATTCTGTTTTGTGTTATGGGTGGTCACTGGAGCTGTGGAGTTGTGCACACTGTTTTCCAGTATAAGATGGTGATTAAGAGGTCATTGTGTGGTTGCACAGTAGTATCCAGAAAGTGAACCAGACACTTAGACTGATCTAGGTGCAAGCAGTCAAGTCCTAGTGGAATTTCTCAAGACCCTCCTACATATATGCAGTGTACAAAAACACACCTTAGTGGGTCAAGGAAAGGACTGGAATGCTGGATCTAAAACATTTAAGCTGGAAGGAAGCATTTAACTAATGAAAAGTTGATGAAACCTCAACAGGTTGCATTCAGCAGAAGTCAGCAGAAGAAGGGCCATCCAGGAAGCTTGTAGGTTTCTCTCTCTGTCTGCTCTTTCTCATGCAGATAAAGCAAACTGACCTACAACCTGACATCTCCAGCTGTTGGGCTGCATAATCTCAATATTTACTATGTAACGCACTGGCTTTTACAGGTCACTGATAGTGATTTGACAAACTTTGCTTGCTTGCTCAGGTTTCTTCCCTGGGTGTTTCCAGTGCATCCACTTCTAACACAGGGATTGCCAAAGTTTGGGTGTCCAGGGAAGAACCGGTCCGCCAATGGGGTGGGGTGAAGCATCTGTCTCAAGTAGCAGAAGCACAAGATGTGGTCCGTCCCCCCGCTTCTGCTGCCTTGCAGAGTATTCTACCCTCTCACCAAGGGTGGACAGAGAAGATGAGTAGGGACACCTTAAGGAATACCCTGGCTCTTGCCAAGATCGGTGAGATCTGGGGCATTCTTGCACACAGTGTTTCTATTCATCTTCCCATGGGCGGGCAAGACAAGAAGAACTGCATGCAATTTGGCAAGAGCCAGGGCATTCCAGTGATGGTGGCAGTGTGGTGGCATGGCAACAGTGGAAGTTGGTAAGGAGCAGGAAGTCATACCGTAATTCCTGTTTCTCCACCTAAGGCCCACCCCTGCTTTGGATAAAGGTGTGGCAGTATCCAATCAACAAGACATTGTGCTGAGTATAATTAATACTAATCCTTTCACTGTAATGCTGGTTGGTCAATATTTTTACTTCAATCTTAATTGTTGAGAAACTGAGATAAAGATCATAAACAATCCATTAAATGGATTCCACAGCATGATGTGTGTAACCAAGATTTCCTGGCACTGGGCAGGACTCTACTCCAATCCCCAGACTCTCTCGCCACTTTTGACCCAGCTAGCTCCACCCATTGGCTGGTCAGCTCCTCAACTACCATAGGAATGGTAGGCTCTGGAGGTGATGTGGCAATGGGCACTGCTGGTTCTCTCTTCCCCTCTGGGATGCGTGGGAGTGCTGGGATGGGTTCCTCATCTGAGTCACTGCCCAGTCTGCCTCTACTCCCCACCTTGGAGTTGTTGTCCTCTTCTGACCACGCATGCCACTCCTGCGCTGTCCTAGTTAGCGCCACAGCACCCATGACACATAGCAGCTGAAAATGAGGCTAATACCATCTTATGGCTACCCAATGTAACTTTTAATACATGGAGAGGGAGAGAGAAGGATTCAATGGGTTCAGAAGCATGGATGTATCCAAGAGTTCCTGGCACTGGGCACACTCTGCTGGCTTTTTGGATCTAGGGTGAAGGTTACAATCTGTCCCAGCTGTTTACACAGCAGTGTTTTAAGCCCCATGAAACCTTTGGACAGATGAGATTTCTTAACTATGATCATAACAACATTGCCATGTTTTCTTTCACAAAGGTCAAGTTCTGACCAGTTATATGTTTTGTTGAATACCAAGGCACTGTGAAATGTCATAAGAGACAGCAGACTAGCAGACAGCACTCATATGCTAATGAATTATTTTAATCACTCTTGAGGCCTCAAGAATTTCCAGTAAAGTGGTACCTTGGGTTAAGAACTTAATTCGTTCTGGAGGTGAGGACCGTTCTTAGCCTGAAACTGTTCTTAACCTGAGATACCACTTTAGTTAATGGGGCCCCTCGCTGCCGCCACACAATTTCTGTTTTCATCCTGAAGCAAAGTTCTTAACCTGAGGTACTATTTCTGGGTTAGTGGAGTCTGTAACCTAAAGTGTCTGTAACCTTAAGCGTCTGTAACGCAAGGTACCACTGTATAAAGAGATGCACACTCTTCATTCCCTCCCACCCAATCCTGCCACTGCAAATCCTCCTAAATATTGTCAAGCTTTATTATCCTGGAGGGGTGTGTAACCCCTCCAGTTCAGAGACCTGATATAGCCCCCCTTAAGCAAATTTTCTGGACTCCCACTGCTTTTTGTAGCAGCAGCAAAAGGATAATACTTTGGTGATGATGCACACTCCAGCACCCTGATGGGAATACAGATCACCTCCTCCCTGGTCATCAGATCAATCATGTGATGAGCAGAGGAATGATCCCCCCCTCCCCTGGTGCTGTCCACAGAAGAGAAAGCTGCTTACTTCTGTTTCTGTCCCCACTCTCTCTGTGGGTGGCATGCAGCCCTTGAAGGCTGGGGCCAAGTGTGAATGTGCCCATTGGCAAAAGCAAGGTTAGCAACCCCTTCACTTAGGAAGTCAGAGAATGCCAGAAATAATTAATGAGAGGCTGCCTAATTTCCTTTTTGTGGTGGTTTTTTATTATTGTCTAGTTGTTTAGTCGTGTCTGCCATCCAGGTTGGTGGTCAGCCATGGTTGCTGCGGGAGCCAATTCTGCATGGGTGGGGAAATGTTTTCCTTCGCTGGTCCTAAATCCTCCCAACATGCAGCTTCGTTGGGTGTCCACGAGTTCTAGTGTTATATGAAAGAGGAAGGAAAACTTCTCTCTCGATCCATTTCCTCAGGCCTGGCGTGACTTCAGAGCTCCCCCAGGTCGCCTCTTGCTCGCGTTTTCGCTTGGCTACTGAGCACCAAGGCTGCCACCCTTCTCCACCCCCGTGACTCTCTTCCTCCCCGCCCCCGCCTGCACTCTTTGACTAGAGGCGGAGGTCACCCCGCTCTGCTTCTCCCTCCCGTGACCTCCTTCTTCCCTCTCGCAGTCCTGCCCCTCGCCGGCTCCGCCTCCTCCTCTCGCCCCGGGGCTTCTTTTCTCAGCAAAACGTTCCGCTTCCCGGAGCAGAGCGACGCTGTCCGCGCTGGGCGACGATGGGCTTTTGGGCGATGGCTCCGGAGGGCGCGCGGCTCTTCTCCTGGGCTCTCGCTCTGCTCGCCGCGCTCGCCACGCTGCTGGCTGTCTTGCTCGCCCGCTTGGTGCTCGACCAGTACTGGAAATACAAGGAGCTGAAGCCCATCCCGGGGATCAGTCCCTGGTACCCGGTGCTGGGCAACGCGCTGCTCTTTGAACGCGGCGGGGAAGGTAAAAGGCCGGCGGGGAGGCGGGAAGCGGCTGCAAAGCTTGGCAAGAGTTTTCCGAGGGGGGAAACGAAAGTAGCCTCGTTTCTCAAGGTTTGGAAATAAGCGTCTGTCGATCGTGACTTGTATACTAAAAGCGGCGAACAATACACAAGGGAGCGGCGCTTCCTAGGATAGGCACAGGAAAGTAGGCACTGTATCTGTCCTTCTATCTCTTAATTTCATTATGGTGAGATGCCCCACAGTCTTGTTCTTGTTTGAGGTGTGGCTGAGATGCAGCCATCCATCTTTTTACTGCGAATGTGTGAGTTTATGCTTTACCGGAAAAGGCTGGTTTTTACTTTAATATTCTTTAAACTTTTCTCTTGTATTCTGCATTGCACTTGTGAACAGGGGGGCCACCTTGAATAAAATATTGGGAGGGCCCAGGTAAGCCCGGACTCACATAATTGATCAAAAGATAAGGCGTGCACACATCATTCGAATGGCAACCTTTACCCTCTAATAATTTATTGGGGGTATCCTCATAAGTCTCCGGGCTGCTCTTCCAAAACTAGGTAGGGAGGATGAGGATAAGGGGAAAAGTAGAGGGAGTTTCCTCTGCCTGTCATTGGCTCTGACTCCAAATACAGTTAGGGACGCGGGTGGTGTTGTGGGTTAAACCACAGAGCCTAGGACTTGCCGATCAGAAGATCAGCGGTTCGAATCCCCGCGACGGGGTGAGCTCCTGTTGTTCAGTCCCTGCTCCTGCCAACCTAGCAGTTCGCAAGCACGTCAAAGTGCAAGTAGATAAATAGGTACTGCTCTGGCAGGAAGGTAAACGGTGTTTCTGTGCGCTGCTCTGGTTTGCCAGAAGCGGCTTAGTCATGCTGGCCACATGACCCAGAAGCTGTACGCCGCGCCCTTGGCCAATAAAGCAAGATGAACACCGCAACCCCAGAGTTGGTCACAACTGGACGGACCTAATGGTCAGGGGTCTCTTTACCTTTACCTTTACCAACTACAGTTGGGCTCCCCGCCTTCTGCCCCACCAGCCCTAGTGAGAACTAACCTAGTGCACTGACTGTCTCCTAACTGTGTATTGGAACGCAGCTTTCTTAGAGGCCTCTCAGGCATTGTTCTTGAACAGAGAATTCCAACAGGAGAAGAAAGTGCATGGAGTTTGGCCTCACCATCCTGGATCAGAACATCACCAGCACTCCAGACCGCATGCTTGAAGTGGTAGGTGATTTTGTTTGCCTGGGTTCCACCATAACAAGCAACCTCTCCATTGACACTGAGCTGGACAAGGATATTGGCAAGGCAGCTATGGCAACGGCACACCTCTCCCAAAGGTTCCAGGAGAATGTGATGCTAATGTCTAAGACCAATATGAAGGTCTACCAGGCTTGCATGTTGAGCACACTGCTTTGTGGAAGGGAGTCGTAGGCAGCTTACAGCTGCCAGGAGTGATGCCTCAATGCCTTCCACATGCGCTGCATCAGGAATATTTTGGGAGTCACATGGCAGGACAAACAAAGATGTGCTTTCCCAAGCCGACGTTCCCAGCATGTTTGCACTCCTGTCTCTGTTGACTTGGTCATGTCCACAGAATGGAAGATGGCAGGAACCCCAAGAATGTGCTCTACAGGCACCCAGCCCATTGGCAGACCAACTCTGTGTTACAAAGATGTCTACAAACGTGACATGAAGACTGGCAGCATCAACCCCATTGTGTGGGAATCTCTTGTAGATGATTTCAATGTCTGGAGACCGACAGTCAGTGACCAGAGGAGGAATGGTTGCTGGGAGGAGCGCAGAGAGGAGAAATGCCACGGTGCACCTGTAGCAGCAAAACCAGATGCCTTCATCTATCTTGCCTGCAATAAAACATGTCCCTCCTGTACTGGTCTCTACAACCACAGCAGGTGCTGTAATTCTCCAACGGTTTGACTTTACCCCCAAAGGCGCACAGTTCCATTGTCTCCCAAGACAGACAGATGCCAGGAGAGAGAGAAAGTATCATCAACATCCGCCAGTGTACTGGCCCCAATGAAAATGGGGCTGCTGTGTTTGACTTCCCCTCTTATATTTTGGTCTCATTTACTGCACCTCAACATTCTTGCACCTTGGTTTTCCTAAATTGAGTGGATATGTCTTAAAGGACGTTCTCAGTACAGTTACAGATAGGTAGCCGTGTTGGTCTGCCATAGTCAAAAAAAAAAAAAATTCCTTCCAGTAGCACTGGTATCTGAAGAAGTGTGCATGCACATGAAAGCTCATACCAAGAACTAACTTAGTTGGTCTTTAAGGTGCTACTGGAAGGAATTTTTTTTGTTCTCAGTACAGTGAGTTGAATGCATTAAAAATATTCCCTATGGTTAGGAACCTGCATGCCTGAAGCTTTTTTTTTTTTTTTTGAGGAGGTCAGGGATGTTGTGGACAAGGCTGGTGCATAGAAAGGGGCATTGGGAAAGGGAGCTTCAAGCCCCCTATTCATGTTGAGATTCCTTCTTCAAACATAGAACCTGCAAAGGGCTTAGGAGCAAGTTCAACTGAATGCTGTTTTACTTAAAAGTAAGCACTGCAGTTTCCAAAATAGTTACATGAAATCTCCTAGGTGAATCAAAGTGTTTCCAAACAAAGTGTGTTAAGAGCATGTTACATTAAGAGCAGGAAATCAGATACTTTAAGTATCTATCTTGGGAATCAAGTAAATTGGTATGGTTAGAAGTTTTTAGAAGTATTATTATCCAACTCTCAAAAAAGGTGTTCTTTTATACATTCTTTGCCTCCTGAGCAATTCTGCAATGCTGAATATTCTGCCTACCATAGTAGACATATTTTTTTTGACAACTACCAAACTTAGTAATGTGAGCTGCTGCTGTTCTTCTTTGTATAAAAAATGTGGCATTCTTTTGTCACATTTGCCACAATGTATGAATTCTTTTTCCAGCCTTGGAAAATGTCATTTAATTGTTTGGTTGCTGAATCTGAAGAGAACTCACTGAGCCCAGTCTTGATTGTCCGCCAATCCATCATTTTCGCTTTCTCCAGTTTCTTTAATAAGGGCTAGCCTGACTGTGAAGTGCCAATCAAAATCCCCCTCTCCACTTACCCAACCAGAGTGCCAGCTGTTGCTCTTGGGCCTGAAACCTAGTTTTGCAACACCCACATTCTGTGAAATAAATTATCTGCTGTTTGCATAAACAAAAAACATTGATAATGTAAAACACCACACAATGAAGGGGTTTTAGTCTCTGTTTCAACTGAATCAGCTTTAGCAAAATCGTTTACAAGCATGGTTAATACTCCATTATAAGATGGGGACTGTATTTGCAGAGGTGCAGATGTATCTTCTCCTATCATGTCTGGATTAGCCGGCCAGTTATATAGACTTTCATTAGAAGAATATATGACAGGACCTCTTTCCTGGGCTACAACATCTCCTGCCTCATCTATTGCACTCACGTCATTTTAAAGGACTAAGGGTGTCTGTTCTGTTCAGATCTATTACTTCTTGAGCCACCTGCTTTGCTGTTGCTTCTGGGTCCCTTTCTTCAATTACATGGTCACAATGATCAAATATGGGTTATTTTATATGCTGTGCCAGAGTGGGGCCCACTACCCACTAACAATGGGGAGCCTCTTTATATGGAATCACCCATGAAGAGGGGTTATTTATATGGTTAAGATGAGTTGTAAGCAAATGTAAATGTGCTCTTATACTTTCTGATGTTTACCAGAACTGATTGAGCGTGCTACATGAATTTAAACTTGATGGGAGGTTGGAAGGAGTCCCTTGTCTTTTGCAATCTGAATTTAGGAAGAGGGGCCTCCTGCTATGTGGCTGTTGATCTTTGCTTAGAGTAGGTGCTATTCTCATGAGAACAAGTAGCATAGAGGTGGGATATTGAATTTATTATTTTCATACCTGATGCATTTCCTTCCTCCCAACCCAGCTTTCTTTAGACAGTTGATGGATTACACTGCGTTGTTATGGAATACCCCACTACTACAGCTCTGGGTAGGACCACTGCCCTTTATTATCTTATATCATCCAGAAACCGTAGAGGTGAGTCTCTCAATCTTACTCTTTACTACAGGTCTGGAGAACTCCTACCCACCAAAGGGCACATTCCCTTGGGAATAATCTGCCAAGGGGTGCATGCATGCCTGTGGTGGGTGGAGCTGAAGCAGATGGTGAATAGGGCCAAAGTGGGAGCAGAGCCACCTCATTCTCTCCTTTACCATCCATTCACACGCATTGCACAAGCATGTACCTTGGTCTATTCTCGCATACGCTTCTCACTCCATCCTTCTACTCTCTTGTTAATTTGCATTCTCTCTCTCTCTCTCTCTCTCTCTCTCTCTCTCTCTCTCTCTCTGACACACACCCCCTTCCCATTTTCTCTCTTCTCCCCATGGGGCAATTGGACTTAGGAAAACAAGTTTCCCTTAGTCCCCAATTCCCTCCCCCCCCCCAGGTTTGTTTTCCTAGGGTGTATGTGTGTAATTTCACCCCCCCCAAAAAAAAGGGTAGGGGAAGGATGCATGGGGAGCATTAACTCTTTCCGCCACAGCTGCTGTACCTCTCTGAAAATTGCCTTCCACACTGCAATCAGGCTTAGAAAAAATTGTTTGGTATGGATGGGAGCTAGCCCTCCCAGGCCTAATTCCATCATTGGGACAGGATGTGGATCACAGTATGTGATCCTGCTGCATGGTGCTTTTATTCTAGAATAAAATAGGTGCCGGTACTCACCATGAAGTTGTTACAATAAGTGCCATACTTTTTAACAGCAATGACAAAGAGGTGGCAGTGCTGGTTACCCTTGAATAAAGGTAAAGGGACCCTTGACCATTAGGTCCAGTCGTGGCTGACTCTGGGGTTGCAGCGCTCATCTCGCTTTATTGGCCAAGGGAGCCGGCATACTGCTTCCGGGTCATGTGGCCAGTATGACTAAGCTGCTTCTGGCGAACCAGAGCAGCTCATGAAAATGCCATTTACCTTCCCGCCAGAGCGGTACCTATTTATCTACTTGCACTTTGAAGTGCTTTCGAACTGCTAGGTTGGCAGGAGCAGGGACCGAGCAATGGGAATCACGGGGATTCAAACTGCCAACCTTCTGATCAGCAAGACCTAGGCTCTGTGGTTTAACCCACAGCACCACCCGTGTCCCTCTTACCCTTGAATACCTCCTGTAAAAAAAAGAAATCCTGCTGCACCTTTTAAATAAACCACCCCCTCCATAAAGCAGTCTGAATGAGAACTCAGTCAGCTGTCTTTAATTGGAGAAGATAACCTAAAAACTCTGTTTGTCTTCCAAGGCGGGTTTTCTTAGCATGTACCCAAGAAGATAAACGTAACCCAACAGCCATAGCGTTCCCATTCTACCAGGTGCTTTATATACCTCTTCCTCTTTTACTCAGAAATAAGTTCCATTGTTTCTAATGGAGCTTGCTCAGTAGTGGGTATCTGTTTAGGTTCGTCTGCTATCCTATGCACACTTACCTGGGAGAAAGCTTCAATAGACCCTTTGGAACTTCTGAAAAGACTCAGATGCAATTGCATATTAAAGGCACCAGTCCTCTGCATTCTTACCTGGGAGTAAGTCCTGCGGAAGCTGCTAGGACTTAATTCTTAATAAATATAATCAGTGAAGCTGGATCCAATCTTGGATCCTGCTAAATTGGAAGTACTTCTGCAACCCAAGAACAGGAGTGAGATAAATTGCTTATGTAAAGCTTGAGCTGTACAAAGCCTTGAACTTCATTTTGCACTGTCAGCGCGAGGATTGTTTTTAATGTTGATATTCTGTTAATGATCCACTAGTCTGAAAACATCAGCAGAGTGCTGTTATCTTTGTTCAGTTGTTGTTGTTTTAAGTAAATTCTATTATAGTGATATGCATTTTCCAATATATCTGTTTGGATGTATTTTTTTAAAGCAGGTGGAGGCTTTTTTCCTTGGCAGGATTTTGACAATGGCAGCTGCTAAAGGGATTAAAAAGAATTCCACCTGCCAGATTCAAGGAATGACTGGGTGTAAGGTTTCTACCACTTATGCTGGACAAAAGGATTGTCTGTGGGCAGATACGGCTGGACTATTAGAGTGGGATTAAACTAGGCAGGGCAGCCTGGTTTTGATTTCCTGAGAGGAAAATTTAGAATTCTAGAAGCGGCTAAGAGTGTTTTATGGGTGGTGTAAGACAACAGCCCATCCTAGAAGGATTTTATCTGTCTAGCGACAGGTTTAAAGTGTGAAGTTAAGAAGGATCTTAAATACGTCATTACCAATCTGATGTCAGGACCTACCATACCCTCAGGGCATAATCAAGATCTGGAATCTAAAGAGAAAGCAAAGGAGCTGCTAAGACTGCTAAATCAACAGCTGTCACTTTGAACTCAACTAGAATATATTTTAGATAGTGAAGGCAGCATTGGAGGGCAAAGTCAAGAATTTACTTTTTTAATCTCTTCTGTTGGCAGGTTGTATTGAGTAGCTCTAAGCATATTACAAAATCCGATCCTTACAAGTTTCTGCATCCTTGGCTGGGCACAGGGCTTCTAACGAGGTAAGGAAAATGCACCCCTGGAACATGGGTGCACAGTGTACCCCTTTGTTGCAACCCTTGGAACACAGTGTAGCTGGTGTGTCCAATACTGGTTGAGCTGTTAGTCGTCCTCAACACATATATAAGGAATGTGTGAAGGAAGAAATGGGACTGGGGTCATAGGTCACACCCCCAACATTCTAGTTCCTCATGCCCTATTGAATATGTCAAAAGGGCCCCTCCTCGTGCACAGAGGTATTCATTGCAGATGGAAGGCCCCTTTCAGACGCTGTGCTGAAAATGGACTTTGGAGATGGGGCTTCGGCTGCAGTCCTGCTCCATTTTCCTCCTGTTTCGTACCTGTACTAACTCATTTTAACAAAATGGTTTTTTAGTGGGGGGGAATGGCCAGCTGGGGGCAAGGAGGAATAGAGTGAACTGGAGCACTGCGTGCTGCAATGTTTTGTTCTGGGTCCTGCTTGAAGGCATCAATGCATTTTGAGACTTGTTTGTGTAGAGAAAAATAACATTTAAGTTTCTGTTTTGCAGCACTGGGGGCAAATGGCGGTCCCGAAGGAAAATGTTAACACCCACCTTCCATTTCACCATTTTAGAAGATTTCCTTGAAGTGATGAATGAACAAGCCAATATCCTTGTTCAGAAACTTGAAAAGCATGTGGACAAGGAGCCATTTGATTGCTTTTTCTACATCACATTGTGTGCCCTTGATGTAATCTGTGGTAAGTGCTGTGGTTGCTGTCAAAGTGTTGCAATAAATGAGGTTTAAACATCCCTGCTCATTTTCTGGAAGAATTGAGCAGAAGTGTTGTTTTCCAGTGTTAATAGCTTGTTATTCATTTAAATGCGGATTCAGTGATCCATGGTGGAGAACATCAGTGGTTTTGAACCTGTGTGCCATGGCACCCCGGGGTGCCTTGAATGATGGTCAGGGGTACTTCAGGCAACACTGGCCTCCGTCCATCTTTTCTTCGCCTCTGATGCCCTCTCACGTCTCTGTCTCCCAAAGGCTTGTGTGGCTGTTGGTTACAGCAGCCCTGGCTACAAGTTCCCCAGGCAAATGGTGCCTCTGGGGCTGCCCAGGGATGCTTCCCAGGCCCCTGTGGGGCAGTGTGAGAAGGCACCTCTCTTTGGAGTGGGGTGGGGGGCAGCTCAGAGGCCAGGGGCGGCAGCTGCAGGAGAGGAGAGAGAAGGCTGGGGGTTTGAAAAAGCGTGAGAGGCTGTCAGCTCTGCAAGCAAGGGGTCACATAACTGGGCTCCTGAACCCCACAGGGGTGCCACAGAAGGAATGTAGTTGGCCAAGGGAGCCATGGGCTTAAAAAGGTTGGAAAGCTCTGATCCACACTGATAGAGAAGGGAAATAATTCATTGTCAAATTGTAATTAAATTGAATCACTGTTGATTTGTAGTCAGTCTGAATGCAGGTCAGGACTGGGACACAAGAACACATACTATGGGACCAAAAGGGAATCCCAGGAGACAATGACCACAGGTGTAGTATTAGTGCAGTATTACTACAATTTGACCATATGGCTCAGTCCTTTGCATGCCGGGCACACTGGGTTCATATCTTGGCATCCCCAGATGAGTCTAGGAAATACTTCTCTCTGAAACCTGGAAAGTCATTGGAAGTCAGTGTAGACAGCATTGAGCTCAGTGGTGTGACTTGAAGTAAGGTCTTCCTTTTATGTCCTGTTCTTGGTTTGTAGGAACATGATTCTTTGATTGAGTTCTTTCTCTACTGTTCCTAGAAACAGCCATGGGCAAGAACATAGGAGCACAACACAATAAGGATTCTGAGTATGTCCGAGCTGTCTACAGGTAGGTGTCAATGTGATCTCCTTTCTAGAAGCAGGGATGGTGAACCAGTGGCCTGTCAAAAATCAGAGATGCTGGTAGCTGGAGTCGAACAGCATCAGGAAAGCCACAGGTTCCCCATCTCTGCAGCAGAGCCTTGATCCACAAATACTTTTACAGGGGGCTAGATGGAGATGTTTCCCTTCCGCAATGCAGATAGCCTTTAGCTTGAACTTGACTGTCTGCATGATAAATTTCCAAAGGCCTGCTTTGTGTGACCTTCCTCCCTGCCACTTATTGGAGCTGAATTGCACAATTCAGGACCTCTATGTGGGTTGAATGCTCATATAGAAGCTGCATTCACACTGCATCTTTGCAGTGGAGAAGCAGGGCACTGCTGTGGCTGTATGTCCCAAACTGGACTCTGTTTTACATGTGAATTACTTTTCTCTGCATCTCTACATGTCACTCTGATTTGCTCAGCCTACTAGCAAAAAAATTGGGCTCTTTCATGCACTTTATGGTACTTTCCTAGAAATATATCCAGCATTGTTGCTTGTTACCCTAGGATGAGCGATCTGATTCACCGCAGACAGAAGTCCCCCTGGCTCTGGCCTAACCTTCTGTACCTCATGTTCCAAGAAGGGAGAGAACATTACAGTAGCCTAAAGATACTTCACACCTTTACTGATAATGTAAGCTGCTATGTTTTTCCTTACTATTGCCTGTAGTTTGTTTGATTCCCTTCATTCATTAATCCATCTATCACAGTTTAACAGTGCACTGACCCAGCGCATCACTTATTTCAGGGGACAACCGTCGCATTATTTGGCATTGCAGGGAGTGCACACATTGGATTATGCAACCTGAAAAATAAACACCTTTTTTGTTTTGCTATCTAAGGTTATTGCAGAAAAAGCTCGTGAATTAAAAAACCAGGAGCGGCATAAAAGCAATGCTGTCAGCAACGGTGATCAAAGCAAGCGCAAAGTCAGGAGAGCTTTTCTCGATATGCTTCTGAATGCCACCGATGACGATGGGAAGAAGTTGAGCTACCTGGACATTCGAGAGGAAGTGGATACATTCATGTTTGAGGTATAGAATGCCCAGTGCTGGTTTAGGTTGCAGAACTCTACTCATTTACCCAAGAGTAAACCCCATAGAGCTCAATGAACCTTGTATGAGGCTTGCATTGTAAGTGACTTCCAGAACTCAGGAAATCTCCGGTTTGAATCTCTTTCCTAGCTGGATGCTGGCAACTCAGTCTCATTTAGGCCAGTAACTACAGTATGGGGATAATAATTCTGACCACAGGTGGTCATTTCAAACAGAAATGAGGACCTTCAAGCCTGTGGGCCAAAC
Source organism: Podarcis melisellensis (assembly GCF_964234715.1). Taxonomy (NCBI): domain Eukaryota; kingdom Metazoa; phylum Chordata; class Lepidosauria; order Squamata; family Lacertidae; genus Podarcis; species Podarcis melisellensis. The sequence continues at coordinate 50,937,073 of NC_138541.1, forward strand.
CTTGTCCATGCAGACCCCTCTGTCAGGGGTTCATGACACTCTCCAAACAATGCCCCTCACCAGTCCTGTTTTGCACCCTCTTGCAGTATTTTTGTGGCTGCCAGTGTAGTTGGGGCTTGCAAGAGCAATTTTTTTAGCTCCCTCTCCCACTTGTGGAACTCTATCCACTAGGAGTATTTGTTCATGCCTCTTCGACTATTCATCTTTCACCAACCTGGGGAAGACAATTTTGTACAGAGGACTTCCTGTTGATTTGGGTATGGCTGGTTGACTTCTTCATCTCCTCCTACACCCACCCTTCACTGTAAAGTCCCAGGGCAGTTTATATCTAAAAAGGGACAATACAACACATTACAGCAAATAAGCCAACCCCATCCCATGCAACACAATAGATACATATAAACAAACCAGTTTATATGTATACCAGTTGGAATGTAAAGGTAAAGGTAAAGGGACCCCTGACCATTAGGTCCAGTCGTGACTGACTCTCGGGTTGCGGCGCTCATCTCACTTTATTGGCCGAGGGAGCCATGCTTCCGGGTCATGTGGCCAGCATGACTAAGCCGCTTCTGGTGAACCAGAGCAGCACACAAAAACGCTGTTTACCTTTCTGCCGCAGCGGTACCTATTTATCTACTTGCACTTTGACGTGCTTTCGAACTGCTAGGTTGGCAGGAGCAGGGACTGAGCAATGGGAGCTTACCCCGTCACGGGGATTCGAACCACCGACCTTCTGATCGGCAAGTCCTAGGCTCTGTGGTTTAACCCACAGCACCACCCGCGTCCCTTCCAGTTGGAATGTAGGGGGGGGGTCCTAAAGATAATAGCTCATCAGTTGAATGTCCAAGGCAAGAGGTGCATCTTCAGTGGCTACCTCACATGGAAACATCTGATGCACCTCTGCAGAGAGAGAGTTTTGGGGCCATGACAGAGGAGGCTCTGCTATGCTGCTTCTGGGCTTTGTTTTGTTTTCTGGCTTGTAATTATTTTATGTGTTCTGATTGTTTTTTTGAGTGCTAGCTATGTTGAGGACTAATTTTTTAAGTGGAAGGACAGGATATAAATAAAATTAGGTGACACCCTAGAAGTTGCAGTGTATGTGTTGTTGTTGTTGTATTAGCCAATCTGACTGGGTTGCCCCAGCCATTCTAGGCGGCTCCCAACAAAATATTAAAAACACAATAAAACATAGCTAGATAGGAATATCAACCATTCTGAGAAGACCTTTTCAGATATGGGAATGACTTAGGAGTGTCAGTCTGCCTTTGACACATGGGTAGTGACCAGAGCTGGAAGAATCCCTGGCATCTGCTGTTGCCTATACACTTAAATTTTTGAAATATTCATTCTTGTGTATGTGGCTGGTGCCTTAGAAGTTTAGATTTGTGCAAAACCAAAGGTTGTGGGTGCTAGAGGATTTGAAATATTTTGTTCAGGTCCTGGAAAGGGCCAGCAGCTGAGATATCTTTTTTGTGTGTGATAAAACTTTAGACATTTAATTCTTTCTTCCAAGGGTCATGATACTACCGCTGCTGCCATGAATTGGTGCATTTACTTGCTTGGGTGTGATCCAGAAGTCCAAAGAAAAGTTCACCGTGAACTGGATGAAATTTTTGGTGAGTTTTCCTTTCCTCCGGGTGTGAGCCTGGGCAAATGTGGTAAACAGGTGTTTATCTAAGTAAATGCTCATAAATGTCGCAAAATTCCTCTAACACAGAGATGGGGAACCTCTGGGCCACAAGTACAGATCCCAGTTTGGCCCATGAGGCTGTTTTCACCAAACTACACCCACCTGCCCCACACCTGATGTCCTTTGTGACTTTGAGACTGGAGCAGAGGTGGATGTGGTTACAAGAGGACAATTGGCATCTTAAAGGGTGAACGACCACTGGGATTAACTGTCCTAAGGCATTCCAAAGCATGCAAGGGGTTTCTCCATCGGTGGCCATCAGCTGAACAACGTCTGCTGAGGAAGAAAGTCTGGTTGCAAAGGTGATTTGGATCCAAAGCACATTTGCAAGTAGACCTCAAAGGGGATTCCTGCAACTGCCATTGCAGTTGATTGCAGGTTACAGCAAGTCCTTGTGATTTCTGAAAGGTGAGCAGCCCCACCCAAATTGACCCATGGTGAGAAGATTAAGGGTCTGGCCCCCTGGTCGGATCCAGTTCCCCATCCCTGTTCTAAATCAGGTCGGGAAACTATGGTCCTGCAGACTTTCCTAGAACCTTTAACCCTTCCCAGTTCCCTTTAACCTCAGCCAGAAGGCCAATCTCCCCTCCAACTCCAAACATTACACCTTTTAGGTATTGGCGGCAGTGGCTTGGCCTGCACATCAAAGGCTCCCAGATAACATTCTGCAGGTTCAATCTTTGATGCATTGCATCCTGTCACTTCACTAGACAATGATGCTGCACTGCTTTAACTCTCTTAAAAGGGACCACCTAGGAAAGAATTGCAGCTTAAAACAAAAATATGGTTTTTATTTTGCTGGCTAAGGTGAATTACGAATGCTTGGAAGTGCTGTCCCCTAGTGGCCTCAGAGGGTAGCAGAAGAAGAAGAAGAAGAGTTTGCACCAAGGCTTTTTTTCAGCTGAAACTTGGTTCTGCCACCTCTCAGATGGGAAGAAGAAGAGTTTGGATTTGATATCCCACCTTTCACTCCCCTTCAGGAGTCTCAAAGCAGCTAACAATCTCCTTCCCCTTCCTCCCCCACAACAAACACTCTGTGAGGTGAGTGGGGCTGAGAGACTTCAAAGAAGTGTGACTGGCCCAAGGTCACCCAGCAGCTGCATGTGGAGGAGCGGAGACGTGAACCCGGTTCCCCAGATTACGAGGCTACCGCTCTTAACCACTACATCACACTGGCTTTCCTAGCAATGCCTTCTGCTGACAAAAATGCTATTCTGGAGTCAGGAGCCAGACCTCATGCTTTTTTGTGCTGTGGTCTTTGCAGCTCTAGTGTGGTCAGACCTTATGCCAGCGAAAAGGAAGCCCTGATGAGCTGGTTCTAAGCATAAGCACAGAAATGATTTATGGCGGTTTAGTGGGTTAGACCCCACACTGCCTCCTGCTCCACCCTGATTTAAAATAGGTGTCTGAATAACACACGTTTATTCTCAGGGGACTCCGATCGTTATGTTACCATGGACGATTTGAAGCAACTACGGTATCTGGATTGTGTTATTAAAGAAGCTCTTCGCCTCTTTCCTTCTGTTCCATTTTTTGCCCGTACACTGAGTGAGGAATGTTATATAAGTAAGTAATTCAGGTTGGTTAATGCTTTGATGCACTGTGACTATAAGCTTAGTACTATTGGGGGTGGTTCTGGAAGAAGAGACTAACAAATATCTCTTCTCCTTTGGCAGGAGGGTTCAAGGTACCAAAAGGGGTCGATGTCATAATTGTGCCCTATGCACTGCATAGAGACCCTGATGTCTTCCCAGACCCTGAGGAATTCAGACCTGAGCGATTTTTCCCTGAGAACACAGCTGGGAGGCACCCATATGCATATGTACCTTTCTCTGCTGGGCCCAGGAATTGTATTGGTATGTATGAGGATAAAGAAAATCTCTATCTCTTCAGAACCCCAGACCACAGTATGCTTCCATTACTGATCTTTCAAAGGGAGATTTTTGTCATAGTACAGTGGTACCTCAGGTTACAGATGCTTCAGGTTACAGATGCTTCAGGTTACAGATTCCGCTAACCCGGAAGTGGTACCTCGGGTTAAGAACAGTTTCAGGTTAAGAACGGACCTCCAGAATGAATTAAGTTCTTAACCTGATATACCACTGTACTTAGAGCAAGGCCTACAAATGTATTGTTGTTGTCAGGACTGGCCCTAGTTTTAGGCAAGCTGAGGTAATTGCCTCAGGCAGACAGTGCTAGAGGATGGCAAATCGGTGCCCTTTGACCAGCTGTGGTCCTGCTATTGCCCAGTGAGGCCTTCCACCTTCTCCATTGCTCTAGAAAGGAAAAGGGGGCATGAATTTGACCAAACTGCGGGAGGCAGTGGAAGACAGGAGTGCCTGGCATGCTCTGGTCCTTGGGGTCACAAAGAGTCGGACATGACTAAATGACTAAACAACAACAACGAGTCAGTAGCAGAAGTTGTCTAAAGGGGATGATTATCCAACAGCAAAGCTGGAAGATTATGCAATCTACTAAAGCCCCAGCAACACTGCACACCTAAAGCAATATTACACCATCTTAAATGGTGATGGGTTCTCCCGAAGAATCCTGGGAGCTTTACTTTGTTAAGGGGTCTAAGAGTTGTTATGAAACCTCTATTTCCATCAGAGAGCTATAGTTCCAAGTTCCCTAGGCAGAACGACAGATTGTCAAACCACTCTTGAGAACAGTAAGTGACAGAAGTGAATGCACCTGAGTTTAAGTTATATGAATGGAGATTATGTCTATCCATAAGGAAGACCAGTAAGAGCTGTTTGGCAGTGGAATAGACTCCTCACAAGAGGGAGTGGAATCTTCTTCCTTGGAGTTTTGTTTTTTAGCAGAGATTGGATGGCCTTCTGTCATGGATGCTTTAGTTGACATCCCTGCATTGCCGGGGGTTGGACTCGATGACCGTCAGGGTCCCTTCCAACTCTACAATTCTATTATTTTATGATGCTAAACCTCTTCAAGCATTTCACACACTCCTTCCAGTGGTTTTATATACATCGCCCCTCCCCCCATACTACCTTCTTGGTAATTTTGAGTAGACATCTGAATAATAATAGAATAGTGTTTAATAATTCTTAAATGAATTTGACAGCCTGACCTCAGTGTCATGTGGCAATAATAATAATAATAATAATAATAATAATAATAATAATAATAATAATTTTATTTATACCTGGCCCACACTGGGCGGCTTCCAATAGAATATTAAAAATGTGCTAAAACATCATAATAAAATACATATTATTGCTCTAGTTAACTCTATCTTGTCTTCACTTTCCAATGTATAGCGCAGTTGTACCTGGATCTAAAAGTTATTTCTACACTATTAATCCATCCCTTCCAGTTTTTCACTCGTTCCCGCCAGTGGCTGTAAATCCCTCACCATCTGTATAAGTATAGAAAAGTGTTCAATTATTTTTTTATGAACCTGAGAATCTGACCTCAGTGTCACATGGCTCATACTGAATAATAATAAATATGTACAGTATTACAGTGGTACCTCGGGTTAAGAACTTAATTCGTTCTGGAGGTCCGTTCTTAACCTGAAACTCTTCTGAGACACCACTTTAGCTAATGGGGCCTCCTGCTGCCACTGTGCTGCTGCTGTGCAATTTCTCTTCTCATCCTGAAGCAAAGTTCTTAACCTGAGGTACTATTTCTGGGTTAGCGGAGTCTGTAACCTGAAGTGGCTGTAACCTGAGGTACCAATGTATTGCTCTGGTTAATTGTATCTTGTCATTGCTTTCCAACCCCTCTGCAGGTCAGCGCTTTGCACAGATGGAAGAAAAGGCTATTTTAGCCACCATTCTACGGCGCTTTTGTGTTAAAAGTATGCAGCAACGCGATCAACTCGGCCCTGTAGGAGAACTGATTCTTCGTCCAAATAAAGGCATCTGGATTCAGTTGAAAAGGAGATCGTCTTCTAGCTCTTAAAATAAGAAACACTTCATTTGGACTACTTAAGAAGAAACACTTGATTTTCACAGTAGGACATTTCAGACTGCCCAACCCTACTAGGACTTCTTTTTGTTAACCAAAATTGTGCTGTTGCCTTTAAAAAGTTAGCAGCTGCAATCCAGAAGCTGATGCTTGTTCAGTTGATGGGATATTCCAAATGACTTTGTAATTCTTAGGCTTTGCCCTAGGTTGCACTAGCTGATTTTTCTTATCCTAAAGAAAATGAGGAATTTGTTTTATTCTTTAAAACTCCTTTATTCATTATTTATGCACATAAGTAGGGAAATATAGATACTGAAGTATTTTAAGGATGTATGACTATAATAATAAAAAGTATGAATGAAATTACACCTGAGCTCCAGAGCAATCTTTTCTTATTGGCTATCATGGACCAAGATGTGATTAGGACGTCTTAGTACTCAAAGGCTTCACAGAAACATTTAACTAAAGAAGCTCAAGCTTTGACATTAGTGAAAAACTATCAACTTATTTATTTATTGAACAGTGATTATAAGTTATTAATTTTGTCCAAAATATTAAGAACGATTTTACAGGTTCTCAATCATCATAATCAATGTGGATTTCTGCCTAAAAGATAATGCCAGAAATGTGTTTGATATTTTGGAATATCTGAATTTTCATAATGAGAGGCAAGCTGTTTTGGTATTTTTGGATGCAGAGAAAGCCTTTGAAATGGGTATTTTTGTTTTGTTTAGACTATTGCAAGATATGAACTTTGGAGATAACTTTATTAAATGGGTAAAATCGATTTATACTTCCAGATAGTCTAGATAAATGTTAATAGAGACCTGATAAAAACCCTTTGAGACACAGAAGGGGACAAGGCAAGAGTGTCCATTTCCCTTGCTACTTTTCATCCTGGTCTTGGAAGTCTTGCTTAGAGACATTAGATAAGATGAGAGAATTATGGGAGTAAAGATAAGAAAAGAAACTTATAATGATGACTTCATGTAATAATATTAATAATATTCTGTGGCTCCCAACAGAATTAAAAGCACAATAAAACAATAAAAACTTCCCTAAACAAGGCTGCCTTCAGATGTCTTCAGATGTCATGTTAGTTTTGGAAAATCTGCGACAGGGAATGGAAATTCTTATGGTTGAGCTAAATGAATTTGGTATGTTAGCAGGCTTTTAGGTTACTCACCAGAAAATGAAAATATTGACAAGGAACATGTCAACAGAAGATCAGAAGGTTTTGATGAAGAAGAAAGGGTTTCAAATTGGGGGTGGAGTAGGAAATGATCTATAATGAAATTAAGAAAGTCCTTAAGTGGACGTTTCCTAAGAAACCGGAGGCTTTTCTTCTGGGCATGGTTGGCCAAACGGTGTCAAAGAAGGATAGGACATTTTTTATGTATGCTACTACAGCAGCAAGAATTCTTCTGGCAAAGTATTGGAAGATGCAAGAACTACCTACTCTGGAAGAATGGCAGACAAAGGTGACAGACTTTATGGGATTGGCAGAGATGACCGGCAGAATCCGCGACCAGGGGAAAGAGACAGTGGAAGAGGACTGGAAGAAATTTAAAATATATCTTAAAAATTGTTGTAAAATTGAGGAGTGTTAAGATGTCAAGGGGTAAGAACTAGAGAATTACAGCTGTAACTAATAAGTTTAGGGAAAATTAATGGAAGGGAACTAGTAGATAAACTGACTAATGGGTTGCTAAAGAACTGTAAAACAAGGATGCAGCGAAAGGGAGGTATGGGGAAGTCGGAGGAAAGAAGGTGTATGAAAACAACATTATGATTTAAATGTTTTGTATGTATTTGTTTCTTTTTTGTTTTGTTTGTGTGTTTTTATTATGTGTTTAAAAAGTGAATAAAAATTATTTTTAAAAAAAAAACAAATTGGGGTGGAGTAAAATATTTGGGTATTACTATGACAAATATGAATTGTACATTGTTTCAAAATAATTATGTTAAGACATGGACTGAAATAAAAAAAGACAGGTCAAGATGGGAGCTGATAAAATTGTCATTGAGTAGAATCTCAGTGATAAAGATGAATGTTTTGCCTAGAATGAGGTTTTTATTTCAAATTTTTTGACTAATTATTTATCATTTAAACAATGGCAAAAAGTTTTTATCTGTTTTTATGGCAGAGGAAGAAACTACATGTTAAAGTACAGTGGTACCTTGGAAGTCGAACAGAATCTGTTTCAGAAGTCCGTTCGACTTCCAAAACCTTTGGAAACCACGGCGCAGCTTCCGATTGGGTGCAGAAAGTTTGGGAGCCAAAACATTCGAGTCGCAAAGTGTTGTTCAACCAGGGTAGGACTGTATTGCAAGATGCAAAGGAAAGGGAAGGATTAGGCATACCTGACTTGAATTTGTGCTTTGCCGCTTGTTGCTTAGTGTGGATAAAGGATTGGGTGACACTGAAAAATAAGACACACATGGAACTGGGAAGACATGATTTAATGTTTGACTGGCATGGGTATTTTTGGTATGATAAACTTAATGTGGAGCTCAAAAATCACTTCATTAAATGTGCCGTATTAAGAATCTGGAATAGATATGAACCTAGGTTATGTACAAAGACACCTTCATGTATTTCACCACAATAAGCTAATAATAATAATAATAATAATAATAATAATAATAATAATAATAATAATAATAATTTTATTTATATCCTGCCCTCCTCAGCCGAAGCCGGGCTCAGAGTGGCTAACAACAGTAAAAGTAACACAGTTTACATAAAATCACAATCTGTTAATTGCAATACATTCTAAAATCAATTCATTCTAAAATCAATTCAGAATCAAATTAATGGCAACCCTTGGGCTAGAGTTCTATGAGGATTACCAAAGGAGGGGGTCAGACTGTGCCTTGGCCAAAGCCCTGGTGGAACAGCTCTGTCTTGCAGGCCCTGCAGAAAGATATCAAGTCCTGCAGGGCCCTAGTCTCTTGTGACAGAGCGTTCCACCAGATCGGGGCCACAGCCAAAAAAGCCCTGGCTCTGGTTGAGGCCAGCCTAACCTCCCTGTGGCCTGGGACCTCCAAGATATTTTTGTTTGAAGACCGCAAGGTCCTCCGTGGGACATACCAGGAGACGCAGTCCCATAGGTACGAGGGTCCTAGGCCGTATATGGCTTTGAAGGTTAAAACCAGCACCTTAAACCTGATCCTGTACTCCACCGGGAGCCAGTGCAGCTGGTAGAGCCCCAGGTGAATGTGATCCCACAGCGAGGACCCCATAAGGAGTCTCGCCGCGGCATTCTGCACCCGTTGGAGTTTCTGGGTCTCAAGGGCAGCCCCACATAGAGTGAATTACAATAATCAAGTCTGGAGGTGACCGTCACTTGGATCACATTGACTAGGTCAGGGCAAGAGAGGTAAAGAGCCAACTGCTTAGCTTGGCGGAGATGAAAAATGCCGCCTTTGTTATAGCTGCAATCTGCACCTCCATGGAAAGGGAGGTGTCGAAGATTACACCCAAACTCTTAACGGATTGTGCTGGCACTAATTGCGCCCCCGCAAGAGATGGGAGTTGCCCCCCAATCCCATATTGTCCCAACCCAGCCAAAGGACCTCTGTCTTCAAAGGATTTAACTTAAACCGGCTCCCACATAACCATCTAGTCACAGCTTCAAAAAATCTGATCAGTGTGTCTGGGGCCGAGTCAGGATGGTCATCCATCAACAGACAGAGTTGGGTGTCATCAGCATACTGATGGCAACCCAAACCAAAACTCTGGACAAACTGGGCGAGGGGGCGCATAAAGATGTTGAAAAGCCTCGGGGGGAGTATTGCACCCTGCGGCACTCCACACACCAAGGAGTGGCGCGATGACAGTTTCCCCCCAAGCTCCAACCTCTGACCCTGACCAGAGAGAAATGAGTGCAGCCATTAAAGGACTGTGCCCTGGATCTCCATGTCAGCAAGACAGTGGTCCAGGAGTTTGTGATCGACCATGTTGAAGGCTGCTGACAGGACTAAAAGAATCAGCAGCCCCGACCCACCTTGATCCAGCTACCTGCGGAGATCATCTCTTAGGGCGACCAGGGCCGTCTCGGTCCCATGACCAGAGCGGAAGCCGGACTGGAATGGATCGAGAGCCAATATAGAAAAGAGGAGATAGGGAAAGGGTTGACCATGGGTAGGCAAACTAAGGCCCAGGGGCTGGATCCGGCCCAATCGCCTTCTAAATCCGGCCAGCAGATGGTCCGGGAATCAGCGTGTTTTTACATGAATGTGTGCTTTTGTTAAAAAAGCATCTCTGGGGTATTTGTGGAGCACAGGAATCAGTTCATATTCGCCCCCCCCCAAAATATAGTCTGGCCCCCCATAAGGTCTGAGGGACAGTGGACCAGCCCCCTGCTGGAAAAGTTTGCTGACCCTTGGGGTTGACTTATCAAGAGCTATTAGAGTGGAGTCAATAAGACTGTAAAATTAAAACAAGGGAATGGTTAACAATGGAAGGTTATAGATTCCAGTGGTTATCTCATTCACAACTAGCAGAGAGATCAAAGTTGGATGAAAGGGCTAAGATTTACATTGTGCTATGGTATATAGATGATATAGATATAGAGATGATAGAGATGGAGATAGAGATAGATGATATAGACATAGATATAGATATAGATAGATAGATGTATTGACGCTTTCTAACTCAGGTGAATTTATTTAGAATGTACAAAGGTGTTGCAATTATTTGTGGGAAGAATATGAAGGGACATTTTATCATGCCTGGTGGAAGTGTAAAAAAAAAACACCCTAAGAAATATTGGATGCAAATACATACATTGATACAGAAGATTTTAAAAGTTAACATTCAACTGAAACCGGAACTTTTCCTGCTAAGAAGAATGGATATACAATTAGAAAAGGACTATGGAACGTTATTTCAACACATGACCACAGCGGTGAGACTTTTGTATGCACAAAGATGGAATGATTCATCATACACAGCTCCACATCTCACTGCTGTATGAGTGCCTTCCAGAGCTGAGCAATGAACAAGAGTTCCTTGGTCGGAGATGATCCACTGCCACTCCTGCCCTGCCCTAGTTAGTGCAGTAGCACCCATGACACATGGCAGCCGAAACTGGAGATAATACCATCTTCATACCTAACCTAAGTAATTTTTAATATCTGTAGAGACATGGGAGATTAAATGGATTCTGGTGCATGATGGGTGTATCCAATAGTTCCTGGCACTGGGCATACTCTGCTAGCTTTTTGGAGCTAGGGTAAAGGTTACTGTCTATCCCAAATGTTTACATAAGTAGATATTTCTAAGTCACACGACAGTCTTTTAAGCCCTATGAAACCTTTGGACAGATGAGATTTCTGAACTATGAGCATGTTTTCTTTCACTGGACCTGATTCTGTGTGCGGCCGCTGCCTCGGATGTAGAAATTGAATAGCCTTCCCCATCTCTTGATCTTTATGTGAGCAAAAGCTTCATCTGCAATGTTTACTTTTTCCCCTAGCATGAAGATAAAGGCTACCTCCAGACTGTAGCTGCTTTGTGGGAGGCATTCAACTGCATACCACAAATTCAGGTTTGTGCAGTTATGGTAAATGAAGTAAGGAGCTCTGTCACAATGGAGAGTGTTTGTGGGGGTGCAAGGAGAAGCAAGAAAAGTGGATGTGGTTGCTCCACAGATCTGCTTAAGCATTGAGGTAGGGTTCAGAGCTTCTGCAAGATGAAGAGGTCTCCTGGCTGTTAGCCATGTGAAATACAAGAAAGGGCTGTAGCTCAATTCCAATCTGCATTGCATGTGCAACATCCCAGCTTCAATGCCTGTCATCTCCAGATAGTATAAAGATTCCTGCCTGAAACTCTGGTGAGTTGCTGCCAGTAGTGTAGACACTGAGCGGAATGAACCAGTGGTCTGACTCTGAATATTCTACATGTTCTTATGAAAATGAGAGGAACAAGGGCTCACTCCATCTGCTCTGCTGCGACAGGCCAGCTTCTTCAGGCCTCCTCTCCCCCCAACTATCACCTGGGAAGCAGCCATTTCACCAGGCTGCCTCAGTGGGAGAGAGAGGAAGCAGGGTTGATTGCATCCGCTGTACATCCTGCCCATGGGCATAGCCAGGATTTATTGGGGGGGGGCAGGCTTTATGTTAGGGAAGCAGAGGAGAGTTATCTGAAATGCAATTGGTCAGCTGGCTGTGTTTTTATTTATTTACTTTATTTGGGGGGCAACTGCCCTCCTGTCCCCCTGCCTACGCCTATGCTTCTGCCTCTGGTCACAGTGGGCAGCCAGATGGCTGTGGGAAACCTGCAAGCAGGACCCAAAAGCACATGCTGCTCCAGACAATATTCAAAAGCCTCCATCATGGCTAGTAGCCACTGATAACCTTGAATTTGTCTAAGGTAAAGGGACCCCTGACCATTAGGTCCAGTCGTGGCCGACTCTGGGGTTGCGGCGCTCATCTTGCTTTATTGGCCGAGGGAGCCGGCATACAGCTTCTGGGTCATGTGGCCAGCATGACTAAGCTGCATATGGCCAGCATGACTAAGCCGAACCAGAGCAGCACATGGAAACGCCGTTTACCTTCCTGCTGGAGTGGTACCTATTTATCTACTTGCACTTTGATGTGCTTTTGAACTGCTAGGTTGGCAGGAGCAGGGACCGAGCAACGGGAGCTCAGCCCATCGCAGGAATTCGAACCGCCGACCTTCTGAGCAGCAAGCCCTAGGCTCTGTGTTTTAACCCACAGTCCTCCTTTAAAGCCATCCAGGTTGGTGGTCAGCCATGGCTCCTGTTGGAGCCAATTCCACAGTTTAAATTGCGCGCTGTGTGAAATCCTTTCTTTTGCCAGTCCAAAATTCACGAGTTCTCCTGTTATATGAGAGGGGAAGAAAAACTTTTCTCTGTGTCAGGCCTCGCACGAGTCTATACTTCACGTGGCCTTTTCGCTAAGCTAACAAGCCCCCAAGGCAGCCACCTTTCTTCAGAGCGCACTCCGCCCTGTGTGAATGGAAAATGAACCCATCCCGCCGGTTTCTCCTTTGCCGTGACCTCCTTTTCCCTTCTCGCGCTCCTGCCCCTCCCGGGATCCGCCTCCTCTCGCCTTGAGGTTTCTGCTCTGAGCAAAGCGCTTCCCGGATCAGAGCGACGCCGTCCGCGCTGGGCGACGATGGTCCTTTGGGCAATGGCTCCGGAGGGCGCGCGGCTCTTCTCGTGGGCGCTCGCCCTGTTCGCCCTGCTCGCCACGCTGCTGGCCGTCTTGGTCGCCCGCTTGCTGCTCGACCAGTACTGGAAATACATGGAGCTGAAATCCATCCCGGGATTCAGTCCCTGGTACCCGGTGCTGGGCAACGCGCTGCTCTTTGAACGCGATGGGGAAGGTAAAAGGCTGGTGCCAGGTGGCCAGGCGCCCTCTCCCTCCTGCTGCCAAAGGCAAGCGCGCAGAGCGCGCGCGCAGTTTTCCCAGGCGGGTGGCGAGAGAGAGAGGGGGGGGGGCAACCAGTTCCCTTCTCTTGAGATTTGGCAGACGTCACCTGCCCAACGCGACACATCTGGGACAGGCACAAATAGGAGGCGTTGTGAAGCAGCCGCCCTCCGCCTCCCAGACGGATCTTCTCGCTTGCGGTGGTTGTTTTGGGACTTTGCTCTTCGTTTTATCGCCTCATTTCAGCACTGTACAATACAAACATTATTTATTTGTTTAGCGAGAGACGTTGCAGAAGATAAGATAAGTACAATACATTTTTTAACAAAAATATATTCATAGTTAAAATGATGGTCAGAAACAGACATTTTGTCAGATAAGAGTTTGCTCCCCTGAAGAATTTAACTTACCACCCCGGCAAACTAAAACTACCTCTCTAAAGACAAAACTGGCCACTTTTTCAGAGGTGTAGCGGGACCTGTGCCCCCAATAAAAGGTTAATCTAATAATCAATCTCTCACTACCCATCAGTCATGTGAAGCCCCTTTGTATGGAATCACCCATTAAAGGGGCTCATTTATATGGTCAGACTGAGTTCTAAGCAAATCTAAATATACTCTTAGATGGGAATGGTTGAGCATGCTGCATAAATTAAAACTTTACTTGAAAGTGGGAGGCTGAAACCAGCTCCTTGACTGAATTTTGGAAGAGGGGTCTATTGTGGTGTGGCTTTTGATCTTAGTTTAGACTATGCAATAAATTTATTAGAACAAGTAGCCTAGAGGTGGGATCACTGAATTTATCCTGTTCAAACCAGATGCATGTCTTCTCAGCCTTCTTTCGGCAGATGATGAATTACTTTGAAGACTTCCGGAATGTCCCACTGCTACAGCTTTGGGTAGGACCACTGCCCTATGTCATCTTATATCATCCAGACACTATAGAGGTGAGTCTCTCATGCTTAGTTTTCTCTGCAGGGCTGGAGAACTCACCACCACCACCAAAGGCCCCGTTCTCCTGGGTTTAGAATGCCTAGTGGGTGGTGCTGTAGCAGGTGGCGGACAGGGGTAAAGTGTAAGTCAAAAATGTAGGAGGAGCAGAGCCAACGAAAAATATGGGTCGTAGTTTTGAATCAATGTGTGGCGATCAAGAGGTGGGGTCACAGTGGGAGTCATTCCCCTTCCTGCTATTTTGTGTGTGTGGTGCACAGTGCTTTGGTCAATATGATTTCCCATGGTCAGGGCCCTGTAGAGGTCCTTACCATTTTGATGTCAGGATCTGGCATAACTTGGGGCATAATCAAACTCGGGGAAACTAATCAGAAAGCAAATGAGCTGCTACTTACATTGCAAACAGCTTAGGGGGATTTGTGGTCAAGTCTGCTAAAACACTAGCCATCACTTTGAACTCAAATATATTTTAAATATTCTCTCTCTTTGGCAGGTTATTTTGAGTAGCTCTAAGCATATTACTAAATCCCGTCCTTACAAGTTTCTGCATCCTTGGCTAGGCAAAGGACTTTTAACGAGGTAAAGGAAAAAGCACCCCTGGAATGTGGTTGGGCAGTGTACCCTTTTGGAACACAGCATAGGTGGCATGTCCAGTACTGGATGAACAATGAATCTTGTTCACAAGTCTCACCATGTATGTATAATGAATGAGTGAAGGAGGAAGTGGAGATGAAGTCATAGGTAAAGGGACCCCTGACCATTAGGTCCAGTCATGGCTGACTCTGGGGTTGCGGCGCTCATCTTGCTTTATTGGCCAAGGGAGCCGGCATACAGCTTCCAGGTCATGTGGCCAGCATGACTAAGCCGCTTCTGGCGAACCAGAGCAGCGCACAGAAACACTGTTTACCTTCCCGCTGGAAGTATTTATCTACTTGCACTTTGACGTGCTTTCGAACTGCTAGGTTGGCAGGAGCAGGGACCGAGCAATGGCAGCTCACCCCGTCATGGGGATTCGAACCACCGACCTTCTGATTGGCAAATCCTAGGCTCTGTGGTTTAAGCTACAGCGCCACCCGCGTCCCAAGTCAGGCACACCTGAAATCCATCCCACTGCCCACTCTCTACCTGCATGTGTGCTATTGAAAAGAACCATTCCTTGTGTACAGAGGTGTCTATTGTAGATGGGTGGCCCCTTTCAGATACTCAGCCGTGTGTGTGGACTTTGGGTGCAGTCCTGCTCTATTTTCCTCCTGTTCAGTACCTCTGCAACCTCATAAAATGGCCACCTGGGGGCAAGTGGGGGTGGGGATAGGATGGAGTGTCTGGAAAGCTGAACAGGAACACTGCACACTGCAATGTTTTGTTCCAGGTCCTGCCTTAAGGCATTGCATTTTTTGCTTTGAGATTTGTTTGTGTAGAGAAAGATAATGTTTAAGTTTTTCTTCCGCAGCACTGGGGGCAAATGGCGGTCCCGAAGGAAAATGTTAACGCCCACCTTCCATTTCACCATTTTAGAAGATTTCCTCGAGGTGATGAATGAACAAGCCAATATCCTTGTTCAGAAACTTGAAAAGCATGTGGACAAGGAGCCGTTTAATTGCTTTTTCTACATCACATTGTGTGCCCTTGATGTAATCTGTGGTAAGTGCTGCGGTTGCTGTTAAAGTGTTGCAATAAATGAGGTTTAAACATCCCTCTCAATTTCTGGAATAATTTACTTTTTTGTGAGGCCTGAAGAGAAGAGTTGTTTGTCATCTATATTGAGCACATTCCATTTTTTATTTTTTTAAAAATCATAAATTGATAGAATTGGAGAGTTGGAAGATACCCCAACTGTCATCTAGTCCAATCCCCTGCAATGCAGGAATCACAGCTAAAGAATCATTGACAGATGGTCACCCAACCTCCAACGAAGTCCACAACCTTTCATGGATTGCAGGAGCAGGATTCTTTAACTGATTTTTATTTCCTTCGTTCCTAGAAACAACTATGGGCAAGAGGATAGGAGCACAACACAATAAGGATTCGGAGTATGTCAGAGCTGTCTACAGGTAGGTGTCAATGTGATTATTCTAGCACCAGGGACGGGGAACCTGTAGCCTGCCATAGGTCAGAGATGCTGGTGGCCGGAGTCAAACAGCATTAGGAGAGCCACAGGTTCCCCATCTCTGCAGCAGAGCCTTGATCCGCAAATACTTTTGCAGGGGGCTGGATGGAGAAAAAGACTCTTTCCCTCCACAATGCAGATAGCCTTTAGCTTGAACTTGACTGTCTGCATGATAAATTTGCAAAGGCCTGCTTTGCATGATCTTCATCCCCACCCACCTTTTTGGAAGCAGATTGCACAATCGGACCTCTATATGGGCTTATGTAGCTGCCCTGCTCAGTGGAGGAGCTGAGCACTGCCCCAGCTCTATGTCATGAACTGGAAGTCTGATTATCTGTTTCACGTGTCATCCATATTTCTCTGCCTTTCTACACGGCACTCAACTTTGCTCAGCCTAGTAGCAAGAAATCTGGGCTCTTTGCTGTACTTCTCATCGCTTTCCTGGAGATATACCCAGCCTTGTTGCTTGTTACCCTAGGATGAGTGTTCTGATTCAAGAAAGACAGAAGTCTCCTTGGCTCTGGCCTGACTTTCTGTATCATATGTCCAGAGATGGAAGAGAACATTACAGGAACCTGAAGATACTCCACAGCTTTACTGATAATGTAAGCTGCTGAGTTTTCTCTTTTTGCATTATATTTCGTAGACACAGATACTAAAGTGTGTTCTGCTAAGATTCACAATGGTGCCCCCTGCCCCGGACTCCAGAGCCCTGTTCAGGGCTTGTTAGCCTGGGCATGTGTGGGCAAAAGTTTGCAAAGGGACACGTTGGGCCAGCCCCCAACATTGCTGACAGTACCCCCTCCATTCCCAACCTTCGTGTATTTAGAGCCAAGATCTAATGAAGGCTTGCAGGTGTATTTTCCCAAACTCACTTTCAAGACTCCTGGAATTTGGAATCCCACATTCAGGCTACCTAATGGATCTCATGGCTGAGTCAGGATTCAAACTCAAGCCTGAGTCCAACACTAACTACAATGCCTCACTGTCACCATTTTGTTATTGCTGGTACATCAAGTGTGTCTTCATAGCCAGGGACATAGCTAAGTCCAACAAAGATAGCTGATTGTTTTATTTGGCACTGCAGGGACTGCACACATTGGATTATGCAACCTGAGAAATGAAAGGCTTTTTTTGTTTTTATTATCTAAGGTCATTGCAGAAAAAGCTCAAGAACTAAAAAACCAGGAGCAGCATAGAAGCGATGCTGTCAGCAATGGTGAGCAAAGCAGGCGCAAAGTCAGGAGAGCTTTTCTCGATATGCTTCTGAATGCCACTGATGATGATGGGAAGAAGTTGAGCTACCTGGACATCCGAGAAGAAGTGGATACATTCATGTTTGAGGTAGACAATAGTGCTGGAGGAGAGTGGTGGTTAAAGATGCAATCCCATTGAACTGAATGAGCCTTATTTCCAAGTAGACACGTTAGAAGGATCCCATTGTAAGAGTAAGGAAGGTCTACAATGGGTGCCTCAAAGGCAAGACTTCCTGTTGCCTAGAGGGAGGCACTTCCAAAAAGACTCTTGCTTTTCATCAGCTAAGTAATGGGAAGCAGTGGTAGGTTACAAAATAAATTAAAGTGGTATCCTGGAAGCAAAGCTAGGGAAAATCTGTCTCATAGCTAGATAGGTGTGCTAACCATTCTACTAGTCTCAGTCTCAGTCAGTTTTATTGGACATAGCCAAAGGCTGCCGCAATGTACACAGAATTATTTGACAATTAAAAGAAAATATACTGAATTGATAAAAAAGACTTAAAACATTTATATTATTAAAACATTACGTACGCTAAACAGAGCTATAAAAGTGCCCCAATGTACAAATAAAAACATTAAACAATGAAATTCATAAGCTAAAATCATCACATGATCACTAATGTTAAAAACAATATCAATTAATACAGTGTGCAATTTATACTCAGAGTTTGGTGACAAAGATAGAGCATAGTCTGAGGTAGATAGATAGGATCAAATTAATTCATCTCCTTTACAGTTAATGGCTACCTTGGCTATATAATTTGCTCTAATTTTCCTAACAGCAGTTGCAAAAAGTGCTACACGCCAGGTCACATACTTATCTGTGTCTGGGAGGAGATATAAAATCATGTCAAAGGGGTTCTGGCCAGGGGACCCTGTCAGTATAGGTACTAAAAATCTTTTCCTTGCACCATTATATAAAGGACAGTGCAAGATATATTGCATAAGGTCCTCTACTTCAGAACATCCCCTAATGCAAACATGTTCATTTTTTGGTATGCCTCTGTGTCTCCCATCTCTATAAGCAGAGCTTATTGTATTTAGTCGTAGCTCTGTAAAAGCTTTTCGAAGTTGTGCAAAAGTCAGTTCATTAAAATAAGATATGTGTTCATTGGCCTCTCTAAGTTTAAAATACAATGGGGCGCATGTAGAAGTGCACACAGAGTTTAGATTGTTTTTAGTTGCCACTGCCCTTATGGTTCGTTTTAAGATATTTTTCTGGGAATATAAGGGAAGTTCTTTAATCTCAGTCACTGAGAGGTCATATTTGCCCATCAGTTGGGCAGCGTGATGTACCCAGTTTTTAAGGGGTAATCCATTCAAGAGCTCAATCAGGCTTTTTTTGGTAGCCTAGTGTTGTCCATCTGTTGAACTCTAAACCAGTAACAGAGAATTCTTTTATCTATTTGGCTCTCTATGCTCAACATGCGAGTTTCCAACCTGACCATAGCAGATTGCACGTCTTTGGGTAAACCTAAAAGAACTCTTTTAAAAAATAATTCTGTGGGGGTTCCAAACCTGAGACCTTTGAGGTACCCTAAACCTCTGCACCATATAAAATCTGGGCCATTGTTTTTGCTTTATAGACAGATAGAGCTGGGTTGACCAAATTTCCACCTTTACAGGCAGCGAATTTCAGAATAGCTTTTGCTGATTTAAAGGCTTGCAATTTAATATTGGATAGCTATGTATTCCAAGATGCCGTTTCTGAATAAATCAATCCCAGATGTTTAAGCGTATTTACTTGGTTTATGATGTGTTCATCCAGGTGCCAAACATGCTTTTTAGAACGCTTCCCAAATACAATGACCTGCGTCTTATCATAGTTTATAGATAAAGCATTCCTCATGCAATATGAACTTAATTTTGCAAGCAGCCGTCTCAGGCCCACCTGGGTTCTAGATACAAGTACTAGGTCATCAGCATACATTAAAACTGAGAGATTTTGGTTGGGAATTGTGACAGGGGCAAACTGTAGGCCCTCCAGTTCTTTAACCATGTCATTAATATAAAAATTAAACAGGAAAGGTGCCAAAATGCATCCCTGTTTGACTCCAGTAATGGTCTTAATTCTAGTGGTGAGATGGCCAGCCAGATCCACCTTTACTTGTATTGATGTGTCAGTATATAATGTTTTGATGAGAACCATTCTACTAAGACCTTTTCAGATATGGGAGTGACTCAGGAGTGTCAGTTTGCATTTGGCATAGAGGAAGTGACCCGGGCACCTAGTCGTGCCAATGCACTTAAAATTTTGAAGTATTCATTCTTGTGTATGAGGCTGGTGCCTTTGAATTTTGGAATTCAGCTATGAAAAACAGTTGCAGGTGCCAGAGGATTGGAACTACTTTTTTTCAGGCCCTTGAATGGGTCATTAATATAATGGCCCAGAATTTGTTGTTGTTGAGAAAACATTATGTCTCTTTAATTCTTTCTTCCAAGGGTCATGATACCACTGCTGCTGCAATGAACTGGTGTATTTACTTGCTTGCTCGTCATCCAGAAGCCCAAAGAAAAGTTCACCATGAACTGGATGGTGTTTTTGGTGAGTTTCCCTTTCCCATGGGTCTAAACTTGGACAAGTGTGGGATGCAGGTTTATTTCTAGGTAAGTGCTCATAAATATCACATAGCCTTTCTAACACTGAGTTGGGGAACCTCAGGTCCACAAATACAGATCCCAGTTTGGATCTTTGCAGCTCCAATGTGTTCAGACCATGTGCTAGCAGAAAGGAAGACTTGCTGACTTACACCCTAAGCCTAAAGCACAGAAATGAATTAGTGGACCCAAACAGTTCCCAGCTCCATCAACATATAAAATAGTTGTTAGACCATCAAGGTTAAGGATGCATATTTTGCTATTTATAAATAAGTTGTGTTTCTCTAACCGCCTCTTGTTATCTTATCAGGGGACTCGGATCGTAACATCACAATGGACGATTTGAAGCAACTACGGTATCTGGATTGTGCTATTAAAGAAGCTCTTCGCCTTTTCCCTTCTGTT
Organism: Podarcis melisellensis; assembly: GCF_964234715.1. Taxonomy (NCBI): domain Eukaryota; kingdom Metazoa; phylum Chordata; class Lepidosauria; order Squamata; family Lacertidae; genus Podarcis; species Podarcis melisellensis. The sequence continues at coordinate 50,957,413 of NC_138541.1, forward strand.
CCATTTTTTGCCCGTACACTGCTTGAGGAATGTTATATTAGTAAGTAGCCCAAGTGGCTTGATGGCCTGATCCGCTGTGGCTGTCAGCTCAGTGTTGGGTGGCTCTACAAGAAGAAACTTTCATGGCTATCTGTTCTTTGGCAGGAGGATTTCGGATACCAAAAGGGGTTGAGGCCATCATTGTGCCCTATGTACTGCACAGAGACCCTGATGTCTTCCCAGAGCCTGAGGAATTCAGACCTGAGCGATTTTTCCCTGAGAACACAGCTGGGAGACACCCATATGCATATGTGCCTTTTTCTGCTGGGCCTAGGAACTGTATTGGTACGTACAAGAATAAATAAAGAATAAAAAAGAGAGCAAAAAAAGGATTAAAAAGAGTAAAAACATCAACTCTCGGCACCCTTAACGAACCACAGTTCACAGGATTCTTTGAGGAAGCCATGACTGTTAGCAATATTATAGTGTTTTAAATGTATAGTGCAGATGTACCTAGAACTAAATGTTATTTGTACACCATTTATCCATCCCTTCCAGTTTTTCACTCAATCCTACCAGTGGCTGTAAGTCCACCACTATCTGTATATCTATAAAAGTGTTTAAGAATTTAAAAATGAACCTGAGAACCTGACCTCTGTGTCACATGGCTCATACTGAATAATAATAAATATGTATTATCGCTCTGGTTAATTGTATCTTGTCATTGCTTTCCAACCCCTCTGCAGGCCAGCGCTTTGCACAGATGGAAGAAAAGGCCATTTTAGCCACCATTCTACGGCGCTTTCGTGTTGAAAGTACGCAGCAACGCGATCAACTCGGCACTGTAGGAGAACTGATTCTTCGTCCAAATAAAGGCATCTGGATTCAGTTGAAAAACAGATCGTCTTCTGGCTCTTAAAACAAGAAACTTCAGGGAAATTCCTTACCACACCACATTAGGACTTTTTTTTATTGGGTAAAAACTGTTGGTTTTCAGTGCAGGACATTTCAGACTGCCCAATGCTACTAGGACTTCTTTCTTAACCAAACCTGTGTTTTTGCTTTTTAAAAGCCAGCAGCTGCAATCCAAAATCTGATGCTTGTTCAATTGATGGGATATTGCAAATGGCTATGGGATTTGTAGGCTTCAATCTAGGTTGCCACTATATGACTTTTCTTAATCCTAAAAAAAAAAAAAAACAGTGTGTTTTAATTTTAAAAACTCCTGTATTTTGAAATGTATGCACATAAAAAATATTGATAATATATATAATATATTTTAATGATGTATGAATATAATAAAAGACCTTGGAAGTAGAGATTAGACATGAGCACCTCAGCAATCTCAGGGCCGCCTGTCCTGGACCCAGGGCAAATTAGCACCACCTAGTGCATGAAGACAGGAACTATAGTTGCTTCACAGGAACATTTAACAAGTCACCCGCATCACAGAGCTCTCATTGCGCTTTTCTGTGTGAAGGGCTGCATGTGCCATTTTACTTCTGACTTTTATAGGCATCATATGCAAATTCCTATGTGTCATCACAGGCCGCTGATAATGATTTGATGGACTTGATCACTGTGTTTGCTTGATCTGGTTTGGGAAACCAGAGAAATAATCGTGAATAATACCACATTGCAATTTGGGGGAGAAATTTGGAATGGATCTAAATAGAGTGCTTCCTATTTTGGGGCAGAATACAATCCCATCAAATTCAGGTGGTACAATTATCGCTGTTTTGGAGCTATTGCAAAAGAAAACCCCCAGAGATCAGCCTTTTTGCAATAAGAAAATGACAGGAAAATGCACTAGGAAGTCTGGGTTAACTCTTGCTTGCTTGTTGTTGTTTAGCCGTTTAGTCATGTCCGACTCTTCGTGACCCCATGGACCAGAGCATGCCAGGCACTCCTGTCTTCCACTACCACTTGCTTGATACAATTGTTGTATCTCCCCACAACAAATCAGGATGCATTCTCATTTTGTCTCTGAATCTCTTTGTGGACAAATTCAAGATGAATTCTGACTATCTCATCTAATCTCTCTGCAAACAAATCAGGATGAATGCTCACTAAAGAGGTCCTCTGTCATCCAACAATATGTCTACGGGGATTTGAGAAGCCACCTTTTGTCTGCTCTGTGCTTGTTTGCTTTGGATAAAGGAGTGGCAGTATGCAATCAAGAGAAAGTTCTGCAGATTATATTTTTTTAATCCTCTCACTTTAACTGAGGTAAGTCAATATTTTAGGTTTAATTTTAAATGTTGAGAAAGTGAGGTAGAGATTGCAAATCATCCATTAAATGGATTCTAAAACATGGTGTGTGTATCCAAGAGTTCCCAGCACTGAGCACACTCCGCTTGCTTCTTGGAGCTAGGGTGAATATTACAACTTGTCCCAACTGTTCATGTAAGTAGACATTCCTAAATTATGCATTCCTATGAAACCTTTGGACAGATAAGTTTTCCTAAATAAGATCACAATAGCATGGCTGTGTTTTCTTTCACTGGGCCTGATTCTGTGCGTAGCAGTAGCCCGGAACGTGGAAATTCAATAGATGAAGCTTTCCCTATCTCTTGATCTTTGTGTGAGCCAAAGCGTCACCTGTAGTGATTTATTTTTCGGTATGAAGATAAAGGCTACCTCCAGACTGTTGCTATTTTATGGAAAGGATTCAAGTGTGTACCAGAAATTCAGGTTTGTGCAGTTACGTGAATTAAGGAGCTCTTGTCGCAGTGGACTAAAATATCTGTGTGCATGTGGGCGTGGGCGTGCAAGGAGAAGCAATACAAGTGCATGTGGTTGCGCTATATCGCAAATCTTCTGCCTGAGCACCAATGTAGGGTAATGAAGGGATTCAAGGGCTTCTGCAAGATGAAGAGGTCACCTGGCTATCAGCCATGTGAATAATGAGGAAGAGCTGTACCTTAGTGGGAGAGCATCCGCGTTGCATGCATGACACCCCAGGTTCAATGTCCATCATCCCCAGATATGCCTGGGAAATATTCCTGCCTGAAACTCCGGTGAGTTGCTGGCAGTCAGTGTAGACAATATTGACCTAGATGGAACAGTACCCTGACTTGGTGCAAGGTAGTTTTTTTTGACATGTTGTGATGAAAACATGAAGATAAAGCAAGAATTCTTTCTGAAACTCAAGTCCATTCATAGAATCGTGGAGCTGAAAGGGACTCCAAGGGTCATCAAGTGCAACTCCCTGCAATGGAGGAATCTCAGCTAAAGCATTCACCAAGAGAAATCTGTAGGGAAGTGGATGAGCAGATGTATACTTTTCACTGTTTTATTCATACATTTCAGAACCTTTGGACATGGTGCACATTAAGTGAGGCTGCCTGTGGATTTCTTTGTTCCTTGGCTGTCCCAGGCCACAATGCAGAGTTAAAAGCTACTATGGAAACCATGCAGGTCAAGACTTGTCCAGTTCTATACAGTGGTACCTCAGGTTAAGTACTAAATTCGTTCTGGAGGTCTGTACTTAACCTGAAACTGTTCTTAACCTGAAGCACCACTTTAGCTAATGGGGCCTCCTGCTGCTGCCATGCCGCCGGAGCACCATTTCTGTTCTCATCCTGAAGCAAAGTTCTTAACCTGAAGCACTATTTCTGGGTTAGCGGAGTCTGTAACCTGAAGCGTATGTAACCTGAAGCGTATGTAACCTGAAGCATATGTAACCCGAGGTACCACTGTATTTTGTTAACTGTTGAGGCACTGCGAAATGTAGTATAGTAGTAAGCTAAAGACCAACAGATGACACTCATATGCCAAGGCATTACCTTATTGTATCTTATATTCTTCATTCACAAGCGGCCACAATACCGGGTAATTCCCAGAATAAAGAAATGCCAATTTATTTAATCCACCCACCGATTCCTCCAAAATCCTTTCCGGCTTTATTATCTTATATTAGAGTGTCTGCCTCCCTAGTGCAGGGACCTGATACAGCTCCCACTCCCAATTTTTTCTGCTTTTGGTGGCAGCAGTAAAGGACAATACAGTGGACGGTCGGCTGGCAATCCATGCAGGATGAACGTTCGCAACCCGTGTCTGCGTGTCTGCGCACGGGTGGGTTGTGATTCGGAGCTTCTGCGCATGCCCAAAGTGTGATTGAGCCCTTCTGTGCATGCGAGACTGCCGAAACCTGGGAGTAACCCATTCTGGTACTTCCGGGTTTCGGAGGTCCGTAACCTGAAAAAACGCAACCTGAAGCATCTGTAACCTGAGGTATGACTGTACAGTACATTTAAAGAAGACATGGTGCGGTGTGGCGGGTGGGGGAGGCAGGCGAACAGGAGCCCAGCACCCTGGATTAAAGCAGCTGGAGTCCCTGGAATAGGGGACCTGGGGAGGCCCAAACTTAATAGCATCTGATCATGAGAAACAAAACATCTCTCTCCTTTTTCTACTCAATGAAAGTAGAACATTGCTGAAATTTTGGCATTGATACAGAAAGTATTTATAAATTTATAACCTCGAATATTTTTTCTTTTCAAAAATGTTGGCACAAGGCCCAGCCCCCCCCCCCCCGGCAATTATGCTGCTCAGCCTGTATGTAAATCTGGCACTGTCCCTGGTGGTGGTGGTTGTTGTTGTTAATATTTGTATACCGCCATACACCCATACATCTCAGGGTGGTTCGCAACCTGATTATCTGCTGAGCAGAGCCGCCTAGGTTGGTGGTCAGCCTTGGCTCCTGGTGGAGCAATGGCCATAGTTTATAAATTGTGTGCTGTATGAAGTACTTTCTTTCTTTCCTCCAAAATCCTGCATCATTCAGCTTCCCTTGATGTGCTCTAGTGCTGCATAAGAAGAAGAAAAACGTTTTCTCTAGGTCCACTTTCCGCCAGGTCTGGCCCTGGCCTGATTTCATACCCTTTTCTCCTGTTGCTCGCCTTTTCTCTTAAGCTAACAAGCCCCCAGGGCAGACACCATTTTTCCCAAAGAGGGGTTGCTTCATCCCCTTGACAATTTGGCTCCACCTCCCCCAAGTCTTCACTGTTTAAGAGAGATGGAGGCGATGCCTTCGCTCTCCCAGTCCTTCCCCTCCCCGGACTCCGCCTCGCCTTACCTTGGAGCCTCTTCTCCAAGCAACTCGCTTCCCTGGAGCCGAGGGAGGCCATCCCTGCTCGGCTGCTCTCGCCAAGGATGGCTCCGGAGGGCGAACGACTCTTTTCCTGGGCGGCTGCGGCGCTCGCCCTGCTCCTGGCCGTCTGGGTCGCCCGCTTCCTGCTGGACCAGTGTTGGAAATACGTGCAGCTGAAGCCCATCCCGGGGATCAGTCCTTGGTACCCGCTGCTGGGCAACGCGCTGCTCTTTGAACGCGATGCGGAAGGTAAAAGGCAGGCAGGCAGAGAAAGCGCGCACGGAGTTTTCCCAGGCAGCTGGGGCGAAAGAAATCGAATAGGCTACTAGGTTTTGGCAATCTTCACCTGTCCACTGTGACACATTCTGGAAAGGTACAGATAGGAGGCATTGCGAAATAGCCTCCCTGCGCCTCCTCCAAACGCATCTTCTCCCTGGAGGTGGCTGAAATTCTGCCTTTCCATGTACCTTAATTTCAGTAAGGTGAGATGCCCCGTCTCTGCTCGGAAACGCACCTTAACCATTTCCATGTATGCAATATCGGGATGATTTTGATGTAGCGATCCCTCTTTTTTTTTTTTACTGCAGATGTGTGAGTAATTTTTCCTTTAATATTCTCTGAACTACGTACTCTTATATTCCACATTGCACTTTTGAAAGAGCTTTTTCCTCATCCCGCCAGTGCCAGAAAGTCCGGACTCCAGATCAGTTGAGAATATTGATTCCAGGGTGTGATCTTGTGTGTGCAGCATAATTTGGGAAAAAATGGAAATTCATAAATAGGGTCGTAGGTAATTTCTGTATATACCCTGCTTATCTAGAAGCATCATCATCATCATCATCATCCAGATGCTAGATGTCCAGAGTTGGATAACAGAAAGTAGCAAGTTTTCCCCACTGGGAAATGCACATTTTATTTCCTCCTCTTCACAGAATTGTAGATTTGGAAGCGACCCAAGGGCCACCTAGTCCAACACTCCTTTAATGTAAGAATCACAGGTATGATTTATAGATTTACTGTAGCGTGCAATTTACAGTGGCACCTCAGGCTAAGTACTTAATTCGTTCCGGAGGTCCGTACTTAACCTGAAACTGTTCTTAACCTGAAGCACCACTTTAGTTAATGGGGCCTCCCGCTGCTGCTGCTGCGCTGCCGGAGCACGATTTCTCTTCTCATCCTGAAGCAAAGTTCTTAACCTGAAGCACTATTTCTGGGTTAGCGAAGTCTGTAACCTGAAGCGTATGTAACCTGAAGCGTATGTAACCTGAAGCGTATGTAACCTGAGGTACCACTGTATTGCTAAAATCCAGCGCACCTACCCTTATAATTATCATCATCATTATTATCCGTTTATTATCCCATAGGGTAGCAGTGTTATGCTATAGCAGAAAACAAAAATGAAAAAAGTCCCGTGATACATGATTAAAGACTTAGCAGTTTTTTAAAAGGGATACTGTAATATTTGTAGAAAAGATTTCAAAACATTAAAGGAAGGGAATCAATTTATTTATGGGTTTTGTTTCAGGTGCCAAAATGCCTGTAGACATAGCTTGGCTTGCAACAGTGAGCTTGCACACGCTCTTCTGCCGCAGGAATTTAATGAATAATAAAACAAACGCCCTCAACACGGCAAATCGGTAGGGCTTACTTCGGAGTAGACCCATTTAGGTTTCCAGTGTGAGCCCACTAGCACTCTCTCAAGCTCCGCCTCAGACGCCCTCCCTGCCCGGCTTTCTTGCTCTCCTCCCTCGAGCCAACACGTCAGCTTTCCTCCAGCAGCTCGCCTTCACCATCCCTCGCCCGGCTCAGAAAATGAGGCCTCCACGTTAAGCTCTGCCTGGGTTGAGCTGCTCGTCAGAAAGTGTCTCCCCAGGAACCTCTCGGGGTTCCTCCTCCTTGCCTCCCCACCGCGTTTGCAGCCTCTGTTTCGCTGCGCCGCTTTGTCCTCGAGAAAGGAAGCCACCAACTGACATATACTGTACTCGGAGTCGAGAGTGGATTTCATGCTCTTTATTCAGCTCACAGTGGTGAGGAGGAATTGAAGTCCCCCCAGAATGTCTGCTTTATATACATTATTTACACAATGGGCCCTCAGTGTTCCTACTTCCATATGTTATATTCAGAAATCTCTCTTGAATCAGTATATAAAGGGCAGGTTAACAATTACACCTAATAGTGGCCACAGATACAGAATCTGCCTTCATAATAGACCTTGTTATAGCACAGGGGTTGGCAAGGTTTACCTCGCCTGGGCTGGTTCACTCCAGCGGAAATCCCTCCGTGGGCTGGATCATGTGTGTGTGTGAGCGTGTGCGCCTGCTATTTCCAGTGTCTGCATGTGTGCAGATATGATTTCTGGCATCTGCGCATGCGCCAAGGTGATTTCCAGTGCCACAGAAGCGAGTCTTCATACCACGCTACACCGGTTTAGTGCAGCACGTGGGAACTTGCCGAGTCGGCAGCTCAGTTTGGGGGTGGCTTGTGGGCCAGTTAAATGACCCCTGTGGGCCGCTTGTGGCCCATGGGCCTTAGGTTGCCTACCCCTGTTATAGCACCTATTGCAGTTGGCATCACTTGAATAAAAGCTTTTAGTAGGGTAACAGGCTTTGGTTAAATAACTGGCTCTAAAATGCTTGTTTTAGAAAAGAGAAAATTTAGAATTCTTAATTAGCTGCAATTCCTTTCTAGAATCTTACTTAGCTAAGCCAGGGTTTTCCAGGAATTCATGAAATGCAAAGTTTTATGATAGGAATGTATTTGCTTAGGTGAAGATGTTTCTTCTATCATGGCTACATTGACTGACCAGTTAGATAGACTTTCATTAGAAGTATATATAGCAGGACTTCTTTGTGCCTCACCTTCTGTACTTAAATCACTTAGGACCGAGGCTGTCTGTTCAGGACATACCTATTGCTTCTTGATCCATCTGCTTTACAGTTACTTCTGGCTCCCTTTCTCCATTTATATGGTCACAATAATCAAATATGGATTATTTTGTATGCAATGTCATAGTGGGGCACACTACCCATCAATCACACAGTGCCCCTTTGTATGGAATCACCCATAAAAGAGCCTCATTTTATATGGTCAAATTGATTTCTAAGCAAATCTGAATATGCCCTTTGATGGGAATGGCTGAGCATGCTATATAAATTAGAACTTTATGTGAAAGTGGGAGGTTGGAATCAGCTCCTTGTCTCTCGCAATCTGAATTTGGGAAGAGGGTTCTCTTACTGTGTGGCTGTTGATCTTAGCTTAGAGTACGTGAAATGAGAACAAGTAGTGTAGAGGTGGTGTCATTGAATTCCTCAATTTCAAACTGGATGCATGTTTTCCCAGCTTTCTTTCAGCAAATGATAATTTCCATGGAACCCTTCCGGAATGTCCCACTGATGCAACTTTGGATAGGACCACATCCCGTTGTGCTCTTATATCGTCCAGAAACTGTAGAGGTGAGGTTGTCATTCTTAGACTTTACTGCATGGCTGGGGAGCTCCCCTGCAGCACTACCACCCCCCCCCCCCGAGTATAATCTGCCAAACAGTGCATGCCTGGAGAGGATGATGAATAGGACCAGGAGCAAGCTCCATTAGATTCATTGGAACTTATTTCTGTATAGACTCAGAGGGGATTGCAGTCTAAAGACTCCTGGGAATAAGTCCTGTGGAAGCCGCTAGGGCTTAATTTCTAAGAAATATAAAGAAAGGTGCCAGATCAGATTTGCGATCCTTCTGAAAAATATTACTGTAATCCAAGAACATGAGAGAGAGAGAAATAGTTTTTCCAGTGCATGCACTCAAGAAAACCTTGCACTTCATTTTGTAGGATGAGCATGAGGATTATGCTTAATGCAGATATTCTGTCTGAAGATCTTAGCTGAGTGCTATTCATCAACAGTGTGGAGGTGGTGTTTTTCAAAAGCAAATGCCATAATATCTGCTCTGATTTATTTATCTATCTATCTATTTATTTATTTATTTTAAAACTGGGCGAAGTCCCTCCCCCCTTCCTTTGGCAGGATCTTAAATCACTTGCAACTGCCAGTCGCATGGAACAGGTCTAGGGTTGCTGCCACTTATGCTGGACAAAGAGCTTTAAAGCAGATGGTCCTCCAGATGTTTTTGGATCCTCCTCCCTCCATTCCTGACTATAGGCCATGTTGAATGGGGCTGATGGGAGTTGGGGTCAACAAAGTCCAGAAGGCTACAGGTTCTCTCCACTCCCGATTTAAATGATGCAGTGCAGCAAAAGCAAGAGCAACCACATTTGCTCTCCCAGTCCCATCATCTGTCCCCCCCCCCACCTCATTTTCTCTGAAGCACAGCTGACACCCTACCAGCCACAGCAAACAAAGGAGGTAGATTGAAGCAGATGGGCTGAATGGGTGGGAGCAAGAAATATGGCTGCTGTGTTCCTTGGAATTCTAGGCTTTAGCCCTATAATCCACATTCTGGAATACATGAAGAAATAATAAAGAGGGGGTACGTGTGTTGAGAGCCGTTCCTTGAAGATGGGTTCACAGCAGCCCTCATGGGTGGGCGGGCAGATCTCCAGCACTTGCAAGAGTGAGACAGAAGAGAAAATTCCAGCAGGACACCTGTTGAAGTTCCTTCTTCAACACAGCTATTAAAAGTGCTGGAGTTCTGCCATATTTTGCAACTAGCCAACCTACTTACAGACTAGGTTCTCCTGGCAGAAGGAAGGGCCCCCAGGCAGGCTGGAATCAGGCCCCTTTTGCTTAATAGCACAGTCATTAACCTGCTAAAACTAGTCTTACAAATAAAGGTGGACATGGTGATAGGGAAACAGAGTTGACACAGGGAAAGAAGCATCTGACAATCATGTTGGAGACAGATTGTGTTGCTGTCTGCAGCTCCCTATGGAGGCAGGCCTTCCACTTGGAAAATGACACGATGCCCCTGGCTGCCTGTCATGCAGCAGGAGCCAAGAACAGATGCCAAAGGTGGTTTTCAGTGCAACATGCACCTTTCTGAGAACCTCAACTGCTTTTGCAAATATCAAAGAACATTTGAAAGTACATGAGTAATTCCCGGTATACACTAGATGGGGAATGAGCTGAGCCAAGTTCAGGTGACCTGGGATGTCCTTTTGACCTCCACACATTGATTGAGCTTTCAGAACAGATGTGTGCGTGAGCTGTGCACTCACGGGTCCTCACATCCTTACTCTGTAGTCTAAAAAGTAAAAGAATGAAAGCGCAAGTTGTAGAAGGGAGCCCTATGGCGGACAGGCTCTGGGTCTGCCTCCTGGTGACCCAGCAACCAGTGGGAGCTAGTGAGTCCATCAGGCAATCAGGAGAAAGAGTGTGGGATTCAAGTTAGATTCATAGAAAGGCAAAGTCAAGAAGTTACATTTTTCCTTGCTTCTGTTGTCAGGTAGTGTTGAGAAGCTCTAAGCATCTTGCAAAACCCTTTATCTACACGTTTTTGCATCCTTGGCTGGGCACAGGACTCCTAACGAGGTAAACGGACCCAGAACATAAGTGGGAATTGTACCCTTTTGTCCTACCCTTTGGAATACATGTAGCTGGTGTGTTCAGAGCAGGTTGGGTTATCAGTCCTGCCATACATGTACAGTGGTACCTCGGGTTAAGTGCTTAATTCGTTCCGGAGGTTCGTTCTTAACCTGAAACTGTTCTTAGCCTGAAGCACCACTTTAGCTAATGGGGCCTCCTGCTGCTGCTGCGCTGCCTGAGCACGATTTATGTTCTCATCCTGAAGCAAAGTTCTTAACCCGAGGTACTATTTCTGGGTTAGCAGAGTCTGTAACCTGAAGCGTCTGTAACCTGAAGCGTATGTAACCTGAGGTACCACTGTATAATGAATGTGTGAAGGAGGAAGTGGGACTGGGGTTACAGGCCACACCCATGATAGCCCACTGGCCACACAACACCTGCACATGTCCTATTGAGTGTGTGGACATTGGAGGTGGGCTGGTGGGTGTAGCCTTGCTCAATTCTCAAGAAAAGTACTGAAGAGCTGATTGGTGCTGACTTCAGGACCTGCTTTTAGCAGAGGTCAGCTGCTCTCTATGGAGTTCTCCACTGGTTGGGCTTTGAAGGCAGCGTCAAGCAGCTGATTGATACTGACTTTAAGGCTCCTGATGGTTTATTTGCAGCCACATCTCTATCTGTCACACACAGATGGCATCATGTATCCTTGCATAGCTCAGTTGGTTAGAGCACAGTGCTGATAACACCAAGGTCTCAGGTTTGATCCCTATATGGGGCAGCCGCATATTCCTGCATTGCAGGGAGCTGGACTAGATGATACTCAGGGTCTCTTCCAGCTCTACAATTCTATGATTTGATGTGAGGGCAAAAATGAAATGGCCTAATGGGCAAAACTGAAACCTCACCCCTGTATTAACATAAAACTAGTTGGGAGAATCTGCAGTGAGCTGGAAGTTTTCAGCTGCTGGCTGGAGCAGGAAAGAGATAATAGTTTATGAAGAAAAAGCCTTAGGAGGTGACCACTCATTGCCAATCCAGAATTGGCATTGAGATCCATGAGATTTGAAAAGTGGTGTATTGCTTGAACATCACCATACTAATGACCTCAGTCTGCTAGGTTCCGGTTCTTTATGTGCTCAATCATCCTTTTATGTAGCCTAGGGAAGGGGGCACCGGCAGGTTCAGGGAAACCCCAAATTTTCCAGTGCCAAATCTTTATTGCAGGGATGGGGAGACAATGTGGAAAGAACCAGTAAAAAACACATTGGAGACTGAGCATGATCAGTGACTATGGGCTGTTGAATGTTAGAGAAAAAAATGGTCACTTGGAGGTGAGGAAGAAGAGAGTGTCTGGAAACCTGAACAGGAGCACTGCACACTGCAATGTTTTGTTCCGGGTCCTGCTTGAAGGCATTCATGTTTCAGTCTTTGTTTTGCAGCACTGGAGGCAAATGGCGGTCCCGAAGGAAAATGTTAACACCCACCTTCCATTTTACCATCTTAGAAGATTTCCTCGAAGTGATGAATGAACAAGCCAATGTCCTTGTTCAGAAACTTGAAAAGCATGTGGACAAGGAGCCGTTCGATTGCACTTTATACATTACTCTGTGTGCCCTTGATGTAATTTGTGGTAAGTGCAGTTGCTGCTGTCAAAGTGTTGCAGTAAATGAGGTTTAAACATCCCTGCTCATTTGTTGGACGAATGGACATTTTTGTGAGATCTGACCAGAAGAGTTGTTCTTCTTGTAACAATTTATCTAAATTAGACACATGCCATTTAAAAAATAACGTAAATGGCTTGTTGTTCATTTAAATTCTGTCAACATCGATGGGCCCTCTGCTCCGATTATGTCCCATTCTTGGTTTCTAGGAGAATGATTCTTTGTTTGATTTCTCTCTCTCTTCGGTTCCTAGAAACAGCTATGGGCAAGAACATAGGAGCACAACATAATAAGGATTCCGAATATGTCCAAGCTGTCTACAGGTAGTTTTTAGTGGGATGACGCATTCCAGCAGCAAGGATTTGGAACCTGTGGCCTGTCAATGGTCAGGGATGCTGATAGTTGGGGTCTCAATAGCATCTGGAGGGCCACAGGTTTCCATCTTTGAAGCAGAGCCTTGATCTGCAGTGTTTTATTGGGGGGTTACATGGGAAAAAGGCCCCTTTCCCTTCTACCATGCAGATATAATATTAATATTAATATGGTGGTACCTCGGGTTACAGACGCTTTGGGTTACAAACTCCGCTAACCAGGAAGTGGTTGCTCTAGGTTAAGAACTTTGCCCCAGGATAAGAATGGAAATCATAGGCCAGCGGCACAGCAGCAGCAGGAGGCCCCATTAGTGAAAGCACGCCTCAGGTTAAGAACCGTTTCAGGTTAAGAACGGACCTCTGGAACCAATTAAGTTCTTAACCTGAGGTACCACTGTAACAACAACAACAATTTATTTATACCCTGCCCATCTGGCTGGGTTTCCCCAGCCACTCTGGGTGGCTCCCAACAGAATAATAATAATAATAATAATAATAATAATAATAATAATAAGCGATAAAAGATCAAACATTAAAAACTTCCCTAAACAGGGCTGCCTTCAGATGTCTTCTGAAAGTCAGATAGTTGTTTATTTCCTTGACAGCTGATGGGAGAGCGTTGCACAGGGTGGGCACCACTACTGAGAAGGCCCTCTACCTGGTTCCCTGTAACCTCGGAGCTGGACTTCAGTGTCCGGGCTGAATGATGGGGGTGGAAATGCTCCTTCAGTCTTTAACCTGAACTTGACTGTCTGCATGAAAAACTTGCAAAGGCCTACTTTGTACAATCTTCCTCCTACCCTTCCTTTTGGAGGTGGATTGTGCGAACCGGGTTGAATGATTATGTAGAAGCCCCATTAACACTGGAGGTGACCTGCGCAGTGGAGGGGCTGAAAATGGCCCAAGCTGTATGTCCTGAGCTGGGGCTCTGTGTATCTGTTTCACATGTACACCATATTTCTCTGACACTAATTTGCTCAGATTAGTAGCAATACATCTGGGCTCTTTCCTGTACTTCTCGTCATTTTCTTAGGGATATACCCAGCTTTGTTGCTTGTTTCCCTAGGATGAGTGTTCTGATTCAACAAAGACAGAAGTCTCCCTGGCTCTGGCTTGACCTTCTGTACCTCATGTTTCAAGATGGAAGAGAACATTACAGAAGTCTGAAGATACTTCACAGCTTTACTGATAATGTAAGCCGCTGCATTTGCTATTTCATAGGCACAGATACCAAAAGGTATTCACAATTGTGACCCTCCCAGACTTTGGAGCCCTGCTCAGAGTATGTCAGGCTGGGCATGTGTGGGCAAAAGTTTGCTCTCTCCACTCCCAGCCTTTGTGTGTTTAGGGGAAACATCTAATGACGGCTTGAGGGTGTTTTTCCCTGAACTTGCTTACAAGGCTTCTGAAATCTGGATCCCCACATTATCAGTGTTCCAGATTGCAAAGAGTGTTGTGTATTCAGGCAATTGTGCTCCCAAGCTCCCTTCACATGTTTGCATTCAATGAACGAAGGTTAGCTTAGAGACATTGAGGGGCAGGACCAAAGTGACACCCATTTTCTTCTATACCCCTTGGCTCCTGAATGTCCAGGATGACATGCCATGAAGAGCACTATTTTCTGGAGTTTATGTGATTCATTCCATCCATCCATCCATCCATCATAGTTATATTTTTCCCTGTGGTAACAGTGTGCATGTGGTAATTCCCATTTTATCTTCACCACATGCCTGCAAGGCAGGCTGTGCTATGAGAGAATGACTCAACCTTCAGGCTACCTATTGGAGTTAATGGCTGAGTTGAGATTCAAACTCAAGCTTCAGTTCAACACTATCCACTGTGCCTCACCAGCAACAGTTTGTTATTGCCAAGACAACAAATGCATCTTCATAACTGGGTATACAGACCTAGCACAGGTTCAGGGGACAACAGCTAGTCGTGTTATTTGGTACTGCAGTGAGTGCACACACTGGATCCTGCAATCTGAGAAATGAATGGCTTTTTTTCTTTTTATTATCTAAGGTCATTGCAGAAAAAGCTCAAGAACTAAAAAACCAGGAGCAGCATAGAAGCAATGCTGTCAGCAACGGTGAACAAAGTGGGCACAAAGTCAGGAGAGCTTTTCTTGATATGCTTCTGAATGCCACAGATGATGATGGGAAGAAGTTGAGCTACCTGGACATTCGAGAGGAAGTGGATACTTTCATGTTTGAGGTATAGAATGCCCAGTACAAGAGTGCTAAGAAAAAAGCACACCAAGAACTCTGGCTACTATAAGTTTCAGTAGTGGGAGTGGTCCCTACTCGAGCACAAGAGTGCTGGCATAGCATGGTGGTTAAGGATGCTATCCTGTACCCATATATCTGGGAGTAAGCCCCATTGAACTCAATAGTGTTTACTTGCAAATAGAGAGGTGTAAGTGTTAAGAGGCTATTCTACAAGTCAAGAAATCTCTGGCTATAGGCAAATGTCTACACATGAGACCTGCCATAGCATACTTCAGCTTAGTGCTGAAAAAAAGTACCTAGGCTTGGTTTGAGCTTGTTAAGAGAAAATAATTGAAAATAATTGTTTCAGATATGTGTTTGCTAATTTAACACATGTAAAACTTTGCTGTAGAAAATATGTATCTGAAGCTGCCCTTAGCTAGATGGTAAGCTTGCATTTGCCATACCCGATTAGTCTGGTATTCTCTTCCAGCGGAGCCTAAATAAATTCTCAGTGATGCATCTTATTTCATTAACAATACATGGGCATGGAATAAATCATTGCCTGATATTAATTTGCTTTAATAAAGAAAACAAAGAACTACTTGCACACAAACAGCTGCCAGACAGATTGCTTAATGGTAGTTCAGTAAGTATAATTAAAACCTGACTTGATTCACCAATAACTTTGTTGTATGTGTTTGCCCTCTGGTGGTTATAGCGGTACTGAGGCATGGTTTTTTATTTATTAATCATTTAATTCCATTTATGAATTCCTTCCTTTTTAAATATCTCAGAAGTGCTTTAACAATACAAAGAAATCCAGATATAAAGGTAAAGGTACCCCTGACCAACAGGTCCAGTCGTGACCGACTCTGGGGTTGCGTGCTCATCTCGCTCAAGAGGCAGGGAGCTGGCGCTTGTCCGAAGACAGCTTCCGGGTCACGTGGCCAGCGTGACTAAGCCGTGGCTGGCAAGCCAGCCCCAGCGCAGCACACAGAAACGCTGTTTACCTTCCCGCTGGAGAGCAGTCCCTATTTATCTACTCGCACTTTGAGGTGCTTTTGAACTGCTAGGTGGGCAGGAGCTGGGACCGAGCAATGGGAGCTCACCCCGGCGTGGGGATTCGAACCGCCGACCTTTCGATCAGCAAGTCCTAGGCTCTGTGGTTTAACCCACAGCACCACCCGCATCCCAATCCAGATATAGATGGGGATAAAAAAAAATCCCCACTTAAATGCTTGTTGAGAAAGGAAGGTCTTCGGTGGGCTCCAAAGAGGCAAGAGGGATCTATCTGCCTGCTCTCTAGTGGAGGCAGTTCCAAAGGAACGCTTGTTTTCAATTGACTGAGACATGGGAAGTGGGGGTCAGTTACAATGCAATGAGCAAAAACAAAGGAAAGCATGTTTTTATACAAGAGATTGTTTTTCTATGAAATGTGCAATTGTTTTATACATGACACATTTGGGATTGTGTGAAAGCAGGAAAGGTGGGATAAAAATGTCACATGTCACATGTCATATATCATATAAAATAAAATGAAGGTACCTAAAAGCCAAGCTTCAGTGTATATGTTTGTTTCATATTTAGATAGGTGTGTTCACCATCCTACCAAGATCTTTTCAGATATGAGAGTGACTCAGGAATGTCAGTTTGTCTTTAGCACATGGAAAGTGACCAGGCCTGGAAGAAACCCTAGCACCTGGTCTTCCTTAATTTCCCCCCAAACACTTACAAGACTTACTCTTGTGTATGTGGCTGGTGCCTTCAAATTTTGGATTTGTGCTAAGAAAAACTGCTGTGAGTTTCAGAGGGTGTGAAATACTTTTGGCCTTGGATTAGGACATCATTGTAATGGCTGAGGATCCTATTTTCCTGATAAACATCAGGCCTCTTTCATTTTTTCCTTCAAGGGTCATGATACTTCTGCTTCTGCCATAAAGTGGTGTATTTACTTGCTTGCAAGTCATCCAGAAGCCCAAAGAAAAGTTCACCATGAACTTGATGAGGTTTTTGGTAAGTTCCTTTTTCTTTTCTGTGGGTATACACCTGGGTAAGTATGTGTCAGGGAACTGCCATCAGTGCCGGAGGGAGAGAGCAAAAGCCAGAGGGATTATAGTGTTGGAGCCAGCCGTCACAAGTGGCAGTTGTTTAGCATAAAATAAAGACACAGAAGCCAGCAATATTTCCATAGTAAGAGAGAGCAGCTCATTCAGACTTCTTCTCCTCTCCGATCACTTTTTATTGTTCTTTGTTCTGTCCAGCCGCATGGCCGTTTGCCAATCTCATGTTACCTCATCCGGTCAAGCTTTTATTGCCCCCATCATTACATTCCAATACATTGTAAAGCTCAGAGTGCTGGTCACGAGGTCCGGAGGTACCCTGCAGTATTTACAAACCTCTGCCATGGCTTTATGACTCCCACATTATAGAGAGCCTCCAGGGATCGGGAGAAGCAGCTCCTCTTCTGGGGAAGAGAATAAACGCAGCTCCAGTGGAGAGGGGTTGCAGGAGTCGGAAGTGGGGAGGCAGTCCCACGACTCCTTGCCTGGGACAAGCGGGGAAGGAAGGGGTCCTCTGCTGCCCACGCCCTCTCTGCGCAGAAGGCTTTTGCGCAGAGAGGGAAGGCGGAGACTGGGTGTCAAGGAGCTTCTTTGCTGGAAGACGTTTAAGAAACGCCCACTCACGGATTCCGCCAGCGATTGAGTCAGCCACGGGTGAGTGGCTCTCCGGACAGATAAAGTTTACATTAGCAGCCAGCCAGGGAGAGATTTGCCTGCTTGCGCACGAGCAACCCCTTGGAAACTTAACAGTATGGTATGCAGGAATACTTCTGGGTACTCATGAATACAGTATTTGTTGATTCTTCTAATGCAGAGACGGAGAAGCTCTTGTAAAATATTGAGGCTTAATGGCATAAAATATTTTGTGGAGATTTCCGTTTGCAGAGAATTGTAGCAAATCGCCTGTTGCTTAAGAGTGATGTGTTGATTTGTATTTACAATGTATATTGTAACAGGTTTAAAGACACCTTGCAGTAAAACTTTGAAACACTCATATAAGTCCAGTATCTTTGGCCCAGCATGAGTCCCAGTTTGGCTCATGAAGCTGTTTTCACCAAATCATACCCACTTGGCCCTCCATGTCTAACAGGAAACATTTAAATAATAAACTCTGTAGGTGGGGTCTACTCTGGCTTGGCATATTTCTCAAAGGCTCCCAGATAACATTCTGCAGATACAATCAATGATGCATAGCATCCTTTCCCTTCGCCAGGCAATGATGCTCCGCTGGTTTAGCTCTCTTAAGAGGGACCACCTATAAAAGGATTGCAGCTAGTCTCATACCTAAAACAAAAGAGATAGAAGTTAGTTATTTAGTTAGTTATTTTGCTGGCAGAGTGGAGCTATGAGTGCTTGGAAGCTCTGTCCTTTAGTAGCCTCAGCAACTGGCAACTCCTGCTGACAAAACACCGTTCTGGAGTCAGGTAGCTGGCCTAATGCTTTTTATGCTTTATCTCAACCTCTGGCTTAGGAAGGCATGCTGACTTGCATCCTAAGCCCAGAAATGTATTATGACAGTGACTGAACTAGTCCCTCAAATGTTCCCTGTTCCACCATCCTTTAAAAATAGGTGCCCGAACTTCAAAGTTAGGATGCATGTCTGCTGGTAATCAATAACACATGTTTCTCTAACCGCCTCTTGTTATCTTATCAGGGGACTCGGATCGTAACATCACAATGGACGATTTGAAGCAACTACGGTATCTGGATTGTGCTGTTAAAGAAGCTCTTCGCCTTTTCCCTTCTGTTCCATTTTTTGGCCGTACAATGAGTGAGGAATGTTATATTAGTAAGTATTTCAAGTGGGTTTATTTATTTATTTACTTTATTTATTAAATCTGTATACCGCCCTATACCCTGTAGATCTCAGGGAAGATTCACAGCATAAAACTACAATATAAAAAAAATAAAAAATACATAATAAAAATGAAAGCAACCCAATAATCCGCCCCTCCTTCCACAACACATTTAAAGGGGCATCTGATGTCAATCAGCCAAAGGGCTGGTTAAAGAGGAACATTTTTGCCTGGTGCCTAAAGATGTATAATGAAGGCGCCAGCTGAATCTCCTTGGGGAGAGCATTCCACAAATATGGAACCATCGCAACTTGATGCCTTGATATACTGTGGCTATAAGCTTAGTGCTATCATGGCTGGTTTTACAAGGAGAAGTTTTCACGACTATCCATTGTTCTTTGGCAGGAGGATTCAGGATACCCAAAGGAACGGATGTCATAATTGGGTCTTTCATGCTGCACAGAGACCATGTTGTCTTCCCGGAGCCTGAGGAATTCAGACCTGAGCGATTTTCCCCTGAGAACGCAGCTGGACGGCACCCGTATGCATATGTGCCTTTCTCCGCTGGGCCAAGGAACTGTATCGGTATGTGTGAGAGTCAAAAGTCAGAACTCCAGAGCACAGTATGCTTCTATCACTGATCTTTCAAAACAATTCTCAGCATCCTTAACAAATCATAGTCCCCAGAATTCTTTAGGAAAGCCATGGCGGTTAGTTTTATAATGGACAGTGCAAACACACCTAAGTCTAAAGGTCATTTCTGCACCAATACTATGAGCCCCTGCCTTCTACTTTCCCCACGTTTTCATTCCTTCCATTGGCTTGCCCCTCCCCACACACTGTTTGTTTGTGTGGATTTGATTATACATCTGTATCGAAAAACGTTTAATTGTTTAAGAATTTAAAATTGAGTTTTGGGACCCTGACCACAGTGTGATGTGTTGAATAACAATAAATATGCATTACTGCTATGGTTAATTGCATCTTGTAATTGCTTTTTAACTGCTCTGCAGGTCAGCGCTTTGCAAAGATGGAAGAAATGGCAATTCTAGCTACCATCCTGAGGCACTTCTTTATTGAAAGTACACAGCGACGTGATCAACTCTGCCCTGTAGGAGAACTGATTCTTCGTCCAAATAAGGGCATCTGGATTAAGTTGAAAAGGAGATCAACTTCCTGCTCTTAAAATAAGAAACCTCAGGGAAATTCCTTACCACACTGCATTAGGACTACTTCAGTAAAAACTTTCAATTTTCATAGCAGGACTTTTCAGAGTACCTGATGCGACTATGACTTATTTTTTAAACTGCCCAGGGTGGCTGGGGCAACCCAGTCAGATGGGCAGGGTACAAATAATAAAGTTATTATTATTATTAACCAAGGTGGTGGTGTTTCTTTTAAAAAGCAAACAGCTGCAATCCAGGTTTGCCTTTCCCTTCTCAAGAGGGAGACTTCAAGACTTCAGGAGTGAGAGAGGGCTGCTTTTGTTTCTGGGAATCCTGTTCTTAGCATGTAGTGGAAATCTGTCTTTACAGACTAAAAAAATTAATTTGGGAACCCCTCTGTCCTGATGGAGAGAAATTTGGAATGGATCTAAATCATCAGGGTGCTGCCAGACTGTCTGCATTTTGAATTGGAATTCAATCTCATACCAGCAAATTCAGGTTGAACAATTAAAGCTGATTTGGAGCTCTTGTAAAACAGCCCTGCGTCCTCAAAAGATCAGGTTTTTTTTTTACAACAAGGAAGGTGAAAGCACACTGGAAAGCCTGGAATAACACTTGCTTCACCCAATGTTGTGTTATGTCCCTTAAAACAAATCAGGATGAATTCTCAATGTCTCGCCAGAATTCTCTCTGCAAACAAATCAGGATGAATGCTTATTAAAGAAGACCTCAGTATCATCCAACACTATGTGGTGTTGAGAAGCCACCTTTTGTCTGCTCTATGATTCATTGCTTTGGATAAAGGAGTGGCAGTATCCAATCAAGAAGAAGTTTGCAGACTATAATCAACCCTCTCACTTAAATGCAGGTATGCCAATATTTTTAGTTTACTTTTTAAAGTTAAGAGATTAAGGTAGAAATCACGAATCATCCATTAAATTGATTCCAGAGCATGATGTTTGTGTCCAAGCATTCCTGACACTGGGCAGGACTCTAATCCAACCCCCAAACTATCTCCCCACCTTTGACCCAGCTAGCTCCACTGATTGGCTGGTCAGCTCCTCAACTACCATAGAAATATTTTGCTCTGGAGGTGATGTGGCAATGGGCACTGCTGGTTCTCCCTTCCCTTCTGGGATGCTTCGGATTGCTGGGATGGGTTGCTCATCTGAGTCACTGCCCAGTCTGCCTCTGCTCCCCACCTTGGAGTTGTTGTCCTTTTCTGACCACACATGCCACTCCTGTGCTGTCCTAGTTGGTGCCACACCACCAATGACACATAGCAGCTGAAAATGGGGATAATACCATCTTATGGCTACCCTATGTAACTTTTAATACATGGAGAGAGGGGGAGAGATAAGGATTAAATAGGTTCCGAAGCATGGATGTATCCAAGATTTCCTGGCACTGGGTAAATACTCTGCTGGCTTTTTGGATCTAGGGTGAAGATTACAATCTGTCCCAACTGCTTGCGTAAGTAGAGATTTTTAAAGTTACACAGCTGTCTTTTCGACAGATGAGGTGAGAAAACTATGGCAATAATAGCATTGCTATGTTTTCTTTTTTCTTTTATGCCTGATTCTCTGCATAGTAACAGCCTGACAGGTGGAAATTTAACAGACGGCGCCTTCCCCATCTCTTGACCTTTATATGAGCAAAAGCTCCATCTGAAACATTTTCTTTTTCTAGGATGAAGATAAAGGCTGCTCCCAGACAGTTACTATATATGATGAGAGGGGTTCAAGTGCACACCAGAAATTTAGGTTTTTTTGCATTAAATTGTGAATAAAAGTGCTCTGACACACTGGACTTGTGTATATGGGTGTGTAAGTGCAAGGAGAAGGTGTAGAAGTGGATGTGGTCATACTGCTCCACAGATCTTCTGCCTCAGCATCTATGTGAGGTAGTAAAGGGATTAGGACTTCTGCAAAATGAGGGCAATACCCGGCTATCAGCTATGTGGAACTTGAGGAAGGGCTGTAGCTCAATGGGAGAGTCCCAGGTTCAATCCTGGCATCTCCAGATAGGTCTGGAAAAGGTTCCTGCCCCAAACCTTGGGTAATTGCAGCCAGTCTGTTTAGATGATATGGAGCCAGATGGACCAGACGTCTGTGCTATTTGGCAGACCCAAGACAGTGCAGAGTTTTAAGCTACTATCATGGGCATAGCGGGAGGTGGGCAGCTCCCCATCAAGGAAAACAACAGAAATACTTAACTGACTATTCACATCGGTTCTGCCCTCCAACAAAAGTCCTGCCCCTCCAAAAAATAATAATCTTGGCTACGCCCATGGCAGCTGCCCCCCCAACATAAATCCTGGCAACGCCCATGGCTATTATGGTACTCATGTATGCCAAGACTTGTCCAGTTTTAATTTATTCAACTGTTTAGGCATTATCAAATGTAAAGAGAAAACAAAGACCAACAGATGACACTCATATGTGAAGGAATCACCTTTATCAGTGTTGAGATCTTGGTTCGCAAGAGGCCACAAGAACTTCCAACACCTCGGGTTACAGACGCTTAAGGTTACATACACTTCAGGTTACAGACTCTGCTAACCCAGAAATAGTACCTCAGGTTAAGAACTTTGCTTCAGAATGAAAACAGAAATGGTGCAGCGGCAGCGAGGGGCCCCATTAGCTAAAGTGGTGCCTCAGGTTAAGAACAGTTTCAGGTTAAGAACGGACCTCACCTCCAGAACTGTACAGTGGTACCTTGGGTTAAGAACTTAATTTGTTCCAGAGGTCTGTTCTTAACCTGAAACTGTTCTTAACCTAAAGCATCACTTTAGCTAATGGGGCCTCCTGCTGCTGCTGCGCCGCTGGAGCACGATTTCTGTTCTCATCCTGAAACAAAGTTCTTAACCCGAGGTACTATTTCTGGGTTAGCGGAGTATGTAACCTGAAGTGTATGTAACCTGAAGCATATGTAACCCGAGGTACCACTGTACTGAGAAATGCCCGCTCCTTTTATCCTCGCCTATCACCTCCATGCCACTATCCTGTTTCGACGGAGAAAGAGCGCACCCCGTCCTTCTCTGCCCTGCCCGCTTCTCCCTCCCGTGACCTTCTCCCCTCTTGCAGTCCTGCCCCTCGCCGGCTCCGCCTCCTCCTCTCGCCCCGGGGCTTCTTTTCTCAGCAAAACGTTCCGCTTCCCGGAGCAGAGCGACGCCGTCCGCGCTGGGCGACAATGGGCTTTTGGGCGATGGCTCCGGAGGGCGCGCGGCTCTTCTCCTGGGCTCTCGCTCTGCTCGCCGCGCTCGCCACGCTGCTGGCTGTCTTGCTCGCCCGCTTGGTGCTCGACCAGTACTGGAAATACAGGGAGCTGAAGCACATCCCGGGGATCCGTCCCTGGTACCCGCTGCTGGGCAATGCGCTGCTCCTTGACCGCGATCGGAAAGGTAAAGGCGCCCTCTTCCTCCCTCTCCTCCGGGCAGCTGATGCGCGCAAGCAGCGCAGAAAGGCAGCTCTGTGAACCAGCAAACCCGCGCCGCGCTACACTTCATCTCCCACTTCTGCCTTTTCTTCTGCTCTTTATTTCAATAAGGATTTCCGACCGACACGTACTTCAGTCATTTTCTTTTGTGCAATGTCTGTTTACCGCAGTTGTGTGAGTGTATTACGCGAATTAAAAAAGGCAAGCAAGCAGGTTGATTTTTATTTTTTCAAAGCACAACTGTCAATTAATTGATTATCGAATAAATCGATACTGTATCTTCAGTTGTTCCAGATGAAACTATACAGAAAAGCGGGGGGGGGGGGGGAGAGGGGACAGGTCACACCCAAGGAAAAAAAATCTCAAAAAATAAGGAGGAAATAAAAGAGAAGGATGAAACTCTCATGTGATTGAAGAATGAGGCAGCATCAGGAAGTGTTGTGGGTGGCATAAAATGAGTTTGCAAGTTTTTCTGAATGCTCTGTTTAGGATCCTTGGTGGTTCCCCAAAGAGCTAAAATGTTAGATTTAAAGAAATCCTGAAGCCTAAAGCAAACATGGTAATGAGGAAGTACTCAGAACTCCATTATATGAAGGCAAATCATACTGGAGCCAATTATCTTTTGTAGTATGAAGTCCATATTTTGTAGCATGTATAATCAGCTCTGGTGATATTGGAAGTAATTATCCTCCACATCCCAACCAAATCTAATAGGCTGCCTGAAACCTGTTTAAGGCATGTTGGAAATATCTCAAAAGGTTGCCCCTTCTCCATTACAGTACTGAACACAAGCCCTGTGTAGATAATGAACTGTGAGTGGGGTGGGGGTACTGCATTTTCATGCCACTATGTCAGTGGTTGCCAACCTTTTTGGACCCATGGACCCATTTGCCGAATGGAGAGGTTATTGTGGGCACCACCTCCGTGCCAACCCCTATTTTATCGGCTACAGCAGAATCCTTTCAAATTTCGGGGGGGGGGGGAGAGAGAAGGGGACCTTGTGGTACCAGGAAGGGCTTTGTGGGTACATGGCCACCCACAGGCACCACATTGACAACCTCTGCCCTCCCTGTTCATTTGTATTCACAGCTGCACGTTTGGGCCGAGCTACAGGCAAGCTGCAAGATAGTGTGGCATGACCCATAGGAGTTGAACTGCAAAACTTTTAGATATCTCTTGAACAATCAGTTTATGGCATTTGCATGCCATAGGTTTATGTCATTTGCATGCCCTTCATGAAACTGTATATCCCCAGGGCAGTCACAATATGAAACTATGACAAAACACAATGGCATAATTAAAACTCCGCAAAAGGGACAGTAAACATAATTGCAGCAAGAAACGACAGCAGTTTCCTGTCCTACTTAGATTTTCTACACATGATTACTTTTTATTTTTTAAAAAAACCAAACAAACAGGAATGAATTAGTTAAGAAGAACATTTGAACAGGATCTTCAGGTATTTCCAACACAAGGTGTCATTGTCAGGAAGCTTTTTATCAACAATGCTAAGTCAAGGGTTAAGTCAAGGGAAACACGTTTGTGCTGCTCTGCCTGCTCCCAAGACTGCAACACCTTGCCTTGTATCAAGAGCAAAGTTGGCTTTGCAATGTAACTGGAAGCCTTTGGGCTCTCCCCTCAAATGTTCTCCCAATATGTTACAAGGTTGGAGGACAGAGCCAAGCAACCCGGTGCAATGTTAGAATGGGGCCCACTACCCATTAATCATGTGGAATCATCCCTTTGTATGGAACCACTCATAAATGGGGATCATTTATATGGTCAAAATGAATTCTAAGCAAATGTAAACTATAGTCTTAGACTTTCACATAATTGTTCTCTTTGAACATCAGGAGGTGGGAGGCTGGAATCTGCCCCTCATCTCTTGCAATCTTAATTTGGGTAGAAGGGTCTCCTGCTATGTAACTATTAATCTTAGCTTAGAGTGGTTGCTGTTCTCATGAGAACAAGTAGCATGGATGTGGGATCATTCACTTTCTCATTTTCAAACTGCATGCATGTTTTTTCCAGGTGCCTTTTCTCAGGTGATACGTTCCACTGAAATGTTGCGGAATATCCCACTGTTACTCCTTTGGGTAGGGCCATTGCCCTTTCTAATATTATATCATCCAGATACTGTAGAGGTGAGTCTCCCATTGTTACTCTTCATAGCAGGGCAGGAGAAATCTCTCCCGCTCCCCTCCACCCAGGGTTGCATTCGTGGGGATTAAACTGTCAATGGGTACATGTCAGCAGTGGGTGGGGCCAGTGGTGGAGGAAGCCGCTCAGGCGCTGGTGGATGAAGGTGGGGGTGGGGGAGTGGTCCAACCAGGTGCCATTAAGGGAAGGGGTGCCATCGGGGCCGCTCCCCAGGATGCGCACCACACCCTCCCTGGATGCACACCGCATGCCGTGCAACCCCGGGACGCATGCTGTACCTCCGCGGGCGGTGTGCCACACCCCTGTGCTGTGTGCCATGCCCCCGTGGGTGGTGCGCCATGCCCCCGGGACATGCGCCACGCCCCTCAGGCAGTGCACCACGCCCCTGGGACACGCACCAGCCATGCCCCCACCCGTTCTCCACTCTGGGGGCTGCAGCATGTAGCTCCGCCACTGTGCTCGGGCTCCTGGGGAGGCGCACCCAGGGGCAGGACAAGCCATCCATAGGGGTGAGGAGCACCATGGGGGATCTGGAGTCTGCCTGTCTTATCCCACTCAGCTGCCCTACAGCTGGGGGGGCGAGGGGGAGGCAGCGGGCGGACTGTTTGGGCAGTGTGGAGCCTGCACGCGCCAAGCCACCGTGTCTCTCCCAGGAGAGACGTGTGGCTCGGGTGAACTGCAGGCCCCACGGTGAGTGCCGCCTGGCATTTTGTTACCCCCTCAGTGGTGACACTCGGGGCAGACTACACCCACCGCACCCCCTTCCTCTGCTGGAATGGGTGGTGAATAGGGCCAGAGTGCCTGCTAAAACTGTAGAAACACCCACCCTCACATTTCCTCACACACATCATCCATCACCTTGCTACCTTACCTTAGTGGACTGCAAGTTGTGTAGTGGTTTTCTAGGTTGACCCTTGGCATTATTATGTCATGAAAGACTTTTGTGAGAAAAATCCTAAATCTGTCATATGCATGCCTTGGATTATTGCACGGAGAGAGAGAAAATAGGGAAAGAATGTTGACATTCATCTGGTGACCTGGTATAATCTGAGCAGACATCAAAATGGTGATAGATGGAGCTGTACACATTGCTCAGTGTATCCAAGTAAAGTTCATTTTCAGCCTGGTACTATCAATGCAATCCTGTGAAAATTTCCTTAGAAATAGGTTCCATTGAGTCTCATGGGGCTTTATTGCTAGTGTGTGTTTTGCAAATCTATGCACACTTATCTGGGAGAAAGCTCCATTAGTCTCTAACGAACCTAACTTGCATGCAGATTAGAGAATATAGTTTCTGATTTCAGGATTTGTCATACCTTGGGGCATAATCAACATTGGAATATAAAGATAAAACAAACCTGCCTTGCAAACCACTTTAGTCAAGCCCACTAAATCACTAAGTGACTTTGAACTCAAATAGAATCTGTTTCAGATAGTTGACTTACTTTGAAGGACAAATTGAACAGATAGCATAGAAGGGCAAAGTCAGTACTGTAATTTATGCCCTTCTCTTCTGTTGGCAGGTTGTATTGAGTAGCTCTAAGCATATTACAAAATCTGATCCCTACAAGTTTTTGCATCCTTGGCTGGGCACAGGACTTCTAACAAGGTAAATCAAAAACAACCCAGAACATGGGTGAGGCAGTGTACCCTTTTGTCACGCCTTGTGTAGGTGGAGTGTGTGGCACTGGTTGAGCTATTAGTCCTGTTCTCAAGGCCTGCCCCACACATTTAATGAATGTATGAAGGTGGAAGCCAGACTGAGATCATAGACCATACCACCAACATCCCACTGATTGTGTGAAAAGGATCTCTTCTTGTGCACAGAGGTGTTTATTGCAGATGGGAGGCCCCTTTCAGATGCTTTGCTGATTGTGTGGACTTTGGAGATGGGGCTTCAGGTGCAGTCCTGCTCCATTTCCCTCCTTTTCAGTACCTGTGCTAACTAATTTTTAATCATGAAAAGAAGTATTGAAGAGCCAATTGGTGCTGACTTCAAGACCTGCTTTTGGCAGAGGTCACCTGCCCTGTGGAGTTCCTCACTGAGAACACAGTAGTGTAGCTTATTATAGTGGGCTTGAAGACAGGACCAAGCAGCTGATTAATACTGACTTTTAGGCTGCTGATGGTTCATTTACAGCCATGTCTCTAGCTGTCCAACATCATGTGAGGGGAAAGTGAGCCTGGTTTTTGAGAAATGGCCTCATGGGCAAAACTGGAACCTCACCCCTGTGTTAAGGAGCATAAAACTGGTTGAGGGAATCTGCACATGCTTCCTGAAGCAGTAGATGGTTTGAGGTAATTTTATCTGTCTAAAATACCAATTGCTGAGAAATAGGCAATGTTGCAAGTTGGAAATAGATGTTTTGACAGGAAGGAATTTCCAAAACAGTAAAGTTCAGGACTGTATTAAGTCTGGAAATGTAAGTCTTCCATGGCACTGAGGTAGTGAACTGGAAGTTCTGCCTGGTATCTGGAACGGGAAAGAGATAAGAGTGTGGGAGGAAAAAGCCTTAAGAGGGGACTCTTCTTAACTGATAAAACCAGAATTGGCATTTTAGAGCCATGACTTGGGGGTTTGAAAAAGTGTTTTAGTGCATGAACATCATCATATATCATACTAGTGATCTCATTTCACCGAGCACTGGTCCTTATGTGGTCAAAATGACACCTTTATGTAGCCCAAACAAGGGTGGTCTCAGCAGGTTCAGGGGAACCCCAGGGTTCGCAAGAGCAAATCTTTTTGTGTTGGATGGAACAGAGAAAAAAACCAAGGGAAAACAGCTCATTGAGGACTGAGCATGCTCAGTGACTGTGGAATGTTGGCTGAATGTTAGAGAAAGAAATGACCAGTTGGAGGCAAGGCAGAATGAAGTGACTGGAAACCTGAACAAGAGCACTGCAATATTGTATGGCTGATTTTGCTTGAAGACATTACATGCATTTTGTTTTGAAATTTGTTTGTGTAGAGAAAAATAATATTTAAGTCTTTGTTTTGCAGCACTGGAAGCAAATGGCGGTCCCGAAGGAAAATGTTAACGCCCACTTTCCATTTCACCATCTTAGATGATTTTCTTGAAGTGATGAATGAACAAGCCAATATCCTTGTTCAGAAACTTGAAAAGCATGTGGACAAGGAGCCATTTGATTGTTTTTTATACATCACATTGTGTGCCCTTGATGTAATCTGTGGTAAATGCAGTTGCTGCTGTCAAAGTTTTGCAGTGAATGAGGTTTAACGATGCTTGCTCATTTGTTGGGCGAATGGACATTTTTGTGAGATCTGACCAGAAGAGTTGTTCACCTTGCAGTAATATTACTTACATTTCGCTTCCTAAATTGGGCACATTTACATAATACAAATAGCTTGTTATCCATTTAAATGCTGATTGAATAATCCAGTAGAGAACAGGGATTTAAAATATACACTGATGGAGTTGGAAAATAAAATAACAGACTGTGATCAGTTTGAATAATTGTTGATTTGCCATCAGCCTGAATACAGGTCATGATTGGGACACAAACACACAATACTATGGGAGGAAATGAGAAGTTCTGGATACAGTTACTGTAGTAGTGGTGCTGTGTTAGTACAAGACACAGTTGACTATGAACTGACCAGTGGTAGAGTGCAGCAGGTCTTGGGTTCAAATCCTGGCTGGGAAACATCCTGGCTCTGAAACTTGGAAAACCATTGGAAGTCAGTATGACTTGATATAGGGTTGCTCCCTGTGTTCATTTTATGTCTCACTCTTTGGTTTGTAGGCAAATGATTCTCTAATTGATTTCTTTCTCTCCTGCTCCTAGAAACAGCTATGGGCAAGAACATAGGAGCACAACACAATAAGGATTCCGAGTATGTCCAAGCTGTCTACAGGTAGGTGTCAATGTGATGATCTATTCCAGCAGCAGGAAATAGAGATGGTAGTTGGACTCTAGCCACATTTCGAGGGCTGCAGGTCCTGCCCTCCTTCAATGGAGGCAAATACTAGGAGAAAAAGTCTCTTTCCCTTCCATGGTGCAGACAACCTTCAGCTTTAACTTGACTGTCTGCATGATAAGCCTTCAAAGGAAATGATTTTAGAATGTTGTATTATTTTTTTACTGTTGTTAGCCGCTCTGAGCTTGGCTTCGGCTGGGGAGGGCGGGATATAAATAAATTATTATTATTATTGTTGTTGTTGTTGTTGTTGTTGTTGTTGTTGTTGTTGTTGTCTGCTTTGTATGAGCTTCCTCTCTGCACCTCTTTTCTGGATCTGGGTAGCAGAAACTGGGCCTCTCTGTGGGTTGAATGCTGATGTAGAAGCCACATTAGCCCTGCAGGTGATAGGCGCAATAGCTGTATGCCATGGCATATCTGTTTCACATTTAAACTATTTTTCTCTGCCTCTTTACATGACAGCCTAGTTGCAAGAAATCTGGGCTCTTTGCTGTACTTTGCAGCACTTTTCTAGAAAGTATTGTTGCTTGTTACCCTAGGATGACTGATCTGATTCATAAAAGGCAGAGATCTCCTTGGTTCTGGTCTGACCTTTTGTACCTCATGTTCCCACAAGGAAGAGAACATCACAGGACCCTGAAGATACTTCATAACTTTACTGATAATGTAAGCTGTTGCATTTTCTCTTCATGCATGATGTTTTATAGACACCAATATCAAAGTGATTTCTGCTAATATTCACAATTGTGGCTCTCCCAGCTCAAGAGTCCTGTTCAGGGCCTGTTCACAGGGTGTATGTGAGGCCTCCCATTTTATCTTCACCACATGCCTGTAAGGTAGGCTCTGCTAAGAAACCAATTTCTCCCTAGTGGGTTTTTTCCCCAATTCAGAATGCAGGTAAGATTTCAGCTTAAAATCACTGTCTCTGTGAGGAGTTGTCACTTAGAATTCTTTTGATACAAGGGATTAGATGACCTTCATTAGATTTACTCAGTCAGGCATCCATTTTCATGCAGTGCATTTACATCCAGACAGGTTTTACAGAGATATTTGAAATGCCTTGTATCCTGATTTTATTACCCAGAAGTAGGTTTTTGCCCATGGCAGTGTCCATAGGGCGCTTTAGACAAGTTGGGTGCAATTGGATATATTCCTCTTTTTCCTTGTCAGCGCAGTGCACTTCGCTAGGTCCAGGGTGCAACAGAGATAGCTTATCACTTTATATGACACTGCAGGGAGTACACACATTGGATTATGCAACCTGAGAAATGAATGAGTTTTCTTTTGTTTTGACTGTCTAAGGTTATTGCAGAAAAAGCTCAAGAACTAAAAAACCAGGAGAAGCATAGAAGCGATGCTGTCAGCACTGGTGAGCAAAGCAGGCGCAAAGTCAGGAGAGCTTTTCTCGATATGCTTCTGAATGCCACTGATGATGATGGGAATAAGATGAACTACCTGGACATTCGAGAGGAAGTGGATACATTCATGTTTGAGGTACAGAATGCCCTGTATAAGAGTGGTGGTTGTTCTCCCCTATTTAAAGGATCACAACAAACTAATGTATGTGAAGGTCTTTGAACAAAGACAAGACGTTAAGGGTCTTTCTATCAGATGACTTGGTAGTTTGGTGGTCATCCATCTGTCTTGGGAGACATTGGAGGTGTGTCCCTTTGGGGGTGAAGTCAAACTGTTGGAAGGTTGCAGAGCCTGTGGTGGCTGTAGAGACTGATACGGGAGAGACATGTTTTGTTGCAGCTGGGGCACATGAAAGCATCTGGTTGCACTGCTGCAGATGCACCATGGTGTTTCTTCTCTCTATGCTTCTCCCAGTGGTCATTCCTCCTCTGGTCACTGCTGTGGTTGCACAACCTGTCTGTCTTGGACGCGTGAAACCAACCACCTGTCTCCTTGATCCTTGCCCATCCTGGCTAATAAAAGCAAGCCGGGAAGGGCTGGGCGATGGGCTCTGCAGGGTGGTGAATGCTTCCCTCTGTGAGGGAACATTCCCAGATCCGCTGAAAGAGGCGGTCATTAAACTGCTTCTTAAAAAACCATCTTTAGACCCGGCCAGTATGGCCAACTATCGCCCAGTCTCAAATCTTCCATTCTTGGGCAAGGTGATTGAGCGCGTGGTTGCTGAACAACTCCAGGCACGCCTGGAGGATGCGGACCATTTGGATCCCTTCCAATCAGGATTCAGGCCTCATCATGGGACTGAAACTGCCTTGGTCGTGCTGGTTGATGATCTCCGGCGAGCTAGGGACAAAGGTGAGAGTTGTTTCCTAGTTCTACTGGATCTCTCAGTGGCCTTTGATACAATTGACCATAACATCCTTCTGGACCGTCTAGAGGGGCTGGGAGCTGGGGGCACTGTTATACAGTGGTTTCGCTCCTTCCTCCTGGGCCGTGTTCAGAAAGTGGTGGTGGGGGATGAGTGTTCAGACCCCTGGGCCCTCACTTGTGGGGTGCCTCAGGGTTATGTCCTCTCCCCCATGCTTTTTAACATCTATATGAAGCCGCTGGGAGAGATAATCAGGGGGTTTGGACTGGGTGTCCATCAATATGCAGATGATACCTAGCTCTACCTCTCTTTCAAATCAGAACCAGTGAAGGTGATGAAGGTCCTGTGTGAGTGCCTGGAGGCGGTTGGAGGATGGATGGAGGCTAATGGATTAAAGTTGAATCCTGACAAGACAGAAGTACTGTTTTTGGGGGACAGGTGGAAGGCTGGTGTGGGGGACTCCCTGGTCCTGAATAGGGTAACTGTGCCCCTGAAGGACCAGGTGCGCAGCCTGGGAGTCATTTTGGACTCACAGCTGTCCATGGAGGTGCAGGTCAATTCTGTATCCAGGGCAGCTGTCTACCAACTCCACCTGGTATGCAGGCTGAGACCCTACTGCCCGCGGACTGTCTCGCCAGAGTGGTGCATGCTCCATCTCCTGCTTGGACTACTGCAATGCGCTCTACGTGGGGCTACCTTTGAAGGTGACTCGGAAACTACAACTAATCCAGAATGTGGCAGCTAGACTGGTGACTGGGGGCGGCCGCCGAGACCACATAACACCGGTCTTGAAAGACCTACATTGGCTCCCAGTACGTTTCCAAGCACAATTCAAAGTGCTGGTGTTGACCTTTAAAGCCCTAAACGGCCTCAGCCCAGTATACCTGAAGGAGCGTCTCCACCCCCATCGTTCTGCCCGGACGCTGAGGTCCAGCGCCGAGGGCCTTCTGGCGGTTCCCTCATTGCGAGAAGCAAAGCTACAAGGAACCAGGCAGAGGACCTTCTCGGTAGTGGTGCCCGCCCTGTGGTACGCCCTCCCATCAGATGTCAAAGCGATAAACAACTACCTGACATTCAGAAGACATCTTAAGGCAGCCTTGTTCAGGGAAATTTTTAATGTGTGATATTTTAGTGTATTTTTGGTTTCTATGGAAGCCGCCCAGAGTGGCTGGGGAAACCCAGCCAGATGGGCGGGGTACAAATAATAAATTATTATTATTATTATTATTATTATTATTATGTCTCCAGGCACTGCAGTCATCTGCAAGAGCAGATATTGCCAGCCTTCATGCCATGTTTGCAGACGTCTTTGTTGTGCAGAGTTGGTCTGCCAACGCAGAGGCAGATTTAGGGGAGCGTGGCTGGTTTGGTTGCAACTCTCACACAGTTGCCAGACAGATTGTTAATGGTAGTTCATTGAATATAATTAAACTGTGACTTTATCCACTGGTAAAAAATTAGCAGTATTGTTGTGTATTTGCCCTCTGGTGGTTATAAAGGCACTGAAGCATGCTTGCTTATTTACTAATTATTCAATTCCATTTATGAAGTCCTTCCTTTAAAATATCTTGGAACTGTTTAACAATGCAAGCAATTTAAAAACATCACATATAAAACAGTTACAAATCCATATGTAGACCAGGATCAATGATCCCCACTTAAAATGCTTGTTGAGAAAGGAAGGTCTTCACTGGGCACCCACAAGACAAGAGGGATCTGCCTGTTGTCTTGTGGGAGGCAGCTCCGAAGGGATTTGTTGTTGGGGTGAGTTACAATGGAGTAATCAGCAACAAAGGAAGCATGCTTTTATACAACAAATTGTTTTTGTATGAAATTTTCTATTGTTAATTTTTATGACATTTTCTGGAATTGTGTGAGAGCCGGAAAGGCAGGATATAAATAGAATGAAGTAGCACCTTAGAAGCAAAGCTTCAGTTTATATGTCTGTCTTATTGCTAGATAGGATTATTAGCTGTTCAAACAAGATCTTTTCAGATTACGGGAGTGACTCAGGAGTGTCATTTTGCCTTTGGCACTTGGGAAGTGAACAGGCCTGGCAGATTCCCTGGCAGCTGGTATTCCCAATATACTCTAAATTTTGAAAGACTTACTATTGTGTATGGGACTGGTGTCTTTCAATTTTGGATTTGAACTAGCTTGTTTGGGCCCTAGACTGGACCACCATTATAATGGTTAAGAATTCTGTTTTTTGTGAGAACATGTTAGACCTCTTAAATTCTTTCTTCCAAGGGTCATGATACTACCACTGCTGCCATGAACTGGTGTATTTACTTGCTTGCTCGTCATCCAGAAGCCCAAAGAAAAGTTCACCATGAATTAGATGAAATTTTTGGTGAGTCTTTCTTTCCTGTGGGTATAAGCCTGGGTAAGTTTAGAATGCAGGGCTACTTCTAGGTAAGTGCTCATGAGTATCACCTGACTCCTCTAATGCAGAGATGGGGACTCTCTGGCCTGTGGGCCTAATTTGGCCCAGCACAGACCCCAGTTAGGCCCAGGAGGCTGTTTTTCCTCAAACCACACCCACCTGCTGCACACTTGATGTCATATGTGACTTAGAGCCCTTAGCAATCCGCATCCGAGCAGCCACAGACATCAAGGGAGTGGAAATAAAAGGCAGAACCTATAAATTAGGGCTCTTTGCAGATGACCTAATGGTCACAACACCAGACCCCATAAGCACAGCAACCTCCCTAATCAGAGAACTCAACACATTTGCAATGGTGTCGGGCCTACAGGTAAATTTTACAAAGTCAGAAGCTATGTGCTTTAACACCCCTCCTCACACCCAAAAAGAACTCACGAAGGTCACCAAAATAAAATTTTGCCACACCAAGTTCAGATACCTAGGGGTACAAATAACCAGAAACCTCAGTAAATTGTACCTCCACAACTACAAGCGCCTGTGGCGACAAATTAACAAAGACCTAAAGAGATGGAATAACATGAATTTCACTCTCTCAGACAAAATAGCCATGATCAAAATGATCACACTCCCAAAACTAACCTACCTATTCCAAACCCTCCCAATCTGGATCCCCTCAACCCAACTTCGCAGTTGGCAGAGAAAACTACACTCTTTCATCTTCTCACATAAAAAACCAAGAATAAGCTCCAAATACCTGCACCTCCCCACCTCAGAAGGAGGATGGGGAATCCCCAACATAGAAGCATATTACAATGGCAACCAAATACGCCATATAATCCCATATATACTAGAAGATGAGACAAAACAATGGGTACACCTAGAGAGGGACACAATTGAAAACACCTGCACCACAACATACCCACTCCTCCCAAACAAACTAAAGAAAATTCCCACAACGCTTAACAGGTACACACAGACCATGCTCAAAGCATGGAAAACACAAATAGGCAAACTATCCCCAAGCCCATCCCCACTAATTCCCCTGGCGCACCACCCATTATTCTACCATGCAGCACAAAACCTCCAGACAAAAACCTGGTGAACCAAAGGCTTATATCGCCTAATAGACTTTTATAAAAATAACAAACCCTTGTCAACACAAGAAATACAAGACAAACTAAAAGACACCCAAATGACCTGGTTAACACAACACCAACTACATGCCCTCTTAAACAACCCAACAGTAAAATCAGCAGCAACTAGGCCCCTGACAACCTTCGAAAACCTCCTCCTAACAACAAAGGGAAACGGTAAAGGGACGGTATCCGCAATATACAAAATACTACTCCAAAATCCCGCAAATGCCCTAGATGCAATCAAAAAACAATGGGAGAATGACATAGGCTATGAGATTAACCCCACTCAATGGACCAGAATGTGGTCTAAACCCCCCTTTAAATCCATATCAACGAAAAGAAAAGAACTCACACTGAAACTCACCTACAGGTGGTACCTAACACCAAGGAAACTAGCGCTAATGCACCCAGGAACCTCACCAAAATGCTGGAGAGGGTGCACCTCCACAGGCACATACCTCCACATGTGGTGGGAGTGTCCCAAAATCCAACTATTCTGGACAACAGCCATACAAGAAATATGTAAAATAACTAAGCAAGTAATAGACATCACCCCAGAATTGGCCCTACTAAACATCTTCCAAGACAACAATGCCCATTTACACCACAAAGAACTCATAACCCACCTGCTCTCAGCAGCCAGAAACATCATAACCAGACACTGGAGAGACCTGTCAGGAGTAAGCATGGACCAATGGTTCCAAATAGTATGGGAAACAGCCCTACTAGAAAAATTAACTAATAAACTGAAACTGACACGGGGACAAACAGAAGAAGACGCCTTCACCCCGGTATGGCTCCCCTTTATCACATACACAGCCCAACAGGACAATGACAATAATCCACCAACAGCATACAAATCAATATGGCTAACCTGATCCAAAACACCCACCCACCTCACTCACACACGAAAACAAAGATCACCACAGCCAATCACAAGCAAACAATCACACCCTAGGCCAACCCCAACCTCTCTCACCACCAAAGGAACACAAGTGAACAACACAAGCAACGCTGACACCAAACTCTACATACATTAAACATAATAGAAACACCGCCACCCGACCCCACCCCCATCCAGCTTCCCTCTCTCCACCCCCTTTCTTTTTTCTTTCTTTTTTCTTCTCCCCCTAATGCCTCAACAAATGAAACAGATTTGTAAAAACGCTACGTGGAAGAAGAAGAAAAAAAAATACGAGGCACTACACTTCTGTAAAACAAGAAAATCCTTAATAAAAAATATTAAAAAAAATAAAAAAAAATATGTGACTTAGAGTCTGGAATAGGTAAGGCTGTGGTTACAGAGGGAGCTTAAAGTGAGAATGACTGCTGGGATTGGTTGCCCCAAGAAGTTCCTAGAGAGCAATGCTGTCTACAGGGGGGAAATGTCTGCTTGCAGATGTAGTTTTTGAAACTATGCAGCGTCTGCAAACAGGCATCAAAGGAGATTTCTGTAATTGCCAATTGGTTGGTTGGGGGTTACAGCAAGATCCAGTGAACTTTGAATGGTGGGCAGCCCCACCAACTTTCAAAATTGATCTGTACTGAGAAGAGTAAGGGTCTGGTCCCCTGGTCAGTTCCTGTTCCCCACCACTGCTCTAAATCAGGTGGGGAACCTATGGTCCTGCAGACATTCCTGGAACCCCAACTTGCTTTAGCCTTAGCCAGAATGGCCAGTGCTTAGGAAAGGTGGGATATATACTCCACTAACTTCTTCTGGAGGGCCACAGTCTCCTCATTCCAGCTCTCAGAGGACAGCTTTAAACAAGAAACCTCTCTGGTGGGGCCTACACTGACTCGGCTTACTCATCATTCTGCAGATAGAATCCATGATGCATATGATCCTGTCTATTCACCCAGTAATGACCATCCATTGGTGTAGCTCTCTTAACCAGATCTCCTTGGGCAGCTCAGTTAGCCCAGCCTTGGTTAGCTCAGTTGTTTAGCATGACACTGGTAATGCCAAGATTGCAGGTTTGATCCCTGTATGGGACAGCTGCATATTCCTGCAATGCAGGGGTTTGAACTAGATGATCCTCAGGGTCCCTTTTAATTCTATGATTCCTATATAAGATGTGCTGTGGTCTTCACAGCTTCAGTGTCTGTTAGCAAAAAGGAAGTCTTGATGAGTCAGTGTATTGTTTTATCATAACTCATGGCTTAGGAACGTGTGCTGACTTAAAACTATCCAGGCTAACTTCCTGAGAATAAGCACAGAAATGAATTATAGAAGTAACTGATCTAGACCTAAACTTGCCCCCTGGTCCATCACCATGTAAAATAGCTGTAAGAACTTCAGTGTTAGGATGCATGTTTTGCTGGTTATAAATAACACATGTTTGTCTCGCTGCCACTGGTTTTATAAGGGAACTCTGATCGTCATGTCACAATGGACGACATGAAGCAACTACGGTATCTGGATTGTGTTATTAAAGAAGCTCTTCGCCTTTTCCCTTCTGTTCCACTTTTTGCTCGCAAACTGAGTGAAGAATGTTATATTAGTAAGTAGTCCAAGTGGGTTTCTGGCTTGATGAGCTATAGCCATAAGCTCAAGGCTAATTTAATCAATATCTGCTCTTTTTTCGCAGGAGGATTCAGGGTACCAAAGGGGGTAGATGCCCTAATTCTGCCTTTTGCGCTGCACAGAGACCCTGATGTCTTCCCAGAGCCTGAGGAATTCAGACCCGAGAGGTTTTTCCCTGAGAACGCGGCTGGACGGCACCCATATGCATACGTGCCTTTCTCCGCTGGGCCTAGGAACTGTATTGGTACATATGAGAGTCAAAAATCTGTATCTGGAAAGGAAAAAAAAGGGCAATCAGTCAGTGGCAGGGAGTGTTTAAAGGGGAAGATTATTTAGACATTGGCATTAGGCATTTAAAGCAGTGTCATATCCATTTAAACAGTCTGGCTTCCTCCAAAGCATCCTAGGAGCTGTAGTTTAAGGGTGCTACGAGTTGTTTAGAGAATTCTGGGAATTGTAGTTCTGTGAGGGGAATCAACATCTCCCAATAACTCTCAGCATCCTTAACAAACTACAGTTCCCAGGATTCTTTGGGGGGGGGGCTGTGTGCCATGACTTGTTAACAGTATCATAGTGCTTTAAATGTATAGTGTGAATGCACCTCAGTCTAAAGTTATTTCTACATCAATATTGTCAGTCCTTCCCTTCCAGTTTTTCACTTACTGCAATTCCGCTGCCTCACCCTCTCTGTGTTTGTTTGGTGGTTTTGTATAATTACAGAAAAGTGTTTAAGGATTTAAAAATGAATCTGAGAACCTGACCTCAACATCACATGACTCATGTTGAATAATAATAAATATGTATTATTGCTCTAGTTAATTGTATATTGTCATTGCTTTCCAATTCCTCTGCAGGTCAGCGCTTTGCACAGATGGAAGAAAAGACTATTTTAGCCACCATCCTACGGCGCTTCTCTGTTGAAAGTGCACAGCGACGTGATCAACTTGACCTTGTAGGAGAACTGATTCTTCGTCCTGATAAAGGCATCTGGATTCAGTTGAAAAAGAGAAAATAAGTTAAAATAAGTTAAAATAAGAACCCTCAGGGAAATTCCTTACCCCCTTGCATTAGAACTGTTTCAGACTGCCTAACCCTTCCTGGACTTCATTTTTTTAACCAAGATTGTGTTGTTGCTTATTACAGGCCAACAGCTGCATTTTAGAAGCAGATGATTATTCCAATGATGGGTTATTCCAATTGTCTTTGCAATTTGTAGGCTTCAGCCTAGGTTGCCACTAGCTGACTTTCCTTAATCCTAAAGAAGATTAGCAGTACAGTGCTACCTCGTGTTATATACGCTTCAGGTTACATACACTTCAGGTTAAAGACTCCGCTAAGCCAGAAATAGTACCTAGGGTTAAGAACTTTGCTTCAGGATGAGAACAGAAATTGGGCTCCGGTGGCGTGGCAGCAGCAGGAGGGCCCATTAGCTAAAGTGGTGCTTCAGGTTAAGCTCAGTTTCAGGTTAAGAACAGACCTCCAGAACGAATTAAGTACTTAACCTGAGGTACCACTGTATGCTTATTTTTTTTAAAAAAAACTCATTCATTTCAATATTTAAAGACCTTGAATATATGAGAAAAATTAGACCTATGTTTTGTAAGCATACAGACAGGATGGAGGATTTGCTCCTGCTTAGCCTCTGGTTTGCCCCTGCCCAATTACGTTATAAGGTCCCTTACAGTCTAGATCAAGTGTTATATCCTATGGTGATTTTGCCTGAGGATGGTATCTAAGTAAATTGTTCAAAAAGCACACAAGACTTTACTTGAGCAATGTTTCCAAGTGAATGTTAATGGATTTTACAGACATGCATCGTTATACATGGTGGTCTGTTGTCCACTCTCTCTCTCTCTCTCTCTCTCTCTCTCTCTCTCTCTCTCTCTCTCTCTCTCTCTCTCTCTCACACACACACACACACACACACACAGAAACACTTTTATTTTAGTGCAAGTGACCTGACCAAGAATGTCAGAAACATGGAGTGTTCCAGAAAAGAGACTGAACCTTTAATGCTAAGGGAACTAAGGTAGAAATGGCCAGTAGGCTAAAGTGTTCATAAATGTATACACATATACATGCTGCATTATACAGCTATTACCCAGCTCTAGTTAACAGTTGTTTACAAGTTTACATTGTGTGTCTGCTTCCATTTCTTACCCATTACTCGTTTTATTGCTGTTTGTTACCTGTGTAAATTCAACTGCTTTGCTGCCTACCCCCTGAACATTTCAACTGAACATGACACTAAAAAATAAATAAATTCTGATGGAAACAGTGGAAATTGCCAGTGTTAAATTATGGAAATCATCTAGTGAATATGATCGGTTTTGTTGTTCTTGTTGCTTTCAGTCTGCAAACAATACAGAATTCATTACACACACACACACCCATTTGCATTGTGTCATTTGCACTGCAATGAAGGGGATGGAATAACATCATGACAGCGTAATTTATGTACATTACATAGTCACATAAATTATGCTTGTTAGATAATTTTGCCACAGCAGATAGCACAGTGAATAACAGGTTTTGGCAGAAGG
This sequence comes from Podarcis melisellensis, assembly GCF_964234715.1. Classification (NCBI taxonomy): domain Eukaryota; kingdom Metazoa; phylum Chordata; class Lepidosauria; order Squamata; family Lacertidae; genus Podarcis; species Podarcis melisellensis. The sequence continues at coordinate 50,997,632 of NC_138541.1, forward strand.
CAAACTGCAGTAGAATGGAAACGGTCTTGCATTTGACAAAGACGGTTGAATGGAAAGTGATGCCTTCTTACATCCCTACTTCCAAGACTTTTCTTCTAGAATGGGTTGAGGAACTCTGGACCACATGGATGCCATTGGACTCCTAACTCCCATCTGTCCTAGATACCATCACTGCTGGTCATGGATGATGGGAGCAGCATTTGGAGGGCCACAGTCTCTCCATCTTTGTTGTAGAAGATGGCTAGCTTTACAAGACTATTCTGTGACAGGGGTTGTGTTGTTCAGACTCCTATGTCTGGAGATAAAAGTGGTCCCTGAGGATAAAGAAGCTGGCCATCCCTGAAATAGATGAGCGACACATTTATGCATTTTTTTTAAAAAAATACCAATGGAGAAGAGTCACTCAGTTTCTTCCTCCTTGGCATCTCTGCTCATAGCCTCTATTTCTGTTTCTCAAAAGGCTCCCACCTCAAAGGTGCCAGAACTAAATTTCAGCTGAAAAAAAGCCTTGGTGCATAAGCAGGCTGATGTGGAGGGAGGTGATTCTTCAAATAACTGAGCAAAAATTTAATCAATCATAAATCTGCCCATGAAAAACATGAGGACAGCTGAAGGAGCATCTCCACCTCCATCATTCTACCTGGACACTGAGGTCCAGCACTGAGGGCCTTCTGGCGGTTCCCTCATTGCGAGAAGCCAAGTCACAGGGAACCAGGCAGAGGGCCTTCTTGGTAGCGGCACCCACCCTGTGGAACGCCCTCTCATCAGATGTCAAGGAAATAAACAACTATCTGACTTTTAGAAGACATCTGAAGGCAGCCCTGTTTAGGGAAGCTTTTAATGTTTGATGAATTACTGTATTTTAATATTTTGTTGGAAGCTGCCCAGAGTGGCTGGGAAAGTGCAACCAGATGGGTGGGGTATGAATATTAAATTATTATTATTATTGGAAAATGCAGACCTATGGAACTTAAACAGAATACAGATAAATACAGTCATACCTCATGCTATGTCCGCTTCATGTTACGTTCTTTCAGGTTATGTCTCGCGGCGACCCAGAAGTACTTGTGCATTCACAGAAGCGCAAAATGACATCACGCACATGTGCAGAAGCAGCGAATCGCAACCTGCATATGTGCAGACATGCCACTGCGGGTTGCGCTCTTTTCATGTTGCGAACGGGCCTCCGGAACGGATCCCGTTCACAACCAGAGGTGCCAATGTATTGATCAATCTGGAGAGAACAGGACATGTTCCTGTGTGGGCACATGCTCACGTGTGTGTGCTTGTGGACTGGAGCTTCATGTTCTGGCACCTGGGGGCGGAGAGCAGGTGGGGGCAGGGCTGGCGCCCGTCCCGGGGGCGTGGTGCGTCGCCCGCAGGGGCATGACACGAGTCCTGGAGGCGTGATGCACCGCCCGCAGGCGTGTGGCATGCTTCCCGGGAGCGGGGGGGGGGACAACACAGGTGGGGGGGGGCAGCCACGATGGCACCACACCAGGATCACGCTGCTGGGGGTGGTCGGCTCCCCCTGCACTCCTCTTCTGATGGAAATCCAGCCGTCATGAGATGGTGATTAGCATAGAAAAATGACACAGAAAGCCAGCTATATTTTCATGATGGAGAGAGCAGCCCCTCTGTCTGCCCTTCTCCGATTTATTCTCCTTTGTTCTGTCCAGCCGCATGGCCGTTTGCCAATCTCATGTTACCTCATCCGGTCAAGCTTTTATTGCACCCATCGCCATATAGGGTCATTACATTCCAATACATTGTAAAGCTCAGAGTGCTGGTCACGAGGTCCGGAGGTACCCTGCAGTATTTACAAACCTCTGCCATGGCTTTATGACTCCCACACTCTTCTTCCGCCAGTGGACTGGATCAGGACCTGCTGCTTCCTGACAGAAAAGTCAAGGTACCTAGAACGGAAGGTGGACCTACTTGTTTCGGCACTTTAGGCAGAAAATCCCACAAGTGCCTCTCCTGGCAAAACCACCCCCAACAATAAATTAAATAACTGAAATTGTGCTGCCCTTTCATGAGAGCCAAAACTGGCAGGCCTGAGGCAGGTGCCATTAGGAGGATATGTGAGGAATGTATATTGAATGTTCTTGTAGGTCAGCAAACTTTTTCAACAGGGGGGCTGGTCCACTGTCCCTCAGACCTTGTTGGGGCCGGACTATATTTTGGAAAAAATAAATGAATGAATTCCTATGCCCCACAAATAACCCAGAGATGCATTTTAAATAAAAGGACACATTCTACTCATGTAAAAACACACTGATTCCTGGACCATCCACGGGCCGGATTTAGAAGGTGATTGGGCCGGATCCGGCCTTAGTTTGCCTAGCCATGTTGTAGATTTTGATACATTCCTTTTCTATGCAACGTAGTTGTTGTTTAATCGTTTAGTCGTGTCCGACTCTTCGTGACCCCATGGACCAGAGCACGCCAGGCACTCATATGCCTGTTGTCTTTGTCCATGGAGTTTTCTTGGCAGGGATACTAGAGTGGCTTGCCGGTTCCTGCTCCAATGCAATGTAGTACCCATAGTAAACACCAGATGGCTTAGCTCATATAAATGAGAGAAAATGACATTTTTCAGAAAAGAAAAAAAAACCCTCCGGTGTCACCGGTCAGCTTACGTCAGCTGAGAATCACTTTCAAGAAGGCAGAAGCAGTATTTACTGTGTGAGCTTTCCTCAAAAGTAAATATCACAGGCAGATAAACATTGGCAGAGGCAGCACGACTTATCACAAGTGGAATGTGTACATTTCCCCCTCTCCACCCCATTTTTGGGTACTGCAAATTGCATTTGTTCAGAAAGAAAAGTTACAAGTGCAGCAACTATCTCCAGGTAATGAATTTCCTTTATTGCTTTCAATTAAAATATACATCTACTGCAGGGCTTATATTAGATAGCTGGGAGTAAATCAAAAGTAGTAGTAGTAGTAGTAATAGTAGTAATAATAATAATAAAAACAAACCCCATACCTCTGGCTGGGTTTCCCTAGGCAGTCTCGATAGCTTACAACATATATTAAAAATTGTTTTAAAAAATTGTCAGAAATCAGGCTTTGTTAATGTTAGAAGCATGCTTAAAAAAAATTAACTAAAGCTGCGGTATTTAATCAACCAATGGGCTGATATAAAAGTACAGCACTAACTGCAGTAGCTCATTATAATAAATCTCAGCTGATAGTTTAAACAGATGGGAACAAAAATTATTCATCTTTATATAATAAAAGCACTATACTTTTTGAAATTACTGAGCAATGTTAATGACAACTTTTGATGCCCATTTGGTTAAACTCCTTCTGAGACCTTGGAAATGTGAGCTTTTGAGAAATCCCTCCTTATAGCACACTTTTAAAATGGGCATTGAATATTTTATTGCATTTATTTTTTAGGATGGCATGGATTTCACAAACATGTTCTTTCATTCTGTTAATTTCTTCAGTCTCTAGCGGTAAGTACCTCTAGATTGCTTCTTGTATGTGAATATTTGTAAAGATATACCTAAATGACTTCATTGGACCAAGCTCAGAAAATAAAATGTGGAACGGTAATAGTTTATCTAACAAATAATACTGGAGGAAATCCAAATACTCTGAATTATTAATTCTAGGGTAGCCAAATTTCAAAATATTTTGCATCCTCCAATGCTTTTTTCCAGAGGAAGCTGGGGGTTTCAGTGGTGACTAATGGTGCCTCTCTCACAATTTTGCTGGACAGTGTTAAATTTATACAGTGGTACCTTGGGTTAGGTACTTAATTCGTTCCGGAGGTTTGTTCTTAACCTGAAACTGTTCTTAACCTGAAGCACCACTTTAGCTAATGGAGCTTCCCGCTGCTGCCGCACAGCCAGAGCATGATTTCTGTTCTCATCCTGAAGCAAAGTCCTTAACCTGAGGTACTATTTCTGGGTTAGCGGAGTCTGTAATCTGAAGCATATGTAACCCGAGGTACCACTGTACTGGAGAATTTAGGTTTGAGCAATTACAGTAGATTAAAACACTCAATTGCCCTCTACTTAAAAAAGAAAAAAAAGAAGCAGGCCTTTTGTGATTAGGAAAGTTTCCAACAGTGACAGTGCTGGAGGGGGAAATGGGACATTCCAGGATCAAATCAGAAGCTGGAATGGTTTTGGCAATTGTAGGAATGCCCCAGGAAAGTCTGGACACTTGGAGGGTACGCACCAGTAAGTTAACTTGTCAACTGTGGGGGCAGATGCTGTTCTGTTGCCAGCATTGAAATAAAATTTAACTGCCAGTTCAGTAGGTCTTTGTGCATGAAATAGAGGAGGGTGCCATTTTTAAAAAAATATTATTTTTGTATCAGGCAGCAAAATGTCTTGGGCTAGCCTTGGAGCTGATTGGGGGTGGGGATTTGTTACAACTCATAAATAATGAGGTGGAGCAATGAGCTTCCATCTACTCCAGCCATAACATAATGGTCTACTTACACCTGCTCTGGCCACCTATAAAGGCATGGCTACTTTTCCTGATATAAAAACTCAGAAAGGAGCAACAGGAACTGTAGTTTTGTAGAGGTTAACAAATAGGGTTGTGTTAAAAATAGCACAGTGTGATGCATCCCATTGGTGCAAGGGTTTCTGTTTGCTAAGTGGGACTATGGTTTTTAACTTCCTGTATTCTTCATAGGATCTCATGAACATAAAGCTGGTTTATAAATGAAAAGGGTCGATGGGACGGAAAGAACTTGAAGTGCAGGGGTTGAAAGTGGCTGGGTGGCTGAAGTAGGGATGCTTGCGGATTTCATTTGTTCCACACTTTGATGCTGACAAAACCGGTTTGCATTCCCTGACCCACTGTACAGAAACGTAACAAAACAGTCTTCTGGATTTTGCCATTCTCCAAACCTTGCAATTTGAAAATGAGCTCAGAAAATGCACAAAATGTGCAAAATACCCTCACTCGTTTTTAAAAAACACACACATAAAATGCAACCAGAAATAAGCAAAATATTGCAAAAAGGACTATGGCAAAAGCTTTTAATAGCAACTAGAAGCCTAACATCAGCCATCTTCTGCCTATCTACCCCTGCTTTGGAAAACAGCAACAACTATGTACCATGAACATAGGCTAACACTTTGCATTTTTGTGCCTCAGAATGCGTGTCTGAAATCTACGAAAACACATATTTTCAAGGAGGAGATATCTCTAAGGTTTATGCTCCCAATGCAGACTACTGCCAGATGGTGTGCACGTATCACCCAAAGTGTCTATTATTTTCCTACTTTCCAGGAGACTGGGTGAAAGATATTGGAAGGTAACATTCACATTACATCTCTGATTTGTTTGTTTATTTGTTCATTCATTTAGTGGCATCTATATACAAGTGACATTAACCTTTGTCTGCTTTTATAATTGCTCTTTCTGATTTGTACACATTATAAAATGAAATAATATACTCGAACAAGACAGGTACCTCCTATCCCAAGCTGGGTGTAATTGAATTTCAACGGCAGGGGACAGTTTTAGGAGGGGACGGTTGGTGGTTCATTTTGTTTGTTTTTACACAGGGAGGGGGTTTCTTTTTTTCTTTTTGCATAGTTCAGAAATCCACACTATAAATAAATAGCTAGATAAAGGGGAAGAAAAATAAATGCATGCTATAAATGAAGGGGTCCTTTCCAATTCTTTGATTCTATGATTCTATAATCTATTTCTCTTCTCCTTTCCTTAATGTCAGGTTTGCATGCTTCCTGAAAGAGACTGATACTCAAGCGTTGCCAATGATACCCACCAAAGGGGTGATCTCTGGACATTCCCGGAAACAATGCCCTGGAGTCACTGGTAAGGTCTGCTGGTTCGGAGACCCTACAAAGCAGCCAAAGGGACATAGGAAGCAGCCTTATACCAAGTCAGACTATTGAGCCATCAAGCTCAGTGTTGTCTACATCAGTGGTGGGGAACCTCCAGCTTGAAGACCCAGTTCTCCCCTCCAGGCCTCCCCATCTGCCCTACACCTGGTACCCTATATCTGATGTCAGACATGGGGCAGGTAGGGATATGGCTTGGCTGAAAGGGGTTTTTCAGGCAGTGGCAGTCAGCTAATCAGTGGTGCCTGCAAAGTCCTGTGCACTGGGGTCTGTAAGTGTCAACAATCATTTGATCCCTGGGCTTGCAAAGCACTATGCACTGGCCCATGCAAGTGCCAATGACCAGACGAATGGGCTTGCAAAGCACCGTGCCTTTGCTTTCATGGTATGATTTCAAACCATGCAAGCAAAATCTTGACATCAATGAGACATCAGGTGATTGACAAATAGCTAGGACCACCTACTTCTCAACCTTGGTCCCTGGAGGGGTGGGGGAAATAAGGATCTGCTCCTATGCATCTTTACTCAGAAGGAAATCCCACTGTGAAATACTACTACTACTGCTATACATGTGAATTGCTGCCCTGCCTGAGTAGGATCTGCTTCCCAGGCGGTCAAGTTCTGAGATCTAGGGGGAAGAGGCTGTCAGCTCAATGGAAGCCCACGTAACTAAGAAGTTGGATCTGGGTCCTGGGCTTTAGAAGGTGTGATCCATTGGGATTGGCCCTTGGGACTAGTACTGGCATCTAGGAGTTGCCCTTGAAGTCTGGACCTCTGCCTCTCAAGCTTACTGTTGAAACAGAGCAGTGTAGGCCTTGGGGTACGGCACTGAAGCCTGGTTGCTGGGAGAGAGAGATGCCTCTAGATGCCTTGATATTGGTGTTCATCTGCATTTGCAGATTGCTGTTGTCCTTCTGCCCCTCTCCAGCTTGCAGCAAGGAAGTCCATGAAGGGTTGGATATGCGAGGAGAAAACTACAATATAACCACTGAAGAAAGCTATGACCACTGCCAAAAAAGATGCACCAATGAGAATCACTGTCATTTTTTCACATACACCACAGCTTCATTTCACGATGCACAATTCCGGTAAATAATGCCAATATGCTTTTTAATTGGACCCAATGGACTTCTCAGTACTATGGATCAGATAGTTCATTTTTCTGTATATGGCAAGTGGACTACAATGACTCTGATGCCTTTGCCAGGCAGGAAAACAGGGACCACAGGCTGTTTGCTCCAGGATCAATCATCTGCCCATAGAATTAAAGGTAACAAATTGTCACTTACCCACCCCTGGCATTTGGCCACCATGCAATGTGGCTTTTAGGCTGCATAAATTTTCCCACCCCACATAATGGCATCAAAGCCTTCTGCTATGCCAGCCCTTGGCCTGGATTCAGGTCCCTGTACTAGTGTGAGGGTATAAATACTGTTTCTTATGTTACTTCTGGGGTAATAAATGTGGTCATTAGGCTGTAATATTCATGCCCTCTGCCCCCATCTAGTTAAAGTTGGTTCTGAAACTGCTATGACTTGAATTAGTTCTCAGGTTCCAATGGAACCAGGGATTGTGGGTTTGTTGCTCCTTAACAAGCTATGATCAATGGCCTACCTGTTGTTGGCTTGCCAACCATCACACCAGAGAATGGCATACTATTCAATCCAGATAAAACACAACGAACCAGAAAATTTCCATGCTTCAATAAAAGGAAGTATTTAAAGACAATTCTCACATTTCTGCACTCAGAGTTTAGATATCTGCTCAAAATCCCTCAAGCTCTCCTGTACAGATCATGTATTTTTGTCAGTTTTTATAAAATTGTGCTGGCCATGTTGAGATTATATAAATTAGTTATGGTCTTTGGCTCATGGTGTATAGACCCTAAGGCTGCAATCCTCTACCCATATACCTGGGAACAAGCCCCTTTGACCTCATTTGGACTTACTACTGGGTAGACATGCATAGGATTGCATTAGCAGTAGTGTTTGCTGCCTAAATCCATCCTTCTTGCAGTAGCTAACAGTACTTTCTGTAGTCATAAAATGGTATTAAATTGTCTGCAATAGCACAAGCTGAATTAATCTATTTCAGAACAGTCAGTTTCAGTATTCTCTGCTGTGGATTTAAATGTGCTAATGACCCAGCACTTTGGGAGTCAAATACAGATTGTTTGCAGTGGAATTGCATTACTCACTAATCTTAATGAAATGAAAAAAAATCTTGCTCAAATCGGTTTGCAAGTTACCTTACAGAGAATGGCAAGTCCTTGTGCTTTTTCTCCTCCTCGTTCAAAACTTAACAATGAACCTTCATACATTTATTTTGTACATTTATTTATTTCTATTTCTTTTATTTCCTTAAAAATGACAAGCAGTATGCTGGTATAGGAACGCGGGTGGCACTGTGGGTAAAACCTCAGTGCCTAGGACTTGCTGATCGCATGGTCGGCGGTTCGAATCCCTGCGGCGGGGTGAGCTCCTGTCGTTTGGTCCCAGCTCCTGCCCACCTAGCAGTTCGAAAGCACCCTTAAGTGCAAGTAGATAAATAGGTACCGCTTTATAGCGGGAAGGTAAACGGCGTTTCCGTGTGCTGCGCTGGTGCTGAATTGCCAGCTGCAGCTTCGTCACGCTGGCCACGTGACCCGGAAGTGTCTTCGGACGGCGCCGGCTCACGGCCTCTTGAGCGAGATGAGCACGCAACCCTAGAGTCGGACATGACTGGCCCGTACGGGCAGGGATACCTTTACCTTTACCTTTATGCTGGTATAATTTGATGCACATATATCAACATTCTATTGCAATCATTTTTCAAGCAGAATGCATATGAGTATAGCATTATTAGTGACTTCACATGCTGAAATATTTTATAGCAGCATTATTCTGATACCTATCTACCTTCAGAGCACTGTCACTGTGATTAATTGGATGATGCTTGTGGATTGCTATTCTAATAAGAATTAAAATCCAGAAGCACACAATCAAAATTAGTACCTGCTTTGGTCTTTTTTAAAGTTGCCCTCTATTTTCCACACTTCAGGAGATGGATCAGGTTCTGAATCATTTCCTTTGGTAAAGCATTTAACCAAACAAAATATACAACTATCTGGGTTTTGCTTCTCTAATGCAGGCCTCTCTATCTGGCGCTCTCCTCAGGGCTTGCCCCTCTCCCTTGACCATGCCCCTCTTGGCTTCATTCTATAGCTTCCTGGTCTGTTTCCCCCTGACTAGACTATATCCCTGAACTATGCCTTTTGTTTGTCTGGATTGAGGACTGAGAGATGTGTCTGTGTCTCTCTGTGTAGAAAAATCTCATCTTTTGTTTGGTTGGTATGTAGCTGATTGTACAAAGGTAAGAGTCACATCAATTGCGCTGAATGCCTTTTTCTCTGGTCCCACCCACCATTGGCATACAGACTCCTAAAGTTTGTTCTTGAGGGGACATGGCCCTCAGGCTGAAAAAGGGTCCCTATGCCTGACATAGAGGAAGGCAACAAATTTGGAAAACAATCAATCTGAGGCTAGATAATTATTTCCTTTCCTTTGACTGGGTTCCTATTTCATGCTAACAGTTTAAATCTCCTTTCTCATTCAGCAATAAATGCTACTTGAAGTATAGTGCCAAGGGAACACCAACCAGTATAAGGTATCTAAGTGGCGTTATGTCAGGATTCTCATTAAAGGCATGTCAAGGTGCCGATACAGGTAAATAAATATGTATATATTAAAAGAAAACAGTAGGGAGAGTAAATTGTAGGGTGTTTTGATACAATGTCATAGGTGTAAATTAATATATATTCCATACAGTAGCCATTTTCAACCTGGTGACCTCTAGATGTTGCTGGGCTCAAGCTTTCATCAGCCTCAACCAACATGGCCAATGGTCATAGATGATGGGAGTTGTAGTCCAAAAATATTGGGAGGGCACCAGTTTGAGCCCCAAATATTGCAGGGCTCTGACACGCACAAGATGATGACGTGGATGTGACTATGAAAGAGAATGGTTATAGTAAAGGTTATTATCCATTGTGCCAATAACATATTTGAGTTATAATATAGTCATATCTTATCCTGTTTTGCTAATTTATTCTCACAACAATCTTGTGAAGTAGTTATGCTAAGAGATAATGACTTGCACAAGCCATTGAATGAGCTTTGTTGCTGAGTTGAGAATATGGATTCAGGGAATGAAGGGTCAAACAGTGTCATAATACACAAATTCTGGAGAATTTGATTCCACAACTCTCAGACCAAAGTGATATTATATGTATGTGTATTTCTTGATTTCATGGATGAGTTTGACTATACACATTCATTTTCTGTGCAGACTGTCGGATGGAAATTTTTCAGGAGGAATTTTCTGGTGTTACGGTTTCAAGAGTTCTGACACCTGATGCCTTTGTATGCAGAACAATTTGCACTTACAACCCAGTCTGCTTATTCTTTACGTTTTATGATAGTGATGGAGATGTAAAACACCCAAAGTGAGTATTACTATCAAGTAGTCTGAAGACATCATGTTTCCTAATAACATGTTTAAAATTGTAACAATCTCTTTGAAATAATATCCTTAGCCCTTGTGGATGAGCCAATGAATATATGGAGTGTGTGCATGTGGCAGCCTGCCTCCTGTTTCTCCACTCACCTGATTGTTGAGCACTACAACTCCCATCATTCCTGACCTCTGACTGTGTTAGCTGGGGATGATGGGAATTGTAGTACAAAAACAGCTGGAAACCCATGTTTGGGAAACTCTGGTTTACAGAATCAGAGGATATTCAGAATGCAGCTGAAGAGGCCTAGAAGCACTTTCAGTATGTGGTCAATACTATCACTGATGAGTTTGTGTTTGTGTTTGTGCTTTAGATTTACTTGCCAAATGATGAAATCGAGAAATGGCACACCGGAGAGTTTTGTAGAAAGACGAGTTAAGTCAGGTTTCAGTCTCCTAAGCTGCCGGACAGCTACACCAGGTAATGCATAAATTACCAGTATGCTGTCCACAAAACAATTTCATGATTGATGAATTCCTTGCCCTTATCATGATAACGCACTGTTTTTATTTTTTATTTTGTTTACAATGGTTATGAACAAAATGGCAGCCTGTCATGTTATGGCTCACAACAATTTAAACTTTCTGGGGGAGCAAGTGAAGGCAGACTATGTCAAAGGAATCAAGGAATGCCAACAGCTTTGTACAGACACGGTCCGCTGCCAGTTTTTTACCTACGATTCAGACCCAACATTGTGCAACCGAGAAGGGTAAGTTTCTGAAATAAATCAACAAACAAACATCCCACAATATTAAGAGTTACCCATAAACTTTTCCTTGCTGAGCAATATTCGAAAATTGAATCCGCCTTCGTTTCTTTTCTTGATAGCAAATGTAAATGCTACCTAAGAATGACTGCCGATGGGGCACCGAATAAAATTGTGACTGAGACGGGAAAGGTTTCTGGCTATTCTTTAAGATTGTGTCAGGTTAAAGACAGACTTGGTGAGTCACAGTTGGAAGTATGTGGTTAACGTTTCTGTATGTTTCTTAAAGCATCTGGCTGGCTGGCTGTGGAAGCTAGACGGGTGTCCAGATGCTAGACAGGTTAGCGGGGCAGGCGGTCTGGTGGCAAAGTGTTGCAGTGGCATGGCTGCTGCTTAGCAGAATGGTGCTGAGGGTGGTGCTGAGGCAGACCTGTGTGGGTGCTCTGGTGGAACCAACCAAGCACATCTGCCAGTGTGCCCATGCACACCCAGCCTTGCTGCCACCCTGCCCTATCCCCCACACCATCCAGCTAAATTTTGGCAGCACTGCTGTTGGGATGATAGCAGTGCAGCACTATTCCACCCTGCCAGCCACTTCTCTTAGGATATCTTTGGTATTTTCCACCAGGCCTCTTATGTGCTTTGTTGAAGGTTTTGTCCTATATAAGAGCCATTAAAGTTCCCAGTTAATTAATTAAATTTTAGTCTAGGCACATTGCATAGTTATTGGGTGCGCACCAGAGGCAAAACAAATTTGCTTTCAAAATGCCGCCGTAAAATTATCTTCTCCGTTATCGTATATTCGCAATTCTCCATAGTATTTGATAAGGGCTTTCATGGAGTAGTGCTTAGCATTTCATTATAACAGATGGTTGACATACAATGGTTTATCATATGAGCAAATTTGACAGGTAATCATAACATAATAATCCCTATTTGGTGCCAACTGAAGTAACCAGTGAGACAACCAAGTCTACAACACTACGAATTTTTGTTTATCTGCCCAATATTGTCTCCTCTGAGGTCTCTAATCTGCAAGGCTCTGCTGTAAGTTTATATACAGCAATATAGAATAACCTAAGGCTATATAAACAGACTGTGTGGCCCAGTTCAGGAACAAAAGCTGCCTATAATCCAGAATTAACAACTTTTGATAGATACCCTGATATCTCTTCTAACTTTGTAAAGCATACTTCCTTTGTTTAATGTACCAGAGTCTGTCTGTTCAAAATGCTGCTCATGTCCCTGAACCTTCTGTGGTCATTCTGCACAAACATTTCTGTACAAACATTTCTGGGGTAGTTCTGTCTAGCTATCAAGTGCCCATCAGCTTCTGTTTGCTAGTTTGTGTTTACTCTTCTTCTTAAAAGGGATTGCATAGAAAAGGCCTCTTAGAGCTTAATTTGTGCTTGGACAAATCTTTCAATTTCCATTTCTCTTAGTTTCTTATTTTTCTGTTTTGAAATTTAGTTCTTCACATTTCCAAAGCAGTTTTGCCACTTATTTATTTATAACCCCTCATAGAAATTCATCAACATTTAGGTGAGATTTCTCCTAATATATGAATTTTGCATTCAGTTTTGATTCAAATGCACATTTTTTTTGCAAGCAGTTTTCCTAACACAATGCACGTTCATAACTTATTTTCACTAATATATGTGAACTTGATTGAGAATACCTGCACTGGAGTAGAAATTTCACCCTTTCCAGTTTCTTCATTTAACTCTTAGCTCTGATAGGGAAGCTTACTGTTTGGTGAGGGAGACTGAGAATGGTTAGATATCATGAGTTCCATGCCACCTTCGAAAATGTATCACTTTCCTTACTGGAGTTGACAGCAGCTTTGTTTAAGTTTGGATTGGGGAAAAACAAAACAGGGAAAGAACTAAAACTCCTCTGCTTTTGCACTACTGCTCCGATCCTTGTGGGAAGGGGCAGTCCCACACCTGCTGCTTGGTTAAAATGAAAGCATCAGGATGTCAGTGACCGGCTGTCCCAAGTCATGTCTGGTTAGCATTTGATTTCCTAAAGTCACATCCAGTTTGACTTTGAAAACAAGGGAAAGGACTCCATGGTGGATTGAATTGGTCTTCTGCCTGTAAGTTACAGGCCACAGAGTCCTTTTGTCTTAATAATGTATCCCACAAAGGCCTGAGAAATACACAAGATTGCACCTAGTGGATACAAGGAGAACTAGAATCGTTAGGAGTTTGGATAATCTTAATTCAGAGTATCAGTGATGAAATATAGTGGTGACAAAATTCTAGAAGACCATTGGGAGGTTTGGGTCAATTCATTTGCCTCAGTGTAACTGAACTTGCATGCCTGTTGTGGTAAAATCCCACATATAGTCCTTGAGAGAGGGCATAAAAGAAAGTTTTTATTTTTTAAAAAAATCATTAAATTTATTTTAAAAAACTTCAAAGTTTTATCATTTTAATCAACCTATGTGAGCTGTTGCAATAAACAAAAACTATGAGGTAAAAACTATTTGTGCTAGAAAAACATTGTTGAGATTTAAGTATTTTCTTAGAATGTGTGAAGCAATCTGTGACAAAGGGACGGATTGTTGGAGGAACAAATTCGTCTTCTGGAGAATGGCCCTGGCAAGTCAGTTTGCACGCAAAGTTATCTCTTCAGAGTCATCTGTGTGGTGGTGCAATCATCAGTGACCAATGGATAGTGACTGCAGCCCACTGTACAGAAGAGTGAGTAGAACCTCTGTGAAGTAAGCAAAACCGAATTGTTTAAATGTTTCTAAGTTGCAAGGGATGAGCCTTGAAAACAGTGGGTGAGATCCAGTTATGTCCAATGCAAGAGGAACTTCTCTAGTCCAGTGGGACTTCTGGTTTCTTCCTTCCACCCCTCCATCTGTTCCGGAAGGTTCCCCAACCCCCTGGAGTAGGTTTGCTGCATGCATGTTTGTGAGGGGAAGATGGAGAAGTCCCATTATGCTAATGGATGCCCCCTCATGCTATGTTTGATGTTTCTCAGTAGCACCGGTGGCCTAGCAACAAAGCACATTTCCCACAAATAGCGGCTCTGTGCTAAATTCTGCAGGCATCTGATGCCTGGGGAAAACCATGTGAAGAGACCCAGGAATGGGTGGTAGCAACAGCAGCAGCAAGTCTAGAAACAGCTGAGGCCATAGAGTGTCCATTGCGCACCCCTAGCAACGCCTCACGAACCCCTAGCGATGCTGCCTGCCCTCCTTCCCTGCCCCACCCCCACCTGGCTTCCTCCAACCCAGCTGAGGTGGCGCTTTTGTCTGAGCCTTTACCTTTGCCTCCAGCCTCCTTCCTCCTCCTTCCTCACCCGCTGAATGGCATGGAGTTGCTGCCCTGCACTCCCACCGCTCTCTGGCTGCTTGTTCCAGAAAAAGTGGGAATGAGTGGCTTCCCTCACTTTCTGCCGTTAGTCTTGCTCTCATGTAGTTTGAGTGAGTGCCTCCCCATTGATCCAGGATGCAAGGAGTGAGGTGAACTGTTTCCCTTTGTGTGTGTTAGCCTTGCTCTTGTGCTTGCTTGCTTGCTTTCCCTCTCTCACCATTGTGTGGGGTGTTGCACTTAGGTTAGTAAACTGTGAGGGTATTTTTGGCTATGGATGTGTGGAGCTGGTGGCACCTTCTCCTAAACTGCAAATGAACAAGCCACGTAAGTGCATGCACAGTAGGCCTGGCTTTTCTTCCCATGAGCTTGAATGCATGTGAGATAAAACCCTCTTTTTATAGGAGTAAAACATGACAGTGGAGCATCATTCTATAGTTTGCCTCACATGGCAAAATATCTTGGACCATCCCTGCCCAGGAGTATTGGTGAAAACTGTGTATCTCACTAGAGAGATGACTGTACATGAAATTACTGGACTGCTAGTGGGGAAACTTAATAGTAGGGTAGGAGGGCTGGGGGGGGGGATCACTCCTGGCAACCGATGCACCCCTTTGGTTTCAGATAGTACATGGGTAGACAAGTCTAAAAAATCTGGGACACATGGTCCTCTAGCAGCTATGGTTGTCTCATTTACCAGAAGTAATCTAATTAGCATGGGTAGGCAAACTAAGGCCCAGGGACCGGATCCGGCCCAATGCCTTCTAAATCTGGCCCACAGACGGTCCCGGAATCAGTGTGTTTTTACTTGAGTAGAATGTGTTCTTTTATTTTAAAATGCATCTCTGGGTTAGTTGTGGGGCATTGGAATTCGTTCCCCCTCCAAAAAAGTAGTCCGGCTGCCCACAAGGTCTGAGAGACAGTGGACCAGCCCCCTGCTGAATAAGTTTGCTAACCCTTGGTATTTAGTGTTAACTCTCGAAGTGTATACTTAATTCTGACCAAACTATCCTACCTGGTGTATATTGTGCTCTAGGAGGCTTAGTTTGGTCAGCATTGAGTATGCACTTCCATAAGTGCATTGGTTACCAGATGTGATATAGGCATTACCGTATTTTTCACTGTATAAGACGCACCAGACCACAATACGCACCTAGTTTTTGGAGGAGGAAAACAAGAAAAAATATATATATTCTGAATCTCAGAAGCCAGAACAGCAAGAGGGATCACTGCGTAGTGAAAGCAGCAATCCCTCTTGCTGTTCTGGCTTCTGGGATAGCTGCGCAGCCTGCATTTCCTCCATAAGACGCACACACATTTCCCCTTACTTTTTAGGAGGAAAAAAGTGAGTCTTATAGAGCAAATAATACGGTATTTTCAGCTCTGCTACCCCACTATAAAGATTAGATTAGATGGATCCTTGGGCTGATCCAGCAGAGCTATGTGCTGCCATGCTCTTATGTGTTATGAGAAGAAGGGAAAGACTACTAAGGCTTCAAGAAAGGCATGGGCATGTTATAAATGGCTTCCAGATGTTATGAGGCACCAAAAAAAAAAAAAAAGCAAGAGTATTGGGGGAGAATTAGCTGCTACAAGAATAGAAATGAAAAGAATGCAATACAATACAGTGCTTTAAAACACAAAGAAATAGCTGGATTTCTGTGTGGCATGGATCTTAGGTTAGCCTCTCTAAATTAATGGAAAACAGCCTCATATTCAAAGCTTTAAATAAGCCTGATCTTCTAAAATTGTTTCTCTGCTTAGCCTTCTGGTAACAGATGTTTGGCGTGTTTATGCGGGCATTTGGAAGCAGTCAGAAATAAAGGAAGATACCCCCTTCTTCAGAGTTCAAGAGATTATTGTCCACCCTAAGTATGAGTATTCAGAGACAGGATATGACATCGCTTTAATGAAACTGGACAGGCCGATGAACTTCAGTGGTACGTGAAACCTTTAAGTTTACTGCAAAATCCTAAATGTTATCTTAAGGAACTCAGCATTGCTACCACTAAAGCTAAAGTAACTTGACTGCTGTAGCTTTTAACCAGCTATTGTTCCAACCAAGTAAAAATTACGATTGGCATTCTTACAGGAATGTGATGTAGTTTTAAATGAATTCTCTTTCCTCCACATTTAACTATCTACTTTTCCTTTAAATGGAAATTCAGCTTTACAGCAACCTATATGCTTACCATCTGAAGATAGAATGAATACAGAATTCACCAACTGCTGGGTGACTGGATGGGGTTACACAAAAGAGAGAGGTATTGAAAAAATAAAACTAAGAAATGTGAAATACTTATGGAATTGATCATGCTGAATCCAGAAAAGATGAAGTCATGCCAGGGAAAAGCTCACATGCTCTGGAGGGGAGGGTTTCCTGTGACCAATAGCGTAGCAATTGCACTGATACACAATCTAGAATGCTTTCAATTTTGCACTGCCTACAAATATATAAATCTTTTAAATGTGTAATATACGTGGGGCCTTAATTTGATATTAGAAATGATGCGCTTAGTGTTTTCAAATTGATTTCCCCAAAGGAGTCACACCAGTGATGTGCAGGCTGGGCAGTTCTGTAACCAGTGGAAGTTGCATGAAAAGAAACATGTGAGAGCAGTGCATAGAACCATAGATATGGAAGGGACCTCAAAGGTCATCTAAGGCAACCATTTGCCAATGCAGCATCCTTGATCTACGGTCATTCTCTGCATGTGCACAGATAAAGCAGACAGCCTACATAATGGGTGGGTGGATATTTCAGACTCCTGGGAGCTTCTAGTTTCTTGTGACAATTTAGTGAGTCCCGACACACAGTCTGGAAATTACTGAGCTAGGAGGAATTGGCAACATTGTTGACATCTCTCTCCCCTTCCTGCTTCGTGTCCTGTTTCCATCATTTGTAACACTGTAGGTGAGATACAAGATACCCTGCAAAAAGTCCGCATCCCCCTAATATCCAATTTAGAATGCCAGTCACGATACCAAGAACACAGGATAACTGACAAGATGATGTGCGCTGGCTACAGAGAAGGTGGCAGGGACGCCTGTAAGGTAACAGCCTCCTTCGTGTTACCTAGGATTTACGTAATTTACAAATGTTGACCAGTTTAATTGCCAAAGTATCCTGGGAATTGTAGTTTGGTGAATGAAGGTGATGAGAATCCTGCTAGAAATCCCTTGCTGTTTCTCCTACTACAGCTCCCAGCATGGTGTAGTGGTTAAGAGCGGTGGAATCGTAATCTGGTGAACCGGGTTCGATTCCCTGCTCCTCCACACACAGCTGCTGGGTGACCTTGGGCTAGTCACACTTCTGTGAAGTCTCTCAGCCCCACTCACCTCACAGAGTGTTTGTTGTGGGGGAGGAAGGGAAAGGAGATTGTTAGCTGCTTTGAGACTCCTTCGGGTAGTGATAAAGCGGGATATCAAATCCAAACTCTTCTCTTCTTCTTCTCTTCTTCTTCTCCCATGGTTCCCTGGGAATAGTTAAAGAAATAAGCATGGGACAATCTGCACCATGTATTCTCTCTCCATTTACTTTTCAAGCTAACTTATGACTTGAGAAATCTAATTTTTAACATCTGCTTTGGCTTGTAGCAGTGTAAGTGGAACCGGCCATTTCTGTCCCACTTTTCAGGAAATCAGTGTAACGATCAAATATGGTGTGTCCTGCTTTATATTGTTCTCTGTAGATGGGCCGAGACAAAAAGGTTCCATTACACATATGGCACAGTGAGCAGACTTGCTGGCACTGACTAAAGGGTTAAAGTAAAATCATTCCATGTGCCTTTGCCTGGCAAGAAGGCCATTTAAATTTCCTTTGAAAAATTAAAGGTAGCATCAAACAATGAACATGTGAAGAAATGACATTGGTTTGGGTGCTTAGTTAATGCCAGTTCTGCAGACCACACATAAATTAACTCTTATTTACCCTTGGTTTGAATTGCAAAGATATTAAAGTTTATAGGATTGAGATCAGCGCTTGTAATGCATTTGAGATTTACCACCATTTTACATTTAAACAGATTTTGAATGGATTATTTTTGAGTTCTGGTGACGCTACTCTAATGAAGAATATGTTTCTGCCCCTGTTGCGGTTTGTTTCTACTCAGGAAAAGAGATGCTATTGCAGTTGTTAATTTGGATGTCCCATTCAAGACCAGGACTCTCACATGGCCAAAGTACTGACAATATATGTGTTTCTTATCTCTCTCTCTCTAGGGAGATTCAGGTGGTCCTCTCTCATGTTTACATCAGAGAACCTGGTATTTGGTTGGTATTACCAGCTGGGGTGAGGGATGCGCTCGTCCAGGTCAACCGGGAGTTTACACTAATGTGACTGGGTTTGTAGACTGGATTCATGAAAAAACCTCAACAAAAAATGTCCAGTGACCTAAACGTAAGGAAGATGACAGAAGATGATGTCAGACAAGAAGCTCTGCAATTCTCTGAGAAATCTCTGAGAGGTTCGGTGACCTTGTGGTTTTTGAAAAGGCTAGTTAGCAGGGTTGAAACAAAGACTGAACTCATTTGACCTGTTGCATGCAATAAAAATAATAACCCCAAAGTGGCAAACGCCTTTCACCCTGGTGCTCATATTGAAACTGACTGATGCGTATTCAAATTACAAAGGGGAATGAATGTACTTGAGCCAATCACTGCTTGACAAATGCATGTCCCACTGTTCTAATGGGTCATATCCTACGTGGATATTGTCCACACCTAAGCATGAAAAATTTCAGTGAGTTTTGGCAAGCATAACTCTACAAAGTAGAGTACGTTTTCAGCCATAAATGCAATATTTAAGATTCATGGATTTCACCATGATGCTGATGTTGACTGCTCATGTGGATCTATATCGCCGCCTCATTGCTCCTGCGTGGTTTGCAACAAAATCCTAAACACACAATATAGGATGAGAATCAAATCAGTGACAAAATACAGAAAAGTTCTTACATCGAGGCAGCATAAAACAACCTACAGCCTGGATTTAAGGCACAATTTAAAAGCCTGGTTGAATTAAAAGTTATTTGCCTGGTGCCAATAAGGAACACACACAAAAGGTGCTCTGTGAGTTTCATTGGGGAAGCTGTTCCATAGGTGCATTTCATTTCCTCTGGACTGCACTAGATTCCTAAAAAATTATCCACTGCAACCACTCATTTTTCTTGATACCGTTAAATTACCTTTCCAAGCTAAACTGTCTCTTGTTAACTGCAGTTACAGGGGGGGGGGGGGGGACAACAGTCAAGCAATGATTTCTATAATAAATAACTAACCAAAAGGTGGGCCATCAGATTTTGCATGAGACTGAGCTTTGTTTTGTTCAGAACTTTCATGGGAGGGGGGAAATGTATGCCAAGCAATAGGTCTCCTCTTTCTTCCTTCCTGAAGCTGTTGCTTTTCATTAGTATGTAAAAGACCACTTTGGGTAGTTCCACACCCTCATATGTTTAGGGGTGGTGTTGGTGTCCCAGAAAAGGGCAATCTCTGTGGCAGCCCCTAAGTTATGAAATTCCCTCTCCATTGCATAGTTCTTGTCCTACGCTGAAGACACAACTTTTTACCCAGGCCTTTGACACCTGAGATATATGTTTTTAGGGCTCATGCTATTCTTTTGATTGTAAATTGTTTTCGTTGCTTTTAGAATTGTATTTTTACATTGCTGTAACCTGCTCTCAAACCTTATGGTGAAGGCAGGTAAGAAATCAAATGAAAATAAATAATAATAACCAGCTTTGACTAGCAGGTGAGAAATCCTACAAATAAATTTAAAGAGGGAAAAATCTAAACTGAGCCTGTGATGAGAGGAGGGTGGTTTTATTGGTGGATGACTGGGGTGTGAACAATACTTACTGAAGTACTTCTACGCTGCAGAAATGGAAAAACTGGCAGGTGAAAAATTCTATTTTTCCAGTTATAAAATATGGTGGTATTGGAAAAGTATTGCATCCCACCTGATCTTGAGGAAAGTTGTTCAGATCCCATTCAAAAAATAAATAGTATAAATAAGGGGGGGGGGGAATGATCATGTAGAAAGGCACAAGGAATTGGTGTTGAGTATATGAAAGGGATGTGGGTGGTGCTGTGGTCTAAACCACAGAGCCTAGGGCTTGCCGATCAGAAGGTCAGCGGTTCGAATCCCCACGACGGGGTGAGCCACGACTTGGTCCCTGCTCCTGCCAACCTACCAGTTTGAAAGCACGTCAAAGTGCAAGTAGATAAACAGGTGGGAAGGTAAACGGCATTTCTGTGTGCTGCTCTAGTTCGCCAGAAGCGGCTTAGTCATGCTGGCCACATGACCCGGAAGCTGTACGCTGGCTCCCTTGGCCAGTAAAGCGAGATGAGTGTTGCAACCCCAGAGTTGGCCACGACTGGACCTAATGGTCAGGGGTCCCTTTACCTTTATATGAAAGAAACCTGTATTCTGAACAAGTCTGCTAGTAGCAGACTACAGATACGGACTAACAATGCCCTCGTTTCCCCATTATGGGGATTTATCTGGCACATTTTGTGATGAGATGTGAGGTCGCTTGCTTCTGGTGATACTATAACTCGAAAGCTGATTGAGCTGTCTGTCGCTTTCAGACACATCCCCTGCAGTTTTGCTTGTATGCAGCCTGTTGCCTTGTGTGGACCTTTGCTTGATCACTGTTCTGAGAAGAAGCCTATTTTTTTGTCTCTATTCTTCAAAAGTATTTCATAATGGAGGCAGCAGATGAGAGATATAGTTCATTGCCAGCCAGTACTACGACCAACAAAGTCATCCAGAAAATCTAAACACATGACGAAACTTGGGA
The DNA here is from genome assembly GCF_964234715.1 of Podarcis melisellensis. Lineage (NCBI taxonomy): Eukaryota > Metazoa > Chordata > Lepidosauria > Squamata > Lacertidae > Podarcis > Podarcis melisellensis. The sequence goes on from NC_138541.1 coordinate 51,018,859, forward strand.
CTCAGGTACATTAGTAAAGAAAATGTGTTTTATACCTGTTATAGGGTAGAGCTTTAGGGCATCAAATGTTTCCACAGCTGCAGGATGGAGAGATCTGACAGTGAATCTCCATCTTCTACATCAGTGTGGGAGCTCCAACGTATCCCTTGGTCCATAGGATACTTTCCCAGGGGCCATAGGATTGCAGCCTTAAATGGCTGTCACTGTTTTAATTATTTTGCATTTGTAATCTTGTTTTCTATCTGAGATGCAAAGAGCTATTTTTAGGTACACAAAATTGACTTCAGGAGCCCCCAAGTGCTTGGGCATGCCAAGCAGAATTGATGACTTTTTCCTCTGAGGGCTTATCCACACTTTGTATTCTGCTGCTGCTTTCTCCTGGGGAAAACTTCTATCTAGTGCTCAGTTGGAGCAAACAGCAATTCGGGTTTCCCCTGGATTGTCATTTGTTCCAATCTATTGCTGAAGAGCGGGATTTCCTTGGAAAGGAGTAGGGCAAGGGGAAAACTGCTCAGACTCACACTTTCTAGTTGGGGTGAGCTCTGAATGAAAGACCACCTTGCCATTTTGGAAACTGCTTTTGCCCCTTTCCCGCATATCAAATACCACCCATTAAGGTAGGCTGCCATTCAAGAAAGGAAGTCCAACGCTCACTTTGGAGTGCAGACATACTTGTGCAGTTCTTTGGACCAAACCTAAAAGTCTAGAAAGACTTCAAAAAATAAAACCAAATATTCTAATACTGGCAAGTGAGAATATATTATTGTGGTGTAGGAAATCAGATTTATAACAGGATACTGACTAGACTTTAAAGGCACATTTTGTCTGACACCTGTACCATGGAGAGTGCTAAAATACTGTTTTACATTTCACATCCCCCCCCCCCCACAATCTATCCATGCCTAAAACAAACCTTTGTTCAAAGTATTTTGGCTTTTAAATTAGCTTGTCTCTTCCAATCTAGCAAAATTGTTTCTCTCCCAATAAAGAAGCTTACCTTTCCTTGCCATCAAAAGATCTTTTCTTTAAGAGAGATCAAATCTTAAAAGTCATTAAAATGCCTTTTGAGCAATTTTCTTTTGGCACAAAAATTGCTGAAACAGCTGCATGAACCCTTTTCTTCATGTGGAAAGAGTGCAATTAAACAGTATGGGTAGTAACAGCCTTTCTCAAAATTTTAATGCATTCATAAGTTTAAGCCTCGCATTCCTCTGTTTTTGAGACAGAGACAGCACACACACTATACATTTAAAGCATCTTTAAAACAAAGGACTTCCACCAATGATGTAGTTTGTTGAGGGTGCTGGGAACTGTAGCTCTGTGAGGGGTAATCTGTACTTCCCAGCATTCTTTGGGGAAAGCCATATGCTTTGAAGGCTTCTGAAAGGTGTGTGTGCAGCCACAGGCATTATGAAATGTGGGAGATTTCAGAAAATAATGATAGGGTATTTTAGAAACTATTTCGACTTTTAAAAGCTATAGACCTGGCCACAGACTCATAATACACTCCTCAACCACCACTTTCCCCTCTCTGTGTTCCTCCCTTCTTGCTCCCATGCCACGGTCATTGCTATTGTGAAACCTGCCTTCTCTTTTGCTCCTCTACGCCCCCCCGACTTCGTGCAAATCCAGGATTATGATGAGGCAATGCAAATCCTCCATTGCTGTGCAACGTCATCTTTACATTTTTATTATAGAGAGGCAATAGAGAAAACACCCACCCTCCTTTATATGCCTTTGTGATGTCAGTGGGGTGTAAACACTTCGCAAGCTTAATATGCAGCGTCTTGTGGGGAAATATTGTAACCAGCAGATGCACATCTGCAAGAGCAGTGTGCATTATGAAGAGAGTCCCTTTTCCAGAGCTGTGATTAATGTTCTTAATTGCATCTCATTTTCCCCACAGCTGGCAGATGAGGTGATGCCTCTCATTGTGCATTTGTGAGGGGGGAAACACTGCTAGAGCATTTTGTCACCATAGATTCATCCACTTAAGAGGTTGCTAATAAGTGTTTTTCCTTTCTCTTCCACTTCCACTGCTTGGAAAGGACAAATTAATTATGGAGAGAACTCTATAATTTGAAAATCTAAAACATTTTGTATGGCAAATGTGATCTTTAAAACACGAAGTTTAGAGATTCGGCTTAATTCACAACATTAAACTATTGTTATACCTTTAACACTGTAGTACTATACTCTTCTTTTTCTACAATTTCCACTCCTGCTACTACCAAGGCAACACCCTCCACTTTTTCCTCATCAAGTATGAGAAGTCTTTACATATTTGAGAATTAAGCGCCAGTGGAGGCACTCATTACAGATGTGTGAAGAGGCTCTCAACGGCGAGTGAGCAAGTACCGTTCCACTCCTGCTGGGGTACGATTGGCATCAGTTTGCAGAGTGCCTATGTGTGTGTAGGGCTCCCCCAACCTGAAAGGGTCCTGGGCCCCTGACTGATTGACAACGCTTCCTGTCCTTACATACATATGCAGGCCTGCTTCAAACTGATACCAGGCACACATTGCCCAGGAGCATAGCTAGCGTGCACATTTGTATCTAGGAGCAAGGCTGTCCTGATGACCCTTGAGAATGCCTTCACATGTTTGTAAAATATAGATAGGGCTTCTGAAAAGGAGAACCTCTGTTGGACTCTGAGTGTTCACTTAGAAAAGGATGTAGCACTTCCTTGTGCAGCTGGCCAGAGCCAGTAGTCCAAAAGGGGAGCAAAAACATGACCTGTGCATCAGGACTCTGAAAAATAAGGAAAAATGTGACCTGTGGGCCAGGTCTCCAAAAGGTGAGTACAATGGTGACCTGCAAATCAGGACTCTGAAAAATGAGCGTAAACTTCTGCTGACCTTTGGTTCCTTCTAATTTTTCAGCTCCTTTACTGCACATTAATGTCATGCTCGTTTTTTGAATCGTGACTAAACGCCACTTCTTTGCTCATTTTTTTTATAGTTCTGACATCTTCACACATTTTTCAAGACCCAGGCCACAAGCCCCATTTTCACCCTTTTTTGGAGTCCTTACCTACAGTTCACATTATCTCTAATTTTGGGGCTACTGACCCGCCAGGCACTTTGGGGTGTCATTTTCACTCCCTAACTGCACATGAAGGTTTTGCCCATTTTTTGACTACTGACCCAAGGTCACATTTCGGGTTGCTGACCTATGGGGTTGCATTTTTACTCATTTCCCCCCATCCTGACCCTTGAGTCAGCTCTTTGCTTAATTTTCAGCTCTATAATAGAGGGTTACCTTTTCACTCATTTTTTTGTTCTCTTGACCTTCAGGTCAATTGGTTCACTCATATATATATTTTTTTTGTTTCCTGAACTTTGGGTCATAATTCCACTCATTTTTCTGAATCCTGACCTTTATGATATGTTTCTCAGTCATTTTTTGGAGTCCTGACTCATGGGTTATGATTTGGGTCACTTTTCCTGCCTGTCACGTTTTCATTGATTTTGGGGCTCCTGACCTGTGGGTCACATTTTTGCTCTCTTTTCAAAGGCTTGTTTCATGGGCTACATTTACAGTCTTTTTTGGCTCCTAGCCATGGGTAACGTTTTTGCTCATTTCTTGGCTCTTCCCCCCATTACCAGGGCTATTGGCAAGCTAAGGGTGTAAGTGATATGATGTGCTGGCAGTGGTGCAGGAAAACTATTATTAGAGTGCAAGTTGGGGTGTGTTAATAGCGTAGGTAAGAAAATACCTCCCTCTCTAGACGATGCCAAACTCAGACATGTCAATACAGAGGACTACATAATACAGCAGTCTATTAAAATGGCATTTAATTAAATTGTTAGTTATTTTTATGACAGCTGAGAGGTTAGTTTGCTGAACTTGTCAAACTAGCATTGACCAAAGGAATACCATTATTTCTTGGAAGGTGTGTAAGAAATTAACCTAATCTTTGCACAAATACAAGGTGTAAATGAAACTGGAAGGGTGCCCAATATGCCAAAGACATGTTTGGATGCCATTATAATTCTCCCCATGGAGAGCAGTTATTCTGCAGCTCTAATTTTATTCCTATACAGCTAGCATTCAAGGCATGGTAGTATTTTTGAACTCTGTGTGGCTGGAAGTGTTGACACTCATCATTCTAACTCCACCAGAAGCTCCTTCATTGATTAGTAAATGTCTAATTCCTTCTCTGTGTTGATCCCTCCAAAAGCAAACAAAGCTATGAATCAGAACAGCAGCAGTCAAGGAAAGGAAAATGTTCATAGACTCCCAAATCAGACATATAATTACAGTATAATACTAGCTGTCAAGTTTTTCACAAACAGCAGACGTATGAGTGAATGTTGGGGAAATACTCCTTAAATATTAAGAACCTAAGCAGGCAGCAACTAATGTCACTCTTGAGATTGCTATTAATCAAGCTGGTAAAAATCAAATCTACAGATATGGGATTCAGATTTTAAAATTGGAATTATGTAAATGTCAGATAAGGGTAATATGGGCAATGTCACTGGAATGAACAGTTTAAAGGGCCTTGTCTTAAAAATGAAACACATATGCAACACCTTTGAAAAACATGGCTTGGAATTTCAGTACCAGGTTGAAATCTCTCACAATTTTTTCATTAATTTGCCACCCCAAATGCTATGTTAATGAAAGGTACAGCATATCCGACAGGGACATTCTGTTTCTTACCATGAGAAAATAGTGGTCATTTTGGTTGCCGTGATCTTGCACAATTCTACTGTGTGATTCCCCCCTGAAAAAATGCTTTGGGGAGGTTGTGATGTCACGTGGTGCTCCCAAAGCTATGCTTTTGGGCTCCATGTCCCTAACTGCTTTTTGGGGGGGTAGGGGGACAGCAGCAAGAAATCATGCATGATCACAGCAACCAAAATAGCCACCGTGCTCTCATGATTAAAAAAAAAGGGGGGGAGATGGTGTCTGGGAAGTTGGTGTCCCAGATTTTGTCCCCTGAAGGAAATGTGGTGTGGAAAGGCTGATTTTCTGCCCGCCTAGATAGATAGATGATAAAGGTAAAGGTAAAGGTAAAGGGCCCATTAGGTCCAGTCATGGCCGACTTTGGGGTTGCAGCGCTCATCTCACTTTATTGGCCGAGGGAGCCAGCGTACAACTTCCGGGTCATGTGGTCAGCATGACTAAGCCACTTCTGGCAAACCAGGCCAGCACATGAAAATGCCGTTTACCGGGGACTTCCGGGATAGCGCGATCCGGTAATGGCGGATTCCCTCCGAGCTCCGGAGGGAATCGGCCCCGCTGAGGACGGGTCTTGCCGTGCCGGCGACACGGGGACCCTTAAAAACCGCAGGCGCTGAAGCCTGCGGACCTGGTGACTCGGTGGGCACCTTAAACGCCCTCCCCGACCCGCGAAGAGCCTTTTTAAAGGCTGCGGAGTGGACTGGGGTGCGGCGCGGTGCTGAGAGTCCATCGCTACCTCGGCGGAGCGAAGCCGCGAGCCATGGCCGGAGAGCGCTGTCTTCCTTCCTGAAATTCGGACTGAAACAAAGAACCCGTGAGTAGAATGGAAATTTGATATCAAAATTTTACCTTGGATTGGAGTACGACCGGGGGATGTGCTAAAAGGAAGTCCACACTCCCCCCCCCCACAAAAAGGATTAAGCAAGGAGAAGAGCACTGAGGTGGAAAGACTTTTGTGCTTAGAAAAACAACTTGCACGAATTGGATTAAAAAGCTATTGTGCTGGAGAGGAGAGAGGAACTTTAGAAGTTTTTTTTTGTGTAATTTCCCCCCCCCCCCCATTCTGGACCCGGGAGGGTCCTGTGTGTGAGCCCGAGGAAAAGGAGAAAGAAAGTTTGACAGCTGTCAAAAGAGCTGTCAAACGGGTAACTAAAGGCTGGAATTGAGAGACTTAGAAAAGCTTTTTTGGATTAAAGGGGACATATTGTATCTGAACTGATTGGAAACAAAGTATTTGTGAATAACAAAATAACGAACTGTTGGAAAGGAATGATCGGACTGGTAATCCCCCTAGAGGGAACAAAAGATATTGCAATGGCTGCAGAAGGAAAATTACTGGCAGAGATTGAAAGGATGTTTTTTCTCGTGGGAATTCTACAAGAAAAGACTGCAGATATGAGTAAACAACTTGTGACCTTGAATCAGAAACTGTGTAACTCTGCTGACGACAACAAGCTGGAAAATAACCCGGCAGCCGGAACAGAAGAGATAGTTTTGGAAATAGGGGGAAAGGAAGAAGAAGAAGGAGAGGACGTTCAGATGGAAAGTACCAACCAAAAGCCTGCAGCTTCAGAAAATAAAGGATTTGATGAACAGGACCAGTGTACCGTAAATTTGCAAAAGGAGAGAAGGACAAAGGAAGAAGCCCCTGGAATATCTGAAATACTGGAATATAAAAGAATAAACAAGCATGATTGGGACTTCTTCCTCAAGTTTGAGTATGGGAGACTGGCAGATCCTTGGCAGCAATTGCTATGGACTGACTCGGTGGAAGGAAAGAACAAGTATGACTGGGACCTTTTCTTTGAGTTTGAACATGGGAGATTGGCAGATCCTTGGCAGCAACTGCTATTGACTTTGGTGGAAGGAAAAAAGACGGAGTTTGGGATACAACTCCTTCGAGAATTGAAGGCCAACAAGCAACAAAATAGACGGAGAGGGACTAACTGGGGCTTGAGGGCCTCGGATGTGAGAAATCCGGGCTGAAACAGATTTACAGAATAGAAATGTGGAAAGGGACAGAAACTGGGCCAGGGAGGGAGGGGGAGAGTAGAATAGTAAGAATTTTTGAGTTATATTTTTTAATTTGGAAATGTTTTGTTTAAAATGGGAGGATTCGTGTGAGAGAAGAAAGTTCGACCTCAGAGAAAGGAGTTAATGTGTAAAAACTTATAAGTAAAATTTGAGTCTAATAAGAGATGTTAAATATTAAGAACAGAGGATAACAATATAATAGAGAGAAGAGGAAATAACTTGCTGAATTAACTATTAAAATTGGAATGTGGGAAGGAGAGATGTGGGGAAGTCAAGGAAAGAGGGTAATGAAAATTATATATGTATTGCTTTTGTGTTTGGTGTTTGTGTGCGTCTGTTTATAAAAATTTGAAAACTTAATAAAAATTTATAAAAAAAAATGAAAATGCCGTTTACCTTCCCGCCAGAGTGGTACCTATTTATCTACTTGCACTTTGACGTGCTTTTAAACCTGCTAGGTTGGCAGGAGCAGGGATCAAGCAACGGGAGCTCACTCCGTCGCAGGGATTCGAACCACCGACCTTCTGATCGGCAAGTCCTAGGCTGAGTGGTTTAACCCACAGCACCACCCATGTCCCCATGATAGATGATAGATGATAGATACACACAGAAAAGGACCTCCTGATGTCCACATAACATTAAGCGATGGCCCATAGCTCAGTGGTTGAGCCCCAGTTTTAAACATCTTTAGCATCTCCAGTCAGTGCAGATAATACTGAGTTCCCTCTGCTCGTGTTAGATTTTTTATTTTATTTTTTTGCAACCAACATTTCTCTTTAAGGAGCTCACTATGTTCCTTCTCTCTCATCACTCAGTGAAAGAACAGAACAGGATTTGAAAGGCATGTGCGGTTTCTGCTAAGCTCAAGTTACAGCATGTGTGGCAACATGTGCCTGAAGATGGCCCCTTAAAAACAGAACGCAAAAGAGTTGACCATTGTTATTCTCTCTCTCCCCCCCCCCCCCAGATGAATGCGGAGGCAATTGAGGAACTAAATGGAAAAGAAATGGATGCTACTGGAAACATCAGCAGTCATTCAATTGCTGGGATGGGCGATGCCTGTGCAATTATTAGGACTGCTTCCATTGCATTAGTGGTTGTCAAAGCACTCTCTTCCTGCCTTTCCTGCTTTGTATTTCAAAGGCACTGGGAGAATGTACTGAAAGGAGAAAAGAGTTTTGCACTCGTTCCAGTAATGCCTTCCAGCACAGATGGTCAGCAGCAAATGATGAGGCCTTTCGAAGCATCTAGCCTAGAGAGCTAGTGAGACAAGGCCCCTCGCAACCTGTCATACTGTGGCACACCACCTCAATTTCTGAGCGGTGTGAGATTTCAGGGGTTCCAGGTGCTTACCCAGGGTTCAGTTTCCTTCAAAATGAGAGACAGCAGAAACTGTCTGTATGATAGGTGGTTTATTTACCCATATGTACAACCTAAGCCTGCAATGGAGGGGTTTGCAACTGTACCACCCCAACATGGTCTTTCTTCTCCCATAGCTGCTGCCTTGGATTCAAGCAGAAATCAGGCATGGCTCTGACTCCCTGGCTTCCCAGCCTGCTTCTTTCTTCCAGCTTCCCAACCCTGGCCTTTGTCCTTCTAACTACCAGCGAGTTGAGAGAGTGAGGGGGAAAGGAGACATTGAGCACAGAACCACTTCCTTTGTTGCCTTAGCGGCCCATACTTTGAAGGCCCTTACCCTCAGGAAGCTAGCCTGGCTATTCCAGGAATCAAATCTGTGTGGGTCCAGGAATTAGAAGACAGCTCAGGGATACAGCCTAAACCCTCTCCCTCAAACTCATAACAATGCTTGGAGATGCTGTAGCAGCTAGTACCTGAACTACATGGGGGAAATACATTGGAGATGATGAGAGAAGGGCAATCTGTCCATTTTGGTTTCTCATTTTCCCAATCTTAAATTCAGTTCTTCACATTTCCACATTTGTTTATGATCCTTAATTTTTTTATAAAGTCCTCATGGAAATTCTTCAGCAGTTTAGTGAAAATTTCTCCCCATAGACACAATGTTTCATATATAATTTTGCCTAAGATACACATTTTTGCAAAGCAGTGTTCCATACTACAGTGCTGCCATGAATGTTATTTTTGTTCATTTTGATGCATGTGTTGCCCTAGTTTGTGCATTTTCATATGGATTACTTGGCTGGAGCATCGTACTGCAATTGGTGGAGAAGTATATCTGTGCAAAGGGCCCGACAGAGTTTAATTTAAAGGGCTGATTGAGTCATCAATTTTGACACTTTCCTAAGGCTTATACATATTTTCTAGCACTAGGTGGAGGTAGACAGCCATGATGTGGGAATGCTTCCCAGAGTCAAATACCATGAAATGACATATCATCTGGTTAACAGACAGTGAAGAAAATCATTTGAATGAAGTATCACTTCTGCTACCTAATTTACTGAAGGATATTGATGGCAGCTGACCTAGTGTTTACAGTGCTAGGTTCTATTCTTTTGGACAGAGATCAGGTTGTATCATCCAGATGTGTACACAGTCTGATGAAATCCAGAGGGAAATGGGAAATTTAAAGGAGCCCCAGATAATGGAAGCAGATTTCATGTTAGCTTTCTGCCTTTTAACAGGGCAGGTTATTTGTCCATTAAGCCCAGCCCTGGCAAGACCCTCTAGGGCAGACGTCTTCCTCATCACCTTCCTCTGGACCCTAGAGAAATGGCAGGGATTCAACCTGGGACCCCTAAGGTACGTTTATGGGGCTGCCACCTTATGCCCCAGCGGCAAAAGTAGAAAAGTTGGAACTGAACATGCTCTAGGCCTGTATTTTGGGGACTGGTTCCAAGGTGGTTGGCAGATGGAAAAAAATATACAGTGAAACCAAGAAATAAGACCAGTTAATGTTTCATCCCTATGTATATTATACATGCAAAATGTGTGCTCTGTCACTGAACTATGAATCTTCTCTTGTGGTTCCTGCTCTGCACAGGATTGTTCCTAGTACCATTACCTTCTTGTACCTGCACCAATTTCCTGCCCATTTCTTCTCTTTGTCATCCCTGTCTCCAATCTCCTATATGTGTCTGTGAATAGAAACAGCACTGGTGACCTATTCCTGCCCTGAGTTTTTGTTTTGGTAATTTCAACCAAAAGCGTCCAGGTTCAATTTCTGGCATTTCTAGGTAGAGTTGGAAGACAAACCATGTCTGAAAACTCTGGAGAGCAACTCTCAGGCAGTCCTGAGGGAGATAGACCAATGGTCTGACTTGGTATAAGTTCCTTTAACCTATGCTTGAAGTGACAGCAAACAAATTTGCTCCAGCGCTCCATCATCTGTGGCTGCCCTTCAAATATTTGAAGATGCAGTTGAAGGGCTCTCGAGCTTGGGCTGCAAATCCACAAGGAGAGAGGCAAAATCTAATGCAGATGTTCCAAATGGTTGTAGAATAATTGCTTGACTTTGTTCATTTTAATGAAGTACCCAGCTTCTTCTAATTCCAGCATTTAAAAATTACCTACAATTTGCTAGTGAGTGTAAGAACAACCTAGACAGAGACATAAATCCAAAACAATTGTTGCTGGGTTCACGACCCTCTATAACAATAGCACACTTTGTCTTTTTTGAAACTGCCTTCCTGTAGTGGCCAATATTTTAAACCCACAGCCCTGGAAATTAGGACAAAACTAGACTGAGGGTGATGCTAGAAGTTTCTGCATTAGTGCTGAAAGCATAATTTTACTTAGTTAAAAAGGACCATTGGTTAATTCTTACTGTCTAATCAACCTGCCCAGTAACCTTTCTTTTATTGGATTTTTGCTTATTATCTTGTAAAAACATTAAGACAAGAATAAGTGTTGAAGTAGTTTGAATTTTTATATATTTAGTCACCCTGTTTGTCTTATGCCGTAACTCAGGGACAAGGCACAGAATCTGGCTGGACCCAACCTATCATTTCAAGTTTATAGAAGGTGGTAGCAAGCTTTTGCTTATTCCTCTTTCTTTCTCTTAGACCAGGGCATGGGCGGGAAATGGGATCTGGCCCACTGGCACCATTTTTGCAAACCTGCAGGGGCCAAGTTCGACAGGTGGGTGGTCAATCAGCTGACATCACAAGGACATCATGGCACAGTGACATCATAACAACAATGACAGGCAAAGCAGTGTGTGCAGCACTCCCCAAGCAACAAGAGTCAGCTGATTGTTGCCACTGGCGAAGCCATGCACACAGAGCTACCCAAATGCCGACAATCAGCTGATAGTTGGCATTTGAGAAGAGCAACACAAGGGGGATCAGTGGTTCCTGCAACACCACTTTTGTCTAAGCCCCGTCTTTAAGTGACCCACACCTGACATCATATATCACATCTGGAAGACATATGAAGGCAGCCCTGTATCGGGAGCTTTTTGATGTTTTTATTCTATTTTTGGATATGCTCTGTAGCTTGGCTGAATTGGCTTCATGGACCACATGGAAACTGCTGGGCCTAAACAGGCCTATGGGACAGAGGTTCCCCACCTCTGCTCTAGGGGAAAACAATCTGACTCAAATTTTGGATATTTTAATGTGGTATTATCAACTCTCCCCCCCCTTTATTTTCCCTAGGCCACACTGGGCAGAGATCAGGAGGAAATGTCATGTGGCATTTCCCAATATAGAGTTGCACTGTACTGAAAATTTAGATCCAGATTTTGTCTTGCTTAGAGAAGACCCATCAAAATGAATGGGACTGAAAAGTATTACTATTGATTTCATTGTCCCTATAGTTCACACACATTGTAGAACATCAAAGCCCTTCCTCCTTCCATTGAATAGCTGATGGTCCCCACCTGCTGTATCCACAGGATATCCTAGATTATTTAAACTGATAGTGGGGTGTTTAAGGCACACTGGCATTTAAGCTAGCAGCTGGACACAAAGCATGTCTCAAATAATAATAATAATAATAATAATAATAATAATAATAATAATAATGCAAGGCTCTTTTTTATTATATAGCTTGGGAGCCAAATGGGATATTTTGAGTGCAAATGCAATGTGACAGCAAAAATAAACGAGTGAATAATGAAAATAGAGTTTTAAAATGAATATTATGGGCTACACAGACAGGGAAAAGAGGGCCTTGCTTCTAAGGAGTCCTTTATTTGCAGTGGATTACAAATTAGCAGTAGCCCAAACGATAATGAGCCTATTGGAATGTAAATGAGCTCATTATTAATTTCTACAAGCTTTAAACCAAATTTAGAATAATAAAAAGGAGGAGAGCATGCATTAAAGGTACAGGAAGAATAGAGTCCATAATTATTTCCATTCATTCCTCAGTCTAGAACTAGCTGGATTGTTTCCAGAGAATCTTAGATCTGCATTGCTAATTCCTGCCCTTTGCTTAAAATTTGAGAATCACATTTCACTTAGGAAATGGCAACAGCAACAAAAAATACAATAAGTAGATACATTTAAGGCCTTTTCCCATGGAGATGCTGCTTAAAATGGCCTTTGGTTGCAGAAAGATTCCTATATAGATGCACTCGCCACATAGAATGACACATTGTGAGTTGCCATGCCCAAGAAGCTGCCAGGAAAATTAAGGTGATTTAAAACATGATGTTTGAATATATGTGGCGAGTATGGGGAAGGTGACTAGCAACCATGGGGAGACCAGTTTTGGCACCATCCCTGATAAGTGTGCTCTCCAGTCCCCAGAAAAAGGTAGAAACATCTAGTGGCAGAAGTGGACCAGTTTATATCTGCATCAGGTGATGGATTGCGTGCATTAATAAGCTATTTTCTACAAGCAGTTATTTTGTGTACAACTTCAAACACAACACTTTCTCCAAATGCTTTATTCAAATTTTCAGCTGTAGGTGGTCAGGTGTTCTGAGGAGAGATCACATATGTTATGTACTCAGTTGAATAGGATCCAAAAGGCAGCAGTCTGATTGGTCCTAGAACAACAGGATTCAGATTGCAGCAGTCAGATTGGTCCTAGAACAATAGGGTCCAGAATGCAGCAGTCTGATTGGTCCACAGGAGCCACCCAATCCAGCTCCAGGTGGAAGTGAATCCGCAACCTGATTGGCTTGCAGGTGAATCCCGGAATTTTTCCCCCCAAGTGAATTTTTATTGTTTTCCTTACATATTCTTTTCCAACAAATTGTAATAACACCATACATTCCCTTTGACTCTGCTGAGTCGCGACCCCCCTCCCTCCCCACAACCAGTATATTTGACTCCTTTCCATCACGCACATCATTCTCATATTAGTACTATTATACATTGGAGGTATTATGTCAATCCTGCTAGTGTCTTCACCTCTCCACAATTCTTCTTTAAATATTCAATAAATTTACTCCAGTTATTTTGGTATCTTTGATCAGGTGAATCCTGGAATTAGCCAATCACGTGGGGCCCATTGTGTAAATAATGTTTATAAAGCAGACATTCTGGGGGAACTTCCATTCCTCCTCACCACTATGAGCTGAATAAAGAGCATGAAATCCACTCTCGACTCCGAGTATATTTCAACATAGAAGTTCATAATTTGGAATATGAATGTGTCCAGCTCTTAATGCTCAGTTGTTTTACAAATCAAGCTTTATTTTGGTGGTGATGATGAGGGCAGATGAATTTCCACCCCCATGGTTGCTACTGGGAATTCCAGTTCCCAGGGACAACATGAACAGGTAAATTTGATTTGGCAACATCTGTGTGTCATTATTGACACTGTGAGCCTCGGTGGAAATTTCACAAACAGATGAACTTTTTTTCTGAATGCTCAAAACCATCCCGTGATCTTCGGATGAAAGGCGGTATTGAAATTTAACAAATACATAGTAATAATAATAAGAAAAATGCTCATAGTTAACAAGCCCCTTCAAGTTTGAGCTGAGAAGAGCTTACGTTATTAGTTATGAGTAAGCAAGCAGTAAGAAATCAAATGATGTGCCTGCATGTGCAAGCTAGCTTTGAAAAGATAAGGAATGATCACTTTTTTCTGCACATGAATTGCTTTAGCCTTTTTTCGCAGAGTTGCGATATTAAGATGTTAGTCAATTGAAGGAGAGCTTTGTTGGTTTTTTATTAAGCCCCACAGTTTTTGCTGCTACAATTCTGCTTCCTCTCTCAGCTCTAATAGTTCAGCTTGAAGATTATTACAGCGACAATAGATAAGGAATAGGATTCGCAATCCTGCAAAGCCCTTTTCATTCACATGCCTTGGGCGGGGGGAACAAACAAATTCTGCAGTTCTGAGAAGTGCTATTAGATATGGGGAAGCGTTTTGGGTCCTGCTCCTTCACTCTGCTCATTTACACAGATGTCTCGGGCGGAATACTTGCAACATCTCTAAACAATGCCCAGACAGATTTCGTACCACGAGGGCCACTGTTCACCAGGATGCTTCAGTGAGCACCATATTCCATCTTCAGCTGGTTCTAGATTCAGACACTTTGCACATCTTAAGTCGAGCTGATATCTACCAGGAGCAGGGCCTTTTCTGCAGTGGCAGCTACCCTCTGTTGTCTTGTGAAAGTCAACAGGACTTGTATGTTGCCGATGCTATGAGGTTGGGTTTTTTGTGCCACATTTTGCCAAGTGTTTGCATTAGAGCATCATATTGGTCTCCATGTATTGCTGATGATTCTGCTGTTTATTTAAAATGGTTGATATTCTGTTGCACTGTGTTTTACCATTCAATGACCTTGAGGTTCCTCTGGGCGCAGGTGGCGTGGGTGGCGCTGTGCTAAACCACAGAGCCTAGGGCTTGCCGATCAGAAGGTTGGTGGTTCGAATCCCCGCGATGGGGGGAGTTCCTGTTGTTCGGTCCCAGCTTCTGCCAACCTAGCAGTTCAAAAGCACGTCAAAGTGCAAGGAGATAAACAGGTACAGCTCTGGAGGGAAGGTAAATGGCATTTCCGTGTGCTGCTTTGGTTTGCCAGAAGCGGCTTAGTCATGCTGGCCACATGACCCAGAAGCTGTACGCCGGTTCCCTCGGCCAGTAAAGCGAGATGAGCGCCGCAACCCCAGAGTCGTCCATGACTGGACCTAATGGTCAGGGGCACCTTTACCTTTAACTTTATGCTGTTGCACTGTGTTTTACCATTCAATGACCTTGAGGTTCCTCTGGATTAGGGGCAGACTTTGGTCTTTCAAATTTCAATGGCACCCTGTGCAAAGCCAAAATTTGGTACCCTGCACCTCTTGCCTTCCGATCTGCTCAATTTACTAGGTCATAGTTGTGACACCCTAGGCTCAGCACCCAGTGTGTTGAAACCAGTTGCACTGTTCTAAATCCGCCTCTGTGTGGATGGAAAGATGAGCTAAAAGAATTAGATTTATGCAACATTTCCAGGTTGTGAGCTGGCCATTCTAACAAAGTTACTTCCACTGGCTCTTCGCTGGCAGGGGAGATTTTCAGACCCTCTACAATCAGATGCAAGATTGCTAGGGTGGCCAGCCTCTTAGGAATGCTGCCCAGCCCTGAATGACGTTGGGCTACGTTTCCCATAATCCTTGGCAATTGGCCACACTGGCTGGGGTTGATAGCAGTTGGAGTGCAAAATCATATGGAGACCCCAGGTTACTTACCCCTAAGAGAGTTCATAATGAGCTCAGGTTGGGATTTCTCTGCCTCTTCTTGCCATTTCCAGTCTAACATTTCAAACCTTTGACAGCCACAGCTCCCTTGGTACATTCTCTGTTCTTGTCTCGCTGTATCTATTTCATATCACAAAAAGGCTATTAATGCAAATTTATGTGAACAATTCTTTTGGTCTGTAGCTTTTTCATTATTGCTCTATAAAGAGGCCTTTTCATTTCACTCGAGGAATCATGTGTGTTGCCTATTTTTAACTCACACATTTTTCTGCATGGGCTGCATATTTTAAACACTTAATTCTGCTGCAGAAAAGCTCCCATAACCTTTGCATTCAGAGCATCCTTCTTTTTCGGTAGGATTCACATTGTGCCTTGGTGTATTGTAGCCAACATTGAAAATCCTGCTATTTTTAGCTCCCGTGACTTCCATATACAGTTCAGATTGCTTTCTGAAGCTTTTCACTGTATCTTTAGCTTCTCTCGTTTATTTTTTTTTTTAAAGCACTGATGGACTTGATTTACTTATTGTCAATCTCTTCTTCCTCCCTTTGTCAAACTGAACACGATTTTAAAACAAAGTTGCTTCCATTGGCTCTTCTCTAGCAAGGGAGATTTGCAGGCGCTGTGCAAACAGATGCAAGATTGGATGTTGGCCACATAGGAATGATGCCCAGCCCTGAATGATATTGAAATGTAGAAAGACAGCCATGGTCTATTTTTGGTACCAAGCTGAATTTCTTCCGAGCTTGTTGTTTCACTAGCTAGTACACTGCATCATTGTTGTTCACCTTGAAAGCCAGGTATGGTTCCATTACCGTACTAAAAGAGAAGGCAGGAAAGAGAATGGAGTCTTACGGAATTGTACAGACCAAGGCTACAGCATTTGGAAGCAGGCTGCTAATCTGGCCAATGGATTCCGTCACAGTTCTGGACAAGCTACATGAGACCCTTTCTCATGAGACTCACCCAGAAGGACCATAGCTCAGTGAAGAGAGTGTATGTGTCAGGCTTCATGGAATCTGATTCTTCCCATGATAGCAGCCAAGAAGCAGAGAAACAGTCAAAATTCTCAACACTTTATTTATTACTATTCACAAAGATAGACGAAGGATTGCAGTCTTCCCTAAATAATGGTGTTGCTCAAAGTAAAGTCCTGCCCCCCTACATCTCTCCTATTCTACATCACCCCTGCATTGGCTTTCTGCCTTTGAGCTCTCTGTTCTACTACCCCCAATGCACACCTGGTCCTGGGAGGGGGGGTCAGGAATGCTTTCCAAAGACCCTGAGTCTGTCAGCTGTCTCTCCCCTGCTGCTTCTTCTTCTTGCTGTTCCTCTTCCAATATTTCCCAGCTTCTCTGCTCTACAGCCCCTGAACTATGCCCTTCT
Source organism: Podarcis melisellensis (assembly GCF_964234715.1). Taxonomy (NCBI): domain Eukaryota; kingdom Metazoa; phylum Chordata; class Lepidosauria; order Squamata; family Lacertidae; genus Podarcis; species Podarcis melisellensis. The sequence goes on from NC_138541.1 coordinate 51,035,538, forward strand.
GCAAACCACTGTTCTAAATCTATACAGTCATACCTCGGGTTGAAGTAGCTTTGGGATGAGTATTTTTGGGTTGCGTGCTGAGGTGACCCGGAAGAAATGGAGCACGTTACACCCGGGTTTCGCTGCTCGCACATGCGCAGATGGTCCAAATGGACGTCATACATCCCAGAGTCTGACTCTTGTTGAGGTCTAGCAGTGGGATAAAAATACCCACTGTGGCAGCCGCTAAGCTGTGGCATTCCCTTTCCACTAACATGCCTGTGGCACTTTAAACATATGACTTTCATTGTATGCTTGAGAGGCACCTCTTTACCCTGCCCTTTGACACCTGAGGGACAAATTTTTAGGATCCACTCTATTCTTCTGATTATTTTAGGAAATTTCAATATTGTATTTTTTTCCTTCCTGTAGCCTGCCTGGGGACCTTATGGTGAAGGATGGGTAAGAAATCCAATAACTAGACCAATTATTGCTCTTAATAATATTGCCACATTATTCAGCAGAGTTGGTCACGATTCCTTAAATTCTGCCATGCACTCTTCCAGCCAAGAAATATGTACAAAAATATGTAAATTGAGCAAAAATGCATACTTAAATGTGTAGGAGAAATTATAAGGAGAAATTCTCAATAAACCGCTGAAGCATTTTCATGAAGACTTTTTTATTTTTCAAAAAAAATTCAAAGTCATGTGGAAACATCGAGTATGGAAATATGAGGCTCTGATGGAACCTGAAATTGACAGATGCACCCATTCTTGTGTTAGGCTTTGGTATATAGTATCAGGATTGCCAGTTGACCGTTGACCAGTAAAAACCTGTGTCTTGACCAGTTAAAAATCTGGTAGTCCTATGTATGCATGATTACACTTTCTGACTATGAGAAAGAGATGGAAGGTGTAAGAGAGGGAGAGATCGCTACCATGATTAAGAAGCTCTTTCTGGTACTTTACAATTAAAAATGATAAGATGTGAGATCTACAGCCCAAGCAACCTTTTAGTCTGATTTGGACAGGCAGGCAAAGTAATAGGAATACCAACAAACAATGGAAGGGGATATAAGGAGAAGAAAACAAAAAGAAAATGGCAAAGGACAATCACACACAGGGGAGCAATCCTTGCACAGGATTATCATTTGTTATTTACTTTGTGATTTCACCATTTCTCCCATGGCAACCAGCAGTCAGAAGCTCCTCTTCTGCCTGGGAGAAATATGATTTCTTTGGACATGGAACATATGTACTAGATAGATAGATAGATAGATAGATATGGGGGCAATGATTTGTTGCACATCAAATACAAAATATTTTTACAAAGAAAAGCAATTAAGGCTGCAATCTTCTGCACACTTACCTTTGAGTATCCTCCATTGAACACTTCTGAATAAACACATAGAGAACTGTGCTGTAGGGAAGCCATAGCCTCTGACATTAAGGATATGAAGTGTGAGCCCATGGAGTTGTACTGAGTTCAACGAGACTTGCACCTGGGTAAATGTGTATAGGATTGGAATCTAAAAAGATAAACATACAGTGCCTTAGATCCAAATGCAGCCAAGAATACAGATACAGACAAGGAAGTTTTGGAGGACATAATTACTGTTGCATGCAATGGAAACATGGATCAATTCCTAGCATTAACATTTTTTAGTTTTGTCATTCTCTCTCTATAAATGATCCCAGAATGTCTCACTTTTTCTTAGGAAGTCCCTATTTTCATTGGAGAAATGTTGGAGGGTAGGGAGTTATGCGACCCCTGAGCCAAGGAAATAAGTAACTTTACAACTTTTAGAAGACACATGAAAGCACCCCTGTATAGGGAAGTTTCTTAATGTTTAATCTTTTATTATGTTTTTATATATGGTGGAAGCCACATGCCTAAGGCCAAACGAGATGTGATTAGGATCACCTGTTTTTTAAGAACAATCTTTTCCCTTATACTATTTCCCCATTTAAATCCTGCCTCAACAATAACACCTACAGGCGCCTGTAGTATGCTTGAAGAAGAACTGAGACTCAGGGCATCCCCTAGACTGATCCCCCAAACTCATAACAGTACAAAAGAGTTCTCATTTGGTGGGAGAAGTTGCAAGATCCCATCAGCTACTCGTTCTCTGACCAACTACAAACTGGATTGTGCTTGGAACTTGATTTTCCTTTTCACTCTCTGAATTAGCAATTCATTTTAGAAGGGACTTCTTGTTTTGGGTTTGCTATCTTCATGCTTGAAGCATTGAACATTAGCCATAAATCAAATGAGTGCTTAAACATTTATATGTGCATACTATGCATACTTTTTTTTAAAAGGCTGCATGCCTATTAGAGACAGAAAATTAAAACTGCTAAAAATATGCTTGACTGTGACCTAGTTCCATTACGGAGAATCAATTTCTTGCTTAAGTAAATGCTTGTCAGCATGACCAACCAAAAAAAACCCACCACTAAGGCGGAAAAATATGGATATTTCTTATTTTAAGTAGAGCTGTGTTAATGTGGCATATTTTAAAATTTAATATATATATTTCAGTATGAAAATATATCCTAAAAAGGTCTACCTTGTATTTAATGCTAGGATTCATTCTCCCCTAAAAGTAGTAGCTGGGGGGGGGGGGCGGAATCACAGCATTTGTAAGAGGATCACTATGTTCTGTTGATGGAAGGAAACTATTCATCAAGTGTCAGAAAGACTGAAGCCTAATGGTTGGTAGAGCATGTATTTTGCCTGCAATGGGTCCCTCTTTCAATCTCTGACATCTCTAGAAAGATCTGGGAAAGAATCCTGTCTAAAAAACCTACCAATCAGTGTAGACAATTCTGAGCTAGATTGATCAGCCTCCTGACTCAGTATAAAGGTGTTTCTTAGAAATTTTAAAGAACTGAACAACACATTATTCAATAAATAAAACAATGACTGAATAACTGAACAAAAAGGTGAAATAGACAGCAACAAAATCAAGGCTATGCCTAACACTTGACAGTTCAGGAGCAACAATGGACTGAGGGATGTTCTAGCCTGGCAAAGCTTTTCTTTCAAGTTGAGTGTAACTTCCTGCAGACTGGTAGATCCACCATTCGATTGGTTCCTTGTTCCTCCGCCCCTCAAAAACAAGCAATTACTTATATTGCATTTTGGTTTATTTACATTGAGTTTCAGTTTATCCATTACTGACTCCAGGAATGATTATAACATGGGAAAATGGAGATCAGAGTTCAGGGGTCCATGAGGAGTATTGGGACCTACCCCCATCCTCCCTGCTGCTACAGATATGCGGAACATGGTCTCTCATGCATACTAAGTGCCGACATCTTTGGTGTGATTTACAGTCATAGAGTTCACATATAAAATATTTGAGATGAATAAATAAATAAAAGTGTGAGATTACAGTTGCTTCTGCTTGGAAGTAACCAGTCTTGCTGTTAAGCCCCACCCCATAGTGCTTTGACACTGGCTGTGGTTTATGCAGTGTTAGATGATATCAATTTAAAAGGCATTGTTGTCTTTTTCCATATCCGGTGCAAAATGTGGTGGAACTCAAGGATGTACAAGAACCTCTTTCTCAAGGGGAAGCAGGGGTGCCAACTATAGGGGGCGAAAGGGGGCTTTGGCCTCCTCAATATTTTTGGGCAGGGAGTGCAAAAATATTGAGGGGGCGGCTATCCCCCATCACTGCCAGACAAGCTCTTGTGCACCAGGTGGGATGTGTGGAAGGCAAAGATCACCCTCTCTGCATCCCAGTTCCTGCCACCAGGTGCCAGATGAGGAGGGGGCGCATCACGCAACACCAGGCCCCCTCAATTTTGGGGGCAAGTTGGCACTCCTGAGTGAAGGGAAGAGAAGTGGTAGGCATCAACCACACTGGAATATAGGAATCTAGTCAGCCTCTAAATTCCTTTGTCCTGGCTGACGGAAGATGAAAATACGTTACTGAAAAACTATGGAAGCATCAACATTTTCAGTTGTGAGATCCTTCCATCCACAGTGTGACCAGAATGATCATCCCTTACCAATGCTGCCAGACATGGCTAGTCATTTTGTAGGCCCAGAACAAGATGAACTTGATAGGAAAATGGAATTAATCACAAGAACAAGGTAAAGGGTGGAGTTTTAGTTCCAGCCCATAATAACTGGAGACAGCATTTAATTCTGTCATTATCCATCAACACAGTACTCATGCAAATAAACCTCCTATGTACTTTTAGTTGGGAGTTCCTGAAGAGGTGTGTGGTACATCAGATGACAGTCTTTTGTAAGTGATTTACAGTCTGTGAATTAAAATCAATATTATTAAGCCAATCTCTTTACTGATCATTTGTATTTTTAAAATGGTGTTTTATATTTTATTGTTCTGCTTCCCTGATATTTAATGAGATAATGGCATGCAAATACTTCTATAAATAAGAAATATATACAGTCGTACCTTGGATCTTGAACGCCTTGTGAGTCGAACATTTTGGCTCCCAAACACTGCAAACCTGGAAGTGAGTTTTCCGGTATGTGAACGTTCTTTGGAACCCAAATGTCTGATAGGGCTTCCACAGTTTCTGATTGGCTGCAGGAAGCTCCTGCAGCCAGTTGGAAGCTGTGCCTTGGTTTCTGAACATTTTAGAAGTCGAATGGACTTCTTGAATGGATTCTGTTCGACTACTGTGGTACCACTCTAGTTCTAAATCACGTTGACTTTCTTGGGCTGTCAATGCCTTAATAACAAGAGGACTTTCCTTCGGTGGGGTGGGGGCTTCACTGTGATTATTAGTATTTGATTTATATACCTCGGGTTAAGTACTTAATTCATTCTGGGGGTTCGTTCTTAACCTGAAACTGTTCTTAACCTGAAGCACCACTTTAGCTAATGGAGCCTCCTGCTGCCGCCGCACCACCAGAGCATGATTTCTGTTCTCATCCTGAAGCAAAGTTCTTAACCCGAGGTACTATTTCTGGGTTAGCGGAGTCTGAAACCTGAAGCGTATGTACCCTGAAGCGTATGTAACCCGAGGTACCACTGTACTGATTAATGCTAAAACAGGCTTCTAGGCATTTTGTAAAGTATAGAAACCAGTTAAACATTAAAATATAAATATCCATAATTAAAGTATGCCATCAAACAATCCCATTAAAATAGCACAGTAATTAAAGCAGGAGACTTGGGCCATTGTCAGTTGCCTGTGCATTGAAATGGAAGGGACAACTGAACACAGAGACAATGGCCTATACAAGCCAGTGGCACTTTTTAACAATGTCATATTTCACTGGAGGCTTAAGCAAGATGGCAAACAGGATCTGTACGGCACCACCTATGAGCTCTCTCCCCCGAAACAAAACAGAAGACTGTTATTGTTGTGTGTGTGTCACCAACTGTCCTCCCAGCGGCTCATTATTTGCATAAAAGCAGGTAGTCTGCAAATATCAGAATGGTATCTGCATTTTTCACCTGTTCGCACCTTCTTCATTTTCTTCTTCAAATCCTACTTGGGGTGTTTCTGAATGGTTTTCTCATCTTTCATATAGCTAACACCTGCAATCCTTATTAACTGACTTACCTTACCAACTGGTCTCTTCGAAAGTGATTGGGGGATTGCATCCCTTATCACGAAAAGTCCAGCTCCGTTAGCCAATATTCAGCCAAGCAGTCTTAAATTTTATCCTTGCCCTCAGTGCATATTTATGTAGGTGCTATTCATTTGAATGTCATAAAAAAAATGAAAGCACTTTCAGTGGGGTGCAAATCTGCCTTCTTCTTTTTGGTTTAGTGCTTTTCATTAACATCTTTGTAAATATTTTTAAAGGAAAGCAAAAAGGAAAATTGGAATGCTATGCCAATCTTGGAGCAGCAATAGGCTCCAGGGATTCCAAGCACTTCCCCAGGATTTGGTTTCCTTGTATTGAAGGTCAGTTAAGTTAACTCTTTATTAGAAGAAACAGGCCTAGGGAGCACAGTAACTCTTCTTTTGTAGACCTTGCCCCTATGAGGCAGTTGTGGTGACCGAAGGTCATCCTCATACCACAGCTGCCTAAGTCTCCTTATCTCCGGGGTCTTTCGCAAGCAATCTGAGACTATGCCGGCATGCCTGCCTTTCCTCCTCCCACTTCATACCTCTCTTGGTCCTGAGAGACCAGAGGGGGAAATGCCCTTACTTCTTTACCAGCCTGACTGATCTCTGCTGCTTGGCATCCATGCTCTCATGCTTCCACATCTGCTTCTGCTCTTCTCCCTGTCATGGACTCTCCCTTCTCACTAAACCCTGTTACCTCTTCAGCTTCTGATTCCTCTTCTTCCTCCCAATCTTCTCCCTCTAACCACTCATCAATGTCCCACCACCAATTTCCAACATTTGAACTTTCTTCCCTTGGGGATTTCCCAGCTGGTGCCTCCCACCATTCCTCTGTGTCCAGCCAGTCCATGACACACACACACACACGCGCGCGCGTACACACACACACACACACACATATACATACACACAACCTGAGCATAGGATTGCGGGGGAGGGACTCACAGCATTAACACAACAGATCTTGCTTCCCCTTTAGATTTCCAGGTGAATTCCAGGTGAATCCCATGACCAGCTTTGCATCTGGCAAAAAGCAGACATCTCTCTATGTTTCCGTTAATGCCCTGGACAGAAGAAATGCAAAGAAAACCCTGAAACAAATTTGCAGCCATTTATTAAATAGAGTAAAGATCAAACAGTAATAGATTGTGGTTTTATACTGCTTTGAAGCCGGGCTTGGCAAGAATGGTTAAATTATTGTTTTTATCGATTGAGAAAGGTTATGATATAGATTATTGCTCCTTCTTACCCTCTTTTATTGTTAATTCATTTTGAAAGATAATTGCATTGCATTTGACAGATATTTTGTTATTCTAATTCTGATGATGTTCTACTTAAATTTGGATCTATTCCCTCCCCCTTTCAAGTCAAAACATTGTTTGAAGTTGGGGAGGAAAAAAGAAATTGGAAGACGGGTTTCTGCACAACACAAGGCTACTTTGCCCATCACCACATTTTCCTCTGTTTACTTCTGTATTACCTCCCCCATCCAATCTTCCTCTTGAAAAGCTAAAAGCACAAAGGGTGACTTGAGGGTACACAAGTGTGCTAATCATATGTCAGAAAACACCTTTCTAATTTCTAAACAGATGTTGGGTACCAACCTTTCAAGCTCAAATTCATGCTGGAGGTGAGAGAAAGAGGCGGGAGGTCTTTATTTTCCCACATCTTAGAAGCTAATTAAGACTCCACTGAAGAGGGTCATTGCTTCATTATGGACATACATTGGGATTGCTTGGATCTGAGTGAAGTCCTTCCTTTCTCTTTTTGACCACTAAGACCACAAAGCCACATTGATCAGGTTGCACAAAGGAGAAGGGATGCATGCAGATGCACTTGAGGTTTTATCTTTAAACCTTCACAGCTTGCATCTTCTCTTCTTACTGTGTCGATTTGATGTGCGCTGAGCTTTTCTGGGTCACATGTCACAGAGCAGATTTTGCTAGAAGGATGAGCAAAAAGGCAAGGACACACTGTTCCGTCAGAAGATCAAACTACATTACAGAACTGTTTTAAACACAGCCCACTTCCTATTAATGTGGGGCTGGCGAGGAATGAATACCACACAGTGGCAGGGCCATATTTTAGCATTTCTGAGCATGGCAGTTTGGGAGGGACATGATACCAACTTTGGGTTGTGACACAGCCACAAAGACCAGGGAGATAGTGTACATTACAGAAGATGGAGTAGCTCACTTTGAAGGACGGGCTTTTTGGCAGATGACGACCTATTGATAGACCCCCAGTTCTGACCTCAAAAATGCAGACCAATTGAATGAGCACCTCAGGTCCTCAGGTGAACCCACTCACTAAATTTCCCAGGACTCCAGGCTGTTCATAGCTACTTGCCTAGTATGCTAGTATACCTACCTAGAACCTGTTGAACATTGCTAGAGGGCAAAGCATGATCCATTCATCCAAACCATTCATTTAAAGCACATTTATGGTATTTTAGCAGTCATGGCTTCCCTAAAAGAACCATGAAAACTATAGTTTTCTCCCTATAGCTATAATTCCCAACACCCTTAAACTACAGTTCCCGAGATCCTTGCTGTGGAGATCCATTACTGTTAAAGTAGCATCAATGTGCTTTAAGTGATTCTCCATATCTTTAATATGGAGGATAACATATTGACTTCCCAGACATGGCTGTTGTAAGGATTGAGATATAATTCTTACGAAATTCTTTGAACCCTTGAGATTGCTACACAAATGCTAATTATTATTCTTCATGATTATTCAGCGACACAGCTCTCTCTTGTCTTGCAGCCATTCATCAAGAGCATTCCTCAACCAAGCTTAGTGAATATTGATTTCTGCCTCTGCTGTAACCTGAGGTTGTGTGAGCAGAGGATGCATGGATTTTGGGTTATAGAGAAGAATATTGATTGCTGAAGTCCTTCATGATGAGGCATAAGCAGTTTCTAAAAATGATTTCCCTGTAGCCTAATTCTTCACATCACCGTAAGTGACATGATATATTGAAAACAATATCTGTTATTGCACTGTTGTCCCTCGTTGATTTCAGGATTTCTAGCAATGAGGCTAAAATGCATAGAATCATAAAACTGTAGAGTTGGAAGGGACCTGGAGGGTCATGAATTACAAATCCCTGCAATGCAGGAGTCTCAACTACATTATACATGACAGGTGACTGTCCAAGCTCTGCTTAAAAACCTCTGAGGAAGGAGACTCCCCCCACCTCTTGTGGGAATCTGTTTCACTGTCCAATGGCTCTAACTGCCAGAAAGTTCTTTCTGGTGTTAAGCTGGAATTGTTTGGGTCCTAGCCTCTGGAGTAGGAAAAAAACAAGCTTGCTCCATCTTCCATGTGACAGCCCTTAAGAGATTTGAAGATGGCTATCAATTTCCTCTCACTCTCCTCTTTTCCAGTCTAAACATACCCAAGTCTCTCAACTAGATTTCCTAGATTGGAGAAATTAGCACATCCATTAACTCCAGTAGCTTGAGAAACAAAGACTTACACACCCAAAATGGAGACCTACAGATTAGCATATGCATAGACTTGTAAAACCATATCTTTGATTTAAACACCCTTGTGACTTAGCCACAAAGATACAGTCCCATTTAATGATTACCTGTTAGGTTCTCTTCTCAGCTCTCCTTTAGCTTCAATGGAGATTTCCATGCCATGTTTCACAGTACACATATAGAGACATTACAGAGTTATTTTTCATTTCAATGTACAATTAAACAATTATCCTTAACATTACTGTAATTGTGATAGAATTTAGGGCAAGAGCTTTTTAAATATTTCAATGATTTTGCTATTAATTTTTGACTTTATTCCTTTCTCGGTTACTCATGCTGCAGGGTTTGTGGGAACTGATAACATGTAATAATAATTTGTAATCCTATTTTATTACGGAAATATATTCTCACATCATGATCAAGGAACATGGGGGAGCAAAAGGTTAATGCACAAAGTAACAACTTCTGGAAAAGAAAAATGCATTAGGAGCTACCATTATTTTGTACAGATGAGTTTTAAGCTAAGCTTCTGAAGAAGTGATTTTCCCGTGAGAACTAAAATCATACTTTAAAACCTTTTCAGGTCAATCCTTACATTTAAGGTCTGCTACTTGTGATATTTATGAATTCACAAAGACAGACATAAATGACCTCCTGATGGATAGTTTATTTACATAATAACTACCTTAAAAAGGAAAGAAATAAGATCAATCCCAGTTTAGCTTAGTTTTGTACAAAGTTTTCTGGACCAAATTAAGGTTGGTGCAACTTCTGGATAAAGGTGAGCAAATGTCCCCCCCACACACCTTCACGGTATTATAAGACCACTCAGTACCTGCCCCATCAACCTCTTGATTCCTAGATGAGCCAACTTCCTTGCTGGCCATGGTCTCACATAATGCTAGCTGCTTTGCTCCTTCTCAATTCTTTTTCCTCAGTGCAGTAGCTAAGCAAAGCACTCTTAGCTACAGAAGCTACTTGGGACTCCGGTGACAGGTTGGAATCCAGGAGTACACCCAAACTATGACCCTGTTCCTTGAAGGGGAGCGTGAACCCTCCCAGAACAGGCCAAGGCAAAATCCCTTGGACCCATGCCTAGAAAACACAGGAAAGTGGAAAACTGCTTGGACCCATGCTTTTCAAGCACAGAACAAGTAGATGGGCATACCCTCCAACAGGCCGCAGAGGAAAAGCAGGACATGTTCTTACATGAGCCATGCTCCTGAGCGAGTCACATGACTCATGTAAGAGCATGCCCACCAAAAGTGTGTCTTTGGGGGCCACACTCTCACTGGAGCCAAACCAGGACATCCCAGGGTCCAATCAGAAGCCAGGATGGCTTCTGTAATTCCAGAACGTCCCATTCAAAGCCGTACAGTTGACAGCTATGGAAATGTGGATGAGCGCTTAAATAAGTTGCTGTTCCTTCAGATACTGATGTTTGCTGAGGTAGCTGTTGCTTGAAATTACTGTGGCATCACACTACTGCAGTTTTACAAAGATGACTTTGAGACGTTCAGTCCCTCACCAAAACCAAACTGCCATTAACCCTGAGCCACTCCTCCCCAATTAATTTCACCATAGCAAAGGTTTGAGGGCTTTGCTGGATGTCTTCAGGGTGACCTGTTGCTACTAGAGGCACAGCCTTTCCCTTCAGGACTTCCCTAGTTCAGCTGCTCCAGGAACTCAACATTCATTGCTGGCCTCCTGCCCTCCTGTTCCTTTGAAGACTTTCTTCAGTAAATCTCCCTATTCCCTTAGCTCCTTTTCATTCTAAGCCAGTGATTCCAGTACTTCAAGACATTTCTTTGGGCTTCTTCAAATGCCTGCTATCTCTCACCTTGCTGAAGCTTCTACTGGCTTTTCTTCAGTCCCCCCCCCCGACTAACTGACCAGCAACACCAAGCTCTCTTCACACAGAGAGCAGCTATTTATGCTCCAGTTTTTCTCTCCCTCCAGCCAATCAGTTTAAAGAGGACTAGTATTTGCCCCCTATCATACCATTTCTGTGATTCTATTATTCTAACCAGCGGAGGATCTTGGAGTCTGAAATTTCGGTGGCACCCTGTGTGACCCCAAAATTTGGTGCTCCCTGCCTTTTGCCTTCCATTCTATATCATAGTTGTGGCACCCTCTGTGGAGCTCCTGAGGCTCTGCACCCAGTGTAACCAAACCAGTGGCGTTCCACCATTTCCATCTCTGCCCTAACATCCAATGAAGGTGAGGCAGAACATTTACTGAATTGACTAATCAAAAGTACTGAATTTCAGTCCTCTGACACAGTGTAAACATCCAGGCCCTCCTTTCTTATAGCTTTCGCCAGGTGTTCTGTACCTGTCAACAACCAGTCAGACAGCCACCAGCTGTGTTTACTAGTGTTTCAAAGTAAACTCTTTATATTGCATTGTACACACTGAAACTCCCATGCAATTCAAATAAACTATTTTTACCTCAGTAAATAATACTTTAAAAAAGACTATTTTCTCTACAGGGCTCGGATAAATAATTAAAAATACTCTATATGTTACTTTGTCCTGAGTACAATGTTCCAGTTTTCCTGTTTGATCATTTTATCTTCTTGATCCTTAGTATGACATTTATAACATGTATCGACTATCTTCATAACTAGTACATCAGTTCATGTCATAGCTAATTGCTGGTGTATTGCAGAACCCCTGCAAAACAAATGGTTTAATTGATGGAGAATGTTCTAAATTTGATTTTCATGATGAAGAGCAACTCAAGCAAATGCTTATTCAACTAGTTTGCTTTGGGATCATGAACATATTGCAAATGGGGCTGCTAAATGGAAGCCTTTTAATCAAAATGTTATGGTTCATTAGATTTGTATAATTGAAAGGTTAAATGATGATTAACTTTTAATGCAACTCAGTGTAAAGCATCTTTCTCCACTCCTAGCAATGCACATCAGTCTAACACAAGTCTAGAAGTTTCAGCCATAAAAGAGAGAGATTTTCCTTATGTTAATAGAGCAGGACAATTTGTGGCCCTGAAAATGTTCAACTCCCATCTGTCCCAGCCAAAATACCCAATGGTTAGCGATGAAGGGAGTGGTTTCCTAGCAATATCAGGAGGGGACCACAGGTCCCCCACCCTTATTGAGAAAATCAAACTTTTCTTATAGTAGAAAGAGCAAGCACAGCTGGTTTTGTGAGCATGGGTTCTCATGTTGACATTCCTGTATTGCAGGGGATTGGACTAGATGACACTGTGGGTCCCTTCCAACTGTATACAGTGGTACCTCAGGTTACATACGCTTCAGGTTACATATGCTTCAGGTTACATACTCCGCTAACCCATAAATAGTGCTTCAGGTTAAGAACTTTGCTTCAGGTTGAGAACAGAAATGGTGCTCCGGCAGCGTGGCAGCAGCAGGAGGCCCCATTAGCTAAAGTGGTGCTTCAGGTTAAGAACAGTTTCAGGTTAAGCACGGACCTCTGGAAGGAATTAAGTACTTAACCCGAGGTACCACTGTAATTATATGCTTCTATGTGCATGCTGGCGCTGTGGGTTAAAGCCTCAGCGCCTAGGACTTGCCGATCGAAAGGTCGGCGGTTCGAATCCCTGCGGTGGGGTGCGCTCCCGCTGCTCGGTCCCAGCGCCTGCCAACCTAGCAGTTCGAAAGCACCTCCGGGTGCAAGTAGATAAATAGGGACCGCTTACCAGCGGGAAGGTAAACGGCGTTTCCGTGTGCGGCTCTGGCTCGCCAGAGCAGCGATGTCACGCTGGCCACGTGACCCGGAAGTGTCTCCGGACAGCGCTGGCCCCTGGCCTCTTGAGTGAGATGGGCGCACAACCCCAGAGTCTGTCAAGACTGGCCCGTACGGGCAGGGGTACCTTTACCTTTACCTATGTGCATGCTTGAAATGACACTCTGGGTCCCTTCCAACTGTATACAGTGGTACCTCAGATTACATACGCTTCAGGTTACATATGCTTCAGGTTACATACTCTGCTAACCCAGAAATAGTGCTTCAGGTTAAGAACTTTGCTTCAGGTTTAGAACAGAAATGGTGCTCCGGCAGCGTGGCAGCAGCAGGAGGCCCCATTAGCTAAAGTGGTGCTTCAGGTTAAGAACAGTTTCAGGTTAAGCATGGACCTCCGGAACGAATTAAGTACTTAACCTGAGGTACCACTGTAATTATATGCTTCTATGTGCATACTTGAAATGATAAAAATGTATTTTTATGTTTGGGGTCCACACTTAACTACCTGATCTTATCTTTACTACAGTTTACAAATAAAATTCCTCATACCCCTGCATCAAAGATACTGTACTAAACATGAGATGATCCTTTGTTATGGCTTTCGGTGTCTTTTCCTGGTTAGCACCACACTAGGGCAGCTTTTGTGGAGAGTTCAAATTATTGCATCCCAAGTAAGTTTTGGCATTTGAAGCCCTCAGCTTCTAGCTTATCTCTCTTTAATCACATCCTACTTTCTCCACAGCTCATAAGATCATTTATTGCTTATCTTCCTTTCCCCTTTCTTTTAACCTCACATCTATACTATGTTTTACAGATATTACTTCCATGCCAATATCCCCCCACACTTTGTTCCTGAGCCACAATAGTCCTTCAAAGCTCCACAAAGCCTTCCCTGAACCATTAGACTGCTCCCTGTGTCTTGTTCTACATTGTAGTGGAATAAATGGGAGCGGTTCATTTGCAGGAAATGGCCCCTTGTCTGGTGGATTGAATGTGACAGAAGTAGACTGTTGCTCATTGGGTAGAGCATACAAAAGGATCAGGCCCTGGCATCAGCAGGTAGGAATAGGAAAGACGCCTGTCTGAAACTCTGGGATGATGTTAGCAAGGAACCCCAAGATGTATGTGTACATTTAATGAAAATAAAGACCAAGTAGGACCAGAGATATTTTAGTGACATGTACAAAAATAAAAGAACTTACCCTGTGAAGCAGGGACAGCTGGAGAGATGACCTAAATCCTACAATATCTTCATCTGGAGTATTTCCATGCATATGCACATTATTCTGCAACCAAAAGGGAGAAAAAGAAAGGTGAAGACTGGCATTCATTGACTGAAATAGATTTGGTAAAATCATCTCTCAGGTGCTGCTACATTGTGAAGTTTACAATGTCACAAAGTGGCACTTGATGCATTGGCTTAATTATTGTGAACTAGTACCATAGTGACATACAGCCTGATTAATTAATGTTTTGAGGGCAGATAAGTGCATCAACTGGGACCACTATAAGATTTAACCTTATTGATTTTCTCATTACAAGCCTTGGAAAAATTGTGACTGTCTTTTCATGTGTGACTTTGACTGCTATCAGTACAGAGCTGAGGGGGAAGCATTTCCCCATAAAATAAATTATTGTGTTTTCATGGTATACTTCGCCATTCTTAAACGTTATCAGTTTCTCCTCCATTTGGTAAAAGCTGAAATGAGCCCAGACACCAAAAGAGTTGCCTCCTGAGTTGTTCATTTCCCTTTTCACACCATTTTTGTTGCTGTTTGATTCCCAAATGTGCTGCAAATAACAGATTGCTGGCCGTTTCAGTTGGCTACTGAAGTTTTATCACACTCAGCTAATCAGCATGTGACCACATAATCAAAGCTGATGCTAGCAAACTGGTTTTGGAAGCACCCAATGAGTTTCGTTGGTGGTTATTTTACATATCTAGCAACCATCCCAAGATTTCCTAAGTCAACTGTATTCCTTTTATCCCCCCCTCAGACACCATTTTACTCGCTTTTCAGTACCAGGTAAAATCCTATCTCTTTGCCTGGGCTTCCATGAATAGCTAATCCCTAATGCATTAGATACGGGACACGGGTGGCGCTGTGGGTTAAACCACAGAGCCTGGGACTTGCTGATCAGAATGTTGGTGGTTCGAATCCCCGCGAAGGGGTGAGCTCCCATTGCTTGGACCCTGCTCCTGCCAACCTAGCAGTTCGAAAGCACGCCAAAGTGCAAGTAGATAAATAGGTACTGCTCTGGCGGGGAAGGTAAACGGTGATTCCGTGCGCTGCTCTGGTTCGCCAGAAGTGGCTTAGTCATGCTGGCCACATGACCCGGAAGCTGTACGCCGGCTCCCTCGGCCAATAAAGCGAGGTGAGGGCCGCAACCCCAGAGTCGGTCACGACTGGACCTAATGGTCAGGGGTCCCTTTACCTTTTAATGCATTAGATATGTTTGGCTTTACTGCTATTTTACCTGTTTTATTATTGATGCGTTGTTTCATTGAATTTTAATGGGTGTTTTAATTAACATTGTTTACCTACCCTGGCATCATTTGATGAAAGGCAAAATATAAATGTACTGAGCTTTCACTAGGGTACCCCCTGAGTGCACTTATTTCAGCGGGTGTGAGCATGAATCAAACTCTACTCAGGGGAGACTGTAAATGTCCCCACATGGATGGAGGGTGAGGTTTTCACTTTTTCACCTTGGATGTCACATTAGAGTAGGGACTTTGTGCATAGTGTGAGCTCCTTAATTTCAAATGGT
The DNA here is from genome assembly GCF_964234715.1 of Podarcis melisellensis. Lineage (NCBI taxonomy): Eukaryota > Metazoa > Chordata > Lepidosauria > Squamata > Lacertidae > Podarcis > Podarcis melisellensis. The sequence goes on from NC_138541.1 coordinate 51,051,075, forward strand.
GATAATTACCCAGACTGGGCCTCTGTACTGTTTGCAGGACTGTATGCAGTCTGCTCTTGGAAACACAACTCTTCCCAAACATTGAGGGAAAAAAATGAGGTTTACAGAAGTCTTGCCACACCAGCATTTTCTGGAACAACTTTATGTGCTGAAGTGTTCCCATCAATATTTTAGCTCTTTAAAACTGCCAGCATTTTGAACTAGAAGTGATGCCAAATGACTTGACCCTACCATTCAACAAGCTGTGCAGGAAGAAATACAGATCAGCTGAGTTCTTCTAGGGACAATTGATTGTACTGAAGTACCTTTAGTGCCACTGAATGACAAGGAGCATGCTTCAGGCAACACCTGCAGAAACAATCTTCTTGTTTTCACACACCAGTTATCAAAATCACATACCTTTCTTCTCTCAGATCTGTACATCTAATCATACAAGAACACTTGGCAATAGGAATGAAAACAAAACACATGGCATAAAAGCAAGGTTTTTCTGATGGCAATCTTAAAGCACTTGGCTTCTAATTATTTATGTTTTAAAATAGTAACAGGTAGGTATCCAAAACCCCAACAACAATGCACACAGGTGCCAATGGGTTACCAGAGTCTACAATAAGTTCCGCCCCAAAAATGTTGCTAAACTTAAGTCCCAAGTTTCACAAGGCATGAATGCTACTTTGACACACTGAATCTTGGAGATCTTAGGAAGCCTTACTTCTGAGAAGACAGGAAGAGGATTGGACTTCAAATCCTGTTAAACTTGTTGTATGGTCAAGTGCTGGATTTGCTATAGCTGGCATGGGGAATCTGTTGCCCTCCAGATGCTGTTGGATGACAGCTTCCATCATCCCTAATTGTTGGCCATACTGGCTGTGGTTGATTGGATTTGGGAGTCCAACAAAGCTCTAAAGTGCTGCAGATCCCTCATCCCTTCGCTATAGAAATGTATCCTGGGGCAAAGGAACCAGTGGATTCAAAGCCTTTGGGAGGGGACTTAAGACTATTTTTCCTTCTCTTAAATTTGGCAAAGGCAGGGCTTTTTTGCAGCCAGAACTCCCTGGAACTCAGTTCTGGCACCTCTCAGGTAGACACCATTGCCATTATCAGAGAACAAGGGAGACATTAATGGTGGTTCTGGCACCTCTTTTTCTAGAAAAATAGCACTGGGCAAAGGGCTAGGTTACAGGTGTACATATATGGCTTTCCTACACTTGTGTGCTGTAGATTTGATGATGGTCAGCTGAATATGTGAACTGATCCCACTGAAAGGCATTAAAGTTAATGAGAATAAAGTTTCATCAGTGTTGTGATGTTTGCGATGGTCTAACACATTTGCACCTGTCATCACCTCATGTACATGCCTGTGTGAATCCGAATGAAAGAACTGTTGCTTAGTTTGTTTCCAGCCCAACTGAAGCATTTTAGAACATGTCCTCTAAAAAGTCAAGGTACAGTTAGAGAAAACATCAGTTCCGCTCCATGAATTTTCATGGGTTATACTTGCATCTTGATAAATGGCCCTGTACAATGATTAACCTAAGATAAGTTCACATCTGTTTTAAGGTCAATATAAATCTCCCTTGTCCAACACGACTTTGGGTGGGAGGGAAAATAGTAGGATTTATTTTACTGCTAATCAGATTTTTGACTGGCAGGTCAAGCAGTCATAAATGGCAACCTATCACGAACTCTTCTGCTAATGAGCTTATTATTATGGCTATCAAACTTACCTCCTAATCATGATAGATACCAGTGAAAGCTGCCACTCTGCGTCATTGGGCTTTTCAGTGTTTTACATTTAATAAGGAAAAGCCCAGCATCTGGTGTGATCTGCAAATGAATCTGTATTAAGAACTCATACTCATTCTGCATGAAGAAGAGAAGAAAGGAAGAGGCATGAAATAAACCAGATAATAATCAGGTCAGCTAGCGAGCATTAGAAGTTACAGTGCTTCGCATGACCAGAATGTGCAACAGATCCTATTTTAGGAAAGCCTAAGACCTTAGGCATTTCCAATGGAAGATTTGGGTCTTTTGCCTTTTTTGAAGAAAGTTTTGGGATTCCTTATATTGGTAGGCTTGCCATCTTATCCACTCATTGACTTCATGACTGAAAACCTGAACTGAAAAGGTCAACAAAACCAGATAAATATTAAGTGTGTGTGTGTGTGAGAGAGAGAGAGATGAGGAGGTGTTCTTATATTTTTAATTGATTGACAATGTGGTGACATGGCATGATGATGGAGGCAGCCACAAAGATGCTGTATGCAAGTGTGTGCATTGCAGCACCCATGGGACATGCTGCCTCACAGGTTTTCCCTGGCACCAACTAAAATTAGGCTTGAGTTAAGCATTTTATTATAGTCAGTAGAATAAGTCCCAGTACGTGTTTGGTTGCAAAGCCTGCGATGTGTCCACAACTGTTTCCCTGTTTCCAGAGGTGTCTGTGAGCTCCAAAAGGTTGGTAGCCCTTGCGATATGTGTACCGCAAGCTACAGTTTTACAGATGTGAGGGAGACCAAAAATGAAGAAAGACATCAGGAGGCACAGCGAAGGAAGGGCCACATTCATGTTAGTCTCCTGATGTCTTTCTCACTGCCTTTGTTATCAATGACAAAACTCTGAAGTTGCTGCTTGGCGCATGTAGATGGCAAAGCATATGTTCAGTATGCATCATTCTTACCCTTCTCAGCCAACCTTCCCACTCAAGGAGAGTGCCATGTTTATGTTGGATGTTTGTTTACTGTCACATTTTGCAGACTAATATGTGGAAAATGTGTGGGCGCTGGAAATGTCATGAGGAATGACATTTCAACTGCATCAAAACAGTAAAAGGAATGGGTAGACCAGTCAAGTCACATAGTATCCATAACTCAGTTCCACTAGACAGCAGATGGGAAGGAGTAAGCCTTCTCACCTGACATTGGCAGGTGACAATTGTGGAGAGGCAATGCTTTTTGCCCTGCTCCAAATTTTCAGGACTACTGAGAACTAAGGATATTGCCGATTGTAAATGTTGCCCAAATCGATGCAGCATGAAAAACTTATTTCACTGACTTTCCTGGAGCGACATCCCCAGCTGTGCACATCCAATAGTTTTACGACATTTTTATATTGCTGGTTTTAACTGTTTCCTGCAATATGTTATAGGCTTGCCTAAAAATCATTTGTATATAATTATGTTATTAGGAGCTGCCCTGCACTTCCTCCGAAGGACGGGTTATAAATTTGAAACAGTAAATGAACAATAAATAATGCTTATCAAGGGCTAACTGCTGTCAGATGTCATAAAGAGTGAGTGTGGAACAGTGGATGGAGGATTAGATTGGGAATGTTTCTCAGTTATACTAATGCTCACCACACATGGACGTCTGGCTACAGGTTATGGGGGACATTGAGCAAGCTGCCCTCAGGAGGTTAGCCTGGCAGAACCATGCCCTCCTTAGTGGCAATTGCTCCTGAAATTTTTTTGTTGTTGACTACCTGACTACCCATCAGTGGTAGCAGTGATCATGTTGTACCTGTATTCCAGACACCCATGTTCCACCTATACTTACTGTTAGAATTCCTACTCTGTGATTGCAGTCATGGGATTTTTGTCTATCACATGATGGTGTATGTTTTGACTCCACAAAGTGGGAAGTGATGGAGACAGGATGCTTGTGCTACTGTGTTCTGTGAAGTGGGACTATTGTTCTTTGTTTCTTTTTCTCTTTGCTGTCTGATGCTAAAGAGAGAGGGAGCCATATTGCAGTGCTCCGTGTGTGTTTATATATAAATAAAGCAGATTAGCCAAAATGCTGAGTTTCTGAGGTCTGTTACGCAAGCTGCACAAACTCTGTGGAAGTGTGCTGATGTTGGTTGGCATCGGTCGCTGTGATGTTCGGGATGAAGAAGGCTTTTGAAGCTCCCGAACAATTGACCAGGAGGGAGGGAACATGCCAGTCAGGCATGTGTCTCTGCCAGGGTCCTACTTGAGAGTAGGACGAGCTCCTGACACTTACTGGCATTCCCCAATGTACATTTGTCAGAGGTTGTACTGGTATAATTAACATGGTGGAGCTGGCTAGGAGCTCAGCATCACTGCCAGATTGTACCACCCAGCCCTGCTGGGCAATATGACCCTGCACACCTCTACATGGTGACACCACCGTGTTAATTACACTGATACTGTCCACGCATGGTACATGAACACTAATAGCAGAGCCAGCATGAATAACCTGGTGTCTCCAGTGGGCTAAGGCATGCAGAGCTGGATAGGCTGTCTCCCAAGACAACTGCAGCCATCCAGCTGAGCAGTATCATTTCTCTCTTTTTTTTCTTTTTTCTTTTTAAATAATTTTTATTCATTTTCCAAACAAATTTTATACAGTCAACAAATTATTTTGCACTCATTATTCAATTTTTGACTTCCCTCAGTTTCTCTGTCAATCTTTCGTAAAATTTCTATTTGTTGACGCATTTCTAAACATGATATTGCCTTTCCCAACTCCTTTTCCTCTTACTCTCTTTTTTGCAGTATTTCTTACAGAGTCTCTTCAAAACCAACAAGTGTTGTCTGTACATCACATATATTTTTCAGATATTCTGTAAATTTTCCCCAGTCCTCGATAAACTTTTGGTCTTTCTGATATCGAATCTTCCCAGTCAATTTGTCCAATTCTGTATATTCAGTCAATTTCCTTCTTCATTCTTCCACTGTTGGAATTTCTTCCTGTTTCCATCTTTGGGCCAGAAGTATCCTTGCGGCAGTCACTGCATATTGAAACAGTTTACAGTCTCTCTTATTAATTTCGTTTCCTACCATTCCTAATAGAAAGGCCTCTGGTTTTTTAACGAACGTATATTTCAACATCTTTTTCAATTCATTGTATATCATTTCCCAGAAGTCTTTCACCCTTTTACACTCCCACCACATATGATAGAAAGTACCTTCTTTTTCTTTACATTTCCAACACTTATTGCATGTTTTATACATTTTGGCCAGTTTAACTGGCGAGCAGTATCGTTTCTCAGATGCCAAACTTCCGACATGACTTCCATGGCTTCCAATTGAATGCAGGAAGCTCCTGCAGCCAATCAGAAACCACGTCTTGGTTTTTGAACTGTTTCAGAAGTGGAAAGGACTCCTGGAATGGATTAAGTTCTACAATGAAGCTGGCACCAGGTCTCTGTTCATGTATATATGTTGTCTGTAAGGTATTTCTTATGCTAACATTGTTGCATACAGAGTATGCACATTGTTGTATACAGAGCATGTCTGAGGCTGATTACCTCTCTTTTATGAATTACTCTGTTAGGTTATTTGGACAGAAAGGATCCTGTGTAATTACATAGGATGAGACCAGGGAACCTACTGGTTTAATCCAGCTATGCAGCGTTGCTATTCACATCAATACATACCAATTCCTCTCCACAATATTTAAAAAGAAAATTTCATGTCTTTGTACTCTACTTTGTGCGATCCAACTTTAAGCCCTGCATAATGTTTTCATTTCCTAATATCTTCTGCAACAATGCAGTTTTTACAAAGGTTTAACAAAATTAATATCACTTAATAGGATCAAATCAATAAAGAGTTGAACTCCAAAAAATAATTAGCAATACTTCACCAGACTGCCTGCTTGGATGCCTGCCATTAATCAATAAGCCCAAGCAAAATAATCTATCCAAAATGGCTCATTTGTTTTTCAGTGTACTTTATATTATTCATGGGTGCCATTAGTTAAGGCTAATAGAACAACAGTACATTTCTTTGATTGGGAAAGCAAGCAATAAAAAGTATTATTGTGTCAGAACATAATTTCCATTCTGTTGTCCTTATGAACTCCCCTCCCTGTAATAATTGGAACTTGGAACTTTCAATAAATAATTGTAAATTAAAACTTGCTAGAATTGACATCTCTAGTGTGGTAAAAAGGAATATTTCTGTCCTGTTGTGCTGTACTCCAAAATCAAATGTATGCACTCTAATCCAACAGAGAGAACATGGAACTAGCAGGACCATTCACAAGCAACCCCTTTAAGAAGCTAAAAATCCATAGTAAGTCTACTGTACCAGCTTCTCCAGAGCATTGATGGGGTCTGAGGTGACATTGTGTGACATCCTGATTTTGCGTGTCTGATGTCGTGAGGAGACAGCGGGTGGAGCCCAATGGCCTCTGAAAATTGAGGGGGCTCAGTCCCCTCAAAAAATACAATGGGAGAGGGCCAAAACTGCCTTGGCCCCTAGGAGTTGGTGCCTATGACAGGAACCAGGGCATTTTGTAAAGCTTGGCTACTCGGCTTCTCTGCCTGGGGGCAATGCCATACACTGGAACGCCTTCCTCTCACCAGCAGAGGCAGAGCTGGTGAAGCAGGTGGTGGAGCACAGCCTCTTGCATTTCTGCTGACCAGTTCTGGGTGGAGGAGACTAATTTCCCAAACAGTCTATCGATAAATACATAATTGTATTTGCATGCCTCCTTTCCACAGTTCGAACCATGCTCAAGGCAGCTTACAACATGAAAAAAATACTTAACTACGGCATATCAAAAGGAGTCATGAACAATAAGTAAAACATAAAAAATACACAACCAAACTAAATAATTTCCCCACAAATAACAAGAAGATCTAAAATAAAGATGCAGAAAACTAACAACAACAACTCTTGCTAAACAATACCCCAGCCCAATAGCCTCAGCTTTCTGTAGCTAGAGGTGGTCAGGTCCCTGCCCTCCCAGGCCAGGTGGAAAAGGCCTACAAGGCAGGGAGCAGGACCTGGCTGGTCAAGATGGAAAAACTCACACAGCATTTCTTTATTCCAGGTGTTAGGAAATGTTGGGCTTCAACCCACCTCAGTTCCAGTCTGCATGGCCAATGGTAAGGGTGCAAGGAGTCAGACTCCAAAAACATTTGGTGCGCCACAAGTTGTTCCCCACCCCTGCTCTGGAAGAAAAATGCATGCGGCAGACAAGTTGACAGGTACACAAAGACACACAGCATGTAGGCACTACTGAGCAAGTGAAAAATCATGTGCTCCTGAAGGTGAACTGGAACTCCCTCAGGATACACTTCCAATGGGTCCAAAATACATTCCTTTCTAATGTTCTTTGGTTGCAATGTACAATATAGCCTTTTGGCTTGTTTTTGAAAGAGGATAAATTTTACAAGTGCATCTGAAGCACTGTTGAGTGAACTGACATTTCAGATGAGTCCAAAAGTCATGTAACATGCGACAGAAAGAATAAATGCTGTCAGCCATAGGTGACTGCCATGAAGAAGATGCAAGCTGAAATTTACTGGAAATAAAACTGAATTCCTTATCTGACTCATGCTTATGAGTCATTGCTTTACTGGAGGGGTTTAAAGGTAGACCGAGGTTTTAAGAGGACCTCAAACTGCCATTTAAGCAACAAGGTAAGCACAAAACTAAGAGGTTTCTTTTTTTTGGGGGGGGGGCGGGATACATTCTGGTATGAAATAGGATGCGATCATAACTGTTGACATTCTGATTTTGCAGTTCTGATTTTTGTATATTAGTATTGCTACACAAACATTGCTGTGGCTATAAAGTATAATTTTTCAGTGTATTTTATTATTTATTATTTATAAATATTTATTATTTATTATTTATTATTTTATTATTTATAAAATACAGAGACAGACAGGTCCATATTGTGGTTTCAGATAAACAAGTGTTCAAAATAACCTGAATGTATGTTACAACCTGGCCTTCCCATTTGGACAAGAGCCAGGAGTATTCTTATTCCCACCAGAATTGTGGGGTGCAGTTGATCCATCCTTTATATTTTGAACTTGGTGATTGTTTTGTTTCTCAGAAGCAGAGTCAGAGATGTTTAATGTGTTGTGAGGTTTGGCTGCTGTAAAGGAAGCTTCTATGCTACTTCTTCCAGCTTGCGAATATGCAAACAGATTCTGATGAAGTCTTTTTGTTTTTTGCTGATACACGCAAACATGCTCATAGCTTTATATATTGTCAGTCGATGACTTAAGCACTTGATGAGTCACAGCTGAATGTGTGAACCACTGTTAGATGTTAGGCATAGCATGCAGACTGTGATGTGTAACAGTTTCACTCCTTCCTCCTTACGGATTTTGTGCTTGGTTTTCAAAGCATTCTTGGCTAGCTGGCTGGTATGGTTCAACAAGAATGAGTCCAAGCATAGCACTGCAGTTATGTTGCAATGTACAGGGAAAGCTTGCATGACTGGTTGTTACCCACCAATCTGAATAGTCCAGCCCATCAAGCTTAGTGTGGAGTGCCAAGTGCTTGCAGTTAAGGATGATGACCAAAACAAGAGGAGTCCCTAGTGGGCCACCATACATGAATGAATGAATGGCTGCAATTGGCTTAGCATGACAAAGGCTGGTATGTGCAAGGCTGGTATAGTATCATCCATGTTGAACACAGGGTTAAGCTACACAATGCCTTTGCAGAGCATGTTCCCTGAAGTCAGAGAATTGGGGGGCTGGAGGGCATTAGTATGCGGAAAGTAGAGGATTAGAGGAGTATGTTCTTAATCTTTTCCATGTGCTTGAGGTTCCCTTAAGAATATCTCAAGTTTTTCTCCCAACTTGGTTTGCTTTTGGTTTTTGGGAGGAAACTGGCTAATAACAGTCTGCGAGTTATTTGCAGGGGAAAATCAGTGGGAGCAAAGAGTTAGTCTATTATCCAGTCCCAACCCCATACTCTTATTGTCTCTTGTAAATGCAAATACTTCATATGATGTTATGAAGCCAACACAGGGGTTAGAATCCTTGTATTTGTCTTCTTGGTGTTGGTGCTAACCTTTAAAGCCCTAAACGGCCTCGGTCCTGTATACCTGAAGGAGCGTCTTCACCCCCATCGTTCAGCCCGGACACTGAGATCCAGCACCGAGGGCCTTCTGGAGGTTTCCTCATTGCGAGAAGCAAAGCTACAGGGAACCAGGCAGAGGGCCTTCTCAGTAGTGGTGCCCACCCTGTGGAATGCCCTCCCTTCAGATGTGAAGGATATAAGGATATAAGCAGATATTCTTTTTAAAATACATCTTAAGGCAGCACTGTTTAGGGAAGTTTTTAATACTTAATGCTGTATTGTTTTTAACACTTGATTGGAAGCCGCCCAGAGTGGCTGGGGAAACTCAGCCAGATGGGTGGGGTATAAATAATAAATGGTTGTTGTTGTTGTTGTTTTGTTCTACTCAGTGTATGAGAACCCACGTAATGTAGTGAACTTGGAATTGTAATAGAAAGACTCATATTCATATATATATTTTTCTGGCATAAATTTCCTTGAGTGACATTGAGTTAATCACCACCTCTTGGCCCAACCTATCCCATGGGGTAATTGGGAGGATGAGTGGTTAATGCTGTGAATCCCTCCATTGCAGACTCAGGTTGTAGGTATGTGCAAATAAACCATATATCATTAAGCCACCACAGTTTCCGCTGTACCTCATTCCAAAGGAAACACAAACCCTGCATTAGCACCTGGAATCCACTGGAATATCGCGCTGCTCGGAGACTGGGATGGCGTGCAACAATATAAACAAGAGGTAATATGAGGCCAATAACGTTCTGCGCACAATTAGATTAAATAAGATAACAATGAATGAATCTCTGAGGAGCCTCTCAATGGCACTGAACTTTAAAAGAGCAAACTTCAGAACGAGGAAGAAAAGGTTGAAAAGGTTTAGCAACAGGCAGAAGGGTAACATTAAGAAAGATTAAAAACCACTGACAAAGTCTGTAGGCTATTTATTGTAAAAACACCATCTCACTGGGGCACATTGTTTCTGTATCTGTGAGGGCAGGGGTTGGGGGGTATCAAAAGCAGAAATAATTCTTTCCAATATAACTCGTGACCCATCATGAAAAAGAGAATTGTAATTGGTATACAATGGTTCATGTACGTGGGATTAAGCATCAGGTCTTTTGTGGTGCTTTTGCTTGTTTGCTTTAAAATTGTTGATACATCGGGAGCAGTTCTATCATTTGACAGAGTCAGATAATCACATCAGGAGGCTGATGTCCAGGGGGTGGCAGTAGCAGTTCCTGGCTATATCTTCTGAGCCCCCAGACACTCCTCTCTGTTGCCACATGGCCTCTCCTGGGTTCCCTCATCTGGTCTTCTGCTTCAGGTGTGGTTGAGGATGCTATCCTTTCATCAGTGTTGAAGGACAATTCAGCTGCCAGTCCAAGACATGGAATTCAATGGGGCAGCATCTTGTCCTTCACCTCAGACAGCCAAAACCAAAGCCCACAGGCTGAAATCCTATACCCCAATTACTCACGAGTATGCCTGATTGAAACAAATTGAAATTACTTCTGAGAATTTACGGATGATCGGATTGCATTTCTAAGATTATTGATTTCCATGGGGTTTAATATATTTTATGTTGGACTTTCACCTAAATAGCTAAGAAACTCAAACAAGGTTCGCTCCCCCCCCCTTTTTCTTTTGCTTTCCAAGTAATCTGAGCGTCTTCCTTGAAGGGCAACCAGCTTCTTCTGCTTAGCCTTCCCAAATAATTTTGTCACATTCAATTTCTCTGCAGTTAATAATAGTGGCTGACAGGGGTGCCAACTTGAATAAAATATTGTGGGTGCCCAGGTAAGCCTCACCCTGCATAATCGATCATATGACGCAGTGCACACATACCATTTGAATGGGAATAGCCATCAATTTTGTGCGAGCCTGGCCCCCTCAAATATTTTATTGTGGGGGTCGAAGCCCCCACAGCCTCTTGGAGTTGGCTCTTATTGTGGCTGAATGTGTGAAAGGGCTCCATTGAACACTGAGTTAGACAGATGTGCAAGAGTAATGCTCTCTCTCCCCCCACCCATATTGGTCACTTTCCAAAATGACTTGTTCAAGGTGTATATCTTCTTATGACTTGCATAATGCCGCTGGCACATTTTCTGTGCATTAAGATACTGCACCATTGGCATAATCTCTTGCTTAAAGAGCGTTTCAGTTCAAATCAGAAACATATTTGGAATGCGTATGCCCAAATTTCAGCCTTGTAAAGGGAACACAACAGGGCAAGACACTTCCTAATTTATATAACCCTTTTATTGGAACTCAGAAGTGTTTTATTTCTCATAATACACACACATTGAGAGAGAGAGAGAATAAATATATCCTAGTTGCTTCCAAAAAGGGTTTGTTCAAGGTGTATATCTTCTTATGAGTTGCATACTGCTGCTGGCTCATTCGAAAGAGGATTTCCCACAAGACAGTGTGTTCACTGAGATAAGGGATAAGCCAGAGTATTCTGGACAGCATGACTCACATTTCTGTAGCAAATATGGCTAGCTGAATCTGGGCAAGCCATGGTATTGGCTAATAAGTCTCTTACTGATGCAAGACAGCAATGATAAAATATGGGTTAGTGTTATTTATTCAGTATGACTTATTTGGGTTTGAGTTATGAAAATATTTTGTATCTGGTCCATAACATTCTGCAGTATCCTCAGACATCCCCTTGGTGACACCCAAGATCTCTGCCCTTCCATCCTTTTACTGTTTAAAGAAATTTGTGGTTCTTTGAATTTTGTTGTTTGAGGAGTGTTGCCTACTTTTGGTCAGTGTTTTACTTATTTTGGGGTGTGTGCAGATGTTTTGCCTGTGTGGGTTTATTTTATTTTTTTTGGGGGGGGGGAGGGAGAGGTCTGAGCACCACCAGCTTTCCTTTTACAAAATGATCCTTTTGGTAGTGCTCTTGGACTATTTCTCGAATTTTCAAATGTGACCCCAGGAGGTTGGGAAGCATTGTTTAGAATCTACTCAAGACACTTTTAGGCAACCAGCAAACTTGAAAGCATAATGCGACAATAAAAAAAGAAAGAAACCTAAATTCTCAAAAAAAGAGCAGCAGATCAGTCCTACTCAGCAGAAAGAAAACCCCACTAAGCTGCAAGGGGGAAAAAATCCATAGCACATTTATCAAATCTATTAAGTTCAACTCCCTGGTGTGATTCCCCCTTTTCAGTAGCAAGCAGCAGCTCTGAGCCTTCTTATCTCTTCTCCAGTAATGTCAAGGAGTACAAAATACATGACACAACGCCACTGCATTGTGACCTTTTCCACTGCCCCACTACATTGGCTTCTGCTTGCAGGGGATATAATATATGCTTCAAGAAAGACATGCTGCCATATTGGCTTGCCTGTACACTGCAGGCATCTGCTATTGCTGTCTTCCTGGGGTCTCTTTACTGTCAGAGGTGATTTAGGTGGTGATCAGAGTGTGGGCATGTTCAGTTGAGACTGAAAACCATGGCTCTGTTTATTAAAAGTATTTACGTACCACCCATCAATCAAGTTTCCCAGGGCAGTTTCCACAAAGCATGGAGCTGGTGATCCCACAGACGTTGTTGAACTGCAACACCCATGATGGTTGAGGGTACTGTCTGGGGACCGATGGAAGTTAGACTCTCACATTACCTGGGAGGCCACCAGCTCCCCATTTCCGACAGAGATGGACCAAGGGCTTCACTCTGTCAAAGCAGTATTTTAGGTTCCAGTTCTCCAGAAGCCTACTCTGTAGATTTGGTCTCCTGGATTTGTTTCAGATGTTGTTTATTGGTCTTTTGATTGCTATTTTGGCTATTGTTCTAATTTCTTATAATCCCTACTCCCTGTAGCATCAAGAATGAGTGGCAGTATAAATATATGGGGGGGGGGGGAAGTGAAATCCACAGACTTTGCTATCCCCAAGGAACACTTCTTAGGTGAGTCAGAGTTGCTGAGGGGGGTGTACTTGGGTCTTTTAAGACATTGTTCATGTTTAGTACATTTTTATTATATTTGGGGGGGGAATACAGCCTGTCTGCTATTACAGCAGTTTACAAAGAACTCTGTAGAAAGATGAAAGCTATTTTTCTTTCTTTCTTTTTAAAGGAGGAAGAGTTAAAGTACAACTAAATAAGAAAAATGTTTTTACTAATCTCGTTCTGCTTTCTTTAGCAGAGGCAGCATAATAGACACTGAGGTGAGAACACTGCAACAACAAACAAAAATTCTTTTAGCTTTGCACATTGTAAAATGTGCTTTGAGCCTCATCATCTGTGTAATAAACTTCCATTGCTTGTCTATGAAAAATCAACTTCTGTGCCAAAAATATTATAGGAGAATACACTGGAGGAAAGCTGTCAATTTCAGTTTCTCTCCGTTTATCGTTTTTTCCCCAGTCTGAAGTTCAGTAATTTCTCTATCAGTCTGCAATTTTTTAGAACATGTAGATGCATGTCTCCCAATACACACGTTATTCGATGCAATTTTCTTTATTGTGCATTTTTGCAAGAATTTTTCCGAGAATGTAATGCATTTTTGTATGAGATTTTCATTAGTGTGCACATTTTTGTTTTCATTTTGCCCTAATACTGTTTTGAGTTATCCCTATTGCTACTTATCAAGAGCTTTTTATGTGGTTGAATATGACCATGACACCTTCCACACCTTCAACCTGAAGTGGTACAGCCCCAAATTCTAATACCTGCAGCACTGCATACTACAGAATGGGTAGAATGATTTGGAATTAGAACAAAACCACCTCTTTCTTCCTCCCTTCCTGATCCAGCACTTACTTCCTTGGTCAATAATCCTATACATGCTTATTTTGGAGTGAGTTCCACTGAATTCAGTAGAAGTTACTTCTGAGTAGACATGCCTCAAATTGCACTCTTAGTCTTTTCCCCTCTGCATGATGTATTTTTTGTGAAATGTTAATACGGAGTATTTCTACATTTCCATGCAGCTGATAATAATGTAGTCTGTTTTGTACTGACTCTGATCCTTCCGTGGTGAGCGAGTTGCTCGTTCGCGGTGGTTGGGGCTGATGCATACAAAGCAAACATACTGAAAAGATGTCCTGAGGTCTAAGTCCAATGTGAAGGTCAGTGGCCTTATTTATTATTAACCAGCGGTTGCCAAATGTGATTTGTGGAACTAAATAAATATTTTGCAACAATATTCTTTCCTCATTGTAAGCCTTCAGAAGCAAGGCATTATTTCTTGGGCTCGTTTTTTTTTTTTTTGGCTGGAGATTAATTAAAGTTGGTTTCTATATTATTTATTTATTTGTCCCTTAAGATTCCAGGACGAGTGATGCTTAAACATAATAATAAAAGCCAATACATTATATACACATTTCAATCCATTTAAGAGTAATTTCGGAGGATGCAATTATACCCTGGCATTTATTTATATAGGAAATTTTTAGCCTACCCTTCACCATGTGATCCCAAGTTGGACTGCAGTTTGATTAAAATAACACTCCTTTTCCTTCTTTAGCACACCCTCCCTTGTCACCCAAAGGCCCAACCTCCTTCCCTAGCTGGTCTCCTACTACTAATGTATTTGAAGGCTAGCCTTTTATGGATTTAAGCAATCTGCTCCTTGTATTCGTGTGTGTGTGTGTGTGTGTGTGTGTGTGTGCGTGTGCACCCAATGCTTGCATCTTTTATGCCAAGATTTGTATCCTCTTTTGTTCTCCTCTTTTGGACATGAATTCTGTTTTCTGACAGAAACCTTCTTGCTTCTAATATCTTCCTTGACTCTGCCCATTAACCACGCTGGAGTCTTCATGGCCCTGGTCTGCAGGATACATTCTATATGGGCTTCTACTATCATGGTTTTGAGATACATGTGGTTTTGAGATGTATTTTTGAGGGGTGCCGGGCCCCCTCAATGTTCAGAGGCTCCTCACAACATCACATCGGCCCCCCTCAATCATCTTGAGAAGCTGGTTTTCCCTTTCAGCTGTTTTTTTAAAAAAACCAATTCACTCGTTTTTTTTAAAAGTACCCTCTTTGAAGTCAAATGTGACTGAGTTGGAGTTCCTTGGCAATTGTCTGCTTACATATATGTTGAATTTGATAGCACTCTAATCACTGTTCCCAGTTGGTTCAACGAAGCTTGCATCTTAAACCAGATCTTGGACACCACTTAAATCCAGAGCTGCCATTCCTTTGGTCAGTTCTAGGGCATAATCATTTAGAGTATCTAGAATTGTTTACTTCTTTCTCATAGATACCTCCTTGATTTCATTCTCCATTTCAAGGTCACCCTGGGTACTTTGGCCAAGGGAACAACTGTTTTTCTCCAGTACTAAATTACTCTTTGTGTCTGCTGTCTCATTATCTACATCACTTCTGTGGAGGAGGCTGAACCTTTTGGTATTTATAGCTCGTTGGACTCTTTCGTACAGAGTAACACCACCTCTCATACACCCTGAATAGCTCAGCTGGTGCTGATAATGCCCAAGTTGCAAGTTCGATCCCTGTTTGGGACAGCTGCATATTCCTGCATTGCGTTGGACTAGATCAGCGGTTCTCAACCTGTGGGTCTCCAGATATTGTTGGGCTACAACTCCCATCATTCCTGAGCTCTGGCCTTGCTAGCTAGGGATTATGGGAGTTGTAGTCCAACAACATCTGGGGACCCACAGTTTGAGAAAGGCTGGACTAGATGCTCCTCAGACTCCCTTCCAACTCTACAATTCTATGATTCTATGACCCTTCTTTTTCCTTCCCATAGAGTTTGCATCTGGAGATAAGTGTCCCACTAGTTCTTCCCCTCCTACCAGGTTTCATTACACCCAGTAACTCCAGCCTGCTCATCTTGGCTCAATATATGTTCATGGAACTTCCTTCAGGATTCATTAGTAGTGGTACCTACCTTCCCAGAAATGTCCCCTTTATAAACCAATCAGTTTTAGAAACCAATAACACTGATGGCCTGATCAGTTAATGGAGGGTAACCTTGAGATGTCTCCATGTATTATGAAACAGCTTGGGGGTTGTAAGGCTCTATGATAGCCTCCCTCCACCCCTCAATAAATTGCTGAGATGCTATGACAAGCAACAGATCATATGCAAATGACCTGCTGCAGTTATGCCCTTAGAGATGGATCAGTTTTGCAATAAATTTGGGGTGGAGCAATTGGGTTCTAGCTGGTTCTGGTTGTAAACTAATTTGGGTTTCTTTCTGAGGAAAAAATAAATAAAGGGATTGAAGTTTTTTAAAAGAAAATGTATAAACTTTTTTATATGTCAGGCATGTTCATCTAATTTATATTCTATCCTAGCTGAACATATTTATTGGAACATTTTGCAGTTTTAACCAAAGGATGTCATATTTCAGAGCTATTGAAACTGAAAATGCCAGTACTTAATTTTAACCCACTTCAGGGTTAAAGAGATTTTCTTTGGGTTGTGTTGATTTCAAGAAGTTAAGACGTTGTGCTGAATTATAAAAAGATGTAGTGCAAAATTCTGGTTCGTGGAAAGCATGATATCATTCTGGCTTCATCTGTGTCCTTATTTCCTCATATTGTGGGACTGTGCAGGCGATCATTACTAATACAAATTCTTCTGAGTACTTTGAAAAGGACAAGAACTGAGGGGAATGCCAAAAATAATGAATGTCGAATGTATCCTGTAGCTAAAAGAATGCCTGGTTTCCCTGCAGTTCTGAACTCCAGCTTGGCAGATGCCATCCAGTAGGTAAAACTTTCCTCTTCCAGAAATCCATTCACCATCATGAATATTTCTTGTAACTATTCCTACCAACTGGTGGTGATGCCGGTCCAAATACTATTGCATCTGTTTGTCACAAATACCTTTGGCCTTCCATGGACAACTAGAGCTGAGGGTCATCAGCATACTGATGGTGGATATTAATTTAGAGCCAGTGTAGTGCAGTGGTTAGGATATTGGACTAGGACCTGGGAAACCAGGGTTCAAATCCCCATGCAGCCAGTCACCTGGGTGACCTTGGGCCAGTCACTATTTCTCAGCCTAACCTGCTTTGCAGGGTCATTGTGATGATAACGTGGTGAGGAGGAGAGCCATGGATGCTACCTTGAGCTCCTTGGAGGAAAAGTGGGCTATAAAAATAAGAAAGAATATTAACATTGCCAAGTTATTCCTGCTAGACTTTTCTCTTGGGATTTATTTCTTTGGGCTTTGTACTGTATTGTGTAGAAATCAATCTTAAAATAAAAAAAAGATCCTAAAAAGCAATACATGTGGATTGGAGCCATTCCTCCAACTTCCTGGCAGGTAGGTCACTATTGTTTACTGGGAAAGAGGGGACAAGGGGGTAGGGAGGTGGTCAAGGTGTGAATGCTCCAGCAGGAACCAATTCAGCAGCATTGCTAGTGTGTTTGCACCACGCTGACCTCCTTGCCACCTCGCCTCTTCCTTCCTTTCTCCTAGTAGGCAAGAGACTCACCTGCCAGGAAGCCAGCATAGCAGCTCTGCCCCAACTGATAAGCCATTTCTGTACAGACAGTCTTGGAAATTCTGAAATAAAAATATTTATATAAAAAAATTAAAAGGGAATCAAAAGGGAAATCCCATTTTGGATTTTCAAGGTTTCAAATAAGTGACTGCACTGTCATTGCATACAAAACGTATTGATGTGTATATATACCAACCGCAGTTCTAAAACTCCAAATTCATCACTGCCTTTGTCTTTCACATTTCAGATGTCGCCTCCTACATCTATGTACAAATGTTAACATCTTGCATGAAAAAGTGCTAAAAGCTACTGGTTCTAACAGCTGAAGTTTCATTTGCAGGGCTATGGCATAGGTTGACTTGTCCACATAAAATGACTACATATCAATACATAGGCCCAGAAATAACACCCATAGCAGTGTTTTTAGGATTAGGAAACACTTTTCATATACTCCTATCTTGAGGAACCTGTAAATATTTGCCACATGACTGTGTGCAATAATCAATAGGATTTTGTTGCAATTCTGAAGCACTTTGTCCTAGGGTACATGTATTTTTCTTTTTCTTTTTTTTTAAAAAAACCTCCCATATATTAACTATTTATTCTTCTGTGTCTTAAGTAGATTTATAAATTAAATTAGCTGAGATATATCCACATGAATGAGTGTGAAAACTTTTATAGTTGTTTCATTGCATTTAATGTGAAAATGTTTGATTATATCTATCCAACCATACTCCGAGTAGATACATCCATGGACTAACTTAATCAAGTTGATTGATTTCAGTGCATCTGCTGTTAGTATGACTTTGTCAAATGCAACCTGTCGGCTCTGATTTTTAGCTAGTTTTCTGACATGACTTATTCAAAGGTCAGGGAAAGTTTTGAGAATATAGTACATACAATTTCGCCTTTGAAAGAAAAGGAAAAAATATCTCTTTTAGAAGGGCCCAGAACATTCCAATTTAACCACTTGGTTTGCTTGACATACTTGTACCTTATTTTCTTTTAATGGTATCTACAAGGCAGTTAATCACCATAGAATTCATAAAGCAATCCAGCACAGACTTGATAGAAGAATCATTTTTCTTATTTTGTATCAAAACTGTAGAAGTACAAAATTTTATTCCCCAGAAGCCTGAGTGAATAAGAAGCTCTTAAACTAGTCTCAAAAACCAGAAGGAAGCTAGTGACACAGACCTAGTAGGGGGAAAGTTCCACACTTGTGTGCCACCACTGTAGATGCCCTGCTGTTTATAGATATCAATCTAATTTCATGATGACGAGTGGAAGTACCCCGCCAGAAAGTCTAAGCTATGGAGGAGGCTCATAAAGGGAGGAAACAATCCCAGTGGTACTTGGGACCCAAACTGTTCAGAGTTTTAAAGATCATATAAAAATACTGATAAAACCTCTACTCACTTCTCTTTGTTATGGAAGATGTAGAGGGCATCCTTGTCAGAAAGTTAGACAACTGCTTTACTGAATCTCTCAGTACAGGAAATGCCTGACTCCACCTAATGACTGAACTATATAATGACATTATCCACACACTGTCATTCAAGAGTTAGTACCCTGCTCACCAATCCTTTTATAGCTATTTGATATCTTCTGCTGTTTCAGCCTTCACATTCCCCACTTTTGAGAAGCAGTAGGCAGTTCCAGGATATTTCCTTCTGAGGAATACTGAAGATTTTTGGTATCTTGCAATATCTGTTTATTTACAAATGAAGAGGTTGAATTTGTGGAATGGAATAGGTTGGCCATGTGAGTTCTGAAGCTGTGTCAGTTCCTCAAAGCTAAGCTCACACAATTTGCCATTTGGGAAAACACCAAGTTTTTCCTATCTGCTCAAATTCATAGTACACGAAACATTCCTTTTAGATAACAATGTGTAGATAGCTATGGCTTAATGTATCTTCTACAATGGCTATGTGTCATGTCAGAGCATTAGAAGTCTTAAGAAAACACATTCCCCCCCCATCAACTAGCAATTTCCACAAGAATGAAGAAGAAATGCGGGCCGCTTTTCACACAGCCCTCATGTTCCACAGCAGAGTTTGCATTTATTTAATAATGATTCATAGTTTATTTAGAATTTACCATAAAGCAGGGAATAGTATGAAAGAATTGTTTCAATGGTTCTGCTTTCCAGCTAATTTCTGTGGCATGTGCTGCTATATAATGGGAGATGATGCTTGAAAGAAAATGACCGATAGATTGCAATCCACATTTGAAGGTGGAGAGGGGTCTTGTGAGTAGCTATTGTCATTATTCCATTGCGAAATGGCTTTTTTTCATCTTCCTCCTCCTTTTTTTTCTGGGGTCATCCCTCTTTCTCTCATGCACAAGTACACATACCCTCAGCAAAGATATCTCCTTGTTTCACGAAAACAGAACAATGCCAAAAATGACTCATCTTTGTTTGCTGGCCTTTGTGTTCATCGTATTAGATGGGAGAGGAGGAGGAAGTGTTGGAGAAGGGTGTCCTGACCTTGATGTGGCAATAGCGCTGTAGATTTAAATAAAACAAAATTAGTTCAGTGAAAAATGGTCAGATAAAACTCTGATGGATTTGTGCATGTGTGGAAAAACTGATCTCAGGGGGAGTATGATTCCACCTCACCAACAAACATCTTATCATTCAGTTCCAAAATTTGTATAACTCTGCAAAAAGTGTCCTTTCAAATATCTCCCTCGAAACCATTATGATCAGATTCCAGCTGAGCTGCATGACAACCTGATACGATGATTCCAAGGATGGCCATTTAAATGTGCTGCTCTCACGGTGCATCCGTCTATCAGAAGTTACCTGCCTTGGCTCACCTGCATTGTTTCCAGGCAACCAGAAGCACAATGGCATTTTTGCTTTCACAAGCAAATCCAGGTTCATCAACGCGGAGTCATATAGTAGCCAGGATCCTTAGCTTTCCACACCGGCAATCTTTACCTATCATCACAAAAAATCTGACAGACAACCACGAATGGTTAGACCAAAAAAGGAAAGTCATAACTAATGTAGATTGTTATGGTTGTAGGGAAGAGAGAACAATCATAGTAGGCCCCTTACTGTCACACTGATGGCTTCACTGCAGTTATTAAAGCCGGGAGTGTCTTTGCAAAGGACCCCTGAAGTCCTGATCCAGTGAGGGAAGCATCATGGTGAGGGAAGCAGCATGCGGATTCTCTTACCAGACTGGGAGTGACCCACAGACACAGTTTGAGTATGTCTCCATACTGAAGTGCACGTCTGGCTGTGACTCAGCCTCTGTAATCTCCATCTGCATTACAGGGCTCTTGTTGCCAACTACAGTGGTACCTCAGGTTACGTACGCTTCAGGTTACATACGCTTCAGGTTACACACTCCCCTAACCCAGAAAGAGTGCTTCAGGCTAAGAACTTTGCTTCAGGATGAGAACAGAAATTGGGCCCTGGTGGTGTGGCGGCAGCAGGAGGCCCCATTAGCTAAAGTGGTGCTTCAGGTTAAGAACAGTTTCAGGTTAAGAACAGATCTCCGGAACGAATTAAGTACTTAACCCCAGGTACAACTGTACATTGCAGTGGAGATGTGAATGAGCATCCCCACTCACTCTCTTGGGCTACTTGTGCGGCACAAAACTAATTATTGCCTTTGACCGTATGAGCCAACTCCTAGGGTCTGAGGTCCCTTCACCCTCACAATAAAATATTTGAGAGGGTCAGCTCCCCCCACCCAGCTGATGGGCATTGCCATTCAAATGGCGTGCATGCGCTGCATTTTGTGATCGATTATGCAGGGGCGGGACTTACCTAAGCCCCGCCCCTGGTCATATTTTATTCAAGTTGGCATCCCTGCCCTTGACTATTTCAGATTTGGGCCTTTACCTTTTTAACAGATCAGAAATCATGCCACAAGAGATGGGAAGTAGAGCAGAACACAAGCTTTCTTTTCCTATGGAATAGATGGACAACCTTTCGTCTCTCAAGGGCTGGATTCCTTCAGGAGTTGCCTGCTGATGGGGGGGGGGACAGAGTCCATAGTGGGTGGAGCTATCACTTTCCCCTTACTCATTCCACTTCCTTCTCTTCTTTCTCTTTATGAAACCTTTCCCCACCCTTCATGCCCAGCAGGTTGTCAGGAGAAGGGTACTTTGCTCCTTTCTGAAGCCTGATATTAGGCTGATAGCCGTATGTAACCCTTGGGCCACATTTTGCCCTAGGGTCTATTCCTTCTCTAGAGGAAGGGTTACAGCTCAGTGACTGAGCTTCTTCCTTGAATATAAATGTCCCCAGGCTCAGTCCATAGCATCTCCAGGTAGGGCAGGGAGAATTTTCTGCCTGGAATCCTGAAGAGCCTCTGCCATTCAGTACAGACCATGCTGAGTTAGAGATGGAACAATTGTCTTATTCTGTACAGTGGTACCTCAGGTTAAGAACTTAATTCATTCCGGAGGTCCGTTCTTATCCTGAAACTGTTCTTAACGTGAGGTACCACTTTAGCTAATGGGGCCTTCTGCTGCTGCCATGCCGCTGTCGTGCAATTTCTGTTCTTATCCTGAAGCAAAGTTCTTAGCCCAAGGTACTATTTCTGGGTTAGCGGAGTCTGTAACCTGAAGCGTCTGTAACCCGAGGTACCACTGTATAAGGCAGCTTCCGAAGTTTCTTTGTAGAGTCACTTTAGTTTAATGTGGCAGCCTGGAGGTCTGCATAAAAAAAAGAAGATTCACATTCATTCCAAACCACTCTGTGTCGTTCAAACTATATTCACCCAGATGACCTGATTATTTAATATTTCATTGTGATAAGTAAGCTGTTATCAGTGTGAATAGTATCAGAATGGTAAAAATCCATCAAAACCCTGGGTTAAAAAACAGCAACAACTCAATCAAGTAACTGGTTTTTTTTTAATAAAAAAATTAAAAAATGATCTGCTAGAAAGCATCCCACAAACGCAAAAAGGACTAAATTAAATGACTACATTATTCATCGTTTTTACTGCTGTGATAAAAATGTATGAGCTCAGTATTTCACTTAAAAATGATAAATGCATATTATGGCTCTTTAACATTAATGGTTTGCCCCATCAGTCAGCGAGGCTCTGCCCTCTGAGAGGTGCCTCTGATTGGCAAGAAGTCCACCCCTCAATCCCACTGACTGTGGGGACATTCCCGACCAATGGCAGGCAAGCAAGCATGCTCTTACTGCCAGGGATGAAGGCAGAGAGCAAGGGGCAGCAACTGCAGTGGTGAGGGGCCATTGTGGATCTTTAACATCAATGGATTCCTTTGTCTCAAAATGAAATTCAATTGGCCAGCATTTTGGCCTTTTACGTACATAGAAAATGTAGTTCTTTAACCATGTCAGTAACTTGCCTGCATCAAGTATGCTGTCTTGTGTGCTTTAGCTGAGATTCCTACATTGCAGAGATTTGGACTAGAAGACCCTTGGGATCCCTTCCAATTCTATGATTCTTTGATTCTGGTCCTCAATGTGTTTATCACAACAGAACAGAGCTCACAGTTCATGTAAGAGCCCATGGAGATCTCATTTTGTATACTGGACATTGGCTGGGCCTGGCTATCCTAGCTGACAAGCTCAACCCAAGCTTCCTTGGTGAAAGAGCACACCAGCTTCTGCTGGTAGGAGAACAAAAAATTGAACCCTGTTCTCTTCCCATTCAACACCTTTGGGAGATTCAGATGAAAGCCCTGACATGTCAAAAGTATGTGTGAAGGGGTCACAGGGTTGTGTGGACTGGCTCTAACTCCCTATTACCAGAGGACACATTGACCAGAGGGCCCACTGGCCATCCACACCATCCAAACCATTTATTTTTGTTATTTTGAGAAAGGTAAGGACTGGAGCTTAGGGGAAGGACTATATAGCTCAGTGGTAGAACATCTGCTTTGCACGCAGAAGCTCCCAGGTTCAAACTGCAGCATCTCTAGGTAGGATTGGTAGAGACTGTGGTCCTCTGTTTCCATGGGTACTGACCAAATGATGGGGCATCCTGGGACATGGAGGAACACTCCACACATACATTGGAATGCATGTAGGTCTCCTTCTTATTGTTACCAAGCCCATGGCTGACAGAAGCTTCAGTAGTGGGTGAAGGGCTAGCCCATGTCACCTTATGGGCACATCAAGCTTTTTTAAGAAACACACATTCTGAAAGAGATGGACTTTGCAGAAGCTTCCCTCTGCTTTCCTGTAATGCTGACTTAAAGTATATGCCCCAAATGAAACTTTATGTAAACAGCAGATGTAATTAACACAGACCCAGTATTATATAAGGAGCAGGTATATATAGCACAGGAGAAGTAACCTAGATATAAGTGACACATGCAATACTGGGTTAACTAAAGGAAAAAAATAGAGCCTTCTCCAGTTCCTTCACTGGAACAAAGCTTAATTAGGTCTTGCCTGAACTCCTTTAGACCCAGATCCCTGCTTTTGTTGGGTAAAAAGGTAAAGGTACCCCCGACTGTTAGGTCCAGTCATGGACGACTCTGGGATTGTGGCGCTCATCTCGCTTTATTGGCTGAGGGAGCTTTATTGGCTGAGGGAGCCGGCGTACAGCTTCTGGGTCATGTGGCCAGCATGACTAAGCTGCTTCTGGCAAACCAGAGCAGTGCACAGAATCGCTATTTACCTTCCCGCCGGAGCGGTACCTATTTATCTGCTTGCACTTTGACGTGCTTTCGAACTGCTAGGTTGGCAGGAGCTGGGACCGAGTGACAGGAGCTTACCCTGTCGTGGGGATTTGAACCACTGACCTTCTGATCGGCTGGGTAAGGAGAAGCAAAAGAAGACTCCGGTGGCAGGTTGTTTCCAAACATCAGGAATCACCAACATTGCCCAACATGCAAAAGAAAAGGAGGAGGTGGGAGCTGCTGATGCCTTGAGGTTTTGCTACTCATCTTCTCCAGGAGAGTCAGATGCTAATTAATAGGCAGCATCTCTCTTCATGGTTGCTTCTGCCTGGAAAGGAAGCCATCCAGCCTTTTTTTAAAAAAACAACATTAGCTGCTCAGTTTGGGCTCACCCTCATATGGTTCCACCCTTTAAGTCTTCTCCCATTTGAGACGATGATAAGTGCCGCATTGCTTAATGGAGGCAGCAGAGCATCACTGCTGCCTCTCCCTTTCTCCACTGGTTGAACTTTCCAGTGAGTGGGAAGTCGGGCCTCTTCCAAGGGGTTTTGTCTGAACCCCTTTCTTGGTTTGCAGCAACAAATTACCCCCAGATACGCCCAAGTTATATCCAGAACAAATAATAGTAAAGCACAATTGGTCACCTTTTTGTACCCAGGGTCCCTTGCCCACAGCTCTACATTTACTCTAACAGATACATTAAGCACCTACCTAAGTAGGCATCAGGCTCTGACTTCAAAGCAAAATGTGGGACTGGGGTGGAGAGAAGGCTGACTAGTACAAAAAAAAAGTTTGCCCCCAAATGCACCCGTGTTGAAGAAAGCTGATGGTTTTATTTTTGCATCATTGTCTTATGGCTTGAGAGAAAGGGGTGTTTTTCCATCCCTTTTCCAAGCTGCCTCCTCCTCCCCCAGCCATCTGCAAAGCAGTTTTTCTAAAGATGCAAAACAGAAAAAAGCAGCATTGTGCACACGAGCTTTTAAAGGCTAAAGAGGTTAAAATACACATATTTAACATATCTTTATGTTGGGCAAGATTGTGGCGATGGACAGGGAGAGGATTACAATGAGGCTGAGCAACCTTCCAAGGACTGGTGTTTCTTTGTAAAGTAAGGAAGGTGTTGGGCAGATGGGGATGTGCTTAAATCATTCTTATAAAGCTGCAAGTGATTTTAAAATAAGTGCAAATATTGTTGTGGGTTGCAAGAATCTGCATGCATGCAGCTAAATATTTAAAAGTATGGTTTTTGTTGTGTTTCTCTGCCACCAACTATACCAATAAAGAAAATTTCAGACATTTTTTGACAGCCTTTCTGTAAAAGTCTGTTCTAAGCAACACATTTCTGGCAACCTGATTTTAATAATATATTCTAGGAAACAGCTTGCAATTATTAATTGCAAAGAATTCCTCATAGATTCTGTTTATCTTCATTTTTATTATTGTTATTCCAATTTCTAATCATATTCTTTGGGAGTTAGTTGACTGAGTTAAGGGCCAAACTACACATTCTGTGCACATGCATTGTGACGACTCTTTTAAAAGAGGGGACCCTCTATAGGAAGGGTCAGGCTGGAGCAGAGAAGTGGTGGACAGGGAGGAAGGAACGTGTAACTTTTTCCTTGGTCACAATTTCCTTGCTACAAAGTGAGCCTCTAGGTGGCTCCCCACAAATGCATATTTATCTTTTACCAATTGGCCCCTTATAGGGAAGATGAATAAACTGCTTAATCAATGGTAGATAACACACACACACACACTCCCAGATATACATGAAATCATCATCATGAAAACACAGCAAGTAAACCAGTCCCAAGCCATTAATGGGTTGAATCTAACATAAGTTTAGGAGTAGCCCTCTGTGTATTGGCTGGGGGAAAAAAAGGATCAGAAAAAGGGAGTTAGAGACAATAGCTGTAAGTTGTTTTGATGTTTCAGAGGTTTAATCTGAAATCAATGGATCTTACGTCATGGATATTGTGTTTATTTCTTTCAGTCAGTAACCAATTGAGAAGACTTATATTATGGATGTATGTTGTGTATTATTTTATCAATACTATTGCTGCAAGTTTATCATGGCCATTGGCTAGAACTGTGCTCAAAAGGTAGAGGAGCTGATTTAATTTGATAGGCTTTGGTGATTTAAAATACTTTAATTTTAATAAAGGCAGGGGTGGAATGCTAACTTGCGAAGAAGGTAAGTGAGCTGTGACAGATGAGATGTTGAGCTCAACAAATTATGGAAAACTGGCTTCTTGCAGGTCACAGAACATGGTGGGGAGGGTGGGAAACCTGTGGCACTCTTGCTATTGCTGGGCTGAAGCTCTCATGATCCCTGACCTGATACGAGAGTTTCGCCCAGCAACATAGGGAGGGCCACAGGTTAGCTGCCTCAGCCTTAGATATTTCACAAGGGCCTAGGTAGGAACATCTTTAATTGTGAGGAATATGGGCACAAGGAGCCGTATTCAATGTAACAAAATGCTTGCTGAGATTTTAGGAGGCAACGATTGTTAAGAACTCTCTTCCTCAGAGTTATGGCATGCAGCTTATACTGCATGAGTACCATATTTTACTGATCATTGTACATTTCATTAGGCTGGTGGAAATCTTGAGTGTGCACATTTGGAGTTCACAGAAGGACAGAGAACTCTATAGCATATTACATAGCTATTCATCTGCTCAAATTGAAAAGCAAACAGGCTTCTTGTAAAGATCTTTAGAATTACTGTAACTTTCTTTCCATTGGCTTTCACTTGAAGGGTTAAAAAAAATGTTCTGCTTTTGCTGTTGGGTTTAAATATAATTTAAGTAATTTTGGATGGGCTGCCTGTTTCATCAGTTGCTGGTTTCCCAGTATTTTATTTATGAGTATTTTTAATGGATTTGTGTGTTTTGTTGTAAACCATGATGATATGGTTCACTAGCAATGGTTTAGGAATGGATGGGTCTCTCAATCTTGGTTTCTCTCCATTTCTCATTCTAGTATACTTAACTTCAGTTCTAGATTTATGTTTTTAAAAAGGTTCACAAAAAATTGTACCTGATTTTATGTGCATTTCTCCTAATACAAGTTTTGAACACAATTTTGCCTAATATATATGTTTTTACAAGTAGTTTCCAATATTTTTAATAAGCCATTTCCATTTTTATGTTATTTTCACTAAGATATATATATATATATATATATATATATATATATATATATATATAACATAAAATAACATAAAAAATGTAGATGATGAATATTGTGACTATAATAAAGGAAATCTTGAGACACAATGACCCATAAATTGGTATTTTGAGCTACAAGTCAATGCTGCTGATTGCTACTGGATACAGTCCAGCAGAGTTGCTAATGGGAACATAAACCAAATCATCCATTCCTACTTTAGAGACGAATCTCATTCCAAAGTAAGCTTGACATGGAAAAAATGCCTCTTCAGATTACCAACCTAAAAAAAACCATTAGTGGTTCTATAGTCAGTGCAATTCAGTGTGACAATGCCTACATTTTGAACCAGGAGAAAGATGGAAAGTTTATATTAAGGTTAATGGTGAAAAGACATGTAAGACTCCAGTACAAGGAAAAATAAAGCAATCCAAATCATATTCTGATGGTCCTGAAAGTGGACTCCTTAAAAGAAATTTATGACCAGTGCCAGATTTATGTATAGGCTAAGTAGGCTGATGCCTACGGCCTCTAAATCTAGGGGGCCTCACCAGCCCACCCTCTCCCCAGTGCCATAGTCTCCCCTTTCCCAAAATTGCAAACCCAAGACTTCATGCAAAGGCAGGGCAACTCAGGACACTAAATCTAGGGAACCTCACCAGCCCATCCTCTCCCCAGTGCCACAGTCTCCCCTCTCCCAAAGTTGCAAACCCAAGACTTCATGCAAGGGCAGGGTAATTCAGGCCCAGCAACTGTTAGACTCAGTGCTAGCCAGTGGGGCCCAATTTGAAGCAGTGGGGCGCAACTTGTTTTTTTTTTTTTTTTTGGTAGGGCCCCAGTTCACAGCCAAAGCCTGCAAAATCTTATAGATATAAATAAAATCCATCTAGATTGACCTGGTGCAGGGGTTCCCTTAGGAGCGGCCCACGGGGCCCAATTTGACCACAATTCCTCCAATTGTCTTAAGGTCAGCCCTGATGAGACTGTGCAAGGGTTGGACTGACAAGCCCTGCACCTTCTAGGTCTGTGGTGTCACCATTCAGAGTACAGACTCAAGGGCTTGTTAAGGAAATAAGGGCGGGGCACTTATTGGAAATCAGTTTTGTCACCTCTTCCCCCCCAAACCCCGAGACAATGAGCCCAACCACCTTTTATTCACAGTCGCATAAGCACTACACTACAACATGGCCATAAACTCGTATGTTCAACTGCTAAAATATACACCCAATATGTAGCAATGGAGATTTATGTTACTGCTTTATGAATGAACACTGTGTTTTATGAATGGACTCTGTATTTTGTGACTTACCTAAGAGCCACCAATAGGGAGCTCTAGAATCTGACAGCTAACTAATTGGGTACTACCAAACAGTGATGCCTATTGCTGAAAGCAGGTAACCAGCAGGGAATGCTTCAGCTCAGCCTTTGCACTGTTGACTGAACACCCTCTGCTGTGCAGAAAATGGAGGAAGCTTGTAAATTGTATCCCTTCTGGCATCCTGGCCAACTCTATTACACTGGTGTAAACCCTGGTGCACCAGAAGCCCAGAATAGCAGCAAATAAAATCTGCTCATACATCAGCAACTGAAAAGACTTGTCAACCAGTTCTTCCAAAGTCTTCCTAAATTATAAAGCTCTGAAATACAGGCCAAAAGAGAGCAGGTCTGGGAAGAGCAAGGCATACAATGGGCACCACCAGTGAAAAGGCCCTGCTCCATGTAATTCCTGCCCTGTCATTTGATAGCGTGCCCACTTGCCCTCCTTCTTGAAATGGAATGCTCTCTATTGGAGTCTCCAGGTCCAGTACAAAGACCATAAGAAGGGAGAGCAGGGACCTTGAAGTTCCCAACAGCTGTTAATCAATCAATCAAGCAAGCAGGCCACGTTTGTCACAGTCAGGACATGTATGTCCTGGCCAGGCCTGCACCCAGTCTTGTTGTTGTACAATCTTGTTTGTCCTCAGTAACCAAAATTATATTATCAACATATACAAGCAGAAAAGTTGCTTTCCTTCATTTGCAAGGAATCGTAAAAAACAAAGTGGCACTAATAAAGAAAAGTTCCAGGGTGGCAACAGAAAACAAACTAAAAATGCTTTTGCAGTTCATCAAAACTATCCAGCAATATCAAGATGTAGGAAAACTGGTGCTATTAACAGTAATCCTTCTAGTTGGTTAATTGGTTTGGCAACTTCCATGCACATGACGTGTGACGCTAATTATTTTCCCCAAGCTATGAGATTCTGCCCAGGCCCATGACATTCCTGAGAAGAATGTGCATGTAGCACTTGCCAAATGCACTACTTACATAATTTTTATCATTTCTGATCTTCTGAAGATCAGTTTTGAACAATTTAAATTTAAAAAGACAAATTGAGAGGTGTTGGGGGAATCACAAAAAAGCATTTGGCATCACAACATCAGAGCAAGGGATCTGCAGAAGCAGACAGATTTGTTTTGTTTGTTTACTGAAATTTTTATTATTTTTAAATTAAAGATGTGCAGTGGGGAGTGGGCTCAGGGGCCACATAGAGTTATATCCTAGCACCACACTAGGGAACCAAAGGAATAGTCAGCTTAAAAAAACAATGGGGGAGGATCTCAGGGGACACAATAAACCTGAGTGTTCCACATTCTCTACAGCAGGGAGAGAGAGAGATGTTCTTGTCCAGATTCCTGTCCGGTGTGTCCTCTAACCCTTCTGTGACACTGTGCTCCATTCTGGCATGCGCTTCTGCAATAATTTTGGACGGCTTGCATCACCTGAGATAAAATTGGCGGCAATGTTTACATCCTCTCTGTGTATTATTCAGGCAAACTGTAAGCACTTCTGTACAAGGATTGTCATTACCAGGATCTCAGTTGGGACCCAGAGCGCTGCTGTGTAGTAATCATGGCTGGCTGCCTGCCAAAAATAAGCTATTTCTTCTAAATTGATAAAAGCGGGCAGAACACACACACGAGTATTCAGCATTTTATGTTTGAAGATGCACATTTTCTCTGCTTTTGGAACATTAAACATTGCGTTAGTATTCACTATTTGCAATGGATTAGCTTTCCATTGTTCCTATTGTTCACTGGACGCATTGGTCTGTGTTCCAACAGCGGAATGGTTTATAACTATATATTTATAATAAAGCAGCAAAACTGTCACAGGCAGCATAGCAAATTAGTTTGATTTCCCCCCTCGCTGTAGCCTTTTGTTATTTGAAGTTAAAAGTTAATCCTTGCCAGGGAAGGGCGGGATCAGCAGATGGTTAGCACCAGAGTCTAGGTTACTTGGGCCTGACTAATTGTTGCTAGTGGCCAGCCTAATTTGCTTCAGGTGTAGGTTTTTAATGTGCCTCATCTTGTTCTCTTCTTGTCCCTTTAGAGTTTCTTTACCAGACTCCTTTTGTTTCCCAGGACGGTATTCTTCTGGGGTTTTAAAACCGCAGAGGAATTGGTAGTATAATTACAGTAGTTTGGTAAGGTCACATTAAGGGTGTGTTCGCCCATGGGGTTTATTGAATTAGTTCCACTGATTATAATGAAGGGCTTCTGTTCTGATTTATGATGTCCCTTTCACACTGCGTTTTTTAACCACTAGAGCACCATGTTGTGCTAAATGTCACTCACAGTCATGGTGCTTCTGAGCTCCTGTTTTTCTGTCCTCCCTTCAAGTTTTACCTCAATTAGTCCCACCCCCCTTCTTTCAGCATTTGCCTTCTAGCTGCCCTGTTTCCTTCTTTTGCTCTGCTGGTACAGATTGATGGTCCCTCCTCATCCCCTTTCATTTTCTCCTTGGACTCTGCCCCCAAATGCTTCCCCTCCTCATTTTCCTGCCATCTAGGTCTCCCCCCCACTCCTTCCTAGTTACCACAGTTTGTTACTTGCCTCCAACTCTTAAATTGGGGGGGGGGGAGGAAAGAACGCCTTTTCTGCTTGACCTGCCTTTCCCCTCTCACTTTCATCGTGGTCATGGCCTCTGGCAGCAGCAGTCTACAAAGCAAAGGTAAAGCTTGCCCCAACTAGGGAGTGGGGAAAAGGTGTCAAGAAAGACCTTCTACAGAAGGGCTGCTTCAGAGCAGGCACCAGGGAAAGCTATAATGGAGAACTTGCAAGTTACTATGGGTTTTCAGCCTTAAGAAACATATATATTTTTCTGGAAGCAAATACTTTGGAAATGGGCACTAAACTTGCACTTTATTTCACTGGATTTCTGGAAACAGCTTTTACGTCATGTGAAAGCTCTGATATAATGTGGACATTAGCAATGAGGGAAACAACAACAACAACAACAATTTATTTGTACCCCGCCCATCTGGCTGGGTTTCCCCAGCCACTCTGGGCGGCTTCCAACAAAGATTAAAAATACTTTAAAATATCACACATTAAAAACTTCCCTGAACAGGGCTGCCTTCAGATGTCTTCTGAATGTCAGGTAGTTGTTTATCTCTTTGACATCTGATGGGAGGGCACTCCACAGGGCGGGCGCCACAACCGAGAAGGCCCTCTGCTGGTTCCCTGTGGTGGGAAATTAGTGTGAATGCAACCTAGGTAAAGTCTTAGTAAAGAAGGCCTTAACAGGTGTGACATGAAGAGAGGTTCCCAAAAATGTATCTTGAGCAGGTCATAATATAGTGGGTTTCTCAAACAAATATCCTTTATTAGGCATAACAAACCACACATTATCAAACAGACACCATATACAAATTGTGCAAAATATGAGCTCAGCATAACAAGGTTTGTCCCAGTCAGATCTTTAACTCCAGAGGAAATCAATTTGCATAAATAATCTGTAACCTGTAGTCTGTAACCTGAAGCATATGTAACCCGAGGTACCAATGTATTCCCAGCTCACAACATATTGATTCATATTTTACAGAGTTTGCAAGTCCTAATAATGACCTCAGAAGGGATGCATGAAATTTATCCAACCTCTTAAGGTCACCTTATACAGTGGTACCTTGGGTTACATACGCTTCAGGTTACAGACTCCGCTAACCCAGAAATAGTACCTAGGGTTAAGAACTTTGCTTCAGGATAAGAACATAAATTGTGCTCTGGCGGCATGGCAGCAGCAGGAGGCCCCATTAGCTAAAGTGGTGCTTCAGGTTAAGAACAGTTTCAGGTTAAGAACGGACCTCCGGAACTACCATAATGAAGTACGTAACCAGAGGTACCACTGTAGTGGGTTTCAGGACCATGGAGAGTTCCCAGTCCTATTACAAGCAAATGAAGGATATTGTATCGCAGTGATGGCCAAACTTGGCCCTCCAGCTGTTTTGGGACTACAATTCCCTTCATCCCTGACCACTGGTCCTGTTAGCTAGGGATGATGGGAGTTGTAGTCCCAAAACAGGTGGATGGCCAAGTTTGGCCATCACTGTTGTATCAGCAAAAGAATGACAAGGTCTGTTCTGCTGCAGGCCCTGCCTCCCCAGACCAGCTGACTGTGCTCCCTAAAGAGTCATTGTAGTAGAAGTAGTAGTAGTAGCAGTAGTAACAGCAGCAGCAGCAACAACCAAATTAGGAGGAGTGGAGCTGTGCCGCCACCTTGCTGCTTTGACCAGATAGGAAGTATGCATTACCCATGATGGTTCATGTATTGGCTAATTCATAATACACACACGTTATTGCCATCTCAGTGGTTTGTCACTTAACCTTTGTGACAAGTGCTCCAAGGTCATACTTCAGGAAGGAAAGTTGGAAGCCTATACAAATCCCTTAGTTGAAGCAACTTTGATTACAAAGGAGGGTAGGAATAACTTTTCTTCATCATATTAGAAGTATGTACCTTTTCTTGTACAATAAACCAACATTCCAACACTGTGGTTGAGTCCTTTATGTTGCCGTGGTGTTGCCTGGGTTTTCCTGGGAGGTGATGCTCTCATGCTGTTCCTTAGTGTTGCAGGCTGCCAGACCCTTTTGCTTTCCCTTGGTAACAGTTGCCAAGACTGCCCAGAACTGTCTCACCCCACAACTAATTATGTTTTTGCTTATCCCCTGTTTTCCCCAGGCAACTAGCCTTATGAAATCTATTAAAACCAAAACAGAAAAACCTGAAACATCTCATCACAAAGCATGAGCGTACATGCATCATCTGCCACACAAGGAATCACAGGGGTTCTGGGGGTGAAGGAGGCACTCCATCTGGCAAGTTGATTGTTTGTGTGGCTCCTCATTTCGATTAGGAGATTCCAACTATGACACACACACACACACACAGAGAGAGAGAGAGAGAGAGAGAGAGAGAGAGAGAGAGAGAGAGAATGGGCATCGATTCACTGAAACCAAGTTGGAAGCTGCTTTTAATAACAGCAATGAGCAGCCCAAACATGGTTCTCTTATAAGGTGGGTGACTGCATATGTGAATCAATCCTTTCCCCCATCAGCAGCAAAAACGTCTTGAGCATTTGTGATATCACAGCAGCTCAGCCAATATTGTTTGGAAGAGGGGACATTTTCTTGTGATAAGGAATCTGTCTCTGTGTGTCACAACCTGTAAACCCTTTAACACTCCAGTTTTTATTCTATTAGCAATGTAGCTTGTTTCCTTCATTACATGATGTAGAGTCAGCTCTGCACCTTCCCTCATCACTTGATAAAAATAAAGACACCCACCACCAGTAGTGGAAGGCTTGGTGGGACAGAGATGCTTATCTGACCTCCTGGCAATTGAGTTTCTACTACTCACTGGGAGGTGAGGCCAGCACTCACCAGTGGAGCTAATCCAGTGTTCCTGCCACCACCACCACCACCCCCTGTCAATCTGGTTGGGTTTCCCCAGCCATTCTGGGTGGCTTACAGTGCATATAAAAATGGGAAAACATCAGGCATTAAAAATTTCCTGATACACTTGTGCCCACTTTCCTCAATTGTAGTTTCTCCAAAGTGCAATACATTGAAGCCACTCCTTGCATTTTTCTTCCTTGGTTTAATTCCAACGCTTTCCCTTCTTCCGTTCATGTATTCATGTATTGTGGGTGATATGTGCCCTTTTGTATCCAAATGAAACATATTTAACACATTCAGTATTACTCTTCTCCTTTAGCCTCTAATCATGGTTACTGCCCACAGCAGATCTTCCTCATTTTTAATGAGCAGACAGAAGCAAATCTATTTTCTGTGTGTCATGTCACACAGGGCCACAGTAAACAATAGGTAGGGATGGATTTGTTGAATGAACTTTGGAATCTTATTTCACACCAGCAAATTAACACATCACACAGCTAGAAGACTTCCCACTCTCCAAAGAAAATAAACTTAACACTCCTCTTTTGCTGCAAACCTATTGAGAAATTAAGCTTCAGAGTTACTTTCCTGTGCAGAAATTCTTTTTTATATGATCCTACTCCTCACATGGGGATTGCCATAGGCTTTGAGTGTGCCCTTTAACATTCCCAGACCCTTAGGCACATATAAGTTTGCTGACACAATGCAGCTCATGACACCATTACTAACAATGTTGATGTTCTCCCCTTGTGATATTTGGGACTCCTCAAAGGCTCACAAGCAGACTAGGCTATCCTGCACACAAAGAATTGGCACATCTGCCCCAGAAAAGAGAGAGGTCACTAAATCTGAGCATAAGAAAGCCAAGATGCCTCCCATTGTGAGTAGTGAATAAGTCCAATAACCTAAGGGTATGGTCAATGCTGCACAACGGAAATAATAATATTGTCCCACCTTACATATCTGTTATATAAGACTACTAGGCAAACTATAAGAAGTGTGTTGGAACACTCATGTTTTGTTCATTTGTAGTATTTATATACCATGTTTCTGGGCAGACTTCAGAAAATGGTTCGCATAATAATATTATTACAAGAATAAGCATGAAATTGTTTTAACAGTTCCAAAAGAATGGAAAAAGACAAGTGGTTGGTTTAGAAAAAGCTGTTGCTTCTTCTTCTTCTCCCCTTCCCTCGGGGCAAGAGGGTCCTTCAGACATCTTTGTGGTGACAGTTGGGAGACGGAGAAGTCACATTGGGACCTGGATGGTGACAGTTTCATAAGCATCTTTGTTCTTCCCTTCTCTGAGGGCAAGGGGGCCCTCAGGCAATTACTTGCAATTAGCACTGAATCTCATTGTTGAGGAACTGGGTAAATTCACTATACTCCCTTCCCAGATATGGAGAAATTCATGGTCAATCCTGTACTCCATTACACCACACCAGTGGATATTGATATTTTCTTTCTCTGTAGCATGAAGGAGCCATCATGGATTTTCTGCACAGGCATTGGATATATTCCTAGGCAACTTGATGCATAATGTATATGACCTACAGCTATTTCAGTCATGAAATAATTTCTATCAGAAGGTCAGAATGCTGACTTGACCCCAAGATCCAAATATATGTTTCAAAAAACGAAAGAGAAAATATATGTTTATAGCTAGCTAGCTAGTTAGCTTGCTTCCTTTCTCTTTTTCCTTTCTTTTCTTAGGCTGCTGCTCTTAAAAGAAGGGAATAATATATAGTATAAATTGACTTGTTTCCCCACAATAACTTGTCAAGGTTATAAATTAAGACATCCTTCATCGTTTCATAGACTTGATTTTTCATAACTATACCAAATTAGCCAAGCGAGTGTTAGCCTGATTGTGACTCAGCGCAAGTGTTTTCTTGCAAGTAGCCTAAGGTGGCCATTGTCCCACTAATAGTCAGATTTGGTATTTTAAGATGCACTGATTTTATGATATCTGACAGCCTAGTTTATTTGTAGTTAACATCACGGCTGTGATAGGAAATGTATAATTGAAGGAGAGGGAAACAGAAGGGGGGAAGGGTCTGTCAAAGATAAATCTGCCTTCCTAGAGTTACAAAACCTTTAACCCCCTCCCCCCAAAAAAATCCCCAAGGCATGGTTTGTTTTGTGTTATTTGTATTGATTTGCTTAATTCATGGGAGATACCAATACATTATAATACAAATAAAGGGTACTATTTGATCAAGGGTGATTTGCCCAGAACCTGAACTTGCACCTAACTCTAAATAGGTAGAGTGTAGGTTTGAGATCCGGGAATTGGTTCTGTGGCCTGCTTTGGCTAGGGCTGTGCTTCTAGATTTCAAATATCCCTAGACTTTGCCTTGTCACTGGAAATCCAAATGGTTTTAATGACACCACATGCCTAGTTCTAGCTCTGCCAGGTTTGCTAGTTATGGCTGTTGCAGGATAGGACTAGCCTGGCCACAGAATTTCATGCTCTAGTAACCTCATGGTTAGACCATTGCAATGTGCTTTACAAGGGACTGCCCTTGAAAACAGTCCAGTTTCCATGCTCCACCTTCAAAGATGAGGCCTGATGCACTCATTTGCATGACTCATTTGCTCTGTGAGAATGTCAGGTTTGTAAATGAGCACCCCTATGGGGTGGGTGAAAATACTGCACCTTCCTATTCAGGCTCCAGATGCCTCCTCCTCCTCCTCTTCCTCCTCCTCCTCCTTCTTCAATGCACCCTTGGCTGTTCAAAGTTTTCCCCAGCATACACTAACACTCTCTTCTCTGCCAGGAGGCCAGGGGGAGGAGACAGCAATCCTATTGCCTGTTCTGAAGTAGCTGAAGTTGAGGCACACTGGGGAGAGCCCCTTCCTCTGGGTCTAGTTCCCACCAGTCATCTCCCCCTTTGGTTTTCTCCCACCTCCTGCTAATGACAGTCAGGACTTGCAGGGCTATCAGGAGTGGGGCTTGCATATATTCCCATCCCTGCTTTAGCTCTGCACACAATCACCCGGACAGCAGAATAGGGTATGTGAGCAGTTTTGTAGGGTTGGTTCACTTCCTCATTGGATTGTTTGCATAAGGACTGAGAATCTAAGGACTGTTACCTTGGTTAAGGAGACAGGAAAATAGCACCACTGGTGAAGCAGTACCACTGAGGCGGATGACTCATCTAAGAACTCACAGTGGCTGAGATATGGTGACTGAGCTCATGAAGAAGAGGAAGACATAATTGGAACCCACTTTCTTGCGTAGTCTGACTTAGGATGCCATAAGCCAGGGGTGTGATGGGGGCTACGGCGCAATTACGAGCACAGTAAGAAAAAAGCTTTGTTGAAATCTTTTATTTACTTATGACCTTTTTTTTTCTTAACAAAAAATGCTGGCTTTTGTGTGACCTCTTGCTTTTCATCACAGTATGACTCAGCAAAGTTCCCTCCTGATGTGTACTTTGATTATTAAGGTTACTGTGATATTTGCTCTGCTCCTCTTCTCCGATTGCTTTACTTGAAGTCCATTAGGGATCACCCTAATACAATCTGCAGGAAAAGAAAACATGGCAGAATAAAAAAGTAAGGGTGTCCTCTGAAGGACAAGTCTAAGTAATGCCATATATTAATAAGAGAGCTCTGCGAAGCTAATAACTAACAACTTCCCTGCTTGTTACTCACCTTGACTGTCTTCAGGATAGGATATAATTTCCCTGCTTACTGAAAGTATCATAAATTACACAGTTAAGAGTGGTGGTGGGAGGAGGTGCCAATGAATAACTAGGTGTGTCTGTGGAAAGGAGGTGTTCTTGTTTTGGCTTGTGTTTTATCTTGTACTTTATTCTGTGAACCACCCTGAGATCTTTGGATGAAGGGTGGTATATAAATCAATCAATCAAACAAACAAACAAACAATAATATTTATATGTTATTAAATAAATAACAATAGGAACCAAATATTTTATTATTATTATCTAGGAATTCCTAAGCTTGTCCGAATCATGCACTGATATAAATTGCACTTTTTGTCGATGCTCCTTCTGGTGGATTCTGTTTCTTTGTAGGACCCACCTGGCTGGTGCTAGTTAGACATCCAGAACAACAATGACAGTTTCAAAGTTCCTTATTGACAATGCAGTTAGATGATGAGCCACATGTGCAGAAAATTGCTATTTTTATTAAAATAGTGCTCCTTTTGTAACTCCTTTGACTTGTCTGCTGAAGAGAGAAATAATTATAAGGAAAAGTTTGAGAAGTACTGTCTTCTTAAAAGTAATGTAACAATGAAAATATATACATTTAAATCAAGGTACAGTGAAACCTCGGCTCTTGAACAGCTCCGTTTTTGAACGATTCGGCTCCCAAATGCCGAAAACCCGGAAGGAAATGCTCTGGTTTTCGAATGCTTTCCAGAAGCCAAATGTCCAATGTGGCTTTTGCTTGAGTGCAGGAAGCTCCTGCAACCAATCGGAAGCAGTGATTTTGTTCCCGAACGGGCTTCTGGTACGGATTACATTCGACAACTGAGGTTTGACTGTATTGGCAAGATAGAGAAACTTTGAGAATGTTTCTCTCAGATTTAAAAATTTGGTATTTTGGAGAGCTGACGAAATTGTAAATAAGAGATCGGATTGACATGGGTAGAAATAATTTTGGATGGTGAAGATGTTTCTTGACTGACTTGACATTGAGTAGAGCTATGCTGTTATGTCAAGCAGTGGAATTAAACTGGCAAAACCTCAGAGTAGTGGAGGAGTCAAAGGTGGAAGTGGCTGGGGAAAAGATAAGCAAATATAAAGATTACCGAGACAGAACTTGGCTGTTAAAATGTGTCCCTGAAAACATACAAAATGTTTCAGTTATTTTGTGATCGTACAGCAGAAGTGCTATTGAAGTCAAGGAGTGTTAATGGTTACAAGATTGCGGGGGAGGCAACAATTTTAATGTGAATTAAATTCTGGAATTGGCTGGATGTCATGATGGAATGTCACTAGTTTCTATTCATGTATTACTGGTGACATTTATATTCATCCTCCTCAAAGGGTTCCCAGGGCAGTTATCAACATAGAACTAAACCAAACAATATCCAGTATACAGTGATTAACATGACAGTCATAGTAGGCAAAATTGGTTTGCCAGATCACAACCCTAAATTGTGTGAGCGGTGTAAACCAAACTCTACCCCCCAACTTGTTGAATAGGTCTTTGCAGTTCTCTTTTTCTAGAAAAAGAGGTGCTGGAACTCACCTTGAACACTTCCCTTTTTCTCTTAGCATGGCAATGGCGCTGTCAGGGTTTCAGGGAGAGAAGAGCAGATGGGGGAGGAGACAGAGAGCGAGGGGGAAGAATCCCAGAGAGATGAGGAGGAGGATGACGATGACCAAAGGTCGTCCATGAGTTTGTCCAGTGAGTCAGAAGACTCCCAGAAGGGAGCCCCCCTGGTCAGACCAAAGGGGGACCAAGGGGGAAGCAGGGAGGAACAGGGGAGCGAAGGGAGAAGCCTCAGTAGGAGTAGGACACAGGAGCCAGCTTCTCAGCCGGAACGGAGTGAAGGGGGTGGAGTTACCAGGGTGTCAGAGGGAGCAGAGCGTGAAGGAGACGGGGAGAAAATCGGAGCAGGACGCTCAGCCGGAAGGGGTGGAGAGTAGCACCGGGAGCAGTGTAGCGGTCGAGAGAAAGGTCAGAAGCAACGTACGCGCGCCAAGTTCAAATGTAGAGGCGCGCGGAAGTGAGGAGAGCCCTGGGGAGGAGCCTGGCCCCAAAGCGAGAAGGAGGGGGGCGGAGGCGTCAGAGGATTCAGCCTCGGGCGAGTCCCGGCGAGGGGGAACCCAGGGGGGCAGAAAGACCCTGCGGAAAAGGAAGGAGAGGAAGAGGTGGTCCAGCACAAGCCTCTTAAATTGGTGCCGAGGCGGGACAGATTCAGAGGGTACTTCAGCGATCTAACGGTACAGACGTAGAGTCACAAAGATGGAATGTAAACGCAACCATGATCTTCAATAAAGACTTTCTGTAAATAAACCGGATTGGAATTGGGTCTCTTGTGAGCTGGGACCAGACGGGTGGCTCTGACAGTAAGTACCCTCCACAGAACGCAAAATTTTTTTTTTGCAAAGCTCACCAACGGGAGCAGCCATGAGCGCGGAGGAACAGCTGCTTACGCTGAGGAATCAGGTTACCGAACTCACAGCTGCAGTCATTGCATCGCAGAAGAAGAATGACGAACTGGACAAGACTTGCCAGGACCTGCGAACAAGGTGGGAGCAGGCAAGCAGGGCAGGGGTTCCGGGGTCCAGATCGGAGGGCGTTGCACTTGGACGGCGGGGGGGCGCCCTAGTTACGCACTTTAATGGCAACCTAGAAGACTACCCTAACTTCAGGGCAGACATCGTGTATGCACTGCATTTGCTCCGTCATGATTTTAAAGATGAGGAGGAGAGAGTGGGGTTCATAATTTCGCATCTGCATGGGGAGGCCAGGACTTGGCTGCGCAATTTGTGGCGCGAAGATGGCCCTGCCCGCCGCGATTCTGATGAGTTTATTAAAGCGATGGATGCTTGTTTCCAGTCCTCTGTGGATGTGGATATTGCTCGCAAGCAGATGCACGGACTGCGGCAAGGCAAAGCCACTGTACGTCAATATCATTCTAAATTCTTTGCATTACTGACTGCATTGGGCTGGGAGAAGGATAGTAAACCCGCCAGAGATCTTTTCTGGGAAGGTCTTAGCCCCCCCGTCAAGGATGAGATCGCCAGGGGAGATAGACCCCAAACCCTAGAAGACCTAGTGCAACGGGCTTTGGCTAGTGGAATACGACATGAGGGGCGTCCGTGGCACGAGGGGGAGGGACCCCAGGCGCGTGCACCAGCGAGAACCCCCCCTTTTGTCCCCAGGGACTTCAGCCGGACGCACCCTTCGCCCTTGGGGAGGCAAGGAGAAGAGCCGATGGAAATTGGTGGTGCTAGGGCTCAGACACCATCCAGAGCCCCTGTTTCCGGTGCAGTGAAGGCGAAGCCTCCTAGAGGGACCAGGAAATGTTACATCTGTGACAGTGCACAGCATATGGCCAAAGAGTGCCCCCAGAGGCTCCAAAAGCACACTGCAGCTCTAGCAACAGTGGCAGCGGAAGTGGTGCACAGAGAGCAGCCTCAGGGAAACGACAGTGCCTGGCTGGAAGCGGAGCTACTGGGGCTCAGCCAGGCGGATCTGTAGAACAGTCCCCAGCATCCTTGCAACGCACAGACCCTTTACCACCCAAGCCAGCAGTGCAACTCACTGCAACCCTTCAGCTGCCAAATGGACAATCCCTGGAGGTTCCCATCACGATCGATTCGGGAAGCAATGCGGATTTTGTGGGAATACAATTTGTCAAGCAGCATAGCATAGCACTCCTGCCTGCAACGACGCCTCTGAATGTGGTCACAGTGGACGGCAGAAAATTGCTGGGAGGGCAAGTTGTGCAGCAGACGCCTCCCATGGTGATGCAAATTGGAAATCATCGAGAAGTCATTAGCTTCAATGTCACCCACCTGTCAGACACGCCCATTGTGTTGGGCATGAGTTGGCTGGAGAGGCATAGTCCCGCTGTAGCGTGGTACCAGCGGCAAATCACCTTCTGCTCATCGTATTGTGCTTAGCATTGCATCCAAACCAATCAGGAGGAGGGGGCCGAGCAGCAGCTGCAACTGGGCATGGTGCAGGCAGTGCCTCACAAGTACAAAGGATTCTTGGAGGTTTTCTGCGAGAAAGAAGCTGACCAGTTGCCGCCTCACAGGCCTTACGACTGTGCGATCGACCTGGTGCCGGGGGCGCAGCTGCCAACTGCAAAGCTGTATTCCATGTCTGAGGACGAGATGCAAGAGCTCAGGGACTTCATAGAGCATAATCTGCAGCGTGGGTTCATCCGGGAATCCAAAGCAGTGGGAGGCAGTCCTGTTTTCTTTGTGAAGAAGAAGGACACGCCCCAAAAAAGACTGGTTGTGGACTACCGGTTCATCAACAGGCTGACTAAGCCCAAGGCCTTCCCCATGCCCAGGATTGACGACCTCCTAGCGACCGTTAGAAAGGGTAAGATCTTCACCAAGTTGGATTTGCGTGGAGCGTACAATCTCATCCGCATCCGGAAGGGCGATGAGTGGAAGACTGCCATGTTCACGCCTCTAGGCACGTATGAATACAGAGTTATGCCGTTCGGTCTCCAAAATGGCAGCCACGTTTTCCAAGCATTTATGCATCACGTGTTGGCAGGACTCCTCTACAAGAAGTGTGTATGTTTTCTCGACGACATCCTGATCTTCTCGGAATCGCCGGAAGCTCACGAGAAGGATGTAAAGGAAGTCCTACAGAGGTTGAAAGAGCACAGGCTGTACGCCAAGTTGGAGAAATGCCAGTTTGATGTGACGGAGGTGGACTTCCTTGGCTACAAGCTGTCCGACGAAGGGCTGGCTATGGACAGAGTCAAGGTCCAAGCGGTGTTGGACTGGAAAAGCCCACGCAATCGGAAGGAGGTCCAGAGATTCATCGGATTTGCCAATTTTTATCGCAAATTCATCAGAGGTTTTGCAAAGGAGACGGCAGCAATCACGGACACCCTCAGTTCCAAGAAGAAGAAGTTCGCTTGGATGGAACAGGCAGAGCGCTCATTTCGGAAGCTTAAAAGCCTCTTCGCCTCCGAGGAGCAGCTACTACACGTGAATCCCGGCAGGCCCATGAGGGTGGAAACCGACGCGTCAGACAGAGCGGTGGGAGCCGTCCTTCTGCAGGAGGATCCGCAAGGCAATTGGAGGCCGGGCGCCTTCTACTCCCGGAAGCTCAGCAAGACGGAGCGGAACTACACCATATGGGACAGGGAGCTGTTGGCCATTCATGCAGCTTTCAAAGCGTGGCGGCACTTCCTCATAGGAGCCAAGCACACAGTGCAGGTCCGCACGGATCACAAGAACTTAGAGTATTGGCGAACGGCAAAGCTGCAGACCCAAAGACACATGCGCTGGGCAGAATTCTTTGCGGATTTCGACTTTAAAATAGAATACATCCCGGGGGACTCAAATGTTATAGCAGACGCACTATCCAGGAAACCGCAATACCTGGAGGAGACGACACCAATTGCAGTGAAGCACATTTTCGCACCGCAGGCGTGGGCGTGCGCTGCCATCACAGTCGACCTGGACGCAGTGCGACGCGCGTTGCAAGCGGATCAATTTGCACAATCCAAGATGGAGGAGCTGCGCAGGGGGTCGCAAAGCGGCGATGAGTTCCAGTTGCGGGACGGACTCTTAACTCGCAAGGGTGCCCTTTATGTGCCTAACGACGAACTGCGCGCAAAGGTTCTGCAGCAATTGCACGACGCTCCCAGTGCGGGCCACTTCGGCAAGGAGAAGACACTAGAATTAGTGGCCAGGGACTTTTGGTGGCCCCAGATGCGGGGAGAGGTGGCGGATTACGTCGCCAGGTGTGACACCTGTCAGAGGTCCAAACCAGTACACCAGAAGCCGGCGGGATTGTTGGAACCGCTGGAAACGCCACAGCAGCCGTGGGAGAGGGTAGCACTGGACTTTGTTACTGACCTACCCAGCTCCAGGGGCAAGACGGCGGTACTGGTGGTTGTGGACTTGTTCACCAAGATGGCGCACTTCATTCCTTGTGCCAAGGTGGCGACGGCAGAACAGACCGCCAAACTCTTCATCGACCACGTGTTCAGAGTGCATGGACTACCGCAGTCCGTCCTGTCCGACAGGGGGCGCCAATTTGTTTCCAACTTCTGGCAGAAGCTTCT
This sequence comes from Podarcis melisellensis, assembly GCF_964234715.1. Taxonomy (NCBI): domain Eukaryota; kingdom Metazoa; phylum Chordata; class Lepidosauria; order Squamata; family Lacertidae; genus Podarcis; species Podarcis melisellensis. The sequence goes on from NC_138541.1 coordinate 51,094,569, forward strand.
GGGTATCCTGCATGTCAAGATCAACCTAGCGTCGGCGAGACATCCGCAGACCAACGGCCAAGCAGAGAGGGTCAACGCGATCATGCAGCAGTACCTGAGGTGTTACGCCAATCAGCGACCCGCAGCGTGGGTGGACTACCTGCCGATGGCTGAGTTTGCCTACAACAACACGAAGCACGCATCGACCGGGGTGACACCGTTCTTCGCGAACAATGGCCGTCATCCCAGAACCTTTCCGAGACTTATGGCACCGGGAGGGGAGGTGCCTCAAGAGGCCGACCAGTTCGCAGCAGAGTTGCAAGAGGTGCACGAGGAGCTGCGGAGACATTTGGAGCTGGCCAAACAGGCCTATAAGGTGCAGGCGGACAAGCACAGAAGGGAGGGAGAGGACATCCAGGTGGGGGATTGGGTATGGTTAGCGGCCCAAGCGATGCCAGCCAGATCGTTAGCCAAGAAGAAGCTAGAACACAGGCAGCTAGGACCCTACCAGGTTGAGGCTAGGATCAATCCTGTAGCATTTCGCCTGGCCCTTCCAGAAGGCTCCAGAGTGCACCCGGTCTTTCATAGGTCGGTGCTCACTCCCTACAAAGCCCCACACAGGTTTCAAGAGTCAGGAACAGTACCAGACCCGCGCAAAGAGTCGCCCAAGAGGGGGGGGTCGCCTAGGGCCGAACCACTCAACGAGGTCACAGAGATACTGGACTCGAGATGGGGGGAAGAGGGAGTTGAATACTTTCTCGCCAGAGAGGGCACCCCAGCCACTGCCAATAGTTGGGTGCCAGGCTACGCGTTAGACGAACCCCTTTTGAAAGATGAGTTCCATGCACTTTTCCCACATAGACCCATGCCAGCTGAGTACTTTGATGACTGGCTTTTCACGCCCACATTGTCAGATGCCACGTTCAGGGGCTTTTCTTCCGCCGAGGAGGGAACACCAGATTCAAGCCCGCCCAGGGGATCGTGCTCGGGGGTGGACACGGAAACCCCTTATTGGTGGGAGGAGCAACCAGAGGAGGAATGGCGTAAGAGGTGGATGATGGGTCCTTGGCGGGCAGCACCAGACGAAGTAGCAAAGGGTGAAGAGACTGAGACCGCGTTGGGTGAAGAACCCGGGTTCGAATACACATACACAGAACTGCCAGCAGAGGACATTGAAGTAGACGACCTGTATCCCGAATCTACACCAGAAGAGCCGCAGCTCCCACGACCTGCACCCGACGAGCGGGAGGGGGGAAGGGGGGGCTTCGAGGGGGGGATGGATGTCAGGGTTTCAGGGAGAGAAGAGCAGATGGGGGAGGAGACAGAGAGCGAGGGGGAAGAATCCCAGAGAGATGAGGAGGAGGATGACGATGACCAAAGGTCGTCCATGAGTTTGTCCAGTGAGTCAGAAGACTCCCAGAAGGGAGCCCCCCTGGTCAGACCAAAGGGGGACCAAGGGGGAAGCAGGGAGGAACAGGGGAGCGAAGGGAGAAGCCTCAGTAGGAGTAGGACACAGGAGCCAGCTTCTCAGCCGGAACGGAGTGAAGGGGGTGGAGTTACCAGGGTGTCAGAGGGAGCAGAGCGTGAAGGAGACAGGGGGAGAAAATCGGAGCAGGACGCTCAGCCAGAAGGGGTGGAGAGTAGCACCAGGAGCAGTGTAGCGGTCGAGAGAAAGGTCAGAAGCAACGTACGCGCGCCAAGTTCAAATGTAGAGGCGCGCGGAAGTGAGGAGAGCCCTGGGGAGGAGCCCGGCCCCAAAGCGAGAAGGAGGGGGGCGGAGGCGTCAGAGGATTCAGCCTCGGGCGAGTCCCGGCGAGGGGGAACCCAGGGGGGCAGAAAGACCCTGCGGAAAAGGAAGGAGAGGAAGAGGTGGTCCAGCACAAGCCTCTTAAATTGGTGCCGAGGCGGGACAGATTCAGAGGGTACTTCAGCGATCTAACGGTACAGACGTAGAGTCACAAAGATGGAATGTAAACGCAACCATGATCTTCAATAAAGACTTTCTGTAAATAAACCGGATTGGAATTGGGTCTCTTGTGAGCTGGGACCAGACGGGTGGCTCTGACAGGCGCCCACCTAGGAAATGCTAGAAATGAGTTCAGGTGAGTTCTGGCTAGGAAAAAAAATCAGTCTTTGCTGCATCTGTTAAGCCAGTAAGCAGCACCTGCAGATGTGTTGCTATGTATTTGAGGTCCTAGACAAAGGCAGAAATGCCCCACCAGAAAATCTCTCCAATGCTGCTCTCAAGGGCAATGAATCAAGAAACAGGACATCTCTGATAAGAAAGGCTGCCAGGCACATGGCAGCACACATGGTAGAGAACAACATCTGACAAAGTGACAGTGAGAGTGGGTGGTCTGGGAATAGTGTGTGGGTGGGTGTGATTACAAAAACAGTAAAATACCAAGCAAAATATGTTAAACAAGGATGGGAGGGGGGATTGCTCCCAAATATATGACTGCTTTTGTTGGACTGTTTAGTATCATCAGCCAAGGGCATGATCTGAGGATATATTTTTACACATAGCTATGTGCAATTTAAAATCATAATAATTATATTTGAATAGCCAAACTAGCTGCCTTCAGCATACTTTCTCTGCAGTACATTTTGATCTCCTAGATCAGGCAAGAAACCCCCATGGGTCTGGATGATCATACAGGAAAAGCTGTTTACAGCATAACAAATGTTAAAGAAAAGGGGAGGGAAGCTTAACACTTTGCCTTTTCCTTCCATTGAGGTTAACCTTCAAAGCTTATTGCACTTACATTTCTTTTCTTTTTGTAATAAAACCCCCCAACACACATTGATATGTTCATTGACTATTGAGGTGAAGCCCTGATAATTTTATGTGTATGATGTGTTGACATATATTTATTATTATTATACTGGAGGGCTCTTGATAGCCAAACATTTCTACAGTTCGTTAGTCAAATTCAGTTACTTTGATTTCCAAGTATCACCTAAGAGAAATGTAATTCTTCAGTCACAAACTCTTGAAATGATATGAGAAAATACCTTGAAAAGGTCACTTTATGAGTCAGACTTTATGAGTCTGCATCTAGCATTAGAACAGAAAAGTTGCTTTGCTGGAAGAAACCCAGGGTCATCTAACATGGTGACAATGACCATTGCTTGTTGACTGTCCCCAGCATGTGGTGTTCTGAAGCCCAAGTGGGATCTGCAACAAATTGTTGCCACATATCTTCACTTTCATTTTTTTTTAATAAATTTTTATTGAGTTTTCAAATTTTTTATAAACAAACACACACACACAAACACCAAACACAAAACAATACATATATAATTTCCATTACCCTCTTTCCTTGACTTCCCCACATCTCTCCTTCCCACATTCCAATTTCAGTAGTTAATTCAGCAAGTTATTTCCTCTTCTCTCTATTATATTGTTATCCTCTGTTCTTAATATTTAACATCTCTTGTTAGACTCAAATTTACTTATAAGTTTTTACACATTAACTCCTTTCTCTAAGGTCGACCTATCTTCTCTCACACGAATCCTCCCATTTTCAACAAAACATTTCCAAATTAAAAAATCATAACTCAAAAATTCTTACTATTCTACTCTCCCCCTCCCTCCCTGGCCCAGTTTCTGTCCCTTTCCACATTTCTATTCTGAAAATCAGTTTCAGCCCGGATTTCTCACATCCGAGGCCCTCAAGCCCCAGTTAGTCTCTCTCCGTCTATTTTGTTGCTTGTTGGCCTTCAATTCTCGAAGGAGTTGCATCCCAAGCTCCCTCTTCTTTCCTTCCGCCAAAGTCGATAGCAATTGCTGCCAAGGATCTGCCAATCTCCCATGCTCAAACTTAAAGAAAGGGTCCCAGTCATACTTGTTCTTTCCTTCCACCGAATCAGTCCATAGCAATTGCTGCCAAGGGTCTGCCAGTCTCCCATACTCAAATTTGAGGAAGAAGTCCCAATCATGCTTGTTTATTCTTTTATATTCCAGTATTTCAGATGTTCCAGGGGCTTCTTCCTTTGTCCTTCTCTCCTTTTGCAAATTTACGGTACACTGGTCCTGTTCATCAAGTCCTTTATTTTCTGAAGCTGCAGGCTTTTGGTTGATACTTTCCATCTGAACGTCCTCTCCTTCTTCTTCTTCCTTTCCCCCTATTTCCAAAACTATCTCTTCTGTTCCGGCTGCCGGGTTATTTTCCAGCTTTTTGTCATCAGCAGAGTTACACAATTTCAGATTCAAGGTCACAAGTTGTTTGCTCATATCTGCGGTCTGTTCTTGTAGAATTCCCAAGAGAAAAAACATCCTTTCAATCTCTGCCAGTAATTTTCCTTCTGCAGCCATTGCAGTATCTTTTGTTCCCTCCAGGGGGATTGCCAGTCCAATCGTTCCTTTCCAACAGTTCGTTACTTTGTTATTCACAAATACTTTGTTTCCAATCAGTTCAGATACAATATGTCCCCTTTAATCCAAAAGAAATTTTCTAAGTCTCTCAATTCCAGCCTTTAGTTGCCCGTTTGACAGCTCTTTTGACAGCTGTCAAACTTTCTTTCTCCTTTTCCTCGGGCTCACACACAGGACCCTCCCGGGTCCAGAATGGGGGGGGGGAATTACACAAAAACTTCTAAAGTTCCTCTCTCCTCTCCAGCACAATAGCCTTTTAATCCAATTCGTGCAGGTTGTCTTTCTAAGCACAAAAGTCTTTCCACCTCAGTGCTCTTCTCCTTGCTTAAATCTTTTTGTGGGGGGGGGGGAGTGTGGACTTCCTTTTAGCACATCCCCCGGTCGTACTCCAATCCAAGGTAAAATTTTAATATCAAATTTCCATTTTACTCACGGGTTCTTTATTTCAGTCCGAATTTCAGGAAGGAAGACAGCGCTCTCCGGCCATGGCTCGCGGCTTCGCTCCGCCGAGGTAGCGATGGACTCTCAGCACCGCGCCGCACCCCAGTCCACTCCGCAGCCTTTAAAAAGGCTCTTCGCGGGTCGGGGAGGGCGTTTAAGGTGCCCACCGAGTCACCAAGTCCGCAGGCTTCAGCGCCTGCGGTTTTTAAGGGTCCCCGTGTCGCCGGCACGGCAAGACCCGTCCTCAGCGGAGCCGATTCCCTCCGGAGCTCGGAGGGAATCCGCCATTACCGGATCGCGCTATCCCGGAAGTCCCCATATCTTCACTTTCAAACAGGTGCAATTCTGTTGAGGGTTTCAGACAGCTGTTATATTCTCATCCCTTTAGTTCTCCATTTTTCACTGCGACTTACTGTTCTGAGATGAATGTGGATAGGGCTGTAGCCTAAGACTGCCTTTTGCTAAAAATGTTATCAATGGTTTTATGCCTGCCAGGTCAGAAGCAGAAGCATGTAGGTATAATAATAATAATAATAATAATAATAATAATAATAATAATAATTTATTTTTTCCTCAGCCACTTTGGGTGGCTCCCAACAGAACATTATAAACACTATAAAACATCAAACATTAAAAACTTCCCTAAAGAGGGCTGCCTTCAGATGTCTTCTAAAAGGCAGATAGTTGTTTATTTCCTTGACATCTGATGTGAGGGTGTTCCATAGGACGGGTGCCATTACTGAGAAGGCACTCTGCCTGGTTCCCTGTAACCTCACTTCTCGCAATGAGGGAACTGGCAAGAGGCCCTTGGAGCTGGACCTCGTTGTCCAGGCTGAACAATGGGGGTGGAGCCGCTCCTTCAGGTATACTAGGCTGAGGCCATTTAGGGCTTTAAAGCTCAGCACCAACTCTTAGAGAGGGCAGATGGAGGGGGAAATAACACATGTGTCAGCTCTAGGGCTGGCATGCATCCACTCCATTTTTGGGGGTGGGGAAGCATTCTCTTAATCTCTCTTACATGCTCTTTCCTCCTTCTTATTGGCATTGGAACCCAGATGACAGAGGAGGGAGAGCTACAGAAGTCTCCACAACCAAAGTGAAGAGGTCTGTGGGGGTGGATGTCCTCTGCCTGCAAAACGTCTTCTGTGCATGCATACAATATCTCATGGTCCTTGGGATGCCCTCCTGGAGATCATGGCATTGTACCTGTCTTTGAGTCTTAGTCACCACTGCAACATAGAGAGAGTAGAAAAATTGCAGTATTTTTGTATAGCAAAGGATGGCAGTATTAATGAGCAGCAATGGATGACAGTCAAAATTCCGGGCAGATTAAAAATTATTTACCATCTTTTCTAACTGGACGGTTCATTGTGTGTCATCATCTCACACAAATTATAATTTATTTTTCTTTAAATGTTTGTCAGAGCAATCAATTTCCTAAGAGATGAGGTTACACATCCTTCCTATATAAATATATCGAACTACTTTAAATTCTGTTTTGATTTGGGATATCTTTACCAACCTGAAAATATCAAGATAATTACTTTTTTTTTTTACAAATAAATGTTGATATAATGGGATTATTTTTAAACAGAATCTGAAAAGTGAAGAGGCAATGGTAGCAACAGAGAGAGAGTGAATTCAGGCTATATTTTACATGCAACCAATTAAATAACAATATCAACATCAGTTTTTAGCACTTGAAATTCCATCAATCTCCCTGGACATTTGATGCAAATAGTAATTTGCATGCATCTGTATACAGTTCCTTTGGAATTTTAAATCTGATTCCTTACTTCATAAACATTACTTATCATCCATTCTTCTTTGCTCACACAATCCCAGAGTGAAGAACAACATTCATATGCAATAAAACAGTATTTCATTTAAACACAATTTAATGTAAAACACACAGTACAGTGTAACTCCATCAGCTACATACTTTAATACTTGGTAGCAACACTATGAAGGGAGTATGAAAAGTCATATGCCTCCTGTAAAACATACAGTAGTATGAATGCACACAATCTATTAATATCTCACTCCCTAAACCAGGGATGGGGGACCTTCACACGCATGGCATGACCTTTAGTGCTGGGTGGAGCCAGAATCCAGAATGGTTCAAGCCACCATCTGCCTCTCTCTCATCGTCTTAATATCTTGCTCTTTCTTTCTCTGCCACCCTATTTCCCTCTCTACATTTCCCCCTCTCTCCATGTTTTTCTCTGCTACCTGCAGCCAGCCACAGCCCTGATGCCACTGCCATTGTCACCACCAAACAAAACAGTCAGTTCCTCCACTGCTTTCTCTCTCTGCACTTCACCGATCAAGCAAATCCACATTTTCAAATTGCTCTACTCTCCCTTGGAACCATACTTGCTTTTAAAAATCTCTCATTGCTTCTCAACTCCCCGTCTCAAAAGTAGAAGTAGGATTTCAAACTAATTTAGACAATGCTCCCATTTTCAATATATCAATTTTAAAATAGAAGTCAACTGAAGTTAAAGAATGTTGTTAATATCACAATCTCTAATACAGAGTTCAGATATTTGGAAGTTCAACTTAATTAACTCATTTTAACTTGTACTCATTAAATTACATCCCATTGCTTAAAGATGTTAAATATGATTTATGTAAGTGGAATAAACTTCATTTTTCCACGTTAGGAAGGATTGCAACAACACAGATGATGGTATTCCCCAAGTTCTTGAGTCTTTTTCAGGTACTCCTAATCTCCCTTCATCTGGGTAATTAGAAATTGGTAAAAAATTATAAACATGTTTGTGTTCCAGAAGAAAAAGCCAGGAATGGCAATGAAAAACTACTATCAACCCTGTTTGGAAGGGTTTGGGAATTTCACACTTATCATTATACTATGGTACATTTCACTTAAGACAACTTTGCTTTATTCCCAGGGTGTCAAATGCATTTTTGGAGCAAAGTTTCTATCCCATTCTCCTTTGCTTAATAAAGCTGAAGTATTATTACAGAGCCCTGCAATAATGTGCTTGACTGATTGATAAAATGTTAAAGAGGCAGTTATAGACAGTATTTTGAAATCCTCTTTTAAATTGGCTTGCTGAAATTACATGAATCACTGCTTTAACTCATCAGAACTCTGCCTGGGTTAAAGGAAAATAATTTTTGCTTGCTGCAGAAACCTACTGACTAGTCACATTTCCTCAAAATAAAGTACCACCCTCTGGAAATGACCATCCAAGTAGGACTGGAACCAAGAGAAAGCAATGACACCAACTCACAACTCAGAAGGATACCAAGGTATGCCTTCTTTGTTGTCTTCACACCCACTAAGTAGGTCTGATAATGAGCTCTCATCAGTGTTCAGTGGCATTCATCTGGAGTTGTCCTCCACTTGTGTTCAAACCATCTCCTAGCTTGTTTAATTGCCTTGAGCTCTGGGACATGAAGTGGGAGGGGGTGCTCATTTGGTCAATGATCTGAACCATTCAGATGTTCTGAATGTTGCCCCATTTATCAGCCAGAGGACTAACAGAGCAATTCCTTTGGGGCTGAAGAGGAGGCTTGCATTAGGTGGAGAAGAAGAAGAATAAGAGTTCGGATTTGATATCCCACTGTATCACTACCCTAAGGAGTCTCAAAGCAACTAACATTCTCCTTTCCCTTCCTCCCCCACAACAAACATTCTGTGAGGGGAGTGTGGCTGAGAGACTTCAAAGAAGTGTGACTAGCCCAAGGTCACCCAGCAGCTGCATGTGGAGAAGTGGAGACACGAACCCGGTTCACCAGATTATGAGTCTACCGCTCTTAACCACTACACTAGGTGGAGAACATCAGCATCACTTTGCTGGTACAGAGCTGCTCTTTCCACCTTCTTGAAGATGGACTTGAAGATGTGCCACTGATTTCCTGCCAGCAGCATGCCCCCAAATAAGATGTGGAGTCGGGGGTCGGGGGCTGAGCCAGCCTAGGATCAACCCAGGACCCTGAGCTGGCCCTACTGTCACCATGTGATGGCACTGGGCCTGATGCAGGTTGCAATAATAGCAGTTGCTATAAATGGCTACTTTCTCATATCAATCACTATGGGGAAAAGTGTGGTAAAGCATTGCAAAAGGTACTGGGAAGCAACAAAACTGAGATCTAAAAAGTTAACCTTTCTAAACTATAATAAGCAGATGAAGCTATATCTGCATTAATCATTTTTATATCACAATTTCTTTGATGTGGGGAAACATTGTCCTTCTAAAATAGGCATGCGCTCTATTATTTCTTTGTTGAAACAATCTATTTTTGTTTAACAGAGAGATTAAAATGTAGAAATACAATGGACTTTCACTGACTGCTGGTGGTAAATTTAAGACAGCTCCTTGAGATAGAAATGACTCTCTTTTAAATGGGAATAGTGACACATGGCTTTTCAACCACATAGTTCTGCAGGCACAAATGGTATTCCAATGAGTGGGCCACTAAGAACTGTCCTTCCATCACTGCCCCTTGGCTGAGTGTGTTGATGCTCTGTGAGGCAAACTGCAGCATGGCTAGCTATTTCACACAGAATATGATCCAGCAGCCTACTTCTGTCCAAGTATCCAATGTAGTGGGGTCAGAAAACTTCTTTTCTCCAGCCAGAATCCTATATGCACAGAAATGGAAGGAAGGAGAAGTTCCAACCAAGGGAGAATGGATCTTAAAAGTAATGGACTATTTGGAAATGGCAAAATTGACAGCAAGAATCAGAGAGCAAAATGATGAACTTTTTCGTTGTGGAGACTCCTTTTGGACTATTTTAGGAAGTATTCTAGTCAAATGAAGCTGTGAGCAGGATTTAAAATTTAAGCAGCGGAAGGGAAAGGATGGCAATTGTAACAGAGGAAATAATTATGAGACATAAATGTGTTACATAATGCAGCAGGAAAAAAGAGTGAGAATAAAAACATCATGGAGGCAAAGGTGGGAAGGCAAACTATTGATGGAAATATGTATTAAAGTTGAATTTAATTTGTTAAAAATTCCGAAATTTAATAAAAATTCAATATAAGAAAAAGAAAACCTTTTTCTCTAAAGGGCCATTGATCCCCTGGAGGGGTGGCAAAGAACCAAATAGGGGCCAGAAGCATAGCTAAGTGAAGCCAGAGTCAAAAGCAGACAAACCTAGTAATAAGGTATAAGAATTATAGGAGCTGCATTTCGAACCTCACATCACCTCCTATTGTGTTTCCTTTGGATGAAGCTGGGCTCATTGCAGAAGAAAATGTTCACTTCTAGAAATCAACAGTTGGCTGCCAAAGGAAGCCAACCATCAGGGGTGGCCTATCCCATTTTGCCACCTGATGCAAAACAGGAATGTGCCACCTTTTGCCCCGCGGTTGCCAAGTCCTGTCACCCAACAACATGCCCCACCTGCCCTGCCACCAGTGGAATGCCCCCCTCTTGCCAAAACTTAGTGAGAGAGGGATTTTCAGGTGGTGGTGGGATAGATGGAGTGCTGCCGGTTGCGTTACCACCCTGTCTCATCTGTGAGTCAGCTCCGCCAAGCAAGGTGCAACACACAGTGCAATTCTTCCCCTCTCTTTCCAGACTGAAAATAGTGGCAAGAGCCATTTCAGAGAATGCCACCTACAGTGTTGAGTGGTGTTCAGCCACCCCGCTCTCACTTGCCAGAAGGGGGTGAAGATCACAGCACACGTTGCAAGTGCCACTTTAAAGGAGACAAATATTTTGGCTCCTCTTTGTGTGACCTCAAAACTTTTCCAAAATGGGGAAGGGCGCTTCTCCCACCCTGCAAAAGGCAAAATGTTTCAAGGAAAGAAGCCCCTCTGCTTTGGTTCAGCTTGAAATTAGATAATTTGAAAAGCAGTGACCAGCTCTTCTGCATAGAATGTATTAATGGTTTGAAATACAACCCCTTTCTTCCCATCCTGAAAAGCCATCTACTGTATGCTGTTCAGGGAATTTGACTGGGCTTGCTGGATCAAATGGATGAATCACATGTACAGCAACCCTTTACATCCAGCCAGGAATACTCATGTAGCTGCTAATAGACAGGGCTGGATTTAGGTTTGATGAGGCCCTAAGCTACTGAAGGTAATGGGGCCCTTTATATGTCCAGCTGTCCTTTGTCAATAACAAGTTTTCTCTGTTTTTTTGTGTTGAATATATGCTATATAGTAATCATAGGAGCCTACACAACACAAAACACTGTTGCTGTATGTAGGTTTTTTTTTATCTTATATTTTGGAAATGTACATTTTTTCTTCACATTTTTGGGCCCCCCCAAGAGAGTGCTTGTTTAGCTTGTTTAGCTTATACGTAAATCCGGCACTGCTAATAGAGGAATGGGAGCTTCTGTCACCAACTCATCTGCCCTGTGCAGTTGAAGATGTTCTGCTTTTCAAAGATGTTGAGATTTTGGCAAAGTTCTTAGCTTTTGCACCTTAAGAGAGGAAGGTGGGGGTGGGGGAATAGCATTGAGAAATGTCTGCTCAATATGAAACACAACAAAGAATATCTCCATTAATGAATAATGTATTTATGGTTATGAGATATTCAAGGATATTGAATATTCCCCCTATTTCTCATTTGGCATATTAATAAGTATCAGTATAATCCAGTCCTTCTGGGTCTGTTGCTGCATGCTGCATCATTATAACATTTGAGCTTTTTGCTGTTAACATGACTTGTAATCACTTCTTGGTAAGGTAGACAGGGACCTGTGAACTTAAGTACAGAAGTGACATTTCATTGGCACATTTTAATGGTTTACCCTCTAAGACCCTAGTTGGTAAATGTGTCAAAGTTTCATTGAAGGATATATGCTGTCAAAGATTGAAACACTCTCCTGTTCTACATTTTAACAAGGGGGTGTAGAATGTTTATCCTCTTATTCAGGAGTTTTTCCAGTTGGTCCTCAGAAAGGCTTTTGAGTATCTTCCTTAAGGTGGCTAATAAGTCTATTACTGAACAGATGGCAGAATATATAACTTTTGTTATATCTCTTAGACTTGCTACTGTGGTTAATAATTGTTTCTTCTTAGGCTTTGATTTATATTTTATATTTCACATTTCACTTTTTGTTTAGTCAACCATAATAAACACTTAATGGGTGGATTGATAGATTAATTAATGGATTATCACGACAATAGAATTACTAGTACAGCACAGAATTCCAACACAGTGGTTAGTATGCATTCTTCATAAATGGCATATTGATCTTTTCCCTATGCCTTATCCCAATCTTGATGCCCACTAACTCTCTGGAGCAGATCTTGAAGTTCCACAAAAGGCTGCAGGAGAGGGGAGATGGGGAAGTTCTATTGTGCCAGTGAAATGGCAGTGTTGGATTCAAGCCATTGTTAGGAGTTCAGCTGAGGAACAGGATGAAGGACTGTGTCATCTCCCCCCACCCCCAGCACTGGTTTCTTACTAGGGATGGGTGAAATTGTCAATTTCAGTTTCTCTCCTTTTCCCATTTTCCTAATCTTTAATTCAGTTCTTTACATTTCCACATTGGGGAAATGTGGAATCCAGTTTGCATTGGGTTGTTTTTTTTTAAAGGTCCTCATGAAAATTTATCTGCAATTTTCACCTATTTGACAAGTGTATGCATGTAATTTGCCTAATATGCACATTTTTGCAAAGTGTTGCCCCTACTATAATGAATTTTTGCATGTTGTTTTCAATCATATATTCATTTATGTGCACATTACTTCAAGTATGTGCATTTTTGTACACATTACTTGTCTGGAGAACTGCATTGCAAAATAGGGAGAAGTGTGAATGTCCAAAGATGGCTGTGTTCCATTTCTCATATAGCTTAGAAAAGTGCAGATTAAGTCGACTCACCTTTAAATGTTAACTGAATTGAATTTCTCCTGTCTTCTCTTTGCTACCCTTCACCCCTCCCTCAGAGGAAGCACCAGAAGGACCTCAGGTGATGAACATGAGGGATGTAGGAAGACGAAACCTAGCACTGCAGTCACTGAACATTGAGGTTAGGCCATTGGGATCTGCACACAACAGAGGATGCGACTCCAACATTCAAGGAGCACAAAAGCATTTCAAGCTCAGCATGTCTGTGTTTGCCCAGCACTGATTTTACACCTGCTTGTTGGATGGATGCTAAAGCCACTAAAATCATTATGGCATGTTGCAGAAGAGTGAGGGACTTGTACATTAAGATGAAGTCATTGCCTCAATTGATTTATTAACTGAGGATCAAACCACATATGAAATTGTTCGCATAGCTTATGCATGCATGCAAGCTTTTCCCTTCCAGTTGTGAGGAATGGGGCCTGATCCAGATTGAGACCCTGTTGTGAAGGGAGGGGACTTTAATTGCAGTCATGAGCATGCCTTCAGTTTGTACTGGGCAACAAGTTTCTCAACTAGAGCTTCTGTGAACTCCAATGAAAGTTGAGGGGCAAGTGGCCCACAATCTGGATCAGAACCATTCTGGGAGACAAAAGATGCCAATTTCTATGATAAACATCACATATGGTTTCATGCTGAGCTGGCTCCATTTCTGCATTTGACTCTAAAAACAAATGACCTTCAGCATCAAAGGTCAATGTAGGCAATGAAACTATTGTATAAAAATACATGAGAAAGAATTACAGGAAGCATGCATATATTAAAGGCTAAATTGTAAGGTATCGACATACTGTATGAAGTATGACTGTTAATATTTTAATCTGTCAGTCAGTTACTGAAGGCTGCTTTGTATTATACCTGTGGATTACCCAAGAGAGAACGGAAGAACTGACAGCCAGTGAGATGGCTGAAGTGTAGATAAATGGTTGAATTTATCAGATCAGGCTTGATATTTTAAATGTTTACTTGTGAAGAACCCTCAACTGTTGCTGTGGCTCAAATGGCACAAAAGACAATAGATAAAAAGGAAGAACGTAAGGTCATGATTTCTAAAAGTCTCTATAACTCAGAGTGAAGTCCTTCCTGAAAACTCGCTAGCAAGTTGAATTTTGACAGATAAATTAGCATATGTCACACGCCACCATTAGAATGTCATATGCTTGGGCATAACCTTTTTCCTTGATAGGAGGGTTGCCACCTTTCCCCTGTCTTTGCTCTTGTGTTTTTGACACAGGCATTAAGCAGCCAAATCTTTTCTAGACATGTAGGTAAGCAGTGAAAAAAGACTCACTGTGGCTCAGATGGTTTAGTGGGATGGAGATGCTTACATGAGCTCCTGGCAGGTTAGTTGCTGGTGCTTTGGGGGTGTGCAAAGTGCCAGTGAATTTGGAGTAATGCAAATACCACTGGCTGATCCAATCTGGCACTTCTCCTGGTGCCCGCACTGTGACCCCCGCCCGCCACCTCGCCCCTCCTGCTATGCAGCAATGACTCACCTGCTGGGAGGTCAGGTAACCATCTCAGCCCCACTACAGATTCTGCTACTGATTGATAGCCATCTCCTCCATGAATCTGTCTAAACCAGGGGTAGGCAACCTAAGGCCCGTGGGCCGAATGCGGCCCAATCGCCTTCTCAATCCGGCCCATGGACGGTCCGGGAATCAGCATGTTTTTACATGAGTAGAACATGTGCTTTTATTTTAAATACATCTCTGGGTTATTTGTGGGGCATAGGAATTGGTTCATTCCCCCCCCCAAAAAAAAATAGTCCGGCCCACCACATGGTCTGAGGGACGGTGGACTGGCCCATGGCTGAAAAAGGTTGCTGACTCCTGGTCTAAACACTTTTTAGCATGAGGGAAGAGATGGTTTAGAAGGGCAGGTTCACCATCCCTCTGCCATGTGTTCATCAATGCTCCCTGCACTGATCCTTTTACATGCAAACAGAGCAAACACATGGAAAGAGACACTTGTCTCAACAGACTCATCTCATTTGGCTCTTAAATAGGTTTTGATCTCAAAGCTTGTCAATGAAGCACAAGCTACAAGCTTTAAATATACTCAAAAAGAGCTGTTGGGTGTTTTGTGTTTTGTTTTGTTTTTAAATCCCCGCAACCTATCTATTTTTAGGTACATTTGTACTTCATTCTATAATCAGTCCCTTTAGCCTCTGTGGTAACCCACAAGATTCTCGCTTGGGAGACAGAATGTTTCGAAGTCTGCCTGGCAGTGTAATACTTTTTTCTTTTCTTTTTAGATTTTTTTTTTAAATACAAAAATAAAAAACCTACTTAAAGTCTCCAGGTGCTTTGGTAGCAAAGAGATCAAAGTCAAAGTTTGTATGCATAACACTGAGCTTTTCTTCTCTTTCCCTATTTGTGTGTATACAATATTATTCACTGTCTAAAAGGATTTTGCAGAAGTCCAGCTCGCTGCTACCTTCTGTATTTGAAGATTTTCCCCTCTGTCAGTGTGAAAGCGCAAGACACTTTGATGGTGGTTATGTTATTATAAGAAGCTCACTGGAACAGAGAATGAGTGTGCCATGGCATTTATATGCAAGCTAAAGAAATGCCTACAGTTACATCAGAAGTGTGTGGCAGGAAGCCTGTGAAGGGGTGTGCATTATAGACTGCCCAACATCAGGGTCATATCCCCTCGTCTAAATGCATGGCACCCCCCACCAAGAATCTTGAGAGCTGTAGTTTGTTAAGCATTCTTGGAATTATGGGTTAGGACTCAATTTTAACAGACAACAGGTTCTACATTTGTTGAACACAGTTTTTATGGCAATTGGTTACAATTTGGAGAACTCCCGGTCTTCAACATTAGATAACTGACTAAATAAGGCATGGGATGTAGCCTACATATGATATGGGTGAGACACGGCTGAAGGGACTAGGACCATTTTGTTGAAAAATGGATACCTATATTGTTTCCTAGGCAAATAAAGTACAGTGGTACCTCAGGTTACATATGTTTCAGGTTACATATGCTTCAGGTTACAGACTCCGCTAACCTAGAAATAGTACCTCGGGTTAAGAACTTTGCTTCAGGATGAGGACAGAAATCATGCTCTGGTGGCGCGGCGGCAGCAGGAGGCTGCATTAGCTAAAGTGGTGCTTCAGGTTAAGAACAATTTCAGGTTAAGAACGGACCTCCGGAATGAATTAAGTACTTAACCTGAGGTACCACTGTACAGGAAAATGCAAATCCAGATTTGCTGTTGGAAGCGCTTTGAAGCCAGATGGATTTTATTTAATTTTAAATAATCTTAACAGGGTCCAAGCAATAGATAGTTCAGTATTTTTCATGAACTGCATACGTGAGATTAGCTTGTCTTTAAGTGTACGACCCAACAGAGGTGAGCTGTATATAGCAGTTGAGTAGTTTTCTTTATGATTTTTATTTTCCTGTATTTTTGTCATTCGTGTTATGTCAATGTGTTTCCTGCATTCATATATTTTGTTGTTGTTTTTGAATGTCTGAAATATATATATTTCTAAAATGGTGCTGGGACTGGGGGAAAGGACAGCTCCCTGGATTCCTGAGTGTCGGGAGGATGTGCTTGAGATGTATGGTGCCTATGAAGCCTTAGATTCATGTAAAAGCCTCTTGCTTTAGCCATGCTTTGGTACTGTATAATAACAATAGTTGTAAGTGACAGTGTCCAGGAAGCAGACCACTTGATGAAAAAACCTGAGAGACAGCCAGATAGCCAAGAGACAGCTCATTAAGTGATGGTTCATTCCTAGCCTTCTGCATTCATTGACATGCCCAAATTGTTTGGGGCATTAACTCTCTAAGACCTGAGGGAAATTACTTGATTTAGTGCTGTGGATTATAGTCCACTTGAATGTAAATCCCAAACAGAATGAATGTGTTTCGGAAATTAATTGAATTACAAAATCAATCCTAGCTGGTGCATTTTGCCAGGGTCATTTGCTAGCTGGAAATGGGCCAAAAGAGAGATTAATGTACAGTAGCATCTTCAGGTCAGACTTTGCCTGGAATTTATGAGAGGAGACTTGTGGGGGATTATTTTATACAGTGACATTATGATTCCTTCCCTTCCAACTTTTTGGACTGAATAAACATTTCAAGACCTGAAAGGAAGTAAAACCCAAGTGAGGGGTTGCCTTGCAATTTCCTTCATACATGTAGAGAAGTGTACATTGCAGCTCTCTTTGTTTAATTTCCCATCGTTTTGGGTTGTCTGTTTTCTGTTGTCCAATTTGTTCTGATTTTGCTTTTTTTATTATACAGTGTATTGTTTTGTATTACTACTACTACTACTATTCCACCTTTGCTCCAAGACCTCAAGAATGCTTCTCCCTTTCTCCATTTTATCCTCACCGCAACCCTGCAAGGTGGGTTAGGCTGAGTGACAGTGACTGGCCCAAAGTTTCATGGCTGAGTGGGAATTTGACCCCTGGTCCCCTTGGTGCTAGTCCATGCTAACCACTACGCCAAACTGGTTCTATATATATGTTTCTTATATAGTCACATGATATGTGTATTTTCTGGCACATATAGAAACCAGACTGCATGGAAACGCCATTTACCTTCCTGCCACAGTGGTACCTACTTATCTACTTGAACTGTTGTGCTTTCGAACTGCTAGGTTGACAGGAGCTGGGACAAAGCAATGGGAGCTCACCCCGTTGTGGAGATTTGAACCACCAACTTTCCAATTGGTAAGCCCAAGTGGCTCAGTGGTTTAGATCACAGTGCCACCTGAGTCCCCAGTTCACACAATATACTAAATAAAAAAAAGTCAATTATGGTTTTAAAAGATAAATACATAAAACCTTCCAGTGAGCCTTAGACATGACAAACTCACTCTGCTCAAGAGTTTTTTCTCCCCTGGTTATTTTCAGGGATAAAAGAGTATGTCTAAACTGGGCAAAAATGGAAGATTTGAAGTGGTAAATATTTCCTCGCTGTTAGAGATAATGGATTCTGTTCTTTGAATTCGTTTTTCACACAACACAAACAGAAAGCCCACATAGTACTATAATTAAATACTTTAGTGCTGAGTTTTCTGGAGATACAACCAGGACATTGGAAATATAATATGTGTATTTATTGTTGCAGGAGTTTGGTTTTTTAAATCTCTTGTTGGGAAGAAACATGATTTCTTCCTAAACAGGAACAGACCAAGTATGTGTTAGAAAGTTTAAGAATGGAACGTATCTGTTCTGCCCTGTATTTGCAGAGACTCTTTTTGAGAACAGCAAAATATCCTAGGGATATATTTAAGGCAATCCATCTTGCGGCATTCACTATTGTAGTCATTCTGTTAATTTCTTGTGATATAAACACTGAACTCAGAAAAAAAGCTTTTACAAGCTACATATTACTGCTTGTAATTATATGCAGTTTTATATTCATTTTCTCTCTTTCTGCCCTTTTTTTAGACATCCAGATGACACTTGGCTATTATTGAGCCATAATGATCTCTACAAGAACTGGTAGCCTGAACACAGCCTTTGCTTGTATACCAATTGATTCCCCAGATTTGTATTGACATTGCTTTTGATGCCGAGAGAACAGAAAACAAAAGCCTTACAAGCTAATACCACAGATCTTATTATCACCGGTGTACTTTACAATATGTGGGTGACAAGGACTGCTCGAAACATGCTCTTATCATTTCTATGGGATGAAGTAATATGTGCTGATGCTGCTGTGATACCAACCAGTCTATAGAGGCTTATTCTCACTGCAAGGAGCTCTCACCCAGATTTAAATGGACATGCTACTCATTAGCCAGCTTTATCAGTGTCTAATGTGGTCATAAATCAAATGAATGGTTTTTTCTATAGCAGTACTGAGGTTACAGTTTGCATGCCCAAGGAAAGCAAGCAAGCAGGTGCTGTAACGAGCCTGTCATGCTAAGCTTTGAACACGGCAGCTCTTCCCTGATTGGTTGATTGAAATGCCAGGAATTCCATCTTGGAATCATGGATGTCCAGTGTGGTTACTCAGCAGGTGAATCCCACAGCAGCCACAGCATAGCAAGCAGGAGTGAAGAGACATTCCTACCCTGATCTTTCATGCTGGGGGTAGCAATGGAAGAGGCAATTACAAAACTGCGCACTCCATGAAGCATGGTTGAGTGGGGATTTTATCACAGTACACCTAGTATAATACGCTGCCCATTATACCACACTGGCATTTTATGCAGAGATGTTGCTGAAATCCACAATTACCCAGCTTGAAATACAAACTTCTCCCACTCCTAATACTCAGTTATATTGCAAATGATGTGTCATTCCCCAAGGAATCTTCTCTAGCTTGGAATGCAATCACTTCCTTTTATGTAAGCTTATTTTCAGCTCCTGATATCAAGAGCAGTTGGATCGCTCACTTTCCCCCTACAGAGGTCAGATTTACATTTTCTGCTAAGGTTACTTCTCAATGAAATCAATGGGATTTCTTAAACTGTTGTATTCCTTTGCCTATCATCCTGGTACTTGTTCCAATGGGCTTTTGTACACAAAAATCCTCTGCAGTGCAGTCAATGTCAACACCTTTCTTTCCTAATAGCTTCAAATCTCAGATTATAGCTTTGAAACACAGGTAGAGAGAATATTTCACAGAGATGAGTTAGATTTGTGGAATACCATTAGGATTTGTTTTTCTTAGTTTTTCTTTTTCTCTTTTTGCACACTCATTATCTACAACTTCCAACTCTGAAGTGTTCTCTTTGGTTCCCTATGGCCTATGTGTACGCGTTATTTCTTGTGTGCTTAGCACACAAGATACGACCGTCATTTGTCAGTGCGAATGAGCCAATTATATTTGATACAAAGAGGTAAGTTTTACACTTGGGTTTGGGTAAATTGTTTGGAACATAATAAGAACAGACATCAACTGTGTGACACCCAACATTAAATGGAAATGAAATGTCAAAGGAAATTAGTGTGAAACTTTTGCCACACATTGGTCCATTGATCAGTGAATCAGGGTGCAAGTCATTATGTTGTCTGTCTGTCTATATCTATCTATCTATCTATCTATCTATCTATCTAATCTATCTATCACATTTCTATGTCACTCTTCACTAAAAACAACAACAACAAAACCCTTCAGAAGATCACATAACAGAGTAAAAGAGTTGAGCTGTATCAGGCCAAATATCTGTGGCAAATATATGTCCATTTCCAACTTATGAACATTTTGTTCAATTTAGTGTTGCACAGAAGCCTGAGATGAATTCTCTATGAAGATAGAAAAATTGTCGCAGGGGCACATGATGCAGCTGCCTTGCTGAAAATGTCTGATTCTGGTCAGTGCCTGGGTAGAAACTGCCACCTTGAATAATATAATGGAAGAAATGCCATATTTCAATAAGTGAAAATCCATACACTCACATTTTCCAGGACATTTCCCCTAAAATTTCACCCAGGTGCTATTTTCAACAGACGAATCCTGGATATGTCCAGAAAATTCCAGATGTATGGCAGCCCTATGGATATACATATACATGAGGTAGGGATTGATATGATGTGAAGAGAGAGATAGACAGAATGACCTTCAGAATTGGGACTTTCAGGCCTAGTGTCAAAAGCCCAATGCTTTTCTATGCCAGTTAGAGCATTTTAAATAACATTTCAGAGTGTTGGGCTAGCAGATAATAGGCACACTGTAAAAGTTTGAATTAATGGTTTCCTCCTCCCCAAGTAGCCTAATTGCTAATAAAGGCAAAGTTGGTACAGTAAGTATCCATTACCCTAATGCCACTGTTCTAAATTGCTACAAGCTATGCAACCATTGCATCAGACATCAACGTGACCCTTAATTAGTGCATATAATATTCTAGACAAACAGTGTTGGCTCCATTAATATTCTGCTCACTTATCTGTGACCTTACTCAGGAAATATTCTTGACTAAAAGCCACCCAGGTAATGAATCTGTGAGCACTACATCACTTTTTTTCTTCCTACAGAGAGAAAGATCATGTTTACATGGAGAGAAAAAGCTATACTGCCTTGTATGGAAGCACTGTGGTTTCAAAACATATGTAACTGAGTAAAGGGCATCAACTGGCTGAAATTTTGGTGGGTTATGAGTCAGCAACTCAACCTGAAAATAATTTAAAAACATTTCCCCAGAGGTAAAACCTTTCCATCACCTGCTGTCATAGAGATCAATCTTCACTGTTGATACCCAGTCTAGCTGTCACTGATCTATCACTCTGACAGATCTCAGAATTTGTGATTTTTGTTTGTTTGTTAAATCTCCATGAAAATTCAGCATTTTAGTGATAGGTTTTGCTAATATACACATTTTTTTTTACAAATGCAATTTTTCGTAGATATTTTGGTATGTTATTTTCACTCATATATGCATCTATAAGCACATTGTGCCCTAGTATATGCATTTTTGTACAGTGGTACCTTGGTTTTCTAACATAATCTGTTCCAGAAGACCATTTGACTTCCAAAACATTTTAAAACTGAGGTGCAAAGGGAGGTCTGCAGAAAACTGGAGGAAAAATAGCATGTACATGCTGCAGAAGCCATTAGACTTCTGAGGTGCATTTGAAAACAGAAGCATTTACTTCCGGGGTTCTGACGTTTGGGTTCCGAAATGTTCGGGTTCCGGGACATTCAAAAACTGAGGTACCACTGTACACATTCAATAGCTGAAGAACTGCATTGCAAAATCCAGAGAACTATGGATTTCAAAGGATAGATGTGTTTCAGTAGGGACATTTATTCAGAAAATGTGAATTTAGTAAGTTCACCTTTAAATACAAACTGAATTAAATTTCCCCTTTCCAGTCCTTCTCCCCTCCTACCTTTCCAGCAGCTCTTTAGTAACACAAAAATGGACAATGGTGTGATTTTAGCACAGCAGCCAAACCTGCTGAATATATTATTTCCATTTTCGATGCAGTGATTAACGTTTCAGAATCCAGGTATGACTGGTAGGAAAATCCTTAGTTTTAAGGTGCATATATACAGATCTACTATGTGCTGTGGTGGGTGCAATTTAAACACTCTTCTAGAGCCACACTATGGCTTTCTTTTGCCAGTGTAGTGCTGTTATTGTGGAGGGATATGAGTAGCAGAGATAAATTTGTGTGGGTTGTATCTATCTTTATAGAAAACAACAACAGTTCTAACCTGTTCTAATTTTAAGACATGGTTGGGGGGGAGAGAGACTTTTTTGTGAAATTATCAGGAGGTACAGATGGTGATGATCATAAGTGCAGAAAGCCAGTGGCAAAATAACTTCTTGCTGCTGTTGTGAAAATGTTTTGTCTGCACATCAGAACCAAATGCTAAATGTGTGGCATCTTTCACTAATAGCTTACAAGCTGAGGCCCTTTTCAGGACAAGAGGCTGGCAATTCTATGTGCATCAAGAGAGCAAGTGATGCTCCACCTACTGTTGGTTTCCTACCTTCCATCCCGCTAGTCCCAATGAGCACCAGCCAGCACTGGCAACACCAGTCTCTGCCATTGGCTTCAGCCTTTGGTGTAAAGATCCCATACTCCTGCTTGGCTGCCTGGCAGCCTGGTTCTTGCTCCAATTCCACTAACTACTTGAGCTAGTGAACATACCCTTTCAAGCAGGATTCATGTCAGGGACATGGCTAAATCGAGTGCCAGCAAAGAATCAGACTCAGGAGATGAAAGATTGCCAGTACAAAGAGAGAGAAAGTCTGGCTCTGGAGACAAAAGATTGCAGACAGAGCAGGAGGAAATGGGCTTGACCCCCCTTTACCAAGAGTTCCCTGACTCAGAGTGACACAGGCAGCTTGCAAGAAGAGGGAGAGATAGACGGCAGTGGGAGGGTTGCTAGGCAACCAGCAGAGAGACAGTGGGCAGTTCTTGGAGAGCTGAGAAAGTCAGAATGCAACAGAAGTGCAGGCGGGGAGGGCTGGACTTTGGCGTCCTTCCTGCTGTGAAGGAGACTCAGAGTGACCAACTCATGGCAATGGCAGCAAGCTGGGAGCCATGCTCTGGATGTAATTTGTAAATAAATGTACCATAAAACTGCCAAAGGGTCATTAATTCTTATCAAGTCTTGCTTGCCTCCCTGAGATCATTACAGCTCAGATACATTCACCCTAGCCCATCCCTTTCTTGCCTTTGATATGCTTATACTTCATGGGCCCAAAATATTTGCCATATAAATTGTCTTAGTATTCACACACCCACTCCCACCCACACAAAACTGAGCTAATTTACTGCATCATTTCTTCCAGTTTTGAATCTCTACATGAAATGGGCAAGGAAGGTAATACTTATCATGCAAACTGGTGGTTGTTTTTTTTAATGATTTTGCATCACGTAAGGGCTTCTGGGCAGACATAAAACTCTCCAGTCCACCAAATAGTTTTTTCATTCATTTAAATGGAGGGGGGTTGGGAATATTATAGGGGATCCACATGTTGAGTTCCTGTACCTCTTGGCAATAATGGGGAAGCTTTTTCATTCATTCATTCATTTTACATATTTAGAAACAGCTTAACACAAAAACAGCCTCTGTGGAGGAGCTCCTTAACCAGACATTAAAATATGCTAGATTTCTCTGGCTTGATGAGGTGAGGGAAGAATTTATATGAAAGTTAAAAAGAGGAGGAGAAATAATGAAAGCTTATCAAGTTGCAACATCATTTTAAAAGCATCCTCATTTAGAGAAAAAACAGTTATGAGACTGAGTTACAATTTAAAAAGCTTGCTAAAGTAAAGTATGCTGTCTGGAAACAGAAAAACCAGGGTCAAAATGGCTTAAAGTGCCTCAATGTCAAATACATACAAGTATTCTTTTCCAAATTAAAAAGCTACAGTATATATAACTGTAATGGTTCTAGGGGTTGCTCGTGCGTAAATCGGCGCCACACCTGGCTGGGTTGCCTGAGTGAACCCTTTCTGTCCGGACAGCCACTCGCCCGTGGCTGTCTCAATCTTTGGCAGAATCCGTCAGTGGGCGTTTCTTGAACTTCTTCCAGCAAAGAAGCTCTTTGACGCCTAGTCTCCGCCTACTCTCCCTGCGCAGAAGCCTTCTGCGCAGGGAGGGTGTGGGCAGCGGAGGACCCATGCTCTCCCCGCTGGTCCCTGGCAAGGAGTCATGGAGCCACCTTGCCGATTCCCCCATCTGCCCCCCTTCTCCACTGGTGCTACTCCGATTTCCTTCCCCAGAAGATGTGCTGCTTCTCTCCCTCCCAGAACACTCTCCGGAATCCCTCTGGAGCCCTCCCTCTCCCTCTGGCTCCAATGGCAGTTCCCTGACAATAACAAATAAAAATCTTAAACATCTTAAACAAATTATTTTCTTCAACATAGTTTTAGCAAAAGATCTGATTTCTCATAACGATGCCACAGAATGGCTGTATGTGAAAACAGTGACTAGAAGGTTATATTCAGGTTTGTGCACTGTCACATGGGTACGGTTTAAGGGGCGGGGGAACAGAACTTTGAAGTTCATGCATATGTCTCATATTGTACAGCATATGCCCCCACCCCCCACATCCAGGAAAACTACATAATCTTTTTACAAGATCAGAAAGATTGTTTTGAAAAAAGGCAAACTTTGGACTCATTGTGATCAAGATTTATGGGCAAGCTCTAACACCATGCCACTACCCTTTTGGATAGCTCAATTGGTTAGAACATGGTGCTGATAACACCAAGGCTGAAGGTTCGATCCCCATATGAGACAGCTGCATATTCCTGCATTGCAGAGGGATGGACTAGATGATCCTCAGGGTCCCTTCCAACTCAACAATTCTATTATTCTATTATTCACTCCTCTCTCCTCTAAGGTGCTCGGGAATGAAGGAAGGTGTGGTGCTAGAAAATCTGGGGACCTAATGTTGAAGAACTCTGTACTAGATATTATACTATGGATCACTGTTGGTCAACAGATAATAGTACACTGCTGATAATACAGTGGTACCTCGGGTTACATACGCTTCAGATTACATACGCTTCAGGTTACACACTCCGCTAACCTAGAAAAAGTGCTTCAGGTTAAGAACTTTGCTTCAGGATAAGAATAGAAATTGTGCTCCGGCAGGTTGGAGGCCCTATTAGCTAAAGTGGTGCTTCAGGTTAAGAACAGTTTCAGGTTAAGTACGGACCTGCGGAATGAATTAAGTACTTAACCCGAGGTACCACTGTACAGTACTGTTGGCAAGGCAAGTACAGATCAGGTTTTTGGTATTTATACCCAAACTGGCCATTCCAGAATGTTTGTGCTGCCTATCAAAGGATTCAGTGCTACACTCACATAGAGGACTCCACCAGCTGCTTTTCAAATAGAGGGATATGCTCCATAAATGTTGTTAATAAGTTTGATATGCAGACTTTAAGAAATTATTGAAATAAAGAACTGGATGTGCCTATACCAGCTAGACAGTGGGACCATGTATTAGCTTCTGTAGCAAAGGTATCGGTGGATCTTAAACTAAGATTTAAATAACAGAAAATAATATTTAGAATTTATTGGACTCCATTACCTTTGTATAGAAAAGTACTGTCTAATGCAGCCTTTTGCTGGAGATATAATAAGGATAACGCCTCTTTGAAACATATGTTTTTACAGTGTCCTATTCTCAATAAGTTTTGGAAGAAGGTGTTGGACTGTATAAATATGACTGTACAGAAAGACTTAAAATTCTCCGAGGAAAACATTATTTTGAATTATATATCTATTATATGGAAGTTGACACCTGGACAACAAAAAATGGATTCTATGTGCCCTAACTATGGCCCAAAGACTGGTACTAATGAACTGGAAGAACTAATATATGGTCCCCTTTAATCAATGGGTCGAAGACATGACGGCACTCGCAACATAGGAATGGCTTGCTTATAGGTGCAGAGACTTTGTTTGGGTAAATATATTGATATTTGGAATGTGTCTATACAGAATATAGTAGGTTATTAACAATCATATATGTATTAGCATATATAAGAATCTCTCTGTGTGTTTGTGTGTGTGTGAACTGAAAAATATATCAACAACATCAATCCTTACTAATCCATTTTCAAATAGTAATGTTGCATTTCATTTTATGAAAGTCTTGTATGACCTAGCTAGCTAAAAGGCTTCTCATAATACATAGATCATTGCAAGCTGTCATGTCTTATCTGGCTTTGGGCTAATAGCAGAAGAACATTTTTATCGACTTCCTTGGACATCTCTGAAAAGTTCAAAGACTTGGTTGGACTGGTTGTGCTTTCACTGTTCACACCAAAACTGTGTAATGATTCTAATTTTGGCCTGCTGTATGAAGTTACCTCCCATGGCCTTGCATCTATTTACATCGTAGCTGAATTGAGCCAGTTATGCCTATGGAGAAGCTGCTCTTGATTTCTGCAAGGCTTGTACTGTGCTTTCAGCTTGCACTGTTGGACTCATGTAATGCGGACAAGGGCTCATGTCGTCCGACTGAATGAGCTGAGCAAACAGAGCAGTCAGGAACAGCATGCCAGCCCAGAGGGGATAATGGAAAAGTCAAAATAATGCAGCATTTCTTCTGACTATGCTCATTTCAGCAACCATATTGTGGCTGCAGAGATACATTTTAAAGCTTTGTATGCAGCTTCAGTATTCTTATGTTGCATTGCATTATTATTTGTTTATTAACATAAAAATTGTCCAGTAGCACCTTAGAGACCAACTAATTTTGTTCTTGGTACAAGCTTTCATATGCATGCACACTTCTTCAGATGTTATACCAGTTTTATAGATGTTTCTATAAAGACTAGCTTCAAAGGAAACAGTTCAGACAGGGGAGGAGCCAAATGACAGCTGGCCTCTCAGTGTTCCTGAGGCAGTGGAATGATCCCTGATGTTCCACCTCTCCTTCTCATAGAATAAGAGGTGATGGATGAACAAGGAGATAAGCCAAGTGAAACCTAGACTCTCAGATAATCCAGTGGTGAGGGCCTCATTCTGACTCCTCTTTTCCTGCTGCAGCCTGTTGGAGTTATTTATGCACATACATGGCTATCCTTAGAATGATATGAGGGTGGTAATCAAAATGTATCATATGCCAGGAAGACCTGTGGCTTTCCAGGTGTTGCTTGACTACAACTCTGCATCTGCATTCAATTTCTTCTTTTTAAAAAGTTTTTAGATACCTTAAATGGTTGGGTTTTCTCTCTCTCCATGTTTGCCACCCTGGGCAAACCTTGCTGAAAGCAGACTGGAAGATAGAACTAAACTGGCTAAGCTGCTTTCAGGAAGTTCGTCCATCATTTCCAAATTCTGTTTCAAATTCACACTCTGAATATTGCATCCTGAATGGTGTCCTTTAGATGGGGGATTCACAATACAATGCATTTTTACAATGCAGTATATAACAAGGACAATGTTTTTGTTTTTTTAAAAATGTAATGTATTATGAGGAAGTGGACAGTGAAAAAATCTCCATCACTTTTAACCCCTCCACCAAATAACAAACTATGCAGTGCCTTCTCATGGGAAGAAGAAAGAGATTACCCCCCCCCCCGAGCCTTTATTAGAAGTCTTTTGTGACACATTGATTTGGAAAAACATCGTGATTCATTGACTCATACAGGGGCTGATCCAAATTCCCCTTAAGTCAATCAGCCCCTTCCCATACCTATAACAACTTCAAAAGCTTTTTAGGATAACCTTCATCAGAATTGCTTGTAGTTTGATATCAGCCTTTCCCCCCATCCCTTGTAGCTTTAGCATCCCTCCAATGATGACATCATGGTGGAAAATCAACATTAAGTCTGAGCCCTCCCACATAGGAAGGTGGAGTAGCAGCCAGATGAGTTGGTGGCAGTGCCCAACTCCCATGAAATGATAGCCTGGTGATGGGGAAGGACTTAATGCCCCTTGGTCAGAGATGAGGACAGTTGTATTCACATAACCTGGACTTAACAATCCAGGGGTCATTTACTTTTAGGTGAGAGATGGAGTGGAAAGAACAAGTTATTTGTTGTTTTTTGACATTACATCTGATTGTATTATTACATGCTGAGACCTTTTAATATTACAGAGATTTTAAGATATATTCTGTGATTATATTGCATATGGCTGCTGCTATTGATATATTTTGATATTTGGTTTTCATTTGCCTTATGCATGTACTGCATTTAAGACATAAAGTTTCAAGATGTTTCTTTTTTATACTGTGTAAACCGTTGACATTTATTATTATCGTGAGCAGCAGGGCTGAATGTGGAAATTTTATTGTTTTGTTTTTTTAAATTATTGAGATATATTTGTGTGCCTCCTCCACGAGAGATCCAGAGGGTGACAACATGGGAATGGCCCTTTTCTGCAGTGACCCTCCATTTTGGGAATGCTCTCCCTAGGGAGACTTGCCTGGAACTGTCAATAAGCATCTTTAGGCACCAGGCAAAAACATTCCTCTTCTACCAGGCCTTTGTCTGATTAACATTCTATGCCCTTTTAAAAGTGTTTGTGGAAGACAGAGTTAGGCACTATACAAATTTGATAAATAAGAATAAGAATAATATTTCTGTCTTTATAAGGGCCAGACTACAGATTACATGGAAACATGTGCAATTTCAGCTTAATGGCTCTTTTCTGGGGTGGGGAAATTGGGGGCTGGGAAGGGGCATTTAACCCTCTGCCTGACATTTTCTTGCTCTAAGTTGGCTCCTCACTACCAGTGACATTTCCTTCTGCAGAGCTCAAATGTGTATCTGGAATCTGCTTTCATCTCACTTCATTCTTTTTGCTATTGGTATTCACCCTCATTCCTCCAGCTGCTCAGCAAGAAAGTTTCCTTGCTACTTTGTACCCACTTGGCAATCTGGACTTGAGAGACCTTTCATTCTGTTTAATAATTCTGTCACAAATATAAGGCAATTAGGATACAGTGCTTTGCTGACCTCCCACTGATTTTGTCTTCAAATGGACAGGCTTAGCTTTGCTTGCTGCATAACATTTCACAGAATGAAGAAGTTTGGCTGAAGTTTGGCTGCTCAGCTTCCTTACACGTTCCCTTATGCAATGAGCAACCCCCTACCAGCTATTTAAGGGACTATTTAAATAGTGAACACATTGCAGAGAACACAGCAACCCATAATAAGCTACTGTCAACACAATTTTGTTGAGTTTTGCCCCCTGCTTTTGTTCCAATTTGAATTCATCCTTCACGAACACTATTGACCGAAATGGGGCACAGATAGGAGTTTATAGGAGTGCTGTGGCTCATTCTAGTTTGAGCAGCCTGATTCACACGCTCAGCACATGTGGCAATTGCACCTGTAGCTTTGGCAAATGACCTGCAGGTATTTCCCTCTTCTTCTTTCCAGCTGATGGAGATTGGAAATGGTCCAAGTGCCCAATTTACTGTATATTATGACACTTCAGAGTGTTTCTATATATTTATTACAGATGCTTAGATCCTACTCAATGGAGGCTGGTGCCCCATTGGGACTGAGTGTGTCAAGGACAGGCAGGGCTCTGACAAGTGTGTGACAGGAGCGAGCCAGCAAAAACAGGATCTGAACAGGAGAATCAGGCCTAATGAGAACAGCAACTCATCTCCAGCAGGTCTCGACTCTAGGAAGCAGTTGCTTATCTTGGGGTATAAACTTGTGTCCAGGCATGCATACCTGGCTTTAAAATTCACAGAAGTGTGGAGGGCACATGCATTAATTTTTCTTTTGTGTTCCTCTTTATAAGACACAATGGGGTCTGAATCTAATTTTTCACATGTGATGAACAATAAATCCATATGCCCTTTATTTTTTTTACTTGGGCACAAAGCAAAAAATAAAATTACCATAAGAGAGTTATTGTAGAGTAATCAGTGTGGGTAGCTGCCCATAAGCTTGCATATTATATATGGAGCATGCTGTATTTCAAAGAGAAACATGCTCCTAAACCCTCAATTTCATTTTTAAGAAACGAATAAGCTGATTAGATATTTCACATGCACTGAACTCTCTGGCTCATGTCCAATACAGATGTCTAGCTGTGATTTTTAAACGTTCCTTTTCTGGTGAATTTCATTCTGAGAGCTGTTCCTAGATAAATGTACAGCCAAGCTGAATGGCATGCAATGTTGCATAATAGCATGTGCATTGACGTCATATGTCAGTATTGTTAAGTTAGTAGGAGTCTTGCCTTTGGGCCACAAGGTTTTTGGTGCCAGTTCCATTCCACGATTATGGATCCATGTGCATACTGACACTAGTAATCTGTCTGGGAAGAGTGTGCTGTTGAATGCACCTCTCTGCTTTTTAAAATACCGGTAGTTCATCCTCTCTACTCCTCTCCACTGATAATTCAAGAGGAAGTTAGAGATCAGTATCTTTGAGGAACAAGGAATAACACTAGTGTCCCAAGAAGAAGAATGGAGAAAAGGGTTACACGTATTTTTAAACTGAGGGTGACTTTAAGCAAATATACTACTGTATTGTGTAGTGTGCCTTTTCTTTTTTCTTTTCACTAATGGTTGCAGACCATTTAGGATTGACTTTCATGAAAGTGTTGCTCAGGAAACATTTGAACTTGTTCCTGAATGCCCAATGTTCAAGGTTTGGTATGTCATTGAGACTAGAATGTTTTAACCTGCATTCTAAAAGCAGATCAGTTCATGCAACCTTGAAGTTGACTGGGCCAAGGTGGCTCTTCCATACATAAAAATAGGGGCTAAAAGGATGGTTGACGGGATGTTAAATGCTCTGCTGAAATCCCTTCATGAATGTTCCTTTGTTCCCTTCTTCCATGGATGTTCACAGCCACAATGATCCACCTTCCTGCTCTTCTGTGCCCAGCCAGTAGGCTGATATATAGGCGATTTTCAAAAAAATGTAAATCTTCCAATGTTGTGGGAGCCAAGGCAGCTGTGACTTTTCCTGTGCGTGCCCTCTTGGGTGCTGACTTTTGTGTCTGTTCCTACCTAGAGTCTGGCTCACCATAGCATTGGGTTGGGAAAACAGTGTTCAGTCTGAGGACCACCTTTCTTTCTGGCCAACCTTCTGGCCAGCTTTCATGCCAGTTGTGGGCAGAGCCAGAGAAACAATGGGCACAGCAATGCATGCAAATTTCCCCCTAGTTTCTATGCTTGCTCATGTGCCCCTCTGCATCCTGTATCCAGACAAGCAAGAGGCATTATTGAAGTTCAAGGACACCTTCCAACCAGGCAAGGGTGTGGCCTGAGGAGCAGGCCAGTGGCCCAGGGAGAGTTTTGAGGGCAAGGTAGAGAGATCCGGAGGGCCACATCCAGCCCCTGGGCCTGAGGCTGTCTACCCTATCAGAGCATGTGGGGAAGGAAGCAGGATACGACACTGGGAGGGAACAGGTGGAACAGTCAATGAATGTCCCTTGTTTCTGTTTGATCAGGGGATCTAAGGTATACAAACTCTTCCCCAGTTGCAACCTGGAAACCTTCTTCCCACAGATTTCAGTGGAGTTTATTTTTAAGCAATTGTGCTTGCAAGCCTGGTTTTAAACATGGTTTCCTCTATTTGTATAATAAATAAATAAATAAATATTGCAGAGTTTTTACAAAATAATCAATTTCTCCCCTTCTGATCTGAGGGTCCTCTGAGCATCGAGAATTCAGGGCTCAGAGGAATTTGTGTTAGAAAGTTCTAATACAATGGCACAAAGAAAAGAAGAAGAAGAAAAAGAAAAAGAGGTCAGATGGGAAGTAGAACCCAGCTGGATTTCTACTCCTGCCTTCCCAAATATACTTTATCCTGTGCTACAAATTGAAGCACCATCTCCTAGTTCAAGGGCAGGAGTGAAATATATCAAATTGAACATATTCACCTTCATCTATTTTTTTTCTCTTCCTGGAGGAAAAGCTCTTTGAGACAGATTTCTTGAAGGAGAAAAAATAAAGTCCCTGCTGTAGAGAGCAGCGAATTAAAAGTTAAATTTTGAGTGAAGCAAGGTTATTTGGTACAGATGTGTCTCTGCTGATATTCATTTCAGAGTACATGAAATTAACAAAATGTCCTTTGGAAGAAAATCCATGGTGCTCCAGCACATATAGAAAGTCTTCTTAAAATGCTAAAAATAAACCCTAAAAAGCTATTTGATTCAATTTCCTCCCTCTGTTCTGGTCTGTAGTTAAAGGCGTGAACAGCATGGCTAAGTTCAGATTCACTTTATTACATATTCACACACAGCGTGCAAGTAACACACCTATAGGGAACCTAGAATTCATTAAAAGAACTAGTGAAAGGGCAGACACAAAGGCAACTCCCCCCTTGAGATATATACCAACTTTTATCTGCCATTTTCATATATAGATCTATGAAAGTAAATCTTCTTCTTTCATAGATGAGGTTGTTAACCACATCATCACATTACTCCAACTTCTGTTCCTCACGTGCCTTGTACCATTCAACACTAGCAACAGCGAGATCTCAACTTGCAACTGCATGAGAGCAAGGCGCCCTCAGCTCACTGAAAGGACAGATCCTGAAGCTGAGACTCCAATACTTTGGCTACCTCATGAGAAGAGAATACTCACTGGAAAAGACGCTGATGCTGGGAAAGATGGAGGGCACAAGGAGAAGGGGACGACAGAGGACAAGATGGTTGGACAGTGTTCTCGAAGCTACCAGCATGAGTTTGACCACTGCGGGAGGCAGTGGAAGACAGGAGTGCCTGGCGTGCTCTGGTCCATGGGGTCACAAAGAATCAGACACGACTAAACGACTAAACAACAACAAAGGCGCCCCCAATAGCCACTGTGCTCTCATGGGGGGAGGAGGGGATGTCCCAGTTTTTCTGGGGCCATAGATGATTATGCAAGTATCAAAGGTCAAGCTAAAGAGGCGTGTCTTCCCCATCCAGCAAACAAATACATGCCCCCAAGCTTCTAAGGGCGGTCAGACTATTGAGAAGGCCACCCACTGCTGATCTCAACACCCAAGAGTGTGTGTAGGGAAGGAGGTGGTCTTTTAGATATTTGGGGCCTAAGCTATTTACAGCTTTAAACACCAACATTGAGCTGTGTCCAGAAATGAACTACCAACCCACACAGCTGTTTTAAAATAAGGATTATACTGTATGAGATCTCAATGGAGACTGGGGAGCTGTACTTTCTTCCGGGCAACTTTGCAAAGGCCAGAGGCAAATGTGGGCAGAGCAGTGGGTGTAAATTTTACATTTGCACAGCAGGCTGCTAAAACCAAATTAATAAAAAAAAACCCTTCATATAACAAAACTGGGAAGTACTAATGGAGTGTGTGTGTCTGCAGGCACATGGATGCCTCCAGGCACCATGTTGGGGAGCCCAGAAATATATGGGTAATCAATGTACAGTGGTACCTCGGGTTACAGACGCTTCAGATTACAGACACTTCAGGTTACAGACTCCGCTAACCCAGAAATAGTACCTCAGGTTAAGAACTTTGCTTCAGGATGAGAACAGAAATTGTGCGGCGGCAGCAAGAAGACCCATTAGCTAAAGTGGTACCTCAGGTTAAGAACAGTTTCAGGTTAAGAACAGACCTCCAGAACGAATTAAGTTCTTAACCCGAGGTACCACTGTAGTTCCTTCCAGATGTTGTTGGACTACAGTTCCCGTTATTCCTCACCATTAGCCACTGAGGCTGTGGTTGATGAAAGCCAGAGTCCAACAGCAAGTGTGAACTATCACATTGGCTTCCCCGGCTTAGAAAAGAACAATGTATTCATTTAAAACTCTAAGCCTTTTATCAGGCCTTTGGCTTTTTTCATGGGTGGGATATTCGTTTTTTATATTTAGAAAAACCTGAATTGTCCTTTCGGTTGTTCTAATGCTGGTTTTAATGTATGTATGTGTTCATATGTGCTTATTGTAAGTCACTTTGAGTTGCCATGGCATTAATAGTGACTAATAAATTTGATAAACAACACCACCACTAAAAAGTAGCTCAGTGAGAGAAATCCTATTTTAAATTTGGTGCACAAGCAAAATGGAACATTTCTGATTTTGTTCTTTACGTGGTGTGTATTCCTCCCTCCTGTCCCCTCCTTCCCTCTATTCATTGGTTTCATTTGCCTGAACCCTGGAAAATTAGTTCAGTGATGCTGTGAAGAAATATCAAATATGAACAAGATACAACATGTCAGACGATCTGATACTGATTTCCTTTAACATTTATTTGGGTTTTGTCATTTGATTTGACTTTAGTCACAGGTGTCTCCCAGAACAAGCAAAACAGTTCCCAGTACAGATGTTTATTTATATGATAATTCCACATTAAAATTCATTCAAAAAATAAAGCACTCCGATTATGTAGGCTACCTTGAATCTGTGATATTTCAGTTGCTCAAAGGAATGTCAGAGGAATGTGCTAACTGTATGAAGGCAGCAGTTGCTCAGGCAGCTGAAGCATGAACTGAATCTGTCAAGCAAAATTAGCCTAATATGGTCAAATGGCTTCTGGTTTTTTTGTTTTTTGTTTTTTTTTAAAAAAGCATAGACAGCCAACAGAGAGAAATAATATTTCCCCCCTACCATTTTAGCATCAAGACTCATTCAGAAATTCATCGAGAAACGCTGTTAGTCGAGAAGCATATCTTGGAAACTGAGTAACGAAATGGTAGTTGAGATGACCAAACCTTACTCTCCTATTTTGTACCAAAGCACTGGTTTGCGCTGGTCTTTCCAATGAGCCACAAATTGCAGAAAGGATTATTTCAGTGGTTGATGAGATGCACTGATCCCAAAGGCTGATTTCCCTTTCTTCTCACATCACCTTGCACTGTAATAGCTCAGCCTTTTGTTTGCTCAGTGTGGGTTTTTTCCCCCTCCCACATTGGCCCTCCAGATATGAAAGGAAGTGAGTCATTATTTTTTCTATATTGAGCAAATGGCATGACACGCAGATAAGAGCCCAAATATGCACGAATCAAGTAAACAACCAATAACCTTTTGAAATCTGCACTGGAATTTTCCCTCATTTAACTTCAGCCAGTTTCCTTCACCCACCTTCACTTGTGATGTAAAGAGGTCACTTCAGACACATTTAAAGGTACATTATCTCAGTCAGTTGGTTTATAACTGTGAGAAAGCCTTATTTTAACAATACAGTGGTACCTCTGATTGCGAACGGGATCCGTTCTGGAGGCCCGTTCACAACCTGAAAAGAACGCATCTGCACATCTGCGCATGTGCATGATGTCATCTTGCGTGTCTGTGCATGTGTGAGCAGCGAAACCCAGAAGTAACCCTTTCCGGTACTTCCAGGTCACCGCGGGACGCAACCTGAAAACGCACAACCTGAAGCAAACATAACATGAGATATGACTGTATTGGACAAAATTCACATGGAGTCTGTTTCATCTAGTTCAGCATCCTATTCTCACAGTGACCAACCAGAAGCCCATGGGCAGCCCACAAGCAAGACCTTTGTGATTCCAAGCAACTGGTCTCCATAAGGATACTGCCTCTGACAGGGGAGGAAGAAAACAACCATCTAGCCACTGATTACCTTATCATCCATTCATTTCTCAGCAACACATTGGAGCAACCCCAAAAAGTCAATCAGTACTTCTCTGCCCCCAACAGTCACTTTTTTAAAAAAAATAATAACAAGTATTTAAGATATAATGAAAGAGTGGGATAAATGTAAGGAAGGAAATGTGTTTGGTGTACCTCATTTTGAGTACTGTAATTTAATAAGGAAATTAAACCATGGCTCTTCTTGGAATAAAAATGGCTTGACTAGGTTAAGGTGATTTTGTTTCATGAAATAACAATAAATTCTGGAGAACTACTCCGTGTTTCATAATAAGGTCCATGAATAACAGGTGCATTTCTTTGTAACAATACAGTGGTACCTCGGGTTACATACGCTTCAGGTTACATACGCTTCAGGTTACAGACTCCGCTAACCCAGAAATAGTAACTCAGGTTAAGAACTTTGCTTCAGGATGAGAAAAGAAATCATGCTCCGGCGGCACAGCAGCAGCAGGAGGCCCCATTAGCTAAAGTGGTACTTCAGGTTAAGAACAGTTTCAGGTTAAGAACAGACCTCCAGAATGAATTAAGTACTTAACCCGAGGTACCACTGTAATGAGATCAGAATTATAACATCCTTTGAACAAATTCCAAAGCGACCCACTAAGATTAAAGAGCTGGTTTAACAATCAATCCCCCTTCCAAGGGAGCTCTGGGAATTGTAGCTCTGTGAGGGGAAGAGGGACCTCCAAACAACTCTTAGCAACCTTATAACAAACCACAGCTCCCAGAAACTTGGAGAAGCCATTCTTATTTCATGTGGGATGGTAGCTCTTTAACATATGGTGTAATGCGGCCTCAGACAACATGGCATTTTCTGTACACACAAATGGGTGATGAATGCTGATGTGTGTTTTTCTCCTGATAAAGAGAAGGCTGCAGCTTGATGCCTGGGAAAAAAAATGCTTTCTATGGAAATAATCAGCTCTTACATTAAGTGTTCTTGGCACACAATAGCCCAAGAACTTGAATTAAGTGGTACATTGATTCCCTCACTCTCTCCTGAGGGTGACCGTGGTATTTTTCTTCTGCCTATCTGGCAAGCAGCAATACGCAGGTTTTTTTCCTTCTAATTATAAAACTGACAGTGTTATCTCAATAATTTCTGAAGACACCAACATAAAATCCTATTCCACTGCCCTCCAGATACTTTTATGCCTTTGCTGAAAATCCCAGCTGAAAACCAACAAATGGTTCTCAGGGATGTTTTGGCATTTCCACAGGGGGAAAAAAAATCTGACCCTAAATATACCAGCTTTCTTGGGTCTGTGTAGATATGATTTCTTCTGTTTAAAATGTATCATGAAGTATTATTCACTGAAATTTATCTATGCTGTAATAAAATCCTAACTGAGTAATTTCTATTGGGTTTTAATGTTAATTGTATGTTGAGTAGACCTAAAGGATTTACTATCTTCTCCACAGCTAAATAGATATCACTGGGCTCTGAAATACATTTCAGTGCAGCCATATTTTCAACTCATTGAGACTTTTGCCTTCTTCCGAAACCTTTACACTTCTATGCTTGTTTTGTTAAGCTGTTAAAAGAAAAACCTCCCCCCAAACTAGCGCCTCCGAGCCACTGTACAGAAATGTGCTGTTTAATGTTGCTACCGCTGTGCCAAAATGACTTACTCAGATAGGAAAATGTGTATCCGTGAATTTCACACAGCAAAAACAAAGCTGCAGTAGAAGTGCCTGCAGGCAAAATTGGCTAACTTTAGAATATAAAACTGTCACCCATTTCTCCAGCTTCTCGGAGTTACACTTTGGGATGTCTTGCTTTGTCAGAAAGCAGCAGAAACACTCACATCCAAAATTCCCCTGGAAAATAGATGTGTCCCTGAACATGATAGCACTTGGTACTCGAGAGGTGCTGCCATTTTTAAAGAGTAAATTCTAACTAGAGTAATGGAGAGGAGAGACTAGCAACCCCCTCAGCATCAGAAAGAAAACTGGGGGAAAGGGTGAAAGGCCAACTATTATCTTATAAGAGAAGGGAAAATAAAAATGGCTATATTTTGTTTTGGAAAGTTCTAGGTCTGTCTTGTTCTGAGCATGTCCAGAGTGCTTAAAAAAAAATCTCTAACACTAAACATTTGAAAAACATGACCACTTTGTGTAACGTTACTATGGGATATAGCTGTAAAGTTGTTGGGTGCAGTATGTATTTGAATATTAGTTGTTGGGAATCACAGGTGGGAGGAGTACTGTTGCGCTCAGACTAGTGCTTTTCTTCAGCCAGAGCACAGTTCTGGCACCTCTCAGGTGGACACAATTATGGGCTGGCAACTGTCAGGCTTCAGGAAATCGGCTTCCTCCTCCGTGGCAGTAGATAAGCAGAACAACGGAAAAGGAGTCTTCTTACCAGTTAGAAACTTCAATACAGTGATACCTTGGGTTAAGTACTTAATTCGTTCGGGAGGTCCGTTCTTGACCTGAAACTGTTTTTAACCTGAAGGACCACTTTAGCTAATGCAGCCTCCTGCTGCTGCCGCGCTGCTGGAGCACGATTTCTGTTCTCATCCTGAAGCAAAGTTCTTAACCTGAGGTACTATTTCACCCCCCCTCCAAAGTCATGGAGAGCTCAGAAAGTGGCAGAACAGAAAGTAGAGAGCTCAGATTACAAAACGTAGAAGTGGCATAGATTAATAGGGACAGAAGGGGGTGGGAGCCTTAATTGGGAGTACCACCATTATAGGAGATGTGTTCTTTGTTCTCTCTCTTTTTAATTTTTTTTTTAAATTAAGTTTCCATTTACCAAATTAAACATATCAAACCAATTAATCCAAATTATAACAATACACATCATATAATCCAATTATTTCCCAATTGTAAATTTTTTGTGGGGGGGTACCCATGCTTCTTGATCGGCAGGAGTCCAATCCTCGAATATTTCTGCTGCTTTCATATTTACAATGATATTTTTAGTCCCTCTTCTCAGTCCTTGTCATTACTCATTTTCCTTTTCATTCACCTCTGAGTTATCTCCGCAAGTGGGTTTAAAAAACAGTTATTTATTTTCCTGTGTGGATTCTGTATTGCTCTCTCGTGAATCACTCTCATCCAATAGTCCAGGTGTTTCCACTTGAGCGGGCAATCGCCATCTTGCCGTTCCAGTGAAATACAGTCTAAAAGTCCGTTCGTTAACTTTCCAGACCTGTCGCATCGTAAATTAGTCTTTTCCAGGAGGGCTGCCCCTTCTAGTTCACATTTCCATCCAAATAACAAATCTTCGGCTCGCCCTCCCTAAGACCAAACTCCCTACAACAGATGTCTGTCCTTCTGTATCAAATCTCAATTCTTGCTGCGTCACAAAGGGAGCCTTTGTTTTTCCAAGTCCTTCACAGAATAAAACCTTTAAATTCATATTACTTATCCCCACACAGCTCATTTTTAACCCCATTTGCCAATTAGTTATTGTGACGGATCTTCTGAGGGGGAGGGTTATTAGGTAATCACATGAAACAAGAAATAAAAAGTCATCCCCCCCTTTCCGTTCCGTTTCCTTACACATACCAGCATGTCTGTAGTACTTTGATGTAATCTTCCGTCTCAATCTTCTTCCTTTCAGTGGCCAAATTATTAGCAGATAAAACCTCCTGCCTCTCTCGAAGCATGTGCGTTAGCTTTCTCCAAATTTTTCCTTTTAAGAAACGCAACTAGTTTCGCTCCTGGAAGCAGCTTCGGAGGAGTGCCGAGACCCGCCGAGGGTTGTGCACCCAGTGCCTTGCACTCCCTCCTTCTTCCGAACTCAGGGGTGATTTATGGCATCCGCGGGTGAAAACTGCGTCTTTCCATTCCCTGGAGAGACGAGGGAGACTAATTTACTCCCCATAATCAGCCTCAAATTACCTCTTGCTCTGTGTTCTTTGTTCTCTCTCTGTGATTACAGTGGTACCTCGGGTTACATACGCTTCAGCTTACCTACCCTTCAGGTTACAGACACTTCAGGTTACAGAGTTCAAAGGCTTACTGAAACAAGACAGGTTTCTTATCTGAAGAATAATTGTGATATGAACACAACGTTAGTGGGTTTTCAAGAGGCACTGTAAAAAGCCAAACAAGTATTGTTTATGGAAAATAAGGGGACTAAGGAGTAACAATGACAATATAAAAAAAGGGAATGCGTAATAAAGATAGAAAAATGGATGACTTGCAAAGACGCTGAAGGAAGTCCAAAACAGACATAATTTGTTGTATTCGGGTTCAAATGTATAACTGCTGGAAAATTAATAAAAAATTATTAAAAAAGAAAAGAAACAAGGCAGGTTTCTATGGTACACCTAGGCTTCATCTCCAGAACATTAATGAAAATTGGTATGTATTAATATTAATGGTTTGATTAAAAATATTACAGTATATCAATATTATGTTGATGCTGATATTAACGAGCGCACTGGTTTAGAGTGTTGGACTCAAAACTGGGAGAACAGAGTTCAAATCCATGAAGCTCATTGGGTGGCCTTGGGCCAGTCATGGTTTTTTGGACTGACGTACCTCACAGCGTTGTTGTGATGGTAAAATAAGGAGGGGAGGAACCATGTCTGTCACCTTGAGCTCCTTTGGGGCAAGCTGGGATATAATTCAAGGAAATAAATACATAAATAATGGGCATGTACTTGGTGTGCCCAAAGAGAATGGCAGGAAGAGGTGACTGGAAAGGGACTGAGGCCAGGGTGGGAGAGCTGTATAGGCTGGAAAGCTTGCTAGTACAGTCCTGTTTTGTGATATATTTCAAATAATACTTATCATCAAATGTCAACGAAGTATAGGACTGAGTAATATGGGGGGGGGGGATGAATATTATTTGCTTGGAAAAACATGAGGCTACCTTCCACACAGAAGAGTGTGTGAACAGTAGAATGGAGATAATAATAATACACAATGTAACACTTTGAAATCCACACTTCTGTGAACCTTGCAATGCAGTTCTCCTGCCAAGTAATGTGTACAAACATGCATGCGCTAAGATAAAGTAAGCATAAAATTGCATATATTTGCAAATATACAAAAAACACACCACATTAGGGAAAACAGAGCATCACATACAGCAATGTGTATATTAGGAGAAATTCGCACTAACACCCTGATGAGGACTGCTATTGTTTTTAAACCACAAACAGTTGTGGAAATGGGGAGAAATGAACCTAAAACTGGACAAATGAAAAACAGAGAGAAACCTAAATGGACAGATTCACCCATCCCTGCATGACAAACATAAAATGAACAGCTGAGGAGGCTCATTTACTCTGTGCTTTCATCAGCATAGCCATTAAGAAGCTATTGAAGATGGGTTCTGTTATCACTGCCTAACATCCAGTGCAGTAGAGAGTTGGACAACAATGATGGGAAACCAGGGTTCATAATCCACCACCTGGCCATGAAGCTCACTGGGTGACCTTGGGCCAGACACTGCATCTCAGCTTAACCCACCTCACAGGGTTGTTGTGAGGATTAAATGAGGACATGGAGAACCATATATGCCACCTTGAGCTCCTTGGAGAAATGAATGGGATATAAATGCAATAAATAGCCTAATGAACACATACCAGTGTTACATTGCTTATTATTATTATTAATCAGCTTTTCAGCATATCGTCTGGGCTGATTTGTGGCTCTTTTGTAAACAGGTAAACAGTTTAGTTCAATAAATGAGACATTGTTTTCCTCTAAAGTGTGTACCTGAGAAACACAGCGCACCTGACATTTCCAGATGAATATAGGATATGAGTAAATTAAATATCCCATTTGCTTCTCATAGTGTATTCATACTAGGCAAACAATGAACGTTTCCAGGGAGCTAATGTGAAAGGGCCCCAAATGCAAACTATCACACCTTGGCTTTCAGATTTAAGCAATTGTTTTCCCACATCCTTTTCCCTACATATCCAGCATTCCTATGAGAGCAATATGCTGAAATCCTCGAGGCTCCTTCAAATACCACCACATTCCATCTGCAGAAGGAATATAGCAATTTGTCTCACACAATTTAGATTCACTTTACCCAAGAGCTCCTTAACTGATGGATTACTTTATTCAATGACATTTTACAAACCGTTTTTTTTTGGGGGGGGGCAGATTCTTAGACACACACAAAAAAAAATCAGAGTACAGTGGTACCTCAGGTTAAGTACTTAATTCCTCCCGGAGGTCCGTTCTTAACCTGAAACTGTTCTTAACCTGAAGCACCACTTTAGCTAATGGGGCCTCCTGCTGCTGCTGCGCCACCAGGGCACAATTTCTGTTCTCATCCTGGAGCAAAGTTCTTAACCCGAGGTACTATTTCTGGGTTAGCAGAGTCTGTAACCTGAAGCGTATGTAACCTGAAGAGTATGTAACCCTAGGTACCACTGTATATTTGTTTTAAGAGGCTGCAATCTTGTGCATGCTTAAATGGAAGCTTGTTCCTTTGAATGAAGTGGGACTTGCTTCTGTGTAAACATTTATTCATTTATTTCAGAATGAATAAACTATTCTATATTTTGGAGAATACCTGAGCAGTGTTGCAGCAATAGAGTAGAGAACAGAATACGGATCATAAAAACACTTTATAGCAAGTTTTTCTTACTTCTGCTTCCAGTTCCTGGGGTGTGTGTGTGGTGGTTTCCCATCTTTGATGTGCATGGTTAGGAATGGAGCCTATTTCCTTTATTTTCCTTTATTTCATTTAACAAAATCTACATACTGCTTCACTGTGAGAAAATCTCTAAGCAGTTTACAAAAATACAACGTGAAACATTGCAATTCTCAATTAAAAACAGTTAAAATGAATGTTTAAAAGCATAAGAACTGGCTCGTTTTGGAATAAATCATTATCTAGACCCATAAAAATATTATTCAAAGTTTACTTGCAGAAATTTCTTCAACAACATAACAAAACACATTGATACATCCCAAACATCCATACAATGTCTTGTGCTGTCCCACACAGGCTCAGCATCTTAGAAATATATGATACCTCCAAAAATCAAAACAGTGACTCTCTTCCTCCATCCCATTCTGCCTTAGCCTGCCTAAGGCTATGCAGCTTCTTGGAGTGAAAGAGCCATTGTCACCTCCTTCTGTTCTCTGTGGTGCTCAGATAAAGACTAAACAGGCAACTCCCTTCAAAATGGTGATTCAATACCTTTGTCAAGTGTTAGATGCTAGAGAACAACAATCAGTTAATTATCAACCTGTAAAAGAAATTCAGAGAGAGCTCTTCTTGCTTTAATATAGCCCCATGGAAAATCCCCATGTTAAACCTTTTCACCAAAACACAGACAATTCCCATTTCAGTGTGAATTAAATCAACAATACTTAACACCCCCAAGGATTTGTGCCCAGTGCAACTGAACTGGTTGTGCGCCCCTAAATCTGTTTCTGCCTGGATTCACATCCAAAGAGAGATGGCATATACCAGGGGTCAGCAAAATGTTTCAGCAGGGGGCTGGTTCCACTGTCCCTCAGACCTTGTGGGCGGGGAGCAGATGGCAGTGGTGGGAGCAGAGGGCTCCGGAGAGGGGCTGCTTTAAATGGTGGCCGCTTGAGCGACCACACTGCTGCTGCTGGCAGGGAGAAGCCTGGAGGAGGGAAGAAGAAGAGGAAGAGGAAGAGGAAGAGGAAGAGGAAGAGGAAGAGGAAGAAGAAGAAGAAGAAGAAGAAGAAGAAGAAGAAGAGGGAGGAGGAGGAGTTTGGATTTGATATCCCGCTTTATCACTACCCGAAGGAGTCTTAAAGCGGCTAACATTCCCCTTTCCCTTCCTCCTCCACAACAAACACTCTGGGAGGTGAGTGAGGCTGAGAGACTTCAGAGAAGTGTGACTAGCCCAAGGTCACCCAGCAGCTGCATGTGGAGGAGCGGAGACGCGAACTCAGTTCCCCAGATTACGAGTCCACTGCTCTTAACCACTACACCACACGGCCAGGGAGGAGGCACCACCGCGGTGTGTGTGTGTGTGGGGGAATGGCGTAGCCCAAACGATCAGAATCAGATCCATGCCAATCCACATGGCGATTCTCGGACCGTTGGCGGGCTGGATCCAGAAGACAATTGGGCTGTATCTGGCCCCCGGGCCTTAGTTTGCTCACCGATGGCATATACCATCACATTATTACTTATAGTGGGATGCATATTGAAAACACAGCACAACTTACATATCAACTTCTGAGTTCCTTGCATCAGTGTGTACAGAACTGAAGCCTAAAATATGAATTCGTCTCCATATTTGGCCCCAGCCAGTGAACTAGTATGACTAGGATGTTTTGATCCGGCTACATTGCAATGGGAGAATGTTCCCTCTTCCCCTTGAAAACCAGCAGAAAAGCGGGACACATTTTTGCAGAGGGTGAAGCTGTGGGTGAAATTCGCCCTCCTTGCCTTTCAGAATGAGCTTTGGGTTTCTCTTATTTGTTTTACAGGCAATCTCACATACTCCTCAATTGTTCTTCTTTGTCCAAACTCTTGCCATTTTCATCTCTGTGTCATGCAAATAATGTTATTCTGGGTTAAATTTCATTCAATAAATTGGACATATTGTCCGCCTTATCCCAAGCGGATCCTTTCTCAGTCAGGCAGCCCTATCCTATGGATGTTGACTCAGAAGGTTTGCCGCTCTACTTCTAGAAGGCTCAACTGATATCCTGCTACCAGCTTGTAATTTTCCTAATAAGTATCATTACTGTTGATTTGGGGGAGAAATGCAGCAAAATTGTGCAATTTGCACTTTGCTCCTGGAGGCTGATAGTAGAATTAAAGCTGAGGTCTCCTTTCAGCCAGACAAAAGAGAAATTATTGCTGGGATGGCTTCTGAATTAGATCTTATATAATGGTGGCTTTGCTACCCATCAAGTTACTCAGTTAAAGAGCAGCATGAATATGCTGAATGGTCTTTAACCAACCGCATTGACTTTGTGATTATATCATTTCCTTTGGGTCATCACCATTTGTGTGTTCATAAATATATTTAGATTCAGGTAGGTAGCCATGTTTGTCTGACACAATCAAAATAATAATAATAATAAAATTGTCCAGTAGCACCTTAGAGACCAACTAAGTTTATTCTGGGCATAAGCTTCCATGTGCATGCACACTTCTTCAGATACACTGAAACAGAAGTCACCCGACCCTTATATATAGTTATATATATTTGTTAAACATTTGGAGGCGGGGAGCTGCTACATAGAGGTAAGCCATGGAGTGTATTATGGAGTGACAAATGTATTAAAAATAGTAGAAAAGAAAATTATTGGGCTGAGCAGAAAACTCTTACGATACTCTGCTCAAAGGTAACACATTCAAAGCATCTGAAAAAATACTTTAAAATAGTCACTCCCCACCCTGAACTTTCATGTCATTTCAGTGGTGTTTGACTGGTGCCTTTTTGTTCACACCTTTGCTGTTTCTCATGCAATTGACCTCCTTCCTTATCCTTATTCGTTTCTCCCCTCTTCATGTCCTCTCCTTTCAAGAGCTGAGCATTTCCCTGGTTGTCTTGGTCTTATTTCTCAGGAAGTGGGGTGGTGGCGGACAATGGTGCATTTTTTAAAAC
The DNA here is from genome assembly GCF_964234715.1 of Podarcis melisellensis. NCBI lineage: Eukaryota > Metazoa > Chordata > Lepidosauria > Squamata > Lacertidae > Podarcis > Podarcis melisellensis. Next base: position 51,139,201 of record NC_138541.1, read on the forward strand.
CCAAAGATACAGAAAGCCTCAGAAGGAGGGGTCGACAACCTAAGGCCCATGAACCACAAGCGACCCATGGGGGTCATTTAACCAGCCCATGAGCCACCCCTGAACCGAGCCGCCCACTCGGCAAGTCCCTGCGCACTGCGCTAAACCAGCACAGCGTGGTGCGGGAACTCACTTCCGCAGCACCAGAAATCGCAATCCAACCCACGGAGGGATCTCTGCTGCAGTGAACCGACCCAGGCGAAGTCGACCCTTCCTGACCCCTGCTCAGGAGCTTAGAGAGGTCCCGATACGCCTCAAGAAACTTTGTTAACAGCATGCTGTGACTAGGAAATATTACAAACATCTCCAAATCAACCTGACTCCCTTCATAATTCAGAGCCCTGGTAGATATGCATTACCATGATAACCTCACAAGAGTTTGGTTAAAGAAGTCAGAATTGTGGGTAAAGGTTCTGCTTTCCCATTTCATTTTTTTTTTAAGTGCCAGATTCCCATTGCTTGAGGCCTAGTTTCTTGATCTTAAAATGTGCTTCTGTCTTTGCAATGGTGTTATTTTCTATACTGCTACATAGGCTTTGTGCATTGTTCCGCTGCCACTCTTACAACTTCAACAGAACCACTAGCAAAACAGTCAAAGGATCACAATTATTAGTAACATAACTGCAGATAGCTTTTCATTTTGGGGGTTTTGTTTCCATCACATCTCAAATACTTTGGAAAGTGTTATTTCAGGACACATTTCTCTCAGAGACAGATGTGACAGAACAGTGACAGCCATCTGGGTGATGACTTTGGGATTATCTTTTTTGCGATATGGTTTTAAATATAGATGATAATCGATGTCATAGACCTTAGGTTGGTGTATAGCAAAAGACAACAGATAATATTAAGTCAAGGGAAACTAGAAGTCTTCATTATCCATGCTGTTTTATATACTGTGTTTCCTTTCGAGGAAACTCCCCCAACTCCCGTGATTGTGAACTGTAAAACAGATGGACAGAGGAACAGAAACATTATGATATGAAGTTGCTTCCTCCAGCCCCGTTTATCTACATATATGGCGCAGATTGATAGCAGAAGGAAGAAGCTGCTAGAAATTGGTCTATTTTCATCTCTAGAACTACAGTTTAACCATATCCACAAATGAAACAGTCATATCTCTCTGTGTTGTTCTGAGACAAACCTGGAGTCACAACCAGAATCTACGTGGCTGGACTTTAATCTGACTTAGGAACTTTATGACTAACTAGGATGCCAGGATGTTTTATATCCTTTCATAGTAATATGATGCTGATTTGAAATGTTGGGTAGTTTTAATCGGAACCACCCTCTGCTACCAGCGAGTACCTGCTGAGCAGAGCAGCGCAGCGGAAGCTCCAGCAGGTACTCGCTGGTAGCAGAGGATGTTACTGCCCGGAGCAGTGATAAGCAGTGTCCAGTGCACAGCGGAATGATGAGAAGTATGAGCCAACATGCTCTATACTACTTTATTTACAGTTCAAAGCTGGTAAGTTACAGAAAAACATTTTCCCTCTGCCGGAGCAGAGAAAGCGTCATCTCTCCTCTAAAGCACGGAGAGAATCACAAACTGAAACTGCAAAGAACAGTGAAAAACAGGAAACCAGTGTACGTCACATCCAGTCTCCCATTCCCGTGGGAACCCAACAGTACAGACTCTGTGGAATGTAAACAACCTGTCTCGTGACAAGCACTTCTGCTGCTCAGTGAGGGAAGCAGAAACCAACATCCTCCCCCTTTCTGTGAACATCACTGGGCAGCGTGTTCGTACAATATCAGTACAAACCCAACTTCTGCACATAGGTACAGTGTTGATCCCTTGATACAATCTTGGACAATACATCAGCAGGAATTTCATTACCTGGCATATAGGACACCGTTACGAGTCCCTTCTGAATACGTTCCCTAGCATGTTGCACCTTCAATTGCAAGTGCTTCGTGCTTTGCTTACAACCTTCAGAATTCATCAAAGCCAAACATGCTTTGTTGTCCTGGTAAACCTGGATTGGACATTTGACAGGAATTTTCATGTCTTTGCACAATTGTAACAACCATTCACAATCTTTAAGTGAATAAGACAGTGCATTCAGTTCAGCTTCACAAGTACTTAAGCTAACTGTTGTTTGCTTCTTGCATGACCAATCAAATAGACCCTGATTGTACTTATAGCAAACTCCAGACGTACTTTTCCTGTCTGTAGTGTCACTTCCAAAACTTGCATCTGCAAATATCTCAAGACCACCAGACTTCTGATTGTTAAATCTCAGTCTGTAATGCATAGTGCCTTTCAAATACCGCGCTATACGTTTCAGAGCTTTCCAATCCTTAACAGTAGGATTGTTGACTTGTCTGCTTAGCAAATTACAGCTAACAGCAATGTCTGGTCTTGAACATCTGGCAATGAAGTTTAGCTTGCCTAGCACACTTCTGTACAGTGTAGTGTCAGAAAATGCTTCTTCAGTGTCATCTACCTGATAACCTGTTATCATCGGTGTGTCTACAGGGTTAGCATCCATCAGGTTTAGTTTGCTTAACACATCAGCAATTTTCCGTGACTGGTGTACTAGAATGTTACCATCTTGATCTCTCTCTATTTCCAGAGATAGGTAGTTGTTTACCTCACCAAGATCTTTCATGTCAAAGTGCTCTTTCAGTTGAGCTAGGGTGTTATTGTACATTGTGACATCTTTCCAAAAGAATAAAAGATCATCAACATAAAACAAACAATACAGTTTCTTTTGCCCCTCCTCTTTGACAAATACACATGGATCAGCTTTCCCTTGCTTAAAACCTAGAGAAAACAATACTTCAGTGAGTTTTGTGTGCCAACACCGTGCACTTTGTTTGAGACCATAAAGGGACTTTTTCAGAGCACAAACATATCCCTGTTTTACCTGTATGCCATCAGGTGGAAGCATATAAAGTGATTCATTTAGAGATCCGTACAGAAAAGCTGTATTCACATCATGGTGACTAATGTGTAGATTTTCCTCTGCAGCTAGCTTGAGCATAAGCCTAATGCTCTCATACCTCACTGTGGGTGAGTAGGTCTCGTGATAGTCTTCACCTGGTACCTGTGCAAATCCTCTGGCTACCAATCTGGCTTTGTGTCTGACTATCTTGCCATTTTGATCAGTCTTCGCTTTGAAGACCCATTTGCTTCCAAGCAATTTCATTCCTGGAACTACTGGAACTAGCTCCCATGTTTTGTTCCTTTCCAAGGAATCAAGCTCAGCCTTCATGGCATTTAACCATGGCTCAGCTTCCTTTGAATCCAAATCCTGGATTTCTTGGAAACTTGAAGGTTCAAATACCTTCTTGGAGCTTTTAACAGCTGTTACTGCTATCTTAGCAAACTCATCAGCAAATCTCTTTGGAGGTCTGCCTTTTGTGGCTCTCTGTGACCTACGAATTAGCCTTAAGTCTTCAACACTCTCCTCTTCCTTCTTAGGAGAAAAACGACCTATTGTGAACAATGGTTCCTCCAATTCTTGATCAGAGCTTTCAGAGGGTCGCATAGAGGCTTTCGCACTCTTGAAATCCTCTGAATCATCCGATTCAGTTTCAGACTCAGAATCAGAACCTTCATCAGTGGGTGTGGGTTGTTGTGGTTGCTTTTGACTATCCTCAGTCTCATCACTGTCATCAGGATAACATTGGAAAATTCCCACATTCTCCCCCCACTTGGCATTGTACTCAACACTTCTTGTGAGCTTAATTTCCTTAGAGTCAGTCATCATTATTCTGTAAGACCCTTTCTGATAACCTAGAAAGATACCATGCAATCCACGCTTGTCTAACTTGGAGTTTTGTGGTGAGTGAACCCACATGTCAGAACCAAAAATTTTCATGTGTTTGATGTATGGCTTCTTGCCAAACATCTTCTCATAGGGGGTACAACCAATCGCTGAAGATAACCTGCGATTATAACTGTAAGTGAAACATGAGAGAGCTTCGGCCCAATAACTCTCTGGAAGATTTGCATCATGCAGCAAGGTTTTTAACCCTTGAAGCAAAGTCTGATTTGCCCGTTCCGCAAGTCCATTCTGCCATGGCGAGCAAGGACTAGACAAATCGTGTTGAATTCCTTTCTCAGCCAGAAAAGCTTCAAACTGCTGAGAAGTGAATTCTCCCCCCCGGTCAGTGAAAAGAGTCATTATCTTCTTACCATGCACATTTTCCAACCAAGCACAGAATTCCTTGAACCTAGGAAAAGCCTCTGATTTCTGCTTGAGATTGTACACAAAAATATATCTGGAAAATGCATCAATAAGAACCATGAAGTACCTATTCCCACCCAAAGAGGGCGCTAGTGGTCCAACCAAATCAGCATGAACAACCTGGTATGGTTCTGTAGCTTGCCTACTAGACACCTTACCTTTCACAGCCATTTTCACCTTGTTTGCTGCGCATGCCTTGCACTTCATGTGGTACCTGCAGGGTTTAATAGTCATACCTTCAACCAAGGCAGGCATTTTAGATACTGCCTCAAAATGCAAATGTCCAAATTTCCTGTGAAAATCGTGAATACATTCTGCATGCAAACTTTTGTTAGAACCTGCAATGCAACAAGTGTCATCCTGCACAACATCATCATAATACAAAAGAAACAAACGATCAACAAATTCAGCATACAATTGATAATCATTTTTCTTTGTGATGATGCATCTATTGTTTTTAAAGGAAACGTCAATTTTCTTCTCAATCAGCTGTCCAACGCTGAGCAGATTATGTTTCGCGTCCGGCACATAAAGCACGTCCTGTATCGATAAGTCCAAACTGTGAAGAACAACAGTTCCGTAGCCTTTACTGGGGATTGTGTGGTCATCCGCCTGGTGAATTGCACCTTCCTGCGGTGTAAAAGACACGAACAGTCGCTTATCGTTGCACATGTGATGCGTTGCAGCTGAATCAACAACGAAGAAAGATCTAGACGTCTTCTGGACCTCTGCAACCTCTGTAACCTTTGGAGCGTAGCGTGAGACCATTGCCTTGTGCTGCGTTGTCCTGGACACCGGACCTTTGCCTTTGCTCTGACCTTTTCCACGCGATGAGCTTTCGCTGCGCTGCTCTGTCTTGGCCCTGGGATATTTGCATTCCCTCTTCATATGGCCTAGACGTCCACACGAGTAGCATTTCACTGCCTTCAAAGCTTTGGCGCCATCTGGTGGTTCCACTGCACTACGGGATGACGTCTGTGAAGACTCCCCCTTTCCCATGCAGCCAGCACCTCGGCGATCTGCTTCATTCTGAAGCATGGCAGTATCACAAGCTACTGTGAGTTGAGCATTTGGCTGATCAGTGGTATCAAATTCCCCACTTGCTACATCCAGCCTTCTGCAGCTAGCCATCATTACTGTGGCAATTGCCTCCTGCATCATCACTGCTGCTTTAAATCAAGCTGCTGTATACATGCTGCTTCTGTGTACAGCTGCTTCAATCCAAAAGCAATTTCAAAACAGCCTCTGCCTTTGAGCCTGCGCCTTTCTGTATGCTGCGTTGCTTATCTGCAGCTGTTTCAAACTACATTCTACAAGCAAGCTCAAAAGTGAAAGTCCCCAAGTGCTTTCTCTACTGCCCTTTAATTCTTGCTGCGTCACATCTGCAGCTGCTGTACTTCAACAGCATTTGTAAAAGTTACTTTCACTTTCCCAGCCATCCAAGCCACTACGCTTGTGCCGTGGAAAACGGCTTTAAAAGTTCAAAGTCCAGCCATAAAGCCATTAATTAGAAGCTGGCAGGCTGCCCGGAGCAGTAGCACATACCTTCATCAATCATTTTGACGCGCAGAGCAGATACCTTGCGATCCGTGCCTCTGCCGCTGTTCCGATCCTCTTTGCCGGCACTTCGTCTCTAGCTCCTCTATTCCTTTGCCAGGAGCACGACTTCTGAAGACCAATCTCAAAACACTGCATTTTTCTGGGCCCATAACCAAATGTTGTTGATAAGCAGTGTCCAGTGCACAGCGGAATGATGAGAAGTATGAGCCAACATGCTCTATACTACTTTATTTACAGTTCAAAGCTGGTAAGTTACAGAAAAACATTTTCCCTCTGCCGGAGCAGAGAAAGCGTCATCTCTCCTCTAAAGCACGGAGAGAATCACAAACTGAAACTGCAAAGAACAGTGAAAAACAGGAAACCAGTGTACGTCACATCCAGTCTCCCATTCCCGTGGGAACCCAACAGTACAGACTCTGTGGAATGTAAACAACCTGTCTCGTGACAAGCACTTCTGCTGCTCAGTGAGGGAAGCAGAAACCAACAGTTTTATGGGATTCTGGAATTCTTTGGTTGTCAACATTTGCCTGAAGAATCTGGAGTTTGCTCCAATACATGTTAGCATCAACACATCAGTATTAGAGCCTTTCCACACCTTCCATTTATACTTGTTGTTTGATACAATTTGTAGCTGATTGTCTCCACTTTCAGTCACATGTCATTGTCATTAGAGGATGAGTGTGTGGCTGTAGTCACACTCCTTACGTACCCTCACATTCCTCCAGCCAGTAAGTTTTGGAGTTATAAGACTTTTTGTGGCTCTTAATGCCTAGTATTACAAAATTCTAATTTTGTGGGAGTATGAGAGTTTAGAAGAGAAACTATATGTCTGACTGAGAAATGGCAAACTTGGTTATTATGATGAGAGTTTGTCTGCAGATAGAGACTGGGCAGTAATTTAACCCAATACCATCATCCCTTAATGGCACATCTCTCCTCTGAACTATGCTCTCAGACTGACAGCTCGCACCAGTCAGATGCAAGTGGCCCGAAACAGACCATCTCCCAAACCATGCCCACTAACACCAAGCCCCTCCACACAGCAACCAAGACAATGCTTGTACACATGCCACACAAATGAAAATATCAAGAATCCCTTCTGGATCTTTCATAAAAGTCAGCTTTTTTGAGGTAGGGGAAAAAAGTTTTTTGAGTACATTATTCTGAAATACAAGCTGAATACAGTGGTACCTAGGGTTACAGACGCTTCAGGTTACAGACTCCGCTAACCCAGAAATAGTACCTCGGGTTAACAACTTTGCTTCAGGGTGAGAACAGAAATCGTGCTCCGGCGTTGTGGCAGCAGTGGGAGGCCCCATTAGCTAAAGTGGTACCTCAGGTTAAGAACAATTTCAGGTTAAGAACGTATCTCCAGAACAAATTAAGTACTTAACCTGAGGTACCACTGTAATGATGCCACATGGCAGAATACCTCCCCAACCCCCAGCAATTGCACCACTATAAATGATAAGTGCAGAAAGGCCCCCCAAATATCAATAACAATTATTTGCACTTCAATTAATGCTTCATGGCTGATTACTGCTAGGAAGTGTAATTTTGGGTATGGCTGAAAGATATTTTGTGGAGGCCGCAAAATATATTTTTTGAAGTCCCCTTGAATTATTACGAGAAATTTCAACTTTAGTCAAGAACTTCATTGCCTCCTGCTCTGCCTGTCTCCCATAATGCTGAAGTAACGAGGGAATTAGAAATGCAGTGAATTACTTGCATTCATAAGGAACTAATTCAGTACTGCAGATTTGAGAATTCAGAATAGTGACACTTCTTACAATAACTGCTCTTGCATTCTGACTTTACTTCTATGAAGCCAGAATATTAATTCTTAATTGTCAAGTTCACAGACAAGTTCTCTGCGTCAAACAATTCCAGTACCACTCCATCTGATTCAACAGGAAATAATGAACACTTTCTGTCTCTAATACCAAACACAGCCTGGTGAGTGACAAGCCAGTGCTAAAGTAATGTACCCCCCCCCCAAAGAGAAACCAGTGTGGGGCTGCATTGCAAATCTCATGCTCTTGTTACACTTCAGCCAATGGCTGATCTGAAGATGAGACAGCAGAAGTGCTAATATGGACATAGCATAACTTGAGTTCAAGAACTTTGACTCTACTATTCCTACTTCTGGTTTCTGTCCCTTTGCTCTACTGTTCTGTCGGTGTTGTGAGTTGCTGTTTCCCAGCTGCCATAACCTTGGGCATTTCAGATAGAAACAATATGGGCTTCATATACTGGCATTTAGGGTGAAGTTACATGGTAATGCTTCATAGAGAAATATTAAGAATCTTCTCCATCATTTACTCATGAGGATTTTTATTTTTTAAAAAAGAAATATGTACCCACTGCATGACATCAATATCTGACTGTTCCATGGAAAAATGAAACATATTCTAGGATGTGATTAAAAATCTATTTCATCACCTGGAGATGGAATTCAGGGGATATCTTCACCACTAGAGAATCCACCAAAAAGCTGTCTTGTGGAAATACTTCCCCTTCCAAAGTGATATTGTATTTTTCTTAGTCTAAACACACCACACACACACACAAACACACACTCCTGCAGCAGGCCAATGGCCCATCTAGGCCAGCATCACAGTGGCCAATCAGATGCCAGTTGGGCAGGCTAACAGCAGGATCTAACTGCAACAGTGTAGACTTTTCTTATTTTGCATTACAAAGAACATCCATCCTTGGGGGTTACACAGATATGCAGTAGGCGTCCCTTAACCAGCTTAATGATGATTAGGTCAATGGAAGTAGTCACGTGTGCTGGACTAGTGCATTATCGACTGCAAATGTATTGACTTAAGTTCATTAACAAGTTAAACATTTAAATTAAAACAGAACATATTCCTCAGTAAGGCACAGGGGGGCAGTGTTTAATAAACTCAAACTTGACTGACTGTTCCCAATTGCGATGCTAGTTCTTGCGTTAAGAGAAAATCAGCAGCTGGCACAGAAGATCTATCAAAATGTGTCATTGCATATATCAGCTCGGTGGCATACGGAGTGAGTTAACAAGACAAAGGAAGGCTTAAAAGCTTGGTAGATTAACCCTGCGGAAATCCTTTCCTAGATACCTAACCCAGTGGATGATGCCATTGTAACAGCTTGTTGCATGCCACCCCAATCTCTAAGTGCTGTGAAGTTCCAGGCATTCCAGGCACTTTCCCTGGGTTCGTGTTTCCTTTTGAAAATGAGGCAAAGCAGAGACTGTGGTGTCTTTATGATACATGGTTTGCTTACACATATATACAACCTGAGCCTACAAGGGAGGGTAGGACCCCCTGGATGGTTAAGCCCAGTCAAATCTGACTGTGGGGTGCAGCACTCACCTCCACTTTCAGGCCAAGGGAGCCGGCGTCTGTATGCAGACAGCTTTCCAGGTCATGTGGCCAGCGGTGGAGCAAGTCGATCAGGCACCTAGGGCTGCACACGTGCCCTGCTCCCAGGGGCAGGGCCAGACACCCGCGGGGGAGGGGCAAACTGGAGCAGGATGCTCTGTGGGGCATCCAAGGAGTCTGCCTGTCTCCTCCCACTCAGCTGCCCTAAAGCTGAGGGGGAGGTGGTGGGCGAACCATTTGGGCAGCACAGAGCCTGCGTACGGAGCTGTAGGCACTCGTCTTCCAGGCAAAATGAAAGGTGCACCCACCAATCCTGATTCCTTCCTCTCCCCTTCCCGACCTCCTCCATTGTTTGCTCGCCTGCCTCCTTCCTGTCCTCTCCTCTGCCTGCCTGCCTCCTCCAGCCGGGAGCGCGGGGCAACAGCACACTGCCCGTGCATGGTCTGGCGGTGCGCCAAATGTCACCCCCTCAGGGATGACACCTGGGGCAGACCACCCCTACCGCACCCCCCTTCTGTCAACATTTCACTCCTCTGTTGCTGGATGTGTGAATGTTACATCACATGTCAGTGTTTACTTTCTAGGCTTGGAAAGTGTGAGAACAGAAGCCAGTCTTATCTTTTCCGCTGTACTGTACTTTTGTACTTTTCTTTCCCACTTTCTCTTGGAGGAGAAGTGAGAGGATGCCATGATTGCTTTGTCCTGCATATGTTGCTTAAGAAATACTTAGAATGCACACACTCATGCTCCACGATTGTTTCTGCTATACTCTGCTGATTGAGCGTGCACATGTCTTTTGATATGTGTCACTAGTGCGCACTGCGTTTCATCAGGAAGATGCCACTGCATGTGGTCAGCATGACTAAACCACTTCTGGTGCAACAGGACACAGCTGCATTCTTGGATTCAATCAGAAATCAAATATTGTGCTCTGCCTCTCTGGTCTTCCAGTCTGCAGCTTTACTTCTAGGTCACATTACTAACTTTCAACTATAAGATCTGGCTTTTGTCCTTCTCACTATCTGCGGGAGGGAGTTGAAGGAGGGGCCCCACCAGCCTCCCTCATTTGCTGTCTCACACAGAGCCACCTTTCCTTTCCTTATGTAATGATCCATTACCTTTCCTTTGTTTTCTATTAATGGCCCAGCACCATTCCTTTGTAACAACAACAACAACATCCTTCATCTGTATATCTTAGCATGGTTCACAGCTTGAAAATAAAACCACAAAATACATAATGAAAAAAGAACAAGAAAACAAAACAATAACTCCTCCTCTCACTCTCTCCCAAAAACACATTTAAAATGGCCCATCACCCAGGCAATTTACCTAAACACAGGAAGCTAGGCCTGGCTTACATTTTAACACTTGCTGGGTTCAGAGGTTAGAATGGGTCTGGCACCTACAAACTCATAACAAGCTTAAAATTGTGCCACTCTTTTTCATTATATGCTAAAAAAGGTAACTATATAATTAGTGATTCTCATCCATGCTCATATTCCTATTAATAGGCATGGAAAAGTACTTCTAATAAGAAGGGAATGTGACTGGTCTCAAGACTAAAGTGATGAAAGGATAAGAGCTACTCTCCAAATATATTATCAGCATTACACTTTTGAAATCAAATGTCAAGGCGGATTAAACCACTACAGAGGTAGACCGAATATTCTCTGCTTTCTATTTTCCAAGTGAAAATATCATTGTTTGAGCCAGGGTTTCTCAAACTTGGTTCTCCAACTGTTTTTTGGAATACATTTTCCATCATCCCTAAACACCGGTCCTGCTAGCTAGGGATGGTGGGAGTTGTAGTCCAACAACAGCTGGAGACCCAAGTTTGGGAAACTCTGGTCTAAGCTTATCCAGTGCCAACTCCCACCCACCCCTTATTTTGAAAACCCCAGCTTCAGAGGAGGAGAGTCTGTTGGACCAGGTTAGTGGCCCACCTAGCCTCAGCATCCTGTTCTCATTGTGGCCAACCAGATGCCTGTGAGAAGCTTGAAACACGTTATCATTAGAAAGCATTCCTGGCCCCCCTTCTCCTAGGACCTGGAGTGCATTGAGAGTAGTAGAACAGAAAGCTCAGAGATTTTAGGTCAGTTTGAATCACAACAAATTGCATGGTGTTTTGTATGGACAAAATTTTGAAAATAATGGATGGGGGGGGGGTGTTGTGTGCTTTCCTCCAGAATCAGGATTATAGACTTGCCATAAAAGAAAGGTTTGGTGAGAGGAACAGAAATGAAACCCTGTAAAGTTGACCTGAAAAGTGAAATAGCCCAGGTGGGGCTTGGTAGCTTGGGAAATAGGTATGTGATGCCTCAGTAGGCCTCAGGTGAGGGTCAGGTGCCTCGTAAAGCATATAACAGAAAGACCGTCCTGGCCTGCGTCCTGGCCAGGCAACTTAGTAAGAACCCTTCTTGTTATCTGCTTCTTGGCTGCCCACTTGACAGGCAGCTTGATAGATGTCACATCCATAGTATGCTTGAAATAAGGGCCGACTGTTTTCAGGTAGTGAAAAGAGAACATCTAACTGGGATAACAGCCTTGTGGTTAACTAGTTGTAACTTGGTTTCACATAGCACTGCCTAGCTTGAATGGTTAAGCCCAGTCAATGCCACAGAAATTGTTCCAGAATCTTGGGAACCACCTGATTTATTGTAACAATGAGCTGAACATCAAAAGGTTTTCAGAGTTCTTTAAGATTTACCGTATTTTTTGCTCTATAAGACTCACTTTTTTCCCTCCTAAAAAGTAAGGGGAAATGTGTGTGCGTCTTATGGAGCAAATGCAGGCTGCACAGCTATCCCAGAAGCCAGAACAGCAAAAGGGATTGCTGCTTCAAATCAAAATGTTTATTCGGCTTTACGCCCATCATGAAACACAACACAACAAAACAAATCAAATAAAACTGCGGACTCGTACAAACCACAAGTAGTATAACACAGTTCACAACTTACATGGACAGATATTAGCCATTCATAAGAAAAGTTTAAGATTACAATTAAAAATTTTAGGCACTACACTAAAATCAATATCTGATGTCATTATAGAAAATTCTTATAACTTCCACTGTGCAGCGATCCCTCTTGCTGTTCTGGCTTTTGAGATTCAGAATATTTTTTTTCTTGTTTTCCTCCTCCAAAAACTAGGTGCGTCTTGTGGTCTGGTGCATCTTATAGAGCGAAAAATACGGTAATTTCGTCGGCAGTTCATGCTTCCCTCCATCAATCATGCTGAAAAGGTGTCTAGACAGGTTATCAGCAACTACGAGGGTGTGCCAGGCACATGCTGTGCCTAACAATTGTGTCAAATTCATTACACGGAAGGAGCCAACATCTTGGTGGCGCTCAGCGGAACTCCTCAAGATTATTACGAGGACGAGCTTTTCTTCATGATCAAACGTGCAAAAGAACCCAATGCGTACCAACAGGACCTCATGCTACGGTGTCTCACTTTGTTCAGTCGCTTGCTCCTTAGCACTAGTTGCCTAACGCAAGCCATATTCACACAAAAGGCTCACACACTGAATCGATGTATGAGCCACGCCGCACCGATTGGCCCTGCCTCTGACGTCCCACATGCTGATCTGCTCTGCCCATTGATGTCCACATGTATAGGGTGAATATCTGCAGCAAGGAGGCCTTTGTGTGTTCAGCTGCATATGCAAAGTCATACATGTGATTTGGAACCTTTCTCTGACATATTTCTGCCTGGGCCTTAAGATATTCATCTGCCCAGTGGGTTAATATGGGTCACTACCAGGAAGACAGCCTTTTCAGTGGTGGTGCCCCATCTATGGAATGCCTTCTCCAGAGAGCCTCCTATGGCACCTGTCTTTTACTTGCCAGGTTAAAATCCTTCTGTTCCCTCAGGTATTTTGATTGTATCCTCCGCCCCATATTGAAAACCTCCCCATCTCTAAACTTACTTCTGGGTAGGCAAATACAGGATTTCAGTCTAAGTGTAACCATTTATAGAGGACTCTTGTTACCCTTGGGGGACGCGGGTGGCGCTGTGGGTAAAACCTCAGTGCATAGGGCTTGCCGATCGCATGGTCGGCTGTTCGAATCCCCGTGGCGGGGTGAGCTCCCGTCTTTCGGTCCCAGCTCCTGCCCACCTAGCAGTTCGAAAGCACCCTTAAGTGCAAGTAGATAAATAGGTACCGCTTTATAGCGGGAAGGTAAACAGCGTTTCCGTGTGCTGCGCTGGCTTTCCAGAGCAGCTTCGTCACGCTGGCCACGTGACCCGGAAGTGTCTCCGGACAGCACTGGCCCCCGGCCTCTTAAGTGAAATGGGCGCACAACCCTAGAGTCAGACACGACTGGCCCGTACAGGCAGGGGTACCTTTACCTTTTACTTGTTACCCTAAATCAAGAGTTAATGTGCTTCATTACTACTACACTGTAAGGTTATTTATTTGTTTAGCTAGTGTTGCACCTGTTTTCTACAATTTACATGCAGAGCAGATGGGACAGTAGAAATCTAAAAAATTCCTTCCATCCCTACTGGGATTAAAAAAAATACTTTTTGATAGATAAATGTTCGACTTACATACTTAGCAAAGATTTTAGTGAATTTCTCATTATTCCTTTGGCAAAAGGATAGTAATGATGCAGCGAAAGGTAATGGGTAGGTAGCAGCTGCAGGAACGTTGCAAGATACAAATAACTCTCTATGCATAAGCAATGCCATGGAGATGGAAATGAAGGGAGCAGGAGAAGCACACATTTCCGTTTTGTTCTCCAAAAGCAAAAAAGAAAAGAAAAAAATCAAGCTTAACACAAGATGTTCTTCTGCCTGAGGCTGAGCCACTGCCTCCTCCCTCCTGCTCCTTTTCCTTTCTTTGTCCTGCTGCAACAGCATAGGCATACTGAGTCTTTGTAGGCCTCATACCCAGCAATGGTTTGCTCTGATGAAGGAACATACAAAACATACGGTCCTTTGAGAGTAGGGCATTGTGGGCGAGGTTGCCCCCAAAGAGTGCTTGGTTTACTGCTGGTTTGCTACAGTGGTAAAAATAAATAAATGCTATTTAAACTTTAATAGCGGTAACATAAAGGTAAAGGTAAATGTAAAGGTAAAGGTAAAGGTAAATGTAAAGGTAAAGGTAAAGGGACCCCTGACAATTAAGTCCAGTCGTGAACGACTCTGGGGTTGTGGCACTCATCTCCCTTTACTGGCCGAGGGAGCCGGCATTTGTCCGCTTCCACAGACAGTTTTTCCAGGTCATGTGGCCAGCATGACTAAGCCGTTTCTGGCGAACCAGCAGCGCATGGAAACGCCGTTTACCTTCCCACCGGAGAGGTACCTATTTATCTACTTGCACTGTGTGCTTTCAAACTGCTAGGTTGGCTGGAGCTGGGACAGAACAACCCATCATGGGGATTCGAACTGCCGACCTTTCGATCAGCAAGCCCAAGTGCCACAGTGGTTTAACCCACAGTGCCACCGGCGTCCCATAGCAGTAACATACCTGAATGTAAAATGCAATGTTGTACTTCTGAAGTTAGCTTTTGAAATGGTTGCCATTTTTTGAGCTCCACTGCATCTTTTTCACTCTACACTCATGTGAGGAAAGCTTTTGTTAGATTTTAGGTCATGAAGCTTTCTAGAGCGGTTCCAGCATGTTTGAGCTGGAGCTGAAAAAGTGTGTGTGGGGGGGGAGAAAACCTTGGAGGCAAAAAGATCTGGCTGCTTCTGGTTAAGAGCTCTTGCACACATTTGCATCCCTCCAGGGACAAGGAGTTCCTCAATCTGAGCCAGAAAAATGTATTATTTAACAATCTATTTCTATCTTTGGGAATTTGTAGGACAGCCTGTTGTACTCCTTTCCCTTTGTTTACTATAGGGAATCTCAAATTCTTTAGTGTGGAGTTATGAATGTGTTAGTACTACAATGAAATGCACCTGTAATGTTATATATGCCTCTGCTGCCATACGTAGATTAATCATATACAGTGGTACAGTCATACCCTGGGTTATGAATGCTGTGGGTTGTGTGTTTTCGGGTTATAGACCGCTCCAAACCCAGAAGTACCGGAATGGGTTACTCCTGGGTTTCGGAGCTCCCGCATGTGCAGAAGTACAAAATGACATCATGCGCATGCGCAGAAGTGCCGAATTGCGTCACGTGCACGAACAGATGCGGCACTTCAGGCTGAGAATGCTGTGGGTTGTGAAAGTGCCTCCCACACAGATCACGTTCGCAACTGGAGGTATGACTGTACCTTGGTTCTCAAATGCCTTAGTTCTCAAACACCTTGGTTCTCAAACGCCAAAAACCCAGAAGTAAGTGTTCCAGTTTTCAAACATTTTTTGGAAGCCGGACATCTGATGCGGCTGTTGGCTATCGTTTCCAGGGCACCTGCACCAATCAGAAGCTGCACCTTGGTTTTCGAACATTTCGGAAGTCAAACGGACTTCAGGAACCAAGTCCTGAACCAAGGTACCACTGTATATGATTAAGCTACGTATGGCTATTTATTTTGCATTTTTTTGTTAATTTGTTTTTGTGACTGTGTGGAACCCATTTCAACTACTGATTGATTGATTTTGTGACTGCAGAAATAGATAAAAGCCCCCCATCCAAACAATGACTATCATCAGTGCAGATAAGAAAATAATAATACTGTCTTATTTTTTTATACTACATTGATTATTGCTTTCATTTTATGGATCAATGGTCTCGTTAGATAGTAGAATTCATGTTAAATTGCTGTTTTCGAGGTTGTTTTTAGAAGTCTGGAATGGATTAATCCATTTTGTATTATTTTCTATGTGAAAGTGTATCTTGGTTTTGGAACGCTTTGGTTCTGGAACGGATTAAGTTTGAGAACCAAGGTACCACTGTAACTGCACCATGATTGATCTGCTTTTTTTACTTAGTTGCAATAGATGAAAGTTCCCTTTTCCAAATCTTGGTTTGGACGTGTCATTTGGGGTCACACTTCACTTGTGCACATTTAGAACAGTGTGCATTGCCTTTACAGAAGAAAAAAGATTTAGTTCTTCTCTAGGAGGTGGTTGTATGGGGGGCTCGGTGAGTTGCGGATACACACAGGATCCATTCAGACACTCCTAGCTTTGGGGTTAGGGCAAAGCTCTTGCCATCAGTCACATGGCCTTAAGGAAATGGCTTACAGAAAGTAAAGGAGCCTGTGAACAGAGGAAAGTTGCCTTATTCTGAGTCAGACTGTTAGCTCATTTAGCTCAATATTGCTTACACTGATTGGCACAGGCTCTCCACTACTCCAGAATGGATACATTCTCAGCCCTCCTTGGAGATGCGGGGGATTGAACCAGCAACCTTTTCCATGCAAAGCAGATGCTCTGCCACTGAGCTATGGCCCTGCCCTGTTTATTCATTGGGGGCCTAGTATGAAACTCCCAGGGCTCAAGAGTTTCAATGAGGTGTGGTCTGGTGTCATAGCTCAGGGACTCCATCATCTCCTGGAACCTGCAAAAAATGGCCTTTGAAGCAGATTCCTTGTCAGTTTGCATTTCTTAGTACAGAAAGTATTGATGTGTAAAGATCTTTCCTATTCTAATTAATTCAAGAGGGTTCTGGAATCTTTGTGTGAAAGAAACAAGCAGAAGGTTCATGATGTTTGGGTTATTCCTTCAGAGAAGCTGAGTACAGCTGGCTTAAACGGGTTCTCTTATCTTTTCTGTCACGGTCATGCTGACTATAAAAGAAAAGCTAGAAGGAACCTGGGTTTCACTTCTCTTTCTATATCTTTTCCTTCTGGTGTGGTGTTCTGTATATAGTGTTAAGGTTTAGACTTATTACAAGTTATTGTAAGTTTAAGTTAAATCTGCAGTGCCAATCCTGAATGTATTGGATTTGTGACCATTATCTTCATTTGCCTTCAGTAGCAGTAAAACTCTGCTGGATGAAATACAGTTGCCTTTGGTCTATTTTTGGGGGGAATGCTGCAACGTGTTTAAGTTTTTACTCTGTTAACTATATATTGGAATCTACTCTGGATCAATATTGAGTAGAATTTCATGACAATCCTGATAGTATAAATGCAGAATCTTGCTTGAAGCCGGGAAGGAGCTTCAGAGGAACGGTCCTCAATTTGTAACGCATCAAAACTGGATAAATTCATATTGATAAGAATGTCCTGCAAAACTGCTCTGGTATAAATCAGTGGTTCTGAAAGGGTGTGGTATGCCACACTGGTGTCATGTGGCAAGTTAGGATGGTAAATGTGGGGGGGAAATTCAAGGACAATCAGCATTATATATCTTATGTAGCTGCATTGTTTTATACTTTCTGGATTTCTCATGATCATATTATAAAGTACTTGTTCTATGTTATAAAGTTTTATGTTATAAATCAAGCACTGCTAGAAGTTGTTTCTTTTTGTTTTCCAAAGTATTTCTTATCAATTAAAAAAAAATAATGGTGTGGAGTGAGCAAATTTTTATTCAGGACCAGAGAAAAAAGTTTGAGAACCACTGGAATGGAGTTTATTATCTATTTATTTTTTATTTTTTGCTATTTATTTTTGCCACTGACTCTCAAAGTGGTTTACAATCAAATCAACATATATCAATAGCACATTTAATACAATTAAAATTCAATTACGTAAGGTATCTAATTCAGATAAATCTCCATTCTTCAGTACTAAATTCAAATGCAAACCTTTCTCTCACAGAGATTTTTTTTTTTTTGCAAAAGACAGACTTCAGTTGTTGTTGTTGTTTAGTCGTTTAGTTGTGTCCGACTCCCATTCTAAACCCTAAAAAACTTTTAAAGGTTATTGTTTTAAGCAATATTTATCCCAAAGGATATAATTGACCTTGTAAGTTAGCTCCCAGCACTTTATTCATTATTAAATGTTAAATGACATCTTCAAATGTAACACACTCGCTGTTTCTGCAAAAATCTAGCTATAGTAAATTTCTTCCCAAAGGCAAAAATTAGTCAAAACTCAAAAAACATTTATTTAATTTTTATGGGCCAGTTTTGTTTTGTTTTAAATAGAGCTGTTCAATAATGGACAGTTGACAAAAACACAAACATCTTCGTTTTAATTTTCAGCCTGATATTTTACAGTTACAGCTAGAGCTGACATTTTCGTACTGTATGGATTTTCTCCATCATATCCCCATCACTCATAATGACTTTGAAATTGTTTAAATTACATTAAAGTCTGATTCATTCTCCTTTCTCCTACTCAGGCCTTCATCTCTCAGGCTTATAGCACAGTTGCACTGGAAGGTAATGAAATATCCTTCTGTGACTTTTATTTTTCATTTTTAACAGAAGCTAGATACATAATAAGCCGAATGACCTGAAAACCAAGCATTTGTTCTCAAGATCTGCATGAGTTCAGCCCCTTGCAGAGCTGCTCACAACTATCCTCTTAAGGGCCCAATGTGGCCACATCTGCAGATAAACCTTTGCTTTTTCTAGACCTAGCCTAGCTACAAATGCTTCCAGATCAGACCTTGGTCTTTGCATGGGAAGCTGTATAATGTAAGTCGTACCTACCTGGTACATCATTCTCTTACAACTATCTCTACCTGATGTGTTCCCTGAATCCCACTCCATGTGAATAGATACTTTGCCAGTAAATATATGTATTGCTTTTTCAGGAGTTTCTTTCTGCATAGCTTCTTGTAGAACAGGCTCCCTGCTCCCGAATTTTCTTGTTAATTCCAGTCCACAGTGTTGCAGATACTCAAGTTTGGTTTAGAAAGGCCCATTACTAATCTAGTTGGTGAAACTCACTCATCACTAGGTAGAAAAACTTGGAGGGCAATATATGCACTAGGTAGATGGACAATATATGCACTTTTGAGGTAATGTTTTGCAATGAAGTCAGGTTCATATATAGTTAGACAGACATTAAAAACTTCCCTAAACACGGCTGCCTTCAGATGTCTTCTAAAAGTCAGATAGTTGTTTATTTCCTTGACATCTGATGGGAGGGCGTTCCATGGGGTGGGCATCACTACCGAGAAGGCCCTCTGTAGACAAGCTAGGTTCTTTGTCCAATCAAGTTGAACTGGGCCACCAGCCAAAGCTGATGGAAGGTACTCAGTGCCACCAGTGCTATTTTTTTCTAGAAAAGGAAGTGCCAGATCGCACGATGAACTTCTCCCTTGTTCTCTTAGAATGCCAATGGCGCCCACCTGAAAGGTGGCGGAGCTGAGCTCCCGTGAACTCTGGCTGAAAAAAAAGCCCTGAGTGCCAGTAAGGCCACTTGTGCCTCCAATGACAATGGTGGATCCAGAAGTATCCCAAACTGTGCGCCTGCTCCTTTAATTAAACAGCAGCATCTAATTAGCACATATTAATCATGCAAGCAGATGCAAGAAGGCTCATGCCACAATATATCAGTTTGTTGCTCAATGCCATTACTTTCTTTCTGCTGAAGACCAATATCGTTCCTTTCTGAGAATTATCTTTCAGAAAGATCTCTGACAGCAGAGACTGAAAATATTCAGCTGTCATGGTTGGGCATAATGCGTACAGCAAGCAAAGCTGACCCAAGACCGCCAAAGCAAATAATTCTCATGGACCTTCAACACCACTTACAGCAATCAATATGTTTGTACAAGCAGCCTGACAAGATTGCTGAGCAGTTTTCCAATCTATAACGGACAAGCCAGGTACTTGACAGAATAGTCGTCCTTGCTGCATCAGGATTTTCAGACATTTCATTGTCCATCTTCCACGGAGAAGAATGCAATGCGCTGCTCTCATTTCGAAACTGTAGTCAATTGGAGAAAATTATGCATGCTGAACACATCTCTCCAGAGATACAAAGAAATGTGGCTGCTCTTGCTTGATCTTAAGTAGGTGGGAATAATCCCAGTGGCATTTTTATATTAGGAAACCCCATTATTTCAGCCTGCCTTTGATTACAGTGCAGAAGCTAACGATCTGTATAATTCTTCCACTGAAATGGGTAGGAGTTAAAAGTACTTAACAGTGTTCAGTGCCGGCGTTATTCAAATAAAGCTGCCTTACACTGAGACAGTGCTGAGCCACGTTTAAGGGACACTCAATACACCTCTGAATAACACGCCTTCACCAAAAGAATCTTGGAATTAAGTTTGTTAAGGGTGCTGGTTTATTGCGACTCTGCGCATCGCAAACTACAGCTCCCAGCATTCCTTGGGATAAACCATGTGCTTTAAATGTGTGATATGTGCTTTTAAGTGTGCAGTGCAGATGTGACCTTGGTCTGCTTAGGCAAGTATTCATACCCTGACTGATGGATGCTCTCCAATCACTTGCATCAGGGGTGGGGAACTGGATCCAACCAGTGATCAGCAGATGGCCAGGCTTGGAAAGTGGTTGGCAAGTCATGCACAGGGCCGGACAAATTCCAGAGGCTTTGCAAATCCCCTTTTGACCCAGCCACATCTTTTCCTGCCCCACACATGATGTGACATGGGTTGCTGGATGGAGGGCAAGTGAGTGCGGCTTGGTCAAAATGGCCTCACAGTCCGAATTGGGAGGGGAGCTGATGGGCTGAATTAAGTCTGAGGGCTGGAGGTTCCACACCATGTCCTTACGTGATGCTCACACCCAGCCTAAGAGCCTTAGTTTTGCAATTACATTCTGAATGCACTATATCTGCTCTCTCCACTGAGCCACAGGCAGGAGAGAGGCACCTCAGACCCAGGGACTGAATACAGCCCTTCAGGACTTTTGGTCAGGCTTTTACAGCTCTCCACAGGACACAACCCTTCTCTGGCCTTGCTGTGCATCCCAGGCATTTATGTTTGGCTAGAAGTATTCTTGAACTCTGGATGGTAGATGGAGAGGGGTGTGTGTCAGTTTGCATTTCTCAGTACAGAAAGTATTGATCTGATGTGTAGAGATCTTGCCTATTCTGAATAATTTAAGAGGGTTCTCTGTGTGAGAGAAACAAGCAAAAGCTTAATGATGTTTGGGTTATATCTTCAGAGAAGCTGAGTATAGCTGATTTAAACAGGTTCTCTTATCTCTCTTCTGTCAAGGTCATGCTGACTATAAAAGTAAGGCCAGAAGGAGGCTGGGTTTCACTTTCTCTTTCTATCTCTTTTCCTTCAGGTGTGGTGTTCTGTACATAGTATGCTTAGTGTTAAGGTTTAGACTTATTACAAGTTATTGTAAGTTTAAGGTAAGTCTGCTGCAACGGGATTTCTTATGGTCAGTGCCAATCCTGAATGTATTGGATTTGTGACCATTATGCTCATTTGCCTTCAATAGCAGAAAAGCTCAGCTGGATAAAATACGGTTGCCTCTGGTCTATTTTCTGGGAATCCTGCAACATGTTTTAAGTTTTTACTCTGCTAACTATACATTGGAATCTACTCTGGATCAATATTGAGTAGAATTTCAATGATAGGGTGTGCATGTAGGGTGTGGCCTACTGTACAAGGGAAAGATGTACATTTGTTGTTCCACCAATGTGTGGCTTTGGCCCCAGGTGGCTCCTGGAGGGTTGTTCAGATTAAGACATAGCTGTCAACTTTTCCCTTTTCTTGTGAGGAATCCTATTTGGAATAAGGTAATTTCCCTTAAAAAAAAGGGAAATGTTGACAGCTATGGACTAAGATGTAGCCCTCAAGCTGGTAAATGGTTCTGCACCCCTGTCCTAAGAAATGGGGGTTGACTACCACTGATGAAGCAATGTTCTTTCTTCACTATTTGGTCAAGTGGGGTCACCTCTGTCACTAAAAATGAATGAGGCTGTGGGTGGCAAGGTAGATAACTGGCAGAAGGAGGGCGAAGTGTGTGGGTCCAGTGTTTCGTGCTGCTCTTTGTTCTGCAGAGAAATCAAGTGTTGTACATGTATTTTCTGATGTAGTCCTTGGTGAAGGGGAAATTATATGCATGCTTACATGTCTGCAGCTGAAAACGCAGTGAGTGCAGAAGGATGGCCTAAAAATTGGCAATGTTTATCAAAACGCAGTAAAAAAAATAATACTGTACACAGTGCAGATTGCATGTAACTATGGCAACCATTTCTGTTATTATGCTAAATGCATTCTGTAGGTTGTGCCTGGCAGCAAGTAAGAGCCAATATGTGCTTTGAGGATTAATGTCTTGTATTTCCTAAGGGAGAATAGCCGGTAAAGCCTTGTGGCCTTCTCAAGCAATGAAGGAAATACCCTATTAATATGTAAAGAACTTTGAATGCTTCCAGTTGTTAGTTACTGTTTATCTTTCCTAGAAGCCTGTAGCCACATTTTGGCTGGTAAAGTCTAGCACACACAACGCTTCCCAACCCCTTGGCTACCTCACCGATGGAATGAGGTAATCTCTCACACTTCCCCACCTCCCCATTCCCTCAATTCTAACTAGGCCATTGGCAGACCAACTCTGCATTACAAAGATGTCTGCTAATGTGACACTAAGGCTGGAAACATTAATCCTGTGGTGTGGGAATCCCTTGCAGACGATTGGAGTGTCTGGAGACACACAGTCAGGTTATGTGACTATAGGAGAAATGACCGCTGGGAGGAGAGCAGAAAGAAGACTCACCCTGATGCACCTGTAGCAGCAAAACTGGATGTCTTCACCTGCCCCACCTGCAATAAAATATGTCTCTGCCATATCAGTCTCTACAGCCACAGCAGGCGCTGTAGCTCTCCAATGGTTTGGCTTTACCCTTGAAGAAGAGAAGAAGAGTTTGGATTTGATATCCCGCTTTATCACTACCCGAAGGAGTCTCAAAGCGGCTAACATTCTCTTTTCCCTTCCTCCCCCACAACAAACACTCTGTGAGGTGAGTGGGGCTGAGAGACTTCAGAGAAGTGTGACTGGCCCAAGGTCACCCAGCAGCTGCATGTGGAGGAGCGGGGACACGAACTCGGTTCCCCAGATTACGAATCTACCACTCTTAACCACTACACCACACTGGCTCTCAGTGAAGGCACACACTTCCAGTGTCTCCCAAGACCGTTGGATGCTAATATTATTACAGTTATACCCGACCTTTCCTCTGAGTTCAAGCATATACAGCCATACCTTGGAAGTCAAATGGAACCAGTTCTGGAAGTCCTTTCGACTTCCAAAACATTCGAAAACCAATTTGTCACTTCTGATTGGCTGCAGGAAGCTCCAAAAGAATGTTTGCAAACCGGAAAACTCACTCCTGGGTTTGCGGCGTTCGGGAGCCAAGGTATGACTGTATGGTTCTCACCCTCTCTATTATATCGTCACAACAAACCTGTGACGTCGGTTAGGCTGAGAAAATGACTGGCCCAAGTCTCCCAGGTCCCAATCCAACACTCGTAAATGCCACACAAACTCTCCTACACTGACCTTTTCCTCACAATTGCCATTTCTCTTTCTTGTGTCAACCCCCACCTGTCACTTCTCTAGCTCTCGGGACAGTTATTGCACAGTAGCGGCTGGCAGGAGACTGTGGATGGGGCTGTCTTGATCTCCTGGCTTCCTAATGCCCCGCATGTCCGATGGTTCCTGGGAGGGGATGGAGTGAGGCCACAGGGTGAGGGGCTAAGCCAATCTGACACACCCAATGCTGTGCCCAGGCTGATCTCCCTGCTGTTTTGCTCCTTCTCTTGTTGGTAACTGGTAGTGACCCGCGGTGACAGAAAACCAGAAGAGCAAAGCAGCCCTATCCACACTACATCGCCGGCTGCTACTGCTCACCTGCTATTTATGGCAAGTCTTCATTTCCACAAGTGAAATGAGTAAAATATAATATTTTCATTTCCTTTGCAATTCTAATGAAGCACTCTGCTTCTCAGTATTCATACAGTGGTACCTCAAATTACAAACGCCTCACATTACAAATGCTTCAGGTTACAAACTGCTAACCTGGAAGAGTTACCTCGAGTTGAGAACTTTGCCCCAGGATGAGAATGGAAATTGTGTGCCGGCAGCGCAGAGGCGAAAAGCACGCCTCAGGTCAAGAACAGTTTCAGGTTAAGGACAGACCTCCGGAACAAATTAAGTTCGTAACTAGAGGTACCACTGTATATTTCCCCCCCATGTTGTGTCACTTTATGGTGCCTATGGGGTTGAGTTCTCCATATCCAAACTGTTCAGGTATTCTGGTAATGCTTTCATCTCCTGAGGAGGCGCGCCCATTTCTCGTTCACTTTTATGACACCCTTTCCTTCAGCTACGAATTTTTCTTTTCTCGTGAATGTATTTTGTCATTCATTAATCTATTGCTGAAATATAATCAAGAAGGGGTACCTCAGAGGGAAAGAAAGCAAGAAAAGGAAAGTACAGAGGCATTATTCATTGTCAGCCTAATGTTGTCATGGACACAATGTCCCGACGCTTTCACATTTGGCCTGGAATGTGTCCAAACGGAAAGCATCACACATTTTTAAGTTGGAAAACAGAAGCTATCAGTCGCTCACACATCACTAATGACCTGTGTGAAAAGAAGGCATCCCTCCAATCATTGAAGCTGACCTGTACATCTTCTTATATGCAAAACAGGAGTAGATTGGGTCCCTGTAAAATGCCCCCCCCCCGTTATAAGCTTTTTCAAACATGTTACATTTAAATGGGAAAACTGGGGGCTGCTGCCCCTGTTCACTCTGCTTGCCAACCCCACCTGCCTGCCAACCCCTTTACCAACTGCTTTCCCCTCCCACTTGACCCCCTCCCTTTGCTTCTCCTGCATCTCTCCCTCACAGCTCACCCCATGCCCCGCACCTCACAGCCTTTAAAGCAATGGTGCTTTAAAGTGCTTCGCAGAGCAGCTTGCTAAACCACTGTGTGAAGCACCTCTCTCCCCTATTAAACCCTGCTGCAGCCACATTTACTGAGAGGTGCTTCACAGAGTAGCTTGTCAATTTATCATCTCAGTAGCAGACTGAGCAGGCTCATATGAAGGAAAGCTTCACTTCTGCATATGATGCTGTGCAAACCGTTCTAAGCTGAAACATTCCTAGAATGTTCAGTTCACATTGAGTTCGTACCTGACCTGCTCCTAATGCATAGTTGACCACATCTACGGATGAATACTATATCAATCACTAGTAAAAGTTTAATAATGAGGTTTTCACGCCTGTCCAATTCTGTGTTCCCTTTCCCAGCCTTCAATCTATTGGTTATTAATGCCTATATGCAACCTTTGCTTTGTACTTGTGTTGACCAATCAGCAATAAGCACATACGTGGCAATGCTGTAATATTAAATAAAAGGGACTCCCCGAGACATGCTCGAGAGATGCCTCCCATATGACGCTCACCACTCGTCTGTCGTTATTTCAACCCAACACTCATAGGTCCAGTATTCCCAATATGGGAAGGATTTCTATTCAAATTATAGTAATTGCTGCTTATAAACTTGGTTCAAGAAATCAAATTAGCATATGCAATGTTATGCCCTTTAAAAATGTGTTGGGGAGGGGGGGTTATTGGGTTGTTTTTATTATGTATTTTATGTTTTTGTATTGTGGTTTTCTTTTGTGATCAACCCTGAGACCTATGAGTATAGGGCGATATACAAATCAGCTCTCCAAAGTAGAGAGAGACTTTTTGCCACCTTGCAACCTGATCTCCTTTGACTGGAAATGCATGCGAGTCAAAATGGAACCTTGTACCCACAAATCACACACCCTTCTACTAAATGGTGGGCTCTCCCCATAGTCCTGATGGGACAGATCAGTAGAGGCAGGAAGAATTTGCTCATGATATGTGAGCTGCCGCTCTGCTTATTCCAACCCTGGAAACTGAATTGGAAAGAAAACAAAAGAAAACACATGCTACAAACAGGTGCAGTTGATTTTTCTGGGAAGTATTTTCTGCAATCAGTGTTGTCTATGTAAATTGCCAGCACTTACTAAAGAAAGGGTTGTATGAAAACAGCAACTTTTAGAATGACTGTATAAAAGATGGAAATTGAGAATGATGAGTTGGGGAGAGGGATGTCTTTTTCTGTGATAATGTTACTGGCTTTTATGTGACTTGATGTCACCTTTAAGTGTTGTGTATGTCAATACTAAATGTCCCTAATATCAATTGAAAGGAAAATAATGCTGCAATAAATTGCTTTGAAATCTAGCATCCCAAGAGCTAAGTACTCATTTTCACTGTGTGCTACAATAAATCCGTCTAACACCTTCTTTCTGAAGTGTTCTAGCACAAACGGTTGTTTTCAAGCAGGTCCCACACATAATACCATATCCCAGGTGACTTGAAGTGGTGACAATCAGAAAGCTATGCTGATTCTGCAGTCTCTCTCACTTCACTCTATTTAATCTCTGCACTAGGAAGATGACACACAGTATTCCCCGCTGAGTACACTTTGCTGTTTTCATTTCTCCCCCATGTTGAGAGTGAAATTGTGGTGCTAAAAGACAACAAAAAGACAACTTCAGCTATATGGGAGCCGATAAAGAGGCAATCTCATTCCAGACCCCATCATCCTGTTGCCTAAACCGCCACAGCTTAGGCGTAGGCTGCATTCACATGGCAGTTTATTCCACTGCCCTAATGGTTAATTTCCACATTATATTTGAGCTTTTGCATCGAGTTAAAGCCAGTTCCAGAAAGCTAATGGAATACAGTGGAACCTCGGTTCCCGAATGCCTCCGTTGTCATACGTTTTGGTTCTTGAACGCCAAAGACCTGGTAGTAAATGCTTCCTTTTTTGAATATTTTGCAGAACATGTGACGCGGCTTCCACTGAGTGCAAGACGCTCTTGCAACCAATGAGAAGCCGCGTCTCAGTTTTCAAACATTTCAGAAGAGGAACAGGCTTCCGGAACGGATTTCGTTCGAGAACTGAGGTACCACTGTATAGTTGATGTTTAGCCCTTGTTTCCATTTTGTTTGATTCCAGAAAAAAATCTATTTGCAGCCCCCTTAAGCCAGCCCCCAAGCCAAGGAGATAAAATAATAATAATAATAATAAATTAATTTAATAATAATAATAATAATAATAATAATAATAATAATAATGGAATAGGATGTCCCATGTTGGGGGTATGTAACTGCTGCATTGAGGTGGGGTTGGGGATTTTAGACTTAGATAACAGCTTGCAAGGGATGATTTAATCTCTCACCTCCCTATGTATTGTGGTGCTGATCGAAATTACCTCCTGTTTGCATCTGCATGTAGTTTTAAAAAGGTACATGTCACAATAGCAAACACACAAGTATGTGTGGTCAGTCTAGGTTTTCATCCAAGAAAATAAGCAGTCACTTTTAGCGGTCTACAGAAAAAGCAGGAAAATGTGCCGTTTTATTAAAATTCCATCAAAATTCCCTTCCAGTTGGCACATAAGGAAATCTTCCAAGTTTTGAGGATGCATCTGATCTTAAGTATGCACATATTTGGACGTGAATCCTTCTGACTTCAGTTAGGCTTACTCTCAAGTAAGAGCATTTATGATGCCAGCTTTATGGTTAGTAGGTTAGAGACAAGAAAACTCTTTTACTGGTTATCTGTAAGTTACCCTAAGAGTTGAAATGCAACTGATTTTCACCCAAGTTTGCAGTTTCCTAACAACATAATGTCCAAATCTGCCCTGAACCTGTGATTAAATTAGATTTTTCACTTTAAGAACTATCTGAACTATATACCAGAAGTTACAACAGGGCATAGACCAAGGGGAAAAGCAGTTCTAATGTTGTGGATAGAATACTAACAGCATTTGCAGAGATTATTGGCTATAAATACATTTAGGAATGTAAAAATAGAACTGCAGACTATAAATCGCATTAAGAATACTTTCTAGTTTTTACTACTCTAGAGATGACATTGGGAAGCTGCCACAAAGGGCAACCAAATAGTTGGAGCATGGTTAGTTTGAATGTGGCGCCACCTTTCATAAATTACCATGTCCTAAAATGTATATAGACTTAGCCATTTTTAGTTTTCCAAACCTTTCTTCCTAATATTTTTCATTATAGAGTCACTTTTTCATAGTTTTTAAAGTGCTGTCCAAGACATTTTTTACTTTTCTGGATCTTACCCAAAGTGTTGTTTTTTTTAAAAAAAAAAATCATAAAATTTATATACCGTTTGATTATTATTATTTTTTTAAAAAGCAAAGAAACCTCACAGTGTTTGCAAAAATGGGATGAGTCCGTTCTGTAGCCACAGGGAAATGTATATCTTTCTGCTTGACAAACCTAGAAAATGTGGGGAGAAGAACAAGACAGTCACAACTCCCCTTTTGACACTTCCCTGAGGCATTCTAGGTGACTCTGCATTTATTTTAGATTGCTGCTAGGGTCCTGTTAAAAACTGCTACAGAGCTCACACCTGGTGTTTCAGTTTGGCGGCTTTCCTGTTAGCAAACTATACTTATCAGAGACAAATTCAAAAATGTTTAGTTCTCTCTGTTTTCTCAGTTTTTATTGATCAAAGACCACAGTTTTCTGCTGACTGACAAGTGCCATAGATAGTTTGTGAGAGCTCCAGAAGCAGCAGGAAGCATTTGCCAAAATGAGGGGTCTTAAACTATAGGCTGAGGACGCGGGTGGCGCTGTGGGTTAAACCACAGAGCCTAGGACTTGCTGATCAGAAGGTCGGTGGTTCGAATCCCTGCGACGGGGTGAGCTCCTGTTGCTCGGTCCCTGCTCCTGCCAACCTAGCAGTTTGAAAGCAGGTCAAAGTGCAAGTAGATAAATAGGTACCATTCCAGTGGGAAGGTAAACAGCATTTCTGTGCGTTGCTCTCATTCGCCAGAAGTGGCTTAGTCATGCTGGCTACATGACCTGGAAGCTGTATGTCAGCTCCCTCAGCCAATAAAGAGAGATGAGCGCCGCAACCCCAGAGTCGGCCACGACTGGACCTAATGGTCAGGGGTCCCTTTACCTTTAAACTATAGGCTCCCACTTTTGTGTACAGTAGTACCTTGGATTAAGAACTTAATTCTTTCTGGAGGTCTGTTCTTAACCTGAAACTGTTCTTAACCTGAGGTACCACTTTAGCTAATGGGGCCTCCTGCTGCTGCTGCCGCACAATTTCTGTTCTCATCCTGAAGCAAAGTTCTTAACCCGAGGTACTATGTCTGGGTTAGTGGAGTCTGTAACCTGAAGTGTCTATAACCTGAAGCGTCTGTAACCCGAGGTACCACTGTATTAACTTCCAGCACTCCTCCTCTATGAACAACTTTCCAGCATTTCATCTGGCAACTTACTGGAACATCCTATTCTACATAGTACCAGATCTGATCCCTGGTTGATGTAGTCCAGTATGACAGGTCTTCCTCAGCCAGATTTAGAGATGTCAAGCATTGAACGAGGGACGTTATGAATGCAAAACAAGTGCTTTGTCTTCTTGAACTGTCATTAAAAACTGAAAGTCATGAAACAAACTTTCATGATTAGAAACATTCATTATTAGTCATTCTGGAAGCTGGGATTGATAGTCAATGTTTAAAAACCGTAAGACTGGGTGGGGAGCATTTATCACTTTGTGATCTTTGGCAGAATTGGATGGAATGAGTAGGCATATTAGTGCCTCCTGAAAGGCTGAATCCTGCCAAATTTCAGAAAGATCACTTCAGAGGGTTTCCTATAGGCTGTAAGGGCAACATTTACAGGTTTGGGGGTCAAAAGAAGATTCACTTAATCTCTAGAGTTTTGAAGGAAATTGGTCTGAAAATAACAGAGCGGAGGAAGATGCCTTTTGGTAAGAAAGCTACCATTTTTCAAATTGTCCCCAAAGGTTTAGTTCAATGGCTCGTTTAAAGCTGATTTGGGGGAGGAACTAAAAGTGATCCCCCCCCCGGAAGTTTGCAGGCACTGATTCAATAGCAGGGCCTCTAGGCATGGTACTGCACACCGATGAAGCAACTTGAGGCTGGACTGGGCAAGGAATATTCCCCCCCCCCCACAGAAACAGCCTTCCTAGAGGCACTTTGTCATAAGATAGTACACTTCCCAGTGCTATTGATGAGTTGGGACTGGAAATGTCCCATTTGTGGACCCATATTTTCCCCCATCCCAAATCCCACATAGTGTAATGCCGAAGCTGCTTTGTGTACGCAGCGGTGAAGCTATTCGCTCAGGTGCCTGGTGCGGGGCATGTCCTGCAGCTGGGGGCAGGGCGATCCACCCATGGTGGCAGGGTGACCTGTGCCCATGAGGGTGGGGCGATCTTCCCATGGAGGTGGGGCAAGCCTCTCTGATGCTTGGAGCCTCTCCACTGCCTCCCCCTCAGCTGTAGGGTGGCTGGGGGAGAGGCAATAGGCAGACACAAGTCCCATGCTGCCATTTCAGGCAGTGCAGAACCTGCAGGTGCCTAAGTCACCACATCACTCCTAAAAAGTTTCATGAGCCCAATTTTTAATTTTTATTTTAAAACTGATTTTGTCACCCCTGCCAGTGATGACTGCACCCTCCGCACCCTCTTCTTCTGCCACTGCATGTATGTGAGTGTGTGTGTATCTTGAGAGTAAGATGGGAACTTCTGATTCTTGCTCTGCCCTGTTCTCCTCTTGCTTGACTTTTCTGACTCTGGCTCCTCCTTGGGCAAGAGGGACTGGGGCTGCCTTTTTAAGTGCATTAGAAAACTGCTGGTGGTATACTGCCCTGGAACCATCCCCCTTGTCCAGCTGTTTCCTGCAATGTAGACACGTTGCATATATGTGATCCTCAGCCAAAGCGTGTTCTCCCTGAAATGAGAGCACGTGTTGTGGTGGGGTCTGCCAGGCCAACCCTCTGTTGCCAGGCAGGTTAAATTGTGAGGGCCTGGGCTGGCCGGGTTGCTGGGGCAAATTGCATGTAGCAATTTGGGGGGTGGGACCAAAGGCCTTGAATATTGGGGCACTCAGCTTTTGCTTTCTCTTTCGCTGAGTGCATCGGATCACCTGCCCCCCGCCCTGAGTTCTGGTTGACCTTGCTATGCCTGTCATGGGGTCGTCTGCCGTTGGGGCAGGGGCCTAGTAGGAATTTTGTCCATTTGGCTGATTGGCTGGTGCCATTTGTTTTTTGCCTACTACTTAGCAATTTGTCACAACTTGTAAGGTTGCGGTTAGGCATTGGTTAAAAAAATTGGTGGAGGAGGGGTAAGGATAGGCTGGACCTGCCCCTCCAATGGTGGTGTGGAAGGGAATTCCATTAAAGGAATCCTGGAATTTGCCACGATTTCGTCCAATCCCTGAAATGGGACCAGGGCCGGCAAGCCTTGGGGAGCAGTTTGGGTGAGCGGTGAGGGGCTGTAACTCAGCTCAACTGATCCCCAATATTGTTTTCCCTTCACTGGCTTTCGAGGGAGTTCGGAAAGTCAGTTCTGTCCCAGGCGGGGGGACAGATAGTCATAACCAATGCCTAAGCAACCACTCACAGATTATGTATTTAATAAAGTTGTGGCCAAAATTATGCCAAAAACCTTAAACAAAAATTATGTGTGATTTGTGAATTATTTTGAGGGGTGGCTTGGGGACCTCCACACGCAACTCAGAGTGAACCCAGGCCATGCTTTGCTGCTTTTCTGGGCATGCAGAGCCTCTACCTTCATTCG
The DNA here is from genome assembly GCF_964234715.1 of Podarcis melisellensis. NCBI lineage: Eukaryota > Metazoa > Chordata > Lepidosauria > Squamata > Lacertidae > Podarcis > Podarcis melisellensis. The sequence continues at coordinate 51,170,787 of NC_138541.1, forward strand.
GGGCAATCGCTGTTTCATGTTCACTGTGCTTAAAAGACAGAATTAGCAAAGAACAGAAAGAAGCCAAGAGCAATGCTATTTATACCACAACATCCCTCCCTGTAAACACTAGGAAAGCTTTTCAACATGGATCCACATAATCAGTTTTCTGATTATCTCTTCCAAGTGACACTCAACAATCTCGTTTCTCAATGGCCCCATTTTGGCTTCACTTCTGTCGGCAGTCACCACCCAAGTTTGCTTTTAAGAGCCCTGCTGTCTCCTGCTCAGCGCAAGAGCTTTCAACTGCACAAGCACAGTAGGAATCTTGGGAAAGGACTAGAAGGCAAAATGAAAGTATTTCCCACCTTAAAAAGGGGAGCAGCATGAAATAAAAACCATGCAGAACTCAAAAAGTAGAGCAACAGCATTTTAAAGGTTAAATATCTCAAGCATATTTGGGCCTAGGTTTTTTTTTAATCTTTAAATAAAAAGAACTGTATGTGGGAGTGAGAGGGAACAAACAAATTTAAATGTGTAAGTGCTAACATTTTACAACTGTCACTGCTTTTATTTAGAATTATAAGAAGCTATTGTGGCGCAAGTCACATGAAAGGACTGGTGACCCAGTTACAATTCAGCGAAGGTTCTTCCTTTCTTTTAAGAGGTGGAATAACTTCCACACCTTAATGGGGAATTGATGCCCCTTCTATTGTATGATTGACTTGGCAAGCTAGTTGTTTACTGCATTTCATCCATCCTAATCATTCCCTGGTTCCCTGAGACCTTTCTAGTGACACGTTAAATGAGTTATTTGCAACTCATGGACAAACCTGAAAGGGCCATGTGCATCTGGAAATCTGTTGCGGGTTAAGTCAGAGATCAAACTTAGCCATTCTTGTAGACATAATCGTTTATCATCATTATCTTAATTTCCAATGTCAGGTTGTCATACTGTCTAACATTTCATTCCACCATCACCATCATTTTACTATTTCTATCCCGCCCATCTGACTGGGTTACCCCAGCTACTCTGAGAGGCTTTCCACCCCCAGCATGGGGTTTGAACACAAATTCCTGACCAGCAAGTGAGTCTTTTGGTATTGTCCACCACACAAACCTCCTTCAATTACGCTTCCCTCTTGTTTCCCCACTTCATCTGCATGCGAAAGACCCTTGGCTTATAAGAAGCCCAGCCATGCTCTAATGCCTCCATAAGGCCACCCCAACAAATCCCTGTAATAGGACAGGGGTGCAGTTAGGTGTGTGCAGTATCAAGCAATAGATTAGTACAGTGGTACTGCGGGTTACAAGGACGCGGGTGGCGCTGTGGGTAAAACCTCAGTGCCTAGGACTTGCCAATTGTATGGTCGGGCGGTTCGAATCCCCACGGCGGGGTGAGCTCCCGTCTTTCGGTCCCAGCTCCTGCCCACCTAGCAGTTTGAAAGCACCCCTAAGTGCAAGTAGATAAATAAGTACCGCTTTATAGCAGGAAGGTAAACGGCGTTTCCGTGTGCTGCACTGGTGCTGGCTCGCCAGAGCAGCTTCGTCACGCTGGCCACGTGACCCGGAAGTGTCTTTGGACAGCGCTGGTTCCCGGCCTCTTAAGTGAGATGAGCGCACAACCCTAGAGTCGGACCCGACTGGCCTGTACGGGCAGGGGTACTTTTACCTTTACTGCGGGTTACATACGCTTCAGGTTACATACGCTTCAGGTTACAGACTCCGCTAACCCAGAAATAGTGCTTCAGTTTAAGAACTTTGCTTCAGGATAGGAACAGAAATTGTGCTCCGGCGGTGTGGCAGCAGCAGGAGGCCCCACTAGCTAAAGTGGTGCTTCAGGTTAAGAACAGTTTCAGGTTAAGAGCGGACCTCCAGAACGAATTAAGTACTTAACCTGAGGTACCACTGTACATGGCTCTAGTCCATAGGATGCGACCTTTGCTATGCCTCATGCAGTTTCTGTTTGCACGGCCACAGCTGAAGTAGTGAAGTTTTGAGATTCAGAGAAGAATTCGGACTGTCTTGCAGAATTTGTATTAGCATGCAAAAGCAGTCTTGCATTAAATGAGCCTTCCTTCAAGGTTCCTCAGCTGCTGAGGTAAGGTGGGGGGGGGGGGAGAGAGAGAAAGAGAGAGAGAGAAAGGTTCCTGAATTGGACCTGAGGGCATTCTCTTCACCGCCTAATAGTCTGGCAGAGAAATGGCAACCCCTAGCATAATCCCCAAAGCAGGGACAGCACATCAAGTTTTCTTTAGGCTGAAGGGCATTTTGGAAGGACAAGAGAGATCTACAAAGCAGGCTAAAACGACAAACTTTTGCACACTTTGCAGAGAAGCAGCAAGTGAGGCTTGCTGTCAAGAAAATGGACACGGGATCAGGAAGTTTCTTAAGGGTGTTGGGAGTAGTTGCTCTATGAGGGTTAAACTACAGTTCTTAGGATTCTGGGAGAATATGGCAAACCTCTTCAATAAAGTTCGGAGTATAGTAACAGTACCAGGTTTGTGGTGTTTTAAAATTAGGCAGTGCCTTCCAGTGAGATGTGAGAGGTCTGGGATTCTCTGCATGTAGTAGCATTGACTAATATTCCACAACAAAGACTTTAATTGATGTAAAAGGTAAGCCTGTGACCACTTATCCCTTAAACTGATAATAAAACTGAGGCAATTTGGAAACAAAACTGGATATTTATTTATGCACACACAATGAAAGTGAAAGCTTAATGGTTGTTCTGATTAGGGACAGCACTTTGTTTCAGTCAGAATCACTTTTACATATGTCATGATTTTATTTTTAGTTTTTTAAAAACTGTTTAAGACTTTCACTTTAAACTTGTTTCTAAATAATCTGATTCCTCTTGGAATGGCTATTTTTTCTGCTAACCAAGTAAAGCCCTCTTCTAGGATCTTTTCCTTACCTTGAAGGAAACAATCTAGTTTGCCCTGCCTTTTAAACCCCTGACTACCCAGCTAACCCCTTAGCCAAGCCCTTTCCAGTCCCATCTAAATGGTTTCCAAGCCTCATCTAACTGTAAACTGTATCTTTCAACTTTGCACTCCCTCCTGAATGATTGGCACTCCACCCAGCCCTGATTGGCTGCAGGGACTCCAGGGGAGTGACCCAAGGTCCATTCATTACAGGAACCATGCACTTTAAATATATGGTGTGACTGTGACTAGCTAAGTAAGTGCATTGCAAAACTAGAAAATGCCCTCCATATGCACATTGCTTCTTCTTTTCTATATAAAGTTCTCAGCTTTGCTGAGGCTGCTCAGATCTCTCCCCCCCCCCCCGCACTTCTGGGGACCACCTGAAAGGTGCCAGAATGCTGTTCTGGAACGTTCCAGCCGAGGAAAAAAGCCCTGGTGCTTAGTGTTGTTGGAGACACTTATTTCCCTCACATAGCTACAGTTCTCAGAGTTCCTGAGCAAGTCAAAGGAAAGCTATTTCTCTCCCCAAGGAGAAAAGAATCTAGCCCCAACAATCCATAGAGGAGAAAAAACTACCACCAATCCTTGTGGTAAAAGGGTCCTTTCTGGGAGCAACATTTTACCCACCCTGTATTTTCTTAAAATCCTTGCTATTTCCCCCCACCCTATATTCCCATTATACTCACCCACCCATGCCGAAGAATCATTGTGGATACCATTCAGAAATTTGACAGGCTTCAAGCCCTCAGAAGGGATGACTACGACTGCAAATTACATCCAATTTGGGTATAAAATGAGAATGTTATAGACGTTTCCATTAGAAGTTTTTTTTTAAGGTGCCTTGCACAAAAGAATCTGCATTTGGCAGGCTGGAATGGTTGATATTCCTGAAAATTTTATCCACTTCTATTCAAAAAAGTTACAATGTTTTTTTTAGATTCCACATTATACTGAATGCAGGAAAAATAGAATTTAGTTTGTAACAGATCTAATTCACTCTCAAATAACAAGCTGAAGTGGAAGGACACAGGATGTCCCTGAAACCTTTGTAGGTTTCCCAAAGCTGTGGATACAGATAGAAATCAAATCACCCTCCTAGTTTCTGATGCTTTTTTTTGGAATATTTTTACTATAATTTAGATAAAGGGAGATAAAGATTATTATCAAATATCTTTTTCATTAGCTCCCTTCTGCAGTTGTAGAGTGCTTCTGAGGCAACTGGTGGGAGAATCATGTCCACATACTGTGCATCTGTAGAATGTGGTAGAAAATATCTGGCCAGATTTGGTACCAGAGGATTCAAACTCTATTTACACTTGGGACTTACACATCTGGGAGTAGTGAAACGTCCAACTCTGCTGTACTGAACTTGTCGATTCAGGGATTAGAAGAGAAATAAAAAGGAAAAACCACAAGCAACTGCTTTGAAATTACACTCTGAAAATAAATAGTAACTGTTCAGTAAATATCCCGTTAAGGTCCTGAACCTTTGAACACTTATGAGCATCTTTAATTAAATTTATCTCAGGGCCTAGCATGCTGCTGAAAGGAGTGAGATTTCACTGGCCACTAATCGGCTGATTAAACTAAATGTTATGAGTATCTCAGGAATTGAGCAGAAGAGGAATTAACTGTGAGCGCACATGCTTTTTGGTACAGCTGGAAACAGAAGCAGGGTAAGAATCTGTTTTTTGTTTTGTTTTAAAATAGCCAACTTCACCCTAAGTAGGCCACATAGAAGCCAACTCCTTGGGGCTGAAGGGGCTTCAATATAAAATATTGGAGGGGACTACCCCTCCCCAAAAGTTAATGGGCATTGCCATTCAAATGGTGTGCATGCACCTTGTCATGTAAGTGGGGCAGGACTTACCTGAGCTCCCCCCCCCCCAATATTTTATTCAAGTTGGCACCCCTGGGAGGTCAGATACATACAGTTGATATCAAGCTTGTTAAGGAAACAGAACTGGCAATATAAACTTTTCCAAGAGGACTCCAAGCAATATAGCTTTGTGTGTTTGTGTATGTGTGTGTTCACCATCAATATAAAATGATAATTTATTTGTTCTTACTGTATTATCAAATGGTGGTGGTGGTGGTGGGGTCATAGGAGTCAATTCCTAGGGGCTTAGGTCCCTTTGCCCCCCCTAAAATATTTGAGGGGGCTGGGCCCCACCAAAGTTAATAAACATTGCCATTCAAATGGTGTCTGGTTCCCTCCCCCAATATTTTATTGAAGCTGCCATTCCTGAGTAGGGTTGTGTGTGCATTTTAATCAGCTTTGTAATGTTTGGAGGTGTGTTTTCAGAATAAAAATTAAAATGTATCACTCTTCAAAATATGTAGAATGCAGTGTCGCAAAAGCTTATCTGTTTTTGAGCATTCACGTGATAGGTATGCTAATAAAATGATTAAAGAAAACCTTGAAAGAATGAGAAAGGTGAGATAAAGGAATGTTATCTAGCTGCGTGCAAAAGGTTTCTTAAAAAAAATATAAGCCAGACTTATTCAATGTGAGAATCACATGCAGAAAATCAGATTTCAAGGTGAATTCATCAGTAATCTCAAAAGAGGGAGGATGCAAGATGATCAGGTACCACCAAGGCTTGACAAAAGCTAGAAATTCAAACCCCAAACTGAGGCCATTTTAGAAGCTCTCATAGCCTTTGTGTTTTCCTTATGTGGGTACCGGTAAATTAATATGTAAACAATTTTGCCAGTAGAGCACATCATGGAGTGAAAGTCCCATCCCAAAATATCAACAAAGGTATATCCAGCAAATTGGAAACTCGAAAAAAGGCAGGCTAATTTTTATAAATAGACTCAACACAATAGATTATTGGTGGGGAAAAGAAGGTTTAAAGACATCTAGCCTGATGCATACCCAAAGTGGTTGCTGTGAAATTAAGCAATTCTGTGGTGTGACAGACAGTAGCTTCTCTCCCACCGCTAACATCATTGTAGCTTACCTGGACAGGACTGGTGCTGGAGCAGGGCAATGGCAAAGTTGGGGCGGCATGGGTGCCCCAGAAGGAATGTCAAATTGGTCCCACCAGTGTATGTGTGCAGCCTGATCATTGCCCCACTCTCAGGCCCCTCCAGGTCAACAGCAATCATACCAGTGTCTGGAAGGCAGCTTCATGGCTCCACTCCACAACATCAGCTGCTACCACCACCAACAGATCCCATGGATTGGATATGTGACTAACATAGCTAATGTATTTCTGTTCCGACAACAAAGTTTCTGGAAATATGTCTGGAATTGGCTTGGCTTAGATGCTGCTGCTATTGTCTCTACATAATCATCTAGTTGAGAAAAGAGAGAGTTTCCATTCACTTTTCCCCAGTACCTTTGGAGATGGAACATGATAGGATCAACATCATCAGCAACTGAGGTACTGCATAGCTGTAGAGCTGCATTTAATTTGCAGTGACCTTCTTTAATGTGCCTATTAGAACTAGGCTCTTTTGCCCCACTGGTATTTTTTGGTCTGCCTTTTCCTGCTCAGGGTGTAAGCATTTATTCAGGGTTGCTGATATGCTGTTTATAAGTAGAGTCCAATCATCCCTCATGAAAGCTTTTTGCCTTATTAATGTCATATTATCATCAGCTGCTCATGTACCTCTCATCACCTTTAGGCAAGAGAGGCATACATGCGGAAATTTATTACTTTCTTACTTGCAAAGTTGGTTCCACTTGGATTTCGTCGGATCAATTCATTTCCTCATAGTTCTTTTAATCTGCCTAGTATTGCAGCTGCCAAGGAACTAGCTTCATGTTAAATACCTGTGGGCTATACATTCTTAATAAGGCAAGTCGCTTTATCACCTAAAGTTCTTCTCATATCCTCATTTATAAACAGCGCAAAGCCAGCAAGCTCAGGCTCACACCATGCTCTTTCTGAGCTCATCATCTCACTCACTCCTTTTGGCCATGAATGACCCAGACCTTTTTGCGAGTCAGCCACCAGCAACAGCAGCCTGAGTGTGCGAAAGCATTCTCTATTGTTCTCTCTGACAATTTACAGGTTGATACTGTCTTTTACAGCAAAAGTCACTGGGTGTTGAATCTGGCCTTGAATATACAGTGGTACCTCGGGTTAAGAACTTAATTCATTCTGGAGGTCTGTTCTTAACCTGAAACTGTTCTTAACCTGAGGTACTATTTATGAGTTAGCGGAGTCTTTAGCTAATGGGGCCTCCCATTAGCTAATGGGGCCTCCCACTACCACCGCGCCACCTGAGCACGATTTCTGTTCTCATCCTGAAGCAAAGTTCTTAACCTGAGGTACTATTTATGAGTTAGCGGAGTCTGTAACCTGAAACTTATGTAACCTGAAGTGTCTGTAACCCGAGGTACCACTATATTGATATCCATCACTTTAAAAGTATTACGTGGAAATATTCTTTATCTGGTATGATAAAAAATGGCAAGTAAGCCTTTTAAACAGGTATGCAAAATATATATTTTAATTGGGTAGAAAGGGATGTTCCATGCATTTGTTTTCAAATATAAATTGCAACAAATTTTAAAATACGTAATTATTAAAATATGCAGTTAACAATATGCACACACATATACACACATGCATCCCATAAAATCATTTATCTAAAATCTAAATAATAGTCATACAAGTCGATGAAACACGTGCATTCACAATGCTTTCTCTAGCATTAGGCTGTTACTTTATAGCTGAGCTTATTGTTGTTGTTGTTATATTACTCCGATAAATATTATTTCATTATGCATGCAAAAAAAGAGAGAGGATCATGCGCCTCTATGTGTAAAGGGGAGCATTTTAATTCTAAAACAAACAAAGCATCCCTGATGCTAAACATTTTTAACAATCCCTCTTTATTATCTATGTTCACAAGCAAGGTTCCACTCGTATGATTGTGCTCCCTTGCATCCAGCCTTATAAACTGGAATACAGGGAGACAATATATAATTATTCACATCACTGAAGTGCTTCATTCCACACTGCAAGGATATATCCACATGATTTCCTCACTGAAACTGTTGACTGCAAATGTGAGGAAGGAACTGAGAAATCCTTAATCTCAGCACATTACTCGCTACACAAATTTAATATAAACAAACAACAGCAACAGAAAGCAAAGAGGTTGAAGTTCTTGCACTTTCAATTCCTAGTCTTATTTGAGAGCTAGTTCTAAGAAAGAGCTTCTGAAGAGGCAAGACTGTTCCTGGACAGTTCCACATCAGACTGCCAGTGAGGATTTGCACGATTCCTCTGTACAAACGAAAAACAAACTCCTTCTAATTTTTTTTAACTTGTAGATTTCCCTTGAGCTCTAGCTTTTCCCCTGACCAGCTAGCTTCCTGCATGCAAGGAATTATTTTAAACAGAGGAGAATTCATTCATGCAAATCCATACTAGTAGTCTGAAGCGGTAGACCAAATACAGGTTGAGCACATTTTTTTCTGTTTGTTGCAATATCTCAAATTTCCTTTTTTCAGGTCCCTTGGACCCATTGCTCAATGGTAGGAGTATTTTTGCTCACCTTCATAATTCACTGTTCCATTAATCTTACCTGTTTGCATCAACCCGATAACCAAGTTCCTGCTCCTCTGGAAAACTCTAGGAAATGTCTAAAATTATACCCCCTTGGCAATTTTGGACTATGGTTGAATGCTCTGGGCTTGGCCAACCTGAGAAGAACACTAGCAGGGCCTGCAACAAAACGTTGCAGTCCAGAGTGACCTGGTCACTGTTCCTGTCAGTCAGCTGTTCCCTTCTCTATGACACTCCATTCGATTCCTCTTCCTACACAGTTCCTGTCCTCCCCCCTGCCTTGCCATCCATGTAGATAATCAGCAGTCATAGTCACTTTAGAAGCTCAGTTCTCATTACATTATTTTGAGGGTTCTTTTCCATTTAGGGTTTTCTAAAGTCTGCTGAAACCTGCCTTTGTGTGGCGTCATTTTGGCTTCATAAGCAATAGCTCAGGCCTCCTGAATACCAGAAGTGGAACAAATGATATATTGGTTCCTAAGTATGTTAGGCACATATAATTATACTCTGTTCCTTAAATCTTGTGTGTTGAAGTGTGTACTATTATGTGTAATTGTTAATTTGCACTTTTCAGAAGCCAGTAGCTCTGCCTCATGTCTAAATTACACTGTTCAATAGTGGCACAGGTTGCTCTCATGTTGGGTCTAATTAAAATAACTGTTCTTTTGGATAACAAATAGTCATTGAGTAGAACTCATTTAATAGGGGAAAGGACTGGTGTCAGAGCTGTTTGCACTATTTCTCCAAAAAAAGCAGTGGCCCTTCTGTTCTGCAAAAGGGAGAGGAAATCAAGTTGTATGAATATATGTACTACAGTGGCTTTCTACAGCAGAGAGCCTGTCTATAGCACAGCACACACAAAGAAGATGTAGTTTTTGTCCAGAAACTGTTAAAGTTTACGGAGCCATGCTGCGAAAACCATGACCTCTCTTCAAATGTACCACTGATTATTTTAGGGCTGAGCTGAAACTATTCACACTTTACTTCCAATTTTTCACACACGCACATATATACAAAATTGTGTATGTATTTATCTATTTTCCCCCCAACCTGGTCCCTGAAGGGTTTCTCTTGTTAGATTGCTGAAGGACAAATTCTTCCTTTTAGTTTTATTTAAAGGGGGTCAGGTACACTGATGGCCAGCATTTCTTCATGCTTTTTGATGGGCAGCTGTCACACCCCACAAGGGAAGGACAAAATGGCTCCCAAAGCAGCAAGGAAGCCCCATCACCAGCACTGTCATTGTAAATCTACCTTTTCAAAAACCTATATTTGTACCTCATTACAAATTTCTGCTATGTTTTTAATAAAATAATCTTCCATTTCAAAGCACAAACCATTTGGATACATTTATAATATTAGGATGGAAGTTAAATTACTCTGCGATCTAGAAAACAAATTTTAAGCAGAGTCACAAAGGATTGGGCTTGTTAGATTAGCAATGACCAAGCTAAAGTATCCTAACAGAAGATACTTTACTTGCATGTAGGAATGAAACCGAAGAGATTCTTCCATTCCTGCAGACATAGTAAATATTCAATTCTTCATTCTATCATTGGGGGCTTCCATGATGAGTCATTATGTAGGTTGCCGAGATTAGGCAGAAATAAAAATATTTAGAATGTCTACATCGAAAGTGCTGAATAAACATTTGCTGATTAATTAACACCCTTCAACACTCCTGGGAGGTGAATAAGTGAACCCCAAGAGAAAAGTGTCATCACTATTTAGTCCATCTGGTTTTATTTTGCTCTTTTATTTGCTGCACAGATGCTTTCAGGACACAAGACCTCACATGCCGCAGACTCACATCAGTAGTTGGTGGCAAAGGAACTGCCACTGGTGGTCCCTGCAAAAACACAGCTAACCGATTATTTCAGCATTTTTATTCCATCTCTAAGTGGGAACAGCAGCAGCACATGTTTTAAATGCAGAAAGTCTCAAGCTGAATGTTTACAATTCTATTCCAGGGGTTGGATGGGATGAGAACATAGCTTAGGGCTAGTGCACATGCTTTTCCAGGCTGAAGGCTCTATGTGAAATGCTTGAAAGCCACTGCTAGTTAATGCAAATGACACTTCAGTTACAACCAACAGGGAAGCATACGGGATAGGTCATAGTGGTGGCATCAGTCTTTGGTCTTAGGGGTTGCCAACATTGTACCAATGGGCACCAGTGTGTCTGCCAGGAACTTCTATGGCGACCATGAAAAATCTCAGTAAATATCTTCTTTAAAAATCCGCTATACATGAAAGACTGTTTGCTCTTCCTGCCCAGTTCCTATTGGCAATGGTTCGGCCTCTCCTAAATTGAACATGCCCCCTTAAACCTGTTCACATTTAATCAATGCCTACCCTTCCCTTGGTTCTTTACAAACGAAAGGTGCAAAGTCCTTCCCTCTTTAAGTGATCGTGTGGTGGCAGACATAGATACCATTTCACCCTTTGATAGGGTGGTTGATGGGTGGGGATACCTGCACCATTTTGTGGCCCTGCCTCTTTTTCTGTTTTTATTGGGTTGTGGGTTTTTTTTTTTAAGATGTGGCAAACATTATGTCATGTCTCCACAGAGCCATTTTGTGGCTGGTGCCCACAGCATTTGCTTCTGTTAGCATGTGTCCAAAGGCACAACACTGGGTAATGGAAATGTTTGGTCTGGCAGCTTTTATAACATGAGAGGTTTCTGAAAGGTAAAAATTTGCCAAGGGGCTTAGATGGTTGCATTCGGGAGCTGCTTGGGTATGCTAGCAAGTGCAAGTAGTAATGGTAAAAGTATCTGGGCTGGGAAGATATGGAATACACAAAACAAATGGATATCAAGGGGTACTTTTAGAAGCTACTAGTAGGGATGCAAGAAGGCTGTGGTTTTTATTCCAGCCTTTCTTTGCCACAGTCAGCGCTGTTTCCATCCCACTGCAGTTCAGTTTCCAGCAAACACTATGTTATTTGTCTCACCGTCTACCATTTAATTAAATTTATATAATTAGCTGCGTAAGTGGCAAATTTAATGTAATTTATGAAGTCATTATTTCCACACCATTCATTCAGTTCAACACACAGAAAACGCAATTTAAATGGGGAGAAACTCACCACTGTTTAAAAAAGCAACAGCAAATCCCAATCACACATCCAGACATGATTTCCATTCCAGATACGGGACAGATGAGAGAACACCAACAATTCCCACCTGTTTGTGTTTTGATTGTAATTCTCTGACATCCCTACTGGCCCCCCGACTCATTTGATTCTTATGATCCAGGGCTAATGCAAAAAGGTTAGCCATCTAAACAACCAAACGAAAATGCCACCAGTCATCGGATTGCTTCTGTGCAATAGCTGGGATAAATATCACACTGTCTCTAAAGGAAATTGAAGAGAGCGAGAAAGAATCTGTTCAACCTTGCCAGAACTTTCTGCTCCGGAGCAGCAAATATGCAGCGATTCTGAAGCTAGGCACCTGGAACTATGTTGTTATCTGGGCTACACACCTGAGAAACCTGTTGCTCCAGAGCAAGTACTGCACTTTCCTGCAGAGCTCAGTGGATTCTGCATTTCTGCTCTGCCTGGCATTTGTTACTTGAGAATGCATGGTCTCTCCAACTGACAAGCAGTATGACTTGATTCTCAGTATCTGCAGCTCTAGTAACACGCTGGCTTAGCAGGATTTTTATTCCCCTGTGTTTTATCTCTTTTTAACTCTGCAGCCTGATTTGATCAATGTTAGAATTTGATTTAGGGATTCCTTCCTTTCTGTCACCCTGAAGCGGGGCTCAGTCCTTGAAAAGGATCAATGTTTTGTGTGTCTTCCATGCTTTGAGCCAGGCCTCAGCTCTGCTTGCAGGAAGGACTCCTGTTACAGCCTCACGTCTCTAATTAGGTGATCTTGCGAGGATCCCCTAGCTAAAGTACAGTGGTACCTCGGGTTAAATACTTAATTCGTTCTGGAGGTTTGTTCTTAACCTGAAACTGTTCTTAACCTGAAGACCACTTTAGCTAATGGGGCCTGCTGCCGTGCTGCCAGAACATGATTTCTGTTCTCAGCCTGAAGCAAAGTTCTTAACCTGAGTTAATATTTCTGGGTTAGCGGAGCCTGTAACCTGAAGCATATGTAACCCGAGGTACCACTGTATGTTATCATGGGCAAATTATTGACACCTCCTTTGGGCTTTAGGCCATGGTAGGGTTGCGATATTTTGAAAAGTGAAAATCCAGACACAAAGGTTGTTGAGCTTTTTTGGGCAAAGTTACTGAGCTTTCGTTTTTGCCAAGGTTATTGAGTTTTCTTTAGGTTTTTTTTTAGTTTCGTTGAGGAGTTTTTAGGCTATGACATGGGTTGCCAGACATCCAGATTTTCCCAGACATTCCAGAGATTTCTGCCTGGACATTGTTTCCGATGGCTGCATCCCAGCAATGTCTGGGAAATGCTGTACGTATGGCAACCATAGCCTATGGCAACGGTTGTAGAATGGTGGTTATCTGCACTGGGTTAGTGCTCCAATAATCCATAAAAGCTATTGAATGTAATTCTGTCTATTCCTATGCTAATTTTTCTTTTTCTTTTTAGGTAGGTGGAAATGCATATCTGGATAGTGTTCCTTATATATTGCAATATACACATTTATTGACATTCCTTTTGGGTATTTGCTACGCTTTTGTTTTGTCACCATGGAGCACAGGCATTCATTGAAGCCTTGCCATATGCTTGTGACATCATTCAATAACAGCAACTTAGTGAATTATAAGAAGGATTCTTTTGCACACCCCAGCTGATTGCCTCAAAGCCAAGAACAACTATAAGCCATTTAGGTCAGAAAGCTAGGTTGATAAAAAATGTATAATGTTACATGTGCATTTTGACCTAGTTAAAGAGAGAGTGCAAGGACTACACAAGAATGTGGGCTTTTGAATTCAGTCACATGGAAAGAAACAGAGGACATGTTTCAGAATAGAAGCACATTGAAAGGGCCTTAGACGTTTAATGAAAATTCATTGCAATGCAAAGTACATGCCTTGTCCTTTTTTCCTTTACTCATCCTACCTTGTATGCAGGGATAGAAAAAGAATACATTGCTGTCACTTGTCCTGATATATGCAAATTCTACATTTTCCTTGAACACATCATACTTTAATTAAAGAACCTGGTGTGATTGTGGTGGGAACGAGTGAACCTGACACGGCTTTCACTGTACCTTATCAGTTTCACTATCCAAGAGGAGAAGGTGGGGTCCTTGAAATAAATGGCTTGGATTCAGCATGCAGGAAATGGTGGAAGGGCGACTTATTCTATTTACTGGTTTATTTATTAAATTTCTATCCTGCCTTCCCCCCAAAGAAGTTCAGCATGGCAAACAACAAAGAATAATGCAATTAAAGTGAAATAAAAACATATTTTAAACAATTCAGAACATCTAAAAACATCTGATTTACTCATTTATTCATCTACTTTAAATATATGCTCTTATAAAGCTGCAGGTTAATACAATAATCCTGCCAATGTTCTTCTCTGTTTACAGTTTATTTGCAAATATTCAATAAACCATGCAATCAGTAACTATTGGCCATAATGGCTTGCTCTGCCTTCATGGCTAGAGTCCTTATGCCTCTGAATGCCAGTTGCTGGAAACCACAGAATGGGAAATTTGGGTTGCTCTCAGGTCCTGCTTTCAGGCTTCCCACAGGCTTCTTGTTGGCCAGTGTGAGAAGAGAGAGCAGAACTAAATGGGAAACTGCCTTGATTCAGGAGGTCTTCTTGTGTTCTGATGTATTACTTGCATTCGGTTTCGCTTAGATTCATGCCTTTGACACGTATGAGAAAATAGAGCTTTCTGGGTGAATAAGTGCAGGCTGGGAAATGCTCTGAACATGTAGCAGAGCACGTAGCACTTTGCAGAGACCAGAGTTCTGTGAATAAAGAAAGGTTGCTGAAGGAGAAGCAAGCCCTATTTTTGTGAAATCTGCTGCCATAGTTTGGTTAAACAGATTTCTGCCATTTGCTATGATTTGATTTATTATTTGTATCCCACTGTGCCAACCGCTATGTGGAGCTCAAGGTAGCTCACAATAATAGCAGCATTGAAAATTAGCAAACTTACAATGACTGTAATAGTATCAAAAACACAGTAGCATTTGAATAAGGCTTTAAAAACAAACAAATTCATCAAGCAATTAATACAATTCAATGCAAACCCGTAGTAGTTCAACATTTCAGATATGGCTGCCACCTAACTTCTACATTTGACTGGTTCAAAACTTGTAATTTAAGTGGTGTTTCCAGGAAGAACAAAGAACTGCAAAAACCCCATTGGTTTCCCTCAAAAGAATGTCAGTCCTAAACTTCTTGTTTAAGGAAGAGGGGACAGAAGGGTTATCTTGGGCATATGGTTGACCACTGTGAGAAGAGGATGTTGGACTAGATGAGGCATTGGCCTTCACCAGCAGAGCTGTCCCCACCCTTAATAGAAAATATTTTGAATATTCCGCTTATAATTTCTACATACTCCAAGAAAGAACTCTGCCATCTTGTAGGTCAACACAGAAACCCTAGGCCACTAGGAACTACAAATCCCAACAAGCTTTGAAATTGAGAGCATGTGCAACCTATGCGATGATTGGGAGCTATCGTCCAAAAAGCATGCGGTAGGTGGACCTCATTGCTATATGCAGCCTAACAGAAAGCATAGTTAGCTGTCACGGTGAAATACAAGAAAGCGTTATGGTGAGAAGAGTGGTTTTCTGTATCTGCATAGAGTTACTGGACATCACAAACCTGGCCAGAAAATGAAGACTGTAAATGTGCACCAGGAATCTTATACAGATTACCATAGTGGAGAGACTGCAGTACTTCAGAGATAATGTCAAAAGAACAGAACACTGTCATAAGATAAACATTTGGACAAATGTTGGCGTGAAGCCATGTCTTTCTCCTGCCCCCGCCCCCTTCTCTAGCTCTGATCATGAGGCATCAATTCCGTAGGTGCATTTTATTATAGTGTTTTGATTTCTGCTGTAAAATATGGGCTATTTTCTTGCTACTGGATGTTTGTGAGCTAGCCTGCTGTTGCTCAGTGTGCTAGCATTAAACAAAAAATTATTCTAATTGGTTCAAGAACAAATGCTGTGGTCTTTTTGCTGTTGGGACTATTTGGGGGGGTTGTTTTTAAAAAGCAGCATATCCAAGGTGTCCACTATGGAAATCAATTCAGGCAATGGGACTTCTGGTTTCTGTTCTTCCCCTCCTGCTCTCAGTGTGCCCCCCAATCTGCTCAAGGGCGCCCCTGAACCCTCTAGAGCAGATTTCGGGTTGCACATTGTGCTGCAGTGGCAAGGAGCCCCACTGTACAAGCTGAGCCCATTCACCCTATGCTGGGCATCACCCATATTCTTTTTATGATGGTGAGATGGACTGTTAGTATTAAATATGCTTCAGAACCATGCGGGAAGGGATCATTAAAAACAAAGGTTCTAAACTAGTGGAAGTAGTGAGAGTAAATTATGTGAAGGGTTTCTTGCCTGCTATGATCTCTGATCATGGCTTTGCTGGCTTTTGAAACAGTACAGAATTTTTACCAAGGAGACCACAGTGGGGCCAAAACCAGTAGTGTCATACACTCATATCACTTGGGAACTTTTTATTTTTAATAGTTACACCCTCCCTCCCCACTGCAAGCCCTTAAAACAATTTAAAAGAGCATCCCATCATCATGAAAGTAGGGTGTTGTGTTGTTGTTTTTTTTTTTTTAAAAAAAACCTAAATATACCTTTGGGCAAGAATAGATTACAAGTAACTTAAAAGCTGATTTTCTACATCCAGTTTTGGTTCCACATCACAATGTAGACACCAGATGCTTTCTTATAAAATATCCTGATGCAGTGGGAGACAGACATGGCTTCTCCCACCTGTTTCAACTTCCATCGGCCCTAGAAGACATGGCCAACACACCTACAACTTAAGAGCACCTTTCGGGTCATGCTCCATGACTAAAGGCAGCAGAGCAGCCACCTGCAGAATAGAGCGTGGTTCTATTCCTGAGCAGATTTTCCCTGAAGAGATGAGGCTTCGAATGTACTCCACCCTGCAGGATGCTTTAAGTCAGGGGAGAAAACCGGTATGGCCCTCAAGACGTTGTTTAAATCCAACTCGCATTGTCTTTACCATCGGCCACCATGTTGTTAGGGGCTGATGGGGGGTTGGAGTCCAACATCTGGTTCACTATCCCTGCTTTTAAGCTCTCCGTTGGCTCTAGACCAGTGCTGAAGCCGTTTTCTGAACAGGGTGCTTGTTTGTTGGCCTCATAACTTACATAACCTTGCATCCAGTTCCACAGTGACCCCGACTACCCAGTATTCTTCTCAGTACGCCCTATGGAATGTGACCCAGAAAGGAAGACGGCTCTCTGCTTTTCTGCACCAGGGAATTTCAACACATGCTGCTGGACACCCAGCTACAGCTCTTACCAGGGCCCTGCATTATCCACCCCCCTTTAATCGCAATGCCCTCCTTGCTTCTCCCTCTCATGCCCTAAATCATTATCAAATTCTCTTTACTATTTCTGGATCTGTTCCCCCCCCCCTGCTCTTTTAAAGCTAGTTCCTAGGGATGGAACTTGACATCCAACTTTGGCAGTGGGGAACATTGTCTGACGGATGAAACATTTCCAGCGGTTCAGAGGGAAGTTAATTTTAGGGCAGAATCATGCCATACACCCCAGCTTTCTCATTTTCATTATCATTTGCCCACATGCAAGCTACCCCATGGCTCACAGTTCCAGAAGCTTATATTTAGAATGCATGCAATATTTTGTATTAAGCCTTCTTTTAGTTCCCTGAACACAGAGCAATTTCTGCTGTGCATTATCTCAGTCCTTCTTGACCTGCTCTCAGCACTAATATTTTACCCCAGTTTTTCAATAAATAGAACTTTATGTGTCTTATTGAGGCTTTTATATATCTTCCTGGTTGCTTCTTTGCACTATTTCAAGCAAAATGCTTCGTATATCAGTTTTGTTTCAGACAAAATACTGCAGTGTGGTTTCCCCCCCAAATCCCCTACAAACTATACATATAAAGTGAGATTATTTAGAGTTGTTGTTGTTGTTGTTGTTGTTGTTGTTGTTGTTGTTATTTCAGCCAAGGCAGTCCAAGCTTCTCCCTGATAAAGAGTGGCATGTGTTTTGGGAATTATAGGGACAGAACTACCTAAATTGTATAGAAATTTATTTGTGTATGCTACTACAGCAGCAAGAATGCTGCTCGCCCCAAAATGGAAAGAAGCAGAAGTCCCAGCAAAGGAAGACTGGATACAAAAACTTATGGAATATGCAGAAATGGCAAAACCCACTGGAAGAATAAGAAATCAAGATAACAAACTTTTTATAAAATAATGGAAATGGTTTATTGAATATTTACAGATAAATTGCAAAGAGATAAAAACACTGGCAGGATTATTGTAATAACCTGCAGTTTCAAAAGAGTTTATATTTAAAGTAGATAATTAAATGAGCAAATTAAATGAATTTGGATAAGCAGAAGATATTAAAAAATAAATGTAAGGATCCGCAGAAAGAGGAGGAAGGAAGTCAGACTTTGAAATGTTAAAATGATTGTAAAATTAATGAAATGTATAAATTCAAAAAGTACAAATAAATTTTTTTAAAAAAAGAGTGGTGTGTGTCCAGTCGTCTGTTTGAAGGAGTCCTCTACCTGAAGGACTGTTGAATTCAGCTTTGACATAAAGATCAGCAGCCATGAGAAGTGTGAGTAGCAGTGTTGAAGTTGCCCATTAACCAATAGCTCCTGGACAACAGGCTGGGCAAGCACACAGATCACCATACATTTAAACCCACTCAACAAATCCTGAGAACTACCGTATTTTTCGCTCTATAACACGCACCAGACCATAACACGCACATAGTTTTTAGAGGAGGAAAACAAGAGAAAAAAATTCTAAATGAAATAGTGGATATATGATTTTTGTGGTTCATGCTGTGGCCACAGACATGTGATCTGACATTGAGTTTGGAGTAGCCCAATGCAAAAATCCCGAGGATCCATGTGGATCCATGCTTTGTAACCACGGAGGATGGAAGGAAGGGGAACCATGGATCCTCTGCTCACGACTGCAGCTGATCCCCCCCGCCACCCGCAGGCATTCGCTCCCTAACACACGCAGACATTTCCCCTTACTTTCTGGGAGGAAAAAAGTGAGTGTTATGGTGCAAAAAATACATTTACTCCTCAAAGAGTAAATTCGCAGCACTCTTAACAAAATGCAATTCTCAGGATTCCTTGGGGGAGGGGAACATGGTGTGTGAGCAGCCGGAGTCTTCCTCACTAGATGAGATCTATTTTATTTTTGTTGGTCAACAGCTAGGAACTACATTACAGGACACCCCTCCCACAATGCACCACAATTGATGTAATCTTAGCCCATCACCAAAACACACACAACTTTGTTCTCTGTGTCTGTTGCACAAAGGGAGGGTGATTGTGGTCCAGCTAATAGAGTCTTGGGATTCTGCCATCTTTATTCAAGTTTCATGCTTCATTTCAGTAGGAAGCCTGCAAGACTCTGGGTTTTAAGAAGTCAGCTATAAAAGGTATGAGTAGAATATGCTCAAAGAAATGAACGATTCTTGGTGTGTGAGACTTTTTCATTATGAAGAAGAGAACTGATTATTTTTTCATGGAAGCAATTGGTATTACAGCACAGGGAAAATGTTGCTGGAGTTCTTGGTTCTGAGAGTTCCTTTTTCTGTGAACATTTTTCTACCGCTGTCACTATTTTTTTCTGAGTAGATTCCCCCCAGCCTAGTTTCCTTTCAAAGGCTGAAAACCACAGCTGCAGTTAGGGATGGCTGGAATGTCTATGAATAATTCCTCTAGGCTGATTGAAGAGAGTTTTGCTTCCCTCAGAATTTCTCAGGTGTTTTCCCTGAGTGGAGACCTATGATTTTGTTTTTAGTTTTGCTCTAGCCTGATTCACTGAAACTGGAAGCTGGTTGTGTTCTACAGTCATAAATAGGATGAAGGGTACTATATACATGGTTTAAATGAATACATATTTTTAAAAGAGATGTTCACACTTCACTGACCCATACTAAGTTTGCAAGAATGTACAATTTGTGAGAATGTCTACCATTGACTGCTCTCTGCTTCCATGCCTAAAGGTAGCAAAATTAAATGGGTAATCTCCCAAGCCCTAAAGATTTGAGGAAAATGTCTTCCTTTTTTAACCACCATATGCTACAGATGTGTATGGGCCTCTAGTTTTGCTTTGTATCTGTGGTTTTTTGTTTTAAATACAATCTGTTTCTGTGTCAATCTCTGTTCTGTCCACTTCAATTTGTAATTCAGTTTTCAGTCATTCTGTACAAAATGTAGCTCAGTAGTCAGCACCCATTATTATAGAGACCCAGAGGAGGCCTACTGAAAACCCTTTGCTAGCTGATCTCTGCCCTGGGGGAGTGATCTACATTAATGGTTTTTAACGTTAAGGAAGAGTTTTGATAACCACATGAACACATGATGTCCAACTTTACACATTCATAGTGCGTTATTAAAATGTGACACCAGAAGGTGTGGCATCTGAATATAGACTGCATTTTTAATCAAGACTTATATTGGCTTATATCTTGATCAGGTTCCTAAATTAAATGGGCTTAGATTTTCAAAGGTTTCATGCCAGGCAGAAAAAACCTTGGCAAGAGGTTTTCTCCTAAGACAAGAGGGCCCCATTGATGGGAAATTACATATGCTGCCCCAAGGCTGAAAAAACACAATTAAGAATGGGTAAATAGTAAAATAATACCAATGTGCCTTCCAGTAAAATGAGCCATATCTTCTTCCTAAGGTTGAAAGGCCAAGAGCAGTGAAAAAGACAACTGACTTGGCTGGAGAAGAAGCTTCTTTTTACTTTATTTTTAGGCTGGAAAGGGGGGTGAAAGGAGGGGTGTACACAGAAGAGGTTTCTTTTTAAAAGCTGTTTTTTACTGAGTTCCTTCCTTTTTACTTTGAGAAGCTTTATTCTTTTAAAAGGCTACCTATGATAATGTATGAAATATAATAGCTTAAATATATTGGCTTAAATGTAATTATGCAAAGGATTTAAGAAATGCTAGATTCATAGAGTCATATTGCAATAGGAGACCAGAGGGGCAAATGAGCCTAGCCCCCCTTGCCAGACAGGAGACGCCATCGAACACTTCTGATATATAGTTGTCAGGCATTTGTTTAGAAACCTTAAATGAAGGAAATCTTTCAATGTTGATGTGAACTCAAGATCCTTGACATCTGTTGAACATAAAAATGTAAGATTAAACATTTGTTTTAGAAGGCAATAGGGCAAGAGGTGAGCTGGTAATTAAGATTCCATGTAAGATATATTATTACTTATATGTCAAATATATAGCTCTTTGTCTCCCTTATAAGGATAGGAGGATATGGGTGTATCTTTTTGTGATTAGTTATAGCAATCAGCCAATAGGAAATCCAACCAGGCTGATTGAACAGAGGCAGCCCCAGGAGGAGCAAAGGGGGCTGGATTAAGGGAATATAAGTGCTGGCCATAATGGCAGGAGGCAGGCCAGAGCTTGGTAACCATATACCACTGAGCCTCTCATTTATTTGTCTGACAAATAAATTATTATTTTAATTTCTCTGTTGCTGCGTTGAATATTTCATTCCAGCTAAGCGTTAACCACAAGCAGGGTGCTACATTTTATGGTGCCTGCGACTCGGATAAGTGGTCTGCTGGAACGCAGCCCCTTCGCCCTATTGGACAGGGTACAAGAGAGAGGATCTCTAAACTGCTTCCCAGCGCGCACTGGTAAATTTTTCCAGGGGGAACGCAGAAGTCTCGTCTGTCTGATACCCTGCCCACTGACGGCGACGGACCGGGGGGGACCAGAGAAATAAACAGGCAACCAGCTAAGGGTAAGTGCACTAAGGGGTTTTGGCCCTCCAATTAATTGGGAGGAAGAGAAGTCCTGATCAAACTTCTGCGTCTCAGTAAAGGGGAACTGAGTACGCTAGGTGGCTGGGTACATCAGATGGTGATCTGGTGTAGGGCAAAGGGAAGATTGGGAGGTAGAGTGTGGTTGAAGTATCTAGCGCATTGCATGTGTGAGAAAGTACAATGTGTAGCTGACCTAAGTGTGGAGTGAGTACTACTTCGTTTCCCAGTAAGGCGTGTGTGTGAGTGACTGAGTGGATACTTCACAGGGCCATACAATGGGAGTTGGGGGTTCAAAGGGGGAAATACACCTCTTGAATGTATGTTAAATAATTTTAAGAAAGCCTTCTCAGGGGCATATGGAGTCAAAATGACGCCAGAGCGCTTGAGAACGTTATGTGAATTAGGGTAGCCAAAACAAAGTACTGGATGGCCATCCCAGGGAACCTTTGATATAAATTTAGTAAGCAAACTTTGGTCTAACATCACCAAAGAAACTGGAGGGTGCCCAGAACAATTTTCATATATAGATTCCTGGCTGAGCACATTAAAAAAAAAAAAAAAATCCTCCATGGATAAGGGAATGCAAAGTCCAACGATGCAAATTATTGGCTGTAAAAGCCGAAGCTAGGAAAGGAATCTTGCCAAATAAACTCAAACCCATTTTGAGGGACCAGAGGAAGAGGTGCTTCCACCTCCACCCTATGCTCCACAACGAAGGGAGCCTAATCCAAACACTCCACCAGTTGTAACCCCAAGGCAAGAAACTGGAATGAATAATGGGGGTGGAGTCACAGAGCTTGATTCCTTGATAGATTATGATAAATATCTTCAGGAGGCATTGGAGTCCTATAATGAAGCCCAAGCAGAAGTGGTTATTCCACCTGTGAGTCCCAGTAGAACTCCATCTACAGTCTCTTTTAGTGGAACAACTGATTGCCTACCCCAAACCCCTGTACATCCAAGTCCTAGAGAATTATTACAGAAGTTACAGGGAGACCTTAATCGGTCAGCAAGCAATACAGCCAGGCGTATAAAGCTGCTAAAAGAACGCCTTGGGACAAATACCATCCCCTATGATTTGAGGCCCCTAGAGCAAAGTGAAGAAAAAGGTCACGTAGTAGCCCCTCTTAGAAGAGTATTTGATGCACTTGAGGAGCCTGTGCTGGTTAATGGGCAACCTGGACCACGGCCACCTCGAACTTCGACCCTGCAATGTATTCCATTCACAACTACAGATCTGATGAATTGGAAAACACCCCATCTTTCGCAGAAAAACCTCAGGCTATGATGGACTTGGTGACCTCAATAGTAATAGTCCTATTTGGACAGATTGTCGCCAGCTCCTGAATACTCTTTTCACCACTGAGGAAAGGAGAGACATAATTGAAAAGGCACAGATATATTTGCGTGAGCAGGCCAGAGTGGGAAATATTTATAATATTGACCATCATCTCCAGGACAACTTTCCCTTGGAAGATCCTAATTGGGATCCAAACAATGCAATTCACCTGGCCAGGCTTACTACCTACCGCCAGACACTTGTGCAAGGCATCTGCAGGGCATGCCAGAAGCCCACTAATATGTCTAAAGCAGGGGTGTCAAACTCAAATTCATCGGGGGCCGCATCAACAGTTTGGTCACCCTCAAAGGGCCGGTTGTATCTGTAGGACTATGTGTCCACTCTTTATTTGTATGGTGCATGTATGGGGACATATTTATACTACTGCTGGCATTATATCACTCCGTTTCTCCTCTCTTCTACAATGGGAATAACCATGGCCTACCTCCTAGGATTGTTGTGAGATCACATTAAGTGTGTGCAGTCGGGTACTGCTGCTGCAAGGCTGAAAACAAGAAACCAGCTCCCTAAAATACAAGCTGGCAATAGCCCATTATGTGGGTCAGAGGCGGCTCTGGTGCAAGTTCAGCTTTTCTGCGGAGCTCAGAGAGGCATTTGCCACCCTAACCCACCACGCTCCGTTGGCCCCAGTGTCTGTTGCGTGTGCCCCCGGGGGGGGGGATGATTGCCACGAGGCTTCCGGCAGGTGCTTCACCCAGGAGGGAGAGGGCCCAGCCTGCCTCCATCTCTTACGGCCCTGCACCCCAGGGACCAGGCCGGGCTGTGCCAAGCCTGCAAAGGAAAAGCACAGGCTGCTTTAATATCCCCATGTGCTTGCTGACCCATAACACTGTTTCGTGTTCGGTGCGCACCCACAAAAAGACTTAAGTTGTCACCTTTTGAGCTCCTGTATGGGAGGCCGCCCTCCTTTGTTCAGGATATTCCAACTGACCTCAAACAAATAGGAGACCATGTGACACAGGGACAAGTGCAATCTCTCCCGTGTTTTTGTCTCTCTCCCGTGTTTGTTTGTTTTTTTTATCTTAACAGGTGGGCCCTCAAGCACACGCCGTGCAGCATTGCCAAGCCGATTCATCAGCTCCAGGCTGGCATAGCATATGGGTGAAAGAGTGGAAACGTGATCCACTTGCACCTAAGTGGCGTGGACCTTACACCGTCCTGCTCTCTATTCTAACAGCGGTGAAGGTAGCTGAGGTGACCCCCTGGATTCATCACTCTCGTTTAAAGAAGTCTGAAGGCAGTTGGACATGCAAAGGTGACCCCTCTAATCCTTTAAAACTGACTCTCTCCAAAAACCCCTGTATCTAGCCCTACCGGGAGCGGGTTAGGTCACGGGCAACATTTGACGACCGGCCTGCTGCAGCCACAACCTGGAAGCTGGCTGACCTGCGCACGCCTGAAGCTTGAGGAGCGTCTAAACCAGCAATTGTGAACGGGAAGATTCTCTTATACAATTGATTGACTGCCCCCTTGTGGAACAATTATAAGTGATATTACACATTGGGGATCCTTGGGATATATGTTTTGGTCTTGGTGGTTCCCCATTTCTGTCACTGGGGGAATTATATTGGGACTAATAATTATTTGCTATCACAATAAGGTAATCTTTTGTGGAAGGAATGCATATGCTAGACATCAACATGATTTTATTATTAATCCTGATCCCTTGGGAAGGGGAAGGGTCCATGAATCTGACCAAATTTGCTAAATATGGATTCCGCCATGACCACAATATGTGGGTAGGCTTAGCTGAGATGATAGCCAATGTTGCAAATAGGACTAATTGCCTTGTTTGCTCTCTTGGGCCAGATGATTCAGAGGGAGGTATGCCCTTATTACCAATACCATTAAGTGCCATTGGTATGGTAAGCGAAATGCCACACCAAACAGAAGTACAGAATTTCCCCGGTTGGAACTCAACTAAACCAATACGAGTTATACCTGTGCAAGGGGAAATCTGTGTGCATAAATCATCAGATGCAGCTGACCCTACCATGATAGGCTCTTCTCATTGCCACTATACTTGGGATTATATTAAGAATAGTCAAACCTGGGCAAACGGTACTACGTATCGAACTCGGAATACCTTGCCCTGTGCACCTCCTTTTATTTATGCATGGAAAGTGGTGTGGAACATAACTGTGACAGAAAAAGGCAATCTAACATACTGCACTGTGAACTCTCTACCTCTTTTGATATTTTCGCCTTCTGTACTCCACGTACCAAAAACCTCAGACCCGATGGTTGTGGTGGATATGTGGAGAATGGGCATACAAGAAACTCCCTTCCAAATGGAGTGGGACTTGTTTCCTGGGATGGGTATTACCACCAATGTGGATTATGCCCACTAGTTCAGCTAAGCGAACACGAAGGAATGCTGATATTTCTCGTATAGCAGGAGGAAGTACCCAAAGTTGGAGCGGTACTGATGATTGGCCACCAGAGCGCATTATAGCCTATTATGATCCTGCCTCCTGGAATCCTGGTGAGCTCATACAAGGGGCACGGGATCCTATTTATAATCTAAACAGAATAATTCGATTGCAAGCAGTAGTGGAACTTGTAACCAATGCAACGGCCCAGAGTTTGAGACTTATTGCACAACAGTTGGATGAAAGTAGAGCCGCCATTATGCAGCTGAAAATGGGAATGGATTATGTACTTGCCAGGCAGGGAGGCCTATGTGGAGTCTTGAACTTGACAGGGAATGCCTGTTGCTTTAACATTTCTGATAATGGTGAGGCAATCCGTGTGTTGGCTACAAAGATGGAGAATATAGCACATGTCCAAGTATAAACATGGGAAGGATGGGATATGGGATGGCTCACCAATTGGTTACCTAATGTTGCGGGACTCAAAGGGATATTATTGTCTTGCTTGTTTTTCTTGACGGTAGTAATAATGGTTTTATGTATGGTGCCATGTATCATCTCATGTTTTAGAAGTACAATTAGCAAGATGATTTCGAATGAAACTCTACCTCATATCATGGCCCTATACAGAGCTTTACCTCAGGAATATGATGAAGATCAAGCTATCAAGGACGCTTGGTAAGCAAGGTCCTTGAGCTTGAAAGGGGGGAATGTGGCATCTGAATATAGACTGCATTTTTAATCAAGACTTATATTGGCTTATATCTTGATCAGGTTCCTAAATTAAATGGGCTTAGATTTTCAAAGGTTTCATGCCAGGCAGAAAAAACCTTGGCAAGAGGTTTTCTCCTAAGACAAGAGGGCCCCATTGATGGGAAATTACATATGCTGCCCCAAGGCTGAAAAAACACAATTAAGAATGGGTAAATAGTAAAATAATACCAATGTGCCTCCCAGTAAAATGAGCCATATCTTCTTCCTAAGGTTGAAAGGCCAAGAGCAGTGAAAAAGACAACTGACTTGGCTGGAGAAGAAGCTTCTTTTTACTTTATTTTTAGGCTGGAAAGGGGGGTGAAAGGAGGGGTGTACACAGAAGAGGTTTCTTTTTAAAAGCTGTTTTTTACTGAGTTCCTTCCTTTTTACTTTGAGAAGCTTTATTCTTTTAAAAGGCTACCTATGATAATGTATGAAATATAATAGCTTAAATATATTGGCTTAAATGTAATTATGCAAAGGATTTAAGAAATGCTAGATTCATAGAGTCATATTGCAATAGGAGACCAGAGGGGCAAATGAGCCTAGCCCCCCTTGCCAGACAGGAGACGCCATCGAACACTTCTGATATATAGTTGTCAGGCATTTGTTTAGAAACCTTAAATGAAGGAAATCTTTCAATGTTGATGTGAACTCAAGATCCTTGACATCTGTTGAACATAAAAATGTAAGATTAAACATTTGTTTTAGAAGGCAATAGGGCAAGAGGTGAGCTGGTAATTAAGATTCCATGTAAGATATATTATTACTTATATGTCAAATATATAGCTCTTTGTCTCCCTTATAAGGATAGGAGGATATGGGTGTATCTTTTTGTGATTAGTTATAGCAATCAGCCAATAGGAAATCCAACCAGGCTGATTGAACAGAGGCAGCCCCAGGAGGAGCAAAGGGGGCTGGATTAAGGGAATATAAGTGCTGGCCATAATGGCAGGAGGCAGGCCAGAGCTTGGTAACCATATACCACTGAGCCTCTCATTTATTTGTCTGACAAATAAATTATTATTTTAATTTCTCTGTTGCTGCGTTGAATATTTCATTCCAGCTAAGCGTTAACCACAAGCAGGGTGCTACAAAGGTGCTGCAGAATAACCAGCAACTGGCAGTAGCGAAACAGCATTTTAGCAAGGTAAGAAATGGTTCATTTTACAGTGGTACCTCGGTTTACATATGCTTCAGGTTACATATGCTTCAGGTTACAGACTCCGCTAACCCTGAAACAGTACCTTGGGTTAAGAACTTTGCTTCAGGATGAGAACAGAAATTGTGTTCTGGCAGCGCGGCAGCAGCAGCAAACCCCATTAGCTAAAGTGATGCTTCAGGTTAAGAACAGTTTCAGGTTAAGAATGGACCTCCAAAACGAATTAAGTACTTAACCCAAGGTACCACTGTACATGTATGCCCTGTGATGTTTTAGAACGATATATCTAATATCGTTCTAATAACAGGAAACAAGTCAGTGTAGGTCCAGCCCTTTACTGTCAGCAGAGATGCCATCAGTGGTAGCTTCTACTCTTTGGCGGCAACTGTTAAGCGATGCACACTAGCAAAACCTCACCCCTTCTTTCAAATACAGTGGTACCTCAGGTTACAAACACCTCGAGTTACAGACTCTGCTAGTAGTACCTCGGGTTAAGAACTTTACCTCAGGGTGAGAACAGAAATTGTGCACTGGCGGCAGCAGGAGGCCCCATTTGCTAAAGTGGTACCTCAAGTTAAGAATGGTTTCAGGTTAAGAACAGACCTCCAGAACGAATTACGTTCATAACCAGAGGTGCCACTGTACTTAACCTCAGAGCTTTTTTTAAAGCCGGAACTCACCGGAACTCAATTTCGGCATCTCTCAGGTGGATGTCATTGCTGTTCTAAGAGAAAAAGGGAGGTGTTTGTGATGAGTTCCGGCGCCTCTTTTTCTAGAAAAGTAGCATTGCTTAATCTGCAGTTTATTATTTAATCTGTTTTAGGTGCAATCCCATACCCATTTACCTGGGTAGTAAACTTCTCCCAATGGGACTTACATCAGTCTAAACAGGTATACTATACACGGCATAGGATTGTGACTGAATACCATGATTTGCTTCCTCCTTCCTTCCAAGGAATTAATTACCGGAGGATAAATATTATCAAAATCCTGGTGTAAAATAGTGCTCTTCTAAAAAGGTTTTGATCAATATTTGGTCTGCAGAAGAGTGCTTACTGCAGCAGGTAGTAAATAAGGCGAGGAGATTCTTCCAGCGCCCTCTAACAAGGCCCAAAGGCTCACGATACCCTGGTGACTCTTGGCTGCTTCAGCCGGCTCAGCGCCTCTTTGACGGGCAAAAACTGCTAAGCACTCCCAGAATATAGTAAGTAGGGGATCAAAGCTTCTCATCAGCAGAGAGGAGAAGGAGAAAGAGAGAGGTTTCAAAAATAGAATGCGGGGGAAGACGGCGTGCATATCAAATCATCGCTGAACTCGTTGCCAGCACGAGGCAAAAAGCAGGGTTTCCCCAGCAGAGAAAGCAAGTGCATAAGAAACCAGGCCGCGAGAAAAAAGTTAATTTGAAAGTGTCTGCTGAAGTTTGCTGCCAGGCTTTCTCACTCTGATTGCATCAAGGCTTACAGCAGGAGCAAGAAGCCTTCATCAAGAGTGGGCATGTGGAAGAGGGAAGGGTGTGTGGCCACCCCTCTACAAACTACAGTTACAGCACATGCACACAGTATGCACAACCCCAGCAATAAAGTTTGGGTGGTGGGGGAGACAGCTTCCCACCCACTAGAGGGAGAATGATCTGCAGCAGCGGAGAGATGACTAGCTACGGAGGCATTTGGCTTGGGCTCCATATTCACATCTGGACTTGTGCCCTCCTGGTCCGCAAGTCAATGGCAGAGCTTACGCTTTGCATTCTGAAGGTCTCATGGCCAGTCCTAGGCATCTCCTGTTAAATAGGTCAGGCAACAGGTGATGGGAAATACCTCTCTGTTGGCACCCTTGAGTAGATAATACTGTTCTGTATGGAGACATAGTTGGACCTGTTATAACGCAGCTCCCTATGGTCCTGTCTTCCCCTAGTACAATAAAGCAGTGCCTCCTTTTTTAAAAAATCAGAAGACAGCTTGCTGTTCCCAATATGAATTCGAAGCCCATCTCCAGAATTTTAACATTCCTTACTCCACCCCAAGTCTCCTCCCACTTTGAAGGCAGCAGGGAGGTGTCATGGGAGGCTGCTGTGTGAAACTTCCACCCCTTTCTTCTGGAATGCTACATCAGAAGCAACACGGGTAGTGGGGACCCTGGGAAACCTAATTTTCCCGGGATGCCACTATCCTTATGATGGAGGAGTCTTACACCAAGGCTCCAGTAAGATTTCCACAAGCTGGTGGGAAGGGGTAGGGCTCAGGCCCAGAAGGGATATGGATTAGATAGATTGCAAGAGTTCTACAGGCAGGATGGAGACAGGTACAGGCATTCCATCTGGAATTCAGTAAGAAGTAGAGAATACTTTAGAGCAGAGCTTTCCAAACTTTTCATGTTGGCAACACACTTTTTAGACATGCATTATTTCGCGACACAGTAATTCAGTTTTACTAGCAAATTGGAGGTTAAACTAACCCCTTTCCAGCGCTTGCATGACACACCTACACACTGCAGCTGACACACTAATGTGTCATGACACACAGTTTGGAAAGCTCTGCTGTAGAGATTAGTGGCTGCTTATTTTGTAATGTATATGGGGGACAAGCTAAGCAAATATGAACTTTGGTAGCTTTGCCACCCCATGTGAATATATTCTCTTGAGTGAGCTCCATTGAAGTATCGGTTTTATTCATGCTCAGCTGCTATTCATTCCCTCAAACCTTGAGCAGAAGAAGTTCCTGTTGAGTTTTGTCTCTTTCCTTCCTTTGGTTGCTTCAGTATTTCCAAAATATCTAAAAGTTAAAGCACATTTTTCTGAACTAAAAGAGGAGGGCTGCTCCACCTTTAGCCAAAGATGCTTGCTTTGTAAGAACCATCTCCCTTCAGAGGGGATCAGCTACTGTGGTTTTTGCATGAGATGCACTGTTAGGCAGGGCTTTTGATTGGAAGAAGGAAGTCCAGCATCTCCATCTAGATAAAGCATCTGTTTGCAGTTAGCACCACCAAACCATTGCACTCTTGGATTCACCAGCGCTAATGATCAGCTGATCATCAGAGCTCTGTGGGTTGTGTCTTTGTCAAACATGGCTTGTGGTGGCGGTGGGAGATAACGATCTGCCCCACTGGATATATCCACAGCTTTCTCACTCTGAAAGCTTTCTCACTTTGTGGGAAGATCAAAATGATCATTTTTAAGTCTCCTCCTGTTGCTGTTTGGCAAGATCAGGCCAAAGAACATGGGTGGGCCAGAAGGGTCAATACTGGAATGGCCGTATTGAGGTTTGGGGTTCCTAACAGCTGCCCAAAGATGTGGAGTGCTGCTGTCACCACTATCTGTATCAAGGAGTGTTTAAATGCTCTGATGGCACCCAATAGAGGGAAGGAGCAGTCAATTGCAAGGAGCAATCTATCAGGTAGACACAGTGGTCTGCCTTACCTGTGGATGGGTATTGATAATATATTTTGATGATTGAATTAGTTCCTTTTTTGGAGCACAGTGGTCTTACTGTGCCTTAGCACACAGTTTGGGAATTGCTTGGCCAACTGTTTAGGCCATAAACTAACTTTGCCTGTTTTGAACTCCACAAACCCACATCTTCACTTGCCTACATCTGTTCCTAAGAATTAAGGCCACATTTGTGGGAGGTTTATTTTTGCAATATTTCCATTTTGATCTGCTTTTGTTTCCTCCTTGCTTTGAAGTGGCTTTGAAACACACACATACACACACAAGTGTTCTTTTCTTTCTTCCATTAATAAAAAAAGAGGTTGGCTTAATTTGCCTGGAGCACACTGAATCGTACAAAGCAGTAATGATCCAACCCAAGACTGAATATCTAATAAGCTGTCTTCAGCTCAGCCTGAAGTCTCCCCTATGTACGGGAATACAGTAATTAGTACACCTCTGTAGGAACCTGATTTCCTTAAAGGCATCTGTGTCTTCAACCTTTATTGATCAGTGAAGCAGTCTTAATTATTCTTTTTCCCCTTCTTGTTTGTACGTAGCTTGCAGCTGCTGCAGCAGCCATTAAGCAAGGCAATTAACATCTTTCTTTGTTATTTAGAAACTAAAAAAAGAGAGGAGAAAATATAGATCAGTGATTTTTCCATCACTTGTTTTCACTGAAAGCAAATCTGGCCATATGGGCTATGCTAGGGATGGGGACAGAATTCAATTCAGTTTTGCACTTAAAGGTGAACCTACCTTAATTGCACTTCCTGAAACAATATACAAAACAAAACGCAACCATCTTTCCAAATTTTGCAGCCAAGTAACATCTACAGAAAGGCATATACTGTAGTCTGTGCAAAAATGTTTATGTTAGTGAGGTGGGGGGGGCATACAAAAATGCATTGTATTAGGGGAAATGGCTCTGCAGAAATTTGTGTATTATGGGAAATTCATTGATGAAGATTCATGGGGGCTGTGGAGCCAAGAACTTAAGACTGAAAGAAAAAGAAAGAAACATTGAAATTTGCCCATTCCTAATGGGGCCACTGCAAGATTTATTTATTATTTATCTTATTTCATAAAATGTATGTACTGCTTGGTTGTAGAAAACTTCAAACCTACTTACAAAAAGAATAAAATGATAGTATTTTACACAATAAAAAAGCTTAAAAACGCCAAAATAAATGAATAATAATAATCCCTAAATGATTTTATTCGTGCATGGGATTCAAGTTACGGTTATGAGCTCCAGGACTGTCAACATAAATAAATAGA
The DNA here is from genome assembly GCF_964234715.1 of Podarcis melisellensis. Classification (NCBI taxonomy): domain Eukaryota; kingdom Metazoa; phylum Chordata; class Lepidosauria; order Squamata; family Lacertidae; genus Podarcis; species Podarcis melisellensis. The sequence goes on from NC_138541.1 coordinate 51,202,527, forward strand.
GAAACAGACTCAAGGGTCATTTTTTGTGTTCCTTCTAAAGCTATCCACATAAATATTAACTGGTCTAAGGCTGACACATTTTCCTCACAGCCAACAGAGGGTCAAGTATGTGGAATATTAGTGAGAAATAAGGCCCAGCCTGACTGAGCCAGGCATCCAGCCCTGATAAGACAGGCACCCCTTTCTTCTGCTGTAGCTGTATACATGACTCAACTTCTATGCATGTGTAAAACAAAGGCAAGGAAATGAGTCTATATAAGCCTGTGTAATCTATTGACTGTTGGAACTCACCTCAATGGCTTCCCTGATGCCTGTTCCTCTTTGGCAAATAAAAATGCATCAGCTACCCCCTGTGTTTTCCTAGAATGGTGGAAGCACTCAGCTAATGGTGCTTCCATGTGGCAGCTTACTGTAAACTCGGTGCTGATCATGTATGCAAGTTTTGTGCTGTGTCCATACTTGATATTGTCCTCATCAAATTACTGGCATCATTGAATCTGGATTTACCATTTCTGTGCATTTCTCATCTCCCAGATTTTTCCATGGAAATGGTAAATCTGGTTAACAAGATGGTTTTTGACAACAATAAACATGTGATAAAACAAGCCAGCAGATAAAACAAAACCATCTGCTAAACTTTTGGAATCCTTAAACACCTGAGAAAACACTTTTGTCTAGCAACTGAAAGAAAAAAAATATTGGCACCAGGCAAGTATCCCTAGAGAGGTCCTGCAAAATTAGGGTGTCTCCATCCAAAAAGTTGAGGTGGAGTCAATGAGAGGAAATCAACTCTTGTTAAGTACATAGTTATAAGTAGTAGCAGTGCTTAATTTCCCTAACAAGTGTCCAATTTGCATTCTTCTTGCATACAAAACTGTGACTTGAAGATAACGTTCCCCTACTCACTTTTTTTAAACCAGCTTGCAATTTATTTTCATAGTGATTTTGCATCCATTAGGTTTCTTTGTACTGCATAATTGATGCATAAAATATGACCCCTCACATGAACGTGCAGCTCAGACTTCACTTACTCCCCAGGCATTTAGAGATTTAAAACTTTCTCCAGCACCAGCCAGCGTTATGAACCAACTCACGTCATCCTTGAAGATAGGCTTGTACATACTGTGACACTTGGAAGTTGTCTTCTAACTTGGTGGATCATGTGTGAAGTACAAGGAGCCCCCCCCCCCCCCCGCTGCATCTGTTGGGGGAAGAATGTGCTGATTGGCTACTGAATCTTAAAAACCTGTTGAAAAGGAAGCAATGCTTGATCGTCATTCACAAAGGAGATGGGGTTAAAGATTACAACAGAAAAGAAATATGCCTTATCAAAGAGGGGGGCAAACTTGAATAAATATGGGGGGGCAGGTAAGCTCCGCCCCCATAATTGATCACATGACACAGTGCACACACAGCATTCGAATGACAATTCTTATCACCTTTGGTGGGGCCCGGACCCCTCAAATATTTTATTGGGGTGGGCAAAGGGTTCTCAGCCCCTAGGAGTTGGCTCCTATGTTATCAAAACATGGCAATAAGGGGATATTTAATATAATTACAGTGGTACCTCAGGTTAAGAACTTAATTCGTTCTGGAGGTCCGTTCTTAACCTGAAACTGTTCTTAACCTGAGGTACCACTTTAGCTAATGGGGCCTCCTGCTGCCGCTGCTCAATTTCTGTTCTCATCCTGAAGCAAAGTTCTTAACCCAAAGTACTATTTCTGGGTTAGTGGAGTCTGTAACCTGAAGCATCTGTAACCCGAGGTACCACTGTATAACTTTTGGTTCCATGCTAAAATATAGTCCACAGAAATGCAGCTCCCATTAGAACATGGCTGACAAAGCTGTAAAGGAGTGGACCTTGGCATCTCAAACTACAGTGGCGTCCTGTGTGATGGCAAAATCCGACATGCACACCCCACCTTTCACCTTCCGTTGCAGCGCCTGCTGTGACACCCCAGAATCTCCATGCCCAGTGTGACTGAACTGGTCATTCTCCCCTAGATTCACCTTTGAAGTGTATCTGGGTAATATCACATCAGTTTGCCAGTGGGGAGTCTTATAACAGAATGCTACCTCACAGAATAAAATCCCCTTGATAAAGAAAGCTAAATGTCAGGGAGAAGCAAGCTCATCTAGCTTTGCCTTCATTCTAGTTTTCTGCATGCAGGGATTTATTTTATTTTATGGTATGAATCATTCAGTTGCATGAGCCCACAGTTACAGCCCAAAGAGCCACAGCCTTAGGCTTCCTATTTTTCTTTTGGAGTAAATCTTTGAGACTGAAAAGAAGCAGAGATGAAAAGGCATAGGGTAGAGCCAAGAGTGAATAAACAGTTCGGTCTGAGGATGAAAGGGACAGGACAGGGAGCCCTCTTGTACCTTGTCCCTGTTAGGATATTTCTGTTCCACCTTAAGAGAGAGCAGGCTTGTGAGTCACAGAGTCTGCGTATTTCCTGTTTCTCAGGATGCTTAAGTTTGCTATTGCTTTCGTTTTCTCTCTCTGCGCCAGAACACGCTAGCAGTCGGTCATGTTTTTCTTTGTTCTGACCAACGCTGAATAAACATTCTAAATGATACTCTCCTGAGTGCAACTTTTGCTGTGTGAATTCTGCTGATAGAGTGTGCATCAGCCCAGGAATGTGGCAATCTGTTTCTGAGGCTTGGTGCCGCTAATTGCTGATACTGCGTGACTACGGGACATCAACAGATCGTCCGGAGACGACGTGGAGGCAGTGATGGCCTTTGTCTCCCTGGCAGTATCCCAACAGTGCCCAAGGGCTCCAAGAAGCCTGGAGCCATCCCAGAGCCCAATGATATCCAGGAGCTACCCAGAAGCAGATTTAGAGAAGCACGACCAGGTTCAGTTGCACTGGGTGCCAAGCCTTGGGAGCGCCACAGGGGATTCCACAACTATGATTTCGAATGGAGCATGAGAACTGGGTGTGTGCATGCTGAATTTTGGTATTGCACAGGGTACCACTGAAATTTGACATGCCAAGGTCCTCCTGGCATGAGAAGTAGAAGAGTGATAGAACATTTAGAACCTACAAATACTGAAAGCGCCCAGAATTACCAAGGCTCAACAATGTATGCAACTGGGAGCACAATTCCCTTATTCCAAATCTTAGGAGCCTTCTTCACCACATTTGCATTTATTTCCCTGAAAGAGTTTATTACCCTCTGAAGAACAAAAATGGAGGAAGCTCAATGGCTGAAAATGTAGGTATATAATGTAAGAATAATGATATTATTTTCCCTTCCTTCAGTAGAAAGAAACTGATACATCACTAACAGTAATCTCTTAGTGCACATCATTTTAGTGATATGAAAAACCAACCAGATTTATTCTGCAAAAGAAGTCTTTAAAGTTAATAGTTTTTCTTCCATATTACATTATGTTTCACAACACCTGCTAGCAGGATGAGAATAAAATGCTATCTGATTCAGCTTTTCCTTTTAAGTGTTTAAAGTCCTTTCTCCTGTAAATGCCATACCCCAAGCAACAATTTTGCCTTTTCTGTAAGCAAGCTGTAATGTCCAGTCACCTTGGAAACAGACGTGAGAATAATTTGGTATTTACTAGGGCTGTGAATGGACCTTCCAATCCACCTTGTGAACCTTGGTTCAGGGTGAGCCACCCTGTGCTGCCCAGGGGCCATTGCATCCCAGATCTGTCCCCAAAACAATTTGGAGGTGACACTAAGGGGCTATTTTGGGGGTTCTGAACTATGAAAACCCCTTTTAAAAGGTTGGATGGTACACAGCACTTCACAGGAACAGAGCCTCTCACTTAATAGCTGTTGAGGAGTTGATCTAGTGTGGTGATAGCCTCTGCTACTTCCGGAGCACCTTCCCTGTCACAATTTTGTGCATTTAAGTGTTGTTGTTTTTAAAACAGAGCTTTACACCACAACAGGCATTATCTCCCCAAAGTCACCATAGCCTTGCCAGGCAATCGGGCAACTGTGGCATCTCTGCTTTCTAAAGTAAGGGACATTAACGTAGAGTTAGCTTTGCCTAATTATTTGAATCAGAGGTCGAGCTGACACTGTGAAATGCATTGCTGGCATTTCATTTTCATTTGTTTCATTTTTTTTAGCCTTTCAAGTAAAACCACTGATTGCAAGGAGGATTAATTTAATCTCCATTATTAATAAACAAGTCAGACATGTCATAAAGGCACCAAATGTGGTCCAATACAATGTCTGCTTTGTGTTCTGGTACAATAATTCAGAAAGAAGTACATGGGGGTGGAAGACGACCAGTGAGCAATTTTCTACAGTGCAGAGCCTTAATACCTCCTTGACATTAAAGAAACATCTATGGCTGTGGTATTGTAGGGAGAAAATAATAAAGGCGCTTTTTAAAGACACGTTTTCTGCATTTGACATTTGAAAATCCTTTTGAAATTCTGAGAGGTCCACAAGCGAGATGCTCATTTGAATCCCTGACTACAACAAGCATAAATGACTTTGTTTTTGCCAGCTCTTGTGCTTTTCCCACTAAATCTTCATGACCAACAGTGAGGTAATTTCCTGTCTGGTGGTCAGTAAGAAATACAGTGGTCAGTGGGGTTGTTTAATTTCCGTAGGGTTTCTGAATTGGATGAAGTGGGGGAAACAATTCATGTTCAGAGGCTGAGCTCCTAAGTGGAGACAGTTGCTAGCTAATCCAAGCCCAAGCAGAGATAGTCAGAAGTGACTGATGTCAGATTCCAAAACCGTCTCTCAGACCGTCTGTCTTGGCCGCTTGTCTCCTTCCAACAGGCAGAGAAGGGAGCGAGAAGATCAATGGTTATAAACACTGTAGAATCAGCCAATTCCACCTCAAAAATAATAATCTCTCACCAGCTGCTAAGCATGGTACTGTTTCTAAGATGTGCTTAAATTAGTTAATTAATTGCAAAAAGAATGCTCACTGCTCCACTGTGGAGTTTGATAGTTTTTCATATTATTTTAGAAGTTTTTTGAGTTCAAGTTAGTGATATTCTCAAAAACAAAAAAAAGTTGCCAACATGGCTTCATGGGGGATTATGATGATGATTGGTCAGGGCAATCACTTGTGCTCTGAACCCTTTCCCTCTAGGCCAGGGGTCCCCAAACTAAGGCCCGTGGGCCAGATAAGGCCCGAGGGGCTCGTTTATCTGGCCTGCGGCAACCCCCACCGCCCACTGCCACCGCCCGCTCTTACCAGTGCTGTGCTGCACAGCTGCCCATTTCCACGTTGGAGGAGCACCAGAAATAGCTTGTGCGCATGTGCTAGCGTTATTTGCGCATTTGCAAGTGTTATTTCCGGTGCACATCTGGGTCAGAGGAGGTCCATGCACATGTGCACAAGCTATTTACGGTGCTCCTCTGACCTGGAAGAGCACCAGAAATAGTGTGTGCGCATGGGCATGTACTCCCCTGCCCTCCAGCCCGCCACACAATCGACGCTGGAGACACCGGCCCAAGGTGCGGTAAGTTTGCTGACCCCTGCTCTTGGCTGATAAAAATGAGCAGGGAGGGAATAGCTGGCTGGGCCAGGGAGGTGATTAATGTCTCTGTGTGAGAGGGGGTGGCACCTGCCTGCTTGGAGGAGACAGTGGTAAAACCACTCCTCAAAAAACTCCCCCTGTATTATTCAGAATATCTAAGTAATTACCTGCTAATTTCCTCTCTTGAGTGGGTAGTTGTAAACCAGATGCAGAAGCTCTTGGAAGAAACTGATTTTCTAGATTCACTTCAGTCAGGATTTAGGCCCAGTTTTGGCACAGAAACTACTCTGGCCACCCTGTATGATGACCTCTGTTGGGAGAGATAGGGGAAATGTGTCCTTGTTGATTCTCCTCAACTTCTCAGGAGCTTTGGGTACCATCAACCAGGGTATCCTTCTAGAGCAGCTATCTCAGTTAGGGCTTTGCCACTCCTCCCTACTTGGAAGGTTGCTTCCAGAGGGTAATGCTTGGGGAGTGCTCTTCGGCCTCATGGAGCCTTCAGTGTGGGGTTCCACAGGATTCCGTTTTATGCCCTATGCTGTTTAACATCTACATGAAACTTCTGTGTGGGGTTATCCAGAGTTTTAGAGTATGTTGTCATCAATATGCTGCTGACACATAGCTATACTTCTCCTTGATATCTGCAGGTGTGCAAGTGGATGTACTGTCTCAATATTGGACTGGATGAGAGCCAACAAACTAAAGCTCAATCCAGGTAAGACTGGGGCACTATTAGTTGGTGGTCCCCTAGACTGCATGGAAGGGAGGTGATTTGCTCTTGATGAGGTTACACTCCCTCCAAAGGAGTGCTTTAGAAGGAAAACAATCTGATTATTTCAAAGTCTGAAATATTGTACTGTTTCTTTCAGGATTGATAGGCTCACTCCATGGACCCAGTGCACCCACATACACCTAAGAAAAAGCTGGCTAGTAATGTGCTGGACCAAACATTTTTGTAAGAATGTCAGAGGTAGGAAAATAGGTGTTCATTATGACTAGCATCCTAACACTACTAAGAAGGGGAAATGGGATAAATTGTAGTAAGGGATAAACTATTTCTCATCTGAGTTTTATATTATAATATAATGGAGATTTGTTTTGTTCACTTGAGCATTCAAGGTGGGCTGTCAAAGGATTCCTGTATCGTATAAAATCTTCCCTGCTTTGCTTCCATCTGAGTGTCAGAGATAAGAAACCTAATCTGTCTTGGGTTCATTTGTCCCTCCCTCTTTTTCTTTAATATATAAAAAGTCTGTGCAGAACCAAATAAAATGTCCCAATGCAACTATTTAATTTAATTATGAAATTGATGATAAACCTCTCTCTTAACCTAATCAATGATCATCTTAGTTTGGCAAACCTATAAGCAGTATATTTTAGAAATCCAGTATTTTCTTCTGATGTGCTGGGAAAATGTGTGAAATAATAGAAGATAAGGAAAATGCTAAACTTTTAAGATGTCAAAAACAAAAGTAGAATGTAGGAAGTAATTGTAAAGATCCTAAAGCCTCTCCTAGAACTTAGAGCAAGGATAGTTAACATGGTCCCCCTCAGTTGTGGACTACAACTTCCATAAGCCTTAGTCAGCATGATGTGAACTGTAGTGCACCTGATTAAAATTTCGGGTTCTTATATTTGTTGTCTTAATTCCTTATAATGCAGCATTAAATCCATATAGTCTCATGGAAAGGGTGTTGGCTTTAGGAATTCCATGTTCAATTCCAAGCGAGCTCATGGATTTTCCAGATCAGTAGTCTTCACACAATGGTTTTGCAACCTGCACTTGAGTTCTGATCTGCCTTTCAGTCATCACAGATATCTTTTATTAAGCGGAGATGAAAAAAGCAGAAAGAGGGAAAGAGAAAGCTGAGCAAAGAAAAAGCAGACTGACAAAGAGAAAGAGCGGGAGAGGGGAGGGTGTGCAAATAAAGGTCGAAACAATGTATATGGTAAACTTATTATAGGTTGGGAATGGAATTAAAGGTTGTTATGAAATCTGTACATGCTAAAGGCACCTGTATTTGCATGACCTTGGGCTTGTATTTCAGCTGCATACATGAATGAATGTAATCAAGCATGAACATCACATGAACATATGCTTCCTGGTGCTAATGGGGGCCATATACTTGGAGCCCACAAGGTTGCCCTGAAGAGAACATGGGTACTAAAAGGTTGCCTACCCCTACTCTATATAACCACGGGTTCAGCAGTACCATATTTTTATGGGTGAGAAGTGACATCATATTTGAAGGGCAGAAATGAGAATTGGGACAGGAAAGTACTGTGGAGAAGAACTGAGTGAAATGAGATTTCTGGACTCATGGATAGGCTGCTAAATTCCCTATATCAAGCAGATGTGAAGTCATATGCATTATGACTGTTCCTTTGTCAGAGGACCCTAGCAGCATAAAGGAAGTGTGTGTGTGGAGTTGTGGACTAAGCTGTTGGACTATGCTGAAATGGCAAAACAGACTGGAAAGCTCAGGGACCAAGAAGACAAGAAATTCAAGAAAGATTGGGAAAACTGTACAATTTATTTAGGAGACCACTGTATGCCGATGAAAACATTAGCAGGATTTTAATCTCACTTGTAATGTAACAAATACTACGGACAGATATAAAATATAGATTACAAAATAATATGCAGTTGAAACTGTTGACAATAGGACCCATGGAGGGGATGGTGGGGAAATATCAAGATTCAGAGTAATCTCTTTATATGGCTGCGCATTTGGTGTGGTTATAAATTTATATTTGTAAAATCAAATAAAAATGATTTCAGAGAGAGAGAGAGAGAGAGAGAGAGAGAGAGAGAGAGAGAGAGAGAGAGAACCATCTTCTAGCGAACATGTCTTTGACTGAAGAAAGGTGAGCCAAGAAAATCCAAGTTACTCCCATTTGGTGATGAAAATATGCATATACGATGCAACACTTTAGGTTGGGGAAGAGTATATGTAAAGAAGGGTGGAGGCGTATTTTTCTATTTTGCAGTGACACATTCACAGCTGACAGGTTTTTCTCCCCACGGGCATCTACAGCTTGCATCTGTGTCCTCCACTCCCCAAGATATTTATGTAAAGCCATGAGAGAATAAACACAGTGTTGGTGTAGTGACATATGATGACTGTGGTATCCTTTAACTAACATGCTTCTGCTGGTTCCTGCATTTTGAAACTGGGATCTTAAGCCGGAGATGCACAAGTCCCTTGGAGTCAGGAGGCTCATTTATTCTTGATCTACCTTGATGCACAACTGAACTGCAGTGACCTCACCTCAAAATGGATATTGAAGTTTGGAAAGGTCTCAGAAAAGGGCAAGCGAAATTATCAAGGGGGTGGAGTGACGCCCTTATGAAAAGAAAGGTTGCAGTATTTGGGACGTCTTAGTTTAGAGGGAAGACAAGTAAGAGGTGACACAATAGAAGTTTATAAAATTATGCATGGGGTGAAGAATGGGGATGGAGAACAGTTTCTCCTCCCTCTCTCATTACATTAGAACCTCTGGACATCCAATGTAGCTGAGTGTTGGAGGACTGAGGACAGATAAAATAAAGTCCTTCTTATGGAACTCACCACCAGAAGATGCAGTATTTGCCACCAACTTGGATGGCCTTAAAAGAAAATTATGGAGGAGGAGGAGGAGGAGGAGGAGGAGAGGAGGAGGAGGAGTTTGGATTTGATATCCTGCTTTATCACTACCTGAAGGAGTCTCAAAGCGGCTAACCTTCTCCTTTCCCTTCCTCCCCCACAACAAACACTCTGTGAGGTGAGTGGGGCTGAGGGACTTCAGAGAAGTGTGACTAGCCCAAGGTCACCCAGCAGCTTCATGTGGAGGAGTGGAGAAGGTTAGCAGCTGCATGTGGAGGAGTGGAGAAGGTTAGGCATGTTCTCTCCCTCCTGGTCGATCGTTCGGAAGCTTCAAAAGCTTTCTTCAGCCCAAACATCACAGCGACCGATGCCAACAGACATCGGCACACTTAGGGATCCGCAGAGTCTTCGCAGCTTGCGTAACAGACCTCAGCAACTCGGCATTTTGGCTAATCTACTTTATTTACATATAAACACACACGGAGCACTGCAACATGGCTCCCTCTCTCTCTCTAGCATCAGGCAGCAAAAAGAAAAAGGACAAAAGACAATAGTCCCACTTCACAGAACACAGTAGCACGAACATCCTGTCTCCGTCACTTTCCACTCTGTGGAGTCAAAACATACACCGTCATGTGATAGACAACAATCCTATGACTGCAATCACGGAGCAGGAATTCTAACATTCACATGGAACCATACTGCATCAAATCATTCCAGTTTCCAAAGGGGCACAAGTTGTATGTCAAATGCAGCCTTTTGGCATTTTGGCATGCCACACTGAAAGTCAGAACGAAATGTGACACACAACTGCAGGTGACAAAATTGAGATAGCTGGTTTTGTAAAGGGGTGTGTGGAGTTCTTAAGAAAGAGGTTGCTTTGGAATGAGAAAACAATATTCTGAATTATTATTTTTGAAAATCAATAAAATTTAATTGGCAAAAATAAATAAATATGTGGAGTGCTGTTTAACCCTTTCACTCTCCAGCAACATTTCCACTTCAAAATGTGTATTTGTCTTTCAATGCTTCAGTCATTTAGCTCTACCTATGGGCAGTGCAAGGGGAAAAAATGTCCAGAGTTTAAGCTTACTTGCCTCACAGGGCTGACAATTTATATGCACCCAAACAACTCAATTGCTTCTGCTGCATTTTCATGTACTATGGTCTAGCGCTGAATTATTCATATGCCATTATTTGTGAACTGCTCCTTTTCCAGTCTGTCGGTTATTGAGGCCCAGAAGCATCAACAAACAGCCAAAGGAATAGCAATCATAGGTGAAAGGTGGTGGCTGCAGAAAGAGATCTATGTCTGAAATTAAAGAAGGCCATAGGCTGTGCTTAGACTGGATTAGGATATCCAACAAGATAACTCCTAAATGGCACAGGCACCATGTGCATTATTACAAGATGCAAACTGATGGATTCAGAAGAATTTCCCCATACTAGTTTTGCATTCACAATCCCTATAATGGATAAGATTCTCCATTTCATCCATAAACATGTATTCAAAATAAACTTGCTTATGAGTGTAGTTAAAGGACAAGAAGGGGTCATTAATCATTATTAAGTAGTAGTAAGAGTCATCGTTGTAGTCATTGTTGTCATAATAGTTCCTGTTTCTTGGTGTTCAAAGTGATTCATACAGTAGCCCTGTATGAGAGACCGATATTAGCCTTGCATTATCAATATGGAGCTTGGGATCAGAAATATTAGCTTTGACTATTCAGTGCACTCATAGTCGAGCTGAGATCCGGAGCAAGGACTTTGCAGTGAGACTATCATGCAAGGAACATAAAAAGTTGCCATAGATATTCAGCTGGATAAATAAGGATAGTGATTTCTCAAAGAGTGTACCCCAATTTGTGCTCACACTAAATGCGATGGCATATTACATAGCATGCACACATACATACACAAGTTAGGAATGCTGGTGAATCCTAATGGAAACAGAAATTGTTGATCTTTGCTTATTTGTCCTGTGTCTGGAATGGAAATCAATCCAATAAATACGATCAGTTTTTGCTATTGTTGCTGCATTTAGTCTGCAAATGATATGTAGTTGATTATGTCTCTCCTCCCACCCCATTTTATTGTGGTAGAATAATATAATGGCAACGTAAAATATGTAGATTATGGAATTTTACAATACTGGACAGTAAAGCAAGTTACATAGTTTGGTGCAGAAGGCAGGCTGCAGCAGAATGGGAACAGTGTTGCATATGAAGAATACTGGGTGAAAAGGACATCAGTGCATTCTTACAAACACATATGCACACTGAACTTTTTTGATCTGCCCCTTGTTTCCCAGTGTTGGCTTGACTATTGACTTCTATGAAATCTAAGGAGTAGGTAGAACTTTCTCAAAGCCAAGATGATCTTAAATCTTCAGAGAAAAAGTATGGGGTAACAGTTGCCTCTGTTTTTGTGCCCTTCAAGTAAGAAAAGTCCCATGTTTATTGTATTTCTTTAATCCGCCTTAATATCAGATTGCTCTACTTTTAAAACATCTCAATATGTTAATAATCTTGATACTAGCTTGATGTTTTGGACTACAATTCCCATGAGCCCAAAACAGAATATTCAATGGTCAGAGATTATAGGATTTGTAGTTAAAAAAATATGGAGAGTATCAGTTTGGGGAAGGTTGCTGCCCTACTTGAATCTTTAAGTACATCTGTTTCTTTATGTCTTTGTTTCTTTTAATTAGAAGAGTTGTATACTGCTTTTTGCTTACAATAACAAAGAGACTTGTAAATGCTGAACTTGTATTACGAATTTTGCACTTCTGGGTTTTTGTTTTGTTTTTAGAGGAGGAAGAGGCTGCTACCACCAGGAATGATGAGCTGTGATCATTAGGAAGTGCTTTCATAAGCAGCTGTTAAATGTTCTAGAAAATGTGGCATGACACTTCGAAACTCGGCGGAGGTTTTGAATGAAACTTCAGTGTTTATCAGAATAACGAAAGAGCTGCCAAAAACGGTCTGAACTGAGAGAATAGTTTATTGACAGCTGGTGTAATATCATGGGTGAGAGACTCTTATCTTTGTATAGCAGGCTGCTTTCTGCATAGACCCCTCTCTCTACCCTCCATCTAGGCAAACAGAGTTCAAGAACACATTTCTGCTGGGCAGAAGCATTCAAGGGAAGTACAAGGCAGGGCTACTGAGGATTGGCAATCTGAGGAGAGTAGGGATGACTGGGGGAGGTCCAAGGGCCAGCTAGAGAGACATAGAGGGACATTTGGCCATTGTTCCCCACCCATGCTTTAGATTGCTGTATAAATGCTAACTTATTCTACCTGTACCATGGGGCAAAACTGCACAGCTGTCCTTTCTTGTTTCCTCATGTAAAAGTGACTTTTAAAACCTTAGAATTAAAACTTAAGTTAATTCTTAGTTGGGTTTAGGCTCACCTTTTTCTTTTCTTTGAGAAAATGTAAAAATGTGAGTGGGGGGATTAGAATAGACATTTATGAAATATTCTGGGAGGAAAACATGAACTGATTAAGGCTGGAATCCTTTCCCCTATATATATTTGTGTGTGTGTGTGTGTGTGTGTGTGTGTGTGTGTGTGTGTATGAGAAATCCCCAAGAAATACAATGGGACTATTTTCTGAGTAAAAATGAATGAGATCCATCTGCCTGACAATTTTGTCTTCTCTTTTTATTTTCAGTGGCTGACTGTAAAGGCCAAATATCTGGCAGGCTTTCTCTGAAAAACCTCTAGATGAGTTTATGTAAGGCAGTTTTATCCCAGTGATTCACTCTGGCTGCCATGGGACATATCTGCAGTGTGTGCCAGACCTGCTAAAGCAACACAGATCAAGACAGCCTGTGTCTTTTGTCCTGAAAACCTAACTGAATGTGTGTGTGTGTGTGTGTGTGTGAGAGAGAGAGAGAGAGAGAGAGATGGGGGCAGGGACCAGCCCTATGAATGCATTATTTGCATGCAGAGCAATGGCAAGTTGTTGGGGAAGTGGCTGTAGGCTTTCAGCCCCACCCCAAATCATACATGCTTCCTTACTGCCTGTTGTCTGTAAGGAAACCTTCACCCTCCTGCTCATGTGATAGGGCCTTCCTGCAGCTGTGACACTGGTTGTCCCGATTGTGCTAAGTTCCTGCACAGAACCAGGCGCTCAAATGCTGAGTTTTCCTTACAAACAACTGCATGCAACATACTGCTGTTCCAAGAAGCACATGTGATGTCAGGGATGAGGATAAAAGCATAACCCCACTCTATTCCCATGCCATTCTCATAGGTGCCAATGTTTAGGAGCTGAGGGTTCTTTGTCCCCCCCCCCATAAAATATTTGAGAGGGCTGCCCCCTAAGTTGATGGGCATTGCCAATCAAATGGTGTGTGTACACCATGCCATGTTATTGATTATGTAGGGGGCTTATCTGCCCCCCAATATTTTATTCAAGTTGGCACACTTGGCCATTCCCCTTGTACAGTGGTACCTCTAGTTATGAACTTAATTGGTTCCGTAGGTCCATCCTTAACCTGAAACTGTTTTTAACCTGAGGCACACTATTTCTGTTCTCATCCTGGGGCAAAGTTCTCAACTCGAGGTAACTCTTCCAGGTTATAACCTGAAGCGTTTGTAACCTGAGGCGTTTGTAACTCGAGGTACCACTGTATAGGAGAAATGCATGCATAGGAGTATCACTTGAAGACTGGCAACTGAATCTGTGAGCTGCCTCTCCAATCCTGGCTTTGAGCAATGAGGTGAGACAACATGAAAACCTTTTCTGCACCAACTGTTGCACACGACAAGATTGTCACTTGAGGTTGGAGACATCAAGGAATAAACATGCATTTGTAAACTTACCCTTATGCCCTGTTTGCCTTCATTTATAGGCCTGCTGTGCTTTTGTAATGAAGCATAATATCATGGCTGTCTTAGCACTGGCTGAGGCAATCTGAGAATGACTTGTTACCTGTGGTGCAGCAGGGCTCAGAGCCAATTCAAAACTAAAAGTGAAGGACCACTTATTAGAAAAGATCCCACAGCAGGGGCATGTTAACAAGATAGATTTGGGGATGCTGGGGGGGTTCAACATTAAGACTAACAACACCTCCACAGATGCTCTACTTGAGATGATCAATCAATTATTGCTTTGCTACATGAGAAAGCTGTTTCTATCCTTTTAATGAGATGCCAATGATAGCACTCAAAATACAATATCATAGGATCCATGTCAAGTTTCAAAAAGAAAATAGTGCTATCATGCTGGTTACGAAAAAGAGAGGAGCTGCTTACACAAATAGAGAAGTTTATTCAAAAAGCAAAAATTGCCACCTAAACTTCTGTGCAACAAGTAAACTCTTTAAGCTTCGCATATGTGTTGTATGGAAGCACCAGCACCATTGTTTGCTAGGGATTTGGAACAGTGAACAGGTGGCTAAATTCTATAAAGGGTTCCTAAATCCAAGCCATGATTGTAAGGGATAGGAAAAGCAGAGACCCATTGCATGACATTATTAGTTTTATATTGCTATAATCCACAATGGTATTTGGAGAGAGAAGATGGGACATTCAGGTCATATTTCAATGTGGATTGGGAACTTACGAGGCTTCCTGACTATTCAGAAGTAAGCCCACTGAGTTCAATGGGACTTACTCTGAGGTAGAGATGGGTGACTGTGTCATGCTTGGTTTCTCACTTTTCCAATCTTAAGTTCATTTCTCCACATTTCCACATCAGTTTGTGATTTGGTTTTAAAGCCCTCTTGACAATTCATCAGCATGTTAGAGTGAATTTCTCCTGATATACACATTCTTGCAGATTATTTTCCCCTTAAATAATGCACTTTTATGGTATTTGTCAAATGTATGTAAAAAATATGGACACTTTAACCTACCACATGCATTTTCGTTCACATTACTTTGTTGAGAATTCCACTGCAAAATTCAGAGAATTGCAAATTTTGAAGAATGTCTATGTTTCAGCTCATGTATTGTTTCAGAAAGTGTGATTTATTTATTTTTGAATTAGATCGGTTTGCAAACTGAATTATATTTATTCTCCATCCCCACTCCTACATAACTGTGTATAGGCTATAACACACCTATTCAAGTTTAACTTCTATTGAACTGGATGGGGCTTACTTCCGAGTAGACTTGAAAATGATTGAACTGTAAATGGATAAGGAAGTTTGTCACCAGTGAGCAGAAAGTTATCAGCCTGGCATTTTAAGGACTGAACCTATGTTTTCTCATCCTAAATCAGGCACCCCAAACCTTCGGCCCTCCCGATGTTTTAGACTACAATTCCCATCATCCCTGACTATTGGTCCTGTTAGCTAGGGATCATGGCAGTTGTAGGTGAAAACATCTGGAGGGCTGCAGGTTGGGCATGTCTGTCTTCAGATACTGAGGCAGCGATTAGAAAACTCTTTGTTGCATGTCTTTTTAAAATAAAATAAAAAACATAATTATACTCAGACCAGACCATTTCTGCTCCAAAACTAAGTACTTTCTCAATACAACATAAAATTATTTTGTTCCTTGAAAATAATAAGTAATCACAAGAAGAAAAACTCCTAGTTACTCATTAAATCCTCATTCTAATTACTGTATCACAAATAAAACAGATCTCTCTCATTATGTTTAAGATTGCATATTAGCCCAACCATCTGGTTCATGTGTTGTTAATCTGAAATCCTGTTGTTGTTCAGCAAGTTCCAGGCATCACACAAAGAACCCACAAAACCACTGTAATATCATTCCACTCTGACCAAAATCTTCAAGGCTTTCTTGCAATGTAAACAGTCCATGGCCTAACATGAACCCTGAGGCGGTTCCCACTAAAAATCCAAACGCTTCACAAACCCTGGAATACATGAAACCTTAATCCATATGGATATAACGCTTGCTATAATTCTGTAAACATCTACTTAAAATAATCCACTGTAACCAGGTTATCTGATATGCTACCATGTTTAAGTATAGTGATTATTTGTGAGGGAAATTCAGATTCACATCTTCCCGCCTCCCTACTCAGTTGTCAATCACAGTAGGTAGACTTGGGCAAATGGAGGGGAGAACTTCATTTTCAATAAACTCAAATGATTTTCATTTTCAATAAACTCAAAAGAACAGGGATGAAGAACATATAACCCTTTGGATGTTGTTGGACCACAACTCCCATCATCCCTAACAACTGGATCTGGTGGCTAGTGCTATTAGGAGTGGATTCCAATAACCTCTGACGGGCTACATCTGTCCCTGCTGTAGAAGATTCATCCTAAATTTCATCTTACAGCTTTATTATTCTTCATTGTGAGCACACACACACACACACACACACACACACACACACACACAGAGGTTTGGGCTTGAACATCCAAACCCATAAGCCAAATGAGTCATATTGAAAGGGGTGTCTTCTGAAATGATCAGGACAGGTCATTTCAGAAGATAAACCAGCATGAAAGATGCTATTCACCAATTATTTAAAAAAACCACATTGAAATATTGTATTCCAATGTAGTGCTAAAACAAACATTCTCTCCACTTGTCTGACAGAATGACCGCTCCCCGTATTAACTGGATGGCGGCTTTTGCATGGTTGTGCGCAGCAACCCCTTGGAGACTACTAGACCTCCGGCAAGGTAGCTGGCTTCGCTGCCCCCCCCCCAAGCTGGATACCTGGAGGTTCCCACCTAGCCTCGTCAATTAGCCAGTCCTAGCTGGGGGGGGGGGGCATTGCCAAGGGAGTTGACCAGTGGAGGCGGATGGGGAGAGGAGAGGGTCCTGCTAGCAAAACTATGGAGTTGAATCTAGCCCACTGAGACCCCAAAAAAGAGAGTTATCTGGAAGCATTTTACCTTTGGCTGTTTAACCTATGAATAACATGTCACTTAATGATGAAAGGATCTGTTGATCACAGGGAAACCCCTTTGTTTGGTGCTTTTATGATTAAATACTCTGCAAAACTCTTTGCATCCGATAAAATATTGTTCTCCCTGCTGCTCTGCCTTGTCAGTGATTATATATGACACCATATACTCATGATTCATTTAGCTGAGCATTCTCATTATTGTTGATGTATGTGT
Source organism: Podarcis melisellensis (assembly GCF_964234715.1). Taxonomy (NCBI): domain Eukaryota; kingdom Metazoa; phylum Chordata; class Lepidosauria; order Squamata; family Lacertidae; genus Podarcis; species Podarcis melisellensis. Next base: position 51,219,656 of record NC_138541.1, read on the forward strand.
CATTCACTGACTTCCTTTCCCTAGATTACAACTGAGCCTTGCTTGAGTTTATTTTTTTTGCCATATGGTGTGAGGAATGCATGGATTTCCTTCTCCCTGGTTCTTTTTCAAGGGAAACATCCACTAAATAATTTGGTTAGTCAGCACAAAAGCAAAAATGAGAAAGATGGGAGCAATCCATTAAGCACCTGCTGTTGGCCTCAAGGATCAAGAAAGTACTTTGTGCCACATACAATGAGAAACCCCTGAGATACGGACGCCTGAACATGTACAAGCTCCCTTCATCGGAAAGGACAGATAGCCATGTCTGTGTGGTATTTCAGATCATGGTTTTCTAAGCGCAGCCACTGAAGTCCTGTGCAGTGCAATCTCAAACAGTTTTACTCGGGTAAGAAATCCCACTCCCTAGTATATGGATTTGGAAATCCAGACTTTCAGTGTTGCTGCAAACTTGTGTGGCTGCCACACAAGACTGTTTGCTGTATGTGAAGAATGGCCTCGTGTGAAGAATGGCCTTCAATGTACCTTTGGAGCACCTGGCGTGGTCAGTTGTCACAGTCAGGATATTGGATTAGGTGAACTACTAGTCTAATTGGAAGAGCGGTTCCTGTGAACTTTTTACAATAGCAACAATGGATTCCTAAAACATTTCCATTTGTCTGTCACAAAAACACTCTATAAATAGGATTGACCTCACTGGAAAGTTAAAGACTGTAGGCCAAATGTTTTACTTGTGCTTATGGCCAACTGAGAATAGAACTAAATAGAATGAAGAACTGGAGCACCGTCATAAGATCAGGGATGAAATTAATGGAGAGAAAGGAATTTTGTGTTTTCATTGTTTAACATTATTGGTAATATGGCTGTTCTTGTTGCAAGTATTTTAGGGTTTAGGGTTAGAATTTGTTCTAGAGAAATGATGGCTACCCACCATGGGAATTTTTTTAAAAGCAAACGCATGATGTTCTTGATTAAATGAATAGATAGATGACTCTTTTGATAGATATAACAGTGCTATGGGGAAACCAATAAGGGTGTATGTAAGTAACTGTGATTATTATTATTTATTTAGTCAACTTACGGACTGCTTCCTGTTGCTGTTGTTGGCATTCATCTGTCTTGAGAGACAATGGAGTGTGCCTCTGGGAGGAAGTCAAAATGCTGTGTTAGCAGCACTGAAGTGACCCCTGCAGGGTGCAAGCTATATATAACAAATAACCAGCAGATAAAAGCACCAAAAATACTAAGAATAGTACAGTAGTTCAGTCCAGCTGTGCAACCCAGCAATCAACAACCAGGAAATGCCTATACAAAAAGGTACGTTTCCAGTATTTTAATCGCACTATAGATAGAGCCTCTCAAATTTGGGATGGGGGAAAACATTCCAGAGATCAGGTGCCACCATAGAAAAGGGTTTAAATTAATTTTTGAAGGCTTGTTTCAGCGCTGAAGTGCAATGTGTGCTGTGGGATAACAGTGTTATAAGAATTCTGTGCTACTAATAGGGAGAACTGGAACAAGTGCTTCAGGCTACAATCCCGTACACACTTTCGTAGCAGTATTTCCCATTGAACTGAATATGGCCTACATCTCAAGAGACATGGATGAGATTGCACCCTCAGTGAGCTAAGAATAGGTGTAGTGTTTGTTGCTTTGTTACACACAGAGACATGCAAAAGTAGTGAACTCAAGCAGCAATACCAATTGCAGCCATCTTGCGATCCTAACTGGTATTTAACTCCAAGAGCTTTCAAGGACACACAATATAAAGCCATTGCTTGCAATAAATGTAAGACATCTCTCTCTTTTTATTCAAGAGACCCACTGCAGAACAAGAAACTTGTGTTTGAACAGATGTGGTTTTAGATGTCTTTAGGCTGCAAATAGCTATGTCTTTTATTTGTCTTAACAAAATCAAGCTTCAGTTTACACCCTTGTTGCCATAAAGCACAGGTTGAAATTAGGGAGATGTTTGAGAGGTGAGAGTATCAGCAATATTTCTTCAAAAGAAGGTGGAGTTCTTAACTGTGGTGCAGTTAAGAACCACAGTTAAAAGTGGAACTAGGAGTGTTAAGTGGAATAAAGATTGAGAAAAAAATTAAATACTTTGGTGTATGGCTGATTGCTAAGAACCCCAATATATTCCAAGATAATTATGTCATAGTATGGAAAAAGGTTAGAAAGAACTTGAAAATATGGGGAAGGGTGAAATTATCACTATTGGGTAGAATCTCAGCAGTAAAGATGTGGCTTTCACCCATAGAAGCAATTTCCCAGAAGAAATTGAACATGCAAAAACATACAGAGATCTATTAGATTTTACAGAAAAATATGTAAAACTGAAAAAGTTTGATGATATTAGAAATTGGGTAATGAGCTTGTTGCATTACAACCACCTGAATGAAATGTTCAAATGCTATAAAAAGTGTTGCTTTGATGTGTTGCAAAGTTCCAATTTGAATGCAAACTAATTAAAAATAGAGTAATAGTGATATCGAGGATGTATAAGTTATTGTTAGAATGGCAAATCAAAGATGAAAAGGTTAAATCTACTGTGGTCCATTGGGCTAGGCATGTGGGGCACAACATAGAATTAGAATCATGGGAAAAGTTGGGGAAATTTGGGTTGAAATTCACCGTATGTCATACCTTGAGGGAGAATTTTATGAAAATGATATACAGATGGTATCTAACACCAAGTAAATTATCCAAACTGTATAAATCAACGTCAAATCTTTGTTGGAAATGTAAAGAAGACTCATGTTACAAATGAGTAACAAAGTAGCTAAGGACTTTGGGGAGATGATTTATAATGAGTTGAAAAAGCTATTTAAGGCAACTTTCCCAAAAGGACCAGAAGCTTTTTTTCTAGGGATAACTGAAGCAGAAATCCCCCCCCCCCCAGAGATGAATCTATTTCTTTACACAACCATGGCAGCACAAATATTATACACACAAAAATGGTGTGTTGAGGTGGTACCTACCCAAGAAGAATGGCTGCTGAAATAGGATTTGAGTAAGAGCAGCAGTGTGGGTGATTTTTTGTATTTATTGTGAGATAAGGCAAAGGTATAGAATAGAGTAACTATAATATGCAACATAAATTGAAAATTTGAGGGAACCATGGAGGGGAGGGAGGAGAAGTTGTAGGAGGAATGATTGCTTGCTAAATTTGAAATGTTGTTGAACTGTTTATTAGTTGAAAAATTATAAATAAAATTATTTTTAAAATAAAAAAGAAGGTGGACTGTTATCCAGAACTGGCCCAAAATCATGTAGGACTGCAACATACATGCTGTGTGCTCTCAAGCCACAAAGATGGTGGTCTGCATTGCAGGGGGTTAAACTATATGACCCTGGTGGTCCCTCCCAATTTTACAATTTATGATTCTGTGATTCTAAGAGTTACCAGTTCTGTGGGCACTTGAGACTCATGGGGAAAACAAGCACTGTCCAGTCCCCAGTCTGAGTCAAGCAGAGAGAATACAGGACCTTGGACAGCTCCAAAGGGTTATGCTAAGGCAGCCACAAGTTATCTTGTCTCTGTGAGCAGCTAGAGCTAACTGAAACCTTATGTAGGCTGGTCAGGACTGAAGTATGCTAGCCTCCCTGGAAAAGCTGGCTAGGTTCCTTGTTGTTATTTGTTATGAGCTCACACCTCAGTTGAGGATATGAGTAATATAAGAATAGTATCTTCTTATAAATGTGAAGTGAGTCACCAATAGACCAGCAGCGCTGGATCGATAGGAACTTCACGAGAAATGCAATCTTTGGTTGTAAATTATATTTCACTAAAATCGGGAAATGAAATAGATTTGAGTTTTCAATTATATGAAAATATTTATGAAAGCATGGGGCGAGGGGGAAGCACAGAACAGTGAGTCCTTCACTACATTTGAAGCCCAGCTCTTTCATAAGGTGGGTTTTCACTATAAATGCACACACACACCAAAACATACATACGTACGGCTGCACCCCTGCTCGCTCCACTAGCCAACTCCCCTGCCACCCGCAAATTAACCCTCTACAGCTTTTTCTCCCCATCCCATACAACCACTAAATTCATTTTTCACCTTCCCAACCCCACCTTTCCTCTGCTGTTGTGCAACCTGCCTTCTCTCTTGATCCCCTCCCTCATCCTGACTTCATGCACATCCAGGATTGCCATAAGGCACTATGACTTGATTGAATTGTATTAATTGTTTTGATTAATGTTGCCATTTGCTTTATATGCTAATGTGGTTGATAGTATAGTGATTGCAATGTTTGTTGTTTTTTAAATGCTGTTGCGATTACTGTGAGCCACTCTGAGGTCAACATTTGTCATTGGAAAAGAAGAGTACAAATATTAAATCAACTCCAATCCTCAAACTGGGGCTGCACTCTGATGATGCAAATCCAGGATTGTGATGTGCGCTACTAATTCCCCAATAGGGGCTGCACAATTTATATACATTTTTATGTATATAAAGGTAAAAGGTTGGTAAGGGGCCCCTGGACGGTTAAGTCCAGTCAAATTCAACTATGGGGTGTGGCGCTCATCTCCGCTTTCAGGCCGAGGGAGCTGATGTTTGTCCACAGACAGCTTGGCAGGTCATGTGGCCAGCAGGACTAACCCGCTTCTGGCACAATGGAACACTGTGATGGAAGCCAGAGTGTGCGGAAACACCATTTACCTTCCCATCACAGCAGTACCTATTTATCTATTTACACTCGTATACTTTTGAACTGCTAGGTTGGCAGGAGTTGGGGAAAATCAACGGGAGCTCACCCCTTCACGTGGATTCAAACCACCAATCTTATGGTCTACAAGCCCAATAGGTTTGGTGGTTTAGACCACAGTGCCACCTGGCAAGGTCTAGGCTGGTGTGGTAGAAGTCAGGTATCAAAACGATCTAGCTATGTAGGGTCTTTAGGAGAAACTGGGGTATAGCCCTGTGAGGTAGTCCAAGAATGGATGAGGTTCAATAGCATGTTGTGAGGCAAAGGCAAACACAGCATAATGTCTGTATTCATCTACACTTTTGAAGCCTGCTCAGTGCTGTAGTATGCTTGCTTTCTAATGTCTGCATGCTTGGCAATTCTTTGGTTTGTTGCATGGTTAGCAGTACTTTTCAGGACTTGCAGAGTCTGCTCAGAAGAGTACTGCAGCCCTGACTGTATTGCTGTTGCCATTGCGTTCAGAGAGAATACAAAAAGAAACATGCAGCCTAAACTCAGCTGCTCTTGAAAGGAGACGTATTAAAAATAATCTTGCAGTTCTACATTGCCACTAGCAAAAGGGGACAGTAAGAAGCAGCTACAGCTCCGAAAGCTTTTCAAGGATCACTAGGCATGCATTATGCCTTTCCATTGCTACGTGGCCTTTATTCAGGATCTCTCATCTTGGCGGTGGTGGGGAGGCATTTATAGTAAAGAGGTGCTACTTTCTGGAGTGTAGAATGATAGTTGCTGCATGCCCACCCCCACCAAATATTTTTCCTCCTTTATCCATTATCCACATTAGTATGGAAGCAGAAGTTCACATTTCCGTTGATGAAAACCTTCATCATATCCCACACAAAAACACACATGCACCTGTTTTAGCTAAGGTATAATTAGACCTTAGGACAAGATTACATATCTTGCATCCTCTTCTCCCCAACGGGAAATTGCATTGCCAGAGAGTATGTGTTTGGCAATCTAATACATTAGGTGATGTGGAGAGGCCCAATAAATTCTGTGGAGCAGATTAATTTGAATTAATTTTAGCTTGCAGCCAATATTGGATGTTTGAACAGAGGCCAGAATTTTCTGCCATTATTTAGTCTGGATGGTAATTTGTGCCTCGAGAATACTGCTTAGCCTGAGAGAATCAAGTGGGGGTTAGGAATTTTCTCACAATAACTTGCAATATACTGAAGCCAATATTCCATACTAACTAAATGCATTTACAGTGTGATGCAGCTATTGTGAGGTTATAGGAGTAGCTTAAGTCTCCAGCTAAATGTGTGATTGAGCAGCAAAGATGGACAAATCTGTCAATTTAGATTTCTCTCAGTTTCAGTTCTTAAATTCTTCACGTTTCTACATCAGTTTGGGATTTATTAATTCTTTAAAGTCCTCTTGAAAATTCACTAGCATTTTAGCGCAAATTTCTCCTAATAGACACATTATTGTATGCTGTTTTTCCTAATACAGTGTACACATTTTGCAAGCAATTCCTCCGAATATAATGCATTTCACTAATGAGGCAAGGAAGAAGGGCTACCCCTATGCTATCCATATAATCAGTTATCAGCAATCAATATATTCAATATATATCCATATATGTTTGCACATAATCAGGGCTTACAGTATTTTATAATCCATTTTGAATCAAAGGGAAGCTGTGCCTTAGCTAATTGCAAACTGCTTGAAACAGCAAGTTAGGAGCCGACCTTTCCCCCACAAACATCTGTGTACCCTGGACAAGGGGAAGACATGAATCAGAGATTCTGGTACAAAATCCCCTCAGATACAGGCTAAATTAATCCACAGAACAGGAAGAGCAAAACCGCAAAATGTCCAAGCTCCCTGTCCTGTCATAACTAGGGGAAAGGTTAGACAGAGCGTCACTGGAAGCATTGGAAAGCAGAGCTAGAACCCTGTGCTTGGCCAGTGCTTGACCAGGGTCGGGTGGCGTGACAAGAGCTTGCTGATTGGCTGATTCTCGCTGACAATATTGTGAGTCCCTCATGATTGTCTCATGATCTATGATTTGCTGTGATCTGCTCAGGTATAAGACCTCTGGATTTCTGTCAATCGGGGTCCCAGTTCCTTTTGGAAGAGATTCCAAACTGGGTCCTTATTGCCTGGCAATAAACTTCACCTTCTTATTCTCCATTGCTGAGTCTGCCTGATCCTTATTTTGACACCAAACAAGTACCCACTTGCGATCCTTGCTTCACTAATAGCTGCATTTATATGCACACAATGCCATAATATATGCATACTGTTAAACACTATTTGTTTGGAGAGTTGCATCAAAAAATTCAGAGCAGTGTGGATTTTGAAGAAAAGCTGTGTTTTGGTTCACATATTATTTTGGGAAAAGTGAAAGTTTGAACTTCAGATCCAAAATACGTTTTTCCACATCCCCATGGAAGTGATCTAAATATTATAGAAGGGGAAAGGATGGCAAGAACATCTTGGTTATTTTATGGTGGGGAGGGGGATAGAAGTTCAAGCAAGATCTATCTGTAGTTTTAAGTCTAGGATTGTTCCAAACTGAGGAATTCTCTTCTAAGTAACAAATATATTCATATTGTCCAGCCACATTATTATAATCTTGATTGGATTATTGGTTAAATCCATCTTGGTGAAACTAATAATAATAATAATAATAATAATAATAATAATAATAATAATTTATTTGTACCCCACCCATCTGGCTGGGATTCCCCAGCCACTCTGGGTGGCTTCCACAAAGACCAAAAATACACTAACTCTAACTACAACTGTAATGGGGCCCTTAAGATTAGTGTAATTTCTGCAGGTGAGGGCAAAAGAATCAAAAATAGTTTTTTTTCTAGCATAACCCAGCTCAGAAAGAGTATTTAATGATGCCTTCAAATGAATGTTCCTCCTCCCCTGTATCTACAGGACTTCTTAGTCAAAGAATGGGCAATATCAGAATGCTGGTACGTGCTCCTCTTTCCCAGCTTCTGGTCCCAGTCATAATCTCCAGCATCCCCTGTGTTGCTGCAGAGGCTCCTGGAGTGTGCTGCTTCCACCATGGGTTCCATTGTGTAAACCCAAAAAAGGAGGAGGAGGAGGCTTTCTACATGGCTTTACCCAGGCTATGGAACCTCCTGCCAGAGGTGGGCCATTTCTCTGTGGGCTTTTTGGCACACCGTTAAGTCATTATTATTCTGGCAGGCATTCAACGTGCTTTTTTACCTGTTGCAGACCCAACTAGGCACTTTAGGTTGTTGTTGTTGTGTGTGTGTATGTGTGTGTGTGTGTGTGTGTGTGTGTGTGTGAGAGAGAGAGAGAGAGAGAGAGAGAGAGAGAGAGAGAGAGATGCCCTGCACAGGACTCTTTTTTTTCAGCTGGAACTCCCCAAAACGTAGTTCCAGCACTTCTCAGGTGGCACCACTGCCATTCTAAAAGAAACGAGGGAGGTGTTCATGGTGAGTTCCAGCACCTCTTTTCCTAGAAAAATAGCACTGGCCTTGCATATTGTTATGGCAAATGAAGGATGAGGGATTAATGTTTATAATAGCACAAGTAATAAAGATGTAGCCCTGCACCACGAGTGTGACACAGTTCTGGTGTCATGGTTGTGGAATTCCTTCTCAGTGGAGATTTGCATGTCTTCCTCATTGATATATTTCCATTACCAACTGGAGATTTTATTTGTTCTTCCTTGTCTTTGGCGGCTTATAATAGGACTAAATGGTTGCTGATAGTTGAGTGTTGGGCTGCTTGTGAGCATTTCCACATTATTGTGGTTTTGCAGTTTTATCACTGAGATTTTATTCTGTGTATTAACAAAATCTGCACACCACTCTGTGAAGATCAGTTGAAGGACAGTCTAGAAAATGGGTCAGCTAGATATAATACTAAGACGCATTTCAACTTCCACAACTTTGACTGCATCAGGGACCCCAGTTGTCCATATATGCCAGGACTACCTGTGACCCCAGTGGAGACACACCTCTCTGGCTGAGTGCACATTCATTGCTGCTGGGATCTAAAATACGCTTCCCACCACCATCAGTGTGGTCACAGAGAATGCAGTCAGAATGTCAACATCCAGGAGAGGTTTTAATTTTTTTCTAAAAGGAGAGGCTTCTTGTTTCTTAAAGGAACAACACTAGTTGTGCTGCAGCCCACTTCAGATTAAATTGCAACCTGCCTGTTGACAAAAAATACTTTCAGCATATTGAGATGAGACTGCAATCTTTCCTAGGCACACTCCTATTATGTACTGAAGTGGGCCAGCAGGGGGATACTGTAGATAGTTCAGGTTCACATATGCAAATAAGGGATCGAAAGTGACGTTCAGTGATTGGATAGTTACAGAAAATGGTTACTGTTGTGTTCTAGTGGAGCTCTATATAAGCAGGCTGGCTGAACCCCTCAGTTCTGTTCTGCTCTGGCCTGTGAATAAACAAGAGCTGTTTGAAGAATCACTGTGTCGTCTGATATGTTCACCCACAACGTAACAGCTCCCCTGGGAGTAAATTCATCAAATGCAATGGGACTTACTTACAAATAAACATGATTCCACTGCTGGTTGATTTCAGGGTCCCTATGTGCAAGTCCAGAAATTTGTTTCAGTACAAGGAACAGTTTGAACAAAAATAAAATTTTGAGCATGAGCAGACTGTATTTTCTTAAACTCTGGGGAGATGCCTTCTTCCCTAAATGTAAGAAGTCTGACAGCAGGGAAAATAGCAGGGTTCCCCACTGAGTCTGAGCTAATCAACTCATTTTTAAAAAGAACAAAATTACACCAGTTTCAGTTTGCATTCTGAAGGTTTCCTTTTAATTCCTGAATAACGAAGATGGAAAAATTATCATATGCTGGAGGGCAGCAGCTTGCCTTAATATTTGCATTTGCATTTAATTAATATAATGTCTTTATTATTGGTATAGCTGTGGAGCATGCTGGTCCACAGCTAGTAAATTGTCTAGGATACTTGCTTCCATATATGGAAAACCTTTGTGCTGGAAAGAAATATGCAGCCTAGGCACTACTATAAGGCACATTAAATTTGCACAAGGCCTATATTTCACAGACAGCACAGAAGCAAAACAGAATCTGCCACGGAATCTGGCTCCTATAAGAGATGCAATATGCAAAGGCATATTTCTTGCATACTGTCAAATTAAGGATCAATTAATACATATATTGGATTTACATTTTATATAGGAAAAATGTGAGAACCAAAAACTTGCACAATTTTGCAACAATGTGCTTCTCCAAAAACCGATCATTAAAATTTATTAGTAAATATATACATAATTTTGTGATTAGATTAGAAGTCTGAATTTCAGACACTATATATATATTAATCTCTCAGTTACCATGTTTTAATATTTCCACAAGCCAGATAAAAGGGAGAAAAAACAAATTTCTTTTTTGTTGTTGTTGATTGCAGCAAAAATACACAGAAAGGTAAGTCACTTATTTTGCCCACTGCCGAAGTCTTTGTTCCTAGCTACAATAATGAAGCCAGGCCACCATCTTTATAAGAATCGCCTTCCCGTCAGCTCCCTTCCATATCTGTTGGCTATGAAGCCTACTCATTGCAGCTGCAAGCATTCATTCTCATGCAGCTGGTTTCTTTTGACTGTCAGATGTGGCCCAGAATTCTTTTCTTACCCAGTGCCATGTCATGCCCTTTGATACATTGCTACTGCTGGCATCTGCATCCTTTGGCATATGTAGAAACCAAAGGTGACAGCTGCATTGTGCTGAGCAACAAATAGGGACACCGTTTCTGAACTGGTAGAAGCAAAAGTCACTTTCTGTGGAAGTGGGTGGATAGAAGGATATAAAGATTATTAGATTATTTCTAACCCAATTTGAGTTTGTAGAGCTTTTGCCACCATTTGAACTTTGAAAAGTGGGTGCTTAATTGTACTGAGAAGTCTGCATTGCATGACATCCACATCAAACGCTAATGGTTATACAAGGAGATATTTCTTTCTTGGGGAGTAGAAAGGCTGCAAGTGTGAGTTTGCTGGTACTAGTTAATTGTCACCTAATCAAAGGCGCTCAGAAGTTGTGCTGTTGTGTAAAATCAGTACATAAAAGGCAGTGAATATATGTTCAATCAGATGTGTTTTGAAATACGTAAACACATCAAGGAAAGCTTAACTTCACCTGTCTATTTACACCAGGTTTTTCCATTCATTATTCAGTGAATTGATGAAATCGCTTTAAGACACATGAGCTAGAAGTTCACAGGTATTTTGGTACATTTTTCTTTCCTTCTTTCTTTAAAATATGGAACATTCCATGAATTTGCAGGTCACCTTGGTATATTTTCTGAGCTGAGTACAGTAGAGTAAAATTTGGAGAAATACAAAATCTGAACGATAATTATGTTCCAGTCCATCTATTTGTCTGAGAGGTGCAAATTTGCTTACAGAGGTGGAATCACTGACACTCTCCTCCATTCCTGCTTCTGAGTCAGAGATTCCCCACACCAGACCTGCAGCCCACCTGAAAGAAGGCCCTTAGACTGGTGAACCTTATACTGTATTTTGTTGCTGTTCTTTCATGTCCCTAAAGCAATTGCCGTCTCATGGCAGATAACTCAATTACCTGTGACAGACCTACAAGTGTCAGTTTAAAACACTGCACAAATAAATATATTTCCAAGCAGCATTCTTTGTTTGCCTCTCTAGTTTTGCATAATGTCGAGCTCACTGCATTTTGAACATTTTCATTTCCACAGTTATTGCTGAGGGCTTTGAAATCACTGCTATATACATTTTTGAATTTAAGATGAGGTATGGCCTCATTTTCCCCCTTCCATTGCCAAAAGCATTAGATTTCCAAACAAACATTATTTTCTTTTATTTTTAAAATGGCATATTTGATTAAACTTATTAGGTTTAAATGGTTCCTCATAATATATCAATACGAGCACAGTACAGTAGCTGATATTAATGAGAATGCCACAATGCTAAGGAACACAATCAATGGCTTAAGTGAATATTTTCTGCCTGAGGGAGAGAAATCAGCATTAAAATATATCAGAGCCTTCCTTTAATGCTTCCAGCTTGATAAACATGACCTCACTCTTTCTTTGAGGTTTTAGTGCTGAACCAGGGCCTGGAATCAGCAAAGCAAGGGAATCTTTTAGGAATCCTAAATGTCATCATAGGGTGGGATCTCACAATGAGTTCTACATCAGGGCTGGATAACGTCAGGTGCAAGCTTTGAATGTGGACTTCCAGGTCTTTCTGTCTAACCCTCAAAACTCTTCCTGGACCACACCCATCACTGGTCCTCATTCATACCCCAGGTTCTTTCCCTTGGCTGGGATGTATCCCTGGACTTTGATCACGCCTCTTGCTTGTCTGGTTGAAGGACAGAAAAGGGTGTGTGAAAAAAGCTAACCTACAGTGCAAAGGTAAAATCTGCATTCATTGCTCCACCCACTTTCACCTCAAGTCCCACCCTCCATTGGCATGAGTGCCTGGAAGGTTGCCCAGAAAGGGACTAGAGCCTTCAAAAAGGTTCCCCATCTCTCTTCCAGAGTATCTCCAGGCTGTTAATGTAAAGTGGACATTGGAAGTCCTGATTCATGTTCTGTTGCTATCTTGATAATTCTAGATCTGTGGTTCCCAGTGGTGCCAGGTATATGGGACAAAGGGGGCTTCAGCTCTTCCAATATTTTTGGACAAGGGCAATGGCCACCCTAATATTGAGGGGACTGCCACCCCCTCCTGCTGCTGGGCACCCTCTACCGGCAGCCCAGGACCCAGGCAGCAGCTAGGACAAGCAACGATCACCTGCGCTCGTCCCAGCTGAAGCCCAGCTCCTGGGCTGCCAGGTTGCTGAGCTGCGACTGGGACGAGCAGGCATGGAGATCACCCTCCACACATCCCGACCCAGGCAGCATCATTTGACACATCATGTGATGCATCAGGTGAGCGTACCCCCTCAGCGTGAGGGGCAAATCGCCTCCCCCAGTGGTTCCCAAAGTTTCTGGGCCCACCACATTCTTGGTTCCATGAGCTCACCCCCAGTGTCCCTCACCCTATAAAAGCATTATTCAGAATAGCAATTTGCACAAGCCATGATGGAAGATAACGACACAATAAAATTCAAAACAGTACCAATCAATTGCACATTTATTCACAATCCTGTTAAAACCGTTTAGTTCAATTTTCAGATAGTCATTTACACCCCCAGTGCCCCCACTGCTGCCTCATTGCCTCTTAGCACCCCTAGGTAATCCTACCCCCACCCTCGGGTGTGGTAGTGCCTCCATTGGGAACCAGGGTTCTACATACGAAAGTCCATCAAATCCACAAATTTTCATGTGAAGTGCACAGAATAATCCCCACATTACCTGATGCATTTGTATTGCCTGTGCATTGTTTTTCTGATATAGAGCATGCAAGCTGGCAGCATTTTGCTATTGGATAGCAATGTGGTTCAGTCTTCATCAATTGCCCCTATTATTTGAGCAATTGGTTTCACACCAAAAGCTAAACGATAGTTTCAAGGTTAACTTCTGGTTAAATAACAACCCAGGGTCAAATAAGAACTTTGAATCAGTGCTCAGATTTCAGGAGAGATAGTGAATGTTCCATGCCAGCCCTTCCTTTTTTCATAAGCAGGCTCCCTGGCCAGTTCAGGGATGTTGCAAAGAGTATTGGAAGGCTCGTTGAGGCCTGTGGGGTTTGAACAGTTGGGAGAGAGGTAGGTGCACACTTCTCTGCACATGAATGGTCGAAGAAGCAGACAGCACAAAGGAAAGTCAAATCCAGGCACTGTGCATCAAAGCTGTTGATCCAAATTTTTTTGTCAGTTTCGAGCAGTCACACCCTGGGGTTTGGCTGGTTCTTTTACTTTTCATCTACCATCACCCTCTTCTCCCAGGGTGTGCCCTCTCTGCACCTGTTCTTACATTAAAGCACACTTCGAAGACCTGGAATACATGATCAACACTTTAACTTCCCTTTCTCACTAACCCCCCAAAAAATGTTATGCCAGAATTTCCTTCCCCAGGCAAAGTTCCTTCCATCTGGTATTAATGGGCTTCATTAGTTCTCTGCAAAAATTAAGAAAGAAGTCAGCAGTATGGATCTCCGCTTCATGGAACGGTAGTTATAAACGCCCAGTATGTTTCCGAGCACAATTCAAAGTGTTGGTGCTGACCTTTAAAGCTCTAACAGCCTTGGCCCAGTATACCTGAAGAAGCGTCTTCACCCCATAGTTCAGCCTGGACACAGAGATCCAGTTCCAAGGGCCTTCTGGCAGTTCCCTCACTGCAAGAAGTGAGGTTACAGGGAACCAGGCAGAGGGCCTTCTTGGTAGTGGCGCCCGCCCTGTGGAACGCCCACCCATCCGATGTCAAGGAAATAAATAACTATCTGACCTTTAGAAGACATCTGAAGGTAGCCCTGTTTAGGGAAGTTTTTAATGTCTTATATTTATCACTTTATTATTATTATTATCATTAATTTTGTTGGGAGCCGCCCAGAGTGGCTGGGGAAACCCAGCCAGATGGGCAGGGTATAAATAAGAAATTATTATTAATTATTATTATGATTATCTAACATTTGCAGACCATCCTTTGTTTTCAGCAATGGATATTTCCCCTCCCCTTGTTGTTATTAAATCCGACGCCCGGTTTAGACTGGCATACCAAATATTGCACCTTTTCTAGAGATGTTGGAGCTAGCCACAGTGCGGCATGCTTTAGTTTGCATTGAGACTGGACTACTGAAATATGCTGTACATGGGAGCTGCTATCAAAGCTTTATTTATTTGCTTTGGGGAAAGATTTGATTGGTTCAAAACACAGCAGCTAGGATTCTCACGGGAATATGAGCACAATATGTGTGGTGTTGCACACATAAGAATTTGAATTTTTTTAATGTAGCTGATGAGTTTCTTTCTTTTTATCTAATTAACTGACCAATTACATTTAAATGAACCTTGATTATTTGTGTATAATTGAACTGGCATAAGAACAAGTATTGGGAGAATATTTTTTAAAATGAAAATAATGAGTAAAATATTAAAGTTCAGCATGATGCAGTTCACTGAAATTAAAATAGGCATAAATCTAAAATTATATTCTTTGGAAGGTCTTAACATTACAAGCTGAGAATATTACCATCCCAAAGTGTTTAGGATATATATTCATTATGGAGATTTATGTTACACCATTCTATCTAAACAAGAGCCAAGGCACCTGAAAATATATGTGCATCCTGTTATTAGTCCTTATTTGGTTAGGTACATTTCTTCACCCCTGAGAAACTGTTAACTATATCCCAATGCCCTAATTTATCAGAGTTGTCTGCTCTGAAAGACCTCTTTCACGTACCCTCAATGGTGCCTCCCCTTTGAAAGTGTAAAAATTGGAGTCTAGACTTCTTATCAACCTCTTCTTTTATTAAGCACTGCTGTGGGTTAAAGCCTCAGTGCCTAGGACTTGCCGATCGAAAGGTCGGCGGTTCGAATCCCTGCGGTGGGGTGCGCTCCCGCTGCTCGGTCCCAGCACCTGCCAACCTAGCAGTTCGAAAGCACCTCCGGGGCAAGTAGATAAATAGGGACCGCTTACCAGCGGGAAGGTAAACGGCGTTTCCGTGTGCAGCTCTGGCTCGCCAGAGCAGCGATGTCACGCTGGCCACGTGACCCGGAAGTGTCTTCGGACAGCGCTGGCCCCTGGCCTCTTGAGTGAGATGGGTGCACAACCCCAGAGTCTGGCAAGACTGGCCCGTACGGGCAGGGGTACCTTTACATTTACCTTTAATAAAATATGGCTAAAAGGTTTCACAATAGCTTTCCCCTTATCATGTCCGTTCAGATCAAACAGGCCTACTTCATAATGCTGGTGCTAATATTAAGCATTATACATTGTGCTCTGGAAATTCAGTGTGGGAGTCATGCCTACTAAGCTTTGATCCTGAGAGGCCTTTGACCTAGTTAAGATTGGGATTGTGTTTCAGATATTTCGTAGAGCTGATCTTGGTTCACAGCAAGAGACAAGAAATGCAGTTTTCCTTTCTCCCTAGTTTAAAGAGTGTTATATTCATTCTGGCCCAACCCAACACAGCAATGCATGGTGGTATCATGGGAACAAGTGCAATAGCCAAAGTGTAACACACAGGTGGAAATTTTGTGGCCCTCTAGATGTTGCAGGACTACACCTCCCACCATCACTGCCCACTGGTTCTGCTGGCTGGGGCTGGTGGAAGTTGTAATTCAGCAACAACTGTAGGGTCACCAGCTTAGCCAGTTTACCCAGTTTACCATACAGTGATATATTTATTTATTTATTGCATTTATTGCATACAGTGATATATTTATTTATTGCATTTATTTATCTGGCCTTTTCTCTAAGAATCTCAAGGCAACATATGCTGCTCTCCATACTCCCATTATATCCTCACAACAACCTGTGATGTAGCTTTGGCTGAGTCACAGTGAACATAAATCTCCAGCACTCTGGCCAGATCCCATCCTTACATTTAATGTCACTTTAACAGTCATGGCTTCCCCAAAAGAATCCTGGGAACTGTATATTGTTAAGGGTGCTGAGAATAGGTTCGTGATCCTTATTCCCCTGATGCAGAACTACCATTTCCAGAATTCACTAATAAGAGAGGTTGATTGAGGCTGGTAGGGGGAAACTAGGGGGCATTTTTGCTGTATGAATGTATGGAACTCTAGGCATTAAAGCAGCCCACTGTTTGTTGGCCTTTTGAAGCTTCAAGCATTGTTGACTTTGCTTTTTTTCATCATTCCTTCCTGTTAAATGTCGTGGCCCAAGAAGAAAGGAATATACACTGGCTGTGCAGGAAAGGTTTGGCTTCTTGGATCATGGTTCCCACTTCCTTGAGGAAAGACTTATGGCAAGAGATGGATTGCACCTCACAGTGGTTGGCAAGAGTATGTTTGCTAAGAGTCTTGTGAACCTGTTCAGGAGAGTTTTATACTAAATCATGAGGGTGAGAGAGACAGTATTACAGAAGACAGGGAAACACCTGGTCCTGGGGGTAATAGCTTCATTGCTGCACAGGAGGCAGCAATGTTAAAAGGCAGGAAGCTGCAAGAAGGAAGCAACTGGAAGGAATGACTCGTGGTTTCAGTTATCTCTATACCAATGCGCAGAGTATGGGAAACAAACAAGACAAATTTGAACTCTTAATACAGGATGGCAAATATGATCTAACAGGCATTACTGAAACCTGGTAGGATGAGATTTATGACACGAATATAGAAATTGAGGGGTGTAACCTATTCAAAAGGAATAGACCAAACAGGAAAGGAGGAGTAGCAGCATTATAGGTAAAGAATATGTACATTTGTGAAGAGATTCATGGCGTGGAACATGGAAGGCAGATTGAGAGTATATGCGTAAAAATTGTAGGAGAGGGAAACAACAGCGACCTTACTATGGGTGTCTGCTAGAGACCTTCAAGCCAGACTGAAGACTTGGATAATGCCTTCCTACAGCAGATTACCAAACATTCAAAAAGGACAAATATTGTAGCCATGGGAGACTTCAACTGCCCTAATATCTGCTGTAACTCAAACTGCCAAGAATGTAAAGTCCAACAGATTCCTGTTGGCAATTGCCTTGCTGACAAATTTCAGAAGAAGCAACAAGGAGATCATTTATATTGGACGTGGTCCTCATCAACCGGGTGAGATCTCAAGGTCAGAAATCCCCAAACAGAAGGTAGTTCAAAATGAATGGGAGGTGCTTAAAGGTGAAATGCAGAAGACACAAAGGCACACAATTCCAAAAAGCATGAAAAGTAGGAGGCTTGTAAGAGAGATGGAGAAGACTTTTGTAACAAATGCATTTCGGTTAATATACAGAATGATCATATACATGACTTGGGGGAAAAGGCATTATTTTCTTCCACGCTGGATATTTAACAAAGCAAATATTTTTGTTTGATTTACTACTGGAAAACATTTCAGTGCCCCCCCCCAAAAAAAATGATAAAGAGCAATTACAGAGAAATTAGATATGGAAAAGGGAAAAGATGAATATAAACCCCAGTGAAAACATGATTATTATCTAAAACAGATGATGTTCATCAAAACCCAGATTAAAAAAACAACCATCTATTTATCTTCCATTCCTGCATATAACACATCCATCACAGTCTACTGCACAAACTTTGCATGCAATAATAATTTAAAAAATGGTACAGTACCTCATCTATATCTGCATAATCCCCCTATTATTGCCCATTTCTGCAGTAATGAACAAGTTGGCTGCAGTCATCTGTGGCCTTGTATTGATAGCATAATTATATCACAGCAATAGATCTTCAAATGGCACAGAAGGATGTGGCAGAAGAGAGGTTTCTCACTTTATATTATCAACCCAATCCAGCTGGGGAGCACAGACTGTACGGAAGGAAGATTCTGCATGATTATCTCCAGGTGGTTGAGAAACTGTGTGCCCCAACAGATCCTGTATGTGGTTCCCCTCTCCAATTGTTGGAGCTTTGCAAGCTAATACTTTGGCCTGCTGTTCATCATGAGATTATTGCCTTCTGCGAATAGGAGAGAATAACATAGATATGAGTAGACTCACCTTGATCCTGGGCTTCCAATATATCAATCAAACCCTAAGTGGGAATCCCATTCAAAGGTGCCATGGGCTGTATCTAATCTAAGTCCTACTCAGAATACACCCATTAAAAATAACAGACATGACTTGGGTCCATTCATTTCAGTGGGTCTATTCTGAGTATAACTTTGCTGGATACAACCCCAGTTTCTAACACACATAAGCCCAATTCACACATTGCATTGGCACATGGTTAGAGAGCTGAACTCACACTTTGCTTTCAGTAACAGCATGTTATGCCCGAAGAAAACCTGACAGGTTTCCTGCACATGAGCTGGAGCACCGCATGAATAGGACCCGTGGTTCTTTGGGTGTTGTGACCCCACAGAGCTATTGCTCAAGAGCAGGAATCCACACAATGGGCTTTCTCAGTGGCGTAGCGTGGGGGGTGCAGGGGGGGCCGGCCGCACCGGGCACAACATCTGGGGGTTAGGGGGCGCAAATTACTTGCCTTGCCCCGGGTGCTGACAACCCACGCTACGCCACTGGGCTTTCTTCTTGCACAGCTGTACATGACATGTAGTTACTGATAGGGGGGGAAATGCAATGTTGCTAGTGCTATAATTTTAAAGCTAACGGTAAACAGAACCAACTAATCCTGATTTTGCCCTTCTGCTCTTCCCTACTGAATTCGACAATGATAACACTGAGACTGTGGAAAGGGAAGCTAATAGCCAGAGCTGTCTCTTGGATTTGTTGTGAGAAGGCAGGGGGTAGCAGCTGGCTGAGAGCAGACTGATGTTGCTAGGGCAGTGCCCCATTCACCTTAACAGACCTTTTAATTTAATCTTTTAATTATTTCAGATTCAGAAAGGCAGGTGCAGTCAGTCCCAGTGCTCAAATTAAAAAGATATGAGAGAACCCTAGCATTCTTACCTTTATATAGGGTCCACTGAACTGATGTTTATAGACGTTTGTGGTAGAGCAAGATCCAGCTAAAATTAAGGCAGATTAGGGAATGGAGTTTATCAATTTCTTACATAGCTCATCACTGCTCAATTTTTCTCCTTCTCCTTGCTCTTTGAATCAGATATTTAGAGAAGAGTCACTTCACATTTGCCTAAGAGAAGTTTGGAAAAGCTTGCTATCCTTCCAAACCTCTTTTTATTTTTATTTTTAAAATGGAGTAGTGATGGGTGCAAGCTGTGTTTGGACCGCAGCCAGTCTTTTTATATTTGCAACCAATGTTTTTATATTTAGAGATGTGAGTGAACAATGGCTTGCATGAATTGGGTTTAAAAGGAAAGCATATGTGCCTCTGAGTTAGTTTGCATGGAAGTGTGGTGTGAGTCATGGAAATTAAGTTGCCCGCCTTCACTTGGCCTGGATACTCCGGCTTGCTTTTGATTGGTTCTAAGTGCAGAAGTTGGAGCATATCATTGGCCGAAGGCTTGCAGCCATAATACTTTTAGAGTAACCCATTTCTCCAAAGGGGTACTGAAGCAGGAATTAATGTTATAAGAGTCAGTTCTGCAATGGAATGATGGACTAGAATATACATATTGATGAGGACAGCTGGGCAGCAATATAGGATAAATTTCTGTTCAAATCTACACCAGTGTCTACAAAGGAACTCTCCTTGAAAAGATTGCAAAAATGGCACCTCCCATCTCTTTATCTTGCTCGCTCTGTTGGCGAAGATGTGGTGAGGATGTTGACAGCAGAAGTGGTAGCGTTGTGTTAAGGTGTTGGGCTTAACAGACAGAGTTTCTAGAGATACACAATATGACTGGTCAACAAGCCATTCAGCCCCTGCAGTAGCTTTATTAAATATATTTCAGGTTCATAATGTAGATATTTCATTTAAGTCTCTTGTTGGTTATTTATTGTTAGTAGTTAGGCTTGTTATAGCTGGGTTTTGGGAATGACCTGAAAGGGGCATTCTTATTGAATTGCTTTAATTCAAATAAGAGTTTGGTATTTGGCCCTAATAGAGAAATCGACCAAAATATGACTAGCTAAAGGACAGAGATACAAAGACTCATTTACAACTGACTGGTACACTTTATTGATTACACTGTGAGTTGGGAAGGCCGCTCCCTCCTTAGGCTGTTTCCACCTGGCCCAGGGGGCGGGGCCCAGACTCACTCACCATCGCAACAGCTTAAGAGGCCGCAAGAGGCACCGGGACACCGCTGCTGCTGCTGCACTGTGAGTTGGGAAGGCCGCTCCCTCCTTAGGCTGTTTCCACCTGGCCCAGGGGGCGGGGCCCAGACTCACTCACCATCGCAACAGCTTAAGAGGCCGCAAGAGGCACCGGGACACCACTGCTGCTGCTGCACTGTGAGTTGGGAAGGCCGCTCCCTCCTTAGGCTGTTTCCACCTGGCCCAGGGGGCGGGGCCCAGACTCACTCACCATCGCAACAGCTTAAGAGGCCGCAAGAGGCACCGGGACACCACTGCTGCTGCTGCACTGTGAGTTGGGAAGGCCGCTCCCTCCTTAGGCTGTTTCCACCTGGCCCAGGGGGCGGGGCCCAGACTCACTCACCATCGCAACAGCTTAAGAGGCCTCATGAGGCACTGGGACACCACCACTGCTGCTGCTGCACCGTGGGGGTTGAGGAAGGCCGCTCCCTCCTGTTGGCCCACCCCACCAGGCTTAGAGGGCGGGGCCCATACTCGCCACCGCTCCTCTTTTAAGGACACCGGTGTGGTCACAGCAGATGTTTAAAATGTTTTATATATTTTAAAATGTTTTATAGGGGATTTTACTTTTTTACTTTGTTGTACCACCGTGAACGGTGGTTTTTATTGATGTATTTTTATTTGTTCCGTTGTATTTTGGTTTGGGGTGGGATATTGAGTGGGGTGGGGATTTGTTTTGTTGGTATAATTGTTTTTGGTCTGTTTCATTTTTATTTTGTAAATGGAGGTTGGTTTGAGGCTTGGGATTGCTACCGTAGTGGGGCGAGGGAGGTATGGCGGTGGGGGCAGATGTCATAGGCGAAGGGGATTGAGATACGGATATGCTCGTACCCCTTCCAATCTGCGCCCCATCCCGAGGGACGAAGGTAGGGTGAACAAGGATTACTCACCTCCGACACTGGTGTTGTGCAATGCCAGGTCTATAGGCAACAAAACCGCCACCCTGCGAGACTTCTTCACCTCGCACGGGGTTGACCTGGCTTGTGTGACGGAGACCTGGGTGCGCGAAGGGGAAACTGTTCCATTACGAGAGATGGCACCCCCAAGTTTCTCTGTCCTCCACCAGTCGCGGACTGTGGGCCGGGGGGGAGGGGTGGCATTATTAATCCGAGGAGATTGTTCTTTCAGGGCTCTACCGTCGCCATCGATCCCCGGCATTGAATGTGTTGGCCTAGTGTGGGGCTCCGAGGAGAGCTTGGCTGTCTGGCTGGTGTACCGGCCACCTAGCGCACCAGCAGCCACCCTGTCAGGCCTGCTGGAGGCGGTGGCCGGCTGGGCCTTGGAGTTCCCTAACCTATTGGTATTGGGGGACTTCAACACCCATGCTGATGCCATTCCCTCCTCACAGGCACTGGACCTGGTGTCTTCCATGGCGACACTAGGGCTCTCCCAGTTTGTGTCGGGCCCCACACATCAAGCAGGCCACACGCTGGATTTGATCTTTGGCGCCGGTATAGATGTGATCATGTCTCCTCCAATGAAGGTGCCATGGTCTGATCACTACGCACTGAAAGCCAGGATTGATTTTCCACCCCCACCCTGCTTAGGTGGTGAGCCAATCTGGGCTCGCCCGCAGAGGCTGATGGACCCTGATAGATTCCGTCAGGCCTTGCGGGACCTTGCTCCCCCTGGCGACTCATTGACTGAGCTGGTTGAGAGCTGGAATATCCAACTCCTAGCAGCCATCGATGAGATCGCACCTAGGCGCCCTCTGCGACCCCGCAGAAACCGGGCTCCCTGGTTTACCGAGGAGCTTCGGAAAATGAAGCGGGACCTCAGACGGCTAGAGCGAGTATGGCGGGGTGCCCGTGACGGAGCCTCAAGAACATCTTATAGGGTTTTTATGAAAACCTACGAGATGGCAGTGAAGGCCGCTAAGAAGTCCTACTTCTCGGCCTCCATTGCCTCCGCTAGCTCTCGCCCGGCGCAATTATTTAGTATAATTAGGTCTTTAACGTCCCTTGAAGGACAGCCAAATTTAAATAACAATTCGGCACACAGCTGTGAGGCATTTGCGAGCTTTTTTGCGGAGAAGGTCCTGTTGCTCCGCCATGACCTCCCTGCCAATTTGGATACAATAAAGGAACTGGAGGCCCCTCGACTGTCCTCGGGTCCAGTATTGGACCACTTTGACCGGATATCCCCAGCCGATGTGGACAGACTCCTCCAAGCTGGAAAGCCCACCACCTGTCCCCTTGACCCGTGCCCGTCTTGGCTGATTAGAGCGTGTCCAGACGAGGTGCGGGCCCCCCTGGGGGATATCATCAATTTGTCCCTTGGCACTGGGATATTCCCAGGGGAACTGAAGGAGGCAGTGGTGCGTCCGCTCTTAAAGAAAACATCATTAGACCCTTTAGATCTATCCAATTACCGCCCGGTTTCGAATCTCCCATTCCTGGGTAAGGTGATTGAGAGAGCGGTTGCTGAACAGCTTGGTAGGTTTCTGGATGAAACATCGGCTCTCGATCCATTCCAGTCCGGCTTCCGTGCTGGTCATGGGACCGAGACGGCTCTGGTCGCCCTAACAGACGATCTCCGCAGGCAGCTGGATCGAGGCGGGTCGGGGCTGCTGATTCTTCTGGACCTGTCAGCAGCCTTCGACATGGTCGATCATGAACTCCTGGACCACCGCCTTGCCGACGTGGGAATCCAGGGCACAGTCCTTCAATGGCTGCGCTCGTTTCTCTCTGGTCGGGGACAGAGGGTGGCACTTGGGGGGGAATTGTCATCGCGCCACTCCTTGGTGTGTGGAGTGCCTCAGGGTGCGGTTCTCTCCCCGATGCTTTTTAACATCTTTATGCGCCCCCTCGCCCAGCTTGTCCGGAGTTTTGGGCTGGGTTGCCATCAGTATGCCGATGACACCCAACTCTATCTGTTGATGGACGGCCATCCTGACTCGGCCCCAGATACACTGACCAGATGTCTGGAAGCTGTGGCTGGATGGTTACGTGGGAGCCGGTTGAAGTTAAATCCTTCTAAGACAGAGGTCCTCT
Source organism: Podarcis melisellensis (assembly GCF_964234715.1). Taxonomy (NCBI): domain Eukaryota; kingdom Metazoa; phylum Chordata; class Lepidosauria; order Squamata; family Lacertidae; genus Podarcis; species Podarcis melisellensis. Next base: position 51,243,114 of record NC_138541.1, read on the forward strand.
GGCTGGGACGGAGCGATATGGGACTGAGGGGGCAACTCCCATCTCTTGCGGGGGTGCAATTAGTGCCAACATCGTCCGTTAAGAGTTTGGGTATAATCTTCGATAACTCCCTCTCTATGGAGGCGCAGATTACAGCTATAACAAAGGTGGCATTTTTCCATCTCCGCCAAGCTAAGCAGTTGGCTCCTTATCTCTCTCGCCCTGACCTAGCCACTGTGATCCACGCGACGGTCACCTCCAGACTGGATTATTGTAACTCGCTCTACGTGGGGCTGCCCTTGAGACTGACCCAGAAACTCCAGCGGGTGCAGAATGCCGCGGCGAGACTCCTTACGGGGTCTTCGCTGCGAGATCATATCCATCCAGTATTATACCAGCTGCACTGGCTCCCGGTGGAGTACAGGATCAGGTTTAAGGTGCTGGTTCTCACCTTTAAAGCCCTATACGGCCTAGGACCCTCGTACCTACGGGACCGCCCCTCCTGGTATGTCCCACAGAGAAATTTACGGTCCGCAAATAAAAACATCCTAAAGATCCCAGGCCACAGAGAGGTTAGGCTGGCCTCAACCAGAGCCAGGGCCTTCTCGGCCGCGGCTCCAATCTGGTGGAACGCTCTGTCACAAGAGACTAGGGCCCTGCGGGACCTGACATCTTTCCGCAGGGCCTGCAAGACAGAGCTGTTCCATCAGGCCTTCGGTCAGGGCGCAGCCTGACCCCCCTCCTCTGGCAATCGGCAATCTACACAGAATTTGCTGGATGGTTGCCATTAATTTGTTTTTAATTTGATTTACTTAATTTTTATAATGAATGTTTTTAGAATGTCGGATTATTTGATTGTTAGCCGCCCTGAGCCCAGCTCCGGCTGGGGAGGGCGGGATATAAATAAAATTTATTATTATTATTATTAAAATAATCTTCAGCTTTAGCAAATATCCAGAGATTTTGGTTGCTCTATTTTTAAGCATATCATGTGCTGCCTATGTGTTTTTATGCTATATTTTCACTGCATACCTTGGGATTTTGGGGTGGGGAAGGGGGAAAGTAACAAATTAGAACAGAACAGAAGGTTGGAAAGAGAGATGGATGGATGGATGGATGGATGGATGGATGGATGGATGGATAAGTGGTAGTGGTAGTAGTGAGTGTGTCTAATGGCCACATATCTTTTGTTTTCCTGCATGGGAAATGGCAGTGTCCACCTTAATCATTCAGCATGAATGTGGGGCTCCTCTCTCCATGCCATGCCATACCTAAGATTCAACAAAAGGATAGAATTAAATGTCATATTTTCATTGCAGTTTAAGTATGTGTCAAAGGAAATAATTCATAAATCCTTCAGGAAAGCAACTGATGTTATTAAACAATAACAACATAAACCTCTTCAGGGATCATAGGTAGAGCAATAAAGTTAAAGCAAGCTATTTCCCTTTTCATTTTCTGGTTCATTAACATGAATGTAGCCAGAAAGTTAATAGCTAATGAACAATGGAAAAGAGAAAAACTGAATCGAGTGTCAGTATGCCAGCATAAATTACAAAGAAGCACACTGGCAAGGTCAATAGATATTGTGTAAGAATTCTCGGGGGTTGCCAGATAGGTGAGAAAGCTGAGAGAGAGGTTTTCTGAACCTAGGCGGAGAAATGGAAATGTACTAAGGAGAGATCAGAGGAGCAGGTGGATGAATTTGTTGATCAGACTGTTCCTATTGAAATGCTGGAAGAGGCAATAAGGCCGTGGTCAGCAAACTTTTTCAGCAGGGGCCAAATCCATTGTCCCTCAGAACTTGTGGGGGGCCAGACTATAAGCCACCCCCCCATGACTCCCCTCCCTTCTCCACAACACCAGATGAACCCCAGTGGCTGCTTAGCTGTGTCTTGCCAGTGGCAGGGGCTGGCGGCAGAGGAGAGATGATGAGCAGTGCACGAAAGGGCTCCGGAGAGGGGCTGCTTAAAATGGCGGCTGCTCAAGCGCTGCTGCTGCTGATACCAACAAAGCCCAGCCCCCTTCCTCTTCTAGGAAGGGCAGGGAGAAGCCAGGAGGAGGGAGGGAGGTGGCGCCACCGCCATGTGAGGGAGAGGGAAAGAATGTGTGCTGGCGATCCACGCAGCGATTCCCAGACTGTCCACAGGCCAGATCCAGGAGGCAAGTGGGCCCCTTAGTTTGCCAACCCATGCAATAAGGAATTCGATCTTCTTTTGGCTCAGCTACTGACTGATAAACAGCTTAGAACAGGGCAGACGGGTACTGGAGCCAGATCATCATGTTCTGCTGTTTCATGCTCGAGCAGACACTAGGTCAGCAGATATTCAGAGGAAACAGATCTAGGCTTGAGCCTTTGAGCAACATCAAAGGGCAGTGACCATTATGAGAGCAAAAGCTATTGGTGGGGAAGGGACAGTTGGCATGCTGTCTTTGAGCTTTCTCTTGAGTTTCTGCATTGGGGCACAGAAGAAGAAGGGAGATGAAGAATGATTTGGGTACCATGTCACTTTCACAATATATCTCACATAGCTCCTTAGGGGGGAAAATAGCTGGCATTAGAAACCGAAGGTGAGTAGTCCTGCTCTTTACAATTAATTTACAATTAGTTACTCACCCTACACATACACTACATTAAACATTTTGGCTATGGCCCAGATAACAAACAAGCGGCAAAACTATGTACAGGTAAGCTCAGTCACGCCTGTACAACTTCTGGCCCATCAGGTAGAATTAAGCCCATCTGGTATGTACGGCAACTGGTCAGAACATTAACAACCTGTGGCAGCTCTAGAAGGAAAGATTTTTCCTTATTTCCATCCCCTCACACACCTGGCAAGTATTCTACACCACACAATAAAACTATGATAGACTACTACCAGTCAAGATGAACATATTGAGATTCTCCTGGCTGTACAGATTGCTTGAAAAGTTTCTGAGCCTGACTCAGCTCCAGCTCAGCTTGACTCTGGGGGGAAATAGAGAGAGCTTCTGTTTTCTTCCCTCAAAACCCAGTGGTCACAAAATCTTGTGAACTATTGTAAAAAATAATAATGGGCTGGGCAGGGGGAGAATGATAGCTTAACAACTGTGAAATTTAGCATGAGAAAACCATTTTTAAATTAAGAAAATCAAATGTGCACGTTAAAAAAAAGGATATGTTTATTTAAGAAAAAAGAAGAGGGAAGGGGAACAGAAGAATCACACACAGGTGAACAGTGAAATAAAAAACGCAAAAAGCTTGTTACATGTTGCCTGCTTGAGTCTTGGGTTTTAGATCATGTACGGAGTTCCTTACAGAAAAGAGGTTCTGAGAGAGCACATATTTGGTCCTCTGGCCAGATGGCTCCAACAGACAAAGACTGAGAGTGAAGCATTGCATTTTTATGGGAATCTGAGGCCAACAGAAACTGGCTCCTCAGCTCAGTCAAATGATTGCTTGGCCCATTCATGAGATACACAGCACCTCTGATGTCAGTGGTCTTTGTGGCTAATTAGAAATTAAAGGACTGCAGCTAGAGTTAAGGTAAATAGCAAAACCAAGGTTCCTTAATTTATAAACACAATTGCTTGTGTGTTTTTTAAAAAAGGTATCTGTTGGACTAATAATCTAAAATGTGGTGCGCATGATCTATGTGATGTGGTCTATGGAAGTGCCAAGTTTCAAACAAATCCAATAAAAAATTCCACAAATACAGCAAGTTAAAAAGTGCTGGAAATCAACACTTTAATCTCTTTTTTCCAATTAATTTAAAAAAATCTCATTCTATATATTTATTTCCAGTTTGGGTGAAAGCAGATTTAAAAATGCAGCATTGTACACATCCCATCCCACAGCAAACACTTCACACACTGACCAGCACTGAAGTCCCCTGCCTCACAAACACACGCTTCTTTAGAAAATATTTGAAGTATATTTTCCCCTGTAAAACCCCTTGGTCAAACCCATCATACTATAGAAATATTGTTATAGGTATTTTTTTTGCGGGGGGGGGGTAAACCCTAGAAGTTGGTAAGTGGTATAATTTTGATTGTTTGAAGTATTGAAGGGAAGATTGCAGCCCAATGGAAAAATACAGGCAAAGCTTCTTTTCCAAACCATGGCCTCACCTAGGATAGAAGCATTAACATGACAAAAGGTGTTGATGGTTGGTCTAAGAGGAATATTGAGCCTGTGCAGACAGAGGTTGCCAAGAATGTCTTTAGCAAGGTGTGCTGGGAAGAAGAGGAGGAGAACCAAGAGAGAGCTGCATCTTGGGCAGGTTGGCTGAAGGCTGGCTGGGAGAGATGCCTTTGCCTCCAGTGCTGCAGTGCTGTGGGGAAAAGCAATTCCTGAAATGACCACACCATAAGATCTGGACTCCCTCCATGCAGACTGAAGGTGAATAAACCATATTTCTTAAAGCTATGACAGTCTGCCATGTCTTAAATTCTCCAAAGGAGCACAACCCCTGGGTGAGCGCTCGGAGCCCCCTGTCATCTTGCTACCGCTCAGCGGAGTGTGGGTGGCTTCCAACTTTTGAAACAACATTTTGGCAGTAGAAAAGAGAAACTATTTTTTCCCCTTTCTTGGAAGAATCTGAATGTTCAGGTAGATCCAGGCAGTTCCCCTTGACTATTTCAAAGTTCAAATCTGAGGGGTGGGGGAAGAGACATGTTGAAAATGTGTAAGCTCAATTGTTGGCAGGTGGTATTTGTCTGTCTTGAAGTGGGCCAGGACTCATACTAACAGCAGGGCTTTGGCAGCCCGACTCAATTGACCCTGCTTGAAAGATGGAGCTCAAAAACATGAACATCCTTAGCAGGGGATATTGATTTGCTGTCGCAAAGCAAGCTCATTTCAAAACTTGGAAGGCTAGCGAAAACTTTACCGAGATGTTTTTCACAACTCCTGTCAAACTCAGAAGTTAAAAAATATTACCTGCATCTTTGAACTCAGGGTAACTTACCCTGCCCTTTCTCTTACCATCTCTCCCCAGGTATCATATATTAATTATGAATTCTGGTGCTGACTAATGTTAACAATGCAGTGAAAATGTGTGTATCAGCACAAATGGGCGAAACCTAAATTTTGCATACACATAAAAACATTTAGAGGGGAAAAGCTAAGGTCCCATGCACACCATACATTTAAAGCACTCTTATACCATTTAACAGTTATGGCCTCCCCACCACCAAAAAATTTAAATCCTGGGAACTGGAAAGAAACATCCTGAAAAAGGCATGGCTGGTTGACTGGCTAGAACCCTGAGCATGGCCACACTGTGTTGCAACATTTTGTTGCAGATCCCACTTGCCTACCTAATCTTGTTTTTTGTTTTTTTGGCCTCCTGTTTCACCTGGAATTCCCTATCATGATCCTACCTAAACATGCCTAGCTTTGGAGAAGCAGTAGAATGTAGATCCCAGACAACATGTTTATATAGAATTCGTACTGAGCTGTATCTACAGTGTTGTAAGGAAGTTATATACCGCCAACTGTTTACTGAGCATTCATTGTGATTTGGTCATGAGGAGGTGCTACAAAATCAATTATCATCCTCCACTTTCCGTTGCATTTCCCCATCACTTTTCATACTACAAAAAGTCCAATTTGAGGGCAATGTTAGTGGGTTTGTTGTTGAAGAGCACCAAATCCGCTTTACTTGTGCAACTTGAATTTGCTAGTACACATTGAACTCCACACACAAAATAAGAAACAAGTCCTTCCAACAAGCCTCTGTTGATATCAGATACTTCTGTACACTTTCGCAGCTGTTGAGGAGCACTTATCTTCTGAGAGGTGAAGGAGCCTTGCGTTAATGCTCTTCCACTTGAGGGATATGAATCTTGTGAAATCTTGACTTTCAAATGAAGCAGGAGTGGCGAATGCGAAATGTTTCCTGCAAGATGGGACATTAGCTGCTTTTGCTTGGTTCCATGGAAGTTGTTTATTGTGCGAAAGGAGACGATTTAGAAGTTAATCCCCTGCTTTGTAGGACTGGGTGCAACATATTCTGCATTAGCAAATGTGCATAATTTCTGTTCTTCCCTCATCAGCTTTTAGGCCCTTTCTTTGAGTAGTGTTGGGGGAAGGGGGCGGAAATCCTATTTAATTGCAATTAAAGATTTCATGCTGAATGTTACAGATTTAATTACTTTCTCTGGTTTCCTATAAGGATGACTAACCCTTCCCCACCCCCCAAACTTTTGACAGGCAGCGTTCAGCTAGAAACTTGAGAGGGAATGCTAGGTAGCTATTTTAAACCTCGGGTGTGGGGAAATAGGCTTAGCCACCCTCAAACAGCTGTAATCCGGACACGCTTTTGCACATTTATCATGCTAAGCTCTTCTTGATTCAGAAAACTTTCATTTTAAAAAAGGACCGGCAGTCTTGTTTCAATCTGTGCATACGCCTCACTCAGCTGCAACTCTAGAGAAGGTCTGTTGGCAGAAGGTTGACTCCATGAAATCACAGAGCTGGGATATAGTTGAAAGACAATGGATATAAAAGAAAGACACTGCACAGTTTTGTCAATTTAACATTCGGCTGTCCTTAATGTGCACATTCCTTATGTTATTGGGGTTTTTTTTTTTTTTAAAGATACAAAAAATATTGAGAGTGGGGGATCCCTGTTGTGATGAGAAAGAAAGTGTGCATTATGAGATAGATGCACAGATTAGAAATGGAAATCTATAGAAACGCCTACAGAAGTGGATTGGGTAAATAGTGTGTTAAAAATAAATGTGTGGAAAGAACTCCTGTTTCCAAAACAGATTAAAGAGAAATTTAAGTGTACCATCAAACATAAAAAGTGTCAAAATCATACAGAAGGTTCATACATATAATGAAGGGGAACAGAAGGAAGCCGTACATATTCCAGAAAAATGTGGGAGCAAGTCAAGAAAAAGCAAAGTAGAACAAAGGTATTCTTTTTAAAAAAACTGTAAGTCACTGTTCCTTTATTAAAGTGTCTCAGAAGTTTATCGTTACATGTTTGCTACTCTGAAGTGTGCTGGGCTTTTTATACCTTACTTCTTCTTGATGAACACACATCTGTTCAGTTTTGTATACAAAAATCTATTATATAATAAGATTATTTTTTTAAAAGCAACAATAATGTGGGTTTGTCAGGAACAAATATGGAATAGAAAGCCCAGCACATTTCAGCACACCAAACTTAATACCTGTAAAAATCTGAGACGCTGTAATAAAGGAACAACAACAACATGGTGACAGCATGTTATGTAATGATTTGCCCCCTTTTCACACCTGGAGTGTCTCGCTCAGCAGTATTGACACATTGGCACCAAACTGGTCCCAATCTGGTGGTACCTCCATCAGTCATAGGTTTCTCACTATGTGTTCGTTCCCCCAGCTGTCAAATTCCTTGGGGGCTTCTTCACAAACAGTTAGTTATCTGGTTCATCTGAAACAATCATTTCATAGTCAGCTAGACACAAAGATTCGGCCACTATATAATACAATTAATTTGTCACCTCCCTAATTTCACCACCAAAATCAAGACAAAGTAAACATTCCAGAGTCCCTGACCTTTTTCTTTACTTTTTTCCTTAGTATTTTGCTAAGCAAAACAAACAACTCTCTTCAGTTTTGACTGTGCAACTTAAAGTAGATTTTAATTTAATTCCACAGAATCATTTTGAAAATGACAGTGTTTGAGGTACTTTTTCCTTGATTTGTTTGCCTCAGCAGGGCATCTCAGATTGTTTCGCCGCTGCCGTTCCAATGCTGAGATTTGACCACTTTGTAGATCCTTTCTGCAATAAAATGTCACCTTCAGACCTATGTGGGGCTTCAGACTCATTCTGAGTTCATTTTCTCCTATATTTATGCAAACTTTCCCCTAATATATGCATTTTTTTTAAAAAAATGGCTTGGGTGGCGAAGTGCATCACAAAATTCAGAGAAGTGCGAATTTCAAAGGCTACCTTTGATTTTATTCACATATTGTTTCAGAAAGGGCTGACTTGATAAATTCAGCTTTAAACAAGACCTGAATCAAATTTCTCCCCCATCTCTACTCACACAGACATAGGATTGCATCTTTAAATTGTTTATAAAAATAGTCACACAGAGGGCAGAATAAGTGAATTGGACAGAAATAGAGGCACCCATGTGGTCTGAAGCCCATAGAGGGAGAGGCTGCTAGTTTTCCTTCCCTCCTCTTAATGAATTAGGATATGTTGCACCTGGAAGGCAGGCATATTTAACCAGAGCTCCTGTTAAGAGCAGGAGTGGAGACTCCTTTTTACATTGAGGGCCACATTCCTCTGTGTGCAGCCTCCCTGGGGCCACACACCAGTGTTGGGTGTGGTCAGAAGCCCAAAATGGGCACAGTAACAGGTGGGTCAAGTGATGGATGAGACTCTGACCTTTGTACAGTAGACTACCTTCCATCCTTCCATCCTACACACACACACACACACACACACACACACACACAGACACACCCTCCATCCTATCAAGAAAAGGGGATTCTTGCAATCCAAGAGCATTTCTAGCTAGCCTTTGGCCCTGCACGCCTAAGGCTTCCCACCACTGAGGGCTACCTGAAACCTGTTAAGTATCTGAGCTCTGGAGAGGAATGCCCACAACAAGATCTCCAGCAAGTCAGATCCACTGGTAAGGGATCACATTTGGAAGGCAATGGCTTTCTGTAAACTCTGCACTTCAGACGAGATCTACCAAATGTCAACTTTTCCTGGAATACAGTAGTTACCATAGCTATGGATAGTAACCATAGCAACTGAAGAACATATTATTTCGTCAGTTGTTGGAAAGCTCTCCACTTATGATCCTGCATTTTGTATTCCCTGAAATAGTTTAGAGCCTGAGAAGATGGCAGGAATCTAAATGAGAACACATTTGCTTTACACTAAGTTGTAGGTGTAAATTAGTGATGGTGGCATCTTACGCATTTCCTATCATTCATAACACAAGCTTGTAACTGAAGTGCATGTCAAACGGAACAAGGAGCCTTATTCCAAACATATACTGTGTGTTTATTGGTAATGGCTTGAGTGTTGTGGTGTGGATGGGTTTGGTGTGTGTTTTGTGTTGGGTTTTTTTGTTTTTGTTTTTTTACAGCATGGGAATTCTGAAAGACAGCCCTCTAACAGAAGGTGTTTAATTAAAAAGAAGATCTCTATTGTATTGAAGCTATGGAAAGGATGGCAGTGAAACTGACTGGCTGACACAGTAGCCCTGTTTAGACATTATTCCCACAAATGTTCACAGCATGGGGGAAAGTGCACCAACTTCCATGTCTTCAGGAAAATATAAGGAACGGTCTCGTGCATTTATGCACATGCATAGAATCTGGATGTGACATGGGCTAGTTGTCCTATCAGATCTTCTGCCAAACCCTTGTAGGTTGGGGGTTGATCCAATGGTTGTAACGAGATGGAGGTAGGATTGGGGTCACTGTTCTGTTCCTTCTTATGTGCATTCAGTGAACGTATGGAGGGGAGCTACTGCATACTGTTAGCATGATGGCATGGATTATACATAAAAAGGGAGGGAGGAGCAGAGCAGTGGTGGAACATGGGGTCTCAAATTTCAGCAGTGCCTTGTGAGATGCCAAAATTAGGTGCCCCCCAGCAATTGCCTTTCATTCCACATCATAGTCATGGTGCCTGATGTTATTATTCCATTCCACCGCTGTGCAGATGTGTGAGATTATTGAAAGCCCCCTCTTCCTCAAGCTGAACCCCATGACGAAACACACGGATCTGCCTATCAGTGTCTCATCATCAATGGAGAGGCTACAATGCTGTTTGCTGAACTGATGTACACTCTGGCCACAGAGGAGGCCGAGCACATTGGGGTTGATCATGTGGCACGGATGACAGCGACGGGCAGTGGCGAGAACTCCACAATGGCTGAGCATCTCATTGCCCAACACAGTGCCATAAAGATGCTTCACAGCCTTGTCAAGCTCATCTTGGAGTATGTTAAAGCTTCGGAAGCAGGGGTGGTGCCCTTCAGCCACGAGATCTTGTGCGAGGCCTATGCTCTCTGCCATTGCCTGCCTATGCTGAGCACTGACAAGTTCAAAACAGATTTCTATGATCAATGCAATGATGTGGACCTCATGACATACCTTGGCACCATCACCAAGACCTGCAACACCGCAAACTGGCTGTACTTCCTTAAGTCCACGTCTGAGTAGGGAGCCCATGTCCTAAGCACACCCAGATCCATGAGGACAAGCATCCATCAGTTTGTTTATTGACAAAGCATGAACTTACAGTGCTGAAGTGCGCTAAGCTGGCCACATAGTGGCTAGGCAACTGGCACCCCTCCCCAGGCTTGTGCTCTGAGCTGGACTGTTGGAGCAACAGTGTGGCCATGCTACAAACTTAAGTACCTTAGTCTGATGGCATGAGCACAAGCACCTTGCAACTTCTCCTACATGAAAGTTGCTGCTGTGCTTGCCAACCCAACCTGGTGCTGGAAGAGAGTGAGGATGGTGGGATGCTGCCCACTGTCTTGAGCAACACCAGCCAATGAAGGTATATGTCTGATAGTTAATCCTTATGGAGAAAATAAAGCAACTTCCATGGTGCTCCGGATACCCAAACACACAAACAATTCTAGCCTTTAGTCAGCTGTTCCCAGGTCTTTGCCCTGCAGAGCAGTTGCAGCAACAGTGAGACCATGACCCCCTCACCGGTTTATGTACCCTCGTCTGACGAGGCACATGCACACAACCTGAAGCATCTCCTACATGAAAGCAGCTGTTGCTCTTCCCCCTTCAACCCCTCCAGGTTCTAGGAGACAATCGGAGGGGGGGGAATGGCAGGGATTCAACTGGCTCATCCCTCACCTGAACAGTCTCTTCCTCTGCCTCCCACACAACCAGCAAGGCTCCCTCCAACTCAAACTGCTCTGAACCTCCCTCTGCCCTGTCTTGTAGGTGGCACCAAACCCCCCAAATTGCTGGTCCCCTCTCCTGGACCAATTTCCTGGCCCCTTGGCTCTGCCACACACTCATCAGAGCCCTGATGCCACCATCCTCCCTTCAGGCACAATCTCACCCTCCACCCCAGGCATGTCCTGTTCTTCCTCTAGCTCTGGCTCCTTCCCATATCCTGCCCCTCCTCCCCTGTATCCGAGTGTTCAGACCCCTCACCATCCTCCAACTCTGACTCCAGCTTCTTGGGAGGAACGAAACCCCATAAATGGTTACCCCTTTTTCCTAGATCAGCCTCTGGCCCTCCGACTTCATCCACCCACTCCTCTGCCTGTCTCTGAAAGCCCACAGAAGGGAGAACACCAGCAGGCAATGTGGATGGAGACAGAGGGAAGGAACTAACCACTGGTGACCCTTACATGGGCAGGGGACCTACAGGCAAGGTTTGGTGGAGGAATAGCATAGAGTAGACCAGGGGGTGATGAACCTGTGGTTCTTCAGATGTAGCAGGATGAAAATTCTCATAACTGTTGGCTGTGCTAGCTCAGGCTGATGGTTGTTGGAGTCACAAGAACATAAGAAGAGCATACAGCATAAGACCAGTGGGATCCATCTAGTCCAGCATCCTGTTCTCACAGAAGCCAACCAGATGCCCCATTGGGAAGCCCATAATTCTGATAGCACCAGGGAAGTTACAGGTTTCCCATGACTGGATTTGGCATTTAGCTGGGCTAGAGGAACTGGGATGAAGTGAAGGTGATAGAGATTTTTTTTTTAGGGCAATGGCAAGGGAGACAGGGAACTGAGGCCACTGATATCAATGCATAAGGTTAGAAGGGAGTGTGTGAAATGGTGGGTCTGGATATAAAAATATGCTTGACGTTGCCAAGAGATGTTGCCAAGAGATGGCTGGTGGTGGTGCTAAACCAAGAGGGACAAAGCTGGCAACGAAATAAACAAAGTAAGAAATTTTAAATATCACTTTGAATACACTAGCCAATTATTTCCCTGTGGGATGTAATTTCCGTTTTTCTGAATGAGAATTGTAAGTACCCTCAGCCGAGACAATGAGTTCCATTGGTTGTTGTGGCTAAAAACTAAGGCAAAGGAGAGAATGTGAGAGTGGAGTCACATGCCTGGAATCATTTTGACTGGGTGACGTGCTCAATATATTCTTTCCGTTGCTATAGCAATGACTTCCAGGAAGCTGGGCGATTCATTAATTCTCCCTATGAGAGGCAGAATTACCGTACTAATTTGTAAACACTAAAGGGTGCTGGGTTTTGTTTTTTGTTTTTTGTTTTGTCATGTCATGGAGTAAGTGTAAGTCATTCAGGAAGCTTTTAAAGCTGGCTGAAGTAAACATCCAATCTAAATGAGGAAATATGACTAATCTCGTGACTTTCACATCACCTGTCCTGATGTGTCCCTCAGATCAAATATGTTTTAAGGACTATACAGTGGACACTCGGGTTGCGAACGTGATCCGTGTGGGATGCACGTTCACAACCTGCAGCATTAGCAACCGGCAGCGGCGCATCTGCACACGTGCGGGTTGCAATCCGGCACTTCTGCGCATGTGCAAAGCGCATGATTGCCGAAACCCGGATGTAACCCATTCTGGTACTTCCGGGTTTTGGTGGTCTGCAACCCGAAAAAACGCAACCTGAAGCATCTGTAACCCGAGGTAAGACTGTATCTGATCGTACTCTATGATGGTCGAGTAATATGGAAACCTCAAGGTTACCTGGGAGGAAGCTCTGATGTTGATGTTCCCCGTGCCATTTATGCCTCTCTCAGAACATGGGGTGACACTACATTAAGAATTGTCCAGCTCTGAGGGCCTTCTGATGGTTCCTTTACTGTGAGAAGTTAAGTTACAGGGAACCAGGCAGAGGGCTTTTTTAGCATTGATGCCCTCCCTGTGGAATGCCTTCCCATCAGATGCCAAGGAGCTAAACAACTACACAACTTTTAGAAGACATCTGAAGGCAACCTGTATCTGGAAACTTTTATTATGTTTTATATGTGTTACCTAGAGTGGCTGGGACAACCTAGCCAGATGAGCAGGATATAAAATTATTATTATTATTATTATTATTATTATTATTATTATTATTATTATTTAGACAGCCCTCTTAGAAGCCCAGCAGACTGATGGGCTTATTTGTGTGTGTTAACTGCAACGTGTCATTGCCATAATAATAGTGCATTAGTGGTGGATTGACACTGGACTGCCCACACATCATTCCAGTTTATTAGTTGTTCTGCAATGTTTCCCCAGTGTTGATCAACATTATTTCTGTGGGACAGGGCACTCTTGCACTATAATGCAACAGAAGTGGGATTAAAACAGCAACTGCTCAGAACGTTTGTGGTATGAAAGGTTACCACACTTCAGCAGGAAGTTAAGGAATGTGCACTCGTTCGAAATGAAAGGATGCATCTGCCCTGAAATTTTTGCAATCTCCAACAATATTAAAACTGCCCCAATACCACCACAAGCATAGATTATCATGAGTGCAAGATGAAAAGGATGTCTGAAGGGTTTCTTAGTCTGCTTCTGCAAAACAATAAGGCATGTGGTACCTCAAAGGACTAAAGATACAATCCTAACCTGGAAAGCAGAGAAGCTTAGTGAAACTGCACAGCTATTGCCACACCCACAGCACCACCACTTGTCATCCCCCCTCCAGGTCAAAGGAACCTAGATTGGGTTCCCCTTCCCTAACTTTCAGCATACTGGGCTAATCCAGTATCTTTCACCACCACAGCTCCATCCCTTCCTGTCTCCCAAATGCCCCACTTCAAGGCTTTAGGCTACCTAACACCACCACCAGCTTTGCCCATTAGGGATTCCATTGGGCAGAATGTGGATTTCCACAGCATCAGGCCCTCCATTCTAGCAGAGCCTTCCCACTGGAGAGCCCAATATAGCCAAGGAGAGCTAAGCAGAGAAGCACCTTCACCTCTTCTAAAATCCCCCCTGTGCAGTGAGTTGGGGTTTGGATCGCTCTGTCACACGTTTATTATAGCACAAGCTTTTGAGGACTACAGTATCCTTCACTGGAAGCTTTAAATGATATCCTAAGTTGGCAGGGGTATGTTAACACACATGTGTGAGTTTGCAGAGGACGGCGTCAGGGTGGAAGCAGTGAGTTCAGAGGAAATGAAATGTGAGCGTGCGCACACATCTAAGACCGTGAAAATTGCATCCCAGCTTTGGTGTATGAATGATAATTACAGTGATCAGACCCCAAGCACTGTGGATGGTAACAAAAAAACATCCTGGCATGGAAAAGCTAATTAATATTTGCCATTTCCCCCAATTGGATATAGTATCACATTTCTGGAGTGGGATATACGCCATTGTCTGCCAGAAAATACTGTACCCATCTGCATTTTACACAGAACAAACAGGTCAGTCACCAGCCAAAAGAATCTATGTGCATAGAGGTCAACGTGCAAAGGCTTCTTAGCATTAGATGTCCAAGGCTGGGTGGAGTCATGGGACACCAGAGGTGGGGCCAGATATGCAGCTCCAGGAGCCCTTTGTACATTCTCTTCCCCTTTGTGCAAGTTAACTCATGAAGGAGGACCTAACTTCATGAGCAGACATGCACATGATCCACTGTAAATCAATATCGCACACTTCTCCAGCAGGTGTAAATGGACTGCATTGCAAAACCGTCCAATAAATGTAATGTCACTGATTGTGTGTTGTTTGCATCATCTCAGAATTAGAGTGAGAGAACACATTCCACAAAATCCAATCTGAAGTTTTGTTTCCTTAAAGGAAGAGCTCATGGGGCCATATTAATCTTGGGTCTCTGAAATCCTGAGGCAAATAGAAGCCATTAGTTGTCAAACTGACAATGCCAGCATTTTCTCTTCCCTGAAAGCAAGATTTCGGAGTATTAAGAGAGCATCATTTATCTATCACAGTGGATTTCTTCAATGTAAGTGGGTATAGGATTGGAACCCATCAGTATACAGGTCAGATATAGAGAGGGAGGGGCAAATAGCAAATGACAAAATTGTCCATTAACACACTGCTATTACATTCCAGCACTGTTTTGAATCTTTAAGAATTATATGTCCTGAATCTAAGCAAGGCATCTAAAAGAAGCGTAGCACTGTGTTTCATGGGTGTAAATCTGCAAGAACAGTTTTTCGCAATGTGCTATATTCATTTTTATAGAGATCCTATTTAGCCCTTGCGCTCTCATAACTCAGTGCGATTTACACAGCAGGCAACTGATTTGTCTGACAAATTTCTGATTTGTTCACTCTGCTGGGGCCCACAATAAATTGTTTGAAAATGCTAAGTAAAAAAAGGAAGGAGTAACAGATGCTGTGCTAAACAGAGAGATGATTGATGAACACTCCATAGTTGAATGTTTTGAAGTTAGACTTCTTTTTTTTGCATCCTGAGAGTGTCTGGGTGGAGACGCAAATCTTCCTGCTTCATATTCTTGGCTCATATTGCTCTCCTTGTTGTCTTCAGATTTATCGCCTCTTCTGACTTGCCAGTATTTATCTCGTAACTGAATTTCTAGTTTCATGGTGGTGCTGAGTAGCTAAATGGTAAGCTCTCACAATAAACTAATGGTGTAATTCAGACTCATTACACTCCTCAGATGACTAATTACCCTCATGTGACTCTTTTGGCTTAGAAAGGGGAGCGTCTCACTAGTTCATAAATTTTGCTGAACTCTAGGCTGAAAATAAATCCTCAGCGCCAAGTTCCTAACAGAGATGCTTGAGAAATTCAACTTCTGTAAATTCCAATGCAAATGCCATTGATCCTTATCTCCCAGACAAATATGTGGCTCAGAAAGAAATTATCCTTCAAATGTCTCAGTTCTCTGAATCTCATGATCTGCTTCTTGGCTCAAAGTATGAACTAAAAGGCACTCACGATTGATACTTGGGGATAAAATTCATTAATGCTGCAGTAGTATGCTTCCTCAGAGGGCATCTCAGAGGCTATAGGATAGCTCTTCTGTTCCACTCTGATGTTGGAGAGGGAGATCCGATATTGCACTCTCCTACTCCACTGCTGCCAAAGCTCCAGTACTGGTATGGTGAAAAAGAGGTTGTTTCAGGGCAGATAAGGGACAGGGCAGGCAAGGAATATTTAGAGACATTCAGGAGTGTGGCTAAACCTTTCCATCTCCTTTCCTCTCCTTAGAAACACTGGGAGGGAAAACATTTAAAAACTTGGGCAAAACTTTACAGAGTCGTGCCCGGCTCCTTCATTATACAGTTTCCGGTGAATGCTGAAGACACATCTATGTACCTTGGCTTTTGACACTTGTGGTGTACAGTTTCAGGACCCTCCTTCTGTTGTGCTTGTAATGTGCTTTAAACTGCTTTTAATGCTATGTTTTAATTGTTGCAACCCACCCTTGGGGTGAAGTGTGGGCAATCAATAATAGTAATAATACATAATCAATGAAATAGATGAGGCTACTTTCAAACATGTTACAGAAGTTCCGGGCAGCATTTGAGTGTTGTTGTGATGAAGCCTTGTTGCTATTTGTTCTTTTTATATTAAAATATGCACTCCCTTAAAAGGAGCCATCACGGAACATCTCACATGCCAAAATGAAAAGCAGCAACCCTCACAATTACCTCCTGTTGTCAGGACATCTTGAATCAGCAAGCTATGACTTCATCATGCTGAATATCATGACAAAGTCAAAGGTGTTTTCCTGAACGCCCTGACCCATTATAATAGCGCCGGCTCAATGCCTGCTGTGCTCAGCTAATGAGCGAGGAAATCTGGTAAGAGCATACTGAGTGCAAACAGAGGAAATGGGAGTGGAATGCATTTGGAGTCATTCAGAATGCTCCAATGCTCTTTGGAAGCTTTTCTGATCTGAAGGAGTTCATTTCATGTGGGTGTAACTTTGGTACAGTGTGCCATCCATGCAAAAGTAGTCACATTTCACATACACAGACACACACACACACACACAAACACATCAGCAAAGCTGTGTACTGAAGCTAGATATTCATAGCATCTCAAATATGTGTTTGAACTACCAGCAGTGAATACTTGGACTAGCGCAAGACCCCTTGGGGTTCACACATGTCAGGTGTAGGCATTCAGCTGTCCTGGCTCTTAATAAAAGCCCTAGATCTTGGAAACCCCCTAAGACATGTTAACTTCAGTCACTCAGAACCAATTAATACATATAGGAGAAACACCATCCTAGGAGGAGTGTATCGGTTCAGGTAGCAGGTGAGCCATGCAATGTTTTCATGCTTGCCCAACTCAGATACTCCCTGCAAGTGCAATGCTGATACAAGAGGTTGGGTGCTTTAAGAACACAGCATGGAGTGTTCCAATATGCAGTCAACCCTTGCAGCTAGAAGAGGGCAAGTCCTAGGGAAACTGTACCATGTGCTTTTCTTGAACAGTGTGTGCTGATGTCAGGGATGAGTTCTCCCCCCACCCCGAAACGCCTTCCTTTCCCAGTGGCATGTGCTGTATTTATGGTCAAATGCAATTGTGCAGAACAGGAAGAATATGGACACACCTTGCAAGGAGGAGAAAGAGACACTATTTAGCTGGTTTGTTGGAGCTTCATAACACTTGTGTTTCTAATTGTCCTAAACAGGCTCAGAATACTTCACCAATCCAAGGTTAACTACAAGACATGAGCTCATCTTTTCAGACTCTCTTGATGGCAAAGTTAGCCATCAACCACCTCCATCCTTGTTTCCATGTTATTAAGAAAGGTCACCTATGGTTAGGATAACTTTTGATCCTACAGAATTTAAAACAGTGTCCCAGAGAAAATGCCATAAATGTGTATGGCTTATTGCCAAATAAGTTGGCTTTGGGTGCTAGTTTTTGGTACGGTTTGTAAAATGCAATCTGATACGGGCATTTGAATTCAAGAGGGTAGGAATTAATTAACATTTCTTTTCATGTCTTACCACTGAAAAGGGAGTTATTGCATTGGTCTGCAGGAGCTGTGTGTGTTTCAAAAGTTTTATATTATTCCAAAGTTGCTGTCTATTCTTTGTACAAATAGCTGGGATAAAGAACCATGATGAGGAATGATAGGGGGGCAGGAAATCAGGAGATATGAGCAAAGGTTTGGAAGTAATCCCCTCTTGTTTCACTGTCAGTGATCACACAAGGGTATAATGCCATGAAAGAAACACATTACAGTATATTAACATTCTACTACATTAACATTCTACTAAATGTTAGAAGAGTTGTGGTGAGAGAGGAACGTGTTTACATCAGTAGTGGCCATGCTCGAAAGTAATCAGATATTGGGGTAGATCTTGAGTTTAATCCTATACAAGTCTATTCATTAAGTTCAATGGGACTTAGACCCAGCAGCTTGAGCCTCCAGTCATAACACCACCTACCTGGGAGTAGGCCCATTTAATTCAGTGGCACCTACTTTTGAGTAGACATGGTTAGGATTGCATTGTTTGTTACAAAGTTCAATAATGAATATACAATTCTCTTGAACCCATTTGTGGATTTGTTGGGTTACTTGGAGAAAGAGAAGTTTCAAGTGCACCAAAGGACATCGTAGACCTTCAGGGGAAGGGGCAGAACACATCCTTTCATGCAGACGATACCAGATTCAATCCCTGACAACTCCAGGCACAATAGGGAATATACTCCCTGTCTGAAACCCCAGAGAACTGCTGCCAGACAGTGTAGCCAAATGATTTGTGCCATTTAGAGTTCGTTTGTACTCAGATTTAAGGGTGAGTTCTAGGTTTCCCATTTCAAGTATATGTTGAACTCGGGAAGGGGATGTGTTAAAGCAGTGTTTCCCAACCTTGGGCCTCCAGCTGTTTTTGAACTACAACTCCCATCATCCCTGACTAGCAAGACCAGTGGCAAGGGATGATGGGAATTGTAGTCCAAAAACAGCTGGAGGCCCAAGGTTGGGAAACACTGTGTTAAAGGATGGTAGATTCCTTCCGGTGTTTACAATGACACTCACAAAAAACATAAGCCAAGTTTAAAACATGTTCAGAAAGCCAACACATAATTTGTAATATATTGTGTACAACACTTTCAAAAGTTTCATCTCTGGTCACTCAATAAAATTAATAATTATGAGGAAAATTGTGGTGAAATGAATGGTTAATGAAGTTTTCGTTAATGTATTGCTTTTTTAAAAATGAAAAAAATAAACCTTCAAATGGGAAAGTAGTTTAAAAGAAGCCAGGAAAAACATTTTTAAAGATTCCATTCAGCAGGTCATATGCATTAAATTGGAGGCATTTTTTAACACACAACCAAGCAAAGAAAACAGAATACATCTTTAAAATTATTGCTATATTTAGCAGGTTGTTAACATCACCAACATGCATATTTTCTGTGAATTCATATTTAATACAAATATTTTAGAATCTGAAAATGCTAACCATTTTAATAACTGACCTTTTCCCCAAAATATAGTCCTTTGGCATAGCAAACAATATTTTCAGAATTATAATAAATACATATTTTAGGCTGCCATCCTATACTTCTTTATCTGGGAGCAAGTTCCATTGAACTCCATGGGACTTACTTCTGCGTAGACATTAATAATAATTTGTTTCTTATACCTCGCCCATCTGACTGGATTACCTCAACCACTCTTTGCGGCTTCCGACAAAATATAAAGGGACAAAACAAAACTGTTAATTCCTCCAATATTCTACACTGATTACTCCTAGCAATTATTTTAGGGCATTTACATTTTCATTTTCAATTTGATCTACCAGTTTCTACAGGGGAAATGAAAAAGAAACCAGCTCTTCAGAAAAGATTCTAAATACTAATCAGGCTACTGAAACTACATTTATGCTACTTTGTCAGATGCATCATAAAACATTACTATATTATTAATCATAATATTGTTTAAGTAAGGCAAGAGTTTTGAAAGAATTTAAATAGTGTATTTCTCTTATATGATTAAAATCAGATGGTCTGGCCACCTTATTGTTCTGATATCACTACATACAAAGCAATGTCAATACACAACAAAACATCCTCTAAGGATGGAATCACACTGGAGGAAGCTGTGATCTAGAATTTACTTGGTCAATCATACCACATGATATCACAATAGGAGAGCACTGACTATTTACACAGTGGTTTGATTGGCAAGAATGGTTTGAGTGTAAACAATGGTGAGTCAAGTGCCTTGAGAAATGCATTGACCAGCTTGTTCTTACCTAGAAAAGTTGTTGTTAATTCTTGTTGCAGACTTAAAGTGAGCTAAGAACAACACACAAGGCTCTTGTTTTTAAGATAAAAACACCTATTTTGTTGCACGTGGCAGTTTCAAGTATGTACGAACGTATATTCATTTGCCGCATGAGCTACATTAAATTGCGCAGTAATATTATGCCTCAGGAAATAGATTTTTTTTTTTATCGTATGCCTAGATCTTACAGAGCTCTATAGAGTACGATGAATATTTAGTGCTTGAAAAGGCATTGTATCTAGTGATGGAAACAAAATAATTGAGAATATATTATATAGAAGTGATTTGATAAATCCGTTTAGCTATACTTTACAATTATAACTTACAATTAAAAAAAATCAAACTATTCCCCCACCCCTCTTGACTTAAGAGGTTGTTTGAACTTATATGCAGCATCATGGACCATGCTTGAAGATACAGGTTAGTGGGTGACGAAGGGACAAACTTCATGTAACCTGAACTGCACAGTTCTGCCCTGAATGCAGCTCCCCCAAACAAATACACCACTTGTCAGCATGGAGGCCCCGATCCAGACCATAGCATGCGATTTAACCCTTTCTCGCCCACTGCTGTCTGTATCTGGATCAAGGTCCTTCTGCCTGCAGTTTGCACTGCAAGAGAAGCTCCCACTAGTTTCTTAGGGGTCATTTTTGTTTGGTTATTTTGCCATGCAAATTACAAATGCTGATGATGATCACAGGTTTATCCTTTCCCAGAAATGTCTGTTTCCCTCTAGGCTGATAACGACAGGTGCTATATGGAACATCGAGGTACGCTAACAGATCATTGCCAGTTTTTGGCACTTTGATAAAAGAGAGGTTCATTGATGAAAGGAAGAGCCAAGTCCTAAGAACAAAAGAAAAGCCCTGCTGGATCTGAACCAAAGACCCATTTAGCATCCTGTACTCACAGTGGCCAACCAGATTCCTCTGTGACACCTGCAACCAGGATGCAAGGGCAACAGCACTCTCTTTCATATTCTACCCCTTCTGTTAGGAGTATGTTTAGGTTTGGAAATATTGCAAGATGCGAAATTGAAAATATTAGTTTTTCATCCACGTACGCTCATTTAGTTTTTTGACTGTCCTCTAGGTTTTATAGCATGGGAATTCAGTTTAGTATGCATCTCTCTAATCTCAATATTTCAAAAGATCATTTGAACAGGCAACAGCCATATTATGACCGAGAAGATGCTCCTCGGTTTCTTCTTTGAAGTGAGACTCAGTGACCCGCCTGAAAGGCCTTTCATCCTTGGTACTCATTGTCCAGATTATACACACATACACACACCTGAGTGATTCTGGAGGCTTTGTTCCTCCATCAAATTAAGTTTCCCTGTCATACAGAACTCTTTTCGACAACTTTTCATCCTATAGTTCAGCGATGTATATACTCTGATAATTTACCAGCAGTTCCTTGTATCTTTTTAAAAATTATTATTTCTAGTTACATGTACTTAGGCTTATGCTTTGCAGCATTAGATTATAGTTTACAAAGATTGGGGTGGTGCTTGGTTTGTTTGTTTTTTTAAAAATCCAAGTAACATTTCTTTGTTAGTTCCAATCCATCGCTAGTGCTTACTTAAATTAAACAAAAGATTTACAATGATTTGCTCTTTAATTCCATAATAGCCTACAGTTGTGTATCAGCGAATCACTAGGAATTACTCAACCGAAAGAAAAGAATAATTTCAGATATTAATTGCATGCTTAACTATCCCTCTGGCATTGATGGGTCTGAGGTGCTTAACTTTGGCTGGATCATGTCCACTGTATTGAAACATAGCATGTAGTGCAATAGGAGGAAATTTACCTTAAAAACTGTTACTTTGGCTCAAAAATACTATATATATAATCTCATCTGAGTGCAATTGTACATTAGAGGACCAGTGTCTCATTGCAGAGCTTGAACCATGAGGCTAATAGATTTGACATTTGAGTACATCAGAGTGTCTATAAATTGTCAGTTAACAAGGTTTCTCTTTTCACACCGAGTCAACCTTGACTAAATTGTTGTTTGTGATCAGTGGCGAGGGCTTGCTTTTCATCCTGTCGACTGCATCATTTGAGCTGTCCTGGAAGAAAACTCTTGCTGTACAAATTGTCACAATAATTCGTTTGTATTCTCGTCTAAAATTCTGGTTCAAAAGTCCATAGATGATAGCATTAAGGCAGCTGTTGAAGTATGCCATGTAGTAACTGGAAACAAACAACCACTCTGGAATTCGGGGAATTATTGTTTCAGGGTTGACAGCCACTGCAAGGCCTATAAAATTCAAAGGAGCCCAGCAGACAGCAAAGAGTACAAACACCACAAACATGGTGACAAAGTTCCTAAAGTCATGTGGCTTTAGTTTGGGTTTGTTGTCGGGTTTAACTCTCCTCCGTACCTGAATGACCAGGATCCATATCCTCAAGTAGCAAAATGTAACTATGGCTATTGGGAGCATGAAATGGAAAAACACAACAGCTATTGTGTATGCTGAGCTCACCGACTGGGAGAAGGTGCATGAGAAGATCCTGGCATCATACTGAAGCGACCCAACAAAAAGATTGGGCACAATGGCAACAAATGTCAGGACCCAAATAAGGATGACATAGCACAAAGAGTTCTTGTCACTGTACAGCTTGTCATACTTGAGGCTGTGGCAGATGTAGCAATATCGGTTAATTGCAATTCCAGTAATGTTGAATATGGATCCAATAACACTCAGGCCCATAAGAAACCCACTGATCTGGCAGTGGATGTATCCCAGGTTCCATCCGTTGTGAAAGATAGATGTCAGGACCAGAGGGTATGGGTAGATTGCCACAACCAGGTCAGCGATGGCTAGGCTGACAACGAAGACATTGCCTGAAAATGAAGCATACAGAAATTGATAAATTAACAACAGTAGGGTTTGTTTTAACCGAAGCACATTCCAGTTGACCTCCCAACTTCATACATCTATCTAACAGCTTTTGTACACGACAGAAGTAACACATTGCCTACATACATAAATAAGTCAGGGGTTAAAATCTGAAAGGGATACAGTGGGCTGTTCCACTTTGGACTGCAGGTGAGAGGGTGGGGTATCATTCTGAATGTTCACATATATTATAAACTCACTGCGGGGCAGGGGGAATAGTTCACTCCTTGCTGTGCTAGTTTGCTATTTGCAAGGAATTTGGTGTTTCTTCCTTTTACTTTTTTGGATGTGGTTGTTTTTACAAAGAAGTGCATTTAAAAAATCCTCACCACCACCTTTGCTGCAGTCTGAAGCCACCATGCCCATACCACGTTCCCCACCACTTTGCCCCCTCCCTCTTGGTAACTGGCAACCAATGTCAGGTTAGCTATGGCACACTGTCTGCTCTGCCCTGCCAACAACTACAGGTCTGAAGTCATAAAATATTTGTACCACCCTGTTCTGATATATGTGTAGATCCAGCCTGAGATGTTCAATTTCTAAGAATAGAAGAAGTTCATAGAACCAGAGAATCATATTGCTAGAAGCGGTCTTGTAGGCCATCTAGCCAACCCCACTGCTCAATGCAAGGAATCCAGTTATAGAGCTTCTGCACCAACTTCAGCTTGAAAACACCCAAGCAAGGGAGAACCCACACCATCCCTCTAGGTAACTAGTCCCATTACTGAACTATGCTGACAACCAACAAGACTCTTCAACCTTATTTAAGCTCATTAGATCTAGCCCTGCACTTTGATGCGGTAGGAAACAAGTTCTTGTCCTCTTCTATTGACAGCCCTTCAGGTATGTGAAGGGTGCTATCATGTCTTCCTTACTCCTCCAGGCTAAACATATCCAATACCTTTGACCTTTCCTCACAGGATGTGTTTTCTATGCTGGTGTCTAAATCCACAGTAGTAGGATGAGGAAGAAAAATCACAGGGAAGTGAGGGGGGGGGGTCTCTTGTACAGGCAACTCCCACCACTCTTCATCAACCAGCCAGTCTCTATCACACACCAAAATTCATCTCTAGCTGCAAGTAGCTATTCCTAACTAGTTGTGCATAGCTGTGCATAGCTAGTTATATCAGAATGCAATCTAAACCCGGGAGTAAGCTCCACTGAACATAATGGGCTTTACTTCTGAGCAAGCATGCAAAGGACTGCTCTCTCAGGTGTGCATCCAATGAAAAGCAATGCAATGCAGAGAGATGTCAGCAATTGCAAGGCCCCCAGTATCCACATTGCCAGCCAGCCTCTGGCTCAGCTGGTTGCACACAGCTCTGCATGACTGGAGCTTGGTCAGGGCACCAGCCTTCAAGCTCACCCTCTGAAATGCCACTCCAGCCATGAAGAGATAAGGAAACACTGTATGAACTCCACACCTACTCTAGGGAAGTTTTATTCATTTTACAGTTGATAACCTCTCCCTCAGATGTGGAATGCCTATTTTAGAATCCAGGTTCTATATATAAACCTGACTTGTATCAAAAATTCCATGTGCACATTAAATTTTAATTATGGGACAGGGGCCTGTGGGATTGACTTCTGATTAACAAATTAAATCTGGCGCTGCAGGTGGCCTTGCAAGAGAATGTGAATGGCTTCAAACTCAAGCATTCAAGCACGTGTCTTCCAACATATCTCCCCATCTAAAAATAGGTCTTACATGTTACATTATTTAGCAATTTTCACAAGGCTCTATTTTTGTTGCTCAGCTGGGAGAGTTATACAGCAGTCACGTTAGTGGGCAGCAGAGTGACTGCTTGGCAGAAGGTACAAGTGGAACTTGCCAGTCATGTAGGAAGGCACCCAGATAGCCTTGAGGGCAGACTGCTCCAGACAAAAGCCTTCTAACAAGACTTGACTAGCTGCTAAAGCCTGACCATCAAGCTAAAAATGAGGCCAGAAGAGCTGCTCATGAGATACCCCAATATTCAAGATCCCTAGAATCCTAAGAGTCCTCCCCACACATCCCAACCCAGCCCACCCTTATATACTGGTACACATTGAAGATATTCCCTTCCTTCTCTTTTTGAAACGTTAGACTGGGATTGTGAACAGATTACAGGGAGTGCCAGTCTTGAGCAAAGCATGATCCCCTTGAGTCCCCTTGAGTAAAAAGGGATTAGATGCTGCACAATCATGCAGGTGTTGGGTTTTAGAGACTTTGCTGAGGATTTATTTAGTGTGCTGTTGGGAGTAAATATTAGGGTTGGAAAGGAAGTTGATTATGCAAGTCTAATTATGGGAAAACTTTATAAACATGAGTTAAATCAAAGCCACACGTCTGATCGTTTTCCTACAAAGACTCTTGTAATTTTGCAAAGTGTTGACCACCATTCTTCCTAGGGAAAAATATATTGCATCTTAAGTTGAATAAGGTCCAGAATGTTAGGTTGGGAAGAAACTATGGGCTAAAATGCATTTTGAATTCTCTGGTGCCTTGTGAAGGCTTCAGATGCCAGGAACTGCTGGCAATATATTACCACTCATTTCAATATCTTCAATAATCACTGACGAACAGCACAATGTAATTGCATTCTGGTAGGTATTTGAAGTACTGTGTGCTGTGTAAACTTTAATCTGTTATGATATTTAAGATGAATAGTTTCTTGTCTTTCTCAGTTTATCTCAGCTAATCATTTTGGAAGTGTGCTGAGAATTTCACAGCCGTGTAGATTTTCATTTTTGTCACCAATATGGAGCATCCAATGCTAAGAAGTCAACATTGTGTTTGTTCTCAGTACGGCTTAAAACATGTGATGTTCACACACACATACACACACCATCCTCATACCTATATTGCTCAGGAATTCTAAAAACCAAAGAAATCAGTGCAGTTTTGAAATAAGCAGCTTAAATCAGTGAAGTTGTGAAAGGTTCAGTCTGCCTTCTTACATCCAACCATAGAGGACAACTTGCTCCTTGTTCTCAAGATCCACCATGAAAAATGTGGTTATGATATCTTAAGGTACCCAAATGCAAGGCAAACAGACAACTTACTAAAATATGTGGTAGATAATACACACCATATACTTTAAGATCACAGTTAGGCTGAGTAAGAAGAGTACATTATAGCTTTATTTTTCTGCCATTTGTCCAACAAAAATACTCCTTCAGGTGTTTCCCCACTCACAGCAAAAGATAAAGATAGATAGTAGATATTCTGCAATAGACAAGTTTACAAAACATGGCATGCTTTGGAATCCCTGGAAGAGTATGCACTTGCAATTCTCTTCTCGCCTACATGCATTCAACAGTGCTTGTGAATAAATCTTGTGCACTACTAAATGTATGCACAGAGGTTCTCCATGCCCAGCTTGGGAACTGGAAAAAGCTGAGAGCCTTCCTTTATTCCATAGAAACTTCTCCTACTTTGTGAATACTTCTTTATAGGAAAGCCTAAAGAACTCTCAAAAGGTTGCTGTTTCAGTGTACAATTGTTCCAGTACTCAAGAGCAGTATATTTCCATTTCCCATTAGACAAATCTGATATTATTCGAAGTCAAGGTGAACATATTGTTCTAAGTCAAGGCGCACAAGGTGCGTTTCCTCACATTCACATTATTATCTTCAGCATTCCTCCCTCGCTCTCTTGCTCAGTGACAGTTTTAGTTTGTAACCCCTCAAGGGGTAAGGCCAGTGCTTGTTTGCATAACTGAATAATGCATTCTGTACATTTGATGATACTGCAGAAATATCAAAAAATCTTATAACTGATGTATCTGTTGGAAGTGGAACTTCAGGGATCATTCAGTTTGCAGCTTAAGGGTTAATCTGGTTGTCAGTGAGCAAACTGGTCAAAAGGAGGTGGGGTGGAGGTGTTTCTTAGCAACCAGGGAGGTAGCATGATTCTTAGTGAGGTAGCTGTGAGTGCTTGTGTATGTGTCTGGGAGCTTTACTCTGAATATTTAGTTGATTCTAACCCAGTTCTCAACAAGGCCTGCCCCTAAAAGACTAAACCCTTCTGTTTCTTTCTCTTCAAGTCAAATACTGTTTTGTTTAGTTTGCTCTGTGAAATGTTGCCAGAATTCCTCTCTGGGGTCCATTTGCTTTAATTAAGTGATTCTGCTAACTGTATCATCATTCCTATTAAACACAACTCAAACAAAGCCATAATCCACACACAATATAACAAGGCAATTCTCTATACAGTGGAGAGGAAAGACTTGAGAGATCAGGTAAGCATTCCCCTTGAACAATCCCCTTGTGTAAGCATTGGAACTGCCCAGACAAAAACCACTACCACCATTCCTAGCCATGAAAAAATGGTTTCCATCAGCTAAATCATGGCATTGGTTTTGCCTCAGTGATGGAGTAACTCAGTAACTTGGAGAAAAATAGCCTGCATTGCAGGTGGAGCTGTGGGTTAAACCACAGAGCCTAGGACTTGCCGATCAGAAGGTAGGCGGTTCGAATCCCTGCGACGGGGTGAGCTCCCGTTGCTCGGTCCCTTCTCCTGCCAACCTAGCAGTTCGAAAGCACGTCAAAGTGCAAGTAGATAAACAGGTACTGCTCCAGCGGGAAGGTAAATGGAGTTTCCATGCACTGCTCTGGTTCGCCAGAAGCGGCTTAGTCATGCTGGCCACATGACCCGAAAGCTGTACACCAGCTCCCTCGGCCAATAAAATGAGATGAGTGCTGCAACCCCACAGTCGGTCACGACTGGACCTAATGGTCAGGGGTCCCTTTACCTTTACTATTGCTCAGCAAGGAGAGTTTTGCTTGCCAAGCACCCCTCTTTCCAGCCCCCTACCAGGAATAGACAGACCCATTCCCAGTCAATCACAGTTCTGCATCAGAATTTGACTAATTCTATCCTGACACATTTTCATGTGGATTTTGTGAAGTAGAGTACTACTATCATTATGCATGATAGTAGTCAACCGTGCCTGTGCGAATGCCTATATTAATTGTTCTTGTGATTGTTATTAATAACAACAATAGTTGCTAGCATGATCTGTACACCTCTCTAGTTTCTTGTATTAGAAACTGCTGTCCATAGTGCTCTGAAAATGCTTTCTATATACGGTGGTCAGTGTTATGGAAAATTTGTCTTACCAGAAAAAGGTTGATGGAACTGGATATGCATAGCCTGGATACGAGTTAACTGAAGGGACATGTGCAAGGGCTGTCACATCCAAGAGGGCAAAGATTTATTCTCTGCAACCATGAAAAGCAAGATTAAATCTAAAGGGTTAAAGTTACATGGGGGTGAATTCTGGCTAAACTTTAGGAGAAACCTATTGATGGTAAGTGCAGTACGGCAATGGAGTTAATGACTATAGAAGTCAACCCAACTCTGAGCTGGTGGTGGCCACAAAATACACTGTGCACCTTTAGTTAAGGCTGTGTGCAGCAAACCATGAATTTTATTGCCCCTGCTTCAATAAGCAAAGCAGGATCAGCCAGTTTGTCTCTCAAAATAAATACAAGTAGAAAAATGCAAGGGGGAGAATGCCTTTGAACATAAACCAAAGGGCTATATATAGACAGCTAAAGATAGTTTCATTTTAAATATTCAGTAAGAACACAGTTGTTCTCCCTCTGAACCTTCGCTTTAAGTTCACCATCCTTTTTTTAGATACACATGTAGAGTCTCCAGACCTGCTTTATTATTTAAGAAGATCTAACAAAGCAGAAAAACAACAAGGAAATTCTCCACTTAAGGAGCTAAAAATAGAAAGAACGCACCAACAGGAAAAAAATATGGGATAATTAACTCTGTGTATAAATTGAAGACAATCTAGGTCTGAACTTTTTATGTAATTGAAATCTGTAAGTAATTGTGACATGTGGGACAATAGTTCCAAAGTTCCACTTGCTACTATCGACTGGCAATGCATTTTGTTATGTTTTGTTTGAAATACACATCATTTGAACATAACTCATCACACCATCTAAGCCCAAGGGCAGTGTGGCCAGGTACAACTTGCTTCCTAAAGGCTGCATTCATATCTTCCAAGCTGTTTGAAATTAGTTATAAACGTAGGAGCTGCTTCTCTATTAAAAACAACAACTGCACAATAGATATTCTAAAGTGCTTCACAACCTCTCTCTACACAGAGAAAGAGACAGTCACAGGCCTCCCTCTCTGCCACTGTCACAACTGCAGCAATGCTCCCTCAATGTGCACGAGTTGGATACACACTGAGAAGAATTGTGCATACCAAATGTATGAGCATACAGCTCCTCTCTGTGACAACAGACCCTGACTGGGCCAGGGTCAAGTGGAGGAACTCTATATGCACATATAACTCCTCGTGTACATTAAATGTGCAGAACTTATGAAAGCATAGCATCAGAACACAGCCAAGGACTGGGCTGAACACATGTCCACACAGCCACATGGCCCTCTCCACAGGTCCCTTCTATGCATGGAAGAGGTTGTGTGAACTTCCATGCTGTTGCTGTGCTAGTCGAGATGCGGGTGCTTTGCATGTGCACCAGTAGATTCCTCACAAGCTAAACATGTGAACTGACTCAGTTGAAAGGTTTGGTATGAGAGGTGATAACACAACTTGTGTCTATGCTGTTTGCTTCTGTTTTTTTCATTCATCATTAGTTATATTCCAAATTTTCACACGTTATTTTAACTTCCAAAAGTTTCCCTTCTTGCCTCCACCAACCAAAGATGCTGCCTCCCTTTAATAACAAATAATTAAATAAACCAAAATAGAATAAAAAATAGCAATGCACATACAGAGTATGAAAATACAACAAAGAAACAGTCACCGAGAAAATAATGATACCACACTCAGGGTGATGAATTGAGCAGTGGGTATGATTCCTCAAACAGTTCTTTTCTAGATTTTCTGAAATTTATTTTCCCTTTGCGGTGTGTTAAATAGGGCCTGTTAGTGAGCTGCCAATTATAGGAGTTCTTGTATCCATCCCTTAATGTCTGGTGTGTTTCTGTGAGATTTACAGTATTGCTGTCAGCTTAGCTCTATTGAACCAACTCCCCATTATGGCTTGCTTTGTTTAATAGCTCATTTGCACATACAAGACACCTGATAATGGATATGAATCAGTGAACTGGCTGGTGTTCTATGGGGTGATGTGCCTACAATCAAGCAAGAACAGATCACTGACAGAAGAACATTTTAAAGTGGGATAGCAAAATGTCAGAGAGGTTCATAAACAAGGAAGCAAGTAAAATACATCTCAGAGACATTATATCCGCAACATGTCACTTACAATCTCATTTTTAATTTTCCTGAGGCTGTAATCACACATACCTAGGAGGAAGCCCTGTTAAACTCAATGGAACTTACTTCTGAGTAGACATGCCTAGAGTTTCACTGTGAAGTTTTAACTATGATTTATATAAGTGTTGGAATCAATGTTCAATTATGGAATTGGATTTTTTTTAAATGTAGGCTAATGATCCAATTGTCTCTGCTGAGGCAACAGGTCTATAAGAGTGAGCACGAGGATCCAGTTCCAGCCCTATCATGAGGCAGAGTGAGGCAGTTGCCTCAAGTGGCAGCTGCTGAGGTGGGCAAAGTAGCTAGGCCAGAGCTGTGAGTTTTTTCTGGGAGAGTCTGAGGCAGAAAAAAGCTCCAGAATTAGAGGCAGAAGCTGAAGCAGGAGAGTGGGAGGAGGGGGCCAAGAGACAGAGATGAGTAAGTAAAGAGTCATGGGTGTCTCCTCCTCCTGTTGTGACATGCTCCCCTTCCCCCCATCTCCCAGAACCAGAAGAGGGCTGAAATATGTGGAGCAGCGACAGGCTTCACCAGGTGTAGTCTCCAATTGCTTGGGAAAAGCCCTGGAGAGGAGGCGACTTAGATGGCTGTGGGGAGGTGAGGACTTTTAACATCAGCAACTCATTCATGGGAAAAGGCCTACCATGGATGAGCTGCTGTGCTCATTAGACCTGACAGTCAAGTGTGCTAATAAAAGAGTTAACTCCAAATTTGAATGGTGTGATTCACTGCTGGCCTGCTCTCTGGCACATGGTTATGGAGGTTGTCATGACAAACAGGAACATTTTAAAATATACCACTGCATTTATAGCTAATTTCAAAGACACAGGATGTGGTTGTTTTTTCTCCAGGCCCTTTTTGTGGCATCCATCAAGGCCACTGGACTCCACAAACATACATATACACCCTCCAATTTCCTTCAGCACAGAATCCGTTGCTGAGGGTTTTCTCTTTTGGAGCCCTAGTGCTCTCAATTTTCTCTTCAAACAACACAGTCATAAGATATCAAATGGAAAACAACTGGATAAGATAATTCTCCCTGCGAGTTTCACCTCAGTGAGTGCATTATTCTGACATTTAGCCACTTTAAATGTGCTGGAGGTAACCCAAGGGCACATAATAACAACAATGTGGCATCAAATATTATTTGATAAATGCATTTCTTGTCGGCATCTATCTGATATGATGGTTATGGGGAGAAGATTTATGGACAGCTAGTCTCCTAGGTACTTTTATTTTTCTTCAGTTCAACAAACACTCTTTGACTCCTCCACAGTAATTGCCTCAGGGCTGCAAGAATATTTTATCTTTAAACATCTTTATAACAGCAGAGGGGCAATGAGATTCTTCCTCGAGAAAGATTCAGGAAAAGGAAACCATCCAGAATTATATCAGACATTTCTCCAGCAGCAGCTTGAGTGGCCTTCTAGGTTAGGAAGACAGTCTCCTCCATGTAAATCAGGGTTGTGGAATCTGTGGCACTTTATATGTTGCTGGGGAACAACTCCCATCATCTCTGGTCCTTGGCCATGTTGACTTGGGTGGATGAAACAAGAAGGGCCATGCATTTCCCAGCCCTGATGTAAGTGGACAATGTTTTTTTCCATATATCTCTTTGTGTAAAACACCAGCTTCTTAACAGTATACATGTTAGGCCATCATACGGACACTTAGTGTGCTGCCACCAAATTTTTAAGGCTATACACGCCATGTACCACATAGAGTCTTAAAAATTATGTGGTGGCATAGAGGAAATTGCCTCAACTGCATATTGAGCCACCACAATGGAGTCTCATCATCACGTGATAATAGTTGTGGAGCACTTTAATGTAGATTCGGCACAGTTGCCATAATATGCAATGGTTCTCTGCTTTTTAAAATTATTTTAATGATAATTCACCATGTCTTTGCTATTTGATAGTTTGTTGCTTTTAAAGAACATGGAGAATGTTGCAGTAGCTTATTCTAGTCATCTATTTCCATTTGGAAGACAAAAGCAATTTGTCTGAGGCGGGAACTTTCAATGCTCTTTTTATGCTGGTTCTCCTTTGTTTGCATTGTTGGTAAATATGTTTGTTACCAGTGAAGATTTAATACTTATTTCAAAGAGCAATCCCTAAGGATATGCAAATCTAAAACAGTTTCCACATAGTAGTTGGCAGCATTTCCAGGAACGATGCATGAAGGCCAGTCCATTCAATAAGTCTTAGGAGCAGGAACTGGACTGGTTCTATGACTGTGACAT
Source organism: Podarcis melisellensis (assembly GCF_964234715.1). Lineage (NCBI taxonomy): Eukaryota > Metazoa > Chordata > Lepidosauria > Squamata > Lacertidae > Podarcis > Podarcis melisellensis. The sequence continues at coordinate 51,275,657 of NC_138541.1, forward strand.
AAAAAATAAAACCTAAAAGATATAAAGTTGCTGCTTTTGCAGGCTGTGCTGCCAAGAACTGCAACAGGTTTGGGTTATAGTGATTGCAATGTTTTGTTTGGGTTTTTTAATGCTATTGAGCTCAATATTTGTTGTTGGAAAAGTTGGATTCAAATATTAAATTCAGCTAGCTGATTCAGAATAAGGGCTCAAAATTACCAGCTTTTTCTTCACAAAAGATTAGGCTATAGAGAACCTAAACAGGTTAAGCAGAGGATAGAAACAGCACTTGAATGTGTAGAGTTGGATAATTGCAAGTACTGGTCTCTGGAAGGGACAAATCACATGGATCTCAAAGCTTCATCTGGGATGCCCAAGTGTCCTACTTTACAGAGGATAGTTCACTATGAGAAGGGTTGTCAGTCTTCAGTCCTCCTTTTGAGGAGCTATCAAGGTCAGTTTGAAGATGAAAACCTTAAGAAGGGTGAACAAGGTACAGTCGTACCTTGGTTTTCAAACACCCTAGTTATCGAACATTTTGGTTCCTGAACGATCGAAACCTGGAAGTGACTGTTCCTGTTTTCGAACGTTGCTTTGGAAGCTGAACGTCCAACAGGGCTTCCACGGCTTCCAACATAGAATTATGCCAATTTGATTTAGATACACACTTTCATAGACTCATAGAATTGTAGAGTTGGAAGGGACCACGAGGTTCACCTAATCTTTCACCCAACATGTGGCTGAGATTAAAGGTCTCTTGCTTTACCGACTGAGCTAGCCCTCAGCTTCCATATCGTCCTCCTTTTTCTTTCTTTTTTTTTTGTCATACTTAGGTGACAAGCCTAGCTTAGACTGAAAACACTTAAGGAAAAAAAACACTGGTGAATACTCATGTTGCAGGTATTTGTTTGCTTATATACATTTTAGGCTGATTCTCCACCTGGAGACCTTCAAAGTGAATTGCAAGATAAAAACAGATGAAGTCTGAACAAAGCAAAATAGGTGTAAAATATAGCAAAGAATCAGGAAATCAGCCTCCAACAACAAATACAACAATAAGGCAGAGCAGCAACAAATCATTCAAAACCAAAGGTCTTTAAGAGCATTAGAAGGCCCATAGCATGGAGTTCACAAAGAAAGGAGGTTCCACAACCTAGATGCTACTGCCAAGAAAGTGCTGTCCTGTGTCACTGTCCACATCTCTGATGGAAGTGAAACATTAAAGCTGAAGATCTTTACAAGGAGGCTCATATGGGTGAAGAAGGAAGGGATGTTGCTCGGTGGTAGATGTCAGGTTCAGTCCCTGACATCTCCACATAGGTCTGGGAAAAGACTCTGGTCTGAAATCTTAGCACGCTGCCGCAAGTCACTGTCAACAATGCTGAGCTAGATGAACCAACGGGCTGCTTTGATATTAGGCATCATCCAATGTTTCTATATAAGTGAGTCCTTTTAGGGAGTTTGCTCTATGGACCTGGCTAAGGTTAGCACTGAGAAGATCATCGTACACTGTGCATCAGAGATATTTGAGCTGTAATATGAGAAATAAAACCGTTCACATTTTGGGTGGGAACAGAATGCAAATGAGCATCCGGAAGAGGAGGAGGAGGAGGAGGAAGAGGAGGAGGAGTTTGGATTTGATATCCCACTTTATCACTACCCTAGGGCATTTCAAAGCAGCTAACAATCTCCTTTCCCTTCCTCCCCCACAACAAACACTCTGTGAGGTGAGTGGGGCTCAGAGACTTTAAAGAAGTGTGACTAGCCCAAAGTCTAGCTGCATGTGGAGGAGCGGGGACGCAAACCCGGTTCACCAGATTACGAGTCTATCACTCTTAACCACTACACCACACAGGATCTTAAGAATCAGAATTAATGATGGTGTGTGAGAGAAATAACAAACTTCACATGGTATAGGCTACCTCCTGCCCAGGTGTATATTGAGGAGGGAATACCATAGTGATTTGTTGGCTTTTTCCGCTCTGGACATGAAACCATTGCATGAATCACTATCTCAACTTCTCAAAACAATATGCCAGGTTTCTTTTTTAAAACAGGCTAAACAATAGATTGCAGAGATTCGTTCCAATATAACATTAAGGCATAAGCAGCTGTTAAGGCATACTGAAGTGACAAAAATATTCTTTAACTGAATGGGACAGAGGCTCTCATACAATCCACTTCCTTTTGCATTGCTTGTTAGAACAAACTGGCTAATTGCAGTCATCTTCCAAATTGCAAGTATGTGTGTGGGTGTAGAGAGTAGTATTACACCAAGAAACATTTTGCACTCTGTTTTTCCAGAAAATAAAAAAACACATCTTAATTAACCACGAACCAAACCACATGAACAAAGAAGGCAAAAATGTTTATAAAATATGATGTGATGTAATAAGTAATAATTTAAGAAACTATACATATATACTAATCCAAAATATTAGTATTTTGTATTGTACTAAATATTAGTATTTAGTATCCAAAATATAATCCCTGCATTCCTGTACCCGTGAAAATCTACGAAAGCAAATATCTCACCTCTACGGGGAGGAAACCTTCCAGCTAATCCAAAATATCAATATACAATAAATAGCACCGATGGCCTCAACAACATTACAGTGTGGTGCATATATATGAGAAAGTGAGGCTGTGCTGTTATAAGTCCTGAGCATGTTTATCTCAAAGGTTCTTCTTCAGAGGATTTTTTTGTTTTTCTTCCCACTTTTGACATCTAATCCAAATGGTAGATAGAACAACAACACTCAAGTGACTTTATTGACTGTACCTCACCAGCAGACAGTTTTCCCTGTGGTGGGAAATGGGACATGGAACTCCTGCTTTCTGAAAACTGCCAAATACTATGCATACTTGACACTTGCTGGAATATTATGCTTTAGAGAAAGATCTGCCAACTCTCTCCTTTTGTTTCCTCTGGTGGATGGACCTTGATTACTCAGCCTTCCTTTCTTATTAATATTGCTGCTCTTATTTGTACTTAAGGTGGAGTTGTATTGAGTATGTTACTAGAATATGTTTTGTTTAAGGTGTTTAAGCATGCAATAAATTTTATTTAAGTTGTTTTGTGTTTCTCTGATACTAGAAAACCAACTCAGACTTCATTCCTAATGAATTATAGACTTCATTACTAATGAAACACATATATGAGTTATATGTGTTTAAGTTTGCATGTGTAATTTTAAAGATTTATTTATGCATGTGATAAGATCTATATGATTTAGATTGCTATTCTGGGATATCAATCCATGTCACAACAACAACAACAACCAGTTGGGAATGTTTGAGGCACTATGGGTCATTCATAGGTTACTGTGATTCTTTACAGAACTACACATTCTGTCAATATGGGTAAAGATGATGCACTGACTAGTTATCCCATCATGAAGGAAAGGTGAACCAGGAGCAAGAATCTCATCTCTTTAAGCTCAGCACAATACTTGGAATATTAAGTGCACACACGTACCAAGGGTTTAAGTCCTGCAGCTGTCACGCATTCTGAAAGCTCAAAGAGGCAATGTCATTTCTTTGGGAAATGTTGTCAGAGATTAGGCAAGTGGGATGATATGGGTGCAACAAAAAAGTTGATGGAGTAAAACAGATTTTCAAAGTTTGCAAGAAGTAGCTGATGCCTCAGCTGAGACTTTCTGTGCTCTCCATTGCCTTCCCAGTATTATCCCTCCGACATTTGTTGCTAGTGCTTCTTCCAATGTCTTCTGCAGAGAAAAAATAATGTCAGACACTTTGCTTTTCTGTCCCTGGTTTGCTTCCAGCCACATACTGGTTACACTAAATTATGTTTGACAGTTCTTGCACTTGGGCTTTTGCTCCTTATCAGCATAATTGCAATTGCTCCATTGGCAATGGGAATAGGCAGCTTTGATTTGGCACTGTACCCTTGCAACAGAAAACGGGGCGCGGTGCAAGAAGCTTCTTTAAAAGGAACAATGCCCTTCAGGGTTATAAGACAGAATTAAAGGACACAAAGGCAGACTCCTACTGCATACTGCAGTATGCATGTTTTTAATAGTCCTGCTATTACTGTAGAAGTAATGTACAGTGTGTTGCATCTATAATCACAAAATAGTACCAAGAGGAATAGAAATGCAGGCTGTTGTGAAGCTTATATCACTTTTAAAACATTTATTCTTCCTTTTTCTTCTCACACATAATCAAATTGTGAATTTCTTAGCTCTGGCAGGGGATGAGAAAACTTGCAATTTTGTATATTTTCCTGATTCCCTTTTTAATCTGTTCCTTTTCAATACCAAAGCAGTCAGGCTGAACTCTGATCCTCTCATTAAAACAGAATGTCTGGAAGCAAACTGAATTAAAATGATACCATTTTGTTCCAGTATATCATTCATCTTCTTGAGGGCTATTTGAAATGTATTTATGGACAGTAGCTCTGGGTTATTTTCTCCTCGCCAACTTTTAAAACTCAAAATACAGAGAAAACTATATCCCTTTTAGTTCATTTGGAACGAAGCTTGAACTGTTATCATTTTAAAGTGGCATAGTTGCAGAGCTGCAATAAATGGTACAGCTACCAATAAGATGAATAAATAATTATAGAAACCAGTGATATGCCCATTCTATAGGTTTGTCTAGGCACATAGAATCCTCATGGATATCAGGAATGAAACCAGTGGGGCAGGCAGCATGGGTGTCTGTGAACAGCCCCTGCGCAGGTGTGCCAAGTGGTGGGGGCTGAGGGGTCTTCAGCCCCCACCCCATTTTTACCTCCTCCCTGCCAATGTCACGTGGGGAGGAGGAGGCAGCGCGTGGACCCCGGCAGCCCCACTTTGCCTCCCTAATGATGTTGCACTAGGTGGGGGCGGGATGTGTCACATGACACGTAACGTGATGCATCACGTGATGTGCCCCAACAATGTGTGGGGCAAGTCGGCACCCTTGCCCCTGTCTGGTTCCTTTGTTGGGCCTTGGAGGAAGTCAGGGAGTAGTCTACTAGCATAGGATATATCTTCCTGTGCGAAAAATATGGGAGGAGAAAAGGTGTAATAAGTCAACTTCCTTGTGTGGGCTAGTCAGCTGATGACTAGAACTCCGCCGGCCACTACACAGTAATGGTCAACAGAAGCCATTATGTTCTTCTGATGAAGATAGAAGATGCAGAGTATTAACACAAATGGATATGAGGTGGGGACTTTTACAAATGTGTATAGGCAAAGCATATCATGGAAATCAGAAGCTAGTTATTGTTGCTTTTACATGGCATCTCCCTGGCTATTACGTTTACCAGAATCGTCATGTCCAGCTTCTATTATGAAAACTGACACAAGATGCTCAGAGGAAAGATTAATACTAACAACTGGAGTGGGATGTCTGTGGAGCTAACACACAGGACAGTTGGTCATCAATCCCATGCGAAACAAAATGATGGAACAGCCTATGAGAGCTGAGAATTCCCTGGGGAAAAGCAGAATACAGATTGTATCATACTTTACAATCACCTTCAAGGATGTTACTCATATTTAAAAATTTGTGACAAAGTGCATGTCCACTGTCACACTTATGCACATGTCTGCATCAGACAGTATGTAGCATGTCTCCGATTCCTAGCACTCATATGCATGGCAAAACAGATACAAGTGCACTCCTCATACATGCTGTCGTACATGTGCTCTGTATATAGATGTCCTATATGTAAGTGACACCCATAGTTTCCAGATATGTGAAAGGACTATCCAGATCATGTGACCCTCCCAGACTCTGAAATGTAGACTGGACATGCCAGACCCGGGCCCAGTCAATGTGTAATTGGCAGCAATCTGAGGGGGCATGAGCACAGATGTAGGTCTCCTTACATGTCAACATAAATCCTGATCAATCAATATGATTGTCTCTGTTGAGAGAGCCCTACATATATTTCTATATTCGCCTTCAGGCTGATGCCAATCACAGATTGTTTGAAGGGCATGGCTGGTCTGCACATATAGGAGAAAGGCCTATCTCGTATATTCTTGATGACACTTTCTTGCATTTGATGCTCACAGGTATAAAACTGAACAGGGCTATAGTAGAGCACATTCCAACAATATTAAGATACAGGGTAAGTTGCAGAATATAATGCAGGAGAAAGAGTGAAAGAATGGGAGAATTTGACAAGATTGCTATTTTTCTTATAACATCTACTTCCACCCATAAATGTTATTTGTTCTAGATATCCCAACAAAAGTGAGAACTTATCAGTTTATTTTCATGTGCTTTGCTCCTTAAAACTCTTGCTTAAAATTCAGATTTGGTTTGATACTTTTAGGTCAGTTTGTTATGAAGATAATACAAATCTTGAGCTAGCAGCTATAAGTACGGTCTCATAATACCACAAACCATTAGTGTGCTTCCAACTATTTATATTAATTCATTTCCCACAAAGATCCAACTTGCAGAAGATGTGAATTCCAACACAGGGTAACAACCACTCAGGATAGCAGAGGCGCCAGCTTCTCCAGAGGATTGAGGAAGCACAATGCGACATAGTGCAAAGTCCTAGTGTCATGCGCATGATGCCGCAAGGAACCAGGGGCAGAGCTGAACAGCCTCTGAAAACTGAGAGGGCCCAAAACTCTCAAAAAATACATTGGGGGAGGCTGGAACTGCCTTGGCCCCTAGGAGTTGGAATCTATGCAGGATAGAGTCAGACAACTGGCAGCCACATTGCTGTAAAGGGGTGGGTGGAAAAACAGGGCTTAATCCTGAGGCAAAAGGCCAGAGGCACGTTCCTCCACATAAGGACCACACAGTAAGCTTTAAGACACCATGTGTCTCCCAGGCAGCTAACCATTCTATTCATGACACTCAGTGGATGAAAACAGATACTTTTCCCTCCTGTCTGCAAGCTAACACAGATAAAAGTGCTCTAAAGATCCCCATGTGGTGGCTATAGTACAGTAGGTAACTAGCAGTGGGGTCTTTCATGTGTTAAACCCCTGTGGATGACCCAGTTCTACAAAGATCTCACTCTGAAGTAGTTGCAAATGCAGCAGAGAAGGAAAGTAATCACTTGAATATAAGAGCTTTTGGACAACTGAATACAGAGATGGTGATACAACCTAGAATAACTTGTTCTTAGGGCTGATTAGTACTGTAATTCAAAATCATTGACTTCCTTTCCTTTTTGGTATGCTGGACAAATGCAATCCTATACATGTCTACTCAGCCCAAAAGGAACATAGGGTGCAACTTTACACTGAGTTGGACTTTTGCTCCAACCGGTTCAGAATTGTCTATGCTACAAGTAGCCAGTGTGGTAGCCTCCAGATGTTGGACTACAGCACCCATAATGCATGACATTGATCATGCTGCAGTGTATGAAAACCCCACAATATAATCCACTGTTGTTATCCAGCCTCTTGGTGTGGTGGTGCGTGTGCATTTGGGGGGGGGGAGGGAGGGATGCAGTTAAGCTGTGAAAAGTACACACACAACCATCTGAAATACCACATCTGGTTTTGCATCAAGAACTAAAATTGGTTGATGAAAGACCTACGGTAACATATCTGGTTTACAGCTGCAAGTTCTTTGCATGGTTTAGGACTGGCTTTGGGGAAAGCAGGGGTCTTGTGACTAACAGCTTTGTGACAGGCAGAAATTGAACATCAAGCTTGCCTAGTATGTAAATACTATTATGTTGAAAGCTTAACCAGTTGGCATTCTGTCTGTCGGACATCTTATTATTTATGTGGGACCACTGATTTATTTTTGGACCCTCCATCCTACCTGCAATTTTTTTTAGCTACAAAGCACCAGCAAATTTGTTTCCTCTTTCATAAGCGCACTGGAGGGCTGAATCCATCTGCAGTGCACTGGGTCAAAAAAAAAAAAAATCCCACCAGTTGTGTGGGAGAATGTAATTTTAATGATCATTACAAATGCTGTTTGGTACTGGGTTGGTTTGTTTTGATGACCAAATAGTTTAAAACAATCAGATTCTATTCTGCAGCAGTGAGTTAAAATGTTGAAGTCACATTTGGAGAAATTAATTTGCACATCTGAAGGTAGAATTTGCATGGGAAATGTGTGAAACTCCGAATTGGTTTGGAAAAGGTTCTTCCCACAACCAACCACTGCTACTGTTAGGAATAGATACAGTGACTACTGCTAGGAATAGATACAGTTACTTCACCAGTCATTAATTCAATGAATAACTTTCTCCGAAACAGATTCTGACTGCTTCATGAAGTTTTAATTTACATCTGTAATATATTTTTTTACAAAATCCTAAACAGCTTTGAGCCAGGAGTTAAAAGCCAAGGCAGACTGTTCTTCCAGGCACTTATTTCTTCATGCAATAAATTACACGCAATATTTACGTACCTGCCAAGACATGCATTTGAAGTGAGACTAATAGCTGGCATGCTCTCAAAATTTAAAGCAGTACTGACACACTTTTTAAACAACCCCCTCCCGAATGGAAAATAGCTTTGTATTTAGATTTCAGTATAACCTTTGTTCTAAAGCATAGCTCAACAGGTTCATCCATTTAATAACACTCACTCTATGCATGGCAACAATAGCCTGTTTCACCAACTGACCTGAACATTTTTCAGCTGTGCTAACCTCTTGTTATATGCTTTTATTGAATTCACCTTCTGTGTGGTATCATTGACAAAGAAGCCACTCAAAGCCTCAGATAAATACAAAGGTGGTGTCAATAAACTATGGGAAATCACTGAGAAGCAGTCAGAGCCACTCATACACTAAAAATTTCTTTGCTTTGCTTTCTCAGTGGCTTGGCCTTGGACCAGAACATTATGTTGTGGAAGCAGAAGTATTTTCTGCTCCTGCTGCCCTTAACACACACACACACACTGCAAAAATGAAAGAAAGCTTCTCTAGAGACTAGACAGTATCCTGATTCCCCGGAGACAATGTTTAGGGCACAGGGCTGCAGATGGGTGGGGGGTTAATAATGTCACACATACACTATTCATAAGCAGAGGTGGGATTTTTTGTATCCAATGAAAACTAAACTTCCTCAGTACGGAGGATCCAACAGCCTGAAATGCAGGAATCTTTCACCCAACGTGGGGCTCAAACCCATGAGTCTGAGATTAAGAGTCTCATACTCTACCAACTAGGGACACGGGTGGCACTGTGGGTTAAACCACAGAGCCTAGGACTTGCCGATCAGAAGGTCGGTGGTTCAAATCTCCGCGACAGGGTGAGCTCCTGTTGCTCAGTCCCAGCTCCTACCAACCTACCAGTACGAAAGCATGTCAAAGTGCAAGTAGATAAATAGGTACTGCTCTGGCGGGAAGGTAAATAGTGTTTCCGTGTGCTGCTCTGGTTCGCCAAAAGTGGCTTAGTCATGCTGGCCACATGACCAGCTATACGCTGGCTCCCTCGGCCAGTAAAGCCAGATGAGCGCTGCAACCCCAGAGTCGTCTGTGTCTGGACCTAATGGTCAAGGGTCCCTTTACCTTTACTCTACCAACTGAAAGAAGAAGGACAAGATGCTCCAGGGGATTGGAGGAACCCTCCAAAATAATATTGGAAGTGGTCCAGGGATGTGGGGGGCTCTGGCTGTGACTGACTTCTGAAAAGTCACTTTTGGCTCATTTTTCTAGTGCACAAGCTGCCCACAAAGAAATAGGTCTTTACATTGGGTGTGGATTTGAATATATGGTACATAGATTTTTCTGGGCAATAAAAAATGAGACTGCTTTGAATAAATTAACTTCCAGTGAAACTGATGAATATATCAACCACCTAATTACAGGAACACATTTCCAGTTGTAGCAATACAAATAAAACATAATCATCTTAGCCATAGGAACAAATTAAAGTCTGCACAGTAGGGAAGGAGTTTAAACACAGTCATTTCAAAGCTAGCACTGCCATGCTGACTGGTGCATGAAAAAGTATATATAATAATTTGGCTAACTGCAGTTTTTAATTGCTACAAGCAATAATGTTGCTAAATTAGGTTGCTGGATATGTTCCACAGGTACGAAGTCAAGGGACAGGTGCCAAAATTTGGAAGAGATAGAGATGTTCTTCTAGTCAGCCCAAAGTTTGGTAAACTGCTATTTGAAAGCAACAATATAACTTAAATCAGATTATCCATTTTTACCCAGACCTATCCAGATTTACTCTTAAGCCCCATTGAGTTCAGTTCCAAGCAAGTCTATTTAAAATTGCAGTCTAAGTGGCTTTGCTTATCTTTTTCCAAGTGTTCTTTGGAGTTCAATTATTATTACAATTATGCATTAAATTTTATACCACCCTTCATACAAAGATCACAGGTCAGTTTACAATATCTTAGGCTGTCTTAGATTTAGCCACATCAGGGCTTACCAGTTGCCATGGTAATGATCTGAAGTGTGGCATTGATATCTCATGCTTTCACCCAAGAAGCTCAGCATGGCATAAATCACTCTCCACACACCACTCTGCAATGGTCATCTGAAGTATGGTGGGCAGAGGTACATGAGAGGATTTTCTCAATTGTGGTATTAAAGTCTCTTTAATTATGGCTTTCAAAGAAAATTATTGGGTTGAACTTGAAGGTTGTTTCAGTTAAGTTGTTGGCTACTTTAATTCATCCTCACTTGTCAGCTGCATTCTTTTTATTTATTTTTTATTGTTATTAGCAATAATTATAGTCAACTGGCAAAAGACAAGGTATAAAGATATAGATATATAACACAGAGCTTCAAAGCCATTCAAGGTTACGTCTACGATCCTTCTTCCAAATAAGCAATAACCTACTCCTTTAATAGCAAGGGTTCATGACCAAAAGGGGAAGGAAGGGGGGGAGGAAAGATGGGTAGGCTATAAAACTATTAGTTGAATGGTTACAAGTATTCTCTTTAATGATGTAAACCTGGTGTTAGTGGGACAGAAAGGAATATGTCCCACTAACACAAGGAATGAAATGAGAGTAATAGACCGGTCTACCTTTTCTCTGTTGAGAAAATAAAACAGAACCCAGAAGTGGCAAAATGTTCTTCTCTGTCTTATTCCCCACAGGCAGAAGCTATAACAAAAAGTGCTAATGAAAAAGAACCAAAACAAATAATTAAGATGGGCTCAGGTGGACAACTGGTACCCAGTTCATCTGGACCAACACATTCTCTCAATGATGGCTAGTGAGCCTTGGAGAAACTCAGTACAGGAAGAATCAACATCAGGTAGGAGAGTCACAGGATTGCATTACCATGCTATGCAACAAGTTTTGATAGGACAAGGTTTGTATGATATGTTTATTCCTTCTCTCTGGCAAGATAATCCTTTGAATGTATCAGCTGTTCAATAGTGGAACAGACTGTCTCCGAAGATGGTGGTCTCACCTTTGCAGAAGTTAAGCAGTGGTCAGATGATCATCTGCCAGATTTACTGTAGTTGTATCTGGCACTGTAAGTCCTGCTCTGAGCAGGAGGCTGAACCAGGTGACTCCAAGGACTCTTCCAACTCTAAGATTATATGAATCAATGCACTAGCAACTGTTCAGGATAGAGCTCAATAGCTGTCCTGCCTCTACATGCAATGACCAAAGGAATTTGTTGGCATTCTACGAGCTTTGACACTAATGCCACAGGATAGTTTTCTAATAATATACAAGGAATGAGTCTTAATTGGACATTGTGGAGAAAAATTCTGAGCAGGAAGATTGAGGAGGTGATGTGAGGACAGATTGAATTAGCATTAGGACAAAACGTTGAGATCTGTAGTAAGCCAGATACAGATTATAGGCTTTCCACCACACTGAATGCTTTGAGATGTCATAATTATGTTCTTAAAATTCATCAGAAACTGGAAATAGTTATAACTCAAGTCAATATTTTTGGCCTGAGGACTGCATTTACCCTTGGCCAGTCAAGAGTGGGTGTAGCCACCCCACACTCCCTTGCTCATACAGTGGGATCTTGGGTTACAGACGCTTCAGGTTACAGACGCTTCAGGTTACAGATGCTTCAGGTTACAGACTCCGCTAACCCAGAAATAGTACCTCAGGTTAAGAACCTTGCTTCAGGATGAGAACAGAAATTGTGCAGTGGCGGCAGTGAGAGGCCCCAGTAGCTAAAGTGGTGCTTCAGGTTAAGAATAGTTTCAGGTTAAGAACAGACCTCCAGAACAAAATAAGTTCTTAACCCGAGGTACCAATGTATGTCAAAACTGGAGGTGGTAAATAGAGAGCCAGAAGCAAGTTGTGCATGCCGTAAGGTAAGAAAAACCAGGGTCAAGATAACAGTTGACAAGATTTTAACATATCCATCTTATTGATCCTCATTGACTATACAAGCTGAAATTATATGATCCCAGACAGGCTTTTGTTGTTATTTAAATCAGTGTTGGGGAACTCCAGTTCATGGACCTGCCAGATTCCTTCAAGCAGTCCATAAGGCTATTTCTAGCAAATTCCACCCATCCACCAATCACAACTGATCATTTTTATCATTCCAACACTTTCCACACTTCCTTAGGCTTTTATGTATTTTATGGGCATTTAACATATTTTACAGACAATTCTCATTAAGACTAAGGGAGCAGTCAATATAAAACACATAAAATGTATGGAAAATACATAAAATTACATAAAATACCTTAGAATACGAAAAATTATCCCACCTACTTTTGCCTTGCCTCTTGTCTCTGGCCCCACCCATCATCAGAATGTGACCTTGGAAGATTTGCCAGGCTAAAAGAGGTTCCCTACTCCTGATTTAAATCAAAGATGCTTGCGGTTTTCAGACTGAATTTGAGACTAATTGGTAAACAACATATTAAACTGTGATTTATTTATTTATTTTAAAAAATCTTCCATAGCTGAAAGCAACTACCATCTCTTGAAAGGCTACAGAAATTGAAAAGCACAAAGAATCTCACAGATACTCGGCTGTTTGTCAAAAAGCTCAGGCGGTATTTTTGGATTAAGTGAGGAGCAGAATATCGTACTGCAAGTGTTCTTGAGATGTTGGCAGATACAAAGATAGACAGTAGCTGAATGGATAGGAAACTACATATTTTTTTCCATTGCCTTCATATATCCACATTCATTCTAGACCATTTATTTCCTTGCCTGTTAGACACTATAGATTTGATGCTTGATAATTTGATACTTGTCTTTAGAATAAATCTGAAGTCTGGGATGAATTTGGGGTGAATATAACGGCTACTTAGGTCAAAGTCCTACTGGCTCCTTATAGTAGGGGAGGGCTGTGATATTCCTCTAGGTAGTTCTTAGCATAACATCAAAGGATCTAATGGGAGTTTTGTTTTTGCAGGCAAAAAGATACAGGTTCCCTGAACGGAGTCTATCAGCTTTGCATCCACCTCCTGCTGTAATCTGCATTCGTCCAGCTACACCAGCAAAGCAGTTCAGGAGTAGAAACCAGGCAGACTTGCAGAAATGTGATATATTATTATAGAAGAAATAAGAAGTTATAATGAAAAGTACACAACTCCTTTTTAAAGAACTGTGTTGGATTAGCTAGGTCATAGTGGGCTAATTGGATTTGGAAGCTACTTCTGGGTGCTGTTAAAATGGGTTTTCAATCTGTGATGTGGCCTCAGCAATTTTGTACAAAGGCTATTTCTCAGCTGTGTGTGTGTGTTTGTGTGTGTGTGAAGAGAGAGAGAGAGAGAGAGAGAGAGAGAGAGAGAGAGAGAGTGAGTCTGCTGGAACAGTATAACGTTTCTGATGTATTTTTGGTAGGTGCTGCTTATATAATTGATCATCTTAATTAACTAATGTTGTTATCCAAAAATGATATGGAAAAACATTAAACTAGTGAGCATGTGCAATAGGCAGTGTGTGGAACACTCAAAAAGGGCAGCGGCAGGGGGGAACATATAATATTTTCAGATAAATGGCCTTCACGTAATAGGGCTTTGCTGAAATCTTAGAAACTAGAGGACATTTAGAACTACAGATAGCTGCAGTCCAATCTTTCATCAGAAGCAAGTCCCTTTAAGTCAAATAAGACTAATCCATGGTTAAGTGTACATAGGATTGCATTGTTATAGCATCATCCTATGCACGTGTATTCAGAACTAAGGCCCATGAAGTTGCATCACAGTGCAATCCTACATAAGCATAGCCAGACATTGGTTCTTAGTGGCTTCAGCCCTCTCAATATTTTGAGGCAGGGGTCTAAGCCCCCCCCCCAATATTGAGGGGGTTGCCATCTCGCCCCCCGGGTGAGTGCCACCACGCCGGGTGGGAGGCTCGGAGAGTGATTTTCTTCCCCTGCTGCAATCACCAGAGTGCCAGCCCACCAGGAGGGAGGCTTGGAGGGCAATTTTAACCCTCTGTACCCCCCGCTGCGATCGCCAGAGTATCCTGGCAGGCACCAGCACGTCCCGGCAGATGTGGCCTGATGGAGGGTCGGGCATTGTGCATGTGATGTTATGCACACACAACAGCCCCCCTCCCACTGTTGGACAGGTGTGCTGAGTTGGGCCCAGGTTCACAGCATATATAGGTATGTATTGGTATCTGAAGTAGTGTGCATGCACACAAAAGCTTATACCAAGAACAAACTTAGTTGGTCTCTAAGGTGCTACTGGACAATTTATTTATTTATATATATATTTCAACTGTGTCAGACCAACACGGCTACCTACCGTATATGAATCTAGGATATATTGGTGATTATTGAGACTACGATTCTGTGCACACTGACCTGGAAGTAAATCCCATTGAACCCAACAAGACTTACTTCTGAGTAAACATAGGTAGGGTTGCACTGCACTTTCCCTATCTATATAATGAAAGTCATACCAATAGTTGGCAGGTCTAAATGCTAGAGTAGAAAAGAAGGAAGGAAGGAAGGAAGGAAGGAAGGAAGGAAGGAAGGAAGAAGCTTTGGTCAGGGATTGTCAACATGGTGCTCTGCAGATGTTTTGCAGTACAACACGTTTCAGTTCCAGCCATCATGGCTAATGGTAGAGGATGATGGGTATCACATAGGGTACCACATTGGCTCCCGGTGACCTACACCAAAGCTTTTTCCTTACTTCCTTTCTACACCAGCATTTGCACCTACAAACCATGCTCCCAATTCATACACAATCACATTGAATGGGAAACTGCCTGTTTGCTCTCCTCCATGTTCTCAAGCTGCAATTGAGGGTCTCTGCCATGGGTGAGCAGGTGAGAATCTCAGCCATGGATACTGGGGATCCCCAATGGTGTTTTCAATCATCATTGTGTCCTGAATTGGTGTGTATGTTATAAAAAACCCCGTAGCTTTCATTGAGGTCACAGTCTATTTTGGTCTGGGCAATTAATTGAAGATTTCTGTTCAAGATCTAGCAGCTCATATCACCCAAAAAGGGGGAAGGCTGAGTATTAATTTGTGAATTAAGGAAAATTAGAATTAAAGTGCAGATTTTTGCAAATAATGTTATATTCATTTTTTCTATAAAAGCAGATTCTCTAGTTCTTTTAATGACATTTTTGCTGATTGAGGATTACTTTCAGTGCTATAAAGCTGCTAGCTCAACACCGCATGCTGAAGAGTTCAATTTTGTGGGATGCGGGTTAATCCATTTTAAATTGCCCTTAATCTTTATTACTAGATTAACAAAATGTATGTTCCCAGTTTCTTACAGATTACATGGACATAATTTGCTGGAATAGAATAGAGCTCCTTATCAAAATCTCCTAATGTGTGCGCTGAACAAAAACCACTAACTGCTACAGGAAGTCTTTGAGTGGGATGAACCCATTTTTGAACACCACTATTTCTATGCTTAACAATAAACTAAGTGCACACCACAACCAGCAACAATACAGAAACTGTACCACGCATTGCTCTAGCATTATACCATAAAGATAGCTAAGATTTTTCATAAGAAAAGTGGCCCTTTTGCAAAGAAGCAAAAAATACGTCAGTAACTAACGGCTGATAATGCCCACATGGCAATATTGGCCACATAAGGGTGATATCTAGCACTGGACAGTGATCCTATTGGCACAAGACACCTCAAAAAGTGAGATCAAACAGAAAAAGGAAGGACCGGTAAAGGGGATCATTCCAACCATTATAATGGAATTTGGTGTAAAAAGAAATCTTTCCTATCTATTGAGAAAACAACCTTGATGCATACCATCTTTTTAAACCATGTAGTACATGGACCTGAGTGATTCATTGCTTCATATGGGGGCAAATCAGCCATGAAATAGAGCAAACCATACCATCCAATACAAAGTGTCCACAAACTGGGATGCCATCTTCCAGGGCCACACACCAGCATGGGTCACATGACCCACATGAGATCGCTGCCCCCCCCCCCTGCAGCATTTTCTTGGGGGGCAAGAGTCAGGCCCAAAATTGTGTGAGATCACAGCGGCCATTTTTGCCACCATCCTCTCATGAGAAAAAAATGGGATGTCCTGTTTTTTCCAGGACAGTTGGTGGGTATGGGAAAACCCATCTGATAGCACCGAGTAAGAGTCAGCCCATATCTTGTGCCCAGCTACTCCTGTTGTCTTTCATCAACATTTAGTTTTTGAAAGAACATATCCTCTGGAAGCTGCTAGGCCAAGATAATGGAATATGATCTTACCCACACAGAAGTCAAAACACTGAAATGCATTGGACACACAAAACTGGAACGTTGGGAGGTTTTGGAGGGTGATGTCCTTTTGATACTGTTCCATTTCACACCACACCTTTTACTGAACCAAATTCCGTTTGTTCAAACTTAGGCTATGCAAGCTTTGAGGCAGAAATTGATGAGCGCTCATTCACAGCATATACAAAGAGGCTGAAATGACAGTTCATTTTGCATTCATGAATGGCCTCACTGCCTGCTCCTCCTCTCTCTGGTATGCATTCCTCTCTCCTTTCCTTTGTTGGGTTTTGCTATGGTTTCATGTCTGCACTGGTGTGAGCAATAATAAAGTTCACCATGGTTCCCATGTTGTTGCTGTTTTTTTAAAAAGTTTGAAACTAGGGTGTGAAGCAAGCTGGCAAACTGTTATTCTAAAGCACCAAAGCTGCTGCAAGCAAAGGCTCTAGTAGCTAAGGCAGCTGCTTGTGGCTGGAAAGCCAGACAGGATGTTTGTGACTGTTGCCATGGGAACAAAGGGGCAGTCCAATCTGTACTGAGCACCGGATGTTAGCTCAGTGTGTGTGTCATATGACCCGTACTGGAAGTACATGGGTGGAGTTTATTCTAACTGCTATGGAGTGCAGACATGTTTTCTCTGTACTGATATGAAAGACAGAAATAAAGATGTAAATAGATTTCTGTCTGCTTCTTTCCCCTCCCTGGGGGACACCAAAGGGGAGAGAGGAAGAACGGTGTGTTCCTCTCACACATCTGAGAAGAATCGCCGAGACCTCGGCTGCTTATCAGCAGTGTAGCAGTGGGGAGGTCGCCAAGGATTATCTGCCAGTGCCTAAGCTGTGGCACATACCTCTGACCTGGCAGAATTCCAAACTAGGGTGTGAAGCAAGCTGGCAAACTATACTTAAGAGTGTATCTGCTTAGTGTTAACCATGGTCAGCACTGGGGCAGACATAATACTATAGTAAAGCCAATAGGAGAAGTGGGGGATTTGTAGTGGAACAGGGAAAGACCACAAGAACCCCCACAGCACACTTCCCATTGCTTAACTACACAAAATCTCACTGCACCAACACGGCTTCATATTCAGCGGTCGAAGGTTTGCATCGTTATTATGACGTTATGAAGCATTTAAACAATCGCTTGACATCCTTGTCTCAAAACATTTGAAAGTCCTATTTAAAATACCTAGTTTGCTATTCATAGAAATAGTGGGGAAGGTGGAAAGCACTGTATTGGCATTGTTCTTCATTCCAAAACTGTGGACCATTTTCCCCTCTAGTGACTGATACTGTAAATTACAGCTGCTTGAATGCATTTCTAAGCAATTATTTTAATGATTTTCTAAAGACTGAAATTTTGTGAAAAGGTCAGAAGGCAGATTTAACTACAAGCTAAGCCCCAACTATCTTCTTCCTGAGGGCCCCAAATGTGCAGCCACTGGCCTCAAAGAAACCAAGATTTTAAAAATATCTATTGTGGCTTAAAGCAGGGGTCGCCAAACCTTTTGGACCAGTGAGCACATTTCAGATTTTGAGAGACTGCTGGGGGTACCGGTCAGAAAACAGCTGCTATGAGGAAGGTGGGGTTGCTATGGGTAAAGAACCCCTGGATGGTTATGGAGAGCGTGGGGGTCTCAAAAAGCCTATATGAACCTAAACATCTGTTTGCTATTGCAGCCTGACAAATGGGTCAGATTACCTGTTTGCTGTTTCAGAGAGTCTATGTCATTTTTCTCACACACTATGTTTCTAAGATTAATAAAGTGTGTATTCCCTCCAGGCTTTTTGTAAGTGAATGTTTGTGTATGTTTTGATCCTTTCCCCCCTTGGATGTTCAGATGAGGGCATAATATACATGGAAATACCTAATTAAACAACACATCATTGCAAAGTTCAGATAAGCCTCTAATGTTCTGAGGTGATTGAGGCAACAACATCCACTCAGGTGGAAAGTAAACCATTAATATACCAGCACTCGAAGAATACAAACAATAATTAGCCGGATGCTTTTCAACAACTTCAGATCCATGCTATTCTTGTTGACCCTCACCTGCTACCCTGAAACTGTTTGAAAGCTAAAGTGTTGTGTTGATCATTATAATACTGGGAATTCAGTTCCGTCATATCTCACTCATTAATCTTCAAAACCCATCAAACAACAAGAAAAGCAAAATGTAGAAAACATTTACTGGATCAGAGCCTAATATATGACAATCCTATAGTTATTTGTCGAATTTTCTCAAGCATTTACAAATTATTTCCAGAGTTTTAATTCTTTCAATGATCCCTACAGCCGTAGATCAATGAACAATATCAAACATGTGATGTGTCTAAATAAGTACTATATAGTGAACTATCTTTTTAGGTCACCCTTTCTGCCAGTGAAGACTTGCATTTTTTTCAACAGGAATCTGGGAACATCAGTGAGAGATAATTGTCCTAAAATTATTATTTAGAACTGTTCCAGTTATATTCCTGTTAATATTAATGTTCTTGGAAAGGCTTAATTCTGTGTACAGTATTTCATTTCATTTTATAGCAGACAGATGCACATACCCTTTTGTAAAGTTTCTATTGAAAATACAAAGATATTGATAAGTATTTAGTGTCAAGTAAGCGTTTCCGTGCGCTACTCTGGTTCGCCAGAAGTGGCTTAGTCATGCTGGCCACATGACCATGAAGCTGTATGCCGGCTCCCTCGGCCAATAAAGCGAGATGAGTGCCGCAACCCCAGAGTCGGCCACGACTGGACCTAATGGTCAGGGGTCCCTTTACCTTTACCTTTAAGCACTTGTTGAACTATTAAAAAGCAAAATATAAATGCACAATCCACATGAACTGGAGTGCTATTTATTTCAGTGGCAGAATTAGGTTGCAATCCTATTTAGCTTGTGGTGATTGTGTATTCAACTTTATTAGGGTCATCTGCCTGGAAGCATACTCTGTTTGAAGAGTTGTCCAATCCAAATTCAGTTAAAAAAATCAGAGGAGAAAACAGCAGGGGCTTTCAACTGGCCCTTCAGTAGCCAGGGGGTGGACAGCCGACTAAGCAGATACAGTACACAGATCAGCTGGTTACAGTCTTCTTTGCTAAGGCAAGAGGTATTATTGTATTGTATTATTTCTATTTAAATTATAGTTGTTATATCTAAATATACATCCATACATATATCTTAGCATTTGTACATTCACTACAAATTTGTGTCCACACATATATCCCTAGCAGGATGAGGGCTCATCACATCCTGGATGCTGTGTGCACAGAGTTCAGCCAAGTCCAAGAAACCTCCTGGTCATCTATCACTTTAAAAGAAGCAAACTACAATCAGCTGTTTGGTAGGGATTGCAGAAGGGCTGGACATCATTCACTCCCCACTTCTGTTTCCCTGCCCAGCAGCTGATTGGTGGGATTTCAATTTAAAAACAACAAGAACCTGGGAACTAGTCAGAACTCTGAGGAACAATATGAAACTAATAGATTCTGTGCCACAAACAATTTCTGGTATTCAACTTTCCATTACAGAATCCAATTGCTATCTGTTATCATTATATTCAGTATACTTTGTAGAAGACAGCTGTGACGGATATAATAAAGCTTTAAAAAACCCCAAACAATGCCCTATTTAATAGAAATGTATTTGGATTCTCTGTAACAATCCAAAATAATACACTCTGTATGAATCACTTCTGGGTCTGACATACAATTTTCAAACAAAAAGTTAACTGTGTCGCATTACATCAAGAACAATTTTCAGAAGATGAGTACTCTAGGAGGACAAAGAGGATTTCTGTGGAGTATCTTGCACAATACCATAAGCAAGCACAGATTCTAACATGGTATCCTCCACTCCAAATGACCATAAACAGATTCCCCCACACCCCAGTTTAAGATTTTGAAAATAATCTCACAATGCTCTTGTGAGCAAGTGCAAACATCTGGCGCTTGCTGAACTTTGGCTAAGTGCTGCCAAAGGATGTATAAATCAAATACTTTGCCTAAAATTGCTTTTTAGGGAACTCCCTTAGAGTTTGCTGTAGATGAATTAACAAGCAATTGGTTGTAGAGGGAGTTCTCTGTAGACAGTAAGCTAATGAAATCTGACAGGTTGAATGGTGCAAAAATAATGGCCTCAGCTGTCCAGTGACTGTAAAACAGAAGCTGTATCAAGTGGCTTTTATTTTATTATTTTATTTTTTGCAATGTAAAGAAATGTGCTTCTATATGGGCATGCCAGTTCAGAGAACTGCAAGTACAGGACAAGGCCTCAGTTGCTGGGCTTACGGAACTCAATCAGAAAATAAAATAAGAAGATAAAAACTAACCATTATATCCAGAGTGCACTCTGCTTACAGAGCCAGGGTCTCCCTAATCCTTCGGTCTTTAGCCAGGTACCTACAGTTGCTTGTAGCCTGCCCACTAGGTTAGCAAACCACACACCCTGCTACAGTTTTCTGAAACCCAGTAAAATCCACATTCTGGACACAGGTGATTCCCTTTACAGTGGTACCTCGGGTTACAAATGCTTCCGGTTACAAACACTTCAGGTTACAAACCCCACTAACCTGGAAGTAGTACCTCAGTACGTTGCCCCAGGATGAGAATGGAAATTGCGTGCCAGCAGTGCAGCGGCAGCAGCAGACCCCATTAGCGAAAACATGCCTCAGGTTAAGAACGGTTTCGGGTTAAGAACGGACCTCCAGAACGAATTAAGTTTGTAACCCGAGGTATCACTGTATATCATATTTGACCAATGGTGCAACTACACCAGACTCCCTCAGTGTTGTGCCCTCCAAATGATTTAGACTACAACAATGTGATACAACAGCAAAAAAGAAAGAAAAAGAAAAAGCTAATGCTATTCTAGGCTGCATCAACAGAAATATACTGTATTCTTTGCTCTATAAGACTCACATTTCCCCTCCTAAAAAGTAAGGGGAAATATGTGTGTGTCTTATGGAGCGAATGCAGGTTGCGCAGCTATCCCAGAAGCCAGAACAGCAAGAGGGATTGCTGCTTTCGCTGCACAGTGATCCCTCTTGTTGCTCTGGCTTCTGAAATTCAGATTTTTTTTTTCTTGTTTTCCTCCTCCAAAAACTAGGTGCGTCTTATGGTCTGGTGCGACTTATAGAGCGAAAAATACGGTGGTATCCAGATCAAGGGAAGTAATAGCCCACTCTATTCTGCCTCAGTCAGACCACACTTGGAGTGCTGTGTCTAGTGCTGGTCATCACAATTTAAGAAGGATATTGACAAGCTAGAAAGTGTGCAGGAGGACAACTGGGTTGTTCAAGGGTCTGGAAACCAAACCATATGAGAAACAGTTGAGGGAGCTGGGTATGTTTAGACTGGAAAAGAGAAGATTGAGAGGAGATAGGATAGTCATCTTGAAATATCTAAATGGCTGTCACATGGAATAGGAAGCGAGCTTGTTTTCTCCTGCTCCAAAGAGTAGGACTTGAACCAATGGACTTAAGTTACATGAAAGGACATTCCGACGAAACATTAGGAAGAACTTTCTGATATTAAGAGTTATTTGGCAGTGAAACGGACTCCCTCGGGAAGTGTGAGGTATCTTCACTGGGGTTTTTAAAGTAGAGGTTGGATAGTCACCTGTCATGGATGCTTTAGCTGAGATTTCTGCATTGCTGGGGATGGGACTAGATGGCACTTCAGTCCCTTCCAACTCTAAAATTCTATTCTACTGTGATTCCCGTCAGCCCTGTCAGCATTGCTAATGGTCAGGGACGATGGGAAATGTAAGCCATCAACATCTAAAAAGCAAATGCTTGAGCAGGGCTGATCTGCACTGACTGATGGAAACTTCCTTGGGTCTTCCCCAGTCCTACCTGGAGATGCTGGGGATTAAACCTAGGATGTTTTGCCTGAAAAATGTGTGCTCTATGATGGAACTGTGGCCAGTAGGTTTCATGACTTGCCATATCCATCCCTTCATTGACCTGACTACATTTGATAGCTTGCCTAGACTCTGCCTCTAGCCCAACCCAGGAAGTCTCAATATTTTTAAAACCAAAGGTCAGCAGCAACACTGCCCAATTTTATATCCACATGGGTCTCTCCCTTTACAAAGAGAGATCAGATGTCAAAGAGATAAACAACTACCTGACATTCAGAAGACATCTTAAGGTAGCCCTGCTCAGGGAAGTTTTTAATGTGTGACATCTTAGTGTATTTTTGGTCTTTGTGGAAGCCGCCCAGAGTGGCTGGGGAAACCCAGCCAGATGGGCGGGTTACAAATAATAAATTATTATTATTATTATTATTATTATTATTATTATTATTATTATGCGTGAATCCTCACCAATAAATAGGGCCACAACACTTCTAAACACACAAACCCCAATCTAAAGCCAGATCTGAATAGAGACTATGACGAAACATTCAACAGAAGAGCTCACCTCCAACGCACTGCACCATTATTTTTTGAATACCCATTATTACACAGTTAAATGAGACAAATCTATCATTTAAATGAAGAAAAATTGAAAAGACTCAAGGAGAGTTTTGGCAGGCTGTTGTTAATTTCAATCATATAGATTCTTTTTTTTTAGGAAAAAGAAAAAGGCACCAAAGAGGAAGAACAGATTGAGGCGCTTGGTGGGGATCCCTTCAAAATCCTGTCTGAAGATAAATATACCAGCAGGACTGCACATATTGTGAATGTGTTCAGTGGAAAAATCCATAATTAAAGTGTGCATGTGTTAATTAAATATCACATGTCTATTTTGGGAAGGTTTGCTTCAATAACGATAAACACTTTTCTGAAAACCTCCTGCCATGCAGCTCTGCCATCTTCCAACCATAACTGAAACACAGTATAGCTAAGACCTACAGATTTGTAAATACAAGCCTGAAATACAGTAGTAGACTATCGCAAAGATCAGCTTTCTTTTCATGTAAAATGTATCATATTTTTCGCTCTATAGGACGCACTTTTCCCCCTCCAAAAATTAAGGGGAAATGTGTGCGCGTCCTATGGAGCGAATGCAGGCTCCTTGGCTTCAGCGATAGCAACGCAAAGCCTCTGAAGCGCAGAGGGAGTGCTCTCTCCGTGCTCTGGAGGCTTCGCGTTGCTTTCGCCTGGAGAGCGAGAGGGGTCGGTGAGCACTGACCCCTCTCACTCTCCAGGCTTCAGGGATAGCTGCCTGAAGCCTTTGGAACACAGCGGGAACTCGCGCTACACTCCGAAGGCTTTGGGTTCCTTTTGCCGAAGCTGGGAGAGCAAGACTCTCCTGGCTTTAGCAGAGAGGAAGAGCTGCACAGTGCCCCTTCAGGGAAGCGGGAGGAGAAATGTAAGGGGCTCCGTTTCTCCTGCCGCTTCGCTGAAGGGGTGCTGAACAGAGAGGGGGAGATTCCCCCCCCCTGTTCTCCCCCTCCTATGGTCCAGTGCGTCCTCTGGTCTGGTGTGTCCTATAGAGCGAAAAATACGGTAGCCCAGTTTCTTGCACATGTGACATTGATACGCTTATGTCCATTTCTGATCAAACTGGCTCATGGCAACTACAGATTAGTGGCTCTTTTGACCCATGGGAACATTTGGATTTTTGAATGAGTGCTGTGGGTGCCATTTATTCTGGTAACTTCATTCCACACTCCCCTGGATTATTTTTTCCCACCCACAAACACAGAACACATATGAACACACAGAGACACTTAGCTTTTCAAAGGGATCTGCATAAAAAGTCTGATAGTGTAGAATCAGTCTGAGCCTTGATAAAAACATTATTTATTAATGCTGCCCTATACCCACAGGTCTCAGGGCGGTTCACAACATAAAACCACAACATAAAACCACAAAATTATACCCACAGTCACCACACTGGCAACCCCTGGATTAGGAGAAAGAGCATTTCAACTCTATTTTTGTGTGTGCACGCACTGTTTAGAAACATATAAATGTGAAAATGTGTTTTCTGGGTTGAGGGACAAAGTCAACATTGCTAACATTTGTTGTGATGGAATACCTCCAGTCTCTTTAGAAAGGGTTTGCAGATTTGGCTAGCACTTTTCAGCCCTGCAAGCCTCTTGTTTATCAAACATAAAACAAACCTTGTTGTTTTCTTTTTGTACAACTTTGGAATTAAATTTAGCTGAAGGGTATGCAAATCATTTAAACCAGTGGAAAATGATGAAGGTTTGTTTTTTTTTCCTGGTGCTACTGATGTGCAAATATAGCACACACCATATTAATGCAAATTAGTATGTACATAAGTGGGGGAAATGAGTCTTTATGAAGAAAGATACAAGAAAATAAAAGTTAACTGCAGCTTTGACCAAATCAGCCTTTAGAAACTTGGAGTGCAACGCTGAACTGTACCATGATGTTGTCAAGGTAACCCCACCTTGAACAACATAAGAGACTCCCCTTGGGTTTAAATCGACAAAGAATGAAGACATACAAGAGAGAAACAGAGTTCGCATCAAAAGCTCAAGCTTCAAATCACAATGGTAATAACAGACACACAAAGCGGTGAATCAAAGTGCTGACACAGCCACCTGCTTGTGCCCACTATTCTTCAGGAGGACTGCCTTCCTTTTCCAGTCTTAAAAGTGGCATGTGAATTTTCGTTCATTCTTTTTGCCTGCTTGTTGTTGGGTTGCCTTTTATTAAAGGAAACTTGCTTTTTTTTTTAAAGGAAATGCAAGAACAGAGAAGGAGGTTTCTTGGTGGTATCACACAGGCTGATCCATCAGAAACAAGCTGAAATTTGCAGAACTGGGTTGTGTTAATTTTCTCAGAGCTCAGCCTATAGGCTGGAGTGGAATAGGCTTTCTCATGGAAAAGTGGGGTATAACACACACACACACACACACGAAATAATCATGTTTCTTTTTGGGTGGTTCGATTATGCTTGGAATGTGTAAGTAGAATGAGAATTAGAGCGGCATTATCTTACATGGCAGAATCAGAGCATTCCCTGAATCCCTGGCATAGTTTGCTTGCCATGAGCAAGATTTTCACATACCAGACTGAGGGCAGTGCATGACTGTCAGCTGGAACTGTACTATTCCCATAGTGACCTCACCATGTTTTTTTAAACAATGTTCATTTAAAAAAGAAGAAGCCATAAACACATATTGCGCAGAGAGGTACGGAAGAAATACTTTACTTTTTAAGCCACTGGACCTTTACACAACAGACATTCAACTGAAGATGTAGAGATAACTGGCTTTAAGAGAGATAACATCTATCTTAAAAGACCCAGTTAATGACTATTGAGGGTAGTTTGACAAACTTGCTTATGGGCAGAAAATTCTTATGACAACAGAGAAATAGATCCTTTCTACTTGTGTCAAATTCAGGCTGGAGCAGGCTGTGACCCAAAAGATATCCAAGACGAACTCAGGCCTTCTTTTGTAAATGAACAATACTAAAACGTTTTCCTTATTTCTACTAATGTGTCAATGACCTCGTTCAATTCACATTTCCTTTTCCAGTGACAAGTATTATTTCCCATGACAGTGGGGAAAGCCGCATTCTGAGTTCTTGTTAACAGGGCAATGCATTAAAGCTTAATATTCATAAGTTTGGGGATGAGGCCTTCAGAGTAATTTTTGATATTTTACATTTCAAAGTTTAACTGGATCTGGCTATATTATCTCTCATTGGGGGCAGGACAAATATATGTATTCTCTGTAAATCACTAATCACCCATCTCCTCATAGCTGTGTGAATGGAGATAACAGCATTTCTATGGAAAAGTGGATGACAACTTAACCTCCAAAGGTTCTGACAGCAGGATCTGCATGTACATGTTGGTTTATACATTTGTAGTTTTAGTGTAATATTTTTTAACTAAAATTAAAATATATAAACACTACAGCTTAGGAAATGGTTTTTTTAAAAAGCCCTATAGTCAGAAATAAAATGGCAACCTTAAAGGTAAAGGGTAAAGCGACCCCTGACCATTAGGTCCAGTCGTGACCGACTCTGGGGTTGCGGCGCTCATCTTGCTTTATTGGCCGAGGGAGCCGGTGTACAGCTTCTGGGTCATGTGGCCAGCATGATTAAGCTGCTTCTGGTGAACCAGAGCAGCACACAGAAATGCTGTTTACCTTCCCGCCGGAGTGGTACCTATTAATGTACTTGCACTTTGATGTGCTTTCGCACTGCTAGGTTGGCAGAAGCTGGGACAGAGCAACTGGAGCTCACCCCATCTTGGGGATTCGAACCGATTACAGCTCAAAACTTGTTCATTTTTCAAAGCTATACTACACCAAGTATAAAAAGGAGCATGTCAACTTCCTTTTCTTCAACTTCAATGTAATCACACAGAATTATAATCATGTTGATGACTAGTAGAAGGTTCTGAAAGATGTCTTTTCCACATTCCCTAGATTTCATTTTCTTTGTATTCCTCCTCTTCCCCCATCATCTCTTTGATGCACAAAGGAACATTTTTTATTTGTGCTTGGAGAAGCTCCATAATTGTCAGCTGAAGACAGTGGTGCTATCAAAAGCTATTGTTCTAGATGTGAAACCAGTGATTAAGAATTCACAACAGCTAAGAAATAAAAAGGGATTGGGGGGGGAGTCATATCTGCTTTGCCCCTTTAGCCACACAGATAGAGATTTTACTGAGTGCTAAAGCAGTGTTCACTTGGACCTAGTAGGAATTTATAATATCCCAACTTCTTGCAATAAATTGGCCAAGGAAGAGGGCTAAATAGATGATCTATGCTCTATTTTTTCCTTTCCCCAAATATTACAGTTCATTGCAGCTTGAGTGCTGGGGAAAATGTGATTTCCCTCCAACAAATGCATTAGTCAAGGGAAAGGCATTATCTCTCACAACAACTGACTCACAACTATGTATTCATTGCATCATAAAATGATGATCTAGAAAGGACCTGAGTTCATGTAAATAAAACATCACTCTGATTGACTGATAGATTTAGAGTTCTGCTGCATTTAATATTTCAGTCTGAAGCACTCCATCTGGGCTCTTGAATCCTTTCAGGCTTCATCTATCTCAAGAGACAGTATAAATATTCCTTACAGACTGCGGAAATATAACAGACACAGCATGTTTGGAAGTATTTTTCATTATGCCACTATATCTCTTACTATTGTGCTAAATGCATCCTATATATAGCAGACTAGTGATGAATATTTGTAGACTTCATACTTCCAACATTTCTCTGATGAAAATAGGGATGTCCTATTCCATCATCATCATCATCATCATACCCCACCTATCTGACCGGGTCGCCCCAGCTGCTCAAATCAGAAGCATAACACTCAAAATGGAGCATGTTCAGCTTCCAAAAAAAGTTCGCAGACTGGAACACTTACTTCCAAGTTTGCAGTGTTTGGGTTCCAAGTTGTTTGAGTACCAAGCTGTTTGAGAACCAAGGTACCGCTGTAGTGAAGAGAATTCTGAAATTCCCTGCCAATATGAGCAATGAAAGAACATTCCGCTGGGGTCACAAATCCTAAAAGCAGCTGAAAACTCTTCAGTAACACGTCAGGAATGAAAGCACTATGGAGAGTCGGGAGATGATTACAAATTGTCAGCAAACCAGCTTAAATACCTTCCACAGTCCTGATCTCTCCTATACATTAACAGCACTTGTGTCAAGGCTCTAGGGCAAATTATATTTGCCTTTATGATACCATTTAGCCCTGCTAGCAGAAGTGGAAGATGGGAGGAGAGGAACCAGTTGGTAGGTTGGACCTTTCTAGTTGTCCAGCAGCCCCACTATCACAACTGATGGTCCTCTATCTAGCTGACAACTTTTCTTCTTTTTTGGCCTTTTAAAACTGTATTAGTCATTAAAAGTGTTTATGGAAAGTGCTTTTCCATTTTTAAAAATAATGTTGAAGGCAGGTTGCTGCAACATACCATAATTAAAAAACAGCAACTACAAAATAATAGAACTACAGATCAAAAGTCTGGAGCACAGAAAAGAAATATAAAAGTAATGGGAGCTACCTGTTTTTCTTCTTTCTGATAAAATACCAGTGACATTTTGACAGATAATAGTTTCATGCCCACACATGGCTTTCTGTCAAGCTTTGGTATAGGAAAAATCCCAACACGTCAGATCATGGAATATCATTATGCATATTGCCATCACTCTGTCACTATTAAATAAAAAGGAATTGGCACAGCACCAAGGCTGGTACTATATTTCACTGTCAGCTGAACTGGTTATTTTTAAATAAATATTTCACCTTCACACTCTGACCCTTTTCCAGTGACAAGGGAAGTCTTAAAGCAAAATTAACAGAACAACCCTATACTTGCCTACTCAGAATAAAGTCCTCATTTAATTCAATGGTACTTACTCTCAGGGAAATGCAGTAAATCACATTAAACACAATGAGATTTATTTATTTACTATATCCAAAGAGCTTAGCTATAGCAGATTTTCCCTCTCACTGAAAGAAAGCAATAAGCACTTTTATTAAGGTCCTGTCATAATAACACTATATTGCAGGTAAATTGAATTTGTTTCTATGTTTATGGCCAGAAACACTTTTTCTCTGACAACATTTTGTTCAGGCAAAATACTACCCCTGCTTTATTTCTTTTACAGTCATTTGTTTAATTCTTAAGGGTAACACTTATTAGAAATATTACCACTGAAGAGACTGAGGGAAACAGTTAATCATTGCTAGGGATTATGTTTTGACCTACACAATTTGATATAGCAATTTGACACATAAGCCATTTGGGGGAAATATATGTGAAGCTTACAGATGCAATTTTGAAAGACAACCCCCTCCCGACTCCAGTCACAGTTAATAATGTGTAATTCTGTGTCCTTTGCAGAGAAATAATTGCCTCAAGAATGTAAAGGAGAGAAATGCCAATGATTTGTTACTGCCCAGCCCCCACAAGCACTGACATCAAGTCACAATGTCTAAATTGCTTGAGACGGGAGGGGGCACGTCAGGTTCCAATGGAATGCTAGTAATCTCTCACCATCGTTAAGAGATTGGTGGGGGTTCAGATTCACTGGCTCCATCTCTTCTGATTCAAAATCTTTTTTCCTTTCGTGGCATACTTGAATCATAATTTAGAACAGGGATCACCAACCTTTTTGGGTGAATGGGTACATCTGGGAATTTTAAAAAAGTGCCCTGAGCACCAGTCACAAAATGGCTGCCGAGCAAGCATGGCATATCACAAAATGGTCAAAAGTTGTCCCAACACTGGTTAAGGAAAGATCTCTTACGTCAATATTTTTTAGGTAAATACTAGTGAAGAGGCAATGCTAAACTATGGTTTAAACCAACGAGAAGGATGTTTGTTCAGAGAGAAGAGAAGAGAAGAGAAGAGAAGAGAAGAGAAGAGAAGAGAAGAGAAGAGAAGAGAAGAGAAGATAGAGCCTGTGGCCTTCTTTTAACATCTTAACAAACATTATGTCTGCATTGTAAAAACACAGTACTACTTAGCAAAGTAACTGGGGTATACAAATTCTTGAAGTGAGGGCAGTAGGTGTGGGAGAAGGGAAAAGGATAAAACAGGATTGAGAGAAGAATCTAAACATGTGCTAAGGAAAGCATATTAAAGAACTTCCACTCCCACCCTAGTAGACTTAATTTATTATGATTCAAGCAAAGCTCTTATAAGACTAATTTCGCTTGCAGTCAAAGTATTCAGATTTGATAATCTTAAAAGTCAGCCAGAGCCATTCATTTTTAAAGAAGCAGATTAATGAAAATCTCATACTCGAAAACAGAATACTATTAAAACATTTTATTTAATTATTTTTGTGCAGAAATATGTTTAGGTGCCAATAACAGAAAGGATGACATAGTTAGAATTGGCACACACAAAAATCCTTGGAGGTGTGCTGCTACAAAATCACTACCCGTGTGGTATTTGTATTCATCAGCACCAACAATTTGGAAATGTAATCACATTATGAGTGGGTAGCTTGCAGCAATTATCTGAAACGCCTTATTGTTAACCATTACATTCCTAAAATGATCAACTTTGCTGTATCAGATTAATAGAATTGTAGGATTCCAAGAGTGTAACAGATATAATTCCAATGAAAATACTCCGGAGACGTTTTCTCTATAAAGATGTCAAGTGATTCAGAATGCACAATGGAATATACAGTTACAGAAATAAAAATATATATTAAACTTTGAAAGGAGACATACATAACACAACCTTGAAACAAAAAATGGATTTCCTGACTGAATTAAGCTATTTGATCTTTGCAATTAACATCTATTTAATTTCTTTAAAACATAAACAAGAGGCCACACTGCTCAATACTGATACCAGTGGAATGGAAACAGTAATAATAACCATTAATGAAACAAAAAGCAAGTTTTTACAACAGGCATAGGCAAACTCCGGCCCTCCAGATGTTTTGGAACTACAGTTCCCATCATCCCTAGCTAACAGGACCAGTGGTCAGGGTGGGATGATGGGAATTGTAGTCTCTAAACATCTGGAGGGCCGGAGTTTGCTTATGCCTGTTCTAAACGTATCAAGAAACAAAGGGAAGCTAAAACTAGTCACTCATCAGAAAATCTGAAGTATCTAAGTGAACAAGTACATAGTCACTTGGCACTGAAATGACAGCAAAGTTGGTATCTGACATCCCTGTGGGGAGCATAGACTGAATCTATAGTTGGAGTCTATCTGTCTCAGTCAATGGAGTCAAGCAAGGAAAGGAAAGTCTCTGGACCTCCTCTGGTTCTGGGAGACAGCGGGGAAGGGGAGCCTGTTGCAGCAGGAGGGGGAGACATTGTGACTCTTCACCAGCAAGTCTCATCTCTGCCTCTTGGCCTCCCACCAACTCTCCCAGCACAATAAGCCCTGTTATCTATTCAGCTTCCAACACCTCCTCTTTCCAGTCTTCTCACTCTTCTCTTTCTGACCCTGCTTCCAAACTGTCCCTGACAG
Source organism: Podarcis melisellensis (assembly GCF_964234715.1). Taxonomy (NCBI): domain Eukaryota; kingdom Metazoa; phylum Chordata; class Lepidosauria; order Squamata; family Lacertidae; genus Podarcis; species Podarcis melisellensis. The sequence continues at coordinate 51,307,090 of NC_138541.1, forward strand.
GAGGCCACCGTATTGCATCCTTGGCCCCTGGCTTTCTTTCTCAGGAGCAACATTGGTGATCTCAATGCTTTGCTGCAATCTCAGTGAAGCAAATACTTAAGCATTATGAAGTGATCTGCAATATTTAAAGTTACTTTCAACAGTCCTTGCTGGCATGGCAGCACAGCAGCAGTGGTGCAGGCACTCTCCTGGGGGCGACCTCTACCACAAAGGACTCAATCAGATACAACCTTTTAACACAAAGACCAAGCTTTGTGGAAGTCTTGTTTCTGATGGCACATTTGATTTCCAATTGGGTTATTTATAGAGCTGGTGAGAAGAAAACTAGCTGGCCAGGCTGGAGCTGCTGAAAGCTATGTGTTTGATGATGTGACTTCTTTCTTAAGAAATCTCTTTCTCATCTTGAACAGCATTGTTTAATGATGTGTGTCACAACTCCATCACTCAAATAAACATACTGTGAGAAAAATTCCACTCACAGGATTCTATCATAACTGTACATATTTGTGCACGTTACTTAATCCAGAATAACTGCCTCTATTTTCCCACTCAATCATCAAACACAGACTCATTTCACCCATAATTATGCATTATTTCCTTCTTAACTCTTTAATCCTTCTATGAGTACAACAGAGTCCTTAAAGATGTTATTAGTTAAATACTCAGCATTAAGGGATTTTAAGACTCATACTTTACATCTGCCTTTGGTTTATTCATTCAGGGCCTGATCTATTCAGGTAAACCTGTAAGAGATGTTGATGGCTTTGCCATTTTTTTCATGCAGTATGGGGAGAACAAACCAGCTTTTCTTAACCAAAACTGGTAGAAACACCCTCAGCCATAATTTCTCAAGCGAGCAGACACACAGACAATGTGTGTGTGTCTCTTTCAAATATACAGAGATATTTCTCTTGACTAGCAAGAAGCCCAGAAATAGATACTCTGATTCTTTCCTTTTGTTTTGCCTGGATTAGTAAAATTTGCAGGAGCTAATAGCTGGTTCCCTGTGTCAGGTGTGAGGAACCTTGTCCCTCCAAATGTTACTGAATTACAACCCCGGAGGGCATGTCCCATAGCCAGGAATGATGGGAGTTCTAGTTCAGCAGCATCTGGAGGGCCAAAAGTTCCCCATCCCTGCCCTATGCAAGTGTTATCCCAAACATGGTTTAACATCTCTTGAATCCAGCCACTGTCCCACCAACCCTTCCCTCCTGGCACAGAACATGATTCGGGAAATGTCTTGTATCCACCTTTGTTGTCCCAAAGGGACTCTGTCCTCTCCCACTCATGGAATCCAGGCTCAGCCTGCAAAAATGCCCTGCTGTATAAGGTGAAACAGCTACTTTAGGCTTTCTGTTAAACAAGTAATTTTGTGTTCCCCCCCCCTTTTAAAATCAAGGTCTCATTTCCATATCTTTCTGGCACAAGCCTTAATAAATATACCTTAGCTGAAGCTGTGAGAAGATCCTGGAGCACTGAACACAGATTGTGTCCAACTCACTCGCCAAACTTCTGTTAAAGGTAAAGGTAAAGGGACCCCTGACCATTAGGTCCAGTCGTGGCCAACTCTGGGGTTGCGGTGCTCATCTTGCTTTATTGGCCGAGGGAGCCGGCATACAGCTTCCGGGTCATGTGGCCAGCATGACTAAGCCGCTTCTGGCGAAGCAGAGCAGCGCATGGAAATGCCGTTTGCCTTCCCGCCGGAGTGGTACCTATTTATCTACTTGCACTTTGACGTCCTTTTGAACTGCTAGGTTGGCAGGAGCAGGGACCAAGCAATTGGAGCTCACCCCGTCGCGGGGACTGCACCGCCAACCTTCTGATCGGCAAGTCCTAGGCTCTGTGGTTTAACCCACAGAGCTACCCACATCCTACAAGCTTCTGTTACCTCTCCTTAAAAGAATTATAATGGATTTGTGAAGCACAGGATTAAATCTACCTGGAAATGGCTAGCGGACTCAAGGAATTGACTACCTTATTCATTTGCAGTGGTCCAATTCAGAGCTAGCGAATAACTGAGCCTAGTGCCTGCTACTCCTGTGACAAGATGCCTCTTGGTTGGTTATTCAGCCAGGAAACAGGTTGGATACATGCTTGATATCAGTCACAGTCAACTTTACCTGCAAAAATGCCCATAAAAATAAAAGGACCAATAAACTAGTGAAATCTTGCCATTGGCAATGATAATGAGGAATCAGTGACTTCCACTGATTTCAAGAACTGGGAATATTCAGTCAGACAATTTCATCATTGCATCATTAAAACAGCAACACAGTGCTGAGGAAAACCCGCAGGCATGCGATCCTATACTAACTGTACAAATAAATACCTGCTCATTTGTGACCATATAACCCTTGATAGCTTCACCCTTGTCTTTTTAATATTCCAGTTACTTGAAACTGTGATGCCAATAAAGATATTTAATTGATTGATTGGATTGATTGATTGATAGATACCTGCTCATTTCACAGAATTTCGTATCGTGACACTCTAACCCAGGTGTGAGGAAACTTTGTCCCTCCACAAACGCAGACAATGGCCAGGGAAAATGGGAGTTCTGGTTCAGCAAGATCTGGGGACCTAAAAATTTCCCATACCTACTCTAATAGAGCTAAAATTCGAATGCAGCTGACATGTCTTGCTAACAAAAAGGATGGTATTGATCAGCTAAACTGAACATCAGTGAGCAAGAAGGAAAAAAAACTGTGCCAAGTCCTGAGGATGGCTGATTTATTTGGCAGTTATTCATTCAGAAATTAAAATAACTACTAAGTCTGCAAGAAACAGAGGAGATCCCAAACAACCATTCCTACCCCTCTTCATAGCATACATCCTTCCATTCCTCAAGTGGAAGGAGTCTTCCCTCTGATAAAAGGTCTCATTCTCTTAGCATGATGACTCCTTCTCTCAATGGAAGACTCTTTCCATTGAAGAAAACCTCTTCTAATAGAGGAAGAAAACCTTCAGATCCAACCCACAGACTCCCTTTTATTATCTTATTCATAGAAACCTTTCTGTTATTTTTCAGTGGTACATGGTTCCTTAGTTAAGAGACTCAGCTATGATTTGGGGAACCCTCCATTCATATTTCAACTCTGCTGTAAACCCACGAGGGGGCCTTAAACTATTCTGCTTCTCATTTATAATATAGTGAAAATTATACTGACACATTGGGCTGCTGTAAGGATTATGCCAATCTAATGAATGTTCAGCATGCTTCACATACTAAAGCACATAGTACAGGATTATTATTATTATTATTATTATTATTATTATTATTATTACTACTATTATTTAGTAGTAGCAGCAAAAGCAGAGAAGACATACAGACAATGATTTGCCATTTGTAAGAATTAGATGAATTTTGTGTTCCCAAATTCCATTGTGCAGTGATAATGATAAATTCTGAAGCTTCAATCACACCCTTCATTTTTCATACAGCATAGGAGCAATAGGATTTATCCAAAAGTTTCTAACAGCTCATTAACTTATTAAATGCATCTCCTCATTCTAAGAGTGTATGAGTAAATTAACTATAATACTGTACCCAAAAAAATCAGAATTAAAGCATGGCTTACCATATAACCATGTACTCCAGACAGAATACAATGGTACCTCTAGTAACGAACTTAATTCATTCCAGAGGTCCATTCTTAACCTGAAACTGTTCTTAACTAGAGACGTGCTTTTGCTAATGGGGCCTCTTGCTGCTGCTGCGCCACCAGCACATGATTTCCATGCTCATCCTGGGGCAAAGTTCTCAACTTGAGGTAACTTTTCCAGGTTAGTGGAGATTGTAACCTGAAGCGTTTGTAACCTGAGGTGTTTGTAACTCGAGGTACCACTGTAGCTCTCAAAGTGCATAGATCAATCTACCTCAAGCAAGCCCCAAAGGCAGATAGGGAAGACGGGAGCACTTGCCTCAAATTCCCCATCCCCTTTATTGTACATTCCCACGCTGCTTCCTTTTCCAGTCATTGCAATATGACTGAGCACCCGTGTCACCGGCATGATCTTTTGAGTTGGTTGGTTTGGCTGCCATTTTGAACAATGCGGACCACAACTGTCCTTCATAAACTTTTGCAATCTCCAAGCCTTAAAGAATGTGGTAAACTTAGATTGCCCTTCTTTATTCCTTTATCTTCAACTTTTGACAGGACCGAGCATGGTCTTGGGATGAAAGTTTACGTATCCTTCGTTGCCACAAAAAACAACTGTGGCCACTCCCAGCAATTTTTTTTTTTTTTGCAGTATTTTATCCTGTTGGGTTTTGTACTTTACTTATTTGTCTTATATGTGAATAGCCGATGGCCCAAGCATTAATAAACTACATCTACACATATCTTTTCCATAATGTGGAACTATATCCATGGATTTCCTTCATCACATACGCACTCTCGTGCCAATGCCATCAGGACCACTGATAACAACATGGAAAGTTCTCACACAATCTGTTTACCAAGGTAAACCTACACCACAAATACATTATGTAAAATGGGCCGCACTGACTGCGGAGACGGATACAGATGTACATTTTAGCACATAGCTGCACCTGATGTGTGGTGAAATCCCCTTGTCCTTTGACAGAAGACTACAAAAGAACAAGCTGCCCCAATCTGGGCTCATCACAGGCCCTTTGGCCAACGTTTATGAGCTCATCATTAAGTGTCTTCTTGACTTAGAGATTTATCATAACAAACTGCACATGCAGAGCAATTACCTCACGAGAGACACACAATTCAAGACACTATGAACACAGCTAGAACGGGAAAATCCATTTCCAAGTAACTTTGCTTCTAGTTAAACGAGGACGGGTCAAAGAGAAAGAGTCATGTCACAATGATTTCTACCTTTGAAAAGATTGTCTTTAATGTCTGATGTTGCATCAGTTGCATCTGTAATACATTTCATACATATACAGAAGCGCTTCAAACAAATTTTTATGCCCAAGATAACCTTTTGGACTCTGAGTTGTTAAAAATGATTTTAAGCATTTGAAAACAAGTTAAGTGTTTGGAATGGGAAAAACCACCGCCACCAACTGAGAGATAAGAGAGTTAAAGGAACTTTGCTATGCTAATCAAATTTTGAAACCCCTTATTGATTCTAATGCCATTCAGGGCCTGGAAATATACACAACATTTCTTTAATGAGAAGGTCGTATGAACTGCAACATTTTTTAAAAATAAAAGTTTACAATGGTGTGAGGGATACAAATATTTTGAACTGAAGGGTGAAGAATTCAAAAAGTGTGTTACTCAACTAGGTGAGCACCAGTACCAGATGGTAGGATAGGGTGGCAGGGCATACCTGACCTCCCGACAGCTGAATCACTGCTACATAGTGCGAGGGGAGAGGCATCAAGGAGGCTGGTATGGTGCAAACACACTGGTGGAGTCAAGCTGGCACTCCTGCCAATATGATTGCACTGCACTGATCTCCCCGCCACCTTGTCATCACCCTCTTGATAAATGGCCATCACTCATCTGCCAGAAGGTCAGGTAAGTATTGTCACCCCACCATGTCACCCACTGGTGGTGAGCACTCTGTTTGAACTATTGCTAGCAGAACAGAGGCAGCCACAAGCTACTCTGAGCAAGTTCCCACCTTGAAAATTTATTGAAAATAAAATGTGTCTCACCCTTGCCCCCTGAGTCGTTTAGTAGGTTAGGAAATAGTAAACAAAGAGATTGCTGTTCTTCTACAAGGCTTAAAGACCACTTACTAGCATATGGCATAGTGGGGTTACAAAAACAGGGACTGATAAAATGAATGAATGTATGAATGAATGAATGAATGAATGAATGAATAAAATAATTTATTACTTATACCCTGCCCATCTGGCTGGGTCTCCCCAGCCACTCTGGGCGGCTTCCAACAGAATATTAAAAACACGTGAAAACATCAAACATTAAAAACTTCCCTAAACAACAAAACACGGAAAAGAAAAGCAGAAAGGGTAACATAAATGCGGATAAAAAGTAGGAAAGAGATCAAGGGCATGATTCACTTCAGGCTAATTGTGACTAACTGCTATTGAAAGCAAGGGAGTGAAACATCATTCCTGCTAAGGTCTATTGATTGCAACAGACTCAAATGACAACTAGACTTTGAAGATTGTACTCACTTGTGCAAAGTGTAACTCTCAAAAGTTTTTTTAAAAAGGTTAACACGTTAACATCAAAAAACACGTTAACATTAAAAAATAAACATGTTTACAAATGTTTACATTCATAGAGGGAAGCATCACAATGTAGGCATTAAAATGTCACTCCACAAATCCAAATGCATGTCTCACTTTATTGCCAAATGGCCTCGATGTGACTTACAATGAAGCTTAAACAAACCCTAACAAAAATACAAAGATAAAAACCATAGGATAGAAGGCATCTAATAAAAATGATAGAATCAGCACATATAGATCCCAATTAAATGACAGTTGAACAGCAGAAAGCTCATGAAAAGGGCACCCCATACTGTTTAAATGTATTTACAAAGATAGAATGTAACAGGACTGATTTTGTCTGGGGCCTCAAAGACAGCACCAAAGGAAACACCTGCCCAGGGAGGAAGCTCTATAGCTGGTGCCACCAGGAAAAAGACCCTGTCTCTGGAAGCCACCCTGAAGGCGGTTAGGGTGGCCATGTGTCCTACTTTACAGACAACAGTCCTTTGATAGCTCTTCAAATAAAGGACCATCTTCTATTGGCTCTTCAAATATAGAACTATTCTCTATTTGGGACATAAGGACACTTTACTACCTTCAGAGAGTCCTCTACTGTCTAGTTTAAAGATGAATAACCTTGAATCTGACCATCAGTCCTCTGAGCAGCAAGCACATAGGTTATACGATTGCAGCCCATGATTGTGAAATTTATTGCATTCCGATGTATATTATTATTTTAGCGTATGCACATTTTATGCAATTCTGTCTTTTTTCATCCACTTTTGTGGAGATACATTTCTTCTCTTTCTGCTGATGCATCTATAGCTACTCTATAAGGCAGAGACACTCAGAGGGAGGCCTCTGTTGTACTTGGAGAATTAATATATCAGATAGCATGTGTTGAGCCCACCAGTGATACATTCCCCAAAACTGTTTTGCTAACATCCTCCTCCAGGAGACTTTGAAAGGTCTCCAGAAACTTTAAAGAGGAAGGTCTTCATTTCCATGTGGCTCAAGTGACCAAAAACACAAGCCTAATTATATCTACTCAGAAGGAAGTCCCAATGAGTTCAATAGGGTTTTTTCCCAGCTAAGTGAGCATAGGTTTGAGGCCAGTGGGTCATGTTCATTCATTTCAATGGGTGTACTTAGTTGAAAACCACCCAAAGATTGCAATCATATACACACTTACTTTTACAGACTGCAAACAGAAGGACAGAATGTTAATGACAAATACATACATAGGAACAAGAAGCTGCTTTTTTAAAAGATCAGAAAAATATATCACTAGCTTGTGTGTGTGAAATAACACTGAGGATTTAGTTTAAAGCACTTGGGAGTAAAAGATTAAATTTGATACGTCAGTCAGTACCAACACTGAATTGAAACCATTAAGGGGGAGGCTGAGCAACCCTGCCAAAAACAAAAATTATTGGGGTTTTTACAAGTGGAAAATTGCATTTTAGCAATACACAATGTAAAGTTGGGGCATTGCAACAAGACACTGCACTATATCCCTGGTGTGTGTGCACATTATTTGGGCCTGCAGCTGACAGCAAGGACAGTTGGGAAGAGAGAGGGACACTGGATTCCCTGCTCCAACTTGAGTCTTGCAATATATTTTTTTTAAAGTTTATTCAATTAATTAATCAATCAAATTTATACTCCACCCTTCCAAAAATGTTTTTGAATATTTTAAAAGAGTAAAACTCATCTGAACTAGTTTCAGTGATTGGGCCTCAGAAAATGTCTGCAAGAAAAGTTTAAGTAGTCCTCTTGTTTGAAATATTCACAGTTGACTACATTGTGAGGACTACTATAAGCTGTCCTCTTTTAGCCCAACCTGAAATGTAGCAGATGAGAACAATGGATAACATGGCAGCATTGTTGGTAGCCTCTCAGCTTTCACTTGCACCCCAAATCTATAATACCTCTAGGAATCACTGCAGGTTTGTAAAATGCCTTTAGCAGTAATGGAGAAACTTGAGGTTCTGCAGATGGTTGGTGGACTCCCAACTCCCCTTAGCTCCAGTCCAGCCAGCATGGCCAAAGATGAGGGATGATGGGAGCTGTAATCCAAAAACATCAGAAAGACCACAGGCTCCCCACCCCTGACTTAGTGTGCCACTGTAGGGCTGTCAAAAGCCACTATTTTCCAAGAGCATTTCCCTCCATCCTGCAATTGAGGGACAATGAAGTCCATCTACCTTGGATTTTACCTGAACAGTAACTACCTGCCCCCCTGTCCCCAGTCTCTCAACATTCCATGCTACTAAGCAATTTAATTCACTTTGGGGGCTTCTTCCACTTATGGCTTGTTTTTTTGCCACTGTGGATTTTTTATTAGTTTTGAGCATACCATGGGATTAACCATCCTCCTCTGTGTGGTTGGCACAGTTCTGGCTGAACAGGTGTAAGAACATGAAGATTTGAATTGGTACTAAAAGAAATGATGCTTGCATCAAACAAAATCTAATAAAAGCCAAAGTACTGCCCAACAAACATATGTGTATTGCTGTCATCCTTCCACTGGCTGGCTAAGACCTTCTTATTCAGACAGGTCTTCAAAAATTTAGGTTCAGGGGATGCTAATCACATGGCTGCAGTCAGGGAAAATTACTGGTCTTAAAGGTGTTCTGGTATATTTGTTTTTATTACTGTGCATTTCATAATGTTGTTTTCAAATGTTGTCAGCCCCCTTGAATCCCAGCTTGGGAGAAAGGCGGGAATGGAATATTTCAAATAAATAAACAAAATGCCATGGTTAATATTGTCCAATGGAAAGAGAAATGGATAATAGTAAAGAGCTAAAGGATTTCGGAAGTGTTGAGCATCAAAGAAAGAGATCATGAAGTGACAGCTGGGGAAGGAAGGAAGAATGGTTGGCTCCCTTTGATGTCAACAATTTCATCTAACCTTCAGTTCAGAAACAAAGAAACTGTTAGACGTAAGGAAGTGCAGCCTAATTTCACGCACATCTTATGCTACATTTAACCGCTTGTGCGTTGGGAGCTTTTTATAGAGTACAAGACTTTGAGTTTCAGAATTGAATAGCAGGCACACTTTATAAATTATATCTGCCTTTTTATGTATGCACCTCCCTGCACGTTCCAGTCATCATCTGGGGCCATGCTGAAAATCTGCCAATCTTGTCAAAGGGTACAGCCTTTTCTGTTGTGGGATGCCATACCAAGTAGCGCAACCGACCCACAAATATGGAGGTGTGAAGCAGGTACCTCAGGCAGCAGAAGCGCAAGAGGTGGCATCCAACATTTCCACCACCAGTGGAGAAGCTATGCTTTGCCGCTGCTCTCCTGCCATCCCTAGGGGTGGAGAGAGGCTGGCAACAAAGCTCTGCAGAATGTCTCCCCTCTTGCAGAGTCAGCAAGAGAGGTGGTGTTCCACCACCCAGCTTTGTCCACCCACCCACCCAGCAGTGAGGCTTTACAAGGGTTTTGCCTTGAGAGGAAGTCCTTGTGGTGCCTCATGCTGCCCCCATCAAGGGCATTTCATATCAGGTGCAAAAATGTCTCAGGCCACCCTTGCCAAGAAAAGTCCATCAGGCCTCATAATTCTAACGCTTCTGGTGGTTGTTGGAATTCCTTGACTCTGTCATTTTTGTGCTACTGAAGCTTGTCAAACAGGTTTGATAACTTATTAAATTTCAAAGCATATGCATAGGTTAGTGGGATTACAATTGTTCTGTTTTTATTACTATTTGTTAGCCACCTTGAGTCTTTCTTGGAAAAACATGTAGAATAGAAACTTGTAAAAATAAATAAAAAATTATTATTCTTGGTTTTGTCTACCCGCAGACAAAATTCAACCTCTCAGAGCGTCAACCCACCCCCTTGGAAACATACACAATGTTCTTACCATTTATGCTACTGGGTGGTAGGCAAGTTTGAAACACAAATGCTCATTGCCATCCACTGTTCATTTGCTTCTCTTCAGATCCTGAGTCCGTATGTTAGGAGTTGGTGCTCTATAAGTAAAATGGTGTTTCTGATGATCCAGGTGTTTCTTGAATCCTCCATATTTGTTGAGGATCTCCAGAAGCAGTTCAAAAGGCACCTGTAATGACAAGGATGTACTTACTCCAAAATGCAAGACAACAATAGCAAAATAAATAAATAAATCTGTTTCTTATGAAAAATAAGACATATTATATATAAGACTAGAAACAGAATTCAATTTGTACTCATAGACCATCAAGAAATAATGTGGTTGAAAGTGGCAGCTTGTGGTTTTTCCTTTCAATAGCATTTCAACTCTGTGCCTGGCATTGGTCTTTCAACAAATACCTATGCAGAGGAATAGTTAATTATGCTGGTATTCAAAATATCACACCTATTTTAGAAAGAGAGAGAGAGAGAAACCCAGGTCCAATTCTACAAGCCCAGAAAATCAAGAGGCTTGTCTTTAATTTTAAAATCAGGATATTGCATGTACTTAGAATCATAGAGTTGGAAGGAACCACAGAGGTCATCTGGTTCAACCCCCTGCAATGCAGAAATCTTTTGCCCAATGTGAGACTCAGACCCATGACCCTGAAATTAAGGATCTCATGCTCTATCGCCTGAGCTATCCATCATGGGCATCTTATTACATCTTTAAACAGTTCATTAGAATAAACTGAAAGCCAAGCTCCACAATCAACAGAATCACATAGTGCAGCTCTTAAGACTATCCTTCTGTTGGAGATGGAAGGTTGGAGACTCAAATGCCCTTCCATGTTAACGAAAAAGGAGATAGAAGTATATTAGATAGGAGAACATTCAATTATGCAATCTCCTTCCTGAAAAATGTCCCATCCAGCAAAGTTGCTTTGCAGGGATGAAGAATCTGTGGTCCTCCTTGGACTCCCAACTTGCATCAGCCCCAACCAGCATGGCCAATGGCCATTGAAGGTGAGAGCTTCAATATATTTGGATATATTTGGAAGTTCCCAGAGTCCCCAGCCCTGCTGTATTACATGATCCTGCTGATCTTATAGTTTGGGTACACTTTGCCTGTTTCTGTTGTAAACAAAGGCCCAAAGGCAAGCCATGCAAACTGAGGGTAGGCCTTGAGAATTTCTTCCACTTTCTGGCATGAATTTCTCCCATTCCTCTGTCAGCCTTAACTACATTTAGCACTGCATTTAATGCTGCCCTTAGAAATCACGGCCAAGAAATCATAGCCAATCCTCAAAAGAAGAAGGAAGGAACCTTGATTTGAATTACCCATGGTTAGTAATGGTGCAGATACAATGCTAAACCAAGGTTAAGGTGGTTGAGGGAAGTGAAGATGGGGGGGGGGGACTTGCACAGAGAGGTTAATCTGCCATATACTTACAAGGGAACCTTAAAGTGATGCCCATTCAAAAGAACATGGAGTCATAGGCTACAAAGTTGGTCCAATTGACATTCCAAATGACAATAGTTAAGGAGAAGGTTTAAAGCAATCAACGTTGTGTAACTGGGCTGCTGTGTATCAATCAAAAGGTGCAAGGGAACTGGGAACTGAGAATGGGACAAACCTATTTTGGGTTGCTTTGTGCTTCATATCAAGAGTGTGCGAAAAGAATGAGCTTAGTCCCTCCAAACTGGGGAGAAAAAATCCCCAGCAACCCTACATTAAATTAACATATTTCAAATAAATATATTTTCTTTTTTTCTGATTGAGCCTGGAATAAACCTTTTTGCTGTATGTCAAAGCTTTTCTGTGAATGGGTTTAAAGCATGCATTCTCTTTATGGAAGGATTCTAGTGTGACAAAAATTAATCTGGATATTATATAAAAAGAGGGATTTCCCCAATCTTGTGTGTACTGTGGATGAGTGTTTGTTTTTGTATTTAGCAACAGCAGATTACAGCAGCCCAGTGCCACCCACCCCCAGCCTGTGCCAAATGGGAGCAACAGGAAAAAGACACAAGATATTGCAAAAGGGGACATTATGACTGAAAGCAGCAAGTCCATTCACTGTAATAAAATGCCAAATGACTGAACCCTGTTCACCCAAACGAGGGTATTTTGGGTGTGCAAGGTGTGCAGGTCTAGTCACTAATAGTTCAAATATGTTTTTTAAAAATAATGATAATAATTGAATAATCATTCTATAGAATGTGGTGTACATTTGCTCCATTCCTTTGTTCTTGAGGTTTTGCTTACTTTGCATGAATAACAATGAAGGCATAAGGATATTAATATTCAGAGGAGAATATGAACAGTGTTTAAGCATATCTGACATCATTCCTGCTTTCTGGAACCTGCAGTCCTATACAGACTTACCTGGGAGCAAAAGTCGCAGAACGCAGTGATACTTACTTCCAAGTATGCCTGCATAGGAGTGTACTGACAGACATCTAACATTCAGATACATGGGATAATACTCCTTAATGGGCGTATAACACAAAACCCGCCAGGGTGAACACATCTTCACAGGCCATACTAGAGCCCACTTTCCCTCCACAGCCTGAAAGTGAGACTCCTCCCTCAATTCTGCAATTCCAAGCTGTTGGGAAAGACTTCTTAGCCCTCAACTGAGATAGCTCAGTCAGTAGAGCATGAGACACTTAATCTCAGGGTTGTGGGTTTGAGCCCCATGTTGGGCTAAATATTCCTGCATTGCTGGGGCTGGGCGTATGGACTTAGATCAGGTTTCCTCAGACTTGGTTGTCCAGTTGTTTTGAGACTACAGTTCCCATCATCCCTGACCACAGGTCCTGCTAGCTAGGGATCATGGGAGTTGTAGGCCAAAAACATCTGGAGGACCGAGTTTGAGGAAGCCTGACTTAGATGATCCTTGTGGTCCTTTCCAACCCTACAATTCTATGATTCAGGCCACCACACATTGTTGGGCCAGCTGTTAAGGTTGATGTGCCACAAGTTGTGCACACTTGTCCTAGCTCTTTTTCATTTGCTCTTTTCTTTTTCTCAACTCCAGGGATCTAATTTTAACCTGTCAGCCTGATATCTGCATAGTAGTGAATCTCCATAATAGAGTGAATGCCAAATCAAAAGAAGCAAAGATGAAGCTAGCATGTGCTGAATTGTGGTTTCTTCCCTCCGACTGGCAGACAATCTGAAAGTCATTCCCATTGTCCCCTTTTTTGGCAGGGAAGAAAGGAGGGACTATCACATGCACAGGATTACGTCACTGCTAATTAGAAACATTGGAAGTTGCCTAATATCACTGGTCCATCTCACTCAGTATTGCCTGCACCACTGGTCTTCAGCCACCATAGAAATGTATGGTAAAAATGGAGAATTTGGGTCCCCAACTGCATATTTGAGTTAAAGGTGGGTCCCAGGTCAGAAAGGCTTAAAGATACTGGATCTACACTGACTTGCAATAGCTCTCCAAGGTTTCAGGCAGGGCATATTTTCCCCATAATAGAGTTACTAGGGATTGAACAAGAGACATTCTGCAAGCAAAGCAGAGTCTCTACTGAGCTACACAGACCACCCTATTGTTCTTTAACTACTCCCGTGACCTGGATCTGCCCAAGCAAACAGTTCCCAGATGCATTCTGGGAGGAAGCAGCCATGTCTGGGTGTCACGTCTGTCCTGATTCTAAGGAAAAGCTCATGGAGCTGCAGAAAGGCCAATATGGTGGTCCAATACTCGCAGATCACTCCAATCTGAAGATGGTGGCCCATGTAGGACATAGTACATTCTTCAGTGCAACCAATCCCTTTCCTGGGCAGTAAGCTGTATAATAAAAAGACTGCGCATCAACTAACTGTGAGAACTTCACACAGTACATGTGTCAGGATACACCCAGAACTCTATACATGGAACTACAAGAGTGGAATTTCTCTCTCTCTCTCTCTCTCTCTCTCTCTCTCTCTCTCTCTCTCTCTCTCTCTCTCACACACACACACACACACACACACACTTGAAAAACAATAAATTTTTCACTTTCTTATTACTGATTATAATTTCACATGTCTGGCCAGGCCTCAGATTGTTTCATGAGATAGCCAACCCTGGTTTGGGGTATGAAGTAACTGCAGGTTCTCTCTCTGGTGTTGGGCTAAGGAGTAGAGAAAAAATTGAAAGACACGTTCAAGAACACTAATATGGTTTTGCCCTTCCCTCCTTTCCTTCAACCAGCATTGCCCAAATGATTAACAGTAATTGTGAAACAAAAACTAGCCATTGAATTCAAAAGAAATGTTCCATTCTGGCATAACAGGAAAGTGTTGTGTTCTATGGGGTTATGCCATTTTGCAAATATGCCCGATAAAGAGACACCTAACCACAGATACCCATGGATCAATAATGGAAAATCAATTGAAGACCTCTAGGCTCAGTTTTGTTCACACATCAAAATCCTTATGCCTTCTATGTATCCGCTGCAAGTTGTAGAAAAGTTACAATCCAACAGACATGGAGGGGGGAAATGAGTTCTTCAACCTGGTAAATCAGATCAAATTGGAAGCCCATGTACCCACAAAACCCTTCCTATCCCATACATGTAAACAGAGGCAGCAGATCTTGTGTGTGCGCATGCAAATCTGCTTGTCCCCATTTGAAATGAAGGGGTGCAACCCATACATGCAAGACCTCATTGAACACATCAATAACAGGCTTCTGGTGTAAGCAACTACAGCGTGGAGAGCACTTGCAAGCAAAAGGGACTGGACTTTTCTCCTGGGTTCTGTTAAATCCAAAAAGAGATCAGATGAAACTTATTGACAGTCAAGTACATTAAATAAAAGAGGATCCTACCAGTAGCATCATCAGCTCCTTTGTCTAGAAGAGCATCTACTGAAGCCATGCCTGTGACTATGAAGGAGCTCTTTGTATCAAGAGGCGCCTCGCTTGCTGGGACATAACTTCTTAGGAATACTGACTCCTCTGTTTTGAGCACATTTTGGCTCTTACTAATGTTCTGACTGCCGGGCAGGAGAGACCAATTCTTGTCAAGGTGTTTTTACGGCCTTTCTACTGTGCATAGTCCTGTCTGTCTCTCTGTTTTGTTAATCCAAAGTCAATAAAAGAAGTCCAGATATCCACTGTGACGTTTTCTTCAACCATTTGGCAATGAGATAGAAACAACAGAGACACAAAAGGATCCCCCACTGACCACTACCATCTCCAAGTTGTCTTAATCTGTGTTTCCTTGGCAGAGGAGCAAATGCAATCTTCACTGAGTTACATTTTCTTCAAGAGGCATCTTCTGTTCCTCCCTCACCTGATCCATGTGGGCCAGTCCAGCCAATGTCCAGTTTTTCACAACGGTAATGCCAGGTTAATATACAAAGCTCCATTTTGACTCTGCAAATAGTTGCATTTTCTTTGTTGTTAGCAAATAAAAATAAAAGGATAGATGTATGTTGTATATAATAAAATTATGATTATTCAAAGCATTAAGTAGCACCAACAGAACCAAATGAAAATCCTTGCTCATACACCCACAAAATGATAATATACTCTTCAGCTGGTGTGCAATTTCACTAACATTGGTAATCCTAACTTGCTTTGCTGTTAATAGTGTGTATTATCTTTTAATAGTGTGTAAAGTTGCACAGATATGCATGTGTGACTGAAGACTTCAAAATCACAGAATTTATAACAGTTACAGCCTAATACTATATTTCAGAATGTGACAGCAAATCTCCCACATGATAAGAATAGCTTATTTATTTAACAAAATGTATATACCACTTGATTGTAACAAAAGCTCTAAGCCGTTTGGTGGATATTTGCTTTTAAATACTTCCCTCTTTTCAATAATCTACAAACCAAAAGTGTCTTAATAAAAGGGAACATCTTTATTCTTTCAGAAAGCTTAATTAATTGAAAGTCTTTTAAATGTCATTTTACTGGAACTTACATAAAAAGTTAAAATTGCTATATTAGAGGAGAGGAAGACAGACCTGTTCTGCTTATTAAGTTAATTATGGTTGTCACTTTCCCAAGACCTACTAAATTGTGGTTGAAGATCCCAAGAACTTTGTATCTCACAGTTGTGTACTATTACACTTTTAGTAGTTTGCAATATTGCAAAAGAAAAGAAAAAAGAAACACGATGCTATCGAGCAAGTAGACAGGTGTGTGATTGTCATTGGTGAGAGCAACATGTCTCTTAAAATGGGGGAGCTGTTCCTTGAACAGTGGTAGCTTTTTTCTAGGAAACCCTGAAGTCCAATTGACCATCTCCCATCCATGACACCCCACTCCTGACCCCACAGGTTCCAGCATTTAATTAGAAGAAATATATATGGGTATATATATTTACTCGAGAGCACTCAAGTTTCCCTTGTAATCTCTGTGTCACACAAGGATGCCAGTTCACACCTTAGGCAGAGTGGCCTTGCCCACTGGGTCAAAGGCAAAAGATTGATACGATCTGCTGGCTAAAAGCAGTTAACAGAACAGTAGTCCATCACATTTCCCAGACAAGAGTTTCCCAAAGAGTACACATGCCTGTGTTAGATGTAGATATAAATCATCTTAATTTGAAAAGCATAATGTGTGAAGTGGCCCTGACATGTAAATGAGGGAGAGAATACTATTGCACATTCTAGCCCTTGCAACTTTTGCAATTGCATTACAGGAAGCAGCAGGAATTAACCTCTTGGGTCAAACCACCCTGTGTCCAGGATTATGTTGCCACAACATAATCAAGACTATTTCAGTTCTAGGAAAGAACACCCAAGGAACCATGATACCTAAATAAGGTAAAGGTAAAGGTAAAGGTACCCCTGCCCGTACGGGCCAGTCTTGCCAGACTCTGGGGTTGTGCGCCCATCTCACTTAAGAGGCCAGGGGCCAGCGCTGTCCGAAGACACTTCCGGGTCACGTGGCCAGCGTGACATCGCTGCTCTGGCGAGCCAGAGCCGCACACGGAAACGCCGTTTACCTTCCCGCTGGTAAGCGGTCCCTATTTATCTACTTGCACCCGGAGGTGCTTTCGAACTGCTAGGTTGGCAGGCGCTGGGACCGAGCAGCGGGAGTGCACCCCGCCGGGGGATTCGAACCGCCGACCATGCGATCGGCAGTCCTAGGCGCTGAGGCTTTAACCCACAGCGCCACCTGTGTCCCGATACCTAAATACTATTCTATAAACTGAGCCATGCCATTGGTCCAACTGAGCTATGATCGTCTATTGAATCACAATCAGGGGAGGTCATCCCTCAGATAATTTGACTACAACTCATTTATGGCCCTCCCACTTAGGGAAAGCTTGATTTGGTGGGTTCTAGAGAAAAACTCAACAAGACATTAGAAGCAGCAAATGATTCAAACCTGTGATCCATTTGTGTATGTGCCTATCGATTTCTTACAACAGTATTTCATATGTCATCTGCCTTAGAATAAAAGAACATTCATTTAGGAAGTAATTTGCAAGATATACATAAATTGCCATGCATAATGATCCCATAGGTTTAATGTTTCCCACATTCACATATGGTTTGCATGCCCTGAGAAGCTGCAGCCAACCATGGTTTCTCGATATGCATATACACACTTAGTGTGGAATGCACAGACTGCATTGTCCCACATAAGAATCCATACATGGTTCATGTGTTATTTGCAACATGGAAGTGTTTTCCATGTAGAAAATAATGTAATGTATGCAGCAACCCCAATGAAATCTAAAATTAATGTTCAAACGCTGAGAAAAGCAAACACTTTTGTTGTTCTTATTTCATATATATAATACAATACATTGTTTATCATCCTTCATGTACATCAACTTCCAAGTGCAGAAATCCCTCTAACTTGAATGAACAGCTCCAGCAGATCTCAAAAGGACAACACTTTTAATGCTATGGGTTACTATATCCAAACTTAGTTATGATTAGAATAGACTCACAGAAATCTAAGCATGATCATGTCTGAATCCAACATTATATATTCTCCTTTATTCAACCAACAAAATTCTGGCTATGTCATAATTAAAGAACATATATGTGCAGGGGGAATTATAAATAAAACCCTTTATTATTTTCACAGCAAAAAGTGCCCACAAACTCATTCAGTAACCATTGAAGTTAGAATTATTCTAGAAGACCAGAGAGTCCTGAAATTAGCCCTATGGCCATCACAAAAACTTCAGGCGAATAGGAGAGCTTTGCAAAGTTGTCCTCAGGATCTAATTATCTTGTCTTACCAGATTTCAAAAACAGCACAAACACTCCCAAACGAAGGTCTCCGGGTGCTACCGTCCAACAAAATCCTGCCATTCCATTAAAGACTACAAACCAGTGCTTTGCAATATCGGAAAGGTGGGTGGAGAAATGTGGAAGCAAATTTTCTGCCCGGTCTGCTGACGCAAATCCTTGCACGTGTTTCGCCTCTCTGTGGGTTGTTTCCCCCCTCCCTCAATGAAAGTTTAAAAGCGGGCTTGAGTGCATAGATTTAGTATATGTGCACACCAGCTGGTCTGACATGATAAAGCAGAATGACTCTGAAGGAGAATTTCCCTGTCTGTCTAACCAATAATCCATAAACTAAGGCAGATTTGTTCAAGAGACCATCACTGATCTTCTCCTGCCCACCCCCCGCCTAAAATCTGTGGTTATCAGATGGTTTCAGTCGTTAAAAGGAGTAAATAACAAGTGGATAGAGGGCAAAATGAGCTTATCGCCACTGAGTTTACCTCAGCACCAGCTTTACGTTCCTCGAGTTTGCAGAGTTATCTCACAACCATCACGCCTTCATTCTGCACAAATACGTTCAATACAGATCTATTAAAAAGCATCTACCAAAGAAAAACAATAACGTAGACTCCACCACTCCGGACAACATAAGTATTCCCCCCACCCCACCTCTGGCATCGTTGGGGGAAAAACAATTCTTGTCTTGCTCTATGCTAGATCATATATTGAGCCGGAACTTTAAATAGCAGCTGGGGTTGTGGTGTGTTATTTTTTGTGTGGCTGTCACTAAAAATACACGCTGCCTCTTGATCACTGATCTGAGGTGAAACCATCACATGCACCGCTTTCGGCATCTGTCACAAGCTGGAATCGTTGCCTTGCAGTGAACCGGGGAGCAGCGGGGGTCACTCTTTAAGGAATGCAAAGCCGCGTCAAAGTTCTAAGGCGCATCGCCGAGGAAAGGAGGAGCCGGGAGGATGGGCAAAAGAGGAAAGGCAATATCGTCCCCCCCCCCCCCACACAACATTCGCGCGCCCATTCTGATATAATCTCCCGGCAAGGATAGCTTCGCGCTCTCGCTCGCTCTCTGCCTTTGCCCGACAGCGCTGCTTTCCCAGAATGCCCCTCGCCGCCTGCCCCGCACTATTCGATTGAGCCTGGCGAGCAAAGCGCACGCACGGCTCCTCCTGGCGCGCCGGAGAAACTCGCCGTTCCAATCACAGCAAACGAAGGAAGGGGGGGTCGTGCATCAACGCCCCCCCAAACATACACCAAGAAAGGAGGGATTTGCCATTCTTGCCCGCTTTGCCCCCTCCCCTTTCCGCTCCAGCACAGCCCCCTCCCCAACTGCTGCTCGTAGGCACGTCCGAGGCGATTCTCCTGGTCTTCCTTCCCTCTTTTTTCCTGGCTTCTGTCCTCCTGGCCACCCCGCCTTCGCCTCCCGATTCTCACCCGCGTTCCTCAGCTTCTTGTTCCTGTACACGGACAGGATCACCAGCAAGTTGCCCAGGATATCTACCACGATGGTGAAGATGAGGATGGCGGCCAAGGTGGAAGCCACCCAGGGGGGCCTGTCCAAGGTGAGCCCGTCCCGCGGCGGGGAAGAGCCGTTCAGCGCGCTCCCATTGCCTCGCATGCTGCCTGGAGAGAGCCGCGCACGTCCCGGGGGCTGCGAAGTTTGGGGAGGGAAGGTGTGGTGCGGGGCAGGACGGGGCGCCCGCCGCCAGCTGGCAGGGAGCGTCACCTTGGCTGTGCCCTAGCCGGCATGAGAGAGGGGCTGCTTGGAGGGGGGGCACAGGGGAGGCAGCAGGATGCTAAAGCGCCTCCTTCCCCCCCTCGGGCTCCGCCGCGATGCCAAGCGGCCAGCCCGCCGCTGCTGCCGTCGATCCTCTCCTCTCCCGAGCTCCTGCCATCGCCTCTTTGCCCGGACGGGGAAGTTTCGCCCAAGTGTGCATGTGCCACGGCGAGTTACTTTTATAGCATCCCCCGCTTCCTCCTCCTCCACCACCTCCTCCTCCTTTACTCTCCGCGCGGATCGCCCGCCCCGTCGCCGCTGCTGCAGCTGCAGCCGCCATCCACATAGCCAGCCCCCCTCCCCAAACAGCGGCAGCCCCCCCCCCCGCGCCGCCACCACTGTTGCCTCCAGGTGACATCTAGCGTTGGCGCCTGGCCTCCCCCTCCCCGGACACGTGCGCTGCGAGGGGATTCCAGCTGCCGCCGAAGCGGGCGACGTAGCCACAGCTCCTCCACCAGGCGCTCGCCGGAACTGGCGCCTCCATTCATGGCAGAGTTGTAAAGCTGGAACGTTGGGGAGGAGGGAGGGTGAGCGCGCGCGCGCCTCCAGCGCAGCCCCATTCATTCTTTCCCCGCTTTCCCCATTCATTCATGCATTCGCGCGTCCACTCATTCATTCTTTCGCTCATTCAGAAAGCCAGCCAGGTTCATTCACGGATTGGAGGCTGCAGGTCGCTGAGGGACCGTTGCCACCTGAAGATGTGACGGTGCTTTATAGCATTTTAAACGACTTTTTGTGCACGGGACTGGGAGGGGTGGCGTCAAGAAGACGAAGGAAGGAAGAAGTTTGCCTGGCTGCTTTTTTTTTGCTTTTTAAAAATAATAATACTTTGGATAAATATCACTTTAATTAAACACTTTCCGGATGGGATCTCGACGGTGGAAGCTTTACAGAAGGAAGCACGGGCTGTCTGGAAGCGAGGAGAGCGGCAGTCAGTTCTGATCAGGCTGTGCTATTAAAAGCTCCTCGTACAGTTATTTGCTCAGCATGGGGGGTGGGAAGGAGGTACCTCGGGACCCGAATCCCCCAGAGCAGCACGTGCATTCGCCTCACAGAGGAGGGGAGGGAGGGGAGGAGGAAAACAGCAGGGGGAGGACAAGAAAAGACTGCCTCGTTCTACATCTCCCCCTCCCCTTTGGACTCGACAATATATGAGAAAGGCGGACTTTTTCTCTCTCCTCCTTTTGGAAAGCAACCTCATCTACTTCCCAAAGTCGGAGATAATATTGGGGGCATTTCCTCTCTAATATCAGTTCCCCCCAGATTTCCGAAGGAAAATAGGATTCCATTGCTGAAACTTAGAAAAGAGGCTACCCCTCCCGCTTTCTGACCACCACCCAGAATAGCAACGGGACAGAGCGGGTGGGGGGTGTAATGTAAAATAGGGGTTCTTACATAGTAGAAAAGATGGGCGCACTTCGTATATTGCTAAGTGGGAATTATAAAAAAGACTGGTTGACATTAATACGTCGTGGAAATACGGGTTTTCCCCCTACTCAAGGAGAATGCCAGCTGTGTTTGCCAGAGGTGTGTGTTGTTAAATACTGCAGTAATTCATATTCTCCCCCTCCTCACGTTATTCATACAGCCCTAACAACTGATAGCCAATAAGCAAGGAGTCAATTCTCTTTTCTCTCCTGTTTCAAGTCTGTTTGAGAAAACGAAGAGGAAAGTCTTATACAGAGCACGGCATACAGTGTTTAACAGAGCACTGTTTTAAATAGCAACATTTTAGCCAATTAAGGACACCCTTGCCATCTCTTAAATGGCACAAAATCTTCTGGGCTGAACAATGTGATCCTTACCGTTTTGTTATTACAATGGCATTTTGAAACCTATTATGAACAGTAAAGGAAGAATAAAGAAGGGGAATCAGATAATTATGAACCAGAGAGCTGCTTAACAAGCTGAATAACAATAAAAAAAAATGTTGGGAGTGATTGGCATTAAAATAAGCAGGATCTAAGAAGATGCAGTAGCATTCTATTTGCCATAGTGTTGGCACACCACTCGTTCAAAAAAGAAGAAGAAGCAGCTATGCTAAAAATAGCAGCCAGTGCTCTAACATGTGCCCTATGCTAGAAGGAAAGTTTTCCATTATTTGTATTCATCACATAGTCATAGGAGTGCATGATGAGAAGGAAACTGAAGGGCTTCTAAGTATATCACTGCACTGAGACGGAATTACCCATCCTCAGACAGTCTAGCACTGGGAGAAAACAAAGCTATTTTAAACCAACCTTTGGAAAATTAAAACAGAGAAAGAACCTAGCAGCTTTCCTAAGTGCCACATCGATTCAGGCTTGATTTCAAATACCTATTCTTCTGGATTGATTTATCTAAGTGGTTTCACCAGAAAGCTTCCTCAAAATTGTGATATTCTCGAGAAACACAGCTTTCTGGTTTGTTTTTTTAAAAAAAGAAAGTATCTAGTCCTTATGATGGCAAAAGAGCAAGCATGTATCTCTCATCTAAGCATTTCTCCAGCAGAACCTCAGGAAGAGCATGAAGAGTCACACTACAGCTGCTTTAAAGGGTGCTTCAAATAGGAATAAGATGGTTAGAGTGTGGTTAACACCAAGGTTGAAGGTTCAAGCCCCTTATGGGACAACTGCATATTCCTGCATTGTAGGGGGCTGGACTAGATGATCCTTAAGGTCCTTTCCAAATCTGTGATTCCATGAGCAAAACAATATACAGTGGTACCTCGGGTTACAGACGCTTCAGGGTACAGACGCTTCAGGTTACAGACTCCGCTAACCCAGAAATAGTACCTCGGGTTAAGCACTTTGCTTCAGAATGAGAACAGAAATCATGTGGTGGCAGAGGGAAGCCCCATTAGCTCAAGTGGTACCTCAGGTTAAGAACAGTTTCAGGTTAAGAATGGACCTCCAGAACAAATTAAGTTCTTAACCCGAGGTACCACTGTAGCTGGTTTTGGTCAGTCTGAAAGATGTCACAGGGGATTTTGAGTTTCACAGAAATCTTTCTCATGCTGGATGTTCCAGAAAAGTAACCTAATGAATTTCTGTAGGGAACTCAGGGGCTATCATCCATAAATAAGGGATTGGCTGCTGGGTAACAGGGACAAGGAAATTATAAGGGTCATTAAAAAGGATGGCATCTTTTATGGCAGGAATGGGGGGGGGGGTTTTCAGCCCAAAGATCACATTCAGCCCACCACTACAGTGGTACCTTGGGTTAAGTACTTAATTCGTTCCGGAGGTCCGTTCTTAACCTGAAACTGTTCTTAACCTGAAGCACCACTTTAGCTAATGGGGCCTCCTGCTGCTGCCGCACCGTCGGAGCACGATTTCTGTTTTCATCCTGAAGCAAAGTTCTTAACCCGAAGTACTATTTCTGGGTTAGCGTTAGCGGAGTCTATAACCTGAACCGTATATAACCTGAAGCGTATATAACCCGAGGTACCACTGTACTTTCTTTGTGAGTGTCTCCCATGCACCCAACTGTGGCTTCCTGTCTGATGGAAACATAACAAAATAGACATATGTCAGCCACAACCCTTGACAATCTCTGTGCCGCTTGTCAGCCATTTCCTACCAGGAGGTGTTCCCCCTTGAAAATTTCTCTCTCTTTGAATTATTCCTCCCCAGGTGCCAATTTTCACCCTCTGTGGGAACCCACCAAGAACTTGTGATAGCTCTCGACCACGAACCACTATGCACACAAATATGGAACAAAGAAGACATGAAATTAAACTAAGATATCTGAAGTGAACATCTGGAGCCACATGCTTTGTAGATCAAACCCTACTACCCGCAAGGGAAAGGATTTTCAATAGAAATGCTGGGGAAAGATCCTGCCTGGGATCTTGGAAAGCTGAGGCCAGTTAGAATGAACAAGAGTCTAATTTAGGGGTGGATCAATAGTCCCATTTATCATAAGGCAGCTTCAGTCATTCATATCTTCATGCTACCCGTGCTGTGTACTGAAGAGGAAGATGAAAAGCTTGCACAGTTTCTTAAGAAAAATGTTCTTACTTTCCATGCATTTGCAGTCAAGACCCATTAATAAAATGTACAGTGTTGAAGGAGGCGGGGCTGTGCTTTGCATTTTAGCACAGCTTCAGCAAAGACTTCAAGAAGTGCTCCTTCCATTTGTTTGTATTGTGTTTGAGAGCCAGTGTGGTGTAGTGGTTAAGAGCAGTTAAGAGTGGTTAAGAGTAGTTAAGAGCTGTAGACTTGTAATCTGGTGAACCGGGTTCGCGTCTCCGCTCCTCCACATGCAGCTGCTGGGTGACCTTGGGCTAGTCGCACTTCTTTAAAGTCTCTCAGCCCCACTCACCTCACCGAGTGTTTGTTGTGGGGGAGGAAGGGAAGGAGAATGCTAGCCGCTTTGAGACTCCTTTGGGTAGTGATAAAGCGGGATATCAAATCCAAACTCCTCTTCTTCTTTGCTCTTTGCAGTTCACCGCATGGTTTTGCTTCACAGCCAGGGTGGTATCCTGCAGGCCAAATCCAGCCTGACAGACGGCTGGTTGTGGCCTGTGAACACCCACAGCACTATCTCCTGATCTGATATAGTGATAAAGCTCTGTGTTCCATAGAGTGTGGTCTCTAAAGGGCAGCCAGAGGGATCAAGTAAAACACACAAGTCTTCTTTTTTTAGAGAGGATCTGCTCTCCATACACCACAGCACTGAGATGGAGATAAAAAGCAGCATCTTCTCTCACCTTCCCTCCAATGAATGAATGGTTGTTTTTTTAAAAAAGAACAGGCAAAGGGCTTATCTCTGGTCTCAGCACTGTGGTGCTTAGCAGTGAGAATGGACATGAGAGATCTTTCTGACTATTCTTCAGACATCCTTTCTAAAGAGCAGCTAAATGGGTCTTTTATGTCCTGATGGGAGTTATCTCAGCGCTGTGGTACTCAGTGCTGAGATAAAAGATCCCTCTGGCTGCTGTCTGAAAGACAGCTAGAAGGATATTTTATGTCTGGTCTTAGCACTAAGCATCACAGCACTGAGATAAGAGAGATAAAGAGCAGGGGTGGGCTTTAAGAGTATATGGCAGCATTCTCTCTCTCCCCCCCCCATCTCACATCAGCACTGAAGTGGGGTGGATCGAGTGGAAACCACATTTTTAACTTTGCACAAATCCTGTGGAAAATACAAGAGCGATGTTTCCAGCTAACCCGACCCATGTAATGGGGTGGAGAGAGCTGGGAATGCTGGTTTTGTGTGTCTGGGTATGACAGTGTATGAGTGTTTAGCAGTATTATGAGACTACTTGTGAAGTAGGTGGGTGTGCTGCATATGTCTGGGTACAGATATGTGTGATGAATGTGCATCTATAGTGAGAATATCTTGTGTGTCTGTGCACATATGTTGGCCATGCCCTTCATTGGTATGTGACAGCTGAAGAGCTGCCTGACTATCAATGCAGCCCTTGGCCCATAAAAGACATTTTTTCCCTGTGTGACAGGAAATAAATTTGCAATAATTTTGAATAAGTACAGATTGGATCATTGTCCCAGCAGGGTTTCTTTAACATTTGTGGTCCAAGCAAGTGTACTACTGAAGAGACAAGATGCTCTTCATTTGACATTAAACTGGAAATGGTGCTGCCTCTTCAGCATGTGATGGAAATGTCAATGAAAGCTCTGATTCTTCAGCACTTTCCTTCATTATTATGATGATCCATGGAACTCCTGGAAAGTCTCTAGACTACAGCTTAAAAGCCACTTAAAGACTAATCATGTCTTACAGAGCACTAGACATTTACCAATAGTAAAATAGATGTAATTTAGGGCATCTGTAATTGGGTCACCTAACTCTCCCCTCCCCATTTTAAAGCAGTCACAGACTTTGATAGGAGTAAAGGTAAAGGTAAAGGTACCCCTGCCCGTACGGGCCAGTCTTGACAGACTCTGGGGTTGTGCGCCCATCTCACTTAAGAGGCCAGGGGCCAGCGCTGTCCGGAGACACTTCCAGGTCACATGGCCAGCGTGACAAAGCTGCATCTGGTGAGCCAGCACAGCACACGGAAACACCGTTTACCTTCCCTCCAGTAAGCGGTCCCTATTTATCTACTTGCACCTGGGGGTGCTTTCGAACTGCTAGGTTGGCAGGCGCTGGGACCGAGCAACAGGAGCGCACCCCGCCGCGGGGATTCGAACCACCGACCTTTCGATCGGCAAGCCCTAGGCGCTGAGGCTTTAACCCACAGCGCCACCCGCGTCCCACTTGATTGGAGTAGCAGTGCCCAAAGAGAGCATTTCCAGAAGAGTGCTATAGGAGTGCAAGGGAAAGATTAAATATGTCCTTCTGCAGTGCCATTGTTCCAGTAAAAAAATGCAGTCTGGTCCAGTTGCTTACCAGTGAGATTGAAAAGGTCACCAAAGTGTGTGGTACCTCACTCTTGTTTCTTAGTGGCTCTCTCTTGGCTCCAATCCTGTTGGCACTCAGCCACTCAGGTTGATGTGAGAAAAACTATGTGTCGCTTTCAGAAAGACATGGGGAAATGCCTACCTGTGGGAGAGGACATTACTGGAGAAGAAGGAAAACTTCATCCAGTTCTCAGATTTTCAAGTGGATGGAAGCACAGTCCTCCTTAGCCGGTGTCCCCCTGCAAGGAAAGAACAGTAGTAGATGGGATAAAAGAATCCTAGTGGGTCCTTTTCTGTTCTGTCTTCCACCACCACCTGTTGCATGCAGGCTAAGAAATGGCAGAGTGGATTGTCACAGTCAGCAGAATCTGGCCCTGTGTCCCATTATCTGTTCTCCCCAAGTAAGGGCAAATGTTGGAAGTCAGAACTGGGCTATAATCCATCATTTTATCATATGCTATTGATATAACATAGGAAGCTGCCCCTCCTGAGTCACACCATTGGTCCATTAGTATTGCCTGCAATGACTGGAAGTAGCTCTCCAGAGTTTCTCACAGGGAGACTCAGCCCTACCAGAAGGTTCCAGCAGTGCTTTCCCCCCTAGAAAAATAGGTGCTGGTACTCACCATGAAGTTATACTAAGTGCCACACTTTTTAATGAAAAAAAGAGGTGCCAGTACTGAAAAAACATTGTGTACCAGGGAATGAACCTGGGATCTTCTTTTAGGCACGAGCTACAGCCCTCTCACTACCTTTGTACCAAAACAACATGCTTCAAAAAGATTATTAAATAACTTGGCAGTGCGAGGGGCATTTTACAATTGGCTAGTAACATCTTGTTCACTAACACAATCTTGATTCTCATGAGGAAAACCCTCAACTCTCATTTCTCTTGATGCACAAGAAGTCCTAAGGCTATTACTGCCTCAACTCCTTGCTCTCAACCCTGGCTAACTATCAGTGCTCATTAGTCATTGCTTCGCCCTTGTTGTGTTCACCTGATACTGCAGCATTGCTTGTGCGCTGTTATCTCTGCATGGCTGATTTTATTTGGTCATGTAAACCCCAAAGCAAGCAACTTAATGAAGATGTTAGCAGATAGAAGGGTGGAGAACACACACAAAATAAAACTTCATGAGCTATGTACAACTTATGTTACCTTTTTAACAAAGAGTGTGCAAATCCATGTGACAAAATGTGAATGGGTAGCATATGCACACTTGCCTTCAGTATCAGCATTGCCTTCTGTTCTATCTATCTATCTGCTATTAAGTGCATCACATTGAGACACAGTGCTTGCAGGGGGGGGGGACCATCTGTGGCAGCACAGCAGCTATAGAATAGATTGGAGTTCTTAAATCTTTGGGATTCAGATGGTTGCAATGCTGACAAGATGCTGAGAACCAGAGGCAATGTTGTTCAATCAGATCATCTAGAACTCCCAGAATGAAAACCACAAGGCCAACACAGCTTTAAAAATGATAAGCAGCTGATCGGATATGTGATTCCTCATTAATGACAGTGACATGCTAAGAGGACTGAGAAGAAGAGGAGCTCTCGGGTGCTTAATGGTTGCATGATAAACAAGAACATACGGTTTGAATTTACATTGAAAGAGACCCCTTGTGGGCACACATCCACTGGAATAAGCTATTCCTGTTGCTCCATTCTTCTTACACCTTCACAGCTCCAAAAACATCTCTAACACTTGTCAGAACCTGAAAAGACATCAACCCAGTTGCGGATTTTCAGAGCCAATCCACTGGAGATTTTCCATGTCACTTCCCACTGTGGGATTCCTCTTTTTCTCAATGTCCCATAGCACCACCTGCAGTTGTCATGAGGGCTACCCCAAAGTACATTCACAATGTTATACTGACACCTGCAGTCATAACAGATTCTAGAAAATAATAATAATAAAAAGGTTTTCCATCTGGTTAGACTGGGAAAAAATCCCTTATTTCAAGTGATCTGAGATGGGAAACTTGTGACTGCCCAGATGTTGCTGGACTAAAGCATCTCCCAGACCATTCCATTAGCCATGCTTTTTCCCAGAATGCCTCTGGGCTGTGGGTGAAGAGGGTGGGTAGCGCCCCAGCCAGGGCATCACTTTGCCTTGTAAAAAAAAGGGGGGGGTGAAAGATAAGATGGACCTCATCCTGCCTGTTGAGCTGCTGGGAGGGGAGGAGGGAGGGGAGGGGAGCAACCTGGGGGAGGGGATAGCAGAGTGACCAGGTCATGGCAGGAAAGAGAAAGTGGAGAGGCCAGGGCACTGTGCAGGTGGAAAGAGGCATGTGTGCAATGGTGGCCACCCCATTCACAAAATGCTATCAGGATGAGGTCATGACCTTTTGATCCTGCTGTAGTGGCCTCTCTTTTTTCAATGAGCCTGTGCTGCCTCGTGCTCAAACATCAGGCAAAACCAAGCCACAGCTGAGCTCAAGCCAGATCAGCTACATGCAGTCAGTTGCAACAGCTCCAAAATGCTGTCAGGAGGGTTGTGTGTGTCCCTGCGTGTGTCAAGGACTAGGAGACAAAGCAGGCTATTCAGATTCCGGGAGAGGTGGACCCTCCCCCCTTCTCTTATTACACTGCAATTTATTTTCTCTTTTTGTTTAGTTTCTAATGTTTTGCTGGCAGCTCCTAACCACCATTCAAGTAGTTTGCTTAAGGTCATACATGCAACCTCCTCCTCCTTTGCTTAGAATAAATCAGAGGATCCTTCATGTTGTCACATCATGCTCTGAGTGTAAGCAACCTGACTGCTAGGTAACCACAGCCAGTCTGCACAGATCTGCTCTGAATGATGCTTCTCGCCCAAGTGGCCAGTGACTCTCTCTTTCTCTGGTCATCCTGAGTCATAAGATTTCCCCTTTAAGATGTTAACTGCTGCTTCACATTCAGTTTGCCGGAGGCTTCTGAAAGCAAATGAAAGCAACCACAAAAGTGGTCTCTCCAACTCTTATCGGACCAGGTGGTGTACGATTGTGAACAATCCCCCAACTTTTATCCTAAGAGAACAGAAAATCTGTGGGAACAGATGGTGTCTAGGATATCCAAGTAGGTCACTCTCTGCTGAGTTAATGTTCATGCTAACACAGTACTTTCCCTGCAAGCATTCACTCTGCTCTGTTTTCTGTCAACTATTTGTGGTGTTTTTGATAACTTTTGGTCTAATGGAGTAGCTCAATGCATTTGATTTGATTTTTCTAATTACTTTTCAGCTGAAGCTCATAGAGATGCTTAAAAAAAATCAGGTTTAAATGCTCTTTGGGATATTATGCCGGCTGGCTTCTCCTCCGTCTGGTGCTTCTGTATTTACTGTTACTTCTGTCTGGGGGTCTTTCTTCCTACCCAAAAGTGCACCTGATGTCATTAACAATCACATTGTGCAATAAGTTTGCAAGTTGGCGTTTTGCAAGAAACACATTCTACCATTGCTTCCCTATAAGTTTATGTAGGAGAAGATTATTTAAAGTGTTTTGCTTTTATTTATTTGCAGTGCAACCTGTGTGAATTCTCAATTGGACTCTGGGGTTTGACTGCTTACTTTAATGACCCAAGGAAACTCATTGCTAGATCACTTGGCTATTCTGGATACAGGCTTCATATTCAGATAATGGAGGAATTCTAAGTTATTTTGCACACTTCTGTGGCTGAATATTAAACATGAGGCAAGGGCGCCAGTGAAGTGCTTCTATTCCTATGACTCAGCTATTTCCCTGTGATGAGGGAGCCCTCATGGCAGCCTCTCTTTTTTACCCATTGTCCTAGTGGCAAACTACTGAGCATCTCACATTTGTGACAATGCTTTCTGGTTAATGCTTTCAGCGTTACCCTGCACACTTTATGTGCATGACCATTCCAGAGCTTGGCCTTCCCATTTAGCAGTTTGAGGCCACCTACTTCTCATGCTTGCAAAGCATACCTCTGGGATGGGCAGAGGTGGCAGCCGGCATTCCTCAGCAAAGCTCACCATTCCTACCATGTTGATTTGGAGTTAGGGAGAACTAAAAGGTACCATGTTTTTTGCTCTATAAGATGCACCAGACCACAAGATGTGCCTAGTTTTTGGAGGAGGAAAACAAGAAAAAAAAATATTCTGAATCTCAGAAGCCAGAACAGCAAGAGGGATCGCTGTGCAGTGGAAGCAGCAATCCCTCTTGCTGTTCTGGCTTCTGGGATAGCTGCCAGCCTGCATTCACTCCATAAGGTGCACACACATTTCCCCTTACTTTTTAGGAGGGAAAAAGTGAGTCTTATAGAGCAAAAAATACGGTATTTCCTTTTGTGCTCTGAAGCACTGGGATTGCAGTGTTCTAGCACAATCATTCCCTCTGATTACAAGCTTGCACTCTCCTCAAGCTGGTGTTCCCTCTACCTTCCCCCTGATCCCCCACCCTGATATTTTCCTTCCATGGCAAGGTCAGAGAGAGGGAGATCAGTTTCACTTCTAGTAGACACTTGTCCATGGCACTTTTTTGGTGTCCGAGTCAAAGAGGTGCCAAGAGGCACTTTGGGGGAATCACCACTTCAGCTCTGGGT
The DNA here is from genome assembly GCF_964234715.1 of Podarcis melisellensis. Taxonomy (NCBI): domain Eukaryota; kingdom Metazoa; phylum Chordata; class Lepidosauria; order Squamata; family Lacertidae; genus Podarcis; species Podarcis melisellensis. The sequence goes on from NC_138541.1 coordinate 51,338,042, forward strand.
ACCATGTACAGATTGTGCTTTACCTGCCAAAAACACATCATATGCCTGCAGGACAGCAACAGTACTTCCCCTGGAGCTCTTAAGCCTTCATGTGGAAGAAAACAGTTTTCCAGACCATCTGATCCCAAGTCAATATGGCCAGCCCCATGCAGAGGGTACTGTAGTAGACCAGGTGAGCTGTAACTAGCCTGTGTCGCTAGCACCAGAACAGATGGGTAGATAATACAGGTGGGGAAAGAAAAGAAGTAAATGGGGCCAATTGATTTCTGTGTCAGAATGCAAACTGTGACTCTCAGGGACATCCCTGAGCTGGGACCAAAGCCTAGACATCATAGACAAGGGACAGGTTCTGCTTCCTTGTGGTTGGTATGGTTAAGATCCTTGCTGTGCACTTTGTCATTCAAGTACATGGTAGCCATTCACTGTCCTCCATTCAGCTACAGACAAAGCTTCCTCACCCCATTATCCTTACTTTAGGATCAGGGGCCATGTTTGCTGCCTGTTCTGTCCCCAGATGAATTTCCTTTTATTTGAGGTCATTTCACTGTCATTGACTTTTCATGGGAAAAGTAGCTGCAGACCCTACAGAAAGCAGCCTGGGTTCTGCTGGCAGGGAGCAACAGGGAGCCAGGAGTCCCTGCAGTAGAATTGACCTCTCTCTGCCCTTTCTCCCATCTCCCATCATTTCTTCACCAATAGAGAAGGCTATTACTCTCATGGTTGTTTTAAATCATTGCTGCTTTTGGCTTTCTTGTAATGACAGCAGTACCTACCATATTCACTTGAGTCTAATGTTCCATCGAATCTAATGCACACCTTAATTTTCGCAACATAATTTGGCCAAAAACGGTGAGCATTAGATTTGAGTAAATACAGTAATTACACACACTCACATCCTAGTTCCAGCAGCTGGGAACGTACAGTTAGCAGCTGTGGAATACAGACAGTCTCAATATTTTGTCACATTTTAGTTGTCTCATCATTGCAGCCAGTCATTTAGAGTAGACCTTCTTTCACAGGGATCTTTGAAATGACAAGTCTTCTAATATCGTGAGTAATCATAGTGTGATTTTGCAAAGGCTGACAATCTCTATTCAGCCTCCTTTTTTAGCATTTTGCCTCTTTCCATTTCTATTATTGCTTTGCAAACTGTGGCATGGTGTATTTAATTTTAAAATGCTAATAAAGAGCTATTTGACATTATCCAGGACCTTAGGAGAGTCCAGTGGTGTGATCAGGCTTCAATGGAAACATGACTGTACAGACATTGTAGACCTACTGGCAGGGATGCTTTCCTGGGTCTGGTACTGTGTATTTGGACTGAAGCCTCTGCATGCACATGCATGTAAATCTGTTGGCAATAACTCATGGCACAGCAACTGGATACAAATGGGAAGATGCTTCCAGCAACTGTCATTCAGAGGCAGAACACAGCCAATTGTCATGAACTGGCAGGGCGACAGGAAGGAGTCCTGGCAATTGGTGCAGCCCAGCCATGAATGGGGCACACCGGGGCAAGCTAGGGATGGGGACGGAAGTACTCAAAGGGTGATGGACGATGGCAAGGGGATCAGTGCCAAGAAACCAGAGCAGCAGGACTCATCACCAGAGTCAGAGGGGCCTCTGTCTATGGGCTCTGAGGTATAGTGAGCAGCGGAAGGGGCGCTCCAGGAGGCTGAGACAGCCATGGGTCCACAGCTCTCTAGCTCTGAGAGGAGGGGTGTGATTCCTCAGCTGGAGAAGGCTGGGAACTGGTGAGGGGCACATGACTCAGCAAGCCCAGATGCTGCAATCAGCATGCAAAGTATGAGACCTCTGGGTATAGGGCAGTATATAAATTCAATTAATAAATAATAAAAGTAAAAGTACAAAAGGGCAGCAGAGCTGAGGTTCTGTGCCTGCTCAACTGCTCATCTTGATGGACCTTGGGCTGGGAAGCTACAGGACTTTGGACTTACCTCTGACCGTGTTTCTTACCTGTTGAACTTGGGACTTGACTTCCTGACTTGCTGCCAGGTAGAGCAGGACACCAATTAGCTAATAGCTATTGATAACCTCTATGAATTCTCTTATCCTCTTTTGACGCCATCCAGCTTGGTGGCCATCATGACTTGTGGAGCGCATTCCACAACTTATGCGTTGCGTGACAAATTACCTTCTTTGGCCCTGAATCCATGCCATCGGTATAACAAAAGGAGAGAGCAAATAACATAAACCAGGCATGTTCAAGGTTAGTTAAAGGTTAATCATGGCACCCTATGGAACTGCGGGCTTTTCGAAAGTCAACTGAAAATTGCTAGCAAATCTCCGTGACGCAGAAGACTTTGAACTTTTGAGCCACTGAAGTTTCTTAGGAGATGCAAGGAGCCTTGAAATCCTATTAGGAATTGACTCAGCCCTTCATGGCAAAAAAAGTACCTTTAAATGATTGAGATCAGTGCCAGTGAAGTCCCCCCGCTGGCATTGCCCTTGTCTCCGAGGTGTCACTGGGGCTGTGTATTTATGCACAGTGTGAACTGCTTAAATCGTTACCTACTGTGTAAATATCCCAATCAAATGTTTAGCTGAAAGTCTGATAAAACTCCGGAGAGCTGAGAATTTCTCTCCGCTTGTCACTTCATTGCCAACAGGGAGGCATGCCGCCTCGCCTGTCCCGACAATCAATATGTGAAACATTCAGAAGATATTTCTTTAAATGTGCTAAACTGTGCAATAATTGGCCTGGAAAACAACAGCTGTGGCGCCATCGTTTTGTCCAAGAAACATTTGGCTGCCAGGATGAGGCACTCACAGCAGATTAGATTATTAGTTTGACTCGCTTGTCTGCTTCACCTGTGACTTTGTGAAAATGGATCATCTCTGTGTATAGACAACTCTATCAGCATACATCTATGGAAAAAATATACATTTACAGATATGGGTCTGTCTATATGGGTGTATATGTATAAAGATAGAGGTGAGCACAGATGTGCATCATACATTTAAAGGACATTCAATGGACATTTAAAGTTCATGGCTTCCCCCTAAAGAATGCTGGAAACTGTAGTTTCCCACCACAGCTGCAATTCACAGCATCCTTAACAAGCTGCAGTTCCCAGGATTCTTTGGGAGAAGCAGTCTGCTTTAATTGGACAACGAATTTGTTTTAAATATATGGTGTAAATTGGCCCACGAAAAGACATAAAGGGCTTCTCCAGATGACTTTTTATGGAGCACCTATCCTGAGTTGCTCACACAAAGCTTATGCAGAGGTTAGACTATGGTCTTTATTGAGCATTTATTCTGATGTGTTTGAAGGGCTGTTATGTGACATTGTGTATTCATCCTGAGCGGTGTACCTTCCCATTAATCATCTGTTCATTTGGACTTCTTGCGTGAAAAGCAAATTGTATTGGAGACATTTGGGTCTGAAGATTGTGGAATTATTGCTTAACAGAAAGCAGAATAATTTCTTTTATGTAAATGGCAGACAGAAAATTGGAAGTCCTTTAAATTTTTTCTTCTCCGCCCCTTTATTTTCTGTGTTTTCTTTTTTCTTTTTCTTTATCTGTTTTTCTTTTTATTTATATTAATTTCTTTTATCTTATTGTATTATGAAAAAGCTTTAATAAAATAACAATTATTATTATGCTAAGCTGTAGCAGACATCATTGGTGAGCATCCAGTAGGTAGGTAGCTGCCTGAGGATACTAAATTGTCATGCCAAGCCTGTGTGAAGCTACAGGAGCCTCTCCTTTAACCATGGTTAGGAGATAGGGAACATTGAATCTCTTACATGTAGCTTACATCCAGCACCCAAACTCATCCCTTCTCCCAGTTTGCAGCACTGACTGACCAGCTGCAAAAGAGAACCGGCTTCCTTCCTATCCTTTCAATAGGTGTGTGCTATTGGGCTTCTGGGTCATCTTATCCCAAGCACAAATGACTGTGACGTCAAAGGAAGCTCTGTGTGTTGCTTGCATGTGTCTGGACAAGATGACAAACGTGAGCCCTTTTTGTTCTGCAAGAAAATGGCCCTTTTATCCGTTCCAGTTCTCATCACTCCCACACGGCATAAGGAGAGGTGGAGGGTGAAAGTCATTTCCTGACACTTTTCCACCAGGTTGTTATCATATGTCTTGCAGAGTTTCTGTCACTTTGATGGGCTGTGTTGGGATAAGTGATATCAGGCCACTGATGCAGAGAAAACAAGAGGCAGGTGGAACTTAGACAGTGGAAGAGGCCCTGCCAGGATGGAAGTTCCTACAAATTCTTCTTTTGCTGCAATACTGCTTCAATGTACCCCAAAGCACTTTTGTCCGCACCATCAGATGAAAAAAAGATAGATTTGCTCAGTTCTTTTATTTTCTAAACCTGCAATCCTGCTGGAGAAAACAAGGCTAGGTCTCCATGAGTAACAAGAAAAAGAGTGATGTGTTTTTCAATGTAGTGAAAACTGAGGTCCTGGCATTTCCCATGTATTCCGATGCTGTGAAATCCCCCTTCCCAGTGATTTTTTTCTACAAAAAAAATAAAATGTGTAGGGGTACTCTCATTTTGACTCAAGAAAATCACCGTTTTATAGTTCAAAGCAGGGAAAATAAATACAGTAAATGGACAAAAGTACAAAGAACATGCATTACACTGGGAAAGGAAAGGAAGCCACCATTGGAGGTGGTAACAAGGAAAGTGACCAATCACCATGCTAGATTCCAACTCCTACTTCACATATTAAACGCTCGCTTCCGTCTGAGACTCAGGAAACACTGTGACAGGAAATGAGGCTGCCAGCGGGGGTAGCAATGGAACTGACAATTCACCGTGCTAGAGAAGAAACTAATTTATAAAAAAAAATTAGTTTCTTCTCCTATTAGAATCACAAAATATTTAGGGGTATGCATCCCCCCAGAAAAAAAGCACCGTCCCTCCCAAAGGGTCTACTTCCCTCCCCACCAACCATTCTGATGCTTTTAAATGGGCCTTAAATTCCTTTGTGTTGGAATTTTCTTTTCATTGCAGAAGCTGGTCTGGAGTTTTAAAATGGCTGTTACTCTCTGTTTTATTATTACTGTCAGTCTGGATTGGGATGCTTTTATGCTGCTATCTTATTTGTGTTCCAATGCTATGATCCTTGGGAGGGTCATTGGCAGCATCAAATCTCTGTCTCCAAGGGCAGGAAGAGAGATCTACCCTTAGAGAGGGATGTTGGACATCCACTCCCTATCCTTGAAAACATCTGCAGCCCTTGCCCTACCAAAGTTGGATTTCTGGTGTCAGCGGAACTCCAAAGGGATTCTGCCATGGCTGGAGTGGGGAGGTCATGGATGCAAGGAAAGCAGAGCCTTTCAAACATGGGAGAATAATATGCTAATGGCAAGGGTGTGATGGACAGACCTTTGGTCATCCTCCTGGAGACCCACTAGCCAATCCTGGCAGGATGGAGGAATCAAGATGGCATAACAACCACCAATCAGGAGGGAGTGGAGCGTGAAAAGGTAGAATCTGACCATTTAATTGACAAATAGGGCCTGGCTAGGGAAGTAGCTGGATGATTAAGGGATTGTTAGGAAGGACAAACTGGTTTAATTTCCATAGGGAAATGAAGAAATCCCAGAAAGGGGCTAGAGACGTTTTACTGTCAGGGTACACTTGATAGCCATTCTAGGAGAAATAGGATTTAATAAAAACAGTCTTCTAGAGGAAAGTTTTAAGTAGAGTTCTTAGCTGAATCTGTAATAGTGTTTTGACTAAAAATAAGTATTCTGCCTTTTCTAGTGTAACTATTAAGCTTTATCCCTCAAAGAGTGCTTGTTAATAAAATTCCAGTTTTGTTTCCATCATGCCTCATCTTTAATTTATTCCTTTTTCAAGGAATAAGTGGCCACATGAATCCCACTACAATAGAAAGTGCCCTTGCTTCTGAATATAATTAACCATTTACATAAAATCCCTGAATTCACAGTTGTTTCTGACAGGCAGTGACAAGGTTTAAATCACCCAGAGCTGGTCATGCTACCTCCGAAGTTTATCGCAGAGGGAAAATGTAAAATGGAAAAGAGGGGAGGAAAATAAACAGAAAAGGGCAGAGGAGTGCAAGAGTGCCGATTTACCTTAACTAGCATGTGTTAGATGAGATGAGTTCAACCATATTCAGTTCTCCCCACCACTGCCTTCAGGATTGATGTTTTATCCTGCAATCCTAGCTCCTCGCTGACAGCAGCAGGGCTTGATGAAATGGTGTAGCTGGAACCAAATCTACATCTCCACCAATCATGCCAGCAAAGAAAAAAATCTCTTTCACAATGCCAGCTCCCTGGCTGGTTCAGCAAAGATGCCATTACCCAACAAGTGATGGAACAGTGCTAGCTCAGGAGTGGATGCAGTGCTGACTCAACCACACACCATCCCTGCTCCTGAAACATCTTGGGTTTGGGTTTTTTTGGGGGGTGGGGGAAGAGTTACACTGGCTACTGCTGGATGCTGTCAGTGGTAGCTTCCAGCCACATAAGGACACTCTTCAGTAGGTCTCTTCTGCCTGGCAGAGCCAGGCAAGGTTGGATGGAACAACCATTCAAGTAGGACTGGAACCACCACAAAGCAGTGCCACCCACCTCCAGCTGAGACAACCACTCCAGAAGGATACCAGGGTTGATGGTATTGAAAGTCATTGAGAGGTTGTGGAGAAATAACATCAACACATTTCACCTGTCTCTCTCTCCTGACAGACCTCGTCATACAGGGAGAACAAAGCAGTTTCTTTGTCAAAACTGACCCTAAACTCAGATTGAAGTGGATCTAGAAAATCAGTTTCCTCAAAGAGTGCCTGGATTGTGGAAGGAAGGGGATATTTCCCCCAACCTCTTCTCCAGTGATTTTCCTAAATCCACACCACTGCCACCATTTAATATCATTTATACACTTTGCACCCTTAACTAACCCCAACCCCTGGTAACTGTAAACTAAAATCATGCTAAAAGATCAGATATAAGCAACAATTTTTTTACATGGATTTATTTTGTGATTATGTATTGTACAAGTTTATGGGAGTACTTGAAATAGGAGACTCTGGAAATGGGTGTGCACTTTGTTAACTTGTTACTGTCGCTTTAAATACCGAAAGCTTATTTCAGTACACCAAGACAACTTTGAAGAAGCACTTAGATACATTATTAAAACTTTTTTGCCATATTGGTGTAGTAGCTACTGCACCCCAGTTACGCCTGGCTTTTTCTGAGGCCTCTGTTTTGCCTCTACTCACCTTCTGAAGCACAGCTCTGATTTTGCTGCCCTGTTGTGTAATCTTCCTTTGGATCTCCTACCAGACACCAGAGCTTGGTATTCCAAACTGCCTCTCAATTTCTCTCTCTGTGATTCTTCCCCTCATCTCTTCATCCTAAGCCAAGTGATTCAGCTACCCCGGCAAGTCTTCAAACAACAAAGCAACTCTGGCTTCCTTCCAGGTTTTCTTCCTTCTTCCTCTGCTGCCTCCTTCTGGCCACTACAGACTAACCCAAATTGACTAGTACTCAGCTATATATACACTTCTCCTGACCCTTCTAGTCCAGCCCCAGCCAATCAAATGGCATAACTGAAAATTCTAAACCTGTACCCACCAATCAGAATATGCACATATTCTATCCTTCATTTGCATACTGAGAGTTCTATCTCCAACCCCTCCTCATCTGTGTCAGTTAAAGTTCTCCAGTGACAGTTTTCAACTTTCACCTGACCAGATGGAAGACTTCCCCCATCAGTTACATTGCAGTGCACACTACAATACAAATGGCAGAATACATTGCACAATACTCATTAAAGCACAAGTTGAACAAACAGTATTGCATCACAGTTCTATCATAAACCACACTGTGGATATAAAACTTTAAATAAATGAATAACAGTTACACTGCCAAGCTTTCACCATTGGCGCATTAATCCATTACTGGGAAAGCTTCAGTGTTAAATTTCTGCATATCACCCATTTGTTAAAAGAATACAAACCTTGCCTGAAACCAAGGCCCAAGTGAACATCTGGTTTTACATTTACTATAAATCTCCCATCAGCTGACAGAAATTTAGCAAAAGAATAATAAAACTGTACCTGTTTGTTCTGAAAGGAAAAGAGAGGCAACTAGAGCCATTAACAAAGGAAGGGGATAAACTAAGCTCCTACTTGAATGCTTTGAAATGCTTGCATCAAAGGAAGATGCAAATAAGCAAACAAACGCATAAGGAGTTGGCTCCTTATTTGATTTCTCCTATTAAATGATAAAAATAATTCTAGTGCAGAGGAACATGGGGTGTTTTTCAAAAACAAAAACAAAAAACCCTTTTCAAAGTAGGGAAGTGGTTTGCTTACTCAGAAACCAATTTTATTTCCTGCTAGTGAGGGTTTTTAACTTGTGAAGCTGTGAATAAAAGCAAAGATGGACAGGTTTCCCCATGTAAATTAAGTAGCAGCACAATGGTCACTTATCCAAGTAATGGTTGGAACAACTAAAGGAACTGTAACTGCTGTAATATAACTGTAACACCCATGTGTACTTAGACTTACATGGCTTAATCTTTGAGACAAGCCTTTGCTATTGGCTCATCAACCAGGTAGTCACAACCAAAGCCTTGCTTGTGAAGGGAATGTGGAACCTCCTTGACTCCCAGTGCCGAGAGAGCAGAGGTGGGGAAGGGATATGGAGGGTGAGTAAGAATGCTGCTGCTCCAGGGTGCGAGACCAGGAGCTCGACCTCAGAAGGCTACATTCAGCCATACTTAATCCCTCTCAACATTCTCCATCCAAGCAAGCCAGGGGCAATATCACAGTTCAAGTGGACACACTCCAGCCAGGCAACAGCATTTGAAGAAGACATAGAGGAGGGGTCAGTCAGTGAAGGCTGGAGTGGTTTATGTGTCCTGACAGAATCCCAAGGGCTGGATAGAGAGTCCTAGAGGGCTGTATTTGCAGACTTTCCAAGTCTGAAAGTGTTCCTGTTTTCCAGGGTTAGTCCTGGATTTACAGAAGCTGTTTCAATTTCTGATTTGATCCTGGAATACCACGCTTTTCTTTAGGGTGTCTCTATCTTCATCAGTGGGACGCAGGTGGCACTGTGGGTTAAACCACAGAGCCTAGGGCTTGCCGATCAGAAGGTTGGCAGTTTGAATCCCCACGACGGGGTGAGCTCCTGTTGCTCGGTCCCTGCTCCTGCCAACCTAGCAGTTCAAAAGCACCTCAAAGTGCAAGTAGATAAATAGGTACTGTGGGAAGGTAAACGGTGTTTCCGTGCGCTGCTCTGGTTCACCAGAAGCAGCTTAGTCATGCTGGTCTCATGACCCGGAAGCAGTACGCTGGCTCCCTCAACCAATAAAGCGAGATGAGCGCCACAACCCCGGAGTCGTCTGTGACTGGACTTAATGGTTAGGGGTCCCTTTACCTTCATCAGAGAAATGTTGGAGGGTTATATGATCCCTCACTGTCAGGGAATGGTCTGAACAGGAGGGTTAGGAAGTGTATCCTCAGCCAGATCAGCTTCTCTCTGAAGAGGAGGAGGAGGTGAACAATTTGCCCCACCCTCTCCCAAGCAGTTTCAGTAGGGGAGGGAGGGAGAGAGAGAGAGAGAGAGAGAGAGAGAGGAGAATGCTGCACAGCTTCCGCAGGAGTTACGTAGCTATGAGATACTGGAGAAGAGGGGGAAGGGAAGGAACAGCCAGCAGATTCCTCCCAAGAGAGCCTGGGCAATCCCCTCTCCCCTCAGACTCACAGGTCCAGCCATATTAAAGAACAGAGAATGCAGAGGGCTGGAACGTCCTGTTGGCACCTAGGATGTTGCTGGGGACGGAAGTGGAAGGGTTCAGAGTAGCCAACGCCTCTCTTTGTGGTGAGATATAGATTCTTGCTTTGCAACCAGATGACTGAATGGAAAGGGCTATCAAAGACAAACTGCTTGTGATTCTTGCCTATGAAGTTACTGAGGGACTAAAGGACACCAAGCCAAAGAGATAAGTCACTATACAACCATCTGAAGGCAACCGTAAATAGGGAAGTTTTTAATGTTTTATTATGTTCTGATATATGTCGGAAGTCACCCAGAGTGGCTGGGGCAACCCAGTCAGGTGGGTGGGGTATGAATAATAAAATTATCATAGTCACCATTGAATAGTACATCCCCATTTTCATGGGAGAAATATTGGAAGGTATGTATTTGGGCCTCAGACTTGAGATTCCCCGTTAAACAGACATCATCCAGTTTGTGTATGCTACGAGACTGAGAGTAGGAGGAATGAAGTTCTCCAAGGAAATGAACATGATTTATTTATGAGGAGGCACACACAGAGAGAACCCCCCCCCCTTCATTTTCATTCCTTGCTCTTTGGTGCTTCCATTTACCAGCCTCTAGGAATCAGGCAGGTAATGATGATATACGGACTCGAGTGAAGTAATTTTCCCACCATGGTGCAGAAATCACGACAAAGCAACCCTGCTTCAGGAAATCATATTATATCCCAGTATAAGCAGGATGGTTAAGCTTTAGTTGATGCCTACATTTCAAATACCTACAGGCCCCCTTTGCTGTTACAGACTCAAAAGCACATTAATGTTCCAGTCATAAGCTGTGCTCAAAATGCTTTAACCTTTGTGCAAGCAGGAATTATTACAAACCCTTCTGTGCAAATTTACCAGCCCAATTTCCTAGCAATTACTACGTTCATTGTCCAGTGGCTTGAATTACAGAAAAATGAAATTGGTTGTTGAGAAGCAGGAGCGCGCTCTAAGGCTATTCATAAGTTCCAACGCCTTGTTGCTTGCTTTCAAGTATAAATGTATTAGTCTGTCTGGAGAGCAGAAAAGTTCTGCACAATATCCTACGGATCCTACAGCTGCAGATGACTGAGTTGGTATATGAGCTATTCTTGAATACACTTGCTGCAGAAGAAAAAGAGAGAAGGAAAAATATACACCATACCATGAACCACTGTTCAGGACATATTAAGGAAAAGAGTTTCAGTCTGTGTACTGTCAGGGTTACTGATTTATAAGTTTTCTTCACCACTAGACAAATAACAGCTTTTTGGGATGTCACATGAACAGGGTATCAAGCTGGCAAACAACAGTTTTTGCTAAGCCAACAAGAGAAGGGCTGAATTTTCATTTTAATATGAATGGATACCCTTCATAACCAAAAGCATGTAAAATATATGAACTCAAATTTGGCTAGAGGCAAGGAAATAGGAGTTCTTGTATTTATTTAGGTCTGTGCCCTGAATTATTTCAGGAACACACACACACACACACAAAGATGAGGTAACGTTTCTACGGTTATCAACCTATATACGATTATCAAATGTGCCCCTTTAAAAAAAACAGGGGGGGGGGAGGCTTAATTTGATTCAGCTGATCTGGTCACCAGCTAGCTATTTTCTCCTCCAGGTGATCAGCCTCTGACAAATTCACATTTGCATGACTTATTGGCGGTGCCTGTGCTTCTTCTGTTTACTTCCATTGAGCAGGCAATTCATGTTTTAGTTGCACAATTTGGTTATTTTAGAAATGATTTGGGATCAGCAGCCCAGAAAAGATGGTGTCACTGAAGCGCAAGGCAAATCTCAGTCCAGTGGAATCTAAACTTATAATGAAGATGGTAATAAAATGTGAATATTTCCCAGCCTGATGTCAGGGAGTGGGAAGAGAAAATGCCTAGCTTGATGTCTGCATGAGATATAAAAGAGATGATCTGGTGAATACAAAAGCAAAAGTTGTAAACAGAAATGATATTCAGTTCACACCAAGAGAAAGCCAAAGGACTGGTATTCAGACAATGTGTCTCTTGGCAAATAGAGATTCCTCTCTTGCCTTATTTTTCTCTTCCAGTATGTCTCCTGTCTCCAGAGTAAAATTAAATTAGCATCAAACCCTTTTTTCTTGAGTCAAGAAAATAACATAAGCCAATGAACTATCATCTCCTGCAATCTTAGAGGAAACTTTAATGACTTAGGAATCAAAACTAATTTACTTAGACTGGATCCAACTCTTCTTTTTGAGTCTCATGTATTGTCAGGTTTTTTTATGCAAAAAACAGAGTTAAGGTAAAAAGCTGTTTATATAGCTGTATATATACATAATACAGTATGCAAGTAAGCTTTAATTCCAATCACAGGGTATATTGCACACACCAAAACAATCTCCAAGTGGTGTAAGATTCCAGAGTTTCCAGTCACTTTCCTGAAGTTTGTGTTTCCTTTGGAAGTGAGGCACAGCAGAGAATGTGTTTATAAACCATATATCATATATACAACCAGAGCCTATGATGGAGGGGTTCACACCCCAAGAAACAAGGCAATGATCACCTGTTACCCACTGATGTCCAATATAAAAGTTTCTTCTGATGGAACATGGTGTTTCAAGCACTCAGAGTAGTTCCATCAGTAGGAAAATGCCTCTGGACCGCATCCCATAGCACTAACATTTCACTTCCTTCGGTCAAATGCCAACAGTAGCTTAGAGAAAGGCCAGGTACTTTTTTATGCACACCTGCTTCCAGCGTTTTCTCTGGTGACTCCTTAGAGCTCCACCAGCCTTTGAGGTACAATTCCTCAAGCTCCCTTTTCCCCATGCCCCATCCACCTACAAAGCCAAACCAAATTAACAACCAGCCAGTCAGATTTGCTTCAAGCCAAATCCCCCAACTACAGAATCATCTCCCTTCATAAGAAATCACAAATGAAGCCCAGAACACTTCTACAGTGTCCATTACCCTTGGCTAGCAATGGTGCTCAGGTTGACAATGAGTCCTGTATCTGCCTCAAACGAGCTGAAAACCTCCAGGAAACAAGTGTTTCAACACACAGTTTATGACATGCTAGTCTCTGGGTTACTTGTAATAGGAAAGAACCTCTACCAGCTGCCCAGGTGGGGAAGCTTCTGCAAACTGGAAGACTGTGTTTCTTCATCCGGTATCAGGCTGTCAGCATTAGCGCTGAGTCTGGTCCTCCAATTTCTCATAAGTTTTCTTTCCCTGATAATAATAATAATAATAATAATAATAATAATAATAATAATAATAATAAAGTTTCAGATTTTTATCCTTGTCCACAGAGCCGCTTGAGAATTTGGATGTTTGTGTGGTTTTGAGCTTATTATTGTAAGATGGTCAAGGGTAGTCAAGACTCTTTCTCTCCTCCCCCCCTTCAATTTCTCCAGCATTCATTATGAACCCTCCAGCTGCCCACAAGCTTCATGTGTAGAGTTATCTGGTGACAGGGGCTCCCAACATAGGAACCAACTCCTAGGGGCCAAGGTCCCTTTGGCCCTCCACAATAAAATATTTGCTGGGGCCAGGGCCCCCAGAGTTGATTGGCATTGCCATTCAAATGGTGTGCGTGCACCACATCTTGTGATCAGTTATGTGGGGTGAGACTTACCTGCCCCTCAATATTTTATTCAAATTGACACCCCTGGGTCCCAAACTGTGGACAACCAGTGCCCCACAAACTTCATTCATCTGTAGCAGGCTTGTGGATTTGCCACTGAGGACAGGAGACAGCACATCCATTCATTAGTCCAGTGTTTCCCAACCTTGGGCCTCCAGCTGTTTTTGAACTACAATTCCCATCATCCCTGACCACTGGTCTTGCTAGCTAGGGATGATGGGAGTTGTAGGCCAAAAACATCTGGGGGCCCAAGGTTGGGAAACACTGCATTAGTCACATCTATTTGTAATTGTATCTTTAATGCTTCTTCTATTTCTTGTGTTGTATTTTTTTACAGGGGAGTTTAGGTGGGAGTTACATTCCAGGTCATCGTGAGCATTGGCAGAGCATGCATGAGCCTGTCCCACCCCCCCATTGCACCTCCCCCCACGTATGCATCAAAATGCACAAAACGGGAGTTGCCTTTTGTGGCGTTTGTACGGAGCCCCTGGTCGTCTCACGGACTATTGACCTGTACACCACTAATCCGCTGCCACCAACCAGGTTCTCCCTGGTAAATCACTTAGTTTCAGTCAGCTTCTCAAGTTAACAATGAAGATTGTAGTTTATTGCAAACACAAATAAACTTTAAATGCATTCGAAACACTGTTACCCTTTACCCTCTTAGTCTTATTTTATTCTGTCTCTAACTCTTCTACCATAGGGACACGGGTGGCGCTGTGGGTTAAATCACAGAGCCTAGGACTTGCCAATCAGAAGGTCAGCGGTTCAAATCCCCGTGACGGGGTGAGCTCCCATTGCTTGGTCCCTGCTCCTGCCAACCTAGCAGTTCGAAAGTACCTCAAATGCAAGTAGATAAATAGGTACTGCTCCAGCGGGAAGGCAAACTGCGTTTCAGTGTGCTGCTCTGGCTCGCCAGAAGTGGCTTAGTCATGCTGGCCACATGACCCAGAAGCTGTACGCCGGCTCCCTCGACCAATAAAGCGAAATGAGCGCCACAACCCCACAGTTGGTCATGACTGGACCTAATGGTCAGGGATCCCTTTACTTTTACCTTTTTAACTCTTCTACCTCCCCTCACAAAAGAACCAACTGTACTAACTGTCTTTCTCTTTCCATCTGTCTGCCAACTGCTTTCCCAACTGCTTCTTCCCAACCAACCAACAGTCCAAACCTCGGGCTAAGCCCTTTTATAAACAGGTAGACTCCACCTCTGGCTTTTCTCTTGGTCTACCTATTAACTCTTTCTCTCCTCCTGTACAGACATTTTCAAAAGAACGGGCAAACACCACATCTGTATTCTGATGTTAATTCTATAGAGTTCAGATTGCAATACAATAAAATGCAATATATAAGAAGCAAGAAAGATATGGTTAAAAAACCCCATATGGCATCTAACACAGCACATTACAATGGCCACGAGGGGCAGAAGAACAATCATTTAGGTGGTCCACCCAGACCGACAGTGGTTTTCAAGTGGTCCATGGGGAGTAAAGCTTGGGAGCCACTGCCTTGTGGCATCATCTCCTGGGCTTTAATTGAAGCAGAACCACCTGAGGAGGCTGCAGAGGGCAGATCATTAGAGAGATGGTTTATAGTAGCAAAGAAAAAGAAAGAGGCACTCACAAACACCCCGTGAAAGGAAAGTTAAATGCAACAAATAACCTGCACTGTACTCGCTGGGATTTCACTGTAATGTTCTCTGCCCTTTGAGAATTGTAAAATGCAATCTCCTTTTCACTTTAATTGATGGAGAATGGCCAAAATTTCAGCATTACTGTGGAGCTAAGACTGTAACATAGATAATGTCTGGGCACACAGTTAAGTGAAAACGAACAGTGTTTGCGGGTTAGCAGAAAAGAATTACTTGCAAGGCTGTTGTGATAGTTAATTCTTTTGCTGATTGTAAATAATAAGCCTCATCAAAGTTCAGTTATATATCAAAGTTATTATAGCATCGGCTTGAAAAGGTAGTTATAATTACTTCCCTCCAAATGCTTTCTCATGTGGGACAGACTCTCTCTGGAACAAGCTACTAATCAAAAGAAGCTTAGATTCCACTTCTCGCAGACTGTTTTGAATTTGGTTCAGTGGTTTCTGTCACAGAGCAAGTTATCAGACACAACAGGCAGATAAGAGTGTTAAACAAATGCTGGAAATGACAACCTGCACCTCTTCTCTTTCTAAGGGACTCCCATTACTGTCATTTTAAAAATAAATAAGTATCAGAATGTCAAGACAGGAAAATAAAAGCAGAGGGGAAAAATCAAGTCAGCATAGGAAAAAAACTACAAGCATTTGTGTGTGTAAATAATTGAATCACTGGACTTCATCTAAGTGAATAATCAAACTTGCTCACAGATGATGCCAGAGATTCTGCTAAATGATAATAAACTTCACATCATATTACCCTCTGTAATAATACCCACACTGTAAGTATTTATTTTATTTTGTTGAAACCTCCTGGTACATTGTGTCCGTTCAGAGTGGAAGCATTATGCACTTCAGTTAAACCTTTTCTGGGGAACTGTTTTGGTTAAGCATACCCAACGTAAAATTCAGGTTGCTCCATGTCAAGAGTGACGATTACATTAAATACAAACTTCCAAGGTCACAATTCCAACACAGAGTGAAACATGCTTCAGCCCCACTGATTTCAATGGGCTTGAACTACGCTTAGCGCAATGTTGGATTGTGGCTCAACAACGTGTTTCGGAGCTCCATAGCAGAATCTCGCCTTAGAACATAACATCAGGTAGTGTTTGCAGCAGACTCTTAGCCATATCACAAACAGCAATTGGAAGCTCTCCATATTCAAGAGGTTGGAGAGGCTGTTGCTTGAGGCAGACAAACCCTTTGGAGCGAGGGCATCACTTGCAGGAATCCCAGCCAAAGAGCCCAAATCAGGGCTCTTTGGCTGGGGTTGACGTAAGAGGTAGAGCAGGCTTCCTCAACCTTGGCCCTCCAGATGTTTTGAGACTACAATTCCCATCATCCCTGACCATTGGTCCTGCTAGCTAGGGATCATGGGAGTTGTAGGCCAAAAACATCTGGAGGGCCGAGGCTGAGGAAGCCTGGGTAGAGCCTGAATTTCGTTGTTGTTGAGCAATAGATCTCCTCTTGAAGGTCCAACTTGACTTGTACCATCAAAATTAATTCTATTGAGCAAAAATTAACTGCACAGTGCTTTGTGTGTGTGGGAAGTACATGTTAGCCACCTTGGTGGTATAGGATAGTTCTGGGCATTTTGTCCTTTTTTTCTTTTCTTTTAAAGAAGTCATCGGAGATGATATATTATAAGTATTACCTAGAAAAATAATTTGTGAAGTTGTAAAACTTTACAAAAGTTGTAACACTTTACAAAATGACCATAGTTCAATTCAGGTGTTCAGTGCCAAACTCCTGCTCTGGAGGGTAGGACTCAAACCAATGGCTTCAAGTTGCAAGAAAGGAGATGCTGAGTAAACGTCAGGAAGAACTTTATGGAATTAAGAGCTGTTTGACAGCAGAACAGGTTGGGAGATGGTGGACTCTCCTTCCTTGGAGGGTTCTAAGCAGAGGTTGGATGCACATCTTTCATGGATGCTTTAGAAGAGATTCCTGCTTTGCAAGGGGGGGTTCACAAGATGACCCTTGGGGCCAATTCCACTTCTACAATTCTATGGTTCTACATAAGAGTAAGGCTGCACTTGCTGCTCCCTTCCATCATGCACCCATCGCCTGGTCCTATGCTCCTCCCCATGTATTGGAAGGTGACGGTCTTCAGAGGCAGCCCTGCTGCACTCAATGTGTAAGCTCAGTGCATGTTACTTGTGTAAGCTCAAAACATGTTCACACATGGAGCTTACACAAGTACAGCAGACCCTCCAATTTCTCCTTCAATAAGGAGGGCCCACAAGCCCACACCCCCCCCCCCTCAGGCAATGCTAATCACATGCTTGCACAGGACAAGGGGTTTGAATACATTCCTAAATATACAGAGGGGCGCATCTGGCAGATCAGCATTATGCATGTATCGAGCATGCAGTGATCATGCCAATTTCCCCATGTTTTCCTAGTAAATGCTTGGCATGTCTCAGTCCCTTGGCCGGAACACTTATTTTACATGGGTAGAAAATCTCGGGCTGGGCTGTTAGATGTTAAGTGGCATGTGAATGATAAAGCACGGTTATGTTTTCGCTGGGATTTCGACAATGAGATTCTTCATCCGACAGCAGAATTGCATCATTGCCACTAAATAGGCTGAGAACCTAATCCAAAGCACTGGCAGAAGTCAAAAGGAATAAGAGGATTCTAGAAATCATTATGAAGACTAATACCTCTGCGATCTTCTAAGTAACTGTTGGATACGCTTATTCTCCCCAGAGAATGGGGCGGAGGTATAATTGTAAAACACACACCGGTGCTACAGCTAGTGCATAAAAGAGAAGCATCTGAAACGTGATTCTCATCCTTACATATTGCATCCATTCATCCCATGTGTGCTACTCTTTATTTTAATGAATTAAGCAGGCTCATGCTGCCATCTGGTGGGCTGTATAAGGAACACCGTTTTTGTTTTTTGCTGGCTAGGCCTGCGCTAAGCAACGCATCTACAACGTTACACCTGTGTAATAGATATGAAGTAGATAACGGTGAACAAAGCTAAAGTATTTTATTAATAATTTATTGTCAGTAAGAAAGACTGGCTAATGGTAGATTTCAGTAAAAACCTTTACAAGACCATTGCATCACAAATATACAGACACTATAAAACTGTGCCATGGTGGTTTTGGTTCTAAATAGGTATGCAGTGGCTTCCCTCCTCCCCGCCCCCCACACTTTTCAAGAAAGGAAAAATGTGTAACTGTCCTAGAGTACAGAAACCCAGGTGGGATATTTCCATGTTCGTCACCCAGAAAATATCAGGAATCTTTTACAGCTGGAAATTATGTACACTTGGAAATGCATGGTTACATAGAAATCTATAAATGAAATGCCGCACTTCTGTGGAAAACAAAACAAAACGGTGAACTGCTGAATGCTATAAGACCCAGGGCATGTTGGTTTAACGGCACACTAAAAACACCACTAGAATCAGTGGAAATCAAGTTTCGAAAGTATCTACAAAATCTAGTTAAAATTATCGAAATCAAAACTGTACATAAAATTTACAAAAAGAGATAAGAAAAAAATGATTTGCTCTTGAACAATATAAATACATTTATCATGCTAACATGAGGAAGTGGTATGTGTTTTTGCTTTATTTCTTTTAACATAGACAATGTAAGTACAAAAAACACTTTTTGGGGGGGATGGCACAGCCAATGGGAGACCTGTGATCAGTCAAGCGGTGGGAACGAGGTCAGGAAATGGTTAACAAGTTGAAATGAGCTACATGATCCAGTGCAGCCATGCCAGTTTTAGCTCACTGAAACAAAAGCGGCTCAAGCATTGCTGCCAAGAAAAATAAGCTCTCCGATATTTTTCTCTAGAATACTTTTATTTTTTAAGTTCATTAACATCCAGGCACTTTTAATTGAGGAAGGGTGTCAGACTTCTGTGTGGTGCTGAGGCTCGAGCGAAGGGATGATCACCTCTTCGAAATGTCCGTCGTCTCCACTCTCATAGTCACTCAGCATGGCCTCAGACTCCATTTCACAGCATGCCGACACGTCGGAGCAGGAAGCTGTGGAAGCATACACAGACATGGACATGTTGTCTACGGGGGGCGCTTCGAAGTCTCTGCTGTACCCTACTGTGTAAGGAGCAAAGGGTTCTCTGTAATTCCCGGAGACTCCGTTGTTTGTGTTCTGAGGTTCCGACAGGTCTGGCGGATAGTGATGGGGAAGGTACTGGCTGAGATTGAACCTCTGCCTGCTCCTTGCAGAGGATCCCAAGCTACCTATAGCAGGCATGTCCCTGGATTGCTGTATTGAGTCAAACTGATCACTGTACTCGGGTGGCAACGGTGGGAGGTCGTCAGGCACTGGGAAGTCGTCCGGCGGAGGTGGAAAGTCACTCTCAATGTCGTAACCTCCAGGGTAGTAGTCTGCATCAATGGAATTTGGATCTGTATACAGGGGTGCAGCCTCTTCAACCACCTCGTAATTCGGATACTCCTGTATGCCAGGCAGTTGGACATTGGGCATCCAGTCAGAGGTATCCCAGTGATAGCCTGAAGGGCAAAAACAAAGCGGGTTTCAACATCTAACACTGAAAAATCAATATACTGCACTAAGGACAACACAACCACCAGCTATTAGAACACAAGAGGAATGGGAGGAATCTGCCCCCGAGGTTAACAAACATTCAACATTACAACAGCAAGGTCACGGTGCACCATGCAAATAGTTTATCAAGTCCGGGCTAACTAGGATCACAACATACCTCACCCTAAAGTGAGCTAAGGAATGAGCTGGTACACAACGCCAGAAAAATCATTCTTTGTGTAAAATAAAAGTGTATGGAAGCCTGTTACTGGAACAAACTGGTGCATGGTAACTACATTTATCTCAATGTAACATTTGCAACAAGCTCATGGCCCTGTTTGAAATAAAAGCCTGGCATGATCCGAGCCATGTTTACTCGGAAGTACATCCTACCGAGTCCTGTGGAGTAACAGTGTGCAGAATTGCAAGATTAGTCCATCAAAATTAGCAAGATTATGATAATTTAGCCCACTGATTTCAATGGGTTTTAAATTACAATTTGATTTTTCCGGACTGAGGCCAGTAAGTTTAAGATTCCCTAATTGTTGAAGTATCTATAACACTTACCAGTTTAGTATTAATGTTATTAGTTGCTGCCCATCGGCTGTGGAGTTAATTTTATAACAAGAACCCCTACGAAACTATTAGTAAGGACACTCAGGCATTCAAATGCAAAAACAAAAGTCTCTATATAAGCCAATCATGCAGAAAATCACTTTCTGTTGTAGGGCAAGAATATAATATTGTACTTGAAACAAAAGTGCTTACTGGCTTGACTGGTAAAACATCGCTATGTTACAAGTATCAAGATTTTGTGATCCCTTCTACAAAGGGGAAATTGCACTGGGCTAGAATAAGCGTCCAGTAACTGGAGGGAAATAACTGCATTCATACACAGTGAGCAAACCAAGTTAGTGCTGGGGGCCAAATATTAACAGAAACATTTCTGTGAATGGCAACAAACAACTACATGCAGAAGTCACCTCTTGAATTGCTCAGGTCGGGAACAGCGAAAGACTCTTTAGGTGGCAAAGTGGAGAGAGGGGGAAAAAAGATGAGCAGTTAGGCATCAAGTAGTTCAAAAGAACTCAATAGCCTAAAAACAGTAAGAATGTACACAATGGAAACAGTAACAAAACCCCTTCTATTGTCCCCTTGTAAGTTAAGGAAGGGAGACTTTATAGTTTTATTCCCTTCAAACAGTCATATCACAAACTGCTTCTGTAAAGTCACCAACTGGTCATGTGGGATGTTGTTTCAAGAAACAAACTCTTGAGTGTGTAGAAGTAATTGTGTGGTTCTTTGGATCCTGATCGAAGACAGGGCTTGGAAGTAAGGATGGAGGCTCAGCAAGGTAAAAACCCAGCACACACATTATTGATTGAATACGGCTTCTCTGATAGCGTTGAATTGTTTTGTATATTTGTGTTTTTTTATCCTTGTGGCTAATTCTGGAATCAGCTGCCTATTGTCCTTATGCACAGCCTAATAGCTAAATAGATTACTGAAACAATGAAGCTGTCTAATAACCGTGAAACCTAAACTTCAAAAATTAGATTAATAGTTTGATAATTAATCTGATTCCAGAATTAATAGTTTGAGAATATAGATTTATGAACCTGTTTTGCACAGACTAAAACAAAGCTTTTCATTACATAGTGAACCTTGGTTGCCAGTTCAAATCATTGTCCTAGCCATAGGCACCAAGTGGGGGGGGAGGGGCCACGGGACCCCCCATATTCGCGGTGTGCTGATGTCATGTGCACACGCCATCCTGCGGCCTCCGGCCCCTTCAATCGCGAGGGCAAGGCAGCAACCCTGGCTCTTACAAACCGAGGCTCTGTTATATAAGATTTCAGGGGGATGGTTGTCCAAGGAAGTGCTTGTTGAGTAAAATCTTAATGAAATGCAGCTGATTTTGAAGACTTTCTTTTAGGCTTTACAAGTGGGAACTGCAACAACATGTGGCAGCACAGAGTAATCTTGTTTGGGATTCCAGCCAGACAACCAGGACCCTTTCTCCCCACCTCCTCCAGAATACAATATTCCGGAATACACCTTTCCCAACCCCTTTCCATCATTCAGCACTCTGTGGCGTGCTCAATCGTCACTGAAAAGTCATTCCCCCTATTCTACCTCCTAAAATATGGTTTGAACTTCTGCAAACTTTGTGCTCCTCCAAATCTGCAGGTACCTCTCTGCGGCTGGTGCCACAGTGGCTACGTAAGGGCTGGCAGTCAGAAAATGAGTTTGCCATTACTAAATAGGATACAGTGGTACCTCAGGTTAAGAATTTAATTCGTTCTGGAGGTCTGTTCTTAACCTGAAACTGTTCTTAACCTGAAGACCACTTTAGCTAATGGGGCCTCCAGCTGCCGCCGCGCCGCTTCTGCATGATTTCTGTTCTCCTTCTGAAGCAAAGTTCTTAACCCGAGGTACTATTTCTGGGTTAGCGGAGTCTGTAACCTGAAGCGTCTGTAACCTGAAGCATCTGTAACCCAAGGTACCACTGTACATCTTAATCTCTTTTGTTGTCTAGATCTTAACCCTGCTTCAAATGCCCTCCTGCAACTAAACCTGTAAGCAACCCTAAGCATGTTCAGTGAAATATTTTTTATTATGTTTTTGTTTTTAGCTTATATTTTATGTTGTGAACCGCCCTGAGATCTACAGATGAAGGGGTGGATACAAATAAAATAAATAAATGAAACTCTCCTTCCCTGTATATCCCTGCATTGTTTTCTTTTTGTTTCCCTGAGTTGAGAATGTTAAGATTATAAACTCATCTACAGCAGGAATGTATCCTCTTTGTACTCTATAATGCTCCATGTATACTGATGGCGGCATTTTACAAACCAGCTTCCAACACATGCTAAGGGATGTCAGAAATGCACAGCCTGTATCTAGATGACATAGTCTTTTTTTACAATTGTATTGTTTATCTAGCTTGACCCCAACATTTCCCACCCACTAATACAAACAGATACAGTGGTACCTTGATTTAAGAACAGCTTAGTTTATGAACAACTTGGATTAAGAACACTGTAAACCTGGAAGTAGGTGTTTTGGTTTGTGAACTTTGCCTTGGAATAAGAACATGTTCCGCTTCCTGTTGAGTGTGTTCCATTTGTAAATTGAGTCCCCTGCTGCTATGGGAAAGCATGCCTTGGTTTAAGAATGCTTTGGTTTAAGAACGGACTTCTGGTACAGATTAAGTTCGTAAACCAAGGTACCACCCTAGATGTCTATCTATGCATAGAAGCTGATTCAAAGAGCATTTTCTACAGAGTCAAAAATGAGCAGGATAAAAGGAGAGGAGTATTTCTTGATTATTTTCTCCTTGTAGTCTACCACACAGAAGAGGTGTACCCCAGGGAAAGAAGAAACCTATGCTGGGAAAAAGTTGTGGTACAAGCCTGGTGTGAACCAAGACTTTACTGAGGCTGGTACTATTGAGGCTGTCTGCAGGTATGTTAACAGGAGAACTAAATCTGTCTGATGATCAACATTTTCAGGTACTTTCTACTTTGCATGTCAACTGTATGCCTTGGAGAATATCGCACTTGTTCTGTGCATTTAAGATGCTTTCTGTACCATTCAGTAATGCTTACAAATCCTGTAAAGTAAACTGTTTTATTATCACCAGCACCATCATTACATACGGGGTGAGCGGCATATTCTGAGTACTTAGTGGCCAGCCAGCAAATTAATGGCTGACCTAAAATTTGAACTGAAGACACCTCAGTTCATAGCTCATGTTGTTGAACATCGAACCATACTTCCTTTCTGTTTGCATTCAACCACCCAGCTACAATATCCTTGGCAAACTGTACTTTAAACAGTGCCATAGCACTTGCTCACCTCTATTATCTCATCTCAAGGGGGGGGGGAGTAGTATTGTTAATAGGATTGCTTCTTATCTCTTCTGGTTATGCAAGACCTACAAGGATTTTATGAGGTAATCTTCATATATATATATTAACATAAACAAATCATAGACATGTAAAGTTGGAAGGGACACCTAGGGTCATCAAGTCCAACTTCCTGCAATGCAGGAAACTCAGCTAAAACATTCAGGACAGATGACCACCTAACATCTGCTTTAAAATCTCCAAGGAAGGAGAGTCCACAACTTCCCCAAGGAGTACTGTGTATAGCATGCACTAGTGTGAAGTGTGTTCTTCAATCCTCTTTTCATTCATGACATTGCATGGGGCAGTTTTTGCTTGTTCCGGCTGCAAAACGAATGGCTTAAGAGCTGGGGGATAGCTCTGAGACTGGCAAAGCCTTTGTGCAGAGAAGAGGGAAGGGGAAAGATGGGGCAAGGAAGAACTTGGCCCTATGGTGGCATATTGCTACTGCTCACCTATGGGGAAGAATAAGGCTGAGAGACAGGATGTCCGGGACTGGGCTGGACACTGAGGAATGGGCAGTGGGACAATGTGGGTTTGGAGACTGACTTGGAAGAAGGGACCAGTGATCTGAGGGAGCCTGTGATATTCAAAGGCAGGAGAAGCTGCAGGATTGGAGAGTGGAGAACAGGTGCAAGGGGAGGAAGAGATAGGTCAGGCTGGTGTAGAGTCAAGGGCAGGCATAGGCAAACTCGGCCCTCCAGAAGGTTTGGGACTACAACTCCCATCATCCCTAGCTAACAGGACCAGTGGTCAGGGATGATGGGAACTGCAGTCCCAAAACATCTGGAGGGCCAAGTTTGCCTATGCCTGGTCAAGGGCTTCCACACCTCCTCCTCCTCCTGCCATCACCTCTCCTGATCCACTGTCTCCCAGGATCAGAAGAGGACTGAAGTGGGAGGAGAAAAGGTTACATGTAGGCAGAGTCTTTGCCTGCTTGAGTGCAGCTCAGATAGGGGAGATACATAAACTGAGGGCAGAGCTTCTCTGTTGCGGCTGCTGCCTTATCAGGTGCACATCTAGGAGTAACTGAGACACATAGGACTGATGGTCATGCCTTCTCCTATCCAGGGAATGTACTTGTGATAATAAAGGGATAATCTGTGCTCAGTGTTATGGTAACATGCCAGGATTTGATGCTGTTTTCATGTTAGAATGCCCTAGTGCAGAGATGGTCTTTTTGGAAATTGAGTCAAAGAAATGTGAGACTAGATTAAACATCTCCATTTGTGCGTCTATTAAAGCAAACAACCGTGTATACTGTTTATAAGAAACGATGTATCTTATTTTAATACCTCTAATGTATTAATACATTCCTAGAAGAGAAATGCATGCAACGTTCTGCCCAGACCATAAATAAAAAGTGAAAACTATATACCTTCTTTTCCCACCGAGTCAACAACAGCATTGACAAGGTGTATTACAGTCACTAGGGAAGCTTGTAAAAAGTATGGGAAGGAGCAAATTAAAAGAGAAACTTATAATTAGCAGCAGTTTCAAACAGCATATAAAAGCATACCAAGAAACATAAAAAAACACCACTTAAAAATCTTCTAATAATTACACACAACTGCACAACATTTCAAGTGGGGTTAGGCACATAATGTTTACACAAGCACCAGTCACATTCTGTTCTGACTGGGAATAAACATTCAAAAAAATTCTGTGCTTTTGCATCTGATTATACTCTGGACTCTGCAAACAGCTCTAAATGAATGGTCTGGAAAGGTTATTAGAACGGAAAATGGATTGCAAAGATGAACATGCGTATATACATTTTAGCAATCATCAGGGCTCATTCGCACTTTACTTTTAGTATCTGGGAATGGATACTGAAGCGCAACATACATGTGTGCTGTGTCAACTGTGAATGGCACTCGTTGATTTAAACAGCCAATTTTCACACACAAATGCCCAATTCTTTCTCAGTTACTCCTATTCTTTTTTAAACAAGAAAAAAATATTGTTTAAATAGACATTCACCGTTCATAATCGATGCACTGCACATGCATATTATTTTATTTACAAAAGGAGTAAAGTGTGAACTAGTCCTAAGAAAAGTTTGCATGTATAATTTCACTGGTTCGTTTTACTGATACAATATTTTTTCTCCCCTAAAGGATTGCAGGTGGTAGATCAAAATTTGCTGAAATTCAAAATGGCATCTCAGTTCTGCAAATGGAACCTGTTTTATGACGGTTATGTCTCCTAAAGCCCTATGCTGCTTCTCCACAGCTGGTCTGCAAACACTTCCCCCACAGCCAGTGCATAGGATGTTCACAATTTTTTAACTTCTAAAAAAAGGAAGAATAAATAGAATTCTGGGAAATAATCCAGCTTTTATGAGTGCAAAACCAAAGGTAAGAGGTTTGGCTGGTAGGAATGTTGAACAGGTTTTATGTGAAGTTCATGACAGGGGAAGGCAAGTTGAAGAATCAGAGAAAAGGTTAAGTGAAGGTCATTTTTAAAAGCACTAAAAGGTTTAATGAAACAGGCTTGGATCAAGGCTATTTCATAAGGTAATGCAGCTGATGTGTAGGAAGAGGAAAAGGAGGACAGGGTCAGTGATCAGGGACTGCAATCTTTCCAGTGTTTTATTTTTCCATTTCCAAAGTTCGTTAGTAACAAGGTATGGATGCCAACTGCATATAAACGCTAGGCAAGCCCAACAGGTTCAAAATTATTGGCTTTGTTTGCTAAAGACAAGTAAAATAGACAAGATAAAATTTCGGGGGGGGGGGAGAATTTGCCTGACACAAACTGAAAGCTTCCAATTCAAAGTTTTCTGGAATAGTCTACATCACAGGGCAGGATAGCTGGAGGCAGGATACAGCAAACAAGCGAACTGAGGAGAAAATGGAGAGGGGAAGCAGAAGAGGAATAGAAAGTCAGAAACTGAAGGAAAGAAGGGGAAGGAGGTGAAGTGGAGTCAAAAATTCACACAGAGCCCAGCAGTGGGAAGGCTGTATATTGCTGCATGGGCAGAGGGTGGGGAAGCAACACAAGATACAGAGGGAAGGGGAATGTGAGTGGAAAAGCTGGAGAGTGGGGAGGGAAAATTTTGAAACAACCAGCCAAATCGTTGGCTAGGGTTCTCTGGTTCTCTAATTAACTGGCTGAGTGGAGAACTGGCAAGCTAAGTGTCATGCTCATAGCTGCATAATATTGTCAACTGTGACTTTCAATTCTGACATTTACCATTTGCATTCCTTTCTTTTATCATTCCGAATCATACTAGCGTATTTGGAACTTGCAGCCAGCCATAGAGAAACAAATGGTGCGTACTAGTTGTTACAGTGCAAAACTATAAACTCGTTTCAAAACGCTACTTCTGTTCTACAGCTTTTTTTAAAGTTCCTTTCGTACTGAAAAACCATTAATGCATATACATATAACAAACACACAAACATACACAGAAACGTCACTGAAAGTGCTAGTGATCAGTAAAAAAACAACAACTTACTTTTTTTGGTTAAGTAATAAAAGGAAGTTTTATGTTGAGACCACAAACAAGTTAATACACTGAAATAAGCAGACAGGACATCTTTGCTGAGCATGAGCAAAATAATATGTATTTTAAAACGGTAGCCAATTATTTTCCTAAGCTTAATAACAAAAACATAAATGAAGCTTTGGAGTAATTTAAAAAATAACCCAATGAAGGTCAAATCCAAAGTAAATTCACTGAGTACTTTTGACAGGTCAGGGCCACTTTCAGAGTGTTTCGCTCACACTGACAATAGAATAGGGCCTGATTCAGTGAAGTGGAATGTCTTCCATGCACAGAGATTTGGCACACATCTGCTCCTTATCGTGGCCTAAGCCAGACAGAACACAATAAAAGCCCTGCTGGACAACTTCCTTCATTACTAACGTTATCAGACTTACAAGCCAGTCCCTCATACTCTGCTTTCACTCAGTACTGCTCTGATCCATATGGGAGCTGAGGCAGCAGCAAGGAAAAAGAGGAGACAAATGAAGTAGTAATCCAGTTTTCAGACATTTTAAAACCTCACTCCATCCCACACACCTCCAATATTCATAACCTCACTATTTTTACAAAAAGAATACTCCTTGTCTTCACATCAAACATTAACCATTACAGGTTTAAACGACTTATAGCCAGCTTATGACATCGTCTGCAACTTATTATGCATCCCTGCAGAAGTGGCTCACTAACCCAGAGGGGTGGGGACACAGCAATGGCCTCCCGGCAGAAGCAACGCTGCCGTTTGCCAGGAGGCTGAGGGGCAATACTGAGGTGGCGTCTGTGTTCTGCGTTGCACCCGTGCAAGCGCCTGGTTGTCTCTGCCCATGTGCCAACTCACACCTCACTTTCCCAGCAAGTGGGAGTGCTGCTACTGGGAGGCTATTGCTGCAGATCTTTGCCCAACTGGGTGAGCTGGTCCTGACAGAATACGATATGCCTGTTGATATTTGCAATGCCCGCGTGAGGCACCTATGCGGAGACGGTAGACAAGGAAGCAGAGCGACACAAAACAGCAAGGCTTCATCTACCTACCATTATCATCACATGATTCCGACTGGAATGAGCTAAGGGACTGGACCTCCGACACGCTCTCTCTAGCGCTGTAAGGCTGAGAAACCTTTTCTTCCAGGGGCTTCTTTGAAAGGCAAGAGTCAAGATCTACAACTTTAGCTGAAAGGAGGAGAGACAGGCAGAAACAATTAATGTGACAACCAACTTCAACATGCCCCCACAAATATAGTTACAGTCGTACTTTGGTTTTTGAACAGCTTAGTTATCGAATGTTTTGGCTCCTGAACGTCACAAACCCGGAAGTGAGTGTTCGAGTTTGCAAACTATTTTTGGAAGCTGAACGTCCGATGGGGCTTCTGCAGCTTCCGACTAGCCGCGCTTTGGTTTTCGAACATTTTGGAAGTCGAATGAACTTCCGGAACAGATTCCATTCGACTTCCAAGGTACGACTGTACTAGAAACATGACAAAAAATTAAGCTTGACTGTTTTAAAACCCCAGCAGGCATTTCATTTGAAGCCTGATTTAATTGTTTTAATTGGTTTTTTTTTCTTTTCTGCACTGCATTCTTTTGTACATTGCTCAGGAAATGATGCTGGTTAAATAGGATATAAATTGTCTAAATAAATATACAGTGGTACCTTGGTTTAAGAACAGCCCTGTTTACCAACTATTCGGTTTAAGAACTCCACAAAACCGGAAGTAGTGTCACACTTTGCGAACTTTACCTCAGTCTAAGAACGGAATCTGAATGGTGGAAAGGCAACAGCGACAGGAGGCCTCATTAGGGAAAGCGCTCCTGGGTTTAAGAACGGTTTCTGTTTAAGAACGGACCTCCGGAATGGATTAAGTTCATAAACCGAGGTACCATCATATAGCAAAACACTGGAGTATACCACTCCCCTACAAATGCTTTTCAGAGCCAGTCTGAAATGGGAGCCTTTTAGTGCTGTTTAAGATTTCTGCGGTGGGAAAGAGAAAAAAAATACGCATTTATTTGTTCTTCCTCACTCCCCTGAGGCCTTCCCCCTGTTGTCCTATATAACTCTAGAGGGTTTGTGTGTTGACTGTTAGTCTTGAAGATGAGCTACAGGGTGGGCAGCTAGGGTGTTGCTACCATTGTCTCCTTTCCTTTTATCTGAAACATCCCCTTAATAGCACAGGAGAGGGATACTTTCTCCCCAATATTCCTGCTAAGAAGCAGCCAGGGACTGTCACTCCATTTCCCTCTTGGACACCCTAACATTCTCTGCTTACATTTCTCTCAACTACAGCCTAAACCGAAAGATTCACAGACTCTGCCAAAATTCTAGTTTCTTTAGATTCCCTTTTCCTCAACCACAAGGCAGACCTGTGATCCGCTCACAGAAACCAATGGGGAAATCCAGGATTTTGGCAAAGCTGTGACCGAGAAGCAGTGTTTCCCTCCTCTCCACAAAAGTTAGCAGCAAAATCAAGTATTTACTGCCTTTAATGTTCAGCGTCAACCTAGGAGTTCCCTCTTCCGAAAATGAGAGAGCTCTATTTTTATTTTAAATCTGTATGTCTTCAACCTTTGTAGACAACCGCTCAAAGCAGAAATCTCAATATCCTGCCAGCAAAGCTTTTTCAGTTCAAAAAGGAGGCGGCGGCTTACTGTCATAATCGAAGTCCCAGCTGGGCTTCTGTATTGAGTCGCTGTCTGATGGTGAATTGGATGGAGGTGGGGGAGGCAAATTCGGAGCCACACTGCAGACAGCCACTGCTTTCCTGTGGCCATGAACGGAATCTGGGTTAAAAGTAGTAAACTCTGGGTGCTCTGGGATTGTGGAACCTTCAAAAGAGTTCCTGTCCAGATTGTTCCTCGAGTCACTTGGAATGCTGGGAGTATATGAAATGGGACGAACAGGCACCTGGGGTGGAATGTCAGAATAAATGTTCTTATTCAGTTTGGAATCAAAGTACGGCCTTTGCAAGAATGCTGTTGTTGTTCCCAGATGTTTGTCTTCAGGTTCTGGCTGGCTTTTCTTCTT
Organism: Podarcis melisellensis; assembly: GCF_964234715.1. Lineage (NCBI taxonomy): Eukaryota > Metazoa > Chordata > Lepidosauria > Squamata > Lacertidae > Podarcis > Podarcis melisellensis. The sequence continues at coordinate 51,368,051 of NC_138541.1, forward strand.
CTTCTTCCAGATGACTTGGCGGCAGAAGACAAAAATCCCAACCAGTATGAAGACCCCTGCTATGAAAATGATAATTCCAATGACTTCTGCTAAGCTAATGTTCCAGGGGGTTGAAACATATTTGTTCAGGACGTCGGCACAATGTCTTCCTCCAAATCCGTGGCTACAATTGCAGTGATAGGCACCGTATGTGTTCTCACAGAGAGCGCCGTTCTGACATGGGCTTTCTAAGCATTCATCAACATCGGTTAAACACCTGCAATGAAACATTAACAGGTAAGGAACAGCTTACAAATGCACAAAATGGGAAAGTGCAGGATATATTTATAACAACACAACATATATTTTTTCCATGTTAAAAATACTGTGACTCATCTGGAGTGTTGGGTGCCAATTTTCATTGTTTGTATCATTATTATCATCATACCCTCCAATATTTCTCCAGTGAAAATAGGGATGTCTTTTTAATACTAATAATGTTATTATTTATACCCTGCCCATCTGACTGGGTTGCGTCAGTCACTCAGGGGGGGTGGGGGCTTACAACATATATAAAAACATGATAAAGCATCAAACATTAAAAAACTATACAGGGCTGCCTTCAGAAGCCTTCTAAAGGTTGCCTAGTTGCTTATCTCTTTGGCTCAGGGGCACTGCATAACTTTATACCTTCCAACATTTCTCTGATGAAAATAGGGGAGTCCTAAGGAAAAGTGAGGGACGTGGGTGGTGCTGTGGGTTAAACCACAGAGCCTAGGACTTGCTGATCGGAAGGTAAGCGGTTCGAATCCCTGCGATGGGGTGTGCTCCCATTGCTTGGTCCCTGTTCCTGCTAACCTAGCAGTTCAAAAGCACGTCAAAGAGCAAGTAGATAAATAGGTACCGCTCCGGCGGGAAGGTAAACGGCATTTCTGTGCACTGCTCTGGTTTGCCAGAAGTGGCTTAGTCATGCTGGCCACATGACCCGGAAGCTGTATGCCAGCTCCCTTGGCCAATAAAGCGAGATGAGCGCCACAACCCCAGAGTCGGCCATGACTAGACCTAATGGTCAGGGGTCCCATTTACCCTTTAAGGAAATGTGGGACGTTCCAGGATCAAATCAGAAACCGGGAAGGCTTCTGTAAATCCAGGACTGTCCCTGGAAAACAGGGACACTTGAAGGGTCTGTATTATTGATTCTATTATTATTACATTTTGTTCTAATTTGTCCCTTTCTCCAAGGACTCCAGGACAGCACACATTGTCCATACCTTCTTTTTATCCTCAACCCCGCTGCTGTGCTTCCACACCTACATGCCTTTATACAAGTTTATATGGAACTACACTTTTAATTATGTATTCTGTTTATAGGGTATGTGTTACAGACCGCAAGAATTCTGATTTAATATAAAGAGTCTTTGCATCAAGCAGTTACTCTGAACCAACCATATTTTCCAAACCATCTTCAAAGGCAGCTATGTATCCAATACACTGGAGCAGTTTTAACAGGATGTTACCAGAGCACAGACAATTGCAGCCTGGGAATTAATCACTTCATCATTTAGTGCCTCTTCTGGTACTCCACTCTAAGCTGGAACAATCTTTTTCATCTCTTTGCTGTCACTCAGTACCCTTCAGCCAGTGTTCGAAACTCCTATTGTTCTAGGTGCATTTTTGTGACAGGGAATTTCATTAGCGCAAGCAGTTAATGAGCTCTGGGCACAGTACTGCACCTAAGATTTCAGATTAAAACTGCAGAATGGAAGGAACAAAAGATCTTTTTCTGGCTTCCCACTTCCAGTGACTCTCTGAAGTCTGGAGAAAAGACACTCTTAAGAATATTAGGGAGGTGAACAGGAGAAGGACTAGACCATGTGAAAAATGAACATCAGATTTTAGCTGCAGTTCATTCATTTTCAGCTTTGTATTCTGGTTATTAAAAACAAAACAAAAACGTGCGTAGACATTCCAATGTTACACCCATAACCTAGGCTTAAGGTGCCATTTAGCTCCTAGCTTTCATATCTCAGATTCTAACACTGCCCTCAGCTAAAATCAGATCCCCACAGCAAGTTATTCAACACCTGGAACACCAGCACTGGAAGAGCTCCTGTTGACTTGAGTTCTAAGTATGCCAGGGAGTAGGATTAGGAAACAGCTCTTATTAATGAACCAGTCTTAATCTGGACAGAGCCTGGCCATCCTATTCCACCCAACCTCCTTCCCTTGCTGATTCCCCAAGCCCCTTCCTCGTTTTCTCCCATGCCAGCTGTTTTGCTGGCACCATGGCTGGCAAGCAGGGAGAGGGATAAGAGAAAGGTCCCCCCCTCTGTTAGCAGTGCCCGACGTGCCACTGACTACACGGTGCACCAAGCTGCCTCACAAGTAGCCCCACCCCAACAAAAATGTGTTTTGAATTCAGGAAAATGCATTCTTCCATGAACTGAAATTACACGACTGGACACATTCATTTACCATACTGCAAACGAAGTGGCAGCCAAGTTGCTACACATGTGAGCTATTTTATCTCCAATGGGTTTAGCAGGTAAGTTACCGCAGAAAGCCAAGGCAAAAAACAACCACCCCAAAACCAAACTGCTCGGGACAACTTTGCTAGACAGCCTTGTGAGAGCATCATAGTGGTGGTGAAATACTGCACTACATAGGGGACTCTAAACATGAGTTCTCACTCATGTTTGGTGTGGCAGGACACCATTTTTCCTATTTTTGCAGATAAAGGATGGAGTGCGTTCAGGCTCCACTAACAGTTTGCACTTGTGGCGCTTTGCCTTCTTTAGCTGATAAGGCTGTATATGCAGCTTCAAGGACAACAGCCAATAACATCACAGTAAAGGTGGAAATTCAAACCACGCTTCTCAGGTCCCGGCAGTGCTCACTGGACAACACTGGCTCAGAAATTCAGAAGATTTCAAAATCTCTTTAAATACGGGAATTCAGGAAGTATTCCATTGCTTGGAGTAAGAAACCAATTCATTATATTAAAAAGAAAAGAAAAGAAGCCAAATATGGAGGGAGGGGGAAGGTAAATCAACTTAAAATTGCATTTCAAATGATCTGCAGAAATGTTCTAAAACTTCCATAGCAAAATTACCTCCTTGGTTCCTGTTCAAATGCGAACATTTTACCATTTAAAACTGCGAGCAAAAGGATGCTAATTCTAGTGCAGCTATGTTCTTCCCCCTGAAGTACAGAATGATCAGTACAAATCCCTGATCATGAAAGATAAAAGAGAAACCACAAAGGAGAGCTAATCCCAGTTTATTTGCCTTCTGCTGTTTTCTAGTAAAACAATATTTCTGAAGATTTAATATTATGCTATAATGCAATGAAGAAAAAGGTGTTAACATCTGTAATACATGCCTCAGTAATCAAGGAGACCTCTTTTGTACGTACACACACACACACACACACACACACAGAGAGAGAGAGAGAGAGAGAGAGAGAGTTTGGTGTCGTCCTTGGAGTATGGGAGCAATACCAGATGCAATGTATTCCCTTGTCTAGGACAGTCCCCATCAATATCAAGCAACACTAAATGCTACTGGCCATCACTGAGCTGAATGCTTTGTAGACACACAATTCTGGGACCATTCTCACAATCAAATTTGTACTACAGCCTCCGATAGTAAATATACACTTTAAAAATAAAAGATTCATCCTATATGCTAATCTTTGTAAGGGTTATGAACAGTACAAAGCTACCCACCTGTCTCCATGAAAACCTGCTTCACATTCACAAACAGGTCCATCTAAGCTATCAATACACTTCCCACTATTTTTGCATGGGTTGTCTTTGCAATATGGACCAATCTGACACCTGGAAATGGAAAAAAAGAGAACAGATCTTGTCAGTTGTCTTCAAAGCTATGAATAACATGAGTGTTGATGATGACCCTCAGGTACAAGCAATGTTGGGTTGACTCCCATGGTTGCAAATGTGCCCAAAGGCTTGCAGGACCAGGTCCCCCAAGTCAAACATGGTAGCACATGACATAAAGGGCCTTTTCACATCTTACGGAAATAAAACTTGGGTTTGCAAATAAAGCCACACACTCAAAAGATGTGCACGCAATCTGGGATTCCTGATGTGTATGGGTTGCTTCCCATGGTGGCAGAAAACATTTCCTCTGGGGGAAGACTAGACACTCATTTTTTTTACTGATTTCCACATCTCATTGTAGTCCTTCAAGCCATCCATGAAAAGCTATTTTGAAAGTGGGGGGATCCTTTGGAATAGTATGGGATATTGCACTGAAGGCAGCAGTATGTAGGGAATTGCAAAAAAAAGAAAAAAAGAACAGGTGCCTGCCCCGTGTGAGTGGAAGCGCTTTTCATTGGTGCAAAGTCACCATTGGAATGTTTCTACTCATTGCTCACCCTCTATCTTTTCAAGTGTACATGTAAAACATCTTGGCCCTACACTTTAAGAAAATGCAATGTGTTAAACTGTCTCAGAGGATTACCAGGGAGTGTTTATTCTAAAGGCAAAACATAAATTGGAAAAAAATACCATAGGTTTAATTCTATTCTGCTAGCAAAGAAGCCATACCTCTGACCAGTGTACAGTCCTCTGCACTGGCAGATGAAATCATCACTGACGGAAATGCAAGTGCCGCCATAAAGGCACGGGTTGGAAGCACATGGGTTGACACTTAAATCACAGTGAGTGCCCATGAATAAAGGTGTACATTTACAAAAATAACCTGCAAGAAAAACAGTATTAAAAAGATGTCACAGGTACCCACAAAGCGAAACACTGTTTTCTGTAACACATGGAACCAACCTTCTATGAGATCTTCTCAAAACCCATGAAAAACAAAAACTAATGCTATTTTGAGCATAATCACAATATGAAAGCAATCCTAAGCTACTAAGAAGTTGCAGACAGCCAGACAATAAGCTATAATGAAGTGTTTCGCTGGTGTAACCAATTTATAGGATCATAACTTAAACTATAGCCATTTCAGAACTTACTAGGTTGCTATAATCCAAAGGACATAACAATTTCCATCCTGGAGCTAACACTGAAAAGGCCCCCAACTAGTTTCTGCTTATTTTACCTGGTAAAAAAGGAAGGACAAGACTCAAATAACGCAAGGAGGCTTGCAATGTCCTAAGATTTACAAAGCTCATTTTCATGCTCAGAAGCATTTTTAAAATGTTTTATTCTCCAGCAAACACAATTCTTAAATCTAGAGCTGCTTGTGCTGTCAGCTGTGCAGCCCAACAATAGGACACTATATTTATATTTCTGTTGTAAAATGAATGCTTGGTGAAATGTAGGCCTACAGACAGTAAGTAAAATATCTCAAATAAGTTCTTTCTGCTAGTAAGAAAGGAAGTTTCTCATTTAAGTGAACTCAAATACTCTGGCCACCGTATCATTAATTCAGCCACCAAGAATGAAAAGAGCACCCACTACTTAATACAAAGCAAGTACTGTGAAAAAGCGCCAAACTTACCTCCACTGGGTAGTGGGTTACAAATGCCCCCATTCTGGCAAGGACTACTTGAACAATCCTCTGTCACAGTCAGTAAACACCCAGGGGATACATCCACAGATTCTTCCATGTGTGCGTAACTCCGTGGTTTGCTGTTCAGGGGCAATTCTTGGCCATTTAGTACTATGGAATCCATACAGCCTCTGAAGCCATTGCTAACCTGCGGGCTCCTTCCATGCCTTGCGCCTTGCTGCCGAATGTGACCGCCAAAAAACACATGGTTGTCCAGGTTCAGTGTCCTTAAAGTGCCAGGAGCAATGCCAGACGCGGTGTGTACCCTGTCCAGAATCAGCTTGGCATAGTTCCCATCAACTTCAAGGGACACCGAATGCCACTGGCCGTCGTTGATCTGCGTGCTCTGCACAGACACAATCCCAGGGCCACTTCCGCAGTCAAATTTGTACTGCAGCCTCCCATGGTGGATCTAAGCAGAGAAAAGGCAACACATAAACAGATGTCCTCTCTCTCTCTCTCTCTCTGTCCCCCAGCTTCATTTGCAGCAACAGCCCAGTGTGGCGTTACCTCCCGTTGCCACTAATAAGTGATGCACCCGCAGGATCCAGACTGAAACCACCTTGCTTCCTTACTCACGAGGTGATGCTGGGTGAAAGGGGCATGAGCACACTGCTTGGCAGGCAATGGCTGCCAGGAACGGCAGCATGCACCACGATGCAGGATTCTACCTATTGGCCACTACATGTGGGACAAATAAGCAGCAGAACCCTATTAAGCAAAACTCTCATATGAGCAGAAGCTGCTAGTTATGTTAAAGCAATGTTGATGCTGGGAGCTTTGATTACACCTATAGTGATCATTTGGTGGCATATCTTAACCCTTTGGCTTAAATGTAGTGCTTTGCTTTATTTTCTTCTTCTTAAGAGTAAGGTTATGATTATTAAGCAGAATACTTTCAGTGTTGAAAGATCAAGGGGGTTCACTTTGGTGGAAATGACTGTGCTTTATATATACATTTTCAACCTCCAGTTACTGCTGGCCACACACACACACACACACACACACACACACACACACACATGCATTTTCATTCATTTTTCCATCTCAGTTAACACCTACCTTTTCACAGTGTTTCTTATCATCGCATAATAACGTGGGGCATATTTGTCTATAAACTGTCAGCAGCTGGAATATTTAAGCATCATTTCCAGTACTGTAGAAGGCATCACATACTTTACTAAATATGTACTGTCTATTGCCTGCTTATTTACAGGGTGTTCAGTTATATGTCGTTGGTTGGAATCAAATGATTCATTCTAAGCCTGGGACAATTTAGGTGCAAATTAGATTTCAAAGTGAGTGTGTTAAGGCAGTTTTTTTGCACAGTTTAAGGCTTCTAGCATTTGAAACTAACACACCTCTAAAATGCTATAGTCCGTTCCTCGGGCATACATAACAACTGCTTGAGTCGAGTACGTCCTGAGTCTCATAGTGAGCTTCATTTCTTCCTTGTTCTCGTTTTCCATGAGGCGATACTTCATGTAGCTGCTTCCAGTAAACGTCACTGATGGTCCAACCGATACTTTTAAAAAAGGAGAAGGAGAGAGCTATGACTCAAAGCTTCATTTCTCAGCAAGAAGGCTGAAGACAAAGCTGAAGGGTATTAGGAGTTAAAATCTTACCAGGGCACTGGGCATTGTTGCTTCCGTGGCAAATGCAAGTAAACTTTCCTTCTCTGGGATCTGCTACACATTCTGTACCTTCAGGGCACGGATTCCCCTCACAGGCACTGCTCACAAGGGGACAGCTTCCTTCTGTAAATATAGATAATAGTTATATATAAATAGAGCAAGGTTTTATTTTTATCACATTCTTTCCAAACATGGCAATTTTTTTTTAATGCAACGACTCCTAAAACTGAAAGCCTAATATTCTCCAGGCACAACGGGTGATGAAAATTATAGCTGTGTTAAAGTAGGTGACAAGGAAATAAGCAAGAAATTACAGGAGACATGGGATTCTTAAACTGCTATAATATGAGCTCCAGCTGGGAGAACTGCTCACCTGACACCGCAACACTTTCTTCTCCCGACATGACGCTATCCTAAAATGTTACCTAGCTAAAGCCGAACATATATTTTAACTGCTTCCATATCCCTTAAGGCTGCTGATCCACTTTTTTCAAGGGCACGCTATTTCCCCAAAGGTACTAGTAGAATTTCCCCTCAAAATCTATGCCGAAGATCTTGTGCAGAATCCATTTAAAGACAATGGAAGGCAAAAATGAAATTCTTCAAGTGCTTAAGAGATACCTTATTAGCTAAAGGAATAACTACCAGGTACATCTTCCCTATCTCATGAAATTGCTAGGCTTAAGACTGGAGCCTTAAAAGTAAGGAGTGCAATTAAACCCTCTGCAATGTGAAAGATCATACACAATTTATTTTCCAGCATACTTTGTATGGTTACTTTACCTGTACAAAGACAGGCTGCAGTTCTCCGGTGATGCGGTGTGACAAAACTCAGCCTGGCAGTGCTGTGGGTTGACATGATGTTCTCATCTAGGGTCACTTTTTCTTCACAAAATTTCCAAGGGCAATCCAGGCCCGAACACAGCTTGAGGAAAACGTTGAGTATCCGGACGCCCAAGGTCTCTTCAAGGTCAGCCACAGAGGAGTTGATCTTATGGAGTAGGGCTCTGGTTGAATGCTGAGAACCAGCAGACTTTTCTACAAGCAGCAGCACGTCAAGGTTCAATGGAGGATCAGACGGTTGCAGGCTAATAATCTGTATGTCATTTCTTCTGACTCCCAAAGTAGTCCTCAGAGCCCTCTGAAAATTGCGCCAATAGTCACCGATGAACTCCTCGGGGGCAAGGTTGGCAAAACGGAAAGCTATACTGTGGTTCAACAGTTCCTGCGTGATTTGTCTGATATGAACTGAAATGACAGCTGCGGTAGTAAACTTTCCATCTGTAACGGAAACGTTCAGCAGGTATTGTCCTACATCTAGCCTTTTGTGAGCTATCACCTTGCCACCTGTGCTAGAGACAGAGAACACTGAGTCCATCTTGGGATCCAGGTGGTACGTCAAAGTGTCATAAACATCTTGATCAGTTGCATGTACTTTTCCAATGACACCGCCAGAATATTCCTCCTCAAAGGTTGTGATGAAGATTTCCAAGGGCAGAATTGCTGGAGGATGGATGCTTTCCTCAATGACCCTAATGTCCATGTAAGTCAAAGATGACAACTGAGGTCTTCCATTATCAGCCACCTAGTGGAAAATGATGCACAAGCATTGAGTTTCTGCTCAATTTCATCAGCTTTTAACTAGAAGCTTTATATGATTATTAAAGAGGTCAAGGTCTTTAATGAATGCTTTGTACAGAAGAATTGACCAGCGAAGAGCTGTCACATTAAAATAGTGCAATTTGCTTCCAACTTCTGGATCGCAATTAAGAACCATCCATGCACGTGCGGAGCTCCAACTACTGGAACTATTTCCAAAGAGCTGCCAATGGTTCTTGAAGAAACTACTGGTAAACCTGCCACAGTGTTTTATGGTAAATATTAGCAATGAAGTAACCCGTTTCAAACAGCAGATGGCACTTTGAAAGCTTTTCCCCCTTCGAGATCTAAACTCAAAGAAAGCTATTCTTTTCCCAGGAATCAATCTATTTTGAGATTAGGAAGGAATTCTCTCCACTCCCTCCAGTTCAACTTAAATAGTGGTGAGGTTTTTGCCGTCTTGAGCTGGTACTCTGAACTCTTAATGCACATGACTTAAGAGATGGTTCCCATAAGTAACAGCAGGACCCTTATTGAAACAACTTCTCAGATGAACAGGGTGCAGCTGGAGAAACTTATAATTTACATGTTCAGGGGGAAGGAGCCAGGATCCTGCATGAGCTCACTACTTCAATGCTGGAGTTGCCTCTCAGGGTTGTTGAGGGCAGTATGGAGGAGGGGAAGAGCCATGTATTTCCCCTGGAGTTATTTGAAGGGAAGGAGAGATATAAAAGCAAAAATGAATGAATGAATTTTGTGCAGGTGCATCTGCCATGGGAAGAAACCTATGCTTACAAGAAGTTTCTTTAATTGCCATGTCATGCCTCAGCCAAGAGCAGTACTGGGTAGTGTAGTAGTAGCTTTCAGTATAGTCACAGCGAAGTATATTTCAGATTAGTGTTAACTGATTTATACATTCCACACCACACTAAATCACTACTTGGAATACGAAGCAGCACTCACAAATATTGTAAGTTCATCTGGAAGCCTTTCTCTTTTTCACTGATCTATAACCATCTCTGAGAGCTTTCTCAGCTAAGAAGTGGGGTAAAACATTTTAAACACACACACACACACACACACACACACACACACACACGTATTCCCTTCCCCATCACAAATGTTACAATACATTTCAAGCACCATATTGTGAACACTTTGCACCTTAACATGAAGAAAATAATGATCCTTCACTTTGCGTTTTAGTTGAATAGCGGTTGTAAGTACTCCTTGTTGAGTGATCTCAAAAGCGCTGTCTTCATTCCCACTGACAAAGGTGAAATGGAAAGGTGGCCCATTGTGGGAAGAATCCTTGTCTGTTACCATCAGCTGCTGGACATTAAACCCAATTGGCTTATTTTCCTATAAAAGAAAAAAGAAGAAGTTGTAGCAGCAAGTAAAGCAAGCAAAAAATAATCTGTTCACTCTTCTTATATACTAGATGACATTGCTTAGGTAGCCAAAACAGCAGCAGCCACACAAAAAATGGGAGTTATAAGCAAATTCTTGGGAGTCCCAAGATTTGAAGCCCCCCCTCCCCAAAATAAAAACCCCAAGGGGGGGGGAAAGGCCCTATGGGAACAACTCCTGCATTCATTCCAAAAACGACATGTTTTTGAATTTCCATTCATCTGAAGCTTTTTTTACTTTAACTCAAAATAATTTGCACTTTATATAACTAAAAAAATGTAAATAAGACCAGTTTAAACCTAAGTTGTTTAAAATTGAGCATATTTATTTAAAAAATTTAAAAGCTTTTGAAACCCTGTACTCCACCCCTCCCCAAAAGCCCCATCCCAACTGAGCTTGAAGAAGTTGGAAAACAAAATATGGTGAATTGAGCAATGGAATCTGCTGGGAAAGAGAAGGACAACCTGGTGTCAAGTGAGTCCAACTGAGAGAGAAAGAAAGACGTGCTGAAAGGGATAGGGAGTCAGGTGGAAAGTGGTCAGTTTTATATCTCTGTGTTCCTATCTCTCCACTGTTGTCCTTTGCTCTGTCTCTTTCTTAGAGAAAGGAACACAAGAGAACAGAAGAAGAGGCACACCAATATAAAAAAGGTAGCAAGAACAGAATATCAGGTTTTTTAGACAGACATTGGATTTTCCTTTCACATTACATAACCTGGCTCGGTTATATGCTGAATGCCACTAAGTACCATCGAGCCACCAGGAAAAGACACCCTGGAGAAACAGAGCAAACTAATTTACTGACTTGAAGAAAAAAAAGGACATCTTAACTTTCTACTTTTCCTGCGATTTCTTTCTGATTAATAGGTTATACTAGCATCTTCTAAATGTCCAGGTAGATAATATTATGTGAAAAAAACATAACAGGCTGTATTCAATTAACATTTACCCAGAGTAGATCCATTAAAATCAATGAACTTATAGTTAGTCCTGTCCATTAGGTCTCCTCTGAATAAAAGTTCGCTCAATACAACCCAATGCCTGTCCCCAGAAACTTAAATTCTGCTTTAAGAGCCTACTTCAGATTTCCCAAGGAAAGGTTTTTTTTTAGGGTACTTAGACCTGCTAGGGTAGCTCAGCTGGTAGAGCATGATTCTCTTAATCTCAGAGTTGTGGGTTCAAGACCCACACTGGGCAAAAGATTCCTGCATTGCAGGAGTTTGGGCTAGATGATCCTTATGGTCCCTTCAGTGGGACGTGGGCGGTGCTGTGGGTTAAACCACAGAGCCTAGGGCTTGCCGATCAGAAGGTTCGAATCCCCGCGACAGGGTGAGCTCCCGTTGCTCGGTCCCTGCTCCTGCCAACCTAGCAGTTCGAAAGCACATCAAAGTGCAAGTAGATAAATAGGTACCACTCCAGATGGGAAGGTAAACGGCGCTTCCGTGCGCTGCTCTGGTTCGCCAGAAGCAGCTTAGTCATGCTGGCCACATGACCCAGAAGCTGTATGCCAGCTCCCTCAGCCAATAAAGTGAGATGAGCGCCGCAACCCCAGAGTCGGCCATGACTGGACCTAATGGTCAGGGGTCCCTTTACCTATGGTCCCTTCAAACTTTATAATTCTATGAGACTCTATGACTAATCTCAATCTCTGTGCCTAGAGCCTATGAGAGGCCATGGCACATAAAGAGAAAATGAAAGGGGGGGGGGAAATGCATGGGAATAGTTGATTCACTCCACAGTTGGGACGTAACTCTGCTGCAATTTCTCTAAAACGGCCACTGCTGAGGTAGGCTGGAGAGCAGAATGAACTACTGAGCTGACCTATTAGGACAATTCTTATGTGTAAAACAGCTGAGAGCTAAAAGATCCAGGATTACTTCCTGCCTGTGTTGTAACCTTCTTGTGAAGTAAATCTCTTAATCTCTCTGTCATTCCACTTCCTATCTGGTTAAAAGGAGGACAAAGCTCACTGTCTCCCATTCTTTGTCTGGTTCATACATTTATGCTGTAACCCTATCGTGTCCGAGGCAATAGACTCGGTTATGTTGGCACAATTAGAACCTCTGCTTCTGTGTCTTATTTTTGCCATACTGAAATCAAAGATTCAGCATTGTACTGTGTTGCATTATTATAAAAGGAATGGATACGCTGGGCAAACTGGATTCAACTCCACCAAGCTGTTTCTTTCCTATCCTACTGCACAATAAACTCTCTGTGTACCGTTAAAAAACAACAACCCCAAACCATTTATAAGAGCACATTCACCAACATCTCTCTGCTGTTCGTCAGCTCAATCAACACTACCAGCTCTCTCCTTTCAAAGTGCATCTACACATCATTGTTGGAAAATCCAAGATTCCTTCCCATTCCAATTCCAGCCTTCAGAAGAGACTGTACAAACTTGCTTCTTGGTGCATCAGTTTAGATTTGGGAGTAAACACAAGGCTGTTAACAAACTAATCAAAGGGTGCCTATTTTGATCACAGCCCAAGGCCCCTGCAAATTGTTAACAATTGCCACTCTTGATTACTCACTAACTACTGCTTTCCAGCAAATCAACATTACGGAATCAATGAAGTGCTTTTCGTAATATAGAGGATTCAATAAAGCTGCATACTGTAAGTAACCCTCCACGATGTGGTGTGCGCCTATGCCCTGCTTTTGGAAACACAACTTTCTTGCCTTCCCCTGTTGTTCAGGGAGGAAAGCAAAGGCATTTTCTCTCCCAAAAGTTAGGCTTTTGTAAAAAGTACCAGCAGCACCATGCTGTAACGTCCTGCACAAAACTGCCAGGAACAGGGAGGGGGAAAATTCCCCTCTTTCTTCTCCGAGGCTGCAACATGGGGTAATTTATTTCCCTTCCTGTTTTTTTTTGTTTTTCTTTTTCTTTTCAGGAGGCAGTGGGGAGACATTTTACAAGTCCATGCTCCCAAAGTCCAGTGCGCAGCATGGGGGGAAAGAATGGGAAGGAAATGAAAAATCATTTTGCTCAAAAGCACGGGCTTTTGCAGAAAACAGCAGCTGTGCCTTGTTGCTGCCTCTTGCAAAAACCTAATGGGAAGAGAAGAAGGCCACCTCCTTTAATACCCATTCCCCATGGAGAAAAGCAGCAGCAATTTCTTTCCCTCCTCCCATTAGCTTTTCTTGCAGGAGGAAGCTGGAAGGCATGGCTGGCACTTTCCTGCTCAACTAGTAAGAACAATATGACCTCTTCTTTCCTCTGCAGAAAATGGTGGCAGCGGTAGGGGTGGGAGATAGCTTCCATCCCCAGAAGCTGTGCTTTGACAAAAGGCACCAGCTTCGACTTACCTCTTTTGCTTCCTGCCAAACCCCCACAGAAAGGAAATAAAAGAATACTCCTTCTGGGGAGCAGAGGGGTGGTTTCTTTCCTTTCTCACTGGGTTTTTGTAGGACACAGCAACAGAGAGGTGCTGTTTGCCCTGTCTTCAAATCCCACCAAAAGGACAAACACTTACTCCTTCCTTGAATTACCTGTACCAGCTATGGGAACCAAGGCACAGAGGGTTCAATGATGACACAAGTAAGCCAAGCCAAATTTTGCTTACCATTACCAGTATTATCAACTTCCAAAACTTCAAACTGAAATAAAAATATTAACATTTTAATATACTACAGGACCAGTGCTTTTTTTCTAGAAAAAAAGGTCACGGTACTGCATATCCTTAAGTACCCCCGGAGAAAAAAGCACTGCCCAGGACCTTGGTGGCAATGACCAAGGTGTGGTCCTCTTCCTGACAATCCACACAGCTGTGTTTCCCATTAGCGTGTCTGTTCTCTATGTGATATATAAATTACCTGGATAATAATGCTGTAGTTCTCCTTGGAAAACACTGGTGGGTTGTCATTTACGTCAGATACATCAATATTAACTGTAGTTGTGTTGACTCTAGGCGGGTTTCCGTTGTCAGATGCTTGAACTGTCAGAGTGTAACCAGAAACCTTAAGAGTGAAGCACATGGAGATATTAAGAAAAATAGACAATTAAAAAAAGAAAAGAAATTAAACAATATTAGAACCTGTATATTCTTATTGCTGTTGCATTATGGCATTTTGTATGGTCTATCTGGGATCTTATACAGTGAGAGTGCTTGTTGTCTTCACACATTCACTGTTTAGACATTATCTGCACATCATCTCTGCTTTCCTATCATGAACCCAATTCTCTAAACCAGATTTAAGAAAACATGATACAGTATCCTATGCTCTTATTACACAGTTTCCCTCCATCAGTTCCTAGAGATGTCCAAATCAGAAAACCATAGTTACCACCTTGCTTCCAAACTATGATTTGAAGCAAGATTACAAACCTTGGTTTAGAGGTAAAGATCGTAATTGCAATTTGTCAATTCTGTTGTCACAGCAAAATATGGTAGGAGACAACTAGGATGTGGAGAAGGAAACCTACATGTGAGGAAAGGAGGGAGGGGAGGAAGGAGCATGCAAGACAAAACACAAACCTAACCCTGCAAATCATTGTTTAGGAGACATGGACTCATGGTATCTGAGCAAAGTTACTTTCATAAGTACTGCACCCCCTCCTATAATCTTCTGTAGGGAAATGCCCTGGTCTCATCTGCTGCCTCATATACACTTTTATTTACTGTTGTTACAAAACTGCCAAATGCAAAACCAATAATACTTAACTGCTGTTGGCATTATCAGCGACAATTATGGATGACATCTACAAACAGTGGAATTGATAAGAAGGGCTCCAAAATCAAAGGTTCTGATTTCCAGATAGGCTTGAGACTTGCGCAATCCCTTTCCCCAACTTAAGAACTGCTTTGAGAGAATAACCAGCCATAACCAGCTCTTTCCTCTCTCTGGCGCACTCAGGTCTTTCCCCCAACCTTTTCTAAAATTAGCCATTTAAAAACCCCATGGAACAAATGGAGATTATGCCACTCTCTTACGCTTGGAAAGCCATACCTTGAATCTCAAAATGTAGCAGCTTACCTTCTCTCTGTCGAGAGGTTTTGCCACCTTAACTTCACCCAAGGTGGGGTCAATTGTGAAAGGGCTCCCTTGGTTGCCATCTATAATTGTGTAGCGAATGTGGTTGTTCGAAGGCCCATCAGGATCTGCTGCCATAACCTAGAGGGAATCAAATTCCCATTTAAAAACAAGACAAGGGGTGCACTTTCAAAATCTCACGATTTTGGTTTAGCATACTACGGACTCAATGAAAAATGCAATGTTCAAAATGCACAGCTGTCAGCTGAATTATTTTCCCTTTCATTTCATGGAAAATGCATTTGAAATGCAGAATATTTTACAATTTTCACGAAAGAATTTTAGGCTTTCCATATAGATTTTTATTCCATAAATCTACACATGAGCATGCACTCTCTATCTCTATCTCTCACACACAAAAATGGCAGGGGATGAGGGAAACTGAATTACATACTGTAATAACTGATTGTTCAACTTCAGCGTCTTCACTGATTACTGCTGTGTAAGTGTCTTGACTGAATGCAGGAGTGTTGTCATTGATATCTGTTACATTTATATTTACTGTCACAACATCACTCAAGGAAGGTGTCCCTCCATCTGTGGCTTCCACTGTCAGATAATACTCCGGGGAGCTCTCATAATCGAGGCTTCCAATAATAAAAATAGCACCTACAAGGGAAAAACAAACAAACCACAAGTCAGGACACTTTTCTGTTCAGGGAAATATGGAGACAAAGGGAACTTTCAAAATTACTCAGTAAGTAATTTCAGGGTCATCGGCTGCTTCTGCGCTTTCAAATGTCTTTTGTGCCTATCCTAATGCACCGCTGCAACTCTTTGCTTTGCGGAGCAAGCCAAATAGCTGAAAATTTGACTCATGGAAATGAAGGCAAGTTAGATCGGTTTGCATATATCCTCTATGGAAGTAGCACAGCAATGCCCATAATTGGCTGCATTCCTTGTTCATGGTGTTTGTCCTTGGAAGTCTGGATATATGATGACTTAGTGAACGGAAGAAACACCCTGGTGCACCTGTAGCAGCAAAACTGGACACCTTCATCTGCCCCACTTGAAATAAAACATGTCTCTGCCATACCAGTCTCTACAGCCACAGCAGGCGCTGTAACTCTCCAGTGGTTTGGCTTTACCCCCCGAAGGTCTCCCAAGAAAGACAGATTCCAACAATGGTACAGAGTATTTACTCATGAACAAAACACCCACCATTACTGCCTTAAAAAAAATAATTAAATATATCTCACAATTCAGGGTTTATGCAAGCAAATAAATCGAGCACATAAATATCTTTCATAAACATGAAGCTTATTGCATTTTGGACTTGCATCTTTTTCCACAAAGAAAAGAAAAACACCCTGACCTCGGGGAGCATGCAAAGAAATAAAAACTCAACTGAAAACTAGTGTTACAGTGTAATAACCATTTTCCAAAACTTTTTACTATTTTACTTATTTTCTATCTTATACAGTTCTTTAAATAAATAGAATATGAGCAATGTGTAAGTTAAGCTTATTGAATCAGTTGTTTTAAGAAGACACATTATTTGGTGAGGGGAATACTAAGTTTGGGTTACCAAATCTGATTATTTTCCCTGCTGCAAATGTTTACCTGTTTTTGAATCAATACTGAATTTCCTATGTTCATTTCCACTGATGATGGAATAGGTGATTTCGGCATTAGCTTCGATGTCCCGGCTAGCAGCGTAGACCTGAAGAACCTCCATTCCAACCACTGTGTCTTCTGATACAGTTGCACTGTACTCTTTGTACTCAAAGACAGGTGGGTTATCATTTATATCCAGAACAGAAATAACAAGGGTGCCAACAGAAGACAGCCTTCTTGGGGAACCTTCATCCTCAGCTTTCAAAGTCAGAGAATACACAGCGTGTAACTCCCGATCCAAAGGCCTTTCCAACCGAACAATTCCAGAGAATTCATCAATAGAAAACTGCCCATCTGCGGAATTTATCAGGGAGTAGTGAATCTTTCGATTTAATCCTATGATTAAAAGGAAACAGAGAACATAACAAAGTTCTTAGTAGCATACTAAAACACATTTCTTCAGCAACAACTCTGAACAAACGAACAACGTAAGGTGGAAAATGAACTGCGTAAGATGGGAAAAGACGAGGAACATGCAATCATGCATATGTTCCTGCTCAATCGTGATTACACACCGTACAAAGAACTGCACTAAAGTTTGATTTGTGACCAAGGCGTCCTAAAGAGTGCCCCCCACTCTGAGTACCAGGTATCCACAAAAGCATTCCCAGAGGAAAGATGACTGTATTATGAAGTGTATGTCCTGACCCAATACAGAGGTGGGCATCAAAAAGAAATGGGATAAAGATATGAGACAACAGATTACTGAAGAACAGAAATGCCAACTGAAGAACAGAACCTGCTGGGAAAGGTAAATAAAGGAAGCTTTGAGAGCTGCTGATTCAATACAATTGGGGCAAGCCCTTTATAGAGAACACACTTCCCCCGCTCCCTAACCTTTCTAGTGGGGCTTTCTTTGGCTGGCACTTCCCTTTTCCACCTTCCTTCCTTTCTGATGTTGTCAGCTCTGCTTAACAAATGAGCCTCACCAAACTGATTTGGTGTTGCCTGGGGCAGAGAGGAGGGGACAGGGCCAAATGCAAATCAGCAGCTTAAGTGCTAGAATGAAAGTATCTGTGAGGTTGAGGAGGCAGGCAGAGCTAATGAGGAAGAGGCCACAGGCTGAATCCACAGGGGCTGGAGGTGTGCAATTCTCCATCCCTGCTGCAGAGGACTCTGGGGTGCAGTTTAGGGTACACTATTTGCACAGGAAGCCCAACAGGCAAGCGCAGAGTCTAACTTTTGCCTTATGGAACTTGGCGCATGATCAAGAGCACATCTACCACTCCCTTGCAGCAGTCACATCAAGGAACCCCAGAGTTGAAAAGCACACAACCCATAGCAGCGAATTCTGAACACTGGGTAAGCAACATGGTTGAATAGCAAGGAGGGAGAATGGGAGGGAAGGGGGAAGGGAGGGAGAAAGAGGAAACAGCAGCTGCACCACAACTGCAGAATTTGTTTTGCGCATTTACAACCAGGATTAAGCAATTAAAATTTAGCATGTTTGGCATGTGTGTGTGTTTTATGAAGCACAATCTGAGAAAAGGGTTGGACTGAAAATATAAAAAGCAAACTAACGAATATTATTTAGATTTCAGCGTTGGTATTGCATTAAAAATGCAACTCAATAAATCTTACCTGCATCGGCATCTGTAGCTTGCACTCTTGTCAACAGAGTTTTCACCTCCGTGTTCTCAAATACTGTGATGGAGTATGGGTCTGCTGTGAACTCTGGAGTGTTATCATTCATATCTTCTATATTCAGAATAATTTTAGCCTGGCAAAACCTTCCTCCTCCATCTGATGCCTTGACCATAAGAGTATATACTGCTTTCTGCTCACGGTCAAGTGCCCCTAGTGTTTTCAGCTCACCTATGCATGAAAGTAATAAAAACAAAGCAAATAAAACAAGAGCTGAGCATCCAACAAAGATCTGGAAACGTTTGAGTCGAGCAATCTTTTAAAGAACAAAATTCCCCTAGTGGCATAATTCAGCAGTGATATCTGCCATTTAAAGATGGCTGCACACTGCTAACCTGTCCTGAACAAAATGTCAATCTTTTCAGCACTTAAGAAGATTATTGTTTTGTAAGGCAGTTTTCCACAATCCGCTGCCTTCCCGGTGTTTCCAGCTACAACTTTCACCAGCTCGTATGGTCAGGGAGGATAGGGCACTGATCAATCAAACTTTAAGAAGAAATAATGGCACAGCTTATAATATCTTCTGAATATTACCTGTTTCTGGACTGAGCATGAAATCTTCTGCTCCAGGACCATGTAATGTGTAAGTTATTTCTGCGTTGGAACGAATATCTGCATCTGTGGCTGAGACCTGCAAGATGAGTTTGCCAGGCAGGGAATCTTCTGGGACAGACTCGGTGTACAATGCCTAAAAGTTTTTAAGAGTAGCATTGAAAAAGCACATTAAGGGAACTAGATCTGGACACTACAGAGATTGAATCATTAAGATTAGATATTAAAAGCTTTTGAAACGTGCAACACAAAACATGAAAATATATTGTACAGTAGTACCTTGGTGTAAGAACAGCTTACTTTATGAACACCTTGGATTAAGAATGCTGCAAAGCTGGAAGTAGGTGTTTGGGTTTGTGATCTTTGCCTTGGAATAAGAACATGTTTCGCTTCGTGTTGAGTGTGTTCCATTTGTAAATTGAGTCCCCTGCTGCTATGGGAAAGCATGCCTTGGTTTAAGAACGCTTTGGTTTAAGAACTGACTTCTGGAACGGATTAAGTTCATAAACCAAGGTACCATCGTACTTCTGATTCTTTTACTTCACTGTCTAGTTTTTCACTGGGTTTTTTTGTGGAGAATTAAATAAATTTCCTTGGGCCTGTTTATAACATTAAGTCGAAAAAGTTGTTTATGAAGTGACACAAGGAGAGTGTGGATTTTACGTAGCCCCCTGTGGTAGGGACTAGGCCATGGAAGCTTCCATTAACTACAAGGCAGCTTGACTCATAAAGTTTTGAACTACAAAGCCTTAAACGGCTCAGGACCAGCATACTTCAAGAACTGCCTCTCCCTATCTGAACTAACCTGGACCCTGCATTCATAATCAGAGGCCCTTCTTTGTATGCCTCCTTCATGTGAGGTCGGGGGGAGGGAGACACGAGAACAGGTCTTTTGTCGGTGGCTCCCCACTTATGGAATGCTTCCCCTAGAGAGGCTCACCTGGTCCCTTTGTTATATATATTTAGGCACCAGGCAAAAACATTCCTCTACTCCCAGACCTTTGGCTAATTAAACCCATAGCTGTCAACCTTCCCCTTTTTTGCAGGAAATTCCCTTATTCCAGCGCAGTTTCCCGCTGCTTCCTGCTGCTATCCTGGATTCTTAGATATCCTATAGACTGTCTCCGGGACAGGTGAGACTGCTGATCCCTTATTTTCAAGGATTCCTGGGACAGGTGAGACTGCTGATCCATTATTTTCAAGGATCCCCAGGATAGGTGAGACTGCTGATCCCTTATTTTCAAATCTGAAAGTTGACAGCTATGATTAAACCATCTGTGGTGTTTTAAGCTGGGGAAAAGGTATTGTTTTTCTTTGTTATTTATGCTATATATATTATTGTGTTTTTATATTGCAAACCTCCCTGCGATCTTTGGCAATGTTGAAATCTAATAAATTACCGTATTTTTCACTCTATTGGGCGCACTGGCCCATAGGGCGCACCTAGTTTTTTTTGGGGGGGGGAATAAAAAAAATTACTTCCCCCCAGGCACGGGGCTGGGGCGGGGGAAGCCTGAGCTTCCCCCGACCCCAGCCCCCAGAAGAACAGGCTGCTATCCGCAAGCCTTCGGAGCCCATCGGGAACTCCCCCGCACTCAGAAGGCTTGCGAATATCTGCCCGAAGCCCGGAGAGCCCAGCCCTGCGCTCTCCGGGCTTCGGGATGCAGGCTGCTATCCGCAAGCCTTGGGAGCCCGGCGGGAGTTTCGAAGCAGGGAAGCAGGCTGCTATCCGCGAGCCTTGGGAGCACCGACCCCTCTTGCTCTCCAGGCTTCAGCGAAAGCCTGCATTCGCTCCATAGGACGCACAGACATTTCCTGTTCATTTTTGGAGGAGAAAAAGTGTGTCCTATAGAACGAAAAATACGGTAATAGCAAAATATTGTTTCTGTTTTCTAGATATTCCACATAACTGCAAAGAATTAACACCAGTATGTACTGACAGGCAGAGGTTACTAAAAGCTTTCAAGGATGAGCAGTGGAATTTTCCCCAACTTTCCTTTTCCAAAGTAATTACTTAATAATTTTCAAAATGTAGAATGTATTTATTTGAGTCTGAAAGCAAATGTGTGCATGCAAACCCCATGCTAGTACCTTTTCACAAACAGGGCTGTTGTCATTCGAATCAAGGACCTTGACTTCCACCACAGCTTTTGTTGTGAACATCCCATCAGTAGTGGTGATATTCAGAAGATAATTATCCTTTACTTCTCTGTCCAGAGGTTTTCGGACATATACTTTCCAGTCGTTCTCGATATTTTCTACAGCAAACTGTCCCAATGGATCGCCTCCTAGACAAATGATAGTTAGAAGGCAATTCAAATCAGAAATGGCAAAACGCCATTATAGGGGTGAAGGGAAAAGACCTGCAATAAAATTCATAATATTTAGCAATAAATGCAATAAATTTATTTAGCAATAAATGCAATAAATTTCATAATATTTAGAAAGTATTACTGCTCCTTTGGTAATAAAAGCCTCAGGAGAGCAAAGACTGCATTCCAGAATTCCAATCTTTGCATACAAACAGCTGTGCTGGATCAGACCAAACTGCCCCTCCAGTCTAGCATCTTGTTTTCACAACAACCAGATGCTTGCATGGAAAGCGCACAAGCAAGACCTGAACACAACACTGTCTCCCCACTATGTTTGCCAATTACTGGTATTCATAGCAACACTGTTTCTGATTCATCTTGTAAGTAGCAAACAGCCCTTATAACTGGTTGCCACTGTTACTTGTGGGAAACTCACAACCAATGCCCTCAGCTCTGACATGTTTTGTGGGAAGGGGATGAGATATGCAACAGCAGGTACGCAGCTTGTTGCTATACAAAAGCCATATCTTGGAGAGTTGTTGTGTCCCCCCCCCCCAACACACACACCCTGAAGCTTGCAATCAATTACTAGCAATTTTGCAAATAAAAACAGCATTGCAAAATACGTAACATACATAAAAAGAACCATACTTTTTTTTTCATGCTTCATACTTTTTTGGGTATACAATTCATGTAGCAATTATACAACTGTGCCCAAGAAATTATAAATTTATATTGGGTTGGATTATTATTTAGGTTTGTTGTTTTTGTGGGGGGGGGGGGGTTGTTGCAGTTATCAATGCTAATTTGTTGTATCTCTGTGTTTATATATTATTTACATGGAAATTGTTTTAATTAGGTTGTGTGGATTTTGATGTGTTTTATTTGTAGTTTGCAGCTGCTTCTGTTATATTTGTAGCTGTATGTTGTTTTTCATGTTGCAAGAAGCTTTGAGCATGGTTTTAACTATGGAAAGGCAGCATGCGAATAAAACGATGCAAATACGTATGCGGATAACAGTGCTCAATGTGTGCAAATGGCTAAGGCTATCAACCAAGCAGACAACAAATATTGGAGAAATTCAGGTTGCCACATTGTAAGATACATGACAGTGTCACCCAAAATGACGGCGCTATTTCAAGTCTCCCCTTTCTGTAACTTCTTGTAAAATGTCACGTTTTCTGCATCCCCAAAGTCCTTATGTCAACACACTGTGCATTTCTGTTTGATTGCGAGTGATGTGAGCATGGGCAAAAGCACAGCATGAAGACAAAACAGGACAAGAACTTGATACAGGGCTGCCATTTTCAGTGACAGCCCTGTGTTTCTTGCAGCAGGTGATTCTACACTAAAGCAATGCTTCTGAGCTGTGGTTCATCAATTTGTCTCAGCTCTTACGGAGACACCTTAAGGAACAATACATGTATGGGGAATATGACAGTGAATCTCATAAATAAATGGAGAAGGGAAACTATAGACTTAAAATTGTAGAAACATATATATATGTGTGTGTATAAATGATTTAAAATTATCAACAGCCAAATAATTTTGTCACCATTTCTAAAGATTTACCTGTAATAAAATAGTTGACCTGTCTGTTGGCATCTTCTGAATCAGTGTCCGTGGTGCTTAAAATAGCAACGACTCCTCCAGTTGGGTCATCTTCACTGACCGTCCCTTTATAGATCTCTGCAGTGAAGCGAGGAGGGTTGTCATTCACGTCAGTCACGGAAACTTCAACAATCGCAGTGGATGACAACTGCATTTTCTCAGCACGATCAGATGCCACCACAGTAATTCTGTACTTGTCCTGCTTTTCGTGGTCAAGCTCTCTCAGTGTAGTAATCCAACCTGTTTCCATGTTTATGGCAAAAGACTCTGTGATGTCAGGATCTTGTGCTGTCTCTAGCCTGTACGTTACCTGCCCATTCATCCCCGAATCCTGGTCAAGTGCTTTCACTTGTATGACTTTTGTTCCTACTGGCATGTTTTCCACAATGTACGCTTCATACGGATCGGATTCTAAGATTGGTTTGTGGTCATTTGCGTCTTTTATTTGAATGCTTATGTCAACAGAGGAAACAACTCTGTATTCTTCATTTAAATAGTATGCTAGCACTGAGAACTGGTACCACTTAGTTGTCTCGTGATCAAGGCTCTTTTCAAGTTTCAGCCTTCCGTTCTGCTTGTCTATCACAAAAAAATCACCTCGGTTGCTTTCAGGAGCATTCCCCTTAACAAGGGTGTACAGCAACGGCTGTGTGTGCTCTGCTCGTACAATGTCAATCTCCGTTCCAATCGGAGTATCTTCAGAAAGTGTGTAAGAATAAAATGGTTCTGAAAATTTTGGCAGAGATACTTCAGGGGGGAGTATTCTAACATAGAGAGGAACCCTGGAATCCTTCTTGGGGGATCCACCATCCTGCGCTCTGACAAAGAAAGTGAGAAACTCATTTTCTAAACCAATTAAACTTTCTTTCGTGGTTATTACGCCTGTCAAGTGATCGATTTCTAAATTCTCTTGAACATTTTCAGAATCGGCTTCGATTGTATAGGTGATGTCTGCATTGGTGCCTTCATCGGCATCCGAAGCTAAAACCTTGATGACAGATGTGCCTTTTGGAACATTAGACCCAATGTTTACTTCATATTCCGTTGCTCGGAACAAAGGGGCATTATCATTAATGTCAGTAAGTATTACGTTGATGCTGCAAAAAGCCACTTTCCCGCCAGAATCCTTGGCCATTAACCTAATGAAGATTACCTTTTCAGCTTGAGTTTCGCGGTCGAGCTTTTCCAGAGTAAATATCTGCCCCCTTTCATTAGTATAAAACCTATCCTTTGCAAAATCATTCACAATATGGTATGTGATGTATCCATAGCTGCCAGTATCTTTGTCTGTTGCTTTGACTTCTGTCACCAGCGTATGCAATGGAGCATTCTCAGCTAGTTCCACTTCATATTCATTCTGACCAAAAACAGGGCTGTGCAAATTGGCTGCAATAACATTTATGAGAACCTGAGCGGAACTTCTGAAGACCCCATCAGAAACAGAGACATTAAGATGGTAAATGGGCTTCAGAGACTGTTTGTGCAAGTTTGAAAGGGTGATGACCCCCGTTTTGCTGTTGATTGCAAAATTCATATGATCATTGCCTGTTAATATGGAATACTCCAGCTTCTCTGTATCCGAACTGTCCGCATCGGAGGCCTTTACACAAGTTACAAAGTGCCCGCGGGGAGCCAATTCACTGATGTTAGCTTCATAAAGCAGCTGGTTAAAGACTGGTGGGTTATCATTCAGGTCTGTTACATCAACGCTTACAATAATGTCCGTGCTCAGTGGAGGCATTCCGCTGTCTATTGCTCTTACTAGCAATGTGTGATGCTGAATCTGTTCATAATCCAAACCCCTTGCTGTCAGAATGAGCCCAGTGCTACTATCGATGTGAAAATAATCATAGCCCTCGCTGTTGTTTTGTACCAAGTGATAAGAAATCCCTCTGTTTGCTCCAGAATCAGCGTCTGTAGCCCTGACTTGTACAACAGATGTTCCAATTACTGAAGCCTCAGAAAGGGTGGTGATATAAAACTGCTTTGTAAAGACGGGAGGATTATCGTTGATGTCTTCGACTATTATGTCAACAAACACCTCGGCATGGGCTCCAGTCAAGGAATCAGTCGCACGCACACTCAGTTTGTAGGCAGGGTGGGACTCAAAATCTAGAGGGGCAAAAGTATTGATAACTCCTGTGTTAAAGTTTATAGTAAACTGACTGAAAGGGTCTCCATCTGTGATGCTATAAAACACTTTGAGCCCTTCTGGGCTGTTTGCTTGCACATGTACAACAGGACTATGGAGTTGGATGTTTTCCGGTATCTCTGCACTGTAGAAAGCTCTTTCAAATACTGGCATGGCTTTATTCACAACCGTGATAGGGACTGTCACTTCAGCAGAAAAACTCGGCTCTCCGCCATCCTTTGCGACCACAGTGAGGAGGTATTCTTTATTTAGTGTGTCTGGGTCAAACTGTTTCTTGAGAGAGATTTCGCCAGCATCTCCTATCTGGAAGTGGCCATAGTGTTCCTTGAGGTAATAGTGCACTTGTCCATTTCTGCCAATGTCTTTATCCACAGCAGTGACACACCGAATAACTTGGCCCACTTCAGTATCTATTTTAACGGTGGCATAATAAGGAAGGTTGACAAAAACAGGGGCATTATCATTCATGTCTTCTACAGTGACCTTTACCACAACATGTGCAATTAGGGATGGCTTATGCTCTGCAGTCACTTCCACAACAATATCAAAAGATTCCTGCAGCTCACGATCAAACGGTATTCCGGTAGTTGAAAGCACTCCTGAAGTGTAGCTAATTTTAAACCTAATGTCTGGGTTTAGAATATGATAAAACAAAGGCTCATTTATTTGACTCCCTATAGCAGTGATAACAGCTATTGTTTTCGCCTCTGTGGAATTCTCTTGGACCACAGCATTGTAGGAACTCTGGGTGAACTTTAGCTGACTTGCCTTGCTCTCTTTCACATTAATTTTTACAGAGGTGGTGCTTGAAAACCTGCCATCAGAGGCTCTGACGGTCAATTCATATCTGCTTCTTAACTGACTTGTGTTTTGTACGGTTATCTGCCCAGTCTTGGAATCGATCGAAAATTTTTCTCCAATGTTTCCTTCAGTGATAGAATACATTAGTTGTGAAAAGACTTCTGAATCAGCATCTGTGGCATTGACCGTAACCACCTTCACTCCTTTATAGGTTGGTACCAAAACAGTTGCTTCGTACAGATCTTTAGAGAACACAGGAGGGCAATCGTTGATGTCAATTACGTAAATGGTAACGTTGGCTGCGTATTCTGCAAATAAGCGGGGCGTCCCCATGTCATAAACGTTCACCGAAAAGCGAAATATACTTGTCACTTCATAATCCAAACTCATTACTGTACGAATGGCTCCCGTACTAGAATCGATGGCAAAGTACTTGTGGGCAGATGGCTCAACAATCTGATAGACAAGCAAAGCATTTGTTTCTTTGTCAGCATCCGTAGCACGTATTACTAATGGGACGTTCCTGTCTGTTAGAACCACGCTGTTAACGGAAGCCGATTCGCTGATGAGTCCTGTGTATTCCGCTTGCGTAAAAGCTGGTGCATTATCGTTCTCGTCTTGAAGATGCACCAATACAGTAGTGTTCGTGGACTGGCCAGCCATGTTGGTTGCCTGTACAGTCAGACTATAAAAAGGCAACATTTCGTAATCGAGTGTCTTCTGAGAGGTGATGACACCGGAATTTGGGTTGATAGTGAAGACATCTCCTATATTACCATCTTTTATCTCATAAACTACAGATGACTGGCTGAATGTGGTGACCATTCCGATGAAACTGCCAATGCTGCTGCCTTCATTTATTTCCGTGGAATATTCTCGCATTGTGAATTTTGGTGATGCGTTATCAGAGATCGTGACTGAAATGTGCACAGATGTTACTTCATTCTTCGGAGGGTTCCCTTTGTCCATGGCCTTCACCATCAGAGTGTACTCATTCTGACTGTTGCGGTCCAATTCTTTTGCAGTGGTAATACTGCCTAAGATTGGATGTATATTAAAAGTGTTTCCGATATTCCCTGTTAAAAAAGAAAGACAAACAATTGAGTATCAGAAAAAACTTGGAAGTACATTTGCAAGCAGCTACACACACACACACACACACACACACACACACACACACACATTCAAGTGGTAGAAAATATTAGGTGCTGAAATGTTTTAAATGAAAAATAAAATTGCATTCAACTAATGACACAGAATACTACTCAGAACAGACCCTTGAAATCAAGGGACCTCTTAAGTTAGTCTTAAGTCTATTATGTTCAGTGGGTCTACTCTAACATGGACACCCAGCTTTTCCACAACTGTTATGCTGTAATAAATATCCTATAGTAGGTTAGTTTTATTTAGAAAATCTGACAACCTATTTTATACCAAAGTATGCTATCACTTCAGATTATGAGCGCTATTAATACAGAGCTTCTTTTTAATTTTATGGCATTTCTTTAAACAATTCAAGTAAAGAAAAAGACAAACACTATATGCAATGTGGAGCTACAATTAAACTTTTAAAAGACTTTAAAATCATGGAAAACACTGCTTTAAATGAGTCTCAAGTGACTCTTAATTACATGAATGTCACTTTATGAGATTATTTCTAAATCAGAGATACTTCAGTGAATTTTCTCTTTCAAATTACTCCCACTTAAAATGGGAATTTATGTGCTGTATAAAAAAACTTCCATTTGAGAAATACAAACTGAAAATTTGACCGCTTAAGAAAATCACCATGAGCAAGCCTTTCAAAATGAAGGCTGAAGTACACTGGGGTTTTACACTTCACAAGAATTCAAAGAAATTAAGAAAACAAATTAACAGGGGCTGCTGTTTCTTAACAGTTCAATCACAAAGCACAGCAAAAATAGTTTTTGCTAAAACCATGACCTCATCATGAACAGATTTTATTTAAAACATTTAAATTATGAATTTGGGTAGGCAGTTGATATTATCTTTTTTCTTATTGAAGGTCGTAAACAGAGCACCATTCTTATAATATCCCATTACTAATCCTATAAGCTATTGCAAGTATTTAAGGAATGTTCATTTCATATGCTTCGAATTTCATCCCTAACATTTTAGCTGTACAGGGCAGAATGCTAGAAAAACAAAGCTGGGAAAGTTTTAACATTTCCTCCCACAATGTTTTTTTTTTTTGAATAAAGAAGGAGCGGGGGCATGTGTGTGAGAAAGACAGAGAGAAAAATGAGAACCCATGTATATGCGGGGGGGGGGGGAGAAGAGGGGATTCATTGGAAAAGACCAACTTTTGTTACGATGGAACCAATGCTACTAATTTTTCATGGGTTTTTCTACTTGTCAGTTTGTTTTCAGACAGTGGTTTTAATCTTTAATGCCCTACAGGATTCGGGATACCTCAGTGCAGATAGCGCCAACATGGTGTTTTCCAGATATTTTGAACTGTAACTCCTATCATCCCTTTTCTTTAGCCATGCTGACTGGTGCTGAAGAGATATGGTGTCCTACAATATCTGGAGAGGCAAATTCCACCACCCCAGGAATACAATCAGACAGTAGAAATGGGTTATATTTTTTTTCAGAGGTGGTGCTTGAAATCTGGAACGTTCTCTTCACAGTGGTCCACCACACACATTCCTTTAAAACAGCAGTCAGGAACCTGTGGCCTTCCAGGTGTTTTGGAACTCCAACTTCCAGAAGCCCCAGGCAGCTTTTCAATGGTCAGGGATTAG
Source organism: Podarcis melisellensis (assembly GCF_964234715.1). Classification (NCBI taxonomy): domain Eukaryota; kingdom Metazoa; phylum Chordata; class Lepidosauria; order Squamata; family Lacertidae; genus Podarcis; species Podarcis melisellensis. The sequence continues at coordinate 51,396,697 of NC_138541.1, forward strand.
ACTGCACCTCAGGGAGGATACAGTGGACATATTCCATGCTGATAAAGGGAATAGTGCATCAATATATACCAGTAGTGACTGGCTGAAATACATCCTTTAATATGGCTAACTTGCTGCTGGATTAAGTTTAGATCAAACAGTGCTGGAAAAGAAGTGTGAATAAACCACTACTTTGCAGCTTTAAATCTAAAATCTTTTCATCATAGCAAGTTATTGAACATATTGCAGCATACCTGATTCTATGGAGTACACAATTTCTGCATTTTCCCCTTTATCCTTGTCCAGTGCTGTTACATGGAGAATTACAGATCCAACAGCTGCTGATTCATACACTCTCCCTTCATAGGAAGAACTGGTGAACCATGGCGCATGGTCGTTTGTGTCACTAACGTTGATGATGATTCTAGCAAAGTTGCGCTTGACAGGAACGTCTTGATCCCGCACCTAAAATAATTACAACGTTACTAGCGACTCGTGCATAAGTTTATTCAGTTATATGACACTTGTTACAATTGATGAGAACTATCAATCACTTAAGGGCACCATTCTGTTCTGTTCTGTAGAAGTACATGGCATCATAATGGAGCAAATGTTTATATTTTATGCCATTGTGCAAAAACCCTACAATATAATTTTGGTTCGGCACAAATAATCTCAGAACTTGGAATTAAATATTACCATTTCACTTACAGTGGTACCTCAGGTTAAGTACTTAATTTGTTTCGGAGGTCCGTTCTTAACCTGAAACTGTTCTTAACCTGAAGCACTGCTTTAGCTAATGGGGCCTCCTGCTGCTGCCGCACCACCGCAGAATGTTTTCTGTTCTCATCCTGAAGCAAAGTTCTTAACCCAAGGTACTATTTCTGGGTTAGCGGAGTCTGTAACCTGAAGTGTATGTAACCCAAGGTACCACTGTATTTGTTAAGTGGACGTTCATATATGTGTATACAGGGCACCAGATGAAGTGAGGGTCAATGATACAGAAAGAGGGTCCTCAAACATACAGGAAAATCCTGCATTTTAAGGCATGGAGGTACTTCTGCCACCCAATATTCAGCAGGGACTGAGGATGTACATGCCTGCTGCCAATCAACATGAGCAGGAAATAACAGTGTACTATGTAGCCTATTCAATTAGGCCAAAACGGGAGTGGGAATCTGCACCTAGAGAGGTGCATCTAGCACTGACCTACAATTTGTGATCCAGCAAGTCATACTTGTACTTCTTTCTGTTGATCTTCTCAGTTGGACTGGACAAAAAATGTGGCTGGGGGTGAAGGAGGAGGTGTGGAAGGAGAGCAAAAGGAAGAAATATTTCTTCCTCTTTGCTGTGTCTCTCCTCTTCCTTGGGGATGGAAATGTTAACAGAAGAAACCCATCAAAAAATTCCCAATGAATTGTGAAGGTGAAGTACAGATGGGCTTGAGCTCATCTGTAATAATACCAACGCTTTGCATTTACATAGCACTTCAGAGTGTGCAAATCACTTAATGTTTTGTCTCAGTAATCTGTACAAGGACCCTGGAAGGTATGTCGGTGAGAGTAAGATACAATTCAGTCTTTCCACCATTCTAGCAGCTCTGAAAAGTATCTGCTTATGCTACTCCATTAAAGTGAAAAAGAAGATCCTGTATCTGCTAAAGAATAAGTGGAATGGTTCCTTACCATCACTGTGAGAATGTGTTGATGAATGACCTCATGATCCAATCTTTCAGAAGTGTAGAGAGAGCCAGTTGCAGGATCCAGGCGAAATTTCTTAAGGCTGATGGGGTCAACGCTATTTTGCATAGTATAAATTAGCTTATTCTTTTCGTCCCTGTCTGAAGCACTGACTTGCAAAATTTCTGTCTCCGGCACTGTGTCCTCTGGAATAATGACTTGGTATTCTAATGTAGAAAACTCAGGCCTGTGATCATTCGTGTCTATTACCTGAATGTACACCTGTAATGACACAAAGGTAAATTAAGGATGAAAAGGGTGTGTGATCAGAACGCCATGTAGATAAGCTTCAGGGAAACGCAACAGTTCTCCTAAAATACAAAAACAAAACACAATGTGAAGATTAGGGGCCATCACACATAATTTAGAGAAGAATAGCTGTGTCAATTCGCTGCAGCTTTTGTGAGTTGAGGTTGACTATGTCAAATACATAATCATGTAGAAACAAAATACAAAGCAGAAATGAAATACAAAGCAGACGTTGTTTAGAACAAAATATTAGCTGGGATCAGGGCCTGATAAAGCCTAGCACATTGCTTGCCTTCTCCTCTTTCAACAGAAGACCCTCATTCCACATCACACACGGCTTCAGAAATGCCAATCACTTAAAAAAGATTTTTGCCATGTAGCACTGGGGTAGTGATTCCTCCCTAGACAAGCTTAATTATCTGTCAATAGACAAAACTAGTTGGTTGGTTTTTTTCAACCCAGAGCTCTACTACATGGAATTGAAATTATTATTATTATTTCAATTTGTATGCTGCTTTTTCACTTAAATATGCCCACAGCAGCACACAAGCCAACAGCAATACAACAGTCAAAATACCCATCAATACACTATCACAATAAACACTCTAATACAAATTCTTTTCAAAACATAAGAATCCAAACACAAAAAATATTTTGAAAACACTAGCATAATAACCTTTTAAATTTATTACAAGTATAGCAGAACAATTTGAAGGCAAATAATAAAAACATATTTGAGCTACAAGTGCCTTTGCTTTACAACTTTAAGTACATTGTTAAAACTATTAAGAAACTACTTAAAATAAAACTATTTAGTTGCAATTGGAATCAACAACAAATCACCTAAGTATTTTTTTTTTAACACAAAAAGATTTTGTTAAGAAAATGAAAAGCTAAATCAATTAGGAAAACAGAATGTTCCAAACAGAAACATTCCAAACAGAAACAGAAAATTTCATAATCTTGCCATGATAAATTTGTTTAAACTTTAAGGTGCCACGAGGCTCTCTGCTGGTTGAACAAAGCATACTGTATTTTAAAAAACAACTCCAAAAGTAGAAATAGGCAGTTGTCATTTAGCAACACAAACACAACCAACCAAGAAGCAAAATGACATATTCTAAATACATCTGAACTGACAGAGCACTCCGAGGTATTAATGAATAATAAAAGGAGCAGCCAAGCGCAACAATGACAATGCTAAGAGAATGTATCGGATTTTTGCTTCAGTTTTTCATCACACAAGTACAATAAAAGAAATGTGGACCCTAAAACTAATCTTGGCCAGGAATTCCAGAAAAGAATGGCATAAAACAGTAATTGTAAGTAAGATAATAACAATGTCAATCTAGACACCAGCAATTTACAAAATGGTTTAAAGTTATGAACCCCATGCGCATAAATGAACACTTAATGCCAAAGTATACAAGCTGAGCAAAATCAGATGAATTCAAATTCATACTGTCCTGTGAGCCATTAAGGAGAACCAGCGTGTTTGCATTAGAAGACCCAATGCCTTCCTCTAATAGCAGTTTTGTAAATCTTAGAGCAGGGGTTGGCAAGGTTTACCTTGCCTGGGCTGGTTCACTCCAGTGGAAATCCCTCTGTGGGCCAGATCAGGCGTGCACCCACGATTTCTGGTGTCTATGTCTGCGCAGACACGATTTCTGGCACTGTGGAAGTGAGTCCCCACACTGTGCAGGTTTAGCGCAATGCGTGGGGACTCGCCGAGTGGGCGGCTCAGTCCGGGGGCGGCTCACTGGCAGGTTAAATGACCCCTGTGGGCTGCTTGTGGCCCATGGGCCTTAGGTTGTCGACCCCTGTCTTAGAGGGAGCAGCTGGGAGCACCTCCTGTATGTTGCTTCCCCCCACCCCACCCCCACTACATTGAACAAAGGTCCATTTGCGTGCTCTTGGATGAGTGGAGGGATGAGAGAGTCATCTCAGTTGTCACACCCAAATTGAGGAACTCAATTCCCCAGGACACCTGAAAAGGATTTTCGTTTTAGCAGACCTTGCTCAATTCTTGCAGAATTGCTGTCACTGTCATGCTGGAGGAGGGGCTGGATGTGTGGTTCACTCACACACATACGGTGGGAGTGCCCAAAGATCAGAGAACACTGGCATTTGGTTTTCACGGCTGTCACAGAAATACAGACGAGTGCAATGAGAACGGCCTTCATCCTGTCATTATTATATCTATTTTCATTGCAGTCATACTGTACAAGTCCAACACATTTTTTTTAATAACAGTGCAAAAGTGAAGAGACCATATTCTGGAGGGAACAAAGAAAAGTCAAAACAAAAGGCAAGCTAGAAGCTTGCTTTGGGGAAAAAGCACGTTTTCAACAAAGGTTGAAAAACCAGTAAACAGAAGGTTAGGAACGACAATCCCCATAACCAACACCCAACTGTATCTCAGACAGTGGTGGGACAAGACAAAGCCCCCTTTTGCTGGGTGGGAAGAATTATATGGGGAGAAGTGGCCCTTCAAAAGCTGCCTCCTCAGAAATCCTTCACGTAACTACCAAATCTTGCATAAGGCGTCAGAGCGAAATTTCCTCCACAGAGGCTACTGAATTAGAACAAACATATGCTCCAGTATGGGATGCATAAAGGTATGATATAAAAGTGGGTATCCATTATGTATTTGAGCCCTTGTCAGTCTCTTTTCTGAAAAATGCTTGTCCACTCATGTTTCAGCTGCACTTACACACATTCGTGTGCTGATAATTAAAACTGCAATTTAAGATCCAGAGGTCAAGAATAAAATCTTACTGTTTTCAATAAAGCTGCAATTTGGAAACTGAAAGCAGAATATGTAAGGCAGAAGGTGAACAACAGCCTATCTTCAGTGCTAATGCATAATAAAAGCAGAATGCAGAACTTAAGTATGATGGGAGAGGAAAGGGCACAGATGGCAGCAACAAGTATCTGTTACACTACTGAAAAGCCGTTAACTATAGCAGGTAGACAGAGCCACAAAACCTTTTCCTATAAATATGAATTAATCAAGTATATTATTTCCCATTTCTAATGAATAATACTTTTCATTTAAAATCAGGTTAAAAAGCATTCATGTTTTGGAGGCACATGATGCCTTGCCCCCAATCTCTCTCTTCTTCCTCGGTCACCTTTTACACCGACAAGAGTATAACTGAACACTCTGAATTTTATCTGTACATCATGCATTTAGCTGCATATTAGACACAACAGCAACCTTGCTTACAGCCTCAGTAATTTTTCCAAAAAAAGGTATCTAAATAATTTCACTGAGTCAAATGTTTCACAGATGCTCATGGCCCAAAGCCAATCACAGCCTTCCCATTTAGAAGTCATACTCAATAGGTTCCTTTTCCCATAAGGAGGCCAATATAGTTAGTTTACTATTTTTACATAGACAATATGATAACATGCACTTTCACCAGTAAAATTGAAATAGCATGTGGGAATAAATGGCTGTTAATCAAAGACTCGTTAAACTGTTTATTGTACAGTATTTCAAATACCAAGCCAAATATTTTATAACCTGAACAATCCAAGGCAGTGTGTGCATTTAAATGCATTTTAGCACATTCTCTGCATAAAACTTTGTAATTCATCTCAATGCAGTTTTCTAACAATTATCTGTTCTTACAAAATTCAGTGGATCAACTGTTAAAACATTCTTATTTAAGTAAGCTGTTCTGGGTACTTTAAATAGAAGAGTGAGTTGTAAGTATTTATTTAAACTACTATTATTATATTGAATTTCAGCAAGGGTATGGTTGAAATTTACACCTTGGTGCTGTTAAAAGAAATAGCACACCTCTCATCAAGGAACTAAAATGACAAACGAATAGTGCACTAATATGGTAAAATAATAGTTTGAAACACATGAGATTACAACACAAAGACTAATTCTACTTTTATTAGTTTTTTTTTTAATGGACTTTTATTAAGAGAAGTAGTGTGAAAGTTAGGGAAGCTAAGCTTCAAGAGGAGACATGTCTAGACTAAACCCCCAAGCAACCCCTGTTCATTTCAGAAGCATTGTTGCTTGTCCTTCTGTTAGAGGAGCACAGAAATGTGAAATTCTAGCAGCCATAGTTCAAGCTAATCCCCTCAAGTATGGAACAGGGAAATTCTGATGAAAATGAGCTTCTGTGCTGGTCCCGCAAAAGCTACAACCACCATCTCTCACTTTGTCTGCTAAAAGATGAGAAGAGAGATAATAGGAAACCGCTGAAAACATTCTGTGCATTTTGAAAGGCAGAAAACAAACAAAAAGCAGGAGCGCTAATTCACATTAAAAAGAAAATGCAGCATGTTTACCATTTCCAGTATTAGCAAACTATTCTTCTGTCATTTCCCAGATGATATGCTGAATGATTTTAAACTTCAGCAGTAGAAACAATATGTCTAAAGCAGCTGTTTGGAATAAGAAGTCAAATCTATCCACAGTCAGGTTAAATTCTAATTAAGGAAGAAAACCTACTGCTATTGTTTAACAGCAACTAGTATTTAGAAGTATGTTGCCTCTGTTTTGTGGACTCTGTGGTCATCAGGACTCTAGTCTTACCATCCATCAGTTTGTCTAACTCCCTTTTAAAGCCATCTAAACTGGGCATCATCACATCTATAGTTCCATCCAGGAGATGTAATATGCAGAGCCATCCTTTCAAAGAAAATGACACTTTCAGAAGGTATTTTTATCACTTAAGAAAGATTAATAATAATAATAATAAATTATTTATACCCCGCCCACTCTGGGTGGCTTCCAACACAATTTTAAAATACAATAATCTATTAAACATTAAAAGCTTCCCTAAACAGGGCTGAAGTTGGCCTGAAGTTGATATCACTAAAATAGAAGTGTTAAAAGTTTGAGGATACATCTAAAACACACTGTGCTGTTGTGGAAAACTCATTTGTAAGCACATACATTATATTGGTACAGTCATCTGGGAAATCTGACCGGCAACACCTAACCATTGGGTAAACACTTGGTAGCAAACCAAGCAATGTTACTATATAGTGACATTTTTATTTTCAAGAATGAAAATATTCTACTGGCGATACTAGAAAGCAAAATCCCAAAGAAAGCCTTAATGGTAATTATGTATGTGACTACAGGGGCAAGGATTCTAAATGCACAGAAATGGAAGGAGGGAGAGGACACCCTCAATGGAAGAATGGTTGATGAAAATCTTGGAATATGCAGAGACGGCAAAATTGACGGCACTGATGAAAGATACAAATTTAGCATCTTTTAAAGAAGACTGAAAACCTTTTCTAGTCTATATAAAAAGTTATTTCCTGTATGTGAAGACCACAGCCTGGTTTGAAGTGTAAGAAAACAACAGAATATATTAAGAAACCTGTTAGAGAAGATGAAATTAGATAAGGTGGAACCTTAAAACACAATTTTGTGCAATTTGGGTTATAAACATTGGTACTGGGTGAGAGGGAAGTCACCAGTGTTGCTGAATTGGAATATAATTGTTGAGTAAAAATGTAACTCTCTATATAGAATTTTTTTTTATTATATATAAAAATGACACTGCCTACTTTTGTGAGATCGTTTCACTGTAACAATAGTTTCAACATAAACCGATTTCACCTTTTACACCGTCTCCAATTTCGGCTGGTTTGGGATTTGTTTCTGTTTTCTTTTTTTGTGAATGCCTGGCTTCTGTTTCTCATTTTTTCTTCTAATACCAGAACATTCTATGACTTAAAAGCTGTTAATTCGAGGCGTACTTATCTGCTTACACATAACTTTTCCCCTTTGGCTGTCCCAACATTGGGCTATTGTGCTCTGTTGGTACTAGAAACTTCTTTTTCAACACAAAGTCCTCCTTATTTATGCAAGAGGTAATTCTGCCCAAGGGAATGGAGGGAGGGAGAGAAGCTGCGTCAAGAAATGGTTACAAATTCTTCTTTCAATAAACACTTCATTAGAAATTCCATTACCTGAGTGCCAATAGTCCTAGTTCCATCTGTTGCTTCTACTGTCAGATTGTAATTTGATTTCTGTTCTGCATCAAGAGGTTTAGCGACAACGATGGTTCCAGTGCCCTTGTCCACATCAAAGCGGCTGTCATAGTTGCCACCTGCTCCAAGAAATTGCATGAGACAGAAGTTCATAAAACGCTGCTTTGATGTATCGCTTCACGAAAACATACTTTGCTATGATGCTTAAAACAAAATCAGTTCTGAAATAGCAGAGGCTGTGCATCGTATTTGTAACCTAGTTGTAATACAGCAGTCGGCCACTAGGGCCAAAAAGCTTGACGCTTGCTACAGTACTCCCTATTTATTTGTCTCATGGCAAAGACTCTGTTTCCAGAGGTATATCTTTCAAATCCTGATATCTTTGCTTTAAATAGATGAATGTTCTTCTAAAACAGCCATGCAAATTAGCCCACAAATGTTACTATCCCGCAAGAAAGCTTACTAGCCTGCGTATTTGTGAAAGAAAAGGTACCGCATTTTTTACTCTATAAGACGCACCAGACCACAAGACGCACCTAGTTTTGGGAGGAGGAAAACAAGAAAAAAAAATATTCTGAATCTCAAGAGCCAGAACAGCAAGAGGGATCACTGCGCAGTGAAAGCAGCAATCCCTCTTGCTGTTCTGGCTTCTGGGATAGCTGCGCAGCCTGCATTCGCTCCATAAGACACATACACACATTTCCCCTTACTTTTTAGGAGGGAAAAAGTGAGTCTTATAGAGCAAAAAATATGGTATTTGTAAAAGAAAAAGAACCAAGTTTTGCAAATCTTTCTTCCCTGATAGCCTGAAGGTGATTCTTACTTGTCAAAGGTGACTAGCCACGTGGGGATTTACATTATGTGCCCAGAAAGAGCAAATATTATTTCACTTGAAGGAACTACTCACTGAATAATATATGATATGGTATCTTAAAACTGTGTTTTATTGTTTAAACCAAAAACCTGGGGTGTGTATCAGAATCTCAGGCATGCTTACCATGGGTGCAATCTACTCAGCACTACTACCACAGTGGGCTATTGAATTTACACAAGAGCAGTGTTCGGTGGATTGTACCCCAATAGACCAGCCTGTTTTGGGGCACTGGAAGAAAAGCTTTAGGAAAACACTGAATTAAAGGCTGAAAAAGTGAAAATAGCACAATGGCTTTAAAACAAAACAAAACACCCTAACCCCTTTTCCAGTGATGGATTTATTTTTTTCCTTTATAAAACTTCTAAATGCCCTTTGAAAAATGAAACTGAAATATAGCTCAATAAACACAGCCAATTGCCCAAACATTTAAGTGATTACAGTAATAATAGTAATACTATTATTTGTGAGCAGACTGCCTCTCTGCAACACAATGACCCTTTAAAACCAAATGGAGTTAGCCATGATAAATGCCAGTCATTAACTTCTACCAGATTCAACTTTTAGACAAATGATTTGAAAAGTATAAATTACTTCCCATTGTTTGTCAGCCCCAACACTCTCCACGGCAAAAACATTTGTCCTAATTACGTGGTACAAGTGTTCTTTCCTGTCCTTTTTGAAAAGCAAGGTTATAAAGCACAGTCGGTTTTTGTTTTTGTTTTTAAAGCTAAAAACCATTTTGCCTTCTGTAATTATGAATTCCAATTATTTTTGGACTCAAGGAACATTTCTGCACAGCACCACTGTAAACGCCATCCAATCACCAGTATACTTACTTGGAAATAAGCCCCATAGATTTAAATGGTACTCACTCCAAGTCAGCATGTTTACGATTACATCTTTATTCCAACAAATTAGAAAACCAGTGGAATTTCGGAGATTGGTTCTGCCTTTCAGACAAATCACCCAGACTGATGGGCTGGGCAGCACCCCATAAACACTGCTTTATTTCTGACAATTATTGTGGGTATCTAAAGTCAGGCTAGAGCCTCTAATTGCCTCAAAAGAATCTTCGACAACATTAAAATGGAGTAGGGCAGAACACCACAAATTTTATGTGAGCTGTTGGTGTGATATATTTTACTGGAGGTGATGCTGGAAAGGAGAATACCAGCCATGGACATCCATCTGCCTTGGGACAGAAAGCCTTATGCTGCATGAAAACAGCAGCTTCCCCCACAACTGATGCAGTGATACCTCAAAGAAAGTGGTACAAAAATTAGTTTCTAAAGCACAGAACTACCACAAAGGTGTGTTTCTACAGTCCTCGTGCCACCTGCTAAAATCCTTTTAAATAATATGGACCAGCAGCTCTCAGTACTGTGATGATTTATTATTATTAATTTATTTGTATAATGCCCTCTAACAAAACATCAGGGCAGTGTACAGCAAAGTAAAAAAAAAAAAGCATTTAAAAACAACACCAAACAATCATTTAAATGATTGTTAAAATAATCATTAAACAACTGAAAGTGCCTGTCAGCAGGAAAAAAGGCTTCAAGAGATGCATGAAAGTCAAAGGTGAAGATGCTTGCCAAATATCTGCTGGAGAGGGTTCTACAGTAAGGAACTGACAACACTAAATAACTGACTTTTAGCTGAAGTAAGATAGGAAAGCATTATCAGCACTCAGGGCTTTGAATATCAACATAAGAACCTTGAATTTGGCTTGGTATCCTATGGGCAGCAGTATAGATGATTGCCAACATCTGCACTGGAACTCTCTCACCAGAAAGGCATGCCCAGGCCAGATCCTGCCTTTTCAGGGATGGCAAAGACATTTTCGTTTACCAGCTTTAAACCGATTTGGCCTGTTTAGCTTGCAAATCTAGCCACGTCTAGAAATGCCCTAACAATGTTGTTCTAGCAAGCTATTTTGCATCCGCCGCTCTCATCAGTCTGGGTGCTCATGAAAGATCAAAAGTATCTATACCAGCATTTCAAAGTGGTGCTTTGGCTGAAATGTGGTGACAAGCAACACTAACAAAACCAAAACACGCAATAAAAAACAAACAAGAACTACAGGAAAGGGGGGGAGGGGAGCAGAGAGAATCTGGAAAGAACAAGGAAACACAAACTGCTCGAGATTTATTAGATATTATTATAAATTGGTGCGATTTCACTTTAGATCTCATAATCTGATAATAAATTATGTGATCTCAGCAGATACCTTCTGCTGTACAGTTCAGGTCACAAGCCATCTGAAAGATGTAAAAAACTTCACTAGCAAGCTTGTCTCCTGGCACAGCCAAAAAGAAAGAAAGCATGGAAGGCAAGCACAGAAGAAAGAAAATATGTCAATCAAACTGATTCATGCGATTAGTAATAGTTAGAAAAAGGTGCAGTAAGGTATTTTAAAACAGAAACCGCGAGATCTTGATTAATGTGAGGTAGTACCACCAACATGTTATCCACTCTCTACACCCCCACCCCCCAAAAAACTAATATCCACTCTTGAAAATTGCATTGCTTCCCCCACTCCCCACCACTTACACCTTGTACTAGTATTTCACCTTGGACAGACTTTCCCACCTGCTTTGGGCTGCGATCCACTCGGAGAAGTGCACTCCTGACATATTACACCATCCACAGACTCTGGCTTATTTAGAAGGACTTGAACCCCCAAGGAAGTGCTGGGGTGGCTGCAGCCCCAGTTGCACACTTGCCCTACATTCCCCTCTGAAGGCATGGCAGAGTCAACCATGTTACTGGGAAGGAGGTTCCTTTGAATGAAATTTCGTGGGTAGAACAGGGCAGTAATAGAACAGACTGTGTGGGGTTTATATATATACACACACATACATACATACATGGGACAGATTAAGTTGCTGTGCTAGTGGAGGCCAGTGCAACCAGTCCCACTAGCACAACAAAATGCTCCCCATCCCAAAATCTGCGGTTGGGAGATCCCCCAGAACAGCTTGCTGGGAAGAGGAGAGTAGAGATCTTTCCATCAAGCATTGAATGAACATAAACATCACTTGAGTGTGATGCTGAAGATCCACCCCTATTGGTTAGTAAAAGAGGCAAGACTATTTAAAAATCTAAACTATGGAAGAAAAACAGCAAAACAATCCTTTCATTAGACAGACAGACAGATTAGATAGATGACAGATAGATAAGATGATAGATGATAGATAGATAGATGATAGATAGATAGATAGATAGATAGATGATAGATAGATAGATAGATAGATAGATGATAGATGATAGATAGATGATAGATAGATAGATGATAGATAGATAGATAGATAGATAGATAGATAGATAGATAGATAGATAGATGATAGATAGATGATAGATAGATATAGATAGATAGATGATAGATAGATAGATAGATAGATGATAGATAGATAGATAGATAGATGATAGATAGATAGAGATAGCATAAAATTGATATGACACTTGATTGCAATGAAACCTCTGGTTAACAATATATTCTTTATAGCAGGTATATTCAACATGGTGCGCCCTAAAAGTTGTTGGACTACAAATCTCATCATCCCTGACCACAGGCCACTCTGGCTAGTGCTGATGGTATTTGGAGTTGGGCAACTTCAGGAGAGGACCACTTTGGCTACAGCTAGCTTATACATGCAGGAATAACTCCTGCTTAAATTCTTCTTAGAAACCATTTTCATTTTGGGATTAGAACATATCAAATCTATGAACAACAGCCCAGATAATCACAGTATAATTTCCAATGAACATTCGTCATCAAATAGTCTTACCTGTAATATCAAACCAGAGCGGAGTGCCAAGAGGCTCCACAGCTATTACTCCAATCATGTGAGCGACTGGATCACTTTCCATGACAGTAAAAGAAAAAAAGGATTCCTCAAAAGAAATCGGTTCAGGGGCCGGACTGGGTTTTGTGATCCATTCTATATGAAGCCGAGCTGTTGAAGACTTTTGGGGGCGACCATTATCCACTGCTTTAATCTAATAAATATAGAACAAGATTGGGGGGAAAATCATGTAAACCAGGACAGATCACATACAAAACAAAGACATGCAGAAATTAAAGTTGACAGCACTCTCAGTGACAAGAGGCCAAGAACCATGAAATTAAGTTCTGTAAACCTGAGGGAGCTTTACAAAACAATGCTATACATGTCTGCTCAAAAATCCCATTGAGTCCAATGGGGCTTTCTCCAATGTAAATGCCACAGAATTGCAACCTCAGACTTTTTTTTAAATGTAACAAATCTACGCAGCATAGGAAACTCTTTTATAATCTCTGATGAGCAGGTAGAATGCCAATGCAATTAACTTCTTTTAATTCCTGAAAATAAATTAAGCGTCTTCATCCATATTTCAACTGGAAGATAAACACACCTGCGTTGCACTCATTTAAAGAAATCTCATCTAATTCGGTATCAGATTTTCCAAGTCCTCCGACTGCATAGTAAGCATTTTAAGATACTGATAGAATGTCAAAACTGAAATATTACTTACTGTAAGAATGTCATATTCCCCAGATCCAGAATACTTCTTAGAGGAGACCACTCCAGTTATTGGGTCGATAAAAAATTTGCCTTGCTCATCACCATCTTCAATGCTGTAAGATATTTCTGCATTGGGACCTTCATCTTTATCTGCAGCTACTACACGATAGATAGGCTCCCTCCTGGTAATCCTCTCTCTCTCTGGTTTCTCGCGCTCAGGCAATTTGATCTGATAGAACTTCTGCAAGAACTGAGGCCTGCTATCATTTTCATCTAAGATCTTCACAATGACGCGGGCGAGAGTCGACTTTGCTGGTATACCGCTGTCTGCAACTGTTACCTATGGACAACAACAAAAAATCCCATTTGCATAAACAGGGAAAAATAAGAGGGGGGATTCTAGCATGTGTCTTGTCAGTCAGTGGCGTAGCGTGGGTTGTCAGCACCCGGGGCAAGGCAAGTAATTTGTGTCCCCTAACCCGTGGATTTGCGCCCCCTAACCCTAACCCCCAGATGTTGCGCCCGGTGCGGCCGGCCCCCCCCTGCACCCCCCACGCTACGCCACTGTTGTCAGTAGCAGTACTGACAAAGCTTAAAGCAACAGGTAGTGAAATAGAACTCTGGTTCCTTAAAAAGTTGGAAGAATTTATATGTTCAAGACATTTCGGTGCAAGTTCATTGGCAATATTTAAATATTCTTTTTAAACCTTGCTTATCTCAAGTCCATTTTTGTTGCTCCAAAAATGCAAATTCATCAGACTGGAAGAAACGGCAAGAAAACACACTTTAAACATGCCGTTATGTCACACAGACAAAATAAAACTGCTTGTGCAAAGGTCAAGCTGTAAAAAGAAAAAAATGTGGCATTTAAAGGGGGGGGGGAGTAATGCAAATGTTGTTCACCCCAGTAAGCCAAACCCTGTTATTTTGCAAACTGTCAGGGAACTGCCATCGGTACAGAGGCGAGAAATAGAAGGGCAGTTGTGTTACAGGGAGCCTCCGAAAATCTTGTGAAGCAGTTCCTCTTCCGGGGAGGAGGAAAGCCTCACTTCCAGTGGGGAAGAGGTACAAGGACCAGAGGATGCTAAGGTAAAGGTAAAGGGACCCCTGACCATTAGGTCCAGTCGTGGCCGACTCTGGGGTTGTGGCACTCATCTCGCTTTACTGGCCACTTCTGGCGAACCAGAGCAGTGCACGGAAATGCCGTTTACCTTCCCGCTGGAGCGGTACCTATTATCTACTTTCACTTTGACGTGCTTTCAAACTGCTAGGTTGGAAGGAGCAGGGACTGAGCAACGGGAGCTCACCCCGTTGTGGGGATTCAAACTGCCGACCTTCTGATCGGCAAGTCCTAGGCTCTGTGGTTTAACCCACAGCGCCACCTGCATCCCTAGAGGATGCTAGTGAGAGCCTAAACACTGCTCCTGAGCAAGCTGGAGAGGAGGGAAGCACGCCCTTGCCATCGCCCATCCTGAGAAGTAGTCTGGGGCGCAGGGAGGGGCGGAAACAGTTGGGGGTAACGAAACTTTTATGCTGGGGAAGGTACAAAAAAAGACCACTCCCGGATTCTGCTAGTGATTGAGCCAGACATGAGCTTTGAGGCTATTCACTGTAAATACTCTTCAGCAACCACAACAGCACCAGACAGAAACCTTCACTGCAAGCTGCTGAAAAAATAATAATGTTTTGGTAACTGAGTAACTGCACTTGCAAGCCTCTCGCAATTTTTCAACCCTTCTGCACATGTAAGGATTTTCCGAAGTGAAATTAGTTGTATACATGGCTTGCCCTAAACGATCAGGCTGTCCAAATGGGAAATCCTGGTGGACCAGATGTGGTTCACAGGGTAGAGCTTCTCCACCCCAGTATAAATAAAACTTGGCCTTCTAAGCAGACCAAATAAAGTACCGCAAAATGTAATTGCTTGAGAAGAGCTATTTTTCTTAAAAAGAGAAAAGAACTGCATGCATGTACAGTATTAGTATAAAAGCGAATGGAGGTGCCTTGAAATAAAGAACATCTGGTTTATTCATCTACTGTATTGCCAGTTTAGAACAGTCAATCAGCTTTTATTGTATTTTTACCACACCCTTCTCAGAGAAGGATTTTAGCCACAAAATGATCCTATGAGGAATAGTAGGCTGAGAGAACTTGACTTGTCCAAGACCACCCAAAGTGCTTCATGGCCAAGCCAGAAGCTGCATCTGTATTTCCTACACAATTCTGGAAAGAGTAAGTTGATTGGTTCCACCATCTATCACAAGGGTAGGCAAACTAAGGCCCAATCGCCTTCTAAATCTGACCCGTGGACGGTCCGGGAATCAGCATCTTTTTACATGAGTAGAATGTGTCCTTTTATTGAAAATGCATCTCTGGGTAATTTGTGGGGCATAGGAATTAGTTCACTTTCCCCCTTCAAAATATAGTCTGGCCCCCCACAAGGTCTGAGGGACAGTGGACTGGCCCCCTGCTGAAAAAGTTTGCTGACCCCGATCTATCACCAGTCTCTGATTCATACAGCATTTGATGTCCAGGTCCCAACAAAAAATATATATACTGGTAGAGTAGCAAGACCAATGTGAATGCAGCAGACACAGTGATTAAAAAGCCACCCAACATTGCAGTGCTATGCAGACTTAACTGCGAGTAAGTTCCATTGAACAAAGTAGGCTTAATTTCTGAGTCAATATGTTTAGGAATGTACTGTTAAGCTTCTGAGTGAAGATGTAGTAAGTCCTTGTGAAACTGCTCTTTAAAATTTCAATCTGAAACTGTCCTTTGTCACAGAGGAGAAAAATAAAATGGAAAGAACTATATTCCGAGACAGGAGAGTCTGAAGAAACACACAAAAACATGCCGTATTTAAAAGCAAGACTCCATTTAATTGTTTCCTATAAAATCCAGTAAAATGTTTTCATGAAAAGGAATGCACCATATTTATCGTTGTTACTATGCAAACAAGAGTGAAATGTGGGATAAATTTTAATAGCAAACAAGGATAAACTTGCCAGTCCATCTGGTCAACACTTTAATGCTCAATTAATTAGCCAGATGCACAGCATTTGGCACAAGCTGTTGATAATATTGCCACCATTCTGCAAATATCTTGGACTCCATCCCAAACCGCTTTTTGTAAAGATATAAACATAAAAGAACTGAGGGAAGCTGCTCGAAATACTTCATTTTAAAGTAAAAACAAAAACCCCATAACTTGTCTTTTTTCATACACTGCAGTGCCCAAATTAAGGTTTTATTGATTTGGGCAGCATGCTCTTCCGCAAGTCAACAAAGGAAAATGAAGTGAGAGGGAGGCAGAGCGGGAGACAGGGACCGGTACTTGGCACTGATGAAATTTAATCAGTTCAATTTTTTAAATCATTTGTTTAAAGAAATTAAAATTAGTATTAGAAAAGATACGCAAGCAAAGGCTTGTGCAATTCCTAATCTAAATCTACCACGGCAGATATTCTTTGTTAATGGAAAACATTGCTCTTTTAAGTGTCTTCCACACCCAACACCACAAGGGTGCTCTCAAAAGTATGCCACGCACATGTAGTTGTAGTATGTGGTGTCTGTAAAAAACCCACAAAAATAAACACCACATTGCTCTTTTGAGGCACTGTCAGATGACCATCTATTCCAGAGATAGAAATTTGTGGATCTCCAGATATCATTAGATACCAACTCCCATCAGCCCCAGCCGGCACGGCCACTGGTCAGAGATGATCAGAGTTGTATTTCAAAAACATGTGAAGGGCCACATACGATTTCATCACTCCTGATCTACACCAGTGATCATCAACAAAGAGGTTCAGTCACCCACCAGGAAGCACAATCTTCTGAAACAGGAGAATCTACCAGAATGCACATTAATAAAGCCTAACTATAGTTAGTTAAAACAAGGCAGATTGTCTTGCAAAGAGACCTAAGAATTGTACATTTCATTAAAAAAATCTCAGGTAGAAGGACTGGGAAAACATTTCTGCCAGACTCAAGAGCTGCTGAAAGCTACTTACTGGGCTATAAAGAAAAAAAAAAGCAATCATCTAAATTGTATTTCTTAGTGGTAGCTTTACATTATAGAATCCTGGCAGTTTTGCAAATAGTGGCATACCTCTGGCTTGTTTGTACAATTTTGCCTTTCAGACTCTCCCACTGATGTTACACACCCTCTTCTATATACTTATAAAACTGCATAGCCAAGGATATGCATTCTATGAATATCAAAAGATTTCCCTCTTGTTTCTGAAGGCAGCACAGCTATCACCAAGGGCAGATATATAAACACAGTAAACAGAAATACTGTGAAAATAAAATAACCTTCAAGAACTCAGCCAGTGGTATTTGATAAATTGGAACCTTAACCTGCCACTGAGCAGGAGGTACACGTGGCCTACTGAGTGGGAGTCTTGAAGACTGCTGAAGCCGCCACAGAATCCAATGCTTTAGGGTGCAATAGTTTTGTTTTTGTTTCCAATATAAGGACTGCTTGATCACAATGGTAAGTGGATTTACATGTGCTTCCATTGGCAAATATATAGAATATCACCACAGCAGCTGACTCCAGACCCTCCCAAGTGCCCCTATTTTCCAAGGACAGTCCCGTATTTACAGAAGCCATCCTGGTTTGATCCCAGAATATCCCGCTTTTCCTTAAGACATCCCTATTTTCATCAGAGAAATGTTCGGAGGGTATGGAGTAATGCAACCCCAGAGCCAAGGAGATAAGTTTATAATCACATTAGGGATGGAGAGAAGCTAAACCCACCCCTTCCAAAGAAATTGGGTTGTGTGGAAACCTGGAGTAAGAACTATCTCTGAGCTCCATTTCACAATTCTGAGGAAAGGAGGGCTCGGCTGTTTGGGAAAAAAATTTGCAGTCTCTTATATCTTAACACAGGAAGGCAAGGTGTGTCACCCACAACTAGAGCCGGTTTGGGGAGTTGGGGTAGGATTTTAACAACCCCCAATCCGTTCGTGCAAGGATACTTATTTCTTTTAAAGCATTTTATTTGCCGTACTTCACGTTAACAAGGCACCAGGGTGGCTCGCAAGAATGAAAATCACTGAGATAAAAACAAACAAACCATTGAGTGCCTAACCCATATAAAGTGAAGAGGAGATTAATTAGTATAAGCTACTTCAATCTACCTTGGGCTGACTCCTTATTCTGATTTCCTGCCCTGCCAGAGGCTTCAGCGTAATTTTGAGTAACCGTTGCAGATATTATTTTTGTTGTTGTTAATTAATTGACAGCAAAGAAAAGTTTCCAGCAGACTTTAAATATTAAAACAGAAAGTGCATTCCACAGGACTAGGCTGATGATACTAAAGGTTCAGTTTCTTGTTGCTGCCAGATGAGCCTCACCAACTCCGGAGACAACCAATGACACATAGGGAAGCCAATTTGTAATGAAGATATACAAGACAACTGCTAAAATGAAGAAATTAAGCATCATAATTTACCTCTAATATGTGTTCTGCTTGCTGCTCCCGATCAAGTTTCCTTGATGTTGTTGTAATTAGACCTGCAAATATAAACAAGCAATTTGTTAATCCTTGGGGCAGAATACAGGAGAAGAGACAGAGGGGGAAGAACATGGAAAGTAGTCCAAATACGAGTCAATAAACAATACTATATGCCAAGACTTTGGAAATAATGCTCTGTAATTTATTCACAGTTGCATTACATTTAAAATACTAATTACGAGCTTGCTGTAAGAGTCAATGCCGGGATTTTTACCTTGGTTTACAAACATAATCCGTTCTGGAAGTCCATTCTTAAACCAAAGCATTCTTAAACCAAGGCGTGCTTTCCCATGGCAGCGGGGGACTCAATTTTCAAATGGAACACAATCAACATGTTCTGCTTCCAAGGCAAAGTTCACAAACCAAAACACCTACTTCCGGGTTTGCAGCGTTCTTAATCCAAGTTGTTCATAAACTAGGCTGTTCCTAAACCAAGGTACCACTGTACTGAATAGTACTTAGATACACTTTCAGTCAGACTTTGTTGACCTCTAATCTTCTGGAAGGGCACCCTCTAGATTTCAAAAGATTATACATCCTTAATGTGTTCCACCATCTGACAGAATGATGGTGAACACTTATCCTTCCAGGCTATCCATCTGACAAGACTCTCTAGAGCAGGCATTGGCAAACTCGGCCCTCCAGATGTTTTGGGACTGCAACTCCCACCATCCCTAGGTAACAGGACCAGTGGTCAGGGATGATAGGAGTTGTAGTCCCAAAATATCTGGAGGGCTGAGTTTGCCTATGCCTGGTCTAGAGCATGGGTGTTCCTATCTTCCGGTACATTTTTTTCACCTGCACATTTTAGTGGCTTGCACTGAAAAGCAACATGGCAGACAGAAGCGATGAGAGTATTTTACAAAACACAGCAACAGCAACCTGATTGTGGTTGTTTTGGAAAACCATAATATAGTTCTCCAAAATGCCTTTATAGACAGCTACTTAATGGTAAAGATGGTCTTCTTCTAAAATTCACATTTGTACTCCAAACGCATCTTGATGATTGCATCCGTTAAGTCTCAAATCCATCCATTATGCCTCAAAGCCAGAGGTGCATTCCTGGATGTAGTTATTTGGCAAGACATTTTAGAATGTTTTTCATTTTAAGCATGAGTGGTTCTATTGGACTATTTGGCTTAACTGGAGCTTAAATAAGTTCCTTTATTTAAGTACTTTAGCAATGTTACTTGGTAATTTAGAAACAGGCTCTTACTCTGCGGCCCTAAATACAATTTCAGCAGTCGAGAAGGCAAGGAAACATTCTTGGGATTGGGCGTGTGTATCACTTTAGCAGCAGTCCTCTTTCTCCATTACTCTTTAAAAGAATGTAACTGATGTGAATGGGAGTGAGAATAAGCAATAATGTTAATGTAAGTAAAATACACTTGCCTAGCTATCTCAAATCAATAAAGCAACAGTTGCATCATTGTTTGAGTATTTGTGTGTGCCTGTTGCCAAGGAAGAGGGTAGGACTTCTTGCAATGGATCAAAGGTTAATATTTTATCTCATACCTGATATTTCACAGAAACACTCACTATGTTATCAGCAGTCAGGAAATGTAGGAACAAGTTTCGGCAAAACTACTGTGAGCACGTGTGCCTGCACACCAAACTACTTCCTCAGTCTTTTTAAGCAGCATGCAGATGCCAAGATAAGGAATCTGCTGATTTTGCAGGCAATAGTCTCTTAAGTGACAGAATGCGGAGAAAGGAAACAGGTCCTTAAGATATGGGCTTGATGGCCAGAGAACAACAGTACAGAGACTAGGAAGGTAAATGTAGGCATTCTAAGGCGGCAAGATGAATTGGCCTCTCATATCTTTCTATTTCAGTCCAAAAGCCATGTATCCTTATAGTTTACTGGAATGCTGAAGTAGCACTCTTAAATCACACACAGATTTGATTGCAGCTGAAGACAGGTATAATAAAAATATAAAAAGAGGGCTCACACCCATTCACAACATGGCAAACCTTCCCAGTTGTATTATCAGGTGAGCATGCTGAAAGATCCTTTTATCCCCCTATAAGCTCATCATTCCTACAGCTCCCTGCTCCCCAGACAGCCCCCCTTTTCACCTCACTATTGCTTCCTCCTCATCCTCCAGCTGGGGAGAGTTAATAAAGTGGACCACTGCCAGGTGCCTGTGTTGTGATCAGGTTGTGCTCTTCCATCTCAGGAACTGAGCTGCAGGGCACTTTATTAAGTTCCCTCACCTGGACGTGGGAGAAGCAGCAGTATGGAGCGATCAGACAGGGAGGGTTCAGACAGATGGGCTGGAAGTAGCATTTGATTTATCGGTACGCTTGCCTGATTGTTCTGTCGTGAAAGGAGGTTTGCAGCACTGCGGAAGAAAAATTCTGTGCTAAATCTGCCTCCATCTTACAATCATTTGTAAGATGGTAAAATATACTGCTCTCAGCAAATGTTTCCTCAGGCAAACCTCACTCATTCAGAATCTATCTATCATCTATCTATCTATATCTATCATCTATCTATCTATATCTATCTATATCTATCTATCTATATCTATCTATATCTATCTATCTATATCTATCTATCTATCATCTATCTATCTATCTATCTATCTATCTATCTATCTATATCTATCTATCTATATCTATCTATCTATCATCTATCTATCTATCTATCTATCTATCTATCTATCTATCTATCTATCATCTATCTATCTATCTATATCTATCTGCCTGCTTCCAAGGTATGCCTCAGGGTCATACAATACATCTGCCACAAGGAATCTGTCTCATGTGGTGGCAGCACCATAAAAAAAATTAACATAAAGGGGTGCATTATGTTTTGAACCGTTGTTTCAAACTGCAAAACAGTCAAACACACTCTTATTTTTATACATACTAGATTGGCCTGGTTTTTATTTGTTTGTTTATAGATTGTCACCTTCAGATTTACTTGCATCCAAGCAATATAAACCAAGATAAACGTGTCCGCTTAGAGACTGGCAGGGATTAAATTCAGAAGTAATCCCAAACTTTTGAGCATGTAAATCCCATTATCTCCTGTAAAGACTCATTAAACTCCTTATTAAGCCTCTACGTTTTCTCCCGCCAGCATACACCACAGTTCTATGCTTTCCAGAACACGCCAGCAACCAAGTAACAGGCAAAAGCCATTCAGAGATCAACCACAAGGAAACAATCCATTTAAGTCTGTTTAAATATGTCCCAATTCTTAGCTTTTCAGCATCAAATACGCACATTTCTGATCATAATCTTCTGCTGCCCTACAATATAATTCCAAGCTGCAACCATACATTTTAACAACTACTAAAAATAACAGGATCATCTGGGGATTAGGGGCTTGGTGCCATCAGTATGCTGATGACACCCAGCGCGCTCTCTCTCTCTCTCTCTCTCTCTCCTTTTCATCTGAGTCCATGGAAGCTGTTGGTACTAAGATCAATGGACTGGATATGGGTCAACAGACCTGAACCTAACCAGGACATTAGAGTTGCCACTGGTCAGGAAGAATGCAAATCAAAGAATAGAGTTGTTGTTTGTTTTGGATGGGATAGCATTATTGCTAAAGAAATAAAAAATATCAGGTCTGCAGTTCTGGGGCACTCCTTGACCCAGTTTTGCTGCAAGATTTGCTGCACATGGTGACTGCACCCCAATAGTTTCAAAATATTGATGTTTCAGTGCAATGTCCTCCATCAGCTATTTGAGCACTGGTCCAATGCCTCGAGCTGTACAGTGGTACCTCGGGTTAAGTACTTAATTCGTTCCGGAGGTCCGTACTTAACCTGAAGCACTACTTTAGCTAATGGGGCCTCCTGCTGCTGCCGCGCCACCGGAACACAATTTCTGTTCTCAACCTGATCAAAGTTTTTAACCTAAAGCACTATTTCTGGGTTAGCGGAGTATGTAACCTGAAACGTATGTAACCTGAGGTACCACTGTAATATCCTGCCAGCACAGCATTTCTAACTAGTGTAACACCTATTTACTGGCGCATTTGGCTTGTACAGTCAGGCTGCCAAATAATGCAAGTGCCTTAAATTATCATTTTGGTGTGTAAGCTTGGAC
Organism: Podarcis melisellensis; assembly: GCF_964234715.1. Lineage (NCBI taxonomy): Eukaryota > Metazoa > Chordata > Lepidosauria > Squamata > Lacertidae > Podarcis > Podarcis melisellensis. The sequence continues at coordinate 51,419,615 of NC_138541.1, forward strand.
CCTGCTTTTCAGAGAACCATTCTTGTGACATAATTGACAAAGAAATCAAGTCCTCTTCTGGTAGAGGAGAATTAAGCACCTTTATATTTATTAAAGCAGAGAGGTCGGGAAACTTTTAGCCACTGCAAGAGGTGAGGTTACAGAGGGCCCTTTCGGTAGTTGTCCCCGTCCTGTGGAATGCCCTCCCAGCAGATGTCAAACAGATGTGATTTTTAAAAGACATCTGAAGTCAGCCCTGTTCAGGGAAGTTTTTAGCATGTGATGTTGTATTGGGCTTTTACTATTTTTGTTGGGAGCCACCCCAGAGTGGCTGGGGCAACCCAGTCAGGTGGGTGGCAAATAAATAAATAAATAAATAAATAAATAATACCCCGCCCATCTGGCTGCGTTTCCCCAGCCACTCTGGGCAGCTTCCAACAAAATATTAAAATACAGTAGTCCATCAAACATTAAAGGCTTCCCTAAACAGGGCTGCCTTCAGATGTCTTCTAAAACATCTTGTTGTTCTCTTTGACATCTGCTGGGAGGGCACTCCACAAGGCAGGTGCCACTACCGAGAAGGCCCTCTGCTTATATAAATAACAACAAGAAGAACCCCCTATGGGTCAAATCTGACAAGATGGGCAGAGCCCCCTGCCAATCCATCAGCACAGCGCTTTGAAGTGAACTTCTGAAGATATGACAATTGGATGACCATTGGATCTTCCAAAGCTCCATTCAAAGTGGTGCAGAAAACAGTACTTTGAGAAGGGCTTCTGAAAATGTATTAAAGAGCCCCCTCTCAAAGCACCATCTCACCATGTCCTTTGAAAGAGGCTTTGTTGGCACCACTAAAGAGCTGGTCAGCTGTCTCTGCAAATAATATTTCAATTAAGACCCACCCTCACCTATCCCCACTGCCCTGGCAGGTGTAGTGCAGATGGGTGTAGATTGGCTAAAGTGGCCGGGCAGACCTAATTAAAAAGGCACAATATGAATCTTTGCAATTAATTACATCACAAAAGAGATCATTCAACCCATATCTCTAATTATCCCATTTGAGCGCTGCCTTCAAAACTGCACAGAACAGTATTGGTATGACTGTTTCAGGACTGTATAATGTGGGGGTGTTGTGGTTTTTAAAAAGTACAACCTTATATTTTAAATGCAGTATTCTATTCTATTATTCCATTTTGTTTAAAATAAACATGGGATAGGAGCAGGAAAGCAGAAAGATATATATATCGCCATGTAATATGACAGCTTTTTTTACCTGTTTTGATGGTTTCATTGTTTGACATCAGATTCACCAGACTACGAGTTTGAATGATTGGAAAGGCTAATATTTGAACAAAATGCTTCTAGAGGGCTGAGTGAGAAAGCTTTTCTAGATGGCTTTCTTTCATTGACTTTAGAAGCTTTTGTACTGTTTGTTTGAAAAACTGGTCTCAAATGGCTTAGGATGGCAGTGGGTTTGAAAAACGATCCTGTACAGGACTCCCTTGTTTACTTCTCAGCGGGGCAAAAGGGAACATGTAAGAAGACTGAAAACCCATAAAAGTGAAAAAGTAGTATTTCTTCAAATTTGAAGCACGGCAGCAGAGTGCAAGATTAAAGTGGGGAAATTGTGCTGCCCTTCTGCAAATAACAAAATGACATGGACAAAACAGATGACGGTAAGGGGCAAAGACGGAATTCGTTTCCAGCTCTCTTCTCTGCTCACACTCTTATACTTCCTTGAGTTATCCACTGAAGGAGATCCATATGCAGAAGTAGCTTTCTGCAAACATCATTAGCTGGACTGGGAACCATCAGCCAAAATCAAATGTGCATTCAAGTACAGAATGTCATCTGTTCACACGATCTTCCTTTTGGTGGAATACACATTCGCATACATACCTAAAATGCACATCTCCGTTGCAGAGGTGTATTTGAATGCCTCTCAGTATTTGTTCCATTGAAAGCAACATAGTGTGGACAGAGAGAACTCTGTTTATGCTGCAAGGTTTTAAAACACCGAGGCTCAAGGGAGGAGAGTGCTGCTGGTCCCATATGCTGCCTGAAGGCTTCCCATGGCCATTACGTTGGCAGCTTTAAGACACCAGACTACATCGGTCTTTAGTCTGATCCAGCAGGGCTTTTCTTAGGCACCAAGGTTTGTTTCTCCCCAGTGAGACCAGAAGCAGCAAAACAGGCATGACCCAGTCATGCCTGGTAAACCATCAACTACTGCTTACCATGATGCCTGCACGCTACCAGTCCCTACAAGTAGATACATCCCTGGTTGTCTCTTGAAATCGCTACTCCTAATCCAAGGAACATTAACAAAATATTGAAGAGTAAACTCCATTCCTCTTCACAGTCTGCCACTGGACCTATGTTCAGACTGGCACAGCAAACCTATGCTCTTCTAATCAGAGACAACTACATGTCATAGCTGTCAACTGTCCCTTATTTGGTGGAAACTCCCTTTCCCAGCGCTGTGTCCCGCTGCTGTCCCTTGCTGATGATGTCCCTTAAATTTCCTGGGTTTCAAAGGAAGCAGCTCCTCTCCCTCCCTGCCGGCCAGGGAGGAGGGAGGCTCCAACTGTGTTGCTTGGCTGCGTTGCTCACCCAATAAGGAGTCTAAGAACGACTGGGGGGTGGAGCTTGCATGCCTTGTGCCGATCAAATCGGCCGCGTTGCCTGGGGACTCTCCTTTGCTCAGTGCTTCCCAGCAGAAAGGTGACAGTGGTTTTCCTTGCTGCATCCCCTTTGCCGGGTTGCTTGCTGTGGGAACCACCGCTTGAGGCTTCATTTGGCTGCTGGCTGGGCTTTCTGCCTTTGGCTCGGAGGGGGCTCAGAAGTTGAACATACCTGTGCCCGGAAAATCCCTTATTTGGGCTGCTGATCCCTTATTTTCGAGGCTGCTGGTCCCTTATTTTCAAATCTGTAAGTTGACAGCTATGCTACATATGCATGTTTGTAAAGGACGTCTGTAGTGACAGAATCATAAGAGTTGGAAGGGATCCCCAGGATCATCTAGTAATGCAGGAATCTCAACTAAAGCATCCATGACAGATGGCCATCCAACCTCTGCTTAGAAACCTCCAGTGAAAGAGAGTTCACCATCTTCCGAGGTAGTCTATTCCACTGTCAAACAGCTTTTATCGTCAGAAAGTTATTCCTGATGCTGAGTTGGAATCTCCTTTCTTGTGACTTGAAACCACTGGCAAGAGTCCCACCCTCTGTTGAGGCCTACTCTTTGCTCGGGGTTCAGCTGCTTCACTCCTAAGTGGGCATTCTTCCTGCACTCCCTGGTCACTGTCATCACAGCTTACAACTCCCCACACATTGGGAGCTAGAGCAGTAGTGATGGAACTGAGACAATGACTGCATCCCCTGCTGTCCCCATATGTACAGAACATGGAGCTGACGTTAAGAATTAGCTTATTACAGCCTAAAAAAAAAAAATGTGATTATGTAATACACATATACTCTACCCTTCTTCCACAGCAGAACTCAAGGCAGTGATACCTAGGTAGTCTTCCATCTCAAAAATAACCAGACGCAGACCCTGCAAAGCTTCAGCAAGGCATTCTTCACCTTCAGATCTAAGTTCTGAACTTACTGTTTAGTAGAGATATCAGGTGCCCACTTTTCATACTTGTCTGAAGCTTCTCCAACAAAACCCCCAATCCCAACTACATAAAAAAGGATAAATTTGTGACCCATGTAGGCCTTGCAGGAATTATTTTGTGCCTTGGTATAACTGCTCCACTGAACTTAACTTTAAATCATGTTCAGGGGAAAGTACAAACTTTGCATGCCTTGAGTCACTTTGAACTCAAAAGTATACCCTGCATTTAGTTCTGTTCTTTCTGTGTATGCAGAGAACCAAATGAAAGCGGAATCTGCTTTTAGTATAGGTTCCTTCATCAGGCTAAAAGTCTAAAACTTTCAAATTCCATAAACAAGCTTGCACAAATTATGCCACCTATCCAACAGTTCAAAAACATGTTGAGCTCTTAATAAAAGTCATCATTGTGCACAAGAATATATATGGGACAGAATTATGCATTTTGGAAGTCTGGAAGATGTTTTTGATTCTTGTTCCTGTATTAGCGAATTTTTTTCTTTTTAAAAAAATCACTTTTCATGTGTGTTTACAATGACACTACCATCTCTTTACAACTCTGCTATCAAATATTGCTTAAGGACATATGATCACTACATAACAGTTCACAACATTTTCATTACCGTCTCTAGACATAAACTGATATGTAACAACTGGGATCCATAATCTGTATGGTTGGATAATCGTCTTTACTGAACTGGAAAACAACACTTATTACACAATTATAGAAATGATTTTCTCCTGGAGGAGAATTTTTATTTATTTCTAACACAAAAGGAGCTGAACATAGCAAATGAATGTAAATTTGTGTTTTCCTGCTAATGTAGTATGTGACTTAAACCTGATGCAGGAAATATAAAACCTCAAGCAGTTAAACAAGGGAGGCATCCTCCATGACAGGCTATTGTGCCACTACAGGTCATTTATTTCCGCACAAAGTGGTTTCCCAATGCTATAGGAAGTCTTTGGATGTTGTTTACAGCTGCACCCATTTCCGATTTCATTTTACTCAATCTTCAGATCTTCCACCACAGTTCCCTTGAAGGGTCAGGAAAGTTGTAAGATGATAGGAGAAGTAAGGCAGACTATCTGGCGTTGGCTCTCCGCATTTTACGAGTTCACAGTGCTTTGAGGATTAATAGACACCAGTAAACCTTGTAGTGAGATTCCTCTGCCCTTGTTAACAACAAATTAATTCCTTTGTTTAAACTTTATGGAAGTCTCCATCAATATGCTGAGTTCACTAGGATGATGAGCATGCTTTTGGTAACATTGCTCAAATAATAAAGAGAACAGGAAAGCTATTTTTTATTAAGGAGAGAGACAGATAAATGTGACAAGATACAAATAGGACTTTATTTTGTGAGTCATTTTTTTATGAATAAAGTGACTAATAGATGCAAATAGTAACTATGAAACTATGTTTTTGAAACAGAGCTGACACAAAAAGTATAATAGGTCTCAAAATGCATGAGTCAAGCAGAAATGTATCCACAAAGACTTTATTGCCTCCGTTTTTATATCTGTAAATGAAGCCTAGTCTTTAAAAGTTTGTAAACATAAGAAATGAGGCATACTAATCTAGCAAACACACCTTTCAATTTTTCAGATAAAATATAGCCCTGAGTAGCCTGGAGAGCAAGGCTTTTTTTTCAGCTGGAACCCGATGGAACTCAGTTCCGGCACCTCTCAGATGGGAGCCATTTCTACTATTAGAGAACAACTGAGGTGATCATGGTGAGTTCCGGCACCTCTATCTAGAAAAACAGCCCTGGGAGAAACCATTTTGATGAATAGTCTTATAACCAATTGCCCATGAAGGAAGCCATTGTCAGTAACCAGTACCCCATTCACACTAACATGGCACATAGAAATCATCACTATGTGGTAAACATAGGCTAACATGTTAATAATAGCAAGCCTGGACATGAGTAGATTTTTCTGTCCATGTGCCTGTTTAACAGATGTTAACTAATGCATGCGTGCTGTCACTGTTAACAACACACCTTTCGTAGAGCATCTAGCTGCTATACAGCTGCTACCAGCAAGGCGGGGTAGCACATGTTTCACTTCAATATATCCTCTCTCAGCACCTTTTAACACCAGGACCTCAAGCTTCAAACCAGGAACCTTTCAGTAGTCCTGGGCTAACATATCTGCATTTAAAACAGATCCATGGAAAATCAATCAACCCTTTTTTGTTTGGGAGTTGCAATTTAATGGTTGTAAGTCCCCAGGTAATTAACAAGCCTCTCCTTCTCTCTACTTGAATTCAAGTGCCTCACATGGCTGAGCCATTAGCACTGGGGCGGCTTAAATCGCAGCCATTGTCTTCCAATTTCATGTGGTGCTTTCATGCTGAACAATTAAATAAAAGTTGAATGCTTTCCTTCTTCAAAGTGCAAGGAGACAGAAAGATGGAATTGGTTCAAAATAAAATGAACTCTCCCCCCCCCCCTCCAAGAGAGAGAGAGAGAGACCTGCACACACAACTTTATGAATACCGACAGCTACTGGGAAATAGAACATATTCAGAAAGAACTGAAACAACAGAGGTTGTCCTGCAATACTGAACAAGAAATATTTAAAATGCAACATTTTACTTAAGCTTACTTAAGTAAAGCTTACTTAAGCTTCCTCCCAATCCTTAAATTCAGTCTGAATTTTGTCTTCCCCTCTATTTCCCATGTTCAGGCAGCGAACACCATTGTTTCTGTAGCAAAAATAGCATGATCCACCCTAATGTTTGCAGAAGTACAATTTTTTAGGGAGGGGACCCTACATAGAGAGAACCACAAAAACAGCCCAATCGGCACTCAGTCTTCTTGGGTGGGCAATGGATGTTGATCAATATTTGAATTCTGAAACGCTGTGCTCTATATATACCACGATTCCTGTTTACAACTCATTGAAGTCTAGGTTTGTGTGCATATGAAAGCAGGGATCTTGTGGTTTTGTTCATCTATTATTTTACTTTATACCTGTATTTGACTTTGAATTGTTTTTTCATCAAAGCAGTAACTGAAATATCAGAGTTACAAAGGAACATTGATGAACACTTGCTGGGTTTTGGGTTTTTTTTGAATGAAATGCTTATATTCTTGTTACTCTTGTTAAGCCACATCTAAAGGTAGGAGGTAACCCAAATAATTTAGTGCAGAAAATTAGCAAACATTTAAGGTATTCATGACTCAAGAATTTGGAGAATATGCCATTGATCTGAAAGAAATGGCGTATAGGTGCGGGGGGGGGGCTTTCAGATACGTATCAACAAAAGGAAACAGAAAAAATTATATACACAGAAAGATCTAAGACACAACATTCGTAGCATATTTAGCCTTAATCCATTGCTCAAATGAAGAAGGGTGGAGAGGTGAAGGAAACTGTCTGAAAAGCTAATGAATGGAATAAATCACCCCTTTAGACAGATGGATACAAGGATCAAAACTATGAAATAGTCAAAAAGCTAGCTACTCTCAAGATTGAATGACCACCAGTTTTTCAGTTAATCTCGGCTTGATTTTCTCCTCATCCTCTACTCCCATGGTTGTATTCCCACTGACAGTATTAGATCCAGGAAAGGAAAAATGTAGGTCTCTATTAATGAAATTGTACATCTTGAAGTAGGTATAGACGAGTGATAGAACTGCAAGTTGCTGGTTGGAAATTTCAACATGGATTGCCAGTCTCTGGCCCTGCGTAATTTTCATTTCAATGCAAACTTCACATGCAAGGCACTTCAGCAGTTCTTTATGGAAGCTTGCAGAACAAGTAAGAGCAGAAACACACAGTTAAGATGATGAAATATCCAAGATTTCTTTGCAATCCATTTCAATATTATTCCAAAATATTAACCCAAATGTTAAGATAAAAAGTAAAGGGACCCCTGACCATTAGGTCCAGTCATGGCCAACTCTGGAGTTGCGGCACTCATCTCGCTTTATTGGCTGAGGGAGCCAGCGTACATCTTCCGGGGCATGTGGCCAGCATGACTAAGCCGCTTCTGGCAAACCAGAGCAGTGCACAGAAACGCCATTTACCTTCCCACCAGAGCAGTACCTAATTATCTACTAGCACTTCATGCTTTCGAACTGCTAGGTTGGCAGGAGCAGGGACCGAGCAACAGGAGCTCATCCCGTTGCGGGGATTCGAGCCGCTGACCTTCTGATCGGCAAGTCCTAGGCTCTGTGGTTTAACCCACAACACCACCTGCGTCTCATACAATGCTAAGATAGGTGGAACAATAATGGAATGTTGCATTTCTTATTTGTAAACTACTCACAAAATAAAGAGTGGGGAACCTGCAGCCCTCAGGCTATTTTCATGATGTTGGAAAGAAAAAATGGGGAAGGGGGACAACAGAGAGAGGGGGAAAGGGAGGGAGGGGGAGGAAATATGTCCCAACCACTCTTGGCTCTGTCTCTGTGCTAGATTCAAAATGGAGTTTGTCCCCATAACCTCTGGGTTACGTTTGGGCCAAAGTTTATTCCACCAAGATATTAAGGGGACTCTTGTGAATGTCTCTTACTTGGGTGGATTTCCCCAATAGTTCCTGTTGCTTCAACCGAGAGAGCAAACATGCTCAATCTTAGCCAAGCCCTGCAAGAAGTAGAATTTTGATTTCATGTGATTTTAAAATTAATTCCAGGATTAGAGTGGAGGGATCCTCTAAGCTCCTCACCACTTTATTTTCTCTGGTGGCTGGGAATTTATTCATCCACTGAGCTCACATTGGTGGAGTCAAGACAACTGAGTTAAAATTTAACTAAAACATGTCAAAAGTATACCCAACAAATAAAGAGGATGCAAAGTAAAAGTTTCTCATGTCTTCAAAGATACGGCATTCTTTTGGTAAAAGTGACCCATGAGATCATCCCAGAGGATAACTCAACACAGGACTAATCCTACACAAACTAGGTCAAGAAGCCACACAAAGCTTAAACCTTCATCCCCACTTATACCGTTGATTTCCACATACAGTATAATATTGACAGTCTAACTAGTATCCAGTTGGTTCTCCAAAACATCCCCCTTCACTCAAATGATTATCTTTAGCTGACACCCCAGGTGCCTAGTACATGTATTGCTCATGTATCAAAATATTCATCTTCCTATGTTTATGAAAAAGTCCAATAAATATTTGCATAGTTCCTATTGCTTTGTTGCATCCCCTGTCCTACTCTCAGTCCAACCTGTAATATTTCCAGATACAATTCATTAGGTAGAGAAATCCCAAGTGTCTCCCCTCTACCACTGAAGGCTAGTAGTTCAGCAAAACTACACAGTACAAACTTCCTGGAATTACTAATTCATACAACTGAAGGATCACATGTTTTTTGCACCACATTAAAAAAGAGGACTTCCTAACCCATGGAACATCAGGATACCTGGAAGAAAAGCCGAAGCCTTAATTTCTAATCTGCAGAAAGATTTTGTGCACAAAGCATTCAAATGGGATTCTCCATTGCATTCTGAAATGACGGCAATTCAGATTAGTGTGTAGATCACCTCTGCATCAACAATCCTATTCATGGACTTACTGCACAAGTACAAATCAGAATTCAGAATCAGAGATGTTCCTCTCTTTTTCCCAATCATGTCTTTCCTTTTCTATTTTTAAAATGTAGAATCAATTCATAGCTGCAAATGTCAAGAATGGTATTCACTTACCAGTTTTTGGATTAATGAAGAAGAATCCCTGTGGATTTCCACTGGTAATCTTGTAGGTCAGCTTGTCATTGGACCCTGAGTCTGCATCAAATGCCTCAATCTGAATGACCGACATATCCTTAGGTGAATTTTCCATGACTTCTGGGTAATAAACAGGCTGAGTTGTCTGCGGAGCATTGTCGTTGACATCCCCAACTTCTATATAGATTTCAACGAAGGAAGAGAGAGGCACAACACCCCTGTCTGTTGCATAAACAGTAAGCCAGTAATGGGAAGTAGTCTCACGGTCAAGGAAATCAACAGTGGCTATTGTACCTGCATAGGAAACGGAGAAAAAGAGACAGGGTTGAGTATCATATCTACATGTTTGATTTTATCGAACGTGGCATCTTTTTTTTTTAAAAAAAAAGTCTTTGCCACAAGTCACAAATGAAAAGCATAATGGTTTCCACAGCCTTGCTATTTTGTATAGACCAAAATGAAGCATTCTACTTTTTTATATGGCACAAAATTCAAGGAAAGGCAGTTAGTGATTACAAATGAACTGTAAGGAAAAATTCAGCCAATGATTGTAGAGCATAAAGTATAGAAGCATGCGAGGCAAGAATCAGTATTAGGTACGACGCCTGTTCAGATGTTACCTGTCGCTCAATGCACTTGTCCCCTTTTCCCTGAAGGAAAAGATGGGAGCACACAAACTTGAGTTCTGGTACTTTCCCCCTTGTAGCATCCCAGTGCTAAAAGCAATGGCTGTAAAGGCCCTAAAGTACTTATTTTTTGTATCAGGCCCTGCCTACACCATGACATAAATGTGTTATATGAAGTAGTTGGGGCCTGCTGGTTTGTCATGCAGAGGCTTAAAAAATTAAACTAGCCTTTGACATGCCCATTTTTTAGAAACCTGGCAATATGGTATGATTTCATCACCGTTGTGACTTAGGCAGGGAACCACAATGTGGACAGAACGATAACAGGACAGAGAGAGCTGCAGCTATGGAATTCTCCAAACTATTTTGGAAGGACGGAAGGTAGCTATCTGAAAGTACAGTATTTGTCAATTTAGGACATTAATGCCCACTTTTCAATTTGCATAAAATTCCCAAAGCATGTAACAAAGTAAAAAAATAGACCAGTACTGAATGCTTCACATCAGCCCTCCACTATACTAAGTGTTTCTTCTTTTCCAAACTTTGCCTTGTGAGGAAGGGAGAAGGAAAAGTGGTAGCAAGAATTGCTGAGGTCAGCAGAAGACCTATGTTTAAATGTGTAGAGTTTTCAGTGACAAAATGAACACTTGCACTACCTACACAGAAGCCTTCAATACCGCCAGTAATGCTGGGAGTTGTAGTCACTAAGATGGCTCCTCTGAGTGATGTTCTTTGACATCAGTTTCATACAAGCTAGTTTGGAAATGCAGGGAAACCGATAGCAAGCAAGGCTAGAGACAGCTGGCATCAAGGTGAGCTCATTATGAGCCACGTTAAACTCCAGAGTGGAATTTTATCTACTTTGTAATTGGGGAGCCTTTTATAAATCGGTCATGTTCATTTCCAGTCCTGAACCACGCAAATTCAATTCCCCTGTCTCAATTTCTAGTTTAAACAATCCTTAAAGAGCTGCTATTTAAGGAATTTCTGAACTACCACCAGATGTCACTGTAGAAGCTAAATTGTAAATGTAGCCAAGCTGAGACAATATGAAAGGCAAGCAAATATCAAATTTATAAAGTAGAAATTCTTATCCTGCACACATTGTCACCTGGGTACATCATCTTCTCCTTTAAACAAAAATGATGCTGTAGTCTTTCAGAGAAATCTGCTAATGCCAGTAAAACACAGCAAAGCCACCTTATTAAATTTTTAGACTTCCAAACCTCTTATTAGCTGCACATTATTCAGCTGCAATTTTCTTTATGCACACATAACAATCACACACCATTATTGCATCACTGATACAACATTATGCTGCCAGGTTTTATTTCTGCTTTTAATGCTAAGTGTAGAAAACCCACAATAATCACTTGTAAAAAGAACAAGAGTTTGCAGGAACCAAGAGAAGCCAGCAGGCTTGTCTTAAGAAATGTCAAAGAACTACATTACAGCTGGGTCATTCAGTAGACCGGAAGAAGATGAACACTCTTCTGCTTCTGTTTCTTTTGAGTTGCACAACCTTTCAAGGCAATCCACTCAAGCAATGCACAATTGCAAGTCATTTTCTGCAGGGGCTATAGGTGTCTTAGAACAGGGGTTGGCAACCTAAGGCCCATGGGCCACAAGCAGCGCATGGGGGTTGTTTAACTGGCCCACAAGCCACCCGCAAACCAAGCCGCCTGCTCAGCGAGTCCCCACGTGCTGCTCTAAACCGGCATAGTGCGGCACAGGGACTCGCTTCCACAGCACCGAAAATCGCATCTGTGCATGCATAGACGCCGAAAACCGCAAGAGCACACAAAATCTGGCCCACGGAGGGATCTCCGCTGGAGTGAACCAGCCCAGGCGAGGTAAACCTTGCCGACCCCTGTCTTAGAAGGTGGATAAACTAACATTTTAGCACTGGGAAAATAGATGCTGCTTCTAGATGGCTCATCAACTGAGAACCTGACTGCTGTGTGTGTTGTGCTTCTTACACGAGTGTCAGAGGTATCTACACACAACAGCGCCAATTACATTACTAGGGATATGGTTTGCTCCCACCCATAGCTACCTGTGCCAGAAGGATATTGCATGGGAACTTGACACATCTCAAGCAATGTCCCTTGTTAACTTTACACCCAACCACCCACATTATCCTATGCAGCAAGCAGGCAGGTTGGGTAGCATTCTCTGCAGAAATCACATAAGATCAGCCCCATCCTAATGTCTACAGTTTTCTGATCCATACTGCAGCACAGTGGGACTATGCCTGGAAGTGCATAACCCATGTGGCCTGGTCACGGTGTGTAAACATAAAAGGGAGTGGATCCTTAACTAATTCCCAGGAGACATGAAACTGAAAGGCAGCTTTCTACACTTTGCCTTAAGACACATCCACTCTCAACACACAAAGAATGCAGCAGTATATGCTTCTTTGGGAGTAAGTCCCACTGAACTCGGCAGCGATTTACTTATGGGAATATTATAATAATTATTTTGGGGGAAAATACAGTTATAAAGAAATAAAGTGATACAGAAAAAGAGAAGGAAATGTGAGAGGGATAAAAAACAAAAATGTTTAGAAGAAAAATATATACACAAAAATGCAATGTATTCTCATATAAATTGATATAGTTTTATTTTCCTAATACTTATGTAGATGTTAATAGCCTGCTACATTCTGTATATTCCGTATAAACTCACTCCAAACATTATCATATTTATCCAAACAAAGTCTGCATCTGTAAGCAGCCCATTCATAAATTGCAACTGTTGTCATACTGTCAATCCAATGATTAAAGAGTATCATATCTTTATTACCCCAATCCATCAGTATCAATCTCTGAGCCACCATCTGGGAAGACTTGCATAGGATTGCACTATTAATATTCCACACCTAGGATGGCCCCACCCATGGTAACCCTTTGCTTATGGAAGCTCCCTTCCCTGTGCTCAAGGAAAATGGGCTCTCTCAAGGGTGCACCACAAACAAGAACTCTCATACTACATGCCAAAGCTTAGCCCATATTGCTTAAGAGGTGTGTGGGGGGGGGGAAGAACCACATATTCTGCTCAAGGTGAATGAGAATGGCAATGCATGCATCACGCACTAGGAATAAGCAAACACAGTGGTACCTCTGTTTAAGAACAGTCCGGTTTAAGAATGATTCGGTTTACAAACTCTGCAAAACTGGAAATAGTGTCCCGGTTTGAGAACTTTACCTCGTTCTAAGAACGGAATCAAAACGATGGAAGGGCACTGGCGGTGGGAGGGGAGGCCTCATTAGGGAAAGTGCACCTTGGTTTAAGAATGGTTTTGGTTTAAGAACGGACTTCTGGAACAGATTAAGTTCATAAACCGAGGTACCACTGTAAAGCAATCATTACAAGAGACTTCCTCGGTACAATTATAATATCCTGCCTGCGTGACATTCTAAGCTGGCTCTCTCGAAAGTAGCAGGTTAGTATTAAAATGGCTTTGTTTTCTCAAGTCTTTTAAGTGGGCAGACACTGAGTGTTAATTAAACCATCCCAGTTAAATTTTACAGATCCATTAATACAGTTAAAGGAGTGGTGCTGGAATGGAACGTGTGTTTTTTTTAAAAAAAAAATCAAAACAAAACAAAAACAAAACCCACTTCATTAAAAAGTAGAGATGGAACTCCTGCTGCCTTTTATGCTTGGCAAGATCAGTAAGACTTAGACAAATGTGGCTGAGTCTTTATTTGGGTCACCGCTCCAGATTACTAGAAAGCCTCAATGAGAGAAAAAAACACACCACACAGTATATTGCAAAATCAAAATGGGTTCAGAGTTCTTGGAGGAATAACTATGTGACACTCTGGTGTAGAATTTTAAGTATTCCAACTGACTGCTTCATTGGACTTAATTTCAACCAAATTTCTGAATTGCATTTGACATGTCATGAAAAGAAACATTGTATTTTCTTGTCAGCAATGGGCCTGTGACTTTTTTTAAAAAAAAATTGTCTATACAGTGGTACCTCAGGTTACATAAGCTTCAGGTTACATACGCTTCAGGTTACAGACTCCGCTAACCCAGAAATAGTGCTTCAGGTTAAGAACTTTGCTTCAGGATAAGAACAGGATTTGGGCTCCGGCGGCGCAGCAGCAGCAGGAGGCCCCATTAGCTAAAGTGGTGCTTCGGGTTAAGAACAGTTTCAGGTTAAGTACGGACCTCTGGAACGAATTAAGTACTTAACCTGAGGTACCACTGTAGTACAAATCTATTGAAGTTGTGGGCCAAACCAACATAATTACCAATAGGTATCAAAATAGTAGTATCTTCTTTATTTAAAAAGGGGGAGGGCTAGTCTTAGAGCAAGCAGATGTGTGGCAGCCACTTTAAACTCAAGAAACCAGGAAATTGTCTTAATTTCAACCACATGGAGCCTTCAATTTTCATCAGGTCAGGTCAGCCAAAACCTCTCCCTTAATGAGCGTGGGGTGAAAACTGAGAAGGATCTGGACAACACTCAAAAGACAGGGATGTGGTCCCAATGCAGTCTTCTAGACTTCTGTGTCTGGTCCTTTGGACTCTTCCCAGGCCACATCCACTCCTCAACACTCGCCCTCTTTTCCCAAGCCACATCATTTCCCAGATCTACTTCATATACTCCTTAAGTGTTTTTGCATGGCCAGAATGTGTCCCTGCTTGCCAAGATGGAGGACAGAAACGGGTGTGAGAGGTGGCGTAGAAACTAGCATACTGCCTCAATGGATCCATCTTTGTTACTCTGTTGTAAACCACTGTGTGGCCAATTGACAACAAGTGGTATGTAAGTTTCATTCATTCATTCATTCATTCATAAATAAATAAATAAATAAAATGGGCCTGGAAGGCCCAGGGCAAGAAGCAGCCTGTGAGGGGCAGAAATGCAGCAAAAGGCACAGGTGGAAATAACTTTAATTTTGTACATTTGTTGAGGGGCATAGAAAATTGCATGACAATTCCCACAGGGCCTAATAAACCACAGAGATTAAGCTGGAAGAGGTGTCACCATGAAAAAGCGATACAGGATATGGGATCATTTAAGTGTTTCATGTGAGGTCACAAATTGTCCACGGTTAGCCACAAATTTTAGAACTTTTAAATAAATATCTAATCACTGGAAAGCTTCTGATTCCCAAACTAAATATAGAAATGTTCTGTTTGAAAGCCATGTGTTTCTTGACATAATCACCCTCAATGTAAATGTTCTCTCTCTCTAACTTCTCTTTATCTCACCTACATACCAACTCATGCATTCATTCTCATCTAGGGTCTTTTTTAAGTGAGCAAAAAAAGAGGCCAACTTCCTTGAACCTCTTCTCTTAAGTCTCTATTCTTATGATTTTGCTCTTTGCACTTGTTCCACCTTGACTGCGCTGGTTCCATTAATGATTACCACCAAAGAGCAGGAGCTGACTAAGTTCAGCCAAGCAAAGTGAATCATCCACCCTTCTGAAGCAAAGCATAATATGTTAAACAAATATTTCTTTTATGCACAATATTGTTTATGAATCTGATTAATAGTGCGACAAGTTACTTTTAGAATGAAACTGAAGAACACTGAGCAAAAGCATTTATGCTTCCCTATAGTAGCTGCACCCCTCGATTATTAAAACACAATCACAAAAGTACAAATGTTAGCACCTATAAATACTTGGTTTGGATATTTATTTTTTAAAAAGCTTCATATCTGAATATGAACACAAATTTAAAAGCTCTCCATTATTATTTTATGCAAAGCTAAACAAATTGTCTGAGCTTGAATTTTCTATAAAGCTTTGAAACTTTTAATATAGCAAACAATGATTTCGGCAACATGTCGTTCACTTCCTCTTGTGTTCTCATACGTTCCTTCACTTTTAATTTGCAGTTTACCACTAATCAGAGTTTACCATTTCGGGCAACACAAGACACTATGGTTAGGGTTAAAGTGAAAACCAAAAGGCAAACTATAAGAAACAGGAGAGATAGTGTGGGATATGAAAACCCACCCTAGTTTCCAATCCTCAGTCTCTAAATCATGATTTGGAGTCTTGTATGCCTTTTGATAAAAAGCAAAACCAAATAAATTAAATGAAAATGCATAAAGATGCTCAATTTAAGTGCACATGCATTTTAGTAGATTGATATCGGTTTTCTGAAGTTATGCAAAGCACTAAAGCACACTCCCAAAACTGAAGTCAATGGAGTGGTCAAGTTTCCCACTAGTAAGTAGTAATTAGTAAGAAGCAAGGACTATTCATGTGACCCTGCCTGACCAATGAGAGGAGTGGGTTCTCCCAGACATAAAGGCTGTCCTCCAGGAAACTTTGGGGAATGAGTATTCCTCACCCCGACCCCAAAATACACACACAAAACTGATGGATGAGGCAACTTATAAACTAGACTTCCCCAATGAAAGCCTAGCTAAATTCAGAGAGCTAATTCAAATTACTGTCATTATCATTACTATACTGACATTTAAAAAAAAAAAATCCAGGATTTAAAAACATCAATAGGCCTCTTGGTGGCCTATCACAAGCCTCCATTTCCTGACACCAGTACAGCTCCAAGCCAAGGGCAAAGGCAGATGAACTGACCTCTGCACCTGATAAGATTGGACTGCTAGTCAGGTGCAGGAGCAGAGCAAGCTGCCTCACCAACTCCTGGCTGGATGGCAACGGCGCAGCTCTGATATGGAAACAGGTAACAATGGTGTGATGACTTATACCTGACCTTTTGCTAAATCATTTCATGTGCATTTTGTGCTGTATCCACAGAATCAGGGACAGGACCCAGACCCACGAGGCAGTGGCATTTCTTGACAACTATGAATGTTGTTGTTTCCTAGGGAGATCTGATCTACAGTGGTACCTCGGGTTACATACGCTTCAGGTTACAGACTCTGCTAACCCAGAAATAGTGCTTCAGGTTAAGAACTTTGCTTCAGGATGTGAACAGAAATTGTGCTCCGGCAGCGCAACGGCAGCAGGAGGCCCCATTAGCTACAGCGGTGCTTCAGGTTCAGAACAGTTAAGGTTAAGAACAATTAAGTACTTAACCCGAGGTACCACTGTATTTTAAAAGTTCATTTGTAGTCAATTAATTTAGGGGTGTTGTGAAGCAACTATAGGTAAATATACTATAACCTTATATAAGCTGCAGGAAAAAAATGCTACCTGGCACATAACAGAGTCTGGAGAAGATTTATGGCTTCCTATCCCCAGCAAGTGGAGAAGAATATTTAAATCACCACCACCATAGCAGGCACGGGGAATTTCTGGCCCATGGACCACATTAGCACTGGCAGCAGTCCTAATGTGATCCATTATATTTTTCTCGCCAAACGACACCCACTTGTCCCAAACCTGTCAAAGTGGCCTATGGACCACAGAGATCACCATTTTCCATCAGAATGTATTGAGAAAAGGTCAAACCTGGACCTAGGTATGATCATACAAAGCCTCCATCCAAATACCTGCGAAATACCTGCTATGCTTGCAGAATAAAAACACACACATTCCAGTCACTTCTTGAGTCGAGCCACTAGGCACAATGATATCGATATCAATGACAATGATATCAATGACATCCCTCTCGACATAGTTACAATACTTAACATTGAATATGCAAAATAATTTGGAAAGCAGTACAAGCATCAATTACAGTCAAACAATTCACTGGTGATTAACAGATGCAGAAAATGCCCAGTGAGCGAATAAAGTACTGGCTCAAATTCTCCCTTTATACACACTTGCAACTGTGAGTCAGAACGTAACTTGCATGTTTTATGAATGGCACTGAAGGCAAGAGAAGTAGGCATTTAATAAATGCAGCACTGTAGCAGAAAAAGATTAATTAGTTCATACTGCAACAGCTTAGAGATGACAAATCATGCCTGCTTTGAAAAAACAACAAATCAGTACTGACCCCGCTCCCCTCAAATTGAATGGCCTCGGTGCAAAGAGGGTAGTTTCTTCTCACCAAAATTAAGTATGTACAATCCAAAACAGGTTTATTATTTTGCTACAGACTGACACAACTTTTCATATGCCAATTCTATCCCATTAGCAAACAGCAATGCCCCCAATTCCCACAGATAATCCTCCTTAAGTGTGCTTATCCATCAGAACTCTCATTAATAATATTAATGACTCTGTAATGGAAATCAAAACCTGCAATTATTATTTTTTTCCCCAGCAACTGCGTGGAAATGCAGTTTAAGCAGACCATATCCTGGGAGTGACATCTGAAACAAAGTGGAAAAAATTTCTCCTCCGGAACATGATGCTCAAAAAATTGATTACAATTCCTAATTAATCTGAATTCTAATAAGCTAGGCGTTTCTTTTAAAAACACACACACATTTCTGCCACTTTTTGCATGGTTCCTGCAATGTGATATACACAATATTATGCCAAAAATAAAGTAAATTATACTTGGCATGAGTATATAAAGTAAATAAAGTGTAATAAATTAAATTATACTTTGCATTCAGTGTGTGATTTTAACTACTGAATTACTGTATGGATACCAGTAGTTGCAACCTTTGAAGCATTTAGCATAAGACAACTAGTATGGACCAAAACACCTGCCCAGCCAGTATTCCCTGCCCTGTGCTCATGTGTGGCCCCAGCCCAGATATTTATCATTAACAGACTGCACACTTGTAGCCCCAAGTGACATTCAAGCATCAAGAGTGCTGACCAGAGTGCAGCACAGATTGGTTTTGCTAAGCACACACCCCACCCACACATTGATATGATAAAAGGCTGCCATGAGCAGGCCTTGTTATCTACCATCTGTGGAACCACAGAAATGGAACTACCAAGCTATACTGTTAGATTGGGTGGGGAATTTATGAGCCAGTTGACTCATAAATGTCATTTTTTCCATCAAGGCAAGTTGGGTTTTTTTGAGAGTTGAAAATGTCAGTTTATCTTAACATTTTCACTAGGCAAAAGCCATGAAACAGAGTTCCCGATTTTACTTACTGTAAGACATTTTGGATTCCTCATCAGGAACACTGGTTCAGAGCTACTGGGTGACACTGCCCCAATAATAAAAAAAATGTATTCCCCAAACCATTGCTTCTTAGCCTTTTGGGGGCCATGGACCCCTTTAGAGAATCTGATGAAAACTCCCCACTCTCCAGATTTTTTTCCACAAAGAAATCTGTGAAAAGTAATACGAGAAACAATGAAGGAAATTCATAGCTCTACAGTACAGTGGTACCTCGGGTTAAGTACTTAATTCATTCCGGAGGTCTGTTCTTAACCTGAAACTGTTCTTAACCTGAAGCACCACTTTAGCTAATGGGGCCTCCTACTGCCACCGCACCGCCGGAGCACGATTTCTGTTTTTATCCTGAAGCAAAGTTCTTAACCTGAAGCACTATTTCTGGGTTAGCAGAGTCTGTAACCTGAAGCGGATGTAACCTGAAGCGTATGTAACCCGAGGTACCACTGTATATCTATTGTGCCTAGTTCAGAGACACTCCCCCCATGGGGTCAATGGATCACAGATTAAGAATCCCGACTACAAACCATGATTTGACAGATCAGCAACATTCAATGGGCTTTTGCACTCTCTGCTCCTCCTCTCTCCACCCTGCATCGTGCCATTTCCACTTTTCTCCAAGCAAATTTGCAGTGACATCGTCATCAGGCATTTCATGGCTAGCAACAAACTCCAAACCATGACATGCAAAAATAAAAGCCAAAAGCCAAAACATGTGAAAGTGAAAAGGGAGGGGGAGGGGAACATTTTTCGTGTTGCACTTTTCCAATCTTCCAAACCATTATTTGAAGGATCAGAACATCCATCATCTGAAGCAATCTGCTGCATTCACATTTTTTGTGTGCATACACATTTACACAAGTTGTAGAAACTTTTCTTTTGAAGCGAACATCTTAATTTCATTAGATGGCTTCTGCCTTCAGGATTTAAGAAGCAATTAATATTTTAAGAATAGAGATAAACTGAAGAATTGCCTCAGGCTGCTAAGAGTTTCTAGCTGCAGAATATAAATTGAAACTGCAAAATATACAACAGTTGAGCCTCAGAAGCAAAATAAATATGTAGCACCCAAAATAAAAGTACTTAATTATTCTTTTTCGGAAGAGAAGTGTTAGTGTGGTATAGTGCTTACAAGAGTGACCCAACAGTGCTGGCTGAAATCTCTTAGAATCATAGAACTGTAGAGTTGGAAGGGACCCTGAGGATAATCTAGTCCAATGTCCTGAAATGCAGAAATATGCAGCTGCCCCAAACAGGGATCAAACCTGCAACCTTGGTGTTATCAGCACCACGCTCTAACCAACTGAGCTATCCAGCCAGCAAATGGCCTTATACAATCTATACCCTTGTAGCCTCTACCTACCAGTCTATAATATGGAGATAATAATGGTGAACTATCATAAAGATGTCGCCAAATGTTACTGACATGTCTGTAAATTGTTTGGAGCCCTTAGAAAAAGCCTACGCAAATATAAATTATTTTTATGGTGCTCAATCAACACCTTCGCTTAAATAAGTGGCACTAGAAGAATAACACTATTATTATTAAATGAAGTGGAGCAGTGAAGGGATGGGGCCAGGGAGAGAGATGGTGCCACTCTATTGCCCTTAAGAGTCCAACAGCTTCCCCTTCCTCAGCATCCAATTAAGTTCAATGGAATTTATCAAGCAATTAACAGTGCAATCCTACATGTGTCTCCCTCGAAGTAAGCCTCAAATGCCTTCAGTGGGACGAGCTCAAGGTGAATCACAGCCCTTAATTACTGAATTCTATGCAAATTTACCTGGGAGTAAGCCCCACTGAGGGATGCAGGTGGCATTGCGATCTAAACCACTGAGCCTCTTGGGCTTTCCGATTGGAAGGTCGGCGGTTCGAATCCCTGGGACAGGGTGAGCTCCCATTGCTCGGTCCCTGCTCCTGCCAACCTAGCAGTTCGAAAGCACATCAAAGTGCAAGTAGATAAATAGGTACCGCTCCGGCGGGAAGGTAAATGGCATTTCCGTGCACTGCTCTGGTTTCACCAGAAGTGGCCACATGACCCAGAAAAAATGTCTGCAGACAAACGTTGGCTCCCTCAGCCAGTAAAGCGAAATGAGCGCTGCAACCCCAGAGTCATTTGCGACTGGACTTAACTGTCAGGGGTCCTTTACCTTTAGCTTTTTAAGCTCCACTGAACACAATAGGATTTACTTCTGAGAAAATATAGATGCAATTGGCTTGCAAGTGATCCACTGTGGTGTAATAGATAAACCATCTAACTTGGAGCAGGAAGATCTGAGTTCAAATCTTGACTCAGCCATTCAGCTCACTGGCTGATCTTGGGCCAGTCACATCTTCCCAGCCTAACAAAACTATTGCGAAGAAAATGAGGGTAATCCATGCCGCATATATACCAAACTATGTTCAGTGGAGGACAGCAGGATACAAAAGCTGAAAGCTAACTACCAGTAGGTGCAGGATGGCATCCATGATGTTCGTGTTCCTTTAATATTCATATTAAAATTGTCTATTTTTATCCATAGAGCAAATGAACACACAACCAATCACCATCATAAATAACAATAAAAGTAACCCGTAGTGCATGATCAAATTCTCTTCCAGATAGAAATGAAGACAGATGGCCCTGTTTATTTGCAGCACGCATGGTGCTCAAGATAAATCTTGTATCACTATTCCTCCAAGTTCCATTATGTTCTGCATTTGTTATCCCCCAACAACAACTGTGTATGCTCCAAAAGAAAACAAATAAAAGCTAGGTAATGACAAGCCACACACTCAGAAAGATGACTGCTATAATAAGCTTTGCCTCCTACAAAACCCAATGGGCAATCTTGGTAAGGAATACTGTATATACAAATGCCTGTCTTGCTCCAACCACCCATCCACAGTGCTATTTTGTACCCACGAAAGAAAACCCCTTCCCAGAAATTTCCAAAACTCCAGGAAATAGTGTCATTCTGTTTGTTAAGGTACCAGGAGACTCAAGTTTCTGGCAGAAGTAGGATGAACCAGGTATCTGACTCCCTGCGCCACCTGGGTAGCTCAGTCATTTGGTCTGATGTCTGCTGCTTCTAGGGAGCCTTCTGATGGTCACGTGCAATAAAAGTGGGCTAAGCGATGAATGTAAGTTTTATCTTTGCACATGAGTCCAGTTTCTACACACACAGAGACACACCCTCTATCCTCCATCCAGTAAGCAAGGGGCATTATCAGAGTTCAAGGACGCATTCTGGATAGGTAAGAACACTCAAGCAGCAGCACCAGTGGGTGGTGTGGCCTAGAAAGACATAGCCTCCAACGTTTCCCCAATAGAAAATAGGGACATCTTGTCCCATCATCAGGATCATCATCATCATATGTATACCCTGCCCATCTGACTGGGTTTCCCCAGTCACTCTGGGCAGCTTCCAACATACATAAAAACACAATAAAACATTTTTTAAAAAATCTTCCCTATAGAAGGCTGCCTTCAAATGTCTTCTGGAGGTTGTATAGTTACTTATCTCCTTGGTTCGGGGGTCGCATAACCCCACACACCCCAATATTACTTTGATGAAAACAGGGATGTCCTGAGGAAAAGCAGGACATTCCGAGATGAAATCAGAAACCAGGACGGCTTCTGTAAATCCAGGACGGTTCTTAGAAAATAGGAACACTTGGGTCTGGAAAGAGCCCCCAGTTCAGAGGGCCAAATACCAACACCTAGAGGACCTCATTCTGTCCATGGGCTTCAGATTCCCAATGCCTGCCCTATGTAACTGGTGTCCTGAGCTTGCTTCCTCTATCTGAGCAACTCACCCTTAAGAAAAGAACATGAAAAGGCATGTCTTACTTTGTATTGCCTCATCCCATGCTTGTTTACCAACTCTGGAACCTGACCAACAAGCTGCCTTAAACCACACCATCCGTGTCTGCTAAATAAACTGGCTCCACTTGGAAAGCCAGGGTGGTATAGTGGTTAGAGTGTCAGATTAAGACCATGGAGACCTGGGTTCAATTCTCACTCCAACCCAAACTGGGTGGGTGGTCCTGGGCCAGTCACTATCTTTCAGCCGAACCTACCCCACAGGTTTGTTGTAGGGATAAAATGCGGGAAAGGGCAAGCGAACCACTGCACTCCTTGGGGGAAAAGGCAGAATATAAAAGTACTTAAACAAAAATAAAACCATTTTCCTTTGTTCCAATCAAGAGGCATGCCCAGATCAATGCTATTTATGCAGAAACACAAAGGATGGGTTTCTGTGATGGATGATAACGCGTACTCTAAAAGCAGATCTTTTTGCCCTTCAGACTGCCTCCAGGTTTAACCCAGTAAAAAGAAATCAGACTTGGAAAATTGTATGTAGTCTACATTCCTCATCATAAGATCTCTCTGCATAGCAGTTGGTCCAGTTTATGCATAGCTATGTCAGCAGTAAATTACAGAAAAAGGAGCAGCTCCCAAGCCACAGCTAGTTACAGCAACAGTTAAGCAAGTGTGCTGCTTTTTGTAGGCAAAGCTTTCAAGCCATTCAACCTGTAGAATTCCCAAGGGCAAAAATTGCTCCTTTCTCTCTCCTGAAGCAGCCAGACTTCTCATACCTCTATGTCCCAGCTAGCAAAAGCACAAGCGAGCCTTTTGTCTGCAGTTTTGCTAACAGCATCCAATCAAGATATCAACAAAACTGAGTATTACTTGGCCGCCCATGAAAAAAGCCAAACAAACAGCACCACATGGTTTTAGTGGTTGTTTCAAGTAGGCAAAACCAGTTGCCCCTAAGCATTTAAGCTACAAAGTACATCCTGTCATAGAGACAAGGAACTATTCAGCACTTAAAATGTCAGTTGGAAAAAATCAAACATTTCTCCTGTAAAACCCCTTGAAGCAATCCTTCTGCTGGAGGAGGAGTGAAGTGAGTCTCTTTTTTTGAAAAATAATAAAAGTAAATCTAAACTGAAATGTCAGTTCGTACACCGAATAAATACAACTACAAACCAAATACTGCATTGCAGAAAAAAAAGACCTGTTGTGAACGACGTGATTTTATTTACCCAAGGGGTGTTTTATTTTCTTGTTTTTGTGAAATATTTCGCCTCTCCCCACTTACTTTGGAGACACATCTCAGGGCAGGAAGAAATACAAAGTTTACTTGTACTTGCTCAGGAACAAAGTTCAGCTATGCAATAATGTTAGTGTATGGTTGCTAGGCAAGTTTTAAGGTTTGTCTCCCTGGTTAATCTCATTTATTGATACTAATTAGCCAACGGAGTGTCCTATTATTACATAATATCATTCTGATAGGGATGGAAATAATAAGCCACTGAATTAATTGCTAAAGGACTGTTTACGTTAAATGTTATTCACCACCTTCAACAGAATTTTTTTTAGCCCTTATATGCTGAAACGTGGGCTGGAATGCTCTGCCCAGTTAGCTGCACTTAATCCCTCAGATTTCAGCAGTGCAAAGTGTAAGCCACTAGGAACAGGACTGCAGCCCTAGTAACCAAGCAACAATAACATTATTGCCTTCTGTGTTAATGATACATGTTCAAATTAACAATTTATACATTTACCACAAAAGAACGAACTACATTAAAAAGATCTGGTTTGGTGAGTCTTTTAAGTGATATTTATTCACAGAGACACACCGCAGCAAGGCACACATTTTCAGCTGAACAATGCTGTGTTTTAGAACTACAGTGGCACCTCGGGTTAGGAACAGTCCTGCTTATGAACACTTCGGGTTATGAACTCCACAAACCGGGAAGTAGGTGTCCCGGGTTGCGAACCTTGCCCTGGGATACGAACGCAATCCGCTCCCAGGGCCGCGGAAGGCCTATGTAGGGAATGCGCACCTCAGGTTAAGAACGGACTTCCCAAATGAATTAAGTTCATAACCCGAGGTACCACTGTACTGCTAACAACTTTTTTTAATGCTATCTAGGACAATATCTGGTTTTCCACACTGCTATTTATCACCAGCTAAACATCACAATATACTGATATGTCACAATGTCTGAAATAAGGATGGAGCTATGTAGAGACACTGGCTGGCTTCACAGTTTGCCCCACATTGTGATTTTTGCATAAAACACACACACACACACACACACACACACACACACACACACACCATGATTCAAGATATATTGCTAGATCAAAAATTATGAAACCAATAATCACGATATGGACTTCAAACCTGATTTGGACAATAGATTGATATATTGCTCAGCCCCAATGCTATCTTTTTAGAAAAAAAAACACTCTCCCTTATAAGGCACACACAATGTAAACAGCGCCAGCTTTTAAAAGATCGAAACATACAGCTTTAAATCATCGTACTCAGAGCTACCTTCACCAGTGCCTAAGCTATCCCACTTTGATTGGATAGAATTAAGGTAAGAGGATGTTGCTAATTGTTCTGATTGTCCTTCAGCATATCAAGCTATGTATACCCTGCCATAAATGCATTTTCCCCGTTCCAAAAGAATTCCAGCAATTCTCCACTGGCCATTTGAAACAGCTGACACAAATGACAAACAGATTTCAGCACAGACAAATAACGCTTCTGTTGTTTATCTGCAGAGGTTTCGCAGCATTGCAAGCTTCAAAAAGATGATGCCCTTTCCAAGTGAATGTGCTGCGTTGGTATTAGTGCATAAGCTCTGTGTTAGCATGCATGACGCTGCCGCTTACAAATCCTGGAGCCAACAACAGCTTAATCTGAAGTAAGAAGAAACTGTTTTCTTTTGACATCTGTATCTTTGTTTAAGACCTGGGTTTATGGTTCTTTTTGGTTCCTTCTGTACTTGTAAGTTCAAGAAAGATTAACTGTTCTGCTCGCATGTGGGTGATGCAAAGCTAAATGGCTGAAAAAAGAGAAAGGAAACTCAAGCGGGGGAGTTACACTGCAAACATTTAGAAATAAACTCTGGCCTTGATCCACACGTATATATTCAACACTTGATGTCTCATATGGTGGACTGAATGAGCTATCCCATCTCTTTTTAACATCAACAGAGCTTTACAAACTCTGTATTATTTGCAATGGAGTCAGTTCAGCTGACAGTCATATGTATGCATGTGTGAACCATGTTTCCATCATTCCTCAATCTAAACCAGGCTTCCTCAACCTCTGCCCCCAGATGTTTTTGGCCTACAACTCCCATCATCTCTAGCTAGCAGGACCAGTGCTCAGGGATGCTGGGAACTGTAGTCTCAAAACATCTGGTGGGCCGAGGTTGAGGAAGCCTGATCTAAACGATGGCTCTGGTGGTGAATAGTATCTGGGTCCAACTTTAAGGTGGATGGGAAGATTCACACATGAAAGTCAGTGTGCTACCATGACTGTGTACTTGTCAGGTCTGGTTGGACACAGAGGAATTGCTGGGAGGAAACAGCTGGGGATCCCCCAAGGGAAGAAGGCTCAGCGCATGGGGATTGGTGGTGGGATGATAATGTCAGAGGGAGAAGACTGGGAAGGGAAAGTGTCAGAAGCTGAAGAGGTTATAGGGTTAGTGAACAGGGAGAACCTGTGCCAGAGACCAGTCCAGAATCAAAAGCTGAAGAAGGAGAGGAGGGAGGCCAAGAGACATCCAGCTGGTGAAGAGGCATGAGTGGCTCCTCCTTCTGCTGCAACAAGTTCCCCTCCCCTCTGGTCTCCCAGGACCAGGAGAGACCTGAAGCGGAAGGAGCACAGACAAACACAAAGGCACAGTCTCAGCTTGCTTGGGAGAAACCTTGTAGAGGAAGGGAACGTCAGTATCCGCAACTGCTTCGTGGGGGCAAGACTGCAGAGATGAGTTGCTGTGCTCATTAGGCTCGACACTCCGGTGCAGATCCTGTTTTTGCTAATAAAGAATTAACTCCAACTTGCTCAGGTGATTTACTGCTGGCTCATTCCTGTCAGTATTTTTAAGGAACACTAAAGTATACAACAAGTTCACAAACATTTCACTAAGCCTACATCCAAGTTATCTGTCACCACTTTCTTCTGTCAAAGCATGCCAGAATCTTTACTAATAACAGTATCTTGTTTCTGGATGCAGAAATCAATCCAGTGAATGTTAAGATGCTCTTAAGCCTCATAGCTTAACTGGTAGTTAAGCCCTACTGAACTCAATGAGTCTTACTTCTGAGTAGCCATGTGCAACATTGCTAATCATACAGACACAGCTGTTCACATCTAGATCACTGTTGTGTTTTGTGTTCACATGCCAGGACAGAAAGGAAAACTGCCATGGACCTGTGTTCCTGTGCTACTACCAATCTCACATACAGAAAGTTAAAAGATGAGACATGCACTGTCACTCATCTCCATCCCAAGGATAGCTTCACCTGCTTCATTTCTGAGCTGCTGATAAAAGGCACAGGAGTAGGGCTAGTCAAAAATATTGCAACCCTAACTTAGAGGGGCAAGTGAACAGAAGATTGATGAGTGTTAGCTCAGATATCTAAGCTAGGTGCCAAATGGCATCCTTAAATTTAGATTACGGTTGCCACAATGGAATATCTATTTGCCAGGGGTTTGGACTTGATGGCCCTCCATGTCCCTTCCAATGCTACAATTCCATGATTCTGTGATCTCAACTACATTGCTTGACAGTAGCTTGCTCTTACAACAATTCACTTGTCCAGAATGCAAGGAGAAACACACACAGTGGAAATGGTATCAATTATGGACAGTGGCCGTCAACCTGACGCCCAGAAATCTCCACTGAGTCACAAATGGACCCACGCCAGTAGCAAAATTTCCTATTGGAATTCCACCATATCCTTTTATCAACAGGTATTCTCAAGTATAAGTCTAACGCTGATTGAGATCTACTGATAAATCTCTGGATTTGAAGTAAATTGGCAATGATTTTTTTACTCAAAATTGTTTAACAATGGTCACAACAAAATGACGCACACACCACTAAATTATATTTACATGAAGAAAGCTTGCCCGAGGGGAGGGGGGTTAACCAGCAGGGAATTTTTATGTGGAAGGACTATGAGTTTCATTCAGCTCTAAACTCCTGGGCTCTGTATTCTTTAATTCTAAGTGCATCTCAAATTATAGTACACCCCACAAACATGAAACCTATTCTTTCCTGTAACCTGAAGAAGCTCCTAAGAAACTTATGATTTCTGATCAGCAATTTCTGATCAAGCATGTACCTCACAAAGCTGCTTCAGAAAATATGTATATTTTTAAAATGAGGTTCATCATTGTTTATACAAACTAGATGGGATGAAAATGAGCTTTGCACTGCAAACCTATTTTGAAACAACATAAAAGAATGCTTTACATTTGCCAACTATATGTGTTTTGGAGGGGTGGGGGTTTGTGTGTGTTTTGCCAGACTGACAAAGTTCAACAAAGAACATTATGTACTGCATGTGCCATATTCATATTTAAATTCTGAATATGTATTCTCAAATATAAGTGATGGACTTCACTTGTCAGTTCACTTAAGCAAAATGGACTTAAAGATATTTTTTAAAAAACAAAGAAAGTAACAGCAGCAGCACATTACTATTAGTTGAGTCTACAGAAACTGGAGTCCAGTACTACAATATCTGGAGGAAATAGGGGAGCTGAATGAGAAGTCTTCTCTGTCACAAAATAAGTGTAAGCATACTTCAAGACAATGAGTTTTAAAAAAAGCAATTAGGGTCCCTGATTGGGCTGCCTTAGAACTCAACATATTATTTCCAGTTCAATAAATCTTTTGGGACCAAAGCAGACAGCTCCTATTGTTATCTCAGTTTGCGGTTATTTTAAAAGCTCAAGCTTCCCCCCCCCCTCAGTTAACTAGGTTGGGTTGCATGTCAAATTATGGGACAAGTAATACAGTTGTCATATACTGAAACAGTTCTATGTTGCAGAAGTTCTGGTGTTAGGACATGGAAAAAGCTTGAGAGTACACAGCAGAGAAGCAAAGAGCCAACTATTGTGTTGTCAGCAAAGTTTCAGCAAAGTGCAAACAACAGCGCTGCTTATATTTCTTGCAGGAAGCACAGAAGAAAATGTACAGGGAGTGTGAACCAGAGGTTGGCAATCATCCAGAATTTTAAGAAAACAGAAAGGGAACTACACTAGGCTCTAGTATAACACGACTAGAAATATTTTAAAGAAGAATTTTAGATTTTTTTAAAACACACACACACAACTACTGCCAAACTCTAAACAAGGCGCCACTCAGCTTACTGAAGAAAGCTACCAATTTTTCACAGGGCTTTTCATTTTGAGGTTATCAGCAGGTATGGCACCCCATTCTGGAGTCATCATTACTGGCATTCCATCACACTATGCTGATATGGTGCTAGTTCATACATGTGCATATATTACTGGATCACTCGATACTTGGAACCAATTCATCCACTCACTAGGCTGGCAGAACTCTTCATGTGGTGTAGATGAGGACATCTACCCCTCCTGTGAATCACACACTTTGTAACACATGAAGCTCCATTATTACCATGTTCCATGTCGCCACAGAAGCACCATGCACGTTTGCAAATCACTTTGGAAACACTCTCACACAGGAAGCGCCCTGCTGGAGCACTTTCCAAAATGGTATCAGCATGTGAATGCAATAGTTCCCTAGAAACCCACAGAGCTTCCATTTTATTCTCATAAAAATATCCCCCTCCTCAACCACTCTCTCCAGTGGCCCCCATTACTCCCATCTGTTTCTCTGATGAAGGCTACAAGCAGCTGTCTTCCTACCCCCAGAAACCTGTGGGTTTTGATCTGGGATGGCTCACATGCATGCAAGTCATCAAGGAATGCTGTAATCCACTAACTTATCACACTGAATATCAAGCATAAGACTCTAGTGCCAGATGCTATGCTAAAATGAAAGGACTTTTTTAACAATGGGATTAGTCTAGCACATGTTGGAAGGAACTGATGTGGTGAACAACAGCCCCTTAAATCACAACTTATGGGCTGCATATTGATCCTGCAAGGGACACAGGTGGCGCTGTGGGTTAAAGCCTCAGCGCCTAGGACTTGCTGATCGAAAGGTCGGCGGTTCGAATCCCTGCTGCGGGGTGCGCTCCCGCTGCTCGGTCCCAGCGCCTGCCAACCTAGCAGTTCGAAAGCACCTCCGGGTGCAAGTAGATAAATAGGGACCGCTTACCAGCGGGAAGGTAAACGGCGTTTCCGTGTGCGGCTCTGGCTCGCCAGATGCAGCTTGTCACGCTGGCCATGTGACCCGGAAGTGTCTCCGGACAGCGCTGGCCCCTGGCCTCTTAAGTGAGATGGGCGCACAACCCCAGAGTCTGTCAAGACTGGCCCGTACGGGCAGGGGTACCTTTACCTTTACCTTTACCTTTATTGATCCTGCTGCTGAAAATACTGTACCATTTTACCTGCTGCAACGCAATGGACTCATTAGTACATCACAGTAACCATAAAGTGGTTGCACTAAGAGGAAACAAACAACAATCCCTGGCTTCATGTTGCTCCCAAACCAGGGACTGTGGTTTGTTTCCGTCTAATAAACCATGATCAGTACAGTGGTACCTTGGGTTAAGAACTTAATTCGTTCTGGAGGTCCGTACTTAACCTGAAACTGTTCTTAACCTGAAGCACCACTTTAGCTAATGGGGCCTCGCACTGCCGCCACACGATTTCTGTTCTCATCCTGAAGCAAAGTTCTTAACCCGAGGTACTATTTCTGGGTTAGCGGAGTCTGTAACCTGAAGCGTCTGTAACCTGAAGCATATGTAACCTGAGGTACCACTGTATAAGCCAAGAACAAACCTTGGTGGAAGTGAAAGCGGAAGTGAAACAAACTGCAATGATGTGATAGTCACAGCTCTAAATCAAGGGTTGTGGTTTGTTTCCTCCCAGGAGGAGCAAAAAAGAGGAAAGCAGGAGTAATTCTCCTGTGCTTGGTAAGCCATGGTTTACCATGACATGCAAAGGCAACCACCAGATGTCTAAACTACAATAGCTATCACCTATTTTGAGTTTTTAGCATGTAGCTTGTAGAAACATGGTGGCCAAAGACATCTTGGGTCTCTTTCTCTCTACAACCCAGCTCCATGAAATATGACATTCTGCTTCTAAGCCTTTATGGATCTGCTTCCTTCTAAATGCAGAAAATGTTGTGCACGGTAAGAAACACATAGCAACAGCTGCATTTTTCAAAGCAAAATTAAGAACGTTATTCAGTAAATCATTGCTCAAACTGGTAAAAAGCTAACCCAATACACATTTTGCAGCTATTCCTAATTACCAATAAAAATGTAAATAATATTTGAAGGCCATATCTTAACTATCACACTATGCAACCTCATTTCACAGTGAATTACCAAACCTTCTGCTTATATAATTGCCCATATAATCCCCCCCCCAAAAAAAAGCAATCAACATTCCTAACCCAAGTGGCATAACAGTTGTTGATCATTAACTGCTCAGGTCAGTAAAAAAAAGGAGAACAAAAACCTCGCATCCATTTAAGTGCAGGCAACTGCTCCCTTACTCCCCGCCACTTCCACCTGACAAAGGATTTCAACATAGCACTACACAAGAAAAGAAATCCATGCAGCAAGGTATGTGTTCTGGAAGTTCTCCTCTTCATGCGTCCTTGTACTTCAAAATTAGCCACAATGGAAATGCCATGCTTCTGAGACAATAGATGAAAAGAGCTGAACTACAGTTGCGAGTAAGGCAAAGGAGAAGGACACCGCTGCTGCACCAAAAATTATAGAGACATAATCAGTACACACATTCCGCTTTTATCTGCCGTCACTTTCACGCAGTCTGCTTTTTTAACAATACATGACGGGCACGACAAGGCCATTTGCTCTTGGACCAAGCAGAAAATTCCAGACCAAATTTTTCACAGCACAACAGATTAGGACCCCAGCCAAAAAGAGGATAGGGTGGGGGTGGGAAGCTCACTGCTACTGTATACCGATTTCCCCAAGCCAAAGTTAATTGCTGGGACACATGTGACAGCATTTGGTCCCCTGTTTCTTTATCATTGTGATTTTCCACACATAAATTCCCTAGTGTACAGTCATACCTAGATGCTTCGGGTTACGTGATTTCAGGTTGCACACTGCGCCAAACCCAGAAGTACCAAAATTGGTTACTTCCGGGTTTTGGTGCTTGCGCAGAAGCACTAAATTGCACTTTGTGCATGCGCAGAAGCGCAGAATCACAACCTGTGCATGCTTCCCACACGGATCATGTTCACAACCCGAGCGTCCACTGTAATGCCTAGCAGTGGCTGCCACAGTATGCTTCTCTTGTTTACACATCAAAATAAGGTGCACTGTGGGGCTGGAGAGGAATGAGACCTGGAGAAACCAGCACTAATAGTCTTACAAGTGGAGTGAAAAGTCACAGAATGAAGATGTGACCAGGTAGTGGATAGTATAAAATGTACATCAGACCGAAGAGGAAAAGGGCTTGTGAAGTTCTACAGAATGGTAGAAACCGATCACCTTCAAGCATCATTCTAGGCAATGGGTGGTGTCTGTTTGTTGCATGTTAGGCTTAGTTCTCTCCAACAGAAGGTGAGAACGTGAGAAGAGCCTGCTGCACCAGGCCAATTACCTATCTAGTCCAGAGTCCTGTTCTCACAAGGGCCAACGAGATACCTGTGGGAAACCAGCAAGCAGAACATGAGCACAAGAGCCCTTTCCCACCTGTGGCATTCGGCAACTGGTATTTGGAAGCACTGTTGCCTCCAACTGTGGAGGGAGGGCATAGCCATCATAGCAGATGGCCAGAGATAGCCCTCTCCTCCATGAATTGGTTCCATCTTTTAAAGCCATCCAAGTTGGTGCCCATCACTGGAGGAGGGAGTTCCAGTTTAACTAAGCGCTGTGTTTCTGCTTCATTGAATGAGGAGGTAAACCTATTTCTCAATTCTACCACTTTAGTCTGCACTCCTGATAGGACTGTGTCTGCGCGTTAAAATATTAACCTGTTCGTATAGCAAATTAGATATTGGGAGGAAGTTTTATAGCTTCCACAATGCTTTTCTTTTTGTTGTTGCTATGGAGAAACATTTAAGCACATGATCTGCGACCTGAGGTGGTGCAATCCAGACACAGGTTTATCACCTCACCTGCTGTTTGGAGGCTCAATTGGTCAGCAAGCTAGGGATTCAAATGCTGCTCAGTGCCTGTGGCTCTAAAAGAGTTGCTAGACTGCAACTCCCACCATCTCCCTCCATGGACCATGCCAGCTGGGAGGCCACTAAAAGTTGGACTTCTGCAACACCTGGAAAGCCACAGGTTCCGCACCAATAATTTATTCATTAAATTTATTTCCCAGCCTTCCTCCCAAAGGAGCCCAGGGCGTCATCAATAATACAATGCGATTAAAACTTCTGAAAACAAACAAGCATTTGCCTTCTTTTACAGGGAATATAATGTCAGTGTTGCCAGGAACAGTATATTCAAATACTTGGGGGAAACATGTTTTTGAATTTCACCTGTAAGTTAATAATGAGGGAGACACTGTGGTGCTGCCATTGGGTGTTACCTGGTTGACAGGGACTCACAACAAGGCATTCCCTCAACATGGACCCACCAACAAAAAGGCCCTGCCAACCCCCAATGGTAGCACCATCAACAGAGCCAGTTGCAAGTGGTTGATATTGGGGAAAGGGTGCTTTTAAAGCTCCTTGGGTCTCAAGCCATTTAGGGCTTTGCATCCATTCTAGTACTGACACCTTGCATTGAGCCCATTAGCTCACTGGCAGCTGGTGCAGGAGACACATAGCTCTGCTCCATGATGTGAAAGAACCATTGTTTAGCTTTTTTGAGTACACACTGCAGTGGCACAAGGCCACTTGCAGCAGTAGCCTGCCATCTGTGCTGATTTAGATACAAAGATAAAGGCATCAGCATAACGACAGTGCTCCAACATACAGAATTT
The DNA here is from genome assembly GCF_964234715.1 of Podarcis melisellensis. Taxonomy (NCBI): domain Eukaryota; kingdom Metazoa; phylum Chordata; class Lepidosauria; order Squamata; family Lacertidae; genus Podarcis; species Podarcis melisellensis. Next base: position 51,453,398 of record NC_138541.1, read on the forward strand.
CCCTTCTCAGTAAGGGTTCAATGCATGCCTGGTTACTAAGCGCTACTCATACATTATTAGGAGCCAAAAATTTGGGACTGAGGCAAATCGCACCAGGACATCATCATTCAGCGCATATTGTTGTACAGGCAACGACCAACTTACGCACATCCAATTGATGCATGACTGCGCATGTGCACATCACTCCAACCTGGAAGTGGCCAGAGCAGGCTTATGCCTGCTCCACCAACATGCGCAGGATTCAGGAGCATAACATCCATGCAAATCGGTTGTTGCCTGTACCTCCCCGTGATACCACTCCCCGTTCCCCCCTCTTTTTCTGCTCACTGAGAAGCAGGCACTGAGTAACAAGAAAGAAATACAGTATGAACTTTAATTCAACTGCAACACTTGCAGAAACTTTCAGATAGCCTTTGGTCTGTGTTAATCATATTTGTATTTTCCTCCCTTACAGCACTCACACCAAAAGAAATAGTGGGGAGACAGACAAGTTGGAGGGGGGAAAGGGGGGGAGAATGGATTCTTAAACTACCCAAGAAAGGTGAAGGAACAGTCCCCAGGGCTATGGAACACACCCAATTAGTTAAACAGTTGCAAAATTCCTGTCTGCAAGAGTAAGTCTGACAAGACATGCCAATTTTAACATAAAAAGACAGAATATTAAAGGCAAGCAGAAGTTCTAAATGGAAACGCCTGCTGTTCTCACATAATACGAAGCGAGTCATGGGACCCCTTTTAACTTTTGACCAAAGGTAAAGCAGAGCATGTTCCAGCTTCACTGCAAGCAAAGGCTGTGAGATACTTGATCCTGAGGCTAAAAATTCTTCGCTTTTTAAAGAGATCGTAGCCCACTTCATATCTGACCTTTTACTTTAATGTAGATAACCTCTCTATAGAAAAGAAAATGCACACCTCACTTGTGCAGCAAGCTCCAAGTGTTCATTGTGACACAGGTATAGGCATCAGGAAGCTATTCCAGCCTTCAAGCCATTGTTATTTTATCAATCAAATGCTTATGTGTGCGGCCTCACAAGTGAGCATGTACACAATGTATAATCTTTGCACAAAAAAATGATCAGGTGTTAAGTCCCCTTTCCTTGCACATGGATTTTAATTATTTGTCCTTAAACACTTACTGACTTAAAAAAACAACCAACCAACCAACCTATGACTCTGAAGTCCAATAACACAATACATTAAGATGCCGCCATTTGAGGTACATACAAAAGCTCCAATTTGTGAAGCAAATGTGTCTGAAGTATATAAAACTAATTATCTCCAAGCAACATGTAAATCAGTGACTGGGAACCCTCCAGAATATGCAGGACTACAACTCCTATCATTCCTCACCAATTGCCACGTTGGCTGGGGCTGATAGGAGCTAGGATTGAAGAACATCTGGAGGATCACAAGTTCCTTCCTTGATGCAAAGCATGGATGATGCCTCTTTCATACATATACACACAGCGATTAATCAGCCTGGTTTAAAGACATATACATTGTTCACAGTTTGTATGTTTGCTGGAAGAAACATATGGTATACATGGGAAAGGACCTCCAGAATCCTACACTGCTTCTGGATTCACAGGTGGTGCAGGGGGCTGGGAGAAGCCTCTCTTTGCCTTCGTTGGTAAGCTGGCTTGTCATTGTTCCCATTGATTGGTAACTTCACCCCCAAATTATTGAAATGCTCTTTGCGGTGGCAGATTCCTTTGAAAAGGGTTTAGAAGCATCAACTGGTACAAAAATTCAGCCACTCTTCAGTTTTGGATCAATTGGCCTGGCTGACGTTTTGCTTCTAAATGCAAAGTGCTGGTTTCTACCTTAAAAGCAAAAATCAGGCAAGCATCCAAAAGCACATTATTCCACACATGCCTTCATTTGAGGCACCTGAAGCTTCATGCTTTGCTCAGCATTGCCCCAGTGGTTGAGGAGAGAGGATTAGCACACCTTTCTGTGTTGAGGCACCGTCCATAACTTCCTCTCTTTAATATCTTAAGGGACTGGAACTGCTAGCATAAGCAGATACAGTCATACCTTGGAAGTCGAACAGAATTCGTTCCAGAAGTCCATTCCACTTCCAAAATGTTCGGAAACCAAACTGTGGCTTCTGATTGGCTGCAGGAAGCTCCTGCAGCCAATCAAAAGCCGCAGAAGCCCCATCGGACATTCCGGTTCCAAAGAAGGTTTGCAAACCAGAACACTCACTTCCAGATTTGGGGCATTCGGAGGCCAAAACGTTTGACTTGCAAGACGTTCAGGATCCAAAGTAAAACAGTATTTTAAATGTTACTGTGTGATTCTGTAATTGTACATTTCAGTTGTGGGCCTGTTGTTTTTAGGATAGATTCGGAAAGCTTCCCCATGTTGAACTCTATGTAGAAAGGAGTCCAGATATTATTAATAATATTATTGAACAATTTGATACATTAACTTGAGAGCATAGCATTTGTTCCTTATCTCCATATATTCAGCATTTTCTGTCTTCCCTCCTAGATGTTGAGTAAAACAGTATATTAAATAGCCACCAATTATATTAGGTTTGTAGGTGGAAGACTACCATAATCCCGAGAATCAGCAAGTGTTAGAATTTAATCAAGCTTCTGGATGTTAAACTGAGTGCTAGTTCACTCTAATCCCTGGATCTAGGAAGTGTTCAAAGCTAACTAAGACAAGCTAGCCTCCCAGCTGATGGGCCAGTAAAAGAACAAAGCATTTGACTTGTACAAATAATGGCAGAGTTTATTGTGTGTGACATCACTAAGCAAAAAGGCAGCAAACTGAAAAGCCAGAAATGTAGCACATGATGTTTGACGTCTGTTTGAATCAAAGGCTATGGCTATGGAAGCAACAAGACGCTTTTGGGGTGTTGATGCTGTGAACCCCTTCATCACAGGCTCAGCTTATATATATGTATAAATCAGTGATGGCCAAATTTGGCCCTCCAGCTGTTTTGGGACTACAATTCCCATCATCCCTGACCAGTGGTCCTGTTAGCTAGGGATGATGGGAGTTGTAGTCCCAAAACAGCTGGAGGGCAAAGTTTGGCCATCACTGGTGTAAATAAACCATAAACTCACCACTGTGCCCCATTTCCAAAAGGAAATACAGTGGTACCTCTGGTTAAGTACTTAATTCGTTCTGGAGGTCTGTACTTAACCTGAAATTGTTCTTAACCTGAAGCACCACTTAAGCTAATGGGGCCTCCCACTGCCACCGCGCCGCCGGAGCACGATTTCTGTTCTCAACCTGAAGCAAAGTTCTTAACCTGAAGCACTATTTCTGGGTTAGCGGAGTCTGTAACCTGAAGCATATGTAACCTGAGGTACCACTGTAGACCCTAGGTGAAGCCCTGGAACCTCCGGAATATCACAGTGCTCAGGGATTAGGGTGGATTGCAACAATATTATCTGAATTTCTAATTCAAATTAGACAGTGAAATGGTTTCCCTTGGGAGGTTATGGACTCTCCTTCCTTGGAGGCTTTTAAGCAGAGGTTGGATGGCCTTCTGGCATGGATGCTTTAGCTGAGATTCCTGCATTGCAGGGGGTTGGACTAGATGACCTTTGGGATCCCTCCAACTCTACAGTTCTATAGTGACATTCTTAATTCTTTCACAAGATGCTGCGGCATCTTGCAGGTACAGGAGTGCGGAAGCAATTCAGATTCTAAGTTTAACTGTCAGCAATATACATCGAATTATGCATGTGACAGAAACCAGGACTCTTGATTGGTATTAAGGCTACTTTAAAAAACAGGATTCCAGAATTTGAGTGCTACAGATTGCCACATAAGAGTGGAAGAATGCCAAGCCTTGTTGGCCTATGTCTATCCCTTTTCAAAAGGTTTCCAAATCATACATGTAAAATCTTGAAAGAAAAAGAGTAAATGTTATTATGCTATCATTCCCACCTCCCCTCACTGACCTTAATCTATACTTCAAAAGCTAAGCAGATGTTTCAATAGGAAATTCATCTGCAATATGACAGCTGTACCAGCAGCAATATAACAAGAACCACCTTCCACAGCTTTTGACAATTATTTCCTTTCAAGACTCCTTTTGCTTGTCAAATGTTTTTCAAGGAAAAGACACAGACCTTTTAAAAAAAAAATTCACCTCCATGCGTACTTCACTGAATGAACTGATTCTCATTTACAAGGAAATCTCCAGTCGAAATGCAACTGTTTCACACCCAAGGTCAGTAAATCTCAGTTCTCTCCTGGGCTGGGCTGTTTTCATCAGACCAGGCTATGACCCAGTCAATAGGGGTCACTGCTAAACAATGCTAACTTTCAAGCAGCCAGAAAGAGAGGAATAGAAGAACCCCAAGCTTTCATGTTGAGATCCTATTTGCCAATTCCTATGAGGGTTTTCCAGCAGGATCTTTAAGGAGGAGCACCACCGCCCTAAGCACATTCTCTCATCAAAAAGCAAACTGAGTATTTATTTAAGAGCAGCCCATCTTCCATTTGGAAACAAAACCAAATTATTAAAGAATCGTGTGGCTGTTATGTCAACGGGGATGTCTTAGGCTTCTGATTCAATTTATTTATTTGTTAAAAAGCATGCTAAACAGACCCTATGCATCCAATATAGAATTCTAGGATTATAGTCCAGCATACAGTGGCATCTCGGGTTACATACACTTCAGGTTACATATGTTTCAGGTTACAGACTCCACTAATGCAGAAATACTACCTCAGGTTAAGAACTTTGCTTCAGGATGAGAACAGAAATTGTGCAGCGGCGGCGCAGCCGGCAGCAGGAGGCCCCATTAGCTAAAGTGGTGCTTCAGGTTAAGAACAGTTTCAGGTTAAGAACAGACCTCCAGAACGAATTAAGTGCTTAATCCGAGGTACCACTGTACTTTTGTCAGTTGGGGACTAACAGGGCCATCCTATGCAAACTAACTCAGATTTAAGCCTCATCCACTTTCGTTATCTCACCATCAAAATAAAGAAGCAGGATCCAGGCTATCTTCAAGCACCACTGTCTATATTAGTCTACCTGTCCTTTGAAACCTTCAGGTTGGAGTGTTGCTTTAATATCTGGGAGACCAGGGTTCAAAATCGCCACTTGTGAAGCTAACTGGGTGACCTCGGGCCAGTCACGGTCTCTCAGCCTAGTCCATGTACCTCCCTGGGCATGAGTATAAAATGGAGAGGCAGAGAACTATGCACGTCCCTTTGACCTCCTCAGAGGAAAGTTGGGCTATAAATGTAATAATAAATTTTAAAAAATAAAAAGAGAAAGGGTTGAAAGAAAAAGAGACAAAAACACTTCCAACAGGGAATCAACAGTAATGTTTTGTTGCAGGTTCCATTTGTACTAAATTGGCAGTGAGCTCCAATAATCATGTGACCTGACAATGTTCCTAGCTGTCCATTCATCTTGCATTGGGTAATGATGATGATAATTTATTAAATTTGTAGACCTGAAGGTCCCAGGGTGGTTCACAACAGAAAAAAATACAAAACGAGAATACAAAATACATAATGAAACAAAAACAACCCAATAACTCTCTACCACAAACACGTTTAAAAAGTCATAAAATGTTAATCAGCCAAACTCCTGGCTGAAGAGAAATGTTTTTGCCTGAAGAGAAACATTGTCCCTGGCACCTAAATATATTAAATGTTTGTCTTAGAAGAATACAGCGTTGCCAAATGAAATTATGCACTCAATGCGGAGTCAGTTGTTTACACATTACTATTTTTGTATCTCCTAAACAGGAGCAAAGTGACACATTTAATTGTCACTGGCGTGTTCAGCACCTCAAAATTAGTAAATATTGACTATTTTCATTTTAGGGGCATTTTGTGCATTGTGCAGGATAGTCAAAGAGTGAATTTTAACTGGAAAGGTGGTTTGCAGGCCTCTCTTAAAAACAGATGGATTTGCTGCATGTTTACCCTAAAGTAAATCTAATAGTGCTCAACGCTGTCTACTCCTAGGCAATAATTGCCTCCTAAATTCTAAATTCTCTTGACTAGATGGACAGATGGGTTCAGCAATATAGAAGTCTTTGACTGGTACATGGCTGCTGAAATGTAGCTTACTGTACAAAGGTAATACAGTGGTACCTCGGGTTACATACACTTCAGGTTACATACACTTCAGGTTACAGACTCCGCTAACCCAGAAATAGTACTTCGGGTTAAGAACTTTGCTTCAGGATGAGAACAGAATCGTGCTCCGGCGGCGTGGCGGCAGCAGGAGCCCCATTAGCTAAAGTGGTGCTTCAGGTTAAGAACAGTTTCAGGTTAAGAACAGACCTCCGGAACGAATTAAGTACTTAACCCAAAGTACCACTGTATTTATATTTATTGCTCTGCCCCCTTTTTCTCTCTGGCTCTGCCCACCACCAACATGCAGGATATGGAAGCCTGCCGGTGAGACAATGCAGGATGAAAGATCTCCCACCCCAGGAGATTTTTCAACAGGAAAAAAATCTAATTCAAACTGGGTTTCCCAGGTACTTCATACCTTTCCTACACAACTGTGTAAATCTGACCACTAAAACATGCTGCCTTGTTTACACCACTTCATTCATACAGTTGGGCCTTGCATCTTTGTTGCACTGTATACATTTTGCATGCTGCTACTTTTTAACCATATAAAAGAAAGTATCTTTAGAAATATTCCAATAAAGGCTCCTTCTTATGGACAATGCCTATAGGCAGTTCCCGGGACTGACAGTGCAACCCAAGTCAACTGAGAAGGAAGTGGAGCTTATACCCCAGAAAGTCGATTAAATATTGCACCAAAGTATGGGAATATAGGAACCTGCACAAGGGATGACGTTGTCTTCTGTATTTCCAGCACTGCTCCTTTCTGCCTTGGCCCAGCCCCACCCTCACACAAAAACAAAAATGAAACACCGTTCACTGATTTCAGAGCCTTCAAACACTATGATGCGCTGCACACAAATAAATTATTGTTTGTTTCAAGGATATTTAACTCAAGGTCTTATTTTGAAAGCAATGTTATAGGTTGCATAAAAACCAGAAGAATGTAACAAGTTCTTACCTGTTTCTTCATCTATTTTGAAAATTCCAACACCAGATCCATCCCTTATTGAGTATCTGATCTCACCATCTCTCCCTGTATCCTCATCATAAGCCGACAGAGTCATCACTGAAGTACCAATGGGAACATCTTCGCTTACAAAACCTTTATCCACAAAGCTGGGAAAGCGTGGAGGGTGAAGGTTTTCGTTTACATCAACTACTTCAATCTCAATGTAACAGGTAGACGACAATGACACTGGTTTGCCTTTGTCTTTGGCCCGTACCGTCAGATTATAAACTTGTTTTCTCTCAAAATCCAGCCTCTGTACAACGCGAATTGCTCCACTAAGTTTATCTACGTCAAAACTTCCATCCCCACCATCTAAAAGGCTATACCGCACTTGGCTTGACTGGCCCAAGTCAGGATCGTGGGCTTCTAGCCATGTGATGATTGTTCCTTCGGGAAGGTCTTCTCGAATTTTCACACGGTAATTGGATGGGATAAATTTCGGAGGATTATCATTGACATCTTCTAAAGACACCTTCAGCAGAACGGTTGAAGATAACTGTGCTTCCTCTTTAGCTTGGTCCCTGGCCTCTATTTTCAGAAAATACACAGGTTGCTCTTCACGATCCAGAGGCCCCACAACTTTCACAATACCCGTCACGCTATCAATGGCAAACGTGTCAGTATCTGTAAGAAGAGAGTATCTCACTTCCCCATTAGTCCCCAAGTCTTTGTCTATGGCTTCTATTTGAATGATTTCTGTATTTAGGTTCGTGTTTTCGGTCACGTCCACAAAATAGCTATCCTGTAAGAATTCTGGACAATTGTCATTGGCATCTAGAACCCTGATATCTAAAAGACGCCAGTCGGACTTTTGTGGTATCCCAAGATCATAAACAGTAATATTCAATGTATATTTATCTTTTACTTCTCGGTCAAGGGCAGAAAGGATTTTTAGAATTCCCGTCTCCATACCAATGATAAAGCTGCTATCGTTATTACCTCCAGAGATAGCATAGACAAGCTTTCCATTGAAACCAGTATCTAGATCACTAGCATTCAAATGTATGATGCTGGAACCGATGAGTTGATCTTCTTTTACCTCAATGCTTTTGGGAAGGCTATTTCCAAACTGAGGTGCATGCAGATTCACAGAGTAAGTGTCAAAAAACACATCGTCAGCTTCACCACGACCATGCAGTTTATTTGCCTGCAGAAGTTTCTCCGCCAGCATTTTGGCGACACCAGTCTCTTCACATTCTAAGTATACTGGTTTGCGGCTGGCAATGACAGTAATGTTAATATATAATGGGGCTGACAAATTTTCTCCATCTGTGGCTGTTATTCTCAAGCTATGAAAAGTTGCTTTTGCACCCAAGCCATCTCCTAATGATTGCTTCAAGGAAAGCACCCCAGAGTTTGGATTTAAACTAAATAAATCTAATTCATTTCCAGATTCAATTTGGTATTGTACCAGCTGCAGCTCATCAGCATCAATAGCAGACACAGTTGTTATTTGTTCTCCAACAACAAGTTCCCTGGGGATTGTTCCCTCACAATTTATTTTCTCAAACAGTGGAGTGTTATCATTCAAATTATTTAAAGCTATAGTAACAGGGACTTCAACTTCTCGGCGATATGGTGTGCCCCAGTCAGAAGCTCGAATTCTCAATTTATAGATTCTTGGCATTAATTCATAATCCAAGTTTTCAGAGGTACTGATAACACCAGTAAAGTGGTTTATTACAAAAGGAACAGGGCTTATATTTGCAATACTGTATGTCACATAGCCATTCTCACCTTCATCAAGATCTTTTGCATTCACACTCATGACACTTGTACCTATAGGAACATTCTCATCAAACGAAGCTTTATATGAAGTCTGGGTAAATTCAGGGGAATGAGTATTCATATCTATAACTTTAATCGATACTGTTGCAGAGGCTTTTCTGTCACTTGTCATAATGTCAAATTCAATATGGGATGCACGCTGTGCATTTATGGGATCTAAAGTACTAACAAGGCCAGTATAAGGATTCAAGTGGAATCTGATTTTGCTTGGTGCGTTTCTAAACACGTATCTCAAATGGGAATAAGTAGGCAGAGTTTTTACCATAACCACAGGAGTGTTTGGAGGGGCAAATTCATTTATTTCTGCCCTGTAAACAGCTCTTTCAAACTGGACTGGTCCCGATCTAAATTTGGGGGATGCCACATGAATCACTTTGACAGGAGAAAATTTGGGAGGATTTCCTTTATCTTTAGCTTGCAGAGTTAGATTATAGCCAAACAGTTGGCTCTCCCAATCGATACTGCCAACAGCTTTAATTTTATATTCTTTTCCTCCTGGAAAAGTCCTCACAGTTTTAAACTGCTGAAGAGGGTCACCTGCCACAATGCTCAAAGACGCTACCTCTCCATTTGAACCGTGATCCCTGTCCTCAACTGTTACGATTGCATATGATGGATCCTTGTCAAGCTCTGAAGGAGCCAACGTAAGCACTGTGATAACCGGAGCATACTCATTCGCCTGTTCTATATGAACAGTCAACCTTGCCATGCTGCTGATGCCACTACTGCCATACAATTTCATCCCACGATCCACAGCAAGGATTTCCATTTCATAAATGTTTGTCTCTGAATAGTCAAGTCTGCCAGTCAGGACTATTATGCCGCTGGTTGGATGTATAGCAAACATATCTGTCCTCTCTTTAAAACTGTAATAAAACTCTCCATTGGTTCCAATATCTGCATCTGTTGCGCTAACTCTGGCAATGCTCGTCCTTATTGCTGTATTCTCAGGCAATGAAACACTGTAAGAAGTTGGAGAAAACAAAGGCCGTAAGTCATTTGTATCCAACACTTGCACTCGGACTCTCGTACGAGCTTCCATATTTGTGCTCTTCTCTATTGCTTTGACAGTTAACACGTAATGGTCTTTGACTTCCCTGTTAAGTATAGCTGTGTTCCCTCCCTTGGTCCGTATTCGTAAAAAGCAAAAGTCTCCCAATAGATACTCTTCCGCTTTGAACAAGTTCTCGTTATCCCCAGAAATTATTTTGTATTTTATATCCCACAGCAAGTTCGTGATATAAATGCCCATTTTCACCGGATGTCCAACGTAAGTCTTGGCCGCAGAGTTTTCATACACCGTGGCATTGTAATGAGTTTGGGTAAACTGCATTGGTGACGTGTGATGCAATCTTGGATTCCCTTCACAGTTTCCAAAATGCTGCACAAGCAGCGAGAGGAGCAGCAGCAACATGGTCAAATGGCTCTCCATGGAGGCAAGTTCCAAAAACCTGAAACAAAAACAAAAAAGAATATCAATCAGGCTTTTCCAAACTATTATGGAAAGTTTGCTACTCACTCCCCCCATAGACTTGTTGAAAAGGAACCACCATACAAGGCCCTCGCTTGACATAAATGCTATCAGTCACAACGAAGGTATTCTCTACAAATCAATAAACCAAAATCTGAAATTGAAAGCTGAGTTTACAATTCAAGGGATTTCCCTGAAAACAATACCTAGTGCTACTTCCCTAGGCTAAATAACAGTTGTCTCCTAATACAGTGGTACTTCAGGTTACATACGCTTCAGGTTACAGACTCCGCTAACCCAGAAATAGTACCATGGGTTAAGAATTTTGCTTCAGGATGAAAATAGAAATCGTGCTCCGGCGGCGCAGCAGCAGCGGGAGGCCCCATTAGCTAAAGTGGTGCTTCAGGTTAAGAACAGTTTCAGGTTGAAAACGGACCTCCAGAACGAATTGAGTACTTAACCCGAGGTACCACTGTAGTTGCAATGATCTTCCTCTGTATTCTTGCCAACCCAAGAAAGGAGTGGTTAAATTCAGTCATATAGAGCCAATTGCCTCTCTTGGGCAAAAGCACCACAGCACACCTTTGATCAGGCAGAATGATGCAGCACTGTTTCTGAGATAAGAGAAAGAAACGCCCAACTATCTTACCTGCCCTTTTCTGTCCCACAGGAAGAGGGAGGGGAAACAACTTCAGTAATGCCACCCAAATACCACTATATTGAATAATAGCTGTAGTGCCTTTACACCTGTACTTTCTGTCTTTCTAATGGCTATGATTCTAATTGGGAAAGTAAAGGCAGGTCATTCAAGCTCTGAGCTACTATTGACTGGAAAGCAAAAATATACTACAGAAGAAATTAAGTCTTCTTTTTACCTACTTTACCCTTTACCAAAGGCTACAAACCCACATGAGTTTTTAAAATATTAAGCAGATTATAAAATGCTTTAAAATAAAGTGATTTGCCCAAGTATTTTTTTAGAAAGATGGGAAGAAACTGAATCAATGTTCCAATTCTGCTCTTGAACAATTCAGAAAAGAGAGATGCCAGAAGCTGTTCATCATACTAGCTTCCCAACATGCTTAATTGCACTTAATGTTATGTGACCAACAACAGAAACTCTAGGAAGTGCTAGGATTAACCCTAATACATGGGATTGCACGCAACGGACTTCTGCTTGTGCAACAAATCATCCACCTCCTCTTCTCTGCAGGCCCCAGAGCACCCTCAAAGGTTGCTCCAGAGGGTTGGGGGACCCTCTGCAACAGATTTTTGGGGTGCACAGGAAGAGAAGAGGATGGGGCAGTCCCACTGCACAAGTGGAAGGTGATTCAGGCAGCATTGTATACAACCCATGATATTGCAGTAGTTCACTAAAATCCTGAGTGCAGTTATCATCGAAGAACTCAACAAGAAGAAATAAACCATTCCTCTATGATAAATAACCATTTCAACTTTTTATAAAATTGCATGTGCCAAACTGTTTATTCCAACCATCACTTATTCAACAAAGCACATGACTACCACTTGCAAACTGCTCAATTCTGAACCTGAAAGCATAGGCGGGTTTAGATCATTGAAGCTTTACTCAAGATTGCACATACACTTAACTGTAGAAAGAAGACCATAATAATCCTTTTGTTGGCTGCATTACCATAATGTGCAGGTTATTTTGTATTTTATCAGAACATGAGGCAAAAGCAAAATCCTATTAAAGTTTACTTGGAAGAAAGTCCCACTGTATTCAGTGGGGATTACTCTCTAGAAAGTGTGTTTTAAGATTGTAGCCTACAATAATTACTTTTGAGTTCTTCCTCTCTGAACAACTCTGGTATTTATCCTTCAAAAAGAGTATAAGGGTCAAGCTACTGCAGAAACTGCCAACAAAAAAGAAAAGAAAAGAAAGATCAAGGCCACCACTCAGGCAAGGTTGAGCACTTTGAAGTCCCACTGATGTCCCAGTGGAATTTGGTTGGCCACAGTTGGAGTATGCTTGTCAAGAGAGGATATTTGACTGATCCAGCAGGGTTTATTTCCTTAATCATGGGGGGGAGATAGTTTGCAAGGAGTAAATGCCAATGATCTGAATAAATAAGCTGATTAATTTATTGTATTTTACTGGACACTGCAAGCCTGAACTGTATTTTATGCTGTTCTGGGTGTTGGCATTGTATGGCTTTTTTTTTTTTTGTATACCGCTTTGAATTTTTTGGAGGGTAAGCAGTCTACAAATATTTTAATAAATAAATAGAATTGCACGGATAAGCCTGGGCTTAGCTTTCCTGCTGAAACTGATGGGAATTAAATGTGGAACTGCAATGGGAGTTACACCCAAGGTATTTCCAGGGCTGGGGGGTGGGGGATGATTCACAATACCCTACTCTTGGTAAGGAGTATACACTCTGCCATTACAAGCATAACACAGAGAGAGAACTTACGCACACCTTCTACTAAGGATAGGAAAGTAAATCAAGCTTTGCTCTCCCCCTCCAGACAATTCTGGGAGTCCTAAGAAGAAAAATCACAACCTCAGTCCATAGTTAACTATTCTCTCTCTTCCACTGTCTGCTAATAAGGAAAGAGATAATTACTCTTCATGTTCTCCCATTTTTCATCAGCTCAGCCAGGTAATAAATGGGTTCTGGGGACGATGAGCGGAGGGAAAGATAGTACTGTTTTAACAAAAGCCACAGTTGGCTCAAATGGTTAGAGTGTGGTGCTGGTAATGGAAAGGTCGCAGGTTCAATCCTCATAGGGCCACCTGCATACTCCTGTATTGCAGGTGGTTTGACCTCAAGAGTCCCTTCCAACTATGAAAAACTTGGGGAACTCCTTCTCCCTGGTGTTGGAGCAGCTGTAACTTAGGCTGTCCCGAAATCAAAGACAAAGACCCTATAATCCATAGGAGCGAACTCCTAGGGGCCGAGGTCCCTCTGCCCCCCCCAAAAAAATCTGAGAGCTCCTGAAAGTTAATGGGCATTGCCATTCAAACTCGTGGGATCGACTATGTGGGTCCCCCCCAAAAAAAATATTTTATTGAAGTTGGCACTTTTGCTGGAATCCTCCTGTTCGGCTGGATTGTGCTCTGTCCTCCCAACATTAAGGGCTACACAAAAGCCAAGATAACACAGCAACAAGATATTATAGTAACCTATCCTGGGGAGTTTAGAAGAGAGCAGATTTGGCAAGTCAACACCCCCCGCCCCCCTTGGTATTGCCCTGACCGGCTCACGGCGGCAGCAGCAGCAGCACAATAGCTCCGCGCTGCCCCTCGCGCCCCACTTGCTAGTCGCCTCACGTCGAGTCCACCCCCCTCCCCAGCCATCCCACCTCCGCTGGGGGGGGGGGTACGACTCTCTAGGGGCAAGAAGGGGGAGGGGAAGAAGAAACCAAGGCACCAAGCGCCGCCCGTCGCTACCTGCCTCAAGTCCGGCTCCAACTTCTCCAGTGCGCCCTGTTTCCCGACTTTCTCCTCCGCGGCGCCTCGGGCGGGGAAGAAGGCGCCCTGCTAGCTCTCCAACAACTTTCTTCCCACGAAGTTTCTCCCCCGGGCAAGGGCGAGCAGGCGCCCTGTTCCTCGCCGCTCAGAGCTGCCTCGCCCGAGGGGGAAGCCGCTTCCCCACCCGAGGGACCTGGAGCTCCCCGTCCGGCATGGCCAGCAGCCGGGCAGCGTCTCCTCGCGAGCTCGCGCTTTCTTTTCTTTCTTTCCCCTCCGTCCCTCGCCGGTCTCCTTTCTCCGGAGCGGCTCTCTCTCTCTCTCGCCCCCGGATTCCTCCGCCAAAAGCAGGGGCAGCCGCCACAAACCGCCTCCGGAACTAATTTCTCTGGCATGAAAACCAAAACCACACTTTTCAGCGGCTCCGCGCCTCGCCACCATCTGGCTCCGGAGTGATTATAAGCCTGCAGATCAAACGCCACCACTATCTTTCTTTCTTTCTTTCCCACTCCCCTTTTCTAAGGAAAGGAGCAAATCAAGCTGGGAAAGAGCCGAGAGCAAACGCAGAAAGGAGCCGGGAAGGCTTCCTCGGGAGTAAATCTCACTTGAAACGTATTCGCACCGAGGAACAGCTTCGGATCGGGCCACGTTGGCTCCGAAGTGGGTCCCGGCGCAATTCAGAGGAAATCACTTTGAAGCAAGGGCTGGGAGACACGTTTACCTGGGAGTAAGACCCATTGAACGTGCACAGGATCGAGCTTTCCAAGCAACACATCCCAACACCCCCCCCCCAAAAAATCACAGTGGGGCTTACTCGTGAGTAATGACGTTTGGTCTCTCGGTCCTGTTAATTAACACTCTAGTTAATCCTTTCCTCGGTGGCTCAAAGATCTGCTTTTAATTCATGAGGTCGATGATGTCATAAATCAAGAAAGCGAGAACAAGGGATCTTTCATGCTTTCTTTCTTTTTAATTAAAAGAAAAGGCAACACTCCGTTCTCAAAGTTTGTTGTTTCCAACCGCCCGGGTTTCCGCAGAGAATTATTGCAATCTGCTCTTGAATACGTCTCATCGCGTTCCCAAGCCTATAATTACTCGAGAGTTCGCCTCATTGTGCCGCAAGCCCTAAAAAGGAAGCCTCCGCAAACCAAATCTTCCCTCCTCCAGGGCTTTTAACACTCCACCGCCCAAACCTCCCAGCGACTCCGCTTTGGAGAGCGTAATAAATAATCGCCAGCACTTCCGTGCACAGCTGGGCTAAGCTAACCTCACATTCTGCAAAATTCCAGCCTTGCAAAGCGCGCCCCATGCTACGCCCTGCAGCGCAATTCCCAGCATCCCCCTTATTACCCAGCCAGAAATTAAAGACGGGAAGGACAAAAATACCATCTTGGGAGGCCCGGACAGCTTTGAATGCACTTACGTATCTTGAATTAAAGGAGTTCCTTCTAACTTAATTAAAAAAAAAATCCTCCAGAGAGCAGAATGGACATCTGCAAATAAAGTTTTAAAAAACTTGGGTGGCCAAAAAAGTAGTTATTGTTCATAGAATAACGATGATCAGTTTGCCACCCAATCCTATGATACTGTATCTGATACAGTGTACTGTATCACCTATATACATGCCCAGGCAAGTAACTCCTACTTGGTTCAATGGGATTTATTCCCAGGTAAATTGGTATACGACTGCAACCAAGTTCCACTCATTCAACCAACGGGATCCGGCCAGACACATGCACACTATTTAACAGGTTTACTCATGAGCAAGTCCCACTCCCGAAGCATTTTGGATTGCAGCAGTTTATGATGCAGCGCAAACGACAGCCAGTCCCTGATCGGAAAAGCAACTTCAACGGACTTCACTCCCAGAGCCACACCGTACTGTTAACTCCTGTGAAAACTAAACAGAGCTTTATGCGCGCCTAGCTCTGCATAGCACAAGATGGGTCTGTTTGTTAGCTGGCAAGGGCGGCTAGAAATTGGGCTTCAGCGCTAGTAAGAATTTCCATTCATCTTCTCCACCCGCTCCTAATTCCACTTTGAATCTCACACACAAAAAAGGGAGGGCAGTTTCGAGATTTTAGCTACTTACTCGTAGGAGTATGGATTTCCAAGGAGAGACCTAGATGCATGGCTGCCTTGTTTCGGAGAGACCGGACTCCATATGGGGCTCTCCAATAGGAACAGAGACAGCTGCCCCCCCTCCCCTGGGGGAGGGGAAAACTCAGGGAAAATGGGAGGGCTTCGGATTCTATTTCAGAGTTTCAATATTTTAAAAAGTACTGTACGCCAATACTAGCAAGACATTTCATGGCACGTCTCGAAAGCACTCTGTAAAGGCGAGGAGGATTAAATAAATAAAAACCCACCAAGCAGCAGATCGCTCGCTCTGTTGAAAGGATTGTATACATGCATGTGAAAATCGGCAACCTGCACTCCCTGGAAGTGGGAATACCCGGAACCGACCAATATCTGTCGGCACAGTAAATTTCTATAGGAGGTGGAGAAGGAGCGCACTGCCGCTGTCTACCAACAGGAGTTGGCAAACTGCTATCAAACGGAGCAATCGCAGGCCTCCCGTTCCCCAATCGCTCCGGAATAGCCTCTAGCTAACCAGCCCTCTCTGCAGGTCTACTTAGAAGCAAAAATGGGGCTTCCTCCCAGGTAAATGTGTATAATATTCCCTCATCTGACACATCCAGCGAGCCTCACTTTCGAGCAGACATGCACAAACCCACTTTGTAAATCGCTTACTCTGGAGAAAATGATCTTGTTTTTTCCTGGCAGGGCCCAGCCCCTCACCTAACCAAACTGGAAAACCACCCATCACCTAGTTGCAAAGTAGAAGCGAATAGGATTAAGGTGATTTACAGCACAGTCCTAATCATTCCTACGCAGATTCGAATCCTACTGAATGCAGTGAAGCTTTCTATCAGGTGAACGGTTTCTGAAGTGCAAGCTTAGTCCCCGTTCTCTTCTGTGGCGCATCGGTGCCGATCAAGGCGCTGTTTACTCGAAGGTAAATCCCACTGGACTCAATAGGCTTACTCCCGAGTAGACACGGCTTAGGTCGGTTTCCCTGAAGTGCTGAGAACCGAACCGGTCCAATAAAAGATAAGAGCGGTCAGGTTTCTAAAGTGGGGTGTGAGGGTCGCAGTGCATGATGACACGTGAAACCGCCAGACGCTTTCGGAATGAACCTTTCGGGGAAACGGGCTTGTCCAAGTGTGGATCGGAAGAGCAATACAGCGCTCCTAAACTCTTTCCTCCATCGAAGCTTGTTCCGAACCGAGTCAGAATAGGAAAAGAAGGAACCTGAAAGAAGGAACCAACTCCTATGGGCTTGGAGTCCTTTCTTGGCCCCCCTAAAATATTTGAGGGCACCAGGTCTCCCCAAAGTTGATGAGTATTACCATTCAAATGGCGTGCGTTATCGATTATGTGGGGCGGGGCTTACCTGCTCCCCAATATTTAAGTTGGGTTGGCACTCTTGGTTCCTGGCGCCAACTTGAATAAAATATTGGAGGAACTGGTAAGCCCCTCCTCACATAATCGACCGCATGATTGCACCCACCCACAGTATTTGAATGGCAATGCCCATCCACTTTTGGGGGGTGCCCCCCTCAAATATTTTATGGGCGGGCTAGGGACCTCGGCCCCATGGGTCATAGTGATCAGACACTTGCCACCGCCACCCCAATCCCCCAGCTCTCCGCCACGCTCCTCTTCCGCCCCCGAGAAACTTAATTATTTGGAAGGAAACTACCTTTTTTGCCACGGAAAGGCAGCAAAAAAGTGGGGAGGGGGAGAACAAGAGATAAGGCAGATCACCCAAACCCAGCCTTCACTTCGTACTAGTCTCTCAATTTTTCTTGATTCTCTCTCTTCCCCACCCCCTTCCCGGTTGCATTAAAAATTGTCCCCTCGAGGCAAGAGCTAAATATGTGGCCGACGATCAAGGCGCTATAAAAACGCTCGACGTATAAATCGCATTCCCCCCCCCCCCCCGCATGTGGAGTGAAAGGAGAAACGACGGGTCGCCCTCGAGGCTCACCTTACGCCGAGAAACCAGCAGTACGAGGGCGGGCGGAGGGGGACACGCACACACACAAAGTAGCGAGAGGACAATGCATATAGGGAGCCCTCCTCGTGTCCCCTCGTGTCTCCTCCGGACAATGCTGAACTTGGCTGAGCTTGTGACGGGACCCAGGCTACGAACGGAGCTGCTGCGTCCCTAACCGGCGACTGGAGGGCGCTGCGCCACAATACAAACGAGCGGATTCCCTGCTTCTCCTTCCCAAAGGCACCATTTCTAAAACAAGTTGCGCTTTACAAGGAGAGGGGGGGGAAATGCAAAACCCCGGTAGCAATTAAAAAATAAATTTGCAACAAGGCTACTTAAATCGCGTTCGGAAGGGCGCGGGCTTTTGCAGGAGCTAGCCGCGTCTCTCTCGCCCTAGAAAGGTAGAGTGCGGGGGAGGGGGAAACAGGAGAGTGCGGGGGCGTTTATTGATCCGTGCAATATTGAGACAGGACGGCCAGATCAATTGCAACCACGAAACTATAGTTGCGCAGAAGCATCTGAATGCATTAAGTAGCCCAACACTCTCTTTGCCACTCAACGGAAAGAAGCGAAGGGAGGAAAAGAACCGTCAACTCACCAACCAGGCCAGCTGGGTGCAACGTGTGTCTCGTCCCTCAAGCCAGTCCCGCTTTGCTTTCAGTCCATTCCGGCGGACTCGGGTCCCCAAGCGAGGCATGCATCAAAATCGAAAGCCAACTTTGCCCGGCAGCAGCGTATTCCAGCAGCGCCCGGGAGATCTGGCGCCTGTCTCCATATCCCAGGTGGCTGCATGCCGGATTAAACCCATCCGGTGTTTAAAAACTTGGTATGTTGTGGGAAGGGAGTCAGAGGAAAGCGGGAGGAGAAGGGAAAAAAATCCAAGTTTGTCAAGACGTGTCCAGGCAAGGAGTATGCACATAGGTAGTCTTGAGTTGCAGCCCCGGGGAGAGCGCAGGCTGCAGCGGCTCACTGACTCACTCCCTCTCTTCGCCACCGCCTCCTCTTCTGCCCTCCCTCTTCTCTGGAGCGCCGCCCACTCCCGCTCCCCACCGCTGGACCGGGGGATTCTCCCGCCAGACGGCGGCGGTGACGGCAGCAGCCGAGCGCTCCTTGCTCGGCTGCCTGAGCCGGAGAAAGTGGACGGTGCTCCCCGCCTCTCCGTCGCCTCCTTCGCCTCCGCTGCGCGAGAGGTGGGCGCGCCTGCAAACCGGGTTTTCCTTCCCGCCCCGTCGACTGTATTGCGCTCCGGAGAAGGGAGATCCTCTGCTCTCCTCTGCTCCGCCTGATGCTGAGAGCTACTCTGAATTCAGCTCCGCAAGGCAAGCCTGGCCACCCTGGCGATCAGACCCCCCCCCAAAACCACCCTTCGAGGGCAGGGGGCTTGGCTGCGCAACATCCCCAAACTTCCTCCGCGCCGTGTTGTGGTCACGGAGCTGCCCCAGTCATCTCAATCCGCGACCACGATTAGAGACGCAGGCAAAGCCGAGGCTCTCGCGATCTCGGCTGTCCAGGTGAAAAATCCTGGATGAAGGCGGGGTGGGGGCTCTTTCCAAGAGGCGGAGTGACACTGTCACAGCCTTGCTGTGCAGGTTTTTGGGGGAAGTGCTGGTTTTTTTATTTGGTAGAATCGTCGGATCATAGAATAGGATGGGACCCCGCCCCCCAGGGTCATCTAGTCCAATCCTATGCAGGAATCGCAACTAAATAATCCCTGACAGATGGCCCTCCAACATCTTACGGTAATTATTAGGTTTCCAGCCACCTTTTCTGCGAGGAGCTCGACGTGGCGTACATCCCGCCCCGCCCCATATTATCATATTGTTCATATTCTCCTCACATTCACGGTGGAGGCTGTCCCGTTAGGACGAATGGGGGCTGGACTAGATGACCCTTAGGATCCCTTCCAGCACTGCAATTCTATGATTCTGTGATCTGAGCCTGCCTTCAGTCTCCCTGCCTTCTTACAGCCACTCCAGAGAGTGGCACTGGCTGTCAGATCCTTCCTTATTCCCTGCAGAACTCAACAAGGAAGAAAAATAGGGATATCTGAGTGACTCTCACACACCCCTCTCTTCCAAAGACAAATCCCAAACACGGTTCATTTGAATACTAATACAAACAGCAACCCATTGCTTCTAGGCGGTGTTAGAGCAGAACGAAGTCACACAGCACAGACCTCGACTGTAGATTCTGGGTTGCTTTTGGACAAATGTTAGATGCTCCCCGTGCATTAAAAAATGGGCTTTGTTCATTGCCCGTAGCATTTACACAATGTTGTTGCATCCAAAAGACATCCTGCTGTTTAATCCATATTTCCCTTTCTGGGCTTAATCCAGCATTCTCCCACCCAAGCAAAAGTACTATGATGCAGCCTTTTGGGGGATTTTTTTGGTGCTCAGCAGATATATAGAGCATGTCTCATTTCTTGCTAATACAGTTGATACGAGGAAAACTTCAGGATCCAGCAAGCACCTTGCGTTGTCTGGGAATCCTGGGCTGCAATGCCAAGGCTACTCCAGATCAGCAATTCCCAAACTGCTGATACTGTGCAGTAATGAATGGATTATTGATGGAGTCGAAATTCCCTATGCATAGAGGATTCTGCCCACTACACCTCTGCAAGATTAACTGGTCTGACCTTTGTTACATCCTGTTAGCCTATGGGAGAGGCTATTTCTCAGCCCTCAAATTGTTTAATGACTCCTGATGAAGACACAGCAGAGTTGCTTGCCTTCATAGAGAGCATCTGTTGTGTTGCTGAATGAGCCAGTGTTCTGGGTTTGTCTAGTCAGGAAGCATGTCCCGTTCAGTGATTCATACAGAAACATATTCCTCTAATACCTACCTATACACACAAAAAGACCCCCTTTTTTTGGCCTTGAGGTGTGAAAATACTTGCCTCCACTATCATAAGTTGGGGAAACAGTGCTCTAGATTTATGGCTATCATGTGAAACATGATTGCATTTGCAAGGGCCAGAGGGACAACAGCAATCACCTTCTCCAGTGCGGTCTATTCTCTAGATATATTTTATATTTGCCATGACACTCAACATGCACCCAAACTGTGATTTATGTAAGGTGTTAGTTCAGGTGAATATGGTATATATGATGTTGGTGGCTGATTGAAAAAGGAGGAAAGCATGTCCCTATAGCATGTGGGTGTTGTGAGCAAGGAAAATGATATAATGGCCAAATGGGGCTTTGGGTATCTGGACACCAAAATCAAGAGACAGGATCCAGAACCTGGGCACCAAGACTAGCTTTAAGCACCACCACAGTCTATGTTAGTCTACCTGTCCTTTGAAACCTTCAGGCTGGAGTGGTGGACTAGAATCTGAGACATCAGGGTTCAAATCACCACTCATGAAGCTCTTTGAGTGACCTCGAGCCTTTTGTTGTCTCTCATGAATGAAATGGGGAGGAAGAGAACCTTATATACCACATTGAGCTCCTTAAAGGAAAGGTAGGGTCTAAATGTAATAAACAAACAAATAACATTAAAGGGAATGAGAGTTAGGAGGGTCTTTTCAGTTATGGTCTCCTAAGGAGGCCTGCTAGAGAACTGGTCTCCTAGCATTCAGAAGGCACTGCAAGGACAAAATTAAGTAGACATTTGATATTTATATTCTTATTTCATATGTGCTACAATGGTTTTATGCAACTGTAATTATTTAAGTTCTGTCAACAGCTTTGAATGTGTTTCAGAAAAGTAGGCCATCGTTACAACAGGCATGAGCACATTTTAAAAGCCCCAAATACTTTTTGCTTACATTTTTGAATAAGCAGAATGTTGTTTCTGAGATGCTTGGTGAGTCCAAGCCATTTTTACTGCCTGAGAAGTCTGACAATGTGGTGGCTCCCCTCTCACATTCTACGTACAGAATCCATCCAGAATGACATCTGCATCTTTCTTCAACACTGCAACACAACATCCACTATCCTAGAGCAGCGAGCTAGCTTAGGAGGTACAGAACAGACTAGCTTAGGGGTGAGGGAAAGGTGGCACCCCTCACATCTGCCACCTGAAGCAGCTGCCTCAAACAGTCCAATGGTAGGACTGGGTCTGATGAGGTGGTCAATTTTGTTTCTAGGTACAGAAATCATAGCAGTTAACAGCCAGATCTACTGTTATTAGTAGGGTATCATTGACCAAACCAGTTTTACCTGTTTTCTGGTTCAGAATATCAGTGATTTGACCTACTGCTTAGTTCATGCTCAATTTGACTCCCAAGTCAGACCTGAACTTGAAAATAAGACGATAGGCTTAATTGTTTTACTGCCTGCTTTGGAACCAAAATATTTTTAACTGATTTTTTTTTTTGTCATACAGTGACAGAAGACAGATATACAGTGCTTGTGAGAGCATCTTTTCGAGATCTGGGAGAATCGCCCCTCACTTCAGTGGAAAGGTGTCCCCAGTTACGGCATTCTTATATCAACAAGAGTTGACAAGTGTGGGATGTGGTGGATCTGAGATGATGGATTTGGAGAGTCCGAGAGAAAATGATCTGGCAGAATAGTATGCCCCTCTGTGTCTCCTTTTCCATTGCTGCATCAGATTCATTATTGCAGTGCCGCAATGAAAAATGACAGACGTGACAGTAATGTGACCTTAGATGATGGATTTAGGCAGCGATGAAGCTGGTGGGGGCAAGGTGTGTGTGAATGATCGCAGTAGGACCTAAGCATTTTCGCCCATTATGTGGGCAGAATGCATCTGATTCATTTATAGTGAACAGATGTGATGTACGTTAAGCCATTTTTGCTGGGGGATGGGAGCGCCAAGGGAGACATAGGAAAGGAAATAAGCAAACAGCCAACTGCCCATTTTTTGCCACTGAGTTTTATTTTATCACCTTTCTCTGAATCCTCTTACACATACAATTTTGGATGATGTTCTAAGGTTCTTCTCCCCCCTGAACACTCACATTTCTTCCCTTCCCCATAAAAATTGGCACTGAAAGCGCTGGGGTTTTTGATTTTAAAAATACCATAAAATCAAACAGGTGGAAGGGACCCTGGGAATAATCTAGTCCAACCCCCAGCAATGCAGGAATATGCAGCTGTCCCTTAGAAGAATCGAACTTGCGCCCTTGTTGTTATCTTCACTATGCTCTAACCAACTGAGCTATCCAGCAGTCCATTTGCTTCTGAAAGTATCACACTTCACGCTTTAAACCAACCTCCCCCATCCTTGTGCCTCCCCAGATATTTTGGACTTCAACTCCCATAATCCCCAGTTATCATGGCCAATGGTAAGAGATTCTGGGAGTTGTGGACCAAAAATATATAGAAGACACAAGGTTGGGGAAGGCTGAATTAAATAACTTCTACTCTGCCTTTCTTCCTTGGGCATCCAAATAGCCATTTAAGTGGGCTAAGATGACATACAAAATTGTACCATTTCAGTGGGGCTGAAAAATGTAAGAGGGACAAAGGCAAGGAAGACTAAACAGAAGCCAAAACCTTCTGGCATCCATAATACAAGTAATCTAACTCCACCATTACACTTACCTGAAAGTAGTGCTGCAGTTGCAATGCACTTTGATGTCTTCTCAAGGGGATAGAAGAGATGTGCCTCTTTACACACAAAATCATTTGTTACTAAGGATATTGAATGTTTTACAAACTCTGATCTAAATAGAAAACAAAGATCTTCGCTGATGGGATCAAGCCCTTTTGCCACAGCTCACAGCACTAATTAAAATTGCCTTCAGAATGCATTTAGTACTGGACACCCAAAATACGCAGGCAGAGATGTCTCCAGATCTAAAAGCAAATTGTGCTTTTTAATAATTTTCTGGATGCTAAGCATCCATGCAGTGGACTCTACTCCACAAAAGCTTATGCCGTGTTTGTTAGTCTTTAGGGTGCTTTGAGATTCTGTTGTGGTTTTCACTGCAACAAACCAACACAGCCAACCTTTCTTGAAGCAAAAACCCAGGTTTACTCTGGGATATAATCTGTTTTCTTTTCCCAAACGAGGTTTCAATCTGGGTGCCATTTTGGGACATTTCCTGTGTGTATACAATTATGCAGAACTTAGATGTGAAGGAGGGAAATAACAGCTTTGTCATAAAGGTCACATCAAGCCCGAAAGGACAAAGCATTGTGCAAAACATGTCATCTGTTAAGATACCAGTCTCTGAGTTGTTCCTAGTCATTTGTTTGGAGGCTTAATTATTTCATATAGGTGCCAGAGCTTTTAGATTATTGAAATGATTCTTTCTTCCAGTCATTGGTTGAGATACTGTGATGCTCTGAAATGTTCATAGACAGTCAACACTGCTTGTAGTAAAATGCAAACATAGTATGTACTGCAGGCACCCCCAAACTCGGCCCTCCAGATGTTTCGGGACTACCATTCCCATCATCCCTGACCACTGGTCCTGTTAGCTAGGGATGATGGGAGTTGTAGTCCGAAAACATCTGGAGGGCCGAGTTTGGGGGTGCCTACAACCTCATATTGTTTTGAGGTTTTTTGGGGGTGGGGAGGCTTGGTCCCCCTAATTGTGTTATGCGTTTGTGGGGAGCCAGATCACCCTAAGTTCTTAGTTTTAGTAAGTGTTAGGAATAAATCAATGCTTGGACTATTAACAGAAGGTGCTGGGTGCTGAATCTAGCAGTGCCAAAAACACAGGCCAACCCTGTTTTCTGTACTCAGGAAGTCACCTGGGAGAATATGGGTCGTTAGCAAGAAACAAAGAGAGCAAAGTACTGGGTCGTAAATAACGAATGGCAATGCAAATACTGCTGTCCAGCAGATGGGTGGAGCCCCACCCATCTATGCATGATAAAACTGATTAATTTAATTGCACAAGGGTTTATATAGAAATCACTATATTTTGAGGGAGGGAGGCAACTTTATTGGACTGATTTCACATCCTGCTCTGCAGCTTGTTAGAAAAAAACAGTTGTACCTTGGTTCTTGAATGCCCCAGAACTCATATGTTTTGTCTCCCGAATGATTGAAAACCGGAAGTGAGTGTTCTGGTTTTCGAACGTTCTTTTGGAAGCCGAACATCCGACGGGGCTTCCACGGCTTCTGATTGGCTGCAGGAGCTTCCTGCAGCCAATTAGAAGCTGCGCTTTGGAAGTCAAACGTTTCGGAAGTCGAACACACTTCTGGAATGGATTCCATTTGACTTCTGAGGTATGACTGTAGAGGACTAACAGATATTACAGTTGCCTTACATCTGGGTGACGAACGTGACTGATAGCGATAGGGTACTGATGTCAAAACTACCAACATGAATTTGATGAAACTGCGGGAGGCAGTGCTTGGCATGCTCTGGTCCATGCGGTCACGAAGTGTCGGACAAGACTAAACGACTAAACAACAACTGATGTCAAAGTTGCCTACAGCCTCATTCTTTTTGCTCTTACTGCTCATTACACAGTACAGTGGTACATCAGGTTAAGAACTTAATTTGTTCCGGAGGTCCGTTCT
This sequence comes from Podarcis melisellensis, assembly GCF_964234715.1. NCBI lineage: Eukaryota > Metazoa > Chordata > Lepidosauria > Squamata > Lacertidae > Podarcis > Podarcis melisellensis. The sequence continues at coordinate 51,478,689 of NC_138541.1, forward strand.
TAACCTGAAACTGTTCTTAACCTGAAGCACCACTTTAGCTAATGGGGTCTCCTGCTGCTGCCGCACTGCCGGAGCACGATTTCTGTTCTCATCCTGAAGCAAAGTTCTTAACCCGAGGTACTATTTCTGGATTAGCGGAGTCTATAACCTGAGGTACCACTGTACAAACTAGACATAAACTATTCTGAAGTACGCTGGTTTACATGGATTGTGCGGAAGGTGAAGAGTTAAAAGGGACATGTGTGAACATGAAACCAACTCTTCTGAAACAACAAGAAACATTAAAAGGAAAAGAAAGGAAAGTCTAAGGCAGGCTTCCTCAACTTCGGCCCTCCAGATGTTCTTGGCCTACAACTCCCATGATCCCCAGCTAGCAGGACCAGTGGTCAGGGATGATGGGAACTGTAGTCTCAAAACATCTGGAGGACTGAGTTTTGGGGTGCCTGGTCTAAGGTAGTCCATATCTTTTTCAAATGAGAAAAAAATTGAAAAAAATTGAAAAATATATTTCAATATTGAAATATATATTATATAGGATGTATATTTATATAACATATATATTAAAATATGTGTACCTCCTTCAATCATGGTGAGCTTCACAGGCAATAGACAGATTGCAGAAACTAAGGTGACTATCTCTGCAGTTGTGAAATCATGATGACTGTCAAAAACATACACCAAAACACAACTCTAGCTACTGAACCATCCTGTAAATAAACAGCCCTCAGAATTAGTGCTCTAGCAACCATAACAACAGCCACAATAGACCTCTTCAGGCCAGAGAGATTAATTTTGTGATTTCTCTGGCAATTCTCTTATACCCTGTGGGTTTCACTCAAAGTCATGTCTCATGCACCTGAGATATTAGGGCATCATCTAGCCAAACACATTCAGTTTCGAGTGTCGTTTATATTGTTTGAGAATATTTGAGCATTTGCTGAGCTTCCTCACTGTAACTAATGGTGCTTAATTTGGGCTAGAATGTGTTGATTTTGATGCAAACATAATGTTCATCCAACTTTGACTTAACACTGAAAAGAACAGAATCAGGCCACACCAGTAGTTTAATTAAAACTCTTGAATTCTGGGTGCCTCCTCATTCTTCCCCTGGTTTCTAAAACCAGGAGATTTCTTCAAATCATGTTCAGCATATTTGACTTGATTTATTTTTTATTTTATTTTATGACATAACATCTGTGTTGATTCATTATTATTTTTAGAGTCATGGTCTGGACACAGGACTGGCCTGTGCCACAGAGGTGAGCTCCTTGACTCTTATATTCTGAATAAAATCCAGATCTTCTCACTGCTCCACTTTGGGGGAAATTTCCCTTTGTGAGAAAAAGTTTCAAGGCTCCCTAGTGCTAACATTGAGAGCAGAAGAGGGAAATTTCCAACCAACAAACTTTCCTCTTGCTAACACTGAGGGAAAACATTTCCAACCAGAGGCCTTCACCCTCCCACAGCCCATTTTTATACACATATTTCTCATTGCGAGCCTATTTTATTTTATTTATCTCTTTAATGGGCTTTGAGACTGCTTTGTAGGCGAAAAAGACTATCGCGAGCAAATGCCTAGGCAACCTTTCACTGCATCTTGAATGATAACAAACTAGCACCCTGTCAGATAAACTAGGAAAGTGATTTATGGGGAAAGCAAGGATGGAAGGCAAGGGTCTTTTGCAGCAAATACCATGGCAGCAACCCCTAGACAGTTAAATCTAGGGAGAGCTATCTCAGACATTTCACTGATAGCACAGCTGCCATTCTAGAAGGACTAGGAAAGGAAGTGATAAAGGCACAGGCAACCGCAAGTCTGAAAGGGAGCACTCTAGAGATGTTATGTGTAACTTGCCTAATATGTTTGCCTCTTCTTCTTTATTCCAAGGAAGCATTATTTGTTCAGTATTACTGAATTTCAGTATTAAAGGAGGATTGCTTCCTTGTACCTTGGTTATCAAACTTAATCCATTCCGGAAGTCCATTCCAAAACCAAAGTGTTCCAAAACCAAGGCACACTTTCCCGTAGAAAGTAATGCAAAATGGATTAATCCATTCCAGACTTTTTCAAACAACCCCTAAAACACAAATTTAACATGAATTTTGCTATCTAACAAGACCATTGTTCGATAAAATGAGCAATGTACTGCAGTCACACAATCAATCAGTAGCTGAACTGGGTTCCACAGTCACAACAACAACAAAAAAAGAGCCGCAAAAACAGATAGACCTCAGTGTAACACTCAAAACGGAAGTGTGAAACTCAAATCAGAAGCGTAACACACAAAATGGGGCATGTTTGCCTTCTGAAAAAAGTTTGCAAACCAGAACACTTACTTCCGGGTTTGAAGTGTTTGAGTTCCAAGCAGGGCCAGACTTAGGTTTGATGAAGCCCTAAACTATTGAAGGTAATGGGGCCCTTTATATGTCCAGCTGTCCTTTGACAAGAACAAATTGTCACTGTTTTTTTGTGTTGAAGATATGCTATATGGTAATTTATGGACCTAATAAGTATCTAAAGCCATTTGCCACTTTTGTTGTATGTAGGTTTTATTTTATTTGTTTTTTTATCTTATATTTGGGAAATGTACATCCAATTTTTTTTAAAAAAAATTGGGGAGCCCCAAGAGAGTGGGGCCCTAAGCTATAGCTTGTTTAAAGGTAAAGGGACCCCTGACCATTAGGTCCAGTTGTGAACGACTCTGGGGTTGCGGCACTCATCTCGCTTTATTGGCCGAGGGAGCCGGCGTACAGCTTCCGGGTCATGTGGCCAGCATGACTAAGCCGCTTCTGGCGAACCAGAGCAGCGCACGGAAACGCTGTTTACCTTCCTGCCGGAGTGGTACCTATTTATCTACTTGCACTTTGACATGCTTTTGAACTGCTAGGTTGGTCCAGCACTGGTTCCAAGTTCTTTGCGTACCAAGGCATTTGAGAACCAAGGTACCACTGCAATAGGAAGCAGGTGGGAAATCCCCTGCCTAGCCATCTGTCCCATCAACCACACATCTCTGGTTCAAACTGGATCTCAGGTTGCACCAGGACTGACAGGCAGCAGTGAAAGGTGGGGGGGGGGTAGTGGGGGCTTACCCGACCTCCTGACAGATGGGTCATTGCAGCTTATCAGGAGGGAGAGGGGCAGGGAGGTGAGCAAGTGTAAATATTATACTCTAATATTTTAATGTTAGTGTTTATTCATTTAAATGTAAATATTATATTGCAAACCACCCTGTGATTTTCGGGTGAAGGGAAGCATAGAAATTTGCTTTTAAGAAAATGCACAGGCAGGAGCGCAAGATTGGTTCCGCACGTGTGTTTCCACCATGCTGACCACTTTTCCGCCTTAGCTCTTCTGGAAAGCAGCAATCGCTCAGCTGTTGAGGGGTCAAGTAAGCGCCATCACCCCACCCTATCATTAGCTATTGCTTGCAGGACCCCACTGTGCTACACAGCTTGGTTTACAAACCAAACAAGTCAAGGAGGATGAGAAGTGATAACAAAAAGGCCGGCTGTGGACGGTAGTGAGGTCAAGCCTTTGCCTAGGCCAGCACTACTGCCAGTCTCACTATGCTGAAACATTTCACTCTGAGAATACTAGCAGTCACCTGGGAGAAGTCTTGGGTCTAATGCCCCACCTTTTCCAGTGTGAGGGGGCTCATGGAGAGTGATTTCTCTGGCAGGCCCCCAAATCATGGAGCCAGAACTGTTGAAAGTGTTGGTGTTGTTTAGTCGTTTAGTCGTGTCCGACTCTTCGTGACCCCATGGACCAGAGCACTCCAGGCACTCCTGTCTTCCACTGCCTCCCGCAGTTTGGTCAAACTCATGCTGGTAGCTTCGAGAACACTCCTCATCACAGAATAACCACAGACATTGTCCCCTGATACATTTGGATTTAGAGAGCAGGGCTTTCACTGCAGAGGATATATCGACTAAGAGTTGTGCCCCAGAATCTCTTCAAAATTAACCACCGGATATAACCTAAAAAGACTACTGTATATGCTTCTTCAGCCTCCCACTGAGAAGAAAGATGCTGACAACACAACTTACATTGTTTGGAGACATTTTTCATAGACCTCAAAATGTGCACATACTCTTGTACTCCTAAGTCGCACCAAAGTACAGCTCTAGCGTTCGTCACCCACCTTCAACTTTCCCCACCCTCCACCGCTAAACGAGGGATTTATATTACTTCATAGCTTAACAATTGCACTGTGAAATGCACTTTTTATAGCGGAAAAATGCATGAAATTATACTCTTAATGGAACCGATTCCTCAGTTTTACAGCATTCAAGAGATTTTGTCAACATACATTCATGTTGAAACAAAAGTGGGGGGGGGGGAGAGAAAGATTTAATGGGAAAGATGTAAATTTCCTTCCCGCAACTTCAGGCATCTATGTTGCAGAAACCTGGTCTGTCTCCCATCTTATTTTGCATTTATAAATATCCAGTTGGTCCTTAATGGCACAACCCAACCCCACGGAAATTAATGGGAGCTGCAAAACATGTTCTGTTACTGTGCAGGGAAACTTGAAGGTTGGTGGTACCCCAAGTTGAGAGGAATACCTAGGCTCCCTTGCAACCTTGGCAAGGAGATGAATCAGTGTGGAGAGATAAAATTCTCCTCCGCCCAGGGCCTGCACCCTTGGTGGGGGCCAACTTACCTAACCCCTAGGCGCGTCCCTGCCCAAATTATAGGGAATGCGGTTTCTCCTGCCCACCCTTTCTATTTTCCTAAAAGCTCTTGATCATCATTTTAACAGGCTTGTTATATATCTCATAGTAATGCAGTTTGATGCCTAGTTTTTGTAGGCTTGGTCTCTACACAATCTTTAGCATGTTATAGCACCTCAGATAAGGCTATTACCATGTAAATTAGACCGATAATGAACTCTGCAGAAATGTTCATTTAGAGCAATATTATATATTAAACGGAATGTGCTGAATTCCCTGCTCTAAATGAGATCATAGAAAGGTCAATGACTGTAAAATAAAAGCACATATCCAAGTAGGATCTAAGTAAAAATCAATACCAATCTATTTTATTTTCACATCACTGAGTGTATATAAATGTGTCAGTCACATGAAATATTATACGTCTCTTTCTGCTGGTGAGTGAAACATCACTTGTTTACCTACTTCTCATGCCTTTTGGCACAAGATAACCATTAAGCAAAAAGAAAAATATAGTATTGTTTCATATTTTCAGGTTGTATAACTTTAGACTTCCAAAAATTGAACTGAGCTTATTCTTAGCATCTTAGTTGACATAAACAGGCTAACCATTCAGTCCATAGAGACTTTAATTCAGGCTGGGTGTGGAGTCAGAATTAGTAACAGGATTTCTGGATGAGAATAGACTAGAATAGAATAGAATAGAATAGAATAGAATCTTTCTTTAGGTGTAAGCTAGGATCCAAACAACTGTACAGCCTGAGGGAGTTTTGTGGTTATATTCCTTAGTAGCAACTTTCTATATCACATGGCAAAGTAGTTTTGAAACAGGAAGGGGAAGGGGTATAGCTCAGTAACAGAGTATCTACTTTGTGTGCAGAGCATCCTTGTTTCAAACCATAGCACCTTCAGATAGGACAGGGAATGTCTCCTTGTCTGAAACTCTGGAGAGCTGTTGCCAGTCAGTGAGACAATACTGAACTAGACGGCCCAATGTTCTGACTCAGTATAAGGTACCTTCTCCTCAGGGGTGAACTAAGGCGTCGTGATACCCGGGGCGGCAAACCACTATGTACGGCGTATGTGTGGCGTCGCCACGTACAGTGTATGCACTGTAAGTAGCGATGCTGCACATGCGCCGTACATAGTGGTTTGCCGGCACCGCTGCTCCAGTGCCATACAGACGGTGCCAGGATCCTCTGCTTGCGGCTGCAGCAACGAACAGAGGATCCTCCACATGTGGCTGCGGCGGCGCGATGGCTGCTCATGCTGCTGCGAGCCCCCATAGGGAGCCTTCTTGTCACCCCCCCCCCCTGGACATGGCACCTGGGGCACCCCAGACATGGTACCACCCCCTGCCCCCCATTGTGATGCCACTGCTTCCCCTGTCCCTAGGGGTTCAAATATGGCATGAGAAACCTGCTGCTTAAATCCAAAACCCTTGGGCTTTTTGGATCCCATCCTCTGTCTTTCTCCTTTGTGAAATCAGTAGGCCCCTATTTTTACAATAAATAAATAAATATGTTTAGGTACAAGTTCAAACTGTGTGTGTCACTCTAGCTATGACAGGGATCACTGTTCCCATTGCCAAAACACACTGCCCTGGTTTGCACATAATAATAATTTTATTATTATTTATATGCCATCCATCTGACAGGGTTGCCCAAATCACTCTGGGCGGTTTCCTACAAAACATTCACACGCACACACAAATGCTAAACCCTTTTTTAGTGTTTTATGTCTGATTCAGTCATAACAGCAAACCATAGTTAATTGAAGACAGAAGCAAAATCTCCAATCGCCCTCTTTCAGTCATGAGGGAATAGGAGAGAAAGGAGGGTTGTGGTTTAGTGTAATGGAGGAAGACAACAATTGAAATGAATAACACAGTATTTGTTGATTAAAACAAATGTGAAGATACGTATTAACCCTTTATTGTGAGTCAGCCATTAGTACAGTGGTGCCTCGCAAGACGAAATAAATTTGTTCCGCGAGTTGTGTCGTCTAGCGATTTTTTCGTCTTGCAGAGCACGGATTCGCTGGGTATTAGCAGCTTTAAGAAAAAGGAAGCAAACTCGCAAGACGTTTTTGTCTTGCGAAGCAAGCCCATAGGAAAAATCGTCTTGCGACGCAACGCAACGCAAAAAGCGAAAAACCCTTTCGTCTTGCGCGTTTTTCGTCTTGCGAGGCATTCGTCTTGTGAGGTACCACTGTACAAACCTCCAGATGGTTACCCTTGGTAGGATGCCTCTATTTCCTCCCCCCCACAGGTACAATTTTCACAGTGGTTTCTGTTCATAGGGAACTCTGGGAATTGTAGCTCTGTGAGGGAAATAGGAACCTCCTAACAACTCTCAACATCTACAGCAACCCATAGCTCTCAGCAGTGCTTTTTTCTGGGGGCGGGGATGTAGGGGTACACATACCCCTAAACATTTTGTGAATCTTTTTACTTTTGTCCATTTACTGTATTTATTTTCCCTGATTTGAACTATAAAACGGAGAGTAACCCTAAACATTTTTTTATAGAAAAAAAGCACTGGCTCTCAGAATTCTTTGGGGAAAGCCATGGGTGTTTAAAGTGGCTTTAAATGTATGAGGTGAATGTGGCTCTGATAATCTAATCTAATCAATCTAATCTGTCCTATAGTTGGAAGGACCCTTTTGTAGATGGCAGTTTTGTTAGACAGCCTTTTCAAAGTTACCAAGGAAGGCAAGAGATTAAAACATCTCTAGCATTTTTATTATATGAAGTATAGAGACACTGCCGTTCAAAGTTTTAAAGACATATTCATTCTTCATTGGACTAGGAATATGCTATTGGAATGGAGTGTGGATGTTACTTTTTTCATAATTTTAAAAACACACTTCAGTTTTTCTGTAGATTGCAGACATTACCATCTGAAGTCTTTGAGGTGAATTTGTTAATATCATGCATTGGCTTGAAGTGATATGTTGTATATACAGTCATGAATGCTTTTTTGATAGTTGCTTTAGGTTAGGTGTCATTTGTGCTGCTTGTAAAAAATGAATTTTCCTTAGCAGATATGCACAGAAATGCAGCTCGTGCACATTTACACACGGGAGTCTATAACGACTCCTTTGTAAAGAATATTTCTGGCATTTGCAGTGACAAAACGCAGAGTCTCCAAGCTGAGCCCATGAGGGATGTAACATTGAAGCTAATGGGGTGTAGCAAAATAAAATATTGGCTATTAAAGAAGGCTGGGCAAAGAAGGAAGAGCTGCAGATGATAAACCGAATGGGATTGTGACACCAAAGCAGAAGGGCAGGGAAGAAAATAGTGAGGAAAATGTTGAGCTCGAAGGTCAGCGTGGTGCAGGACTTAGGGCTGAAGTCTAGCGCTCCCTTCAGCAGAATGAGCAGGAAGACCCCCAGGCTAGCTCAGTCAGTAGACTCTTAATCTCAGGGTAGTGGGTTTGAGCCCCACTTTGGGGGAAATGTTCCTGCACTGCAGGGTGTTGGATTAGATGACCCCATGGTCCCTTCAAACTCTACAGTTCTATGATTTGGATTTGATATCCCGCTTTATCACTACCCTAAGGAGTCTCAAAGCGGTTAACAATCTCCTTTCCCTTCCTCCCCCACAACAAACACTCTGTGAGAGACTTCAGATAAGTGTGACTGGCCCAAGGTCACCTAGCAGCTGCATGTGGAGGAGTGGGGACGTGAACCCGGTTCCCCAGATTACGAGTCTATCGCTCTTAACCACTACACCACACTGGCTCTCATGATTCTATGATACACATTGCCATCTAAAGAGCTCTACCTTTCTTGTCAAAGAAATGGGAAAGAAAAGCACCCTCACCCCCCAAAAAATGTAAGGAAGTAATAAAATTTTGTTTTATATTTGTGCATTAAGAAGCAAAGTACTGTAATATGGTTGGGGGTTGGCCTGGATGATACCCGTGGGCCGCAACCAAGCCTGTGATCATAGTAGGGGAAACCTGCCAAACTGGTCAAGCCAGTTCCTTCGTTAAGATAATGGCCTTAGTCAGGCCTGTAAGTGTCTTATGCCATGTGATTTAAAGAGCGGGCCATGTTGCCATAGAGACAATGGGTGAGCCTCCCCTGCTCCCCCCTCCCTGTGTCACCTGGCTGGAAGTGACATCATCTTGTAAGCAAGAGAACAGGAGACAGGGTTGGTCTATGTGCTTAGTGAAGACTGGAAGCTAGAAAGGCAGAGAAACTTCTTGCACACTGGGTTGAATTCCAATGGCTACAGGGAACCCTGCTTCCCCTAGAAACCTAATGGGGGGAAGCAAGATCTGTCAAAGTGTTCATTCTGTGAGTCCTTCCATTTTATGCTTGGGTTGTATACACTGTGGTACCTTGGTACTCGAACGGCTTGGCTCCAGAACAAATCGGCTCCCAAACGCTGCAAACCCAGAAGTAAGTGTTCCAGTTTGCAAACGTTTTTCGGAAGCCGAACATCTGATGTGGCTTCAGTGGCTTCCGATTGAGTGCAGGAAGCTTTCCTGCAGCCAATCGGAAACCGTGCCTTGGTTTTTGAACCGCTTTAGGAGTCGAAGGGACTCCCGGAACATATTAAGTTCGAGAACCAAGGTACGACTATATGTGTACATTAAACCAGACATCCTAAGGACTCCACATTCTCCATTGACCTTCATTCCAAGGAAACTTAACTCTGGTTATGCTTAAAAAGATCTATCCATTCTTTCATAGATGTTTCTAGTTTCATGTCTTTTACTACTATGTTTCAGGCAGGGGTCCCAACTTGAATAAAATATTGGGGGGCAGGTAAGCCCTGTCCTACATAATCAATCACATGACACAGCACACAGACACCATTTGAGTGGCAATGTCCATTAACTTGGGGGGGGGTCCCAGCCCTCTTAAATATTTTATTGGTGGTGGTGGTGTGTGTGTGTGTGTGTGTGTGTGTGTGTGTGAGAGAGAGAGAGAGAGAGAGAGAGAGAGAAGATCTTGGGCCCTAGGTTTCAGGTCTGAAATGCTGCCCATATTTGGGCCAATATAGGACTTTCAAAACAAAGGGCTTTTTCCACAATGTCTGTGTGGTTTGACTGCAGAAAACATGATATTTCTCAAACCTCTTTCTCCCGCCCTCCCCCACTTTATCCATCATGTATTTTGATTCACACATTATTCTGGTGCTTTGCTAATACCCAGAGGAAACATGCTGGAGAAAACGTCTCAATAACCCAAGAAAAATTTAATAACAGTAGTGTGGGTGGTTGATTAATGTTTCATGTTTACTCCAAACTATTCTGGTATAAAGTCAGTTTATATAAATCCATATTTCTTCATTTTTTATTGTGATCAAGTTTCTTTCTTTCTTTTACTATCACAGAATACACAGTATATTGTAATCTGTGGGCTTCCAGAAAAATCCCCCAGTCTTATATTTTTAACTCAGATTAGGGCCTTACTGATACGTGTTGGGACTAGAAGCTCATATCTGCTTTTTAACAGTGGCAGAGAAAGTGACTCCTTATCTGACTTCATGGGAGGTATTTTCTCAGCTTTCAGCTCAAGCAAAGAGGTTCAGGAAAAACAAGGCTTCTCTGTCTCCTGGCAGCAGTTCCAATGAACAGCATGGAGCATTATGGAGAGTTTACAGTGTATATGGTTTCTTGTTCAGGTGTGTGAATGTGTATATTGAGAGGTGGGCAAATAAAACCAAGGGGAATCAAGGCAGTTGTAGTGAAACAGATGCATCGATTCTGAGCAATGTAAGCTCAAGAAGTGTTTCTATCTATGAATCTGCAAGGTTAAAGTCAGCTCTGGATTTCACAGCACAATCCTATACTTGTCTAGTCAGATGCAAGCTCCCTTGAGTTTTCAGTCGGATTTACCCTCGGGGAAACTGGGTACAGGATTGCGACCTTAGAGCACTTTACATGCAAAAGGTCCCAGGTTCCCAGGATGTCCTGTCAAAAGCATCAGGGAATGGGGAAAGACTTGACACCTTAGAGAGCCACATTGCCAGTCAGAGTAGACAAAGCTGGCCTGGATGGACTGATAATCTGACCTGGTATAAGGTAGCTTCCCTACGTTCCTGTGTACATAGATGAGCAACGTATGAAAGCATGGAACATGTTGGTTGGCTGAAATGTTGCAGTTTTGCCAATTTACTCCCTGGAAGAACATACTGTCGACATGCACAGGCCCCTTTCAGAAATTGCTCATGTGATGGGCTTCCTATGATTATAAAGCAAAGCAGGGCACCAATGCTATGCCCGCCTTCCTTGCGGTATTTTGGGATCCCTCTGGCATCATTGCTCCTATCAAGTGTAGGAAGGGAAGGCAGGCAGGCAGGATTCACAGGTTCTCAGGGTGTTCCTGGCAATACTTCGACTCCCATTGCTCCCAGTTTCAGAAAAGGGCTAGGGGGAGGGATTTTATTTTCTGATTTTTTTGTGGGGGGAGGACAACGGACTATCTCAGCCCTGAACTGAATCTGTAGGAGATTGCTGACAACCATCACATCGCCTACAGCTGGGCCATGCTTCTAACCCCCATTTCAACAGCTGTCGCACAGGTGACATTCCCAACCATGGATGGCATAGCTGTGCTGTGTGAGGAGATTTAACAATTCCATCAGGGTATACCATTAGGCAGACTCCAATAAGCCTCACCCTATGTGCTGTTGTTTGGCTCAGAGGCTGTGAACAGCAAGATATCCCTTCACTGTCATTTGCTAGTACTTGGAAGAGGCTGCAGTGGCAAAGCAGGTGGAAAGGGACATCTCTAATGACCCCTTCCTAGTCCATTGATGTGATTTTTCTGGTGGTACCAGAGATGGTACTGAGCATATATAGTATAGGATCAGGCTGTTAGATACCCTCCCCTCAAGTTATTGATACTGTGGAAATGTGACAAATATCTAGAAATTATTTTTTTACACCAACCCTATGGTCTTCTTTCTTCTTTCTCTCCCACAAGTGGTCTGCTTTAATCACAAATTCATCAAGGAACAATTCTACAGAATGAAATAGTAATGAGTTTTAAAGCACACGAGGAAATTGCACAATATTCCAAAGTATTTATTGGAAAATACCTTTGAGATTTTCTCCTGCTCTGACGTCTGGTAACATTTAATCTCATCTCCATCTCTGCTAAAATATTCCCTCCTCATATTGTCTTCACTCACACAGGCTCTTTCCTAATTTCCTTTGTATTTTATTCTCACTGCAAGACTATTGTCTCCAATAGCAAAAAGAAAAAGGAAAATGGGTCATAAGAGGAAAGTTCTAATATCAAGAACAGACCTGCTAAATGACATCTAACTTAGTTTAACAGAAATAAGGGTCTACAGAACACCGTTGACTGTCTAGGGTAGATTTATTTTTATCTCTGCTTTCTCTCCCTAAAAGACAACATCTTCCTTCTCTGTTACCACTGTATCAGTTAAACCACATTTAGCCGAGATCTTCCGGATTGTTTTAAGGTGTCTGATGAAGCCCAAGATGGAATCTGCAGAAGGCAAACCATCTGTTGCTCTCTCTGATGCCTCAGCTAGAATCTTTGTTGATGTGCAACACAATCCTATGCATGTCTGCTCTGAAGCAAATCTTATCAAGTTCAGTGGGAATCATTTCCAGGTAGGTGCAGACAAATCCACTCACCTTCAGTCAACTTGGACATGGCAGATGGTGAAGGATCTACAGCAGCAAAGTCAGAATCAACTGCTCACCACAACAGATAGATCTGGATCTCAGGCTGCTAACTTGAATAAAATATTGGGGGAGGGGGCAGGTAAGCCATGCCCCACATAATCACAAGATGCGATACACACATACCATTTGAATGGCAATGCCCATCAACCTTTTTTTGGGGGGGCAGCCCCCTCAAATAGTTTATTGGTGGGGCCAAAGCCCCCTCAGCCCCTAGGAGTTGGCTCCTATGCAGGATCTACTGGTAAATGTCTGAGTTATTTGCATTAAATCAGCAATGATATTGTCTCGCAATGTTTAACAGCAGCAACCACAAAATGACTCTTCCATTTAAACCAGGCTGCTTGGGGTAGTGAGTAAATGAGTTTTTGTGTGGAACAATTGCGAACTCAGCCCACTTCTGGAATTCAAAACAAAACCCTGAGTTCAACAGCTTAATTCTAATTCCCTTTATATCTTGGGTTTCTATTAAGGTACAAATTAGATCCCACAAGCATGAAGTGCGCCATCTCTCGATTTAGATCTGCTTTTCTTCCAAAGCTGTGGTTTTTGGAGGTTACTACATGTCAATAGATACTTGTCTGTTGGGGGGGGGGAGTGCGTGTTAAGGCTAGCTGAGTACATCTGAATGTACTTTTGGCTAAGATTGTGAATGCTCCTCTAAGGTAGGATAGGCTGTTGTAGCTTTTGAATGAAGCAGTAGTTCATTCATACATAGTTTTCAGATGTGGGCTGAGAAATATGAAATTGTAGCAAGAAAGGAGATGAATAACCAAAACTGATTTCATACTTCACAAATGGCTGACTCCATTCACACGATCTCGTTGTGGGTGTCTGTTCTATGGTGAGAAGCAGGGCCAGACATTTTGATGCCTGAGGTGAACCACAAAATGGTGCCTGCCTCCACCTTCCCACCAGGAAACAGGGGTGAGTGAAAATCTACACCAAGAGCAAGTGGTGAATAAAAAAATACATTGGGAACAAGGACTACACTGAGAACAACGGAGGATTAAAGCTCCACATGAGGAAGAAGGAAGTGAATAAAGATCTACATCTGGGACTTGGGGTGGGGGATCAAATTAGCCTTACCTGACATTTGAAGTGGGAACCAAAGGTAGTTAAAGGGGGAACAGACCCACTATGAATCACTTTGTGTGGGTGCAGAGCCCGGGAGACCCCAGAGAGACCCTTTGCCATTTCTTCCATAGGGGTGGTAGGAGGCTGCTGTAGAGGCAGCATTGGGAAGAGGAGCTTCTGAGGAGGTGGAGCATGCCACAGCTGCTGGTGCTACTGTGGCAGCAGCAGTGAGCAATTCATTCCTTGAAAACCAGACCTACCACCCGAGGCAGTTGCCTCACCTTGCCTCTTGGATGGGTCAACCGGCCCTAGCTAAGACATTTTGCTGTCCAGTCAAGGTGCATAGTACTAAACTGGTCATGTTATATTTGGCACTTAAGGCAAAAAACCCACAAGTACCTCTCTACCTGCCCCTGACTGGAAGTAAAAATACAACAATAATAAATCAAAGAGCTAACAATTTTCTGTGCTTTGATGGCTTCAAGGTGGCCACCTAATGGAAGGGCAAGTCCTTTTGGGTGCAGGAGATATCAGAAAATGTATATTCTCTTCTCTGTCAAATTGGGGGTTGAGGAGTCTCTACACTGGTCACACACACCCTTCCCCCGAAATGGTTGCCTGCCCTTTGGTAGAATCACAGAATCACCGTCTTTGACATGTTCTCAGCGTGACAGCTCTTAGTGTGACAATGTTGAGAACTAGCATATATATCTCATAACACAATTATTTACAGTACTAACATGCTTACCTAGCAGGTGTTGGCAACTTGAAAGCATATCAAATAACACAGCAGTCAGCTGCACTTTGTCCAGGTGAGGCCAGCTGTTAAGAGTTGACAGCTATTGCTGGTGCATAGCAGTAATCTGCATAGCTTGCAGTTAATAGTTAGCTCGCATATTGGTAACAACAACAGCAACCATAACTATTATTTTAAGGTTGTTTCCAGACTGGTTGCTCTTTCAGAATAGCTTGCATGTGAGGCTCCTTTATTGAGCATCCATTCTGGCTGGCTAGCGCAAAGCTTATGCAGAGGGCAGACACTGTTGGGAGAAAGATTGGGGAAGTGTGACTTTGTTGATTCCTCTGTGGCTTTCAGTACCATCGACCATGATACCCTTCAGGGGTGACTACCTGAGTTGGGTATTGGGGACACCGCATTGCAGTGATTCCTCTCCTATTTGGATGCCCAACTCCAGAGGATGGTTCTTGGGGAGTATTATTTGGCTCCATGGATTTCCCATGATTTACTGGAGTTTGTTCTGAAAGCGTTGAGTGGGGGCATGTGGAGTTTTGGAGTGTTTTGTCATCGGTATGTTGTTGTCACACAGCTCTGTTTCTCCTTTTCACCTTCTGCAGGTGAGGCAGTAGGTGTGAATTAGTGCTTGGTCTGTATGAGGGCCTGAAGCTTTATTATTATTATTATTATTATTATTATTATTATTATTATTATTATTAAACACCTCGCCCATCTGGCTGGGCCTCCTCAGCCAGCTATTTACCTATTAGCTTCCTGTGGCTGCTATGGGGATTGTTTTGTTCTGTGTTTTTGTATAATATATTCATATTTGTGTTTCAAATGCATTGTAAGCCACTTAAAGACATTTGGATAGAAAAAGCAAATAACTAGTCTTATATACAGTATAACAATAACAACAATTTCCCCATCACCTTTCTATTCACAAAAGGTCAACGTTTAAAAAGTGGGTTTGTTGTGCTGGAACTTTAATCCAGTTGCATGGAATCAATTTCAATCCATTACCCCCGAGGATGTGGACAGGCTGCTTGGACGCGTGAAACCAACCACCTGTCTCCTTGATCCTTGCCCATCCTGGCTAATAAAAGCAAGCCAGCAAGGGCTGGGCAATGGGCTCTGCGGGGTGGTGAATGCTTCCCTCTGTGAGGGAACATTCCCAGATCCACTGAAAGAGGCGGTCATTTAACTGCTTCTTTAAAAAACATCTTTAGACCCGGCCAGTATGGCCAACTATTGCCCAGTCTCAAATCTTCCATTCTTGGGCAAGGTGATTGAGCGAGTGGTTGCTGAACAACTCCAGGCACGCCTGGAAGAAGCGGACCATTTGGATCCCTTCTAGTCTCATCACGGGACTGAAACTGCCTTGGTCACGCTGGTTGATGATCTCCGGCGAGCTAGGGACAAAGGTGAGAGTTGTTTCCTATTTCTGCTGGATCTCTCAGCGGCCTTTGATACAATTGACCATAACATCCTTCTGGACCGTCTAGATGAGCTGGGAGCTGGGGGCACTGTTATACGGTGGTTCCGCTCCTTTCTCCTGGGCCGTGTTCAGAAAGTGGTGGTGGGGAAGGAGTGTTCAGAACCCTGGGCCCTCACTTGTGGGGTGCCTCAGGGTTCCGTCCTCTCCCCCATGCTTTTTAACATCTATATGAAGCCGCTGGGAGAGATCATCAGGGGGTTTGGACTGGGTGTCCATCAATATGCAGATGATACCCAGTTCTACCTCTCTTTCAAATCAGAACCAGTGAAGGCGGTGAAGGTCCTGTGTGAGTGCCTGGAGGCTGTTGGAGGATGGATGGCGGCTAATGGATTGAAGTTGAATCCTGACAAGACAGAAGTACTGTTTTTTGGGGACAGGGGGCGGGCTGGTGTGGAGGACTCCCTGGTCCTGAATAGGGTAACTGTGCCCCTGAAGGACCAGGTGCGCAGCCTGGGAGTCATTTTCCATGGAGGCGCAGGTCAATTCTGTATCCAGGGCAGCTGTCTACCAACTCCACCTGGTACACTGTCTCGCCAGTGGTGCATGCTCTAGTTATCTCCCGCTTGGACTACGGCAATGTGCTCTACATGGGGCTACCTTTGAAGGTGACCCGGAAACTACAACTAATCCAGAATGCGGCAACTAGACTGGTGACGGGGGGTGGCCGCCGAGACCACATAACACTGGTCTTGAAAGACCTACATTGGCTCCCAGTACGTTTCCGAGCACAATTCAAAGTGCTGGTGTTGACCTTTAAAGCCCTAAACAGCCTCGGCCCAGTATACCTGAAGGAGCGTTTCCACCCCCATCGTTCTACCCGGACGCTGAGGTCCAGCGCCGAGGGCTTCTGGCGGTTCCCTCATTGCGAGAAGCAAAGCTACAGGAAACCAGGCAGAGGGCCTTCTTGGCAGTGGCACCCGCCCTGTGGAACGCCCTCCCATCAGATGTCAAAGCGATAAACAACTACCTGACATTCAGAAGACATCTTAAGGCAGCCCTGTTCAGGGAAGTTTTTAATGTGTGATATTTTAGTGTATTTTTGGTTTCTGTGGAAGCTGCCCAGAGTGGCTGGGGAAACCCAGCCAGATGGATGGGGTACAAATAATAAGTTGTTGTTGTTGTTGTTGTTGTTGTTTTAATTGCACACACCTACATTTCTGGTATCTGACAGTCCGGAGGAGATCGTGAAATTGCAAATGCTTCCCCACATCTCAGTGACTATAGTAGAATCACAGAATCACAGAATTGTTGAGTTGGAAAGGACCCTGTGGATCATCTAGTCCTATCCATAGCCATACCTGGTTGGCCTCGAACCATCAACCTTCTGGTTAACAGCTCCATGCATGGACTCACTGCGCCACTTGGAGGGAATTGTTTTGTTAGTATTGTTTTATGTGTGCATACATCCCACTATGTTCCTCCTGCACTACTTTGTGGGAGACAAAGGGACAATTTTGAGCAGCCTACTTCATAATGCCTTTATCCTTTAAAACAATCAAACAGGTTTTTGATTTTGTTTAAATGTGCACTAACATGCTTTAAAAAACTTAGATGCTGTTGTGCAATGGCTTTAGATCATTTTTAAAGGTAGGCTAAAATGTTTCAGTGCTAATTAAAAGACAGGCAAAAAAAATATACAGTGCTAAAATGACAGCAATTGGAAAGTCAGCATGATTTTTTAATGTCAGTGTTAAAAACAAAATGCCTTTTCATGTAAGCACCACCGCATGAATATTTCAGTAAGTTAAAAATATAAAGATGAAAATGCTAGTCTGAACACAAAACAAGACGGCTGATTAAAAGTAATAATTCATTTGCTAATAAAATGTCACGGGGGGGGGGGGGAGAGATGTTCCAAAGTAGTTGAAGGGCAATTGGTTCGTCTGCCTGATATGTCACTGTCTATGTCAAAACCATGTCTCTTATCAAAGACTAAAGAGCAGGACTAACAACATCTGCACTTAAGGAAATCACACTAGTATTCTTTCAACAATAACAACAAACATCAGGAGTTCTGTGGTCTGAAAAGAGGCAGTAAAAACCACAGGATAACAATGATTTGATGGTAACATCATGAAGCTACCCTATAAAAGGTGGTTGAAGCAATAGTGGTTAGGTGTCTACCCAGCCTGGCAAATGTAGGATTGCTCTGCAGCTATGAAGACACAGGCGATGACTTAAACTGGTGGTGCACAGTTTCCTTCAGTGAAACACAACTTAAATCTGAGTGCTTCGACTTGTTTGAGTATTATGATACTGAAACAAAAGCAAATAAAGAGGTATTAAAAAAGAAGTGGGTTCTCCAGATTAGAAACTTCATATGAAGGCAATCCATGTTGCATGAGAGAAGTGCATTCTGGGGAAACATGGAAGTCACTATCAAGGTGCCCTTTCCTCCTTTTCAAGGTTGGGTTTTATTTTATTTTTTAATGGACACCTTTGAGTAATTCTTCCAAGGCTTAGGCAACAACCAGACAGAAACATAATTAGCAAGTCATTGTTCTTTTCCACTGTTCTCCCTTAGGTTAAAATCCTGAAATATTTTTAGTAACAAGTGCATATAACTTATCTGACACTAAGAAAAACTGTCGTGGTATAATTATATGCCAGTGCACTCTGCTATTAAAGAAGCACTGTGTTTTACCACAGTAACCCTGCAATTAGTGAGTTGATATCCTGCTGCATGGGTTCAAAGAGATGCATTAGCATGTAAACCATGTCTTGCTAGGCACTCGGCTCATCCGCCCCTCCCAAACTTTCCACAAACTCTAAGGCAAGGGAAAGGAAGATTCTGCTGACAGATTAATATACAAAAATGTGTGCACTGTTATTCAATTATCATTGTTTATTTCATGGTGGCTCTTATTTGCTCTTCTTATCATACTTCTTTGGGAGGAGGTATTATTTATACCCCGCCCATCTGGCTGGGCCTCCCCAGCCACTCTGGGCGGCTTCCATAAAAACCAAAAATACAGTAAAATCACACGTTAAAAACTTCCCTGAACAGGGCTGCATTAAGATGTCTTCTGAATGTCAGGTAGTTGTTTATCGCTTTGACATCTGCTGGAAGGGCATTCCACAGGGTGGGCGCCACTACCGAGAAGGCCCTCTGCCTGGTTCCCTGTAGCTTTGCTTCTCGCAATGAGGGAACCGCCAGAAGGCCCTCGGCGCTGGACCTCAGCGTCCGGGCAGAATGATGGGGGTGGAGACGCTCCTTCAGGTATACTGGACCGAGGCCGTTTAGGGCTTTAAAGGTCAGCACCAACACTTTGAATTGTGCTCGGAAACATACTGGGAGCCAATGTAGGTCTTTCAAGACCGGTGGTATATGGTCTCGGCGGCCGCTCCCAGTCACCAGTCTAGCTGCCGCATTCTGTATTAGTTGTAGTTTCCGAGTCACCTTCAAAGGTAGCCCCACGTAGAGTGCATTGCAGTAGTCCAAGCGGGAGATAACCAGAGCATGCACCACTCTGGCGAGACAGTCCGCAGGCAGATAGGGTCTCAGCCTACGTACCAGATGGAGCTGGTAAACAGCTGCCCTGGACACAGAATTGACCTGCACCTCCATGGACAGCTGTGAGTCCAAAATGACTCCCAGGCTGCGCACCTGGTCCTTCAGGGGCACAGTTACCCCATTCAGGACCAGGGAATCCTCCACACCTGCCCGCCTCCTGTCCCCCAGAAACAGTACTTCTGTCTTGTCAGGATTCAACCTCAATCTGTTAGCCGCCATCCATCCTCCAACCGCCTCCAGACACTCACACAGGACCTTCACTGCCCTCACTGGTTCTGATTTAAAAGAGAGGTAGAGCTGGGTATCATCTGCATACTGATGAACACCCAGCCCAAACCTCCTGATGATCTCTCCCAGTGGCTGCATGTAGATGTTGAAAAGCATGGGGGAGAGGACAGAACCCTGAGGCACCCCACAAGTGGCGATAGTTGGCCATTGTGGCCGCATCTAAAGATGGTTTTTTAAGAAGCGGTTTAATAACCGCCTCTTTCAGTGGGTCTGGGAAGGCTCCCTCACGGAGGGAAGCATTCACCACCCCACGAAGCCCATCGCCCAGTCCTTCCCGGCTAGCTTTTATAAGCCAGGATGGGCAAGGATCCAGGAGACAGGTGGTTGGTTCACAAGTCAAGGATTCGCTTAAGTACAGTAATTGATTTTTAATGCATTCCTATGGGAAACCGTGCTTCGCAAGATGAAAAACTCGCAAGACGAAAAGACTTGCGGAACGAATTAATTTCGTCTTGCGAGGCACCACTGTATGAGTAAGATGCAGGGGGAGCCAACATGGTGCCATCCAGATCTTGTGGACTACCATTCCCATCAGTCCTAGCCAACCTGAACAGGAATGATGGGAGATGTAGTCCAAAACACCTAAAGGGGAACATATTTGTTCCTTAATGGAATCTCCAGGTTTGGAGGCAGCACACCACCGATGGAAAGTCAGTGGCAGACCTTGGGATCTCATATTTCAGTGGCACCCTGTGCAATGCCAAAATTGGGTGCCCCTGCCTCTCACTTTCCATTCTGTATCATAGTTGTATTGCCCCCAATGCTCTGTGCCCAGTGCGACCGAACTGGGGGTGGGGCGGGGAGAGGTGATTTATGAACTTAAGTTCCCTTTGATTTCAATGAGTTTTAGGCATACAAGGGTATGATCCTGAGGCTACCTATTCCTGCGTAGTGCATGAAGACACGCTAACATTCCCTCTGAGTGGTTAGGGAAGGGTGTAAGCCTAAGAGTGAGTGAGTATTGGAGAAAAATCAGCTCTCACTGTCTCTGTTTGGGATTCAACCTTTTCTTGCCATAGGCGCCAGGCAAATGACTATGTAAAAGACTTCATAATGTATTGTGGTAATAATAATAATAATAATAATAATAATAATAATAATAATAATAATAATAATAATATCCTGCCCATCTGGTTGGGTTTCCCCAGCCACTCTGGGTGGCTTCCAACTGAATGTTAAAAACACAATACAGCGTTAAACATTAAAAAAACTACGCTAAACAGGGCTGCCTTCAGATCTCTTTTAAAAGTAAGAGAGTTGCTTATTTCCTTGACATCTGATGGGATGGAGTTCCACAGGGCAGGCACTACTACTGAGAAGGCCCTCTGCCTGGTTCCCTGTAATTTCACTTCTCACAGTGAGGGAACTGCCAGAAGGCCCTCGGTGCTGGACCTCAGTGTCTGGGCTGAACGATGGGGGTGAAGATGCTCCTTCAGGTATACAAGACTGAGGCCGATCATGAAGACAATCAGACATAAGAATTCAGTGTTTGCACTGAAGGTCTTAATTCTACTACCATTAGCGTCTAAGCATCTCATATGCAGTAGCAGCCAGTGGGACTATGCAGGTGGGTTTGTGTTGCTCTCCTTTCTTCCTGGTTACTGAAAGGAGATGGGGAGTTCAGCACAGTGTAGCTGAGGCAGCAGAGTGAATCAGATGTTCCCGCTGCAGCACCTGCACCATGCTGAGCTCCCTGCTGCCTTGTCATTCTCTGTCTCAGCAACTGGCAGTGATGAGGAGTGTTGGGAAGAGAGGAGAGCAATGCAGACCCAGCTGTGAGGCCTCGCCAGACGTTCCTGCTTACATGACCTTGGAAACCTTAGCTCAAAAGGCTAAAAGAAACTCCAGCGGGTGCAGAATGCCACAGCGAGACTCCTTATGGGGTCTTCGCTGCGAGATCATATTCATCCAGTACTATACCAGCTGCACTGGCTCCCGGTCGAGTACAGGATCAGGTTTAAGGTGCTGGTTTTAACCTTTAAAGCCCTATACGGCCTAGGACCCTCGTCCCTACAGGACCGCCTCTCCTGGTATGCCCCACAGAGAAATTTACGGTCTGCAAATAAAAACATCCTAAAGATCCCAGGCCACAGAGAAGTTAGGCTGGCCTCAACTAGAGCCAGGGCTTTCTCGGCCGCGGCTCCAATCTGGTGGAACGCTCTGTCACAAGAGACTAGGGCCCTGTGGGACCTGATATCTTTCCGCAGGGCCTGCAAGACAGAGCTGTTCCACCAGGCCTTTGGTCAGGGCGCAGCCTGACCCCCTCCTCTGGCAATCTGCACAGAATTTTGCTTGATGGTTGCCATTAATTTGATCTTAATTTGATTTTAATTAATTTTATAATGAATGTTTTTAGAATGTTGGACTATTTTGATTGTTGTTAGCCGCCCTGAGCCCAGCTTCGGCTAGGGAGGGCGGGATATAAATAAAATTTATTATTTATTATTATTATTATTAAAATCATTACATATGTGAACTGCTTTATTTCTTTATTGCGTTTAGACTCCACCTTTCCTCCAAGGAGCTCAAGGTTCTCCCCTTCCCATTTTATCCTTACAACAGCCTGGCGAGAAGGAAATGTAGAGTAGCTTGAAGTCTGCTTCATGACTAAGTGGGGATATGAACCTTAGTCTTCCAAGTCCTAGGCTTGGACTGCAGTTCACACAGCTACAGTTCCCAATAGCCTTAACAAAGAACATCCCTAGCCTGACACACTATCCACTCTACCACACCACACTTTAGTCCTGATTTTAGCGAAGCACCATGGGTTCTGCACGAGACAGAGTAGTAAACCCATAGCAAAGTTGGCTCTTTGGTCTGAACACTTGGAAAGCCTAATAGCAAATCCTGATAGAATCTATGGTAAATATGCAGGGCAACGTGCCACGTTTTGCTTCGCCACTGATGCAAAAGGGATGTGCACTTAAAATATATTTTAAATATAATACATCAAAAGAACCAACAGC
The DNA here is from genome assembly GCF_964234715.1 of Podarcis melisellensis. NCBI lineage: Eukaryota > Metazoa > Chordata > Lepidosauria > Squamata > Lacertidae > Podarcis > Podarcis melisellensis. The sequence goes on from NC_138541.1 coordinate 51,501,121, forward strand.
TTTGATCTTGGCTATAATTGATGCCACATGAGGAAAATGTAATTCATACACATGTTTGGTACTTAGTTTTGCTGTAAACAAATGATTAATTACAACACGTAAGTAGCTCTCGGTTCCTTGAGAGCAGAAAAACACAGGCACCTATAGTTAAGTTGCTAGGGAGTAAAGCTTTAATATATAGTATAAGACATGATGTTACAGTGCTTATGTATTGATCCTCATTATTTGATCGCCCTCTTGGGGAACTGTAACAATCTAGCTAGGTAGTCATGGGCAACTAGCCACACATAACAAATAGTGGCCCTGGAGGGAGTTGTTCTCCTACTCCAAGAGGGAGAGGGATGGGTGGATGGATAGATAGATACATAGAGAACAATTGGGGATAATTTCAGTATTTGCAGTTTAATGAACTACCTAATAAATACATCTATTTTATAAAAATAAAAAACATGATTTAAGCAAGGAGACATACTTCGATGGCGTATAATAACAAAGAAAGAAAGAAAGAAAATGCCACTGAATGAAAATTAATAATAATAATAATTATCCCAGCCACTCTGGGAGGCTTACAACACATATAAAAACATAGTAGATTGACAAATATTAAAAACTCCCTAATGCAGGGCTGCCTTCAGATGTCTTCTAAAAGTTGTATAGTTCTTTATTTCCTTGACATCCTAATAAGAAGGTGTTCCACAGGGAGGGCACCACTGCCAAGAAGGCCCTCTGCCTGGTTCCCTGTAACTTCTCTTCTCAGAGTGAGGGAACCGCCAGAAGGCCCTCAGAGCTGGACCTCAGTGTCTGGGCTGAACGATACACTACTACTCAACTATGTGTAACTGCAATAGTCACATAGTATTCCTTTGGTTATCCTTGCTTTCAAGCCCTTCCCCATCCTCTGTTGTTTCCTTTATATCTATTTTTAGCTATTGGAAGCCCCATTGGGAAGGACCTGTCCTCTTGTTCTTTGCAAAGTACAGAGATAGTACCTAAGGATGGATGAATCTGTAAGCTTTAGTTTTTCTTGATTTCTCATTTCTCAGATCTTAAATTCAGTTCTCCACTTTGCTGCAGCACCTTGGGGTCCCCCCTCCAAAATAGTCAGCATTTTAGTGCAATTTTCTCATAATAAACACATATTGGTTTCCAGTTTTGATGAATATACATATTATTTCCCCTATATGATGCATTTTTGCATGTTATCTTCACTAACATATGCATTTTCTTGTGCATGTTGCATGGTTGAAGAAGTACACTGCAAAATTTGGAGAAGTGCAAATTTCAGTTTGCATGTTGGTTTGAGAACAACATATTAGGTGCCTCCTGCAAAATGTACTACTGTTTATGATTCTTAATAAGTTTTCAGCCTTAAGTGAGAATATCAGAAGACCTCAAGGACAACATCCTGATATTTATATACAAAATACCCCGCTACCAACACCAATAATATTAATACTAATAAAATTGTCCAGGGATTTTGAATAAATTGACCCAAATTTTGTGTATGTTTAATGTTGAATAGACTATTGTATTTTAATATTCTTTTGGAAGCCGCCCAGAGTGGCTGGGGAAACCCAGCCAGATGGGTGGAATATAAACAATATAATAATAATAATAATAATAATAATAATAATAATAATAATAATAATAATAATAGGAATAAGTGATTATTTCAAAAGTTTAATAGAAAATGTAGGGTTTGGAAGAAACCAACAATGGTGGTCTCACAAATGCATTCTGGAAGGTAGTTCCAGGAATCAGGGGTAGCAATGGAGAAAGGGCTTTGAAGAGCATGAGACCTTCAGAGAACTGAGGTTGAAGGACTAGAGGAGCAATGGATGTAAGAGCTGAGTGATAAATGGTGCTGAGGAAAACCAAGGAAGGGTTTTGAAGGATGTGAAGTTTGAACATGATCCAGGAGCAGACAAGAAGGTAGTATAAGGATCTAAGAAGGGATATTGTATGGTCATTGTGAAAGCAGAAGACCAGAGAAGAGAAGGCTGCGATAATCCAGATGAGAGATGAGTTGGACATGAACAATAAGTTTTTGCTGAGGGATCAGAGGGTATATTTTTCTAAGAGTGTAAAGGGAGAAGCAGCAATATGTATGCAGCCAGTTCACTAATGGAATACAGGTGAGCATTGTACTTTCCCATTTGCATGGCAGTTGGATGCACCAATTGCATATGCAAATGACTGCTTCCACACATGGATCTCCTTGGTGGATCAAGGTACGTATCAGCTACATCCTCTGGGAAAAGCTTATGTCCAGATCAAGGGAAGTACAGTGGTACCTCAGGTTAAGTACCGGTACTTAATTCGTTCTGGAGGTCTGTTCTTAACCTGAAACTGTTCTTAACCTAAAGCACCACTTTAGCTAATGGGGCCTCATGCTGCTGCAGCGCCGCCACCAGAGCTCGATTTCTGTTCTCATCCTGAAGCAAAGTTCTTAACCTGAGGTACTATTTCTGGGTTAGAGGAGTCTGTAACCTGAAGTGTATGTAACCTGAGGTACTACTGTAATAGTACCACTCTATTCTGCCTTGGTCAGATCACACCTGGAGTACTGTGTCTAGTTATGGGTGCCACAATTTAAGAAGGATATTGACAAGCTGGAAAGTACACAGAAGAGGGTGACCAAGATGATCAGTGGTCTGGAAACCAATTGAGGAATGGTTGAGGGAGCTGGCTTTGTTTAGCTAGGACCCAAAACCAATGGCTTCAAGGTAGTAGTGTGCAGCAACCAAGCTAATTTTTTTTCAGAGGTATAATAGGGACAAGATCCCATCTAGACCCCTTATACAGCATCCCCAGAGGAGCTACTGAGGCAGGTTCCAGTGCATTCTACTCATGTAAAAACACACTGATTCCTGGACCATCCACTGGCCGGATCCGGCCCCCGGGCCTTAGTTTTCCTACCCATGATATACACTATACATTTAAAGCACAGTCAGCACACATCTAAAACCAATGACTTTCCCCAAAGAATCCTGGTAACTGTTTCCCCTCCCTAGCACCCTTAACAAACTATCTTTCCCAGGATTCGCTGATGGGAATTAATGTGCTTTAAATGTGTGTTGACTGTATATGGTGTGGATTAGCCTCAAGCCTTTAGTTTAAATCACTGCTGCCATCCATATGATTGGGCTGTTTGAAGTCTGCTAATTCAGTCACCAGGAAAGAAGTGTTCATGCACAACAACATTTGCTTTGCCTGTTTGTTTTTCACTGCTCTATTTCAACCAAATGATAAATAGCAATCAATAGTGGGACTAGAAACATGTGTTGTAGAAAGCAACAATGAGTAAAAACTTAAAACTGTCAGAAGTATTACTGGAAGAGCGGGTGTAGGCTGAACATTGCTTAGATAATCTATTTGGCAAATATAAGCACTGATCCAGTCCTTCTGAAGACAGAATACATTTATCCAAAATGGGACTGATTCCCAAAGAACTTGGAAAGGGAAAACAAGATGGAAATTTAATGGATAATTAATTTGCAATGGACCATTTCGCCAGCATTTAAATTATTAAAAGCTTACACGGTGCTTTGAAGATATACCGCACTATATAATTGCCATGTATTACCTTTATTTTTTATTAGGCTTGCCTTCGTTCTCTCTTTTCCCTGAAGTAATTGTGCAAGGATTTTTTTACCTTCCAAACAGGAAGTATATATGGGTCCTTTAAGTAGTGAAATACTGTAATTGCTTTATAATTCTGGAAGTGGAGCTACGCAATTATAAAACAATCCTGAGTTGGGCAGGAAAGGGAAAAAAGGCTCAGTCAAATTAACACATGGCATGCTATTACAATGTACAGTGAAATAAAAATAGATCAAACGTGTTTTGGAGGAGTAGATACGTTCAAATACATTTTGTAGATGAGGGGGGGAAAGAGAGGGGGGAGTTCTTAGTATTTATTTTATCTGGAATGGCTGGCAGAGCGAGGCGCCACCTTGGTGCCATACTCCCAACAGCCGTGTCACTGCCACTTGCCGTGAGGGTACAGAGGTGGAGCAGGGCAGTGATGAGGCCAGCGTGGCACTGCTGCAGAGGCAGGAGTGCATCTGAACCACCATGTTCATGCCACCACTCTGCCCCACCCTGTACCATCACAGTATTTGTTATCTAAACAAAGTGCAGGAAATAGGAAGTGCAGAAATATGCATGGGCACAGCACAGATTCAGCTCCAGCCTAGAATTTTGTGGCTTTTTGAGAACCCCCAGATCTGGTTTCATCAATGCATTTCTAAAACAGCCTTACTAGAAAAATTAACCAATAAACTGAAACTGACAGGGGGACAAACAGAAGAAGACGCCTTTACTCCGGTATGGCTCCCCTTTATCACATACACAGCCCAACAAGACAATGACAACAATCCACCAACAGCGTACAAATCAATATGGCTAACCTGATCCGAAACACCCACCCACCCCACTCACACATGAAAACAAAGATCACCACAGCCAATCACAAACAAACAAGACCAACCTCAACCTCTCTCACCACTAAAGGAACACAAGTGAACAGCAGAGAACCTGCACAAGCAACGCTGACACCAAACCCTACATACATTAAGCAAAATAGAAACATCGTCATCCGACCCCACCCCCACCCATCTTCCCCCCTCCACCCCTCTCCCCTTTTTCTTCCTAATGTCTCGACAAATGAAACTGATTTGTAAAAATGTTACATGGAAAAAATACAAGAGAGAGATAATAATAATAATAATAATAATAATAATAATAATAATAATAATAATCATAATCATAATCATAATCATAATCATAATCATAATCATCAATGCATTTCTACAGTAAGCTCGGAGTATTCATGTTTTGCCAAGTGTGGTTTATCACCCGCCAAGACCTTTATCAGAGAGGGCTAGATATGAAACATCAGTATAGTACTGTGGATTGGAATGTGGAAAGCCCCGATTAGTGAGTGGTGAAGGTCATGGGATAGCCTTGGCAAAAGCATTGTTTCCCAGCCTCTCCCTGAGATTAACTCTCCCAGTTAATCTTTCCGTTAATCAATTTCCTATTTTTCTGCCTGAAATGCAATATGAAATGAAACACGATTGCCCCAATTTATTGTTTTGTAATCTCAACTGTTACCTCTAGGAATCAGAAAAATGTTTTCAACCCTAGAAGACCAGTACAAGACGCAACACATAATTTTATTACATGAAAATATGAATGATTTTCTTGGAGGTTAATTTCTCAAATATAATGATAATTAGTTGATGTCAAGGGCCCCTAAGCAAGGGAACCTCTGAACCAAATTGAAAAGCTATAATGTACACTTCATAATAAAGACTACTTAATTTCATGTACAGCTTCACCTTCCTTTAAACTGAGCCCACATTTATTCGTCTCAATCCCTCAACAGCCCCAGATGTCTCTTTCCCCTCCTCTACCATAAGCTGAAGACTCTGAAGATGGAGCTTCTTATGCCATGATAATGTTAAGTTCACCCCACTTATCTGAGAAGTGAGAGATGTCAGTGTTGCAGTACTTGCCGAGGCTCAATTTCCCTTTGTAAAGAAGCCACAGGAGGCATGTGACATTTTGTAACATATGAGTTTATTGGTTCATACAGAGATAGTGCATGGGTGAAAGAACATTCCAGATCTGCTGCTTGTTGTCAGATCCCTAGAGAGACACAGCCAGCTGTTGGCAGAGCCCAAACTCAGCTTTCTGTGTCCTCTTACTTTGCCTTAGTCCAATTCTTCACAGGTGGGCACATCCCCTTTCAGATATTTTCTGGCCTGTCAGAAGACAAGGAAGATCCTCTAACAATTAGTTCCCATGGAAACACATCACCTGTAGTTTCCCTAACAAAAGGTATGTGTGACAGCTAGCGGGGGGCCTACAGCAATATTTCAATAGTCTATTAACTCTCTGCTAGACAGATTCCTCCCAGTCTTACAACAATGCTTTGCTGCAATGCACTAGCCTTGAACCAGGACAGTGCTGGTGCATTTGGAGGAAGAGCGAGTTTGTTTCAGTGGCAGTGTTTCATACACATGAATGACTACATGGAAAGGAGGGTTAGAGAGTGTATCCCTCACCCAACACCTTTCAGCCTGTCCATTTATCAATGGATATCTCCAGGGCAATGGCAAAAGAAGGGATTGCCCTAGGATTTCGTGACTGCAGTGGCCTACAGAATTCAATGTCACCTGTTGTATCTTGGAGCACCTTTAAAATGCTCTTGAAGATGCAGAATGGGACTGGGCATTTTGTTCATATTAGACCAGTGCTTTATCAGCTGCACTGCTTCTCAGTCAGTTTCCAAGCTCAAAGCCAACCTTGAAAGCCTCCAATGGCTTGGAATCAAGATACCTGAAAGGCAACCTTCTTCCATATATATCTATTTGGACCATCCTCTTCAGGTCCCTTCTCTGGGATTTATTTTTCTGCTACAGGCAATGAACTTCTTTTTAAGGCTGCCCTTTATTGTGTTTGCTCTCTGTATTGTTTCATTTTGATCATATTGTATATTAGGCTCAAATCCTGTGATCCCTGGGAAACCTTTATGTTAGAATTCCTGCTCCATGGTTGCAGTCATGGGATTGTCTTTCACATGACGGTATATGTTTTGACTCCACAGAGTGGGAATTGACGGAGACAGGATGTTTGTGTTACTGTGTTCCGTCAAGTGGGACTATTGTTCTTTTCCTCTTTGCTGTCTGATGCTAGAGAGAGAGGGAGCCATGTTGCAGTGCTCCATGTGTGTTTATATGTAAATAAAGTAGATTAGCCAAAATGCTGAGTTGCTGAGGTCTGTTACGCAAGCTGTGAACACTCTGCGGATCCCTAAGTGTGCCTGTGCCTGTTGGCATCAGTCGCTGTGATGTTTGGACCTCCTGAACAATTGACCAGGAGGGAGGGAACATGCCAGTCGGGCATGTGTCTCTGCCAGGGTCCTACTCAAGTGTAGGACAAGCTCCTAACACTTTGATGCTGTAGAAGAGCTCTGGCATCAGAGAGGGAGGCCGAGCACTCTCTCTGACACCACTAGCTCCTCCGAAGTGCTGGCCTAAGCAGTGCTAGAAGCTAAAAAACAGGAGCATGTTGGAGGTGTCAAAGAAGCAGCTGAGATCCAAAGGATCCTAAGCCCTCCTGGTCCCCTGGCAGGCTCCCAAACTGGGAGAGGATTAAGACATGCTTTTGAGGAGGCGTAAGCAACATTGTGCCCTCCAGTATTGTGATCTACAACTCCCACTATCCTTGACCATGGTGACCAGGGATGGTGGGAGGTGGAATCCAACAACATTTGGAAGGCACCAGATTGGCTCTCCCTGCTTTTGAGCATGCGTCAATCTCTCCCTCCTCTTTCCCACCCATTGATTCCATGAGATGGGAAATGGGGGCAGGGCAAGAGAGAACTCAGATTGCTTTAAAAGAGAATTAGACAAATCCATGGATGATAAAGCAATCAATGAGGACCAATTCTAATGCACTGCCTCCACTCTTGAAGGCAATTGTTCTTGTTGGCATCTGCTTGTCCCAAGAGACAATGGAATGCGCCTTCGGGGGTGAAGTCAAACTGCTGCGTTAGCAGCACCAAAATGACCTCCCTTGGGCAAAGCCTGGGCTGTATGTATGGAGGTCCTGGGCTGCTCAGACAACAAACCCCTCTCTCAGCCTTACTAATGTAGTCCAAAGGAAAGCAGAGAAATATGTTTGGCACCAGCTGGGCTGCAGGAGTTGCTGGAAGAAGGCCATCCAACCGTCTTAGGGACTCCACTCCTGATTTGTGTAGGGTCTACTTCTTAGCCTTCACTTCTCCTGAAGGTATCCTGCAAAGCAGCAGATGTTTAGAACCAGAGTTTTCCTTCTTCTAGATTGGCTGCCTTCCCAGGTTGACAAGCCTCAGAAGGAGCATGGCGTGTCCCCCACCAGAGGTACTACCCCTCCCCTAATACTCCCCTAGCACTCAGATGTAATATGCATCTGAATGTCAGTTGCTAGCATTCCCCAGTGGGGAGAGGGCTATTGCTTGTGGGCTTCCTATGAGCATCTGGTTGACCACTTTGAGATGCTGGAACAGATAGCAGTCAGCCTGATCCAGAAGGCTGCTCTTATATTCTAAGGAAATGGAAGTTTCTACAGCTGGACGTGAGTGTAAGAATGCAGAGCATTCCTCTGCTCACAGTTTTCCTGGAGCCTGGTGGAATACTGGATAAGGTGGTAGAGCCACCTCTGTGCTCGCGCGCGCGCGCACACACACAGAGATTGCACCTTTAGTGATGTATTTTATTCTTTCCTTTGCCAACCTTTTCCCTTCCTCTTCAGGATATATTGGCACATCAAATCAAAGCAGCACATTACAAATAAGTTGTGCCCATATTGTTTACCATCATTATTCTTTATACCACTGACACCATTATTATAATTTATGGTCTTCTTGACCAGCTTCAGCCCAGCCTTTCATTTATCCTCGCCCCTAAAATCACCCTAAGCATGTAATGTCACCGCTGAAAGAATGACTTGACAAATGCTTCCAGGCACAGCTCTGGATCATTGTTTCATAAGTCACATTTTAATATAGTTATAAAGTGGGTTTCTTTCATTAGAAAGAACAGGTGACAGTTCCCTAGCGGCAGTAATAATGTTAGAGGTTTCTGAAGCCAGAACAAACACATACATGCTAACCTGGTAGTAACTGCGTCAATATCTAAAAGACATTGAAACAGAAACGAGCATTTTAATTTTGTTTTTTTTTTAGTTCAGATTTCAGTTTGTATCTTTATTTCTGAAGACAGGTGTGATTATTTCTTTTTTTTAAAACTGCCAATATAACAGAAGGGAAGAAAAGAAACAATATCAGCTTGCATTAACAATAAGAATGATATTCAGAAAGTAAGAAAGTCCTTCAGAAAAGATAAGAATAAGCTATGAATTCTAATTTGAAAATATGCATTGCTATAAGGCATCCATATGTCCAAAGAGGTATTCAAGTGAGATTGATTATTATAATTGTAGTGGTTAGAGGGTTGGACAAGGACATGAGAGACCAGAGTTCAAATCCCCACTAAGCCATAAAACTCACAATGTGATCTTGGACTAGTCTCAGTCTCTCAGCCTAACTTACCACACAGGGTTATTGTGGGAATAAAAGGGAGAGGGGGAAGAACCTTGTACACCACCTTGAGATCCTTGGAGGACTGGCGAGATATAAATGAAGTAATGTCATAAATTAAAAATATTCATTCAATTGTGGAAAGGTCAGTAAGAGGTTCAAACCATTGAATAATGTAAGGTGGATGTTTCCCTCTATTGTTGTCCATCTGCCAGTCATTCTGCGTGTCATAGGAATTTAGTGTAGAAGTTTATGAACATCCACAAATATCAAGGATTTCTCCCCAAACAATTTCTGACCAAAAAAGGAGAAACCAAAGGACATGCCATGGCCTGATTTGCTGCTTGATTCTATCTGCAGAGGGGTCACTGGAGCGATAAGCAAGTTCTGCTCAAGTACTTTTGCTTTGAAAGACACAGGAAAAAGCCTCATGGACCTGTACTTCACTAATGAAACTCCTAATTATTCCAACATGATTTATGTCTCCTCCCATTTGCTTTGCCATCTTGATTGGGGATAGATTTCACGCCACCGAGAAGCTAGAATGGCTTCGATCTTGGCAAGTGCTCTGTATAGAACAAAAGCAATTGTTTTTGTAAAAGAAAAGAAAGACTCGGAACTTAATTTGTTCATAAGTCTATCGTTCTAGCCAAAGGCCATGACAAATCTGCAGCAAGAGTATTAATATAACAATACAGAACGTACATCTGTAAAATTAGCCAACAGTCATGATGTAAGAGAGAAAAGATACCAACAAGCTCAAATCTAGATTAATTTCGAATCACACAAAGAAACTTACAGCGATTTTATCTAACTCCTTTTTCCTGACTTTTTTTCTCTTGCATCTAGTGCACAGAGGGCCTTTCTTTGTGTTATGAAGCTATAATTGTCTGTCAAAAGAAACTGAACTATTTCTTCTGGAGTGTACCTGCTTGCTTGTACGAACAAAGGTTTCAGAAAGTAATTTCCTGGGTCTCTATATAAAGGGCAGGCTAACAGATAATGAGTGATGTCTTCCAGTTGAGGTTGACCACAACTACAAAGTCTGTCTGTGTACAGTACCTTGTTGCAGAGTAAGGTTACCAGACATCCCTGTTTCCTGGAGACAGTCCCCGGATTTACAAATCAGTCCCCATACAAAATCCATTGAAGTTGAAAAGTGTCCCTGGATTCATTGAAAAAAATCTGGTAACCTTATTATAGAGGCCATCCAAGACTGTGATGGGCATCACTTGGAAACACAGCTCAATAAAGCCATCCCCCCCCCCCCGAAACTGATGAAAGTTGGGGTGGATAACCAGATCTAGAATGCTCTGCAGAACTTAATTTGTGCTGGGGCCATTAGGATCCAGGGCTTGGGTCAGCACCTGGCAACTTGGGGCTTCTGCCAGGGCCCCAGCCACCATTGTAGTTTCATGGGCCCAAGTGAAAGATAGGTGAAGAGGCAGGTTGCAATAGGGAACGGGAGGTACTGTCAGGAATGAACCAGCCCCAAGCAAAGGTTTGCAGCCAGCTGCAGAAAGCAGCCAGGAACAGGGAGAGCCAGCAGCTGCAGTCTTTGGCTCTTCCTGACTTTGACGGGCAGGCTGATAAGGCAGGAGCTGAGAGGAGGCTAGAAGACGGTCAAAGCTCGCCAGAAGCACAATCAGCTGAGAACAAACTCAGAGACAGATTCTCAGACCCGGAAGAGCTGATCCAATAAGTCCTAGGAATTGGCGAATGGGAGGGCTGCTAGATAAGAAGCAAAATAAGCGACGTAAGGGTCGTAAGTTCAATATCTGCTGGAGACGATGGAAGGAATCTTCAGAAGAGTCATCTTGAGTAATGATGCCGGAGGCTTTGTTAAAGCCGTCTGGAGCTATCTGCTTTTGCAATAAATTCTCCTTTTTAATTAACTACGCTTACTGTGTTATCAAGCTGGGAACCTGGGCTCCTGACAGGTACAGTTTCACTCTTGGGATCCCTGCCAACTGGCTTGCTGACCCTTTGACAAATGCCCAACCATGCTAATCTTAGCTGCCAGCCCTGGGCATTACTTAGACACCTTGTTTCTAAATTTTTGAGGGGCTTTCATGGTAGTCCAGCACTTTGAATTGGCTTCCAGAAACAAAGCTGTTGCACAAAGAG